>NC_133554.1:5020000-7520000 GCF_048773025.1 Camelus bactrianus
GTGAGGTGATACCTCATTGTAGTTTTAATTTGCATTTCTCTGATATTTAGTGAAGGAAGCCAGAAAGAGAAAGAAAAATACCATGTGATATCACTCATATGTGGAATCTTAAAAAAAAAAAAAAGACAAATGAACTTACATATAAAACAGAAACAGACTCACAGACATAGAAAACAAACTTATGGTTACCGGGGGGGAAGGGGGTGGGAAGGGATAAACTGGGAGTTCAAGATTTGCAGACACTAACTGGTATATATAAAACAGATAAACAAGTTCATACTGTACAGCACAGGGAGCTATATTCGATATCTTGTAGTAGCTCGTGGTGAAAAAGAATATGAAAACAAATATAAGTATATTCATGGATGACTGAAGCATTGTGCTGTACACCAGAAACTGACAACACTGTAAACTGACTAGACTTCAATTAAAAAAGTAATTAAGTTAAATTAAAAAAATACCAAACCAAACCAAAACAACTCCCTTTCCAGCTACTGTCCTCATTTACTGCTCTCCTTCCCTTTAAAACTCCAAAGAGTTGTCTGTACCTGCAGTCTCCTATTTCTCTTCCTCCATTCTCTGATTTTAACAAACTTTTTATAACTTTTCATTATGGAACTTTTCAAACACAGCCCCAGACAGAGAGGAGAGCCTCACGTAGATGCACATCCCAGATGACGTTCAGTCCCTCTTGCGTCCATCGGACGGACGTGCTCCCTGCCGCCCCCGCCCTGCCCCTCCCGGGCTCACAAGGACTTCCACATCACGGGCCACGCTGCGGTCACGGCTCAGGCTTCACCTCCTCTGACCTCTCTACAGCTTTTAACAGCGGATGGCTCCCTCCCGGAAACACTGATTTTTTTTTCCATTTGATTTCCAAGACATCACATTGCCTTGGTTTTCTTGTCACCTGGTTGCCTGCTCCTGACTGGTCTCCTCTGTAGGTCCCTCCTCACCTCCCCAACCTCACCTCCTCCTCTGGAGCCTCTGCTCACCTGGGGGGACACACTCACTGCCCACCCCTCCGCCCACGGCTGATCTCATCCAGTGTCCGGCTTCATGTACCCGAAACCCCGACGTTTCCATCCCCAGCCAGGACAGCCTGGGTTCCTGCGGGGGAATCTGGGGGCCCCTGTCTAGTCTACAGAGAGAAGGCTTTAGGGGGATTTGGTCTCAACTCACTGCCTCTCTGCTCAGTATCCTCCTTAGTCTTGACTCCCATTTCCCCTAAGGGGTGAGCCAGCAGGAAGTCAAAGAAGAAATCGGAGCAGGGAGACATGCAGAAGTAGTTGCTCGGGAGAAGGAGGAAATAAAAGGAAAAGTAAGAGTTATAGGAAAAGGCCAGAGCACACCATTCAGTTAGAAAGTCTTGAAAAGGGGCGTCAGTATGAATCTGGTGCCCGCGAGCCTCAGGCAGTGCTGTACCACCTAGGAAGCTGGCCGATGACTGCGGGACTCCCTAGGCGAACATGCAGGGTCTCCCAACAGGAGAGGGACCGAGCAGGGGGCATTAGTGGTTCTGAGGCCCCTAGAGTCAAATCTATTCCTTCTAACATCTCACCCTCTCCAGCCTATTAACCAAAGAATATCCCCTTCGTTAGGCTTCATCTGAGAGGATTTAACTACCCATGCACCTGCAGGTCTTGAAAAGCAGGCAGATGTATATGCATCCTCACCCCCCCAACTCTGAATTTGGGGGAGTCCCCCATTGAAGCCGGGGTGTACCCTAGGATGCCTCTGGGCCCCAGAAAATGGAGCCCAAGACTAGGGGCATCCCAGCTTCCCTCGAAGGTTCTCAATGCCATTTAGAACAAACCCCATCTGTGTTTGGTTCTGGGACAATCAGAGTCTAATGGGTTCAGTTCAGCGACGAGGTCGGTAGGGCAGGGTCACCTTCTAAAACACGTGTTAGCGACCCCACTCGTACTGAGAGTCACAGTGGGGCCACACGATGCCAAGGTGCCCCCAGGAGGCAGGAGACACGTGTAGGAAACAGGGAAGAAAGGAATAGAGGAAGAGGGACCAGAAAGAAAATGACTGGAGTTGAAGCAAAAATGAATAGATAAAAGGAAGAGACTGAAACACACACGACAGGGAACGGCCCCTGGTTAGATGGCTCCCCGACCATGAGGCCTTTACACGGGACGGGTTTACTTCTAGGCACCGCTCAGAGCTGAGCTTGGTTAGCTCTGCAGGAGGGGAGGGTGGAGCATGGCCCTTTTCCAGGGAGCTATGCTGTGCAGGGATAAAGGCCCTGATACTGGACAGCCAGCCCCTCTTCCAAAGCCCCACCCCTACCCCAGTCTCTTTGCTAATGAAACTTTAGTTATTATCCAAGTAGGAAAATACACACAGGGTACGTTCCTGGAAAGAGGAGGTTTCAGAGGCCCTGGATGGACAGGAGTGGAGAAGAGGACCTGGTGAGGGTGAGGGTGAGGGACCGGGGCACAGGCCGTGCATGCACAGCACAAGTAAAGACGGGGAAGTAATAAGCAGAGGCCTCAGCAAAGCCTCCACACACACGGGCAGGACAGAGTCTCCTAGAAGCTTAGGTGACGGTGACCAAAAGGATAGACAGGGTTAGGGGATGACCTGTGCATTGCTCTGACGAAGGTCTAGTTCATCAGAAAGCAGCCTTACAGTCACCACCTGATAAATCTATGATCAGGGTCCCCTGTGGCTCTGATCCCACCTCCTTCTCCTCATCCTCCTCTAGCCTGCTTCACACATGGGCCTCGTTCCTATTTCTTGGCCTACAAGAAGCCTTCTAAGGCTGGGCCTTCCTGGTGCCCCCGCCTGGGATGCAGGTCTCTGCTCAATCGCCCCCTTATCTGAGAGGTCCTCCTTGACAAGAGGGCTTCCTGCCCCAGAGCTCCCCGTGCCCTCACCTGCTTTAGGCCTTCTCCCTGCACTTATCATCAAGGATTCATTTTCTCTGCTTCCCCTGATTGCAACATGAGTTCCACGAGGCTGGATTCTATCTTGTTTACTTCTGAATATCGCTTAGCACATAGCGGGTCTCATGAAATATTTGTTGAATGAATGTGTGAGCCAAAATCCACAATAACATTTATAATATATTTATAAAAAGTTTTATTGATTGAACTGTTGGGTGTTTCAGGTTGGACCAGCTACCAGGGGCAAGGGGTAAGGGTGGAAAAGCTCTTCAGTTGAGAAGCCTATGTTCTGTTGGAAAGATCTTGATTTATAGCTCTGCCCCACGGGGTCTGGGGCTGCGGTGGCCAGCCTCCAAAGTGGCCCTCAATGATCCTAGGCACTTGACATCCACACCCTTGTGTGGTCCCCTCTCTCCCATCCTGAACCTGACTGCCTTGTGTCACTGATAAAAACTTGTGACAAGGACTGTGTGTAACTCATGGGCTTGGTCATAGAAGACATTGTGGCATCTGTCTTTTTCTTTCTTGGATGACTCATTCTGAGGAAGCCCAGCCACCGTGCTGTGAGGACACTCAAGCAGCCATGGAGGGAACGACACAGGGAGGAACTGAGGCCTCCTGCCAACAGCCAGCACCATGTGGGTGCGCCATCTTGGAAGCAAGTCCTCCAGCCCCAGTCAAGCCTTCAGATGATGCAGCCCCAGCTGACACCTTGAATGTAACCTCTTGAGAGACCCCCAAACCAGAAGCACCAGCCCAGCTGCTCCAGGATTCCTGCCCCACAAAAACTATGTGAGATAATAAATGTTTATTATTGATTGAAAATGCTGCATTTTAGAGTAATTCGTTTCACAGTGATAGGTAATTATCACGAAGGGGATGACATGGGGTTCGTATAGCCCAGGCTTGAGTTGATATGAGTATGTCTAGAATTGTGTCTTTCACGGGTTGACTGTGTGGCCCATCTCCCCTTTCAGAGCCCTCTGGTCCCAGTTTGATTCTGCAGTTCTTAGTCGCCACAAATGCCACCTGTATCCTCAATAAACTTTATTTAGACACAAATAGACACAACAGAAAATACATACACAGATACAGTTTTTTTTTTCTCTATAGGATGAACAAACATCACATAGGGAATTTAAAAATTGGGTGCAGGGAATGTAAGAAAAAAATCGCAAAGTTCCTTGTTCACTCACACTTAAAACAGACACATAGTTTGGAGGAAGACAGGGAAATACCATCCCTACAACAGAATTCACAGTTGGTCTGTAACAGTACACAGGTGTTAGGAAGGTAATCCAAGGGGCTAGGGAGCCGGGTACTCTTGATAGGACAGAAGGCTCACAACACTAGTAGAACTTTGTTTGAACAAAAGACAGAATTGAGGAGTCCACACCCCCTGAACAGATGCTCTGCAAGCTGTCGGCTAGGTCATAAAGCAGCTCAGCAGAAATGCCACATTAGCTTTCATCCCGTGGCTCGAAGGTCTGCATAACCTCTCCCTTCGTGTCCCCAGCACGGAGAGTTTACGTAGACACACTTAGGACGCTGAAACTCTCGACATGCAAGCTGGCTTCGAAACCCACAGAGCAAGAACATTGACATCGGTTTATAAAACGTGGCTTTAAAACGGAAAAGGAATAATAGCCAAGAGGAGAACGAACACTCTGGAAACACTGCCACATCCGCCGGCAGTGTTTCTCAGCACGCGCCCGTGGTCCCCTCCCACGGGGAGCCACCGGCCTCCATGTCCTGCTCCACGCACGCACGGGCGTGGCAGGATGCATGCCTCTTGGAAGTCTATTATTGCCTTCTAAAGTCACACCTGTGACCTCCTGGTCACTCCTGACAGAAGCCACGCATGTCACCAGGATAGGCCGTCATGGAACCACCCCACTTATCCTGTCCCGGACCAGCCTCTGGTCCACACCATCTTCGCATTTCAGATCAGGGTTCCCTAGGCAACCTCTGTATTTTAGTAAAAAATGGTTTCCACTGTACCCTTCGTGTGTCCTCTTCCTAACGTGACAAATCCAGAGGAGATGAAGTTATGGAGATCAGGTCCTCCACTTCGGTAAGCATCCTTCCCATAATGTCCTGCAAGAAGATGGGCAGAATTACCTGGCACGGCCACGACACCAACAAGAAGACCAACGCTGCAGCTCCAGCTCACCCAGCAACGGCGGTGAGCTTAATCGCAAACCAGCAGCTAGGTCAGAAGGTGGAAGCAATCAAGGAAAAAAATATATATAATATTTTATAAATTTATATATTATATATTATACATATATAAAGTATGTATATAAAGTATGTAATATATATTCTATGTATTATATATACTTTATATGTTACCATTTATATACATACACACATATGTGTATATATACATATATATACACACATACACATACACACACATATATTACTGTGCAACGAAGAAAGTTCTGGGAAGGTTATGTTGAAAGCAGGGGGGCGGGTAGGGGGCTTGACTTTGGCATTTCTGACTGATAACATCAGAACGTCTATTGTCTGACAGTCCTTTCCTTTGTCTCAGCTTCCTTCTTTTCCTTGCCTTATTGTCTTCTTTCTTCCCCAGGTGTAGAAGTGAGGGTTTTCTGCTCTATATATGGGTATGTTTATGAATCATACCTCATCCCGTGGGACTGTATAGCCTTGGTTTTTTGGGGGGGTAATTAAATTTATTTTTAAAAAATTTTTAAAGGAGGTACTGGGACTTGAACCCAGGACCTTGTGCATGCTGAGCACGCCCTCTACCACGGAGCTCCCCCCGCCCCCCAGGACTGTGTTGCCTTGAGGCTTAGGAGAACTCCAACATCCGCTGGGGCTGTCAGGTAGAGTGGTGGCTACAAAACACTGGGCAAATATTTACAAGCTTTCTTCTCTCGACTTTCTGCAATAAGATCGTACCCCTTGTCAGCCTAGTCTCGCTGTCTACTTGTGGGGCTGGGATGAGGAAAAGTCCAAGGACAGATTAGGACCCTGGGACAAGACGTTCAAAGAGAAAGAGAGTTAACGCTCTGCTTTTGATGTTTGAAGTAGGATTTCCCAAGCCACCTGAAATGCAGGCATTGCAAAGAAAGCAAAGGCCTCTCTATGTGCCATCTCGAAGTCTGCACGTAGGAAAAATGGAGAAAAGCCGTATTTTTGTCATGTTGCCGAAAAAGCATATAGAAAGCTATATTTACAATTATAACATCGTGCAGCGCTACCTAAGACGTAATGCTAAGTAAAAAAGTAGGCAGAAAATGCTATATTGAATATGATCACAATGCTGTAAAATAATTCAAACCACTGCACTAAAAAAACAAAAAAACAAAACGGAAAGAAGACACACCTGCTGCTGAGTACCGACTGCCCTTGGATAGATGCAACATAAGGCTTATTTTTTCTCTCCTTTCAATTTTACTGCCTTTTCCAAGTATTTTTTTCCTATAATGAGTCTGTAATTTTTATAACATAAATAGGTAAAATACACGTCTAATGCAAAATGTAAGGTAAATGTAAAGACGACCTGAATCACATATTTTTTTCTTAGCGGGTCACTCTCTGCATTAGTAGGTGGAGAAACTGCGTGAGTGTCAGAATCATCTGGAAGCTTTTAAAACTACAGATGCCCAGGCACTACTCCCGGGATTCTGATTCAGTTGGTCAGGGGACGTTCAGGAGGTCCCTCTAGCTGGTTCTAATGTGCCGCCAGCAAGGAGAGCCACTGCCCCAGAGTAAACGGGTAAACGACTGAGACCAGTTGGTTCCAGTGGGTGCAATGGATGTTTGCCGGGCGTTCAGCATCCCCCACTGTTTAAGTTCTGGGCTCCAGCGTTCCTCCTCTGAAGGGTGGAGTCTGGCTGGCCCCATTCCTTCCTTCCTTCAGAGATCAGAGGTTCTCAAACCTGAGCGCGCATCAGGAAAAACCAGGCAGGCGGGTTAAAACCTAGACCGCTGGGCCCCACCCCCAGAGTTTCTGAGCCAGTAGATCTGGATGAGGCTCCAGATTCTGCATGTCTGCCAGGTTGCCTGGTGATGCTGACGCTGCCAAGCCCGGGGACCAGGCTCTGAGAACTGTGATCCCAGTGCATCGGGGACAGAAGAGAACTTCCTCGCTGCTTCCCTCCTGCCCTCCACTGTGGGATAAACACCTCATACCTCAGGGCATGCAACTTTCCACGAGAAAACTCTCCTGCTGTAAACTACTGTAGTCAAAACCCAGAATTTTATAGACTAGAATTATTGGAGCTGAACTAAGAGGCTTCTGCTCATATCTCATGCCATGACCCAGCTCCAGAAACTGAACTCTTGGACCTGGGAAAATGCAGCTTCATCGGGGGATGAAGGAGTGAGGGACAATAGGTGTGTGGAGGGGTGCACTTCTAGCCCCAGGGACCGGGGACCCCTATCCTGTAACATGGTCACTTCCCCCATCACTCCTCCCAACAATAGAAGAGTAAGAAAAAGAAGTCACAATTCAGAACTCTCATAAATTTGAACCTCATTAATTCAGAACCTCTGATACATCCTGCAGGATTTGGGTTGGTTTATTTCCGGGCTCCTTATAAATAAAATTTCGATACACAAATCAATACTGAGAAAGATGGAACATAAAACAGTGCCTGTGCTACTTCAGATCACTCATATCTGTCAGCGGGAACAAGGTCCCTCAGGGCTGAGTGCTGACCTAGTGCTCTGGGGCTCTGCTTGACTGACAGCCAACTGAATCACCTGATCACCCACTACGCGCCAGGCAGAAGGACAGGGCCTCTGAAAACATGGCTTAATTTGTCTGATGTAACAGCGAACATTCTGTAGTATTATGCAGTTTACAGAGATCATTCATATAAACTAACATTTTCATCACTACTGCATAGTAATTATGTTATTATTACTTCCCCATTTTATTGATGTTAAAACTGAGGCCAAGGGTGTGAAGTTGGAAGCCGGCACTAGCCGCCTGGTCTTCTGACTCCAAACCTCACGTCCATGCTGTCCTGCACACGTGGCTTCGTTTACTCCTCATAAGAGCCCTGTGAGAAAGGGTCACTTCCCCAAGTTGACGGAGCTAGTCCCAGAGCTAGTCAGTGGTAGACTCTGGATCCCAGGCAGGTTGACCTGCCTCTCAGTCCACCATCTTTCTCCATCTCTCACCCTCGCCAGTTTAGTTGTGACTGAGCTGAAACTTTATCCAGGACCACAGGGAAACATTAAGCCAGGAGAAGTCCCACCTGTGATTCACATGTTCACAGACGTTGGATCTCAGATGGGTGGAGCTTCACATACTGAGGTTCTGAGGTGGGAAAAGGAAAGACAGGTGGAGGGACAATGAGGCGGGACCAGGAGCATGTGACAGGCATCAGGAATGCTATAGTCCAACTGTTCTGGAAAACACTGAGTTCAATGAAATGAAAAGTAAACATGAAAAGCAAATCTAGAGACCTGTCAGTGGGCACCCAGCTCTCCAAGAGGCCTTTAGACTGTTCAGAGGCACCTCACGAGACAGCTGGAGAAGGCATGGTGGGAGTTTCGGCTTTTGTCTGAGCCGCGGTCCTCAAGCCTGAGTTCATCAGACTCCCCTGGGCGGCGTACGGATGGCCCGGCCCCAGCCCCGGGACTCAGTAGGCCAGAGGTGAGGCCTGGTCATTTCCGTTTCTAACAAGTTCCCAGGTGATGCTAATGGTGGCCACAAGTCCAGGGGCCAGACTTCGTGATCACTGTGTCTGAGAGAACTATGGACACGTCAGTCTTCAATTAGATCCAGGCCAGCACTAGGAGGTCAAGGTCTAGAATGATTTGCATTCTCTGTACCCTCCGAAGGATCAACCAGTGCCTTCAAGGGCAGCATAAAGGAATGGTTGGTTAATGGAGGCCCTAAGCAAGCGGATGATCAGATGGGAGAGAAGCAATGCCCCTTCCTTGCCTGGGGGACGCGCAGATAAGAATGGTAGGAATGGCTCTCACAGAATTCTTCAGCCACAGCGCAAAGAACCACCCCCTTCTCTTTTCTGCAGCTGTGACCCCAAGTCTGTGCCCTTCTGCTGGCCATCGAGGCAGGAGGCCAAATTTTGCCCAAATTGCAGCTCCAGAGAAATGGCCATATATCCAGCAGAGCTCCAGGCAGAGGAAGGTGGGAGCTGTGGGCACACTTGTTAACTACCATGAACACACTCGTGTGTCAACACTACAGCCACACAGCTCCCGATCAGGAACAAGGGCGGTGTCAGGCTGCAGAGCATCCCCTCCCCCCATCCCTTGCTAAACAGAACCATGCAGAGCAGCATCTGGATGACTCGGCTACCTCCAGTCCTGCCGTCAGGAGTCATGGGGACAGCACTGAGGGACACTGAGGGACAAGAGCCCCCAGAGAGAAGGCAGATTAAAGCTAAAGAGAGCTCTGAGGCTGGGTTCCTGGAGTTGTGCAATGCTGGTGGCTCTGATAGGGAAGCGACCTTGAGTAAATAGAAAGTTTCTCTGTAAAAGAGATTTGCGGCAAGAAATAGGAGGGGAAAAAAATGAGGTAATATCTGAACGGTGATCTCAATAAGATTTAAGAGAATTTTGCATCTGTGCAATTCAATCAGCGGCCATGGGAGAGAAACTAACCATTCAGGACAGGTTGCCTGAGTTGCAAATATGGACAAAAGAGTGGAGACTGAAGTCACTGGTGGGGTAAACACCAAGGAGAGAGACGCACTGGAGACTCAGGGAGGCAGGACAAAGAGGAAAAGGCTGGGAGGAAAGAAGGGACAGAAAGGACAACTCTAGAAGTTACTCTCCATTTGAAATAAGGTTCCCAAGAGACAGACAGAAGGGCTAATTCAGAAGCCATAATGAAAGGTTAATAGATTTTTTTTTGAGCAGATAGAAGTAGTCTTTAGTCAAATATCAGACTATATATTAGAAGGGCTGATATCTGGATGGATGCTGATGAAATGCTATTTAGAAAAAAAGGGGGGAAGCAAAAGCCAATTTCATAAAACACTAAACCTATAGAAAGTGAAGCAACCTTTTAAAGAATTTTGAGACTTTTATTTCAGTAGAGGGGAGGGGTCGGGGAGAAGCAAAATGGGTGAAGGGGACTGAGAAGTGCAACCTTCCAGTTATAAAATAAATAAGCTGTGGGGACGTCAAGTTCAGCGCGGGGAATACAGTCAGTAACAATGTGTTAACTTCACGTGGTGACAGACGGTCCCCAGACTTACTGTGATGAGCATTTTGCAATGTATACAAATGTCAAATACTAATATAATATTGTATGTCAACTATACCCCAATTTAAAAAAAAAAGAAATCCCAAAAGTGTTTTTTCTTGTTTTGTTTACTTTGATTTGGTTTGTTTGTCTCTGTTTTGGTAAAAGCACCTTCGAAAAGCAAAAGTGCAGTTCTTTTTGTCAAACTTTGAAAATTTGAGGCTTCTATCCTAACCGGTAATGAAAACAAAGGCTGTGCTCATTAATAAACCAGAAATTTAAACTGTGTTACGTCAAAAGCAATCATGAAACTACAAGTCCATGAGTAGAAGCGTATATTTATATGAATATCCAGAACACATAAATAACTTCAAATTACTGAGTAAAACAGCCTGATAGAAAATGATCAGCTGAAGAGATGGACAGGCACAACATAGAAGAGAAAACCCAGGGGGCCTGCGCTCCTAAGTGGCGTTCAGTCTCACAAGTAATCAGGGAAATTCAAATTAAAACCATAATGAGATACCATTTCACATCCAGCAGACTGGCAAAAATGAAAGTGTCTGAGGCTACCGACTCGGAGAAGCAGAAACAAGGACCCTTGCACACTTCTGGTGGGAGTGTAAGTTGGTACAAGTGCTTTGGAAGGAGCTCTGGCGATGGCCTGTGAAGACAGATGTGCCATAGAACCAGCAATGCCACCGTCAGGTCTCTGCCCGAGGCAGACCTTCACACACGCACAGAAGGGGAGACATGAGCATCTTCCCAGGCAATACTGTTCCTAATGAAGACAAACTGGGGCGGGGAGACCCCTATATTCCTACCAGGAGAAAAGTGGTAGATGGAGGTGGATTCAGACAGTGTAATCCTATACAACGGCGCAGGTGAAATGAACCAGGGCTCTGGGTACCCATCCACACAGACGATCTCAGTTATCATACTGGGGCCCACACTACACGAGCTGAAGGCAAACAGGATGACATCGCCAAGAGAGAGTTTTAAAACAGGCAACACATCACTATATTGTTTACGTGCATATGTAGTGTTATACAAATATAAAGAACTTCATGGAAGTGATTAAATACTGATTTCAGGAAAACAGATACTTCCAGAGGTAGGGAGGGAAATGTCATGGAGGAGGGGTCTAGGAGGGGCTTCTGCGTTATATTTCCTATGCTGGGTAGTTGAGGACATGTCTGACTCCTGAATAATTATTTCATCTTGTTTGTAAGATAGCTCTAGATAGATACACAGACAGATGATGGATGAATAGACAGATTAAATATAAGCTGATGGAAAGAGACACAGATGGAACTGTTACCAATAAAAGTATTTTATTCACTGCCAAATTATCCTCCAACAATAAAGGAAACAAAGGTTTTCCAGTTTTTAAGAACTCAGAGATTAAAATATCCCCAAGTTTTCGTTGAGAAAAGAAAAAGCTGCCTGGTGATGAAATCTGTCAAGCAAAAAACAAAACGATAGAATTTCTAAAATCACGGGTGTATCTGTAATCTTCAAGCAGGTCACAAATCCAAAAATTCATTAAGAAAAGACCAGTAAATTAGATTATATGTAACACTGAACAAATTGTCTTTATTGATAGAAATAAAGTAAAGTGAGACCGGAGTTGCCCTGGAAAATATGGGATGCAAACAGGGCCATAAAAATACATTATTGTGATGCAATAAAACCAGAAGTAGCTTCTGTGACAAGGAGCAACGCCCCGCCTTTAGAGCCTGCTTGCAGTGCGCTGGGCGCAGACGGGAGCTGGACTCCAGGAGGCCAGCAGGGAGCTGGCATGGTAGCGGCCGCGGCCCCGCCCTGCAGCCGCTTCGCTGCTGAGCTTCTCCACCGAGAAACATCGAAACACATGGCAAACCCCGGGGTTTAATGCGTGAGAGAGGGGTTTCCCTCTGTTTACAAAGGCTCAGTCATATCAGTAATAATAATCAATAATCACAGTGACAATAATCATGATAATGATACACTAGAAAATATGTGCAAGGAAAATGAATAGGTAATTGTCCCCCCCCAAAAAAATGAGAAAGAAAAAAATTTTTAAAGGCTCATGGAGATATAAAAATGTGATCAATCTTAACTCGTAATTAAGAAAATGCAAATCGAAAGGTATCTTTTCGAGGGGAAGTAATTAGGTTTATTTACTTATTTTATTTATTTTAGTGGAGGTACTGGGAACTGAACCTAGGACCTCGTGCATGTGAAGCACACACTCTACCCTTGAGCTATACCCTCGGCCCCCTATTTTTTAAAAAAAATGAATTGATTTGGCAAGACTTAAGCATCTGATGAGACCCCAGTGCCAGGGGGATGGGCTTTCTCATTGCTGCTGGTGGGAGGGTGAATTAGTGGCGCCTATTTGCAGGACAGGCTGTTGACTTAGTATCTCACTGCAAGGAATTCCCCCTACATGTATGCTCACAAGTTTTTCCATAATATGTGAACCAGGATAGACAGTGCAACATTCATTGCAATAGTTTCTGTTAATGGGGGGCTAAGTCAATGAGAATCCATCCAAATGATGGAATACTATGCAGCTGTTAAAAAGAACGAGGCAGGGCTGTATGTGCCGATGTGGGAAGACCTCTAAGGTAGAGAAAAAGAAAAAAAAAAGAGCAAGGTGTAGGGCAGTGTTTCAGATTATTCCTTTTATAAAAATAAGAATGAAAATAATACATACAGAGAGCCTATACAGGGACCCAGTACAGGTAGGATGGTTTATAGAAAACTATTTTTTTTCTGGAAATAATCATGCATACAAAGTATTAAAGCTTTCTTTCCTTTGGGGAGAGGGTCTGGAAGGCAGGGACGTGTTTACTTTGAGTTTTATTACTTTCTTTACCGTCTGAATTTCCTAAACATGTGCATGAGCTATTTTTATTTTGGTACTGTTGACAGAGTTGATCTGGGATTAGGGCGAGGGATCACGGGCCATTCTTTGTTTTCCTCTTTGTACTTCCTTAGATGGAAAAAACTCTAATAAATGTCATTTTATAAAAAGAAGTACAAGGGCCAGGAAGTGAGGGGGCCATTCTTCCTTGTGTAAATGACAAGGCGTTTATCTAACGCAGACACTAATACCCACCCGGCAGGAGGGTGGTGAGGATTAAATGAGAACCTGTGTATAAATCGTTTTGTCCAATGCTCGGCACCGATAAGCCTTTCAGTGCATGGGAGCTGCTTTTCACACCGAGACCAGTCTTTCCCCCTTCCCGTGCGGGTAGCTCCCTGGGGTCCTCTGACTCTGCGTGTGCCCCAAGCTGGCCTCAGGCCAGGGAGAGTCAAGAGCGGGAGTTGTAGGGACCTCGGGCTTCTGCTTTCTGGCCTGAGGGCTCTTCCCCCAAGAAATGCTAGGGCTTCTTCTGGTCCCCAAGAGCTGACACACATGGTCCCACAAGGGGTGCAGGACTGGGACCCAGGATGCCTGTGTTCCTCCGTGCAGTCACCTTTGGCTGAGTGAATACGGTAGCTCTGAGCTCCCTCTACCAAGGGGAACTGGGCGCAGGCCAGGTCTAACTGCAGATCGCACTGACAAAGACTATTTGCTAGTGAGAATCTCTGGAGAGCAGCTACTGAGAACGCTCTGTTTTATGTGGCACCTCCAGTGCTTGCTCACTCAGGCTCACGGGGACCCTCTCCTCCAGAGCCTGTGCAGTAACAGAGCTGTTGGCGAAAACCCCGGGCAACCTGCAAAAACCTCCCCTCTGGAGTTTCACCTCTGCTGATTCTGTAGCCGGGAGACCTGGGGATGGCGGCCAGGTGTGCAGCCCACCGGGCGGAGGCCGTGTGTTCCATGGTTGCCGGGGCTCAGGTAAGCAACCCCAGCTTGCCAGAACAGGATGGGAGCCACCTTGCCCGATCATCTCATTTGACAAAGGAGGAAAAACCAACCCAGAGAGGGGAGGAGAGGCACTGTCAAGGTCACACTGGTAGACAGTTTTGGAGACCAACCCCTCGACCTTGACTTTGTTTGGTGCTTTTTCATCCTATGGTTGTGCGCTAGGAAAGCAGGGATTCTCATCAGATACAGGAGAATGAGGATCCCAAGCAGGGTGGGAGGAGGGCAGAAGCTAGAATACAACTTGGTAAGCATCCTACGGGGGGGGGCGGGCAAATCCTCCAGAAAGTCATTCATAAATGAACCCCTTTCAATTCAAAAGAGTGTCCTCTTAATCACCCATTTTGTCGGTTTGGATTTAAGAAAACTGGAACTTTGTGCCTGAAACCAAAACAAACAAGCAAACCAAAACAAACAAGCAAACCAAAACATCAATGTGTTCTCTACGGACGTCCCCAGCTGTGGCCAAGGGCAAACTCCGGGTCAACTTCATCCACCTCCAAAGAAGGGCTCTGCTGTGATCTCTTGTATATTATATACGCTTTGGGGAAAGATTTTTTTCTTTTAAGAAAGCATTACCTAGCTCAAAAATAAAAGTTTGAAAACTACATCTCTAGTGCGTTATTCACCACGGGGACGAGAGAGCGCCTTACTTGGTGGTGGCGTTAATCTTCAGGGATTTTGGGAGGACTGAGCTTTCTCCTTCCCCCCAGCCACTGAGAGAATCAGAGAATGCTACAACTGAAGGAGCATTCAAGGTCACTTTTTCTAGCCTCGATATTTACAGATGAGGAAACTGGGGCTGGGGAGGGCGATCGGACAGTCCAAGGTCATGGAGGTGTTGACTGCTGGCTGCGACCCAAATCTGCACCAGATCAGAGTTCTCCCCAAGGCACCCGCAGCCCACAGCCTCCTCTGCACCGGAGGAAGCACTGTAGAGGCTGATTTCTATTTCAGGGGACCCCAGCGTGCCATTCGTCTTCTCTTTGGATGTGCTGGCTGCAATCCCCTTGGAAAGATGCCAGAATCTAACCAAATTCCGGTCTCTGACTAGGACACCATTTGAGTTCTGTCTCACTGAGAGCAGGACCCTGGCCAAGAGAAGTCCTGAAGAAGGCTTGGGTGGAAGGGGCAGAAGATGCCGCCTCTCTCTGCAGGGAAGGAGGATGCTTTCCTTGCCCCAGATGTTTTAGGAGATTTGGGTAAATGCAGGGGTCAATCAGGAAATCTGTGACTTGCTCAAACCCTCTGTTGTCATCACAGTGCAGACTTACAGGGAGTGGCTCAGCCGGGGGGGGTGACTGCAACCTGCTTTCCTCCCTTGATCTTTGACCTTCTCATACTCTGCAAAAATACTGAGCCTCCTTAGAGTGCATCCAAATGAGGGCATCAATGCAACGATCCCGAAAACCTCTATCATCTTACAGAGTTTCACCAGGGGCCTCCACATGGAGACGCTGGCAATGAATGCCTTTTTATTATCTAGAGGAAGATTTTTCAGGAAAATATTAATATTATCTCTATTTTGCAGGTGAGTAAACAGTCTCTGAGAGGTTAGTTACACAACGTCCGGGCGTAACTGACCTGTGATTTAGGCCAGAATTTAAATCCTCTGTTACTACACAGACTTGGGGTTCAGTTCATTCCGTCACACTTCCAGGAAGGCCATGGTCCCAGACACCGCGAAAGGGACCCCTCCGCCTTCCAAAACACCTAAGGGAGACCCTCCTGACTGAGACAGAGCAGAATAGGCAATTGAAGAGCAGAGATTTGAGGGGGAGCAGCTATAATTTTTTCAGACTCTCTCTCTCAGTGGGAAGGCAATTTAATCTGTGGACTATTACATGCATCTGAGAAGTTAGCGATGAGAGAAGGCTGCTATTCAAATTCAGGGCATTTTTACATTGATTTGGGTTAAGTGTTTGCTGTCATGTTAAATAATGCAGCTTGACAAAATCTGAGATGAGAAACAAAATCCAGAGAGTGGGTTTTGGTGCAGCCTTCGAGTTTACGGAGTTAATGTCACGTGCGACTCTGGTCAGATGTCTCCTTCCAGGGACAAGGCAAGAGTGCCCACCCTCGGTCCCAGGAAAGGAGGCAAGGGCACCATGATTGTTACGGGTGAGGCTAGGAAAGGGGAGTGGTGGTCTTATTGGGAGAATGAGATACTCTGACCGGCCTCCAGTCTCCTCTCCTGCCAGGTTTGGGGGTTAAGAGAACAGCAAGCTGGAGAGGAGCAGATATGGTAAACCATCCACAGGAACTTCCCCCAACACAGCACCCTTCAGGGGCTGAGCTCCTGCCATTGTCTCCATCTTCAAACCCACCACTCCCAAGGGCGGGGGGATTGGTGCATCTGGTAGGGGAGCTGTTGGACACTTCCTCTATTTTTCCATCTTTCTCTATTCGGTACGGTGAATTGATGGGTGTGTATGTGTGCCCCAGCCTCTTGGTCTGCTCACGAGGGAAGCACATTTGGCCCCTCCATCCCTCTCCTGCTGAGCGCACATCCCCGTTTGTCCGAGGCAGGTCCAGGGCCCCTCCTACACTGTGCTCGCAGACACGTGGTTATCTTCACGCAGGGGGGTGAGAGGCAGAGTATGACCTTCCTCAAGTCATGACACTGAGGGCCCTGCTCCTCCCACGTGGGCCCCCAAGGCTGGATGCTGACGGGGGAGGTGGCAGTCTCCATTTGACCTCCGCGAACTGCATCACTGGACTCTCGACCTACAGTGAGTCTGGTCAGGGGGCGGCACCAGCAGGAGAGAGGAGGGCGGGAGGAGGGTGAGGTTACACCCCAGGTCCGGCCATGGCTGGGCTGGAGGGGGTCTCTCCTTACAGCAGGCCTTTCCTACTCCACCCCCACCCCTGCCCCCTGCTCCCCATCCCGGAGTGGCCTGGCTGTGCTGTTATTTGCCCAAAACACCACACCACTCTTCATCATTTCCTTAAACCTACCTACTTTGTTTTTTTAAGTAGAGTTGATTTACAATTTACAATGTTGTGCTAGTCTCTGGTGTACAGCATAGTGATTCAGTTATACATATATATATTCTTTTTCATATTCTTTTTCATTATAGGTTATTACAAGCTATTGAATATAGTTCCCTGTGCTGTACAGGAGGACACTGTTGTTTATCTGTTTAATATACGGTAGTTTGTATCTGCTAGTCCCACACTCCTAACTTCTCTCTCCACCCCCTCTTTCCCCTCTGATAAACATGAGTTTGTTTTCTGACTGAGTTTCTGGTTTTTAAGTAAGTACATTTGTCTCTCTCTCTCTCTTTTTTTTTTTTTAAGATTCCACTAAGAAGTGATGTCATGTGGTACCTGTTTTTCTCTGTCTGCCTTCCTTCACCTGGTGTGATCCTCGCTAGGCCTTCCCCTCATGCTCTGTTCTCAGTTCCTTTCTGTCCAGCTCATATGTCCACAGTCAGACCTGTGCAAGAATGCTCACTGCAGCTTTATTTAAAAGAGTTTTTAAAAATGGAAATGAACAGAATGCCCATCCAGTGGAGATCGAACAGATAACACTACGTAATCGTCACGAAATGAAATACTGTAAAAAGTGTGAACTGTTGGCACGTGTTACACCACAGACGGTGCTCACGAATATCATGTGAAGTGAAAAATCCAGGCAGAAGACAGTTTACACCGTATGATTCCACTTCTCTGAAGACCAACATCAAGTTCTTCTGAAAGAGATTCCACAAGAACAGGCGAAACTCTGAGAATTACAGACCTCAGAACGGTGCTTACCTCCTGGGGCTAAACAGAGACTGGGAAGGGGCCTAAGGGAATCCTAGACAGTGATGGAGACGTTCTCTATTTTTATCTAGGTACTGGGTAGGCATGGGGACGGATGGGCAGATAAGCAGCTGGGCAGACAGACAGGTGAGAGAGAAAGAGGGTAGATAAATACGTAAAAAAAAAAACCCACTGCCTTCTGCACTGAAGATTAGTACACATTCCATATTTTGGGATTTATGTTCTATCTCAATTTTAGAAATTCATGCTTTTAACCCTTGCACCAAATTCACTCCCCCTGGTACCCAAATTATAAAAACACCAAGAGGAAGACAACTATTTTCAGTATTCTAGTTCCTTAAATGCCTGTATTTAATTAAGTTTACAATCCAAAGACCATCAGAGGCGTAAGGGAGCTCTGAGGCTCCCCCTCCCTCCATCAGAAAAAAAGGGAGAGCAGCCCTGGGAGGAGAAAGTGCCCACGAAGGGCAGGTTCCTCATGGCGACCTATCTCCTGCCTCCGAGGGGACTGAACGCTCTGCCTCTCCCCAGCACTGCTCAGAAGGATGGTCTCTGCCATTCTTCTGCAGGCAGGACTATTCACAGAGATTTGGGATGTCACTCTGGGAGGGAGAGCGGACCCCAGGGTAATGAACAGCCCAGTGGGCTTCCTTCAAAGGAAAAGTGTGTGCCCTGGAGCTGACCAGGAGGGGATGGAGAAGGAGATCGGTGTAAAGACGGTCAAGCAAAAAGGCTTCCGAGCCGAGGCTTCAGATCTGCTTATAATGAAGCTGTCTCGTCCGCGTCTGCTCAGGCAGGGTGAGCAATGAGGGAAGGAGGCTCCGAAAGGCAGTGGCCCCGCACAGGCCGGGAAGCAGGGAGTATTCATCGCAGCAGCGGCCCGAAGCCATCTATCCCACTAATGAACTCAGCGCAAGAGCTGACAAGGCGTTCAAGGCCCAGAACTCCTTCCAAAGTAGCGATTTAAGTAAAAAGAATTATTTTCGCTGAAAGGTGAAGTCAGGCTAACCCCAAAGAAGCGGATAAATCTTTAAGTTTAGGAGTCCTCGGATCCAAAACAGGGAAGGCTGACCGTTAATAAAATGGTCACCGCTTCTAAGGTGGTACCTGACTACATGCTTTAGACAGAATCTCACTGAATGGAATCTTGGAAACAGCCTCACAAAGGATGTATTCGTTATCCCCACAGAGCACAGAAGCAACGTAAAATCTCCCTCGTTTTAAATAATTTATCCCAAACTGCACGGCCGGTAATGTAAGTAGGGCTGGATCTGAGCACACTGTCATTTTGCCCCAGGCCTCTGGTCTTAATGCAGCCCCCAGCTGCCAGGAGAAATAAAGATACATTAACCTGCAGGACAGGGTAATTTGCGAAAGAATTAGAGAGCAGGTCAGCAGAGGTGGTGTTCAAAAGAACAGGGAGGGCGTGGGGCAGAGCTCAGAGGTAGAGCGCATGCTTAGCGTGCACGAAGTCCTGAGTTCAGTCCCCAGTGCCTCCATTAACAACAACAACAACAACAGAACTGGGATCAAGGATTTCAGCTCAATGGCGAGAAGTGGAAAAAAATATTGTGTTCAATATTTTGGGCTCAAGCAACCATTTGGCAAACCCCCCAGGTAATAATCAGATATGGCGTGTCGTCTGTTCTCCCCCTGAAATGGCAAAGGGAAGGGTCCCCTGAACCCAGGAGGCCTGATCCCATGTCTGGCACCTACAGCACTTGCCGGGGTCCTTAGCTCTGTTACTGTTTTGGTGAGAATGTCCCACACCACTTGCCGCCCAGCAAAGGCCAAGTGCCCCCTTCATGGCCACCCTGCAGCCAGCACAGTGCCGGAAATGTGGCCGCTGCTCATTAATTACCAGCTGAACTAATTAATGGACTGACTCAGTTTGTGTTCACTTTCTAATCATTCGAAGTTCTGGGTCATGGGAAGTCGTGCTTCATCTGCACGTAGGGAAGTGGTTATCAAACAGTCGCAGGGACCCCTCAACGGGGTCTAGAAACACCCCCAACCTGCTCTTGCCTCCAAGGAGATGCCTCCCCCTCCGTTATCCACACAATCATCACAGCTTCTGAACCCCCTCGGCCCTGGACTTAAACACAGCAGTCATTTCTTCATCCGCTCACTGGGAGGCTGGGTGAGATTAACTTTGCACTTCCTATCTTTGGTGACGAGGTGGATCTCGTCTTCAGGTGCCGTGACACCTTAAAACAAACAAAAAAAAGCCTCTATTAAATTAAATTGAAAATTTTTATTTAAAAATAAGTGGAAATAGTGTGTACATTAGATAGTGTGAAAATGTAAATTCTCCTCAAACTAATTTATTTGTGGTTTAAAAATAATTCTAATGAGAACCGTGCGTATGTGAACTAAGAAGCTGACAGGTTGAGTCTGACGTCTATGTTGGAAACATTTATGTGAGAGAAGAGCCAAGACACTCTGAAAAAAAAGATGGAATGAAAGAGAACTAAAAACATATTATACTGGAGGAAACTCTAATTAAAAAAGACACATGCACTCCAATATTCATAACAGCGCGATTTGCAATAGCCAAGACATGGAAGCAACCTAAATGTCCATCGACAGATGACTGGATAAATAAGATGAAGTGTACACACACACACACACACACACACACACACACACACACACACACACACACACACACACACACAGTGGAATACTACTCAGTCATACAAAAGAATGAACCAATGCCATTTGCATCAACATGGATGGACCTGCAGATTGTCATACTAAGTGAAGTAAGTCAGACAGAGAAAGACAAATATCCTATGATATCATTTATATGTGGACTCTAAAACAACGAGACAAATGAACTTATTTACAAAACGGAAACAGACTCACAGACACAGAAAACAAACTTGTGGTTACCATAGGGGAAAGGGTCAGGGTGGAGGGATAAATTGGGAGTTTGGGATTTGCAGATACTAATCATTATATATAAAATAGATAAACAACAAGGTACTACTGTACAGCACAGGGAACTATATTCAATACTTTGTAAAAGCCTATAGTGAAAAAGAATAGGAAAAGGAATATATATATACGTACAACCGAATCACTGTGCTGTGCACCAGAAATTAACACAGCCCTGTAAACCGACTATACTTTAATGAAAAAGCAGATATTCTATATTATGACATATACATTATTAAATCATTAGAACAGCAGGGTACCAACGTAAGTGTAGGTAAGTGAAACCAAGTGGAGAACCCATGAGAAAGATCTAGTAAATTTAAGGAACGAGTATTTGATAAAGTTGGCTTCCAAATCAGTGGAGAAAAGAAAGAACAAAAGGTATTGGTTACCTGTGTGGGAAGAACCAGAGTGACGCCTGTAGTTTCTCCCAGCACAGGCGTATCACAGTGCCCGCCCAGACACACATCCATCCATCCGGAAGACCCACCCTCATTTCCTGATAGAGGGGGTGGGCCTGGAAGCCTAGGGGGTTTGTACCACGTGACCTTCTCCTCTTTCCAGCCAGAGTATTTGGATATCTAAAGTCTTACAGTGCTGGTGCTGGGAACTCTGTGAAGACACCCCAAAACCTCATGCTTTTGCACTCCCGACCCACGCGGAAGCGGAAAGACCTGGTCCAGAGAGAGGAGCACTGTTGCAGAGGCAAGATCCAGAGAGAGACTCTAGGCCCCAATCCCGGGAGGCCCAGGGACTTCTGCAGCCCCGAGACACCTCTGTGTTGCTGAATAAACTTCCTTTTATTTGAGGTATTTTGAGTGGGTTTGTGTTTCTTGCAAACAAACATATTCTGAGCAGAACATAAGCCCTTCATCAAAATATGTTCTAGTGATAGTCTAGGATTGAACAAGAGAAAATGAGTTAATAAAAAAAAAGAGCAGAAACTATTCATGAAGATTTTCCTGACCTTGGCTGAGCACGACTTGTCTACACAGGAGAGCAAAGAGGGAGCACAGTAAAAAGGAAAGATTAATAGGGCAGATTTTATAAAATGTTTAGAGCTGTGTATGTGGAAAATCACCACGGAAGTACACCTGTGTTCATCACAGTGTTATTCACAGCGGTCAGGAGGTAGAAACAACCCAGGAATGAATGCATAGGCAAAATGCGGTCCGTGCATACAATGGGGTATTACTCAGC
This sequence comes from Camelus bactrianus, assembly GCF_048773025.1. Lineage (NCBI taxonomy): Eukaryota > Metazoa > Chordata > Mammalia > Artiodactyla > Camelidae > Camelus > Camelus bactrianus. Next base: position 5,041,863 of record NC_133554.1, read on the forward strand.
CTTAGAAAGAAGGAGAACCTGACGCCTGCTACGACATGGATGAACCCTGACGACACGATGCTGGAGGAGATAAGCTGGTCACTAAAAGACAAGTACAGGAGGTGTCTGGAGGGGTCAAATCCACACAGACACAAAGCAGAATGGGGGGTGCCAGGGGCTGGGGAAGGGGCAGGAATGGGGAGGTGTTTCTTGGAGACAGAGTTTCCATTTTGCAGAATGAATGAGTTCTGCAGATGGATAGTGGTGACAGTTTGCATAACAATGTCAGTATACTTAATTAACATTTCTGAGCTGTGCACTTAAGAATGGTTAAGAAGGTAACTTTTTTTTTTATCCAAGTCTAGTTGATGGACAATGTTGTGTTAGTTTCTGGTGTACAGCATAGTGATTCAGTTACACATGCAAATATATTCTTGTTCCTATTCTCCTTCATTATAGGTTATTATAAGCTATTGAATATAGTTCCCCGTGCTGTACAGCAGGGCCTTGTTTATCTGTTTTATACATAGTAGTTTGTATCTGCTAATCCCCAACTCCTAATTTATCTCTCCAAGATGGTAGCTTTTAAAGTGTGTATTTGCCCATAATTAACGATGAAAAAACAGTAGTTTTAGCGTATATAAAAAAAGCTTCTACAAATAAAGAAGAGATGACCTTCCTCTGGGGGAAAAAAAAAAACAGGTCGTGGACATGAACAGGCATTTAGAAAAGAAGAAAGAAAATGGGACAGTATCTCTTTAGGGCAATTAGTGATGGAGAATAAAAGCCTTAAAACAGACACCTCTTTTGGCTGAGTAATTCCACGCGCAGCAATCCATCTGAGGGAAATAATTACAGACGTAGCACAGACTTATGTATAATGATGATCATCACGGCATCATTTATAATAGTGTAAAACAAGAACCAAGCTAAGTGCGATCAGCAGGGGGCGGGCTGAATAAATCATGCTACCTCCCAAGCCGGAAGCCACGCAGTCCCCCTACGTGATCTTTCAAAGAATATTTTAATGCCGTGGAAGGTTCTCACGAAATAACATTACGTGAACCAAAGATTTATAATCAACATATAATGTTGACTATATCTTATCACACAGGGGCAGGGGACTCACCAGTTGCTCTTCAAGGGTTTACTGGGATGTGTGAGTAATTTTCTAGTCTCTTTGGGGTTTCCCAAACGTTCTTTAACGGACAGGTATTCCTTGTATAATCAGAAATATTCTGTGTTAGAAATAGAGTGTGTTTGGATGGGAGGGGGTTACTAAGGAATGGAGCAAAAAAAGTCACAAGGCAGGAAAGATGGGGTCGCCCACAGCCTCGTGTCACCACCCCAGGTCTCTGAATCCCGACTCTGTGCAACCTCCCTGTTTCTGGCTCTCTTCCCTTCTCGCGGCACAGCACAGCAGCAGGACCAAAACCCCACCCCAGCCAGGTCTCCCTCTGGCCCTCACATCCCTAAGCTCAAAAAGACAGGAAGGCCCTACTTTCCCCACCACAAGACTGCTTCCCTTGAGGGGCGTTTAGAGGGACAGAAGGCTACTGACATCAGCCCCACCCTCGCCCAGCAGGGACTTTCTTCTCTGTGCACCTTCAGGGGGCCATCACGGGAGGCTTGGGGACAGGAGGCAGCAGCTGGCGAGCGGCTCTCCTTGAATGCACAGGAGAGATGCTGTGCAGTTGGCAGCTCGCCTGCGGTGGTCCTCCACCCAGAGGCAGCATCAGGGCCGGCAGAGGCCAGACAGATGGACACAGAGCCCACAGCCATCAGCCACGGGGAAGAGGCCTCCTGATCTTCTGCTCATTTAGGGGCGATTAGCCATCAACACCCTCGTCTCCTCGGGTGTGAACTTTAAATAAGACGTTCCGGCTGAAGCGGGTGGGGGAAGCTATTTTGCTGGGCCTGGGAAGAGAATCGTTGTGCAGGATGTTTGCATCTGCCTAACGGCAGCCCTGGGAGCCGGCTTCATGTGAGTGAGAGACCGAGGAGGAGGGTCTGGAGGGGACCGGCTGGAGGCAGCTGCCGTCTCACCGGCTGGCGGAGCCAGGCTTGGGCACCCCGGGCACGCTGCTTCCAGCCCATGTGATGCGGGCTGCCTGGACCGGTGCCCAAGTCGCCAAAAATCTGGAGGGTGGAGTTTACACCAACAGAAAAAAAGTGGAGAATCGGCGCGGGTCTGCTCGTGAAGCCAGTCCTGTAGTGCGTAAACCCCGCTGGGCTGAGCCTGCCCCTTCCCAGCCCCAACCCAGTCACAGCCCAGAATGGAACGTGGTATTTGAACTCCCCGCCCTGGCCGTGAATGGCTGGAGTTTGGGGGAAATGCTCGGTCAACAGAAATGGATTCAGCGCCTCCTCAGAGCTCCTTGTTCAGAGGTGCGGGGGTGATGGGGGGTGGGGGAGAGGTTCTCCCGATGGGCTTCTCTGGGAGTCATTCTGCCTAAAGAAAAGTCAGGGAAAAGACAGAGCTGAGGAAGGGTTAGAGTTACGGGTGGGAGGGTAACTATGGCCAATTTAGCTCCCCTAAATCTCACCAGACTGAAATCCTTCTGGGTGGGGTCCATGCCTGGCAAACTGGCACTCAGCAAACAAGAATCCCCTCCCCGCTGACCCCTACCCCTTCCCCACTGCCCACAGCAACCCTGAAAGGGAAGCATCATCACACCCACCGGACCAGGGACTAACCGGATTCAGAGAGGGTAAGCACATCACCCAAGGGCACCCAGCTATTGGAGAACAATGCTGCAGATCCGTGACCTGAACACCCATTCAGGGCCTGGTCGTGGTGACGAGTTTGCTCAGGAACTTAAAGGCCACGCAGGGAGAAAGCGCAGGCGGGAGGCGCCCTTCGCGAGCCTTGGGCAGAGACGCAGGCACGAGGCTGTGTCAAATGTGCCCGCCCAGGGGTCGGGCAAAGCAGTGGTGTGGGTACTTGCTCAGGGGCTCCCTGTGGCTTAGGAAGACCAACAAGGGAACAGTGCAGGGGATGTTACCAGCCTCCTTCTCAATGTTGGGAAAAAATGGGTCTATTCTGGAATAAAAATAGCGTACACCAGCAGAGAGAAGTCCACCCTGGTTTTACAGCTTAGCAGGACCTTGATTTGGAGGAAGGACTTCTCAGTGCCTTCGGGGCTTGGAAACAGATGGATTTGCAAAGGGTCCTCGGGCTCCACCTCTTCCTAAACTGTGGGTGCAGGGGCCTGGAATAACGGCTCCAACCAGCAGCTATGCAATTATTTTTTCTTCTCCCTCTCTTTTTAAATTGAAGTATAGTCAGTTTACAATGTTGTGTCAGTTTCTGGCGCGCAACATAAGGTTTCAGTCGTACACACACATCCGTATATTCCTTTTGATATTCTTGTGTTAACGGTTAAGTGCTTAAGACACAATACCCCCTGTAATAATTTGCATTTAATGGAAAAAAATGCCTTGGCTGGGATCCCTTTTTAGGACGTGGGTGGAAGTGGGGGTAAGGTGTTTTTCCCTTTTGCTCCAAATCACGACCCTACTTGGCTCCCAAATAAAACCAACCACTAGGACTTTTAAAGAAAGTTCCGTGATTAAACACATTCACATCTGAAGGCTCAGTGTGGCACACAGCCTGGAAAGAAAGACAGGCTTTAGTGGTATTTCATTTAAAAATGGCTATTCTGTTTCCGGAGGGAAGGGACAAATGCGGAAATCACTGTGTGAGTGCTGGGGAGGCACGTGCCCGCAAACAAGGCACAGACCATCTGGTCCCATTAGCTGCTGTGGCCTCTGAACGGCACCCCGTGGACTGAGCCACAGCTGCCCTGGCGGATGTGTGAGCAGCTCTGGGCCTCTCCAATCGCTCTGTGCCCAAGGCTTCCGGTGGGACATCGGAGGCATAACAATGCACTTGGGATGTGCCCCTCGTTAATTCATGCCCGTCGGCCCCGAGTCCCTCCAACTGAGAATGTGGAGAACGGGGCACAGAGAAGGGGCACCCCGCTTGGCGGACGTCCTTGCTGAAAGAAGAAGGGGAGGTCCTGGGAGGACCCCTGCGTCCACCCAGGCGCCACCCTGTGTGGTGGGAGGGTGTGTAGGAGAAAAGCCGGGCAGCGTGAAGACCTTGCCGCTCAGAGCGAGGTCCTCGGAGCATCACCTGGGTGTTTGTCAGAAATGCAGAATCTCCACTCCAGACCTACTGAGGCAGAATCTGCATTTGAACCAGGTCCCCAGGTGATCCTTATGCACCTTAAAATTTGAGAAGCATTAGTGTAAACCAGTGGTTCTATACAGCGAGTGATTTTGCCCCTACAGGTGACATTTGTCAATTTCTAGAGGCACCTGTCAATGTCTGGAGACATTCTTAGTCATCACAACCAAGGTTGGGATGCCCTGGGTAGAAGTCAGAGATACTGACAAATATCTGGCAATGGACAAGAACAGCCCCCCAACAACAAAGAATTATCTGGTCCAAAATGTCAGCAGTGCTGGGTTGAGAAATCCGTAGGTTAGAGAGTTTCCTTAGGAACAGGAAAAATACACTGGGATCTGTCTTTCTCTGTCTTCCTCACAGTTCACGTGAAATTGATATTTAAACATGAATTTATACAACGCGCCCAGGACAGCTCCATAACCAGATGTCTCCTTCCAGCTCTCCATCCCAGAAGGCAGGGATGCTGCTTTCCATTTCAAACCAACATTAAAATCTAAATTATGAACAGATAAATTATCTTCCTTCCATTCCTCAAAGCATCTGTCTTTTCCTTGTGTTTATCTCAGTGTCCTCTGAGTACACCCATGACTCTGGGAGGGCCCCTGTGGCTGTGGGCAGACCTATTGCATGGTTTTTCCTAGAGCTGGAGGCAGACAGTATTGAACTCAGTTTGTATATCACCTCAATCCGGGCACATGCCTTACTGGTTGGATGGAGTCACCAACAATGGCTCAAGCCATGAAGCTAGTTTCCTGTTACAGGTGGTGAGGATTCTTCTCAAGGTCAGATTCTGGAGGAACCAAACCAAGATTCTCACCAGATGTCTAATCAGTCATCAAGTCTTATTGATTCTTCCTTCTTACATCTCAATCCTATGCCCTCCTCCCTAGGCCACTGTCAGTCCATTCTTATTGTACCATTAAAATATTGTGCTTAGGGTTTGTCCTCCCTTTAGTCGTACCCCTCTCCTTATTTGATCATTATAGAGCAATCTTTCTAGCATATAAATCTGGTCATATCATTCCCTTGCTCAAAATGCCTTAATGGTTTCCCACTGAGCAAAGGATAAATGCCAAACTCCTTAGCCAAACATACAATATCACTTTGCCTCATCCCTTGCTGGGCTTATCTTTGCATAGCCGCATGCCAAAGCCATGCAGACTTCTCTGAAAACAATTATCATCGGTGTCTCTACATATGGTTCCATGGTTTTTTCTTTTTCCTGGGATATCTGCTCCTCAAAGTGCCTATGCGGTAAAATTCTACTCATCCTTCATGTTTCAATGGGAGCATCACCTCCTCTGTGAAAACTACTCTAATCCTTCCAGCAGATACAGTTCTGCCTCCTTTATCATTTCTTAATCGTGTCCTACACCCACGTCCACTGTTGCAAGCAGAATGGTCTTTTCTTAAAGAATAATTCTCATCAAGCTTCCTTCTCCCAACCAGCACCAACTATTTTCAGGGACAATAAATTCCATGGGTCTGTTATCAGTTAGTGAAGTTATATTTCCTTTTTTTTTTTTTTTTTGATAAACACTCACATGTAGAGAAGAAAGAGTTCTTAGCTACTTGATCCACACTCATGATTTCCAAATTCTGATTGTGTTCTGCCCTAATCTTGTCTTACCCGCGCTGAAGGGCACTAACTTCATGTTTCTGTCTCCATATGGCAGCCCTCAACTTCCATTCCACCAATTATTTTCATATTCTTCCTTCTTAATTGGTGGTACTAGAGTCACGTAGAACTTCTCAGCTGCCAGTGAATCATAGTCATAAAAAAAAATACATGGTTTTCCATGGTTTTCAATAAGTCATTCATTACCATGTTGGGGAGCAAAGGAAATGTCAAAAACATTTCATTAGATAAGCAAAGTATGTTTTGATACTCTCCTTTTGGCCCATTTTGGGTCCTGCAGGGCTCCATTCATATCTGTTGAGAGAAGGCCCAGTGCAGAGAGTTTTAACCCTGGGTCCTTACATCTCCCATGCCTGCTCAGACTGACTTTCTACATGCTTCATTTTCACTTGCTTTAAATCTACTGACTTGAAACTTTTACTTTGAATAATCACTTTTTTTTTTTAACCTTATCTCATTACTTCTTTCCCGTCAGTTATCAGACTCAGCAGACACTTGAAGCTGACTGGCAGGCAGAATCTGGGAAGCACTGGGCCTTTGTAAACAAAGGCGCTGCCTTTAGCATTAAGACCTGAACATCCCATGCTGCTCAGCTGCGGGACTCAAGCCCAGGGAAGCACAGTCACTGGCATTACAGTTTCCTCCCAAAGCGTTGCCTGATAAACTCCATACCAGAAATGGCTTGTATTGTTATCATGGAGGTGGGTGACAAAAGCCCTACTCAAAGGACTTTGTGCCAACCAAGCACAGAAAGCAATGCCAAATAATTCCACACCCATTTGGAGTGTATTTACTCCAAAACAAGGAACCTGAGAAGTGTTAACCTGAGTGGCAAACAGGTCTACACCTCCTGACTCAATCTGAGCTGCAACACAAACCAAATAATGCGGAGGGTGCTCAGCTTAGGCACGGTTCCGCTGATGATCCAGGATGGAGAGAGGTGACTGGGGCCCGCATGGTACAAGTCTGGGGTGGCGCTGCGAGCAAAATGATCACGGCTGGCCAAGGCTTCATATTCTTCTGCAAAGCGCAAACAAGACGCAGGCACCTAGCAGACAGTGCGTTTATCCAGTGGCATGAAATTTAACCAAAGGACCCCGGGCCGTACACGGCCTTCAGGCTCATCTCGTGTCGCGGTCCAGAGCCCCTTTCTCTGTAACATCTCACAGCCTGTAGGAGCTGCTCTGGGGACCAGCACACGTGCACCTGCCCCGAGACCCCCTGCTAATGGAAACAGAGGCAGGTGAGCAGGAGGAGCACAAACAGCAGGGTCTAGTTCCATGATTTCACTCCTGATACTCACCCCTCTGTCTGCTCAACTCGCTTCATCAGTGTGAAGAATAAGTTTCTCACAAGATAATTATGTGGTTTGAAAATGAGCACTCTTGATACAAACATGAAATATATATTCAATTTTACTACTTAGGCTCTTGAGTGTTCAAATATACAGATTGAGTAGACTGCTAAACATAGGTCCAGAAGGAGCCGTTTCTTTAAAAGGGAAAAAGCAAAACAAAAATTGGGGAAAAAAAGCTTGATCAGACATGGCTAAGCCCCAACAGAAGAAAACTTCACTCACTAATTCAGACCCACAGTGAAGCGGCCCATTGGGGATCACGGACTATGTGAAAAGAAACTATATGATTATAAATGTATTCAATTAAATAATTGTATTAATTATTTAATTGTGTTTAACACAGAAGGTGAGAAGTGTCATTAACTAACCAAGAATTATCAAGAAGGTCTTTGGGGCCTCTTTTAATAATAGGAAAAGCAATATTTACTGTTGGCATCTCTATGATCTTGTAGGTCCACGGTTATTATTAAGTTCCAAAGAATTGTTTATAGTCTCTTTTTTTTTTAATTGAAGTATAGTCAGTTAACAATGTTGTGCTAATTTCTGGTGTACAGCATAGGAATTCAGTTACATGTATATATATTCCTTTTCATATTCTTTTTCATTACAGGCTATTATGAGGTATTGAATATAGTTCCCTGTGCTGTTTACAGTAGGACCTTGTTGTTTATCTATTTTATGCATAGTAGTCATATTCTCTAAAGGAGTTATAATATCCCATCCTTGTTTATATAAACAAATAACTTCACAAATTCTTTTCTGTTCCCACTAATAGAGCAAAGCTAAGCTTCAGCCTAGCTCTTGTCCAGACCTTCATAAATGTCAAAGCGATGGGGCCCAATTAAATTAAATGCTGTCTCACCAACTCAACGTGTCCCGGAAAGACTGGTTAATTCAGCTAGGACACACTTCTTATGGTGCCATTATGCTCTACAGAGCCACTGTATTCTGCAAACAAAATAGAATTTACATCGTGTTATGGATCACCAGTTAGCTCTGCCAGCCTGAGGACAATCGTGTTTACTCTCAGAACTTAGATCCATATTTTGTTTTATGCGACCTCCAAGTATCTCTCCTTCTAGGTCAAGTAAGTTCATGAAAGAGGGGCAGAGGGGGTGATAAGTCCTGAGCATCAGTTTAGATGTGGCCTTGAGTGCCCTCTGCTGCCACCCAATCAGGGCTTTCAAGGGAAGGGTCCACGTCCACCCCTGGGCACAGCTTTCTCTTCTCTGTATCCACTTCCATCTTTGCCGAGGGGTTCTGGACCTCTCCCGCATGCACCCACATGGGTTTGGTTTTCTTTATTACCTGCCTTCTTCTTTAAAATCAGATAGGGTTTGAATTCCAGCTTATAATTTACTTTCTTTTTCACTCTAGGGCAGTTTACTCAAGATTTCTGAGCTACTGTTTCCTCGTCTATGAAACAGACACAATCAGATCTAGTTGATAAAGTCCTCGTGAGTATCAGGAAGATAATACTTGTGGACTGTGTTAGGTCCTGGCACCTGTTAGGTTCTCCATCGGAGGTAGAGCCGGACATGCCTTCTCTAAAGTTACCAAGTGACTTCCTAGGTTGTAAGTTGGAAGGTCTATCCTCAGCCACTTACCCCCTCCCATTGTTTCGCTCTGTTGACCATTCTGGCTTTTCTCTGCCCTCCTGCTGCTTCTGCCTTTGCCTGCCCCTACTTTCCCTCCTGTGCGGTTTCCTCCTGCTTTCCTCTTGCCAACGTGGATATCACTCAAGGCTCCCAGCCTCACTCCTGGGCTGCTATCCCATTTCTTCCCCACAAAAGATGACATTTAATCTTTTATTCCAGCCCTGACCTCTATCCTCAGTTAAACTTCCACCTGCCTCCTCTCCCTGTGACTATATATACAGATGGAGGATGTATCCCACCATCTCAAACTCAGTGTGTTCACATACGTGAACTTGACAGCTACAGTGTCATTTAAGTTACACATTCACCTTTACAGCCATGCAATGCACTGACCTATCACCTCCATGGAATGGAAGGATGCCATTGTCCCTTGAAGAATAACTCATTACATCAACTGAGATATATCACAAGAGTATTCATGAGACTATCATCTTCGTACTGACTGCAGCATGAGTATATTATTGAATATTAATGAGTGTATCAATTCATTACATCTAATGATATACATCAAGATCAGTATATTGAGTATGTCCCTGAGACTCAGGTAAACATGCCTACTCATATCAAATGATAAGCTCTTAGGGCAAAAGTGACAATCATTTCATCATAACAAAAGTATCATCCTAGACTACAAAAGACAAGAACAGAATGGTAGGTTATTCGGGAAAATTATTTTCAGTCTCCTCAAGCTTCGGAAATACTGATTTGCTGGGTCACCTCAGATGACTCCATCTCAGGACGGCTTGACAGTTTACTAGTTTAGAATTTACAATCCTCTCAAACAAACCCGCACTTCTGAAGTAAAACTAATTCTTCAAGTAATCAACTAGCTTTGAATCTCTGAGAGCTCATGTTAAATGGTTCTCTGGATCTTAAAATGATTTCAGAGAGGCAAAGCTTCTTGGGTACTTCTGGAAATAGACGTAAAAATCCTTAATAAAATAAAGTAGAATAAAAATCCTAGTAAACCAAATCCAGCAACATGTAAAAAGGATTTACACACAACGACCAAGTGGGATTTATCCCAGAAATGCAAGGTTGGTGTAACATCTGAAAATCAATCCATGAAATACGCCACGTCAAAAGAGGAAAAAGGCCCCCCTCAAAAGGAACCCACCCACACGATCATCTCAATAGATACAGAGAAAACATTTGACAAAACCCAACCCCTTTCATGATAAAAACCTTCCACAAACTAGGGATAGATGGAAACACACTCACCTGAGGAACATTTTTAAAAAACTCACAGCTAACGTTATACTTACTGGTAAAAGACTAAATGCTCCCCACAACCCAGGGTCAGAAAAGGATACAATGTGCGCTCATAACTTCTATTGTACTGGAGGTTCTTCCTATGACAATTAGACAAGAGAAAGACAAATCGATAAGGAAGAAATTAAGCTATCTCTATTTCCAGATGATATGATCTTGTGTATATAAAATCCTAAGTAATCCACCAAAAAAAAAAACAAAAAAAACCGACTAGAACTGATAAATGAGTTCAGGGAGGAGGCAGGATGTTAAGAGCAACATACAAAAATCAATTGTATTTCTACACACTAACAACTTTGACCTTTGGGAAAGCAGCTTAACATTTCTGAGCCACGGTTTCCTTAAACAATCCGAAAATGAAATTAAAAAATCAATTCTGTTTACAATAACATCAAAAATAATAAATTCAGCAAAGAAACGCAAGACTTTTACCCTGAAAACTATAAACACTGCAGAAAGAAATTAAAGAAGACATAAATAAGTTTCCCAAATTGATTTACAGCTTCAATTTAATTCCTATCAAAGTTCCAACTACCTTTTTTTTTAAGTTGACAACCTGATTCATTAAGATGCATATGAAAATGCAAGTAATCCAGAATAGTCAAGCCAATCCTGAAATAAATAAAAACAAAGTTGGAGGACTTAGATTCTTGATTTCAAAAGTTATTATAGAAATACAGTAAATAAGACAGTATGATACTGGAAAAGAGTCCAGAAAGAAACCTTTACATTTATGGCCAACTGATTTTCAACAAGGTGTTAAGAAAATTATATGAGGGGAAAAAATAGACTTTTCAACAAATGGTGCTGTTACCACTGGATGTCCACGTACAAGAGAATGAGGTTGGCTCAGAAATCTAAATACAAGAGCTACAAATATAAAACTCTTAGAAGAAAATATAGGAGCACATGTTAATGAGCATGGATTAGGCAAAGCCTTCCGAGGTACAAGCCCAAAAGCACAAGTGACAAAAGGAAAGACAGATAAAATATATTCCTTCATGTTTAGAAACGTTTGTATTTCAAAAGACAGCTTCAGAAAAAGTCAAAAGACAACCCACAGAATGGGAGAAAATATTTGCAAATCCTACATCTGATAAGGCACTTGTATCCGGTTACATCAAAACCCTTTCAACTCAGAAATCTAATGACAAATAACCCAATTAAAAAAGTAGACAAAGGATTTAAATAGATGTGTTTCCAAATAAGATACACAAATGGCTAATAAGCACATGCAGAGAATGTGCCGTGTCATAAGTCACTGGGAAAATGCAAATTGAAACCAAAATGAGATACTGTTTCCACCCACTAGGAGACTATGGTCAAAAAGACAGATTCATAGCAAGTATCAGTGAGGAAGTGAAGAAATTGGGACTCTCACTCACTGCTGGTGATGCAGCCACCTTGGAGAGCAGTCTAGCTATTCCCAAAAAATGTCAACCACAGAGTCACCGTATGACCCAGCAATTCCACTCCCACTTATATACATACAAGAACTGGAAACATATGTTCATACAAACTGGTACCAAATGTTCCTAACAGCATTATTCATACTAGCCCCAAAGTAGAAACGACTCAAATGTCCATCAGTTGATGAATAAATAAAGAGTGATGTATTCATACAATGGAATGTTTCTTGGATGAACTTTGAAAACATTATGCAAAGTGAAAGTAGCCACTCACAAGAGACTCCGTATTGCTAGAATCCAGTCATATGAAGTGTCCAGAATGGGCAAATCTGTAAAGAAAATCCTAGGGCTAGGGGTGGAAGAGGCTGGGGGGAATGGAGAGAGATTGCTTGCTAATGGGAAAGGGGTTTCTTTTGGGGCTAATGGAAATGTTCTAAAGTCGATTGTAGTGAGAGTTGCGCCATTCTGAATATATTAAAAACCACTGAATTATACACTTACAATTAGTGAATTGTATGACATGTAAACTGTATCTTGATAAAGCTATTTTTAAAAGAGGATTAGATACCCTATTTACCTGTCACATCAAATCTGCAGGGTCAAATTAAGCGTCCATTGCCAAACAGATGCAGTGGAGGATGCTGGTTTAGTTTGGGACACTAACTGGTGGCACTGTGGCTAGGGCTGCTAAAATCCTTCCCCCCTCCCACACACCTTCCCTCCGTCTCCATTTGAGTGAGGTTCACAATGGGCAATGGCACATGGAGAAAAGGCACTGCTTTAACAAACTGAGTTTATATGCCAGGTACCCCATTTCAGAACTCTCCACTAGGCGGGGCTGAGATTTACCCCTCATCCCAGTGGCTCCCCACAGTGGTTCTTAGACCAGCGACACCAGCATCACCTGGGAAGTCGTTAGACGTGCAAATTCTCAGGCCCACCAAGACCTAAGGAATGAGAAATTCTGGGATGGAGCCCAGTAAGTCATGTCTTAACATGCCCTCCAGGGGTTTCTGGTGCAGCTCAAGTTTGAGAACCACTGCTTTGGCCTAAAGCCTAGGGGACCCAGGTCTCAGGATCTCACAAACGCTGGCCAGGTCCCCGCTCCAGGAGGGCAAAGATAACGAAAGCAATGCTTTCATCTTTACACTTGAGCGTATCAACCATTTCTAATGCCCCATCTCACACCCTCTTGTCCTTCATTTTCGCTCTGGCCCTGGTGATAGCAGCTGGCTGGCTGCACACAGGTGTGCCCAGAGAGCCCCTCCCTGCAGCTGCACCCGGTCCCTCCTGCTTTCTGTCCCAGGGCTTTTCTAGCTGCTGCGGGAGCCTGCTCAGCCATTCTGTCACATGTGCAAATCTGGGCTGAGGGGATTTCACTGCCTCTGGGCATGGGATTCAGGAGATAAATGCAACCCAGTTCAGCATCTCCGTCAGGCAATTTCAGGGTCCTTTCCCATGTTCTCAGCAGGACTGAGTTCTCATTATCCACAGTTATAACCAGTTCATTAACTCTTGGATTAGCTTTCTATCCTTCCTTGTCTGCTTTCTCAGTCCTTCTTCCCTTGGGCTCATGCCCCCAGATAAACTACCCTACAGAAGACGTGTTTCGGGCCGTGATTTCTGGGGGACCCAAGCCAAGTCACGGATCCTTGTGAGTACGGGATAAAAGTGCCCAGCATTCGAACCAACCGTATCAGCTTCCCGCCTGCTAGAGAAGATCAAGGAAACTGACTGGGAGGCTGATCCTGGCTTGAGAAGACAAGGGAGACGCTACACTGGGATGACGCACGATTTGCAGTTACTATCCTAGATAAATTATTAATTTATCTTCAAGCTAAAATCACAGACAAGATCCTGGGATGGGGGTGGTGGGAAGAAGGGAATAGGAATAAGAGCCAGGAGTTCCAGCTGCTTCTGGAAAGATGTGCAATTCACACAGCTTGAAAAATACGTCGGAAGTGGGGAAAGGTGTATCCTCAAAGCCCACCTCCGATGGGGGCTTGCTCTGCCTCCCCCCTGCCCCTAACGCTGAACATTCCAGAACCAGGACCTTGCCTGCGGCATTCACAGCCCTTATGCATGGCTCACTCCCACCCAGAATAGCCCTTACAGGAATATTTGTGCAATGAATGTCTCTTTCCATGAGAAAAACTAATTTAACAAAACCCCTATCAGAACACAGGTCTGTCTCTTACTCTAGGAGGTGTAGGGGTTGGCTGTTTCTTCGAGGGTGACCTCAGGACCTGCAGTCACTAGTACAAAGGTGTTACCGCTCTGCTGATGGGAGACCAGGTTCTGAAAAACCCCCTGTGCCTTTGGGACCATCTCTCTCCTCTGCCTTCACCACCAGTTATAACTCCCTGGACAATGACATCCGACTCCAAGTCCTTCTTTCTCTCGGCGCCTCCACCGTCCCCGCCAGCCCTTCACGTTGGCTGCGAGCTGCCCAGGCCTGGGACATCCCCTCCTGCCTCCCTCCCTCTGCCCCTCTGCCCTCCTCCTCCCCCAGGTCTCCATGTCTTTGTGATGGATTGGTTCCCCGCTCCCCTCTTCCCCACCGGCACCCCCGTCTCAGAGACTGCCCCTCCCAGGGGATTTGGGCTTTTTAGTGATTTAATATTTATGTGGCTTTAGGGATGCAGCTCTGTGGATCCTGCTTTCCTGATGGACACCACAGCCTCTCAGGGCCCTGGAGGGGCGGCAGGACCTCTGGAGGCTCCGGGCTTGGCAAGGAAAGAACAAAGGAAGTGGGAGGGGGGCCTCTCCCCATCACCCCCCCGCAAGCAGTGACATCAGCAGGGAGGTCACCCAGGAGGCTGCATGAAAATTAGCGAGAGAGACAGGACAGCCTGGTGATGCTCGCTGGCCTCTTGGGGGGCTCTGGGGAGGATGGGAGAGGGGACAAAGGTGGGCTGCAAGAGGCTCCCACCTCTGGGCCGCACTCCCCCCACCCCCGCCTCTTCCCCAGCTGCTCAGGCTGGCTCAGGACGCCCCGATCTCTTCTCTAAGGCCAGGCCGGGCAGCTGGGGAGGCAGCAGAGCCGCTCTGCGTGGTGTGCACTGCCTGCCCTCCCGGAACACCGCACCTGGGGCGATGTGGGCGGCTGGCAGGGCGGGGCGACCGTGGAGGTTGCCTCACCCACTCCCATGGCTTCAGGGCCCAGCCAGGCTAGCAGACAAAACGCAGTCAGTTGGTTTGTCCTCAGGTGTGAATCCGCCATCTCCCCTGGTAACCTGCATTCGGATCCTACACTTCTCACTTCCTGATGGTCAGTTCAGGGGTTCAGCATGCTGTTGCCCTCAAATCCATTTCCTTTTAATCTAGACTCAATAGAGAGACCCAATCAACCACCCCCCCCAGGGGATGCACCGAATTCATTCTGGAAGGAGGCCACGTATAATCAATCAACAGCTGCAGAGCTGGTCCTCCTCATGAGAGTCTGCTGTAAATGACATTGCCAAGCGCACTCCGCCGGCAAAGGCACTGGGGTCACAGGACAGGGGAGACTAAGAGCTTGGCTGTCGGGGTTAAAAGTGCAGCTCCATCCTGGGCAGGTTGCTTAGCTTCTCTGTGCCTCTGTTTTCTCATTTGTAAAATGGCCTAATAGCATCATCTTCTTTATAGGGTTGTTTTGAGGATGCCAGGAGTCAGTACCTAGGAGGCCTGCCAGTGTTCGCTGCCCTCACCACCACCGTCATCATTGTAATTGTGGGGTGCTGGGGCCACGGGCCGTGAGACAAACTCAGACCTTGGTCCCCAGAAGACTTCCCCACCCCTGTTTCCAGCCTCTGTGAGTGAGCGCACCTCAGCCAGAGGCCTGACCCACCCCGCTCTCCTTCAGCAGGCGGGCAGGGCTGCTGCCTCTCACCGGTTCTCAGCCACAGGAGAGACTGCCCGGCCGGGAGCCGCCCGGGACCAGCACGGCCGACCAGCTGTGCTCCAGGATCCCAGCCTTCATAACGCCACCTCCCTCCTCTTTTTCCTTTTGGTCCCCCGGGGACTAGTTGCGACAGATGGTCACAGGCTTCTCCTTCCACGGATCGCTGCACGTCCGCTATGTAGTTGAGCGCCCTGAGAACGCGCTGTGACCCCAGCCTTGTTGGGGGCCCTCCGTGTAACTGGGTGTCACCTCTTCAGAGTGGAGGTGACCCTGGAGACATCTGCACTAGACTGTCTGCACAGATGATCGCCCACCAGTCCTCCCACTCCCGTGCACACAGTGTCAGCCCCCTCAGGAGGCAGCATCTGATTTCCCTCCCCCCGAATCCGGGCTGGCCTTGTAACTTGCTTTGACCAACACCATGAAGCAGAAGCAATGCTCTGCTGGGTCTGGGTCTAAGCCTCGGCCTTCAGTGGCTTGGAAGCTTCTGCTTTAGCCTTCTGAGAACTCTTCAGCCACGGTGTAAGGATGCTCAACCAGGGAATTATGGAATCACAGGAGGGGGAAGCCCAGCCTTCCGGGCTAGATGAGTCCAGCCCCCAACCACCCCACCAGCTGATGCAACCACAGGGGTGAGCTCAGGCAAAACCCACCCAGCCAACCCTCAGAACAGCGAGGAATAATAACGCATTGTTGTCTTAATTCACTAAGTGTTGGGATACTTTGTTATGCGGCAATAGATAACATATACACTTCACAAATTCCCCAAACCATCACCCATCCCCAGTCGGTTTGTGCTCAAGCTTACGTCCTCAGGCTCATACAGTCACTGAGAACTCACGTGCTCTCAAGGTTTAAAATGGTAAAGGGAACAACGCCAGGCAGGCAAAACACAGGTACCTAGTTTCATCACTTAATTAGCTTGACACAATTAGAATAGTAATTAGCTTCTAACTGGGTGCCTCTTTGTTTCTCTCCTGGGCCCTCTCTACTAGCGAAACTTGAACTCTTCTGACTTTTATGGGAAGTCCTTACCTTACTTCTGCCCGAGCTCCAGTTGGAACGTCTCTCTCCACTTTAACGTGCAAGGGTCTTTGAATTCAGTCCCAGGTCCACACCCCCACGTCAAAACTGCTCCCCATCTATGGCCACCAAATGCCAACAGGGAAGTCTTCCCTGGGCTCCCACTGGCCACATCTTTGGGCCTCACCTCACTTCCACCTGCACCCTTGATCCCTGCAGCCACACTCTCCTGCAACACAAGAGGGCAAAGGGCTGAAGGGGGGCCATTGCAAAAAATCTTTCTAGATGTGGCAGGTGGAGCAGCTGCTAGATTTTTTAATCTTATTGCAGGGGGAGCAAAACATAACTCAATCACCCTGTGTAAACATTGAGAGGGTTGCTAATTTTCACAGTCACCCCCCTAAACTTTTTTATTATTAAAATACATGCAAATAAAACATATTTTTGTAAAAAAAAAAAAAAACACAGACCCCCTCAAAAGGGGTGAATCACTTACAATGCTATTGAAATAACTCTAGTAAACATTTGGAGATGATTATTCCAGATCTTTTCACCCACATTTAAATAATTAGAGTGAAAACAATTTGATCATGGTATGTGTACTAATGCTTAATTTGCTCATTTCCTTCAGCATGTTATGAACAGACCTTCATGGCAACACACACACACAGGCAACAGATTGAATGACATGGGGGGGGTTGACTTAAGGTCTCACTATTTTCTACTGTCTGGATGGACCATCCACATCTGGGGGTTTTGTTTTGTTCTGTTTATTCGTTTTTAGTAAATCCTCTATTGTTGGGTACCTCTATTGCCCCTCTTTAAAAAAATATTTTAAGCAACATTGTAGGTAACACACATGGAAGTTTTTAGCTTGATGTACATCATCCAATTAGTTTACTAATCCCTGTCATTGAACATTTAGGTTATTCCCAGTTTTTCAATAATCTAATCAGCACAGCATCTTTTTCATGTGTCTCTGCAGTTTCCGTAGTAATCTGTAAGGGAACAGGATTGGCATTATCTGTTAAAACTCAAAGTCACCTTGAACCACGAATCACAGGACAGCCAATTAAAAAGTCAGATAAACCTTTCATTACAAGCCTGCTGGAATTAAGGGGGCTTGCTGAGTGGCCATGGCTCTCGGATACAGACTCAAGGTTGCTTTCCCACCAGTAGTTGCTTCCTGGCCCATCACTTTGGGGCCAGAGGCTCAGAGTATTATGAAGCTGGAAGGAAGGGGGGCATGGTGGTACCCCAACGTCATCAACATCAGATCGACGCCACATCCCTATAAAGCCTGTGTGCAGCTGCTGAAGAAATACAAAGACCATGTTTCTGTGTGCTCCACCCACCACTAAACCCCTTACCCAAGTCAGGTGCTGAGTCCAGGAGACGGTCCCTCGACAGTGCGTCTTTCTACATCGCTGCTACCTGCACCCTGGTGCCAGCGCTCAATCACTCCTTCCTGGGTCATTGCGGTGGTCCCTGATTGACACCTGTGCTCTCCATCACTTCTCTTCCAAGGCTCCCTAAAGCTGAGACCTTGCTACGCCCTCTGCTCAATCGATGGTAATGAGGAAAAGCACTTTCCTTAGTGGGCATGGTTGGAAGCACAAATGAATAAACAGATACCCAACAATTATTATAGGTCAGCTAGCTTTTGCCAGGGGCTCAGGCAACACAGGTGAAGCGGTGGTGGCTCCCTGTCCTCTAGAAACCCAAGTGCAAGACAGACAGGCAAACCAGCAGCAGGAGAGCAGGGGACACAACTGTCCTGGAGCCAGGAAGGAATGTTGCGAGAAGGCGTTCAGAGACGCCTCACTGCGCCTGACCAGCCGTGGCCAACCTGAAGCCTGTAACCCGTGAGCTGGTTCTCAAAGGAAAAGGGAGAGTCTGCCAGAAGGACAAAGGGAGGCCCTGTCCGTGCCTCTCGGTGCTTGGTTAGAGATGCTGCATTTCCCAGGCAAAACTCTGACTGTCGCTGATGCTTCTCACCCACCACCCATCTCCGGGCCCCTGGTCTCAGTGCCGCTGTGATGGACAGTTCTCTGCGAGTTGCTAGCCTCCCACATCAAGTGTGCCCCGTGTCTCTCCGCCTTACTGCCTCCGGGTCTTGCCCAGTCCCCTGCAGGTGCAACCCAGAAGTGCCAGGAACTAACGCAGCAGGTGTGGGGAACAGGTGGCCAAGTGGCCCCCTCCCCCCCTCCCAGGGGAGCAGTCCTGGGGCACACTCCACGTGGTGCCACGAAGGAACCCGGCGGGGGCTGGATTACAGTTGCCCGCAGGACCACCAGCTCACCCCTGCATCTCGTGGCCCGCTTTTCCTCTGACCAGCTGCACTGTGCCCACTCCTCACTTCTGCCCCCGGGACCCCCTCCCAAATAAACTACCTGCAGCCAAGTTCCGGTCTCAGACTCTGCTCCGGGGAAAACCTAAACTAAGACACTCTCATCCTCTCTGCAATCTGGGGGTCTGTCAGGAGATCCGGGGCTCAATCTTAGGTGGAGGGAGCCACGGAGGAAACGAAAACGAGTCCACGTGGGATTTAAGTCCGGCGTACCCTCGCCTGACTCCACGCTCCGCTCACCTGGCCTCAGACAGCCGCCTAGAGGAGCCCCAGCGCGTCCTGACCACCTCTGCGCCGCCTGCCCTGGAGGAAGTCTGCAGACGCTGGAGCAGCTCCCACGCAGGTATGTTTAATGACTTTCTGGAAGAAGGCAGAGGTGACACGAGCACCGTGGAGTACCACAGTGTGCCAGCTCCGAATCCCTGCGCCCCGGGCGACTGGAGGAGGACAGGACAGATGGCACCTGCCAGGCCCTCAATGGCAGGACGCTCCTCGGAGGTGGTCAGGGAAAGGCTTGATTGTGGCTCGGTTCCCATCTCATCCCCGACAGGATGGAGGGAAGAAGGCGGCTTCTCCCCACACCCTCCCCCTCGGCCTTCCTAAGCCCCGGGGTGGGGGGCATGGAGAAGCTACGTCACGGGGTCAGAGTGAGCACGGACATCGGGGTGGCAGCTGCAGGACATGCCCCACGAGCTCAGTACTGGGGTCTCTGGGGGAACCCACCCTCTCCCCTCTCTCTCTCCTCCAGTGGCTCTCTTAGCTGCCCCTTAAGTTCCCCATGCCCACATTAAGGCTATTTAGGCAAAAAAAAGGCATGTAAGGACCACAGCCATAAGACAGAGAAACCTACGGGGTAGCTGACACCGCACAGCGCTCGGCAGTTCTGCAAGGCGCGCTTCGCCCGTCTCACATGAACCCCCCACAACGCTGCATCCTAAACACCACGGGCCTCCATTCTACAGGCGAGGACAAGGAAGCTCGGGGAGGCTCCCTGAGCTACTCAAAGTCACCCGGCCAACGAGGAGTGGCTGGGAAGGAACCAGGTCTGCCCGCTTTGCTCACGGGAACCGCAGGCACCAGATCGCTCCGGGGGTAGATCCCGTTTTCCTTGGGTGGGAAGTTTGTTGAGACACTGGATCTCCACCACAAGAACCTTTTCTCCAGAGTCAGCTCGGGAGCCGAGGGAGGAAGGAGCTGTGAATTTGGTGCCCCCAGGGCCTCGTGCCTCACCCGCCTGCTGGCCCCACGGCACCAGGGTCCCCGCACCGCTGCCCACGTGTCCCCGCAGTCACGGAGCAGCATTTCCACACCCTTCCTCATCTGTTCACTTGCTCACTCATCACCCGTCTGTCAGTGTCCCTCTGCAGCTGGCACTTTGCGAGGCTCTGGCGTAGAGACCCGAGGGAGAGCAAGTGTCCAAACAGAGACCGGCCACGAGGATGGGTGCTCGGCCACACAAGGACCAGCCTGCCAGACCAGCAGAGAACCAGGCTCTGTGACCGAGGAGGAAGCCCTGCACTCGCACCTGCGTCCCCTGGTTACAAAGCCGTCACTGTTTCCAAGAAGCACAGACCACGCTCTCCCCGCAGCCCAGGAGAAGATCTTAAAGAGCTGCCGTCGCATCCACTGAAGGCTTTAAGATCCTACAGACAGTCCTGCCCAGGCCAGGATTCCATCTGCGTCGGTCCAGAGCACCGAGCTCTGAAACGATCCCGTCTGACCTGAGGGCTGGGCTTTCGCAAAGCCTCTTAGAGCTCCCTGACAGGGGACAGTGGCACCGTGCAAGCCCTCCCCCGGCCCCCACCCTTGGACAGGGCCCCCAGACCCGCAGGGAGAGCCAGCTCTGGCTGGGACTCCAGCTCAGCTCCAGTATCAAACCTAGACCTGCAGGTCCAGTGCTGTCCCGGGGAACAGAGGCGGACAAGCTGTGCTCCGGCCACCAGGATCCTGTTGGGGGACACTGCTCCCCGGAAGGCCACCTTGTGGGTCTGATGCAGACCATGATTTTTAGGCCCCAGGAGCTGATTCTCACGTCCCCTCAACGAGCTGTTTCTACTCAAAACACTTCCACCACCAAATGTGTGGGTTTTCCACACCAAGCAAGTCTCCCGTTGTCTGTGGACACCAACTCGGTGTCCTGCAATTCAATTCTGTTCTGATGCCCTCCACCTGGAGTCCGTGTGAGACCCCATACGTTCAGGGCTCAGTCCCACCAGACTGCCCCACTGCAGACCCCAACGCAAGTCCTGGACCTCCCATTCTTCTGACCAACTGGCTTTCAACCCAGGGTTCCCACAATTCCTTCTCAGTTTGATAATTTGCTAGAGCAGCTCACGGAACTCAGAAATGTGCTTTAGTTATCGTACTGGTTTATTATAAAGGATGCAGCTCAGGAACAGCCCAAGAGGAGAAGGCCTGTGCAGGTCAAGGTCCAGAAAGGCAGGAGTGCCCAGGACTCCGTGCCCTCCCTGGGCGCACCCACCCCAGTGTGTTCACCAGCCCAGAAGCTCTCTGAACCCCGCTGTTTACAGGTTTCATGACACAGGAAAGATTCATGAAATCACCGGTGACTCAACTCAGTCACCTGCCTTTCTCCCTTCCCTGGAGGGCAGGGCAGGGGGTGGTGTGGGGTCAGCAAAAGTTCCAAGCTTCTAAAAATGGCTTGGTCTTTCTGGTGACCAGTCCCCTAGTCTAAGCTATCGAGAGGCCTGCCAAGAGTCTTTCCATTAAAATAAAAGATGTTCCTATCACACTTAACACTTAGGAAATTACAGAAGTTTTAGGAGCTCTGTCTCGGGAACTGGGGACGGACCAAACCCATAGCTCGTTATCAGGCCGCTCTCTCCAACTCTTTGGCTCTCAGAGGTCCCCTCTCTGTGGGGACCAGAGGAATCCACCCAGCCTACAACCTTGAGCATCACGGGATGGCACGTAAACATTCCCTACCAAGCAAAGCCTGTCCAAGTCTTCAAGCAGCACCGCGAGGGAGCCATTACTGGTGTCGCGTGGTGGGCCATCAAATCCCCCCACTAATTTATTCACAATTTTCCCCCAAAGCAACAAAAGTGCCTTCACCACTGATGTTATAGCGTCACAAAGGCCCACGTGGACGTCATTTGTCTGCTTTGGTTTAAAGCACTCTAAACCCCGAGGAGGCAGCTCCCTGCGGAATTCCATGGAGCCTGGTCTGTAGGAAAGGGGAAAATTACCAAAGGCCACGAGAAGCAAGCGTGACACGTGAGCTGGAGGGAGCGAGACAGGCCAGGGCTCGCCCCGTCCATCAAACATGGCCCGCGTCCATCCTGCATCATGGGAGGCGGGGGGAGACAGAGCCGTGTTTAGTTTATAAATGACAAGGAAGAAAGGAGCCTTTTCAAAGTTTTGGGGTCCATGGACTTGAGCCAAGCTGTGATCACAGTGCAGGTTTATTCCTAAGTGTCCAGATAAAGAATTCATCATCTCATCCAGAGGGATGGGCAAAAAGCAAGTCATCCGCAGTCTGTGGTGCCCAGAGCGGCAGAGAGCTGGTGTAAAACCAAAGCCCACGGATGACTCATCCAGCTGGAGGAAGGTAAACACGTTATTGTCTTCCCTTTTTTTTTTTTTAACTCCCAACCCTGGCGTGTGTGTCTGCTGGTGCCAATGAGACGGGTAACGTTTTAATTAGGATGCTCACTTGAAAGAGAAGGGGGAGAGGACTGTGGTGTTTGGATAATTGAATCCATAACTCCTGCAGTTGTGAGTGTATACAACTCATCAAGGAAAGTGTGTGTGCATCCAAGAGAGAGGGGGTGGGGGAGGGAGGGAGAGAGGCCAGTGAGATGGGTGGGAACCCAGGGGTGACGAGAAGAAAGGGGATGACGGAGCTGGCCTGGCAGCGCGTGTTTCTGGATGAAAGAGACACAGAGAGGGAGAAGCGGCTGCTGAAGGCTCGTGTTTGTGTGCGGAGCCCGGAGGGTCAGAGGAAGGAGGCAGGGAGATGACTGTGAGACCGGAGGTCTGTGGGAGTGAGAAACAGCTGGATGGAGAGAAAGAGGGAAATAAGGAAGTGACCAAAGTCTGTGTGTGTGTAAAAGAGAGAGGATGAACTGTGGGCATGTGAGCTGTGTAGGAGAAAAGCAGAGGCAGGAAGAAAAGGAATAAAGAAAACTTGGGGGGAGAGATAGAGCTCAGTGGTAGCGTGTGTGCCTAGCACGCACGAGGTCCTGGATCCAATCCCCAGGACCTCCATTAAAGACAGATAAACAAACAAACAAACTTAACCCCCCCAACAAAAAATAAATAAAACCTTAAATTTTTTTTTAAAACAAGCAAGCTTGTACAGGAAGGAGAGAGCAGGCGGGTCTGTTGCACTTCCGTGTGAGTGTCATGTATGGGCGCGCGCTTCGATCCTTGCATCTGGTTTCATGCTTGCTGACTTTTCTGTTTTAAGTGTCTATTGTTTATTCGCACTTAGAAAGTAACACAGGGTCATCAGGAATAGGGAAACGTATATAGGGGACGGAAGGGAGGAAGAAATCCTCCACAGACCCACTTCTCCAGAACAAAAGCAGCAGGCTTTGCATTTTTCCTCTCAAGTGTCACTGTAAATCCTGTTTAATTGGGCTTCTGAATTCGCTGGTGAAATTTACCTGAAATGACTTACGGTAAGCATTTTGCAAAAGGGCCCAACTGAGAGTAAGCACGTGATACACGCTGTGCTGAGTTTCAGCGGTCTGTTTTGGCCTGTGCTTCTCGGAGGAAGAAGCTTTTCTAAGGGCATTTCCGACGTTCCGTGACAGAGCCAACCCAATCAAGAAGGGTAATGATACATGCAGAAATTCCGCCCGTTGACGTTTCATGCAGATGCCACCGTGACCGACAGCCCGAGTCCCTGCACCCCCGGGAGTGGCCCACTCAGCGCAGGTGAGGGGGACTGCGCAGGTGTCTCCCCTCTGGACCTCTGCGTGGGGCACTGTCACCCTCACCACGAGGACTGCCAGCCTCTTCTTAAAATCGGGACATCCGCCTGTGTTCCCGGCTTCAGTGGTCTCTCGGCTGGCTAGAACTTCAGATCTATTGTTCCCCAAGACCGTGCACATCCAAGAATGACTTCATGTTGCCTCTGGAGGTGAGAGATGTTTTGTCTCGGTATGAAGTTCCTGGCGCACAGACTCAGAGCGATGGGACGCCTTCCCTTTGCCTTCTGGCCCTTGATATCAGACAGAAGGCAAAAGCCAGCCTGAGCTTTATTACTCTGAATGTACAATCATTTTAATATATTAAATAACCTGGAATGCTTACTAATTTTGAAGCTTGTTCGCAGACTCCAGTAACCAGGCAAGGTGCTCTGGGCAGGGGTCTTTGCCCTCTGTTTTTACCTGTAATGAGGAGCATTCTTTTAACGTGGACCCCCAGGGAAGCTCGGGGGAGTGATCTGTTTGCACCTTCCGTTTTTACTTCTCCAAAATTGTTGTGGAGTTTCCTTAAGAACAGCTCTAATGTTAATCATTTTTTCTGACTGTTCTGTCTATAATCTCTCTCTCTCTTTCTCATCTCTAGCAATACCTTCAAAATATCTGGATAAATTCTCCATTTGCCATCCTCACTACTAACTAGGTTCTTCTTGATGACAGTTCTGCTGTAACTTGAGTGGCATCATCTCACACAGACGGAACGGGTGTGAGCTTCTCAACAGCCTAGAGCCCCTAACTCTAGGGACCCCCATCCGTCTCTTTCCACAGCATCTCCCCATAGTCTAGGAGGCTCAGATGGGTGGTTCCTCTTCCCCTAGGTCCCTGAGTGACAACCACATGACCAATCAGAGGACCCCTTCCCCCTGAAATTGCTCTAAAGATGGGTCAATCCAAGACAGGTCAACAAGGATTTTTAACCAGAATCTGAGAATTTTTGCTGGAAATATAAAGAAAGGCCTCACTTTGCTAAGATGCAAGGCTGTAAGGATTAGGCCAGTTTGGAGTTTCTGGGGCCATATTCGCCTGATATGGCAATAGCTTGCCCAAGAATGAAGTCAGAAAAGTTGGAGGGGGAGAGAGAGAAAGAGAAATTGAGAACTGAAAACATCATTTCAGCACCTTGATCCAGCTGTGCCTGACACAGTACAATGAGCCAACACATTCCTATTTTAGGTTGGTTTTCTCTGCTGGACCAGTGTGGGATTTTCTCCTGCACCCACTGACTGGTTCTTGAAGCCTTCCTTAATGAAAACAGCATAAGAAAGGCTGCAACAGCCAGCACATTTGTTTCCAAGGCTCTTCCTAACTCTGCCTCCAACTAAAATTTTTCACTCATGCGACACTATCGCCTCCAAGATGTGTTGCCCCATCACTTATCTCTTTGCCCCCTTTCCTGTTCTCTGGAGTCTGCCTGGAAGAGTCAGGAAGGGAAGGGCCAAACACTTGTCACTGGGAGAGAAGATGGATGCCCACTTCGTCTGGAAACTGTGATTTCTCCATCAGTGGGCAGTCACTGAAATTACACTGAAATTAGTGAATGCTAACGTCCATTAATTCTGCAGATTTGATGCCAATTTACATGTTTAATCTGGTCCCAACAACTCTGTGATTCGTGGAAATTCCTCCGAGATTCTGATGGCCGGCTGACTCTCGGTCTCTGCGTTCAGCCGTCCGTGCTTGGCCATACCTCCCTGTGACTTCGAAGGTCTCTTGATGCCAAGCTGGGAGAGGCTGCACCAGCGGCCATGAGCCCGACCACGTTTCCAGCTGGAAGCCCTGCCATCCTCATTGCCTCTTTGAGGACAGTCAACTGCAATTTTAAAGCACATGCTGGCGATAATCACTTGGAGGCTCAGAGGGGCACATGGGCTGAGATGTGAACCGAACATCCGCTGAAGACGAGCTATGAGAGCACCGTTTTCTGTATCTTTATGACCATTACTACCACTGGTGTTATCAGCAGCAGAATCACATCTCAGCATCAGGACCTGTGGGTTTACTGCTCTCTCCCTGGGCCCCACCTGGCCTCAGGCGGCCTTCCTCACTCCATGCGGCTCTCCATTGAAAAAGTCACCTCCTTTGGGATGACAATCTGATAGTCACCCCTTCTCCGTCAGTCTCCGTCACCCCTTCCTCTGCCCCACATTACTCAGCTCCATGATACCTGTCTCCCCCTGACCGACGGCACGCAGACCTCGGAGACGCTGCGGGCTGGGTTCCAGATCACTGCCATTCAGCGAATAATAGAATAAAGCAAGTCCCGTGAATGTTGTGGCCTCCCAGTGCACATAAAAGTTATGTTTACACTATTCTGCTGTCTGTTAAATAAAGTGTGCAACAGCATTATGTCTAAAAAAACGTACATACCTTAATTTTAAAATCTTTCATTGCTAAAAAGAAGGTTAACCATCATCTGAGCCTTCAGCAAGTCATGAATCTTTTTGCAATAGCAATGTCAGAGATGATCACACCAAGTGAAGGACGTCAGACACAGAAAGACAAATACCATGATGTCGCTTACATGTGGAATCTTAAAAAAATGATACAAACGCACTTATTTACAAAACAGACTCTCAGACATAGAAGACAAACTTACAGTTACCAAAAGGGAAAGAATGGGGAGGGATAAATTAGGAGTTTGGGGTTAACAGATACAACAAACTACCATATATAAAACAGATTTATAACAAGGTCCTATTGTATAGCACAGGGAATTATAGTCAATGTATTGTAATAGCCTATAATAAAAAAATACATATACATATGTATAACTGAATCACTGTGCTGTACACCAGAAACTAACACAATATTGTAAATCAACTGAATTTCAATAAAAAACTTTTTTTAGAAGATCACTGATCCCAGATCACCCTAACACATACAACAATAATGAAAACGTTCGAAATATTACGAGAATTACCAAAACGTGACACAGAGACATGAAGGGAGCAAACGCTGTCGGGAAGTGATGCTGACAGACTTACGCGATGCAGGGCTGCCATAAAGCTTTCATTTGCTAAAAAAAAAAGGGAAGCACAATACAGCCAGGCATGCCTGTGTGTGCTCATTTATGTCTGCAGTGTCTCTCTCTCCTCTAGGATATAAGCTCCATGAGAGAAAGCTTGTTTCATTGCTTGAGACTTTTAAGTCGATTTCTTTTTTGGGGGGGAGGTAATTAGGTTGGTTTGTTCGTTTGTTTATTTGTCTTTTTAATGGAGGTACTGAGGATCGAACCCAAGAGCTAAGCACGTGCTCTGCCACTAAGCTACACCCTCTCCCTCAGCTTGTAATTTTCGTTGAAATGTTTGTTAAACTCCTCATCGACTGTCTTCTACTTTACAAAACACACACAATTTATTTACTGTTACCTAAGTACCAGGTGCTGTTCCAGCACTTTGCATGTATTAACTCAATTCATCTTCCAAAAAAAAAAAAAAAAAAAAAGCCTGTAAGGTGGGTACCACAATCACTGTCATTTTCAGATGGAGAAACCAAGGCACAGAAAGGTTCGTTCAGCTGGCTGAGGCGGTGCAGGCAGGCAACGGCAGAACAAGGCTCTGAAGTCTTGCAAGCCTAGCTCCAGAGCTGTGCTCGGAACAGCCTGACCGCAGGCAGAGCGATCCTCTGGGGTCTACTATGATTTTCTGTTATTACCGCTGTTTGCCCAGGTGAGACCCGAGCCCACAGCAGAGAGGGCGCTGCCCTCGGGTCACTCTGCGGAGAATCTGCGCTCCCCCCGGGCCGCCCAGGACCTAATTTCCTGACCAAGCTACTGTACTTTTTGTACTTCATTTGCTGACCCCATCAACCCCTTGACACAGTTTTCATCATCTCCGCTTGATAGACGATGAAATGGAGGCTTAGAGCTGTTAAAAGACCGTGTCAAGGTTGCAGATCCAGTCACTGACAAAGTGCTTTTCAAATAAACTGTAAGTCTCACCAGGAAAAATGAAAGTGTTTTTCACTTACTAAGAAAGATGCTTTCAAAATGTACCAAAAACATGTGTGTGTGCACGCGTCTGTGGAATGCTGCTGGAGTAAGTCTGGACGGAAAAGCTTCAACTCTTCATTGTCCTTTGTCACACGTTTATACCCCTTGACTTCAGCGTCAGTGGACTCAGACTGGATTTACTGCTGCCACCACTGACAAAGACCTCACCAATAAGTAGACAGAGCTCCTCTCTCCTCCTCTTGGGGTCCTGGAGCCCCTCCGAGCTAGAGCACCGGGGAATAACCGGTCCCACCCTCTCATTTCTCTGATGGGGAAACTGATCCTCAGGGCGGGGAAATGACTGGCCCAAGGCCATCAGCTCGAGAGCAGCAGAGACCCAATTCATGGAGCTCTTTCCACATCACATGAGCTCAGAACACCATCAGGCGGTCCTGATTGGTGGGTGTTCACGGTGCACAATCCAAGAACCACCCCTTTATCCTGGGTGAATCTGGAAACGAGATCACAGTTCCTCTGGTCTCTGACCCTGCCCTCCAGGTTCAAACACATGGTGTTTAGACTCATCTGTCCTCACCATTACGCTCTGTGGGTGCCCCTCCCGGACAGACGATGCTCTTACACTTGACAGGCTCGTTCTAACTCAAGGGCTCCTTTCACTCCGATCCAGAGGGTTAACACAGCCACAGAGCTCCAGGGCAAGGACACAGTTGGACATCGGTGCTAACAGGTGGACATTTTAGGGCGAGAAGTAAAGAATTAAAGTTGGTACTTTTATGGGAAGCTGGCCTTTGTGCTCTCTAGTTTGCTGATTCGTGGTCTCATGGTCTTGGATGGTTTCCTGAAGTCCTCCCTTGCTGCGGATGAGATGAGATCAGCCCAGGGTTTGTGTCCTACCTGAGGAGGCTCCAGACTCTGGAATGTTGGGAGGGGAGGTGTGGCCCAAGGGGAAAGACCTCTAAAGTCTGCCTATATTAGCATAAGCAGTTCAACAAACTCATGGGTGGAAGAGACTGTCTCTTAGGACAGGGGGACTTCACACGGAGGTTTGGGGTCAAAGACTTCTTGTCACACTTGATGAATGTTTGCTGACATGTGCTCTGAGCACAAAGCCCTCTGGAACCAACCGAGAAAGACAGGCCGATGGTCTAGGATTTGGAAGGTTGGGTGCTGGCCAAATATGGCAGCACGCTATGAAAGAATGAGTAGATGAGCTGGGTCTCCACCCCACGACCGCCCTGTTGGTGATCAGTTCCCGGACTCACGGGCTGCGCTTCTCGTTTACATCACTAGGAGTTCAGAATCCCAACGCCACACTACATGTGAACACATGCGCCCTGGACACGGGGTGCCCTGGATGTAGGCATGAACTGGACAGAGCATATATTTCAAGTGAGAGGTAGAGAAGGCAGCTGACCCGGTCATCTTCTTGTCCTTGCTTAGGTCCCTCTGCTGGGGGCTCCCACACTGCTTTGTGGGGTCCTCCTCTCACCAGATGGCCAAGCCTTTCAGGTGGGGAAGGGGCTTTTTACCAGCAGCTGCCCCCTTACTGTTTCCTGGCGTTGTTAACTGGAGCTAACGCACATCACAGACTTTCAGGACAGGAAAGACCCCTGGAGATCAGCTGAGCCAACCCCCTCCTCGTGCCCCTGGAAAAGCGAGGCCCTGGGAGGAAGTAACGCTTCCCAGTTTAGCAACTCAGATCAATCTCTTGACATCAAGCCTTTTCTCTTCCCCCCCAACATGGCACACTTTCCTATAATTATTTTTGCCTCCCCAGACTACAAAACATAAAAGTTGATGGGGAAGATTTATTGTTACTTCACTTCCTCATTCTGTCTCACTTTCCGACGGTCAGGCAGCCTCTTTCCCTTGCTGTTTGGGAGGCGCTTCCTGCAACAAGAATGGGCTTCGTCCCCGCTGGTGTCGTGAAGCTCGTTTCCACCTAAAGAGCCTGTCTTGTCGGTGCCCCGGAATTAGGGGCTGGAATTCCAGATGGAGCCGGACAAGGAGATGACCATTTCTGGGTCACCCAGCTGTCCAATGCCCTCGGGTGGCCGCAGCAGCAGGGAGGGTAACCTAGTTTGCTCAGGAAGTATTGCAGATGTCCCAGTTTATCTGATGCAGTCCCAGAAAAGTACTGGCCCTGTCCTGTTTCTACAGCTCGTGCAGTTCAACCTGGCAAAGGCCCGCCGCCCCTTCCCCTGATCAGCCGGGCACAGGGCCCCGCGCCCCTGGACCGGCCCACCTTCCAGGCGGCCCTGACTTGCCCCTGTGTCTTCATTTCAGCTTCAGGGGGTGATCCTAACCTGGACCAAGGGGAGCCTGACGTGTCAAGGATGCCATCTGAGAATGAGGGCACATTGCTCAGAAGTATTTCCCATGACATTCAGACCTTACTGGGTGAGGGCTGCAGAACCAGCAGCCAGGACTTCAGGGCTTGTGGTGGTTGGTCAGTCCGCTGGGCTGTGCACAGGAAAACTGGTGGGAGAGGGGAGAGCTGGGGCAGGACCCCGGGGGGTGGGGCCCAGCACCTGGGATCAGAGAGGCAGGGGACTGGAGCTCCTGTTCTGGCTGGGCCACGGCTAGCCACGGCGCTTCGGGCAACTCCCGCCATCCCTGTGCGTTTCAACTTCCTCGTCTGTGAACGGAGGAGCCTCCCATCCCTCGTCCCCCACCTGCGACCCAAGGGCATTTACGGATTCCAAGTAAACAGGGCGCTGCTCACCGCAAGGCTGGACGCCTGACTCCCTGGGCGCCCCGTGAGGGCAGAGCTTCACTCTGTGCTGACTCCCTGCATCTCCCCCGGGCCCAGCACAGGCTGCACCTCACAGGCGGCGCCCTGCAACAGCTCACTGCTTGAGCACATTAACGCGAGCTCCTGCTTTTCCTTCTGATGCCAAAGACAACTCGGATAATTTTCCAACTAAGTGCTGTGTTACAGGGGAGAGGAAGGGGGTCACAGACAGAAAAGGAGTCCTGAAAGCAGACTGCGAAGTCCTCCTTTGTCTGTAGGCATCAGGCTCAACAGCCTCCGTGTGCCAGTCTGACACACTTACACGAATCTTCGATAAGATGAAAAACCCAGCACCAAAGCTGAGAAGAGCTGCAGATGGGTGGGGAAAGAGGTCCAAGAGATCTGGAGCCAGAAACTTAGAGATGTGGGTCTTCCGGGTTGTCATTTGCAGGAAATAGGAATGCACCTGCCTCTGGGGCTCCACCCTGAGTGTCAAGGCCCCCTCAGCTGTCTTACTTTCCTGTCCATTTCTTCTGGGGTCTGAGATCCAGATTTCAGGCGGTGATAAAGGGTAAACGAAAAGCGGGTGCAATGTCTAGTATGTGAATTCTATCTCAGTAAAGCTGTTTAAAAACTTAGGTGAAGGGGAGGGTATAGCTCAGTGGTAGAGTGTGTGCTTAGCATGCATGAGGTCCTGGGTTCCATCCCCAGTCCCTCCACTAGAAAAACCAACCAACAAACAAATAAATAGACCTACCACCCCCTCAAAAACTTAAAAAAAAAAAAAAGTAGGTGAAGCCAAGATAAAGCCAGGACTGTGGATTAGCAAGCCAAAATTCATGCTGGGGTCTCTGTGGAGTTTAAGGAAAGGAAAGATTGAAGGAAAGAGATGTTCGGTGTCTGTAGTCCATGACACCCCTCCAGGGGAGGGGCAAAGACCACAGGTTCGAGTCCCAGCTCAGCTACTAGTGAGCACGGTGACCTTGAATAATCCTTTCTGAAGTCTCGGGTTCCTCAGTAGTAAAATAAAGGCGGTAAGATGTGGTGAGCGCCAGTTTTCCATTGTTCTTTGGGTTGGGAATTATTTTAAGACAAGCCAATGAAGTTTAGATAAAATTAGAACTCTGTGAGTTTTAAAGAACTCACCCTGTTCTCGGTGACAGATTAATGAACAGAATGGAATTCCAAGTTCCTCTGGTGAACCTTCTTGATCAAGGACTTGGGGAGCATTGCTCCTGTGGTGGGCATATGGTGGGGAAGACTGGGTAACCTGACCTGAAAATATGTTTTCAAAAACAATTATGTCAGTGAGTCATTCCCCTCTTCTGGTGTAACTCTCCCTCAAACCTCCAAATGTTCCCTCAGAAATCTAAAGAGAAACTTCAACGTTAATTTCTGCAATCAGTAGCCTACTGATACCATGCCCCCCCCGCCCCGCTCTGTCTTTTAAAAAATGGATGTAATTCCACACTTTTATTAAGAGGCTGAAAATCTTTAGGTAAAATACTTGACAGAAACCTGGCATTTTACATTTGAATCAGCCCACTTACAAATACAGTAAACTCTCCCCAGGTGGATCAAATATACTGGATTAGTATCTCCAAGAAAAGAATGACTCACTGCTGATCAATCAGTGTAAGTTGGATTTTGGATTCTAGCATAACTAAAAAGGAACTGTATTCCAGGGTCTTAAGTCCTGAGCTCCAGCTCCCACGTGGCTTGTACTAGACTGCTTCAGAATTCTGGGCAAAAATAGAAAAAAAAATAAAATAAACCTAACTATTTTGAAGGTAGCAAAGAAAGATGAAAGGCAGGCGGACACGAAAGATGACTTGACCCTTGAAAGAAGAGGAGCACGTCTGGCGTGCTGTGTGTTTACACCGCTTCTGTCCTGCAAGAACTTCCCAGCCCACGTGGCAGAAAACATTTGTAATTCAAGTAGGACACGAACGCATCACTGGCCTGAGTCAGAGGACAGAGTCTGGGACTGCCAGAGGGGCTGAAAATTAAAAATGGGGAGGTCCTGGAAATGAGGAAGCTACAGAAGGCTTCCTAGACCCCTAGAATCTGCACATAAAGCCCCCTCAGGTCTTTGCCCGGCCCTGACTGCGCCGGTGCAGACGGGACCGCAAAGGGGCCGAAGGGGAAAAGGAGACCCGCGAAGCCCCGGGGCTGAGCAGACCGCGGCAGCTGCCCACCTCCGGGCAGGCCAGACTCAGGGTCAGAGTCCCACTGCAACACAGAAACCTGGTAAACATCTTGTACTATTTAATGTGATCCCAGAAAGGCCGCGCTTCGGAGGTAAAGACTGCACCCCAGGGCTCAGGGAACACCTGCTCACGGGGCGCTGGGTCTCTAGGCAGCGAGGGGCCTCGCGCTCACAGACGCTGCTCCCACACGGGACCCCCCCACAGGGCCACACGGAAAGCAGCTGCCAGCCGCTGGGAGCTCGCAGGTGCGAAGACGATGTGTGAGAACGTGGAGAAAGTCTCTCCTCACTTTTCCTGCATTTTTCTGCCTCTTGAAAGGCTTGGTCACGTCAGACAAGGGGACAGGGGACAGGGAGGGGCTTTTAGCCAAAGTGCAAATAAAAGTGGACCCTCTTCACAGATGCTCCTCTACCTTCTCCTCCTCCTCTCCCTGCCCCTCTGCCCCCCTTTTCCCCGCCATCCCCACCTTCACGAACAAACACTAGGGAATTACACACTGGGGACTTAAGACCTATTACTTTGTCAAAGTCCCTGAAACTGTGTATTTCTCACTTTCTTATCAAGCGTCAAGGATGTCTACAATCCACCCTAACGAGAGCCAAGGTATAACTAATGTTTAGACTCCTTTCCGCCACCACATCCACATAAATAATTGAAAATATCTATTTATGAAGAAGCCTTCGATTCAGCCCTACATTAATTCTCTCCATTCTCTGAGCGTCCACTCATGCATTAAAAAGGTACCGAGTATTTACTGTGCTCCAGACACTGGGGACGCAAAGAGGAAAAAGCCACTTACTTTCCCTTTCAAATGCTTTAGAACCTTTCCAAGTTCTTATCTTCTACTTTTCTTTGCAGGCTCCCATCACCACGACTGCCTTAATACTGCAGTGTTGCAAGCGACCTGTTAGCGTGTATGTCTCCCCTTGCTTAGCTCAACTGATAAGGGGAAGAACACAAATCTATCCCATTTCTGTCTCCAGTGCCTGGAAATGTAGTACATGCTCAATTAACGTTAGTTAAGCACTTTAATGAACTGATGGATGCACTGAAAGAATCCTTGTGTCTGCAAGCCTGGAGAAAGAGAATAGTGTGAAAAATCATACAGCTACTATGCCATTCACTTTCCTTCAATTTGTGAAAGGGAATAAGCCAGATACGTTTTACTCAGAGTATTAATTGTAGAAGTGAGGCAACCCATAATTTCCAACCCTTCAAGGAAAGCAGTAACACGAAAACGAAGTGGCAGATGGAACTGAAGAAGAGCAGAGTTAATTCAAGAAACAGAAAACAACTCTAAAAAAGTAAAATTAGCTCCTTTAGAGATATTTAAGAGATCTTCCCATGTATAAAATAAGAATCCACTGCCACAAAAGAAGCAAAGTTCTCAGACCGTAAAACATAATAAAAACAAAGACTCACAAAAAGCTGAATCCCAGTCCTGGAAAAGCTAATATCCACCCCCCCCCCACCTTTTTTTTGTAAACGCTGCGGAAAAGGGTGACCAACTAAAATTATGAGAAAGGAGTTAAAAGCCATTGTAGATCATTTGCGTCAAATCTGATACCCACCTAATGAGAACTCCAGGAACAGGGAGGCACTAAGATGGAACGAAAAAAATCCAAAAATAAAATATCCAGATGATAAAGGCCCAATGAGTCCCTGACGGAGATACATGCCATTCATTCACTCATTCAAGCGATGCAAACATTCAAGTGTTTGTGAGCAGCTACCGGGTGTACAACACTACGCCAGGTGCTGTCTGCACAGTGAGGAGCAAAGACAGAGACAGTGCCCGCCCTCACGGAGCTTATCTGGTGGAATAGTAGGGAAAATTGGCCTTATACCACCCCCTGAAAACCCCACATTAGATGTACAGTTACAGTTCTGATAAGAGGGTAAAGGACAAGAGGATGGTATTACAGCTCCCAAAATAAAAAACAAAAGAAAGAAGGAAGGAAGGGGGGTATATTAGCAAATATACCAGTAAAAATAAAGGAAAATCTAAGTAATTGCTTGTATTGTGGCCATGAAATTCATTCAATTATTTTTTTAAGGATTTCTAAGATGTAAAAACAAATCACACACACACACCCTCCATATATTCTATTGAAAAATGACATAGAAAGGTAGAAAATAAAGGACTGAACAAAGATAAACAATACACTTATTAACAAGGAATCAGGACTGGAAATATTGTATCAGATAACAGATAATACAAAGCCAAAAAAAAAAAAAAGCAGCAAAAAGATTAAAAAGAAATATTATGTTTTGGTTAAAGCTATAGACCAAAGAAATAAAAGCAAGCATGATTTCTCTTTGAATAAAAGAAAATACAGTAGAGAGATATTTAAAGCAAAATTCAAAGAAATAAAAGTTTGACAAAACCAAAATCACAGTGAAAGATACAACTACTTCACTAGGTTTTTAAAATATAAGGCAGAAAAAAAGTACACTGGATATATACATTATATACAACAAGACTTACTAATATGGATGGATAGCCAAACAAACACAAAATACATTTTTCCCAACCCATAAAATATTCAGAAAATCCAGTCAGTAAGCCACAAAAAAAAAAAAAAGCTTGATAAACCTCTCTCAAAGTAAAAAAATCACAAAAGAGGCTTATCCTCAAATCAGAATTATGTATTAATAAATGAGCAATGACCAAAACTGTAACTATCCAGAATATTTTTAAATGCAAAGGTAAAACTCTTCTAAACAATTTTTGTGTCAAAAAGGAAATTCAGGCAAAAAGTATACATTCTTTAGAAAATAACTTTTAAAACTGTGGTATTTCAAAAAATATCTGATGTGGCCAAAGTCTTACTCCAAGGAAGAATGCTACCCTTAAATGCATTTGTAAGAAGACAAGAATGAACAACACTGAACAAGCCTAAAGAAAAACGAAGGCTGGAATTAATACCAACACAAGGAGAAACTAACTGAATACAAAAAATCAGACCTGAGCAACCCAAACTTAGCTTTCCGAAAAGCCCAACAAACAGAGTATTCCCAGATATGGTCCTATCTGGAGAGAGGAAATCCACGCAAATCCAGACAACATCAAAAAGGCCAAAGGAAAAGTCATGAGAGCTACTGCGGAAACTTTACAATTGATTTTTAAGCATACTATGTTCAACTCTATACCAATAAGTTTGAAAAATTATATTAAATAGGCAACTTTTGCTCAGAATGTAATAAAAACTAACTTGTTGATAACCACAGAAGGCAATGAACAGATAGCCAGAGACACTTTGTCCCGATCATTTGATGACCAAGTTTGGTCAAACTTTTAAATAAGATATAATTTCCTTGTTATTTAAACCACATCAGAGCAGAGAAAGAGATTAAATTTTTTTTTCAGTCATTGTTTGTGTCTAAATGATAAATGCCTTGTAATAAATACCAGAGAAGTGCCAGATGCTGTTTGGTTTCTCACAGCAAAACCAAATATAGAGATTAGGAAAAATGAAAGTTCTAAACCAATCTCATTTATAAATTTTGATGCAAAAAATTGAAATAAAATGTTAGCAAACTAAAGCTCAGTGTAATAATAGTAGTATAATAAAGCATCATGGCCAAGATGAATTTATTCCAAGAATAAAGGAAAAGTTCAAGTGTAAAACCAAAATAAGTTATAAGATTCCCGAGATTATAAGAGAAAACCTCTATGATTGTCACCCTAAGTGCAGAAAAAGTCATTTTTTAAAAATTTGTTTTCTAAAAGTCATTTTTTGTAACCTGAGAAGCAAAGGTTTACTTCATGATAGATCCAAAAAAACATTTCTATAAGGAGTAACTATTACCACTATATATTTATCTTTTTTAAGAGGTCATCATAATGTACTAAGGGGAAATAGGTAAGGAAAACAAATATTGAATTAGAAGAGGTATAACTGTCATTATTTGTAAATGATATAATTGTTTACTTACAAAATATAAAGCAATTAACTACACCACTATTAAAATGAGTGAGAAAATTCAACACAGTGACCAGATAGAAGAAAAACATACAAAAATAAATAACTCCAATACAATGGCCAAATCCAATGAAAATGAACTTCATTTACTTAACGATAAAAATGATAAGATGCATTGTAATAAACACAAGAGAACTATCAGAACTCTATGATAAAAACTGAAAACTCTGCAAAAGGAAATAAAAGAAGAAAAGTCTGAATAACTAAAAGGAAATGCTGTATTACTAGGTAGGAAAACTTAAATCATATAAAAATATTAGTTCTCCCCAAATTAAAACATGAATTCTATTCAAGCCTAAAATCTCATTCTTTAAAAACAGAACCTGACAAGAGGATTCTAGAAGTCATACAGATAAGTGAATGATACAAACAGCCAGTAGCATTCTATACAAGAATATGAGACCATATTTGCACCTCCAGACATCAAAATGTACTATAGAACTCCAATTCAAAAAGCAGCATGGAATGATATAATGGTACAGAGAGAAAATATACACAATAAAAATTTCCTACCATATTTATATACCAAACTAATTACCAGATTTATTTTATTTATCTATTTTTAATTGAAGTATAGTCAGTTATAATGTGTCAATTTCTGGTGTATGGCATAATGTCCCAGTCATGCATATATATACACACATATACTTGTTTTCATATTCTGTTTTCATTAAAGGTTATTATCAGATATTGAATATAGTTCCCTGTGCTATACAGAATAAATTTGTTTTTTATCTATTTTTATATATAGTGGTTACCCTTTGCAAATCTCAAACTCCCAAATTTATCCCTTCCTACTCCCTTTCCCCCAGTAACCATAAAATTGTTTACTATGTCTGAGTCTGTTTCTGTTTTGTAGATGAGTTCATTAGTGTCCTTTTTTTAAATCTATGCCTCTTTTTTTTCCAATCTAAATATTGAAAGAAAACATGAAAGCACGCTTTGTAAATTTGCAAAAGGAAAGGTCTTCCTAAAAGCAACAAGGAAACTCTGAAGCAATAAAGGAAAAGAT
Source organism: Camelus bactrianus (assembly GCF_048773025.1). Lineage (NCBI taxonomy): Eukaryota > Metazoa > Chordata > Mammalia > Artiodactyla > Camelidae > Camelus > Camelus bactrianus. Next base: position 5,079,477 of record NC_133554.1, read on the forward strand.
CAACAAATCTGACTTCATAAAAATTTAAAACTGTGATACTTTGAATCATGAAGTAGGTTATTACCAACTGTGAAAAAATATCTGCAACATATATAGTAACTAAAGTGTATCTATTATTTAAAAGATAGCTAAAGATCAGTAAGGGGCAGTTGATCATTTCCAATCACGGGGCTGTCAGGTACAGCAGAGCACAGAATGTAGTTTGAACAGCACCCCCTAAAGTTGTTCAGCATGACGACCCTGATCTAGAATATTGCTAATTTTCTCCCATTTCATCTCCTTCGCCTCTTCTCCTTCATCACTTGGTTCCAGCTTCTTGGCTCTTCTTCCCACCTCTCCCCGAGTTCTCAGGGATTTTGCACACGCTTCTGCTGCAGTTCATCAACGCCACCTCCAACCTCCATCCTTAACTCACACTGGTTGCCTGGCTGGCTCATTCACACCCTTAGGTCTCAGTATAAATGCTATCAACCCAGAGAGCCTTCCCCAAATGTCCTGTCTAAGGTGATACTTCTTCCATTTTCTAGCTTGGCTCCCAGGTTGTTAACTGCATAGCCTGTTTTCAATTTGCAATAATTGTACCTGTTTCGTTCCCTAGAACATAAACTTGGCTAGTGCAGAGAACAGAGTCTACCTTGTTCACTGTTGTGTCCCTAGCAGCTGGAGGAATGCACAGTACTGAGAAGGTGCTCAACTAAAATGTTTTTGAATGAAAAAAAAAAAAAAAAGGTAAATAATATGAATAGGCAATTCACAGAAGAAATAAAAGTGGTATTTAACACATGAAAAGAAATGCAAATGAAACAAGACGAAAGGCAATTTTTTAATCAGGTTGGGAAAAAAAGGAAGATTCTTAATATTCAGGGTTATTAAAATTATAGAAAGAAGAATCATACACTGTACGACTGTGAATTAACCCCAAAATTTTGGAGGCAATTTGGTTTTTCCTGGTAGTATGCTGGAACCAGTTTGAACTGGCTTATACCAGCTCACAAATATTCCAGACTTTTTTTGGAAAACAGTTGCCAGCTTGAAATCGGCCATGGTGGTGGTATTTCCACCACAGAAATCAGCATATGCTATAAATCAGATAGGTTTTTTGTTGGCTTGTTTGGTTTTTCAATAGCCAGTTTATGAGCATACCAATGCCTTTATATATAAAAAGGGGAAATGGGCATAATTTTGATCTAGAACTCCTACAGAAATTATTGCACAAAAGCTCAAGGAAAAAATAAATTTAAAAATCAGACAGTCTAAACACTTACATGCCTCTTCGTAAGGGAATGATTAAATACATTTATTCTATATGATACAATAGCCATTTTAAAAGAATGAGATAGATACAGGTAACTGCCATAGTTTATGGTTGACTAAATAAATGAATTTGGAGGACATGTACAATACTATTTCATTTCAACAAAGTGTATATGCTCACAGTGTATCATTTTACACATGTCTGGGTGCATGCCAGAATTGTCCAAAGAAGTTATCCCTCAGGACTGCTACAGGGGTGGGAAAGGAGGTTGGGGCGGATTTTGCTTTTTAATTTATCCATTTATAAATTGTATGCACTTTCAAAACAGCAGCAGACATTATTTTCAGAAAAAAATAGTCTTAAATAACTTTTAGATTAAAGAGGCAATCAAACTGTAATTACAGACTATTTAAAAATCATGACAATGAAAATAATACATAGCAAACATTATGGAATGTGGCAAACGCTGTAATAACAAGGAACTTCATAGCTTTATATAATTTCATCATTAAACAAAAAGTTAATAAATTATGGTCTCCACCTACTATGTTAGAAAATAAAATTCAGGGAAATCAAGAGAAAAAGATTCATAGACAAAAGCAGCAATGAATGAATTTAGAAATTGTAAAAAGTATAAATAATAAATAAGTCCTAGACACTCAGTGATGAAAAAAGAATCAGTAAACTGGCACATTTCACTAACAAGAGAAATATATGCACAAACCAGTGAGAAAGAGGATATAACTAAACATGTGAAGATTAAAATTCACGAGTAGTGATATGCTTGAAAATTGAGAGGCAATAAAATGGATGTGCTATTTAACGTTTTTTAATTTTAATTTAAAAAAGAAAATTTTAATTTAAAAAACACAACTCAAACAGGCTATTGACTAATGAAAGAAATCTTCCAACTTTGTTTCTCCTAAAATGAGATTTTGAAACTTCAACGAAGGCATCATACTTATGCTACTTAAATTATCCTCACAAGAAAACAAAGAGGTGAGCATCTCAGTGCCTCTGACTAGAATTGTGTGACAACGGCTTTGGAATACAACGCGTTAAGATGCATTTTACTAGGATAGCCATGAGTCCAAAACCCGACAGTACCACATACCAAGAGGAAAACTAGAGACCAAATCCCAGACACAGAAATGCAAAGGTTCCAAAGAAAACACTTTTTAGTTGCATCTCCGCATAGCAGCCAGAAGGCATCCTTTTAAAGCACAAATAAGACCACGTCTGTCCTTTGCTCCTGACCCTCCAAGAGCTCCCCCTCTTCCTCAGGATAAACTCCAGAGCCTTTCGCTGGCCCAAAAGGCTCTCCACGAAGGGCTCTAGTGGCCCCTCTGAGCCCATGTTCCTCCCCGTGTTCCAGCCATCTGGGACTCCTTGATATTCCCCGAAGCCAACTGCAAGCCATTCCCAGGCCTCCTCAAGTCAAGGTGAACGTCACGAGGGCACACACATCTCGTGTGATGCAGACTGCTAACTGTCCATCACAACCCATTTCCCCATCTTTCCTGGGAGGAGACCTGCAGTCCGACACACAGGTGGGAAGATGCACTCTGCTCCCCAGCCTCGCTTGCCGTTAGGTGTGGCCATGCACCCACGATCTCGCCTAAGGAAGGTGACCAGATGACCGTGTGCCACTTCTGGTCTGAAGCCTGAAACATGGTGGGCCTGCCTCCTCCCTCTTACTACCCCTTCCCACCAGCTGGACCACTGCTGCCGAAGCCCAGCTTTGGCCATGCAGACGAGGACAATGCCTCAATAAGTCTGAGTGAACGAATGAACGAATCCCTTTTCCTGACATTTCTACTCCAGATTTGGAAATGGGGAAGAGAAACGCAAAACCAAGGTAAACCGCAAGCACCTCTCTGCACGGGGAGAACGGTAGAAGAGAAAGGAGCACTGTGTGTAAAGTGAATTCAGGAAGTCATCACATAAATCCAGGACAGAGCAAACACTTGCGTGGGGCAAATCTACACCCCTGATTTAATGACGAACTAAAGTTATTGACAAACCACTCTGTAAATTATTGACGATGCTTCAGAGCGTGGCCACTTAACAGAAGCCAGTCATCACTCACAAGAGGGTAAAAATCTAACATCGGAAGTTATCACATCAAGGCATCATAGGGAGAGAACCAAAACAAAAACCGAAGATCAGGGACACTAGGGAAGGACTTCCCCCACCGCCCCGGGCACGCAGGTGTCCTCCTGCCTCCAAAGAAGAAACACAGCAGACAGATCACTTATAAATGGGATCCAGGCAGAACAGATACAGGATCAGGGAGAGAAACAATCCCATGAATCAATTCAAGTTATTGTAGAAACCAACCGGCAATCGGATGCAGCTAGCATCTTATTCTCCCTAAAGGATGAGAGCTGGTAATGTATTGTCTCCATGATCAAATGCTGGCTTCAAGGATGCCCATGTGGACGGTTTGTGCTTCACCACAGTGACCAATCTCTGGAAGTTCAGCATCCAGTCAAAGTAGGAATCGGGCATCCTACATGTTTACTCATTTGTCACAGTGCCATCGGGCCCCACTCTGAAAGGCTGTCTGCTCTCCCCTTTACGTAACAAACATTCTCTTTGCAGCTGTCGCCTGCGACGCAGCCACCAGGCGGGGAGAGGACTCCCCAGGGGGATACTTACCAAACAGAACTCGAGTACTGGCTGCAGCCTGAGCCCTGGGCAAAGATCAGCTGTGAGATCACAGAGTTTCTTTATTAAAGAACAAATCACGCTGGACAAACTTGATTGCTTTTTGGATCAGCTTGTGAAATGAATGGGCTTAGCAAACATGGGCATGCACAGTAGCTGGGGTGTTTAGTGAGTTATTTCACGAAACACTCTGGAAATTAGACTTGGGGAGCCTGAGATGTCTGGCCTGAGGTGAAAGGGAAAGGCAGAGAGTGCCCACGGTGCCCTTGGGTGTAGAAAGCCGAGAAGCCTGCTTCTGTCATTTTCAGGAAACGTCACTTGGCTGCAATGAGTGCGCATGTGAAGTGGGAGTATGTGTTGGGCAGAGGCAGGGGTCTGTGTGTTTTGGGGCGGGGGGGGTCACACTGCTGGAATTCCAGCAGACCTGCCCCACTAGCCGCGCCTTTAGCAGCCGCATCCCTGCCCTCTGCGTGGCCGTCCTCTCGTATGGAACCGGGGAAAAGCCACGACGCTGGGTGAAATTCAGGGCAGACCCTTCCTCCGCCTGGACTTGAGGCTTCTTCTCTGTAACGAGGTGGGACGGGCTTTCCGAGAGTCCCCTAACCCCTTCTCCTATGATAAAACTTTCAAAACCCGAGCGTCCAGCATCCAGTGCCCATGTCCTTCCCCCACCCCAAGCTGGACTGTCAAGATGACAGCTGGGATGTTAACTCTGTTGGATTATTGGAATGCACCAGAAAAAAAAAAAAAAAAACTGCCCCTTTTCAAGGACACTCCTTTCATTTGCTCATTGATACTAAAAAATGTATAGTTATTTTACCTTATTCTCATCTGTTGAAGGAGGGACAGAGTAGGTTTCTAAGGGTCCTCTAACACTAAGTAACAATTTGGGCCAATCCTTACCCCTTCCCCACATTATTTTTCTTCAGAGCATGTACCATAATGTCAAGTTATATTGAGAATCTGAATATTTATTCACCTCCTCAAGTCAAGGTAAACTTCACGAGGGCACACACATCTCGCAAGTAGTCTGCACGATGCAGACTGCTAACTGTCCATCATACTCCATTCTCCCCATCTTCCCCGGGAGGAGGCCTGCAGCCCAACACACAGTGGGAAGATGCACTCTGCTCCCCAGCCTCCTTTGTGGTTAGGGGTGGCCATGCACCCAAGATCGCACCTAAGGAAGGTGACCAGATGACCATGTGCCACTTCTGGTCTGAAGCCTGAAACATGGTGGGCCTGCCTCCTCCCTCTTACTACCCCTTCCCACCAGCTGGACCACTGCTGCCGAAGCCCAGCTTTGGCCATGCAGCCGAAGACAGAGACTTAATGAAAGCAGAGAAACAATATGGAAGGAACCTGGGTTACAATTAGACTCTGGTACAGAAACTGGGATGCTAAATACAACGGCACTGTCCTGATGGTGATTTTGCAAGCAGATAATAAACATTTTCTAGAAAGGGGTGAGGGGGCGTCCTGCCTAGGGCTGGAAAAGCCATCTGCTTCTATACCCTGAACATTAGGAAACAGACAGATTGATTTTTTTCAAAGTTTCTTTCAAAGACTTATTAAGACTTCACAGTCAAACTAAGGCATCCGTCCTTTTGGCAAAGATCAACTTAAGAACGCAGCACGCCCATTCCACTAACCTCTATGGCTTCAGGTGGCCTTAAGACAGCCACAGCCACCACTGCGTTGAAGGAGATGGTATAGGTGCAAAGAAGCAAAGACGTAAAGCAGACTTAAAAACAACGGCTGGGAACGAAGACTGAGTGTGATTACTGGAACGTGGAACGAACTGGGAGAAAGTAGACCAGAATCCTACTCCATTTTTTTGTGGGAATTGCATGGCCAAAGAAACACTGGATCTAGGCTGAGAAAACCTGACTGTTCTTTGCTGAAAACCACCACCACAGCCCTGACTGTGTACGAGAAGGAAGCCAGCGGTGACGCTCTCAGTCCCCCAGGAAGCTGTGCCCCCCAGCGCCCAGTCAGGGGCCAACGCGGAGGAGGATGGATAAGGAAGACCCCCGTAGGGCAGGGGGTGGGGGTACGTACAGCGGTCACAGAGGCCCTGGATAAGGGAGTTCTTCCCAGAGGGCCGGACCAGGGTCTCAGCCAGAAGCTTCCTCTCCTCTAGTTCAGCGGGCCGTCCCAGTTCCAGCCAATGCCGCTCACTGCGCGTGAGTCTGGAGAGGGACCTAGACATCGCAACCTGGCCCAGGACTTCCTAACCCCACAACAAGGGCTCCTGGCCCGAGCTGCTTTTGGTTTTAGGCTCATTTAGCTTTGCTCTTCCTCTTCCTACTGATCTTGGAAATTTATCGAAACTCACTGAGTCTTGGTTTCCTCACCTGGAATTCCGCTGGTCAGCACGGCACGTGGTACTTGGATGAATCTGAATTTATGGTTAGCAGGGTTGCAGAGATTCTTAAAATAGCCAGTTTTATTGAACAGTGGTCCTGTGCGAAGTGCTCGAAGGATGCCTGTATCTGCAATGCAAACAATCTACCCCCAGGCAGGTGCCTCTTTGGAGCTCCATTTTTCACAGGAGGAAACTGAGGCACAAAAGGTATTAACGGACGCACTCCAGGATACACCCCTGGCCAAGAGCTTTGCTCGTCCAGGGATGAGATGCGACGTCTGTGGAGGCACCTCGAAAGCCCCAGCAGCACAGGCCAAGGTGAGGCCCCCCCTTAGCTGAGGAAGACGCTATGACGCCCGCAGAATCTGAACAGCAAGGCTGTCCGGAAGCACGTGGTCAGAGGACACCCCCCTGGGCAACTCTTCCTGGTTCCCTTTGGTCTTCGACCAGCGGTCACCCAGCGGCAAGTCACTTGTTAGTGGCCGAGGGCTGTGACACCAGCTTGGCCCTGCCCTGTCCCCTGACCCCTGCCAGGAGCAGGTGTCTCAGGTCCCAGGACTGAGTCCCTCTGTACTCAGCCCTGAGTGTCCTGGAAGGTTCCCAGAGTTACCCTGAGTTCTTGTCTCCTCCGTCCACGTGTCATGGGCACTCCGTCCTCCCATTACCACGGAAGCACAGCCCTGGAGGGCAGAACTGACCGTGGGCTACGTCCCAGCTTTGGGCCTTACTCACCTCCTCCTCTGATACCCCATTCCCCTGCCCTCCAGCATCCGCTACTCACTTCCTCTCCAGTCAGTTCAAAAAGGCAGTGAAAATGCCCTCTTCATTCATCCTAGCACGTGCATGCCCCCTGCCTCCCTGCTGGCTTCCCATGTGTGTCATTCATACCCACCTCCCAAACCCCACAGTGGAGGCCCCAGCGGGGGCTGACGACCCTTCTACCGACGGCAGGTGTTAGGGTCTAAACTGAAGGAGGAATAGTAGGTCTTGAAATGCTCTGAGGCTTTTCACTCCGTCCTCCTCTCCGTCATCAGTGTGCTCACATCTCCTTCCCGTTGCCATGACGTCACCTGCCTCCCCTCCACCAGCCCCGTCCTGTCCCCGTAGCTTTCATCCAGCTCCCGCACTTCCATCTCCCGAGGCCCTACCCTTGGGCAAATCCTCTACCCTGCAGAGCAAGCTGGGCAAATCCCCAGGAGGCTGAAACCTGGAGCTGTCACCAGCTGCTCTATCAGCACCCATCTCCCCCAGGAAAAAGCAAACTACCCGTAGGGTTCCCAGGGGAGGGTGCCATCCCCAGGGGGCATCTGACTCCTGAATGCTTTCCCTTCTCCCTTCTCCTTTCTAGAAACAAGGAGGTCTGAGGAATTCACTCATCCAGTCACTGACAGGCAGCTGGGGGCTCGTCTATGATGCAGTGTCCTGCCCTCCTGCCTCCGGTGTCCACTTCCCTCTGCCTGAAACCCGACTGAATGCAACAGACAGATGGGAGAGCCTGTCACCCTCACACTTCCTGTTTCCACTTCTGTCCCCGAGTCTCCGGGGCCTGACCCAGCCAGCTCCTCTGAGGAGGGCCCCACCAACGCCCTGTCTCCGCCCTTCAGCTCTGCAGGTGTCTGTGGGGAGAGGAGGGTCGACTTGGGGAGATGGGAGGTCAACATGGATTGGGGGTCCTCAAGGACCAGACTCCGACCCCCACTGTCCTCCGATCCGGGAGATGAAGCCCCCAGGCCCAGTTTCACGGTACGGCCTTTCCCTGTGTGGGGCTCCCCTAGAGGGAGTTTTCCCACTTCCTCCTGGTGGGATGAGAGCACACTCTCACACACACACAACCATACACAGTCACACATAGTTAACACACGCACATACACCTGCACACACAATCACATGCACAATAACACAGTTACACACGATTACAGACAATACAATCACACGCAATAACACACTCACACACAGTAACACATTCACATGCACCTACAGCTGCACACACAATTATGTGCACACACAGCACAATTATAACCACAAAACACACTCACAATCACACACAATAATACACACACACACAAACTTGGAGGCAGATCAGTGCCATACTGGGACGGGGACTTGCTCACGGCCTTGGAGTTGTCGCACTCCTCACCCAAACGTTCCTTCCCCGGATGCCCCTCCACCCATGAAAACCCACGGCTGCAGCCCACCTTGCTGGGGAATGACAGTCTCCAGCCTTCCACTAAACTCCAGCAGAACCAGGGGAAATTTCCAGTTTCCATCAAGAAGTCCCTAATGTCAACCCTCCCCCTCTACTCTCCCTGGATCCATCTCTGCTTCTCCCCTCCCCTCACGTTGTTTCTATGGTAACCTCCAGCCCCAGGGATGGCTGCTGCTGCCACCGGGTGCTCTGACCCCCGGGGGCTACCTTCTGTCGATCAAAATGCTGGTTACGAGCCTCGAATCTACACTCTAGGACCCGAGTGTTGCCATGAATGTTGGAAGCCAAAGCAGGTTTGGACCAGCCCAGATGTTCTAGAGGCCACCAGCCCACTCGGCGAGCACCTCAGCGTCTGCCTCTCTCCCTCTCTCCTTTCCAAAGAATCTGCCTGGCAAGGAAACGCCGTTCCAGCACTTCTGTGCACAGAGGCAGATGCATCGGTGCCCATGTGGAGACGTGAGCGGAGCAAAGATCTGGGCATCTTGGGAAGTGGATTCTTGCCATGGGTCTGCCACTTGCTGGCTGTTGGCCAGGGGGCAAATCCCTCATCTGTAAAATTAGGGGTTTACACTGGATGAACTTGGGCAGTGCCTTCCAGCCCAGCGCTCTGTAATCTGTTTCACTCTCTGCAACTTCTTAAATTTTGCTGACAGAAAACTGAGCCGGACAAAATTGGGAATTCTTTCAGAAAACTGCAAGCACAGGCCTCAGGTTCAGCTCGAGGCTCCCAAAGCCAGGTGCTTACAAAGTGGGGGGGGACCCCCTACGGCTCAGAGCCTTCCTTCCCTTATGGGACATCTTTCCTTGAAAATGTCACACCTGCATCCCCATCCTTTCTACATGTGTGACCTTGATCTGGGGACCCACAAGGATGCATTGAGACTGCAGAAACCTTCATGGGGGTCATGAAGGTTAGATGTCCCTCACTAGGAGGGCCCCAGTCCCGTGAAGACACAGCATATGTGGAATGTTTCTGGAAGCTGCCTGTGGCTGGAAGAGGCAGGAAGGAGGGGAACAGTAAGAGCAGGCTAAGAGGAGAAAGCATAATTCATGCATTCATGCCTAGTGTGACCTGAGGGTGGCAAGCCGCCTCCGCAGTCCCCTGGCCAGTACCCCTGCAAAGGAGTGAATTCAGATGCTGGCCCAGGTGCTGTGACTGTGTGGGTTAGCACAAAGGCTGCAGGAAAGCCTGGGGCCCCCAAAGAAATGGGGAATGGAAAGACAAATAAAGGTCAATGCAGCATCCCGTCTTATTGAGATGGGGTATTTCTACCTATCTGGGGAATCTGATGCTCTGGGCAATGTGTGCTTAATGGTCCCGGAAGTTACAGGACACCCCAGGGATGGACCGTTCAGCGCCCATTTCAGAGTCCAGTGTTCGCAGCCCGATCCCAGCACCCACCAGACGTTACAGGCTGCAGGAGAGCCCTGGGGAGAGTCCCCCATGCATTTTGGGGGTCTGATGTGAGATACTTAGAGGGGCTCTGACACTCAGAAACAGGAGCGACCAAGCTGAGGCTGAGGACGGAGCTTCAGGAAGATCTGCTGGGGGCCTCTTTTGGCTTCAGGCCTTGCAAATACCCTTTAAAAGTGTTTCCTCTTCCCGATACTGAAGGCTGTTTGTTTTCTCTTCTGGGTGAACACGCTGTGATTTTTCTCTGTCCTCCTCAGGCAGGGCTCAGCAATTCCAGCATGTTCTCAAAGCAGGGCAGATGGGCCGGGAGGCTGGAGCCGTGTTCTCCCCGTGGCCTACACCTCCCTCCCCCGCGGCCCAAACTCTGCAACTATCAGCTAACATTTCAGGGAGAGCTGTGATTCCCGGCCCCCATGCCAGGGGATCTGAACAAGCAGACGGCTTTTCCTACAACCATCTCCTCTTTAGAAGTTCATGTTTACGCCCACGGCGGATGAGTTACAACAAACGGCCTTTGAAATGGCAGAAAAAGGAATTCTCTCCCAAGAAGGGCTCACAGTCTTGCTACAAGTAACTCTCTGGCTCTCACTAGAACCACAGAAGTCTCCTATGCTGGATCCACATGGGACTTCAGAGATCAAAGCTGAGAGTAGTCTAGACGGGGGAGGGTACAGCTCAATGGTAGAGCGCATGATTAGCACGCACAAGGTCCTGGGTTCTAGTCCCAGTACCTCCATTAAAAAATAACCATTAAAAAAATAATAAATGAAACCTAATTATCCTCCCCTCCCCTACCCCTACCCCTACCCCCCCCCCAAAAATGAAAAAAAATGGCCTAGACGTTTGATGGTGCATGACAATTCAGATGAATTGATGGGCTGCCTGGAAGACAGTGTTGAGAAGGATTCTGAAGATGCATCTGGATTCTGAGGGAGAGAAAGCTGCAGTCAAGGGCTGATGCTCCACGGCCTCAAGAACAGGAGTGGTGGCTCACGTGCCAACACCCTTCCATCTTCAAAGTGTCTCCCTCTCATTTCTGCTTCTGCCATCCCGTCGCCTTCTCTCTGACTCCGGCCCTGCTGCCTCCCTTCTTTGAGGACCCTGTGATCACACTGGGCCCACCCAGATAGCCCAGGATAATCTCCCCTGGCTCAGCGACAGGATGGTGCCCAGGGCCAGGACCACGCTGGTTAGAATCCCTTTCCCTGGGCTTGCGTTGCAGACAGACTACTGGCCCCGAGGATATCCCCTTCCAGACCCCCAACCCTGTGAATATGTCCCCTAACGGGGAAAGGAACTTTGCGATGGCATTAAGTTAAGGATCTTGAGATGGGGAGATTATTACGGGCTATCTGGGTGGGCCCAACGTGATCACAGGGGGATAAATTAGCAGTTTGAGGTTAACAGGTACAAGCCACTATATATAAAATACATAAACTACAAGGTCCTACAGGATAGTACAAGGAACTATATTCAGTATCTTGTAATAAGCGATAATGGAAAAGAACCTGAAAATACATATATATACCAGAAACTAATACAACACTGTAATTCAACTATACTTCACATAAAAAAAGAAATAAATTAGAACGATGGGAACTATCTTGTCCTGCAGCCACCAGATTCACAAACACTCCAGCACCAACACCCACTTTCTCTCTCTTCCTGCTGACGAGAAGGAACTGTGCTCTTTTGCTGAAGGCCAATCCCTCCTCTTTACCTGGAGGTTCCGCCTATTTGACTGAAACAGAAACTGCTAGGGATTCCAGACTTTGCCAGAGGCAGACTCCTAACAGCTGCCCCTTCCTTCTTCGATGGTAAGGAAAAAACTTAAATTTGCAGCTGACTACATGGATACTGAGGGAAAACACTCTATCTTCTAGTCTCCTTTGTAGCTAGGCATGGCCATGGGACCTGCTTCCACCTTGATGCAGATAGAGTGGTGGGTTAATCTGGACCCTGAAAACAAAGATGGTGGAACAAGAGCGTCAAGGAGCTGGATCCTTGAACAATCCATGTAACAAAACCATTATTCCAGCCCGAGAGAGCTTATCTTGGGGTATGTGAAAAGGAAATAACCTCATACCTTATTTAAGCTACCATCATTCAAAGCTCCCATACACACAGCCAAACCCACATACTAATTAATATGCTCAACTCCTCTTGGATTTCACTCATCCATTGGTCGATTCTCCATCTTTAAACTCCCATTTTCTACTGGATCAAGCACTCTGGCATTCATACATGTTCTGGTATCTGCACAATCCCCTCCTGCACCATTTCTTCAATCTCCTTCCAAGCAAAACTTCCTGAAAGCGTCCTCTATGTGGTTTCTACTTCCACTCATCTACCACTTTTACCGAATCAACACAAACTGGCTCAAGCCCCACTGAGATTACTCTTTCCAAGGATGCCCACAACTTCCAAGTCACACTCCAATGGGTGTCTTTCTGTTTTCACCTTCCTTGACTTTTCACGGCTTTGGACAGGGTGGAAACACCCACCTCCCTGGCTTCCAGAACACCATGCTCTCTGGGTTTGCTTTCTGCCTCCTTCACGTGATTCTACCCATGGTTTTTCCTTTGTAACCAAGCTCGATGTGTTAGGGTGCCTCAATGCTAAGTTGTCAGTCCTCCTCTGTACTAGTTCAACATTCCCTTCCTAGAAGACTCTACCCCATCATTTCCATTACTCCCCAGGTGCAGATAACGATCTCAGTGTGGATGCTGTCTGCTGGGACAGGCTGTCATGGGCTGAATTATGTCCTGCGCAAATTCATATGTTGAAACCCTTAATGCTGTGAACCTCAGAATGTGACTATGTTGAGAGGTAAGGTTGTTAAAGACGCGAGTAAGTTAAGACGAGGTCCTTAGGCCCTCATCCAATATGGCCGGTGTCCTTCTGAGAAGAGGAGCGTCAGACACCAGACAAGCATGCACACAGAGGGAATGCCATGGGAAGGCCCGGGGTGGGGGTGGGGGGTGACCTTCTGCAAGCCAAGGAGAAAGGCCTCAGAACAAACCAACCCTGCTGATGCCTGATCTCTGACTTCCAGCTGCTGGGACTGTGAGAAAAGTAACTTCTGTTGCTGAAGCCACCTGGACGGTGCCATTTTGTCATGGCAGCCCCAGAAGACTCAAACAGAGGCCCCTCCTGGGCTCCCAGCCTAGGAGGCCACTAGTAACTTTAGCAACTTTCTACCACATCACTCTAGTCACCTGCACAGGCGTCACTCTAATCACTCCAGCTTGCGTATTTAGTATCCCTCCGCTCATTAAACTGCAACTCGGTAAGAGCAGGGAGCTGCTCACCACTGACTCGCACGGCCTCCTATGATGCACAACACGCCAAGTCCCCTAATAAACACCTACTGGATGAATGAATACATGACTCTACACTCTCGTTTTTTCTAGTTTATTCTAAATAAAGCTGCAGAAGGAAGAGGAAGTGAAGGGGAGGCGCCAGCAGAATGAAAATACAAGCTGGATCTCTTCCAATTCACTGGAGAATAAAAGAGGCAAAAATAGGAAAATAATTGAAGGGAAACAGTGGGGAGGTTTTCTTTTTTTTAATGGAAAGCAAACAAATGAAATAAAAAATAGAAGAGCTAAGTATATTGGTTATCAAATAAATGTGCATAGGCTTAACACCTCTGTTAGAATAAAAGCTCTCACAGGGAGACACAAAACAAAATCTTAAGATAAGCTGCGTAAAAGAGATGTACCTAAAATTATACAAAAAGATTAAGAGGGCTGAGCAAATATACAGAAGGAAATCACGAACAAGCAGAGCCAGGGCTGACAGTAGAAACGTTACAGAGCATGGAATCCAGGGCAAGGAGCATCAGAGATAAGGGAGGGCATGGCCCACAGTAGATACAGGAGTCCAATGAACCCTCATGGACCAAACATAAAACATAGATACATATGTATATTTAAAATATTATAAGTATAGGTTAAACCATAGAAAATTGTCAATACTTAATTGTCCTGATGTATTAAAGCTAGAAATTTCATGATATAAGAAGAAATAAAACACAGTCACAGTAGAAGAAGTTAACATAATCTACCAACTCTGATCAAGTGAATAGGAATAAGTAAGGGTAGAAGATTTTAACAACATGATTAATAGATTTTAATTATTATATTATGTATTATAAACAGATATTCTTATAAATGCCCACACAATAGTAGCAAAAATTGATCACATCATATACCACATACATACAAAAAAACAGAAAATTTCAAGATTGGGAAAATGTTGATCACACGTTCTATCTAAAATGAGATAAAATTAGATATTAATAACAAACTATGAACAAGCGAAAAAGCAAACCAATTGAAATTTAAGAAACAAAGTCTTTACAAAGTCTTAACCTTTAAAATCTTAAAGATTACCCTTTGGGTAAAAGTATAATTCAAAATAGCAAGCACAAAGTGGGGAAGGAATAAATTAGGAGTTTGGAATTAGCAGACACAAACTACTATATATAAAATAGATAAACAGCAAGGACCTACTGCATAGCACAGAGAAGTATATTCAGTATCTTGTAATAATCTATAATGAAAAAGAATCTAAAAAAGAATACATGTATTTATGTGTAACTGAATCACTATGCTGCACACCAGAAACTAACACAACATTGTACATCAACTACACGTCAACTGAAAAAAAAAAAAAAAACCACCACAGATATTTAGAACATACCAGTAACAAAAATATAAAAAGGATTCAGTTATAGCTACCCTTACAGAAGAACTTATAGATTTAAGTCCTCTTATATTTAAGAGGAAACAATAAAACTTAAAGAATTAGGAAGTCAACTCTAATATGTGCATTAACTTGTTCTGAAAAACAGCAACTTAAATCTCTGGCAACCCCAGTCAGAAGTGACAGAGCACAAGTGCCCAGGGATATAAAAGGAAAAAGATATGCAATTGCCGATCCAGAAGAGCTATTTTTAACTAATAAAAGGCTGTTTGCAGCTCTATACCAATAAACTCAAGAAAATCAGAGTCATTTTCTTTGAAAGCATAAATTGCCAGTATTAACTTAAGAACAAGTAGAAAAACTAAGAGTTGCAAGAGTCATGAAAGAAATGGAAAATATTGTTTAAAATATATACATTTATGTATGTGTATATTTTTTTAAGGTTCTTGCCCAGGGCAGTTTCACAGGTAAGCTCCTTCAGACTTTCCCAGAACAGACTTGAGGGGTGGGGAAGAAAGATAGAAAGCAAAATTCCCAATTCATTTTGCAAAGCTAGCATAACCTTCATCTCCAACCTGGACAAAGATACCTCTGAAAAATAATGACAGCTTAACTCATGAAATTAAATGCGTATACTCCAAATAAAGAATTAGAAACTAGAATCCAGCATTTTTTTAAAAGAATAACATACTTCTGATCAAATTGGTTTTATACGCCAAGAAAGAGGAATATATCAAAGCTAATACATCCTTATATTAACAAATTAGAGAAAAATATAAGTAACTATTTAAGTAAATACCCCTTATGATGCAACAGATAAAATTCAACATCCATTCTTAATTTTAAAATCAATCTTAATGAAAGGAAATTAAAATGTACCTCTTTTCATGGTAAAAATATAGTAACAAAAACCTCTGTTTTGTGTTGACTATTTGAAAGGTTCTGTGTTAAATGTTTTACAATATTTTTTAAAATCCTCAGTTGAGATCAGTTAGAAGCCAACAGCCACCATCAAGCAGAAATTAACCAGAAACAAACCCATTTCCACTTAAATTAGAAATGAAATGCTGATGCCACTCCCCTTGCCATCATTTAGCCTTATTTTGGAGTGCTCGCCAGTGCAATTACACAAGAAAAAGAAATAAAAGGTTAAGAATATTTCAAAGAAAGAGTCAAAATACTAGATGATAGAAACACAGATCTAGAAAATTCAAGAAAATCAACTGGAAAAAAACTCAGTGAAACTAGTAAGAAATTTCAGTAACGTTGACAATAACAGAATAAAAAACATACAGTATTTATTCCGTAATTTATAGCAGCAATACTTAGTTGGGGCATTGGGGAGAAACACAGAAGGAGAAAAGAAAATAGTAGCCTATCCACAATTACGGAAAATTATGTAAAATACATAGTCTTTTAAAAGAAGTGTGGGGAATGCACATGAACAAAACATACTCTATTTCCTGAAGGATGTAAAATGCTTGTTCTTGGACAGGAATTTTCAGTATTATAATACAAATTAATCTATAAATAATATAAGAGTGCAGTCAAAAATAAAAACTAGATCTATCGTATTTTTATTTTGACAAAATAATTCTTACGTTTATATAGAAGAATAAATAAGACTGCAAGAATAATCAGACCATCTCCTGTACTCCTCATGAATTGTGTAAATGAGTATAACCAACTGGAAGGAAATTGGGCACTTTGGGATAAAAGTCTTTAAAAATCCACACAGCCTTTGACTCCGCAATGCCATTTTTAGCAGTTTATCCTAAGAGAATAGACAGGTATGCAAACATTTTTGTCAGAGTTATTCGCTGCACTGATTTGAAATAGTGACAAACAAAGATACTATCTTCTATGGCCAACACCAGGGTACCAGATGGATAAGTGATGCTGCAGCTCTATGAAAAGGGCCTATGCAGCTACAAAAGGCGATTCGTAACTGGCTGCGTGTCTGGTGATATTAAGGAGGCACTGTTAATTTCCTTACGTGAGGGAATGGTATTGTGGATGTGTGTGTGTTTTTAAGAGTCCTTTCTTTCAGAGACTCAGTCTTAAATATGCATAGATGAACGAATGTCATATCTGGAATTTGCTTCATAGTAATCTGGGTAACAGTGGTTTTGTGTGTGTGTGTGTTTGTGTGTGTGTGTGTGGTGTGTGTGTGTGATGGGGTGGAGGGCATGGAGATGCTATGCGTGAATGGGACTGGCTGTCAGCTGACAATTTGGGGAGTTGGTGATGGTACATGCGGGTTCATTATATACACTATTTTCTCTACAGTCAGACTTCTATATCCATGGGTACTGAATCCGTGGAGTCAACCAACTGCACATTGAAAAAAATTTATGTTTTTTTAATTTCCAGAAAGTTCCAAAGAGCAAAACTTGAATTTGCTATGTGCCAGCAACTATTTATATAGCATCTACATTGCATTAGGTATTATAAGTAACGTAGAGATGACTTTTTTTATTGAAGTATAATTGATTTACAATGTTGTGTTAGTTTCTGGTGTACAGCACAGTGATTCAGTTACACAATTATATATATTATTTTTCATCACAGGTTATTACAAGATATTGAGTATAGTTTCCTGTGCTGTACAATAGGGCCTTGTTGTTTATCTATTTTATATACAGTAGTTTTAAACTGTACAAGAGGATGTGTGTGGGTTATATGCATGTACTGTGCTATTTTATATACGGGGATTTGAGCATCTTTAGATTTTGGTATCCGCAGGGATCCTGGAACCAATTCCCAGTGGATACCGAGGGACAATCATATTTTTACATATGCTTAAAATTTTCCATAGCAAAAAAAAAAGGGCTGTTAAAAATGATGTTCTACATGTGTACTTATCAATATGTAAAGATATTTATGATATACGGTGAAGCGAAAAGAATAGGCTTTGAAACACTGCGTGGTCTCATTTTAAAAATTCAGATATATATGCAAATAAAGACCAAAATGTCAACCGGTGGTTATGAGTAAGATTATTTTTCTCTTATTCATTGCATTTTCACATTTTTCTGTAATGAAAATGTTTTACTCGAGTAACAAAAACTATTAAAGTAACAGAAAGGGGAAAGCATTCAATAGGCACATATATCCTGCGAGAGCACAGAATAGTCACATCTGAGTTGGGATGCTTCCTTCCCTGTATCAGTAAACTTCAGCCACAATATTTATATGAGGCATGCAGGGTATCACCTCTTCTTTTCCATCATTCTAATAAACACTTTGAAGTTCTTCCTCCCGAATCCTGCGCAGTGTTCTACATCTGAGAGTTTCCCAATTCATGTCACTTAATTAGGTACACGAATTATGAAATTCTGGACGCAATGTCCTTGGGTTCTATGAGATCTGAACAGACATTTCACCTAATGAAAGAGCTTGCCCTGAGACTGGGTTCTGGTTCCTTTGAAGGGAAATGGATGTTAGTTCTCACTTCCATGGGAGAAAGTCCTTGTCTGCCTCATCAGCAACATTTCTTTCCCAGTGACAGATATGACTCTCCTTGGATACATTCTAGCAACATCCAGACACATGGCCTTGATAAAGGGCAGGGCGATGGGAGTGCTAACTAGAAGTACAAGGCAAAAACTACAGAGGGGTAGGAGGGGATCATGTGGATGTGGAGGAAGGGAGGAGGTGTATCCTGGAGGGCTTCCCAGGGGAAGTGGCATTTCTACTAAGGCTTAGAGGATGACAAGGATTCCCTAGGTGGTCAGGTGGGAGAAGGGAATTCCTAGCACAGAGAACAGGAAAAACAAAGGCACAGGGTTGTGTAAGCTCAGGATGCAGAGATGTGTGCCCTGTATACCTGTTCCTGAATCTTCCGTAAAGAAGGATGCCCTTGTCAGTGACAAGGCCTGGTCTGTGGGGTATGAGGTGCATAGGCCATGAGGGGTGGACCTCCCTTGTTTGAGGCACATTTGCTCCTGCTGACGCCATGGGTAGCACAGCTCAAGTTCAAGGATGCATGTCCCACCTGGGGCCTCACCTCAACCTGACAGTCACTGTGTACCACCCTCCCTCTCACTCCAACTGTTGTCACCATAGCCGCCAGCTTCTACCAATTGCCAAAGGGCCACTTCTCAGCCATTCTAATCTCCATCTTGGCCACAATTTTTTTAAATAGTAAAGATAGACCCACTGGGCACATGAACTACACACGCCCCACAAATGGAAAGGGCGGGTCCTTAATGTTGCTCAAGTAAGTTTTCATTAAATGTGTATTTGCCAAACTGAATTAACTCCCCCGCTGAAGGACCCCATGCTGCCTGCTGGATTCATTTCTGGAGAGGCGTCCGCATCATGATTTCAGACAGAGAAATGATCCCCCTCTCTCCTTGTTAAGACGTGTGCTTTCCCAACTGCCAGGGAGGATCTGCCCTTCTCAGGGCACAGAAGGTGGCGGGATATATAAAGCATCACCCCCTCGTCCCCCAGGAGTGTCACTTGCAACAAACAGGCTGAAGGGAAGGAGGAAAACGGCAGCCACTGGCACAAACATCGCGCACTGCCTCCCAGCCGCAGGAGGAGGAATCTGCCCGGCTGTCTGACACACCACATGGCATGTGCAAACCTTATCCCAGCTCAGACTCCTAACCACGCGTCTGAAGCTCCTCAGATCAAGCAGGAACGAGCAGATGCCCCAATCGCAGAGCCTTATCTGCGAAGATTTATCGCTAAGGTACATGTGTGTACGTGACTGTGTGCATCAGTGAAACCTGAAACCTGGTGAATATTTTCCAGGATATTTTTCCAGGTTGATTTCACATCAGCAAAATGCCACATGAGTTTGCAAAACGACACCAGGTTCAGCATCCTGGGCTGAGCGGCAGGCCACAGGGTCAGACGAATCACCATGGGGCAGCACCTGCTCGGAGCCGCATCAACTCTGGATCAGAGAAGCAGAGGTGGTGCAGTGGGGCAGAGCCCTGGACAGGGAGGACCAGGGCGGAACACATCACTAAACTTCTAGGGTCTCAGTTTCCTCCCTTGAAGGATGGAGGTGATTAACACTCTACCTCATGACTGCTGTCGAGTTTAAAGGGGACCAGGTCAGTGAAAATGTAAAGTACTATAGAAGTATAACATAGCATTAATGGAGTCATTAAAAAAAAAAAACAGAATGAATTCCAAGGGACATCAAAAATCACTTTATTATAGAGAGATTTGCTAAAGGGAGCACATAAACAGAAGCCCTTTTGAGCCCATGAGAAGATGGAAGAAAGTAAATTCAACAGACCGGGCAAACACTGGGAGTTATCCACTCAGCGTCTCTCTCCTTCCTTGTAACAAAACATACATTATTTAGGGCAGCAATATGTACAGCTAAATAAAGGTCTCTGGCACTGCCCTTCCCCATTCCTGGAATGTAAATATAAAGCCTGGAGCTGTGGCAGCCATCTTGCAACCTTGAGGTCATAAGCATAAGGTGAAGAGAGAAGATGGGAAGGAAAGGATGGGAAAAGTCTGATTCTCAGGAGGTACTGCTGAGCAGCTGAACCAACTCCAGAAGTGGCCTACCTTTGGACTTCTGACTAGATGAAAAAAATCAGCCTTTATTTTTTTCAGCCACAGTTGGTCAGTTTTCTGTTATGTGAAATTGAACATAATCCCACATGATAGAAACCACTTCTCCCATTCTTCACTAGGTAAGGGTGAGTGTGGGTGTATATGGCGTTTTGAGGTGCTGATACAGGAGTCAGCGTTTTCTAATGGAGTTTTTCTGTGCAGAAGTACAAGAACTTCTGAGTGAGGAAAGTTTAGGAGAACAAAAGAGGAACTGGGGAACAATCACCCACCAAAAAACCCATCAAGCCTAAAGTGCAAACTTCACGTAAAGCTCAGGTTAAAGAATTCTAGGCTATTTTCCACTATGCTTCCCTAAGAGCAATAGAAATATGCTCCCTCCCAACAGCGCAGAACAAAATTGGAATTTGCTTATTAGCCACTAGAGTTTTATGTTCTTGAAATCCAAACCCACACCTTACTGCCAGTATATGCTCCTTCCCTGTTCCAGCAAAATATGGGTGTGGAGTCTCTGCATTATCACATGGTATCTTCGTACGCAACCAAGAGCTCCCGAGTTCCCCAAGCACGGTGCCAGGGCTATGTGGTTTGTGCAGTGTCTGCCGACACCATTTTAAAGTGACAGGCTTAATTCAGATTGGAAAGGACAGAAAAGTAAGCACATGCCTGAGTTTATCCGGCATGAAGCTTCAGACTGACTTGATTTTGATATTGTGGCAGACAAACATGTGATTGAGCCGTAATCAGGGCAGAAAGGAGAAGTAGAAGGAAAAACAGACCTTGAATCAGAAGACGTGAGTTCAAGTTTGGGTTTTAATACCTGCAGGCTGTATGATGATGGATATATTAATTAAACCTTCCGGATCTCCAGACAGAACCACCTGTTAAATGAAAATAAGTACCTCTTCCTCCAGTGATGTGACAATTAACTCACTTACGCACACATGTACATACATATGTTTGCTTTTGTGAAATGCTATATGAATGCAATGAATTTTATTATGTATATGGTCTAAACGGACAGTATGTAACAGTTAATATTTTTGTGAACTATTACAGAGCTCAAAAACTCTGAGAAGTAGAAAGTTTTATCTTCACTCATCAAATGAAAAATCTGAAGATTTGGTTGGAAAAAAAACAAAAACAAAAAACCCTCCAGATCTTCTGCTCCAAGTTCAATGATTTTTCCCCTCCCCTAGATCAATTAAACTGCCCTGGAGCCAATCACATACAAACAGCAGGACTGTTTTTTAATGAAAACCTGTGTTGAGTTCTCCACTCTATAAGCCTGAATGTGGAATGTGGCTTTTGGGAAAATCAAAGTGAATACCTCCATCTAAATTCCAATTTGCAGACTCAGAGTCTCAGCGAGGTGGCCTCTCCTGGCACCTGGTGCTTGACCGGTGCCTCTCAGGCTGGGGGGTGGGGAGGAGGCTCGTTCAGTTGTGTCTCTAGGTTACAATGGTGAGCACGCGGTGCGACTGCAAATAAACGAGTCTGTTTCACCCAGACCATCTGCCCTCCTGCCCCTCACCCGAGTCTACTTTCTCCCACAGTGAGTCAGCTCCAGACTCTACTCTAATGTTCACAGTCTCGGTAGCAGGGAAACAAGAGTATTCCAAAGAGCAAGACAGTGTAAGTCAATTTACAGAGTCAGGACAGGGAAGACCTGTAGAGACCGGGGGTGAGTTTCAGGGAGCTCTGTGGGCAAAGCGAGGGTCTGGGGAAGCGGCTCCTGTGGCTATGTGAGGGGCTGAGAGTGAGGAAGATGAGGAAAGGTTTTTAAAATTTTTTTAATTGTTTTAATGTTTAAATTACTTTCATTGCTTAAATTTGCTGTATACCACGAATGTTTCATAGGTCCCTTTGTTTGTTGGTTTGTTTTCCTTCCTAAAGAACAAGTAAAGATTCAAAGGGCTTTTTAGTTGTGTTTGGGTATTTGACTATTGCTTCTTTGAATATAACACCGTGTCAAGGCAGCTGGCCGGTCACTGGCTTTTTTTGAGTTATATTTTGAGAATGCTCTGGGATCAGAGACTTCAGCAAAGTTTTGAAGTGTTTTTTCAGTCATGCCTGGTTGTTTCAAAAAAGAAATCATCTGAATAGCCTTCTATCTATTAAAGAAACTGAACTTCTAGTTTGAAAATCTTCCTATAAAAAATAAACAAAGCTCCAGGCTCAGAAGACCTCACTAGTGAATTCTGCAAAAATTCTTCCACAGAATTCAAGGAGGGAAAACTTCCTGATACATTCCATGAGATCAGAATTCACACTGACACCAAGCCAACATGACGAGAAAATAGAACTACAGACCAATATCTTTCATGAGCAATGACACAAAAAGTTCTTAACCAAATTTTAGGAAATCAAATCCAATAATATATAAAAATGATAAGAAATCATGACCAAGTAAGACTCATGCCAGGAATGCAAGGTTTTTGAATATCTGAAAACCAACCAATGTAATTCACTAAATTAGGCTAAAAAGAAAAGCCACATGATCATCTCAATAGATACAGAAGACGGTACAGAAATAGACACAATCCAATATCCACCCCTGATAAAAACTCCCCACAAACTAGCAACAAAAGGAAAGCTTCTCAGCTTGATAAGGGGCATCTCTGAGTGTAGATGCAGCATACACCGCAATGTAAAGGGCTCAATGTTCTCTCCTCAAGACCAGGAACAAAGTTTCACCACTCTGACTCAATACTGTAAAGGAGGTCTTAGCCAGTGCAATACGGCAAGAAAAAGAAATGAAATGCATCCACTAAAAAAGGAAGAAGTAAAATATTACAGATGACATAACCACCTACATAGAAAACCCTAAGGAGTCTATGAAAAAGCTAATAAAACTAATAGGGGAATTTGCAAATTTGCAGGATACAAGGTCATTATATAAAAATCAATCATGTGGGGAAGATACAGCTCAAGTGGTAGAGTGCATCCCTGGTGTACATGAGGTCCTGGGTTCAATCCCTACCACCTCCTCTAAGAATAAATAAACACTAAATAAACCTAATTATCTCTCCTCATAATAACTAAATATCAATTGTATTTTTATACACTAGCTACAAATAATGGTCATCTGTGTTAGAAAGTGGGTATCAACGTAATTGTGGACACCACTATCACTACGGTGTTCCCTTCAGACATTCCCCTTGAGCAAATCCTAGCATTCAAGGCCTCCACATTCTGTTTCCAATCCTCTTCTCTAACCTGCTCTCCTGCTATTCACCTCGCACCCCACCATGAGCATGTTACTTCAAAAGCACAGGCTTAATCTCTGTCCTGTGATGCCCACTCTTTTTAACCCAATGGGTTACCTTAATCTATCCCATTCCTACCTTGGCCAATCCCTCCCGAGCTTTCTGACCATCCAACTCTTTATCTACCCTTCAAGGACATATTCAGTATCCACCACCTTCAAGGTGCCTCCTTCGGCCATTTCAGTCTTTGACACAGTGCCTGGAATGCAGCAGGCACTCCCCAAAGCCTAAGTGAACGAATGAGCTTTGCAGATGCTTCTGTTTCTATGAAAGTCCGGACACGACTCATGTGCACCCCTCCACTCACATGGCTGCATATGCTGTATTTCAATCTCCCTCGCCACTGGCCTAAGGGCAGCACCCTATTCCTATGGATGGTAAGTGAACAATTCTTTAATCATAGTTTCGTGCAGATTTCTAACTCTCACACTGCTATGTCACTCTTCAAGAGTCTACGTCTTATTTACTCAGACTGTGAGTTCTCCCTGGGCTTGGAACGCCATCATTCATTCCACAGCGCCTGCAGCAGGGTCAGGACTCCATTAATAATAGATGAATAAGTAGATTAATGAATCTCCATATACCTGGAGGACATTTCAGTCACAGCAATCGTACATCCCAGAGGAAGCTTCACAGAAAGAGCTGTAAGGTGCTTAAGCAAACCTTTATGCAGCAACGACATAAACATAAATGCTATCAATGCCTGTTTCTTCAGTGGCTCCTGTTTAAGAATGTTTATATAGGCAAACCCCTCGCTCCTTCTTAGAGAACCACAAGGCTCAGCGTGCCCACTCAGCCCTTCTGACCCACACGAGCCCACGGGC
The DNA here is from genome assembly GCF_048773025.1 of Camelus bactrianus. Lineage (NCBI taxonomy): Eukaryota > Metazoa > Chordata > Mammalia > Artiodactyla > Camelidae > Camelus > Camelus bactrianus. Next base: position 5,103,740 of record NC_133554.1, read on the forward strand.
TGGAGGCTGCTGGCCAGCTCCAGCCAAACCCTCAGGGCTCTGAAAGTCACCGAGAGCTTCCTTTACAGGAAAATCTAAGGAGCCAGGTGTTTGCCCAGCAGCCCTGAGAGCGTGAGTCTGCTAATGAAAACTGAAAATACAGGTCACTGCCCTGCCTCGTCTCTCTCTCTCTCCCTCTGTTCTCTGATGTTCTTGGTCTCCGTGACCTTATGGCTGTGAATGAAAACTACTAGGAGGGCTGGAAGCAATGTTCCACCGCGAGGGTTGGGCAAGCCTGTCTTTACCAGCTCTTGGCACCACTCCTGGCACTGCACGGCCACGTACAAGCTGTGTGACCTTGAGGAAGTTAGTCAGCCTTTCTGAACTTCAGTCCTGTCATCTGCAGGTGACAATTAGGATACTCAAAGGATTCCTATCCTATTGCCTCTTAAGATAGTGAGTTCATATGGGCCCATGGAAACTACAGAGTTGCCTGTCCTGAAGGCCATGGAAGGAAACATCTACGATGATTGTGCAACACTGATTCAGACTCTGTAATAATCAGGCCAGTGCGCACCATTTACTGCTCATCTATCACGGCCCCGGACGTGCTAATTGCTTTAAATTCATCTCCACTTACCTCCCCAAGGATCCTACCAGTAGACATTAGCATTCTCATGGAGAGAAAAGCAAACAGAGGTCCAGAGAGGTTAAGTCTTTGCTCAAGGTCACACAGCTCACTCACTTCCCACTACAGGGGTGCTTCTCCAGTTGTCCTGGAGCTGAGACCGTGGCCTGGTAGAGTCCTGTAGCCCCTGACCTCACACCCACGTCCTTTCCAAAGGGCTACAGGCAAAGCGTCTTTGCAGCTGCACCTGAAGGAGGAGTCAACTTGGGGACCCAAACTGCTCACTCAAGGAAGGATTCCACAGCAAGCCCCAGACTTCGCTGTTCTAGCTTCTTTCCATGGGAAACACAGGGCTCTTCCTCTGCCACAGGGATGCCCTATCACCTCCTTGTAAAATGACCCCAAACTGCACCCCAGCAGTCCCCCTCCTGGAGCCGTTTGGCGGGCAGTGTCGTCTCACGGCCCCGGCCACCCAGCTCCACCTGCCTGCCCTGCCTGGCCTCCTCTGAGGCCCCATTTCCTTTAATTTAATTCTTATGGGGAAAGAAAGGCCACATTTATTAAAGTGCAGGCTTATCTATTTCATCGCAGATCTAAGCTGCAGTGATAAATCCCTAAGCTAAACACACACAAAGGGAAATATAAAGCTTGACTACAGATCAGAATCGAGAAGCAGAGGGCGGGGTAAGTGAGGGCTCTCGGCCAGCTGCTGGCTGTCTCCCTCTCCCACTCAGGGGTCTTTATCCAGAAGAGGCTGTTCCTGCCTCCATGCAGGGGTAGGTGGTTGGGCTGAGGCAATGGCCACATTGACATGCTTTCTAGATAGTTCTGGCAAAACCTCCACAAATGTTCTATTTAGGAAAAATTGGCTTTGCTGCATCTTGTAAAACTCCTGAATCATCTAAATTGATTGCCATTTCTTCATTCATTCAGCAGGCATGGGCTAGGATACAGGGTGCGGGAGAGCCCAGAGTTCCCGGCAGCGAAGGATGTGGGGACCCAAAGGTGAATAGGACATGGTCTCGGATTCTAAGGAGCTCACACAGCCAGGGACCCAGAGCTGGGACTCGCCACAGAGGTTTCCCAAAATGTGTTGGCTTTGCAATTGTGGCAAAGTTCTCTACCTTCTTCATCAGAATCCAAAACGGAAACACAGCTCCTTCAGAGCTTTCAGACACTCCTGCAGGGGTGCCCCAGTGGCCTTGCCCATCCTGTGCATCTACAGTCCACTTTTGGACGCAAATAATTGTTAGTGCTGTGGGAAGCACAGATGGTAGCCACAGTGATTCATCACCCAGGATGGCTTTTTACACTGATGCTTTGTGGCAGAAAGCATCGCCCAGGCCCAGCCCGCTTCCAGGTCACACAGTGATGCTGATCATTAATTGCCCCCCATGAGCCATTCTTCTCTAGTAAAAGAATGCCCATATTTTAACTGGTCATGTGGCCACACAAAAGAAAGATGACACTGGCTAATGTGATGTAAGTGGAAGCAGTGTGGCAATAGCTACTGGAGAACTGGGAAGCCCAGCTCAGCTCACCTGCCAACACTCAGACCCTTCCTCATTTCTCTGGGGTAAGAGCTCTCACTATTCATTCCAGGTCCTTGCACTGGCCTCGCCATGCCATCAACCATTTGCTCCAGCCAAAATCTTTGAAGTCATCTGTGACTCCTATCTTCCCCTCATACCCTCCATATAATCCATTAGCAAGTGCTGCCATTTCTACTTTCAGATAAACCCTGTGCTCTTTATCAGGTACTAGTATTGTAACAAAGATGAATTTCATAAATCTAGTCATCGTTGCATGGTTATGTAGGAGAACATTCTTGAATTTAGAAGATGCACAATAGAGTACTTAGGAATGAAGAATCGTGTGTCATGATATCTGCATGAGATCTTACTCTCACATGGTTCAGATAGGATGATGGTGGTGGTGGTGAAGATGGTGGTGATGGTGGTGATGGCGGTGATGATGGTGGTGATGGTGGTGACGGCGGTGATGATGGTGGTGATGTGATGATGGTGATGATGTTGGTGATGGTGATGATGGTAGTGATGGTGGTGATGGTGGTGGTGATGGTGATGACGGTGATGATGGTGGTGATGGTGATGACGGCGGTGATGATGGTGGTGATGGTGGTGACGGCGGTGATGATGGTGGTGATGTGATGATGGTGATGATGTTGGTGATGGTGATGATGGTAGTGATGGTGGTGATGGTGGTGGTGATGGTGATGACGGTGATGATGGTGGTGATGGTGATGACGGCGGTGATGGTGGTGATGGTGGTGATGGTGATGATGGTGGTGATGGTGGTGATGAGAAGGAAGAAGACGAGAGAGGGAGAGGCAAGTGTTAACAACTGGTGAAAGGCATACAGGTATTCACTGCATCATTCAATCACTTAAAAATTTTTCACTGATTTAAAATGATTTAAGATGTTAAGAATAAATAAATGTGCCCTGAAGCTGAGTCTTTCTTATGTCTTCGGTTACTACCATCCAAGCCTCGATCTCCTTCCCATCTCCTGGGTGGTGCAATAGCTCCCACCTCTCCCACACCTCCTTACCTCCATCTTCGCCCTTCCAGGGTCTATTCTGATGATGTTAACTATAGTGATCATATAAAATCCAAGTCAAATCACAACACTTCTCTGCTGCAAACCCCACGATGGCTCCCATCACACCCAGAATGAAACCCAAGACCCTAGTAACGTCCCATTTCTTTGACTTCATCCACTACCATGTCTCTACCCTGGCTCTCTCCACTCCAGCCCTTCTGGTCTTCCTGTTCCCCAAACACCCGGGACGGCTCCCATCTCTGCCCAGTATATACACAGTCACATGTGGCTTGTTCTCCGTCATTCAGGTCGCTGCTTTAGTAATTTTATCAGTAATCAGGGTACTATCTTCAAGCCAGGCTGCGTCCTCCCAACACCCATCACCCTCTCCTCCCTCTTCCTGCCCTACTTCTCTCGAAGCTCTTGCCAGTACCTGATTTTATGCCGTATGTTTATGAATTTCTTTTCTGCCTCTTCCAACTGCATGCAAGTGCTGTTTCTGGGGACTCGGCTTTGTTCCCTCCCACATCCTCGGTGCCTGATATCCAGTGAAAGGCCAAATTGTTTTTGTGTGAACCAAGGAGTCAGTGTGCCTTGAATCCCACCCTGACCTCCCTCTTTCCTTCCTCGTAAGGAGCTGCCAAAAGGCTGTGGGCCTCGTGCCTCTGCCCCTGGGCACCTCTCACCTGAGGCCCACACAAGTCCCCTTGCAGGGTCCAACCTCGCCCCACCCCCGCCCCATCATTAGCGCAACTGAGCCAGATGGTACCTCCCCAGCAAGCACCCCTTCTTCCCACATACTTCCTGCCCTCCGGGGACACAGCCCTTATGTTTAGAGAAGGGAAAAGAAAAGTCTCCTGCTCAGAGCAGCCTCTTCCAACAGGACAAAGACTTCCAGTTCCTTCTGGCCTTTCCGTCGGCTCTTTAATCACTACTGCCTGTTTACAGAAAAGCTACAACCAACTCTTCCAAAGGAATTGGTCGCTGCTCTGCTTTGCAAACTGCTGGTCCCTTAAGCATCCCTGCCTTCAAGGTTCTTGGTGTCCCCAGCTCACCAGCCAGAAGCACTCTGTGCCATCTCCCTCGCCCATGTAATCCGGCCATCCTTTAAGGCACTCGGTGACTCCTGCCTTAACCAGACACCCTTCCCTGTGAACCTGCCGAGCACGTGGCTAATTCTGATGAGGCACCTGTGTGGCTGGTTATCTTTCTATTATGTGGTCTAGTCTTTCTGCTCCTGGATTTAAGCTCCTGAGGCTGGGACTGCATCTTATCCATCGCCTGGTTCAGCACATAGTGGGTGCTTCACATCTAGCGAAGGGTGGCTCGATGCCACCTCCTCCTCCATCCTTGGTTCCTAAATATGCTTTACTGTGTAGGTGATGGACTTGGAGCCCCTGGGAATGAAGACCCCTGATGCCCAGTTGGATAGGGGCTGGGATCCCCTCACCCACGGAGCTCTCACCATTCGCCACCCTGTGGGCCGGGCCATGCACCCCGCTGCCCCCAGCCCTTGACAATTTGTCCTGCCTGCCCAGAGCCCTCTCGCTCTTGTCCTCACTGCACTGTGTTCTATCGGCCCTCGGTTTTGCCGACTCACCGAGGTCATTGTGAATTCTAACCCCATCCGCAGCGCTCCGGCTTTCCCTCTCCCCCGCATCTCACTTTGGTAACAGCCGGAACGTACTCTAAATCCTCCTGCTTCCTGGGTGCGGTGAGTAATTAGAGGGCCGGCTCAGCGGCGCTCCCCGCTCCCCGGCCATATGGTGAGATCGGGCTCCGTCTGCCCCCCGCGCGGGCTGCCTCCCCAGCCGGGCTGACCAAGCCCTGGCAGCTCCCCGGCAGGACGAGGTCCTGGGTTTGGAAGGATGCGTCGGGCACAACTGGCCTGGCCAGGGCAGGGGCAGCTCCTGGGGCTTCGGGAGGCTCCGCGTGGGGCGCACCCCTTCTCGAGGCAACCCTGGGCTGGGAAAAGCCGTTCACCCACCCCCCCAACAGGACTGGAACAAGCTCAGGACTCACTTCCCAAACGGCATCAAGTGGTGAAGCGGGAAGGAGCCCTTCCACTCAAGACAAGCCTAGCACCGAGGACGGGATGGCGATTTGGCCCAAGCTGGGCTCTGCCCCCGGGGCTCACAGAATCTGAAGAGGACACCGAGCTGGTGTGGCCTCCAGGGGCGTGAGCTCAGGATCAGGCTGCCTGGGCCAGACCCACCTCCGCCACTGACAAGCCCCCCCCCCCCACTGCCACCATACAGGCCGCCCCACCGGCCGGCCCCTGCAGCCCCCTCTCTGCTGGGGCAGTGAGAGCACCCGCAGGAGCAAGCTCTGAGCAGTCAGCCCTCAAAGGCTAGCTACTCGTCCTACTACACTCTCAGAAAGGGAGAACCAGCGAGGGCAGCCCGCAGCCCAGCTGAAAATGCCCCCTGGCTCCCCCAGCCCCCTGCTTAAATGCATCCTGGGCCAGTGCCCCGTTTGTGGCAAGGTGGTCGGTCCTGGAGCAGAGGGGCTCACTTTGTCGTGAGAATATCTGCCCTCGGGCTGAGCAATCTGCCCTCCTCTGGCGTCCTCCCTGCAGGCCCAGGTCCTACACCAGGCAGCCGGGGCAGGCGTGGACCCACGGCCGGGGGACAGGCTTCACAGAGCTGCAGCGGCTCCCGGAGCCCTGTCTGCACCTCTGGTCAGTATGACCTCAGGGCGTGGGCTCTGGGGTCAGACTGCCTGCCTTCAGGGCCCAGACCAGCCCCCTGGGCCTCAGTCTCCTCATCTGCAAAGTGGGCCTGATCGTAGGGCTGCCTCATCAGGTTACTACAAAATTTAAACAAGTCACCGCATGGAAAGTACTTTAAAGCAAAGTCCATTGTTAATATCACTTAAAGACCAGGTTCTCTGGCTTCCCAGTGGCCAGTCCCTCCCCTGGGACGCCCCGGGCATGGGTGTCTACAGCAGGACACATTAATCATGAGAAGAGCAGGCGGCTCACCTCCCTGGATCCAGATCCGGATCCAAGGTCCTTTCAATGCAATCTTCTGTTTCCAGAGCTACTGACCACCGGCTCTGTGCACTCACACCAGACAGTCAGCTACATCCTACAACTCACACAGCCCGCTGTTCCCCACGTGGGCCTTACTGGTTTTTCTGACCCAACACAGGATTTTTATGTGCTGTTCACATCAAGGCTCAAGTGTGCCAGGCCCTGAGCTGGGCTGACAGCAGACATGCTGTAGGGAGACTGGACAGGACAGGTTACTTACTGACACATTTGATCCTCCTTATGACACACAGGGGAGAGATTACGATCCTGGTTTACAGACCAGGAAGCAGAGGCCCGGGGAGGCTATGCCGCTTGGTCAGGGTCCCACGCCAGGAAGAGGCACAGCTGGGTTCCAAGCTGGGGTGTCACCCTGCACCCACTCCCTGGACTCTGCAGGGCCGGGCACCCAGGGGAGGGGCCGAGCCAGCCAGAGGTCAGGGGAGGTAAGCCAAGCCCTGGGAGAGGAGGAGGAACAGGGAGGCTGAGAGAGAGTGGGCAGAAAGAATATTCTAGACAAACCGAAGAGCAGAGGAGCCTGGGAGGCCAGGGAGAACTTGCTCCCCGGCAACTGAGTGGGCCTGGGTGGCCGGAGCGTTGGCTTCGGTGAAGAGGGGTGGGAGGCCCAGTCCAGCCGCAGATCCCCGCGGAGCCTGCGCCCTGGCCCCCGGGACTGTGTGAAGGGGGCCAGGGAGCTGCGGGAAGGGGATGGGAGCCAGCGTGAAGGTGGGGGCAGGTGGAAGGAGAGGAAGTAGAGGCAGCAGGTGTGGATGAGTGTTTTGCAAAGCTCTCGACTGTCAAGGAGAGAAAAAGCAGGAGGAGGGTGTGAAATGGAGGGAGGGCTCTCCTCCTGTGTAAGGTGGGGGGGAGCACATTTACACCTGAAGGAACAGAGCTGGTAGGCATGGGGGCGGGGCGAGGAGCAAGGGAGCCAGGCGGCTGAGGACCAGCAGTCAACAGGATCCGAGATACAAGTCGAAGGAGGAGCTTCAAACAGCAGATGGAACCTTGGGGTGTCCACGCCCCTGGAGACCTCTGGAACCCTGAGCCTGTCATCATCGGGGGCTGCTGGCCACCCCTCCTGGTGACACATCACCTGTGATGGAATAAGCATGCTTTTGACATCATCACCCCGGTGGTGGATAAAATGCCAAGGTGAGGCTGAGGACCCAGGTCTCGGCCGTGACGTGATAACCCATCGACCCGCCTGCTGTGAAACCGGGATCCCAGCAGCATCCTGGCCCGAGTCACAGGAGAGGGAGGAGGGACATGGGGCCTGACTTTACGGAGCCCCCCCCCCCCCGGGTCACGGCCCTGCACTGACCATGAATTCCCCCCCAGTGTCCTGGTGAGGGATGTGTCCCTGGTCACCTGTCATGTGGAAGCAAAGGTCACTGTGGAAGGTGCCGTGGAAGGCTTTTGAGAGCGAGGTGAAGAACGGGGATGGACAAACTGCAGCCATGGGCCTAACCCTGCCCACCGTCTCTTCTTGTAAACAGCATTTTACGGGAACGCAGCGGGGCCCATCATTTAGAGTTACTGTGACACAGTCCTGCAGCTGCAATGGAGATCTTATGGCCACAGAGTCTAAAATATTTACAATCTGGCTCTTTTCAGAAAAAAGTCTGCCAATCCCTGTTGAAGAGCCCTGGACTAAGGCCTGTCAGGATTTGGGCCTCGATTCTGAAACCCACAGGGCGTCGCTGCTCAGGCCTTCGTTATGGGAAGGGTGTCTTCTCGTGGAGCAGGAAGTCAGAGGAAGCTCCCTCATTAACCCACCTTTCTATCAGAAATGTTAGCTGGTTGTCCTGCTTCTCCACAGAGCCCACTGCCAGCTAGGCTGTCTGGTTAAAGCAGAAACCAGATCATCTCAGTGAAATAAAATCCACATTCCTTACTGTGCCCTCCAAACCCTGGGTGACCGGCCCGTATCTACCTCTCTGTTCTCATCACGCTGCTTCTTCATTTACGACCCTCCAGACCCGTGTCTGCTTTCTGTTCTTTGAACACACCAGCTTTGCTTGTGCCTCAGGGCCTTTGCATCTGCCAGTCCCTCTGTCTAAAATATTCTTCCTGCAGCTCTCCCTGTGGCTGGCTCCTCCTCGTCAGTCGGGTACCAGGTCAAACAATGCCTCCTCGGACCACACTCTCAAAAGCAGCTCCCTCTCCCCAGTGTTCCTCTAACCTGCCTGAGCGTGTCTGAGCATTTGGCACTCTCTGAAATCATTTACTCGTTCACTTTGTGTCTCCCCCATTACAATGGGAGCTCCCGAGATGGAGGGGATTTCTGTTCGTGACTGACACTTGAACTCAGTAGACACTCGATACCACTGACACTTAAATCAGCTGTTCAGTGTAAACGGGATGCAAGTCAAAGATGTGACCCACATATGTAATTTCACATTTCTTAGCAGTCATGTTAAAAAAAAGTGAAAAGAAACAGATGAAATTAATCTTACTAATAGATTCTATTTAACCCAAGATATCCAAAATACTATCATTTCAAATGTAATCAATATAAAAAATTTTGGAGATATTTTACATTCTTTTTTTTCACGCAAACTCTTTGAAATCTTGTGAGCTCTGAAACATGCTTCAAGCACTTAACAGCCACGTGTGGCCTGGTGAGCAACACATGAGACAGTGCAGACTTCCAACAGCGTGTCCCTCTGTCAGAGGCTGCTCGGATCGCTTTACGTTAAAGCTCATTTCATCTCATGCTTTCCCACAGCCGCCCTAGGGGGCAAATGCTATTATTATTAACCCCATTTTACGGAGTGTCTTTGTTACTCATGGTGGGTACCCAGACAGTTCCAGGATGGGGATTGGCCAAGCCAGAAGACCAAACGGGTGACTGAAGGTTTGGGCCTTTGAGCCATGTGTTGTAGGGGGAGAGACATGGAATTCAATCATGTGGACAATGATGCAAACGATGATTCAATCAATCGTGCCCGCATAATGAAAACTCTGGAAGAGCTTCCTGGCTGGTGACATACACTGACGTGCAGGGAGGGGACAAGTTAGGTTCTCTGGGAGTGAGTCAGGCCAGGTGAACACACATGGTCCCCACCCTTCCCCATCCACGAAGGTCATGCGAGCCCACCGCAAGCCTGTGAGATCCCGGGCTCAGGGAACCCGCAACTCTGGGTGTGGGGCATTTCCTGACGCCTGGCTCTGCCTGGCCCTCTGATCAGTTCTGACACAGCCGGCCCCTGGTATCCAAGGGATTGATTCCAGGACGGCCACAGACACCAAACTCTGAGGATGCTCAAGTCCCACGGCCGGCCCTCTGCATCTGCGGGTTCCACATCTGCGGATTCAACCAACCACTGATGGTAACTATAGCAAAGGATCCGAGGTGGGCTGAATCCATGGATGCAAACCCCGCAGACATGGAGGGCCGGCTGTATCACTGCTTGTGCCTGCTTTTGCCCAGGTGTCCCATTCACAGCTGCAGACCGACCCCAGCCCTCTTCTCAAAAGAGCCTGAGTCCTCCGCTGCCCCCGCCCCCTGCCGTGGAGAGGCTGTGTCCCTGCGGCCCACTAAGAAGGACCACCGGGGCTTGATCTTGTGTGTCTTGACGTGAACTCAAACTCCACAGCCCTCCAGGGTGCTGTTCTTATTTGACCATCTCCCTCTGGCTCCGGGTCTCAGTTTGCTGAACAATGGAACCCTGGGGGAAGTTTCTGAAACATTCTAACACCCAGGTTCTACCCTAGACCAATTAAACCAGAATCTCTGGGGGAAGGGCCAGGCATTAGTATTTTCAGCATTGCCCACACCGTCCCCGTGTGCAGTCAGGGCTGAGGATCGCTGTGCTAAAGGGATCTTCTTCAGCTCCAGTGTGTGTACAAATCGCCTGAAGCCCCTGTTAAATGCAGGTTCTGAGTTCTCACGAGCTCCCAGGGGATGCAGTCATGACTGGTCTGTGGACCACACTTTGAGGAGTGAGGGTCTAGAGGCAGCCAGATCTGAGGGGTGGGAGATGGAAATGGGCTTCATTGATTCTCTGTGTCCAAAGTAACTGTCCAACATTGAAGTCCCTTTTAAACCTGGAAAGGGATTTCTAGAAGAGTTAAGAAAAAAGGGTCTTACAGGAGAGAAAAGGAATTTTCTGCTGATGTGGGAATAGGAGCTCCTATACCTAAGAAATGCTACAGAATCCACTCTCTATTATAAATCCAGTACCTAACAGACTACCCAGCACTGAGTAGGTACTCAGCACTCAAGGTATCATTGTTTTTATTCTTATTAAGGCAGGACCCTCACTTTACTCCCTAAGCCAAATGAGCATGTGCTTTTGACATGCAAGGCCCTGAGCCCCACGAAACCCTGCAAAGCCCCTTCATCCTCGGAGGACGTGCCTCAGGCAGGAGCCAAGCACAGAAGGCTCGGGGCCAGGGACTTTCCTCCCTGACACCACCCCACGGACCCTGCCTGGTCTAAGGACAGGATATGAAAATGCAGGTTCCCAGCTAGCAGGTGAGATGGGGCCTGCGATTCCCAGGTGATGCTGATGCGGCTGGTCCAGGGACAGTATTTTGAGTAGTAAAACAACTCAATGCTATGATGCCTCCTGGGATTTCCAGAAATCTTCCTTAAGATCCCCCTCCAAGACTCTTGCAACCATATTCCCGTGATTGGTGATTTGCTGATCTGACCGATAGCAAAAATCGCAATAAATCTCCACTTGGAACACTTACACAAAGTTGTGTTTAAACTTCTGCTCAGTGGTTCGTGGCAAAGGATACCAGCTATTTGGGAAAGCGGTCGTGTCCATTATAGCTGTAGACGCTGCAGATTGCTATGAAATTGCTTTCAAATTTAAGTATCACCATTGAGAATGTTTTCTGGGCCAGGGAACAATTCCCACCTCTAAAAGCCAAGAGAAGAGTTCCAATTTAAGAAATGCAGGGACAGATTTCTCAAAACATAGGGGTGAATCATGTAACTATAAGCATCTCTTTTCAGATCAACAGAGGAGAGGACGCACACAGAAACCAGAAGAAATGACAAACCTTCCCGCCCAGTCAGGCATTTAAGGACAAATCAAGACTGTCCACTTAATCGGTCTGGACTGAATGGCTGGAACTAGCTGGTTTGTGTATGAGACAGAGAAAATCGGAACAGAGAGGGGTGCAGGTAAACTAGACCTGAAGTTCCAGAATCACAGACAAGGTTCTGGGGAACCTTGACTTCAAACCCCCGTGAGTCTTGGGAGAAACAGAAATGCCTCGCTCAAAGATGGTCATAACACCCAGGTTAGATTACACGGCGAACAACGTTAATAAGGGTTCGTTAGAATGGCACCTTTCTGCAATTTCCACAGCCCAGCGATTCTTGAACTCCCATATTAAAACCACCTTGTATTAGAAACATGCCCCCACCTCATGTGCAGGTCACACCCTCACATCAATTAAATTATAATCTCGGGGGGGGCGGGGCCCAGGCACCCTTAATAGTTACAGCTCCCCAGGTGAGTCCAATGAGCAGCAAGTTTGAGAACTGCTGGCATAGCCCGTCGGTGTCCTCATTCATAAAGTAAAGGGCTCCCTCTGGACGAGTGGCTCTTGATTCTGTTTGCATGTTAGAATCACTTTCAAGAGATTTTAGAAAACATGCTGCCAGCAGCACCCCAAAAAATTCTGGTTCATTTATGGGGCCCAGGCACCAGCTTTTTCAAGAGCTCCTTGGTGATTCTAATACGCTGCTGGGGAGATAACCAATGGTCTAGATGTTTTTGCCCATTCGTTCTGCTTACTTTATAAACATCTATGATATTAAGGTTAAAAAATGCATCTTAGACTTGTTTTGCAAAGGTGGATCTCTCATCTTTACTTTTAAATCAGGTCTATAAATCCCCTTAAATCCTATGCAAAGTATTGGGTGGGTATATGTATATGTATATATTTTGGAAGAGGAAGATGTCCTTAACTTTTATCAGATTCTTAAAAGATTTAACTCTATTACCTTAAAGGCAAGTATGTGATTTCCGATTTAACATATTTTTTAAAATTAAAGAATAAACAGAGAGCAAATTTGGTCTCAACAGCATGTCTGCTACAGTCTGAATCTGGAACGCACCCATTACCACCTAGTGGTGACATACCTTTATTGCAGGTTTAGTTCAGAACATACAGCCCATCCTTTGAAAAGCTATTGAATGAAAGATGTGGTGATTCCAAATCCAAGTCCCAAAGCGGAAGCTGTGCCTGAGACAGGGGTCAGCAGGAGGCTGCCTGGTAGCGCTCGCGATGAGAACCAGCTTCCCCGGCTGCACTGGGAAGGACACTGTCCGCTCAGACACTTTGCATTCACTTTGCAAACTGGACTAGGAGACGAGAGTTTTCTAGACCTGACTGTTGGTCCCCACATGCCTCACTTTGAATCCGGGCTTGCTTTCTTACCAACCATATATCCTTGGGAAAAGCACTGAACCTTTCTGTCCCTCATCTAAAACAGGGATAATAGAAGCACTTTTAAGACTGCTGTGAAAAAAACAAGAAAGAAAATACGTGTCAAATGCTCAGCAAAACACCTGGCACAAAGCAAGATCCCCAGGAATGTAGGGTTATACTGTTGATCCTAATTTCCTCGCTTTGTTTATTGTTCCGTGCGGATTATAGTCGTGACCACGTAAGAGTCAAACGTATATTGCTCCTATGTGGAAATGCATCCCACATCCCGAGAACTGACGGAGCACAGGAAACGGTCAACTACAATACAGGCAGAAGCCCTGCCCTCGGGCAGTGCTGTCTGAGGTTCCGACACTTGAGCAGTCTCTACATTTGACTGCAGCCACTTCTTGTCACGTATCTAGCGTCCTAGGCAGCCTCAATCTTCCCACCACGTGCATGGGCAAGAGGGTGACCATACTCCACCCAGGCTGCTGCAAGCTCCCTCTCGGGAAAGAGAATTAGGCCGATGCTCACTAAATCACAGATCGTCAGCTCGCCTCCAGCCCGGACACTCCACTCAGCGGCGGCAATCTCGCACACCCAGCTCTCTCCAGGGGGGCCAGTCCCCGGACTCTTCCACAAGCCCACCAGCCCATTACAGCCTCTCACAGCTCAGGGCTCCATGATTGGCCAGCACCACCGAAACCTCTCACAGCCTCGGCAAAGACTCAAGGTGACCGGCTCTCACTTACCTGGAGTCGGCTTAGCTGTGCGCACGGGGGTGTAGTGGTTTTTGGAGGACGACCTGACCGGCGTGTTCTCTTTGGGAGAGCTGTCGATAGCCGAGACAGTTTCTCTTTCACAGTGTGCTATGGGGATTGGTCCCTGTTGCCTTAAGATGTCGGCCAGAGCCCTGAAAGGGAAAGAGATCACACAGTGAGATTCACCGGGCAGCTGAGCGCAACTGCCAAGGAAGCTGGACCACTTCCATCGGCTCTTCTGATGGACGGAGGCCCAGAGTTCAGTTCTGAACAGTTCCAGCATCAGCTGGTGCCGGTCTCGGTGGGAACACGGGGTAGAGGTTGCCATGCCCAGGGGTCCAGGCGCTAAAAGGCTGTAATCACGGTTTCTTTCTTTCACTCATTTCACACCAATGAACTGTAAGCCCTTTCAAAATCCTAGCTCCCCAGATCACCCCCTGTGCCAGGCAGACTCCTACAGCAGCTGGCTTTCGGAACGCCGCTACAGTAAAGGGCTGCCACCACTGGCCTCAAGTTCAGGGTCGGGTTACTAATGTCAGGGGGACCAACTTCCCCACTGAAGGACACACACCGAGGAGCATGTACTCTATACGGGTGGCCCAAATAACTACAAAACACAGCTCTGGTTGTCAAAGAAAGGTGTGATTCAGCCACAAAGGCAGGACGTACTGATAAAATGATAAATGTCTGAACACAAGGACGGTGCAGACGGTGAACACAGCTGGGGTTCAGAGGAGGAAGCTATCACAAACCCCGGGGGGAAAACACACACAGGAGGAAAGAGAGATGCAGGGGACGCCGCTGTAGCTGGGGAGGCCAGGCACCCCAAGAGCAGCCTTTATTCACTCAGCACCTCTCTTGGGTAACAAAGCATGTGTTTGTTGAGGACTGGGCGTGCACCTGTCACTACAGAGCGGAGGTAAAGAGAACATAATTCCTGCCATTGCGGGGCTCACCACTTAGGGGCAATCACTCCCCAGCCTGGTCTCCAGCAGGACCCCCTCCGTGGGTATGATATATGAAACCATCATCAATAGGAAACAGACATGCAGGGATGTTCTGAGCCACAAGGGACCACCACCCGGATATTGTCATTTCAGGGCCAGGTCCCTGGTTCTCAGTGCATGACACTGGGGGGTCCCTGAGGGGCAGGCAGGCACCATGCCTCCAGGCCCCTCCCAGCCAGCCTGCCCCCCTCCGAAGATTGGCCATGCCCAGCCCACCCCAAGGCTCCACTCACACCGGGATTCTAGCTCCCAGCCACTCTGCCCCATTGGAAAGTGACAAACACAGCAGTTTAAAAACGTGTCTGAGAGTGAATTGTTTCCTCTCATCATGCCGCCTCTGACATGCTGAACCTTCCTGGGAGAAGAGCATCAAGCTGGCAATCTTATCATTTAGTGGCATTTATATAGCAATTTCAGATTTTCCAAGTGCTTTGCCACGACTGGCTTTCTTCTTTCTCAGGCTCCAAGGGAAGGAAGAGACACACGCAACTCTCTACATTCACTTCCACGGACCAAGAAGTGATGGAGGACACAGACCCTCACTCACACAGTAAAGGAAGCTCGGGCAGACCTGGGGTCTGGGTCAAGAGACCTGAGATGTGGGGCCTGGGAATAGAAAAAAAAAAAAAAAAAAAACATTGCCCTAGAAGGTCAAGAGATTTGGGTTCTAATCCCAGCCCTGCCTCGGATAAACTGTGAATCGGGGCAGATCTGTTACCCTCTGAAATCGAAACTTAATCTTTGTAGTCCCCACCAGCAAAACAAAGCATTTGAACTAACATGACCTCTAAGATCCCTTCTAATTCCAGAATGTGAAAACTATTTTCTATACTTTACAATCACATATCCATGCAAGTTACCTTGATTCATTCACCTTTCTATTTATCAAAGGCACTTGCCATCTTTCCATGATAAGGAAATAGTGAGTTAAAAATCATAACAGAAATACAACGGAGTAGAATTGAAGAGTCCAGAAATAAACCCACACATCTGTGTTCAACTGATTTTCGACAAGGGCGCCAGGATCGTTCAATGGAGAAAGAAGTTTCTTCAACAAATGATGCTGGGACAACTGGATATCCACACGCAAAAGGATGAGACTGGATCCTTACCTTACACCACATACAAAAATTAACTCAAAATGGATTATAGACCTAAATATCAGAGCGAAGACTATAAATTCTCAGAAGAAAATAGAGAAGTAAATCTTGTGACCTAGGATTTGGCAGTGGTTTCTTAGAAGTTACATCAAAAGCACAAGCAACAAAAGAAAACAAGGCGTAAACTAGACTTCACCAAAATCAAAAACACCAGAGGATAACATGAAGAAAAGGAAAAACAACCCACAGAATGGGAGAAAATGTTTGCAAGTCATCTCTCTGACAAGAGATTTGCATCCAGAATATATAAAGAACCCTTACAATTCAACAATAAAAAACAAACCACCCAATTCAAAAATGGACAAAGGATATGATTAGGCATTTCTCCAAAGAAGGTATATATGAAAAGCAGCTCAAATCACTAGTCATCAGGAAAGTGTAAATCGAAAACACAGTGAGATACCCCTTGACACCCACCATGACATCTACAACCAGAAAGACACTACCAAGTGTTCGCAAGGGTGTGGAGAAATTGGTAAGCAGCCTGGCAGTTCCTCAAAATATTAAACACAGAGTTACCATATGGCCCAGCGATTAGAATACTCCTAGGTATGGGCCCAACAGAAAGGAAAACATACGCCTGCACAAAACTTGTATCTGAAAGTTCACAGCAGCATTACTAATAATAGCCAAAAGGTGGAAATAACCCAATTGTCCATCAACTGATGAACGGATAAACAAAAGGTAGTGTGTTCACACAGTGGATTACTATTCAGCCTTAGAAAGCACCAAAGCGCTGACACATCCTGCAACATGAATGAACCTTGAAGATAACATGCTAAGTGAAAGACGCCAGTCACAAGAGGCCACGTGCTATGACTCAATGTGTATAAAACATCCAGATTAGGCAGATCCATAGGGGCAGAAAGTAACTGTGAAGTGACCAGGGGCTGAGGGAGGGGCAGATGGAGAATGACTGCTAATAGGTATGGGGTATTTTTGGCAGGGGGGGGGATAATGAAAATGTTCTAGAATTAGATAGCCAGGATCTCTGGACAACTCTATGAATGTATAAAAAAATCACCGAACTGCACACTTTTAAATTTAAGGATGAATTTTAATGGTAGATGAATTATATCTCAATAAAGCTTCTATTACAAAAAAAAGAGTTATATTCCTTTTCTTTTTCTTACCTCCCAAGTTCTTATAAAGACGCCTGCCTCTCAGGTATCTCTGAAGGGAAACGGAGCCACGTGGTTAAGACCATGCTTTCGGAAGGCCAGGGCTAAATCTACATCAGTGTCGGTGATTTTTGCCCTTCAGCTGGCAATGTTTGGAGACAATTTTTGTTGTCACAGAACTGGGGATGGAAGTGCCTTTGGCATCTGGTGGGGAGAGGCCAGGGGGGCTGCTAAACAGCCTACCACGTACCAGACAACCCCAGCCCTGCCAACAGCAAGGAATAACCCCACCCCAGGCGTCAGCAGTGGTGAGGCTGAGGACTCTGGTCCACATCCACGTAGCACTAATGAAGCGGGTCTTTGATTTAACGCAGTCGAGTTCCACAGATACCCTGAGCAGCCTGCACCGAGCCTGGACGCTGGCTGGGCTCGGGGACAAGTGGCGCCGGGGACGCTGAAATGAACGTCTGGAAGGAGGGGGATCTTGACTGTCTGGGCCATTAACGTTTCCTCAGGTCTTGGCACACTGCTCGGCTGTCACTCAAACAGAGAAAGGAAAGAAGAGCACCCCTGCCTCAGCCTCTGTCGGGCGTTCAGCCCCACGTCCCTTTCGTCCATAAGGACAGCGTAAACGGCAAACGCACGGCAGATTCGCTCCAGGCTTACTGGCCATGGAGGATCCAGAAGAGGAGAGACCTTCAAACTGAGATCAGCACTCCCAGCATGAGGGGGGACTCCTGGTGCCCACCTCCCAAGAGGCCCCGCAGGACGTAGGCACTGAGACCACAGGCCCCTCAGAGCACCCCTGCTTGTGTCTGGCGTCCTGATAGAGAGTGAATTCTAAGTGGGTTACAGTCACGCTGTCTCCTCCTGACTATAATGACTCGCACTGTACCCTCGCCAGGTGCCCTGTTAGGACTGAGCAGGGCAGCACCCCCGAAGGGGAGGACCATGCACCTAGGGGCAGGGACCCTGCTATGTGTGGTCCCAACAAGGAGCCTGGCAGCCAGGCAGTGGTCCTGGTCACCTCCACTGTGAGCTTCCCTGGCCCCTGAACACTGTTCTCCGAGAGCCCGCTTTCCTAGGACCCTCTGGCAGCTAGAAAGGTGGCCCTCATCCCCGACAGTGCCGGCTCTGCCTCCAACCACGCTCCCTTCCCTGAGCTCCTGGGCTCGCCGACCTCTCTCCTTGCTCCCGTTCCTCTCCGTCTCCCGTCCCCCTTCTCTCCAGGGTGCTGGGTAAATATTATTCTAATTGTGAAACGTGCGCTCCCAGCCTCACCTAATTAATTTGGACGCGCCAGAGGAAATGGGTTAAGGCCTGAGCTACTTCCTCACTGCAGGAAAGAAAATTGGTCACCGAGGAAGAGGGAGGGGATTCTGTGAAAGAGGAGAGCAGCTCTCAGGGTTTGAGAGAGGGGCGGAGACTTGGACGGAGGGGAGAGACAGGGACACACAAGGCAAACACAGAGAGACTCGAGGACCTGGGTTCAAGCCCCAATACCTCCATTTAAAATAACAAATAAAAAAACAAAAAGAAAGGAAGAGAGGGAAAGGAAATGGGCAGAGAGAGATGGACAGAAACGGAGCCAAACAGATGGGAAGAGACGGAGTCAGAGACTCAGAGCCAGAGAGAGGCAGAGGGAGAGATTCAGGGATGAGGGAGGAAAGAAAGAGACAGAGATGCTGAGAGAGAGGGTGGTGGGAGGGCGGGGGGAGACAGAATCAAAGGGTCAGAGACAGGCAGGCAGACAGAGCCAGGAAGAAAATGGGGAAGACAGTCAAAGACAAATTCAGAGAAAGTGATTCAGAAGGTGAGAGATGGGAGAGTGGGGGGCTCCGAGAGAGACCTTCCAAGGGAAAGAACATCAGGGGGAGACGGAGACGGGTGAGTGAGGCGTGAGGCTGGTACTCAGCTGAGGGCGACCGTCCCCCACCCTCACCCCCACCCCGACCAGGCCAACTACAGATGCCTAATTTAAGAATCTGAACAATCCTGCTCTTTGCCCTGCTCGCGCCCATCTCCCCCACCCCCAGAGCCACTTCTGAGGTATATGGATGTGTGAGACAAACGAATGCTTTTTGCCTGAATTATCTAGGTAATTGCCTTGGTTCGCCACACATGGATTCCTTGGCTTTCGCGGATGTGCGGCAAGCAGGGGAGAGTTAATTAATTGGGCAGCAAATCTGAGCAGGGAAAACAGTCATTCTGATCATTCAGGCCAGGACATTTTCGGCTTCTTCAGTACTTGTTGTTTGTGTATTAACCATCTGTTTAACTGGGACCAAACGTCTTACGTTTGGATGGCACTGAACAGGTTCTAAGTGTGCTCGCCTAAGTGTGTCAACCTGAGACCTTTGCAGCTATGGTGACCCCAATTTTAAACAAGAAACTGAGGCTCAGACTAATCCCAGGACTAGACCACGATGGAACAGAAATTTAAACCCAGGGCTTCTGGCTTCAGTCCTCTGTCCTTCTGCTCAGGGGGGCCGACTCTCAGTACATCTCATTTTCCTATGAGGTGTCAGCTCGAAGGAGCCCCCCTGGTCCCTCCAGCTGGGTCTGCCAATTTAGCAAGTGTCAGTTAATACTGGGGCATGGGGAAACAACTAGTCAGTGAGTGGTTCCGGTCAAGACCAATTATTACTCACTTAAGACTTTGGTTACTGTTGTCAGTGATCCCAAGGAATGAAAGTGCGTCTGAATTTCCTTGAGTGTTGAGTTATCTCAACAACCGTAGGGACCAAGTCCGGTCAACAATTTGATGTGTTGCCAACCACATTCAAGACATGAAATCTTTTGTAAAAAGGCAGTAGAAAGATAAACACAACCTTGTTTGTAACAACAAAACCTTTTATAACATTGCTTCATAGTCTTGCCAGCTTGGGAAATCAAAGGCTATAATTTACGGAGCTGGTACTATGGGCCAGACAGAGTGCTAAACTCTGTCATGCGTTATCTTATACAATCCTCAAAACGACCTCATACAGTAGGTGCTATCAGTAACCACATCGTACTGATGAGAAAACTAAGTCTTTGAGAGGTTAGACATCTTGCCTGAGGCCACACAGCTAGTAAGTGGTAAATCCAGATATCAAACATAAGTAGGTTAAACTACAGAGACTGACTTTATATCACTGAATTATCCATTCCCCCGTTTGTCTGCATATCCATCCATCCATCCATCCTATACACCGTCCATCCACCCAAATATCAATCCATCCAATACTCCATCCATCTTTCCTTCCAATCCTCCATCCACTTAATTACTTTTATTTTTTCACCTGCTATGTTCCTGCAACGGTCTCTGAACACAAAATTGTACAGCATGTTCAATCTTTACCAGAAAAACCTCCCCAGACAGAACTCAGCGGCCACCCAACTGCCCATCTCTATTCACCTTAGTGAGTCACCAACAACACGGCTGTGAAAGCTTTCACACTGTTTTAGCAAACTTCCATCAAGTGAAATTCTGAGTAGAACACCAATAAACTTCATTAGCACCCCCGCTCTGCACGAGGCCAGAGTAAGAGCCAGAGCCCTGCTCTCCCGAGCTCCTGCCCTCTCTCTCCATCCAGCAGCCCCTGGACTTCATGGAGTTTCCAAGTTTGAAAACAAATGTGGCCAGACAGTGCCAGATAAAAAACCTGGAATTGTTTTGTCCCCATCTGCACTCATTGAGCAGAGAGTAAAACTTAGGTTCCCCTCAAATTAGGTGGGGAACCTAGAAACCCTTAGCTGATAAGTCTTTTCGATCTCAATAACAAGGCTCTCCATAAAGACCCCGTGGACATCTCTGCTCATTAATGTGGAACAAGTGGAAACCAGCCTTCACCACACACATGCCGCGGGAGGGGGAAAATAAGTCAAGCTGGTGTTCAGTGAGTTTTTCTGTGCCTAGAACAAGGCAAGCTGGAGAGCTAAAAGCCCTAATCAGGACCCTTCTCTTTGCGGGAGGAGGAGGGAGAAATGCATGCTGGCGAGTAGGTATGATAAAAGGCCAAACAGATGAACTCTTCCATGAATAAGCTGTTCTGCTTAATGTTTTTATTCCTAAGGACTAATGAGAACACTTTAGGTCTTGAAGAATTCTCTAACAGCATTCCTGCCTAATGAAGTAGAGTATACTGAATACGATTACTTTTTTTTTTTTTAAGAGTGCAAGGTTCTTCCATGAGAGGGCCACCAATCCCATCTTCAGTTCTCCTCCCAGAAAAAAACTAAGTGAAATGTAGATAATCTAGGAAAGGGAACCTCTACAAAAACTGCAGAACCAAGCATGGAGATTCTGATAGCTACTTCTTTGGCATTTCTCCTAAAACCAGAGTTAGACTACACCCCAGCTGAATGAACAGCCCCCTGTCAAATGCCGGATGCCAGTTATTTGAGTCCCGGATGACCGAGCTCTCCGTTGACACTGACTCTCTGGGAACAGCTGGCGTCCTCTCTAACCTCGTCCTCCTGCCGACCCACTGGGCAGTCGGGGTGCTTTTTTTCTCTGTGACATGCACTCCGGACAATGGAAGTAAACATATTTTTAATAGACACAGACCAAGGAGAATGGCTTAATTTAGTTCTCCTTTTCCCCGGTTCTCTCACAGTCCACTTGAAAAACACAGCTGCCGGCTTTGTGCGCACACAAGACCGCTCTCCTCAAACAGAGAGGCTCCGAATGGATGTGGAGATCTCCTTTGTTGTGATAACAATGTTCGTGCATCTGCACAGAGCCGTTCTGCAGGTCCGAGTTGTCCCCGGCACAATCAGAATTCATCACGGCCAGTACACACGGCCGAACTCGGCCAGGGAAGGCTGGGCCTGCCGGCTGCATTACCCGGGCAGGAGGGGCTGGTCCCTGCCTCCTGACAGGCGCCTGCCCCTCGATGACTCCCCACGAGCTAGACAGAGCCAGTATGCATTCCCGGGGGCCCCAGTGCATCCCTAACAGCATCTTCTCCACATGCGCCATTCCTTGCCAGACGCATCCTGTGAAACTCTACCCAGGCCTGGGAAATTCGGGAGCATCCACACCAAGGCTAGCCTTCTCAGAAATATTTGGATTGTCTGTCTGAGGACGAATCGAAGCTCCGGACGTGCCTAGGGCAGCTACCGTCCGGGACTGGGGAAACAGAAGTGCTCCCGGGACCCGCCAGCAGGCCCGCCAGGGCAGCCAGGTGGCGGATGAGTGAACAGATGCGCCTGCTGCCACTGGTGCTGTTGGTGCCGCTTCCTGACGTGCTTCGGGCACCGACCTACGTCTAAGTGGAGGCAGGATGAAGGCGGCAGAGCCTCCTGGCTCAGCATGGAGGTTCCAGACCCAGGGTACCTGGGTTGGAATTCTGGTCGCCTAGGAAATTGGTGATCACTAGCTAGCTACTCAAGTGCCCTGTGGTTCTGTGTCCTTATTGGAAAAATAAGGTCAAAATAATAAGGCCAAAAATGATGTCTACCTCTTTGGGTTGCTATGAAGATTAAATGAGTTCATGAGCATAGAGCACTTAGAACAGAACCTGGCACCTTGTAATCACTACATAAATATTTGATTGATAAATCAATCCAAATGCAACCTCCCAGTGCCAGCCGGCAGGACCACAACAGAAGGACGCGCCCACAGAGGGAAGAGGGGGTCCTGGAGGGCGGGCTCAGCGCCGGACGGCAAAGCGCCTGGTGTGCGGAGCGAGCCACGCGGCACAGCCGTGGCTGTGGGTCGCCCCAGAAGGGACCGCCTACATCCCACAGCTCCCACCCAGGCCTAAGGACATAACTGCATCTGCTCACACGCTGAACCCTCAACTTGGACTTTGAGAGCCAAGTGCAAAGAGAGTGTCTGTTTGCTCCTTTCTGCAAGGTCACCACAAACCACGCAAGGAAGCTTTGAGATAAAAAGCAAAGAGAGTCACAACATGGGCAAAACTGATCGGGATTCTTACAGGGCATCACAAGGCAAATGGGTCAAATGGGCCCGGGCAGCATTTTCTGCAAAGGATTCAGGTTTTTTTTTTTTCCTTCATTCTTCCTACCACCCTTCTTCTTTCTTTTCTTTCTTCTTTTTCTTTTTCTTCCTTCTTTCCTTCCTCTCTTCTTTTCTCTCTCTCTCTCCCCTCCAATCCCTCTCTCTCTATATATATTTATTGAAGTATGGTCAGTTCACAACATTGTGTCAATTTCTGGTGTACTTGCCCTCCTTCTTTAAAAAAAAAATTATAAACATTATTGTCATTTCCCAGCTCAAGTACCTTCACATCAATGCAACTATTGAAAGAGTGGGGGACACCAAAGAAACACCCCCACCACTTTAATTAATTGTCATTCATTCATTCAACTGTATTTACTGAACACCTGCTTCTTGCCAGGCACTGCTCTAGGCACTGGAATAGAGGTGTGAACAAAACAGACAAACAGGTATGTCCTCTTGACGTCACGGTGGGGGAGATGGATTGGTGCCTAGGGCTGGAGACCCAAAAAACAAAACAAAAAATTCTTTAGATGTTTGAACTGTGTCTGAATGACTGAAACCTGCCTGTGGCTCTTGGCAACATCACTTGTCGTTCTGCTATAGAATTACAACCCCGTTTCCACGTGGACAACCTTTACACGGGTACGAAGCCTTGACACCATGTCTCGTGAGAAACCAACTTGTAACCACGGGTGTTAATCCAGGAGAAAGGAAGACTGAAGGGGGCCTTGAGTGCCACCTTCAAGGAGATGTTCTTCTGTCTCACAGAAGAAAGGACATACTCCCTCTGGGTTGCTCCGGTGGGCAGACCTCATGCCAGGGAAGGCAATATTGAGACTTGACTGGAATTGTAACTAAAGGACAGAATGGACCACCCACAGTGGGAGGAGGAGCCCCAGATCTAGGTGCACATGGGAGAGAGGAGGGGGATCTGGCACCCCGAGAGAGAGGCACTAAAACACCCCCGAGTCCCTTTCAACCAAGAGAGTCTCTGAGTTGAAGATGACAGAGACCAGCATTCCCATGAGGCCATTTGCAGAGAGAAATCTTATATGAATGGAGTATGTAAGGAAAGCGTGCCCCAGGGCTTTTGCACTTGAAAGGACAGATGTAGACTCTGGTTTCACGAGCCTCCCAGGTGTGCTGAGATCAGAATGGGCCAGAGAAGAACACGCATCTACAACTTGGTAACCCCTAGCCCACAGCAGGGCCAACAGACCAGAGAGGGGCCAAGGACTCACCCAAGGTCATGGGCACAGAAACGGACAGAAGTTCTGAGAAGCCCGCCTCCTATCTCAGATAATGCTCTAAGGCAGGGGACGACGGATGACGGCCTCCAAGAGTGAGAGAAAGGGGGCTTCTCTAGGGGTCCCTGGAGAGCCACAGAAGCAGGTTAAGAGAGGGAGGTCACTGTCCCTGTCTGTGATGTGTCTAAGTGCCTCCTGTCCCATCCCTCACTGCGTGCGATGCCGTCTCGCCCATCCAATCAGTCGTGTTGGGGACCGTGATGCGGGGAACAGGCAACAGAGAAAGAACAGAGGGAGCAAAGAAAGAGATCTGTGTCCTCTGCTCTCCCAGAGGCAGGGCCAGCCATCCTAACTCTGCCCCAGGTTCCCAAGCTCGTGTGCCCAGCCGGTCATCCCGTGGTAAGATGGAACGAGGCGAGTCCTGGGCACTGGCATCGTCCATCACAGAATTCTCAAGGCCGCAAGTGAGAGAGTTTCTGGATTCTAAAAACTCGGGGAAATACAAAAGAAAAGAAACAAAGAAGAGGGGAAATGAGCAGGAGCCCCAGAGGGAATTAAAAAGGGAATTTCGAAGCAGCCTACAGTCAAGCATCACCAATTCGGCAGAAATGGGGCCGGCTAATCCCAATAAATAAAGCAGACGTGGAAATTATAAAACATTTTAAAGGAAACGCATTTTTACTGCTTCCTGGGCCATTGCAGGATTACAAACTAGGCTAAAAAAAAAAAAAAAAAAAAACCTGATCTTTGGGAAGCTACTTTATTGAATAGACAAGAGTGATTTGTCATTTGCATGCCAATTGTCCACGGAGGAGCCTGCTTGAAAACAGTCTGCCTTTCCCCACGGTGTATGCGCCTCACACCGTCCCCGCAGTCTTGTCTGAGCTATTAATCTGTTCATCACAGCTTTTTATCAGGCAGAGAAAAGGAAGGCAACTTCGCTGAGGTCCAATTTGGATAAATTTTGAATTAGCAGAACCGGAATCGATGCAGCTTAATGAAGTTATAGCGGGACAAATTCAAGAAGGAGAGCCAGAGGGGAGTTGAAGGAAGGGGAACTAACTCAACAGACGTGACGAGGAATCAAAAGAAAGACAGATGGACAAAGAAGCACCCGTGGACAAAGACACCGAATGGAACAAGAAGGAACATTTTAATGATGTGACTTAAAAGAGAGACAGAGAGGCGACAGTTCTTCCGCGAGAAGCTGGGTTCCCTTCGCGCATGCTCGGGGTGGGGAGGAGGCGCTGGCACAGAGGTGGCTAAGAAGCTGGCTGCTGTCGCTCCGACAACAGAGAAACAGAAGAGCTGCATTTTCTGTGACGTCCCAGAGCGGGAACAGCCCCTGAGCCTACGGGATAGCACCCCTGGGAAACTTCAGGCAAATTTCTCAGGATGTTGTAAGAAGTCCAAAAGGGAGGCTGGAATCCAGATTCTTCCGAAAGTTCTGGAGCAATCTCAGTTCTCAGACTGGGCTTCCTGCCCTCTCACTTGGGGAGGTGGGTTAACATGAGCCCGCCCTCAGACACAGCTGCCCAGAAGTGGGCGTCACCGAGGCCAGAGTTCCCTACAGATGGGACCTGAGGCTGATCCTAGGATAGGGGGAGAGAAGCTCTCCTGGCAACAGCTTCTTTGTTATGATGGGGTTCGGCCCCCTTCCTGCCCGAGCCCTGGGAGTGGCGGTGGGGATCTGTGTTCCCTGGACCTGAGAAGGGAGGGGACGGATGGGCTCTGGACATACTCCTGCTCCTCCCCGCACCAGCACACCCTCTCAGCGCTCAAACCCCTCCTCGCTGGAGCAGCAGGACGGAAGGAGGAGAGGAGAATTGACTGTCTGGGTGGGAAGCATCCTTCCCAGAAGAGGACATTTGGCTAAGGGAACCACAACTGTGTCCAGAGGACAGATGTCCCAAGTAATGAGACTTTAATGCCGGAGCTAATGGGAACAGTACACGAGACCAAGTGCCAAAAAAGCGAGGAATAACGACAGTGTTTGTGAAGCCGGCGGAAAGCAGCGGCTTCTCTCCCGGACGCTGGGGAACAGGGCCAAGCCTGTAGCCACCCAGAGCCTGGCTGCAACTCAGTCTCCAGGCGTCTCGGGATGGGGACAGTGGCTCTGGGCAGGGAGGATCGAGGGCTTTCCTGCCCCTCTGACCAGGATGGGGGCTGGAAACAGGGCTCAGGACCTGCACGTCCGCACACCCACATCCCTCAGATGCTCAGGGACCTCTGCACTGGAGCTGCAGACCAGGGAGTGTGAGCCCCGCCACGGACCCCCACCATGGCTGTGAGCATCACCACCACCGGCTGCAAAGGCTGGAACTTGAGAGCAAGTCCCAGGGCTCCTTCCCTTTCGTGTGCTTTTCAGGATAGGGAGTTTGAGGGCACAAGAAGCAGAGGAACGCGGGGAAAGAGCGAGGAATGAGGAGGCAGGGCTCAGAGAATCAAGACACAAAGAACAGAAGCAGAGCAGGGAAGCAGAGGCGAGATGGCCAAAACCCTGGGTCCGGTGTGCACCGTGCGGACATTATAAATGGGGCAGGGACGGGCGCTGTGATACACAGAGCTGTGCCAGTAATTCAAGCTGAGAAGGGCCCGACATCCGTCCCCTCGTCCCCAAGTTGCTTCTTTTCTCTAGCGTCCGGTGACTCTCGGGAGCTAGGACTCGGTGCAGAACTGCCCTGAGGTCCTTTCAATACTGTTTGCTGGGGGAGGTGGTTTTTTCAATTAAAATCAGGGTGCTCTTGTTTGTTGGTCTTTATTTCACACTTTCCTTGTATTGCCTTCACTGTCCTCCGCCAATATACTCCATCCTTGAAGAGGAGCCCTTCCGCTGCCCTGGGTGCCTTCGTGCCCCGTATGCAGTACAACCGAGGCCTCCAGCCAGGCTCCAAGGTACGCTGGTCCGAAGGTCACTCATCCTCCTGTCCCTTATAGTGACAGCACTTCCCGGGGCACAGGCAGGTGGGTCTTCGCTTTCTCCAGTGATCCAGTACCACTGACCTGTTTACATTTGGGGAAGTGAGAACCAGCTGCCTTTTTGGCCCCCAAAGGAGATGGAGACCAGCAATGGACTAGCTGTGTCACCCTGAGCAAGTTACTAAGCCTCTTTGAGTGGATTTTGTCATCTGCTAAGCGGGCAGAAGACTCGGGGTGGCGGAAGGATGCAGTGAGATGCTGGGTGCAGCACAGGCCCCGGAGAAGGAGCTCTTTCGAGTGTTTCCCTATCACCCTCCCTGCTTCACCCATGTGACCTTGAGTCCACATCTGACTGAGCTCAGAGGTTCTCCTCAACACTGGCTTCCCAGAGTGACAGGTGATGGGGCTGTGCAAACTCCTGGGAGACAGGGTTCCCCCTTCCTGACATCTGCGCAGAGGGAGGGGGCTGCTCAGCCCCAGAGCAGGTCTGACTCCTCCCAGAGTGTTCGAGAGTGACCTTCAGGGGGCAGCAGGGCCAGAGGCTCTGCCCCGGCCCAGCCCCTCACCACCCACAGCTGCACAGCCCGCCGTTCCCCAGCACCAAAGAGGAGCAAGAATTGGCCACAACTGTTGCACCTGGTGGCCCCTTGTCACCTGCCCTTAAACTCAGCCTGCCCCACCCTCGCTCCATGTCTGTGATCAACCCGTTGAATGAATGCACTTTTGGGGGGGGAGTCTGGGGAGGCACAGCCAATGCGAGTGAGGAGTCTACCGGCAATTCTCAGAGGCCATGGCATTCAGCTGGAGAGGAGGGAGGGCACCTGGCCGTATGCATCCCAAACACATCAGGTCCCTTTACCCTCAGAATCAGATGCAGAATCTCAGTTGAGCTGTCTGCTACTAGCTCATTCAGAAACGTAGGACATTCTTTTTTTTTTTTTTTTTAACACTTTCTGGGCCGTTATGTGGGCCATTTTCTGCATATTGAACCCCTTCTTTTCCCTTCTCTCCCGGCTCCTCCACTGTCTGCCGGACACACTGCTAGAGCATGAAGCTGATTTTCCTAAGGCCGGTAATTAACCTTCCACGTGGCAGGGACCCCTTCCTAGCAGTCATACGGAGTGCAGGACTCTGAGCTGCAGGGCCCTCATCCAGAAGTGGGACGCCGCTTCTGTGCACCTCCCTTTGGAGGCAGCCGCTGCCGCTCCTGGGACGGAGGTCCCCTTCCTGGAAGCACTTCCCTTCTGATGAATAACCAGCCGAGCACCTACTTCATTCATCGGCCTCAGCCCCACGGCAGAGCTGCTTACAAGACTCACATCTACCCTGGGGTATAAAAAAGCACTACCGGAAAGTCTAAACGACACACACAGGCTCTGAAAGCACCTCCAGGAGAGGAACAGCAGCAACACTTTCCGGGGAAGAATCAGTGTGTGGCCTCCCAAGGTGACTGCTCAGAAGGACGACACATTAGGACACATACATCCTGGTTCTTTCAAAGGAGGAATTGGGCACCGTGCAGGCAAAAGCCCCAGACAGCATGCCACAGAGGTTAACTTCACGTAATGATGGGACCCAACCTTCCAGATTCATTAGCCATCCTCCATAAAGCTTCTCTTGACCCCTCATCTGGCATCCACCTTGACCCTGTGGTACCTCAGCCCAGAGCGGGGAAAGGGCAGGACGGGCACCAGTAAACACGCTTCTGTGGGTTACAGCGCTGTCATACGCAGGGGCCAGACTGCAGGACAAACCTGGAATCACCTACACTCGGAGCCACAGGATGCTGGAGGGCTCCAGTATCTGGAAAAGCTGAAACCCATAGACCTGGTTGGTTTCAGCATCCCCACTCAGCTCTGGGGGAAGAGACGGAGCATTCACTGTCCATATTGGTTTTTTTTTTTTGAAGCATAGTCAGTTTACAATGTTGTGTGTCAATTTCTGGTGTACAGCACAATACTGTCCATATATCTAATTACAGATCTCTGCCCATAGTTTTGTCCAGTGACCCATTGCCTGGTTCACAACTCTTTGGCTTGTGTCATATTTTCCTTCTTCAAACAGTCTGTGTTCCTCAGCTCTTACGAAAGGATAATGATAATAATAACCTTAGATCAGGAATTTCCAAAGGAATGCGGAGAAACTGCAAAGGACTGGGGGAGGGTCAACGGAAATCATCTTAGTGGATGGAAAAGCTGAGTGAGAAAGGGCTGGAAAAATGCAAGGGAGCAGGGGAAGGGAGAAGAATGTCACTCATGTCTCTAAACATCTGAAAGTCATTTGGCAATGACTGGGAAACATGTAGGTAAAGCAAAGCAGAATGGATTTCCACCGGGCAAGAGGATGAGGCTGAGTGGTACTGTGAAGAGAGTGCTGGCCCAGGACTCTGGCTTCCAGTCCAGGACCACTCACCCCCTTGCTGGGGACCCTGGCAGCATCCTCCGGCCTCCCTGGGAGTTCAGTTAAATGACTTGCCTGCAATACAAATTCTATGGTTCTCTAATGGACCACAGATAGATAATAGAAAGTCCTCTTCTGTCTGTTCAGAACATTTTGGTTTTACTTCTAGAAATTAAAAAAAAAAAAAAAGATAATGGAAGAGTATCTGAAAAAAATATATATTAATATATTTAATTATATATATGTATGTATATAGATAACTGAAATACTTTGCTGTACACCTGAAACCAATGTTGTATATCAATTACTTTTCAATAAAAAAAAACAAAACTAATAAATAAATAAATCAACACGCAAGGTTAGCAATCTGTCCTGAATGGGGTGAAATAAGCCTGCTCAAGGTCTGCAAAGGGACTGAGACCCTCTGAGGGGTCGCTGGTAAACCCCCCCCACCAAGCCCTCTTCCTGGTTGGCAACATCTGACAAAAAAGATGCTGGAAATGTGGGGTCATAAATGGGACTCAGGGAAAATAATGGGTAGGAGTTTCCTAAGATAGAGCAAAGAGTGGGGAGAAAAATCACAGCAGAGGGTTCTTTAAAAATGAATTTAACCTAGGCTGTAATACAATCAGTCAGAGCCCCCTCCCCGATCACCAGTCTGAGGCATTCTAGACACTAGCATATTCGAGCCACAACTTCGTGGCTCCACAGGGTACAGATTGTCAAGGGAATATAACCAGCATTGGAAGACAAAATGCACTTGAATTCACCCTAATTTCAAAAATAGATTGTGCAGGACTTGGAATGGCGGGGAGAGGGCAGAGATGGCAGAAGGGGATCCCCAGCGGCCGGCCGGGAGCTGGGTGCTCGTTCCAACAAGCAGTGGGGATTCTCACTGACTGCAGAGGAGTCAGGACGTTAAGATCTCACGGTGACCCTGCCAGGCCCTGGAGAATCAGGCAGTGGAACTGGGAGGATGAAGCCTCTTTCCCTGTTTTCCCTTCCCTTCCAGTCCCAGGGCATGACTGTCTGGGACTAGCCAATCAACCTCCTTCAGTCGGCTCACTTTTTCAGCTGTCTTAACCACTGTTTCCTGCACAGCCGATCTGAATCGACTGCACAGTCACTCCGATCTCTCATTAAAACAGGCTGAAAACAATGCACCAGACCTTCTCCTCCTGTGTCTTGTCAGCCTAGAACTGGGGCTAAACTCTTAGCATCTCAGCAGCAGATTCCTCCAAAGGACTGTGCTCTGAGCCTGGGGCAGGGCTGGAGGCAGGAAAAGGGGACAGATGTGCATGCCTTCTAGGGCTGGGGTCAGGTGCAAGAGGCCAGGAAGACAGTAAGCAATATTCTGAGGAGAATGGTCCAAGTACAGGGACTGTTGCATGGCTGACCTGCTAAATCAATAACCCATAATGAAAAAGAGTATGAAAAGGAATATGTGTATGTATACATATATATACGTAAGGTATGACTGAATCACTCTGCTGTACACCAGAAACGAACACAGTATTGTAAAGCAACTAGACTTCAATAATTAAAAAAAAAAAAAAGAAGAATGAACTCTGCTTAGTCTCAGGTCAAAGGTAACATACACTTGATAGGCTGTTTTACAGTTTGAAAGGTTCCTTGCCCACAGCAGGCAGGCAGGGTTCATCTGCTGAATGAATGTTTATGCCTGTAGCTAAAGGATCTGGGCAATGCCGTCCACTTTGTTCCTTTTACTACTTTGGCTTCTTTCTGTCTTCCTGGTGTCCTCCCCAGCTCCTTCCTCCACAAGCCTTCTTAAATTCTTCCACAATTTCATCGCTTTCCCTCCATGCATTTTTTTTTCTCACTCAAAGAAAATGGAAAACATGCAAGCTTAAGACCTTCAGTCCAAGGCAAGATGCTTTTTTTTCTTTCTTTCTTTCCAATTGCTATATTTGAAGTAAAAAAAACAAGTTGACTCTCTGTTTACATCAACTCATTACATCATTGGAGCCCACGGTGCTTCAAAAATGGAGTGTTTGGTGTGGTCTGACAATTCACTGCCCAGGAACCTAGGAGGAGAACTCACTAAATCAGCCGGCAAAGTGGTCCTGCTACCGTGGTGGTGCGGTCTCTGAGGACAAAACAGAGCTCTCTGGGTCCGTATTTAATTTCTGGAGGGAGGAAAGGTAGAACAAAGTGCTCCCTTGATGTTTCTAGAAATAAGCAGAGGAACCCAAAGATGAAGGCCCCTTTTGATGGCTATCAGGGGCGCCTTCTTAATGCTCTGCCTTTTCCCTAATAACGTCAGCTTGAGTTTTTCTTCCCACAGGCCTCTGTCCACCCCTATCCCAGCCCTGAATTCCTCCATCCATCCATCCCTGTGCAAGCAGTGGGAGGACCCCGGGCACCTCTGGCCTCACCAACTGCATCTACAGCATCCTAATAGCTTCCTGGCCCATCTGTTAATTAGCCGTTTTAAAAAAAGCCACACGGTTCCTCCCTCAGAATGATTCTCATCTCCAAGACGCTAATGAATCAACACAGGGTGAGGAGGGAGGAACAGGTCTGAATGTGAGATGGCTGGGATGGAACTGAGTGTTGACAGGAAGCCCGTCTCAGAGGCCATGTCCTGAGCAGGGCCCCGGCCCTTGGAGGACCGGGCAGCCCCTCCCTGAACAAACAGCCCCAGGGAAGCACTGCAGAAGCTGGTCAGGAAACACTGAAATCGGTGGACGCCTGTGGTCCAGCCTCCCCTGGGGCAAGTGAAAAGAAGGGCCATGGGAGGTAGAGATCCTGGTGGGAAATGGGGTTCTGGTTGGAAAGGTGGGCACCGGATGTCCAGGGCTCTCCAGATCCAGAGCCTGGCTTTGCCTTTGGTCCCTCTGGCCCCCTCCTTCCCCTCCCTGGGGTCCAGCTGAGCGTCTGGGCTCCTGGGCTCTGATGTGAGAGTCCTAGAGGGCTGAGAGTTCCCCCCACAGACACTGACTCCTCACACAGTAACGGGTGGCAAGGTCTCCTCAGTTCAGGAAAAGACTAACAAATCTGTTCTTTGCTGCAGGGGCTGGAGAGGTTAGAGGAAGCCCTGCCCCAAGGGGTGAGTACAGGGTAGGTGGAGGGCTGGCCAGGCTCAGATGGATGCCAGAGAAGGCAGGCAGCTCGTTCTGGGGCGGCAATCTTCCTCTCACCCTTCTAACCCTTCCCAGCTCTCCCTCTCCGTGAGTCCTCCCTCCCGCTCAGCCCGTTTGCCCAGCTACCGTCCTCACAGAGGATCACACGCTGGAATGAGCTCTTTGCCTTTGCTGAACTGTCTCAGAATATGTAACCGAGTGCACGTCTGTTGACCTCGGAAGAGTGTACCTTCCTCCTCCTCCACTTTCCCTGGGGAGAACTCGTTAAGGTGTGACTGTTTATCTCCTTCTCCATCACTCTCTCTTTTTCCCTACCCCAGTTCTCCAACAGGACAATTTGTACCAAAAACTCCCTGGAACAGCAAGCAGCGACCTCTGAGGCGTGGGCAAAGTGAGAGAGGGGTGGCACCACAGACACCTGGTGCGGGGTGTTGGGGCAGCTCCTGCAATGCACACACACTCACCCCAACATGCCTCGGAAGGGAGAGGTCGAGAGGGGGTACCGCTGTGCCTGAGTTACCCAAGATCGGAAAGGAAGTTTCCCTGACCTGCCCAAGGTCACTCGGGGAGTGTCCTAGGTCAATGTCTCAGCCTCTGTCCCCTCCCCCACGCCCCAAACACAGAGACAGGCTTTGTCCCCTACCTAACAAGCATCAATATGATGGTTTCCAAAGCACTGATCAGGCGAGACTGCAGCTGCTGGGAGAGGTGCTGTGAACTGAATAAAATCAGGAGGTGAATTCTAGGGAGAAACATCCCATATTTACATAATGGTCTGAGGGCTGAAACTCATTGCCCTTCCTGTGGTTACCTCTCTGTTCCAGCCTCAGAGAGAAAGCACCCCCGTGGCATCACCACTGAGCCGCACACCCTTATACACATTCGTCACCCTAGTTTGGGGTTGACCAGGAGGGTCAGTGACATCTCCAAGGTCACAGTGCATAGAATACAGGCCAGCGCCAGCACCTGGAGACCATCAACATCCTCCCAGGGGATGATGAATAAACTCAGTAGGAAGCGGAGGGCAGGGCAGGCGGGCAGGTCTCACTAAGAGTGCAGAAAAGGGCTAGGAGAAGAGAGAAACCCAAAGAAAGGTTCCTGGGAATCAACCAGCAGGAGGTCATGGCCAGAATGAATGGGGTGAGGAGAGGCCGGAGTGGCAGAAGGTGAAGGTGGACAACCCTGGGGACCTGGCGGCAGGGGCAGAGGGTAAGCACCCACAGGCACTTCCTTCTCTGCTCTCCAAGGTGAGG
The DNA here is from genome assembly GCF_048773025.1 of Camelus bactrianus. NCBI lineage: Eukaryota > Metazoa > Chordata > Mammalia > Artiodactyla > Camelidae > Camelus > Camelus bactrianus. Next base: position 5,137,264 of record NC_133554.1, read on the forward strand.
CAAGAGAGGGTGCCCGGCCAGGACCCGAAGGAAGGGGTGTCCTGTCCTTAGTTTGCTCTCCCTCCCACCTACCCTTTGCTTTTAAGAGCCAGGCCTGATCACAGATCACCGCCCCGATTCCTCCATCAGCTCCCGGCACCAACCGGCCCCAGACTTACTCCCTGAGAGATAAGATGGGGCTGGAGCGGAGGCAATGGCACTCTGGGGTTATTAAGCGAGGATTATAAAGCCATCTCTTTGGGGAAGCACCCAATTCCAGCACCGGAGTTGGTCAATATTCAAGTAGCCACACTCTGTGGACTTGACTCAAAATCCACCAGACTTATTATGTTTTCTCAACACCCACAAGTATCCAGGGAGGAAAAAAAAATCATGCCCAGAAATTTCTATCTGCCTTTCTGTCTCTTCATCAAGGTACAGGTGATTAATGTCCACAGTAGCGAGGGAAGAAGGTTTTCAGGCCAAAAGGATACCAAGCAGAGTGCAGAGATGAGCTAAAGCTGTAAGGCTCGGGGTGGGGGTCTGCTGGGCAAACTCTGAACAGGTGTGTCTGGGGGGTGGTCCCGGGTAATAGGGCAGCACACACATCATGAGCTAGAAATGGAGGCATGTCCTAGGGCAAGGTTTGTTCCTTGAAAGACTTGGCTGAACCACATCCAGGCATTCATCAGCACGAGGGGACTGGGAACAGAGCTGAGTTTGCATCCCTTGGGTGCACCGTTCCCAGAGTTGTAAAGAAAGGCTGGCTTCCTGTTCCCCCGGCTTTGACTCCCTAAGGGGCACACCAGGAGCTAGAGGCAGTCAGGGTGGGAGGCAGTCAGGGTGGAACCACGGGCTACCATATTTTGAGCCCTGGGCGTAAGTTTTGGTAGGAGGCAGCACTCCCTGCCTCCCTAGTGTAAGCAGTGAAAGATGCCCACCGGGTTTAACACAGCAAGAAGTGTTAACTCAGAGTTCTGCCTGCAGGGTTTAAAAGAACAAGTCCTCCAGCCTCAGCAGGGACGATAAGCGTCCCACTCGGCAGGATGCAACAAAGAGACACCATCTGCCCTTGGTCAAGATGCAATGGGTAAATCTTCATTCCCTCGTACCCCGGAAGACATCCTTTCCTCATCACCCCCTTCTCCAACACAAGGGAACATCCGGTTAAGGCTCTTTTCAGTAAGGTTCCCACATTGTTCAGTTTCCTATGTTGAACCTGACACTCTGGTTTGACTCGGAAAAACCACATAAATAAGAGCTGACACCAAAGTGCCCACATGCCATGAAAACTACACCCCGGACCCCCACCCAGGATTACAGAATTCATAAAATTCTTATACTCAAAACTCATGGACTCCACCACTCTTTACTTTGCCTTGTAAATCGCCCTACCCACCAAAGCGTGTCTTCCCGGGAAAATGGAGAAGAGGGTGCAAAAGGCGCTGGCGTGTTGCCTGTCAAAGAAGGGGGTGGAGGAAGTGAATTACGAGAGCCCAGAGAGAGGGGGTGATGCCCAGAGCGGAGAGGACCGGGAAGCACGTGAAGAGGGCCGAGGCCGCCGGGAGGCCGCTCTCACCTGTGGATGTTCATCTCCCGCGGAGGGCGGTGGGCCTTGTCGTAGGAGACCTTAGCGAAGACGCCGGCCACGATGACGAAGGCGATCACCCCGCAGGTGATGTAGACGGTGAAGTTGGTCTTGTCCTTCTCCGGGTCGTACTTGTTCTCGGGCCCCGGCGACACCACCTTGGTGCTGGGCGTCTGGACCCACACCGGGCTCTGGTAGTTGGTGCACTGGCGCTGGTCCAGCTTCTCGTGGCGCTTCTTGCAGCAGAAGCGATAGTAGCAGGTGCCGCAGCAGTACAGGTAGCCGCTCTCGCTGTTGTTACACTCGAACTCCTTGTCGTACTGGCCGCTCACGTCGTAGTAGCCCCAGCACGTCTCGTAGGTGACGGCCGTGCTGGCCGCCGCCACCGCCGCCGCGGGCTGCCCTCGCCGGCTCCCCGCCTCCGGGACGCCGGGCGCCCGGACGGTGCCGTTCAGCTCGCGGCCGCCCCGGGCCAGGGCGCCCCCGGGCCGCCGGCCCCCGACGGCCGCGGCGCCGGCGCTCAGGGTCCGGTTGGCGGCGCGGCCGCGGGCGCCCTGGGCGCCGGGCAGCAGGTCCAGGGACTCGAGCGAGAGTAGCAGCAGCAGCAGCAGCAGGAGGCGCCGCAGCGCCATGGCGGGGCCGGGCGGGAGGGCGCGGGGAGGCTTCGGCGGCAGGCCGCTCCTCCGGCCGGCCGGGCTCCGAGGGGGCCGCGCGGGCCGGGCTGGCAGCGCGGGGCGGTCAGCGGCGCTGGAGCGATGGCGCCATCGGGGCGCGGGCGGCGGCGGCGGCGGCGGAGCGCGGTGCGCACGGACCTGCCCGGCGCGGGCGGCTCGGGCTCAGGCTGCGCGCCGGCTCCGCGCTCCCCCTGCGGGCTCGGCGCGCCTCACGGGCAGCCCCATCCCCCGCCGGCGGCGGCGGCGGCGGCCCCGCGCGCGGCTCGGCTCAGGCGGGACCCGAAGCGCGGCTCCGGGCGGCGGCGGCGGCAGCGGTGTGGTCCCGTCCGGGCGGGTCCTGCGGACGAGACGGGGAGCCGGTCACGGGGTGGGGCGACGGGCGCTCCCGGAGCGGGAGGCGGGAGGCGAGCGGCGGGCGGGGAGGGAGCGCGCAGCCCTCGAGGAGCGAGGCTCGGGGCCGGGAGGGGCGAGGAGCCGGCTCCCGAGACGGGGCCCGCCCCCCCCCTCCCCCGGGGGCACGGGCCGCCTGCCCCCCGGCCGCCGGCCCCGCAGCGCGCTCCCGCCGCCGCCGCCGCCGGCTCCCCGGGACGGAGCGGGCCGCGGCCGGGGTCCGGCGGCGAGCCGGGGGAACGCGCGGCGCCCGACCTCACTCACTCACCATGCCCGGCTGCGACTGCAGAGGCGGCGGCGCGGCGGCCAGGCGGGAGTGCAGCGGCCGGAGCGAGCGAGCGAGCCGGGAGCCGGCGGCTCGCCGCCTCACTAGTGCCGGAGCGTGTGAGAGAGGAAGCGAGGGAGACACACGCACTCACACCCGCACACGCGGGAGCGCCGCGAGGGGAGGGGACGGCAGGGACGGCGGGGGAGGGAGGGGGAGCGCAGGGGGGCAGCCGCGCCCCGCCGCCCACGTCTACACGCCGGGGCGCCCGGGGGAGGTGGGGCTCCTCTTCGCCGCTCCCCCCTCGCAGCGCGCGAAGCTCCGCGTCACCAAAGCCCAGGACACGGGCTCATCAAAGCGGCAAAGAGGGGGGCCCGGGAGCAAGGCGGGAGTGTCCCCTCTGGAGCTGGCCCGCAGCACGGCCAGATGCCCCCCTGCCGTGGCCGGTGCCACCCCACCCCGATCCCGAGCGGTGCGCGGCTGGAGCGGGAGTTGGGGTATCCGCGAGCCTTTGCCTCTCCCTAGTGGCGATGCTTGCAGCGGCGGAGAGCGGTCGGGCCCATTGCTACAGGTTCCTAAACTGAGACCAGGGGTCAAGTGGCTCCTCTGAGGTGACTGGGCTACGGGCGAGTGGGGCCTACGCTCTCCTCCCCTTCGACACTTTGCTCCCCACCCGGCCTCCCACGCGCACACAGGCACAAGACAGTCCCAGCGCTGGAGAGCGCCTCGTTTCCTCCGTCCTTTTCCCAGAGCGTTGGAGACTGAGTGAAAGAAACTGAGCCTCCGAGATTCAGCTTTGAAATCCCTCCGCAGTAGCTGAAGGGGTGCGGGGCGGGTAGGTGCGTGCAGGGAAGGGGGTTGCCTGCGTGGTTGCCAGTTGGGTCTGAGGAAAGGAGCCCTGGGTCTAACTTTCACAGCCATGAGGCCCCCCGAGGGGGAATTATAATCATGACTTTTGACACGTGTGTGTGTGTGTGTGTGTGTGTGTGTGTGTGTGTGTGTGTGTGTTGGGGGGGAAGAGGGGTGGGGTAGAGGGAGTGAGACGGGAAAATGAGAAAAAAAGCAAAGTCCAAAATTCTGCCTCCCATCTTGGCCTTGTGAGCAAGTGCCCAAGGGCTTAGGTTGAAGGCAGGGGATGGGTTGTCAGTGTGTGGGCAGGCTGTCCATTCAGTCCCACCTGTGACCCAAATCAGGGATCCCCTAGGCAGGAGAGTCAGAGCGCCTCTTAGAATTCAGGAATGGATAATTTGGAGCTGAAACCCAGATTCTTAAGGCACAAGAGGGAGATCTCTATCCTGGGATGGGAGCGTCACAGACTTCCCTGGCAGCTCCCCACTGGCTACTGTCTCTCCATCCCTGCCTCTCCATCCCTCCCTCCTCCTCTGCACTTCCGCCCACTCCCCAAACTCTCCCTACTCAGTTGCCACCCTCTTCTTAATGAGTCTGTTCGACAAACATTTATTTAGTTAGTGCCTACTCTCCACCAGGCACGGTGCTAAGTGCTAAGATAAAAGATGAATAAGATAGTCCTTTCCCTCAAGGAGGGGGAGTTTGTAGACCATGGGGGAGACACATAAAGGGTTACCTTAGCCATGGTGACGGCCCATGATAAAGCTGGGCACAGAGTGCCCCCAGAGGCACTCAGATGGACAAGCACCTGGCCTAAGCCTGGAGGGAAAAGGTGGGATCAAAGGCAGATCTCTCAGTGAGGTAAGGAGCGGATTCCTGAAGAATGATTGAGAGTTAATACAGCAAATAAGAGGGGAAGGACACTCTGGCAGAGGGAATATCATTCACAAAACCCGGAAGACAGGAAGGAAGTAGTGAGCAGGGGATACGGCAGCTGAGCATAAACTCGGGAGGGAGTCTTCCGAATAAAGCTGGCAGGAGGGTGTTGTATCCCAGGCCAAAGAACTTGAATTTATTCTGCAGTTGATGGGGAACTATTGGTGGGTTTTACAGAAAGGGAAGACCATCAGATTTATGTGTTCACTTGATCTCTAAGTCAACTGGAGCAAGCAAGGAACACTGAATGGGAGAAGAGCAGTGTGGAAGCTTTTCGGATAATCCAGGTAAAAGCTGATGAAGGGATGAAGTAGGTTACTGGCAGTTGGTGCCCAGGGTGGTCAAAGGGCAGGTCCAGGACAGCGTTAGTGATGGTCACGTTGAAGTGCCTTTAAGAGCTCTCAGGGGAGCTGTGCAGCACAAGGGTTTCAAGCTCAGGAGAGAAGATTTAAAAAGTATATACATTTGGGTATCATAAGAGTATATTCTTTACCTTCATACTATGCAGTTATAAAGCCAGTCCCTTCCTTTCCTCTTCCCTGAGCTTTCACCTCTCCTTCATTATTGCACACTTGCCTGTTCCATATCCAGGGGCCTCCTAGCCATGGACAGAAACCTGCCTTCCTCACATGGGACTCCAGGGTTCCATCAATAGCCCTGAATAAGGGACACTGCTTTGGTTCCTCAGAAATTTCTTTTTGAACGTGCTCAGAACCCCTCATACATGGCAGCACCAACCAACTCAGAAAATAATACATCTCAGCATTGAGTAAGGATCTTGCGGGTTCTCTACTGCACCCCCTACCGCGCTAGCTGTGAGACTGAGAGACCAGGGGTCTCTCTGACGCTTCTGCCCTCCCCGCCTGCCCTCCGCAGCCGATCAGGCTGGTTGCCTCCCACCTCCGTTTTCCCGCTTTCTCCTTCTAGTTTCCGCACAGGAACTGTTGACAGTATGGAAGTGTCTTTCCTTTGTGGATTTGACTTATTTAAAAGTACCATAGAAGAATCATCTTTTTCAACACCTATACCAACTTGAAACAGCTCAAAGGTTCTGGAGACAGTGATCCAATCCCTGGCTCTAGAAGACAGATCCTTACTGGGCCAACCGTAGTAGTCCCACTCCCCTCACCAGATCAGCTAAGCGTGGACATGTGATCCAGTTCTGGCCAGTACGAGGTGAGGGAACTGTTGGGGGATTCTGGGGAAAGTGCCCTGGCTCTTAAAAATAGTAGTAATTCCTCTACTTTTTTGAGTTTTATTTCTGTGGATATTATGACCATGTGGAGGTGAGGGAGTGGGGCAGGGGGGACAGAAATCAGTCATTAGTTGAAATTGTTTTTTTGTGGTTTTGTTTGTTTGTTTAGGGGGGAAGGCAATCAGATTTAATTAATTAATTTAATGGAAGTACTGGGGCGTGAACCCAGGACCCTGTGCATGCTAAGCACACACTCTACCAGTGAGCTACACCCCCCCCCCATTAGTTGAATTGATATTCAGTTTGATAGGCATCAGTGCTGCTTGCAGAGGTTAGAATTGCAACTCCTGGCCCATTAGTGAGGGGGAGGGGAAAGTAGTCAAAAATTGTGAGCAAAAATGATGCAAGTTATTTCTGAACCGGAGCATCCAGTCACCACTTCAAGACACTGTAGAGCTCTCGTTTTTCCTGGCATGGTGGTCAGCAACGCTCTAGGTGGGAGTGCGTTTGTCAGCCTGTAAGTGATGTCAGTGAGGAGAGCCCCACAGTTAGTCAAAACAGTGCCCCACCCTGGACATGTGGCGTGAGTGAAAATACACTCTTTCTTCTTAGAGCCACTAGAATTGGGTCTGTTATTGCAGCATATCTTATCCCATCCTGACTGATACACTGAGGAAGAGAGCTGGAAAGATGGAAGGAACATCTGAAGCACTGGGGGTGAGGATTTCAGCCTATGAACCTACGAGGTGGGGGAGGGGAGGCACAATTCAACCCATACACCTGCCAAAAGAACGGGTGATGAGCTCTGTACAAAACATGATGAAAACCTGTGTGCAGATGAAGAAGAAAGGAAAAGAGGTCACATTTGCCTCTGTCTTTGATTAGAGATGGTCGAGAATGGCAGTTTAGGTTGCGCTGGAAACGAGTGCTCCCTTTCTCACCATTTTCAAGACTGAAAGCAATTTCTCTGATGAAGGAAGAGAGATTCCAAATAGGAAGTCTTCCTCTGGCACTTCCTACCCAGAGAGGAAAGTCAGGAAGTTTGCATCACAAATAACTGGAACTCTGGAATTGTGGCATTTCAGAATTTGCGAGAATTGATATCCCCTACACACTTTGTTCTCAACCGGTATCTTGTTGGCCAGACATGTGAGGATAAGAATGACCTCAAATTATCCCCGTGACTAGCCTGGCCAAGGATTAACTCATCTCTTCATTTATTTATTCATTCTTTATCATTTATCTTACCCATGAGCTCTTCAACAAATATTTAACTAGCTCCTACTATGTGCTAGTCCATAATACAAATAAATACACTATGCTTTCTGACTTGACATCTGGAATCCTACATAGGGCCTCATAGAACTGCCTTTCCTCTATCACATATCAGATGTTATCAATTAAATGTTGGTGTCCCCCCAAAATTCATATGTTGAAGCTCTAACACCACCCTCCAAGTGCTGGTATGTGGAGGTGGGACCTTTGGGAGGTAATGAGGTTTAGATGAGGTCGTAAGCATGTCCCCATGATGGAATTAGTACACTTACAGGAAAAGGAAGAGGCCAGAATTCTCTCTGCTGTTCGAGGACACAGCAGGAGGGCAGCCGTCTGCAACCCAGGGGAGAGCCCTCACCAGCTGCCAGCTCTGCTGGCACCCAGATCTTGCATCTCGCTTCTCCAGTACTGTGAGAGATAAACCCCCATTGCTTAAGCCACCCTGTTTTTGGTATTTTGTCATAGCAGCTGGAGCTGACTAAGACACCAGAGATTGAGAGGAAAAAGTAAAAAGCTTCGAGAGGACTTCAGAAATGTTTTTCCCCTGAGCTGAGTGTCCTGCAACTCCCCAGGACAGAGATGCTTTCGGTTAGATCTTGAGCTATAATAGCAGGAGGATGTCCTAGCAGATTCAGAGCGGGAGACATTCTAGAAACACAAGTGAAGAGTCTAATGTGTGGGCCGCATGCGAGCTCAGTGTCTTAACAGCTTCCCAAGAAACGTCTCTCCTTAAGGGGTAGCTTTCCTACTGTGATCACCAAGGACTGTCACATGTGGTTTTCTCCATGTTTTTTGCAACATTATTAGCAATGATAGGTGAACGTGCATGCCTTTCATCCTTTCAAGTCCAAGGTGTAGATCCCTACTGTTCGAATTGGTCTGGCTATTGTGACTGTCTTAAGAATAAGGTCAGAGTACAGCACCAAATGACTGAAAGTCATCTGGGGTTTTTCCCTCCTTTTAATGTATGTAAAGCCAGTCTGTATCCCCAAACATGTATTGAGTCACAAGGTAGCCCGTTTTAGTAATATGTTTCTTGGGTAAAGTTGTTCTGAACTGTTTTCGAAGGATACATTTAGTTGGATCTGTGGCTTGTGACTTTTTTACCTAGCATTGCCTCCGGTCACTGCTCATGGTAGAACAGGCTACAACAATGTTGCTATGACGCCCTCCTCCTGGCCCACGGCAGACATCACTAATCAATTATGGAACCCTTTCCTGCTGAGACCAGGCATAGCCTCAGAAAGCCCTTCCACCCACAAAGTTCCAAATAGCTAGCAGGGATTAACTATAGTTGGAATTAGTACAAGAAATAAATCCTATTTGCCTAAGAGCTGTGAGAGGAGACAGTCCGAGTGGTTCAAGCACAGATCTATTACTTTATGTAGACGTGGTTTCAGAATTCTGTTTCAATGATACAGTTTTATTGCCCCAAACTGAAACACTTATGCAAGGACACCAGCATCATCAGTCATTATGCACTTTTTACCCAAAGACGTCACTCATTTACAGCCAGAAGAAACGCCCTCCGGGGTTAACACTTCCCCAAAAAAGTGATAATGAGGAATTTGCCAAATGAATAACACAGATAACCATCACACAGCCACTCCCAGACATGCCCATGTGGATTCTGTGCACCACTATTCCATTTTCTCTTTGGTTGCAATTTATTGATATTCTATTCAAAACCACCCTGAATTAACCCACAAAAATATATTTCCCTATTAAAACTAGGAGCCCTGTTACGAGCACATCATACACGGAGGTGGTACTTTCTTGGCATAGGGTTCATACCAGCCTGTGTTCTGTATCAGTATAAACTGCTTTTCATGCTTCTGTGTCCTACCTGTAGACCATGCCTTTTGTGTCTGTTGTCACGTGGGTCACCTTGAATCCTGTTTCTGACTTCCAGGAGGTTAAACATGCCATAGACAGTGGTATCTTCAGCAGAATAGGTACATGTGATTAAAAAAAAAAAAAACCCACTGAAAATGGTTGGTGTGGCTTTCCTTTTTCCTTTAAAGGAAAAAAAAAAATCGAATTAACTAATTGGATCTAACCCACTGATCTAATCCAATTGACTGGGCACAAATTGGTCATTAATACAGCCAAATGAATAAACAGCAATTCTGGACTCTGTGTCAGGATGTAGACGCTATCTGGACGGACCATCTGCTGGTGGAGTGCCAAGCTAAGGGTGAATCACTGAACAGACAAATGCTATCATTAAAATAACTGAGGTAACTGGGCTGAAAGGACCGATTTTGGTATTGTGACTCCCATCAATTTTCAGAATTACTAACAGGATCCTGGAATTACTTCAGTAAACAGAGACCCATTCTGACACCCTCAGTGTTGATCAGGACATCGCATAACCCCATCTGCAGACATAACCAGCGCGGAGGTAGGGTCTGCAGGAGCCAGGTAGCAACTAAAGGAGGCAGGGCTGGCCTGAAGATGCTTGGCAGGGGAGTTTCTGGAGATAGCTGGCCAGAGAACCCCTATTTTTCAACTTTTGCTTGAGGGTCTGGTTTTCTCATTTATTTTTCAAATCCTAGCTCCATACCTGGTAGCACCTGCTCCTTTTACCAGCCCCCAGCCCCAGCTCCATCTCGTAAGAAGCCCAAGCTTGGGGAGTAGAGATGAACTCCCTGCAAATCCTTCTATTGGAGGAGTCACCGGGGGCTGACGGACAAGGTCGCGGTGGAGCCGGTGTGGTGATGGAGGCCACTACTGGGTTGTAGACAGTACAGATCAGAGAGGAACTGGGGCCAGGGTAATCCTGAGACATAACACTGGAGGTGTTTTAGGGACAAACTCAGCGAAATCAAGCGTGGAGCGTGAAGTTGAGGATTCATTTAGAACCATGTAGTCGGCCCAGAGAAGTTACACTGGAGAAGGAGGCTGAGGCTGGGTGGATGAATTCAAGCAGGCAGACCTGGAAGACCTCAGAGCAGGAAAGGTGATGGGTCAGGGTCCATCTAGCAGCTGGGAATAAGGGCGTCTGTGAGAACCGACAGGCAAGGCAAGGCATTGTCACTGGGTCCAGTCACAGTGACGGGGACCCTGGCCAAGAAGTGGCTTACAAGCTGTCAGCACAAGCAGATATGGACTCCAATGACTGGGCTCTCCCAGGCTGGCAGGGGGGAATAGCGAGAGGTGCAGCCGATGTGTGGGATCGGCACCCCCAGGCCAAGTGTGCCGAGAGTCTGCGCCCACTTGGCCTCCATTAGCCCCGTAACGTTGACAGCACTCAGCTCCCTCCACATCACTGCAGACTTTATAAATATGCACAGCATGCTGCTGGCGCAATGATCGTGAATGAAAATGTCCAATTGGCCATTATTCTTACTCCCTTTCATTTTACCCTGCATATATCCCCCCAGAGTTTTGTTTTTGTTTTTGTTTTTGTTTTTGGCACATTTAATTTCAGGATCTGCCATTCCCTCTGAGAGATCATATATTCCAGGAGAAAAAAGAAAATTTGGCAAAAGAGCTTAGGAATTTGGTCTTGATTCTCACCTTCAAACTGCCTGTTGTCCAATCTCAGCATTTCCTGGTTTTCGGCTCTGCCTCCTTTACAGAGATTACACAGTGCTGGGTACTGGTTCTCAACTTGGGGATGGTGGGGAACCTCTAGAAATTATAGCAGAATTGTCTGTGTGTGTGTGTGCTATTTTTAGGAGACATTTCCCGAGACAATGAAATGAATTCAGACCCCAGAAGGAAAAATAAAAAATTAGTAAAGGGAGGGTATAGCTCAGCGATAGAGTGTGTGCTTAGCACGCACGAGGTCCTGGACTCAATCCCCAGCACCTCCACTAAAAGATTAATTAATTACTTAATTAACTACCCCCCCCCAAATTAGTAAAGAGTGAAAACCCTAAGAACTAAGTTCAAAAGACCTGAATTCCATACCTCAGGCTACTTCTTACTAGTTCATCGACTCGTATGTGACCTCCTGGGGCACAGTTTCTTCAGCTGTGAAATAGAGAAGGTAATTCTGGCCTTTCATACAACACAGGGTTGTGAGGATCAAATGAGATCATGGGTTAAGCATTGGAAGCTCAAAAGTTCAATGAAAGTGTTCATTTCTCTTACGCTGCCAAATCTCTCAGTTTTGCAAAAACCATAAGGGCTGGATCAAAAGTCAAACCAAACCAGTTCCAGCAGCAAGGGACGTGCTGTTTTTAAAGCGCTCATGTCCTCTAATGATACTGAAGTTTTTCCCGAATTTCTCACCAGCTTTGTGTACGGATGCACAGGGAACAGAAGCATCGTGGCAGTTTTCCAGTTTATTCCATCAATTATCTGGCTTTTGAAAGAGTGTGATTTATATTCTCGCTTTACTATTTCTTTATGGCCCCTACTCTCCCTTTTGGTGGCTAAAGGTTCCCGAGAGCAGAGCCCTGGCGTGGGCAGCTGCCCTTCAAGAACACCTGTCCTGAACTTAGCTCTGCGTGGCACTGCCGGTGTTACCGGCTCCGGCGACAGCCAGCGAGGGATAAAGGATGGAAGGGTTCGATATTTTCCCTCCAACAGAGAAGGGCTGCGACCTAAGTGGAGCCGTCGATGATTTTGGCGTCTGAGAGCAGTGTGGTCCCAGCTAACAAATTAAACAAGGAGCCAGATCAAAAGAGGCCAAAGTGAGGGCCCAGAGGGACCAGGTTGCACTTTATCACCGGGAGAGTAACACCTTTTCATTGCTTAACACAACAAATAAAGAGGCGGCAGAGCTAGCTTGCTTCTGATTTGCTCACGCGCCACATGGGTTTGAGAAAACAAAATCCTTTCCTCGCTTAATTTAGACGTTGTGATTTTGATTAGGAAACAAAAGGCCACGCAGGAGACAAAATGTGAAACAGAAGGAGGCTGCAACTGAGAAGGACCGAATTTGTGGGGAAGTCCCCTTAAACGCAGGCAGAGTAAAACGAAAATAACTTTATTCGTTCAACACGAAGAGAAGAAGAAAAAAAAATTTTGGTAGGACACGTGGACTGTTTACGAGGACTGTTTCGTTTTGAATAATACATTTGTCAACGTCATGGGTCCGTCCCCAAATTTGCTTCCTTCCTTCTATGGCTCGGTCATCCCGCTCTGTCAGCGAGCCTAGAACAAATAAACTGGAATGCTGAAAATACTGCTTTCACTTCCAAAGGAGACTACCTGAAATTACAAGCATTTAGAACAACATTAAATTTAAAAACCACAGCTCTCCAGCACCGTAATTTTTTACAATGTAAGCATGGCTGTGCAGGCGGCCGTGAGGCTCCGGGGCCCAGATGGCAATGGTAAAGGTTGTCTTTTCAGTCTGAACCCAGTTTCACATGGTAGTTGACTTTTATGGTTCCAGGGAATGATAATGATACATTATTATTAACTGAAGTCCAAACTTTATTCCGATTTCCTTAGTTTTTCTCCAGTGTCCTTTCTCTGTCCCAGGATACCCATCCAGGGCATCACGCGACATTTAGTTGGCTTGTCCCCTTAGGCTCATGGGAACTGTGACACTTTCTCAGATGTTCCTTGCTTCTGATGACCTTGGTGGGTTTGAGGAGTGTGGCTCAGGTGTTTTGCAGAATGCTCTTCCACTTGGGTGTGTCTGGTGACTTCCTAGCAGTTAGACTGGTGTTATGGGTTTGGGGGGAACAGCCACCCAGATGAAGCGTCACTCTTAGCATCTCAAAGATGTGTGTGATTAGCAGGATTTAACCATAAGGATATCGACCTTGGTCACCTCCACTGAGGGAGTGTTTGTCCGACTTCTCTGCTATGAAGTTATTCTTTTTTCTCTCTATTCAAACCATACCCTTTGGAAGGAAGTCACTACACGTGAGTCACCCATACTCTCTGCCTCCTTGAGTACGCCCCTTGGGGGCGTGTACATACATCATTTGGAATTCTTCTGCACAAGAGATGTCTTTTCTCCTCCACTAATTCATATATCCAATCATTTATTTACATCAGGATGGACTCACGGATATTTATACTTTGGGCTATAATCCAATACTCCGTTATTTATTGTCTTGCTCAAATTGTCCCAGCTTTGTCCACTGGGCGCTCTTTTAGTTGGCCTTTGTGTCCATGTGACACACCTCCATTGGGGTTTTGAGTTATTTTGTTTTTGAACACTTCCTTACTTTTCAGAAAGCATAGGACTGTCTTGTAAAGTTACATATTTCCTGCCTCAGCCCCCAACGCAGCCATTTCTCCATGAAGAAATGGTCCCTTTTCCTGAAGAATGGTCTTACTTCTCTTGATTTTTTTTTTAAAGTATTTATCTCCTTTCCCCACAACCCTCCAATGGTCACTCTAATTTTAGGAATCCGATTATTTCCCCGATTTTTTTTTTTAATGATTCTCTTTAGTGCCTTCAAACTCTACCTTACGGATGCCTGTCAGATGGAAGATTTCCATCACCTTCTGAGCCCCTCCTCTGAAATCTCTCATGGTTCTCCTGAACATCACGTCCCCCCTCCCCGGCACCTATGAGTGTCCGCCTGGAGGAGGACAAAGGGAAGGGGTGAGCTCAGCCTCCCTCCTGGGAGGCGTATTACTTTTAACTAATGCCACTGCCATCGCCTTGCTTTCCCAGCCAAATTAATGCAACAAGAATTGTGTTGGCATCTGCAGCAGCAAATGGAGAGGAACAGCAGTTTAAAAAGGAGGGGGTGACCGCCCCCCACCCCCAATCTGGATACACTCAGGAGCGAGGCGCAGCTCACGCGCAGTCTGCCAGAACTCGGCGAGTCTGTGGGTTGGAACCCGGTGGCTCCGGGAACACGTTTTCTCCGTGATGGCAACGATGCCTGCTCTCCATCAGCAGAGACTTCGAAGAAGACTTTCTCGATGTGTTCCTGGCCGCCGCACGTAGAGCCAGCTTAGGGGAGCCCCGGGGCGGGAAATGAGCACCCCAACACCTTGCCCTTCAGGTCCGCAAAGCAGAGGGATTCCAGAGAGAGCGCAGTCCTCTGTCTTCACTTCCACTCAGTTGTTCCTTCTTTGCTCGCCGCCTTTCAGGTCACCACCCCTGAGCAAGCTTATGAGTTCCTTTACGTGCGGCTCAGCAAACAGTTCTTGCGGGCCAAGAGCGCGTCCTCATCCGTGGTTCACACTAGAGATGCAAAGGCGTGCAGGGTGCGGTGCATGGGCCAGACAAGGTGGGTCTCCACCAGCATTCATCAGCCAGGTTATCTACGGAGATGCTGCGTCTTTGGTCAATCTTTTATTTTTCAAAAAATTATGAAACTTCTTGTTTATCATCTTTAAATTTCCCAAGTAACATGTGAATACGTTCTTCTTTTTAAAAAAACTAAAACATGACAGGTGAAGCTAAAAGTCTCTGGAACAAGTATACCATCCCCTCCCCAAACCCACCTAGACCGCTTTCTTCCCAAATCCTGAGGCAGCTGCCGTTTGGGGCTTGTTACCTATCTTTCCAAAGAAAAGTAGGTTTGTTTGGTTTTTTTTTTTAAAGATACTGAAATTCAGGACTGTCTTACTCGAAACAGGACAGCCGCAGATCCCCGCCCCATCTCTCCCCACTCTCTCCATTCTTTTCCGCCTGTCACTTGGCCTGGGTTGGTGATAAAATTCCAGGCAGCACTTGGAATGTGGATGATCCAAGCTGGCTCTTGTCAAAACGGAATAATCAGAATTGAAGGGTGAGGCTGGGCCTGGGGAAAGCACGCGGATGTCTTCGCTGATGAATCCAGGCTGGGCCAGGTTGAGGGGGCAGGACCAGGGAGATGAGCAAGGGACAGACAGCACCGAGAGCAGCAGGAGGGGAGGAGAGCGCCAAAGTGCGGGAAGGACCCAAGCTGGGGTGCAGGCCTGGAGAAGGGTGACCATGGTCCTCAGGCCCAGGACGGGCTGGAGAAGCAGGGCCCTGCAGGCGAAGCCACGGTCTCTGAGTGGACCATGGTGACAGGCGCCAGGCAACATGGTCCCCAAAGGAGAGGTCTGCCTTGTCCAAGTCCTCCTGCCGTGGATATCCTTTTATACTTTTTATTAACAGTACCCAGATCAGAAACACGATATCACCAGGAGCACAGACAACCCCTTCCCTTTCCCCATTGAAGGATGTGAGGCTTTCCTTGGCATCCCTGTCTGAGGGTTTTTTTTTTCTCCTGGTCTATAACAGCCCCAAAGGGGTCAGCAGGACAGAGAAAGGGGAGTTGTTTGTGTGTATGTATGTGTGTGTGTGTATGTGTTAGAGAGTCTCCTTTTCTTGTGTGATAGGGACAAGATTTTTAAAACATTAATGTGTTTTTCTCCTCTGTCTGTTTGTGTCCAAGTCCTGCTCCCTAATAGGCTCAAGGTGTGAACCCGCATCGGGGAGGACTGGTTTGATGGGCAGGGAACGCATAAGGATGGCTTGAGAAGGGAGGCAAAGAGGAAGATGTTCCCAGTAGTGAGCCGTGCAAGTCAACAGCAGGGTTGAGAGCGGGCATTTCTGGGACAGGGCGGATGTTCTAAACTCCCTAGCTCCCAGTTAACACCCTGAGCCAATCAGCTCCTAGAGCTTTCCGTGCAGGAAGTCTGAGCAGGTAGGAGAGAAGTCAAAGAAAAACTCACTCTCTCTGACCTGAATCATGGTGAGGAACTGAAGCAGAGAGAAAAGAGACGCAGGATGGGGACAGAGACTAGAGACTATTAAACAAGCAACCCTATTTCCCCTTCCAGACAGTCTCTGTCTATGTGGTTATAATTGACAGAATTAAGGCATCGTGGGGCATCACTGCCCAGCTGGGAAGGTGGAAGCATTGGTTGGGCTGCTGGCAGGTCTGGCTTGTTTCCCCGAGCTGCCCTTGCACCCCCTGGTGTATGGACTCGGCCCCAGGCGCCATGAGGCCCGCTGGGAGGAAGCTGAGGTACCCACATGGCAGAGGGTGAGAGGTGGACAGCCTCGGCCAGGGCCCAGATGGAGGAAACAACAAAGACGCAGGGAGGAATGCAGCATCGGCGAGAGAGGAGAGGAGGCCAAGGCAGCAGTGATGGGCCTGGGTCCCAGCTCAGCCAAGAAAGAAGACACCTGAGCTTCAGCCAGAGCATCAGCATCAAACACCTGCAGGGCATCTGGTGATGCGGTCACACCCAGGATGTGCTGGGGCTCCTTGGGGCAAATGACGTGCCTCCCCCTCGTGGACCCTTCCCTCCATCACGGAAGTGCAGAGGGATGATTGCTGATCTTCTTTTGTGTTTCCTGAGCCACAGATCATGGCAGCCTTGCGAGGTGAGCTGAGCACATCCTCCTCTGTCCCCTTGTGCTGCCGAGACCTCTGGCTCTTCCTCCGAGTGTTCTGTCCAAGTGCCTTCCCTGGGACAGGGGTTCTGGACCACTCAGTCTTCTCTGGCCTCTTCCCGGGCTGAGGGTTCTTGGTCTGGGCAACCCTGCTCAACAGGACAGCTCTGCCAGCAACCCAGGCCCTCAAAGTCTCACCATGGTATTGTAGGCCCAGGAAAGAGAAAGCATCTCTGCTTCTTAACAAGGCTCCTGCAGAGCTGTTCCTGACACTGGAGCGGAAACAAGCCTGAGATGGCTCACCAGGGAACGCTGCCGCCCTCCCAGCCTTCCTTTCAGGATTTTCCAAGTAGGCAGGATGTTTCTGCCTGAGCTAACTTGAAAATCACAGGGCATGACGAGGGAGAACTCTGCTCTGAGAGATGCCTTCCTCCAGGGCCTTCCAAGATACCGGGCACGGAGAAGGGGCAGCCAAGGCTCAGCTTCTACCCAAAGAAAGAACCGACGCAGGCCAGTCTAGAAATGAGTTGGGCACTGCTGGCTTGGATTGCAGGTGCCCACTTTTTCTGGAGAATAGCAGGCAGGCTCAGATCTCAGGCTGGGGGCGCTAGTCAGCTTGAGGGGTCCAAGACCACCTTGATTCCATATAATAATCTCTCTTCAATAAAAGCCCTTCTCTCAACATATAATCAAATCCCACTGCATGTTAATATCTCTGTAAGGCTTTGCATCTTTTCAAAATTCCATGTGCTCAATTTCTGGATCTTGAAACATGGTCCCTTTCTATAGCCAAGGCTGCGAGGCTGGGATAGGTCGGCTGGGCTGCCTTCAGGGTCCCTTCTTACTTATCACATCACATCATAAATACCTTCGATGGGAGAATGTTAAGTGTTTTTTTCTTTAAAAAGGCAGGTGGAAAGTGATGTGTGAGTTCAAAGGAAGGAAAGAGGCCACTGATTTGGGGAACTGGGAAGGTTCACATGGCTTCTAAATGGTAAAAACAACCAGCAGAATTATATTGTGACGGATTATACCATGCTGCCTAACTACACACAGAAATTTGTTCACTGTGGGGTCAGGAAGAGGTCCTTGAACTAAAAACGAAGGCAAAGTACAGAATCCTTAATCTGTAAAATGGGAAGACAATTTTAGTCTAGCATTTATAGTTCTCAATTTCTATTGACACTTTCCTACAGAATGTGTTAAAAGGGTACATTTTCCAAACATCCCATTGGAGTGGTATACATATTTCTTGATTTTTTGTTCTAAATTTTCTTAAAACTTATCATAAAAATTAACTCCTGCTCTGTGAAAGTCACTGTTAAGAGAATGAAATGACCAGCTAAAGACTGGAAGAAAATATATGCAAAGCACAGTCTGACAAAGAATACATTGAATATATAGAGAAACTCAAAACTCAACAGCAAAAAGCAAAAATCTCCAATTTGAAAATGGGCAAAATATGTGAACAGGCGCTTCACTGAACAGAACACACAGAAGGCAAATACATTAAAAGACGTCCAGCATCATTAGCCACTAGGGAAACACATGTTTGTCTGCAAGGGGGAAATATTTACTCAGCAAAATCAAAGACACGTGACAACCTGAAAAAACATTTGTGATTCAATCACAGGTGATTAGCTAATTTTCTCAACATGTAAAGAGTTCTTCCCATTCAATAAGAAAAAACCAATAACTTAGTAGAGAAATGAACAAAAGGCATGAACAGATTGTTTATAGAAATGGATAAGATGCTCTTCAAATACCTGGGAATTATGAACCTCAATTATAATAACATAAATGAGAATTAAAACCACACTGTCATGACTTGTTTTTTTAAACCACTCAGATTGGCAGTGACCAAAAAGTTTGATAACATCGTGCTACTGAATGTGTAGGGAGAGAGGCACTCTTGTCGACTACTGGTTGAAATGCAAGTGGTGTAACCTCTATGGAAGGCAATTAGAAATCTCTCAAAATTACAAATGTGCATTCCCTTTGACTCAGCAATTCCACTTCTGGGAATTTAGTCCTTTTCTAAACATATCCATGTACAAAATGATACACAGACAAGGTCATCTACTGCAGCACTTGTTTGAACATCAAAATAATGGAAACAACCTACATGCCCATCCACTGGGGATTCGTTAAAGAAATTATAGTACATTCATATCATGGAATACTATTCAGCCATGAAAAAGTATAAGGAAGTGCTTTAGATACTCACAGGAAATTATTTCCATGAATAGGAAGTGAAAAAACAATTCAGAAGAATGTGTATAATACATTACCATTTCTGTAACACTGGAACTATGTATATGCTTGTCACCAACTGTAAATGCTTAAAATTCCACAGCGAGAATATAGAAAAGATGAATAACTTCAGTTTGCCTCTGGAAGGGGAAGGTTTTTGCTGAGGATAAAGGGTGGAAGAGAGATTTTTTTTTTCTAGGTGCATCATTTCGTAACTTGGAGGTTAAACCATGGGCATTAAGTGTATATTCAAAAGTACACTAATTAAAATATTTTCTTAAAAAGGGAAGCTCCAAAAAAAAAATCTTTTCTAAATATAAATGATGACCAGAGTCTCTTAAGTCTCAAGGGGCCTCCACACCTCCTGCAGAGCTCTTCCTACCCCTGCATGGCTTCCTAAGAGACGGGCACTACAGCTGCCCTGTCTGCACTGGAAAAAGAGAAACGAGCCTTCGTGGGAGGCAGGGGCCAGTGGGGAGGGGAGGAGGGGTGAGTTGGTGACGGTGGCATCGGGGGAGCTGCATCTGAAAGAGCAGAAAAATCTCTTCACCTAAAGCAAAGCCGTTAGGACTCCTGGCATCCAGTGATGGGGGCTCCCTCATCAGACCTGCTCCATGTTGACAAGGAGAGAAAAGAATTAAGCGCCCCTGCCTGACTTTTTTCCTCCTGTTTCATTTTTCACACTGAAATTACTCCTACCCAAGATGACTGCAAGAAGTGCAATTGTTGGTTTGCAATCTCAGGAGATCCCTCTGTTGAAATCCCAAACTACTTCTGTATGCAGAGCGCGAGGAGAGACCCAGGAAAGAGACAGAGCACTCCAGATTGGTTAACGGCAGGTTTAGTAAACCGAGGAACTTACATACAAGGCTTATCTTGGACCTGTGGCCACGAGACGAGTAGACCTCTGCAGCTGCCCACCAGAATCTTAAAAGTTTATGTAGAGGCTTTAACTGGGCTCTGCCGTGTACGCAGTCCAGGCGGTTTTAGCCACACATCACCCTCTCAAGGCTGCATCCTTGAAAACAGCTCCCACTGTGGGAACAGTGGGCAGAATGTACATTCAAGGACGGGGCACGGTGAGGCGCCTCTGATTGCCCCCAGTCCAGCTTGCAGGTCCACCGGGGGTCATGTCCTCTCAACGGCTCCATCAACAATGTTTATGAGACATCTGTTCATTTCTCTTTTACCATTGAAGTGTCTAAACAACCAAGGGCAGCTCCAAGAGGAGCCCTCAAATTTCCAGGGCTGCTATGTCCTTCCTGCAGGGCTAGCTCACTTCCACGGGGGACTCTGGGGCTCTTAGGTGGCTGGATGCAAGAGGCATTAGAGTCCGAACCCTCGCCCAGCATCTAGGGTCTAGACCGTGACATCCAGACATGGCCAACTGCATTACTAAGGTGATCAAAGGCGATGCCATACCAGCAGTTTACTGTTGCAGACTCCATCCGTTCCTCTCCTGGATGCCTTCCTCTGAAGCTACTCATCCAGGAGAAGTCTGTCTTTAGTTACTCCCCCTTGAACTGTCTTCAGGGAGCTTGCTACATTTTCTTTTCTGATCTGCAAGGGGAATTCCTAAGGGTGTATTAGTGCAAAGGTGACTGCACTCACTTCTGGTGCTGCCTAGAAAGCTCGCTGGGTACTCTTCTCTGCAACCCCCTCACACGTGTAAATCTGTGATTCAATTTCATTATCCTGTTTTAGCCCTTGAGCAGCTCTGCTGTTACTGCGGCGGAAACAAGAAGCTACAATATTCACTGATGTATTTACAGAAGACGTAATAAAATCTGGCCCCAGAGGTCAGAGGGTTCCTATCCCATGGAAAGTAGTACGTGCTTAGGCATCGGGATTAAATACACACATCATACTAGGGTTTCAGCTCATTTGCCTAATATATTTGAAAATGACTCAATTTACTGCAAACTAAGATTTAGGAAGATCAGGTTTACAGGTTGACAAATTAGCATTTGTCTGCACATATTTCACTATTTTGCATAATTAATTCCTCCCCACAGTACACAGGCATTTTCCTCTACAACAAAACCAGCCTATTTCTCATTCCCTTCCTGTTAGCATCATGTAAATGGTATTGATTCAGAAGATGCATATTCTTTCCCAAAGCACCCCTTGGAACATGACTGAGAGTTTCATCCCAATCATTATCAGCTGTTTATTATCCAGCTTCCCAAATCTCATTCACAAAAGAAAATTAGAAAAGGAAAAGTTGAGTCATAAAAAACAAAGATGGTGCTGATGAAATGGGTTCTCCTGATTCAGATGAACTAAGTGTATCAGCTAGCGTTACAAGGACCAGAGAAGAAAGAAGCTAATTAAAACTGTCTCTAACGATAGAGAAGATACACCGATTCATTTGCCTGAAAAATGCATAGGTACAGCAGCTGAATAATGTCACCAGGGGCTTTGTTTTTTTATCTCTCACGACATTTTCTTCTCTGAGTTGTCTTCTCCTAAGGCTGGCTCTCCTCTTCATCCTAGGATAGCGTTCACAAGCCACACCGTTGCAGCAAGACAGAGGTGCCATAAAGATGGTATCAACAAAAGTCCCAAGTACTGCTCTGAGTGGATGGCTAAGGTCACGTGCCCACCACTGAGCCAATCACTGCAGCCAGGCAGAACAAATGCCCTGACTGGTTACATGCTTTTTCTCTGGAACTGGGGTGAAACCAGCTTCCCTAGGCCAACGTGCATCTCCAACCAAAACTGGGAGCCGTCAGAAAGAAAGCAGTGTTGCGGGGTGGGGAGACACACAAGGAAGCTACTAAAAATAAATTTTACTAAAGCAGAGAAAGGTAACCCTGAACTGCAGAAAAATCTGCATTTCTTTTATTCTGCAGTTTCTTCCCAGAGTAAGTCAAATTAGGCCAACCAAGTGTTGACAGGCACGCTCTTGAATGAATAGACATGGTTGATTGGCAATTAGCCTCTCAATTGTATATAAGCACACCAATCTTTTTTTTTTGTTTTTTAAGTAGGTACTTAAATAGCGTTTGCTCTTTGAAGGCAGGCACACCCAGTCATTTTATGAAGTACAGCTCATTTTTGTGTGTTTGAAATCTTGAGATCGCTGGGGCAGGAGTGGCAATGGTTGGCAATTGAGGCCTTGAGTGGAACAAGAAAGAGGCACCACCGCTTCCTGCCCTGCCTTCTCTCTTGTAAAACTGGGCAAAGCAAAGGGTGTGGAAGACTCAGCTAAGAAAGTGTGCAATGGGGGCTGCACAGGGACAACAGGTCTGAATTTCCACCGGATCAGGGAAGCACCTGAGATGTTCCAGCACGGCAGCCGTCTTGAGGAGTGTAAACATAATACCACAACGTGTTTAAATGATTGTTCACGTGGAAAACCTCTCCCTGATTGGAAATAGCAGGGAAGAGATGGTACCTGCCAGGAATGACTGAGTCTTTCTACTGCAGTGGAACATGGATAACTTCACAATCACTGACTAAGCAGCATCTGCAAGGATGCATCTGATTCTTTGTCCTTGCCCATGTCAGACATAACTAATCAATCAACACACACATTTCTGCTAAGCCTGGAAATGACTTCGCAATCTCTCTTGATAAAGTGCTCCGGGGAGCCACTACCAATTGATCAGGCTTGGAGGTAGAGATAAAACCTGCTTGATGTAACAAATTTTGCCTGATCCTTTCCCATTTTCATTTTCTGTGATGTTTCTCCTAAGGACAGAATCCCTCTGGGGGGCTCATTTATTCCCTGGGCTGATCTGAGGAACAGATGAATCCTCTTCTTCCTGAAGTTCACCATCTCTTTTCATGGTTCTCAGGTGCCTCCTACAGGAACATTTCTTCTAGGATTATTTTTAAGCATACCCAGTTATCCCCAAGTCTCTCCTTTTTTGTAATATGTAACTGCCAGCGATTGATTGATCGATTTGCCCTTTCTTTTTTGTTAACTACCATTCACGCCTCTCTTTGGGGTTTGTCCCTCTATACTCCATTGCAGGAAGGGATGTAGCCACACAATGCCCCTTTTTTAAAAATCCCCTCTTCATCTTCAGTAAACGCACCCAGCTTTCCAGGTCAAGTAAGATTCATTTTGTATCATCTGGACCTGTTATTTCTTAGTGCGAAATCAGTGCTCTCCCTGCATCAGAATTTGCTAGGGTGGGGTTCTTATCAGAAATAGAACTTCTGAGCCTCATTCCAAAGCCAACAAAGCAGAATTTCTAGGGATCTGATTTTCTTAGCCAACTCTCAAGGTGATTCTTAGGCCCACTAAAGTTTGAAAATAACTGTTACAGGAAGCAGGGAGTTGGGGGGAAATTGTGGTAAGCCTGCCCAGACAGAAAGAGTCTTAAAAGGTTTTAACATTGGTATATCCTGAGCACTATTGACTTTTAGGTGGAGCTCTGTCTGATCCTTCTTAAGCTTTCACCGACTCACTTCTGAAAGTCAGACTAGAACACAGCCAGATTAAGAGACAGGCCAATGGAACATTTATATGGGACACGTGTCTAAGAGTACCACCAAAATATCACCGAAAATAAAACAGAGTGGAGAATAATGGACTTACTAGAATGTTCTTAGGAAGAGCTGTGAGTTGGAAGGAACATTCTGATGAGTTCTTAGGGAGTAAACATCCAAGAAGCTTGCCCAGATAATAATAATACAAATAACACTGCTGGAGACAGTCCATGGCCTTCTAAGAAGATTGGGTGCAGTCAAGTGTAAGGCTGCATGGAAGGTTCGAGGTTCGGGCCAGAACTGAAAGGTCTGGATGAGAGAACAGGCTGGGGCTGCCTGCGGCCCTCCACCACTGCTTCACCGACTACACGATCCATCACGCTTAAAACTCAATGTACCAACGAACACTCTGAGAGGCACCCCCCTTTGTAACCCTCCTAAGAAACCTGTCTATTTCAGGGTGACCCACCAGAGCTGTCCAATTCTTTCATTTTCCGTGTTCATCCTTAAGAATCAACCCCCCGGGACCCTGCCCCCTTCTGTCCAAAGTCAGCCCCACAGACTTGAGAGACCACAGGATTCTTGCGTTAAACACAGAAATGGAAGCCAATGAAGACTCTAAAATCTCAATGAAGAGCTGTCTGCATCCCTGAAGAAGCTTCTGACAAGCATGACAGGCTTCCAGAGCTAGTGGAAGTCTTCCCTCGCCGCCCAGAAACCATCCCAGGCGCTGGTTCCCTGGCACATGTCCCACTCCTTGCGGAGGGCTTCGACCTGGACCACACGAGCCAGGTGGCCTTGCCTCATGGTGCTCTGCTTTGAAAGAGTTACTGCGTCCCCTCCACTGAGTCAAGCAAAAAGTTGGTATTTTCTGCTGCTCTGCTCTCCCCACCAAAGGGTCTGCAACATAAAAGACCGATACTTTAGATTCACAAAAATATTGAGGACTTAACGCCGTGGTTTTCATGCCGGCCATAAAATCTCGTGTCATTTTTTCTCTACCCTCTGATCCAGCCCTTTATGCTGCTCCAGTGTGTGTGTGAGAGAGGCGAGCCAGCCTGTGGCAACACAGGGAAACATACTCCTCTCCCTTGGGAGCATTCGTTTAAGTGGGCTTTTGCATAAATTTCCCCAGATAATTGCTTTTATGGGGCATTAGCAGGTGGTACACTCTTCACTTGCCCAGTACTGCTAAGCTCTCTAAAATACAAGATGAGCCCTCTTATCGCTGATTCCTTCTGTTTAGGAATTTACTAAGTTTCCAGTTCAAGATGGCGGTCTGAGCACCTGTTGCTACTTCCATAGTCTTCCAGGTTTACAATGAAATTGCACACACGCGTGCATGTGCGCACGCGCACACGCACCATGTAACAGAGCGGGGGAAAAGAAATAGATACCATCAGTAACTCTTAAATTTTGAAGTCTGGAGGATACAATATAGCCTTTATCTGATTGACAGAAAAACCAGAAGAAACCACAGTCCAAGGCTCTATTGTTAAACATCGGTCACCTCGGAGGAGACCAGAGAAGGTCCACATTAGAGTTCCCAAATGCAAGAATGGGCCACAGATCATCTTCAAGGTTTTTATTGAAGAGCTGCACTTCAAAGACTATTTCAGTGGGTCTTTTTCCCCTAAAACAGAGTGACTGGGAGCCACGGCTTTTATCTTCAGGCCAATGCTTGAAAACTGCTTTCTAGAGAAAGTAGTTGATCTGCTACTACGAGAAATGGGTGATCTATTACTATTATTGCTTGGCAACAAGCCACTCTGAAATTTAATGATTACAAACAATTATGTGTCATCATCTCTCATCTTTCTGCGGGTTGACTGGGCTCAGTTTTATGATCTGTCTCTTACGTAGGTGCAGGGATTTGGGGTACGGGGCTGGTGGAGTCACCTGAAGCTTTCCTCCTTCATGTGTCCAGTGCCTGGGCACAAGCCACCCAAATGGCTTGGATATCTGGGGCCAGGTCAGGCCTCTGTCTCTCCCTACAGCCTCTCCATGTGCCTAGCGTTGGCTTCCTCACAGCATGGTGGTCTCCAGGGAATTGGACTTCTTACACGCTGCATCTGACTTTCCCTGGAGCTAGCGTTCTAAGAGACAGGAGGTGAGAGCTGGTCCGGGCCCAGATCTGACTGTGCCACTTCCACTATATTCTATGGATCAGAATAATCAGAGACAGACTCAAGGAAAGTGGGGGTCAAGCTCCACCTTTCAGTAGGAGAAATAAACAAATGACTTACATCTATCCTGCCCTAGGAGAACTCCTGGCGAGGGTGTTGAGCACCGCAAGGAAAATAGCAAAACTGGAGCGGTCAAGGCCTCCATTCTCAGGAAGCGTTGCACTGACAGTTGAGGGGGCCCCAGCCTGCTTTCTTATTCTTGGTCCCCAAACATTAAAAGGGAGCCTGCCTATAATTGTGCTTGCTGACTGAAAGCTCACATTTGGTCCCTCTGTTTAAGGAAAAGGCCTGTTACGAAGGAGATGTACACAACTGCTGAGGGAATGCACACCAATTATCTACACACAGCAAAGTAGCTCATCATAGAAAAATATAAAGCACTTGTGAACAAGGACTGCAAGTGTTTTAAAAACTCAGAAGCATGAAAGAGGAAGAGAAGGATCAGTAAACACAAACTAAATAATCCCGGGGGGGGGGGGGAGAATAGAATTTGGGGAGAAGATGAGGATTGTTTAAAACCATTCTGATTTTTGTCTGTGGGTCTGGTAGATACTGTAACTACAAATTGAGAGCAGTTTCTTTTGAAAAGGTACCAGTCAGAGAATAAGAAAGGATTTTTCAAAATCAAGGTATTACTGCAAGAATAAAGATTTCACTAGAAAGGCTGAATAATCAATCGTACAGAGATGAAGATTAGGTTTTTAATCTGGGAAATAAAATCAAAGAAATCTCTCAGAACTTGGAGCAAAAAGATAAATAAAATGTAAGGGAAAAGTTAGGAAACACAAATGTCCAATCTAGGAAAACTGACAGCAATCTAAAAGACTTCTAGAAGGAGAAGGCAGACGCATAAGAAGATAAAGCATAATTACAGGCATTAAAGAAAAAAATAAAGCTCCCTGAGCTAAGAGTAGACCTGACTCTTAAGACCGAACATCTACTGAATATGGAGAAGGATAAATGAGGAAAAAAAGTCCCATATCCTGCTGAGACTTCCTCACTCAAAACATAAAGTGAATGTGCTTAAAGCTTCCAGAGAGAAAAGAGAGGTTGCTCACAGGGAAAGATGAGCATATTAATGTGTACTTCTGGTCAGCAACACTGAATTATGGCAGAGGAGCAAAATATTTAAACTTCTAAGGAGCAACTACTTTGGATCTGAAATTCTATACCCAGCTCAGCTATCAGTAGAATGAAGAGACAAAAAAAAAAAAAAAAAAAAAAAAGGAAGAAGAAGAAGTGTTTATGGGCAAACAAGTATCCAGCAAGTGTATCAGCTCTATTTCTAATATGTGAAGAGACTGCTTACTAAAGTCCGACCACAAAATGCAGAGGAACCGTTGGGGCGGGGAGGCTGGCATGAACCATACCTTGTAGATGCAGCTGAGCATCATTCAGAAGCAGGGGAAGCAAGAGAGACATTAACAGAGAATACACGGGACCGGAGTGCTTGGGAAAAAAAAAAAAAAAGATTGACAAATATGATTACCCAAACTTTCAGAAGTTTACAACAACAAAAATAAGTTTGAAATATAAGTAGCAAACCAGAAACGTATTTGTGCCATATATGACCATTAGCCGAGGGAGGGGAGACAAAGGAGGCCCCTTTTAGAGGAAGAAAACATACAATGGATATTAACCCAAAGGTGTGGTGGAGGTGGAGTCGAGAGATGCTGCTGCTCTGAGACCCTGGGGAGGAAGGACCTCTGTTCCTTAAGGCCCAGAATATTGGGGAGGAGGAGGGACTGCTCAACCCAGAGTCCTAAAGCTCCTTTTTTTAGAGGGGGGAAGGGTAATTAGGTTTGTTTATTTATTTGTATATTTATTTTAATGGAGGTACTGGGGACTGAACCAGGGACCTCTTCCATGCTAAGCATGTGCTCTACCACTGGGCTGTCCCCGCCCCTCAAATATCCTGGTGTAAATTCATAATCAGCTTTGGTTTCTCATCGTGGCGTAGTAGGAAGGGGGCTATTCTTTCACTCCGCCCTTGCAGTGCAGGATGGGGCCATGGTCTCCCTCTGGGTTCTCTCCTCCCACCACAGTTCCAGGCTTCCTTCCTCTAGGAGGCCAGAGAGGAATGAGGGGGTCATTGGAGATGACATGCACCCAACTGTAAAGCATCCTGGTCTCACTAGGCCCACCTTGTTCTATCCGGGGTTTGTTTTCGTCTTCGTTTTTTCGGTCGCCTGCATCGCTGCAGGTGCAGGCAAGGCTGTCCCGGGGTGAAGTGCGGCTTCGCTGTGGCCTCTTTCATTGCTGCCCTCTTCCTTGTTTCCTTTTGCATCTGCCAGTGGGCCACACCCTCGACCTTGCTCCTGTTCGGTATCACCGAGCTTGCCTGGCTGAGCCCTGGGCACGTCCTCAGCACTTGCCTCCTCTTCTAACTTTGGCAGCCCTCCGTGCGATGCCCTGGGATGACTGAGTGCCTCGTCCTGCTCCTGAAGGGCCCTGGGGTTCTGGGGGACGCGGCCCCTCCACCCTCTGTCAGGCACTCTGAACCACAGTCCCCACTGCCCCTCTGCTGAGGGCTTCTCCTGCAAGCTTCCTGCCTTTAGAAACCTCGGGAGAAGGGGGTGTCTGTCATCGAGCTCTTATCACTCCCAGGGACATGGTCACAGTCTCCCAGGGATCTTCTCACGGTGCCCTGCTCCGAGTGGACGCTTGCCCCTCCTCCCTGCTTGGACTGGCCTTCCCCCCAAGTGATGCTCTTGGAGCCCTCTTCCCCGCCTCCCACGGAGAAGGAGGAGTAACCACGCCCCACAGACACGACTTCAAGCCTCTAACTATTCTCCTGTCCATCCCTTTTTGCTAACCTCACTCTCATACCCTTCCAGAGTCCACCAGAGAGCTTCCCTCTTTGCCCAATGAATCTCCAAACCACAGAACATCACCCAGCTCCCAGGCCAGACCCCACCTGCCAGTCCCACCTCATAGCTACCCACTGGTTCTGCCAGGGATTCCTAAGGCCGGCTGTGGTGCTGTGGAAGGGAAAAGCCACACCCGCCTCTGAAATGTCGGAAGACTGTCTTGACTGCAGCCATTCAGATACTGAAAATGGTTTCATTCAGATTCCGTTTTCGCCTCTCTTTACATGTGAAAAGACAAGAGCATTAGTTAACATACGACTCGATGTGAAAAAAAACATAAATAGAAATCGTAACAAAAGTCTAACCTTTAAAGGGTTCAAATTTAAAATCTCTGAGAAAGCGAGTGATTATTTCATTGATGTGGTTTCTCTACCCACTCTCAAAACCTGCAGGTGTTAAATGAGCTGCACAAGGATTTCTCTCTGCTTCCGAGTCTGCAGTAGAAACATGCTAATGAGAATTAGAGGAAATTAATGGGAGAGGGTCCAGGAGGCCACAGGAGAAGTTCGGCACCCTTCCTGCGTGGTAAATTCACAGAAAAGCTGCTTTAATTTACCACGACCCAGGAGCTTATAAGTAAAAACAAAAAACAAAAAAATGTGCAAAGCTACACCCTTAACCATTCCTTTCTCCTAACACACAATTCTAAAAAATGCCAAAGGTAATGTCAGTTTCAAAAGAGCTGTTGGCCGAAACCTGTGTTCTCGCAACTGCTCAAAAGAAGAGCCCGCTCTATGTTCATGTTGATGGTGATGTGATTATTGTATAAGGCTGACTTCAGCAGGAAAGGCGGGGCTCTTTAGCAAGCAAAAGGTTTATTTGGTCCAAGTGGCTCACTTTACAGATTAAAAAACCTGAGGTCCAAGAGATTTAGATGGTACCTAAAGTCTGTGTCAGTGTTGGGACTTGAATTCATGCCTAGATGTCAAACCTACTCTGTTCCAGTGATGGTGACACAGGTTTTGACAGGGATGGTAATACTAGCTCTGATCCCAGGCCACTGATGCCAATGACCGAAAGGGTGGTGTAAAAAACGAATTATCACAAACTGCAATTACATAGAGCTGGGGGGCCGGAAGGGGGAGCTCTCAAGCCCTGAGATGATAGCAGAGCCCAATGGGAACAAGACAGACTCCCTGGCAACGACTCAGCCAACGAAAAGCCGTGGACTCTCTGCTTATTAGCACCCTCGCCACTCCCTTTTCCCTTCTAAAAACCATTCTCCTCCCCTTGCTGTCCAGGGACTTACACATAACTTGCCAGGGTTGCAGACCCCGGAATTGTGACTTTCTGCTGATTCTGAATAAACCCACCTTGGCTGGGGAGATACCCAGCAGTCTGTTCGTTTCGGGTCAACAGTGGTGACTGCTGAGCTTAACCTGAAGACCAGCACTCAGTTCATTACCAGCATTCCGCCAAATTCGGTCTGGCAAACGTTTACTGAATACCAGCTGTCCTGGGCACTGGCACTGAGCTCAGAGAATTCATGGTCTTAGCCAGAGAGGCGAGTGACCGGTGTCCACACGAGTACATTCAAGCCACGATGATACAGGCTAAGCGAAGTGCGAAGGGGAACAAAGACAAAGAAGCAATTCATTCCACGTCAGGCCAAGGAGGGTGGGGAGGCTTTCAAGAAAGAACGGAGGAAAGTAGGGAGTTTTTTTAGCAGAGATGAGGACCAAACTGGCTCCGAAAAGATAAGGTGTTCATCAAGAGAAAAGTGGGAAGACTGGGAAAGCATGAACAAAAATAGTCCTGAAAGGATGCAGCAAGTCTGGATAATGGGAGGTGAGTCCAATTTGCAGAAAGGCTGGAAACTCAGCCGGAGCTAAGCTGGGTTTGTATGACCTTCTGCCCCACGCTGGTGATTTTGTTCTTTATCTTGCAAATGATGGAGAGGCAATGGAGGATTTTTTTTTTTAAAGAATGAGAGATAGGATTTCTGTTTTAGAAAATGATTCTGTTGGCATGTCAAAGGATGGATGGGATGGTAGACAGTCTAAAAGCGGGAAGATCAAGAACCAGCAACTGAAATCATAGCAGAGAGAAGTAAATGCTCAACCAAAGCCATGTTGGTGGGGATGGAGAGGAGGACTGGGTTCTGAGCGACGTGTCCAAAGTAGAATCGGCAAGAGGATGTGGCATCCGATCACTCCTGGTGAGGGTACTGCTGATGCGATGTTTAAAGGAACGTTCGCAGAGATGGTGGAGCTGAGTCCGAGCCCGCCTTCCTCCCTGCATGGCGTGGACTGCCCGTCTGGCTCCTGAACATCGAACTTGGTTCTGCTCCTGTTTTGCCCTCTGCCTGGCACGCTCAGCTCCAGATTTTTGTATAACGGGATCCCCATCCTTCAGGTCCTGTTGAAGGTTTGGATTGTGTCCTCCCCAAATTCATACGTTGAAGTCCTAACACCTAGTGCCTTGGAATGTACCACGCTGGGAAGTAGGGCCATTGCAGATGCAGTTAATTAAATTAGCATGTGGGTCTCTAATGCAATGTGGGTGGTGTCCTTATAAAAAAGGGAAACTGCACCACCTTTTCTGCCCCAGCCCTGGAAGTCAGACAGTGTCTACTTCTCTCTACTCTCTTGGTCACAGCAGCCATAAGCCCATCCAACTGAAGGAGGGAGGGGGACCCGGACCCCACCTCTTGAAGGGACGGAGGTGAGATCATACCGCATAAGAGGATATGGGATGAGAGAGATTTTGCGGTAGTTATCTTTGGAAAATGAAGTTTGCCACAGATTCCTATTCAACATCTGATTTTTGGGTTTTGCTCCAAGACATTCTGATTTCTGGGTCTCAGTCCAAGATTGGAAGACCTTTGGGGGTTCCTGAGGATGCATATTTTAAACAAGCATTTCAGATGTTTTTGATGCTGAGGTCCACAGCCCCCTGTCCAACAACCCTCCTTCAGGCCTGGTTAACCTCTTGGCAGCTGCATTTAACTGCACAAGCCAGGTCACTGAATGGAAGATGGAGAGCTACAAGAAGCCAAAATGCCAGGGCTCCTAAATCTATAAAAATGAGCTTTTAATGTAACAATAAATATTGAGATTAACCATGACTATACTGACATACAAATTTCAAAATAGTATTGGAGAAATATTGCCGAAATGAAAAAACTGAAACCAAATTTGATACTCTTAATAATACAGCTGTTCTCAGTTTCTGCCTAATGACATCCTCCCAGGCCTAAATTGTCAATTTACTGTAAATCCCTTTCCAATATCGGAGAGTTTCTCAAGGTGCACTTGTGCTCTCTGTAATCACTGTGGCTGCTTTAAAAACCCCTCAGCTTGACATTTTTTTAGAGCAGCTACCCCAGTGCTCACCTGACCTTTCAGGTTAATACTAGTTTTTTTTTTTTTTTTTGCTCACATTCTCTGATTCACACACACCCCGGTCCTTCAGACAAGTCAAGACCCCACAAACCAATATAACCTCATCAACTTCAGTTCCTAGGATGACCTTACTCTGCATTTGATGTTTTTTGGCAACAGGTTACAAACCAATCCTAAGTCCCTCGCAGGCTTTTGTGAGAAATCACAATGGCTCACATCACTTAAAATTTTTTTAATGCTGTTAATTTCCTGAAAAAACTTGAACCTGATTTCTTTCCAGAAATTGTCCTTGAATTGATTACTTATTCCCCACCCCCACACACAACCATTCTTAATCTTGTAAAGATAATCTGAATATAGCCGTGAAGTCCTTAAGATTTAGAGTGGATTCCTCTCAGTTTGGTAAGAGCAGGGTGCTCTGGGCCGTGTATGAACAATTCCTGGAAACTGGCCGTTAGGAGACTGCGAGGCAGATCCGAGGAGCTCTGAAGATAAAGCTGAGGTGGGGAAGGGGCCAGGTCAGTTCCGAGGCAAGGGGATACAGGATCGGAGACCAGCACACATCCCGGGGTCTAGGAGAGGCAGCTGCTGAGCTGAGCATGGCTGTAAGGAGCGCGAAAGCAAAGCCAGGTAGACTGAGAACAGAACCAGGTAGCCAGGAAGGTCACAAGTGGCCCCTCTGTGGACAAGAAGCCTTTGGCATATGGCCCACCTGTCTCTGGGAAGTGGCTGGCAGTCCCTCAGTGGCACAGAGTGGCTAGCACCCTGATGCTGGTGGTGCCTGCTCGGAGCACGTGGGTGTCGGGACCCGATCTCTACAGGGCCACCTCAGCCTGGTGTCCAGGGGACTGCCGGGGGTGACTCAAGGCCAGGCGGCCAGACTCACAGCCCCAGTGCTTCCCTTGCCCTCCCCTTTGGCTTCCAGAACTATGACCTCAGGAGGGAAGGATGCTCATGGGTTCTGGAGACGGGGGCGTCGGGAGGGAGAGCATCCCTGAGTCAACTGCGGGATGCTGCCCTTTAGGAAGTTAATTAGGACTTGGGTTTTCTATGATAACGATTGTCATCATCATTCCTGCCGAGATTCCTTACTGCTCCGCGAGGAATTCTGCCAGCAAACCTGTGTTGTCTTCCTGTTTATTGTGCCAGCCTTCCTCATTTTCCCTCTCTTCCTTTCCTCACCCACCTGCTTTCCCCCTCCTCCTCCTTTTCTCCCATTTCCTCCTTTTCTCCACCCATCTCCGTTTACAATAACTGAGTCATAGAGCATAGAGACGAAGGGCAGTCAAACCAAGACTGCCTTGTCTAACCTCGACCCTTTACGCCTGATTACCCTGCATTCAGAGAGGGGGTGACAGCTGTGGCCACGCGGCTGGCTTGGGACAGATCCGAGCAGAATACCCAGCACTCCGGAGGCATCCGATGTTCTCTTTGTTGCTCCAAGCAGCTGCATCCTCCTGTCTTCCTTTTTTCTCACCGCCTGCCTGCCTTCCTCCTTCTGAGTCTAGGAAAGATGGGCAGGCTCCTGAGGACTCCCAGAACAAGAAAAGCTGTGTGTTTGTGGTGTGAACAGCTTGTAAGCGGCAAGAACCACAGGTCAGATACCACCTCTGGAAGCCCCCAAGGGCTCCATGCCCAAATGTGTCCCAACAAAGACCCACACCTCCCTTCCCTCAGGCACGGAGCACTGGAGGGGTCATTTCTGACTCACAAAGCGAAAATTGGTTGTTTGGTGATGGCTCCGGCCAGGAGCCACTGAATCCCAGCCATCAAGTTACTGACTTTATTGCAAATAGCAACTTTTCTGCTGCAAATGAAGCTGCTGATGAAACGCTGGTTTCCAGCTGGGTGCCTCCAACCGCGTGCGAATTGTTTGTAGGCAGGCACGCTGCAATGTGGGCCCCTTCTTGGTCATTTATTTTTCCTGTCTTTGCAGAGGTTGTGGGTGCTGGGAAGCACCCCAGAACTCACCCCTGCAGACCAAGGTCTCAGAAATCCCAGCATCTGCTGTTCCTTCTCTGCATGGTGCACAGTGATCGAATCCTAAAATGCCTGAATTGAAGGGGATCCCAGAAATCACCTCATGCCCTATTCTTTTATTTTATAGCTGATGAATTTGAGCCCTAGATAAATTAGAGTCTGGCATTTAGTAAAGTTCAGAAGCAACGCAACTTAGGAAGGAGGGGAAGGGTGGAAAGGTGGACTAATATTTGTTGACCTCCTACTATGTGTCAGGCGTAAAACTGTAATCTCCCTTCATTTTCTGCAGCCCAGCCGACTTGCCAGTACTTAGAAATGAAGGAGAAAGATCTTCCCCAGGTATGACATGACCTCTGTCCCCAGCCCTGCCCAGAAACTGCTTCTGCTCTCTTGGCCTGAATTCTCCTTCACATACACAGCCCACGAAGGTGTATTTACTGCAAGCATCATACAGACTGTTGGACACATATTAAAAATATCCTTAAGGAGAGAATGGACTACATGAAAAGACAGCAGGGTAAAATGAAAAAGGAGATGGTGAAATACAGCAACAAAACCAATAACTTTAACAGCAATTGAAGAAAAAAAGTAAACTGATTCTGTAGGAAAAAAATCGTGTAAGTGACATAGATCAATGGAGAAGTTCTCCAGGAATATAGAGGCAATGGGGAGAGAATTCCAATTAGCAAGATAATAGATAAACAGAACAGAGAATATAAAATCAGCATACAGGTAACTACTATTCTTGAATCAGAAAACAGTACAATTAAACTGGAAGCAATAATCAAAGATAGAGTAGAAGAAACTCTTTCCGAGATGAAGAGAGACCTGTGTGTACACAGAGCACAAGCGTCACTGCGCAGTAACAATGTATATGCCTTGTTTTAAACACTTAGAAAGAAGAGTTCAAAAATAATTGCATGTCGTTCATCTTCTTAGGCGGAACCACTGCTCACATTTTGGTGTACCTACTGGCCTTTGTCTTTTTCATAGCTTATTTGGCTATATTAGTATTTTGAAAGAATTTTTGAAAATTCTATTTTGTGGAAGGGATAAAAATAGGGACCAGCATGGGAGTGGAGGTGGCTGCCGGAATTAGAGCGACAGATACTTGAAAAATGAGGGGCCTCAGGGCTGGGACCCTTGGTCAACTACCCCTCCTCTCTTCAGGTGTTCCCTGCCAAAGGAAACTTAGACATTTTGAATTTTGTTCTGGAAAGTACCGACCCACAACCGTGGATCAGTTTTGTTTGTAAAAGGGAAGAAAAACACAGCGTAGTGGGTTAGTCTCCCCGTTGCAGGGTTGAACCACTTGTTCTTGTTTGTGGGCGTGTCAGTGTCCAGGTTGGGGGTCTCTTTGGCTATCTTTAGGAAAAGCACGGACAACTCTGTGTGGAGTGGGTCGGAAACCTACCTGCCTTAAGGTAGGGGGCGGGACGGAGTGAACCCTGAAGACCCCTTTCTGTTCTGTTGGCTTGTGTCTCCGTGGTGCCATTGGACCCACTTCCAGGCATTCACCGTAGTGTTACATCGCTGTGATTCACACGCTGTGTGGGAACAATGAGCAGGTAGGAAATCAGGGGGGAGGGAGCTCAGGTCCTAACGAGCACATCAGTTACAATAACGATAAACTCTCTGTCTTTCCCGCCACTGATCTTCACATTGCTCGGCTGTCGATTTTACAAACAAGCAGAAGGAAGGAAAAATCTGCTGTAATCCCCCCGCCCTTTTAATTACCAGTAACTTGCAGGTGTATGTCCTTTGAAGCTTTACCCTGTCCATATGTTCAACATGATTTTGATCATATGCTATAGTTTAAATTGTAGAGAACTCATTTGAAATTCCATCTATTTTTCAGATATGAAAAGTAGATGCTCACTGTAGACAATTTTCCAGAGTACAAAAATATAATGAAGAAAATTTTTAAAACCATCCGAATGTCCACCACTTAGACACAATATTGTTAGCATTGGGTGTATATCCTACAATAAAACCATTGTCTTTCCTGATTGTAGCAGGCTTATAAACCAATTGTAGCAATTCAGACAGCACAAAAATATGAAAAGTAGAGTGAAGTCCCTTGCCTTACACCCTTCCCAAAATGGGCACTGGTAAGTTTTCTGTCTATTCTTCCAGAATTTTTCCTAAGCATAGACATGTGTGTATATGTACGTGCATGCCTGTTTCTTTATTAATTTTTTACAAATTTGGATAACAGTGTATGTTCACTTTTCCCATCCTCTTTTTGTATTTAGCACCAAGATGTGGCAACACTATTATTTATTTTACAGACGTTCCCCCTGATTCATATTTAGGTTTATTCCTATATTTTTATTACAAACAAACTTGCAAGGAATATCCTTTTACATGTGGCTTCTCACACTTGCATAAATATCTTTGTAGGAACCATAGTGTCAAAACAATTTTAAAATGTTGATAAAATGTACATTCAAGGGGAGTGTTCCAGTCCCACCTCCACCGCCAATGTATGGTATTACCTGTTGGCACAATATAGGATCCTTAAAATATTTTTAATATTTGAAAATATGATCACTGAAGAATCGCAGGATTATTTTAATTTCTATTCATTTCATAACGGGTGGCACAGTGTATCTTATGTTTATAGCCATTTTCACTTGTTCTGTAAATTGCCATTCTTACTTTTTCCCACTTCCTTCTGGACTGTTTCCTGTTGTCTTACTTACATGGAGAAACACTCTATACATTATAGCTATCCACCTCCATTGAAGTTTTAAATAAACATAAAATTTCCACTCAAGTTCCTGGACAATGAAAATATCAGCATATTACTTTGTGGATAGTTTTTTTTTTGGTAGCAAAAAATGGAGATTTTTGATTTAGCAGTTCTGGTGTGCTGTGCAAATTGTGTACATAATTTAACTAACAAATGACATAACAAAACTATGCGAGATACCATTTTAAGTGCTCAACAAACTTAGCAAGAACTGTGAGGTGGTCAATATGGCACGAGAAAACATACTTTCTGGGAAAAATACATTTCTAAGCGTGAACATCCTTTCTGAAGGAAGCACGACAGAACCAAGTTCTCCCCAGTGGGATTCAGAATCCACCTGAACACAGAATGAACTGAATTCCTAGCTTAGGAACCAGGCTGAGTAAGGAAATTCTTTCAAGCCCCCTTTGTATTGTAATAAGATTAGCAAGGAGAGGAAAGGACAGACCCTCACCCCCTACATACACAGGCGCGCGCGCGCGCGCACACACACACACACACATCCCCACACTGAGGCAAGAACCAGAAGTCAGTGTTCCCTTAGATGCAGACTTTGAGTTTCTAATCCAGAGTGAAGTTATTGAAGAAGGCAGAAATGTGTTTCTACCTATTTTCAAGTAGACAGACTGACCCCTGGCATCACACAGGTGGTCTGCCAAGATTACTTTCAATCCTTTATGAGCCGCCTTGAGACACAGGGAAGATTTCCTCCCATGCTGGCAATAGGTTTGACTGCCAAGCTTGGAGGGCTTCTTTGCTAACTTCATAGGCATTTCAGCGAGGAAGTTAGAGTGATTGTTCAGGGCTGCCATCCAGAGCCATTTAATTTTGTGAGAGGCAGGAGGAATGAAGCAGGTGTATGAGTCCCTGTGTCTGTGCAGGGAGGTGTCCGTGTGAACTTGCAATTAAAGTGTAATATACATTCAGGAACGCCCACAGCTATACAACTCAATTCATTTTCACAAATGGCACCCAGCAATGTAACCAGCACCCGAATCAAGAAACAGAGTGCCCCCAGCACCCCAGAAGTCCCCCAAGGTCTCGCTTTCCTGACCTTTCACACCACGTGCTGGTTTTGCCTGTTTTTGACTTTTACAGAAATACTCGGCATTTCCATAACCTGTATTACCATTGGCCTCCTGGAGATGAATTAAGGCGGTAAACACACAAAGCATCGCACTACTTCGAGTCACCTTGTGAAAAGTTATAACCCTCTAGCTCCCCTCCAGCCTTCTCAGGACACCAGGAGAACATCTCAGGGGAAGGCCAGCCTATGTCTTTAATGCATCTCAAATGACTGCTACTCCCATTTTATTTTTTAACAAAGTGGCCACAGATCCAGCCTCAGAGCCTGCACCAGGAAACAATGTCTCAGTGTATCTAATACTATTACCTTGTATATGGGCAGTACCTTTGTTTTACATGTGCTACTAGTTTTCATTTAAAGTAGCAAAGATTTATTCCTTTATTTAAGCCAAATACGTGAGCTGATTTAAATAAACTTATCAAGCGTAGTGCAATTTGGC
The DNA here is from genome assembly GCF_048773025.1 of Camelus bactrianus. NCBI lineage: Eukaryota > Metazoa > Chordata > Mammalia > Artiodactyla > Camelidae > Camelus > Camelus bactrianus. The sequence continues at coordinate 5,175,016 of NC_133554.1, forward strand.
CAAAAATTATGCGAGTGTGGAACAGACTGCCTTAACCTGAAGAATTACGTCTTTAGTGGGGACGCATCAGCCTCCAAGGCCGACCGGTGGAGAATTTCTTCTCCTGAAGAAGCAGCTGTACCCCTTAGGAGAAACGAGAACTTGGGTTTAAGAATTAAATGGACTTGGGTTTGAGTGGTTTCTCCATTTGCTTGCTATTCAATCTTGAACAAACTACTAACCTATTTAACTTCAGATTTATCATCTGCTAATCGAGACTAACTCATCCTTTCTGATTAAATTAGATAAGGCATGTACAACGTGTAATTTAATGTCTTCCAGCATTCAGTAAATGCAGTCATTTTATTCGAACATCTCAGAGTGAGGGCGACCCCCTTCCCTGCTGACTGGTTCCCATTCTTCAAATCCTCATCTCAGTTTCCAGAGACCTTGTGCCTGGTTCCAGCACAGCCAAGAGCACATAGCACAGCACTCACCCAGCAGATACGAGGTGCTCAGGAAGGATGTCTTAACTGATCGGTGGGTTAACCCATTAGGGGACCTCAGGCAGAATGGTGGTTGAAATCCCAAATGGACTCATATTGGCACATCTCTTTGCTAGTCTACTCCGGAGAAGTCTTTAAAGTTGGTGTGATATTCCATCTGGTTAAACTCCTGTTTTGTTTTGTTTTGTTTTTCTCTCCATCACTTGGAATGGGGTGGTTTCAAGGTGGTGGTGGAACTTAAGCCTATGAGATGAAAATAGGAGATCTGGTCGACTTTGGGAGGGTCCCTCAGTTTTGCCCTTTTTGAACCTCCCAGGAAAAACTAACCACTCTTCCGTGTGGAACCGCAGACCCCATGGTGCTTCTAACATAATCACTGCACTCTGTTGCCGAACATGAGGGAGGGGTGGTACCTATTTCCACTGTTCATGTTTCCACAGAGGAGAGAATTTCTACTCCATTACACAATGATAAAAAGCACAGGACCGCTGGGGCCCAGGGAAAGCTATTCCAAAATATGCCAAAGTAACATTGATTATTTTGAGTTAAAGTTACTTAAGAACACAGCTGGTACAAAAGAGACTATTTGAAATAAGTCTCCCACGTGAAAGGTGCCCTCCCCGCCCCAGGAGGTGGAGAGACTCCCCTATCACCAGAGATGGGGAGTTCAGGACTGGGCAGGCTGTGTAGACCAACCTTGTTACTTCTGTATGATTTTACTACCTGAAGCCCAAACTCTGCTTAGATTCTTCCCTAACTAAGCACCCAAGCCTAAGTTTCTTTGTCATGTGAATTCCTATTGGAACAAACAAAAGAACCTAGAAGGGAAGGAGGAAGTTCTGACGGGATGGCTACGTACAGAATTTCTCCATCTTTCCAGTCTTTGTCATGAGAGGAGAAGGCATGACTGTCTGATTGGTGAGTTTGGAAGAAGAACCCCCGTGTGCTTAGCTCAGCCCCTTCTCTCTTCCTTTTTGAGAGTAGACTGTCTCGCCAGAAGCACACATTCTCCACATTTCCACGCTTTAGGCTTAAGAGAGAGTCCCCTGCGGGGGAGGTCTAAAATCGGTGCCCGTGACTGGGAGTGCTTGTATCTCACAAGGCGGGGGAATATTAAGACGATCACTGAGACAAACAGAAGCATTTCCCTCCAGCCCAGGCGACGAGACTTGGGGCACCCTTATCTTAAAAGGAGGGTTGTCAAAGCAGAAAGAGAACAACGGAACCGAATTTCCAACTTCTGGATTTGTAAAGCTAGGATTCAGGAATAAGACCAACAATTTTAAAAGAACATGCAACACTGCTTTTCCCACGCCCAGACTTGATGAACATACCATGCGCTGGGACCAAATGGGTAGGAGCTGAGCCACTCATGAGGGATGTCCATCTGATGCCCGAGTGGGCTCCATCTGTCCCCAGTACCAGAGTGGCGTGTGGGAGCTGAGTCACCACCTGAAGGTCTTCCCTTCCCATTCAAGTGAGAACTGAACGCCCCGTATGCCGCGGAGCTGCGAGAGTCTCCATCTCTCGGCCATCCTGTGAGTAATTTTCAGACGGCTGGCAGAACATTGCCTGCTGATTAGGAGTGATGTCCAGCTGCATTTTGACAGTCTGCACAGCCCTCCTCCACCTTGTCGTGTGGACAGTCCTGCTAGAGTGACCCAGGACTCTTGGAAGCCCTTTAAGATGGAGATAACGGTGGTTCGGACAAATAAGAAGGAATGATGGTGGTTTAGGAGTCAAACATGGTATTCTTAGTTAAAGCTCCAAATTGAGACGGATGTTGGACCAATCTAATATTCACCCCTTCTCATCCCAGGAATAAAACCCCATCACACATTGTTACACTTCTTCCTATCCCTTGAACCATCCAATGCAAAGGAATCGTGGATTTAAGAGACCCTCGATAGAACACATCTTTGTTGGGCTTAATAGCAGATGCTTGAAATTTAATGATGCTCTGCTTGTGGGCCGCACCTCTTTACTGATCGTTCTCCGATACTTAGTTCCTAAATCAACTCTGGCCAAGGCTGGACGCAAAGCTGTCTCCGTATCTTTGGTTTCACGTGCTGAGGTTTCCATGTTAGGAAACATAATTACTTTGTTAAAAGAAGAAACCAAGCTTTAGACATCCTCCCCGAACGCAGCAGGTATGTTGCTAGGTAGTGATATGTGCCTTCGACACCCAAATGAGGGCGTATTTGGAGAGGCTGGAAGTCATGAACATGTCAACACAGCCCATAGTTAAGGTATTAAGAACTCTGACTTTGTAATTTGACACTTGCTGTCTATAAGACCTTGAATAATTGATTAACTTCTCTGCCCCTCAGTTTGTCATTTGTGCAAGGGGAATAGTAAAATTTCTATAACAAAGAGTTGCTCTGAAGTTCAGTGAGGTGGTGTCTGTAAAGGGCTTAGGAAAGTCTCTGTCACAGAAGAAGTAACCAGTATGTGGTGGTTACAATTTTATAGAGTTAAGCCACACTGTCACTTTCTAAACACAAACCACCAACACTTAGTCCACTGAAGCGGTGACGGTTAGCTTGCTAGGAAGCTAGAACTGTAAACCACTAGACCACACGGCTTCCTTTCAGAGGCTAGGCAAAAAGAGGGTGTGGTGAGCAGCTGGAAGACCATCCTACGAATGAATCAGGACCTCAAAGTGCAAGTCCAGGCTCCCCGCATTAGGGGCACAGCAAGTCTGGGCCACGCCCGAGTGGCTCCGGACCAGAGCGGCGACCACTGGGCGGGGGCCACCGCCATCTTGGAAAGCCCACCCCAGCGGCCGACGTCGCCCACTGAGCAACCTGGCACTTTGCTGGGAAGAGATCAGTGACCTGCAACCAGCAGTGAGCGTCTGGCAGGCAGCAGACTGCAGAAATAGCTTGAGTCATTTCAGGCTCATTAATGCCATCTGCTCTGGCCATCTCGGCTTGGTCAGCTGGAGAGGACTCGTAGGTTACTGGCACCACGGGGACCTTTTAGAAAGTTATTTTCCTGCTGTTCAGCGATCACCACTTTATGGAAAGGACGTCCATGAAGCGACACCCATTGTCTGCCTAGGTTAGGAGTAGGCGGTCATTTACCGGCTGCAGTTCGGAGTGAACCACAAGGATCCACCCCACCAACACCCGCAGCTTCCCATGACTCCTCACCACCCGGCCACTGGACCTGCTCCTCCTCGTCCTGTATTTCCGACAACTCGGTCATGGCTTTGAGTGAAAGAATGAAAACAGGACATAGTTCTCAGAGGTCACAGTTAAACAAACATCCTGAGTATTTCTTTATCCAGGAGTAGTGCGCCTCTAGGCTTCTTTCTTTACACACTCCCTGCCAAGCTCATGGCCATTTAGTCGTTCAAAATACATTTTCTGAGTGTATCCTATATGCTAGATGCTGGTGATGCGGTCATGACCAAGACAGACGGGGCCCTGCTCTCATGGACCGTTTATTCTAGAGCGAGGCGTCTGAAACATGTAAATGCATGAATGAGATCAGCCTGGATGGTGAGAGAGGCAGTGCGGAGAGGCAGTATAAGCTGGGTCTCTAGGCTACGACGGCCCAGGTTCAAGTCCTGGCAACTTTACACGTTGGTCGGGGTGACCTTGGATAAGCTACTTGACTGCTACAGCATGTTCCTGGTCTGTGAACTGGGATTCTAGTAGGATCCCTCCCCTATGAAGCACTGTGGCTGAGACTTAAATGCCCACAAGGAGGTAGCCACGGGAAGAATGTGGGGAACCACTTAACCAGAGAGAACAGGAAGTGCAAATGTCCTGTGGTGGAAACAAGCTTCAGGGATTCTCGTTACTGAAGGAAGGCTCGTGTGTCTGGCATGTACCAACAAAGGGTAAACATGATCAAAGATGGGCCTGGATGAGGGCGCAGGCACCAGATCACGGTGATTTATAGGCATGCTGAGAACTCTGGATTTTATTCTAATTAATTAGGTTTCATCCTCTGCCTGGAGTGATTTCTCCTCACCTGGCCCCACATGTTAGAAAAAGAATGTACTCATCAAATACTCTGCTCTAATGTCATGTTTTCTATGAAGCCTTTGTTCCCATACCCACCAGAAAAATCAGTTTCTGCCTCCCTGGTGTTTTAGTCATTCCACTCTCTGTATATGTGTTTGCCTCCTGTATTCACTGTGGGTGCTCAAGGTCGGGGATTGAGTCCCATTTGCTTCAGAATCACCTATCAAAGTGTGTGGCACACATAAAGATTCTTTGGAAAACTGAGTGGATGAATAAATGCAGGAATGCATATGCGAGTGAGTGAATGATACCAGCTGGGGTCTTTTAGTCAGACCTGCTAATTGAAAATCTGGACCCAAAGTGAATGATCTACAGCCCAGGTAGATTTCACCTGGCAAAGAGAGAGAGAGAGAGACCCTGGAAGCAGCAGGAAGAATGAGCAGACACAGAAGGGAAGAGGGTTGGAATGGGACTCGGTGTCCTCCTCATTTCTAACCCCAGCTCTTAGGATGCGAGCTTGGGAAATGACTCAACAAAAATGACTCAACGAAAATCATAATGCTTCACTCATCCAGAAGCTAGACTTCTGACAACCCCAGTCTCTTTCGCTGGGACAAAACAAAACATGACAAAAACCCCAAATGAAAATGAAGCCAAAGAAACCCCAAACTCAAAAGAACCAGAAGGTAAAGGAAAACAATCTTAGCCCAGAGTAGTAATCACAAAGCCCATGACCTCAGAGCAATAGTGACTTCAGGGAATAGCTTATTTATTTCCTTCTCTTCCTTCTTTCTTCTCTTCCCTTCCTTCCTTCCTTCCTCTCACCTTCTTCACATACTTACAGAGCACGTACCACCTGTCAAATATGGAGCGGCTGCTGGGGCGAAAGCAACAAATGGGACAGATGTGTCCCTGTTCTCAGGGAATTTCTTTCTCTTTCCTTCCTGTCTCCCTGCCTCCCTGCCCTCCTCCTAACCTCCCTCCCTCCCTTGCATGCTTCCCTTATTTATTGCAGTAAGAAAAGGCAACGGATTCTGAACCTAAAGTTTCAGGGTTCAAATCCTGTCTGTGCTAATTAGTAACTCCTCCCTTCCCCAAGTTTTGAACGCTCTCGGTCAAACCCTGCCCCTGGTATGAGAAGTCATTAGGAAAGCATAAAAGAAGAGGACGTCGGAGGACTGGAGACCTGGGATGAAGTCTAGGCTCTGGCATCCAGACCTTGGGCAGGTCACGTGACTTCTCCGGCCCTCCGTCTCTCCACCTCTAAGGGGCCACCATTGTTCTTTTCAACACTCTCTGGCTCTGGGAGGTACCTTTCAAAGTGTTAAGTCGACTAATATCCCGGCCTCAGATGCTGTGGTATTTGATACAACTAACGGATGCCCCATCTGCCAGCCTGCTACAGCACCTCCAGGGAAGGGGCTTTAAAGATTTTAACAAAAAACAGGTCTTTTTCATTTCTCTGATGAAGAGACTGACTTTAAAGCCAGGAAGAGGGAACTATGTGCAATTTGATGGGATTCAGAACATCAAAGGCAGTTGAGTTGGTGTTTGGAACAATCTCTCAGGTCAAATCTAATTTTATCTGAGCTGATGTTTCCAAGCTGCGGTAATTGCTCGCAGCATAACCGCTAATTCCTTGTTCTAAGGCTGTAAGCACCGTGGCTGCAGGGCCTCCAGCAGAGGGTCCAGCTGATGGCTTTTGTCTTTGTGGCTCTTGGGGCTGGGGAAATGCGATAGATTTAAATCTTGGGAGCAATAGACGGACATAGCAGAAAGGACACTGGACTTGGAGTCAGGACCTCTGTCCTCAAATCCTGACTCTACCACAGAGCCTCGGAGATGCTTCTTTCTAAGGGCTTTTCCTGCTGCAGGGGACACTTTTATGCACTGGTTTCCAGAAGACTTGGTGATGGAAGAGGGATGGAGGGGAGTTTGGCGGTGTGGAGAGTGAGGCGCTACTTAGGGAGGGCAGAGCTGACAGATAGAGGCACCAATGGTACAGTGACTGCACACAGCCATTCCCCTGACTTAGACGGAAGGTGTAAGCCTAAATGTTAGGGGTCACTGAGAATCGTAGGAGGCTCCCGGTGTTGGGGAGAATGGACATGCGATGGTTACTTCAGTGTGTTAACTTGACCAGCTATTTGGTCAAACTTTATTCTGGGTGTCTCTGTGAGGGTGTTTTGGGATGAAATGAACATTGAAATAAGTAGACTGAATGAAGCAGACTGTCCTCCTTAATGTGGGTGGGCCTCACCCAATCAGTTGAAAGTCCACACAGAACAAAAGGCTGACCCTTCCCCGAGTGAGAGAGAATTCTCCCGCTCGACACTTCTAAACTGGGTCATCTGCTCTTCTTGGTCCTACAGCAGTCTGATGGCCTTTGGACTTGAACTGGGACATCGGCTCTGCAGATTTTGGACTTGTCCACCTCCATAAATGTGATTATTTTTGTAATTCCTTATCATAAATCTTAAAAAATAATTTCCTATGGATTTTGATTCTCTGGAGAACTCGACTAACACAGGGCACTGTATCTGCAGCAGATTCTCTTATGTTCAACAAGGGAAGTTGGAAGAGAAGTTTGCATTTGGAGTCCAAGGCCATCCCTCACTTGATAATCTGTTCTGAGCCTGGCAGACTCTATCCCCCAGCCTCTTGCCAGACATAGAAGGCAGCAGGCCTACTGTTAGCCAAGGCAGCAGAGACCCCCTAATCCTCATCCACTTCTTCCTGCCCTATCTGGGTAAGGAGGGCTTTTGTTTTCCCATCATCGGCATTCCCAGCCCATCGTCCAAGCTCCGAAGCAGCACGGCAGAAGCAGACAACTTCCCTAGCTCTCCCCGTCCCGTGCACGTCCCAGATTCCACCTGAGACACTCTGTGACTCTCACCTGGTCCCTGGCTTTCTGAGTGAAACATACACACAGTATGTGGGGCTGCCAAGGGGCCGTTTCCGGGCCATGCCCTCTACTGGCTCTGGGCTAAAGGCAGAAGGTGTGAGCAGAAGTAATTTTATTTGCAGGGGGTAATATTTTGATATTAACGTGTGTGATTTAGTCTGATTTCTCTTACCCTCTACCTTTCCCTTCATCACTGATGAATAAGCTTTCCACATCCAATGCGCGTAGGGTACCAATGGTGCGACATGAGCAAAGTAGTCAAATCCAGGGCTTTGGAACTTCGAATTAATCTACAGCAGGTATAGTAAGCTTGGGTATCATGTCTCCTTATTTCAAGACCGAGTGCTTCAGAAGAAAAACAGATGTTTTGAATTCTAGAAAGATTAGTTAAAAGGCAAGAGGTAAAACCTGGAGAAAAAGGGCAAATTTTATAAACAAGAGATAACAAAGAGGAATTTGGAGAAGAGCTAAATCCTGCCCAAAACTGAGCTGTAGGAGAGAAAGCAGACGTTTCAAAGCATCCTAGCTCCAGAAGAGTCTGCACAGCAGAACAAGCCTTGGGGAGGAGTGGTAACCACCCAGCAGATACTGCGGTGAGTCCTGGAGGGTCAGGGACAGACGTCCAGGACTTGGGAACGCCAGCCTCACCTCAGTCACCTCTACGGTGGGCCTCTGCTCACTCCAGGTGGGTACACACCCTGATCTCCATCCCCTCCATCCTCTCAAATGAAATCACCCTCGTGTCTGGAATGATGAGGAGGGATGAGCAATGACCCTAACATTAAGAGAGCATTTATATAAGTGAGATTAAATTTTAAACAGCAGTGAATGAATTGCCTTGAATCAGTAAGATTACGTTTTCTACTATCAGTGGGGATGGGAGTTTGAGATGAAAACCAATTCATTTTATAGATAAAGTTTTGTCTTTTGATCCCTCATTTTTTTTAACTACAATATTTATTCCTGTCTTGAATCTGTTGATGGGAAAAGTCAGATTCTGCTGGGCTGTGAGGTCTTGTAAATCACAGCTCTCCAAGGCTGGGATCATCTTCCAGAGGGAAGCTGGTTGAAGAGATCGGACAGACTCCAGGCTGTCCTTCGGAAGCCCACATTGTACGTCCACCATTTCCCCACCTATGATTGCTCTTGTTCATGATAACATTATTATTATCACTAGTTACTATTATTTATTGAGAATGCACCATTTCCCAGTCACTGTGCTAAGTGCTGTACTTAGATGCTTTGACACATTGGTTTGGGCTGCATCATACTTGGATGTTCCCATCTCTAGTCTATGAATGAATAAACTGACAAACATGCAGATTAAGTGGCAGTGTTTTGGATTCCACAACTAGGGGCTGGCAAATGTGGGATCGGAATTCAAGTATCTCTGACTCTAAATCCCTTGCTCAAAGATGACTCAGTTATATGGAATTGAATTGAACTGAATTGAATTGAATTGAATGACATGTATACTGGCCAGAACCATCTGAAGGATTCTCTCCCAAATCATTCTAATCTTTAGAAATGTAATGAATAATGTCATTAGTTTTGGCTGCCCATTGTCTACATCTCTTTCTATGCTTGAGAGATTTCCCACTGTTGGGTCTTGGTGGGAGAACTATTTGCAATAGCTTTTAGCCCACAGTGCAGGCTGAAATTCAAAGGCAAAAGCATCGGCAGCTCCGTAGGTCTCCCATTCTCCCATCATCCTAAGAGCAGCGCTGAATCAGGAAGGTCACATTTTCTACCATCTATGGGGATGGGTGTTTGAGATGAAAACCGAGTTATTTTATAGGCAAAGTTTTGTCTTCCCCTCCCTGATTTTGGGTGCACTGTGGGGTTATGCACCAGGAAAGGGACCTCACCTTCTGTTTGTCTTTTTACAGGGGAGGCATGAGGGTGCTTTTGCAGGCAACGAATAAACATGATGGACTTGGGAACCAAATCTGAGTTTAAATGGCAAACAGAGAGAATGCTCTTGTGTTCAGAGGAGGAGACACTCTCTGAGGCTTGGGGTATCCAGGTATGGCCTCCCCAAAATACGGAACTAGAGATGTAGCTTGAAGAATGACTCAATTTTGTTAAGGAGATGTTAAGTGGATTACAGAACATCAACTCCATGGGATATTATGTGGTCGTTAAAATCATAATTAGGAAAACTGTATAATAACTTGAAAGAAATGGTACACTATTAAGTGAAAATGGCAGAATAAAACTGTCTCCACTATGATTATGACTATATAAATGCCATGCTTTATGAAGGCAGGGTGGAAAGAAGGCTGGAAAATAAAAACAAAGGGACTGTGTCTCTGTGGTACAATTCTGGGTGAATTTTCTTTTCAATTTCTACTTTCTTTTGGATTTGTTGTTGTTGTTGTTGTTGTTGTCGTCACAATATCATTTTAAAAGCCATCGGGGCTGGGAAGGAGACGTGTTCCTAGCCAGAAAAACCACCTCGTCACAGAGTTAAGAACGTGAAGATAGTTTGTTTGTGTGCTCCCGTTTCTGCAGCTGAGTCTTTGCCTGTTAAATAGCTGTGCACAGACAGCACCGCTAAACCAGAAACCAGGACTGTTTTGTCGGCATGTGCCAGACAGGCACCAGCTTAGGCCAGCAGCCCGCTCCCTGACTTAGAGAAGGAGACACCAGAGTCTTGGCAAGTCCTGTCTACCTGGGCGGGGCAGGAGGAAGGGGGACTTTGGCCTCGAGGGGAAGGTGTTTGGCGGGTGAGGCTTAGCGTTAGGGGGCTGGTGGGGCTGAGGGGACGTGACCAGAGTCAACTGTCTTTGCTCTGTTGGTTTAGCAACAGTAATACCCTTTGTTCAGCAACACCTGCCCGACACCATTTTTCCAGAAAAATCGAGGGGTGAGGAGCTGTCTATCCAGCAGCCAACAAAGCTGTTTTCATTTTACATTAACTGGCCCCAAACTGGCCAAAATGGCCGTGGAGATGCCCCCTCTTCCCGCATCCCGTGCCACCCACCATCCACGCGGTCCAGGAGAGCATCCCACATTCCCGCAGCTCAAACGGGGCGCCCAGCTGCCATTCAGAGCCAAGAGAGAAGCCACTTGTGTGCAAATGAATTATGGGCCAGCGCGGGCTGTGAGGCACCTCATTTTTCTTATGGAGAGCAAACTTAGAAAGTGTCCTGGAGGGGGAAGGAGATGGAAATTCAAGGGTTCTCCAGCACTGGGGCTGCCTTTGCTCTCCTGGCTCACACGTCTGACAAGAACTTGAAAGGGAGAATTGCCAGGGGCAACCCAAGTCCTTGCTTCTGTCCCCATGCATCCCAACCTGGGCTTATAAATGTGGTTGCCTTCGTGTGAACTGGACACCCCGAGTCCCCGAGCAGCTGGCTCCTGCTCTCTCTCTGCTCCCTGAAACAACCCCGAACCCCACTGTCGGTGCCTGGGTCCCCTGGGTGATTGCACACAGGGCCACATGGGGAGGCACTAGGATTGATCAGGAGGCAGAAAGGGCAAAGATGCAGGGTCTTTGACGTCACATGGTTGAGTGAGACATACTAGATTACTTTCCAGCTCTACAACTCACTGCCTGAGTGCCTTTGGTATTGAGTAACCTCTCTGCACCTCTGTTTCTTAAGCTGTAAAATGGGAATAACATTGCTGTTGTAGGGTCGTTATGAGAAGTCACTAAGATAGAACACAAGTGCCTGGCACAGAGCCTAACGTGTGCAGAGGCCCAACAAAGTTGATTTCTTTTCCTTGACTTTGACAAGGCAGTGAAGGTGTTACAAACTTAATTAAACAGTGAAACGTATAGCACACAGGAAAATATGTGCAAAAAGAAAAGATGGACAGCTCAAAATTCCACCACAAATCACAAAGCACAGCGAAATAGATACACGATCTTGTGGTAACTCACAGCGAAAAAAAATCGTGACAATGACTATATATATGTTCATGTATAACTGAAAAATTGTGCTCTACACTGGAATTTGGCACAACATTGTAAAATGACTATAACTCAATAAAAAATGCTAAAAAAAATTCTATCACAAATCAATATCCAAACACCTCTGGACCCAACACGCAGGTCAGGACAAAACACATCATTAGCACCTGAGAAGCTCCACTCCTGCCTAAGCCCAAGCAGTGCCCAGCCCTCCCTCCGAAGGGAGCCATTCTGATTTCCACGGCTATCCTGTGCGTGTGTGTTACGTATACACATGAGATGTGTATTTAAGTATGCATGTGTGACGGGAGACAGACATATATCTCAGACACACGTGCATGTCTAAAGTCTACATTTTAGTTTTAGCCATTTCTTAAACTTTGTATAAATGAATTACACAGTATGCACTTTTGTTGTCACTGTGTCTGCCTTTTTTCACTCAACAGTATGTCGTCAGACAGCTTTAAACGTGTTTTCACTGTGAGATTCGTGTCGCTGGGGCTTCGTTTTCGTTTCGCTGCTGAGTGGCGTTTCAATCAATGGATATGCTGCAAGCGGTGCGCCCACTGTCGTGGCTGGTGCACGGGCGGTTGCACCAGATGGCGGAGCTGTGAACGTTCCCGTTACGTGACTGCTTATGCCTGTGTGTGCGCATTCCTGTTCAGTATAGAGTTAAACATGGAATTGCTGGGTTACAGGGAATGCAAATCCTCAGTTTTAGCAGAAACGCCAGTTTCCAGAAGTGGTTGCATCAATTTATACCTTATAAATTTATAAACCATTTGCTCCCTGTCCTCACCTATTTGGAAAAGTCAGCCTTTCAAATTTTAGCCACAGTTCTCATGGGTATGCAGCGGCTTTGCACTGTAGTTTTAATTCACATTTCTGTGATTTCTCACGAGGTTGAGCATTTTTTCATGTTTATTGGCTATTTGGAGACCTTTTGTACCTGTTTAAGAGCGTGTTCAAGAATCTCGCCCATTTTTCTGTTAGACTGTCCGCCTTTTCTTATGGACGTAAAACAGGTTTTTTGTATTTTTTTTTTAATATTCTGTGTGGAAGCCCTTTTTTGACCTTATGCAGCAAATATAGTCTTTCAGTCTTAGGGTTGCCTTTTTATTCGTTTTCTTAATGGTAACTTTTTATGAGCAGAAGTTCTTAATTTTTTAAGATGGTCAAGTTAACCTTTCCTTTGTGGTTAGCAGTGTGTGTGTGTGTGTGTGTGTGTGATATTTAAAAGTTACCCACCCTAAGATTATGAAGATATTATCCTTTAGATGTTTCATTGTTTTACTTTGAACACCTAAGATATTCACATATTCTAAATCCAACTGGAATTGGTTTGGAGCATGGTACTTGTGGTAACCACCAAAAGTTTCTTTTTCTGTCCTTTATTTTTGTATATGAATATTCAGTTGTTTCAGCACAGTTTGCTGAAAAGCCCGCCCTTGCTTCCTTCTCTGCGGTGCCACATCTGTCATCTGTCCAAACACACACGATTCTATTTCTAGGCTCTTTTTTATTCCATCGACCTATTTTGTCTATCCTTGTCTTAATTAATCACTTATAAGAATTCTTAATATCAAGAGTAGAGTCAGCCTTCCACCCTCCATCTCTGAAAATGTCTTAAGTTTCTTTGCAATTTGCTTTTCCAGATAAAGTTTAGGACCAGTTCCTAATTTTTCGCAAAAAAACAAAACAAACAAACAAAAAACCCTAATATTGTATTGAATCTATCAATTGATCTCGTAAGAATTGACATCTTAAAAATACTGAGTTTCAAACTTTCATGGAACATCGCTTCATTTATTTGGGTCTTTCTAAATGTCTCTTTGTACATTTCCTGCAGTGAAGTCCTACACAGCTTTTGTTACATTGATTCCTTGGTATTTGATATTTTTGGTGCTAATGTAAGGTGCATATTTAATTTTTTTTTCATTTTTATGGAAAGTATTATTTCTAATCTCAGAGGGGAAACACTCAATATTTTACCATTAAATAGAAATATATTTATATAATATAAATAAAAAAGATTATATACCTTTTATTAGCTTATATGTCTTTTATTAGCTTAAGGAATTTCCTTTCCATTCTTAGCTTGCTAAGGTTTTTGCTTTTTGTTGGTTTGTTTTTGTTTTTGTTTGGGGGGGGGTAATTTATTTGTTTTTTAATTGAGGTACCAGGGATTGAACCCGGGACCTTGTGCAGGCTAGGCATGCACTCTACCACTGAGCTAAACCTCCCCAGGTTTTTGCTTTTAAATTTAATGAACAGATGTTTAAATTTGCCAGATAACTATTCTGCATCTATTATGTTTCTCTTTATTTTGTTAATGTGGTATATTACATTGATTTCCAAATGTTTAATTAAACCATGCATTCCTGAAATAAACTCAAATACCTAATGATAAATATAACTCTTTAGATATATATATATATCTAGATATATAATGGATATATCTGGATAAAGAGTTATTACACATATATTATATATACAGTGCTGGCTTCAGCTTGCTAACATTTTCTTTTGGATTTCTGCCTCTTTGCTCACAAATGAGTATCTTCCTTTCTCGTACTGACCTTGTCGGGTATTTGGGTTAAGGTATTCAGACCTCTTGAAACAAACTGGGGAGCAGCCTCTCTTAACCTTTGTGTAAGACGGCCCTCTACCAGTGAAGCCATTTGCTTCTACAACTGCATTTGTGGAACGTTTCAAATTATGGTTTCACAATTTTTTATGGTTTCTTTAAGAGTTATTAGACTATTCGGATTTTCTATTTCTTCTTGTGTCATTTTTAACAAATTACACGTTTCTGCATTCATCTCCTCTAGAATTAAAATTTGTTGACATAAAGCTGTTCGTAATTCTCTCTGACTTCCTTTCGAGTGTCTGCATGTTCTTGGCGGTGTGCCCCGGTTTGTCCCTGATGTGTTTGTGTCCTCCTCCGTTTTCTCTTGGGTCAGTTTTATTAGGCTCCCCTTTCTGCCCCGAGTAGAGCTTTACTGATCTCGTCTGTAGGCTAGTTCTATTTCATCAATTTCTGCTTTTATGTTTTTTTCCCCCACTTTTCTTTAACATTTAATTTGTTAAGCTTATAACCTATTCTTTTCTTCAAGTTTCTTGAAGTGTATATGCATCCCACTAGACTTTTGTTTTCTGTGGTAAAATACATACATATAACCTAAAATTCACCTTTCATGACATTCACAATGCTACACAATCATCATCACTGTCCAGTTCCAGAATGTTTGCATCACCCCGGAAGGAAGCCCCGTACCTAGCAAGCAATCACTTCCTACCCCCTCTCCTCCCCGCCCCCAGGAGCCACTAACCTGCTCGCTGTCTGTATGGGTTTGCCTATTTTGGATATTTAATACAAATGGAGTCATGCAGTAAGAGGGGACTTAAACTTCAATAGCATAAAACGTAGGTTAATGGAAATCAGTGTTTTCCAGTCCATCTGTATTGCCACAACGCGTATTGTCATACACTGCACAGTACAATAGCCTCAAATGATTAAGGCTTTCGCCCATGACTGTATCCTTCCTCCAATAAAAAGTAAGAAAGTTAGTCACCCCTGCTTCCAAGTGGGGGCTGGCCGCAGGACAAGACCCCCAAACACCAATCACATGTTTTCCAAGTTCATGTCAGTGTCAAGTGTGTTATTTTAGGACACACACACACACACACGCACAGACAGAGCTTGAATTACAATCCAAGAATTACTGCATTTGTAGTTGCAGAACATACTGTCTTCTCTAGCTACTTTAAGCAGGGAGGAATTTATTAAAGGGTATTTAGTCACTTAGAAAAATCTTTGAAAAAGCTGATAGAACACGTTGCATATCCAGGAACAATTATGGGCGAGAAGCAGGGAGCAGAGCTAGTTACCACTGCCATGTAAAGGAAGCCGTTGCCCTTACCTTTCTCTGTAAAATGCATGGCACACACCTGCCTCTTAACTCCGTCTCAAATCCAAGTGTCACCTGGGCGCATCTGACTGGTGGAAACTCACTTAATTTGCTTGCTGTTATTGTGGTTGACTTTAAGTTATTGCCCCTTTAAACCCAGCACATTCTTGTCGGCTGCCTGGGGAAGGACACACAAGGCCATCACAGATGCCTGCACTTGCCTCTGGAGCTGCCCTGGGCCCAGGGATGACGCCAGGCTTCTAACTGACCGTACCTTTCTCCTGTTGGCCCCCGTCATGGCTGCTCTCAGTGATTTCGGATGCTGACTCTGCCCCTGAGACCAGCTCTGTTGGAATCGGTGACCTCATTTTAACCTGCCTAGTTGAGTCTTAGGACAGTTTCCAATGACTGCGGCTCAGTTCCCTGCACTGGAGCCCTGGGAAAGTCTCCTCCGTTACCTGGGACACCCCCAGGACTCGGAAGGACATCTCCAAACAGCCCCACACTATCATCAGCCCCTCTGGCAGGGGGAGGAGGGGGCCTGGCACTATTATTATTATCTCTAGTGAGAGAGAGTGTGCTAGCAAAGGAAAGCTCCCAAATAAACTGAATGGTGCCCCCCTGGATTTGTGCAACACGGCGGTGCTGGCGCAGTGGCCGCTGGTGGGAGAGAGAAAAGGAACTGGAAAGGAAGCCGATGGATGCGAAAGAAAGAAGCGGAATGAAGCTGCGATCAGACTCCGAGAGCAACACAGGAGCTTTAAGAGCTTTGAGGCCCCTGACACACTTGTTTGGCAGGCAGCAAGATAGAGTCCGTAATCCGTGCCCCTGCTCGCACGCCGCGGCCGTTTCAGCGAATGTCTGGGTGGGGTGGGAGGCGGGAGGGCGCTCGTCAGACCCCGCGTTCTCGCTGTTGTACCTGGAAGCGCCTTGCTTCTTTTGATCATTTTCTATTTCATGTCCTGTTTAGCACTGCCACATTTATGCTTATGCCTGTGATCTTTTGAAGATTTAAGCTCACGAATCTCTGTAAAGGTCAAAGAAACCTCATTTAAAGTTATCTCCAAAAGGTGAGTGAGTCTCTTTTCTTTTTCACTTGATAATAGTGTGTTTTTAAAAATAAGACAAGGTGTCTTTGATTTCCTAACTTTGAGAATCCACGTCAAATACATTTTCACGTGTGCACGTGTATTAATATATGTCAGACTGTGTGACTATGACGTGTTTCTTCTTTGTGGATCTGGAGGTGTGCCTTCATGCACGTGCGTGTGTGTGTATACATACGTGTATACTATGAACTCTTCTTATGAAGTAATGATATTGGCTTTTGTAACATGAACGATGGAATGACAAAAGGAGTGAACGGCTAGGGAGCGACCTTGCTGCCTGGGGGGCATTAGCGATGTCTGCAGACCTCCGTGGCTGCAGGTGGGGTGCTACTGGCATCTGGAACGCAGCAGCCAGGGCTGCTTCCAAATGCCCTGCAGGGCACAGGAGGCCCCCGCCGCAAGGAGGCGTTCGTCCCAAAGTGTCGACAGTGCCGAGGCTGAGAGACTCAGTTCTACAGGTAGAGACAGGAGTATTACTGGACAAATGCTTGCTGGGCACCTATGATAGGCAAGACTACTTTAACCGTGGGTCCAGAATGAGCACCGTTCAAACATCGTTAGTACGTGTTCCCTTTATTTAGTAAGGGCGTGTGTCAGGCAGGGTCCCAGCTGGAAGCACTGGGTGGGCAAACGGAAGAACTACGTAGAAAGGAATGGACGGGGGAGCACAGGGAGCTAAGGGAGAGCATTGGCTAGTAGCAGCCAAGGCGTCATACCTGCCTACAGAGCTCAGGCGTGCAGAGGACCCTGGGGCCTGGAAGGGGATGGAGTCTCCGAGTACAACCACCTTGAGGGGAGTGACCTTCAGTGACCTCTAACCACCTTGACTGAGGTGACCGCCAAGGGAAAGAACTCGGGGACCAAATATCCCGACTCCCTCCCACCTGCTGAAAGGGCCCCCCCGCGGGCCTAGGGAAGCTGGAGAGCACGCAGCTCAGCAGGATGGAGAGGGGTGGGAGGTGGAGGGGGCGCCAGCGGGGCGTGAAGGCAAACTGAAGGGGCCCGGGCAATGAGGAGTTACTTTACCAGCGACTCTCACTGAAAGCAGCCATTGGTAAAAGCCCGAAGGGAGGCCCAAGTCAGGGGCTCTTAGCTTTTGGAGGCGAGAGGGACTCTCAAGGAAGGCTCAGCGAAGGATGCGGCATTTGAAAGACAGCCTTGGGGAGTGAAGAGAGTAACCAACACGTCAGCCTTTTCCCACTTTGAAAGGTCACCTTCTTCTCATACACGCAGGGAGGGAGGAGGGCTCGGTCCGCAGGCCTCCCCGCCTCCCCATCCTGCCCCCCTTCCCGCAGTGCCCAGCTCCACTCCTGCTCTTGGACATTTTCCTGGAAGGCACTTCCCATCGGGGATGCTTCCCCCTGGGCTCAGCCACTCACCGAAGTGAACTGGGCAGGCCCTGTCCGCCTTCGTTAGTCTGTTCCTTTGTCCTTCCTAACACCGCTCTTTTACATACATAGAATGTATATGTGTGTGTGCGGTATACGTTCATATATATATAGTGCGTGTATATATATCTCAGCCGTTATGTAGGATTACAGCAACCAAAGGACATTTATGTAATAGAGGAGAACAGATATTTAAAACCTTAATATGATTTTCACACTAGTACAAGGGAAAAAAGCTCACAAAGTCAAACTCACACAGGGGACGCCCTTGTGGGCACCCCCAGCTCCCAGCGGTGCCCCCCGGTCTGGGGGTCTGGCCTCACTGTGAGCGCCCTTCTTCTCCTCTCCGTCCCGGGACTCTCTCCTGATGTTTCAGGAGGCCTGTCTGTCTCCCTGTGGAGACTGATCTCTACGGAGCAGCCACCTCCCTCTGTGCCGACAGGACACTCGCCCGGCGCTGAGTGGTTCCGTTTAAGACAACATCCCCGGAGAATCACGGCGGCCTCTGGCGCAAGTCCAGGCTGTGATGCCACCGCTCCCATCCCAGCCCCCAGGGGACTGAGTGCCTTAGTGAGCTGCAGACCAACCTCCTTGTTCTGTCCATAGCTCATTGGGAAGCCGTGGGGTTTCTTTCCAATTCTGCCTCCCCCATGCACACATACACACTTCCCAAGGATAAATATTAATTATCAGTGATATTACAGTCTAAACCCATTAGGTGGAAGAGAAGTATGTTCCTCCCATCCCCACAGCTTTCAAAGCCTCCTCTCTACGTGTAATTAACACCTTATATAATTTACTTTTGAGCAGTGTAGGTGCCCCCACCCTTTCACAATGTGACCCCCTAGGGCCTGTTGGAAATAAGAAACGGGCCCATTTTCCAGCTTTACGCCTCTTAAGAACGGCTCTCGTGACTACACAAGGACCTAACAGGGGGTCGTAATTACTTCCTGAGAGAGCTAGATTAAATTTCTAGCCAAGGGCGTTCTCTTCCCTAGACTCTGAAGGGAGAGAAAAAAGGGTAGTTTTTTGAGTAACAGAAGATTTTATGTTGAGAGACAGGAGTTGGAGCATGAGGACTGATATTCCAGGTGCAGAGAACAATGAGGGCTTAAGAACAGCGGCTGGAAATATGGGGCATAAACTACTGCATTAAATTAACATTGTTTAAAAATGTGAAAGTAATTAATTATGGGTGTGTGTGTGTGTATATATATATATATATATATATTATATATATATATATATAAAGCAGGTACGAAATTACAGGTGATGTTTAATTATTTCCTTTAAGGATCGATTTTGTGTTTTTAAAAATTGTATGTAGCTGATTTAGAGAAGGATATTAACTCACCGGAATAGAAACACAAAATCAATTTGTTTTTCCAGTTTCTGCTATTACTCAGGTTGCAGCCGACTCCTTTTCCCCCTTCACTCGATGGTGGCTTCCCTTCACGACATCCCAGGTGAATTCCATAACTTTTCGGCCCCTTTGGGTGATTCTATCAGTCTGGTTTCCTTTTTCAGACTCGATATTGTTTCTTTTAAAATCGGTAATTTCAGCAATCATTCCAAAGTCCTCCTCGCCCACCCCCAGCTCTTCCCCCCACTACCGCGGGGCCAGCCTCGAAGCTAGGGGCGTGGAACAGAGAGGGCGGTCCACACCAAGCTGATGCTGGGGCCCCGGGGAGGGAGAGGGCTGCCCAGCGGGAAAGCTGGCTGCTGTCTCCCCTCTAACACTGGGTAGCCAGTAGCCACTGAGTCTCCCTGTGTGTCACGTTTCCAGAAGAATGTTGGTGATTTCACGGAGATCTGTCAGTGTTTCAGAGACCCCTAGGTGGCCCTGCCCTTGCCCGTTACCCTGGATTCATCTCCCAGTTGCGATGTCTTCCTCCTCCTCTTCCCAGGACCCACTCCAGGCTGTCTACCGTCCCATCTCGTTTATGGGTCCCCCACACCACGCGAGCAGCCCCGTAGGCTGAAGTAGCTTCAAGCTGTCTAGAGTTTTCTACTTCCTGCCTGCTCGGGAAACATACATCTTCACCACATGGCTCCCCCACTGACACACCCTGTCTCAGTCATCTCCTCTGTCCTCCATCACCTCTGGCGCTAGGCTTCTTCTGGTCACCTTTGGGACAAGATGATCTCCAGTCCCCAACTGAGTGGAGGGAGAGAGGGTTCAGGCACTTTCCTTGATTCTCTTGGTTACGACGGATGCTCTTGGTTGCTCTCTCTCTCGGGTTTGAAAAGGCAAGAGCTACTTTTCACAAGCATGACACTCCTTGAAAATGCCACCTGCCCTCCCCCTCGCCTTCCTTTTATGTTACAGTTGTGTGTGAGGAGTGGGTGGGTGGTACTATCTTTACTGAAAGGCATCATTCCACATGCCCTGAAGGAAGGGGGCTGACTGCACAGTTGGCGATCCTCTCAGCTGAGAAGGTGGGCTACTCAGCAACACTTGTTTTCAGTCTGGAGCCAAGGAGCCAATTCCGATATTTGGCCACTGACAACATGGTGTTACTCTTATGACCATCCTTCAAAGATATGTGAACCCCCTTCCCAGGATGTCAAAACTGATGATGCTGACACAGGAGGGAAGGGGGCAGGGCACAACCATTAAAAGAATGACACAGAAATTGGGGATGGAACATAAACGTGTTAGAACCAACTTGGCCCAAGATGGCAGGAGACTTGACGTCCCGTAGACCTTGAGCCTCATTACATGCTCATTGTAATATATCAGCTGCTAAATGACACACCCACAGGCACACAGGTCCCATGCTGAACATAAAAGGCCAAAAAGTGGGTGGGGGCCCCATTCCTGGAAAACCCTGCCCTTTCCCCAAAATAGTTGGAATAACCCTCCCACTCATTAGCATATGAAATTGCCCAGCCCATAAAAACTAACAACCCTGCACCCTGGAGCTGCCTCTCCTGCCGCCTGAGACAGCCCACGCTCTGTCTGTGGAGTGTTGTCTCTCCCTGAATACATCCACTCTCACTCCACTATGGCCCGCTTTTGAAGTCTTCCCTTGGTGAGACAAGAACCTATTCTCCGGCAACAATGCTGCACATTCACCGGGAAGGTATGAAAAGGTTTATGACTTACAGAATTGAGGTCTCTGGGGAGAGAGCAGGGCAAGCCTCTCAAGTAGGTGGAAGATAACTTGAGAGGTGGAGGAAGGGAGCCCGGCCTGGGCTTCTAGGGCAGATAAGGAAAGGGGCCAGGGTGAGAGCTCCCAGGAAGATGCAGGCACTAGCAGGGTTTCACTCTCCTGCTGGTGCCAAGGAGCTTTCTTATCAGTCTCCACAGAGGTGCAATACAAGGGGTGGAGGGTGGGGTGAGGCTTAAAAGTAGTCAGTCAAACATGAAAAACAGGGGGCCAGATTCCTTATCAAAGTTACACAGACATCAGAGAAAACTCAGAGGATGCTGTTCTTTGAAGTGGTCACTGGAAAGCTGGGTCTGGTCCTCCAAGGAGCAGAAACCAAGACGGGATGAACTGGGCAAGGGTTTTTAGGAAAAATGCCTGTGTGTGGCAGGGGGAATAGGGAGCAGGCCAGACAAGCTGGGAGTGAGGTCATCAGATTGTGACACAAATCTGACAGTGAGTGAAGGACAGGGAAAGGCAGAGTTTGATGGAAATACCTTAAACTGCCACGTAGTCTATCAAAGGTTCAGTAAAATCCGGGGATGTTTTTGTGCTGAAGTTGGCCATCACAGGGGGCCCCGCCAGGCAGGCAGGGGTCTGCCTTGTGTTCCCGCTGCACACGGGTCTGGGCTGGGAGCAGCCTGTGGGCAGCCTGGCCTCCTTGTGCACAAGTGGTTTCCCCAGCTCTGCAGCTGGGCCCCTGTCTGCGTCCCTCCTACGGTGGGAGGGCTGTGACGCAGAGTCTCATGGTTACCCCACACCGAAACCTAGTCCAGTGACTGCTTCATTGCTAAAAACATCTTGGAGTTCCTTCTCAGGGAAACATCATTCCCGGAGAGTACAGAAGCGACAAAAGGGCAGAAGAGTTTGATCGCTTTTAAAAAGACCCTTTCCTCTTGACCAAAACCAACATCAGCCTGCTAGCGTATCCAGCTTAGTACTTGTCTGTGTGGACTTGGCTACTGCACATACACACACACACACATACACACGCTGCTAAGTGACAGAAGTCATTACTAATGATGTCCCAAGGAATGTGCCACAAGGCAATTAAAAGGAACAATTCCAGAAACATTTTAAACCATGGGAACATCAAAAGAATGATTATACAGCCTGCCAACGTGACGTCACTGAAGTGAACCATTCTCAGTCTAGATCGGATTTCAGGGATAATGGTGAAAATTAAAAATAGCCCTGCTTCATTCCTTCATTCCCTCTCTGCGTGTGCACAGGCAGAGGGGTATGTGCGTGTGAGAATTCTTCACCGTGAAGCTGAGGAAGGGGCCGCTTCCAAAGCTCTGTGCTTAACTTTGTATCTGTGCTTTTGCGTTCTTTTTTTTTCAAAGGGAGATCCCCGAATTTCATAACTTGTAGGACCCGCACTGCCCTCATCCCCCCTCCACGCCCAGCGGTGTGCACTTGAGGAGGCACATCCCGGTGTGTCTGTGTGTATCTCGAGGGCTTCCTTCCCCCCACCCCCGCACGTGTTGTGTACATGTGGCTCTCCGTGTGGGGTAACACTCTCCTTTACGCGTGTTTTTAAAAGTCTTTGGATTGCTTAACAAAAAGAAGTTAAAGGGTAAAAGAGGAAAAAACCTGGTTGGACAAATCTCTGAAACAAAGTGAGGGACGAGAGGAGGGACACTTTTCTTTCCCTCCCAGGGGCTCAAGCTTCAGGTTTCCAGGGCAGCCAGCTTTGGGAAAAGGATGTCTCTCTTCAGACCACTAGAGGGCATCAGCGTGCAGACAATTGTCAGACTGGGGCCGGGTGCCGAGCTCCGGGGAGTCAGAGGGAAGGGGACTCTCACATTCCTGTGACCACCAAGTCCCTTTTCCTTTTCAAAATGCCTCTTCCTCCTCTTGGGGCGTTTCTTTCTGGTTCTGAATCATTCTAGTATTTCCTCCCCATCTTCCCCTCTAATAAGGACACACACACCCCTCCTCCAGATCCTCTGTGGTCGTGACTGTCATCTCTGTAAACGAAGGTTAAAGGACCCTCAGAAGCATAGACCCGGGAGACATATGGGCCCTGGAAAGGACCCTGAACTTTTTATCAGGAGACCTGGACTCAAGCCCCAGATCTATTATTGGCTGTGTGATCATGAGAAAATCACTTTACCTCTCTGAACCTCCAGGTGCTTATCTGCAAAATGGAAGGGAGAGTCCTCTAAAGTTCACTGTGTCTGTAGGGAAGAGACTGGAACTAGCTAAGCAAATCCTCCTTTGAAGGCAAAGGCCTCATTCTTTCCTGACATCCCTAAAAGCTCTCCTTCTAAAATTCTAAAACCAGTTTCCTTAATATTGTTTGTCAACTTCTGATGAATACAATTCCAAATCAAGGACTTTGGGTTTCCAGGTCCAAATGTTAGGAACTTGGAAGTCATGCCTCCCATCCACACAACAGGAGCAAAGATGAACAGACTGAAAGTCAACAGCGCTTCTTAGATTCATCAGAATACTGACATCATAGGGCAAACCTTGGCCCCCAAAATGGAAGAGACAGACAGGTAGACAGAAGATCGCACTCCACTGGAGTTGAAGGTCAGGAGAAAACTCTGCAGGAACCAGTACCGGGTTCCTTTAATCTAATGTATCACATCAAACTTGCAACAACAACAACAAAATGACAAGGCATATTAAAAGGCAAAAAACAGAACAAAACAAAACAAAACAAAAATCCCACAGATTGAGGAGCCAGGGCAAACATCAGAACCAAATTCAAATACGGCAGAGATGCTGGAATTGGCAGACTGGGACTTTAAAACTACTATGATTAGCATTCTAAAGGCGCTAATGGAAAAAGTAGACAACATGCAAGAACAGATTGGCAGACTGGTCGTGTAAGCAGTGAGATGGAAACTCTAAGAATCAAAAGTGAAGGCTAGAGATCAAAACACCATAACGGAAATGAAGACTGCCTTTGACGGACTCCTCGGCAAACTGGACTCAGCCAAGGAAAGAATCAAGGAGCTTGAGGACATCGATAGAAACTTCAAAAACTGCAATTCAAAGAGGAAAAAGAAAGAAAAAGATAGAACAAAACACCCAAGGACCATAGGACAATAACGAGTATTGGGAATACCAAATTCAAGGCTTCCTCTCTCCTGTGCTCATGTGCTGCTCAGCTGCCGCGTCCATGACCACATCGCTCTACCCTGCAAAACCCGGCTGAGCTAGGAAGCCACGTTTCTGCTTGTAACTCCTAACACTGCCATACCTTATTAAACTGTCTCTGTTTAAAAGATGGAAGACTTCACAACGGGTGGGTGAGGATTTGAGGCAGGGAGAAGGGGGCTTACCTAGTTTCTCTGTAACCTCGTTGGCCTCAGGAAGTTGGGCTTGAAGTGACTTCTACCTTCTCCCAACTTCTTCTGCCTGAATCTCCTGCACCTCAAAAGACGGCTCATCCAAGCCATTGGGCTGTGACCAGTGAGACCTCAGAACTGGTATTTCTTCATGGTATAAACTGGAAAGTCTTATTTCACTTCCAATGGAGCTTTGCCTGGAGCTGGAGAGAAAAGTGGACCAGAGTTTGGAGCAGCACATGGAGCGGTAACCTCCCTGCTGTCCCTCCAAGGTCACGGTCTCGAGGTCTCCTGACTATACCCATTTGTCCTGTCCCATCACTTCCTCTTTATTTTAATCACCTTCATTATAAAGTATCCTCAAAGAAGGTCTGCCACCTTCTCTCCTCATTCCTCCCACCCCCACCCTGCATCCCATTTGCATCCTGCTTAGGATTCTTGGGTAGCATCCTTCTTGAGAGTGACATTCACGGCCATCTGTGACCAAGTGAGTGGATCTCTCACTGCACCATTCTGACCCTTTCCTTTCTCACTGGCCACCACGTTTATGCAACACTGAGCTGTTTAGTTACCACAACCCAAGGCATCTTCTTACTTCCTTTTCTCTATATGTATGCTGCTCCTTCTGCTGGAAAGATCTCTCCCCAGTCCTGGACTCAGTAATCAACATCATGCTCTAAGATTCAGCTCAAGTGTCGCCTCCTCCAGGAAGTCTTCCCTGAGAAGCCAGTCCAGGTTGCATGCCTCTCCTAGTTTCTCCTCCATGGCACTGGCATACATCTGCTACGCCACTTCCCTGGCCCACCACCGCTTCCTTAGTAGCTTTCAAGTGCCTAGAGGGCAAGAGCTGTGTCCCTTTCTCCAAACTTCTTGCCTAGTGCAGTATATGGAACAAGGTTTGTTATATGAATAAAAGTATGAATGAGTTGACAGAAGGTAACATCTCAAAAATAAGTTGTGAAAAACAGGTGACTGTGAATCATAAGAGAGAAGAGAAGAAGATAAAAAGCAGAAAAGTTCTATGTTCTATTTTAAACATAATAATTGGGATGGATTAATGTTTTGGTCCAGATTCAGACTACTAAGGAAATGCAGTTTAAGACATGCCCTTTGAAATGCACTTTTGAAAAACCTTAAAGATAAGAATCAGTTACGGCTTTAAACAGAATACGTCTCTCCAAATGCTAAATCCATTTATCACGCCAGAAAGCAAAGAAAGCATTAAACGGTGGAAAGCACAGAAAAAGATGACAGAAAAAAGATCAAACCTAGGAGTTGTATCAATAAAAGCAAATGGATCAAGCTTTCCTATTAAAAGACAAGACAGACGGGGTCAAAACCCCAAACCCGAGTATGTACTGTCTACAGTCTACACACCTAAAATAAAATGATCCAAACAGACTCAGGTAACAGCATGGGAGAAGACATGGCTGAAATATTAAAAAGGGGAAAATATGGAAAGTGGATGTTCCCATATTACTAGAAGACAAAAGACATTCTGTGAAACGGTTTTTGCTTTACTTTTTAATTAATTTAAAATTTTAATTAAAAAAAGTTAAACATGGGCACAGTGTACATTTTTTTTTTAATTCTAAAAGTATGTAACAAATATATCAGCTCGTTACCCCTCACTCCCATCCAATACTCTAAAGGCAACATTTTTCACCTTTTTTGGCTGTTTCTTGTATGTAGCTCCATTCTAAAATTAACGGATGTAAACCGACCTCACTTGGTCAATAATATTGACTTCTTATAATGCCAGCAAAGGGCTTTTTGACACCTATCTTACCCTGCTCTCATTCTTCTGATGGAGTCACAGCACAGTGTGGACGTCTGTCCACATCCAGGACTGTGTCCGTTAGGAACGTGCTTGGCTTGCCTGCAAGTAACAGAAAATACACCTAACTGGCTTTCAGGCAGTTGAGAGCTGATGTGATGGTTTTATGATGTTCTTAGGGGCCCAGGCTCTTTTTTTTTTTTTTTTTTCTTTCCTTCTGTTCTCCCATTTTTGGCTTGTGTTTTTTTTGTCCTCATGGTCACAAGGTAGCTGCTGCACCTCCAACGTTGTACCTATGCTTCAGGTAGGAGGAAAAAAGAAGGAAGAAGGGAAACCAGAGCGGAGAAGAAAAGGAAAAATTTCCTAGAAACCCTTAGCTCATGTCCCAGTAGCAGGCTCTGTGTCATACAACCAACTCCAGCTGCAAGGCGACCTAACATACAAGGATTTTTAGATAGGCACATTGCTGCCTGGACAAAATTGAGGTTTGGATATAAGGAAGAAAGGAGTGTAGACATCAGCAAGATAACCGACAGTGCCTGTCACAGGTGTTTTTATTACTGTCTCTGTGTAAACAGTGCTAACAGCTTAACCAGCAAATGAGCATTTTCTTTCTTGTGCATCTTTTTGTTTTGCCTGGAGTCAAAGCTTGTCTCATTACTTTTAATTGCTTATTTTTTTTTTCCTCTTGAACTTGTGGCTAACGTTTCCCATAAATATCAAAAGCTCTGTAAGATATTTTGAAATCCAGTGCCGTTCTGACTACTGATCTTTGTGCCCTGTTTCCCACCCCGCCTTCCATGTTTTTAGGCTATTCTCTTTATCCCAGTATTCTGCAATTTCACAATGGCATGAATTGACATATGTTATCACCTCTTGTGCTGAGCATCTGAGAGGAAGTGATCTGGGAGCCCCTATCCTTCAGTTCTGGAAAGGTTCATTGTGTTGTTCCTTTGGTAATATCTTCCCCTACACTTTCGTGACAAAATTAAGAATTGGATTCTTTGCTCTTATCTATTTCTTTATCATTTTGTTGCAATTTCTTGAAGACTCTTCAACTTTCCGAACTCTTTACTGAACTTTTCACTGTGGTTATCACATTTTCCATTTTCCAAAGACTGCTTCTAGTTCTCTGACTGCTGCCCTCTGTCCCCTTTATAAACAACATCCTATACTTGTTTCACAGATGCGCCGTATTTTATTATTTCTGAGGATGCTAATTACAATTTCTCTAAAATTTAAGAAATTAAACTTTAAAACTCCTTGTATTATTTTTAGTTCCTGCTGATTTTCTTTTTTTGTTTTTCTTTATTTTCTTCTTGTATCAGGAGTCTTCTTCAAGGTCTGGTGATTCTCTCCTGTTCATATTTAAGAGTGAAGCACTAAATAACTAATTAACATCGACATCAATGGAAACTATTGACTTCATTGTATGGTAAACAAGTGGCCACCTACCTTTTCCTTTGGGAACCAAATGTCCTAGGGAGTAGGTCTTTTCCCTGGCCATGCAGAAGGATTTAGTTTCTGCAGCCTAGATCCCAGAATTCTGAGGCTGGTAGAAGATGTTCTCATCATTCTATGAACAGACTTTTTACCTAATTCTCCTGTGTTCGGTTCTCCATCTCTCCTGGCCCTACTCTACCGTCAATGAGTCTGAGTTTAAAGGCTGTCAGTTTCAATTGTTAAAAAGTATTTGTCCCTTGCTTTATATTGGGGATAACTGCTGACTCTGTAGGATAGTGTGGATAGGGTAGAGGATGTTGGATCTAATTGCTTCTCATAAAACTTTCAAATAATCCTCCAGTTGTCAGCCCTACCTCAGCCCTGGCTTCTTAGGTATCTGCTTCCTCTAATTCCCAAGGCTTCCCGGCGCTCAGCCAGGCAGTGCCGCCTGCTTCTCATCGGCTTCCTGTCTGCTGTAAGTAGGATGGACCTTCTCTCATCACTAAGTTGTGCGTGGACCTTTCTCTCATTACTAACTTATTTAGCAGCCATCCATTCATGCTCCCTCTTCTCGTAAGCAGTATTGCTTAGGGTTGTAGAAGTCTTCTGGTTTCATCAAAGATGCAATTTAAGGTTTCAGTTTCTCTTGGTTGTTTGGAATGATTTTGAAAAGAAATGGAAACCAAACCACCTTGTGCCTATGATTTTAAAACTGGAAATCTCATTTTGTTTTGACAAAAGTTACAATTCACAGTGACTATGTCGCTAATACAAACTTTTGTCTGGGCAATAATGTTGCATCAGAATATATAAAAGCAAAATATTTGATATTCGTGCAGAAATGGACAGAATTAGAATGGCGGTGAGGAAGTTACCAAGTTTCTTTACATCGTTGACAGATCAACAGGCAAAATAGGGAGGATGAAGATCTGAATAATGTAACTGATTCGTTTGATTTAAAAGATACGTTTCAAACTCTGCACTTTCCAGAGAATCTAAGGAACAAAGTACAGACCTCAGCAGTGGATCCAAGACCATATGAGAATGTGTTTCATGATGAAGCTGGCATTTCAGATCAGTAAGTAAGGGGTAGATTATTCAACAAATGGTGTTGGGAAAACTGGCAAATGATCTGGAAATAAAGAGAAAGAGACTAATGATTTCTGTCTTTTAGTTATTGCTGCCAAGTCTTGGAAGGCAGTCTGAGTACAGGGGCTTTTCCCATTGAGTCCTCGTTCCCTGGTCTTTTTCATGCCACCACAGGGTACTTTCTAGGCACTCCAAAGAATGATCAGAATTAAGCCATTTGGCTTCATCTGGTGATTTAAATGGCTGCATTATTTTGAAAGCCAAAAGGCCTCTCCTACTTGGCCCCTCTCGGTTCACTGCCCTGCACGCACTTGATATCAAGGAACTGCACACTGCATTCTTCCACCAAGGGAGCTCGGAGGGGGGCAGCATACGGGCTGAGAAGGTCGGGAGCCCCCCGTGACTGAGCAAGGCCGCTTTCTATCGTCAAGCCCTCACAGCGCCGTCTAATGCAGTCCGAGGACTCTGGTGGGGCTCCTCCAGCAGTCCCACTGCCTTCTGAATGCTCCCAGCTCTGAAAGGGCCTGCCAGGGACTCTGCCTGCTTTCTGCACGCCCTCTCTTCCCATCCAGGAGGGATGTTCACAGTCTTTATCAACGGTTAGGACATTGTGTCATTGCCACCGACCAATCGGAATGATGCAGTACCAGTCAGTCTAGAAACCAGCTGGCCCCGTGCCTAGCAGGTGGACATCAGCTCCTCTGCTGGAGACAGTCCTACAGTTCTGCCAAAAGCGTCTCCCCAAACTTCTTTTTGTTGGAGGCGCTATATTCTTTTTTAACTTTTACCTCCTCCTTTATCCCTTTGAACATATCCTGTGGTCGTCCTTTCCTTCTCTGACATGTTGTCTTCCTGGCAATAATTTTCCTGGTTGGATTTACTATGAAAGTCCCTTGAGTAGCACATTTCTGGAGTGGGGGTGAGGGGCCACAGAGGCACCCACTGGCAGACTAGACCGAGGTGGGGCCAAGCACGCCTTCAATGGCTTTCCGCATTTGGGGAGCGGCTCTCCCTTGCTTTTCATAAGGCAGAGCTCTCTGTGAACAAACAGGGCTTTCTCTCTTCCCAGCTACTGTAAATCCTCTCTCCCTTTGATTATACCATCATCTCTTTAGGCTGAGGACGCATCCAGATGTTCTGTGTCATGATGGCCAAAGACCAAAGAGGGTGACAGTGGAGGACCCCACAGGAGATGTAGAGCCAAGCCCGGACGTGGCCAGTATTCTCTCTGCCCACACGTCACTGGCCAGAACAACATAGCACGTCCTCTTCCCACCTGTCAGGAAGGCTGGGAAATGTAATTCAACTTAGTGACAGAAGGAAGCAGTGGGTTTGTGACCATCTATCTCACCAGTCTCTGCCTCACTATTACCTCCATCCTGCAGGGGGTGGTGCACATTCTAAATTGGAGACCCATCTGTGATATTTCCTCTTTCTTTTTTATGCAAAAGAGCATTTTCACTGGGACAGCCATGTTTTTCTTTTAGGGTGGTTGTCCTTAAACCTTGATAAATCCTTGGAATTGCCGGGAGAGGCTTGTTAAAAATATAGATTCCTGGGGCCACCTCCAGGAATTCCCTTTGTACATAAAAGTCTGGAAATACGGCAGTCGGAAGGTTACAAACATTTTCCGAGGTTGCGCTGGCCGCAACGTGAATGACGGTGGTCTTTGGATTCTGTGTGATTTTCTTTCTCTTTGTGTGTACTTTCTAAGTTGTCTGACATGAGCACGTGTTACCTGTAGAAGCAGGAAGAGCATGGGCTGATCTGTTCAAGGTAACAGACGGAAGGTACAACCGTTCTCGCCAATCATGCCCGCTTCTCAGTCTCCTCATCAGGTCTCCCAGTCGCAGTTAGTACGCAGTACTCTCAAAAAAAAAATCTTTAAAAAAAGTAGCAGCTTTACTGAGGTATGATTTGCACACCACAGAATACACCCACTGTAAGTGAGAAAGTCAACTTTGGTAAATGTATAGAGTTGTGGGACCATCACATCCATAATTCAGATGTCCAACAGCTCCGTCACCCGAGGAACTTCCTGCCTGCCCACCTCGGCCCAGGCAGTCGTCCATCTTCAGGCTACACAGCTTTGCCTTCTCTGGGTTTCATATAAATGGAATCATGCAATAGTCTGACATCTTTCAGGTTCAACCATGTTGTAACCTGCATCCACAGTTTGTCCCTCTTAATTGCCAAATAGCATTCCAGTGTATGAATATATGATACTGCGTTTCTCCACGCACCAGCTGACGGACATTTGGATTGCTCCTACTTTGGGCTTTTAGGAATAATGCGCCTACAAACCCAGGCCTGTGATATCCTCTTTTTGGTGGCCCAGCTGCTCTTCCCCTGTCTTGTCCGCGAGGTCAGTTCTCCACGCACAGAAGCCAGAGCCATCCTCCGGGAACATCAGCCAACCACGTCCCTCCTTGCTCTCAGTCCTCCAGTGGCTTCCCTTGACCCAACAGCATCCGAAATCCTTACCACGGCCCTCCAGGCTGACGGGACCTCAGCTCCAGCTGTGTCTCTGGTCTTGTTTGTCACTGTTCCTGCTCGTGGCCTGTGGCCACGCTGGCCTCCTTGTCCTTCCCTGAACATCTCAAGGCCTTGGCCCCCGCTGTTCCTTTTCCCAGCACGCTACTTCCCTGAATATTTGTATGGCCTCCTCCATCAGTGCAGTCGGGTCTTTGAACCCACTTCATTTCCTGCAAGAGGCTCTTCCTGATTATTCCTTATAAACAGTCTCTCTGGCCCTCCTTACTTCGTACTTACTTACTTACCACTTACTTACCATCATTTCACTTCTGCTCTATTTTCCATCCCATCTCTCATCATTAACTGACCCAACATCGTATAATTATTTGTCTGTTTTCTCCCAGTCCTGCCCTATGACAGCACAGACTCATCTTTTTTTGTCTTTTGTAGTTCTTTTCAAAAAAGATTTCGTCTTGTTTACTTTTCTGCTCCCTGGCACGTAGAACAGTACGTGGCCCCTGAAGGTTTTATACTAACTTAAAAAAAAAAAAACACTAAATTTTTGAGGCTCCCAAATGATTTATTCTACGAATCAGTAGTCCTTATTATATATGAATACAAGAGTTCCCTCTTTACTTGCTGGTTACATAGTCAATAATAATCAAATAAAATGTCAGTCTGAACCCTGTGTCCTGTTCTAATCTCCTTTCTCTGTTGATATTTGAAAAGCTCTCTGAACGCATCTCTTCGCTCCGGCCTTCCCACTCGAAGGCATCGACAGGACAGCCCTGGTCTCCAAGCCTCTGCCGCGATCTGCTCTCAGGCAGTGCACCTGCGCCCTGCAGCGAGGGGGAGAAATCCCAGGAGTGCTGCTAAATCAGGAGATGAGCGTCATTACTCTGCATCCGCGCTGAAGCCTAGGCATGACTTACGAGACTCCTTTTAGGATGATTAAAAGAAAGAAAGAAGCTAATGAGAAGACCACACACTTCATTTGCAGCAAACATTTCAGGCAGCTTTCTTCCAAGATGTTTATACAAGAAACCCAGGGGAATGAAATGGGGTCTCTCCATCGTGATACCCAAGTCAGAAAGTTCAAGAGGCCGTATATTCTTTGGGAAGGAGGCGGGATGGCCAGTAGGGTTGAAACATAGAAATAAATGGTGTGTGGTGGTGGGTATGTGTGTGGTGAGGGGAGAGCTGACTCAGGAAATGCTGAGTGAGAATGAGGGTGGGTGGTGGCCCAGTGCTAGGGCAGCTGCTAGAATCTTCAATGGTCAACTATTGACAGGTTTTAAGCAAGGACGTGCTTTAATGAAACGTGCATTTTGGGAAGATCTCTCCAGTTGCAGCTTGGAGAAGGAGACAGAGGACCACACCAGAGACATCAAAACCAGCGACAAGGCCACGGTAGTAGTTCAGGAGGGACATAAAGGTAGCAATAAGGACAGAAAGAGACCTATTAAAGTGGCAGGAATGAGTTCATGTCCTGGGATTTGAACGACATTCTAAAGGATTCTAGCTTCCCAATAGGAGCACCTTGTCCTCCCTGGGAGAGATACACAGAAGATGGGGAATTGTGGCTTTAGATTTTTAGTTAGCCCTGCAAACCTGAAGAACTGTCTCAGGGCACTGAGGTCTACTCTCTGCAGATAAAATGAGTTTCTCCTTTTCCGCAGGTTCCAACGGTGTGGACATGCCTGGGTGGCCCCATCAGGACCATGACTTCTTAACATGACCTCTTACTCTGAGTTTTCCAAACCTACTCAGAGTAAACCCTGCTCTCACCACCTTCCTCAACCGTAGTGACGAGCCCCTTCAGCCAGGGACAGAGACACGCCAGGAGAATCCTCCATGACCCTGACAGGCAGGGCAGGGGACCCACCGGAAGTGACCAAAAGTTAGATGCAGACAGGTCACACGTGATACCAGAAGCCTGGCTGCAAACCTCGGGCAGCCTCTCCTCCGGAAGCACCACCCAGGCCCATCTTCTCCAGGGTCAGACCCGGGACCTTGCATGGATCTCCTTCTGGGCTGTGATTTCCTGCCTAGCACGTGCCTGCTGGAATAATCTGTCCTAAACCCACACAGTGACAGTTACTGAATTTTTTTCCTCTTTTGGAAGCAGAGCTTCATACCAGACAGCAGCTCCATGTGATGACTCTCCATCTGCCTGCTCCTCTCCACCGATTTCCAGCAGATTCCTTCTCCATCTTCCCCTGCCCTGCTCTGTGTCCCACGTCGCCCCAGGATCTCCTTCCATATGGTTTCTGTTGGGGTTCAATGGATGGGAAATAGGGGCAGGAGACTGAAAAATGGAGGAAAGAGAGGTCAGGATATGGCCTCCCGTCTTCCTCCCATCTTAGGCACTTAGTCTTTGACTTGCCCCCATGACCAGAGCTCCCTCCAGGGGGCCCCTCCTCTGCTGTTCCAACTCCCAGGGACTCTGCAAACATCATTCCTCCAAAAAGATATCTCTTGTTAATAGGGTGACTTTTAAAAAGTCTCTGGGTAACCTAAGGATGGAGGCTGGTTGTCAAGGTAACGAAACGTGTGATTAGAGGGTAGGAACTTTCAGTCCCACCCCTAGAGGGGCTGATGATTAAGTTCGATCAACAATAGTCGATGATTTAATCAATAATTCCTACGTAATGGAACCTTCATGAAAACCCCAAAAGGACAGGGTTCAGAGAGCTTCCAGGTCAGTGAAAACACGGAGACTTGGGGAGAATGGTGCACCCAGAGGGGGCGTGGAGGCCCTGAGCCCGTTCCCCACACCGTGTTCTATGTGTCTCTTCCACCTGGCTCTTCCTAAGTTACATCTTTTTGTAATAAACCATCAATCTAGTGAGTAAAATGTTTCTCAGTTCTGTGAGCTGCTCTTGGCCGGTTACACTAACCGGAGGAAGGGCCTTTGGAAGCTCCAGCCTAGAGCTGAGTAGTCATAAGCTGAAGTGACAACCTGGACTTGTGAATGGCATCTAAAACTGGGATTAGAGGGTGGGGGGCAGTCTTGTAGGACTGAACTGTGGGACCTGGTGCTTTCTCCAGGTAGACAGTGGCAAAATTGAGTTGAACGGTAGGACACACAACTGGTGGTGCTGGAAAATTGTTTGCGCTGTAGGCTCTCCCTCACCCCCAGCACACACGGGTGACCAGAATCTTCACCAGCCTTGAGGGCTGCCTCAGGTGTTGTTTCCAGGAATCTGATGATGCCACTTACAACTTGCAAGATCCACGGTTAACAGGAAGATCTGCTGAGACAAAGGAAGAAAAAGGTGGTCTTAATGATTTGTGAAGTTATGCAAAATGTGGATTAGCATCACTGCTTAACTCTACTAACCAAGTATGTTAAGTATGTTTTGAAGACAGACTTCTATATGGCAGCTTCCTGAATATGAGATGTGCAGGTGGTCTAATTTTGCAAAGGCACGCAGCATGAAAAACACATTTAAAAAATAAGGAGACAAGATTGTGTGGGATACTTACAGATACTTTAGCGTTTCTGTAAAGTTTTATTTTTAAAACATCCAAAGCAAATGGCAAAATGTTAACATTTGTCAAACAGCAGCAGCGAATACATGGATAGGTGTTATATTATTTTCTGCACTCCTCTCTGGGTTTGAAATATTCTATAATAAATGATTTTTAAAGATAAAAAAAAAATGTGCCCTATGGAGTTGGTCTTGGCAGCTGAAATCAGCAGGATCAGGTAATGACCACAGATGGAGACCACCTCCTCCCTCCTATTCAGAGTTTTAAATCTTTATTGTACCAGCTGTCAGAAAATGAACCATGGAACTTTCTTTGCAAAGAATTAGTATAAATTGGCAAGCCTTATCTTTGTCAGCCCTGGGGGGCGCTTGGTGGGTATGACACAGTTTGTCTTGTTTGGGTCTGCTCCAATTTAATTCTTTACAAGTAGGATCTGACTTATCTATGCGTATGTTTTCTTGCCTATGCAAATTTGGTATGGCTGGATATGTCATCTCATCTCATGACCATTTAAACTTTATGTGGTCTAGTTATTCTGTGGAAGGACTGATCATCTGTTTGGAATCGACTGTTACGTTATGCAGCACGCCTGAGGATTCTGCCTGTGGTATCACTAGAGTGACTGCTTCCCTCTACGGTAAGCACGATGCAGCTTATACAGGAAATGTCTTAACAAATGCATATATCAAACATAGAACTTCTGAAGGAAACTTCTTATTGAAAAAAGAAAACAAACAACAGTCTTAAGGAAGAACTGAGCCCAGCTTTTAGAACTGTTGAAGTCAAAATCTGCCTTGAAGTTCCCTGAGGCATGGATCCGGTAAGGTTAAGGGGATGCTCTAAGCTAGGTGTGGCTTTGGCTGCAAGTAACAGGATGCTTGGTTTGCAGAGGCTGATTCCTAAAGACACTTGGTTATCTCACAGAGTCTGCAGGTGAAAAGCCCAGGACTGGTGCAGCTGCTCGACCGTCTCGACACGGCCCAGGCTCTTTCCATCTTCCTACTCTGCCAACCCCAGCATGTGGCGTGTCATTTTTATGGCGGTAAGATGGTCAATGCAGCTGTGGGCAGCTTGACAGCTTTCAAAGGCAGGAGGCGGTGGCTGGGAGAAACGGAGAAATCTAGGGTGGAAGAAACAAACAAACAAACTCCTTTCCTCTGATGGCTCTTCTTTTACCAACAAAGGAATAACTTTTACAAAACCTTCCAATCAGACTTGATCCATGATGTGCCTGGGCTTGGTAAATTACTGAAAGAGCCCACATTTTCTTGGAGCTGTAATTTACCAAGCCCAGGATTCATAGCTTAAACTGATCTTTCTTAACCTTTGAGGCTACAGACAGGACCCAGTTTTGCATTCTTGGCGAGTCTCGACTACATTTCCCAGCATCCCTTTCCTGTGCATTTCTGGTTTCCCTTCCTAGGGCCCTGGTGACATTCACAGGGAACCTGAATTGCAACCTGCCAAGGGCATCAGAGCTGAACCACTCCTTTCAGGAATACTTATTAAATGCCTGTTATGTGCCCAGATCTGTGCTGGTTGTGAAAAGTCCTCTGAAGTACACTTGGAGACTTCCAAAGTGTAAATCAGGGATAAATTTGGTTCTTTTTTTAAAAATGTTTTTTCTGTTTGATCTGTGGGATGTATATATGGTGGAATACTATTCAGCCATAAAAAATGAATAAAATAATGCCATTTGCAGCAATGTGGATGGACCTGGAGATTGTCATACTAAGTGAAGTAAGCCAAACAGAGAAAGAAAAATACCACATGATACCATATCATTGCTCAAAGATAGATGTCCTGGTTATGTTTTGCTGAGGTTTCCTTTAGCAAAGAAGAATGTCTGATTTGTCCTTCCTTAAATATCCTTGATTCAACTCTTTCACTTTGTGCCTCTTTCTTTTTGTATTCGCTTTAGAATTTATTCTATGTTGTATTTTACGTGTCTTTTCAGGCTGCCTTAAATCCTCCTTAGTATCAGCTGGGCACACAGCACATAAATAGTCAGATATGTGTTCCCCAGGGATGGGCTCACGAGGCATTATCCTGGGTAGCACTGACACTCGATGTCGGTAAAATAATGAGAGAAAATTAAATTCTCGGCATTAAGAAGCCAGAGGGGTGGCCATTAAAAGTGATGATCTCAGAGGCTGTAAAACTGCAAAGATGCTGATAGTATAAGACGAGGAGGAAAGCTGGGAGCAAAGCTTCTTAGTCAGTACCGGTGAGAACATTCTAAACAGAAGCCTGGAAGGAAATATAAATGTACTCTATTTTGTGCAGATCTGAAGGATGCAGATTCGAAATAGTGTGATAGACAATTGTAATATCTCACTTTATGAAGTCAGACTTCATGACTACTCCGTTTTAAACTCTTTACTATGGAGAAGCTAAAACATACACAACACAGCAGAATAAGGTCATAAACCCCCATTCACCCATCACTCAGCTTCAACAACCCTGTCGGTCTGTTTCATCCCTACCCCGCTACTCTGCACTTTTCTTGAACATTTACTCGTTAAGTTTACATATATTGAAATGCATAATGCATGATTTTGACATCCATGGAAGCCATTCCTATGATTCCAGAAAGTTCTCTAGCATCCCCTTCCAGTTACTGCTACCACTGCTTCGAAGTTTGCCACAACAAATTCATTTTAATTGTTCTATAACGTCATCAAAATGAAATCATAAAACCACACTTTGTAGTGTCTCCCTTTTTTTGCTCCTTTGTTGCCTCCTTGTAGCTCATCCCTCCTTTCCGAAACAGGTTGTGTAAATTCAGTCTTATTTTTTCCTCAAATATTTGATGAAATTCCCCAGTGAAACCACTGGGGACTGAAGTTTTCTCTGTGCTGAGGTTTTTGATAATCAGTTTAGGTTGTTTGGTAGATAGAAAGCTATTTTGTGCCGGTTTGGGTGATTTGAGTTTTTCAAGAAACTGGCTCATTTCCTCGACATTGTCGCTTTCGTTGACATAGCCTCACGCATAGCATTTCCTTTCACTCATTTTGGTAATTACACAATCTGCAGCGATAAGCCCGCTTTCACTCTTGATATCGATCAATTGTGCTTGTTCCCTTTTTCTCCTTAATCAGTCTTGCTTGGGATTTATTAGTTTTATTAGTCTTTTGATCAAAAGAACTAACTTTCGCTTTCGTTAATTCTTTTCCAATTAAATTGTTTTCTGCTCTTATCTTAATTTTTTCTTTCTACTTATTTTCGGTCTATTTTCCAAGTCTTTAAAAATTTCTGAAAGTAGACATTTAGACAATTGATTTTAGACCTTTCTTTATGCCTAACATTAGCATTTAAAGCAATAAATTTCCCTCCAGAAAGACCAATAATGAGGGAGAGAGAAAGAAAAGCCAAAACAGCAAATTCCTCGGGTGAGCAAAAGGGAATGGCACTCAGAACAGCACTGGAAGCATTAGATCTGGGCTATTAGTGAAATGCTTTCCCTTCCCAAAAGGAAGGGAAAAGGAGAGATGGGTAAAAATGAAGACTTCCAGACTCGCTGCTGGGAAGGTGAGTGCATTTTCGGCTGATGGCTCACATGTTCCCAGTAAGCACGAGGGGAGATCAGCACCTGAGCGTGTGGGAGAGGAGAGAGTGGGGAAAGTGTGAGCAAAAAGGAAACTATGAAGCAGCCATCTCGCAGTGTGGAGAAGGGAATTTCACCAGGCAGAATGGAGGGCTCACGTGGGAATACTGGCTGTGATTTTTAAAGCGAAGAACTTATCCTGGATCTGTGACTTTCTACACGAAGTTCAGCTGCTCGTGAGATGGCATGGAGAAGGGCAGATATGTGGGTTCCGCCACGGCTGGAACTTACTAAGTGAGCAGGACAGTGAGATGGGGCAGGGGTTGGGGTGCCCGGCGGCGTTCAAGTTCTGAGAATATTTGCAGGGAAGTGATTATTAAACTCATGAACCATGGATTTGTAGCTGAGCAATTAAGAAAGTGAGGATAAGGTTTGGAAATCCCCATGAAATCAAAGGATTGTAGCACAGGGGGACACCAGAGTAAAAGACCTAGAAATGGTGATCATGAGGCCGAACTCAAAGTTAGGGCTTTGGGGGAGGTGTGGTTACTGAGGGGTGACAAGGAAGAGGAGTGACCATGAAGACAGCAGACGATGTAGAGCTGGCAAATATCCTTGCAGGTGAAAACCAAGGGACTGAGAGATCAGGGTGCTGTCTGGGTCACTGCTCTGGATGTTCCTGTCATCAAGAACGAGCTGGGAAGCCAAGAGCAGCGACGGTGGAGGTCACCGTGACCTTAGGGGCAGGGACCACAGAAGGAGACGCTGGCAGAGCTCAGAAACTGAGGCCACAGTGGGGGCCATGCAGTAGGAGCCGAGGGGGAAAGGGTGGGAGGGGCCTGGCCCATGCCCTTACCCAGAGATCTAAATTAGGGCTACAGAGAGCAAAAGAAAAACCCTTCCTGCAGAGCCCCGGGAACTGATCTGTTCCAGCTTAAGTGTGGCTTGGGCAATCCCCATTCATTCCCCTCTCTTGGAACCATCAACTCGGAAACATTTAGAGCAGACACCAAGGGAACATCTCCTCCCACGTACAGTCTGTGCTCAGTTCTGCACAGGAGACGTCCTTAGAGCCTGAACACACGCCGGAATCCTCCTGTGGCCCCGAGTGTGTGCTGGGGCTTCCCGGGGAGAGGCCCTTTCCGCGTGTGGAGGAGGCCGGCAGGTGGTCAGTGAGATGCAGCCCGTGGAACAAACCCGAGCAACGGGAAAGAGGCAGATCTTGAGGATGTGCGTGGGGAGCTCCGGTGACTGTCTCGCTGGTGTTCTTAAATGTGTTTCAGGAAGATCATTCCTCCCCGAAGAGCTTTGCTGTGTTTCATGAGAAAAGTGCCTCCTTGTGTCATTGTGATGAGTCACAATCAGAGGCTAAAAGAATTTACCAGAGACAAAGGGAAGCAGAAGGAAACATTTATTAGGTTACCCGGCCACAGAGAGCAGCGGGCCGCACAGACGGGAGGTGCCCGTGGGAGCCCCGAGGGTCGCTGGCTGAGGTCTTGTATGGGGAAGGGGTTGGAATACAGTGGGTTGGGGGCTGCGAGCAGGAACAATTCTCTGATTGGTTGTAGGTGAGGTAAGAAGTTTAGGGTCAGTGAAGGGGCAGTGGGGTTTATGACTCTGATGGGGTGGGCTGAAACACGCCAGCCTGAGCCGTTGTGAGATTAGGCATTCCCTAGGGCTGTCAGTTTGTTAGAGCGAACACACCCAGTAAAGAATGTACTTTATCTTTTGAGAGATGGCAGGTAGACATCTGACAGCCCAGGAATGGGGGTCGCCGGACTTTGAAGGACACCAGCTGGCCCCACATTGGCTACATGGTGTCTTTCGCAGAGGCGCATGTTGGTAAACAGGAATGGCGCTTGGAGAAATGAAGGCATTGGCGTTTGGAATGCTCGGTGAACCTCCAGGCATGATCCAGTCCAGACAGGTGCAGGAGATCAGAATAAGGGAAGAGGTGGGCCGCGTGGGTATTTGACACACACACGTGTGAGCAAACCCTGGGTGCAGCCTGGGGATACCCTTCCCACACGTGGCCTCCTCGGATGCTGTGTGACTGATAATGAGAAAGGGACATCTTAGTCGTCATCCAGAGTTCCCAGCACACAGCTCCGAACAATACCCTCAGAATTTCCTAAGTGATAAGAGCCATACAGGTGCCTTTTGTTATTTATAACAAGCCCCGTTTCAGCCAAACCAGAGTTTCTGTCAATGAGCTGACTTTTGGGAAGCCCCTAGGGATGGAGCTGGTTGCTAGGGGAACCAACCACGTGATCAGAGGGTGGGAACTTTCAGCTTCCTGTTCCTCCCCTCCCCTGACCTCCAGGGAGAGGAAAGAGGCTGGAGACTGAGTCACCAAAGAGCCGATGGTTTCATCCATCATCCCTGTGTAACGAAGCCTCCATAAAAATCCGAACTGAGGCTGTGAAGAGCTTCCAGGTTGGTGAACACGTGGAGATTCGGGGAGGGTGAGAGCCCGGACCTGGCGCTGAAGCTCCGGGCCCCTCCCACACACCTTGCTCTGTGTGTCTCTTCCATCTGGCTGTTCCTGACAGATCCTTTGAAACAAATCAGTAATCTGTTTTCCTGAGTCCCATGAGCCATTCTAGCAAAGAATTGTACTTGAGGAGGGGACTGAGGCTGAAGGCATCCAAAGCAGGAGCCGTCTTTTGGGACTGAGCCCTTAACCCGTGGGGTCTGTGCTAACTCCAGACAGACAGCTTCTGAACTGAGTTAAACTGGTGTCAGAGAATTGCTTAGTGTAGGAAAAACCTACACGCATTTGGTAACCAGAGGTTTTGAGAGTCTTCTGTGAGTAGACAGAATACACAGGCGTTTATTTTTTGTTTTCTGGGTGGTTTTCATTTTGTTTTGTTTTGGTTTGGTTTTGGTTTGTTTTTTCTGTACATCTCCCAAGATCAAACAGGAGGGAAGATTTAGTGATCAACCTTTGGCAGGAGACTGGGGCAGCGTCTTGAGATTAACAGGCAGATAATGGAACATTTGCTTTGGCCCGTGTTTTTAGAGCTCTACATTTCTGAACATAATCTCCTCTATACTATGACCTGTTATGAAAGTACTTTCTTCCACTCAAAAAATCCTGGAATTAACTTTGTCCTTAAGAGAACACAGAGGAATTCCTTGATCAGTATTTCATTTCTTTAAATCCCATCCACTTTGCTTCTTGGGTAGGCCCACCACGGGTCCTGCCTCTTCCCTGTGATGAGCATCTGGCTGTCAGTGCACTCTGAGGGTCTGAGTTTCTCGCACTTGGTGCTAGACGCACGCCACTCTTTGCTTCCTGCAGCCAGACCACCCCACAGCACCCTGGGCCTCCCCTGCCACACAGTAGAGACTGAAGGCTGAGCTCAGACTCCTGATGGACGGGACCTGTAGCTTTTCCGTATTCCCCATGCCCCACTCTTTGACATTGATCTCCCAGGCTGAGACCTACATTTTCCCTCATGTCACTGCAGTTGTATGCGTGGCGTCAATGAAAAAGCAATCAGTTCATCTGAGAAAGGAGTGGAAAATTCTATTCGAGCCAGGTTTGAGGATTACAATCCAGGAAAAGCACCGCAGAAGGCCCTGAAACTGTTCCACCTGTTAGACGTCAACAGTTACATAGACTAGAAGTCGCAGTTATAGCAGTTTTGAGACAGAGGGCTGTATAGCAAATGATGTATTATTGACAGCTTACGTAATCCAGATCTAAGTGTCAGCCCGGCCTCCTAGGAGATCAAGAGGAATGTTATCTCTAAGGAGTGGCCTTGTTGATGCTGGGAGAACGTTGCCCTTTCTGGCTGAGCAGGTGCTTCTGCCAATGCGGGAGGCTGGGTCAGTGATGCAGATACACGATGCACAGTGTGGGACAGGAGGCCAAAGGGCAGAGAATTTTTTTGTTTAAATTTTTCTTCTCTTGCCGTAAAATAATGCATTTTATTTCCCGCTGGCCTCTGGACTTGCCACCTCCATGTTTGTTAGGAAGACATAACAGATACATTAGAGCTGCAGTTTGGGAGGTAACAGTTACTGGGGTACCCAGTAACTTCAGGGTCCGCACGCGTGCTGGCGTGCCCGCGTCTCTGCCAGCTGAAAGGCATTGTGTCCTTTCCATGTGGGGATCCCTGCTGCCAGGGGGATGGCTGGGGTGGTCCCAGAAAGAACAGAAGTAGCTCAGTGACCAGGCAGCTGGTGAACTGCGCAGAAACTCGAGTCGGGAGCAGCACACATGCTTTTGGGTGGGTGAGTCCCCGTGTGCGGTTTTTCAGTAACGTTAAGTGAGGTGGCAGGTTGGCAGGCCGCACGTGGAAACTGGGGAGGAGAGGGAATCCCTACCAGCTGCACAAATAACATCGTGGTCCAAGAACTGGAGGACGTGGCATTGCCCCCGAACGGTTCTGTTGAAGATGTTGGCTGCATCCGCCGACCTCACAGAGCTGTGGTGAGAGAGCAGGCGCCTGGCACAGAGGGAATGCTCAGCAGAAGGACGGTAGTAATGATGTGGTGATCGTCATCAGCTCAGGGTCCTGCCCCCTGTTCCGGCCCTTTCAGAGGATGAAGGTGGAAACTGCAGCATAGTAACAATAATAATTATTATTATTTTGAGTGTCTCTGTAAGAACTTTCTGGTCTCTCTAGGTGATGCTAGCTTTTCCCAGGTTTGGGGGAACTGAGCCAAGTATGTTAGGTTTCAGATGAACCCTAGGCCCTCCTCTGGGAATATTGCTTGGATCCATCACTCTTGCATAATTACATTTGTTTAAAAATTGGAAACTAAGGTGGGAGCTGTGGGTTAGAGGGTTGGAGACCACCGGGTTCAGAGCCTGAATGAGACTTGGAATGTGCCGGGAGTGGGAGGGATTTGGGGCAGACGGAGGGGAGGTAACACATGGGGTTGATAACGTAAGGCAAGCTGTGCTGGGCGGGGCTGCAGGAGAAGGGGAACCTTTCACAGCCCGAGAGCTCAGAGACTTCAAGTCAGGGGTCGCTATTTAAGCACTGGCTAAGGGCAACACCTTCATGATGTTTTCTTGAAGCCCCTGCTGGAAGCAAGCACTCCTTCCTGAAAATGTTCAGAGCACTTTTTCCTTTTGTCAAGTGACCTTTTGCATTGCAGCCGTCTGCACGTCGCCCCTGTGGGAGGGAAAGTGCTAATGGCATCATTCTCAGTATCATTGATCTTCAAATCCCTGGAGAACCTAGCCTGGTGCTTGAACCAGTCACACAGCGGTTTCCTGTTTGGCCGGCATGGACTCCATCCCCAGTCCCCATTCTCGTTGGTTTTTGTTGTAAGCAGGGAGAAGTGACCAGGTGAGCTTCTCTTTTCGGTTGTGAGCACCTTACACTCAGATGTTCCAGTTTTCCTTCCTCTCTGTGTCCCCAGCTGTCACACCATCCTGGCCCAGACGCAGTGCTCTGGAACTGGTTCTTGAAACAATGTGTCTCCCTGGTGCACTGACCCGCCGATGTCTGGTACCCCCACAGTCCCCATCTGCCAGAGGAAAGCAGCTGTATCTCCCCGGAGCCAGAATCCCACCATTTCTCAAAATTTGGCTTTGCTTTGTGGGCCAGCCAGCACCAATTATTAAAAACCACTTTTCAGCAAAATCTAGAGCCATGATGTTCCCAGTCCACCGGCAGGGTTCCCTCACAACACAGCTTCCTTCCTATTGGCAGGGGAGAGAAAATGAGAAACATGGAAATTTAATATCTTCGCATTATGCTGATCTGATTTAATCAGAGATGAGGGTGAAGTGCAATAAAAAAAACTATAGTTTCATTAAGTTTATGACTTTCACACTGTTACGTCAATTACTCTGTTTCCATGGCCACCAGTGGAGCCTCCGCTTGAGATCATTTCCCCCACAGAGATGGGAACAGGAGGAAGTGGTAAGAGACAGGACTGAATTCCCCATTTACAACCTTTTCCTGTGTTGGAGGTTTCTGGAAAGGAGTAAATCAGGTTGCAAGAGCCTTGACTGTTCCTTCTCAGAGGAAAACCAGGCAGGGAATGGGAAGGCAGGAGAGAGGCCATGTCTGTCTTCTGGTTTTCCTTTGCCCCAAGAAAACTCTTACAGGCTCTTCCTGGAGCAATGCAGCCCGGGAGTATTGCCACGTG
Organism: Camelus bactrianus; assembly: GCF_048773025.1. Taxonomy (NCBI): domain Eukaryota; kingdom Metazoa; phylum Chordata; class Mammalia; order Artiodactyla; family Camelidae; genus Camelus; species Camelus bactrianus. Next base: position 5,219,110 of record NC_133554.1, read on the forward strand.
TCGAGCAGTCAAGCAGCAGAAGCGAGCAATAGCTTGGCGGCTGGCGTGCCGCGATGGGCCATCCTGTCTATACCCGTGTCCTTCTCAAGGATTCCAATTTGAAGTTAAATTTGGGGGAGGGGGTGGATGGCAGTTGCTTGAATGGTGGAGTAAAGGGCTGTCACTCCTTCCACACACTCCACGGGGCACCAGGGCGCAGGAATCACCGAAGCTGACAGGCTGCTAATGGGAAGTCTGGCTGGAGGCTCCCAGTGTTGCATGATGCGTGGCTGTTTGGGGGGAAGGGGGAGCTCTACGCAGGGGAGGGGGGACAGTGGCTACTTTGTCAGACGTGGCACCGAGCAGGCTTTTCTAGGCGCCTGCCCGGTACCCGCTCCCCTTCCTCCTTACAGGCTGCTCTCCTCCCAGACTCTCCTGCTAAGACTGCTCGCTCGGTGGCGCTCCAGTTGAAGCTTTTCTCTTGTCTGCTTCAGCCTGATTTTGAACTTCAGCTCTGGTATCTGCTGCCAGCCTTCTCTCAATCGCAGACTCCTGCGACCTTGGCTTCTTTCTTCCCCTCACACAACTGACCCCCATTCATACTCGCTCATTCATCTCACACAGGCTCCACGTTCGTAAAGACAGTTTTGATTTCCCTTCTGAGACTCTGGGCAAATCACAGAACTTCTCTCAGTACCATCATTATGTTTGATGGGGGAAATGATGCAGGTAATTTTGTATAATGCCTGAGACATAGTAGACACTCAATACGTTGTAGTTTTTCTTATTTTATCATTGCTTACTCTTTCATGACTATCCAGGTATCTTAAACACATCAGGGAGCATTTTTTTAGGAAGGCAATACTATAGAGTGGTCAAAAGTACAGCTTTGCAGAAAGCACATCCCAGGCTCAAATCCAAATTCCGCCAGTCTCCCAGAGGTCCCCCAGTGATTCTCTCCTCCTGTCATAGGAGTGTCCTCCCCCGGATCACGGCAGGCGTGTGTGTCTGACAGCAGATGGCAGAGGTGCCAGTGTGTGACTTCTGGGACTAGGTTATAAAGACACTGAACTTCCTACCTTGGCTCTCTCTTCAATTATTCACTCTGGAGACAGCCAGATGCATTGTTGCCAAAACAGTGGAGCAGCCCCTGGAGAAGACCCCAGAGTGAAAAACTAAGGCCTCTCTTCAAAAGTCAGCACTGGCTTGCCATTAATATGAGTGCGCTGTCTCAGACACAGGTCCGCCAGCCTCAGTCAAGCCTTCAGATGACTGTAGCCCCGACTGACATCCTGACTGTAACCTCATGAGAAGTCCTGAGCCTGAAGCACCCACCAAGCTACTCATGAACTCCTGACCTAGGAACTACGTCGGATGATAAATGTTTATTATTATTTTATGCCTCTAAGCTTTGGGATGGTTTGTTTTGGAACAATTGACAGTTGATATATTACTTATGTTGGTAGTGTGGGGGAGTTGCTTATAAGCCTTAATTTCCTTATTTGCAAAATGAGAATAACAGTGCCACTCACTCCAGTGGGTTTTGCATGTACCACACGCACAGCAGTTCTAAATGCGTTGCACAAGGGAGTGCTCAGTAAGCAGTCGTATCGACATAAATATTGTTATTTATGTTATTTCTTACTGTTGTTGATATAAATATACCCTGATCCTATTGTGCACGTAATACTGGCTCCTGAAGCACATTAAGAAGCTGACCTCCTGTTTATAGCAAATTCTGTCCACAACAGAAGGGACATTCATCACAAAAGACATGCTACTAGCTGATTCAGGAATAATCCGGGCTCCAAGGATCCTGGACCAAGGAACTCTGAGAAGCTGTAACATAAGAGGCAAAATGCTCAACTGCACTCTGACTTGTTAACACACCTGTATAATGGGTCACTATTTAGATAGCAGATGTGGTTGAAGCCCGGTGGTGGGAGATTAATCCCCTAAGCATTAAGGGTCTTTGGCAGCCCAGGAGTTAAATTTTCTTTAGGCTTTAAGAACTGTAGACAGCAGAAATATCCCACAGTCTTCACTCACTTTTAATAAAAAGGACAGCCTTTTGGTTTAATAATGGGCACAGCTAAAATTTAACCCTAGGTTTTTATACAGAGCAAACTGTAAAGCAGAAAAACATTTCACTCGCATTCATTTGGAACTCCTCTTTACAGGGTAATCTGTAATTTAGCTGATTAGGATGAAGTGTTTGAAGAGCCCCCTCTGTCAGCTTAGCTCCTGCAGATACCCAGCTGGCTCCTAGGTGCAGCTCGTCTGTGACTGCCCTTCAGAAGTGCAGTGCTAATTATTTCATTAGCTCCTACCCTTGGAATTTCTTGATACTTTAAGAGCTCTTCAGATGTCTTTGGCTGTTGGGAGCTCCCACCTCACCTACTCTGTGTGGGTGAGTGCTACAAAGTGGGGACCTGGCCTTTTCACCTTCGACTCTATTACAAACTGAGCAATTGAGGACCCCTTCCTTACTGCTCAAATGCACCCGTCATAAAATTTTAACTCATTAAGATACACACACAATTTGAACACACCTGGTTTTATGAAGATGTTGTTGTAATACATGTCATCATACACATTCATAAGTAGTTCCTCCCAGAACTGAAGATCAGAGACTTCTGCTCACCGTTGACTAGTTGTCGCTGAGGACAGGAGGGGTGGAAGAGATTAAGTGAAGTCCAAAGGTTCTTGGGTCGCAGAGGGGACAGCTCATTGCAGGCCAGGAGCTTGGCCTTCCTTCAAGAAGAATAACACAGTAAAATACTTAGGAATAAAATAAAATAGGCCAAGGAGGCAAAAGACTTATATGCTGAGAACTATAAAATGTGGATAAAGGAAATTAAAGATGATTTTTAAAAATGGAAAGATACCTATGCTCTTGAATTGGAAGAATTAATATTGTTACAATGGCCATATTACCCAAAGCAATCTATAGATTTAATGTGATTCCTATCAAATTACCCAGGACATGTTTTACAGAACTAGAACAAATAATCCTAAAATCTACACGGAATCACAAAAGATCCAGAATTGCCAAAGCAATACGTAGGAAAAAGAACAAACCTGGAGGCATATCCCTCCCAGACTTCAAACAGTACTACAGAGCCATAGTAATCAAAACGTTTGATATTGGCACAAAAACAGACATATGGATCAATGGAACAGAACAGAGAGCGCAGGAATAAACCCACACACCTGCAGCCAGTTAATCTTTGACAAAGGAGGCAAGAATATACAATAGAGAAAAGACAGTCTCTTCAGCAAGTGGTGTTGGGAAAACTGGACAGTCTCATGTAAACCAATGAAATTAGAATATTCCCTCACACCAGACACAAAAATAAACTCAAAATGGCTTAAAGACTTAAGCATAGCACAGGACACCATAAAACTCCTAGAAGACAAGATAGGCAAAACATTCTCTGACATAAATCATAGCAGTGCTTTCCTAGGTCTCACAAGGCAACAGAAACAAAAGCAGAAGTAAACCAATGGGACCTAATCAAACTTGTAAAGTTTTGCACAGCAAAGGGAACCATAAACAAAATGAAAAGATAACCTACGGACTGGGAGAAAACATTTGTAAATGATGTGACTGGCAAGGGCTTAATTTCCAGAATATAAAAAGCTCATACAACTCAATAACAAAAAAAATGAATAACCCAATCAAAAAATGGGCAGAAAGTAACCAATCAAAAACGGGCAGAAGACCTAAAACAGATAATTCTCCAATGAAGTCATACAAATGGCCAACAGGAACATGAAGAGATGCTCAATATTGCTAATTATCAGAGAAATGTAAATCAAAACTACAGTGAGTATCACCTCACACCAGTCAAGATGGCCACCATTAAAAAAATCTGTAAATGATAAATGCTGGAGAGGGTGTGGAGAAAAGGGATCCCTCCTACACTGTTGGTGGGAATGCAGTTTGGTGCAGCCACTGCGGAAAACAGTGTGAGTATTTCTTTTAAAACTAAAAATAGAGTTACCATATGATCCAGCAATCCCACTCCTGGGCATATATCTGGAAAAGATAAGAACTTTCCTTTGAAAAAGATACATGCACCCCAATATTCACAACAGCACTACATACAACAGCCAAGACATGGAAGCAACCTAAATGTCCACTGACAGATGATTGGATAAAGAAGATGAGGTGTACACACACACACACACACACACACACACACACACACACACACACACACACACACACACACGAATACTACTCAGCCATAAAAAAGAATGGAATAATGCCATTTGCAGCAACATGGATAGACCTAGAGATTATCACACTAAGTGAAGTAAGTCAGACAGAGAAAGAAAAATACCAGATGATATCACTTATATGTGGAATCTAAAACAAATGATACAAATGAACTTATTTACAAACCAGAAAGAGACTCACAGACATAGAGAACAAACTTATTATTACCAAAAAGAAAGGGGAGGGAGGGATAAATTAGGAGTTTGGGATTAGCAGATACAAACTATTATATATTAAATAGATAAATGACAAGATCTTTTTGCATAGCTCAGGGAACTACATTCAATATCTTGCAATAACCTATAATGAAAAAGAATATGAAAAAGAATATATATATATATAACTGAATCACTATGTTGTACACCAGAAACTAACACAACATTGTAAATCAACTATGCTTCAATAAAAAGGAAAAAAGGAAGCAGAAAACAGCCTGTGCTCTGGGGCTCTGTGAACCACCTGCTCTCTGTACCACCTCTTACTGCCCCGTCACAACACAGGGAAAACTGGAGATAATAAAATGTCTCTTTGCTTGTAGGAACTGCACAAGGAGCATCCACCATGTCATCTCCTGGCATCAATCATGTCATCCGGTGTCAGGGGATCTGTGCACTCATCTCGCCTCTGCCTCTAACCAGCCCATCATTTACCTCTGCAGTTTTGTTAGTGTTTTATGTAGAAAAGATGGAGACCTCTACCTGGTGCAGTTTCTCAGCTTCGGGCATGAGTCAGAGGAAGGAGAAAAGCACTCGTATTTAAATGCCACTACATGTCAGGCTTTTCATAGACAACAATTTCATGTCATCTGTATGCAATCTGTGAGATGAGTGGTTTGCCACTATTTCATAGATGAGAGTCAGGTTCAGAGTCCAGACCCCAGACTTGTGCCCTCTCTCCAGACAGCACTCTCCCAGCCTCTCCTCTGACCCTCTGGGACCAGATGCCTGCCACTCTGCAGGTGCCTAATCGGGGCTTTGCAGAGTCTGCTACTTTGATGCTTTCGTCACACCTATGCTTACTCTGTCATTACACCACAATATTTCATAATATTCTGGTTGAATACATGTGTCTCCCACTCCTTCGGGGCAGAAGCTCTTATTTACCTTTGCATGACCAGGGTTCATGGGACACGTTCAGTAAACATTTTAAAGTAATATTTGTTAGGTTATATGTGTTTCTTTAAACCTAGAAAATAGGAAGAAAATTTTAATGATTCTTAATCCCATCACTCAGATTCTACCACTGGTAACCTTAAAATAACAATAAAGGCATTACCTCTACATTAATTTTTAAAATCCAAATAGCACCAAAAATGAAAAATAAAAGTTTCTCTTCCTCCATCTACCCCAATTCCTTTGCCTAAAAGTATCAAACTAAAAAGTTTCTTTTCCTGGGTACCTTTCTAAAAAATGCATGGACATACACACATACATACACTTAGTAGTGTGTGTATGTGTATTGTTAGTATATGTATGGTCTAGAAAAAATCACATCTATAGACATACATTTTGCACATGAAATATATTGATCTGTACTTTGCTTTTTCACTTAATAGTACAATTTGGAATTCTCATATCTGGAAAGAGAGAGCTACATAAGATTTTTAACCCATGCAGAGCAAAGTATTTCATGAGATGGATATTCCATAATTCATTTAACCAGCTCTCAACTATTGAGTGATTAGGTTCTTTGCAGCTTTACCTCCCCCACCCACTGCTCCAGCTATTTCTACAATAACCATCCTTCTCCGAGCATCTTGATACCCTTTTGTAGCCTTATCCATGTCTTGACATTGGCAATGTTGATGACGTTTAAACTATGCCCTGAAAAAACACTGACAATCATTTGCCTAAAAGCTGATTCTGGAAACTGAAAAACAACCAAATGCACTTAACAGTATTATGATTGTGCAAGTCTTATTTACTGCAGAGCCAGACAGTGGTCTAGGATTACAATTCTTTCTTACACAGTACAATGGTCTGAGGTGTCAACTTGGTTAGGCTACAGTCCCAGTTAGTCAAGCAAACACAAATCTAGGTGTTGTTGTGAAGACATTTTGTAGATGTGATTAAAGTTCTTAATCAGTTGACTTTAAGTAGAGAGTGTCCTGGATAACTTGGGTGGGCCTGAATCAATCAGTTGAAGGGCTTTAAGAGCAGAGCTAAGGCTTTCCTGAAGAAGATGAACTTCCCCCAGGGACAGAAGCTTCATTTCACACCCAAGAGTTCCAGCTGCCTCTTCTGATGGCTTGCTCTTTGGATTTTGGACTCGCCTAGCCAGCCCCCCATATTTTCATAACCCCAACCATTGCAATAAATTTCTTAATATATCTCTCTTACTGGTTTTGTTTCCCTGGTTGAGCCCTGACAGATACACAGGTCCAAAGTCACAAATCTTGTAGCACTCAACATAGACTTATTTCAAGCATCCAGATCAAGTGGATTATCTTTTCTTATATTTCATCAATAGCTTAAAACTATGTTTCATTTTCTCTTACTTCCTATCTGGATTGTGATTTTTTTTTTTAATATGTTTGCTTTTCCTAAAGTCTCTAATTGACTTTTTTTTTCTTTTACTGAGAAAAGAAATATATACTTTCTTTACCATGTTGTTATAATCATCCAGCCACTAAATTATTCTATTGTTTGATTCATTTCCTTTTTTTTTTCATGAAGACATTCTTTTTGAAATTTTGGGGATATTTCTGTTTAATTTTGGCCTGCTGCACAGCTGTCATCCTGAAATTCCTGTTATTTAGGTTTCTCCATTTCTTGTTATTTACATCTTCTTTTTTGGCTTCTACTCATGTTTTTCTAGAGTAAATACCCAACCTCCTCAGAAAGGGACCATAAGAGGTAAATTTTAAGTTTAAGCAATTCAGAAAGCCATTTCCTCTCCATCTCCACTTGACTGATAGTGTAACTGACAGTAGAATTTCGGTTCAAAATAATTTCCCCCCCAAAATTTGCCTTCTAACATTGAGTGTTGCCAATAAAAAGTCTGTTATCTGGCTAACTTTGGTTTCTATCTATGACTCCTCTTTTTCTTTGAAATCTTTGAGGATTATCTCTTTACCCTTGGTATTCTGGAATTTCATGATATGCATTGATGTGGATCTTTCTGGAAACTTAACATGCTGTGTGTCAGTGTGGATCTTTCTGGAACTTTACATGATCTGTGTCAGCTTAGATCTTTCTTCATTTATGCTAGTCTGCACTAGCAAGTTCCCTTAGAATCCCCAAACTCATCTCATCAGCCTTGGAAATGCTGTTACTTCTGTGTATGACTGCCTTGTTTCTCTCCTCTCTCTTTTCTGTAGGCACTTTCTGGGACTTGACTTGGAAGGTGTGTCTTGTGAATCTTTTGTTCCCATGCTCCTTGTCCTTTCACTCAGATTTCCCACATCTTTGATTTCTTGCTCTGCAGCTTGGGAGGTATTAATGTTTCCTTCTAGCCTTTATTGTATTTTCAATTTCAGTGACCATGTGTTTACCTTCCAAGAGCTTTCATATTTTTAAAATCACTATTTTTATAACACACTTTTGTTGTTTTTTTCATTAAAGTATCTTCCCAAAATGATATAAGGTTACTAATTGGATCTTCTTTATCTTGGTTTTGACACTGATTACTCTGTTTGTTCATCCTTGATGTTTCTCTTTGGTGCCACAGTTTTTAATCATATGTTTAGTAAATGAGGGACTGGGTTGATTTTTCTCAAGAGCTGTCTATTGCTGTTATTTATAGTGATCAATTTTCCACTGGGTCTGTGCCATGAATGGGAAGGCTAACTGGGCATATATAATGGGAGAGGCTTGTAGGTGAGCAGGTTACTATATGGTGAGCAGGTGAGAAACCATATTTTTCCAGTCCATCCATTTTCTACCATCTCTTAGATGACGATTTCAAACATTTTCCTCTCTTCTCAAACCTCTAAGACCGCCTTTCCCATCCTGCTGTTGGCCACTGATCTCATTCCCTATTTCTTTGGGAAAAGAGCAGCCCTCAGTAGAACGTTCGTATGCGTTCACCACCACTACTTCTGTATACCCAAGGGTTCCCGTGCTCTTCGCTTAATTCTTTCCTCCAGTTATTATGGATGAGCTGTCTATTCATCAGCTAAGGCCAACCCTTCCACTTGTGAAAATCCTGTTGGTGCTAATGTCACTGAATATTAAGAGTCTGACTGTTTCTCACCACCCCCATGGCTACCGTCCTGGTCTAAGCCACCGTAATGGTTTATTTCAAGAGCCCCCTTTTTAGTTCGTGGTTTCTTCCTTATCACTGAGAGCCTATTCTCCATGCAGCAGACAACATGAGGCTGTCAAAAGTCAATTATAGCATGGCATTCGTCCATCAAAAAGCCCCCAGGGGCTTGCCATGTCACAGTAAAACCCCGAATCTTCTGTATGTATGTATGTATGATGTGTGACAATTTAACTCTCCATCACCTCTCCAAGATCATCATCTCCCACTGTCTCCCCCTCATTTACTCCAGTGCAGCAACAGTGGCCTCCAGGCTACTTCTGGAACACACCTGCCGATGTCCTGCCTCAGAGTCGCGACGCTTGATCTTTCTCCGCGTGTACAAATGGCTTTTGCTCCTTCACTTCTATTACAACTTCATTGAAAATTCACTTTTTAAAGATGAGTTTTTTGCACAGTGTTAGGGTTCTGGATCCCCACCATCTAAATTTTTTTTTTTTTAATTTTAATACGTAAATTTATACCATTAGCTTTATAAAAAATTAAAAAAAAGTTTTCTCTAAATTATCTTCATTTTACCAAATAGAGTCAAATTAAGACTGATTCGTTTGCAAAATAAGCCTGGTTTCAATACACTTGGCCTGATTATTTACATAAATATAATTAATCATATGGGCTCTTTTAAATTTGGCTTTGCTGGAACTTTTCATAAGGCATCTCAAATTGAATTTTTAAAAAGTTTGGGGGGAGGTAATTAGGTTTTAGTTATTTATTTATTTTCAGAGGAGGCACTGGGGATTGAACCCAGGACCTTGTGCATGCTAAGCATGTGCCCTACCACTGAGCTATACCCTCTTCCCATTAGCTTTTATTTATATAAAAGATTTATATGATCTTAACTCTATATTATCGTGTTATTTTTTCCCCTTAAAGTCTTCCCTTTATTTCTATTGTGCAATATAGGTCCTGTTTTCTTTGTTTTTTTTTTTTGTTGTTGTTGTTGTTTTTGCGGTGGGTAGGGGGAGACAGGTGTCATCCTTCTGGTTGTGGACGGTTTATAGTTGGCCCTTCTACGGTCTCTGCTTAAACCTTTCTTCCTTTACGTCTTCCAGTTTTCTCAGAGGATCTTGGCTTATGTATTTTCTCTTACGTATTCGCCTCCTGTTTTTACAAGTCCTTGTTCACTCCTGGGGATAATTAGCTCCCAGCGATTAGAATCATTCACTGTTCCCGTCTTCCTTCTGGTCTCTGGTGGGACGGAGGTGGTGGGGGGGAGTCTCGTCCCTCCAGCCTCGGGCACCTACATCCTGGAATGACTGCATAGCTCTCCATCTGCCTCTCCCCACACTGGGGGCAGTGAGTCGATTTTGTAGGATTGTCTCGTTTGTCCTTCGTTTTACCCCCTCCAACCTTGGGCAGTATTTCTGGGAAAAAGGACATGAGTGGAGGGGGTTCCAATCCTGTCATAATGCACCCAGCTGTGCAGAGTATTGGGAGCTTCCATTTTCTTTCCCTGACTGGCACTTTTCAAAGGTTATGGCTTGAAGTTTACTTTTATTGCTGATGGGAAGGTTTTTTAAATTTTTATCTGTTGTATTGTTTGGTGGAGGTAGAATTTATAATTTCCCCATAATGTTGCTCTTTTATCCTGGAAGAAAATCAATGTCCTTCGGCAGAAACAGTGGGGTGAAGTTGATGGGTGTGTCCTAGGTCTGTTTGCTCTGTTGGCATCAGATCTTTGACAATGGTGGGTGCCACCAGGGGCTCACAGTATCCATTTAGGTGACTTACGGTTGGTTTCTTTTGAGCAAGGAGAACTTTTTTTCCTATAAAGATAATTCTTTGTTAAGTCAATCTGTTTTAAACATGAAAATGCTTCCCATTGGTGCTTAAAACATACAAAACTAAGAAAAGTTAAGAGCAAAGCCAAAGAAATAGAAACAGAACTTGAGTGGATTCAAGATGGCAATTGTGTTTTGGCAACTCCCAGTATTTGAAAACTTTTACTTGATTGAAACCTGGCTGTCAAGTCCAGGGAGACAGCTGAGTTTTCCTGGCACCTTCTCCAGGTTTAGGTCCTGGCCTGCACATGGCATCTGAAACCCAAGGTCATTGTAGCTTTGCACGGATAGCGTCCATCCTGAGTTTTCCCAGAGTCTATGAGCGTTTAGTGTGGCGCAGCTTGCAGAGTGAAACTGTCACTCCCCAGGAGACAACTTCCTAGTCTGGGATAAAGTTTCAAATCTTCAGCTTTCACTTTTCAACTCACAGTTTTTCCTCTTCAATAAAATGATGTGGTTTTTTTTTTTCCCCTAAAATTCTTTACATCCCACATAATTTACCTGGATAAACAATTCAGGGGGACCTGATCCTTACCACAAATATTATTTCAGCAAAGGTTTGGTAAATGAGGGAGCCATTGAGTCCGATCATAATCTGACCCATAAAAGTTGAGGACCTACCTCTTCCTTTCTTTTTTTCTATACCATATTATTTGAATTTAACAAAAGCTTACATTTGGCCATTTAAAAATGGTATTCGATAATGCTAGCTGTATGCACTAAGAGTTTGTGTCTCCCCCAAATTCACATGTTGAAGCCTTAACCCCCAGCGTGATGGTATCAGGAGGTGGGGCCTTTGGGAGATGGTTAGGTTTAGATGAAGTCGTGGAGGTGGGACCCGCACGATGGGATTCATGCTCTCATAAAAAGAGAAAGATCTCCCTCTCTCCCTCCTTCTCTCCCCCCACCCCAGGTGCAGGCACCGAGGACAGGCCATGTGAGTGAGCACTGGCACAGTGAGAAGGCAGCCTCTGCAAACCAGGAAAGAGCTCTCCCCTCCCCCTGCTGGCACTGATCTCAACACTCCAGAAGTGTGAGAAGAAAATAAATGCCTGCTGTTCTACCGCCCAGCCTGTGGTATTTTGTTATAGCAGCCGGAGCAGGCTGAGACACTGACTCACATGGTCCTTATCACCAGAACTCCCAAATGTCCAGCCACAGAACTTCCTCTTCTTATGTCTGCACTGATTTTTTTAAAAACCAAAATGTGAGGATTTATATTAATCTCTTTATACGTTTCATAGTCTTATTTAATCTTTCTATTTATCTAAATCTTAAATCTTTTTATTATAAGTTTTTCATTGTTCCCAAGGGGAGCCTTGTCAGTTAGAGAGCTGAGGGAGGGGCCTGAGTTCCCAGGTCACCCCCATTGCCTGAACAAAGTGCAGTCTTAGATCGGGCTTGAAAACGAAAATCTGCCTAACCCGTCCCTACATGTAGAGTGAAATGCAGACTGGATAAGACAGAAATAGACGAAGCTAAGCCAAGTTCATTGAGAGATGGGTGTGCTTCTAAGTTCCTGGTTCTGCCTATCCTTCACCTGCTGAAATTCCATCACAAAGCATTCAAGTCGCATGCAGCCGAAACAGCTGACTTGCCCAACTGACTGTCTGGTCTCTGCTGTGGTAAAGGAGAGGGTAAAATGTGGTCCACGCTGCATGATGGGGTCAGAGAAAGGACACACCTAGCACACCCAGATTCTCACCTCAGCCCTGCTGTGTGACCTTATGCAAGTTAAACAACATCTCTGAGCATGGATTATTTGGAGCTGTACAGTGCAGGCTTTTGCTCTGAAGCCCCTTCCAGCCCTCAGCTTCTAGATTTCTGGTGTATAAATGTTCTTTAGAGAGATGGGATAGGAGATGCCAGCATGTCCCCTGGTGTCCTAGAGTTTGACCCAAAGGGAGCCAGGCAAAGGTGTACAGAGTAGCCTCCTCCCCTCCCCCTTTTCCATGCACAGATAAGAACTAGGAAAGGACTGGGTGATTCCGCCGCAAACAGCCCCACCTGCTCTCCACCCTGAGCCACCTGAGTCAGTTCCTGTCGCTGCCAACACATCCCAGCAGGTCCCCCGAATTTGTGGGGGGCGTAAAAGAGACGTGCACACATCCCAGCCCCTTTCTGCTGACTCTGGGCTTGCACAGCAAGCTGCAGCCATTATTTTTATTGCTGATGCCACTTCCTATCGAAACAATTTGGTGCTAATAAGCCCCTATAATAGTAAGCAATGGTTTGGCTAAATAATTGTCACTAAATACCATTCAAGGCTTTGTTGCTTCTTGAGCATATTGCTAATTATTCTGCATCTGAAATAACACCCAGAGGCCCACTGAATGCTAGTAAATAGGGTTTCTTCATGCTCCTGAAGCCCGAGGCTGGGTGTGATTAGGAATGCCAAGGCTCTAATCCAGTAAACAATGGCTGCCTCACAGTCTCAACTTCTACAAAATCACAGCCTTGTGCAATTTGTACCGGAGCTCAGACAAATCAAGGCATCTGTCTTGTGCCGGAACTGGTGGAGAAGAGTGGTGTGGGTGAGGGCCTCCTCGGGGCTACGAAGGAGGGCTTCTGGGGTGAGCAGAGAGGGGGTGTCTGTAGAGGGGTTGGAGTGAATTCACAGGGTGCGGCTGGCCCACCTCACAGCTGGACTGATGGTCTAGCCCTGGCTGGGGAAAGCGAGGCTGGTAATAGAATAGGGGTAATAAAGCTGGGGGGTGGGCAGGGTGGAGGTGGGGAGAGACTGTCCACACCCAGGGCAGTCTGTGCAGACTGTGTTTTCACCCGGTCAAGCAGGTGATTGTGCCTTCCGTCGCCTGATACGGTGCCACCCCGCACCCTCAGTCTCCCCGGGGCACAGGGAGTGTGGTGCCCACTCCTCTTCATTCTCAAGGTGCTTCCATTGGCCAGAACCCATGCCAGGACTCACAGGGATCTGATCGTGCCGGGAGTCCCAGGGTCCCATGGAGGAGCACGGGGTCACGGCACCCAGGTCCACTGCTACACGCACAGAACTCACAGCTCAGGAAAGGTCCAAAGGAAAGAAGTTAATGGTGGTTCCTTCTCAAGCCCCCAAAACTTAGGAGACTTGGAAACAGAGATGGAAGGCAGGCATACTGTTCTCTCTACATCCTTTCGTGCAGTTTAAAACTACAAAGCAATACAGGCATGGTAAAAGTGATGTTTGAAAATGTTACAGTGTGTGCAGGACCCTGGCTTAGTTGCACGACTGACACTTGAGGACCTGGCGGGGGAAGCACCCCCAGGGCACTGGAGCTTCTCATTTATCTGCAAAATTTCTACTCCATACATCCATGCATCCACCCAAAGTTTTTCAATCAAGTTTTTATTGAGTACCTGTTCTTCCAGGCCAATTCTAGGCCCCATGATTATAAATTATTCTTATAAGAAAGGCTTTTATCCTCAAGGAATTAAAAACTCAGTAAAAGAAAGAGAAGTTTGTGAATAATTATAATGAAATTTGATACATCCACCCATTCAGGTATGCACACAGGATCCTAGTGGTCCAGATAAGAGAGGACACAGAGGCAGACTTCCTGGAGGAGGTGAGGGATAATGGAGGGGGTCAGGATAGGCTGCTGAATGGTGGCACAACTTAGAACTTTGCTTCTCTGGAGCACTTAAAAGGCTCCTATGATTAGAAGAGACACCACTCAATTTCAAAATGTAACTGGAAGGAAACTGGTAAAAATTGAGGAAAATGACCATACGCCTTAATTGCTCTTATTTGCTGTTGGGATAGAGAAGAGAGCTGCTTCTCTGAGGTCTCACGTCAGGTATACAATCTGACTCCGGTGATGTGGAAGGCAAAGATCTCCTGGACACGGCAGAAAATGCTAGACAATCAGGGAATGGGGGGTCGAGGAGTCAGCTGCAGGAAGGGCCCCCTGGAGTAAACAGGGCCAGCTGCTTCCTCGCTTTGTAGGCAGCAAACACAGCAGGGGGCTGCTGGGGCATCAGGAAGAAGGTGCAGGAGGGAGTGAGGTGGAAAGTCAGCCAGAACAACCATAAGATGAGGGAGGTGACACTATCGGGCAGGGCCCTGCATGCCCTACATTTAAAAGGGAATTAGCACTCAGCTTCTCCAGTGAATATGCTGGATGCATCCTAAGAACCAGGGATAAAGCAAGAAGAGGTTTTTCAAACAGCGACAGCTGAGACACGTTCTTATTCAGATGGCTTTCTTGTTCTTCTGTGGCCATGAGAATTAGATTTCATGGCACACCAGTCAAACCTCATCCACCTATTCTGCTTGGGGGCGGAGGAGGGAGAGTGGAGAAGGGGAGTATGTGTGCATTTGGACTGAACTGGGGTCTGACATCCGGATTTAGGTTGGGTGCATTTTGCTTTTGAAGCAAAGGGTCTTTTTCTGGAGAGAAGTGCTGGAGCTGAAACCGTCCCCAAACCCTTCCCGTTGAGGTTCAAGTCACTGAGACACATCAGATGGTCTAGGGTACAAATGAGCACTCTACTCGGCCCTTGCAGTGTGAAAGCAGCCTCGGACAGCACGAGGCCCTCAGGGTCTAAGTTCTAGGGATTTGCTGTGCATCGTGCCTATAGTTAGCAACATGGTACTATGCACATGGAAAGTTCTTAAGAAGTTAGATCTCATGTTAAGTGTTCTTACCACACACACATACCTAAAAACAAAACAAAGGGACAAGGAAACTTTTGGAGGTGATGGAAATGTATATTGCCATGATTGTGGTGATGGTATCATGGCTGTAGGCATTTATCCAAATTAATCAAATTGTGTACATTAAATCTGTGCAGTTTTTTGTATATGAGTTACACCCTAATAAAGCTATGAAAAGAAGAACTAGAAAAATATGCACAGAAATGTGCAAAGATGTACTTAGAAGATTATTTTTTGCAGGATTTTCTACAAAGAGGAGAAATGGGAAACAGTCTACGTCATGCTGTAGAACCACATTTACTAAGATTCTCGTGCATCCTCTGCTTGGACAGAGTAATAGGTGGAAGGGGATGGACACACTGACGCAACAGCTCTGGTTCTTGAAAAGCACGGGCACAGTAGAAATTATAAGGGTTACAGAGATGAGTGTTGTTACTGCCATAGAAGCTCTACAGGAAGGAAATAACAGAATCAGGTCAACCAATTACCAACTGAGGGCAAGGCGAGAATGCCAGAAATTATCCATGCTAATATTTAAAGGGACTCTCATCTCCTGCAGGCAGAGGGCAGACTGTGCTGAAAATCAGGCCCAAGACTTCATTGTAAGAGTGGCAGAATTATAAAGAGGCTGAATGCACAACCCAGTATGTCTCCTATGCTGACTATTGAGAACTTTGAACCATTATATTCCTCTGAACTCTATGGGTCAACAGAAGTGGCTTTCTCCTCTTGCTAGAGGAGACCAACCTTGTTGCCTGGAGATCAGAGTAGAAAGTTTCTTGGTATAAGTATATTCTCCAATGACTGTGGACTTAACATTCTGGTGAGGATACTTAGAGCTGGGAGAAAGTATCTTGTTGGAATGGCTTCTTCTTGAAGCTTGGAAACAATGCAATGAGACAGAGATGTTAGAATTGCCTTGGCAGAGTTCTTGGGAAGATGTCAACAGACTTAGAGGCACACAGGCTAGAACAGATCTTAATGGAAGACCAGACAGCTCACCAGCCCACTGTGTTTCCTGGGAGGGTCCAAAGAAAAGTACTCCCAGTAAAGAAATAAGGAATGTGCTAGTGTAGAGGACCCCGGCCTTGCTAGCTTCCTCTATAGCCCAGGGTTGAGAGTTGGAGACACTGCAGCAGAACTAGGCTCCCTAAGTATCCATGAAAATGACAGAATGAATGCACCACCCAGTATGTCTCTCACGCTGAAGAGCAGGTGCAAGGTGGTGGCTTGTAACCACCAGAGGCGTGGTGGATTTAATGATCATAATGGACAGCAAAGCTGGAATAGCAACTAGGAGGATGCAAACTGCAGGGCCGCTCTGTGGCAAAGACCAACAGGCCATGGCATTATTGTTAGGGACCCAGCAAGGGCACTGCTTGGCTTATACAACCAAACTAGACCAAGGGCAGATGATCAGAATGCTGAAGTTGGCTGCCCAATGGATATAATGATCCTTCATCCAGTTTCCAGCTCCAAGCCAGTTCTCAGATCCAGAGTCCTGTAATTGAGGGAGAGATACTAGATTCTCTTGCAGACAGTTCTACAAAGACTCAGGAAAAATATCTAGTACTAATTGCCGCAATCCTTCTCCAAAGGGACCTACGTGGTGGGGAGAGAAATACCCACACAGTGTACACTGCGCCGTGCGCTGCAGAAAGGGAAGTAGCCACGTATTTCAAGAGCTGCTGGATCCAGGGTTTGAGCCGACACCATAGCAGAGAAACCAAAGCACCATCATGATGACCTTGTTAGACTGGGTGAATGAAAACTAGGTGATAAATGGAGTCTTGGCCCAAGTCCATTTCATAAATGCCCAACAAGTCTGCCACCCCACACTGCGACAATTTCCGTGGTTTCTGAGTGCTTAATTGGGTTGGATATACTTAGCAGCTGGAAGAACCCTCCCATTGGTTCCTGACCTGCAGGGTGAGAGCTATTATAGTGGAAAGAGCCAAGTGGAAGCCCCTGAAACTGCTCACCACTCCAGCCAAGATAGCAAATTAGAAACAATAACTCATTCCAGCTGCAATGGCAGAAACTAGGGCAACACTGGAAGACTGAAAGGTTGCAAAGGTGGTTGTCCCCCAATCTCCAATTAATTCACCGATATGGCTTTTGTAAAACATCAGACGGATGGTAAAGGATGTTGGTAAGCCAGTGTAAATATAGCCCATTAATCCAATTACAGCTGCTCTGTTAGGTGTCCCGGTATCTATGTCGGAACAGACCTACACAAGGGTAGGCTCTTGGTATGTAGCTATTATATTGTATTTCACCAATGGAATGGCTCAACATGTCGGTTTGGATAGAAATTAGAGTTGACACACTGAACCCAAGATAGGGGAGGTTCTAAAGCAGTGGTAGGGGAGTCTTCTCAGGGCATAGAGCAGTACCCCAGGCCATCAGAGAGAAGCGGCCTGAGATAAGGAGAGACACAGATTCCCTGGTGGTGGCAAATGTCCAGCTGGATATAAAAAGAATAGCTTTAGAACACAAGAAACAAATGCTTAGGAATTAATTTTTAAAAACACCATTGACTATGAAATACTTTGGAACAAATTTAAGAAGACACTTACATTTTAAAATGTAAGAAATCTTAACAAAAAACCATAAAACAAGATCTAAGCATAAGGAAATAACCAGAAAAAAAAAATAATGACAACAGCAAGCACTAATACAGCACTTACACGGCAGGTGTTAGAGTAAATGCCTTGCTCATCGCGGTTTGGGTGGGAATACTTAATGTCACCCGATGTCCATTGTCTCTAAATTAATGTTTGAACTGACTGTAATCAAATTAGGACCCCCATGGCATTTTTAAATTGTATAGACTACTTTAAATTTTCATTTGGCTGAATAAATTCCCGAGAACTGACAAGAAACAAGCAAAAGAAGCCTGATGCGGAGAGTTGTCTCAACAGCCAATGTAATCAGGGCAATATTGATTTTTATAGAAACATACAAGTAAAATGAAACAGAATTGAGAAGAATTAGTTAGACAGAGAGAGAGAGAGATAAGGTAGATAGGTAGACAGGTAGGTAGGTAGGTAGATTAGATAGATAGATTAGATAGATGATAGATAGATAGATAGATAGATAGATAGATAGATAGATAGATAGATAGATAGATAGATAGATAGATAGATAAGGTAGATAGGTAGGTAGGTAGATAGGTAGGTAGGTAGGTAGATAGATAGATTAGATAGATGATAGATAGATAGATAGATAGATAGATAGATAGATAGATAGATAGATAGATAGATAAGGTAGATAGGTAGGTAGGTAGATAGGTAGGTAGGTAGGTAGGTAGATAGATAGATAGATAGATAGATAGATAAGGTAGATAGATAAGGTAGATAGGTAGGTAGGTAGATAGATACATAGATAGATAGATAGATAGATAGATAGATAGATAGATAGATAGATTAGATGGATAGATAGATAGATAGATAGATAGATAGGGTAGATAGGTAGGTAGGTAGACAGATTAAATAGATAGATTAGATAGGTAGATAGATAGATAAGATAGATAAGATAGATTGGTAGGTAGGTAGATAGATAGATAGATTAGATAGATGATAGATAGATAGATAAGGTAGATAGGTAGGTAGGTAGATAGGTAGGTAGGTAGGTAGGTAGATAGATAGATAGATAGATAGATAGATAGATAAGGTAGATAGATAAGGTAGATAGGTAGGTAGGTAGATAGATACATAGATAGATAGATAGGTAGATAGGTAGATAAGGTAGATAGGTAGATAGGTAGATAGGTAGATAGGTAGGCAGGTAGGTAGATAGATAGATAGACAGACAGATAGATAGATAGATAGATAGATAGATAGATAGATAGATAGATAGATAGATAGATAGATGTAGTATTTAATTTACTGGGGGAGGGGAATCATGGTTTACTTAATAAGGATGCTTTATGAAGTCTACCTAGACACGTCTACCTAGACACGTCTGCCCCAGGAAGGCAGGTCCCACAGCAGTTTGTTATCCAACAGAGAGAGGGAGTAGGGAGAGCATGACCATGAGGGCATGAAGAGTTTTCACCCAGTGACCATCCCCACGAATATCTGTGGACCCAAAGGTGTCTCCCGATACTTTTCAACTAGCTTAGGGACTCTACCTTTTCTGTGCGAGGAAAGGTCTGGGGGAGGTAGAGGAGAAAAGCAAGAAGGGGGTTATCAGGAGGGTAAGCACGAAGGGAATGGTAAAGTCCTGCCTTCTCCAGGGGAAGAGGAGGAAGGCTCAGCAGAGGGTCAACACCATCACCTCAAACAGCCGAGTGATGGGGGAGGGACAGACAGTCAGAAAGAGACAGAGAACTGGAATCTCTGGAGCCATTCCAGCCTGAAGCGAGATCCACCTCCAGATGCCCCCAGTTACGTGGACCCGTTACCTTCCTTTTATTGCTTAAACTGGTTGAGTGGGTTTCTGACTCTTTTAACTCAGAGTTTTGAATAGTCCAGTCAATGAGACATGCATGGCTTGTACAGTGGAAGACAACCCCTTTCCATCACTCACACGGTGTAGACCAGGTCTAACTGCTGCAAGAAGAGCATCTCCTAGGTACAAGTGGTGGTGCCCTGCAGCTAGCATGGAGGGAGCCTGCGTTATCTGGGATGGGGAGGGGTGGGGTGGTGAGCAGAGAAGGCAGGAAAGAAAGGATGGAGGAAGCTTGGTTTCTACTTTGCCAGGAGTCAGTCTGTGAACTTAAACCTGGCTGGCAGTATTCTGCTAAGAAGTTAAACCTGGCTGGCAGTATTCTGCTAAGAAGTTAAATGTGCTGCCGTGAGCTTCTCCTGAAACTTTGAGAAACCCCAAACTTCCCCAGCCTGATATGCTACTTTTCTAGCTTCCTAAACCCGAGCCTTTAGAGACACAGGGACTTCTGCAGGCTCTTCCCTGACATTTGTCTTTCTTAAGGTTGCTGATCCTTCCAGCCTTAGTGAATTCACTAGTCCAGTAACAGGACCCATGTCCCTTTCTTTCATCCTTTTTCTTGACTTCTTGATCTCCCCTTAGAAACACAGAGCCCCTCATCTATGATGGAGAGAATTACAGGCCAGTGAGTCCTGAGCATACAATCTGTGCCACTAAAACGTGTAGTTTGAAAAGACCCTTCCCTGCGCTTCTGGTCAAGTGAGAACGTAGTCTCTGCCAAATGCTCTCTGATGTGGAGGAGCAATGCCACCCCTCTCTTCACCCCAGGAAGCATCTCTGTCCTGGGCCCAAACCAGGAGCCTGCTATTTCAGTGTGAGGTCCAGATACGCCTCCGCTGGCCCCAGTCATCCCTCTCTCTTGATTAATCCCACCACTGGTGCCGCTGCCACAGCCAAAGCCTAGCCAGAGCTGGCTCCCAGAACTGGGCCCAGAGCCTGATCTCCTCAAGTTGTGTTTTGGCACCAAATACTCATATTTATGCATTTACCAACTTGGCTCCAGATCAGGCACTAATGTGTTATCAAGTCAGTGCAGGTTTTTGTTAGTGTGATATTATTATATCCAAGGCCCATAAATGCCCAGATATTACCGAGGGACCTGTATATTAGGAACCACGGAAGAATTACAATTAATCATTACTTAGTAGATGGCAAGCACCTGATATGCCCACTGGCATTTTCTGGATTTTCTGGCAAAACTGAATAGGAAATGTGGCCTCCTCCCTCTACTGGATTTAATATGATCAAGCTTTCAAAGCTGGTCTCAAACTATTCACCCAACTGCAGGTATGGAGGAAGTAGATAAGAGAGATTTTTATCAGCTTGCCTTGCCCTGTCTGCTTGCCGCATACCAGAAGAGACAGCTCATGAATGCTCAGCCTCCACTCATACTAATTCTTCCTGATAATAACCCTGGCCTAATATTTTTATTTGTTTATCAATTATTTACTAAGCACTTAATATATGTCAGGCACTGCTCTGGGCAATGAGGACACAACAGGACAGAAAAAATTACTATCCTCATCAAGCTTACATTACCAGGGGAGAAACAGACCACAGTCAAATAAATAAAGCCAATAAAAATAATTAAAACGTGGAAGCTGATTTAAGAGTAATTAACATGGCACTATGCTGCTGAGTAATTGACAAGGGTGCTGGAGTAGCTTGGGTTGTTTGTGAAGGCATTTCAGAGGAGATATTTGATGTGAATCTGATGAGTGAGAAGGCATCTGTTGTGCAAGGAGCCAGGAGAGGTTCATTAGAGTAGAAGTATCATGTGCAAAGGTCCAGAGGTCAGGAAGACTTTAGCACATTCTCAGAATAGCCAGTAGGGCTGCAGCACAGAGGTTGAGAAGAAGGGGTCTATGAGTGAGGTTGGAGGAGGGGTTAGAGCCAGACCATGTGGGGCTGGCAAGGCCATTATGCATGTGGTTAAGACATCGGTGTTTATTCTAAGAGCATTGGGAAACCAGTGGGGAGTAATAAGCAAGAAAGAGAGAAAATCTGATGTATCTTTTAGGAGGATTTCTCTTGCTGCCATGTGGATATTAGACTACAGGAAAGCAATGAGGACACATGTTAGAAAACTAGCAGAAGTCCAGTTAGTTCCGGACTCTGAGCAACTGAATCAGCAATTTTTCCTCCCTTGAAGGTGAAGAGGATGGAAAAATTGGTTGCCAAAGAGGAAAGCATGGAGAAAACCCTAAAGGCTACACACACACACACACACACCCTGTTATAACTAATAAACGAATAAAGTTGCAGGATAGAAACTCAACATATAAAAATCAGTTGATAATTCCAATGAGTTATCCAGAAAGAAAATTAAGAAAACAATCTCATTTGCAATAACATCAAAAAGAATAAAATAAATAAGGAATAAACTTAGCAATAAACTTAACCAAAGAGGCATAAACTTTACTAAGGAGGCAATAGACACGTACCCTGAAAACTACATAACATGGATGCGAGAAATTACAGACAACACAGACAAGTGGAGAGACATTGTGTGTTCATGGAGTGGAAGGCTTACCATTGGTAAAATGTTTAGCCTGAGCTAATATATCACCGGGGTGGATACTATCAGAGGACAGAGTATGATCTTACCAAATTTGTGTTGATCAGCTTTCGTTTCACTTCCAGGTCAATTCATGCTGATTTCCCTGTAGGAGTGTCTTTCCCTTGCTCTCTCTCCTCCTTTCCTATTCTCTCTGGGGCTTTAGGGCTCCCATTTCCCTGTGGCTACTTGACATAAGGAATTCCCGAGCAGCCGTGACTCATTTTCGCTTATTGACCTATTTTCTTATTGAAGTGTAGTCGGTTTGCAATGTTGTGTTAGTTTCTGGTGTACAGCATAGTGATTCAGTTACACGTATATAGATATATATTCTTTTCATATTTTTTCATTATAGGCTATTATAAGATACTGAACATAGTTCCCTGTGCTCTACAGTAGGGCCTTGTTGTTTATTTGTTTTCTATATAATAGTTTGTATCTGCTAATCCTGAGCTCCCAACTTATCCCTTCTCACTCCCTTTTCCCCCCCGGTAACCATAAGTTTGTTTTCTATGTCTGGGAGGCTGTTTCTGTTTTATAAGTATTTGTGTCATTTTTTTCTTAGATTCCACATATAAGTGATATCATGTGATACCTGTCTTTCTCTGTCTGACTTCACTTAGTGTGATAATCTCAAGGTCCATCCATGTTGCTGCAAATGGCATTATTTCATTCTTTTTTATGGCTAAGTACTATTCCATTGTATAAATACACCACACCTTCTTTACCCAGTCCTCTGTCAATGGACACTTGGGTGGCTTCCATGTCTTGGCTACTGTCAGTAGTGCTGAGCAGCAGTAACTTCTAGATGTCCTCAGAGGAGCAGAAGCTCAGGGAAGTCAGCAAGAGCAAAGCCCCACCTCGGGCCCCTCATGGCATCTCCCAAAGAACTCACTCCCCACCCCCTCCTCTCCCTGGCCCAGGGGAGAACCACCAGGAGCCATCAAGACAGCTGAGGGACAGCTGGGCAGCAGCAACTACTTGACAAAGTGTGCTTCCGCCCCCTCCCTCCCTGCACGCACATCTCAACGTGCCAGGGGAGGAGGAGGAGGAGGAGAGAAGAGAATAGTTTTACTCTCCCCACACCAAGACCTCAGCCAAGCCCCGACCAGCTCCAGGGGAGAGAGGAGGTGAACATAGACTGGGGTGAGACTGGAGCCCTGCTGTTGAGAACACTGCAGGGACCCGCTGAGACTCACTATTCAGAGGCTGTGTTCTTCCCTACAAGTGCCACCCCCCAGCAGATGTGTGTGGTGGCAGGAGGGAGGGCTCAGGGGGTGGCAGGTATATGGTGAAGCTCAAGTCCAGGGCCATTGGAAGCTCTGGCTTGAAGAGCCTCACCATTTTATCCCTGGTGCTACCATAGCATTATTTCTCTGGCACCCACAGGTGAAAAAGGGACAGCAAGCATCGCGACAGAGAAAAGTCAGGAGCTGAACTAACCAATGACTATGCATCTTCTCCAGAACAGGGTTTCCACGTGCGGGCACAGCGCCGGGAGGATCATGTGCGTCATCTCTTTTGACCCTCCCAACAACCCGAGGAGGAAGAGACTAGAGCAATAAAAATTTGGTTCAGAGAGGTTAAGTAGTTTGCCCATGGCACGTGTGTTTTGTGTCCAAGTCTTAATTTATAAAGGTGACTGGGTGATGAGACAGAGATCAATGTCATTGGAAGTAAAATGGAATGCGACTCACTGTCCCTCTAGACACAGGAGGCAAGGCTCACCACGCAGGGCCACAGAAGGAACGGGTGGTTTTGATCAGGAAGCAGAAGCAGGAGAGAGGGGAAGGTTTAGGCCACTGTCCTTACTGGTTGTCTATGGGAAAAGCAAGTAGGGCGAGTGAACAACTTAGAATCGGCTGGTTTGAATCATTTTAGTGTGCTTTGGGCTACGGGGGCGGTCCCTAGCTGCCTGGCACTGGCCGCTGCATGATTAAGACAGAGCAATGTTGCTTCCTGGGTACACAGGCCAGACAGAGGAGGTACGGCTCCAGGCTGGTCACCCGGTGCATCCAGGCCACCTGCGGCACGAGTCCTTCCGCACGCCTAAAAGCTGCTAGCCCAGGCTTCTCCTCAGCCAGAAAGGCATTTTTTAAGATGTCAAAACCTCATAATATACAGGACATAAAACATGATTAAGACACCGTGAAGCTAGAGAGAGCGGAGCTGGGATTCAAACCCAGGTCTTCGCACGCTAACTTCCCTACGTCGTGAGGTTGTCCGCGTCGGCATCAGGACTGAGGTTCGCGGCCCGCTGTCCGGAGCTGACTTCTGCTGAGGCTCGGGGGAGCCCGGGTGGGCCTGAGGGGCAGGAGGTCGAGCTGGCCAGGACCCGGCACCACCACTGCTGGCACACCAACAACTAGGGCAGCAAGAAGCTCCATTCACGCTTGTCAGTCCGAGCAAATCCCCCAAGGGGCCGACGGGGCGCAAGTATCCAGGACTCGCTGAAGCTCCCTTTACCTGGTGTCTGGGCGTTTCTGTGGGTTACATGGAACTCATGAGAGTCCCCGGGGAGGGCTTGTGAATCTGCAGCAGATTCGGGGGGAGCCAAAAGTGACATCGTCCAGGAGGCGAAGGCGGGAAAGGCAAATTAAGCCGCTTGTGAAGACCTCCACAGGCTCGGGTGCTGGGATCGTCCTCTTCTATGTTCTGACTCTAATGAGGATGGAAGCGGGCAGTCACACAGCAGAGGAGAGTCAGTCAGAACCCACGGGCATCTCCTCCACAGGCAGAGGACCTGAGAGTAGTCCTCGTTAGAGAAAGACTAAACTGAGTTTCAAGGGAGCCATTAGCACATGCTGTCCGGCATGAGTGGCAGATAATGAAGGGCCTTTAAGTTTTCTTTTGTGATTTTAGACTCGAGTGGAAGAGGTCTGGACAGCCCGAAAACATTAATTTAAAGGTGCACACACTCACATGCACACACACACACAGCTTACACACGGTGACACCACCATCTTACCACCCAGATCTGCCAGTTACCAGGCAGGGCCAGTCAAGGTGAGACCCACACTGTTTGGACCAATTTAACTTCACAGGCAGCTGGAGAATAATATGGATTTCCATCACTCTTCTTTCTTTTTATCTTCTTTTAAGTATTTCTCTTTGACACTCACTCTTGCCTTGCACAGACGGCTCCTGTTGGCTCTTTCCTCTATTCGTTGCTCATTCATTTATTCATTCACTTATTCTAGACTCCAAATGAGTTTCTTTCTCTGTTCCAGGACTCATGCTGGAGCTGAAAAGACAAACAGGAGGCAGCTTCCCTCTGTGGTTGGGACATGGTGTTTAGCTCCAGGAGTGCTCTGCTCTCTGCCATGCAAGCATGGCTCTAATTGGTAGATGCTGTGTTGTTTGCCACCCAAATGTGATTTTACTTTGAACAGGATTTAAAATTGATGACTGAACTAATTTTTTAAATCATAAAAGCATTACACACACACACACACAACTATGTTTTCTTCAATCCCAAACACAGGCATTCTGCCAAGCACTGATGGGGATGGCCATTCTCCTTTGAAATTAATTATAACACTCATAATTAAATAAACTTGATTTAGAGCCATGCTTTTTATAATGCCAGTATTAACTGTCATGGTTTGGCTTCTCCTCCATTCCTTTCATTTCAGCATTTATGCTTGGAGGTTCTGAAGTGACAGAAAACCCAGAATATCGATGGCCAATATTTAAGAAGCTCCTCATTTTCGGCCAGGCCCTGCCCTAAACGCTTTTCATGCATTGCTTCATCTAATCCTTACTTTATACCTAGCAGCTATACACTGTCTTACTCTGTTTAACGGATGAGGAAACTGAGGCACAGAGAGGTTAAGCAGTCATGCAGCTAGTAATTTGGCAGAGCTGAGATTCAAACCCATGCTGCCTGGCCCCAAGAGCCCACTTCTTGGCCACTATGCTACACCAAATCACAAAGCAAAAGTAAACACTGCCAGTGCAAAGACTGTAGGGTAAATTAGCCCCCAGACAGGCAGGATTGAAAAATCTCTCCATAGCTCAAGCAGAAAACTGAAATTATAATAATTTGACAGATAGATCTGAAGCTTAGTGGGAAGTTATTTTTTCTTGTCAAAAGAAAGTGCTTCCCCTCCCCCGCTCCCCTGCCCACACGAATGCTTACTGCCATCACTACACAAACCTACCTATAAACTCTCCGTGTTTATGGGCCTTCTACAACCATAGCATTTAGAAATCAAATAAGAACAAAATATAGAATTAATCTCAAATTACTAACATAAATGTCGTGGGTTAGGTGACGCTTTGCTGAAACTAAATTGCTATATCCAGTGCGACCACGGTCCCAACTGCCACAGGAAGGGCCTTTTGAACACACGCATCTAGGCTGCCTGGTGCTATATGACCAGTCTGTCCTCCAAGCCATTCTCTCCACTAGGGCTTTGGCCCTTTTTTCACATAGAGAGCCAGGGCACCACGTGGCCTCGCTGGCTGGGAAGGCCTCCATGCTGCACGGAAGCACACTGTCCTTCTTGTAACCTACACAATGAAAGAAACACTGCTTATGGGGGCGTGGAAATTGCATTGTTCCTGAGAAAGGGAAAACCAATGCAACAAAACGAACTTTGCTCAGGTTCTCATCAGGGCTCATTTGATCCTGTTTGGCAGAGTTTTAATAAACTTAGTTATCTGGTTTCTCAATAGAGCAAAATGGAGGCAGCAAACTAAAAGAAGGGAGAGAGACCGCTGTAGGCAAGAGGACTGAAAATAGTAAGAAATGCCAGCTGAAAGCAAGAAAGAATAGAGTGGAGCCCGACAGGGCGGAGCCAAGAGGGGGCGGAGTCGGAAAAAGAAAGAAAGGAAAAACAATACCCATCACGGGCCGCTCAGGGACAGCCCAAATTGCTCCAAATACACCTGGTCCCATTATAGAAAAATACAATAACTACGCTCCCCGTGATGACTGAGTCATAAAGGAAAGTTTAGATGGTTCCCTTCACTCTATGTAAGATGTCAGAAAACGTAAAATGCACTTGTCAAAGATGTGCAATGAAAATGATGAAAGAAAGAAAGGGTTTCTGCACTTAAAGGGCAAGCTGCCTAAATTTGCCCCTTCGGAACAGACGAGCTCCTGAGACATCGTAATTGTGGAGAATTGTTACAATTATAATGTCTCATCTGCATGTATTCTCTCATGTTAGAACGTAAGGAACTTTAGAACAGCGTCTGCGAATTTATTCCTGGCTCCTGTAGTACCTAAAATAGACTGTCGTTCAGAGTGGGAACCACATGTTGTCATCATTGTGATCACTGCACACTGTCCCAGGCTCCGCACTCATGACTCCTCCTAACATGCCTGCAGAGTGGTCCTGTCCTTAGCCCCACGTGGTGGCTCTGTGAGCGCCCACCGGGCTAGGATGGACTACATTTCCCAGAATCCCCTTTGCTGGGCACTTCCGGTGGGGATGGGCCACCGGGGATCTTTTTCGCGCCAGAGTTTTGAGGGCGGAAGTGAGGAGGTGGCTGCCGTCTTGTTTTTACTCTCTTGCATCACTGATGAGCGGACTCACCACGTTGCCCTGGGGCAGCCTTTAGACTTGCAACTGCTCCACCTATCCCTGGGCCCGCCTTCAGCTTTGCCATTTCCTGGGGTCAGATGTGCATTTAGCTGTGTGATAAAAGAGGTACAGCTTCTCTTGCAGGACGTCCACTTCACTGAAGTTGGAGGCAGTGTGAACTTACGTGGATTCGGGTTGGTTCTTGTGGGTTCCTGTTAGTGTCTGTGGCTTCCAACTTGTCCTTGTTCTTCTCTGCTTACAGCTGCCTGCCTGCTCTGCAGATCTCAAGTACCAGCATCAGAGAGGAAGGCAAGAGCTTTGCAGAAACTGTTTAACTGGCTCCCACAGTTGAATAACACCGAATCCTTAATAGACAGATCTCCTGGTGTGGTTCTGCTTCTCTGAATCCTGACTGATAGGCCCCATTTCACAGATGAGGAAAGTGAGGCTCAGGGAGCATGAGTAACTTGTGTGAGGCCACAGAGCAAGTGAAGGGGTAGAGCCAGACTTAGAATTCAGTCTGTCCAGCACTTGTGTTCTTACTTATTAGGCTGTGTGGCCTTACTGATAAAAATTCACTAAATGAGTAGATTCAGATAAATAAAACATTGGAAATGGTAGGAGTTTCAAAGTCAGGAAGACATTTCATTTTCTTGAATACCTACTCGGTTCCCAGAGAGGCTGGTCCTGGAACTAGGCATACCAGTGGCTCTAGAATCTAGTTTATGAACTATCACCATGGGCCCTTTCAATCCTGTTTATGATTAAACAACCACCAGTCAAATCTGGCTAGAGCTGTAAGCATAGCTTTCTCCTCCTTTGAAAACACTTTTAGAAGCATCCTCACAGACACAACTGTCTAGTAGAATGTGAAGGCAAAGATAAACATGCATACATTAGTGTCAGAAAGGGCTCTAGGGCAGTGATTTTATTTTCCATTCAGCGTGCTTCAGTTAGTGAAATACATGACTAGTCACTTCTACTTAAAGTGACAATAGAGAAGATTAATCCAGACACACCGTATCTTCTGAATATAGGCATGCAATTTGCATACACCAATGTTGCTAAACTCTAAAAAGCAACTTGACATTTACTTTTATTTAGGATTTTTAGGGGGAGATGTACCTCACTTATCCTACTATGGAAATTTCTAATGTCAGGGAAGAGCTCTGACCTGGAAATCATAAGATCTCAGGTCTAATCCTGGATGTACCATTCAAAGCTGTGCAACTCTGGGCAAAGCACTTCCCGTCTCTTCCGTGGGTTGGCACATCTATGAAAGGAGAGTCCCTAAATCACATCCACGGGCCTTTGTGATGCTTTGTAACATCTTCCCAACTTGACTGATCATTAGTATTTGCCATCCAGTTATAGGATAATCAAATGAGAACTTAAAGTTTTATAACATATGTTCCTTCCAGAAAGCATATTAAAAATCAAATGAAAACAATTTCGTTGTATGCAAATCTAATTCCACAGTGATAAGAGCACTCACGTCACATGAACCTCAGTCTTCTAAGGACTGCTCCTCCACTAGGAGATCCTGCGAGATCTTTTTTTCTAGGAAACTGAGTAAAACCCTATCTGATTAATTCTTGAACTTGAAGGAAAGCCCAGGAAGGGCAAGAAATAAAAGAGATGTCTGTCTGTGTAATTTGAAGATGGGATTTCAAGTCTTTTGAGATGGTCCAACACCTGGAATTACATCAACATGTGGTTTCTTCTTGCTCATCTAATATGTGCCAGAACAGTAGTTCCTGTAATTAACTAAAACAAATATGAGGCGTGGTTTCTATCTGCAAGGAGCTTGTGGAATTTGTATTGATGAAACAGGATCTTAGAATTAGAACGGGCCTTAGAGAAATGGTCTAATTCAGTGGTCCTCGAACTTCAGCCTGCATCAGAATCACCGGGACGTCCTGCTAAAACAGATTTCTGTGCCCTACCCTTGAGTTTCTGGTTAAGTAGATTTGCAGAAGCACAAGAATTTTCATTTCTAACAAATTCACACATGATTGTTGATACTGTTGGTTCGGGGGTCATACTTTAAGAACCAGCAGGCTTGGAGGCTCCCCATCTGTACTCAAGGGCTTCTAATGAGGATTGTGAACAGTCCACCTGCTACTCCAGCTTTCACAATCTGGCCTTAAACTCTTAGAAAGTTTATAAGAAACCACCCATTGGGACACCAATAATAAAGAATAATTTTTACTAGCAAATTTCCTACAAAGGGTTTATTTTCCATGGTTTGGTTCCTAAAATTTCCTATTGAGTTGAGTCAAAATTGACAAGGTTTCTAGATTGCTTTAAACACTGTCTTGTTCATTTTAAGGGTCAGCTTCAGTTAGGATTGAACCACTGTCTTTTCTACCCTTAAATATTTTGAATCTGATTCAGACCAAGTCATTTTCTGCCATGCTTAAGCAGTGAGGGAGAGTCCACAGTCCATTCTGTGGTTGAATAGCTTTTTCCAAAGTGAACCCTAAACCCACCTCCCCATTGGTGCTTGTTCTCCCCTTTGGAGCATCACAGACCAAGTCTTTACCTTCTGCTACTTAGAAATTGTTTCAATATCCAAAGGGAGCTGTCAGCACCCCACTGTCCCCCAGACACATCAATCTATCTCTCTCCTGTCTAGAAGTATCACCTCTGGTTATGTCTTTATCTCAGTTGTGACTGTATGACTTCACCTCAGCTGTTCCTGAGCTCATAGGGGCTTGGGGTAAACTCAAACTAAGGCTAGGTTTATTTTTATCAATCCAAAAATACTTACCGAGGACTTCCTACATGCCAAGCACCATGGAAGATTCAGTTAGAGATGAGGAAAAAACATTCTCTGCCTCAGTCTTCATGGGGTTCACATTCTCGTGGGGAAAAAATGAGTCTGTTGTATACTGACCTTCTTGACCTTCTATTCTCTCTTGCAGAACGTGTTGAATTTTTCTATACCTTTACCATCTTAAAATTAAATTTCTCCCCACATTTGAGACTTATTTTACCTGGATGTTGAAGGCTGTGTAACGTGAGCTCCCTCATTTACCTATTCAACATTGCGTATTGAGCTACACTGAGATTCACTCAGGAGTATAGTGAAATAGAAGATCGCTGGAGGAATCCTTCAGGAACTTCAGAGCATGGTAGTCGAGGTGAACTACAAAACTGTGATGGTTTTAAAACATGACCCCAAAATTCTTTGACATTCCCACCAGCAAGAGTTGGGCTGGGGGGTCTGTGTCCCCTCCCCTTGACCCTTGATAGGCATGTGATGCTTCGACCAAAAGAGTACAGCGGGAGACAAAACTGTGTCATAAAAAGCAATGCAGTTTTCACCTTGTTCACTGGAGCATTCATGCTGGAAACTACAAGTCCCATATGAGAAGCCTGACTACCCTGCGGCTGCCATATTGTGAGCAAGTCCAGGCTACGTGTTAAATACCTGTGAGGGCATATCAGCTGAGGTTGTCCCAGCTGAGATCCTAGTTTGTGGTCAGCATCAGCTGCCAGTCATGTAAGTGAAGACGGCTCCAGATTATTCCAGCCCCCAGGGAACAGAGCCTTCCCAGCTGAGTCCCCAGACAACTTGGAACAAAGACAGATCATTCCCACAGAATCTAAGTTGTTTCATTGCACTAAGTTTTGGATAGTCTATTATGCAACAATAGTAACCAAAACAGAGACACATAACCGGGTCTGTACTCGCTGGTTCTCGTCCTTGTAAATTAGGATCAGAGCTTTTCCACATCTTTTCTGAATCTCTGTCCCCACTCCTTTTCTGTTTCTGTATCTGCTACCCTGTAATCAACCTACCCCTCTCTCTTACTCTCTCCCCACCAGCCATCTTCATCTTCAAATACACGTAGTTCTCCCCGAAATTTGTCAGACCCCATTGCCTCTTTCAGCCTTTGCCAGAGGAGGTGGTGAATGTCACAGGAACAGAACACAGAGTAAAACATGTTATAATTACGCACCTATAAGAGCCTACCCACTGCAAAAAGATGTCCAAGTCCCAATGGATGACCTGCTTGTCTCAAACAGCATTTGTAAAGCCATTTTTACAGTTCCATGGAGAAATGACTCGGTCCTATTCATCAAACAAATGATCATGAGGTAATTTAGAGACCCTATGATTCTTACTTAACTTCCAATATTCTGTCTGGGAAAACTGAAATGAATAGCCCCTTGTGAGGCCGGGAATCTGAGTGACAACTCTGTGTTCTGAGTCAGGACACTTTCAATCCTGTACTCAGATTAAATCTCTGCAGTAACCATAATGTCATCCAAACCACCATTTTTTTCCTTTTGCTTTCTGAGCATACAACACTAATGACCTTAGTACTCAACAGAAGATGAGAAAGCTTATATTAAAACAAGATCCCCTCTGGAAACTTGCTGGCATGCTAGCTGAAACCTGGGCACCCTACAGTTACCACTGGCCAGTCAGTGAAGAAATTGTGATTCAGAAGAAGGCAGAATTCATTGTCAGGAAGCCGTGGGAGTGATTCAGCAAGAGAGAAGCAGTGCTAGAGATACTTGCATTCACACGGTTGGAGTCCTGGTCAGAACATGAGAGAAGGGACCCCAGCGAAGCCTCTGGAAGGCTTTGCTGCCCAGAGAACTGTAATTCCACGAGAAGGGCAGGACCACAGTGGATGAGCTCCCCCTCCCCCAACATACAACACGAGTGGCTGCCGACTAACCTGCATCGGTTTCAAGAGGAAACAAAAATCATGCCAATATTGGTAGTTTTAGTAACAAAGGAAAGCCTGAGAAGAGCTTAAAGACCAGGTGGCAAACAAAGAAGCAAACAAACAAACAAAAAACCAATGTCTGCAACAGGCAGAAAAGGACCAAATTTATCAGCTCTCATGGATGTAGAAGCCTGACCCCTGGTGGTGTGCAAACCCGCAAGGTTCGTGCAGATCTATGCGCGTTGTCTTGATCATGGTTGTGGTTTCACCAGTGTATGCGTAACTCAAAATTGGTCGAATTGTACACTATAAATATGTGCAGCTTTTCATGTAACAAACATACCTCAATAAAGTCACGAAAAAGAAAAAAACACAGATCTGAACAACAACAAAAAAGAACTTGTTTATTGAAGTGCCTTTCTGCATCTCAAGATCTAAATGCACACAGTCCCTATCTCTTGATGGCTCCTGAGGGTACCACTCAGTCCTAGGGAAAGGTGGAATAAAATTAGCACCCGGCCCATCTCAATCTTTCCTCCAAAGCCATTAGACAGGATTTTTCTTAAAGGAAAGAGATTCTTTGTCTCTTTGACATTTGGTTGAAATATTGAAAATAAAGTATACGTAGCAGAGAGTGCCTGGCATATTCAATTCTCCATGTCTGTCAGGAAAGAAAGACAGGTACCTCACTGTAGAGTGTGATTTATGGCAACAAGAACATGAGAAAGTGTGTTTCTTTGTTGAAGTCAAAGGCGTCTTCCAATTATCGGAAAACAGGGCTTGTTTTTGAAGAGTTGGGAACAGGATGTGATGGTAGCAAACACCATGTACCTGTGAGGAGCGGAAGACAGTGTTTTGGGAGCGGTGGCCGCTCTGTAGTTTCACAAACCAGAAGGACTGTCACAGACAAGTCGCAGCACAGAAAAGAGAGCATGAGAGCATTGCAGTTCCCACCTTCGGTCCAGACTAAGCGTCCAAGCAGACCACCATGCTTTTCCTTAAACCAAAGCTAAAGCACCTTAGGGTTGAACAAAGCTATTTTTTCATGTGCAAATCTCCTCACTCAGTTAGTTCATTTATAAGCACTTGCTGAACTGTCTGGCAGGTGTCAAGGACACAGGCGAGATAATGGAGATAAACAGAACACATCCTTGACAACTCAGAACTCAGGTCTCACTGGGGAGACAGGAGAATCAGCAGTTACAAGACGACTTACCAGTGGTGAAGCAGAGATATGTGCAAGGCTCACTAGGAGAAATGACTCTCGCTGGAGAAATCCAAAAGTGCTTGGCACGAAAGAGGACCATTGACCATTGACTCAAGGATGAGTCAGAACTGGAAGAACAAAGCAGACATACTGATATGTTCTTGGCAGAGGATAGAGCACTGGGTGAACATATGTATTATGTTAGAAGCTTATGTGTGGGTTATGTGTTTGTGGATTAACACAAAACAAGGGAAAATGTGACGAACACCAGGGAGTTCTGTCCATCGAGGATAACCCAGGTGGGAGCAGCTTTGGTGAGTGAGAAGTTCCCTTTTGATGGGGAGGGGAGCAGTAACTAAAAGGGCAATGGAGAGTTGCAAGAGCAACCACACAGGGAGGCCAGGGCGTGGGCAGCTGCACCGGTTGATGGGCTGCAGACGGCAGCCCACACTCCGTTGTCCTGTGGACCAATATGGCTCACACAGATGTGGTGAGCCCTGGCATGGGACCACTTACCAACAAATGCCCAGCTCAGTGGCTTTATCCAGAAAAGACACTTCCCATTCATGAAATTGCTCTTCTGCTGTTGTCCATAGTTGGAGGTCTCAAGTCCTCAGGCTACCCTCCAGCTTAAGACCTCAATGAGATGATTGCAGAAGAATCTACTTATCCAGTTTGGGCGAACAAATTCTAGACACAGATAGAAGCTTTATTGTTCAAAGATGAAAAAATAGAAACAAAATAATATGGGACCTCTGAAAAGATCCTAAACACAGATGGATAGTATAATACTTACAAAGCAATAGAAGAACATTTTTTTGGGAAGATTTACTGCAGGAAACAGACATAAATTTTAGACACTTGTCTTGTATTGTCAACAATATTAAAACAAAAGACAACACAGTGAGATCAAAAGGCAGCTGCTAAGAGAGAGTTATAAAAAGGGAACTCAATGAGATAAGCAGAGAACATTACTTTCAAATATGTGAAAAGAGATTTTTTTAAGGCATAAAAAAAAAGAATCAACAGTGCAAAAAAAATCACATTAGTAAGGTGGAGGACAGTTCTGAAGAACTCACTCAGAATCAAGAGGAAAAGGAAAAATAAAAATATAAAAAGGGACAATGCCACAAATAGGTAGCCAAAAAGAGATCCAAAATACGGATTCATGGTATATTTGATGGAAGAAATAAGACAAATAGAGTGGAAGCAAGTACCAATGATTAAATAAAAGAAAGAATCTTAAACTGAAGACCTGAGCTGCAGGTCAAAAAATCAACGGATATTAGAGGTCCCACCAGATACAGATATGTCGTAAACTTAAGGGTGAAATAAGACAGATTTAACAGGTGACCTACCCTCCTATTTTCTAAAATCAGACCAACTTCTAAATTTTCCACTGAAACATTAATGCCAGCAGTTATCAGCAAGGTTATGGTGGAGAAGAGGGAAACCAAAATATTCTTGATGTACTTGTTTTAGTTAAGATGCTTCTTATTAAGAGACAAAAGCCCTGAGGAGGAGGAGCGAAGTGCTACGATTGGCAGTCTCAGCACCATCTCACAGAACAGGAGGGAAGCTCCCCGAAGGACTAGGGACGAAGGAGATGGGAAGTCAGGCCAGAAAGCCCACCCCCATACACACTGCGTTCCACTGTGTTCTACCCTGTGACCTCACACTCAAGTGCCCTTCTCCTTTGTGCGCACCTCCCCCAGATGCTCCTAACATGATGCTACAATCCCAGATAAAATCAATTCACCCACACGCCTTTTCTCCACAGGAAGACAACTCAGCATCTCCCCTGGCTACTGCATCCGTCTGCAAGTCCAGCATCTCTGGAAGATGTGCATTTCTCTCTATGAAGGCCATATGTGCATCCTCCAAAATCCTGCAGCCTCAGGCTAAAACGACAGATTTTGTCACTCCTAACAAGCTTAATGTTACAGTGATGGAGAGAAGGTAGGATTTACGCAGTAGTAACTAACGTAGAAAAGGGAAGAAGGGAAATTGACCTCAGTGGTCACTGGGCCGTGACAGCACCGGCTGGTGAGAAACGCAGAGGTCTCGAGCCCAGTAGTGGCACGAACAGGCTTCTCCGTCAGTAAATTGGATGGCCTGCTTTCTGCCCGCTTCGGCATCATCTTCACACCACAGCTGAGATGGGTACAAAGGAGGATTGGCGACAACACCCACTGAGCAGACCTCTGCCCCTCGGGCAGATAACACAGGCTGGGAGTTTTATAGGGGCTGAACAAACACAGGTCCCACTTAGCCAGGCTTGGCGTTTCTCTCATTATCATTCCCTTGAAACCTAGTTAAAAGAATTATATGATAAATGTCATTTCTGAAACTCTGTATAACTAACACTCATCTTAGTGAATGCTGTGGTCTCTGAATGCAGACCCTACCCATGGTGTTTCTGGCACTTAGGAACAGACCCATGTCATCATCCCACAAAGACTTGGAGCCGGACCTTGCAGACTCATGGCTGCTGCCTCTGACCATCACCCAACTGCCAAGCAAGAGCTAATGTGCTTTTGTTCCACGTGTAAAGAGAAAGTTTTAACTCTGACAAAGAATACACAGCAGAAGGCATTTGGGAGGGACTTGGTGGACCTTCAAGTGTTGTGATCTTACATCTCGATGAGTTTCCGTGCAGGCAGCTTCTCATATGGGCCCTGACGGTCACAATTTCCTGGTATTCACGCCCGTCCACTGAGCCTGGCCTGAACTTCCTGAGTGGCATCTAAGAGATCAGGTGATAAAGGACTGTGTCGTCTGTTTTGGGCACTTCCTCTCTTGCTCTCACCCTGGGGGAAGCCGGCTGCCATGTTTTGAGGCAACCCAGTAGAGAGGTCTATGTTGCTTGCCAGTCACATGAGACGGCTTGGAAGCAAATGGCCCCTCGACCCCAAGTCAAGCCTTCAGATGAGACCACGGCCCCAGCCAACACCTTCACTGTAGCCTTGTGAAAGCCTCTTAAGTCAGAGGCACCGAGCTATGCTGCCCTGGAATTATTACCTCACAGGAAAGGAGAGAGAATAAATGTGCGTTGTTTTAAGCTGCTAACTTTTGGGGTGATTCATTATGCAATAATAGGTAATTAAAACAATCTCTCACCCTCCTGCCCTGCCCTGCATTAACTTGAGTTGGGTGCAAAGAATTTGTCAGGGAGTCTGAAGATGTAAATGGCCACTGTCTTAAATAGCTGAACACCACAGACGGGGCCTTTCCTGCTTACGGGTAGGTACTTGGTACTAAAACTTGATCCTTTGTTAAGAAAATGTACTAGTCTACCGAAAACAAACCCAAAACCCAAAGCCAGCCTATTCCAACATTCTGACATCCTTCTAAAGCTCCAATCACAATAGGCACTTGGACCAAATCCTCAAACAGAAAGAGCTTTGGCTCCACAGGTAACAGTTTAACCAGTTGTTACACTGCTGCATAAGAAATACTGCCAAATTCCCAGCCAGGACTGGGGGTATCTTCACCATCTTAGAAACCACATCAGCGTAGCCAGTTCCCCATCGGGGTTCTGTACCACACTTAGACCAGCCTGAAAAAAAAGAAAGAGAGAGAATGTGTCCACTGAGATAAGTGGGAAATGCTGTGCATAAATCTCTGAGCACAGTTAAATTCAGAGGCTTCAGGGATCACATCGGACATCAGAATTCTCTATCCATCTCTCACCTTGACTCCACTTGCTTTTAACAGAGTCTCACCACATAGCAGTCACAGCGTCTCCTGGCTGCCCCAACTAACACGCTTCTCAGTATAACAATCTCGGGGGAAACAGAATTTCACTCCTTCAGTAACCCCCTAGCAGTCCCTGTGGTCAAGGATGGGATTCTCATAAAGACATAACAAGAGATATTCCCTTGACAGAGGGAGTTGTAAAGCCTGGCAGGCAGGCAGAAATGGCACACTCCACTTCTCTCTTACTGCCCGAGTGTGCTTCCCAGACCAGCAGCGTTGGAAATGGAAATGCAGCTCCGCAGCCTCCCCCCAGACCTTCTCGAGCAGCCTCTGCATTTAACAGGTTCCCCAGGTGATTTGCATGCACCCCACAGTCCAGAAGCGCTGCATTAGTAACACCCAAGTGGCCCCCCAGGCGAGAATGCAGTGGAAAACGTTTAAATGTCAGGACTTAGAAAGTATAATACCATCTATCTGCCCTGAAAGGTGGCGTTCAAAGACGTCCAGCCCTCTGAGAGAGACACAGTGAACCCAAGGATGGAGATGCTGAGATTTAAAAGGGCAAACCACGAGCATTCAAACTATTTTAAACAGAATTATGAGTAACAGGGTATCTGGGTTGAGCTGCAGGTCTGCTCTCTGAGCCTCAATTTCCTCATTTCTAAAAGAAGATGTTTCTTCAGAGGTGCTCAGCCCCAGCTGCACATTAGAATCAGCTGGGAAGGCTGACAAATACCACTGCCAGGCTCCATCCAAACCAGCTGAACCAGGATCTCCAGTGAGGAGGCCCGGACTGCCTTCGTTTAGGACTTTCAGGTGGTTCTAATAAGGATTCAGGTTTTCATCAAAGTCACATCCAGGGCGAAGTCCCAGAAAAGGCTAACATCTAGCTCATGCATGGCCTTTGCGAAAGCATGCTGGGTTTCATCCCTATGTTACAGCTGGTGTTTACGACTGCGTGGAAGGGTGGGATCTTTTCCCCTTTCGAATCCTTCATGTTCTTCAAGGAGCTGATGTCACACCGAAGGTCCGAGCTTTTCCCCTCAGGCTCTCAGTGGGCTTCTGCACGCACATTTCGGGGTGGAAGCTGAGCCCTTCCTCTAGTCTGAGAGTTCAGTGGCATCAAGGTGGCAAAGGAAAGAGGAAGGTGCTCCAGATAAAAAGGAAGAATTGGCAGTTCTCTGGAGGTGAGGATGGAGAGACAATCCAGAGAGGAGTAGAGGTAAGAACAGAAATGAGGGAAAGCAAAGATAGTAAAGCAATCCATGAGGTGACTGCTCTACAGAAGCCCACATTTTATTACAATATACAACGTGGCTGGTGTGAGTGGATATTCTGTGGAGACCAAAAAGGGGCTGACATTTATGAAGATGAGGATTTCAATCCAGCAGAGGTAGCATCTACAGATAACATTATTGAACTTTGAGGAGCCTAAGCCAGGACCTGCAGAAGCACTTTGGGAGGAGAGCAAAACTAATGGATGTCCATGGTAATTGCATCCAGATCTCCAAGGGCAGTGGCTCTCCAAGTGACAACTGCTTGTATCTTGCTTCCTCTCTGAATAAACTCATCTTGGCTCTACATAGCTCCCTTTATACTGTCATTCCTTCTTTCATGTGGGAGCCACTGATATGAGCTGGGGACACAGTGGAAAGAAAATAGACAGGTCACGGGGATTAATGTCCAGTGTGGAGGATAGTTATTAATTAAGTTTATAATTGTAAATTGAGGTCAGAGCTATGAAGGGAAGAAATGTGGCTCTATGAGAACAGATAAGAAAGGAATTCATGATGGAAAAGGTGGTCGGAGAAGGTCTTCATGAAAGAAAGATGTTTGAGTTGAGATCAGAGTAAGGGGGGGAGGGTGCATCCACGCCACAGAGTTCGGTCTTCAGCACAAGATCAACAGGAAGCTATTGAACATTTCCAGGCAGAGGGTGAAAAAAATCACTGTGCGGTGTGGAGAAAAGGGTGAGAGGCTCCGAGCAGATGTGGCAAGACTAATCACAAGGCTCTTCCCATAGTCCAGCCAGAGTGATGACTTGAATCCCAGCAACAGCAGTAGGGATGGAAAGATGTTACCTGCAGATTTAGCAGGTCAAATTGGCAGGACTTGGTGCTGGATTCAGAGTGAGGAGTGAAAGAGAACGAGGTTTCCTGAGTGTCTGGCTAGTGCCCCAGGGTGGATGGCACTGCAACTCAGAGGCAGAGTAGGAACCTAACATCAGATTATTCCCCTCTCCTGTTGTGCTGTTTCCATTTAGAGGTTCCAAATAAGCAAGCCAGCTAGTAAGAAGGCCAGCAGGTCCGATGGAGGGAGGAAACTCTTATGAGCTACATTTTGCCCCGTGGCTGCACATCCCACCTCTCAGGTAGCTCCTGACCTACACCCCCCAACTCCTGTCGTCTGAGA
Organism: Camelus bactrianus; assembly: GCF_048773025.1. Taxonomy (NCBI): domain Eukaryota; kingdom Metazoa; phylum Chordata; class Mammalia; order Artiodactyla; family Camelidae; genus Camelus; species Camelus bactrianus. The sequence continues at coordinate 5,258,621 of NC_133554.1, forward strand.
TAAGGATGATGATACTCTTCCTGAGGGATTCCCTCGGAAACTCTTCAGAATTTCTAGGTGACCAAAGAGAGGCCCTCATTCTGTTCAGCCACAGCTTAGGCTGTGATGGTTTGAAGGCCAGGTCCATACCCTCTGGGAGGTACAAGTACTTGTTTATGGGATAAACCTTCTAGCCTGTTAACTACATAATTGTTCTCTTGCCTTCTGAAATATGGTCCAGCAGAGAAGGAGAAACCAGTATGCCAGCCTCTCCATCTCACTTTTAAGGGCATTAAAGTCCCACTCGGGCCACCATGTGAAAGCAGAATCTTACTCGCTGTCTTCCCTAATATTCCTACCACGGACCCTCCCAGGACCCTCCCAGGACCCTCCTCCACTTGGTGATGCAGATGAGAAGATCTGTGGTATTCTAAGGTGCAGAAGGCTTGGCCCCATTAGTCATGTCCTCCTTCCTGAAATATTTCTCTCACTTGGCTTCTGGGAGCCATTTCTTTGCTGATTTTCCTCCCATATCACAGGCTACCTCTAAATCTTCTCTGCTGGTTACCACTTTTCTTCTTAACCTTTAAAATTTGCAGTTCCCTAAGGCTAAGTCCTTGGACTGCCTTTTTTTCCCTCCTCATTTATTCCCACTCTCTGGTGTTCCCTTCCGGTCCTGTGGCTTTAAACATTATTTATAACCCGATGATCCCCTGGTCCTGATGATCCCCTGGCCTCAATATCCCTTAGTTATCCGGTTGCTTTCTTCCCATATCTCCATTTTTATATGAAGCCTAACATATTTAAACCTGAATTTTGATTTCCTGCCACCCCTAAGCATTTTCCCTTCACTGGTCTCCCCACCTCGGTTCATGATAACGCCGTTCATCCAGTTTTACTGACACCAGAAACACCCTCATCATCTAAGTGTAGTCTGTGCACAATTGCTGTCAGCTCTGCCTTCAAGGTTAATCCTGGATCCAATCACTTCTCTCGAGACCTCCACCAGGACCATCCTGTCCAGGGGACCATTATCTTTCTTGGACTCCTGCCCTGACCTCCCAAATGAACTCTCTGTTTCCATTTCTGCATATCCTCAAATCTTCACCTGGAAGTCAGAGCCATCCATCTACAATGTGAATCAGACTGTTGCTCCCTGCCCTTCACTGTCCAGTGAGTCTCGACCCACTTCCGTCAACTCGAATCTGACTGTGACCTAAGAGGCCCTCAGCCCACCTGTCCGGCCTCACCTCCCGCCCCTCTCCCCACCGCTCCTCAGGCTCAGCCACACAGGCCTCTTCGGTGTTCCTTGAACATCCCAAACACCTCCCACCTTCTGGCTTTCTTCTTCCTCCTGTAGGGAGGGCCCAGCTGCGTCTGCTGCCCCTTCAGGTCTCTGCTCCAACCTCACTGCCTCAAAGAGGCCTCTTTAAGCATTAAAAAAGAAACACTGAGCCCCCATTACTCTTTATAACCTTACTCTGCTTTATTTTCCTTCAGAGCACGTGCCACTTTCTGACATGATGATTTTCAGTTATTTACGTCTTTGTGAGTCTCTCCTACAAAAGCATGAAGCCGTGAGGACAGAGAATGTGCCTGCTTCACCCACCGCTGTGTCCCCAGTGCCTGGCACAGGGTCTAGCGCATCGCAGGTGCTCCAGAAACACTTCTGAGCAGATGAAGGAATGAATGAATGCCTAGTTCTATTTAAAGAAGGCTGAGGAAAGAAAAACCTATGGGACTCAAAGAGAGTACACAGGAAGATGCTCGCTCTTTGACGATGGTCCATGGGTTTTGGAACAAGTTGAGAAATATTAGGGGGCGGGCAGGCTGAGGAGAAAAAAGCAAGCTGTAATTTAAAAAAAAAAAAAAGATAGGGTTTACCTTGTCTTGTTGAAAGGAAAAGAAGGTAAAACCAGAGCAAAGAATGAGGATATCAGGCCAGAATACTTCCTGAGAGCGCGAACCCTCAGGTCGGAATGCAGACAATAAAACCAGGAGAAGGACTTTCTAAGAGAGTAAAACACATTATGAAAAAGCAGAGAGAGAAAGAGGAGACGGAAGAGAAGAAAACTACGACTCCATTGTATTTACAAAAAGCTGGGATGTCCTTAACTGAATGTTTGTGTGAATGGCTTTGGTTTTCCTGGCGGTGGGAGACGAGTTCCAATACTGTGTGAACACTATGGAAATTCATTTTGCAATTTTTTAAATGCCTGTGAGAAGCGAATGCAATAATAGATGTGCAAGTAGAAAGCATTCTGCAGATGAAAGGTATTGTCCTGAAAAGAATAAAAAGCAACACTGCTAGGACGTGAGAGTTAACTTTGGGGAGCTTGCTCAGAAGCCCAAGCAGCCCAGGACCCAGGGCCGTGAGCAAGGCCAGCTCTCCTGTAGCTGGTGAGCGAGGCAGCCAGTGACGACCTGCCGATGCAGCTGCTGCTCGTGGGAGGTGGACAAGGAAGAGAAGACGCACACCTCCTGGGGACCCTTGGCCCTTCAGAATGCTCAGAGCTAATCTTGCCTAAAGTATCAATATATTTTCCATGCCATCTCACCTATCCAGAAGGCCCCCCTTTGGCCATAACGGTTGTGAACCAGGCAGGTGAACAGATGCAGACAGGTGGAGTCAGGGAGCTGACTCAGAAAGCGCCTAAACAGGGACACTGTTCCTGAACAACCAGCAGATGACAATGACACCTCCTGCCTGAAGGACGGCTTCTGTCCTAGATGACAGGAGAACACTGTCCTCCCTGCCTTCTCTGTCAAATTTTGGCATTGAACTCTGAAAGGCACAGCCTGCAGCCCTGCTGGAAATGTAGCCGGAGAGTTTTACAGCAGCGGTGAAGGCACTTTGCAAAAGGGCTCTTTGAGGCCAGCTCTGACATCCCACAATGCCAAAGTCAAAGCTCCATCCCCTCGTCCATCCTGTGCATCTTTAGAGTGATCTGGAGGCAGAGCTGAGCTAGCAGCACCAGTCCTGATGCTCTCCATCCTGGAGGGAAGGAGCCATATTTTACCCAACAAAGGACAGTCCCCACCAAGGACCAGGGTCGGAACAACCAGAGAAGGCCCAGCCTCTGCCATTTGTTGGCACTTTCCTTTGCCTTGTGTCTTGGAGGCAGTGTCTTGGGCAGCCTCTCTTGCTCAGACATGGGGTGATGCCTGCCTCCTCAGTGTCCCCTCCCAAATCCCAGATGCCCACGCCTGCCTCCCTCCTGCAGCTCGAGCAGGTTCAGCCTCCCAACTGTCAGCAGAGGCTAGGACTTGGAGACTGAAGCTGCTTGCTGGAGTAACACTGGGTGACCTTATGTCCTCAATCAAACTCTCTGGGCCAATGCTACAGGCACAGCCCTGCTACCAAGTCACTTTCCCAAGCCTGACACCTTTTCTGGACACATTTCCAGGATGAGCAAATAAAATAGCATTCACCCTGCTACTTGGGTCCTGAGACAACACTGACAACTTCCACCCCAAGAGCAGAAGCTTTCCCCAGCACTCTCTGCTTGGGAATGAAAACTGATGAACCTAGTATGATAATCTCTAGGTCCATCCATGTTGCTGCAAATGGCAGTATTTCATTCTTTTTTGTGGCTGAGTAGTATTCCATTGTATAAATACACCACATCTTCTTCATCCATTCATCTGTGGATGGACATTTAGATTGCTTCCATGTCTTGGCTATTGTAAATAGTGCTGCTGTGAACATTGGGGTGCATGTATCTTTCTGAATTAGAGTTTTATCTGGATATACGCCCAGGAGTGGGATTGCTGGATCACATGGTAACTCTGTTCTTAGTTCCACTATGCTGTACACCAGAAACTAACACAACATTGTAAATCAACTATACCTCAATAAAGATAAAATAAATAGTACACTGAGAAAAAAAAAACCCTGATGGACCCAGGAAGATGCTTTCTTTCTCTGTGTGCTAGGACTCTTCTGGAGACAAACCAGGTATCTCTCCAGTGCGACAAAACAGCCATTCTTAGACTAAAAGGGAAGTTTTTGTTCCTGCTGCAAAGTTTATACAGTTCTTTTAGATGCCTGGGGCAGATGAGAAGAAGGATCAGGTTGGTATCTGCTTCTTTCTCTCAAATATCTTAGCAATGTGGAGCCTATATCAGTCAGAATAGGTTAGGTTATGCTGCTGTAACAAAAAGCACCTCAAATTTCATTAGGTTCAAGCAAGAAAAATGCATTTCTTGTTCATGTTGCACATCGCCTGAAGAGGGCTCAGCTCATTGGAGTCACTGAGGAACCCAGCCTAATGGAGGAGTCACTATATTAAACATTCTAGGTTATCATATCAGAAGGAAAAGAGATCTGGAGAGGCTCTTGTGAGAGCAATTAAATGCTCCAGTCTACAAGTGACACATGGCACTTCTGTTCACAGAGTATTGGTCAGAACTGTTAAATTAGATGCATCCAATCACAAGGGGTCAGGTGGTAAAATCATATCCTGCTCTAGAAATAAAGAGAACCAGAAACGTTTGGCAAACAGCACTAATGGTGACCACAAAGAACATGGGGTTAGGAAGCCAGCTCCTGGGTGCCAGTGCTCTAGGAAAAAGTTCACCCTTTGCTCCAAGCAGGCCCTCATCTTTTGCTATTCAGTTTCAAGCCAGGAGAGGCCCTGTGATGACCCTAATGGGAGGGTTGAGAGAGGAAGTGGTGGCCAGAGGGTCTTCCGTGGGAGAGATTTTGTTACCCTCCGGTGACATTTATTGAATGGCATTTACTATGATGGATGACTCGTGGAAGCATTGCATTTAAATGTTTATCGATCCCATAGTACACTGGACAGGACCCAGGAGATGCTCAGAACTGGGCACAGAGCCAGGCCAGCCAGCTGCACTGTATCACCTGGGGCTGACAGATGCCAGCATCCAGCCCACTAAGGGCACAGCATCTTCCTCAGCCCCGCAGGACACATGTGAAACCTTAAAGTTCAGTTCTCCCCGTGTAAAGGCGGGGCTGCATCGGCCCAGAAGGATGAGGCCTGTGACGAGATCTTGTTTGTCTTCAGATTCACACCAAGGGTTTCTTTTCTTTTCACTTTTCAGTTGTGCAATGAATGTCAGCGGTAACAGGTACAATGCCTTCTAGCCAATCCCTCCTCGGACACGTTCCCACAGCCTGGGAGCACATGCCACCTCCAGTCTCCCTCCAGGCTCCTCCGGAGCCTTCCAGGAACCAGAACGTCATGCCTAGTGAAAGCTCTCTATGGACCCTCTCTTCTAAGTGACGCCAAGGACCAAAGGACGCCAAAACGTAGAGTGGTGCCCTTTGTGCTGCTGCCAAGTGGGAGCAGTGATGCTGGAGACTCCAGGCAGCCCAGATGCAGCCACGCCATCCCTGGACTCAGAGAAATGCCTGAGAGGCAAGCAGCTCGGAGGTCACTGCTCAAGTTCTCGAGGATTCTGAAGGAAAAGGCTGCAGGTGCCTCGGCAGGGGAGGGGCAAAAATAAAATGCAAGTTACTCCTTCCACAAGATTAATCCTACCTTGCTTTATCGTTCAGACTCTCGAGGGAGCTTCAATTGAAAGGGGGTTTTACTGCTTGTCTGTGGTTGACAATAAATAGTTAAGTCCCAGTTTTTGACCTTGAAAACCTTTTCCTGTGATAATATTTGTAAGGACTCTTTGAGTTGTGACACACAGAACTTGAATGGGATTAAGAGGGAGAGAAGTGAATTAGTGGCCAAATAACTGAAAAGTCAACATATAGCTAGATCAGGGTGTCAACTCAACTGCTCATCAGGAATCTCTCTTCTTTCTGTCTGTCTCTCTCTCTGTCTCCACCTCCGTCTGTCATCTCCATCTGTCATCTCCATCTCATCTCCATCTCTATCTCTCTCAATCTCTCCCTCTCTCTCCTCTGCTTTCCTTTGTTTTTCCTTCATTCTCATGAAGCTAACTCTTCTCATGAACCAGCAACACAACAGGACAGGATACTCATTCTTAGAACCGAGCACCACCAGCAGAAAGAGAGCTGCCCTTATCCCCCTAGTCCGAGAAAACGTCCCATGAGTGCCTCCTCTCAGCCCAGCCCCAGTCCTTTGTCCATCCCAAGCCAGCAACGGGAGTCAGACAAGGCAGTACAGCTGACCAGCCACCTGAATCCAGAGCTGGGTGTTGAGGGCTTAGCCCCCTGGCGTGGCAGGGACTGATTCCTGCATGCTCCCGGGGGGAGAACAGATGGGTAAGCAGGGAGAAACACCTGCTAACCGCCACGGAAGTGCTGAGCCGCATCTCGCTCCCTCTCCGAGCAGCCATTAGTCACCGTTAAATGGCTCTTCTGTTTAATTCAGTAAGTTTACTGTTGGGCCTGAAGATGTTGAGCCCAAACAAAACACTGGCTGCCCCTCCCTAGCTCCTCTTCTGGGCTTCACGGTGGTCAAAAGACAAAAAAGTGAGTTTCTCTCTACGGGGATCCAAGTGTCTGCTCCCTGAGAGTGGGACTCTAGAAACTTTAGAAGGATATGCAGGACCGATGCTAACTACCAACCACAGGACTGGGCTGAGGTTTTTAAAAGCTTCCAGTTGTTTGTAAAATACAGTTGCTTTGTCCAAATTTGCTACATTCAAATTAAAATCTCTGCTTACCTAACTGTTTACAGAAACCCTCACAAATTAGATTAATAATTAAAAAAAAAAGACAAGACAACAAGATAATTAAGTCTGATTTGCTCCAGAGCAGGTTGGTGACAGCCCTGGAAACGTGCCAACACTAATTGACTGGCGATATTTCCCATACAGTTAATTGCAAAGGGTCATTGAAAGCCCTGAAACCCTCCCAGGCGCCCTCAGCCGAAGTGTGGAGAAGGGATTTAGAAGTGTGAAGGGGACCGTGGCGGGGAAGGGGGCCCCCGGGGACATCTGGTCCTTCCTCTCCTGGAGCGCTGTTGCCATCGGTGCTGTCAGATCCCGTCACCTCTCTGGCCTTTGGTCTTCTGGACGGTAACATGGTCATGGGCACTGAGGGAGGAGAGGCCAGGCCAGAGAGGGGCGACCAGCCCTTCTCTGTTCTCCCCCAGCTTTGATTAACCTGTGACCATGTGCAAGTCCTGTGCTGGAAATAGCAAGGACACAAAGATGTGCCTGCAGGTCACTTGAGCAGCAATGGGTAACTTTTAAAATGGCAAGAAAATGATACAAATGAACTTATTTATAAAACAGAAACAGACTCACAGACATAGAAAACAAATTTATGGTTACCAAAGGTAGGCGGGGGCGGATAAATTAGGAGTTTGGGACTAGCAGATACAAACTACTATACACAGAATAGATGAACAACAAGATCCTATTGTACAGCACAGGGAACTAAATTCAATAGCTTGTAATAACGTATAATGAAAAAGAATATGAAAAGATATGTATATATACATATAACTGAATCACTGTGCTGTACATCAGAAACTAACACATTGTATATCAATTATATGTCAATAAAAAAATAAAAATAAAAATGTATGTTTGGGAAAAAAATGGCAGAACAAATTCAGTGGGCTACCAGTAACAGGACACTGGCGCTGAGGAAGAGATGAATTAACCAGCAGGGAGAAAAGAGCAGGAGAATCAAGGAAGACTTAGTTGGGAAGATTCCCTTTCAGTGAGGCCTTGAAGAATCAGACTTAGGTGCTTGGAGGAAGGGAGGGGAGGGGAGACCTGCCTGAACAGGGAAACAGTAGGGTGTTAAGGAAAGACTGAACACGTGAGTGAGGCTGGAGTGTTCTGGCCACTGAAAGGGTGTCCTACTCTTTGGGGGCCAAGACCCTCCAACCCTGTCTATCGGCAGAACTCACATGGGACCAGGAATCTCACAGGAACCTGGGACGCCCTAGCCCGGGAGGCAGACATGTTTCAGGGTACGAAGCTGTTAGTGGCCAGGTTTCCTTGCTGCCCCCTCAGTGGGGATGTTCTTGGATCTCCGCCTTAGTGCTTGGTGTTAATTAACTCAGCTCTCCTCTGCCTCTGGATCCCCTCCCTGTGGCGATGAGCCTCGCTGACTGCCTGTCACCCTCACAATTTCAGCGCATCCATGGCTTCTGCCTCGTGAAAGCTGTGTATTGTCCTCTCTGCATTTTTTTTTCACTTTGGCTCCTTGCAGCAATGAATGATTTCCTACCTACACGTCCAGCTGAAATCCTCACAAAGGGGAACCTCATTAGTCTTGATGACAGATGACAGATACCCGATTTTGATCATGTCTGGTATTAGTTAAATCAGACACGTGGGACGGAATGTGGACGCCTGCCAGTAATTTGCTGGGGCCCTTTGTCTCAGCCTGGTGCTGTGGGAAAGGACTTCTCAGGAGGGGTTTAGTGTTAGGGTGATTGGCTTGTCTGTTGCAAAAAGATATAGGAAAGCTGTCTTAGAATGGGTGCCTGGATGAACCTGAATTCTAGACCAAAGATTCTCAAGCTGGAACGTGTACCAGCACCACCTGGAGGCGGCCCCCAGTTTCTGACACCGTAGGTCTGGGCTGGCCCGAGAAACCGCGTTTCCGACAGGTTCCCAGGCAGTGCTGATGCTGCCTGTCCCAGGACCATGCTTGCAAAACACTGACCTGGACTGATTCAGACTCCTTTCCTTGGGCCAGTCTGGTCTGCTGCCTGTGTGTGCATTGCCTGTGAATGAAGAACGGTTTTCACATTTGTAAATTGTTGGAGAAAAGCAAACAAAAAATACTTTGTGACATGACTGTTATATGAAATTCACACTTCAGGATCCATAGATAAAGTTTTATTGGAATACAGCCATGCTCATTCGCTTACACAATGTCTACGGCTGCTTTTATGACACGATGGCAGAATTGAGACGTGGCAACGGAGACCGCAGGACCCAGAAAATATTTGCTATGTGGATTTTTATTGATGATGTTAGCCAATTCCTGTTTTAGACTAAGGGGTCTGATATTATTCTAAATGTGTTGAGATTTATCTGAAGGAGAGATACACCTAGTCCTAGACATTCCCTTGAGGAAGTCTTTGACTCACTAAATGATCCGGTCCTCAAGTTTCTGCTTCCTGGGCTCAAGATCGAGTGACCACCTCCCCCAGGACTGTCTCTGGGCAAACCATCTGAGCCCCCAGGTGAGGATCTACCTCTTGGAAGCTGGGTCAGGGAACTGAATTTCTGACTTGTCAGCAGAGCTGATTCCTCCCCCAGAGCACAGCTGCCCTTCATACTGGCTGGTTCAATAGATCATCATCTATTTCCTGCTTAAAATAATTAGTGGGACTGTGGCCTGCTCCCCGGGCCAACCCCAAGGGAGGGGATAGATGTGAGCTCCGTGCTTCCTGGCCATCTGGGAGTTGTTACCCGGCATTCCCAGAGCAAACTTCTTGGAACCTTCTGGCTTTTACATGCCGACAATCTATGATCCGTGAACTAACTTAAGAGATGTACAGGGATTCGTGGCTTTCTATTCCTTCCTCTCCATCCTCTCCCATATTTGCAATGCTGATTCCCCACCTCCTCCTCCCCATCCTCTTCACTCTTTCCCCCCTTAGCTTGTTAAATTAAGACCAATAATAATAATAACTAACCCTTAGTGAATGCTTATTTTGTGGGGCTGTTCTCAGCCTTGAGTGTAGATACCATTATTAGTCCTCAAGAAAACCACGAGATTTGCAGCATGGATGGAGCTAGAGATTATCCTACTAAGTGAAGTAAGTCAGTCAGAGAAAGGCAAATACCATATGATATCACTTCTATGTGACATCTAAAAAAAAAATGACACAAATGAACCTATTTACAAAACAGAGAGACTCACAGATGGAGAAAACAAATTTATGGTTACTAAAGGGGAAAGGTAGGGAGGGACAAATTAGGAGTTTGGGATTAGCAGATACACACTACGTTATATAAAACAGATAAACAATAAGGCCCTACTATATACCACAGGGAACTATATTCAATAACTTGTAATGACCTATAATGAAAAAGAATGCACGTATGTATAACTGAATCACTATGCTGTACTGTGTATATGTATTACGTATATATACATATGTATATATGTACACGTTTCTGTACACCAGAAACTGACACAACATTGTAAATCAACTATACTTCAATTAAACAAACAAACAAAAAAGAAAACCATGAGAAAGGTGGAATTATTACCCCTAAAAAAATGAGGCACAGAGAGGTTAAGCAACTGTCTAACGTCAAACAGCTGCAATTGGGAGACCCAGGCAGGCTGATTTCCAGTCCCTGCTCCTACCCTTATGGGTCTCGCCCCTCGGCCATGCTATAGATTCACTGGTCCTGAGAAGAATTCTGTCTGGAGGATGAAAAGACGCTTACCTCAGTCTCTGTTTGAAATGTGAAAGATGAAAAATTCATCAAGCTTTTCAAGGCAAACATCTTTGTGACCTTGAGTAGACGAAGATTTCTTAAACAGAACATGAAAGAGCTAACCATAAAGGAAAAAAAAAAAGATAAATTAGTGAACGTTTAAGTTAAGAACTTCTATTTATCAAAAGGCACCATTAAGAGATTGAAAAGATAACCCTTTTCTTCCCTCCCTACAGGCAAAATATCTGTTAGACTCTTCATAGAAAAGGATATCCAAATGGCCATTTAATATACCAGAAAGTGCTCTACTCTATTAGATATCGGGAAAATGCAAATTAAAACAGCAATGTGATACACTCCACCTCCCCCAATTGAAAAACAAAACTACGCGTTTGTCTTTCAACAACCAAGTGTCGGCAAGGCTGTGGAGCAGCCGGCTGGTGGGAATGTAAACTGATACAATCCCTGTGGACAACCAGAGGCATTTACTGGTGCTTAACACAGCCACACCCGGTGACCTAGCCCTTCTAGTCTAGGTGTGTATCCCGGAGAAATGTGTGCATAGGGTCATCAAAAGAAATGTACCAAACATCTCATAGCAGCACCATTTGTAATAACTCCCAAGTGGGAAATACCCAAATGTACACCAATAGTAGAATGGATAAGTAGGGTTATACACACACAGTGGAATACTATACAGCCATGACACACCAGCAGCACAAGTACAGTATGGATTAATTACTCTTACAGGGTTGAGCAAAGGAAGCCAGACACAGTCTGCATACAAAGAAAGACAGTCTATGCTGTTGGGGGCGGATGGTGGTCACCCTGGTGGGATTGGGGTGGGGGAGGTGGCAGTAACTGGAAAAGGGGGCTTAAGGAGCCCCTGGAGTGACGGTCTTGTTCTTTCTTGACTTGGGGACTGGTTATACAGGTATCCTCAGTTTGTGTTCACTTTCCTGTATGTATGTTGATAAAACACTGATAAAATATTGCTGTTGGACACACAGGTATATTTCAGCTTGCACCTGATCCAACTGTCTTACGGTCATGACACGTTCAGATTTCCTAGCCTAGAGTGTATGTAGATATGAGAACCCGTTTATGGGTTTTTCATTAAGTGAGCAGTTATGCTCAGAAAAATCCCCAGTCACCTGCCTTGGAGTCACAAAGATACCCAGCCTGAAGGCAACTTCCAAGCATATTCCAAGCTGAGTCAAATCTCTCAGACATCTTACCCTATTCTGGTGATGCAGAGAGAGACTTCTGGAGTCTGATCCATTGCCCACATCCTAACTGTCAGCAATCTTCCCTTCTTTATTCCAGGAAGACACTCTCTTTCTGACTCAGCTAACAGGGAGACTATTTCCTGAGCCTTGGCTCTGCGTTGTGACATCCAAACAGACATGTGAACCAGAACCACCATTCAGTCCCTGAGTCTCGTGAAGGTGAGAGGCTGGAAACGAGCAGGTGTATCTGCCTTAGCAGCTTGGCTTGTTGGCCCCCACGGCTACCCTATTTTAAATGGGAATTAGTTGCCAATACTTAAAAATCAGATTTCGCCTAACATTCTAGGTTTTTGGCTTTTCTGGAAAAATCAAGTGCCATCCATCTCCCTGAGGCCCGTAATCAGCCCTCTCCCCTTGGCCACCTTCCGGCCTGGGCCCTGCAGATGAGGGGCTGCCACGAGCAACGTAGAAAGTTGAAAAACAGCAGCCAAACAAAACAGCATCCCTGTTCAGACGGCCTTTGTAAGAAATGACCTGGACGTTTCGCCAGTTGGGTCAAACAGTATTGATGATCCAGGCCCTGTGTTAGGTGTTAAGCCAGTTATTTAAGCATTTTGGCCTTAGTTTCATCATCTTTAAAGCAGGAGATGGAACTAGAGATTTTCTGCAGTCCCCTCCAACTTTAGATTTTTATCCATCTGTGACTTCAGTTAACCCCGGAGAAGCGGGACGTATAGGCCGGTCATTCCGAAACAGCACGCGGGAGTGTGTGCGTGCGCAACCAGCCCCTGTCACAGTCAGTGGGGTCCAGCGCTGAAGATTTGGGTCTAGGAGTCTCTTAGCAGCCCTAGGAGAAGGGATCGTGTAAGAAAACCTTCAACCTCCAGACTTCTATTTAAAGATGGTACTGGATGCTCTTATTCTAGAAGCCTCACCAAGTCTCCCCAGTTTTCACACCAGTCTCTGGAAATCCCCAACCACCTCCACTCCAGACCTACTGAATCCAAGTCTGAATTTTAACAAGATCCTTGGGTGACTTAGATGACATTCATGTCCCAGACATGCTGTTTCAGAAGATCTCCTTGGTTCTAGCTGTGGGTTCCTTAAGAATCCAGGACATCCCACCTTCATCGTCATCCCAGCCAACAATCAGGAGGCAAGGAGGACAGTCCGCGGTCCTGGTCTCAGTCTTCCTTCACCGATAACAGACGTCCCAAATGACGTTCACACTCACATCCCCAGGGTGGGTTAGCCCAGCTCCCCGGGGCTCCATCCTTTTCTCTCCTACTCAGGACAGCATCTTAGAATTTCAGCGAGAAGAAATGACTGCCTCAACTTACTGTAAATTTTCAAAAAGGCCATCAGGCGCATGCGTTCCTTCCACCACGACCATCAAATGACAAATGACTGTGACCCTCTTCACAACTGCTCATGACACACCAGTGGAGAGAGACACACAGCAGAGAAGGACTGGAGTGTGGCCTGGGGAGGAGAGACAGCTCGGGGAGGGCAGGGCAGGGCTGCCTGGTCCCCTTCCAGGCAGATGCTAATGAGCCTCCCCAGCCCTAACCTCCCTGCCAGAGAAGCCAGCCAGTAATGTGATGAGCTGTCGCTGTTCATTATGGGGACAGCCGAAAGGGTCAGAGGTATCCATAGGCATAAGAAGAGGGCTGTGCTGGGTGCAGAGGGCCTGGAGAAGGGGGGCAGGGGACAAAGAGAGCCCACGCCCAGGTCAGCTTCTGCCCTGCGTGTCTGCTGGGCAGCTCTTCCTCACATAGGCTCTGAGGAAAGGATGCTCGGTAAGAGGGGTTGCTTCCTGCACGCTGCTGGCTGGCATGGCCAGGGCCTGCACACTGGCCAACCAGGAGAATCACTCTGGGAGTCACTCCCACTACCCCAGCAGATCCAGGACAGGGACTGCTGGAGAGAAGAGAAAACAGAATGAGAGTGTGGATGGGGAGAGGGAACCAAGCTTTCCTGCTAGTCCTCAGAGGATTCCTCTTTCCTCCAGGTAAGTCAGAGCCCCCACCCCAGTGAGTCACTGGGTCCTGGATCTGAGGGCAAGACGCAGCCACAAGATGTGATCTGTTCCAGATCCCCGTCATCAGAAATAGAGTCAGTATCCTTTGTCACAGACGAGGCCCCTGAGGCCCCAGATGGAATGTATACGTATGCGTCGGAGAGGAGAGCCTGATGGGAACAGGTTTTGTTTGTGAAGAAACAGAATACAACGTTCAGGATGGAAAGTCCTCAACCATCCAGAGGCTGAGAGCGCTTCGTCAGAAATGAAGTCAGAAAAACTTCTTTCTCTGCCCTGATTTCCTTACATAGCTTTGGAATGGACTTACCTGGACAGAGTACACAGGAATGCTGGCTAAAGACTAATTTTCCCAAAGCACTCTGGTTGACAGAGTAGAAGGAAAAGAGTTTGGCTAGATTAGAGCAAAGATAAATGAGCAGAAATTATGTGTTGGTAGTTTATCAGTTGGAGCGGGAGAATTAATCCACGGCGATACGTGTGTCTCTGGATGTGCGTGGATGTATAATTCAGAAATGGCAGTGAGGCAGCATTAAGGTTGAGAAATGGTGCAATTAAAAGAGTCAAGAACCACCTCTGTGAAGGCTCCTGCATCATCATTAATTCAGCCACATTACCTTCCACAAACATCGCACGATGTCCTGTTTGCGGCTTCCAATGACTCACAGAGGAGGACCAGCTGCCGCTGGCGTCTCCAAGGCTCCTTGGGGAAATTAGTGATTTTCCTACTTGACCAGCCTCGAAGTTAACCAAGTCCTGCCCAGCACAGCTGCAACTGTTTATATAGTATAACTCTGAGCGAGCTGGCAGGAGGGAAAGATGAGAGGGCGTAGCTACCCAGTGGTGGCCGAGGTTTCTAGGTCTGGGGTACGGTCTGAGATTCTGCAGTTTTAACCAGGTCCCAGGTGGTGCTGACACTGCTGGTCCCGGGACCGCCTCTGAGGGGCGAGGGTCTGGAAGGCTCTGGATCTCAAGCCCCACCCCAGGCCTCCTGAGGCAGGGTCTGCATTCGCCTGAGATTCCCATGCTCATTCGTGCTCGGGAAGTGCTGTTTTAGAGGATCTCCTTGGTCTCCTTAGAAAATCTGCGCATCCCCGAGATGAGGCGCAAAGCTGCACGTGTGCACGTGTGAGCGTTCAGGACACAGACGGCATTCCCATCCTGAACCCTGCCGCTCATTTCCCCTTGCTGCTGGGTTCTCAACTGAAGGAGACCTCGTCGAGGGAAAACAGCGAAATGGGGAACTCAGTACAGGAAAGGAAAGACTAAACCAGGACCTGTGAGCCAGCATGCGACGCCCGCCCCGGGGCAGAGCTCTTCTGATAACACAGGCTGGTGCACAAGCCCCGAGAGCCCAGAAGGATTTCCTCGTCTTATAGAAATGCCAGGGTCTGTGGGGCACATCAAGCTCTCGGGCCCCTTCAGCCACTTGAGCAAGGACTGCCAGCCGCCTCACACTCCCAGGTCCAGCTGGGGATGCTGGAACCAACATGCAGGGTCTGGCCAGCCAGCCCAGAAAGGCAGGGAGCCCTTCTGCCTGACTCACAGGGACAAGGGGTTGGGGAGGGGAATCCGCCTTGCTGGGCACCAGAAGTAAAAGAAGAAAATGATCTCGGCTCCTGTCAGTACGGCCACTAAGGACCCCTGGAGCACAGGGGACAGCCAGGTTGCACCTCCTCTTGCCTTTGTGAGAAGTCTGCAGGTGGGGCTGGCAGGCAGATGCCGTGCCCTCACCCAGCGCTAGCCCAGGTGGAAGAGGGAGCAGAAGTCTCCGTTCCCACTGGGCTGGAGAAGAAACACTGGGAGGGAAGTTACCGCTGTAAAAATGCGGAAAGAGTCTATATTCTCACAGGGATCCACACAGGAGAAAAGCTTAAGATAATCTGATCCAGAGCCTTCCTTGGCTACCTACCACGTGGAGCCTACCATGACGGGGCAGCAGCCTTGAAAGACGCCCTCCACCAGCTGAGGCTGCCGGCAGGCCCCCAGACGCCTGAGCAGAGATGCCCTATTTGATATGTGATCAGCTGTGGGCTGGCAGCTCTACCACAGCCTCCTCCCTGCAGCCCAAGGATGTTCCCAAGGTGAGGGGACAGGTCATTAGCCCTCATGACATGCCCTCTTCCCCGCACCCCACTGTCAGTCACCCCTGCTGGCGCCTGTCCCCTCCTCCTCCCCGCAGTGGATATCCCATGAAGTTAACGAAGCTTGAGTTCCAGGGTCCCCTCTCCGGCAGAGGCCCCATAATGCTGGGAGACTCTGAGGGGCGCAGGGTGTTCCAGAGAGTGGGGACACCAGCTTGTAATCAGGAAGCATTTTGTTTAAGCTGGTTGGGCTTTTGTTTTGTATTTGTAAACTGCTTAAAGAGGTTTTAAAAGAAAGGTAGCTAAGTTCCCAAGGCTCTAGAAATTTGTTTTGACTGTCTTCTCCTTCTAAATGAATATTGGTTCTTCTACCATTTTTTTTCTTTTTCTTAAAGAGCGCCCCCCACCCCCAGTTATATAAACTGCAGGTCCTCGCTCCTGTACCTGTACCCTCCCATGCTGCAGTCAAGAAAAATAAAGAGTGGCCTCTCTCCACCAAAAGCTGAGAAGGTCAGCTCCAGATCCTCCTCCCCTCCTTTAAAAAAGAAGGAGTTTTTTCAGAAGCATCTTCACTTCTTAGCCATGACAAGAAGGATGGAAGGCAACAGTGTCCCTAAAGGGCTCCTGGCAGGTGGGCTGATACTCAGATTCTTCAAGAAGAATGCAGGTTCCCTCCACCCCCTTGAAAAATGTCTAATTAAAATAAATTAGAAGAAAAAACGGGCACCGTTCCCTTCATGGTGCTTGTGCTTTGAACGCCTTGTGTTTGTTTTCTGCTCTTTAAAACTCAAGCATGCAGCCTGCTCCCACCCGCATCAAAGTCACCTTAAGTATGCTCTCCCCCGCCACTTTCTAAAGACCCATCTTCCAGTCTTCAAATCACACTGTTCTGTCCAGGAAGTGGTAGAAAACAGGCCAGGACTCCCTCGGGGCAGTGAGTAGGGGCAGTAAGCCTGTGACCCCATGATGAGCTGCCCAGATCTGGGAGGGAGGGAGAAACTGCCTTGGGTGGCTGTTTAGGGGCCCTTGGATGCCCCAGACTAGAGTCTATTAGTCATCAGTGCCACCTGGGATCGGGTAACGCACAAAACTTAAGCATAAAACCTGCATTAAGCCCTAGCTGTTTACAATTTTTTCATTGTCTTTTTTTTGAGGGGGGTAATTAGGTTTATCCATTTATTCATTTTTAGAGGAGGTGCTGGGGATTGAACCCAGGACCTCGTGTATGCTAAGCATGTGCTCTGCCACTTGAGCTGTATCCTTCCCGTTTACTACTTATCTATCTGTCTGTCTGTCTGTCTATCTATCATCTATCTATACTAACTGTAACTAATTCACAGCACTGATGTGAATATTAAGGAAGATTACGCAAACAGAGGCTTTATAAACTCCAATGGTCTTATATTTTTAGGTGTAGCATTCCTCACAATTTTAGACCTTCCTCAATGACAAAGCAATGGTAGAAAGACTCCAATGTGTGATTTTGATCTGTTTTTTTTTTTTTTCTCATACTTAATTTCAGCATTCGGTCAGCTAGACATTCTACATAGTTGTCTCAGGAGACTAACCAAGTGGTTGTCCTGGTTTTGAGATGTGGAATGTGAGGTCTCAGGAGGAAGCAGGGAACGGTGGGATTCCAGGGACATTCTGCTGAGAAGACGCATAAGATGAGGGTTGTTCCTCCGTCTTCTGCTGAACTGCAGGCTCACGGAGGGCCAAGCTTTTGCTGCTGCATCATGCTGTGCCCAAAGCAGTGCCATCCCTGCCCCTGTTGTGATAAGGAGCACCAGGGAGGCAGAGGACAAAGTACAAATCGCCCTACCTGGGAAACGTGAGACACGGGTCCCAGCCCCTGCTGACGACACTGGCTGCCTTTGATGGAGAATCCACTCCATGCTTGGCACTGTGCTAGGAACATACCAAAGTGTACCCCGTGCAGTACTCACACCAACTCTACGTGGAACTTGATTATGTGCATTCTGCAGATTTCCCCAAGTCAGGGAGCTGGTCAACGCTAGAGACTGGGGTGGCCAGTGTGCCTTACAGTGTGGCGGTTAAGAAGGTAGGCTTTGGACTTAGAGAGACCTGCCTTTGATTCCTGGTGCTGCTGTTGGCTGACAACATAGCCTCATCTTTCTGGATCTCAGTTTCCTTACTTGCAAAATGACCAAATTGGATTAGGAAAGTCCCCGTCATCCTTTGACTGTAGGTTTGTTCTTTGAGGGCGCAGTGCAGGAGAGGTGAGTTTCTGGGGACTCCAGCCCATGCCCAGCAATTAGCCAGGACCCAGAGGTGTATCTTGTCTGTCTCGAAACTGTCACCAAATTGTCTTGTCAAAGTGTGCTCAAGGACAAGTGGCCCGTTGTTGCTGACACCACTCCTGGGACCAAGGGACTGAGTGCAGCCTCACGGTTGTCGCCCACCCAGTGGATGCCAGACAGCGTGTAAGCTGACGGTGTGGTGAGGGGTGGACTCCACCCTGCTGACCTAATGCAGAACTGGAGGGAGTGGCCGGAGGGGCAGCTATCAAGAGTTGTCTCCCCTTTTCTGGAAAGACTCAGAGATAAATTTCTTGGGAATAATGGGCAAGAACTCTTACTCTATATTTTAAGGGAACGCAGCGATGTTTATTCTGGAGTCAAAGGAGAAAAGGAGGGGGATGCACAGTGCTGCCTTCTGCAGATAACCATCTCTCACAATTGCCCGTGGGGCCTCGTGGTGCCTCCGGTTCACTGAAGGACATCATGCACGTTCTCTCTGAGGGAAAGGGCTGCGAAACAGAAGGGAATTCATTCCCTATGGCCCCAGAGACTGAATGAGGACCAATGAGTAGAAGTCACAGGGGAGGTTAGTTTCAGCTTTGCATAAGAGACGGAACAGCAGAGTAGCTATGTGCACAAGCTTTGGGGTCAACCAGCTGTAGGACATCAGGCCTGTAATGAGATTCACTGTACCCCAAATTTCTCTCCTATAAAATGGGGATAAAGTATTTAGCATTGTGTTAGAATGTATCACCTTTCGTTTCATTAGGATTAGAAAGAGCAATTTAACAGCGTGCTCTGACAGCTGGCAAGGTGGCCAGGTCAGGGGTTGACCTCTGAGTCTGGAAAGGTTTGGGTAAGTGATCATCAGGCAAGGAAGAAAGAACTCAGAACAGAGATGGGCCCTGTCTAAGCTCAGACCGGGCAATGCTTCTCTGTACAGGTCACCAACCGCGGGTCCCCTCTGGCTTTTGTTTCCAAAACAGAGGTCTTGTTTTCTTCTGCTTTGCTTTGTTTCCCAAAAAAGGGCAAGAGGGCAGGAAAATGAACCAGAAGTATAGAAATTCTTTCACAAGGATCCTCAGGGTAGCAGTTTCTGAGGTGTGTAAATGGGGAAAGAAAAGAGAAGAGCACCTGTCTCCAGCAGCATGTCTGCCTTCGGCTGGGCCAGGCGGGGCAGCCTGGTACAGCTGCCCACAGTGCTGAGTATCTAACGACTGTCTCTATGGCAACCCTGGCCAAGAGGTCCTGGCTGCAGACCGCAGCCGGGCACAGCGAACCTCGCCCTCACGGATGCCAGAAGACCCAGGCACCCCAACAGACATAAACCCTTGGTCTCCACTCCTTCTGAACTGAAGTCTCTGATGAGATGCTACAGCCTGTCAAAATAATTTTTTGAGGCAAAAATTGGTGTATCAGTTTCAGGTGTACGACATAATAATTGGATATTTATATATGCTACAAAGTGATCACCACAATCCGTCTAGTTACCTTCATCACCATAAATTGACCTCCTTCATCCATTTCTACCCCCGACCCTCTTCCCCTCTGTCGGCCCATCAAACAGCCCACTCTGCTGGGCACAAGACAGAGCAACAGAGCAAGAGCAACTGTTTGTTAAAAATTGCACTTCCATCTTTATAAAAAGTAATCTTACTATTCAACAAATTGTTTATAATATCTAAAAATTATAATACACAATAATTATATAATATATAAATAATATATGTATATATTTTGATAATTTGTATATTAAATGTATATTAAAAAAACCCCACCCAAATCTCAATGGCTTAACCCAACAGAAGCCTATTTATTGTTCATGCTCAAGCCTCCCTAGTTTGGCCAGGGCTCTGCTGCGCGTAACCACTCCACACCATCTCGTATGCCTCTATCTTAGTATAATGTTTCAGATTTTCTCTGCTAGAAGAAGAAAGGGATGGAAGGTTGACCCCTGGCAATTAAATTCTTTCACTTTTGTGGAAGGCACACTGGCTGACATTTCATAGGCTGAAGGCAGTCACATGATCAGCCCTAACATCAAGAGGGCAGGGAAACAAAAGGCCTCCTTGCACCTAGCAGGGAAGGGGCACCAGTCACTGGTGAATAACCAGCCATGCAGCGTCCCAACATGTGAATGTGCCATATTCGTTCTAGGAACTCCCCTGCCCTTGAAAAAGCTGACCACAGAGTTGACAATCTGGGCCAAACCTTAGGACAGATACTATGCTAGATGCCAACTTCAGTCAGAAATGCCAGAGTTGCGACCAGGGTCCATAACTGAGGATGTTACCGGAGTACCAGAGTTCTGAGCTACACCCACAATGATCAGAAAGCTGTGCAGGGACAGCGTATTCCCAGGAAGGAACTCTTTGCACCATCAGGTGACCATGAACTCACACAGAGTCTAGAGATGGTTCAGAACATACTTTTCTATTGAGCCTTGTATCAGTCCCTAGTGTCTTCATTGGAAGGACATCAGGTGTCCCTTCCCCCTCTGATCTCACCCAGCCCCGTTTTCTTTCCTCCCCCCATGATCCCTTTATTTTTTCTGCACCTCTGCCTTACCCCTCCTTCCCCACCAGTGTGCCAGCTCCATCCTGGAGAAACACTACGAGCTTCTCAAGCCCTAGCATTTCCCCTGGTGCAGCCCTGAACTGTCAGGGGCTGTTCTTATGGCATGCAACCCACCATAGACGGGTTTTGATATTTTTGATTCTTTAAAGTGGAGCATCTGCACCCTTTCTCTTCCTGATTTTGCCCACCTGTGAAGATGCATACAGGGCATATTAAGTGGTGCCTGACAATGGAAACTGCCAGCCTCCTGGGATCCAAATCAGAACATGGATGTTGAGTGTGGAAGAGTCAATTTAAAAACCGGATTCCTTGGATGTGTGATCAGTGGTTAAAGAATTAAAGTCACATTTGAAAGGAAGGTGGCCGCCCTACCCTTTGCTAATATGATTGGCCAGAGCGCAAGCCATTAACCAAGCCATATTTATACATGGTCATCCATGTATACATGACCATATACATGACCATATACACCAGCCAACCAATTTGAAAAGGATAAGCAATGATCCATTGGTAACCAATCTTTCCCCCTTCCCGCCTCCCATGTGGTAGGATTGATGAGTGAACGCAGAGCCTGCCTGAGACTGACAACGTCTCTCCTCCCTCCCACACTCCTCAATGCACTCATCCTTGCCATGTCGAGAGGGGACAAGACCCCAGGAGTTGGATGTTGGCTCTAGGAGTAGATGAAAGCACGATGTGAGTTTCTGCTCTTTTGGAGAGCTCTGCTTGGAGTGTTGGGTACACAGGGGTTCTCTGTTCCCCACGTAGCTTCCCTTTGTGTGTACCCCTTGTGGGGAAAAGGTGATGGATCAGATCAGAATTTAGGCAGAGCAGAGACTCTTGCCCAGAACAACAGCAGAAGCTACTCTGGACTTGACAATATGCTGTTCAGAGGTGGGTGAAGGCATCACGGAAGAGGTGGCATTGGAGCTGAGTCTTGAAGGATGGGTAGAAATTTGGCAGACAGATGAGGGTATTTATTCCTCAGGCTCCCTGAGAGGCAGGGAGGGGAGCACATGGGGCAAGGTTGCCCAGGAGCTTTCCTACAGCTACAAACACGAGCTCTGCTTCTTTGATGTTCTCACCATCTAATTTGAGTTGTCTAAGTGATGGATGGGATGGGAGGGCTGATTCTCAGTGGGTAAGGGATTCTGAGTCTGCTGGGTCGGCATGTTTTTGGCAGGCTGTCTGTCTTGATTTGTTGCTTTGAAGGGCCATTGCTCAGAAAGCCTTTGTTATCAGCAGAGCAGGGGGCTGCCGGGTCATGCCCGTTTCTGTGCTCTTTGCAGGCACGCCACGCCAGGCTCACAGCGTCGTTATCTTTATTATTCAGCCTATAGGAACTCCATGCCTGGAGGAAGGATAGATCCAGCCGATCACCGGGCAACTCTGTCCATTCAGTGTTTGGCAGGCTGGGAATTCTGAGATGGGTTGGACTCTTTGGGTTCAGTGCTGGGGACTTGTTGAGTAGCCTGTGCACTCAGGTGGAAAGTCAGACACGTGACAGAGATAACAGTAACAGCACGCGGGATTGCCGTGCAGTGTACTACATCCACGCATCCAATCGCTCACGCAGCAAGCATCTACCCAACTTCTATTCCGTTTCAGATCCTGGGCACAGGTAAGACATGGTGTCTGTTTTCCCCAGGAACAAACCAGTGAACATAGCGTGTGAACATGTCATGCTGGAGGGAAGCTCAGGGGCCCTCTCGAGCATGGAGGAGGGTTTCTGCCTTAGCCTAAGGTGGGGCGTGGTGACGGGGTCAAGGAAGACTCAGCCTCCAGCACCCAGCACACCCGACAGGACTGTCATGAGGACCCAGTGACTGTTTCAAGGATGCATAAACATTGTGTGGAGGTAAAGCAAAAGGGAAGAACAGATTTACTTTTACTGCTGCTCTGGCTAGGCAGCACGACAGAATCCTCAGACAAGTGTGATGGCTGCACACGTGGTTCAGTTGCCTGTGCCTCCTAACCCCAGTCGTGGGCACTTTCCCACGTGGTTTCACCTTTCCCAGATGCTTTTCTCTCACCCTTCTTCCTTACCAACCCTCAAATCACATTTTTCTCAACAGTAGCCTTGATCAAACTTCATATGGAAGTCTTTTCTGAGCATCCTGAGAGCAAGGTCTCCTTCCCTCCTCCCACATCGGACTCCAAGTGACCCCACCTTCCTGCTGGGAGGGGTGGCAGGATCTGCTCTCATTTTTTCTGGCCTCAAGTTCACATGCCTGCCACAGCTAACATGACTTTCCAACGTTCTTAATGTTGCCCTCAGTTTGTTTTTGTTCTTGTTTTAAGCACACCTAGTTTTTTTTTTTTGAAGTGTAGTTGGTTTATATAGCTAGTTTCATGTGTACATGAAAAAAATTTGAGGAGGGGAGGTCATTAGGTTCACTCATCTCTTATGGAGGTGCTGGGGATTGAACCCAGGACCTCCACCATGCTAGGCGTGTGCTCTACCACTGAGCTATACCCTCCATAACCTGTTTTATGAATGGAAATCTTACCTTCCCCACTCTATCACTGTCTACCTATTCAAGGGCAGGACCAATGCCCTTGGTTGCTTTTCTTTGCTCTGCACTGGCTGGCATTGTGAGAAGCTCTCAGTGTTTGTCGTCACTTTATCAGCACGGCTGATAAAAATGAGGCTGTTAATTCCATCTTTGGGACTTCATTTGCAATTAAATGGATGGTGATGCCTTGGTTATGGCTTAATTAATAAATTCAATAAACATGAATTAAGGATCTCCGATGAGTCAGACTCTGTGCTAAGCACTGGCTCCACAGAGATGAATGGCAGGTCTCTGCTCTCAAGAAGTTCAGTCTAGTAAGAGACGAACACATGCAAACAGATATTTATAATGCCGAGGGTAATTGCTAGAGAATAGGTTTGTTTAAAGGACTGTGAAAACCCAGAGGAGGGAACAAAAAACTGCGCTTGCTGACATGATGGATTATCTCGGTTTTGACGGATGCAAACAAAACTTCCAAAAAGGCAGAGGAAAGCATCCAGGCAAAATAACAGGGGGTGCACAGACACAGAAGCCCGGTGAGGCAGGAAGCCTTCTATGAACAATCTGAGCATCTCAGCGTGTCTAGAACATGGGCTATGTGATGGGGAATGAGGCCAGACTGTGAAAGCCCTTTTATACCAGCTCAGGAACTGAGACTTTCTGCGATACTGACAGAGAGCCAAAGGGGGTTTTTAACACAGGGGAGTGCCACGATCCTGTTTGCCTTTTAAGAAGATACCCTTTGGTCTCCTTCTGCCTAGCGGGCCAGGAAGGGCTGCCCAGAGGCCAAGAGAGGCTTGAGGATCGAATGGAGTGAGGAAGAGAAGCTGATGGCAGAGACCAGTTTAAGAAGAAGTTCTAGTTATACTGGGACTGCTCTGGCAGTGGAGAGAACCCAGCAACTGAAAGAGGAGGAGGCATGGACGAAACGGGGAACCATTAACAAAGAAAGAGGGAAGCTTACACCGGCTTTTTAAAAAGGCCTTTCCTATAAAAACTATATACATTAGCTAAACACAAATATCAGTCAGCTTGGTTACAGACACAAGCAAAACAAATTGAGAGAGTAAATGGCTGAGGACAACTTAGTCCCTTTTTCATTCACGTGTGACTATAATGGGTCACTGCATCGTTCGCCCTGGTTTCCTCCTAGTCACGTGTAGAATTAACCCATATCAAAACTTCCTTTACCAGAACCTGAAGGCTTGTCCACAGCTGTCCAGTTGCGTCCCAAGTTTTACTAGGCAGCTTCCCGGCCACCTTGGATATTCTTTCACAGCCTTCCTGACAAAAAGCCCTCTGGTTCTCCACTGTTGGTGGAGATGAGACAGATGGTAGAAAGCGTGCCAACAGGCTTCACAGGGTGGCGGTACCTCATCTGGGTCACCAGAATCCAAATTCCCATCCTCAGTTTTGCACCCCCCAACCCAATCTCCTCAGTGTTCCAAAGTTAATTGAGTTCAGAATGGCCGAGCTAACAATTTTGCCAGTTCATTAATTTACCAAGAGAAAACTAACGCCAGACTTACTCTGTTCTGACATTGCCACAAGAAGCCAAATTACAACTCAAAAGTTGAGTGGTGAGCAAGGAATCCCAGTAACAGGAGATGGATGTGTGCTCAAACAATTGATGCCACTGGGGAGAGTTGTCCGATGCCACCACGTCCCTCAAAGGAATGTCCCTACCTAGACACCCAAGCAGCACCCGTCTCCTGGTGGCAGTGTACCTGAGTTGTAGACAAAGCTTTGGGGAACGATATTCTCTGAGATGCTCATATTACTGACTGTGGAAGCTGAAAAGTAGTGGCCAATACCAAGCCTCAGAATTAAATCTGATTAATTCGATCTGTAGTCGCCACAGAAAGAGCCAGCCTGTGTCTGGCGTGTTCTAAGTGCCAGCCATCATGCTACAGCAATAAACAAGACAGGAAATCTGCTATCAGGAGTCTTAGAATCCAGTAGGAAGCAGACATGTTGGAGTAAGTTGTGACTCAGGGTCACGTTGGCTGGAATGAAAGCTTGTTCTAGAGGTGGTGGGCGCCAGGATGAAGGGCCCTAACCCTCCTAGGGGTCAAGGAAGGCTGCACAGAGGCCAGGAAGCTTAAGCCAATCCTACTTCAGTATCTGATTTCCACAATTAAAGAAAATGCATTTTTTATGACCATGTGTCATCAATAATACAATCGTATAGGAAACTGCTGTTATCCTTGTGCTGTGTTTCTTTTTAATTTTATACATTAAGATTTGTTCGTATAAATTCGGAATCATTCAGTGTCACATTGCTTTCGCTTAGCATGATAACATGAGTCGCTCCCACGCAAGGTAATAAAAACGCACTTAAAAAATTACTGCTTAATATTCCATCATCTTGTTGAACACTTAGGTTATTTTCAATTATTTGATATTATAAATAAAACTGTAACTGAGAGGCCCCTGGAGATTATGTAGCAGAATCCTCTCTCTTTGCAAAGGAGGGAATTGGGTTGCAGAGCATTTAAGTGATTTGCCCCAAATCACATAGCAAGCTAATTTAGGAGCTGGTTTAGACTCCTGAGGTAACACATCTGGGGAAGGAGGGAGGGAGGTGGGTTATCTGAGGGTTGATAAAAATGAAAGTTCCTGGAAAAAATGCCATGGGCAGGGAGACCGAGGACCCCAAAGTGGAGAGGAGCAGGGGATGTCGGGGTTTTGCAGATGCCAGTGAAGTCACGTGAAACACTGCCCATTCAGGATGCTGACACCAGCCTCTCAGCACACAGGACTGTGAGCAGGGTGGCCCTTCTCAAGAACCTTGAGAACACCCTGAACAGCATGGCCCAGCAGGTCTGCTGCCAGGAGTCCGTCCAAGGGAGTCGGCACACACATGGGTAGTCATTGAAACACTGTTTATAATACACACACACACACACACACACACACACACAGATAAACCACGTCAACAGAGCAGATGGATAGGGCCTGAATATAGGCCCTCAACAGACTGGGTGTTGCCCACCCTCACTGGGGAGGGTAACCTGCTTTACTCAGTGCGTTAGACAAATGACCCAGTTCCTGAGTTAGAGGAATCTCAGTCTTCCTCCTGTGTCCTCTCTACTGCTCACACAGAACACTCACAACACTTCTGGTCACCAACTATATATGTTTTTTTCCCCTACACCAACCGATTCTCCACAACACCAGCTGGGTGTCCTGCAATTTAACCCAATTCTGACGCTATCCACCTGGAGATAGTGTCAGATCCCTCAGGGTAAGGACTCTGTCCTGCAAGACTGCTCCCACCCTACATCAGGTGCCAAGTGACCGCACCTTAGACGCCAGTCACACATCCAGGTTGTCCTCTGTGCTCCTGACTGACTGGCTATAAACTGGACGTTCCCAAAACCGCCTCTCTGGGTTCAATTAATATACCAGAGCAGCTCACAGAACTCAGGGAAACTCTTACTTACGTTTACTAGTTTATTAAAGGGCATGAAAAGGACACAGATGAGCAGCAAGATGAAGGGCTACTAGGGTGAGGTCTGGGAGAGTCCCGAGCACAGGCGCGTCTGTCCCCACAGGGCTGGGGTGCCTGCCCCTCCTGGAGTGAATGCTGTTCACCAGCCTGGAGTGTCCCAAACCCCCTACAATTGGGATTTCATGGGGGCTTCCTCCGTGGGCATGATCAATCATTAACCCCATTTCCGGGCCCTCTTTCCTCTCTGGAGCCAGTGAGGGACTGAAAATTCCAAGTTTCTAATCATGGATGCGTCTTCCTTGTGACCAGACATCCAGAGCGCCACCTCGAGCCACCTCAGTGGAACAAGAGATGCCCAGTGCTCTTACCACTGAGGAATTCACAAGGGGTTTAGGAGCTCTATGCCAGAAGCCAGGTCCAGAGACCACTATGTATCTATGTTCTACTCTTTTCTACTCCCTCACCCAGGCCACTGAGTCGCACACTAATCTCCCCTGGAAACGCCCTCACAGACACACCCAGAATTAAAGCGTAGCCAAGTATCTGGGCTCCCTGTGACCCAGTCAAGTAGATGCATAAAGTCCACCACCACAGCGCCGAACGTCGGGGGAAGGTTAGGCAGACTGCGGTACCTTCACAGGACGCTGTCGTGTTCTGAGATCGCCTCTTTTTTCGGGCTCAGCTGGGCCTCCCCACGCGTCTCTCCATCCGGCTGCGGCTGACCTCGCCCAGTTCAGCCTCTCCCTCGGGCCTCCCCAGCATGCACCTGCTCTTTGCCCTCCGCCAGTGTAGCGGGATCTGAGGAGTAAGAAGAGAGACACACACGTGGGCAACCTGCACTGTTTAACTGGAAGAGCACTGCTCTTACGCAAAGAAATGAGTAAAGAGTGATAGAAACACTCACACTCTTTAATCCAGGAATCCCACTTAATGTAAGTAAATGCTTTTAAAAAACGAAACAAAACCAGATAGAGTTAAAACTAGGACTACTACCACACTGCATAATGGATAGCAATTTAAAGTCCAACAGTATGTCATCAGTAATTTAAAACACAGTGAGTGCCGGCCATAAAAAAGAATAAAATAATGCCGTTTGCAGCAACACAATGGACCTAGAGGTTATCATATTAAGCAAAGGAAGTCAGACAAAGACAAACATCATTATATCACTCATATGTGGACTCTGAAAAAAAAATGATACAAATGAACTTACTTACAAACCAGAAACAGACTCACAGACATAGAAAACAAACTATGGTTACCAAAGGGGAAAAGGGTTGGGGGCAGGAATAAAGTAGGAGCTTGGATTAGCAGATACACACTACTATGTATAAAATAGATAAGCAACAAGGTCCTACTGTACAGCACAGGGAACTGAATTCAACATCTTGTAATAACCTATAATGGAAAAGAATGTGAAAAAGAATAGATACGCATGTATGTATAAATCACTTGGCAGTACAGCTGAAACTAACACAACATTGTAGATCAACTGTATCACAATTAAAAAAATTAAATTCCCCTCCAAAAAATATAGTGGGTTCATATAAGATAGTACTGGGTAGCTTTAAAAAAAATACGTGATAAGATGAAATCTGGGGAAATTCTTCTGTTATAATGTGAAGTGAAAAGACTGGTTACATCTGTGTAAAAATTCACTAGCACAGGAGAAAAAACAAGACTGAGAAGAGAGACAAATTCTAGGAATTGTGTAAGACCCCTGCCGTTTCATAGGATGTTTTCTTCGGGACTGAAAACTTTCCCTAATGTTGTCACATTGGTTTTGCAATTAATAATTAAGAATGCTACCATCAGCAGCCATTACAACACGGTTAGTTTTGTGGCTTGAGACACTGAATGAAATGCATTTGAACACGGCCACTGCACGGCTGCCAGGCTTTGGACTGGAGGCCAGTGAGCCTGGCGCCCGCGGCTGGCCTGTCCTCTGCGGGGAGAACGTTTTCCCGCCGGCAGGCACAGCTGGAGCACAGAGAGACCGAGCCCGGCAGACAGTGTGTGTTTGTGCCTGTGAGTCGGTTGTGTCAAAGTACATTGTACTTCACGCCTCTATGCCTCCTGGCACCGAGAGACACACAGTTCCTTCCTTGCAACTTGCTCAAAGCTTTTGTTTTTGTTGTTGTCTAAATGCGGATGCCATCCCGAAATGTGGAGTTTTTCAATACCCAGAGGACACCAGCCGGCTCTGCTCCGAGCGTGCACTGAAGGAAAAGCGTCATTCTTGTTGCTTTCCATGCCGGAGTCTGCACCCCATGTTGTAGCTGAACGAAGCATCCAAGGACTGGATCCCACTACGGGCACTCATGTGAGGAACAGCTCCAGGTGACGTCCTGATAAGCTGCCCTGAGCGCAAGATGGACCAAAAGCTGGCACTTGGAGCCCAGCTCACCAGCTCCAGCCCACGTGGCTCAGACTGGAGCAGAAGGGGAGGTGGAGAGGGCTATCAAAATTCTCTAATCCTGCCTCCTGCACTTTGCACAAACCCTTTTATCTTCCCAACCCCATGAAGCTGTCAGCACCCTGACCCCTGCAAGGATAACAGACTTTTCAGAGGGCAGCAGACGCCAGAATCATCTTCCACGCGTTGTCCTGCTTGCTGCCTGTCAGTGAGCGCCGCTTCCCAGTCCCACCACACAGGAACAGTGCCTGCTATGCGCCCTAATTTCCTGAGATAGGTGCTAATATTACCCCAGTGGACAGATGAGGACGCTGGAGCCCAGAGAATTTAAGTAACTGGGCCAACGTCAAAGTCAACAGCTGGTAAGCAGAGATGCGGGGACTCCATCCTGGGCCGTCTGACTCCGGAGGCCACTCTGTGGGCCCCGCTCTGCTGCCCACTGAGCCGATGTCCACCTGTAAGATCCGCATCTGCCTTCCAGAGTCAGACCCAAAAGGGGGGCTGACTCCACCTCCACATGCTAACAATTCAAATACCGGGACATCATCAGTTCCTCCACCGTATCGCCCTTCCTCTGCACAGCCCCACACCTGCCTGCCTTCCTCAGTCGCTAAGCGGCTTCCCCTGGCCACAGAGCCCTCAGCACACCAAGCCCTACATCTGCTCGGTCTCACCGCTTCACAGCTCAGCTGAGACTGATCAAGCAGAATCCCATTTGTTCTCAGGTGTAGAATTATTTCACACGGGGACCTCTGATGGCCAAGTCTCCCGAGGATAAACCAGGTGTAGAATTCTCCGTCGCCTCCATCCCAAACCCTCCATTAGGGGATCGGAGGGTCTGAGATCATTCAGAAAGGGAGGAGAGAGCCGTTGATGTGTTAGAATCAAATTTCTCAATCTGATTTTCAAAGAAGACTGGCTTTTTATTTCCCTGGAGACCTAATATAACCACCAAGCGAGGAGAAGCAAAAAAGGGAGTAATAATTTGCAAAGTTCCCAAGCAGGAAAGAAGCCACTGCTATCTCGATTTTCCGTAGCATCCCTGTGAACACTGGCACTTGGCAAAAGTAGGAAGGGTGGTTGTTTTGACTGGATAAACTACCAGATGCTGCTGATAAGCTCTGACTTACCAGTGGGAGCCTCTCTACTAGAAGGCAATGTTAATGTACAGTTTATTTTGCCTTTAATCTTACAGATTCCACTAATTTCCATTTAAGTCGGCACCTCTTCCCTTCATCCCATTCATTAAGGTTGTTTCATACATTTGCAATAAAAATTCTTTTGTTATAGTCTGCATTCCACCCTGGGAGCCCCGGAAGGCTCAATGCTAAATGAATGTTTTAAATTTGCATATATTCAGATTACTCTTTGTATGTACTGTGAAGCTCTTTGAGTTTAGACAGATGTATGGTGCCACGGAGCCATCAGTACAACAGCATACAGAATATTCTCACCGTCCCAAAAATATCCTTGTGCTTCACCTCTTCCATCTCCCCTCCCCGAATCCTTCACAACCACGATCTGTTTGCAGCCTCATGGTTTTGCCTCTTCCAGAATGTCATCTATAACGATATGGTATACAGCCTTTCCAGATTAGCTTCTTTCACAGCAATACACATTTAAGATTCATCCATGCCTTTGTGAGCCTTAAGGGCTCACAGGGCTTTTTTCCCCCAGTTTTACTGAGGTATAATTGACAAATAAAAACTAGATCTATTTAAGATATACAACTTGAGGGAGGGTATAGCTCAAGTGGTAGAGCACGTGCTTAGCATGCACGAGGTCCTGGGTTCAATCCCCAGCACCTCCATGAAAGAAAGAAATAAGTAAACCTAATCACCTCCCCCTGCAAAAAAAAAAAAAAAAATTGGGGATATGATATACAACTTCATGTTTTGATGTATGTACCCATCGTGAAATTATCACCATAATCAAGCTAATTAAAATATCCATCACCTCACATGGTTATCATTTTCTTTCTTTCTACTTTTGTGTGTATGTGAGGTGAAAACACTTAGGGTCTATTCTTTTAGCAAAATTTAAGTACGCAGTATAGTTTTAGCTATGGTCCTGTCGCTGCACATGAGATCTCCAGGACTTACTCATCTTGCATAACTGAAACTTTGTGTCTCTTGACCATCAGGTCCCTGATTCCCCCCTCATCCTAGCCGCTGGCAACCACATTCCATTCTCTGCTTCTATGAGTTTGATTATTTTAGATCACACACATAAGTGAGGACATTTGAGCAGTACTTGTCTTTCTGTGTCTGGCTTGTTTCACTTAACATAATGTCCTCCGGGCTCATCCATGTTTTTGCAAATGGCAAGATTTCCTTCTTCTTTAAGGATGAATACTATTCCATTGCCCATGCATACCACATTTTCATCCATCCATTGACATTTGTTTCCATACCCTGGCTATCGTGAATAATACCGCAATGAACATGGCAGTGCAGGTATCTCTTTGAGATACCAATTTTATTTCCTTTGGATGTATACTCAGGAGTGGGACTGTTGGCTCATCAGGTACTTTTATGTTTAATTTTTTGAGGAATCGTATACACCAACAAATTGGATAACCTGGAGGCAATGAATAAATTTCTAGAAACATACAACCTACCAAAACTGAATCAAAAAGAAATAGAAAACCTGAACAGACCAATAAACAGTAAGGAGATTAAATCACTGATCAAAAACCTCCCAGCTAAGAGTAGTCCAAGATGAAACAGCTTCACGGATGAATTCTATCAGACATTCAAAGAAGAAGTACTACCAATCCTTAAACTTTTCCAAAAAGGAGAACATTCTCTTTCCCAAGAGCCCAACCCACGCTGACTTTTTATTTCCCTTGGGGGGCTGGAGTGATGAGAACATCTTTTCCCCCAATTTTCAGAACTGTGTTTAGACAGAGCCCTTTCCCTGGAGAGCCGACCTTTGTTACCGAGAAGCCTCTCAGTGTGGTTTACAACCGCTCATCTCTCCCTCCTTCTGTGAGGGTCATGAGGGGGTCTTTGTTGGATACCCCCCTCCCCCCGCCATGAGAAATCTAGCAAAACCCCTAGGACGGCCCATGAAAGTAGGAGGGTCCCTAATACACTCAACCCCCAACAGCTCGTCAACTCTGTCGTTTAAATATTCCTCCCGGTCGATGGCTCATGACTTCTGTCCCAGCTGAGCAGATCTTAATTACTGTGTCTCCCTGGACATACCCGAGTCTCCAGGTTTGAGGATGGGACTTTGCCCTCAGACCTCAGCTCTCTGATGGATCCAAATCTATAATGAAGTCAGGTTTTTTTTTTTTTTTTGGTCTATCTTTTTCTTATTTTGAGGATGACAGTGACACTTTGCAGGCTCTTTACATATTAGAGCTAAAAGTGGAAGTCTCTACACTATTTTTATACATCAACGAATCACTGTGAGTCACTAATCCACTTCTGTGCTTTTGGGATAAACACAATATGACCACAGAAGGCAAACGTAATGAATGTAAGTACAGTTGCCCCTCGGTATCTGTAGGGGACTAGTTCCAGGACTCCCCCGGACACCAAAATCTTCAGATGTTCAAGTCCCTTATATGAAATGGCATAGTATTTGATATAACCTACACACATCCTGCTGTATACTTTAAATCACCTCTAGATTCTTATAATACCTCGTACAATGTAAATATTATGCAAATAGTTGCTGGCATTCGGCAAATTCAAGTTTTGCGTTTTGGAACTTTCTGGAATTTTTTTCAAATATCTTCGGCCCACGGTTGGTTGGATCCACAGATGTGGAACCCATGCATACAGAAGGCTGACTGTAGTCACAAACACCAGGGAGCTACAGCGGTGGGATCACTTTACTCCACACGCAGCGATTTAGCGGATTTGGGCTGGGGCACACCCCTTTGCGGTGCTCACGCTGCCTTCAAGCTTTTAGTAACGTACAAAGGAACAGGATTTCTAAGAAAATCATAAATCACACACTTCCTTTTTGTGAAATACATGTTTTTCACAAATAAAAAAGGGTTGTTTTTTTTTCCCTTATTAAGTTTTCCTCTGAAACTGCCAAAACGTCTGTGGATGCTTGATAAAATCCTGGAAATTACACTGCGAGAGTCCTCACTGCATAGTCTCTGCTATTCTCCCTCGCAGCGCGGTGTCTTGTAAGTGAAGACTGCATTAAGGGGTTATTGCAAGAAGGCAAGGTGGTGGAGAATCAGGTGTTCGTTTACATATTCATTCACTTACTGTGTTATTATGAGGTTAGGCTGTATTCCAGATCCCCCAAGGCCCACATATACACCCCTTTGGAGGGGCACTGCACCTTATTATAAGTGTGACACCCTCTCTGTGTGTGTAGGGCTTACTGCAGAGGGAATTCATGTGTTCAAAGGTCTAACGAGCATTCCCTTTGCCTTCAAAGAGGATCACTTCTCTCTCTGGTTAAGCGTCAAAAAGTCATGATAATTGTGCCAACTGTGGCAAACTAACCAATCATTATTGGCCCAGCAGCCACTCATCACCAGCTCTCTTTACCACCATTTGTAGGAATCCCATGTCTTTTGAGAAAAATCAGCGCATATCACCAGCCTTCATTCCCCACCTGACTTCACGGGAAGAAGGGTTATTTCCTTTGCTAAAACTGGGCTCGGTGTTCTGTGAGCAAAACAGAGTGCACGGTCACTGGTTAGCATGGGGTTGGCTACCCTTTGCTCGGTGTGAGACGGGTATTTTCAAAGCCACTCACTTTCGAAGCTCCGCACTGGCCGTTGCCATCCTCACCCCTCATTCAAGTCTTCTTTTCACCTAGCTCTGCCCCACCCTTCACTTTTAGGGCAAAACGATATTGCTGGTATAAATCTATCTTTTTCTCTGGCTCTCAGCTTTCTTGAGGGAAGTGATGTAACTGCTTCTTATAACTCCAGTCTTTTTTGGATCAAGGAGAGAATGCGTTTTTAAGCTTGCCTATTAGTATAATGGGAATCTTTTGGTCCTGATTCATTTACTGAGAAGTTTAATTATGTTTGTCTCTATACATACATATATAAATGCATACATACACATGTGCATATATACACACATACACACGTACATACATACATACACACATACATACCCCCCCACCCATTATGGTTGCCACTGTCTTAAATGCATGATCTGAGTCTTCATTCTTAGGTCGTGCCCTCTGCAAAGTCATTCGGCAGAGTGAATGAGTCTAGTCTTTCTGTTCATCAAGCTGTGGGCCAGGGGATATATCAGGCAGAGGGAAGCAGATCCTTTTTATAATTTACCTTCCCAGAAAGCAACTGACAGAGCTGACTACATGTGGCCCTTAACGGATGGGTGACATCATGGAAACAAGCTGTGTAAATGGACCTCCCCCACTAGGACTAGGAGGA
The DNA here is from genome assembly GCF_048773025.1 of Camelus bactrianus. Lineage (NCBI taxonomy): Eukaryota > Metazoa > Chordata > Mammalia > Artiodactyla > Camelidae > Camelus > Camelus bactrianus. The sequence continues at coordinate 5,292,869 of NC_133554.1, forward strand.
ATGGGTTCTGGAAAAGCCAGGTAGTGATTTCAAATAATGAAGACATGGATGCGTCTCTCTTTCTCATTTTTATCTGTACAAATAGACAAGCTGGATGCATGTCTGCCCACCAACGACAGCATAAATTTAAGGGTACGTCTCTGCGCATTGATCTTGTTACAACGTCAACTACTGAAAGTGGTCTCGGTGGACAATTTGATAATCATCACCAAATCAAAAAAGAAAGCTTGACGTCCATTGCTTTAAAATCAAAATCATTATCTTTGGTAGCTTTGTTACCACTTACTTGATTATCTCCAACGCTTTTATTCAAAATTCCAATAATGATTTACCTGTGTGTAATTTACAACGAATTTACCCTAGAGGCTCACCCTAAAGCTACATTGCTAAATATTTGACTGCTTTGGAGAAAATATATACTAGTAGTGAGGAAAAAAATCAGTTTTATACAGACTTATTATAAAGCTATGATAATTAAGACAGATGGATATTTCCATAGGATACTCAAATAGAACAATGGAACAGAAAGACTAGAAACAAATCTACACTTGTAAGGAAACTTTATATGTAATAGTCATAGATTTGTGAATTAACAAAGGAAGATTATGAATTAAAAAATGGGGCTGGGCCTATTGATTTTTCATAGTTAAAAAATGAAATTGGAACTTCCCTCACATCACTCACGTAGATTGGCAGAAATCTGATGATGCCAAGTCTGCTGATGCCAAGGGTTGGTGAGGACAACAAATAGGACCGCTAAAACACTGCTGGTGGCATATTTTTTAATTGCTAAAAAAAAAGGTTTTTTCCTAGTGGATTTGAAGATGGGTGTGCCCTACAATCAGAAATTCCACTCCCTACCATCTGTCCTAGTGCAGTGGCTTGCCATCCTATCAGGCCAAATGTGTTCTTTTGACAATAAATCGTTTATAACACCCCTTTACTGGTCCTTATGAAATTCATAAATAATATAACTTATCTACACACATAATTTCAAAAAGTCATCATAAACTAGAGAGCCAAGGATCTGTTGTGAAGCAGACTAAACTGTGGCATGGTTTTTGAGCAGCTGATGGAGAATAAGAAGGAAGTTTTATTTTCCCCTCAGGGTGGGAACATTCTCCTTTGAGGGGCATTAAATCCCATGAAGAAGGAAAGATAATAATTCTAGAAGACGACTTGATTCTTCAATTAAAGAAACTTACAAAGTTATTAAAAAATCAACATGACGCCCCACTGTAATTTTAAAAGGAAATGGAGTATAATAAAATAATACGATTTCAGTATGGAGGTACTTTGTCTTTTTTAAAAGAAAATGTAATTTTTTTATGGTGGTAAAATATACATGGCATAGAATGTATCATTTTAACCATTTTCCGTGGCTCAGTTAAGTACATTCGCACGGTGGTGCAGCCATCACCACTGTCCATCTCCAGAACTTTTTCTTCTCTGTGATCTCAAACTCGGTACCCATTCAGCAGTAATTCTCTATTCCTCCCTCCTCCGGCCCCTGGCAACCACCCTTCTACTCTCTGGTCTCTATGAATCCGACTACTGTAGGTACCACAGGTAAGTGGACACACACAGGATGTATCCATTTAAGACTGGTTTATTGCATTTAGCAAATTTCATACTGCAGCATGTCAGAATTCCCTTCCTTTTTAAGTTGGAATACTATTCCATTGTGTATCTATTCATCTATCGATGGGCACCTGAGTTGCTTTTATTTTTTCACTTTGTGAAAAACGCTGCTGTGAACATGGGTGTACAAATGTCTGTTTGAGTTCCTGCTTTCAGTTCTTTTAGGTATATACCCAGGAATGGAACTGCTGGATTATATGGTAATTCTATTTAATTTTTTTTTGAGGAACCAACACACCATTTTCTATCGTGGATGTATCATCTGACATCCCCACTGGCAATACACAAGGGTTCCGATTTCTCCATATTATCACCAACACTAATTTCCTGCTTCTTCGAATACAGCTGTCCTAATGGGCATGATGTGATGTCTCACCGTGGTTTGGATTTGCACTTCCCTAACGGTTAATGATGTCGAGCATCTTTTCATGTGCTTGTTGGTCTCTTCTTTGGAGAAATGTCTGTGCAGATGTCCTTTGCCCATTTTTAACAGGGTTGTTTGGTTACTGTTCTTGAGTTGTTGTTCTTTATATATTCTTATGATTATGATTTGCCGTCATATATGACTGCAAATATTTTCTCCCATTCCATGGGAAATGCTTAATCTTGACTAAGCAAATGCAGCAGTTACTCAGGCAGAGACTGACACAGGCATGTTGAATGGGCAGCTCAAATGCCACCAGGGGAATTGCTGCTGGTGACATGATTTTCCAAAATGGTGAATACCTGGTAATGTTCTGATGTTCTGAATCAAAGTGCTTCAAAACAAAACAAAACAAAAAAACTCCATGGAAGTTACATTCTTGGAAAACTCATTTAACTACGTAAAATACTTCGTGTTTTTATGTAAAATAGCATTATTTTCTAGATAATTATAAACCAATTTCTCACCTGAAGTTCAGGTTGGACACACCAAAGTCACATAAGATGTCAGGGCAAGTCTTTGCTTATAAGGGAGAGAGAGAAGTAATTATAAAGCCATGCGTGGGAATGACACCAATTTCCAGAATAGCGGCTCTCTTTGGGAGTAGGGGGTGGGCAGAAGGAGAATCAGATCAGGGGAGAGTGTACAGGGGTGTAAACTTTATTCCTAATATTTTATATCGTCAGCTGGGCAATAGCAACATGGAAATTTAATATGTAACTTACATCTTTTGTGTCTAAAATGTTTTTAAACAAAAAACAAGAACAAAGATTCACGTAGTCTCTGCTTTCAGAGAGACCTGGTTTTGAATCTTGCCTCTATTACTTACAAGCTGTGTAATGCTAAGTGAATCACTGCACTCCCCTAAACGTTAGTTTGCTTCTCTGTAAAATGGGTCAGAAAGTGTATAAAAATAGAAGTTACGGCCTAGAAATGCTATCAGGATACATTTAAAGCTCTTAGCCTACTGCCTTGTTCTAGAATAATTGCACCATTGTGCCAAAGAGGAATAACCTCTGTTTAACACATCTTATATAGTCTCTGTGATTTTTAATCAACAATCTTATTCTTCCGTCTGTCTGATCAGTGTCAAAAATACATATATCAGCCCTTAATGGAGGCACTGAATGGATGTACTCCAGTTACTTGTCCGATAACTCTCTGTTGTCCAAATCCTATCAAAATCCTGTTTATGAGAATAGATATTTGTGGGGGACTGCCTGAAGGACATGCTATTTGTCTGTTCTCTAGAAATGATCGGCTTCACCCTTGGATCATATCACACCATCTGAGAGCTGCGTATCTGGAGGGCATCATTCTGACTGTTGTCAGATTTACTTGAGGGGACTGAACTTGGCTTGCTGTTCCGATGTTGCCCTGCACTGAGGGATGCTGTACCCAGCACACTCTGCTCGTCTATTCATTGCCGGGATGAAGTCCAGGATGTTATTCTCACAATCAAAAAGTGTTTTCTTTACAAAGACCCAAGGGAGGAAATTTTTCTCAGGTCAGCAAGATGAAACCCTTAAAGAACTGGTTTGTCTTTATCTTGTGGACAATATGGATCTTTTAACTGAGTCTATTTCTCTATTTACTTGAGTCTCCAGGAAATGTACCACCCAATCTGCAGCCCATCTCTGGTTTCTCTATAAAACCATTTGGCATACATCCCTGAGAAGTAGGTAAATTTACCCCTGGACTGTTTCTGACCCATATTATCTCTCTGTCCCAACATTTTCAATGATTTATTTTCCATGCATTTTCAGAAGCTGCCTTTTGTTTATGAAACAAGATAGGAAGAGAGAAAATGGAAAAATGAGGCTAGAATAAAGCTAAGTGGGGGCATAAATAAGTAATAAATCAAGTAGATAAAACTATGCGTTGTTTTTTTTTCTATTTCCCAGGGCACCTCGCATTGAACTTTACAGCGAGTATATAGTTAGTAAATATTAGAGTTAAAAAAAAGATAAAATCTCTCAGCCTCCAGACCATTCTTTTCCCTGCTTGTGCATAGCTGTAAGATTGGGCTAGATACAAGAAAGGCTGGATTAACTCCTGAGAAGCAAAAGAGAACCCTCTGCCAACTTCTGAGTGATGTCTGAATGATGTCATTTCCCGAAGGAACGTCCTAGCCACTCCTCAAGGCTGACTGCAGTGCCATCTGATTTATGAAAACACCCCCAATTGTAAACAAATAGCTCTCTCTCCTCCAAACCCCTTCAGAACCTACTGTCTTTAAGCATTCATATAACCTACCTTGAGATACAGATTAAAAAAATAAATGACTGATAGATAGATGGCAGGTAGACAGATGCTTGGAAAGGGAAAAGACCACGTTTACTGATATTTCTTTGTGTTCATAAGCATATTAATAATCATATATTTGTTCAACATTTTTAAATAGGTAAATGAAAATATATTTCAATGATAGTTTTTTTGACAAATTTGCATTAAAACTCTGTTCACATGCAACAATACGAATGGTGTTCAAAGGCATTATGCTAAGTGAAAAAAACCAGACTCCAAAGGCCACATACTTTTGATTCCATTTGTATAAGATTCTTGCAAAAGTAGAACTATAAGGATAGAAAAAGATCAACGGTTACCAGGGGCTGGGAGTGAGAGGGGGAGCTGACTACAGACGGGCGCAGGGGAATCTGAGGGATAATGGAACTCTTGTGTATTATGATTTTGTGGTAGAGGCTACATGACTAGATACACTTGTCAAAATACTCAGAACTCTACTCACCAAAGTGCGGATTTTACTGTTGTAAATTACACATAAATTTAAAATAATGAGGAAAAAATTTTGTTGAGCATCTGCTGAAAGTACTAAGTAGATTTTTCATTTTCATTTATCTAGCAAGTTAATTCAGTTCACAGGCCATCTATACACATGCGGCCTCTTCCCTCTGTGCCCACAGGAGATACTGCTAATCAATTATGACACTTCTATCACTCTGAAGCAATACAAAGCCCCATGCAGAATCTTCAACAGAACACGCAGGCGGCCACCAACAATCTTTTAGAACTGACATGAGATGAAACCTGTTTGCTGCCTGGGACCCATGTCATCCCAAACAGGTACTACCATTTGCTTAGTTATGCCTACTCTAAGCGCAGGTGTAATGCTTTCAAAGAGTTAACTTATGACTAGCTTTGCCTTCTTTATCTTAATTTGATGAGTATTAAAAAAGAAAAAAAAAACGGGACAAATATAAATGTCATCACAGAATCACATTTTGTAAGCTACATCGAAACATAATTTTCAGATAATGTGTCTCCAGCCATAAAAGTAGAGGATCAAATAACTTCAGGGTGTGATTGTGACACAAGGAAGGAGATTTAGGGAACCCAGGAAAGTTCTTCATTAAGAAGTGACTATTAATCTGAAGGCCACAGGAAGTAGAGGGGTTGGACATTCCAGACCCAGATCTTAAAATGGGAGAGAAGACATTTCTGGAAGAGGAGATCAAGATGGCAGAATCACCTCCTCCCACCAACACATCAAAAACACATCTACTTGCAGACTGACGTGGGAGAAAGTACAGAGACTTGGCCTACTAACGGAAGACCATCAGTGTTTAAGAAAAACTGTCCTAGAAACAGGGCAGCTCAAGCTCAGGCAGGGGAGGTAGGCGGGGACCATGACCCCATAATCCACTGAGGATTTTAAATATATCCTAAAAGCTCAGAAAAGCCATGAAATCAAGTCGCATTATCATTAATACTCTGGGCCAACAGCCATGATAGCATTTTACACCTATCATTTGCCTATCACTTGGCATGCTGTGTTAACAGGGTATCTACATGGGTCTTCCCTGCTGGACCAAGAGATTCTGGCAGTCAGCAACTACATCTTATAAATTATTATGTCCCCAGGGTTTGAAGCATAGTAGGGACTCAATAAATATTTGTTGAATTGAAATAAACAAATACATAGCACTCCAAAGCCAAGTTCATGTATGAATTCGCTGCTATGTCCCAAAGTACCGAGACAGTCAAAGTTACAGCCGCATCTGCCTAAAGATAAACAGCCTTTGTGGAACTGTCAGAAATGCGTGCTGATCAGAACTACTGTGAGACTCTTCTGCCATGGCTCCAGCAACGTGGAGCAAAACAAAAGACAACGTTGAGATGAAATTGCAGGTTCCAAAGAATTATTTTTGGAATTCATTCAAAAGCCAAGACAGCCACAGCAAGAACACAACAACAGCCAACGAGCTATAAAATTTCCCCTCGATGGATCAGGAAGGAGTCAAAAAAGGCAATGGCAGCCCAAGAGCAGAGAATAAATCAAGGCAAACTTCTCAGAGAGGAAAAGGGACGGGGAGCAAGCGACTGAGTTTTCCAGAGAATGTGGCGATCTCTCACACTAAGCATTGGCAGACGGCAAAAAAGGGACGGAAGCTGCAGCAGACAGAAGTTACTGGAAGGTAATTGTAACAGGTTGACTCGTGTTCCCCACCCTTCTCCAAATTCTATTTCTTATAAAAAGGGGACGTTTAGACACAGTGGTTTTTGTGGACGGAAGACACCATGTGAACAGACATTAAGAGGAGACATCCAGCTACAGGCCAAGGAGAGAGGCCTGGAACAGATCCTTCCCTCTGCCTTCACAAGCAACCAACAGGGCTGATGCCCTGGTCTTGGACTTCCAGCCTCCAGAACTATGAGAAAACACATTTCTATGGTTTAAGCAGCTCAGTTTGTGGTACTTTGTTCTACTAGCCCTAGAAGACGAACACAGTAATCAACCAGAAAAATCCTTACTTACTGGAGGATTAAAAAAGTAAAGAAAAAAAAAAGTAGCTGCATTAGTAGATCAAGGGGCTAAGAGAGGTCTCCTCGGCTCCTATGTGCGTGAAGTACGCTTTTCTGGTAGAAATTCATTCACCAGAAACCACACGAGAGAACACTAAGGGAGATAAACACCAAAAAATCCTCCATCTAGGCATATTGTATTCAAAGTTCAGAAAGCCAAAGGCAGAGAGAAAATCTTGAAAGCATCCAGATCTATATTAAACAAGGAAGGGCATTGGTGAAGGAATAATTGAAGGCAAAACAAAATGTTGTATTTTTCTTATTCTTAATTTGATAACAAGATAGCTGCTCAAAGTAATGGGTGATTACAGAATATGGATAAGTGAGCTAAATGATAGTAATACCACAACGGGTGGAAGGGAGGAACTGGGAATGTTCTGTTCTAAGGCAGCTGCACTACATGTTAAGTGGTATGATGTTATTTGAAGGTGGTCTTCGGTTACTTAAAAATGTACATTGCAAACGCTAAGGCAACCACTAATTTTTTAAAAAGAAGCATAATTAATACGAGATAAGATAAGGTAAACTGGAATCATATAAAATGCTCAATAAAAACCAGACAGGCGAAAAAACAAAATAAAACAAAAATGAAGAGGAGAAAAAAGAAATGAAGAACAAAGGTAAGAAACAGAAAACAGTCGCAATCATGCCAGTCACTGAACTATATCAATAGTTATTTTAAATGTTAATGATCTAAAAACATCAATTAAAAGACAGACACTGTTGGAGTGAATAAAAAATAAGGGACACATTTTAAATATAAAGACACACGTAGGTTAAAAGTATAAAAATAATTATACACCACGACCTAGTGGGATTTCTTGTAGGTAAACAATGCTGGTGTAACATTTGAAAAGTAATCAGTGTAACTCAGCACATCAACAGAGTGAAAAAAAAAAAGAAAATCACATAAAATTTCAATTGACTCAGAAAAGCTTTTGACAGCACCTAAGTCTCATTCACGATAAAACAAACAAACCTCTCAGAAACCTAGGAATACAGGGAAGCCTCCTCAACTTGACAAAGAGCATCTACAAGGAATGCACAGCAAACACGGTAATGGTGAGAAAGCAAACACGGTAATGGTGAGAAAGCGAACACTTCTCCCTTCAGACGGAACACAAAGCAAGCGTGTCCTCTCTCACCGCTTCTGTTCAACACATACTGAAAGTACTGGCTAGTGAAAAATAAAGAAAAATAACAGAAGTAAATAACAGTATACAACTTTGGAAAGAAGAAATCGAACTGCCTTTGTTCACAGTTGATATGACTGTGCGAAAAATTCCAAAGAATTAACAACAACAAAAAAACTCCTGGAACTAACAAGCCAGCATAGCAAGGTCACAGGATAAAATGCCAACATGCAAAAGTCAATTGCTTTCCTATATAACAGCAATGAATGAGCAGAATTTGAAATTAAAATCACAATACTATTTACAATAGCACTGAAAAAAAGGAAATAATTGGATATGAATCTAAGAAAATGTGTATAAGACCTACATGTGGAAACTACAAAACTCTGATTGAAGGAAATCAAATAGCTAAATGAATGGAGGAATATTCCATGTTCATGGCTTGGAGGACTCAGTGCTGTTAAGAAGTCAAATTCTTCCCAACTTGATTTATAGATTCAACACAATCCCAGTCAAAATCCCTGGACTCACGTCTCTTACTTTGAGGCAATACTGCCAGTTGGGAATGAAGACATGGTAAGATGTTTCAAGGTCAGATTTATTCCTAAATCCTACCCATGATAATCATTGATTTACACAAATTAAAGCTATTATATAATCCCTACAGCAATAGGAAATGGAAACTTATCCTCTCTCCAACAAATCTTGAGTCTGTCAATCCTCCAGAGCTTCCTTGGTCAAGGTCAACACTTTACTCCGCTGCAGTTCTCTGCCCTCGTCTTATTTCTCTTTGCTGGTTCTTCCTCTTCTCTCCGATCTCTCCGTATTGGAGAGCTCCAGGGTTCACACCTGGGTTTTCCGGTCTTCTCTGTATGTACCTACTCCCTTGTGGGCTCTTAGGATTCCAGAGCATTCAAAACTCATCCACGCATCCATCCAATCTGTATCTCTAGCAAGATCTCTCTTTTGAACTCCGATTTGCATCCTCAGCATCTCCTCTTGGAGATCCAATGCACGTCTCGCATTTACCATGTCCTGAACTGAAATGCTACCTTCTCCTCAAAAAACTGCTTCATCCACAAAGCAGTTCCCTGACTCAATACATGACAACTGCATCCTTTCGATTTTCTCGGGTCAAAAATCTGGCGCCATCCCTGACTGGACACTCTGAAACCCAGTATCTCGTCCTGCTGCTTGTAATGTTATAGCCCAAGAGTGACTCAGCTAATCCCCTCTTCCTTCAAGTCCTTGCTCAGATCGCCTTCCCCGTGAGGCCGTCCTGACCAGCCCTGTGCAGTGTTACGTCTACTCAAGCCACAGCCCCCAGCACTCTTGATCTCCTCTATGCCTCTGTTCTCTTCCTTCTTCTCAGGGCACTTACTAACTTCCAATATACACATAACTTTCTCATTTAATTATTTGCACAGTCTGTTTCTGCTGGGCAGAAGAATTTTCATCTGTTTTGTTCACGGATACACCCTGAGCACATATACAGCAACTGGCGCCTGGGAAACAGCCCAGCAACAATTATAAACGTTAAAGGAATGTAATTATTTCTGTTTCTCAAATGAGATAATAAACTGCCGTGTGGCTAATAAGGAACTGGAGTCCCGGACATGCTGGCTTTCCAAATCTTGGTGCTTCCGACCTCTGTATTTGCCCCACCCTTGAGAGTCAGGGCGCTCCAAAACCGACCACACGTCAGAATCACCTGAGGAAATGGGGTGAGACACGAGGCCCCACTCTCAGTTTCATTCGGTCAGAGGTGGGGGTCCATGCGTCTGTATTTTCACTCTCCTAATGGTGAGTGTCAGGTTTGGGGACCACTGCTGCAGATCCTGCCCTCTTCTGCGGGCACGTTTTCCTTCCAGAATTCTTACACAGTTACGTGAGTGGGTCCGGGAACAGCTAATGCGTCAAGGCGGCTGCAGTTACGCGGTATGGTACGTGAACAAGCCATTCCATGTTCACCAGAAACTGAAGTCTCCCTTTGTGAACACAAAAGTTTTTTTTTTTAAGTAAATCATTTCAGATCTAAATCTTTCTGAAATGCAATGCCACTTTAAAAAAAAAAAAAGTGTGTTCAATGGACTTTAGCTTTTTTAAAAAATATATGTAATCTATGTTCTTCATTCTTCCTGGAACTTGCCATGTTCCTGGACAATTCCCACTCATCCTTTATGATTAAACCCCAAGGAGCCCCTCTCTTGGGAATCTTTCCCCAAATCCTGCAGATTGGGTGGGGCTCTCTCTCCCTCTGCTCCCACGACATTTCTGTGCCTTTGTGTCATCACAACGATAAATAATATAATAAATGATCAACACATCTTGTTGCCCTACTTTTCCATAGTATCGTTAATAAGGACTATTTTTGTTTCAAAAGACAGAACCCCATCTCTAGTTGGCTAAAGGAAAAAAGAGGATAGATTAGCTGTGGAATTGCAACGCTCCTGGGCAGATCTGTCACCTGGGGTCCAGGCGCTGCATTCTGCAGGCAGACTCGTCTCAACGCTCAATCCCTTCTCCCTTGGGCCAGCTTTGCTCTCAAGCAGGCTCTCCGCAAATGGAAGCAAGGATGGCTCTTGGAAGCTCCAGGCTTCCATCCTGCCTCTTAGCACTACTGACAGAAGGGAAACTCCTCAATGCCAAGAGTTCTAGAAAAAGTTCGAGGACTGACTCACTCTGGGACTGACTTGGGTCACGTTCCCTCCCTGAACCAATTACTGAAGCTTAGAAGAAGCGAAAAGTTACTCTGAAAAAACACCTGCCCAGCCCTGGAGCCAGGGAGTGGAAACAGTCCCTTCCTCCAAGTCCCTGGGGGCAGCGGGAGAGCCCCTCAGGAAGAAATGAGAGTGTGATCATCAAAATAGAGAGAAACAGACACGGTGCCAGCCACAAACAACAGCGGCCCAGTCCAACTGGGCACCTTGAGAGCAGCGGCCTTGCCTTCTTGCTCATCCACAAACCTTCACCTCCTAGCGTGGTACCAAGCAACACCCGAGGCAGCTCGTGTTTAATGGATCAGTCAGTGGAAGGAATGAACGCAGTCAGGGTGATCCTGAAATCCACCCCCCACGACCCTGTGCCATAAGACACGGGATGTGGGCTACCTGACTACATGGAACAGACACAAAGATGCTGTAATTTTGTGTCGCAGAGACATCATACTCAGCTCCAAACAGGACTACTGGTAAAAGCACTGTCAGCCCTTTAATTAGGTATCCCTGGAGACCAGGCCCGCGATGTTGCAGGATGACAGAGCCAACAGGAGGGGAAGTGGAAATGTCAGCCTCGTTAGTGGGGTTATTCACAGGAGGAGGGGCCCACCCAGGGCCCTGGTGAGTGTCAGAGGGCAGGTTCCTGCCAAGAAACTGAACAAAGTGTCAGAGACGGCAGCTGCAGGGCCTCGGGGGAGGCTGAGGGAGTTAAACTGAGGAGTCAGGCAGAGGCAGGGAGCAACACCTCCAGGGCAGACCCAGCCCCACCTCCCTCCACAACCCGCTGTGGGATCCTAAGCACTTTTTTCCAAGGTGATCCTGGATTGTGCATGTTGTGGTTATTGCTTATTTATTTCCCATTTATATTAATGTTCTCTTGTTATGTGCAACTTCTAACGATTACAGATTGGAGCCCTCTGACCAAGCAGAAGGACAGATGAAGGTGCTTTGTGAAATGCCATCCCCACCCGTCCCCGAAATCCTGCCAGCGCTCTCCCTCCTCTCTCTGTGCAGACGCCCCAACTGGGCCTCGCTGCCGGGGCCAGACTGCTGACCTGAGGCCCCCTCACTGCTCCCCATCACAAAGCAGAGGGCATGCCTGGTCACAGAGTCGCCAGAATGTTCAAGCTGAGGAGTATGTGGGCTCGCAGCAGGAAGAACAGGGTCTTAACCCAAGTCCTGAGTTCCCGTCCCTGCTCTGTCGCTAACCGGCCACAGGACCTTGGGCCAGTCAGCCCAAAGCCTCACTTCTCAGTTACATTTCTGTTAAAAAATCAAACAAAAACAAAAACATGAAGGATTCTGTATCTATCAAGTCCCTGCCGTGGCACTGATAGAAGCCATGGTAAGTGAATTAAGGCCCTTGCTGACAGGACCAGACCCGGATCTTCTGGGTAAGAAAGTTTTCGAGTTGTAGGAAACAGAATCCACCTCTGGCTAAATTAGGCTCAAGGGATATTGAGATTATGTGGTATTAAAGGGAGCTTGGAGCCAGGCTTGAGAATGGCAGAAACCGAAGCCGACCCAGAGCAGGGGTCCGGCACCACACCTGCCCCATAACCAGGGTGTCTGGCCAGGCCCCCGCCACTGGGATGCAGGGGGACACCAGCCATTTTCAGGATTACTGTCTCTTTGCCAAGGAGGAATCACCTACTTGGCGTAGCCTGGGTCATGGGATGGCTGGACCCATTAAATTGTATAAACAACGAAGAAACAATCCCTCAAAAGCAATCAGAAGACCCTTGGGAATGGAAACAGATGCCAAGCATCAAGAAGACGTTAGTGAAGATGAGAGACAGAGGCTGCCTTTACAGGAGGAACTCCTCTCTCTCCACGAGTCTAGAATCCCAAAAGGTCTGGACCACATGTGCACCCACGGAGAGCTTTCAAGCCAACTCAGCCCCCAACCAATAGCTCTCCCGTTACCTGGTTCTCTACTGCCCTTGGCAGTTTTTCCATGAAGACCAAGAGTCCCTTGGTCATTACCTCCCCTCCAAGTAACCAAAGGAGAAATCTGCACCGTTAATGAGCTTAGCTGAGCAGACCTCACAGATGCCAAGTGGTCTACCAAGTTGCATCGACAAGTAATACATTAAAACGGTGGGACAGCCTCTCTGGAATTTGCAGATAGGGTGTCGGGTATAAGATCCAGGACTCAAATCAGTCCTCACAGGGGTCTTCTGCTTCTTAGTCCCCAAGCTAGTATCACTAGCCCCTGTCCCTGTGGCTGCCCCACATTCTCCATCTCCCCCACCCTCTCACTCCAAACTGTCCCCACTGCCCCCTGACACACACACCTTCACCTGCTTTCACAGTATTTTTCAGCCTCTCTGTTTGAACCCAGCATCAGTCCCTGAGGCTGAGCCAAGGACCTGCATCTCTGGGTTGATGAGAACAGACAGTCTCCTCCTCCCTCTCTCCACCCCCTGGTCTCCCAGGCTGCCCATGGCCCCTGCAGGTTAAGCAGAGAGGAGATTAGAAATTATCTAAATCATAACAATTCCCCGGCAGCTTTTGTATGATTGCAGGCTCTGGTGAACGAAACTGTCCAGCTGGGTAATTGAAGGCAATATATTCATTGAAATTCACATGCTTACAGTTATACTTAGCCCCTGGGTATCAGCAAAGCTGACCTGAAAGAGAATAAAAAGCCCCTTGCAGCATTCCAAGTAATCATTCCATACAGGCCCTTTGGGGCTTAACTCTCTGGTGGCTTTGACCTTCCACATTCCTGGTGCCTCTCAGCCGCTGCCAGCTGCCAGCTGGGCTGGCAGGGCTCACGCAGGATATGAAAATGAGACGCACCAACGCTGACATTCCCCTCCTCACAAAAGGCTTTGCCCAAAAGGTGTCAGCAACATGGCCTTAGTTTTCAGATTTCATTTTCTGTTCAGGAAGAGGAGGACTTTGATCAGCTGGTGAGTTCACTCTGAGTGACAGCTGCCGTTAGTAGCAGATGGGGCTCCAGCATAAGCACCTAGCACAGAAGAGCCGACCTGGGCAATGTCACCCTGAGCTCTGCACCACTCCACTGAGACAAGCTGGGAAAATATGAGGCTCAGGGAGAGCGTGGGACACAGCACATACAGACAGACATGCCTTCTTTTCATGTAAAGCGGGATTCACACTGACCTTGCTCCTACTGAGTTACAGAATCACACAACCACTCGAGGTCATCAGAACCTATCTTCTACTAGACATTGGAATCCTCTTCCCGAGCCCCCATGATCTAAATCAGGGTTGAATTAGGTTTTAATTTATAGACATGTCCATTTTGGGTGCTTCCTGCAGTTGAAGTCTGGGAAGCCACACCTGGGTTCATCAGGAAAGGATGTCCTGTGGTGTCAGGCAAGGGATCTGGCAGGAGCAGTCGCAATATTTCTGCAAGGTATTTGCTCCATCTGAGTTCAGCTGTCAGCAGTGTTGCATGATGACACCTCTTCCTGCTAAAGGGGCCTGGCCCCTGAAGCCACTAGAATGACACATGACAGGCAGAAACCAGCCTGAACAGAGAACTGTTAAGCTTTGTCGGCCCCTTGGCCGGCAACTTAGAAGTAAGTGATAGGACATCTCCAGTCCAAGGATCAGAAATATATTTTGACAAAGCTTTATGTAGGCACTATATCCCAAGTTTGGAGATATTTTCCTTTGAATCCCATCTAATAATCTCATCTTTCTATTATGGGGTTTTTAAAGTACCTTGCAGGAGATTATAGCACTGGAAAAGTCTGAATGGGTCCAGAATCTTGGCACTGAGACTAGTTTTTAGATCCATGCATAATCCTCCAAAACAAACAACAAAAGACAAGACAAACGCCAAGTGGCAAAAATCCTACTTACTAGGGGACCGTGAAAGTAAATATTGTGACATCAAAAGGAATGCAGACTAGAATCACTAGACAGCCCATCTGTACATAAGGAAATGCAGGCGTTTCTTGGGCAGCAACAGGATCTGACCTGAAGCAAAAAGACGAATGAAATGCTAGCCAGGGGAGACTTGACTTCCGACCCGTGCCCCTTAATGGGAGCCCAGGGTGGCTTGCCCCATCTCAGACCTAGTGGTCCCCAGGAAGGAGCACAGGCCCTGTGACTCGAGAGGTAAGAGGGTTCATGGGCTGCTATTTGAAACCACACCTTAATCTTGTTAATTGGACCTCTCAATTGGTAGTAAAGTCCATGCTTGCATTCCCTGCAATAAACTGGTTTGCAAAGTCAAACAGATTGTATAAATCCTATTTAAGGGAATTACAAGAACAAACTGATTTCAAGGACTTTAGACCATTAATCGTTGGAATAAAGATGGATACAACCAATTACCAGCGGGTTTCAGAGAGTTTCCACAGTGGCCCTCCAGGGTCTCCGCTTAGAAATTTGTTGTCAGTAATGAGAGTTGTGTGTACCTGAAACTTGGTATAAGAAGTTAAGGACTTTCAGATTAGTCTACCCCCCCACAACAGGGGGTTTATTCTGCTTTAAACAAGTCCAGTCTATAAACAAAACCTAGATCTATAAAGCAAATAACATACTCTAAGACAATTTGCTGTGGTAGTCCCGTGGACAGTAAAGTATCCTACTAAATCTAAAATTTGATTCTTTCCAAAAAATAGGCTTAAGGACACCTCCTTAGAAAGATGTCACAGAAAGTGACCTGTGTGTATGGGGCCGATTTATGTCAGCAAGTCTGGGACGTTCTACATGCGCTCTTGTGGGACCAGCCCAGGGAAGACGGAATCTGTGGGTTTTCGTGGTCAGTGGCTGCCCCTCGTTTCTATGGGAATGACAGCTCATCCCGCTGGCTGCTGACTGGAGTGTGCGTGTCTCTGTAGGAGGACTGATCCATTTATATATGTAACACGTTTGCAATGAGCACTTACTATGCACATAACACGTTTGTGTAAATGTGCATGACTATATACGCGTGGCGCATGGAGGGTCCGGGAAGTGAGCGCTGGTCTTTAGGGACTGATGGTGGAATCTTATGAATGTTTTTGGCCGACTGGCATCAATTTCTACTTCCTGACAACATACTAATTTCCTCTAGAGGAGGCACCTCTTTCCTCTTGGATTCATCCTGGAGGGCTGTACCCAGCACTGGTCAGGAACTGGGCCAGGCCAGTCAGGTGTTCCCTCCCCGAACTTAACTGAAAGTGATGGCAGCTCCGTGCCATTCGTGGACCCCTGTTGTGACCAGGTTCTCCCTCCCACAAAATGGTAGCTGTACTTGTGCCCTCTGCCTGCCGGTGTTGAGGGACCAGCTCCTCAGCCTTTCCTCCTTCTATGAATCCCCAATAGTCTTTCGATGTATTTCCTCCTGCTAACGTCAGCTACAGCCATGCTCTGCTGCTTGTGACCACATTGGGCTAGGTCTTGCCCCGCTGCCCCATGCTTCAAAAGCTTCCTCCAGCAGAGAGGTTAAGCCTCCCTCTCCCTGCATTTTCTAGCTGCCTAAAGTCACCTGATTTGAGCCTCCGTTCTTAGAGGAAACAATGTCCCTCCTCCTGGAAATTGATCCCTTCATGCAGTAAGGTGATCAACTCATCCAGGTGTGCTTGGCACACACCCAGTTTTAGCATTGGAAGTCCAGGGGTTCTGGGAACTCCCTCAGGCCCAGCTAACCTGGAGCTTTTCTCCCATCTCCTTCCATGTAATGGTGGCCGATTTCTCCTCTCCAACAAATCATTCGACCTTTTGCTCTGACGACCCCCATTCTTCCCACTCTCTCAGACACATGACGGAGGTGCTGCTGAAACTCTGCATCTCCGGCCTTAAAGCTTCACCCCGTCTTCTCTCCAACACCTACAAGGGATTCAAGCAGAGATGCTCTGAGCTGACACCTCACACCCAGCACATTCCAGACTGAATCCATCCTCTGCTCACAAACACCGCTTCCCCGTGTGGGTGGGCACTGCCACCCTGGAAGCAATGTGACAGTAAATACTGAAGCTTTTAACATGCATGCCCCATTCAGAGACACACCTGAACATGTATACAGGAAGCAGGTCCAAGGGTGTTCATTACTTACGACGGCAAACATGGAAACTACCCAAAGGCATTTTGGTAGGAAGCAATGTAAAGGTAAACTGTGGTGGATGCCCACTATGGAATCCCAGGCCGCAATTAAAAAGAACAATCACTGTGAGCTCATAGAGCCTTACTAAATTAGGCCACTCTCCTAAACTCTTAAGTGTAAAGAGAAAGGCCTAGAAAACCTCTTATCCAAGTAACAGCAGCATGTGCACCGAAGAAGGGACTTGGGAGTGGTCAAGAATGACTCTAAAGCTTCCCTGTATGACACAGGGTATTTGCACTTATGATCTGAGCAATAAAACCCTATTTTAAAAAGGTGATTCTCCCATTCAGTTCCCCATAGCAGCTAATCTACCGTTCTTCCTTGATAGCTCAGACTCCGATCCACAGTGCTCATCTCCGACACTTCCCTTCCCTTTAGCGCTCCTCTGTAATCAGAGTTCTCAAGCCTCATCAAACCCTTCTTGAGATGGAGGTGGGGATCAATGTGCTGGAAATCGCTCTTAATAGGCAAATGTCACCTGAAAGGAAGAGCTGATTAAATGTGTAAACATGCAAATCAATAACCGATACCTTGGGTGGAACGAGTGTGTCCCATAGGCGCCTGCAGACTCCGCCTGAAAGAAGGGTGGCGGGTGGGAGACACTCAGAGCGGCAGCGCCTGCCCCTGCGCATCTGATGGGGTGGGGACGGGCTTCGGAAGGATAAAGGAGGAGGCGCTGGGGCTAAGTAAGCACGTGGAGGGAGAGGGTGCCTGAGTAAGAATCAGGAGGGTTTTTAAATCTCAGAGCAGAGCAAATAGTATCTGACTGGTGCGGTCCTAGATGCTGCCTCGTCTGACCCGCCACTGCGGACGCAGCCTGAAGGGAAGAGTTGTGACTTATTTCTCAGTGTCCCTAACACTTGGAAGGCCTTGCAAAGACAGTCTGTAATCATGGGGCGAGTGGCTAAAGTACACAGATAAGGAAACCCAGGTACAGGAGGTGCAGTCATTGGACTCGGCTCCCAGAGCAACAGAAGGTAGAGCCAGGAGTCACCCCAGGGGTCCCCACTCCGTGATCCAAGCCCCCACCCCACGCTGCTCCTCGCAGCCACTTCCTCTGGAGCTGCTGGCCTGTCTTCTACAGACAAATCCTTGGCAGGCACGAGGCACACCTGTGCAATATTTTTCCCTGCCCACTGCCCTAAGATTCACTGGTAAAGCATCAGTGTTCTCCACCCATCCAGGAGCCAAATACCAGGACTGCAGCCGCCCCCCACTCCCACTCCCAGCGGAGGGAAAGGACTGTGTGCTCTGTTTTGCTTTATCAGCATAGCATGAGAGACTTCCAGACTCCACAGGGCTCCCTCTGACTGCCTGCAAACTTTCCCAAGGGTCTCGGGGTGACAGGAAATTAGAAAGCATATTCATTCAATGAAATAAAATCGTCCCTCCCACCCTTTCTTCAGCTCTGATCTCCAGGCAGCGAGCAGAATAGAAGCTTTGTTTTGGGACCAGAGGCTTTGGCTCGGGGGGCAAGACTTACACAGATGCCCAAACGAAACACGGTGTGCTCAGCTGTTCCCCCTGCTTCTGAGCCCCACAAAGTCTCTCGGAGCCCACGGAGAGATTCTCACTAGCCTTTAGGACCTTTCTTGTCCTAAGACGCCCTCCCTGCCTCCTCTCAAAGCCAAGTGCAATTTGGTCTGTCTGAGCACTGCCGAAGAAAACCCGTTTCTTCTGGAGGTGGGACCTATGTCCCTCACCGCTCGGCCCATCATGCAACTCACTCACATTTTTTGCGAGGTAGAAGCAGACACAATTTTTAAAAATCCTCCCATGATGTAAGAGCAGGAATCGCTGTGTTCTGCTGAATTCTGAAGAATGTAAGTCACCATGTAAAAGGCCCATTTCCTGCTTGGGAGTGGTGGCTTTGACACAGAGAGTCTACGCCTTTGCCTGCAGAGGGCAGATTCCCCTCCCAGGGACAGTGGAGACTCCAGACTGTCCCCAAGGACAAGAGGCTTCAGATCCTGCCCATCCCCCGCTTTGCTTCAGGGCAGGGCTTGGGGTGAACAGTGGTGAGGGAGAGAAGGACCTGCTCTGGGCAGAACTCGGCACTGGGCCAGGACATCCCAGCAGCGCCTGCTCCCGCTGCTGGTACCAGGTCTTAAAATTCAGTCCTCTGGGCTGCTGCCCACTGACACGCTCCCCACGCTGGCTCTCCTCCGAGGACACCCCTAGAAGTCCACCGGCACCCTCCTGCTTCCTGAACCCCCTCAATCTCCAGGGAGAAGCTCAGCTAAGGGCCCGGCAGAGAGCAGTCTGAAGGCACTAATGAAGGCTTCTCTGTAGGGCAACGGCAGCTTGGATACTGATTTAACACATACAGTCAGTATTTCAAGAAATCCAGGCTTCAGTATGAAGAAAGAAAGAAAGAAAGAAAGAAAGAAAGAAAGAAAGAAAGAAAGAAAGAAAGAAAGAAAGAAAGAAAGAAAGAAAGAAAGAAAGAAAGAAAGAAAGAAAGAAAGAAAGAAAGAAAGAAAGAAAGGAAGAAAGGAAGAAAGGAAGAAAGGAAGAAAGAAAGAAAGGAAGGAAGGAAGGAAGGAAGGAAGAAAGGAAGAAAGGAAAGAAAGAAAGAAAGAAAGAAAGAAAGAAAGAAAGAAAGAAAGAAAAGAAAAGAAAGAAAGGAAAGAAAGAAAGAAAGAAAGAAAGAAAGAAAGAAAGAAAGGAAGGAAGAAAAGAAAGAAAGAAAGAAAGAAAGAAAGAAAGAAAGAAAGAAAGAAAGAAAGAAGGAAAGAAAGAAGGAAAGAAGGAAAGAAAGAAAGAAAAGGAAAGGAAAGGAAAGGAAGGAAAAGGAAGAGGGAAGGAAAGAAAGAGGGAAGGAAGAAAGGAAGGGAAGAAATAGAAAGAAAAAAAAGGTAGCTTTCTTAATTTCTAGGCTGACTTTAATTCCTGACACTGAGCCCCCAGTCTTCCCTGGTGCAGGCATATAATATATTTCCTTTAGTGGGCAGGGCATAGCTCAGCAGTAGAGGGTGTGCTTAGCATGCACGAGGGCCTGGGTTCAGTCCCCAGAGCCTCTGAGACAGGATGGAAGGGGGCAGGGCACAGTCACTCAAGGAATGACAGCAATTTAACACCAAAATGGTGGAAGATTCACCTCCTAGTTGGCCCTGAGGATCAAGAGATTTGACTTCTAGTAGACCTTGAGCTTCACTATGTGCTCACCGTAACAGCGGGATCAAATAACATGCCCGCAGGCGCCACGACAGCCCCAAGGCTAAAACCAAAAGGCCAAACAATGGACAGTGGTCCAATTCCTGGTAACCTCAGCCCCTTCCCCAGGGCTGTTGGAATGCTCCCACCCATAGGCCTGTGAAGCTACAGAGACCATAAAACCTGACAGCACCGCGCCTAGCGGCCTTTCCGCTCCCTCCCCTTTGGAGACGGCCCGCACTCTATGGAGCGTGTATCTACGTCTACTTTAGCCCGAGCACCCAGTTCCCACACCTCTTTCCTTGCCTTTCTCTTGCCTTCCACTCTATGCAGTATGTGACTCTCTAAATAAATCTACCTTTGCTCAACGGTGGCTCGCACTTGAAATCTTTCCTGCGTGAAGCCAAGGACCCACACTTGGTGGAGCGCGTCCCAGCGGCTCAGCTGAGACCTGGGACTCGGCCCTCCTCACGCCCCAGACCCGTTTTCCTGCATCACCTCCGTTAAAATAAATAAATAAACCTAATTCCCTCCCCGACAAAATAAAAAATAAAATGAATTGTACAAAAAATAACATAAATGTTATTTTAAAAAAAAGAAGTCCCTTCAGCGGTTTTATTCCAATGTGGTTTTTTAAATTACATTTAAGGTCATTAACTCGTTCCCAGTCTGATTTAAAACCACACCAAAGCCACTCCCCTCTGTATTTTCTTTCTTCTAACTAACCGCAGCACCATCCGGCCACGCCAGCCACACCCGAGGCAACCAGTGGAGAGGTCATCTTTGCGACCGGCTGACTTTGCTGGGGATGAGAGGAAGCGGCTGACTTTGCTGGGGATGAGAGGAAGCGGCGAGTTGTGGTCTCCTGCCAGCTGACCGCTCCCTGGTCCTCTGTGCTCTCAGCACTGGCCAGAGGGCTGGCTCTGGCCACTGGAAGCCAGCGGGTTCTCCTAGGGAAGATTACTTCCCATGGTCCTGATCAGGCCGGACCCTGTATGGCCCAGAGTTCCCTTTCTATACTCACCACACTTCTGACACTAACCACCCAGCGCTAGCACAGACCCCCAAAAATTTATCACAAAGCCTCAAAAATGAAAGCCGTATGGTATTGGTCCTTGAATAGACAGGAAGACCAAAGTGATCAAAGTGGAAATCCAGCAACAGAAGAGTAAGCCTGTCCTACCTAACAGGAGGTTATGGCCACCAGGCACTTTGCGAATCGGTCCCCTGTTCCCTGGAGCTGCGCTCCTGCCCTCCTGGGGCAGGGCTCCAAGTGGGAAGTGAGGCATTGAATGCTGCGCGGACCTTCAGACCCGACTGATCCTAACCCTTTCATTTTAGAAATGAAGCAACTGAGATCCGAACATGGGAAGAGACTTGCTCCTCGTTCCATTACTGTTGGTGGCGAGGTGACGTTTCCAAGTACTAGTAAATATTCCACTTACACAAATACACCAGACACGTGGTAGAGCCCCTCCATGGTCATGCTTTTCTTTCTCAGAGTTGTCCCGGCTACTCTTTTGTCTTTTCTTTTTCCACATGAACTTTGCAATCAAAGGAGTTAATAAGTCGATTGACTTAGTTTGAATTCTGATCTTGAGCATGAAATCTGATCTCTCTTAACATTGACTCATCACCTGTAAGTGGAGATCGTGAGCTCATCTTGCGAGGTAACTGTGAGAATGATGTGAACTAATGCAGTGACAGGTCGTGCACAGAGCTGAGTGTGTGTTCGATGCTCAGTAAACAAGAGCTACTATGATTATTTCTTTGCTGTCCAAATAAACAAAGTCGAAATCACCCGGCATGCAGTTACAACTTCACCTAAAACCAAGTCACTTCCAAGACACAGTTTCCACATCTGCGTTGTATCCAAAAGCAGGACTTCTTGTTTCATCAAATGTGGATAAACGTGATGGCCGGGTAGAAACACTGAACTCTGGGGGAGAAACACTGAAACACTTTCGGCGGATGTGGTTGAAATTCCAGGCACAGGAGGAAGAGGCAGAAAATGGTCCCTGCATTTCCTCTTATTCAGAAAAACAAGAGCTAAAGCGGGAAGCTCAGCTCCTATTGTTGGGAGCAGCAGGGAATGTCAGGGGCTGTGTGTGCTGAATATATTTCTTGCGTATTATCTTGTAAAGAGTGGCAAATTTGGCTTCATAACAGGGAGATCAAGCATAGCAAATGTACTTAAATTCTTGGAGTGCATTAAGGAATCACACAGCCTTTCTATGTATTTCACCCCTGGAAAAGGATTTAATAACCTCTCTGCTGCGTTTTTTGAGTAAAAAGCAATGGAAAGAGAGTATGAGTGGATTTGATGAAATACAGCTTGTCTTGAGCACAGGACAGAGCTCATCTGGTTACTGTAAAAGCAGAAAATTGGCCACTCCTGTGAGTGAAGAGGCTGGTGTAGCTTAGGAACAAAGGTGGGTTGACCTATTGCCCTGTGGGGTCTTAACAGCGCCGCCTGTGGGCTCCAGCGCTCACTTGGACAGGGGCCACGGGACTGGTCCCTGAGGGACATCCTATTTCAACAGCAGGAATAAAGACAAATGTCTGATCTTGACTCGGAGCTGACTGCAGGGCACAGGTTGGGGGCCAGCCCACTGGCAGAGCTTAATGATTCTTTGATCACTGGGGCTTAGAATTTTTTAGGCTGTATAGGACTGTGCTGAACCCTGAAATCGTCTCCCAGTGAAAACCCACCATGACTGAAGCAGATTCACAATATCCGGCATGTCACTTTTGACCTCTCTCCAGATGAAGATGGGGTCTAAGGGTGTGAGAGCCAGAAGGCAGGAAGACATGGGATACTGGCCCAGATGAATCTTCACAGTGGCAAGCAAACGGCAGAACCTGATCCCCTGGGACCTCCTGCCAAACGTTTGCTGGAGCCTCCACCCTGACTCTCCAGTAGCAATACTGCCCCATTTAGGGAGGACACACTGCCCAAGCAGCCAGAGGTCAGGCGGCCCAGCAGACAAGCCCCGCATCACTGCCCCGGTCCCCCCTGAGTCTGTCCATTCTGACAGAGGGTCAGCTCCTCTACAGCTGGAAGACTCCAGGGTTAAAAAAAAAAAAAAAGAAATCAGTTTCTATAACACTTTTGACAACATCTCCAGATTTGCTGGAATTTTCCACTTATGGGAGACTGGTTATTTAACTTGATGAAGGTTAATGGCTCAGGGGGCTTGAATCCGCCTAGATCAGTAGTTCACAGTCAAGACTATCCATTAGAAAATCCCAGGGAGCTTTTTAAAAATGTCAGTGTCTGCGGCACTCCCTCCGCCACTGGAGAGTCTGATTTCGAAGGCCTGGGGTGGGGCCCAAAGCATCCAGAGCTTTTGAAAGCTCGGCAGGTATTTTGTTTCCCATGTGCAACGGCCGGCTACAGACAGGGCGCCTGTGGAGGGAGGAAAGCATTTCTTGCCACATGTGTAAACACCAGCCCGTCAGTCCCTGAACTGCAGGGCCATGGAAATTTGTTTATTTTGCAGCTAATGAAGGAAAACAGACATTTCCTGAAATTTTACTTAGAAGCCCTGAGTGTCCTCATTTATTTAGAACCAACTAGTGATATTCAAGGGTCTAGCCTAAAAGTAAAGGCTGAGCACGGAGGAGGGAACATCCAAAAGGAGTTCTGCAGACGGCTAGGGAGGAGAGTTCAGTAGTTAACACGCTGTACCAGCCTCGTTACATCACTGGACTCAAAGCACAAACGGGGCCTCAGGACCGACCAGGAACCCTTCCGCGTTCCCAGGGCAGCATGCTCTCCTGCTGTCCAGGCAGACTAGCTCAAGCAGCTTCTCCTGGCTTTCCTCCTAATCTCTTGTCCATACCTTCTCTGACTGTCGCTTCCCTCCTCTCTTTCTGAACCTGAAATGCTGTGTTCTGCCCTCCTCCAAAGTCCAAATCGACTTAGACCACAATCAGCCGGGAACCGCGACATTAACTTTAGCAGCAGTAAGTCACAATGGGGACAGAAGCTTTGTTCTAACTCCATGAGAGTTACCGCTCCCCGACAGAAAATGCCTTCCAGTTCAACTGCAGCTCCCCTTCCCCCGGCTCTCCCCGGCTGTCCCCGTCACACACGAGGGAGGGAGGCAGGGCAGGGCTTCCGTGGCATGGAGGAAAAAGGATGCGCACAAACCAGGATCCAAGAGAGAAGCAAGGAGACCAGAGCACATAGGCAAATTCTCTCCACTTTTAGCATTTGGATAAGCTGCTCCTCCTTCCTGGAGAAGGTACAGCAGTGGTGCTGGAGAGAAGGATGGAGGTTTCCTTCCAATGAGAAGAGGGAGGAAGTGGTTCCCCCCTCCACCAGCCATTATGTTCACTGTGGTACGCCTGCAGGACTGCCTTGGGGGCGTGCAGAGGACAACCCCGAAGTGTTCCCTGGAGGAAGAGGAGCAAATTGCTGAGGGATTGGCCTGAGAAGAAAAGAACTTACTACTCTCCTTCCCAGGGCAAAATGGTGGTCCCATCTCCAGGTGGAGAGGATACACGAGACTCGCTAATAAGCAGTCAATTAATGCTTCTGGAGATGTTGTACCCATTAGCGAGATCAAGTGGAGAGAACTCCATCTATGCTTTGAGTTCAGTAGCCAAGGAAATGCACGCCCTCTATTCATGCAGCTCCAGAAACGACAACACTGGGGAGCTGAGGCAACTCCCAGGGACCCGAGTCCACCGCCACGAAGAGAAAGCCACCTTCACAGCATCTTCTGGCTGGCTATTCAGCAAGACTGCAGGACGAGTGGTTCTGCCTTTTTCTCCCCGCTTCAAAGCAGGCATAGTATTAACTAAACCCTTAATATGACCATTTGGGGCTTTAAATGGTTTAGTCATTCTTAAAGGAATGTTTCATTTTTCTGTTCCTAAATGACTCCTCTGGCTCAAAATTGAAACTGCCATGTAACTAAAACTACTCCTTTCCAGATGGGAGGGGAACTCTGGATTTTGACAGAAAGGAAACTGCCTAATTGTTCAGCAGAAAAAAAAAAAAAAACATAATTCTGTTCAGGCTTTCCCTTCCCCCTTTCTCTGCATCGTCAAGTAAGAGGCCTGAGCGGGTATTCAGCATGCTCCCTGTCAAAATGAAAGGGTCTTTGTCAGACTTTCCTCAAGGCTTCACATCCAGGGTCACCCCCTCCTCGATTCTGCTTCCTTCCCTGGCTCCGTCCCTCTGTTTCTTTCTTTCTTCCTTCCTTCCTTCCTTCCTTCCTTCCTTCCTTCCTTCCTTCCTTCCTTCCTTCCTTCCTTCCTTTCTTTCTTTCTTTCTTTCTTTCTTTCTTTCTTTCTTTCTTTCTTTCTTTCTTTCTTTCTTTCTTTCTTTCTTTCTTTCTTTCTTTCTTTCTTTCTTTCTCCCTTTCAACAGTAATTTCTGAACCCCCGTGACGTGCCAGCCGCTGTGCTGAACCTGGTGATCCTACAGAGAATTTTCCCTGACCTCACGGAGGTTCAGTCTACAGACCAGAGATTCAGTTTCTCAGCAAATTCATCAAGGCCTCACTGCTGTCTCTTTCCTTAAGATGATGTGCATCCCGGCCCCGCAAACAACAGCAAACAAAACCAGGCAAACACGCAGTCTCCTCCCACAGATGAGAGCAAACCCTGGTGCACGTTGAGTCGCGAGTCCCCATCACGCGGTGGCGGCAGGAGGGGTGGCGGTGCGGAGGGAAGGCAGGCCGCCGTCTCCAGAGCCCCTCTAAACCCCATTCTCTGCCCTGTGACTCCAGGCAAAGCGCAGCTGGCCTTGTGGGTGTGTCCTGAGACCCTGGCTGCAGTTGGCGGGCAGCTGCCCCACCTCCTTTGTCACCTTTCCCCCCCCCAGAGCCTTCCCGCCTACCTGCCTGCAGGACAAATGACTCTCCCACAGCCTCGAACCCCAGGCCACCCACTCACAGGCTGGTGTCCCAGAGCCGTTGTGCTGACACAGCTGCCACTGTCGGCTCACGTGCGCCCTGATCACAAGAAATCTTGGCGCTCACAGGACTAGCTGAGCCAGCTCTCCGTGAGTCGGTTTCTCAGTGCTCCGGAAATGTCACTGCAAATCTTCTGCCACGCTCCTCATTAGGCAAGGGACCCATTAGGGTGTTAATTGGGAAAAGCACCCGCTTTGCTCTCTCCTCACGCCTCTCTACCCCGGGCGACGAGAGAGCCCCTCCTCTCCCAGGCATCTCTGACAGCAGGGCTGAAACTACACTGACACACGGACCCCGAAGAGCAGGTGAGCAAGGCCTCAGACACACACACAGCTGGAAAGACCGTCCTGGGATGGACTAGACCCAGACTCATGAGAGCAAGATGGCAGGACATCTGACCATGGACCAAACTCATCAAAAGTGTTTCTGAAGGTCTTGAGTTATATTTCAGTATTTCAAAAATCAGAGGGTTCCCCTTCAAATTTGAATTTCCAGTTTCCTTTGAAAACTCATGCCTGGGCAGGTGACAATGGCAATGGATTGGAGGAGAGCGGTCTTCTGCTCCCTGCTGACAGACACATGCTCTCGAGTCTGCCGCAGTCCCCACCCAGCCCTTTCACCCACTCCAGTGATCTGTCCGGCCCCTGCTTGCACTTAGCTTGCAGGTGCTAACTGCAGTTTTCAATTGCAGGGCTTGTCCTGACCCCTTGCAAGGCAGGATGCGAATAATAAGTTACTAATGGTGGTTAGAGCATCCGTATTTGCAAGTAATTTACTTTTAAACCAAATCACAGCAGCACCAAAGTTATCCTCGGAATAACTGTGTGTTATTCTCAGTCACTTGTTTTCTGATATGTTTTCTGGAGGGAGAGAGGAGAGGGGAGAGTTGAAGCCAAGATGCAGGCTGAGTACAGGTGTGTGAACATCATTTGTCTGTGTTACAACAGGAGCAGGGCTGAGACCTACAGGTACAGAGAACGGGTCCCATTCCTTGGGTGGAGAAGAACATTCCTAGCAGCCCTGGGGGGCAGGTGGGGCTGGCGGGTGGCCTCCCACGAGACAGCGCCAGGAGACGAGCGCAGCCAGTCCCACCGCGTGAACCCAAGGCTGGAGTCCTGAGGGCTGGAGCACGGAGACTGCGCCATCTCACACGGGGCTGGGTCTGACCTTGTGCAGGCCCACTCCTGGTCTGTCTGAGATGTTGTCAAGCTCAGGTGAAGTTAAAAAGGAAAGACGGTGGGGGTTGAGAAAGCCATGTTGTGACTGTCTGCAAATTGAGGTCCTCGGGCAGGTGGAGATGGAGCAAAGACCCCTGTCTGGTTGTTGGCAGCCATCGAGTTCCCCTCCTGCCCAGCCCATTCTGTTCACCTCTCTCTGTCTCTCCTTCTCGGCCAGAGCTCTTTGAGAGAAGGGACAGACTTCTGTGTCTCTTTACAACCATCTGCCTCCCAGTCCTGTGAATAATTCTGGCTTCTTGTGAGCATCAGATCAATACAAACGCACTTTCCCAGCCTCATTTCCTGTAACTTTAACTCAGTAAATTTCAGCTAACTCTTACTGCTGGTATGAGAGAGGCCTGCTGCTCCCCTTTGCAGCAGACTCCTTGGAAGAACAGTCTAGACTCACTGGCTCCAATTCCTCTTCTCCTTTTCTCTCTGAAACCCACTCCACTTAGGCTTCGCCCGCGTCAGAACATCAAAAATGTTCCAGTCAAGGTTATTGCTAAATCCAAAAGGCAGCAGAGAAAGTAGGCGGCAGCTGGTGGGGAACATGGAGCCAATAGATTTTTCTCATTAAGACAGAACTAGTTACAGTAGGTTTGTATACTATTGAAACAGTCCAGCAGAAAGGGGGAGAACATGACGCTGAAAAGAGGGGCGAGGACTGCTGGTGTGATGTCACAGACCAGAGGGGAGGGGACAGAAGTAATGTGCAAGGGCGTGAAGGCATAGAAGACGGTTCATCTATACACGTGGGCAGCGAGGCAGAGCATGCGGTGCGGGCGCCGGTGAGTGGGGGCCTTTGGTGCAGGGAGCCTGAGGAAACCCTCTTCATGTTGCTCACCTTCCCAGTGAGACAGGAAGCGAGTTCCTATCTGAGGGTGTGGATAGGTGAGGAAGTCTGGGAGATTTGGAGGGAAGGGGAGATGGTGTAAAATAGAATCTTGGAGAGAAGGAGAGTGAGTGAACTAGGGAAGTACGATATGACTGCTGGCAGCATTGAGTGTGTAGCTAAGCTTAAAAATGAAAGATTCAGCTCAGCTGTGACTGTGGTTTTTATTCAGCCGCCATGTTCAGCTGCACGGGTGCATGCACGGAGCAGGGACAGTAAAACAAAGCGAAGTGGCAAGGCTGTCAAGGGCACATTCGAGGGAGACAACGTTCAGCCACGGAATTTAAACCAGACAGGAGGGAAGTGGTAACATCAAGAGGGTATGGGCAGGGGGAAGTGGTTGGATCAACGGATTGAGTGTCCCCGCGAGACTGAAGGACGGCTAGCATCCAAAATTAGATGGAGCGGGTTGAAAGATAGGAGGCGGTGGTCATAGAGAGCTGCATGAAGTAGAGGTTACAGAAAGTTACGATCCCTGGTGATGACAAGGCCGTGAGAGGGAATGGCCAGAGGAGAGAGGGACATAAGCTCAGGAGAGAGGAATTTCAGGACTGAGAAAATCATCCAACAATACGTGAAAAGCACCAAGAATAAGAAGGCAGTAGGGTGTTGCAGAGAGTGAAACAGTCAACCAGGACACAAAACTGTCGAGAAAAGAGAGGTGAGGCCTGAGTTGTTGGCAGAGGTGAGCACTGCGGTGGGGCCTGACAGCAGAAGAGTAAAGCGGGGTCTTCATGAACGTGGAAGGAAGGCTGGTCTGCACGCAGACATGAGGATCCAGGAGGCCCAGAGGTATGACGGAGGGGACGGACGAGAAGACAGGCATCAGTGAGGCAGCTGCAGTGGAAACGGTCCTCAGCGAGAGCCAGGTTCCCAGAAGAGCAAGAGAGAGGCCCCCTCCCCTTGAGGAGACGCTCAGGAAACAGAGGGGTTTGCAGATTATGAACCAGGAATTCTGGAAGTCACGGCAGACAGCTTCCACAAGTTGGGGAGGAGTGGGAGATACAATAAAGATGGCGAGCATCTTTGGGGCTTTAAGGAGCAAATTTAACAGGATCTGGGGCTTTGTATATGGTGGACATGAACAGAGAAAGGAAAACACGAGATAAGTGTGAAGGACTCAAGGCAGTTGTAGTGAGGCCAAAAGTGTTGAAACCCAGAGAAGGATGGGTGTCTGGGGCTAACTCTGGATTCTGTCATCGGACACGAGGAGGTTTGGGGAAGCTAAGTCTCCCTCCAGAATCCGAAGTCTCCTTCCCAGTCCCTGTCGTTGGCTGACAGGTTTCCTGGGACGGTCAGGTCCTAGACGCAGTGCATGGCTCACTCTGGACTCCTGTTGAGGGAGAGGGGAAGGTCAGGTCCTAGACGCGGTGCATGGGCTCGCTCTGGACTCCTGTTGAGGGAGAGGGGAAGGTCAGGTCCTAGACGCGGTGCATGGGCTCGCTCTGGACTCCTGTTGAGGGAGAGGGGAAGGTCAGGTCCTAGACGCGGTGCATGGGCTCGCTCTGGACTCCTGTTGAGGGAGAGGGGAAGGTCAGGTCCTAGACGCGGTGCATGGGCTCGCTCTGGACTCCTGTTGAGGGAGAGGGGAAGGTCAGGTCCTAGACGCGGTGCATGGGCTCGCTCTGGACTCCTGTTGAGGGAGAGGGGAAGGTCAGGTCCTAGACGCGGTGCATGGGCTCGCTCTGGACTCCTGTTGAGGGAGAGGGGAAGGTCAGGTCCTAGACGCGGTGCATGGGCTCGCTCTGGACTCCTGTTGAGGGAGAGGGTTGCCTTGTCTCATTTTCCATGTTTGAAGAATGAGGCATAATCATAACTACTTCATAATGTTGTTATAAGAATAAATGCAAAAATAATGGATGTAAAAAGCTTGGCACATTTTAAAGTCTCTGATGGTTCTCCTTCCTCCCAATCATGACTGCATCAAGAAAAAATGTGCTATTTATTGACGTAAGAGTAATGTTTAGTGAGGACAATGCACAGATAAGTGGGGCCTGTGCTCAATGCCTACTTTTTCTAGGTATGCATTTGGAAAGCCTAACAGCTGGCCTCCATCCACAGGCTACTGTTCTCCAAATGGAAGCTAATCAAAGTGCCTGGGAGGAATTAATCAGTCTCTGTAGGACGGGTTAGGAACCCACACTTTCTAAGTGACATAAATCCCAACTGGTGGCTTTCTAAATCTTGTTGATTGATTGGGAAGCCAGTGAGGGGCCAGAGCCTGGCTGATGGCTCTGTATTGATCGTGGCTCTTAGCCAAGTTATTAAGTGTTTGGAGATAGGGGTTGTGTGGCAGAATCCCACATTCCCCCTCCCTCCTCTCCTTCCCCGGCATTTCAGCTGAAATCACAGCATTTCCCAAAAGGGTATTCGCTCTTGCAGACAAAGGGGCCGACTGCATTAAGCAAGACAGTCTTTAGTGCCAGATCAAATTTTCATGTGCTGCATGGGGTGCCTGGTCTCGTACTCAGAGCAGCTCCCCCCTCACTTAGAAATTCGAGAGCCGTGCAGGAGCCTGTGTGTCTTGGGCATTTTGAGGAAGAGCAAAGAAGTCACCTTCAGAAAGGACTCAGTGACTCTCTAGCCTCCGGGAGTGGAGAAATTAGGATGTACAAAATGCTGCACCCAAAAGTCCCTCTTTCTGGGTCAGGAGGAAATAAATGTATCTATGGGATTTCCCCCTGAACAGAGCCAGCTTCTGTCTACTTAGCATTGATAAAATCAGTATGTCTATCGGGAAATAAACGAAGGGACCAATATGCTTGAGTGGGAACAACGGCTCTGGATTGGCTTGGACATTTTCACACACAGTCTATCGGGTCTGGCCTCTGCACCCGTCTGTACAGCTAGCAGAGTCTCACATTTCTCCTCCTGATAAACCCCGCGAGCTTGTCATCTCGTCTCGTCAGATCTTTCTGGTTTATCTGGACAGAGGAGGCCAGACCCAGAGCCTCTTCCATAATTGCAGTGGGCCTGATGCCGAGACTAGCAGCGCTGTAGATGTGTCTTGCCCACGGGGTCTCCTCTTGGAGAGTGAGAACTACCCTGCAAGAAGACTCCTCTTTTCCTGAGTGTCAGTATGTGGGGGAAAGGTGAATGTGGGGCACACAGAGGGCTATGGATGGGACGCTGCCTCTTTGTTCCAGCTGGAAGACTCTTGACCTTCACATGAAGAGTGGTCACTTCTAGGTAAATCCCAACTCCTCTCTTCTCATGCTATGAGTCCAGCCCTTGGAGACACTTCACAGGCCCAGAGGACAGAGTGAGAGGGAGGCGAAATATACTCAGGAAAATTCAGACTGAATAAGATGCAGGAGTTGAGACTTACAGAGGGTGGGATGTGGTGATAAAGCCTTAGCTATTTCAACTGTGCAGTCTGCCCTCTTGCTTCCTTTCTGGAGAATTCCCAGGTATTTATAGCCTCACAAGGCACAGGAATTAAGGGTCCTGGGGACAAAAATTCAGAAGGATTAAGTAACTGAGCCCAGAAGGGAAGAGAAGGCAACAAAAGCTTTCAGGACAGACAGCATTGAGCAGTGGATGCTCACTGTTGAGCGAATGCCCACCCAACTTTCTCTCATGGTGGGTGGCCTAATTTCTGTTCTTATAAGAGAGTAAGGATTAAAAGAACAAAGATCTCCAGAGTGTCCACCTGCTGACAGGAGAGAGCCTTTCAGCAGGCAGAGGAGGGATACAGGAAGGTGTGGCAGAGCTGTGCCCTGTCAGGAGGGGTTGTCGGAGGGCGTGGCACAGCTGTGCCCTATCAGGAGGGGTTGTCGGAGGGCGTGGCAGAGCTATGCCCTATCAGGAAGGGTTGATACCAAAGCCCTGAACAGCCTGAGTCTCCATGGGCCTGGTGCCTGCCAAGCCAGAACAACACCAAGGCAACCAGCCTGAGCACCTTGTCACCCAGGAAGGCATGGATGATGGTGCAGCTTAGAGGTTGCAGAGTGCTCCCTGCACCTGCCGGCCCAGCCCAAGCAGAGAGGAAAATGAGTAGAGCCCAGGCAAGAAGGCTCAGTGGAGGATGCAAAGGGAAAGAACCATGTCCTTCATTTGTATTTTCTATATCCTCAGTGCTTATTAGCACACAACAGGCCTAATCCAATAGATGTAGTTAATCCCTAGCTCTGATGCTCTTTCTCTGTGTGTGTGTGAATGTGGGTAAGTCTTTAAACATCTGAGACCCAGTTTTTCCACCTATGCAATGGGGTTGGTATTTTCCGTATGTGGTTAAAGGCACATGACATAATATTCGCCATTTTAACCATTTCAGTGTACAATTCAATGGCATGTAGCACATTTACAGTACTGTACAATTGCCACCACCGTTTAGTTCCAGAACATTTCGTGGAAACCCCACACTTATTAAAAAGTCCTTCCCCATCCCTGCCCCCGCCAAGTCCCTGCAACGTCTAATGTGCCTTCTCTCTGGGGACTTGCCTATTCCTGATATTTCATGCAGATTAAGTCATACGATATGTGGCCATTGGAGTCTGGCTTCTTTTCACTTGGAGATGGTCTCTGTTCATCGGTACCCTTTGTCACACCCTCACAATAAACTGGTAAACGGAAGTAGGTGTCTCGCTGAGTTCTGTGACCCATTCCAGCAAATTATCGAACCTGACGAGAAGGTCTTGGGAAGCCCTGATTTATAGCAGGTTGAGCAGAAGTATGAGAGACGAGCTGGGACTTGCAGTTGGTGTCCGACGCAGGGACAGTCTTGAGGGACTGAGCCCTGTGGAGTCTGCACTAACTCTGGGTGGTCGGTGTCAAGATTGTTTAACGTGAGGGAAGAACCAACCTAGTTGGTGTCAGAAATCTTTTGTGGGAAGGCACAGGGTTTTCCTTTTAAGCAGTATCTCACAATAAAAAAAAAATAGTGTGGGCTAGGACCCAGCAATATAGAGAACAAACTACTAATGTGCATGATGACATGGGTGCGCCAAAGAAGCCGGGCACAAAGGGATGGGCGGGGTCTGCTTACACGGACGGTTGCATTTATGTGACATTCTAGTGCCAATGATGTGGATCTCTGGTGACAGAAATCAGAGCGGCGATAGCTTGTGAGGCAAGGATTGACCGGATGGGGCACCAAGAATGCTCTGGCATGAAGGAAATGTTCTCTGTCTTGCTGGGGTGTTGGTTAAATGAGTAGATACTGTCATCCAAACTCATCAAAGTAGGAGGCTAAGATCTACCTGTGCATTCACTCTGCAGATTTCATCTGAGGAAAAGATAAAATGCAAAGAAAAAGAAAGAATTGGGGAGAAGCACATGATGGGGAGACATTTGACGTTTCCTTGAAGAAATGTCAGATTGCTAGTTGGTTACAAAGGATGAAGCCGCAGAGACACCGTCAAAAGTTTTCCTGCCTGTCTGCATAGTTTGTTTCCTTCCATTCTGTGTACGTGTCTAAGGCCATTCGACCTCTGTCGGTTTAATAACTGCTCCCTGCCATCGCAGGCCCTGGTGACCCGCTTCCACTCATTAGCAGAGGCCACAGAGGCTTATGCAAATCTGGTTCACAGCACATCAACCAGTTCCTGAAACACATCCGCCAGCACCACTCCGCAGTGATGGCAGATGGCATTCTGCTGATAAAAGCGCAAGACGTCAAGAAAGAAGCCGCCGAATTTTACATCACCCATCTAGGGATGTGTTAAATAAATAAGTGAATAACAATAACATCAACGGAAGGGAAACTTAAGTAGACAGGCCTTGATTTCCTATAAATTCCCCAGCAGTGGGAAAGGGAGATCAGGAAGAACGTCGTTTAAAAGCCAGTGCAAATGCACCTCCGACCCCGCACATCACGCCGAGGCCATGTGGGGAATGGCGATGCCTCCCTCCTGTCCTCTGAAGCAGCCCAGGGAAAGGCTGGAACAAACACCAGCTGCTTAGGCTCTGCTCCCCATCCTGTCCTCATCCTTGTGCTTTGCTCAAAAGCTGGAATCAAGATAATACCATGACCCTGTCTGTGAGAAAGGCTCAAATGGAAGTTGTTCTTATTAAAAAAAAAAAAAAAAAAGACCATTTAAAATGAAAATGCAAACGTGAACTTTTTCACATGAAACCTACTAAACTGGCAGGCTTGCCTGGCTAAAAGGGCCAGAGCAGAGCGCCTGAGGACAGAAGACAACACGGGTGGAGGCTGGTCCTGAGTGAGAATCCCAGCCTCTTGGAGGTGAATTCCCACCCAGCGCCCTGTCTCCCGAGCCCACCTGCATGTCCTGGAGGCGTCTCCATGACACTCCAAGATGGAGCCATCATTGGCTTATTCCTGAACTAGCTAACCAGTTACATCAGTAGCTGATGCTTATAAAATATGACCTCTACTTCCAGGGATGACTGAAAATATATATATATATATATTAGAGGAATTTCCAAGAATCAAGGCAACTTGAGCCCAGATATGTAACTGTACAGCTCTCTCCCACTCCATCCCATCCCTGGCCTCCCAAATTGCAATGACAGTTCTCAAAGAAATACCAAAGTATGGGGAGGTTACACCAGGAAGCTGAGAGAGAATGTCACCCACAGGCCATTCACTCAGTAAGTCGCAGGCACTGAACGGGGTGCCGTGCTGTATATCGTGAATGTTCAGATATTTCTGCCAAATGTAGAGCGAGCCTGGGCCTCATGGATGTGCCTTTGAATGGAGAGATGCTCTTCCTGAGATCATCTAATGAACAGTGATCCTGACACCCTGTCGTCTGCCATGAGCCTCCTGACAAGGAGCACGCAAACTTACACACGGAGTCTCTAACGGTTTTTGACTGTTTCACTTTAAAAAAATACATGAAAATAATTGAAAGCCCGGACTCAAACATGTATGTGTATACCCATGTTCACAGCAGTGTTATTCCAAAAAAAGTTTGTAAGGAATATCGGTTTGGAGGAGGGCCAATTAGCTCTGGGGTGCCCCCACAGCACCATCTGGTCCTGCTGCCAGACACGTGAACAGGAACACGCAAATATGTGTGTTATATGTTTGTTTTCGCTAATCTTGTCCAAACATGCATTTTACATTTTACATAGGAAGAATCTGAAGCCCAGATGTACTGAGCCATTTATCTACAAATATACAACTCGTTAATGGTGGAACTAGGGTAAGAATCCATTCCTCCTCCATTCCTCCCGCTTGCTGGCTTAGCTCTGTTCACCCCAAAGTGCTTTGTCCCACATGTAAATGACTCCCTGGGCCATTTCCCTCATCACCTGGTCACCGCACATAAGCATAAGCGTAAGTGGCACAGAATTAAAAAGGCACAACCTTGGGCAGCATAGGGATGCTCACAGTGGATGGGAGGCTGCTCGTGCAAACCAAGGACTGCAGAGGGCTGCCCACCTTCCTGAGGAATGCATCCGGAGAGCTCTGAAAATCCTCAAACTTGCCTGTACCATCCCTTTTTTTTTTTTTTTTTAAGTACAGTTGATTTACAATCTTGTGTTAGTTTCAGGTGTACAGCAAAGTGATTCAGTTATAAATATATATTTGTATATATATTCTTTTTCAGATTCTTTTCCATTATAGGTTATTACAAGATATTGAATATAGTTCCCTGTGCTGCACAGTGGGTCCTTGTCGTTTACCTCTCACACATAGTAGTGTATCTGCTAATCCCAAATGCCCAATTTATCCCTCCCCGACTCTTCTTCCTCCTCTGGCAACATAAGTTTGTTTTCTATATCTGTGCATCTGTTTCTGTTTTGTAAATTAGTTCATTTGTATCATTTTTTTTAGATTCCACATATAAGTGATATCTCACTTTCCATCACATCACCCTGTTTTATTTTCTTCAGAGAATATACCACCACATGAAACTGTTTGTTTTCTTTATTTTTCCCCTCCCCTCATCCCCTTCCCAAAAGTACAATCCACGGAAACAGAACTTTTCCACTCACCACTTTATCTCCAACCTAGCATCGGGGCTATCATGTAGTAGATGCTCAAAAAATATTTGCTGAATGAATGAATTAAAAAGCAATCCTGAAATGCAGAGGCTGGGCAGGTGACCAGACTCACTAACTTGCTAACTCATTCCTGCCCTCCCGGCACAGAGCACGTCATACAGTCTCACACTTCAGCAGCCCCATCGATCGCTGCATGCCATGGCTCTTTGGGATAGGATGCATAAAGGAGGAGTCACTAGTGTTAACTCCTCAATGCCAAATATCTACTACATTATATGGTTGAACGTCGCTCTAACGGCAATGTGGGCAAAAAAAATCCAAGACACAGAAATGCCAGCGAGTGAAAAGAAGTGGGGAGAAAGAAGGAAAGAAGCTCTGTGCAGCCTTGTGCCCTGAAGAAAGGACTGCCAACGTCCCTCTCACACAAGGAGAGAATCTCACTTAGCATAATTAACCGGGGAGGCCCATGGGAAACTGGTCCAGCCTGGGAGGCTCTGGCACCATCCTTTGCTCCGGCAGCTCCCAAAGCTGTCATCTGACTGAACAGGTTGAGGCCCACACACCCTCCCCGCTTCCCACTGCTCTTTTCCCCAGGAGGTGAGGGAGAACTTCAGTTTGTGCACGTTGATCCCATTACCACTCACTACACAGCTATTTCCTGGGGCAGGGAGATAATCCAATTCTGCTCCGTCTCAGCACACAAGCATAAAACCGTAATATATAACATATTGTGTCAGACACAGGCTCTCTCCAGCTCAGCATTCTGTCCCTGACACCAGGAGCAAGGAATATTTTGTGAGCATCTCTAAGACCTGCTTCATGTGACACAGACACCAAGTCCTGCTCTCTCTCTCCAAAGTCCCTTCGCTGTGAGCGACCATAAGATCATGTATATATTTTTCCGTGTGCTATACAGTATAACCTTATTTATCTAGCAAAAAACAAGTGACAATGAATATATATATATGTTCATGTATAAATGAAAAATTGTGTTCTACACAGGAATTTGACACAACATTGTAAGATGACTATAACTCAATAAATAAATAAACAAACAAATAAATAAATAAATAAACTTTAAAAAAAAAAAAAAGTCCCATCGTGTCCTGCTTCCTGCTCGTCCTCTCTCTCTGGACCACCTGTGTATCACCCTTCCTGGTTCCACTCAGCAGATGCCCACTGGCCTCTCACAGTGTTCCAGGATGTATGTTGGGAGCCTGAGATAAAAAGATGAATGAGTCATAGCCCCCGTACGATTCCACTGGACGGCAGAGGCAAGGACCACTTGACGAGAATAAGTGGGAAGTACTTAGGCGGTGGGGAGACAGGGACCCAGGGGACAGACCTTGAAAGAGGAGCAAAGCAGAGAGAAAAGGGAAAAGGATGAGGAAGAGGAGATATGGACACACTTGAGTATCAGGGAGGGAAGCCTGGGGGAGGCGAGGGAGAGAGAGAGAGCATATATGAGAGGGAATTACATTTTTCCTAGAGGAAAAAAACAGGGAGCGAAGGAGTCAGCGGTACTGCTAGAGAGGTTGACTTTGGCAATGAGAAATAACTCCTTCAAATAGAACCATGAAGGAAGCAAATATAGGTAAAAATATAGACAAATTTAGAAGAACAAGGGGCACCCATGAGCTAGATTGTCTCTGCTGGGCTCCACTTTCTCTGCAGAGCTCCAGCCGCCCCACGAGCTGGGAACAGGGAGGGTGACGGCAGGTTGGGCGGAGTGAGTGGAGGTCAGGGGCAGCCACTGAAGGGAAAGTTGGAGAAGGTCAACTAGAGATCATTAGAAGAGGACGGAGCAGTAGTGGCTGGCCAGCAAAGGCTGAGAAGCTCATGAATGTGTAATGGAACCAGTTCAGCATGGTTCTGTGATTCTTCCCTAGGACTGTCCAGCAGCCCTGGGCCAGGGAGAGGGAAAACAAGCAATCGGATTGACACAGCACTGGGGACAGAGAAGCAGCTGTGGAAGGAGGATGAGGAGGTGGGGGTGAGGAAGGCTTGGACGACAGTGCCCTCGAAGGGATGGGTGATTAAATCTAGCCAAAGAGGCAGAGACGGGCAAGGCCACGAGAGGTCTGATACCCTGCAAAGCCAGGTGTCAAATCTATACAGCACATATGTAGGCATAAGGCTTTGCATTAGCCAAGGTTTTCTAGAGAAACAGAACCAATTCCTTATAATAAGTCTCAATAGAAGGGATTGACTCATGCAATTATGGAACCCATGACCTTTCATCTTCAAGCTGGAGACCCAGGAAAACTGGTGCTGTGGTTCCATTCCAGGCCCCAAAGCCTGAGAACCAGGAGAGCCAGTGTGGTAAGTCCCAGCCCATCGCCAGGAGAAGACCAATGTCTCAGTTTAAGCAGCCATGCAGAGAGAAAAAAGGCAACCTTCCTCCACCTCTTTGTTCTTTTCAGGCCCATGACTCAATGGCCACCCACACTGGGGAGGGCCATCTGCTTTCCTGGGCCCACAGAATCAAATGCTAATCCCTTCTGGAAACACCCTCACAGGTAGAAATGATGTTTAACCAGACAGCCGGGCATCCCCATGGCCCGGTCAAGCTGGCACATGAGATTAAGCACCGCAGCTTGACAATACTGGCTCTTCTTGTAATCTCCGGCATGCGCGCACCAGGCATTAGCTACGGGCCTTACGTGCATGGTTTTATCTGCTCCTCTCTCACTTTACAGGGGAGTAACTACAGTTCTAAGAAGTTAGGTCACCCTGGACTTCATTAACCCCAAAGCTCATGCTCTTAACCATCTGGCCCAAGGCGGGTTGCAGTGCTGGATTTCTGAGCATGTGATTTTGCAGGCCGAGCCTTCCCAAGTGATGGACGAGGTCTAAGAGGCAGCAGTGGGTGTGGACTGCTGAAGTGGATGAAGTTGAGTCACTGAGGAAGGAAGAGCAATCTGTGACGGGACAGCTGAGTGGTTCTACAACAAGGATGCTGAAGTCATGCTGGGGACCAGAGTCAGGGACCACAGAGTCACAGGGAGGTTTAACTGCCCAGAAGGGCTCACATGAGGAAGAGCCAGCCTGAAGTCAATTGGAAAAAATTTTGCAAGGGCTGTGGAAACTCAGGAACTTGGCAAGAAGTGGCTCTCTCCCTCTGAAGTGTTCTCAGTGGGATCGGGGCCCCCAAGACCACCCTTAGGTTCAGTGATTCACCAGATGGACTCATGGAATTCAGGAAAGCTCTCATACTTACGGTGATGGTTGATGACAGTGAAAGGAGACAGAATTAAATCTGCAAAGGAAAGAGGTGCATAGGGCAGAGTCCAGGAGAAATCACACGTGACCTTCCAGCTGTCCCCTCTCAGTAGAGAAGCGCAGACAGGATGCAATTCTCCCCCATAATGATGTATGATAGCACATATGAAGTATTGCCAGCCAGGGAAGCTTTCCTGGACCTTCGTGTCCAGGGTTTCCCCTAGGGGTCACACAGGCATAAAATACCTGCGTGACTGACCTTAGCTACTCTGTCTCCAATGCTTCCGGAAGTCAAGCTGATCCAGCATGGCTCAGGACCCCAGGCAAACAAAGGCAGACATTCACTATAAATCACATTGTGGCCATAAACTATTTGGGGTGGCCCAAGGCCCCAGGTATACAAAAACACTTATCAAGCAGAATACTCCAAGAACTAAGATCAGCTCTCTGGTCAAGAGCCAGTCCTTTCTTTGGAATGTTCCAGACTGAAGCCCGCTGAGTTAACCCTTTACAGCACACCAGAACCAGAGATCGACAAATCAGATTTGTACTGCAAGAGACCCATTCAGGCCCAGAACACTTCAGAGACCTCCAGGAATCAAGGATGGCCCAGTCACTGGACAGAGAGCCTTTCATTTAAGCTAGAATGGAACCCTTTGAGTTTGGGGTTCTTGATGAGCTCAGTCTCTGAGGCTGATCCAAGGACTTTCCAACTCTAGATCCTTCTACGCTCTTTCTGAGCAAGGCTCAACTCTCTCAGTTAACATTAAAAGAAGTAAGCAAACAAGTAAACAGATCTCTCTAATTCCCAACCTTGGAAAACAAGTGAAAAAGAAGTCCCTGAGATCCATGAGGCCTCTGCAAACACACTGCAATGAGGACCAGGAGATATCCTCCCTACACTGCGTGCTGGGGTCGTGTTCCTGGGAGCTCTGTGGATGGGACTCTCCCAGATCCAAACGCCAGGCCGAGGAAGCAACCAGGAAGCAGCCGTTGTGCTTTGGGCTAACTTTTCAGTGGGTTCACCAGACACAGCTGGGAAGGCCCTCCCTGTGGTCCTCGAGGGCACAGGAAGCAGCGACTATCACATTCTCCTGAGTGCACAGGCTTGTAAAGACATGAAATAGAGATGGAGACAGAGATACGGACAGAGAAAGAAACAGAGATAGAGATTAGAGTTGCTGTTTTTGTTAGCATAGCATTTCTACCATTTACTCGCATTCTGAAATGCCAGTTTTTTCACTTATGTGAAATTTTATTCTTTTTTTAATTGTAGTTGATTCACAATATTGTGTTAGTTTCAGGTGTACAACATGGTGATTCCGGTTTTTTTGGCAGATTATATTCCAATATAGGTTATTAAAAGATACTGGGTGTGCTTCTCTGTGCTGTCCAGCACATCCTTGTTGCGTACCTGTTTTATGCGTGGTGGTTTGAGTGGGGAAGCAAGCAAACGGATCCTTTATTGCTGGCTTTCTAGACCATGGACAGCACTCAGCTCATCCTCTTCCTGCTGTGGTCCCCCGACCCCCTTCAGATCTTAAATCAGATCAGTGCTCCCTGTTTATTACAATGGGTGGCCCTTTTGTGGAAAGACACCCCGTTATGGAGGAGGTCCATGAGAGTTCTCTGGTTACTCCGTTATTTCTACCTTCTGGGTGACAGACAGGCCAACAGTGAGGCTGTTCTATCCCAAATATCCTTGAGGAAGGTTGTTACAACAGTTAAGGACAAAATAAATAAATCCCCGCTCAGCATTCATGTTTCAAAGTAAACATTTGAACCCAAGGCAGAGGCGAATGCTTGAGAGAGAGGGATAGGGGAGTTCCAAAGCAGAGCCCATGAAGACCCAGGGCAGAAAGCTGATTTCCAAAGAAACAGGCGAAAAGGATTCATGATCAGTTACAGCCAGTTCTTACGATCATTCTTATTATATTAAAATCCCCTAGGGTAGAAAAAGGGGGAAATTATGAGTGGCCCTGAGTGGGGCTCCTGTCCTGCCCCTTTGAGGTCAAGTCTATGGATGGAGAAAAAACTTAAGGAACCACAGCTCACCTGCTGAGTGGGGTTTAGGAAGTGAACAGGGTCTAGGGATCCTCCACCCCCATCCTTCCACAGAGCCACAGTGATAAAGAAATTGACCCCAGGGTCTAGGGAAATGGGCCTGACCTCTCAGGCCCCACATAGTAAGGTAAGAGGCTGAATGCTTGTCATTCAGTCTTTGGGGCTGGTGGGCCCGAGTTGCTCCTGCTCAGCCTGTGGACATACAGAGTGACCTTTATGGACCAACCCCCAGGGAAAAGATGAGGGCTCAGACATCCCAAAGGAGGCCTACAAGGATGGGCAGTGACAAGCAGGGCCAATGAGAGTGAGGCCATATTGGCAGATGCGGAAGAGAAGCTGTGATGGCCCAGAACCAGACGCCACTCCCAATGCCTGGCCAACCCTCAGGTCTCCTGGAAAGGAGGTGCAATCATGGAGGAAAGAGGAAAGCAGGGAACTGTGAACTAACCAAGAAAACCTTGAATTGGTTACGTTTGTCCTGGAATGACTACAGTTGAATTTCTACAGATAGTGGCGTGAAGCTGGAGATAGAAACCAAATTTGATTATAGAAAAACAAAGAGCCTTATGCTTTATTTTGCAAACCTGAGTTGGAAGTCTACAGAATGAACACTTAACAATATTTTAAACTCCTGAGAGCTCAGAGATGTGAGGACAGGTACAGCGGTGGTAACAGCAGGAACAGCGGGCCATGTATAAATTTTTGTATATAAACATACAAATTTTTAATGCTGTGGACATAAATTCTAGTTTTTCCAAACCAAAACTGGGGGGGGGGGTGCATTGTTCTGACCATGGAACATGTGTGAAAGGGGCTTCCCCCGAAAGTGTGTGAAATGTGTGTGTGTCTAGATCATCCTCTGTCTGTATCAGGAGTGCAGCCACTCCTGGCAGGTGACAGACAGAGCAACTGTACGTTTCACAAGAGGAGCTATGTGTGCCACTTCTGGGTATGTGAAGTAGACTGGGCCCCAAAATGTTGTGATGGCTGGAACAATTCAAGGATCAAGTTCAAAGTGCTTAGTACGACAAAGATTTTTGCACGGGGCCGTGCCTCCCTGACCAGCCCCTTGGGACTTCCGAGCTGCACTAGGGTCATGAGGACCACCAGCAGGCCTCGAAACCTGCCATGTTGTCTTGCCCCTGGGCCTTTGTACAAGCTACTCCCTTTGACTGAATGGACCTGGGTATCCCTATGCATCCTTCATGTCTCAGCTTGAACTTACCTCTTCCAGAAAGGCTTTCTGAATTTCCCCAAATCAGTTTCATTGCCCATGCCATGAAGTCCCAACGGCATCAGGAGCTTAGCCCAGGGGTAACACTTCACACGCTGTATTTAATTGCCTATTTACTTATCCATCTCCTCCACTAGACTGTCAGCTATTTAAGGACAAAGGCATGTCTTGGTCATTACCGTATCCCCAGAACCTAAAGCAGTGCCCAGCAATTACAAGGTGCTCTGTAAATACTCGCTGTTTGGACAGGGTTGATGACTAACGGGAAAGGGGTGATCTGGGCTATTTCAGACAATCTAAGCTGATTGGCCCACCTCCATTGGGGAAATGGCCCTAAGCAAATAAACATCAGAGTCGGAGAGTCGTGGCCAAAGAATTTTTCTTCACTTGTTCCCCAGGAGAAATGACTGCTTTGAGCAGCAGTGTTATAAACCTGGTTCTTAAAGGAAGAGAAACCTCTTGAGGCTGATAACTCAAATCAGCAGCTGAACAGCCACCCTCTCTCCAGTCTGTCTGTGCTTCTCCGATGAGGCAGAACCTCGGCCTCCCATCCCCAAGACAACTGTCCTCTCTGAGACTGGGTTTTTCGGGGTTCACTGTGTCAACACCCTCTGGGGTTCCCACTCTGCTCAGGGTCTTTTCTAGCGAGTGCCCTGAACAGAAAGGCTCATTTAGAATCTTCTCAGTGGGAGGCTCCATGCCAGGCCCTTCCACATAGGATTTAATCCTCACAAAACCGTTGTGAAATAAAACCGTTACCCTCAGATTTATGGAGGTGAAAACTCAGGTTCAGGGAGGCTGAATAACTTGCTCAAGACTTGCTTCCAGCTAGTCAGGGGCTGAGTTGTTCTTGGAGGGGGAAAAATAGCCTCTGCTACAAGACTTCAATTTTTACACTGCTGTCGCAAAAAATGCAAAACTCCACCCCCTGTTTCCGAAAGCTCTGGGTGACAATACACACACACACACACACACACACACACACACACACACACAGCATGCAGAGTCCAGCAGGTGATAATTGGTGTTGTTACAGCACAGAAGAATGACAGGAGCTGTGAAATTCTCCACTATCCTGGGAAAGAACCAGGCATCTTTCTACTTTGATAACCACGGTATTCTCAAGCCAGTACCTCAAATAAGGTAAGAATTTAAGCAATAGTTTCCCATGCTTCTGATTTGAGTTTAAATTTTCCAGGAAGAGCAGAATATGTCAATTAGTTAGTTCTTTGGGTTTTTTTTTTTTTTCAGAGATTATGTAAGTTGTTTACTCTCACAAATAGCCAGAAAGAGTCCAAGTGCTGCTCACTGGCCCGCACATCAATATTCCATGCACTCATTAATCATTCACAGATTACTTTATACTCTGCACATGCCCTCAAATGTCCCTTTACCCAGGTTGGGTAGATCAAGTTATAAACGCCAGAGCCCGAGTGAGAAGCAGACCCACACACATGGCCGAGCCCCAAGGAGCACGCCTGGAGGGGTGTCTGGTGACTCGGAGAGCATGTGCTCTGTCTGCAGGGGGCGCCATGACTCAACTCCAGCCAACGGCTGCCATGTGGGATCCTGGAGTCCTTGTGGCTGGGTCTTCTGATTTTCCAAAACAAACAAACCCATAAGTCTGGAATTCTACATGAAATTTCCTGATCTGTAAAACACTATGAGAGCCAAACAGCATATGCCTGTGGGTAATTTTCCATCCAGTCTGTGACCCCTGGATTCAGTCTACCCAGGACTGGACGAGCTCATCACAGTGGGACAGCACAGCCCATACACTCAAAGCAGACGCCGCGGCAGGTAAGGACAGGCAGCGTCGGGGACGACCCCAGGCGGGCTTTGTGTCTGATAAAGTCTTGAGCCTTGAGCCAAGGAGAAAAGGAACTATCTGTCCCTGAAGAAAATGACAACGCTTAACAAGTCCTCATGGTCTCAATTTTAACGTCTTTGGTAATTCTGCCGCAGTAGCATCCTTCCTGCTCGGGCAGTAAGAGACCTGGCTTTGGGAGCACTGGATGACACCTTTGTCCCCACTTGGGTGAGCTGAGCTACAAGCACAACTATTTACAAGCAGACAGTCACAGGGACAGAGCTGTGCCATGATGCCTGGTGCGATTCCGAGGAAATCTGACCGAGGGATTAAAC
Source organism: Camelus bactrianus (assembly GCF_048773025.1). Classification (NCBI taxonomy): domain Eukaryota; kingdom Metazoa; phylum Chordata; class Mammalia; order Artiodactyla; family Camelidae; genus Camelus; species Camelus bactrianus. Next base: position 5,337,458 of record NC_133554.1, read on the forward strand.
AGGCTTCCAAAACGGAGTGTGAGGTGTTAGAAGAGGCTGGGCTGATGGGAAACTCACGTGTTGATCTCCGGAAGCACCTCTCGCTTCCTCAACAAGGATGCAGTGGGGCTGTCCGTGCACCAAGCACTACGCCAGACAGCAAGGGCACAGCCGTGCGCCACGCCAAGTGTCCACTGGCAGAAGCGAAGAGAGAGCCCCTGAGCTCGGTGCTGTTAAGGCAACACTGCCCTTAGCCCAGCCTCGCCCTTCCAGCAGCAGACCTGCAGGGAACCCCAGGGCTCCCTGCCCCTGACAACACCGCCCCTCCCGCCCTTCCGACCTGAGACACCAACAAGACGGATTCCATCCTCCTTTTTGTCTCTGCTGACATCTGCATAGGAAGTCCTAAGGCTTCGTAAACTCATCCCTCATCACCCTGCCGCTCATCCCTTAGACCTCTGTCCACCCCTAACCTGACTACCCCTGGCTCCCAAGTCCTCTCACTGGGTCCTCTGGAACTTGGGGTCCTTTATCAACAAAATCTTCAGTTGCATCTCTAAACATTTTCTCCACCTTTGTGTCCTAACAGAACCAGGAGCCTGTTCCTGAACAAGAAACGGAGTAGAGAATTAGTTTTCAAGATCGTAATATTGTTAGCAAAAACCAGCATGCACATTTACCATGTTCTAGGCACTGTTCCAAGCACCGTACGTGTATCGATTCCATTAATCTTCACCACAACCCCATAATTAAGCCCATTAGTGCCCCCATTTTCTGATGAGGAAACGTAGGCACAGAAAGGTTACTCAATTAGCCTGAGTTCACAGAGTTAACAAGCAGTGGAGCAGGAACACAGGATTTGAATCAAGGCAGTGGGACTCCAAAGCCCGCGCGTGGATCTGCTGCGACACACTGCATCACAGAATGGTCTTTGGTCAAAGAGGAGACAACTCCTAAAAGGGGTGGACAGGCCGCATGGGAGGCAGCGCTAGGAGGGGTCCAGGTCAGCTTGGGTCTAGAACTTGCCCCTGAGAAAATCTCAAAACTCCTGCTAAGGACACAGCTTCCTCTGCTGTCCTCTCAAGACGTGGCTTTTTTTTTTTTTTTTTTTCATTCCCATACGCCTTGTTCCCCTGGGCCCGAAGGCAGGGCAGGGACCCTCCTCGCTCTTCACTGGCCAGTCTTCTGTACCACTGCCCCCAGCAGTCCTGGTTCATGAAGGTCATGCTGCCGGACCCAGCGGTCCACTGCCCCTCCTGGCTGCAGTCGCCCACAGACCCCGGGGTGTTCCCTTCACTCGACGAGATCTGAGCGCCTGGTCCATCGTCGCTGACCTCTCCAACTACTTCAGCTCAGTAATGTCACTTTCCGTAGAGAGAACCCTTGCAACGCCCTGGACTTTCCGTTCCACGACCTCCTTCCTCTCTTTCCTTCTAACTCGTCCTAACTCAGTCACCCCCTCCGTTGGCCAGACCCGAGACCCTTCCATGCAGGTAACTCACTCCCCCACTGTCTTGATTCTAAGGAGCCTACTTTCCAACCACTATCACTTATCTTTAGTTCGCCAGTTCCAGGCATGACTGACCCCTCTACGCTGATCATTACCTAAACATCACAACCGAAATACGTTGACCATTACCACCTTTTTACTACCTCGCAGTTCCTTCATAGCCTCACATTTTTTCTTATGCTGCTCATGTTCAAATATGCATCATTGTCACTGCCCTCTAGCACATACACGAAATCCTTTCTTCCTCTCTCCCTAATACTTACCTGAAAAAAAAAACAACCCTTATAAAATTTCATTGTAACTAATCTTCATCTAAGCAACTGAACGTGCTCTGAAGAGACTTTCCCAGCCTCCCAGCCGCGGGGCATCTGGCCCATACACCCTGCCCTCCCTTGAGTTCCCATGAATGAATGGGAAAGCTCCTCTCTCTAAGGCCAGCCTCTCTGAATCCTGTAGCTTCACTCTCTTTTCAACACCAAAGTCACTCATCAGTCATTCGCTTCCCTGGGTGGCTGGATTTTCCCTCTCCCCTTGCTCATTCCCACCAGCTGTATTTATACATGTGTAAACCCTCCCTTCCAGCCCCAACCCCATTTCTCTGATCTCCTTAGTAAGGCTGTTTCCGCTCTGAGATCCTCCCCTTTTCTCTCGAACCTGACCTTGCCCGACTTACTTCCCCATCACTCCACCAAAACAGTTCCGACCCAGGTCATCAATAACTTCTAGGTTACCAGATCTGACGATCAATTCTCAGTCCTCACCTAAGGTAACCTCAGAAACACTTGACAAAGGTCGCCCCTCCCTCCTCTCTGAAACCCTTTCATGACTTGCTTCCAGGATGCTCCTCTCTCTGGGTTTTCCTTTGGCATCACTGACTACGCCCTCTTGCTCTTCTCTCCTGTTGTCTGCTCATACCAGACCTCTGAACTTCCGAGGCCCTGGCCCGGCCCTCAGCTTTCTTTTATCCATCTACCTTCCTGTCTAGGGACCTCATCCAGGCTCATGGCATTTACACTGATGGCTTCCAGGTTTCTATCTCCTGCTGGACCTCTCCCCTGAATTCCAGATAGCTCAACTCAACTGTGTCTCAGTTGGATTTCTAACAGGCTCCTCAAGCTTTACATGAACAGAACCCAACTCCTGAGTCACCCTCAACACACACACACACACACACACGCACCCACCCGCACCCGCACACACACAAGCGTCCTGCACAATCTCCAGTAACCAGTACCTCAAGCCTTCCATCCGAAACCTTGAAGTCATTCTTTCTATTTCTCTTTTCCTTACTCCCAACAGTCAAACAGCAAATCCCATAGACTGTGTTGGAAAAGGAAGTCTCATACACATAGTCTTTTAACCTCCATGTGGTCACGTAAGAATGAGCCTTGAGCCTGGAATACTTCCTTACCGAGAGATGGAGCCACACAGCCTGTGGCAGGCTTATCACCTTGAGTGGGAACATCTCTTCCTGTTTATGAACAATGACTGTTCTTTTGTTCCACTTAAGCGTATAAGTCAGTGGCCCTCAGGCACACCCTCTGCTGTCAGTATTTCCAACCACATGGGGGAGAGGTTAGGGTCCTTCCACTGTGGCACTCGATGGGTGTGTGACACAACTGCCCTGTGTCAGCTGCTTGGGAGGGAACCTGATCGCCGTGAGGGACTGACATACACAACTGGAGCTGATCTTGCTCTGTCTCTTCTCTATGTAAGTGAAGCTTTATTCCATCCAGTGCTTGACTGTGCTGTGTTTTCCTTGGTGACTCCAATACCAAGGTACACTGGGAAGAAGTGTTTGGAGTCCTCCCCTGGGAATGATAACTGGTGCCTGGGACTCTGCCCAACACTCTTACCTTCACCATATGCAGAGCATCTGCTTCTTATCACCTTAGTCTAAGCCACTCTTACCTGCATTGTGCCATAGCAGGTCCCTGCCTCCACCTCTGCCCCCATGCCCCTCTGTTCACAAGGCAACCCGGAGAACCCTTGAGATGATCAGATCATCCCACCATTCTGCTCAAGAGTAGCTTCCTGCTGCACTCAGAATAATAGCCCGGGCCACCTGCTACCTCTCTGATTTCATTTTCCATCACTTTAGAGCTGGATCATTCTGAATCAGCAACAGTGGTCTCCTTACTGTTTCTTGGATCTACCAAGCATGTTCCAGCCTCACGTCCTTTCCATCCCCTCTTCCCAAAATGCTCTTCCTCCAGATCTTCATGAAGGATTCCTCATTTTTTTTTTTCAGGCCTCTGCTTGAATGCCAGCCAACCACCCTATTAAATAGTAGTAGTACCCTTTATCCCCATCCCTGGAACAAGAATGGAAGTTCTAGGAGACAGACCGTGTGTGCAGGACTCAGAATAGTGCCCGCAATGCGTACAGGCGAGTTATAACTGCATGTGGTACGAATGATTCCTGTCCTCAAGGAGCTTACACCCTAGTAACGCAGACAAATTTTGAACAATGGATGACATATAATTAATCACACTGCTGATAAGTGTTGCAAAGGGTAAGTACAGAATGAATTAAGGGTATATAACTAGCATGTTCAAAGTCCTGAGGTAAAAAGGAGACCCAAGTTATGTTAACTCCTTAAGGACCAGATTTGTGCCTTACTTACTTCTGTTTAAAAAAAAAAACAGTATGGCATAGACATGCCCACAATAATTCGTCCTAGGAGTTTCCGTATTCTCAATCATTCACTTAACCAGATGGCTCAGCCTCGGGGAAGGTGGTAAAGGAAAGAGGAGACCCATGTGTCCAGCCCTGTGGTAGCACCGCATTTTCAGTGCTCCCAGATGTAACCATGTCCCCGTGGTATGCTCAGGCCCAGGAAATGTTAGACAAGAAGGCCTCCAGCCTCCTGCGTCTGGAATAAGCCTCCTCTATGTCAGCTCGAACATACAAGCAGACACAAGGGAGAAGAGGAATGGTCCCATTCCATCTGCAATATCAAAACCTCAAAGAGTAGGAAGTATGGACCTTGTACAATAAAGCACCTAGTGAGAGCTTGATCAAGGATGGATGGATGGAAAAATGGACAGGTAGATGGGAGGAAGGATAGCAAATGGGAAAGTGTCGGATGGTCTGCTTTTTCCCCCACTCTGGTTCCCTGCCATGCCCTGTGGAACAAGAAGGAGGATTCAAGAAGAATGTACGTCAGCCTAGTGATCAGAGTCTCAGTTCCCACGTCTTGGAGTAGGAAAACTAAGGAAAAGGACCTTATCTGCTCGCTCCAACCAGCATCATTTCTGCCTCTCCTTGAACCTCAGCTGGGGCATCATCTTGGGTTGACCTCCCAGAGGTTCCGGAGCTCAAAACTAGCTCATTATGCCACTGGTTGTCACATCCCTTGGACGAAATAAGGGAGCATGTGGGGAGCACTTACTCTGTGCCCCACAGGCTGGTGTGTGTGATGCAGATCATCTCCTTTCATCTCACCCTCCTCACACCGTATAAAATAAAAATGTATCATGTCTAATTACAGATTAGGAAACAGAGAGTCACCAAAGATAAGCAACTTGCCCAAGGTCACAGCTACAATTTGACAAGACCAAGATTCAAACCCAGACCTGACCCTGGCTCGTTCCAGGTCAACACACCATGGCCCCAACAAGCAGCATCTCTGTGCCTGACAGTGTGTTACACACTGAATACATTATCCCAGGTGACCTAGTCCTCACGTCAACTCTCAGCCACTTTTCCAGATTAAAAAAAGCGGAGTCTCAGAGAAGTACCTCGGAGTCACCTGCTCAAGGTCATGCTGTAAGTGAGTGGCACAGGTGGGTCTCACCGAGGGCTGTCTGCCATGTCAGACTTCCTCATTTTATAAAAGAAGAAGAAAAGAAAACCCCCTTCAAAGGTAAAGTGAATTGCTGATGGTCCACATCATTCATGAGTGAGAAACGTGGGGCCTGAATCCATGTTGCCACCCTCACAAGCGCATCGCGATGCCCTCCGAGAAGTGTGTCCCATGTCCCGCTCCCAACCCCCGCACCCTGAGGGCAGAGCAGTTCAGGGACGCTTCCCTTGTTGATGCTGCCTGAGGCTGAGCCAGGCTCCCCCTGGGCAACCACCCTGGGCCAGTCCTCCCCCAGGACTGGGCCCAAGTCAGGCAGACATGGAGCCAGGAGAAGGTGGGGATTCCACTCTGCTTCTGGGTCACGCTCGTTTCCGATGAGACTGTGCAAAGGCACCACCCAAGGCAGCACCATCGGCCGAGCACTCGACCCGGCAGGCGTGCTGGCCGGGGAGGGCCGAGTGTAAAATATCTGCTGGACGTGCCCCGCATTTATCTTGTTCTCTGCGCCCCAGAGGGTGCTATTTACTTTCTCACTGGAAGTGCAATTATTTAACGAGGTGCCGAAGCCTGGGGAAGATTGCACATTTTAATCAAAGCACCAAAGGAGCGAGTCTAGATGACTTTACAAAATGTTTCTGAGGCGAGTTTTGCACAGCAATGTCTGGGTATCAGGTAATTAAGTGAAAAGGGAAATAACTTCCCAAGGGGTGTAAACAAACACACCAAGTCAGTCTCATTTCAGTGTTATGCTGAGTGGGGAAAATGGATTTCTGAGTGGACTGCAACCCATGGCTCCTTTCTTCAATGTCAAGTCCGGCTTTGGGGTGTGGTGAGGTGGGAGGAGAGCCCGCGGGCTGGGCTGTGGGGCCACAGCACCTCCTGCAGGTTGAGGGAGGAAAAACAACCCTTGGAGAGAACTTTGTCACACGCCCTCCAGTTAAAGGAGACTGGGAAGCTTGCAGCCCTGAGAGGCAAAGTAACTTTCTCAAGGTCACATGGCACCCAGGGGCAGAGGGCTTTCTGATCCCCAGTCCTGTGTTACTTCTGGTCCACTGGGCCAGGGCTACCGAGATGTCAGCTATCAATAACAAAAAGAGTAATAATAACCACAGCTAACAGTGATAGCTGATGTGTATGCATGTGTGTGCCCTGTGCTATGCTTCGTGACTTGACTGTTAACTCACTAAACTCTCCCAAGGGCCTCATGGAGACACCACTGGTATCCCCAGCTTAGAGGTGAGAAAGCAGAGGCAGAAAGAATTTAAGAAACAAGGCCAAAGTTACACGAGTAGAGAGTGTCGTAGGCACAGATCCCTCGACACACCATCTAGCTGAGCCTGGGCCAGGCCTGGGGTCCACCTCTCTGGGCGTCCAAATCCTTCCCCAGGTTCCTAAGCTGAGCCTAGGCCCCTCTGCGTCCAGGGCCCTGCTTCCAAATCTGCTGTCTCTGTTTGGGACCACACAGATCCTGGTGAGAAATTCGTCTTTTTCTCAGTCCCCACAAAGACAAACAACAAAATCAGAACAAACAAGATGCAGGAGGCATCTGCGTGCACGCTGCAGACACCAGGGTCACAGCGTGGAACACCTCCCTGCAACCCACCGAAACCACTCATCAGACAGTCTCTGCAAAGGCCCAGGGGTTTTGGTTTTTTTTACACCGGTTTCTGACAGGGATTTCTTGCTCTTTTCTCCAACGTGTGTCTCAGCTGTGGTTTGCTGCCCCAGGTCTTACATCCTCCTCTTATTCCCCTCTCTTCTCTCCTTTTTCTCTCTCCTTCCACATGGAACAAAAACAAACAATTCCTTTCCTGGGACATCCACACCCTCGGGGTCTCACCTTCTGCCCTGAGCAGCTTATCAAGATATTTTCTTGGACAGAAGCAATTTCCTTCTCCGAGAGGGATTCTGGAACTAGCTGCTAAGAAAATTCATTATTCACTTTGTGACACCAATAAACATGAGGTTCTCCACTTGCATTTTTTAAGCTCACATATATATTTATTTGCACAGCATATGATTTCTATGTGATAACCCACCCTGGGAACCAGAGGAGTCAAGCTTACTCATCTATTGTGTCTTCCCTGAAGCTTATCCTTCGTTGACTTTCACCCCCAAGATCTCATCATGATGGAAATTTTATTTTGGCTGAGGCTGAAGGCTGTCCCCTCACCTACTGACCCCAACCTCTGAGGGTCACCTCTCTCGGACAGCACACACAGCAGCAGCCCCTCGAGGGTAGACACCTCTTCTGTTCAATTCTGCATCCTCAGAATCTAGAAGAGACTGCATCCAGAAGGCACTCATTCATTCATTCACTCATTCATCAAACATTTGTTCAGTATCTGCTATGCACCAAGGTCCTAATCTAGACTTTATAAATAGAGAATAAAGAATATGTAGTCCCTGAACTCAAGGGTGAGTATATATTGGAGGTTCTTAAAATTGGGGGTTAATGGGTTGCAGTGAGAAATTGGCCTGAGATCACCTTTCTAGAAAGTATGTGCATTTTTGCATACAGTCTTTGGTAGGTAGCTGCACTGGCCCCGACTCTTCACTTTTTTCTATATTATGCCTTTGGCCGTGTAACTTGGCAGGACCTTCCACCATGGATGGGGTGGGGTGACTTGCCCCACTACTTGGCTTTGAGCTCATCCTGAGACCCTGCTTTGACCCATGGGATGTTAGTGAGACTGACACAGCAGAAGCTTGAGGTGGGCTTACACTCTGGGGCATGTTACTCTGCACACCCACCACCACCACAAGAAGGACAAGCCTGGACCAGCTTTCTGGTCCAGAAGGGAGATGAGAAACACGTGAGCAGAGCCGCCCAGCTGCCCCAGCAAAGGCAACAGCTAGGTATCCCCCAGAGATTTAAACAAGCTCACTCAAGATGTGCTTTTCCCCCTGGGAGGTTTGCTAAACCCCTGGGAGAACCCTAGTTGACTCCAGACACTTCAGTAAGAGTCACTTATTGGAGGAAACCACTGAGATGTTGTGGTTGTTTGTATCCTGTATTGTTGTGGCAGTTGATGGATAATTCAAGATTCTAAGGATTTTATGAACAGCCTAAAGGTTGGTAGATCCAAACAACCCAAGTTGAGAACCCTGGGTCTTCTAAGGGACAAGGTGAAGGACATGGGAATTACAGCACAGTGCATGAAACACCACAAAAGGGTACATCTAGGTGCTTGACGAGCCCCTGCCAAGGACCTGCTTTCACTAAGAGCTGATGTCCAATCTCAGATCTGAAGAGCAGGCAGCAGTTAGTCACTGAAGGGGACAGAAAGGGTCCCAGGGTCCCAGGAGTGGGAATTAGCACAAAAACCATGAGATGAGACAAAGCACGACCAGTTACTCATCTTGGTGGGACTGCAAACATTTAGTTGAGGTTCTTCAAAAATTGAGAGAGAAACCCTGAACACTTTCAATTTTTGAGGATGCTGATATATTAAAAGACAAAGATATGCTAAAGAAGAGTACAAAAATAGTGATATAATTTAAGTATTCTTCATGGAGCAAAGGAACAGTTTTAACATTGGGAGGAGCAAAGCACCGCTGTGTGAGCCTTATCTGGATGTACCACTAAATGCCTAAACACGCCTTCCATGAATGTGAGAGCTGGGCCTCACGGCCTTCCTGCCGCACCCCCACCCGACCCCAACCTCATCTAAAATAGAGGGTGTGAAGACAAAGGGGGGAGTTAGTGAGAGTTGAGATTCAATATTTAAAGTGAATTAAAATGAAGTGAATAGTTTTCAGATGTCAACAAGAAGAAAATTCATCCTGGCTTAGTGAGGGTCCTCTCAAAAGGCCCCCTCATGGCTATAAACTGGAAAGCCCTCAACCCCAGCTACAGGGCGTGGTGCATGGGCCCCATCTTGGCCATCTTGGTCACCAAGAGGCCCCAACCATCCTGCCGAGCCCTTCAGAATTGGTCCAAGCTGCTCACTTACCCCACCGCAAAGTAGAGTGACGGCGGTGTCGCACTGCCACCTAGTGGCCATGCCTGACAAGCCATGTTCTCCACCCCTGGGATGGATTGATAAGACCAGCCCAGAGGAGTCTTCTCCTTGGGCTTCGACTGACAGCGCTTAGAGTTTATATATATAAGAGTCAATATAAGTACCTGGCCCAGAGCCAGCTTATCACATAGTAACAGCAATTATTAATATCCTCATTATTATTGCCATGATGAGGCAGAAATATCTGAGTCTCTTTGAAATTAACTGGGCTGTGGGACCATGAAATTTCTGAAGACAGTTAAGAATCTAACTAGAGGTTACCAGTGGGCAGAGGGAGGGGTAGGGGATTATGAGGCAAAAGCTACTATGTATAAAATAAATAAGCTACAAGGCCATCTTGTACAACACAGGGAATATAGCCAATATTTTATAACTATACATGGAGTATGACCTCTAAAATTGTGAGTCACTATGTTGTACACTTGAAACTTATATAATATTGTACATCAACCATAACTCAAAAAAAAAAGATCCATTCCCCCTTTAATCATTCTGTAAACATGTACTAGACTTTTAATATATGCCAGTTCTGTGCCGTGTAACTGGGACAGCATGAAGAAGATATGAAATGATGACAATATGGTCCCTACTGCAACACGTTTGCAGTCCTGGAGGAGAGGTAGGCGCGTAAACAGCCAGCTCTGCCATGCTGAGTAGAGATGCAGCCGAGAGCTGGCTATGGCAGCCAGAAGGGGCTGTGATTCATTGAGACGCCTGTGGTTTCCCCTGACTCTCACAATAAAACAGCGGTCCTTATCACAATCCTGGCCGCGGCTGCCTGTCGGTGCTGCGTCTGAGCCTCTCTCCAGCACCTTGGAGAGCTCCCAGCCTCGCATGGTTAATGGGAAACCTCTTGTCCTTGTGCAGCAGATGGAAGGCAGAGAGGTCTGAGGGCATCGTTTCTGGAGTCAAGGTTCAAGCCGGATGTCCTGGGCCAAGTTACTTAACCCCTCATCAGTGAAAAAGAGGCTGTTAATAGTAGCACCTGCCTCTCGGGATCGTTGTGAGAGCTGAATGAGTTGATAAAAGGCACTTAGTTTTTACATGCTTTTATTACCAACTGAGGTCTGCACAAATCCTCTTGACTCTTCATGAGATCTGGGTCCAATTTTGTAGTCTTTTGGGCATCTTCCATATTAAAGCTGGGTCCGACCCCATTTAACACTTAACTCTCATAGATGATCCAGCTCCCCGCATCCAACCATTTAGGGCCGTAGGAATGAGGGGTGTAAAGAGAGGCGCCTGGTCCCCTCCCTTCTTTCTCCTCTCCTTGAATTTTCTCCTCCATCATTCTGTGTGACCTGAATCCTAAATGGGCCTCTCACCAGCCTGTGCCCTGGAAGAAAGGAGAGGAGGAAGGAAGATTCCACTCACGTTACTCACACTTGACCCCAGGTGTGATGTGACAGGAGGAGAGGAACTGTGTCTGATTCATTTGATGCTGGTGGCCTCTGTGAGGGGAGGATCTTGGCAGAGCTGGTGTCCGTGGCTACTGTGGAAAGCTGTTCGGCCTCAGGCTGCCCATCGTAACTCCTTCTCAGAGGAAGTCTCTGAAGGCAAACCACGCAGCCCTCCGGCCCCAGTTCCTGCCTCCCCTCCCCCCACCTGCTCTACTGGGCATGAGCTCCCTTCAGGCAGGGGTCGTCCTGGTCACCGCCGTTCTGGCTATATGAGCCTCAGAGTCCTTGTCCTATTTTACGCTTCTCAGGAACAGGAAACAGGTGGCGTTAATGTCTCTGGGACAAAGTAACAAAAGGGACCTGCACATCTTCCGAAAGGAGCACGTGTGGCTTCTGGGAGGAGCGCACACCACCTGCAAGATCTTGCTTAAGGCTTCGGTGCTCAGAGAGGCTGCTTGCCTGCTCTTCCAATAAATATGCCTCTAAAAATGTGTTGGGGAGAAATTGATTTCTTTGTACCCCAATGAAGCAAAGTGAAGGGGAACAATTTATTAAAATGAGACTTTCTCTGTCTCAGGGTTGTGGCCAAGGCCCCCAAAGCTGAGAGCACTGGGTGCAGGGTAGGCCCACAGGTGCTGGGTCATCTCTTCAGGCCTGGCAAAGGGCATCACTGCCAAAAGCTACTTCTTCTGTCATCAGGCCACCATCCATCTTCAGGCCACGTGAGAGGAAGCCAGAAAAGGAGAGGAAGGCGATGAGGGCTTTGCAGAGAGTGCTGGTGAGCTGTGTGGGCTGCTCTCCACACATGGGTGAGGCAAAGGAGAAAGGTGCTTCGTGGCTTCCTCGAGACAGACAAAGGTTTTGGAAGAACTACTCGGGGTGCTGGATACATGCTTCCTTAAGCAGGGACACGAGGCAGTCTCAGGCTGTAAGTGTCTATAGTTAAGAGGTTAAGACTGACCAAAGGGGGCTGCCATGGGAACAAAGTGCACTTCCATGGAGGGTGGGACAAAAAGCCCATGCTTAATGGTCCAGATGGAGGCCTGAAGGAAGGAGCCAGCCATGAATCTTCTAGAAAGAGACCTTGTCTGAAGATGGCAAGAATTTTTTAACAGGCAAAGTCTTTCTACGTCTAGTCTCATCACCAAATGTTCTATGGAAGCTCGAGACTGTTCAAGCCATGGAGAAAGGATGCAGATCAAGCCTAAACCAGGACAAAACGGTGGACGAAGAGCCTGGAGTTTTTATTTTAGACTGGGTTGGATTTTGCACATGACAGGCTCTCAATATATGATGGAACAAAAGGTCCACACTTTATCACTGTTCCCGATCTGATGGTCCCTCTCAATGCACATGCCGATCACGGCTACTTTCCTCCTGGCAAGTCCTATGAAGTCTTCCATTTTACAGATGGAGAAACTGTTGTTCAGGAAGGTTCAATTACATGCCCAAGTTCATACAGATAAAAAGTAGCAGAGATGGAATCAAACCCAAGTCTGTTTGACTCCAAATCCCAGAATCTTTCCACCATGTAAACATTGCCACTGTGGGCTGCTACGGAGATGGGGAGTACAGTCAGTGTCTGAAATTTGAAATGCTCTCTCTTCTGAAATGCCAGATGGCTGCACCAAGAAGAAAGGCCAGCAGACTGTCTACTAAGATGCCTCATAAACTGCTATTCCTTACCTTTGGGAATTTTCCATGATCCTAGGTGTGATACAGACACCTGGACACTACAAATCTAAAGAGGGATCCATCTCTCAGTAGAGACACCTTAACCAAGCACAGAGCACTCATGTATAAAACCCAAATGCTTATTTCTTCACTCACCGTGAGAAATTACTGAACCTAAGACCTAAAAACTAAAATTCTGTAGGATTAGCCCATTCTTTCCCCAAAACCTGATGCCAAGAGAAGCCAAATCACAATCTGAGACTTGCTGGAATACCTGGAGCAGAATGAGGGGAATCTGATCGTCCAGCAGTGATCACTAGCTTTCTCCATCTCACAAGAGGGATGGTCTTGCCAATGGGACCTGAGACACTGCAAGTGTGTGCGCTCCACTCCACCCCCACTGCATGAGGACTTCCAGTCGCTGGTGAAGGCTCCCTCTTCCCTGGAGTGTGCTGGGATGAAAACTGGATATTTGCCTCCTGTACTCCCACATCTTTTTGCTTTCAGAGTTGGCCAGCACTTCCTTTGATGGACACAACCTTTCTGATGGTAATGCATTCAGTCTGGTGACTGTGGAGCCTGCCTATCTGGGAGCTGTGCCTTCTTCAGCTGACTTTGCATATCTTTACTGTGCTCCATTGTGTTATCCAAAGCTTAACTCCCAAAGGGCAGTCTTACTCCCTTCATTTCCAAATCCGGAAAGACAGACGTCTACTGCACCCCAGGATGACTGAGGGAAAGGTGGGTACAGTCTTTGTCTGAGGACCTTCTGTACCTGAATATTAGATTTTTTAAAGAAGGAAATAGCTTTAATTAAGGGACATACAAGCACTGGGTGCAGAGGACCCAAAAGGAAAGGATGAGTATTAACTCCCAAAAGCTTCATAAGGGCCTGCCTGGTTCTATGCTCAGGGCTTTGAATCAGCACAACAAGCTCAGGAAATAACTAGCAGTGCACCCATTTTACAGCTGAGAAAACAGAAAGTGAAGTGACTGCTAGTTTCGGGAGAGCTGGGATTTCTCCCCTGGCCTGTCTGACTCTGAGATTCCACTGGAAACACAAGAGTCAAAAAAAAAATAAACAAACTGCTAATGTATGTGAAGATGTTTTGGGAGCTGCCGATGAGGTTACACAGGGAAAGGAAAAGAAAACGAACCACACTTCCCTATCAGCAGGCTGCTTTTCCAGCGGAAACAGGAGTAATTTTCTAGAACGTTTTGCAAAGAGTCTCTGATATCTGAACTGGCTGCATGTCCACAGGGGCGTCACTGAAACCTAGCCAGATGGGGTCTTCCTGCTACAAACAAGCTTAGCAGCTCCTTCACTTAATCCCACCCTGAATCACTAGCGAGATGAGGTGAAGGGTTCCAAGCTCTTCAAACAGAAAAGAAAAAATGAATGTTTCCATCAGAGGCCCTGGGCTGTGGTCACCACCAGGCAGAGAGCTCAGCCACCCCTGTAGACAGAGAGTCTTTTAAAGGAGTCACGAGCCACTCAGGGGGCAGAGACAAAGCCTGTGGCAGGTCATGGCCAAGACGAAACCCACTGGGCATTCTCCCATTGCTCCCATCACTCAGGCCCTGGAAGCCACTGTCCCGGCAGCTCCTCTTGGCAGCCCCCAACACATCCTGTATTTGGCTCCCTGACCCTGACCATTGTGAGAAAAGACAAACAAAAAGAAACCCTGGGGCGGCTCCCGCTTTAAGAGACAAAAAGACCCAAAACATGGGGGAAAAGAAGCAAGGAGAGATTATACACTGTCATCATGACATAATGCTCATTTCTGATTCCTGGCAGGAAGTCACTTCTGCCATCAAGACAGAGTAAACCCTCCCTCACTTGGAAGCGTTTCTGGTGTATTCGCTTTGTGGTTCCAGCCTATCAAGATCTAGAAGGAGTGGGGAGGGTAAAAGCTCAGTGGTAGAGCACATGCTTAGCATGCACAAGGTCCTGGGTTCCATCCCCAGTACCTCCATTAAAAAAGAAATGAATTTAAAAAAAAAAAAGAAAGATCTGGAAGGAAAGGAAAAGAAAAAGAGGAGAAGTAAGGAGGCAAAGTAGGCATTTATCAAGTTTAAAAAAAATCTACATATTTGATTTCACTTAATCCTCTAAAGAATACTATGATTATCTGTATTTATGGAGAAGGAAACTGAAGCACAGAGAAATTAAACATGCACCCCCGGTCACAGACCTGGTAGGACTGGAACACAAGCCTGGAGGGGTGGGAAGTCCATACTCTTTTCACTGAAGCATAGATTTGGAAGATCTTTCTATGTCCATCAGAGGAAGAAAAATTTACAAGGTTCTCATTTAGCACCAAAGTTTTCTAAGCCAAAATGAGCATTTTTAAAGAATGTCAGTATTTTGTTTCTATTTCATCAAGTTACATCTGGAAGGTGGAACGATGGCCACTCTGATATGTCCATGCCCTGCTCCCTGGAACCTGTGAGTCTTTAGGTTCCGTGGAAAAGAGGAATCAAGGTTGCAGAAGGAATTAAGGTTGCTAGTCGGTTGGCCTTGGGATGGGGAGAGTAGCCTGACTTATCCAGGTGGGCCCAATGTAATCACAAGAGACCTTAAAAGTGGCAGAGGGAGCAGACGAGAGAGTCGGGGGCAGAGAGGTGAGAACAGAAGCCTTGCTGCCTTTGAAAAGGGGGAAAGAAGCCGGGAGACAAGGAATGTGGGCAGCGGCCTCTGGAAGTTAGACAAGGAGGTGGATTCTTTCCTGGGGCCACCAGGAGGAACGCAGCCCAGCCCATCCCTTGATTCTAGCTCAGCGACGCCAATGTCGACTTGAATTTCTAACCTTTAGAACCACAGGTAACAAAATCATACTGTTTTATGCCCCCACTTGCGGTGATTTGCTTCAGCAGCAATAGACAACTAACACAGCACGAGGAAACCAAATCATCATGCAAGAGGGTGCCGGCCCTCGTGGTGCAGGCCGGGAATCTTAGAAGCCGCCCTGGGCTCGAATCCCCGCCTGACCGCGGCTGCCCGGGACAGCCTGATACCTCCCTATCACTCATAGCAGGATGTTCTTGCCAAGGAAAACTGAAATAGTCAAGTCTGTTGGCTAAAATTCCATCTTAGTTAGGGATGGTTTGGTTGCATGGAACATATCCCTACTCACTGAAGCTTAAGTTAAAAAGGAATGTTATTTAGAAGCAGAGTGAGACTTACAGAACCAGAAAAATCAGTGGGTCTCACTCTCCCCTCCCTCATTTCCCCCCCCCCCCACCCAGCCTTTCTATGCATATCTTATTTATTCTTCTTCTCTTCTCGCGGACACATTTGCTTACTTCCCTGTTGGTACCAGGCTTCGGCGTGGCCATTCCAAGTCAGTGGTCTCTGTCCCAGGGAACCTTCCAACTTTCCAGCTTGGTCCCCCCCACAGCCAACTGATTCAGTCTCCCCCAGCCCTTGCCCGAATGCTCAGAACACAGAGAAAGTGATAAGCCCAGCTCTAATCTGATATTGGACTGTATTCAGTCCAGTTGGTATTCAATTGGAAGATCAATCTGGTATTTACTCCTGACTCAGCCGTGGTCAGCAGGGACGGGCTGGGAGCAAAGGCACTTGCTACAAAGGCCTGTCACCTAAGAAGGCATCGGGGAGTAGGGAGGAAATGATTGGCATCTTCCGTATGTGTGTCTGCTAATTCTGGGGACAGCCTTATCTCTGGAAACAGAAATGCATCATTTCTGCAGCCTGAGCTGCCCTCCTCCCTGCCCAGGCCAAGCTGGGCCCCCATTTGAAATCGTGACAACTTTTCCTGTCCCTCTGTTCTCTGATTGACATACTGTCTTTTAATATATTAATCTATTCGACAGAGTTACATTCAAATGTTGCTGGTCTGGGAACAATTCTGTATCTTTCCAGTGACTTTGCATATTTCATAATTTAACTCTCAAAGGAAAAGAATGATTGCCCGGTTCTTGAAAGAAGGGGGACCTCACGGTGGGCCCTAAGTTCTGATGATTATAATCATTAATAATAATGATATGAATAATAACAAATAC
Organism: Camelus bactrianus; assembly: GCF_048773025.1. Taxonomy (NCBI): domain Eukaryota; kingdom Metazoa; phylum Chordata; class Mammalia; order Artiodactyla; family Camelidae; genus Camelus; species Camelus bactrianus. The sequence continues at coordinate 5,353,880 of NC_133554.1, forward strand.
GTTTGAGGTTTCAGAGTTCAGAAAATGCAGCCCTTACAATAATACAATACAGTAGAGAAGACACGCGGTAAGACAGATTGTGAAAATGAGGCTCAGAGTGCTGAGACGTTCCAGCAGGGCCCCAGAGCTTTGTGGGATGATTTGAGCTCAAGAAAATAAGAATGAAGTAGCACCAGTTGCTCTACATTTGCTATTTCTCATCCTCACACGGGCCCTTCCAGGTAAGACTTTACTAAAAGTCCCACAATTATGGGAGCCTCTGACTTGAAAGCCCAGCGTGGTAGTCAAGGACCCCATCTGTGTCCATACATGACAGCCGAGCATACAACTTGGAATAAACCATACACGATTCCTGCCCTCAGGAAGCTGCGGTGTGGTAGGAGAGAGAAACGTAGGGAGTTTAAGTACAGGGCGCCAAGGGGGTGATCCTAGGAGCAGAAGCCCGGCCTGGGCCGCCAAGACAGCTGGCCTCCCCAGGAACTGGCGTTCACGTTGAGACCTGGAGGGAGGGCACAGCACGTGTAGGCGGAGAGAGGGTTAAGGGGCATCCTAGCCAGGGGCAGGGCCCAAAGACAGGATGGCATGTCCGGGAACTGGAAGTTTCCCAGGGTGACTGGAACACAGAAAGCAAAGGCGTGAGAAGCCAAAAGTAGGCTAGAAAATTAGTCAGGGCCTTCGGGCTGGCTTAGGAATTTGGGGTTGTATCCTAAAGTCAAGGGGAACCAGGGGGTGGGGGTTAACATGATACAAGACTGGAAGATTTGTGGGACATGAGGTCTAAGGGAGAAGAATGTCAGGTGACCATCAGGTTTATGGTTTGACCAACTGGGTGGACAGTAAAGCCACTAATAAAACATGGAGGGCACTGGAAGAGAAGCAGTTTGGGGAGGGTGCAGTGCGGGGAACAATGAATTCTGTCTGGGACACGTGGAGTCCGAGGTGGCCTGTGAGATGTCCAAGTGGAGGTGGCTAGTGGGCTGTTGGATACCTGGGTCTGGAAGAGAGGGTGGTAATTAAAGCAACGGAAGTGAAAGAAATGGCCTGGGGAAACCATGGGGCGTGAGGAGGGAAACGGGCTCAGGACAGCGGAGGGTTCCCTGAAGGGGATTCCAACGTCTCATGGTCGGGGGAGAGAGAAAGAAGCCCCCGTGAGACTGAGAAGGACCAGCCTGAGAGACGGGAGGGAAGCCAGGAGAGTCACGGCAAGGGGGTGGCTCAGAAAGAACAGAAATACTGTCTTTGACAAGCACCACCAAGGGGCCAGGGGAAATGGCTGACCAGAGTCCATTCAGACAATTTTTTTTATTGTGTTATATTTTTCATTAGTGTGTCTATCTCTCTATGACTGGAAGCTCCTTTGGTAAAGGTGTTTTCAAGCCTTTATTCCCAGCAATTAGCCCAGGAGCCTGGCATAAATTCTCAGCGACTGTTCGTTGAGTGAATCAATCAATATGTCAGGGGCATTCAAAAATACTAAAAACTGCATCTGGATGAGAGAGACAACGAATCATGAGTCTTTAGTGATTTACAATAAATGGACAGGGAAGCAGACAGGATCTTTGGAAAGAAGAGCCATCTCACCGTTGTCCTTCCTGTGAGTGACTCAAGGATGGCTGACAGGGACTGCCCCACTTTAATTGCCATCACTTCTGTGACCACCATCTAAAGAGCGACTTGGTTGCTTGAAAACAATTTTATTTATGTGCTCTTAGTATTCAAATTGTATTTGCATAATTAAATCAAATTATCTCCAAAGTCAAGGTCATCTTCAGTCTAATCCTTGCCTGAATTATCCGAAGACTCAGCCATTAATGGGATTTTTTCCTGTTTATGAAACCCAAGTGCCACTGTGTGTATTAGTAGACACAGCCGGGGATCAATGCTGGATCCCAGCTGGCTAACCACTAAGATAGAGGTGGAAAACTCTAAATATCATTTTGCTTTTTGTTTGTTGGAAATGTAAACAGACAGCAATTCATAGCAAACGGGATGGGGATGGTCTTCTCTAAGTGCATGGTACCATCAGGGTTAGTACTTATACTGTGTAGCCATGGGCAAGTCAGAGGTACGGATGACTCAAAATGAAGGCCCTGGCAGTGATCCTATGACAGAGGCCCCTGCTGGACCAGACGTCAAGCCTTGGTTGATGAATGATGGGGGGTCCCGGTGAGGGAAACTGCAGCCAGAGCAACAGAGCAGCACTGGGCAAAGGGTGTGGGGGTGGCGGCGCAGGTGTGTTTTGCCAGTCGGTATGGGAGTATTTCAGCATCTCAATAGCTGCAGTGGGTGTACCTCCTTGTACTTGCCGGCTACGAGCTGTAGGCAGCAGCCGAGGGTAAACCAGCTCGGGGTTTCACAGTCCTACCTATTTCACCGAAAAAGAAACTGAGGTTTAATGAGACAAAGTTTGGATCAAAGCCCATAAGCCAGCGTCAGGAGAACGGGCACTAAGAACTCAAATCTCTTAATGCAAATTAAAACCACAGTGAGGTATCACCTCACACCAGTCAGAATGGCCATCATTAAAAAGTCCACAGATGATAAATGCTGGAGAGGGTGTGGAGAAAAGGGAACCCTCCTACACTGCTGGTAGAAATGTAATTTGGTGCAACCATTATGGAAAACAGTATGAAGATTCCTCAAAATACTAAAAATAGGCTTACCACATAATCCAGCAATCCCACTCCTGGGCATATCCAGAGGAAACTCTAATTCAAAAAAAAAAAAATATGCACCCCAATGTTCATAGCAGCACTATTTACAATAGCCAAGACATGGAAACAACCTAAATATCCATTGACAGATGGCTGGATAAAGAAGTTGTGGTAAATTTATACAATGGAATACTACTTAGCCATAAAAAAGAATAAAATAATGCCATTCGCAGCAACATGGATGACCCTGGAGATCGTCATTCTAAGTGAAGTAAGCCAGAAAGAGAAAGAAAAATACCATATGATATCACTTATATGTGGAATCTAAAAAAAAGAGAAACTTATTTACAAAACAGAAACAGACTCACAGACACAGAAAACAATCTTATGGTTACCAGAGGGGAAGGGGGCGGGAAGGGATAAATTGGGAATTCAAGATTTGCAGATACTAAATACTGTATATAAAATAGATAAACAACAAGTTTATATTGTTCAGCACAGGGAACTATATTCAATACCTTGTAGTAACCTATAATGAAAAAGAATATAAAAACGAATATATGTATGTATCTGCATGACTAAAACATGATGCTGTACACCAGAAACTGACACAACATCATAAACTGATTACACTTCAATTTAAAAAAAAGAACTCAAATCTCTTTTTTCCCAAACCTGATTTCGATTCTATGTTATCACCCCTAAATTTTCCCTAGAATTGTTATGAGACACAAATACTCGTTACGAATGAGTATACACAACCTGGATTTGTTCAGCAACAGTACTGGTACAGCGACAGCCGTAAGGTTAGGAAGAGGTGCCTGCCTCCGTGGAAAAGCCGTAATATTTTATTACGGAATTATGCATTCTCATGAAGGCTGTTTCAAGGTTCTCCCCGCAGACAAACTCTGAAATGTTCTCCCAGACAAACCCCACTGTGAGTGATCTGTTTCAATGCAAGGAGGACAGGAGGACCCATCTCCATGACTTTTTCACACACTTAATATTCTAGGCATGAGACACGATCACTAATCGCATGTTCTCACAAACTGGGTGGCAATTACTGCAGAGGTTGTCAGGCAGTCCTGAGGACGCTCACCTTATAAGATGTAGTTTTCATATTCTGTGGCAGCGGCTAGGAAAAGCAGCACATAATGACACCTTGTGGATGAGGCCCCTGCTAGTTATGTTTTAATTATTAACCCAACTCTACAGGCGAAGCAATAGGTGGTAATTTCGGTTCTTCACCGCCACTTAATTCTTGTTCCCTCAGCCACCAGGCTGGGGGACGCTTCAGAATATTTAAGGAGTTTGTTCTAGAATACATCCAGCTCCAATAGGCTCCCCTCTCCTGTGTGAGGCCTCCTTTCCCTGACACTCTGAGGCAGGGATGGGTTGGAGGGTGGTCAGGAAAAGGAGCGATGCGTCCTGGGAAAATGTCGTGATTAAGATGCACATGAGAGACAGCAGTGGGCAGAAGTGGCCCAGGTGGGTCCGGCTCCGCAGGTGAGGCTGGTAGTGTGCCAAGCACCGTCTTCACACGATGTGGTTACCTCATTCTCAGTCTTCTCAATTCCAGAAACTTGGGGGGAGGATGGAAAGGGTGGATCATCTGCTTGGATTGGGGGGATCTTCCTGGACGCCCCACTTAAGAAACAGGGATGTGGGTTCAAGGCTTCTGTGCTGAATATTTCTTCCCCTATTGCCTTTCCAGAGCTTTACTGGCCCTACAGATCCACCCCATTCCCCTTAGAAAGCAAGTGGGATCTATTTAACTCTGATATGTCTCTGCCTCACCAGCCGTAGACCTAGTGGGGAGGATAAAACACGGTGGCGGAAGGAAAGAAGGGAGAGGTTGGGGAGATAGGGGCCCTACACTCCAAGACTTTTCCCAGAACCGCATGGTTGGGAAGGCTATCAACTTCAAAGGTGATTCAGGAAGCTGTGTAGAAGCCCAGTCTTCAAGGCTAGACGCCCCAGCCAGGATGGGGAGGTAAGGCTTAATTCTAAACCCAAATCAGTGGAGGTGCTGAGCTGCTGACGCTACAGTTAGTATTCAGTCAAAGTTGTTCTAAAAAGTGGGACAGGAGAGACATTTGCATTTGTGACCTTTGTGTATGTAAATATACACAAATGTGTATGTATTTAGCAAATGTGGTTCATTCTATACTTCTTACCATTTTGTAAACTACAGAGATTTTTTTTTCATTTAATGATACATCATGAACCTCTCTATATATCTATATTTATTTTGTTATTTTGTCATTTTGCAATTTAGTGTATGCATAGTCTTAAAATGTATTTCAATATATGCCTATTGTGGGACATTTATTTCAACTTTTCACTATAATACACCGGGGGGTTGAACATCCATCTCCTCCAACTGCCCTGATACACTGTTGCAGTAACAGGACAGTCCCATATATACAGGGGTTTGTTCTAGACTCTTCTGGGCCATTCATCCCTCAGCCTGCTAACACAGCATATTGTTTTCACTATGAGAACTTTGTGACGTATTTCTCCACCCCTCCAAACCCGTGACTCTAATTTTAAAATTTCCAGGCTGTTTTTGTAACTTTTCTATTCCAGATGCATCTTTTTTTCTTTAGTTTGAAAAATTCCATGAAAAGTCCTGAGGATTCTTATTGGAATTTCTTTGTATGTATTGATTAAGTTGTGTAGGATCAACTTATAAACAGTATTGGGACGTCCCACCAGGAACACCGCATATTGCTGTTTATTCATGGCTCCCTTTGTGCCCTGAACTATTTTACATATTTTTCTTCATATCCACAGCCTGACATTTTCTAACTGGTTAGCTCTGATATATTAGAATGCTTTTGAATTTTTGAATTTTTGCTATTTTTATCCTCCTGGTTTCTTCTATTGGAGTGTTTATCTCTTTCATATTGGTTCATGTGTGAATTAGGCTTCCCCAGGTTCCAAAGAAGCAATGACTTCGGGTGATGGGGGTGAGAACATAAGAAACATAGAAACAGCCAAAGAGTTGGATCTTGTGGAGGAAAAGGAATGGACAGAGATTTCAAAATTCAAGGTCACTCAAATGACCCGATTAAATGCCCTTCCCGCAACTGTAGGTTCCAGTAATCACAGCCCACACACCACCAGTGTGGTGACTCAGACCCTCCTGACACCACCAGCCTTCCTTCCTCCTGGCTTTTTCCAACTTCCACCCGCCCACTATCAACTACCAAGTCTCTCTGTGTTTTACATCCATATTCTCCAAGAGAGAGGGCTAAGTGCTTTGTTTAATCATGAGCGTCCCTGCTGAGGACATGAGACCCAGCTCCAAGTTGGTTCTCAGCCTACGGATGGGCTGCCCCAAAGCCAGCACTGGGACAGCAGCACAGGCTCCTGGTGCAGACCAGGGCTTCTCAGAGAGAAAGCACCACACGGGTCATCAGGGTCGCTTCTTTAAATGCACAGTCTGATTCAGTAGGTGTGGGATGGGGCCTGAGACCCTGTAATTCTGACCAGTTCCCAGGCGGTGCTGTGATGCTGGCCCACGGCCCAGGGCTTAGAGCAGTTTCCCAGCCTGAGCAGCACTGACACTTGGGGCCAGACAATTCTTTGTTGTGGGGGCCGCCCTGTGCGTTGTAGGACGTTTAGCAGCACCCTGGGCTCTGCCCACTAGATGCGTGAAGTGCCTCCACCCCAAATGAAATAGCTCCTGAAACTGACAAATATTCACTGGGGAGCAAAACTGCCCACTCTGAGAGCACAGCGGACCAGGAGCAAGACACACCACAGGAAGGTGGCGTGTGCGACAGCGTCCTCAAGGGACGGCACAACATCCAGCTCGCAACTTGCTTGGCCGGTCCAAAGCATTTAACGAGAGCTTTTCACATGTGAGGTGTTTTAACTCTGCTTGGCATATGCATTTCAAATATTTGCCCCTTTTTAATGGTCTGCCTTCTGCTTAAATGATACATTAGTCAAAAGGTTGGTATTTCCTTCTATTTAATCCTGTGACGTCTTAGCCATGAACTCTCAGCTATTTGGGAATATAGACTAGACCAGTATCCTCTAATAGGAAAAACAAAACAAACCCCTGCCAGTGTCTCCATTCAAGTCGCTTGAAAGTTACACCCCTTGCAGTAGCCCAACTGCAGAACTATTTTAAGGAAGCGTAGGAAGGGCCTTCTGCAGCACGCATCTTAGAGCGCACACTGTGATGACCGCCTGCTCCACCTGCACAGGTGAGCCCGGGTATACCACTTCACTGTCCATTAAATGCTACCTTTTCCCATCCCTCGCTCAGAAGAGCTGCAGAGATCAGATAAGCAGGGACCTTCTTAACCTACGTTGTCCAGTGCGGTGGACATTCGTGTTAGGCCGCTATTTAAAGTTAAATTAACTAAAATCAAACAAAATCAAAATTTTAGTTCATCAGTCAGATTAGCCACCTTCTGTATACTCATAACCACACATGCTTAGTGGGTATGTGGTGGACAGCACACATAGAGGGCTTTCCCATTATTGTAAGTTCCACGCCATCCCTGTTCTCAGTGATACAGCTTCGTGCAAATAAGCAACAAGTTATATCATGATGGCCGCCATCCACACGTGGGTGGTTGGGCTCGTCACGCCACCATCCACACGTGGCCACACACCAGCGAGCACCAGCGTCCGGGACTGCCTAAGCACTCGCATTTCACCTGTGCACTGGAAGCAGTCACAAAAGCAATGAAAACATAATTAAAATCTTGAAAAATAGCAGCAAGGGTCAAATAATTACGGGCTCACTGCTTTCAATAAATGACACCGCCTGGACCACAAACAGACAGCTTCGTGAACCTTTTAATTACAACGGCAGAAAAAGATGCATATTATTTTCCTATAAAACTACTAGTTCAGATTAGCCATTTATAAAAAGTCATATCATCTTCTGGATTCTGACATCCTTTACTCATGTTCTGCAAGACTGGGACACAAGGCTGTGAGCTTCAGGAGAGCTGCCGCAGTTGGAACCCGGCTCAAGGTGCCGGTGCTCTGCGGTGATGTAAGGGAAGGACGGTCATGAATAACATGTCGTCCCCAGGGAGTTAGGAAAACAGTAACTGATGACAACAACAAGAATAATAATATCCAACATTTATTATGCATCAAGGCTTATGCTAAATGCTTAATATGCATTATTGCATTTACTCTTGCCAAAAAAGCAATAAGGTAGGTATTTGGCATCATTTGTAGATCTTATAGATTCAGAGACTAGGCTCAGAGAGGTTAAGTAACTTGCCTGAGGTCACTCAGCAAATAAATATCAGAGTCGAGGAGCCAACCCAAGTATGACTGAACTCCAGAGCCCAGGCTTCAAACTGGTCATGCCTCTTGTCCCCGATCAGCATGGTCGCAGATGGAGGAAGCCATTCCACCTGCTCCTGTGGGGAAGGACTGTTTGGGCCAGGGGTCTCACCCTCCCATTCTTCCCATCCTTGGCTATGTCCTGAGCCATGAGGGCCTCACACAGTGTGTCAGTTCCCCAGCCTATACCTCCAACTCCATCCACTCGCTTTTCCATTCCATGTGAAAATATCCCATGCAGGCCCTGGAAGCTGGCTCAAGGCTGCTTCAGCCCAAAATTCTGGGATCTCAAGTACCCAGAGTTTGATCTAGGAACAGAGAGGATGGGCCCTTGGCCCCACAGACATCCTCCCTTTCGGGGAGGGGCACAGCTAGAACAGGGCCATGGAAGGATCCTCCTAACAGTTGTTTCTCAGAGCGGGGTCCAGCAGCGACACCGTCCCCGGGGAGCTTTTGAGAAATGCAAATTACCAGAACCCATCCCAGACCAACTGAATCACAACTCTGGGCATGACCTGTGTTTTAACAAGCCCTCCAGTGATTCCAATGCTCCAATCAGAATTCTCGGAGCTTCTCCGAGGCCTGAGGACCCCGACCTAGGACGACTCTCGCTCTTGCGTGGCCCAGGGACCAGAAGCATCAGGACCACCTGGCAGCTTGTTGGCAATGCGAAGTCTGACCCCACCTGCTGCAGACCTGCTGAACCGGAGTGGACGGCGCCCAGCGATATTTGTTTCAACATCGTCTGCAGGTGACTCTTATCACAGGAAAGTTTGAGAAGCAAGGTTCTAAGGCAGGGCCTCTTCGTTTTCCCCCTCTTCACTGTTGTACTGTTAACATTTGCTTCTAGTCCGAAAGATAGAAACTCATCTCACATGGGCTTAAGGGAGAAAAGGGAATGTATTAGCTTCTGCAGCTGAAAAAACTTGTGAGAATGTAGACCTGGCACCACTGGATCTAGCAGCAAACTACAGCCCGTGGGCCAAGCAGCCCACCGCCGGTTTGGGTAAATAACAGCTTTGTGGGGACACAGGCACACCATCCACGTGCACGTTGTCCAGGTCCGCTTTGCGCTACAACAGCACACCTGAGTAGCTGTGACAAATACTACATATTATTAAATGTACATAGAAAGCATCCCTTTATGTTCAATTAGTGAATTTCCTAGGGCAGATTTTTATAGCAATATTTGAAGCACTTTGCCCACCACCCTGGAGTATAGATTCCTAATTAGGGAGTATGGCATAAGAAGACATATACATTTTGTCTCTGTCCACAGTTCCTGACTCACAGCTCCTAAAAGCCTTGGGACTGGTAAGAGTGTCTTTTGCATGCTAATAAGATGACCAGTGGCTGGGGCCCCCGGGGTCTCCAGAAAGATCGCCATGATTAGAAGGTTGGAAGTCTAGTGCCGCTCCCTGACCTCCACGGAGGGGACAAGGGCTGGAGACTGAGTTTAACCACCAAGGGCCGGTGGCGATCTAAGCAATCATACCTACGAAATGGAACCTCCATAAAAACCCGGAAGTGCAGAGGTTCAGAGAGCTTCTGGGCTGGGGAACACACTGAGGTGCTGGGAAGGTGGGCGCCTGAGAGGGCAGGCAGACTCCGCCTGCCCCCCAGCAAGTCCCTGTTCCTCGCCCACGCGTCTCTGCCCCCGGCTGTGCCTGAATTGTATCCTTTGCAGTGAGCCACTAAACAGACGTACAGGCCTTCTGGGAGCTCTGGGAGCCATTCTAGCCAATTATTGAGCCTAAGGACGGAGTCATGGGTGACTAGTATCAGAATTACCTTGCACTGTCAGGACACCCAGGTGGGTACCCAGGGATCTGGAAAACATCTCAGAGAGCGCCCCAAACATTAATCTACGTTATTCCAGGAGTAATTACTTTGTAACTTATCTACATCTCACTGTTAATTCAGAAGTACTTGTTACAGACACTACAACAGCAGCCAAAGAACTTGTAATAATGATCCAAAGGTGCTGACACTGTTGAAGTCCATGTGAAGTCACGGGCACTGTTCTTATGTTAAACTTCTCCTCTGCATCTCCAAACCTACACTTTGGCAGGGGGTGATTTGTGGACATCGAGGGGAGAGCCAGATTTCACAGCAGAGTTGTGCAGGGAGGATCAGAGAGACCCCCCCCCCCACCAGACAACCACTAGATTCAGCATTATTTCAGGTACAGAAGTTTCTGGAGCCGGGGGGCCCCACGGGATTACAAGCCATGCCCACAGCAGAAACTCGGCAAGAGCAGAAATCATAGGAAGGACTTCGAATTTCTTCAGGATTCTAGAAAACTCTAACCCAGATTTCAAGAAGCCGGGAGATCCAAGGTCATTTTAGGACTCTCAAAGGCAGTACCTACCTTTACATTTGGAGACTCCCAAGCTTACATCATATTAAACGAATTAAACTATACCCACATTGAACAGAATTTATACGTAATGATGTAAGTGTTGGATTGTGTTTTAGTAAACTCGGTGACATCATGTCACCTTGGCAAAGATTTAATTCATATTTTCTTTCTGTGTTTTGAAGATTTTTTTTTTAAACCTCAGTTCTTTCTGCAGGCAGGCCCCAGCAAATCCCGCAGAGCCCTGCCACAGGGGAAGGCCTGGCATGCGTCCATCCCACAAGGCAGCCCCCATCTGTCTGGACTGGATGGAAAGAGACGGTGTGTGAAAGTCACCAGCTTGGTGAAGGCAGGGGTCAGACTCCAAAGTTATGTCCCCTGTAACATTAGGGGGCACAAAGCGGGACATTGTAGCTACTTAATGTCATCATTATCCTTAGGCCAGGGGTTCAGGAGGCTACAAACACTGGCTGAAATTGTGTAGTTCATTTTGAGAACCTCACCAGGGACACTGGCTTGAGTCAAACAGGTCCACAGAGAAAATCAGTGGAAAGGACAAGAGAATGTCAATTAAAACCAGCCACTGGCTTTGCCGCACTGGATGGGGACTTTATGGGCTAAAGAGAAAATGTCCATCCTTTGGGGTTATAGTCCATTGCACAGTCCTCCTCAAAGTCCTTGGTGACATTACCAGCAAAACAAGTGACCTTGTTAATTAAATGGGTTAATACTCTCTCCACGCTTCCCTTAATGGCTATTCTGAGTTCCGGGAGAGGCATTCTCAAGCCAAACTGGGCACCCAGAGCCCCCAGTAATCCATGCCACCGTGAGCCCTGTATGCACAGGACGTGCTGCCCAGGCTTGCTTCCACCTCCAGAGGCCCCCACGTGAGCCCAGCCCCTAAGGACCCGGTCCCATTGCCTCTGTCCTCCAGCCCAGCCACAAATCCAGGAACGCCTTTACCATCATCTCCCTAGAGAAGATATTTAATTTTAATTTGAGCACATGCTCCACTTCCATTTTATTCACTGAGTACATATTATTTGAATACCTTTGATTCTGTTCCAAGAGCAAGAAACAAGCAGTAAACACGACAGACCAAAATCACGGCTCTGGGGGCCTTACGTTCACCATTTGGTGACTTTCTTCTACAACTTTGTTTGGCTGTGGTTTGTTTGTAAGAGAAAGTGTCCCCTTTTCTGTCATGTGCTACCCAGCATTTACCCCTGTTGAACTTAAAAATAGGGACCTTTCATCATTCAAATCTTTCTCCAGTGCCTAGGACAGTGGCTGACACAGAGAAGTTGCATCAATTAGGGACTGTATTCAGCTGTAACAGGGACCCGTCTCTCCAAAACACCCCGGTTTAAATCAGATGATTCTTTTTTGTTGTTGCTGTTCAGTTATTTAGCACAGCGGTGGGACGTGCAGGGTTGTCTCAGTGCCTCCACCGTCAAGGTCTGAGCCACCCTGCAGAACAGCCCAGCACTCATACGGTCAGTTACACATCTACCAGGGGACTCAGGAGTCCCGCTTCCAGGAAACAGAAACCTCTGGTTAACGCGAAAGCCCAGAAACCACTGCTTCTAGCAGTGCTACTCCTATTTGCCGAACACTGGGAACAGCGCAGACGCTCTTGCGCAGGTGAACGGTAACAACGTGGGGCATCCACACGACGGACGAAGACTCAGCAATGAAAACGACAACATGACTGACACGTGGGACAAGCCTGAGGAGCCCTGGGGACATCACGCTGAGTGGAGGAAGCCAGTTTACACTGTGTGATTCTGTTCGTATGACAGCCTGGAAAAGGCAAAGTTACAGGGATGGAAAACCAGTCAGGGCCTGCCAGAGGAAAGGAAGGGTGGAGGAGGAAATGTTCTCCACCCTGATTATGCTGGTGGTTACACAAATCTACACAAGTGCTCTACGTTCTAAAACTGGGCATCAAGAGGAAAGACAAAAGCCCTTCTATCATGGAATCCCTTTTAAAACGCAGATATCCCTGGGAAGGGTTTCTGTGTCACCCAGATTGCATTCTGTAAGTGTTTTGAATTAGAAGAAAAAAAAAGTTAAGTGGTTCCCGACCTGGAAATCCTGTGTTCCCTCAAACGGGGAGTATTTACCTATAACACACACACGCCCTGTGTTGGTGGAGTTTTGAGGGGTGACCGGCAGCAGACTGGAGGCCTGGGGCGGACCCGGGCCGGACACAGGGAGGGGGAGGCAGCCAGCAGCAAAGGGGGAAGGAACCAGGGACTAGCCAAGCCGGGAGCCCCTCTCTCCAAGTAGGTCAGAGGGAAATGACTCCTGACAGAGGAGAGTAAAGGACTAGATCCTTCTGTTACCTGGGTCCGGGAGGAAGGGGCTGCCTTTTGACAGTTGTTTCTACCCATTTACCTGTCTCTCTCTCTCCCCCCTATGAGACTGTCAGCCCCAGAGGGCAGGGACAGATCTCATTCATCTTTGAATCACCCACATGCCCAGCCTGGCACATAGCAGGTAGTCACCAGTTTGTTGTATTAAAAAAGAAGAAGGAAGGAAGGAAGGGAGGTAGAGAGGGAGGAAAGGAAGAAGGAAGAAAGGAAGGGAAGGAAGAAATACACCTGATTCTTCCTGTGATGATGAAACCACACATTACAGAAAGAAGCAAGATTTTCAGGGAACAGGGGGAAAGCCTGGGTCAGAGCCAACCCACATTCTGAAAACCGGGAGCCAGGGGAAAGAGGTGCTGGTTTCTGCTGGCAAGCCTGGGGGTGGCTGAAACGCAGTGCCCAACACTGAGAGCTCTCTAGCGCTGACTCCGTTCCTGCGATGGGGAAGGGTCTCTGGAGAACCTGCTCCTGGGGCCTGGCAGGATCTGTGCCGTCCAGAGGAAGGGGCTCTTACCCCCAGATGAGGGAACTGACCAAGGCAGGGAGGCCCTTGGGCAGGCTATTACACAAGTCCACGCTAGACTTCACAAGACCCCATCCTAATTGCTGAATGCACGGGAAGAGCCTGCCATTTTAGCAGGAGAAACCAGGACACAGTCTACATATTAAGAGAAGAGCTGTTAAACACACTAGATATGATTTCTTTGGGATCCTTTCCAGTTCCAAAAATTCTATAATACTAGTATAAGAAATAAAACACTTGGTTAGAACACATTCTACACATTTTAGACTGATTTCCTTATATACGTAACTGAATGCTCGGGGAATTCACAAAAGGAGAAACAGAAAACTTTATGCCTTCCTATGGTCTGTTCCCTCTGTCTCCTGCCCATCACCACCTCCGGCTCCACCCCCTCCATCATTCCTCCTTCTGGCTCCTAAATGCCCTTCAAGGCTCATCTTAGCCAGCACCTCCTTCAAGAAGCCTCTCCCTTCCTTCCAGCTGCCACTCCAGCCCAGTCTGTTTAAGATGGTCCTCCTCCGTATTCTCAAAGCGTAGCCCCGACACGCCTGTACTGAGGAGCTTTTCCTTCTGGATTGGAATTGTTGGTGTAGTTGCCCTTCTTCTGTCACATAAGTTGTACAGTTCATCGAGGCCACCTCTTAATTTCCGGGCCTAGCCTAGAACACACCTGGCATATCATAATATCCAGACCCACAATAAATATTTGATGAAGCAATGGATACATGAATGTTTCAAATGATTCAAAAGCTAGAAAGTCATCACTCTTTCAAATTTTGAAACTGCGGTGGCCATTTTTGAGAGACTGTATTTATCGGCACACGTTGTGATGTTGACTTTTCCAGCATCAAGTCCAGTGTTAATTACCCAACCAGAGACAGAGACTCACTGAACTTCGGGTAGCAACACTACCTAAGTCTCACCGCTAGATGGCAGCCGCACCCAAGGAGCAGGCGGCTCCTGCCCTCTGACCACACCTCGCCCGGGCCCTCCAACCCAGTCCTGCTCCTTCCAGGGACGCAAACCACCTGAGGAGGAGGGCAGGTCCTGGCAGATATTGATGGCCCTGGGAACCACATCCCAGAAAGATGCTCCTTCCTACTCTGCTCCATTCACTTGTTCTTGTAAAGGCCACTGCTCACTTCCTCCTTCATGTCCCCGGCTCGCCAACCCCCCAACCCCCCAAACCACACATCACATAAGTCTCATTGTTTACATGGGATTCCCCACGCAGGAATGGACCCACACCATCGGCTCAATTAATATGTTCTGACAAAGAAAAGGGCAGTTATCTCCTTGAGTTTCCTCCAAGGAAATAGGACGTGTTGAGGACTGTCATGCATGAGAAATAGAAGCAGACAAGGAGGAAGACTGACAAATGGACAAGGAAAAAGAGCATCTCAAGAGTCAAGAAGAGAAAAGCAGAGATGGAGGTGCCGGAGGAAACAGCTTTAAGAACACAGCTCTGGGCCCCATGTGGCTTAGAGAAGAGGGTGTTTGACCAGAGAGACAGGTGAGGGAGATGCTGGACTTCACCGAATTTCTCAAGAGGACCAAGGGGCCAGACTAGAAGAAAGACAGGGCTAGAGTCCTGTTTCCTTGGCCATGGCACCCAGGTGAGAAAGGAAGGGAGGCCAAGATTAACATGGGAGGGGTGGGGGCGGAAGGTGAGGGCCCTGTAAAACTAAAGGGCTTCTCCTGTCTTGGCGACCTGCCCCAAGATTAACATGGGAGGGGTGGGGGCGGAAGGTGAGGGCCCTGTAAAACTAAAGGGTTTCTCCTGTCTTGGCGACCTGCCCCAGCAGGACGGCTAAGAGGCGCACACAAAGTGAGGCCCCGCCTGTGTCACGGGGCCACTGCGAGAGCCCGATGGCACACAGGCAAAAGGCTTCTATAAGTTGCAAGGTGCCTTGTAACGTTCACTCGGCCATTTGTTCCACTTTGACCAGCGCCTCTGCCAAGGTCCTGTCCTGGGATTCCAGGCTACAGCAGAAGTCAAGACCCAGCCCTCACAGAAAAGAGGAAAATGTTAAATGACACCATTTACGATCGGCACTTGAGTCTAGGTCCCAATTCCCATTTCTCTAACAGGAAGCAGCCAGCCAGGTGCAGAACGTGGGTTCCCCAGGTCAGACGACCTGCCGTCTTCAGTAACTGAACCGCGTGAGCAGAGTCAGGGCGAGTGGCCGCTACACGGGAGATGAAGCTTGGGACACTTAGTGACTAAGGAAGAGTAGGGCTGGCACCTGTTAGGACCCTGCTTTGTGGAGACCTGACTGTCCAGCGATGTTTCCGAGGGATCAGGGATCTGTGAGTGTGGAGTGGGTGTTAACGTTCAGGACCATTTACATTTCAAGTAAGATTATGATGCCACTGTGGTTATTCTTTTAAAAAAGAGGAAGAGAAGAAGGAATTGCTTATCTGTTACAGAGATACACATCTCCACTTGCAAGGATTCCATAAAGAGACAGGATTTGCTCTAAAATACTTTAAAAATGTAGAAGGGTGACAAATGAAAAAGAATGAGCTTGGTCACCCTGTACACCGCCGGTGCGTGGACCAGCCGGGTACGGGGCGCAGAGCTGAGCCGGCGCAGCTGCGAGCCACAGGACGGGGAATTAGGGCGCTCTGATGGGGCGGGCCGGGAGCCATCCCCCAGCCGGGCCCAGGCCTGCCTTCTGCCCCCTCAATACAGCTGCAGCAGCAGCCCTGCCTCCTGGGACATTTGGAGCCTACTGTCCAGGGACCAAGCGGACTTCTCATGCCTCCTTCTCTGCCCTGCTGAGGAGGAGCCTGCAGACAGCGCAGCTTCTGCCCTGGACACTTTCTCCTGGACCCAGATCACCCCCACCCCCCAATTTGTATATATGTTTATATATGTTCATATATACACATATGTGTACATATATACGTGGATATTATATACATACATACACCATACATTATATATACGTTCTATTTAATGTAATCTATTAATTATATAATTATTATGCATTGTGATTCTGTAACATGTGAATTATATATTCGTATACAATATACGAATACATTATATGAATACGTGCGCATACTCACTAAGCACTTGCTATGTGCATTTTCTTATTCCAGCCTCACAAAAACTCTAAGGTAGCAGTTATCACATCCCCTTAGCAAATGAAGAAACTAAGGCTCAGAGAAGTTAAGTAATTTGTGCAAAGCCAGATGTGAGGATGGCAATACAGCTCACATCCCTGCCCGGTAGGGTTACGTCAGGGAATGAATGAAACTGTTATAAAGTACTTAGACTTGGGCCTGACTTGGAGGAAACGCTAAACACGGCTTTGTCTTACTGATGGCTGCAGCTACACCACGTGCCGCGCCCTGCAGAGGAAGCACGGGAATCTGAATGATGATCTGATAATTCGCGTCGCAAAATAACTCTCCCCAGGGCTTCTTCCCAGGCCAGGCCATTTGGTTTAACAAACCGATTTGATATGAAGGCAGAGGCGTCTACACCAGAGCAAGGAACGTCCTCAGAAGCCTCCAGTCAAGTTCCCTCAGACACTGACCCCTGAGCAGAGGGCAGAGGAAGAGCCCCTCGGCTCCACCTGCTCTCGGCAGCTCCGAGGACGGGCTGGCCCCTGGCTCTCCGTTCCTCTACCTTTTATCACCCGTCAACCTCTGCAGAGGCTTCCCAGCCGGGAAACCTCATGTTCATCTCACAAGATGCCAGAGCTGGACGAGCCCCTCTCCTGCCTTGGCCTTCCGCTGCCTGGGATCACTCCTGGGGGAGCCTCCTCGGTGGGCCACAGAGGAAGCCCCTCATGTACTGTTACCATGGCAAGGACCCTTCCTCACCCCGGGGCCACAGCCAGTGAGAAGGTGTGAGGAGGGCAGGGTCCGCCTGGCTTTCAGGATCTTAGGCAGTCTTGTTGGCTTCAGGGTACACACACCCCCAGCATCCTGAGAATGGGCAACTCACCACCTGACACCGAGTCCACAAGCACAATGCCGTCACTGTTCACAGAGGTGGAAACCCTGCCCCACCACTGCACGGACGTTCCACATTCTCTTCTTATCCCCATAAGTGACGTGAAAATGCACAGGGGCACAGTCAGGAGGCGGGAGAAGCAAGGGTGGACATGCTGCTTTGCCCCCAGTTCAGAGATGTCTGGGCCAGGGCTGGGAGGACCCAATGTGCTCGGCTGACTTTCGGCTGTGGGTTCCTGGCATGCAGTCGCATGGGGTGCCCACCCGGAGGCATTGGAGTTCCCAGAGGTACTCCTGCCATGTTGGAGCCCAGGATGTTAAATAAGTCTACGCCCGCCCTCTCCAATGTCCAGAGCAGACGGGGCTCCCAGACCTCCTCGCCAAGGCCTGCACTGGACACAGCCAGCACGGTCTCTGAGTAATCCAGTTTTTGGCAACCCATCACCAACGCCATCACGAACACACACTCCACCAACCCAGGACCTCCAGGTCTCCTGATTTCTGAGGCTGGATCAGGAAAAGCAGCCCCGCCCGACACCAGCTTCATGCACATCTCACCAAAACTTGAAGACAGACCACAGAGAAGCTTTATTAATTTTTCACAAGATTCATCTAATAGAGGCTGAGCGGAGCTGAGCAAAAGCCACATGACATGAGATGAAGCTGCCTGTGCCAGAGGCCGGCAAAGGGTTAACCCATTAGCCCACATCCTGGTGAGCTCATCCCTCCGGAGCCTGCTCAGTGGCTGGGACTCGTTGCACACCGGCTCCTGGATGGGGCCAGGGAGGCCTCCTCCAGCCGGGATGAGGAACTGGAAAGGAAACTCATTGCCGGCTTCCTCCCGCTGCAAGCTGTGTGCGATTCCCAGGTCCCCCAACTTCCCTGGGGACGTCGAGGACAGTAAGTAAGGAGGGAATCATCCCTTGGTCCTTCCTCCCATTTTCTTGTAGGAACGAGCTGGTTTTAACTTCGCTTTAGAGTGTGTTGAGTCTTTGAACTCGAGTTGGGAGACAAATGTGCACGGCCACAGGCAAAGGGGAGGGGGCTGTGCCTGGGGAGGGGAAGGGGTGAGCCAGCTGCCAGCGGGCCAGAGGGGACAGCCCAGTGAGAGTCGTGGCAGAGAGCGGCGGCGGGGAGGAGGGGGCTGCCCCGGCTCTGCACCTGCACGAGGGAAGCTGTGTGCAGGCGGCTGCCTCGGTAGAGCATCGAGGCTTCATCCTGCCCAGCCACTGATGGAAGGGGCTGGGCAGGGACCACCCTCCCAAACGTTGACAGAGGCAGGAATGAAATGCAAGGCCACCTTCAGATGCCAGAGTGCGTGGGCGGGACCTCAGTCCCAGACTGTCCTCCCGAGCATCCCAGACCAGACCTCAGCGTCTGCAGAGCCATCCCTCCCAGCGGCAGGTGTGGCAGGCGCCCGGGGCAGGTGCCAGGAAAACAAGTCGCAGCAGGCGGGCTGCGGCAGGCTCCATCTCGGAAAGGGGGAACAAGGCAGGCGCGTGTGAACCTGGACAAAACACGGAGGGCACACGTGTGCCACGGGGACCCCACATCCGGTAAAAGCAGACATTATCACCTGAGCTGTGTTTCCACCCTGTGACTGGGCAGGGCCTGGACGCCGGCTGCGCGGCGTGAAGGGGGAGGTGAGGGGCACTGTCTCGGTGGAGTATGACCTTTGGAGAACTTCCTTTCCTAGAAGCACTGTGAGCAGGTGACAGACGGTGGCCGTGCCCCGGTGACAGCGGCAGCAGATTCAGAAACGCTCTGGCCTCTGCTTTATCAGCTCAGGCACCAGGCACTCAGCTTATCAGAGGGACGGGGTCACCAACGGAGTGTCTTGTTGTGGGGAGGGTCACGACAAGCAGTGACACTGAGTGGGGCACTGTGGGGACTCCAGTGGGGTGAGAGCAAGACCCTCCATGTCTCAGGAGTTCCACATACAAACCCACGCTGGGGTCTTTTGCAGGAGTCATCAATCCTATTTCCATCATTTGCATTTTGCACCTGCCCTTTCCTTTTCTCCCACCAGATGACCCTTCACCCGGGTCCACCCCCCCAGCCGTGGGACAATGGGTTTCACTGCTTGCAATTCCCAGAATAGTCCAGCTCCTATCAGGGGGGAAGCCTGAGAAGGGACAGATAACTCCAGGCCCAAGCACAGCAGGCCTCTTATAGTATCAGGGTTGCCAGATAGATTATAAGGATGCTAGTTAGATTGGAATTTCTCATAAACAACAAAGACATTTTTAGTATAAGGATGTCCTGGGCAATATTTGTAACATTCTTGTAAGACAAAAGCATTTGTTGTTTATTTGAAGCAAATTTAACTGGGCATCTTGTCATTTTATTGGCTAAATCTGGTGGTCTATTAATATTGATGGTGTTAAGTGAAGGGGAAAAGGCGGGCTCCATCCTCGAGCAAGCACAGTGCAGTAGAAAGACCAGGATTCGGGTCAGGCCGCTCTGAGCCTCGGGTTCCTCATCTGTAAAATGGGGATGATAAAGAGGGTCCCACCCAGGATTAAGAGATGCTCCACATGAGGAAGGTGGCAGGTGCCTGGCACTTGTGCTCCATTTGGATAACAGTGGTAGTGGCTCTGTGGCCACCCTGTCACAGGCCTCTTGCTGCTCTGCTGGCTGCTCAGGGCCCCCAGCTTCAGCCCCCATGTCCTCAGCAGCCCTGCCCAGCAGTACTAGGCCTCCCCCCTCACTCAAAGCAGCCACCACTGCAATTCTGTTCATGGCCAGTGTCCCCACTTCAAATGCTCTCTCTGCTTACTGTGCCTTCAGTTGAAAAAAACTCAAAACCTCAAAACCATCCCAAAGGGGAGCAGGACTGACTCAAACTCAGGCTCTGGAGCCAGACAGGCCCCAAAACTCCCCCTTGCTACCTTGGTTCTCTACTTGCCTGCTGAATAACTCTGGGCAAGTCACTTAACTCCTCTGATCCTCAGTTTCCTCACCTTCGAAATGGGGTAATAATCGTCTCCTCCTCAGCAACTTGTCGGGAGGATTAAATGAGGTGACGCAGGTAAAGTGCTCAGCACGGTTCCCAGCCCATAACAAGAGTCCGAGAAATGCAGTTATTATTATTGTACAGAAAATGTCACCCCTCCCCAAATGCACTCTCTGCCTCTTCCACTTTGAGTACCTTGGAGACTTCGGAAATGCCAGCCAGCAGGAGGCAACTAGTCTGGGTGAGGTGTCCGTCCATCAGAGACCAAGGAGTGGAGGGGAAGGGGAGAGGGTCAGAGGGTCCCCCGGCCCCTCACAGCTGCCTCCCGTGCCCCTGGGTAGCTACTCTCATCCCACTGCCCTTGCTCTAGGAGCAACGGGCCCGGTTGACAGTTGGATGGGAAGGAACGGCGGTGACGACATTACAACACTGAGCCTTCCTGCCCCAGCTCCCGTTTATTGAATCACTTAACACGTTTGGCGGCTCCTGAGCCCCAGCAAGGGGCTGAGCTACCGGCTGGAAAGCATGGGAAGAAGCCCCAGGCCCAGCCCTGCGAGGACTTGGAGGGAACAAAGAGCTTCCAGCTCTATTAAGACAGATGTGCATCTGGTCACCTCCAGGGCGATGGCTCATTTATTTCACTTTCAACCACCATCCCGTTAAGTGGTGCATTTCAGACATTCAAAAATCTACTGGCGGGAAAAGTCTGGTCCTTATTATCAAGTACACTCGCTGCTCGCCAGCTTGCACGATCCACACACCCCACCCAACCATTGTTGTGGGGTGAATCTGTGAGTGTGTGAGAAAAAGCCAAAATGTTCCTGCCCGTCTGCACATCCTCTCCCTCTCATTCGAGACACCGGTTTACCTCATTTGTCAGAGATGCCACTGAGTGGGGAAATGCAGGCACCTGGAGCTCCTCCTTGGAGAGGGTTGTGGTCTTAGTCACGTCTGTAACTCTGCGTCTGGCAGAGGCTGCACGTAGGGGCCGCTCGGAGACTTCGCCGTGGTGTTGGTGAGCGCTGGCAGCTGAGCTCTGTTTAGCAATCTGGGGAGCACAAAGCCACAGCCAAACACTGAAAAATCTGCAGGCAGGGTCTCCAGTACCAATTACAAATACATGACAGATACGGAGGCCAGCTCCAACATGATTAAGAGACAGTCTCTTCTGGATAGAGTTGTTTGGCCAAGCAAACCCAGTCTTTGCTCTGTCCAGGGCCTCCTGGCTCCCGGAAAGTCTGTTTTCCTTCAAGGGAGGGTATCTTTCCAGAGACAAGACGAAAGTCTTGTTCTCTCTTTCCACTCTCTCTCCCGCCATCCCTCACTCCATCTCTCATCTCCACCTCCATCTCCACCTCTATCTGCACCTCCAACTCCATCTCCACCTCTATCTGCACCTCCAACTCCATCTCCACATCCATCTCCACCTCCACCTCCTGTCCCTAAATCCCAGTTTCTCCAAGAAGCACCTCCTCTTTCTTTCAGGATCTCTTCTTACTCAGGATCAGTACTCAGTGTTTGCAGGCGACTTAGTGAGCCAGGGGACTCATCCCTCAGATTTCCCTTTAACACCTCTGCCCTGCCCTGGGGTCACCGTACCTCTGTCCACACCGCTACTTTCCTTTTCTGGGGTAAAGCGTTTCCTGCTTACAGCCCCACCCTGGACCCCCATGTTCCACCACACGGCTTCAACCGTTATCAACGCTCTCTTATTCTCAGTTTCACTCTACTTCCACCTGCTCCTCAGCCTGACCTACTTGATTATTATTATTATTATTATTATTATTAAGATTTTTATAGTTCTTTTTTTGCAGGGTATAATTCAAGCACATTGCAATGAACAAATCTTAGTTTACCACATTAACAAATCCATCTCCCATATAATCCACACTGATATCAAGAACAGAACATGTCCATCTGCCCCAGAAAATCCCAGTTAGTTCCTTCCCACCCAACAACCACTGTTTTGAGATTTGCACCTCAGATTAGTTCTCAGAAGGTTCTAGAATGTCAAATACATGGAACCATACACTATAGGTACTCACATCTGACTTCTTTTCACCCACCACATCTGTGAGACATCCATGCTGTGTATGTGTCAGAAATTTGCTCCCTTCTATTGCTTAGTGGTATCTCATTGTGTGAATGTACAGAATTTGTCTTTCCTTCTGGTCGGGGACATTTGGGCTGTTTTCTGGCTTGGGCTTCGGCTGCTATGAACAAAGCTGCTACGAATATTCTTAAACAAGTGTTTTGCGGATGGAGGTTGTCGCTTCTCTTGGACAAATAAATGTCTAGGAGCAGAACTGCCTTCAAAGGGTAGGTGTGTGCTTAACTACACAAGAAACTACCCAACCTTCTTCCAAAGCGGCGGTACCATTTCACGTCAGTGCACATCAGTGCACGAGAGCCCCGGTGTTTCCCCCTTCTCACCAACATTTGTGAGATGTTTAAATTTCAGCTGTTCTAGTGAGTGTGTGGCTGTATCTCCATGTGGCTTTAATTTGCATTTCCTATTGAATAAGCCCTTTTTCATGGGTTTCTTGCTCTTCCTTTGTAACAAGTCTGTCTAAATCTTGCTATTTTTTAAAATTGTGCTATTTGTATTGTTATTAATCACATGTAATAGTTCTCCATATATTTCAGATGCAAATCTTTTGATAAATATGTATTTTGTTAAAAATTTTCTCCCAGTCCACAGGTTGCCTATTCATTTTCTTCCGAGTAGCTTTTAATGATCAGGCAGTTTAATTTATGATGAAATCTAATTTATTGATTTTATTTTCTTCCTTGGTTATTGCCTTTCCTGTCCTGTCTAAGAAATTTTGCCAACCTCCAAATCACAAAAATATTCTCCCATGTTTTCTCCTAAAAGCTTTAAGATTTTAGCTTTTATGTTCAGGTTATGTCCATGATCCACCTTGAATTAATTTTCTGTTGTGGTTTTAATTTGCATTTCCTATTAAATACTGATCTCAAGCCCCTTTTCATGGGTTTCTTGTTAATTTATTTGTCTTCCTTTGTAATGGGGATGAGTTTTAATTTTTTCCATATGAATACTCAGTTGTTCCAGCACCATTGATTGAAATGACTCTCTCTCCTTTCCCGGTGGGATTGTTTTGGTGTGTCTGTCAAAAATCAGCTGTCCTTGATTACTGTTTGGCTTGCTGGACTGGTTGCTTGGGACAGTGATCTGACTTCCAAAAAGTCTGACTTACAGACAGCAGAGCAGGCTGGCTTCCTGGGCTGGCTGCTGCCAGTTGTGGGTCGAAGTTCTGTTTTTATACATGTCTGGCCATTGTCTATTTGTGTATTCAGTTTCTCATTTATTACAAACATTTGCAAACATATGCAAAAGTAGAGACCATAATATAATGAACTTCCACACATCCATCACCTGGATTTAGTGATTTTTAACATTTTGCCATATTTTATCTGGAGTTTGATGTTTTTGTGTGAATCATGGCATCAGGACATTTCATCCCTAAACGTTGTTTCAAGATGTATCTCTGCCTATAAAGACATTTTCTTCTGTGTCCACAATATTATAATCATACCAAACACAAATTTTAAATCCTTAGTGTCATCTAACTTTCAATCCAAATTCAAACTTCCCTGAAAGTATCCCAAAATGCCTTTCTACAATTGGTTCCTCCTAGTCAGAATCCAAAACAGGGACACACTGCGTTTAGTTATATTTTCAAATTAGCTTTATTTAGACTTTGTTTGCTCTTTTACATAGGCACAGAAACGTGGTCGTATCATAGTTTTACAGCTCGAATAGTACATACCCACGAGCCGGCTGGAGCCAGACGGAGAGTCAGAACACGACAGCACCCCAAAAGTCTCCACCACGCCCCCTTTCCAGCCACTGCCCCCGCTGAAGGCATCCACTGTCCGAACCCCTAATAGCTTAGGTTGTCTTGCATGTTCTCGAATCTTACGGACGTGGAAGATGTATCTGGTTTCTTGGTCAGTGTGGGTTTGGGGTTCTCTCCTCGTTGCTGCGTGGCCCCAGACCAGGGCTCCCTCACGGTACCAGCCTGCGGCCTGCCCGTCCCGGGTCTGTGCTGCAGACACGTCTCCCCCGGCTACGTCTGCCTCCTGACACTCCAAACATGGCCTCCGGGGGAGAAGGACCCAGTCTCCCCTCTCATGTGGCTGCCCTGGGGCTGGGCCAACACTCAAATCCGTGGTCAGCCCGGGAAGCCAGGCGCCACAGGCCATCCGCTGTCTCCTCCGGCCCAACCGCCCGGGGCCTCAGCCCTCGTCCTCCTCTGCATGTTGAGGGCAATAAAGGAAGGTGAATGTGTTCACCTTTTAGGGCCACTACCACAAATTTAGTCACGTAAAATAGTAGCAGTTTGTCCTCTCACAAGTTAAACAAATCAGGAGTCCGTCAGAGTCGGCTCCTTACGGGGTCAGTGTTCTGAGAAGAAGCCGTTCGGGGCCTCCCTCTCTCCTTGCTTCCTTGCCTTGTAGAGGTGTCACCCCCACATCTGCCTCCGTCTTCCCGTGGCCTTCCCCTCTGTGTGTCAAGCTTCCTTCTCCTTTCTCTTACAAGGACACTTGTCCCTGGACTCTTCTATCTGAGGATGAGCTTGGCTGGAGAGCCTCACCTTAATTACATCTGCAGAAACCCTTATTCCAAAGAAGGTCACATTCTCAGGTTCTGAGTGGACGATTCAGGGGCCCGCAGGCAGTGGGATCCTCTGAGGCATTCAAACCAAACCCCCGGGAACTGAGGGCCTGGAGGTATGTGCTTCTCTCTGGGCCAGCTCCCCAGGCATCATCCGGTCCCTCTCAGAACTGCAGCATCAGGGCCAAGTCCTTTGAGCACCTGCTGAGTGCTGGGGGTGTGCCGGGTGGAGGGTGAGCAAACCCAGCCTGGGCCAGGAAGGGGGAGAGTCGCAGAGGGCAGAGGTCCTCCACTGGGTCAAGTCTGCCCCCAGGAGACACTAGGCAAGGTCTGGAGACATTTCTGATTATCGTGACTGGAGGGGGTTTGCTGCTGGCACACCGTGGGCAGGGGCAGGGATATCACTAAATGCCTGGCAGTGCTCTGGATGGCTCCCTGTAACGGAGAATTATTGGGCCCAGAATGTCCATAGTGCTGCTGTTGAGAAACCCTGGTATCAGAAGAAGAAAACAGGATCTTTTAGAATTTTAATAAAATGTGATAAAACTCATACTGCCCTCAACTGGTGATTTTCAGGAAACCTGGATTCTCAGAATTCAAGTTTGATTCACCACCTGTGGATTTATCTAAAATAGTTTTAGAAGCCCCTCAGCCCGACTCCCTCATGATACAAATGAGAAAACAGGGACCGAGAAAAAATAATTATAACAGCATCCGGGGCCATTTCTTAAACGCCCACAACGTGTCACACAACAAGGGAGGGTCTTGCGAAATTCAATAGTCGCCACAGCCCTGGGAGGCGGGCGTGCTGTCACCCTCATTTCATAGGTGTGACTAGGAGGTCTCAGGGCTTGAACAACCTGCCAAGGGCCCACAGCTTACAGGAGGCAAACTGGGTTCTCCTGGATCTTTCCGTCACACCAGACGCTGCAAGCAAGCTCAGTGACTTGCTGGAGCTGCGAAGCTTCGGTCATGGTGCCCATAGTGCTCCTGCCTCCTGCCGGGTGGGGCGGGGGCGGGGGAAGCACAGTGTTCAGCCTTGTTCAAGGGAGGAGAGGTGCTTCTCCTTCGGTTACTGCCTAGAAAATGAACCCCCGCCCCAACCATCCACCAGCCCAAGGGCTCACCGCTTCCTAAGTAAGTCAACTAAATGGAAGGCTCCCACTCTTCGGGATTTTGTGAGCTATTACAATTTACATAGATCGACAGATGATAGACAGAGAGTTAGATATAAAGATAGATAAATAGAGAGAAAGAGAAAGGGGGGGAGAATAAATAGACAGGCGTCTACATAGGATCACCAACTCTTTATCTCCACACGTACAGTTACAAACAAAACCAATGATCATCTTCCCTCATGATCATTTCATAAAATGAATATCCCAATGCCCCCCAAAGAGAAGGAAGGATATAATCTTGGAGTAAAAACAGTTTTTTTTAAAAAAATAAATGTAATGTTATGAAAAGCTGAAGTGTTCTTATTTCCCTATTGTAGACCAAATCACTATATAACTCCTTATCTACGCCATTCCAGACTCAGTGAGAGGTTACTGTGCTGCAGGATGAAGCCCCAAAGTGAAAAACTCAGGCGTTCTCAGAGTTGAAGGGCCTTCAGGTCATCCTGACAAGCGTGGTCCAGTGCAATGAGCTTTGAGTCCAAAGACCTCAGCCTGGATCCCAACACAGCCACCTATGACATTGGGGGTGGCTTTGGCCACAATCCTTAACCTCACTGGGTCTCAGTCTCTACCCTTGTAAAGGGGAATGAACGAGTGACCTCCTTGCGGGGCCAAAGAGCTTGTGTTAGGTGCGTCCAGCAAGGCGCAGCTGGTCCCATTTCTCTCCCGCAGTCCAGGAAGCCATCACTCCTGCCTCCGTCGTGGCCGCCCCACACCTAGATGGCAGCTCTCCCAGGAGCTGGTCCTTCCCCACACGCCCAGTTCTCCTGGGGCACAGCTGAGAATGTGCCTTCCTACTTCTCCATCACAACATCTCCAACATCTGAAGGCAGCAGGCACTTCTGCCCTCGGCCTCGCTGCCAAGTGGTGGCAACGGCCACTCAGAGAGACCACCCTGCTGAAGATGTCAAACCCCACACACGAGAAACCAGGTTGCAATAACCAATACAAGCTGCCCGGCTAGGATTTCACAGCACATGTTAGGATGCCTTCCCTACCCGCAGCCGGCCAGGGAAAAGGAAACATCACTTTAAAAATGACGACTTATGCAAATGCACCACGGGATCCACAGGCAAGCAGGGAGCACCTGTGAGCCTGTATTTACAAAAGCGTGTCCTCATATTTTCCAAAGTCTTTGGAAACAGGAATCCAAATGTCCTCTGTCTGGATGAGTGTAGGTGAATGGAAATACCCACAGCCTGAAG
Source organism: Camelus bactrianus (assembly GCF_048773025.1). Classification (NCBI taxonomy): domain Eukaryota; kingdom Metazoa; phylum Chordata; class Mammalia; order Artiodactyla; family Camelidae; genus Camelus; species Camelus bactrianus. The sequence goes on from NC_133554.1 coordinate 5,381,060, forward strand.
GTGTGGTGATTTTACAATTCCTATTTCCTCCCTGGGAAACAGGGGAGGGGTCTGTAACTGCTGGTTCTGGAAAGTGGCATAGGGAGGGTGCAAGCGCTGGTCCAGTGGTCCAGGCCTGAGCTGCCGTGATACGGTGCTTCACTTCACAGAGCCTCAGCCTTCTCATCTGTGAGATGGGACTAGTGCACTACTGTGAGGTTCAATATGATGGAGGAAGTGTTAAGTGCAGAGCCTGGCACACTCACTCACACACACATATGCACACAGGCATGCTTGTGGACAACGTATCACCACTCTAACAGGCAAATGATACCACTTAAGGGGAGCTTGCAGTATGCTAGACATGGTTACAGCATTTTATATGTCTTAACTCATTTAACCCTTTTGAAACTCCTATAAGATAAGGAGTATTATTATCCCCATTTTATAGATAATAAAACTGCAGCACAGAGACGTCAAGTAACTCATTCAAGATCACACAGCTAGAAAGTGGTTGAGTCAGAAAATCTGATGCCATTTAATAAACTGTAGCTTTTATTTGTTTTTTTTTAAGGGCATGACTGTTCTTTGTTTTAAATATTAAAAGCAGTTAATTAGAATGATATAATATTTCTCTCTCACAAGGAAAAAAAATACCAGCTTGAGTGGTTTCTTTTTTGTGTGGATCTCATCTGATTTTCCTTTTGGCTTCAGCACAAAAACCCTGTATTGCCTGCCACTGAGAGCCAGGACGGATGGATGCTGAGAACAGGAAGGGCGTGTGAGGATTCCTCCGGCTTCGCCCTTGCTTCTGTTGCTGGTACCAGGTGCCCAGTCCCAAGGAGCCGTGACGATGGAGGTGCTCCCCAAGGCCCTGGAGGTCGATGAGAAGTCTCCAGAATCCAAGGACCTGCTGCCCAGCCAGACTGCCAGCTCCCTGTGCATCAGCTCCAGGAGTGAGTCTGTCTGGACCGCTGGCCCCCGGAGTAACTGGGAAATCTACCGCAAGCCCATCGTCATCATGTCCGTGGGTGGCGCCATCCTCCTCTTCGGTGTGGTCATCACCTGCCTGGCCTACACCCTGAAACTGGGTGAAAAGAGCCTTAACGTCCTAAAGATGATCGGGCCTGCCTTCCTGTCTCTGGGCCTCATGATGATGGTGTGCGGGCTGGTGTGGGTGCCCATCATCAAAAAGAAACAGAAGCAGAGACAGAAGTCAGTTTTCTTCCAGAACCTCAAGTCCTTCTTCCTGAACCGCTGATGGCAGCCTCACCCTCTGTCCTCCCCATCAACCTGCCACCTTGACCAGGAGGAGACCTGATGACCAACGTCGAACATCCCCAGCTCCTGAGGTGGTGAGGTTTGCCATTAAACTGACGCAGACAAACCCTTTTCTTCACTCCATGGGAAAGAGCGAGGTCAAGGCTGCGTCCGCTGCGCGGCTGGGGGCACTGCTGGATGAGCTCATTCAGTCTCTGTTATCACCGATGCTTCTCTTAGATCCTGACTGCAGTCATCGACTTTCACAGCTCTCATCCTGGCATGCTCGCTGGTGCATCCTGGTGTCACTCATCCAACTCTCTCTGCCAAGCGCTGTGCATGTTGGGAAATTCCTTGGGGTGGGCTATGCCCCAAGGACCTCCTGTTTACATATCTGAGTGCCTGAACTGGATTTGCTTCCTTCTGTAACCCAAACTGACCAATGGAGGTCCTTCAAGGAGGGGAGGGAAGTTCTGACCATTGGGTTTGCCTGCCCCGGCTCTCCCTGTGGGCAAGATACTGACCTGCATTTCAAAAGACCAGATGAGTCACAAGTATCAAACATTCCAAAGAGTGGGCAGTGAAGGGCGGCCGGGGGAAAACACTTTCCAAGAAGGCACATTTTCCCCTGGAAATGGCTCTGGGAGTCAGCCAGTGAGGTACAGTATTTACACCAGAGGCAGTGGGGTGCACTATGGTGCCCAGTCCCCCCTTGACCTTCCAAGTCCTTCTGCATGGCTACTGTCCCGTCTGAACTTGACACTTCGCCAAACACAGGTGCACATTGCCCTGACTTCTTTCCTCCACCCCTTCTTCTACCCCACGATTCTAGAACAGCTTAGATGGAGCAGCTATGGAGGGATACTGTAAGATTTTTCTCTCCTTCACCTCCACCGAGGATCAAAACCAAGATGAAATTCCACATTTGAGTGCAACAAGTCTCTGTAGATTTCCAGAGATGGAATTTACTTTAGAAAACCCCAGCTTCTGCTCTCTCTGCCCCCTCCCACCAACACTCAGACATGTACTGAGGGCCCTGCTCGGGCCAGGCCCTGGGACGAGAGCAGGACAGACACGGCCCCTGCTCACCAGGTCACGGTCTCACCGTCCTTCTGCAGTGAGAGGCACAGCCAGGCCGACACGCAGTGGAACACCCCGTGCTGAGTACTTGCTGGGGAAATGAGGGTGGGGGTGGGAACGCGGAGGGGCATCTGCCCCAGACCTGGGAGAGGACAGAGGGAGTGCTGGAGGCTGGGCTGTCCAAACAGAACCAAAGGGGAAAGGAGAGCCAGCAAAGAGGGAAGGGCACGCCCCGCCTGTGCAGAGCTGGGAGGGAGGGGAGTGTGATAGTCAGGACACTGCGGAGCACCCTCCCTCCCTCCCGTGTTCCCTTGAGCCCCTCCCTAGGCCTGCCTTCCCCCTGCTTCCCCAAGTGCCTTAGTGCAGTTTCTTGGGGCTCGTCAAGGGCCTACTGGGGCCTGTGGCAGAGACTGTTAAGGGGTTTCCCAAGGGCCCACCACGCAGAGAGCACCTGTGAGGTACGTGCTCCCCAAGCCTGGGCTTCCTTCCTGCAGCCGCCAGAAGCCTTTAGGTGACAGACCAGAGGGTCCCCACCTGTCTGATAACAAGGGGAAAGGAAGTGTCCGCATCACGCTGGCTTGAGCTGACCCCCATCACTCCTCAGCCTTCTGCCCCGGCTCCCCCTCACCACAGCAAGCCCTCTCTCTCTAACAGGCCTCCAGGCATCTCCATCCTTCATGGTGGTTCCATGTGCAGAGTCAGAGCCCCACCTTGTTCCCTCTGCATCAGGGGAAATTCTCATGGGACACCCCCTTCCCCATCCACCTAAGGAGCCAGCGCTTGGGGACCCTGAGGCTTTTGAGCTTCACCCGGAATGACCATATCTCTCACTCGGACAGCATGGCTGGGTCCTCTAGCCCACCTGTCCCCTGCACACAGGTGGCCAGGACCAATCATGGGGACGCTGCAAATACTACATCGCTAACGGTGGCTCGAGGGCCTCAAGTCACTGGGCCTGCCGATCGTTTTCTCTCCTCTGACATGAATGCAGATTCCATATCGGCCCTACAGTGTCACTCACATTCCTCGAGGCTTTCTTACCCAGGAGCAAATGGAGAGGACTCCCAGCTGGCTCACTGGGAATCCACAGTTTCCACGTCTCATTTCCTCTGCCCCGAAGCTTGCCGTCTGGGCACAGCTATGGGAGGAGGGCCCAGGTGGACGCTGCTCCTGTGTGTGTCGTGGAGCAGGGAAGTTTGGGGACGACATGACTGCAGGTGTGGAGGTCTGGAGTCACCTTGGAGTCTCCGGCAATCTCGCCCACAATCCCCACTCCTTAAGCTAGTTTCTCAGCAAGAAAAAAAAGGAAAGCTCCCCAAGCCTCCTTCAGCCCCACTGGGATCTCCCAAATGAATGTGGACCAAGGAACACGCCAGCGTTACGCTGAGGGGCTTTTGCCAAAGACCATCGCCACAGGGAAGCCTGAGAAATGGATGCAGCCCAGATCAGATTCCAGGTAAAACCATGTTTCTGGATAAAAGCTTCCCCACCATGCCCCCTCTCATGCCTGTGGATGGGAGGTCAGGACCAGCATTCATGTGTCCAGCCAGCTGCATTGTATTATCCCACCCATCGCTGTTCTGTTTAGGAGAGCTCAATTTAATCTGAATGCTGAAAGAATTGATGGGATGTTGAATTATATTCTATTTAACAGTGTCTGCTGTGTTTTCATTCTGTTCCATCAGGAATTCCAGGCGGTACCACTAACTCATTCCTCTAAGAGGATGCCTCGGCACACCCCGTTCCATCACCACATGCCCTTCCCCTCAACGTGCTGTCTGGGAGGAAGACGACAGTGCGGGTGCCTCACAGGAGCTATGGCTCTAATCTGAGATGCTGACGGGGCAGACCGAGCAGAAGCTCCTGACTCTTTCCCTCCCCACAATTCTAGTATTGAGAGATGGAAAAAGAGCCTTCCTGAATGAATCAGTGGTCCAGGGTGAGGCAGGCAGGTACTCCGGGGTCAGCCAATATCCTTAGGAACTCCGGAGAACAGGCCCAAGATGGGGTGTCAGTCCAGCCCCCAGGACCTCTGTGGTCTCCTCTTTCCTTCTAAACCCTTCTTCTTGTCTCCTGGTCCAGCCTCTCTGCACCTCTAAGTCTTTAATCCTGACCCTCTCCCACCTGGCTCCCACCAGACTCACTGTGTCCTTGACTTTGCTCTAGCTTGCTCTGTTCTCAAAGGAAAAAGGGAGGATGGTTCTGGGTCTGGACAAGTGAGCAGTATTTTACTCAATCCCGGATTTCTGCAGCATTGCAGAGTCATGACACCCCATTCCCTCCTGTCCCCTAGACTCAGCCCGCCTTCATTGCTATCTCCAACCCTTAGAGACCAGAAATCCCTGGAAACTAAAACTCAGAGCCCCAGGTATGTCTGATATTAAGTGGTGCCAGGGAACTGCCTGATCACGCACCTGGCGAAGCTTCTGGGTAGCACCAACCGAGGCCATGGGGGCTTTGGGGTGGGGGGGGTGTGGGAGGGCTGTGAGAAGGGGTCGGGAGGAGAGGGGACAAGTGGCAGTTGGCAAGGACATGCTGGAGTGGTGTCTGAAGAGCAGAGGAAGCACCCGGGCTGAAAATAATGACGCTTTCTTGGGTGCTTACCGCACGTCAGGAACTGATCCAGGCACCTGAGGCACTAACTCACTTAATCCTTTGCAGAACCCAGTCTGAGGTACTATTATTACCATTTCACAGATGAGATAAGTGAGACATGGGGACACTGAGCTGGGACATCAGCCACAGTGAAAATCTAGGCGATCTGACCCCGGAGGCCACACCCATGACCCCCGCCCAATTCACTCTCCGAAGTCTCTGAGGGGCAGCGGAAGCCACCAGGGTCACCGTGCTGGGCTCCAGGCTGCAGGGCAGGGAAAGCAGGAGTGGAGCTAGGGTCAGTGGACAGGTAGGGAGAACAAAACAAGCAGGAACCTAGAATGCCAACCGGGAAAGCAGCCAGGAAAGAAGTCAGGTTCTGAGCGCCTCCTCAGTGCCAGGCACCATGCTCGGGGCCATCTGCATAGTCAGTGGTCAGAGGCCGGAACTCCCCCAGCACAAGGTGGCTCTGTCAGAGCAGGGTGGCCTTGGTACCCAGCACTGGGTGGCTCTGTCAGAGTAGGGTGGCCTCAGTAGAGTGAGCCTTCATCCCACATCTCACATCCCAGGCTCCTCTGCTGACCAGTGGGAGGATCTGGAACCAGCTGCCACTGGACTTGGACTGATCTTAAGAATAGAAGCCACAGCCAAGGACAGCAGAGCAGAAAGCTAGACGATTCCAACAGCACCGATGCCACCCAGGGAGCCACTGGGCTACCTAACCCCACCTCTTCCAGGAGACAAAAATAAAATCCTATCTTATTTAAGTCACCATTTGGGGGGTCTCTTGCCTGCAGCCAGATAGATTTCCTGTTTACCCAAGTGACAAGTCTGGGGAGAGAAAGAGTTCTCTTTGTCCTATAAGCCCAAACACTGTTTGATGAGATCCAGAAGTGACAGACTTAGAGCAAGGATGATCATCAGTAAGCTCCAAACCAAAGCAGTGTATTTGTCTTCAACCTCAAAGCATTCTCTACATCTCTAAGAAGAAGGGAGAAGGAGGGTAACATAGTAGCAGAATGACCACGATGGTCCCAGACTTCCTGCCCTCCTGTCCCAGAGGCAGCAGGGACCTTCCTCGGACTGGGCATCCGGTGGTGGGTGGGGGAAAGAGTGGGGTTCACACAGGGCACCTGTCAGGCTCTGTGACCTATCAGGCCATCCCACCTATTCTAAGAGCTGAGGCTGGGATTGGTGGGAGAGGGTGATAAGAAAAGACTGAGTCTGGTGGAGGGCAGGGGGCGCGTCTAGCTCAGTCGTAGAGCGCGTGCCTAGCATGCACAAGGCCCTGGGTTCAATCCCAGTACCTTCTAAAACTAAAACCATTAAGGAGAGGAGACACCTGGATACTCGGTTCTCTTTCTCCCAGGTTTCAATCTCTACATTTGTCAAAATTAAAGTAACCTAAATTCACAAACACATAGGATTCTGTATTGGTTGGGGGCACAGACTCTGGAGACGGCCCACCTGGGCTCCCATCCCATCCGGGTCTTGCCAGGACTTTGACCCTGCTCAACTTACTTCACTACTGCATGTCTCCATCTGTGTTTGGGTCGGGGTGGGGGGGGGGAGGCCTAATTTATTTATTAAAATTTTTATTGACATAACACTGATTTATAATATTATATAAGTTCCATGTGTACAATCTTATATTTCTACCTCTGTACACCCTACAGCGTGCTTACCACCAAAAATTTAGTTCCCATTCATCACCCTACAGTTAATCCCCTGTACCCATTTCACCCTCCCCCCTGCCCCTTCCCCTCTGGTAACCATTACTCTGTTCTCTGTATCTACATGTTTGTTTTTGTTTATTCATTTATTTTGTTTTTGTTTGCTTATTTGTGTATGAGTTTTTTATGTTTCACATATGGATGAAATCATATAGTATTTCTCTTTCTCCAGCTGACTAATTTCACTTAGCACAAAACCCTTAAGGTCCATCTGTGTTGTTGCAAATGGCAGGACTTCATTTTTTATGTCTGGGTAGTATTCCATGGCACACATACCACATTTTCTTTACCCATCCATCTGCTGATGGGCACTCAGGGTGCTCCTGTATCTTGGCTGTTGTAAATAGTGCCATGATGAGCATGGGGTGTAGATACCTTTTGGATTAGTGTTTTCATCCATACCCCCGTCCTCACAACTGCCAAAGGGGTTAATGAAAGTGCCTACTTTCCCCTGAGCACGAACTGGGATAATCCACACAAGGCTTTCCTGTACTGTCCTGAGCATTAGTTATTACGAATGTTAATGGACTGCACAAGGCAGTATATTCTCCCAAGCGGTTTGACACAAGGCAAGAAGGCAAGCCTGCACAACTAAGTGCGAGCTGGTTGGAAAAGGAGACTTTGGGGGCTGGGGGACTCGCTATGTATTGTGGCATCTGGCGAATGAGGCCCTGATGCCAGCCAACAGTATCATTCCCACATTTTTGACTCCTCCCTCCCCCTCTGCCTCACGATCAGTCTCAATCAATCATCAAAGCTTATAATTTCTACTTCCTTAATATCTGTCAGGGATGGCCACTCCTTCTGGGCCAGGGCAGCTCACTGTCCGGGAAAATTCATGTTTTCCTCCCATAGTGAGGAGTGAAGTGGCTGTCCCACCAGCTCCACATGTCCCAGGACCCCTGGTGTCCAGGTGTCAGCATGTGACAGGCTCACAGGAGCAGAAGCGGCACGTGACTCTGCTGGGCTGGGCCTGCCCTCCTCCTAGCTCTGTGCGGAGCCACCGTGTGCCAGGAGCCTGGGTCGGAGCCATCCAGGTAAGCGTCAGGGACTGAACGTTTGTGTCTCTCCAAAATTCATGTGTTGAAGCTATAACCCCCACTGTGACGGTCTGAGGGTCTTTGGCAGGTAACTAGGTTCAGATGAGGTCATGAGGGTGGAGCCCTGGTGATTGGATTAGCACGTTATAAAAGGAGGAAGAAACAGGAGACCCCTCCCTCCCCACGCCCACGTACCCAGGCAAGGCCATATGAGCACACGGCGAGAACCGAACCTGCCGGCACCTAGGCCTTGGACCTCTCTGCCTCCAGAACCGTGAGAGACGAATGTCCGTCGCTCAGGCCACCCTGTCTGTGGAGTCTTGCTCCAGCCGCTCTAACTACTGCGACAGCAAGGAAAGCCCCAGGAAGACCACGGGCACCGCATTGGACTGGTCGACAAGCTCGAAATAAACTTCTGTTTGGTTTCACTAATGAAATGGTGGGGTTTGCCTGTCACAGCAGCGAGCACTGCCCCACTCACATGCCCTCTACTGTCACTGTCACTGGCTCCAGCGGTAAGCTGTCGTTCTGAGCACTTGACCAGCGAGCCAGTCTCCCCCTCTTCTCATTCTCCTCTAATCCATTCAGCACCCTTCACCAGGATGACCTTCTCCCCAAATGCAAAATCTCTGCAAGCCTTTTCCTTCCATATCATCATCTTTGCAAAGTCTGAGCTCCCCACCTGCCCTGTGAGGCCTCATCTCCCGCCACCCCCTCCCCAAGCCGAGCTCGAGGCCTGCGGAACGTCTGTCAGACCCTCATCCCCACCTTGCTCCCTGCAGCTCTGCTCTCCACCCAGCATGTTCTCCCCGCTGGGAACATCCTCCCTCTCCGCCCTGGTCTCAGCCTGTCTGACGCCCTGTCACTCCCTCTTCTCTTGTTTCCCATCACACTCTCTCCTTCCTCCAAACCGCTTAGGAGCCTGAATCACAACTGCCCAAGTTATCCAGCTCAAAAACTAACCACCTATTAACACGAAGCACTTACAGTCAGGAAAATCAGAGGCTTTGGCACTAAACAGACCTGAGTTTGAAATCTGACTCCACAAGCTAATTTCTAAACCATGTAACTTACTGCATTTCCATTTCAGACTTCCAGTTATGTGTGAGGATGATAATTACCCTCTTAGGTCCTTGTCTGGATTAAATAAGGAAACTGGAAGTGCTAATGGGGTGCAGTCACGTAGCAGGTGTTCAGTAAGAGGCAGGTAGTTATTATCTTTGTCACAGGAAGAGAGAATTTCAGGCTACAGCACAATGGAGGAATTCCCAAATCCTTGGCTAGACTAGACTTCTGCCTGAGTTTGTAAAACCGTATAGAGTCTTCCAGGTGGGGTCGAGGTATCTGACCTCAAACAAACAAACACAGCATTTTTGCAACTGAGGGCAGGGCTCTCCCTGTAGCATTACTGTAGTTCATAGAGAACTTCTTTCCAGAATAACTCACATGTGCACATTTTCACTTTGAATCCAGGTAAGAACCTCATAAAATCCAGGTAAGAACCCCAAGTGAATAACTGAGAAGAGCTGCCAAACACTCCACTGGTGCCCGTTCACTGGGAGAGGGAAGAAAATCTCCACGTCATTGCCCTTCCTGAGGGAGAGAGTGTGTTCCCTTCCAGGGACTGTTCAGAGGAACCAGACTGAGTGGCGCCCTGTGTGCGTGTGACCTGCAGTCAAGGCCAGGGCAACAGCTTTCAGGTCCAGCCCAACAAAAGGATGAAAGGGAGTGAGGCAGGTCCTGGGTAAGAAGAGACAGGCTGTGGTGCGTGTGGCCAGACGGGCTGTGGGAGCCCGAGCTGGGAGGAGGAAGGGGAGGCTGGACCAGGGAAGGGCATGGGATGGCTCACAAAGCCTTTTCCCATTTGGCCCGTGAAAGACAACATTGTCCCAGTCATCCATCCAACAAACAGCTAGTGAGCACCTCGGGAGTGCTGCCTGGGCGCTGGGGAGAAGGAAGGGAAGAAAACAGACACACACTCCTGTTTTCTGGCGCTTTCCCCTAGAGAGGCAGACAGGCCATAACAAGGACATCATCCAATGCAGAAGATGGTGCTGGAGGGTGAGGGCTACGAAAGCAAGACACAGGGGAGGGGACGGTGTGGTCACAGAAGGCCCCTCGCAGTGGGGGTGGGTCAGGGTTGTGTTGAGATCTGAAGGAAGAGGAGGAAGTTCACAGCCCCAGTGCAGGTCTGGGGCTGAACATTCCCGCAGAGGGAGGAGGTGCAGGTGGTGGAGATGCCTTCACTCGTCCTCCCTATCTCCCCCCTCTCCCCACGGTGGTGGGGCTTCCACACCAACCCCGTCCTGAAGAGGACCTGGTGGGGACACCATGCCGCCTGACCCATAGCCTTGTTGGGCAGTGGCTTCCATTCTGCTTGTCCCCTGCTACTCTGGCTGCCCCTTCATCACATGGCCTCTCTGGCATCCTCTGCCTCCACCTGCCCATTCAGGCCCCCAACCCTCTGTGCTAGTCACCCCCTCCCCCAACCACCCCACGGCCCTTTCAAGAGACGGATGGTGTCATCCAATATGATAGCCACATCTGGCTACTTACACCTAAATTAAATAAAATTAAATATAACTAAACATTCAGTTCTTCAGCCACACTAGCCACATTTCAGATGCCCAATAATCACACGGGCCTAATTGCTACCATACCAGACAACACAGATTACACAGCATTTCCATCACTGCGGAAATTTCCACTGGACAGTGCTCCTCCATACTGACACAGCTGAGAATCCACTAAAGAACAGAATTCTTTAGACTGACTTACTCCCATATTATACATACAGGACACTATCTACCATAACACTACATACTATATACTAGGCATTCTATTATATACATAGTTCCTATACTATATTCTTCTCATTGTCTTCCTGAACTTGGAAAAAAATTCTCCATTCTATTTTTTTTTCACTTTCAGTGTTTATCTTTACTTAGCTTTTCCTTTGTCCTACTTTCTTTGGTTCATATTGATTTTTTTGGTAATTTCTTATGATAGTAGCTTTTAAATAAAGCCTGTAAATTAAAATATTATAAAGTCTCAGTTATGCAAGATGAAAATGTTCCAGAGATCGTCTGTACAACCCTGTGCCTACAGTTAACAAGACTGTGTTGTACACGTAAACATCTGCTAAGAGTGGAGATCTCATGTTGTGTTCTTACCACAATAAAAAATGTCATTAATTTTTAGAATTAATAATTTATCATTTTAATTAATTAAACTATTATTTTGTCCTTCTAAGTCCTTAAATAACTATGCTTTGGCTATCACATCTGAAGTTCTGACATTTCAGTGGGATTTTAAATATCTCACTGTAAGGGCATTTTTTTTTCAAATCCTCCAAGCAAAGGCATTGCCCACCTGTTAGGTTTGCCCCCAGCTCTTCAGGGACCTGCCCTCAAGGCCGGCATCTCAGATCTGTGAGTCAGGCTCATCTCGAGGTCCCTGGAGTTCTGATTCTTGCTCCAGACTCCCTTATCTTTTTCTCCCTGCTCTCATTCATCCTACAGGTAAGAAATTCCCACACCATTTTCCTCTGGCCAGGCTCGGCCCCTCTGGGCCCACCTGCCCACAGCCCCAGCAGCCACAGGCTCAGGAAGACAAACAGCAGGTGCCCTGCAGAAGGTTGTGGGAAGACAAGGACATTCTCTCAGAGACACCCCCTCCACACCACCCAACTACACTTCAACTAAAAAAAAAAAAAGAAAAGAAAGAGAAGAAAAAGATAAGTGGTGACAGAAGATTCTAGCATCTAACCCAGCAGATCACGTGGTGGTGATGCCTTAGGATTTACAGCTCTGACGTGTCTTACTATGTGCCCAGCACTTAACTCAGAGCTGAATGCCAGCGGAAATAGATGGTGAAACTAAAAGGTGTGGGAAGCAAAAACTAGAAGCCCAGCAGACCACTTCCCCTGTGAGGTCAGACTTCAAGGTATTATCGTGGAGGCATTTTGCTTTGGAGGGAGTCGCGGGAGCACTACTTCCGCAGAAACGGGGGGGAAGTAGGAGATGAAAGCTACGAAGGGACACTGAATGGGTCTGGGCAGAGCTGGAGGAGCTCTGGTGAAACACTCGCAGCTTTCCCAGTAGCTGGGAGTGGCTGGGAGTTGTAAAATGAATCGAGTCAACAAACAGTGGGTGCTGGGCTACAGAAGACGGCAGAGCTGCTGCCCGACTGAAATGGGTGCCCAGCCTAGTGAGGGAGATGCAAAACTCAACAAGTTACCTCCACAAATGTATCAGGTACTTTTAGAAAAGTCACTGTCCACTTCTTACCCACTTCTTACCCATTAGGATGGCTAAAGTTTTACTGGAACACAGCCACACCTCCTATATATATATATATGAAATATATGTATATATTTCCTATGGCCCCTTTGTTACAATGACAGAATGGAATGGTTGGAACAGAGACCTTAAGGCCCACAAAGGCTAAAATGTTTCATATCTGGCCCATTACAGAAAAGGTCTGAGAACCTCTGGGCTAGTTTAATTATACTGTTTCTTTTCAGTGTATATATTCTTAAATACTCGTGGTCTATTATAAAACCGTGGTCAGTTTTCCACTCACAGTGGCAATGATTAATTGAGGTAAAAAGTTCATTTAAAGAAAAAATTAACAGAATAGTATAATATTAACAAACTAGTATAATAACACATTAACAAATTCATATAATATTCTGTAACAAATAATAGAAGTAGACCGCAGTGGTGGCAAAATCCAGGGGGTAGCACAAATGTAAGGTTTGATAAACACTGGATTCTGAGAGTAGGGGAAGTGGAGAGATTTGAGAATGACGAAGATAAAGAGCAGCTTCAGGAGAGATGAGAGACTGAGGACTGGACAAGCATTTCATGAGACTAAGGGTGGCACTGTAGCCATCAGGGTGGGCTCAGTACATCCTAATTGGACCTGGTGGGGTTCGGCAGGGCAGGGAGACAGGGAGCTGCAACCAGGTGAAGGCAAGACTGATAAAGAGGAGAGAATGATGGTGCAGGAGAGTCAGTGATGGGTCTCTTTCAATCTGGGGTTTTCCCTACAGAAGCATCATGGCAGAAAGAATGTAACAGGAGATGTTTGGTGACAACCACTCGGTGACTCCTATGTCACAGTGTTCAAGTTCTAAGCACTTTACACCTATGAACTCACTTAACCCTCACAGTAACCCTGTGAAATAAGGGATTGTTTTACCATGAGGCAATTGAGGCACAGAGAGGGCAAGTGACTTTCCCAAGGTCACACAGCTAATGAGAGGCACAGGCTGGTGTGGTTAGACCCGCTCAACATCTGACCCCTGCCACTCAGGCGGTGACTGAGCCTTGGTCATTCAAATAGTCAGGCCTGGAACTGTGACTCTGGGTCAGCTGAGCACTGGCTGGCCTGTTCCTGTCTCGGTCTTGCCTGGTCTTTAGGATTCAGGTCATGGAGAGGCTGTCATACTTGTGACATCACAGGGAGGTGACAGAGCGTGATGACTCTGCCAAGGGAGTGACAAGGTCTCACTTGCCAAGAGGAGGCTGAGCTGTAAGGGAGCAGCAGAAGCACAGACCTCTGAGCCACAGGGGTGGCGGCAGCCTGAGGAGCCTCAGAAGTGTTGGGGTCACTCAGGGCTCCCCACTTGTGGAGGAGGATGAGCACCTTGGGGGGCAGCCAGAGCCCCGGCAGCAAGAAGGCCCTGCACCTCAGCTTCTCCCCCTGTGACACAGGGAACGACCAAGGGCACTCGGTGTCCCTGGGGCTGAAGCCCCCTTCCAGGTGCCGGGTGGAATGGGGGGAGGTGGCGTTTAATAAGGTGCGGAGTTCATAATTATGTTTCGGAAAGCTTGGTTTGACAGTCTAAATTTTCTTTCTACCCACACTACAGCTAAAGCCAAAGGTGCTCCTGAAGCAAACAACTCCTTTAGCTACAGTTACAGGCTGAGTTGTGTTCCCCAAAACTCATATGTCGAAACCCTAACCCCTGCTTCCTCAGAATGAGACCTCGTTTGGAAATAGGGTCACTACAGATGCAAACAGTTATGATGAGATCTTACTGGAGTAGCGGGGGCCCTATTCCAATATAATTGGTGCCCTTGGAAAGAGGGGACGTGCCCACGGGGAGAATGACACTTGAACATGAAGCGATGCATCTACAAGCCAGGGAATGACACAGACGGCCAGGAAACCGCCAGAAGCAGAAAGACGCACGGAACAGATCCTCCCCCGCGGCCCTCAGAGGGAACCCACCCTGCTGACACCCGGGTCTCCGACCTGTGGCCTCCAGAACTGGGGGGCAATCAATTTCTGTTGCTCAGGGCACCCAGTGTGGGGTTTTTCCTGCATTTTTCTCAGCTGATGGTCACCCTGTACACCCTAGAAGTGGCCTGTTGATATGACCACCCTGTTTCATACATAACGAGTCAGGACTGGATACAGTGTGCTGGAGACAGAAGGCAAACTGGAGCTAGTCAGTCTGGAAAACACACAGCCGGAGAAGCAGGTAAACATTTCCTGACTTTTCCCTGGAGTTGCCTTTTGGTCCACGCCCAGCCTACCGCAGACAGAGGCCACAAGTCCCCTCCCTCCCTGCTGTCCCCTCTCTGTCCTCTCAGTCTTTTTCATCTCTGCCCCTTTCCAGAGTCTGCCTTTATCCCGAAGGGCTGTGCTGAGCCTCACTGTAGGAAGCTCGGGTCCTGAGGTCTTCAGAGTGGAGAACCTACAAGACACACAAACCTTTACCTGCTGACACTGACCACAGCACCACTCCACAATCTACGTCAACAAATTCTCTTCCATATCTTTTACATAAAACCCCCTGTCCCCACCAGCAAGAGTCGGGCAGAAGCAGGTAGGGGAGGAAACCCCCACCACACCACACGTCTCAGGAGCCTGGTAGGACTTGCCCAGGCCTCGAGAGGCAGAACAAGGGCAGGACAGCCCCTCTGTGGGACCCACAGGCTCCTAGTCCTCTGACACGGCAAGTCCATCCAAGGGCGTCCTGACTCCTCCCCCCCGCGTCATCTGGTTGGCCCTAGCGACGACCTGTCCCGCTAGCAGTGATGTCACTATTTTGGTCAGGATCATTCCTGAGCCATGAAACAGTTAAGAAATATCCTGCCCCACTGGCTGCCGTGCTCATAAAGGGAGATCCACGTGTACTTCCGTGTGGCTCCAAACAGACGGGCAGCTCACTCATTTGTTCACACCCAGCTGGGAGAGAAGGAGGCAGCCAGCAGGACTGCCACCTTCCTGTGCACATCAGCCCCGGGAGAGCGGCTGGGCCCTCCTGCTCCTGCCTCCTGGGCAATGCTCCTGGGGAGGCCCTGGGGAAGATGCCACCCCGGGCGCTGCGCACTCTTCCTCGGCCTGGCCCTCCTGCTGGACACACTGGGCCTGGCCCTGCTGCTCGTGGGCATCTTCGCCCCCCTCGATTACTGGGACTTCCTGGTCTACACAGGGTCCGTGATCCTGGCTTTCAGCCTGCTGTTGTGGGTCATCTGGTATTCCCTCAACATCGAGGTGTCTCTTGAGAAACTGGACTTGTAGCCTGGTCATGGGCAGAGGAGGAGGGACGCAGGCTTCCTGGGCAGTTGGAGGAGAAGGAGCATGCGGCCGCTCCCACCCAAAATGCCCCACCAGGGACCAGGTGAGTGCACGTGAAACCTGCCTGGAGGCACGGCCCGGGAGGCTGGAACTCAGTGACGCTAAATGGGCCAGCAGCCTAAAGACTGCGCCCCAGCTGGGGGTCCTGAGAACCTGGGCTCCAGCTGGCCAGGAGAACGTGGGGCACATGTTTCTCCCCTGGGGACCCTTTTCCTTAAGGCAACTGGAAAGAGGGTCTCCACAGATCCTCTCACTTTTCTATCCACTACCAAGGGTCCTGCCGTGCAGAACAGGAAGTTATTCCCTTCAGGTTAAAACCTGGAGAAAAGAGCCCATCTGATTTTCTGCTGGGGAGAATCCTTGCTGAGGAGGAAAGACTTTAGCACTAGGAGAGGATGGAAAGTTCCCCAATGACTGCTTACACCCTTGCCTGCGAGCTGGCTGCTGCAGGAGGAAACAGAGCAGAACCACCCAGGATGGCCTTTCTCATTTGCTTCCTCCCTGCACCTGCCCAGGTGGGACATACTGGGGGGAGGTGGGGGGTGGTTCAGGACCTGCCTCCACCTCCACTCTCGGCGCCCCTGCCCCACCCTCCTCACGCACCCTCCCATGCAGCAGCAGCGCCCCAGGCTGGCCTGGGGGACCCAGAAGTCAAGAGACCACAGCTGACCATTTCATCCCGGCTGGGCCAATACGCAGCTGACTGCATGTAGCCAAGAAGGCAGATAATTGGAAGATATTCACATGGACATGGAACACAAAAGACAGAGTGGGTCTGGCCCTCACAGCCCTGAATGAGAGACGGGCAGCTCTCCCCAGGGGACTGAAACCAGAGTCCTGGTTGGTTTGGTCGTCACCCCCCTACCCGGTGGGCAGGGACCTGCTCTTTGGCACAGCCAGGCACTCCGTTTTGAGGGTGAAAAGCAAAGGTCAATGCTGAGTTGAAAGGAGGAAATAATAATCGTGTATTTTCTCCGGGATTCCACCTGATCCTTGGAAGTGAGAGACAAGAGCAGCAATTTGAAGAGGGTTCAGTAGGGGAGGCAAAACCTGTCCCTGGCAGGTGACTAGGGCACCTGGGTCCGGCTCAAAGCAGCACCACTTGTTTGCCAGTGACACTGCACAGGTTGTATCATGCTCTGGGCCTCGGTTTTCCCATCTGTAAAATGAGGATAGTATTACCTGCTCCTTCTGTTGCAATGGTCAAAAAGAGGTAAGGCATAAAAAGGCTCTTTGCCCATAACGTGCTTCTTACACATGCCAGGTGTTGTTACAAACATACCAAGGAGGGGGATAAACTGACCCAGAGTCCCAATTAGCTTGGTGTGCCTCAGATTGGTAGTGGTGGGGGTCAGTTTACACGTTGCAACATGAAACTTCAAAGCAAGAAGGGACCCCGTATTTGTTTGCTTATTCACGAAGACATGTCAGGCACTGTGCGAGGCACTGGGGACGCCTCAAAGAATAAGACACATGCAGTCTCTGTGCTCAGGGAGTTCCCATCAGGTGAGGGACAGACATTGGCCAAATAGTTTGACTAAGAATGTAGGACAGCACTCAGGTAATGACTAGGAAGAAAAGGAACCTCGCTCCATGAGAAATGAATTCAGAAGGTGGAGTCTTAGAGACAGAGAGAGGCAATGGCTTGAGCAAAGGTCCTGGGGTAGCAGGAAATAAAATACAGCAGGGCAACTGAAAGGCAGAGGGCAAGTGCAGGAGAGGGTTAGGGCCCTGCAGCTGGGGGAGGCCAGACCAGGCAGGCCCTAAAAAACCCTCTTAAGGATTTTAGTCATTATTTTAAGAATAGTAAGAATCATTAAAGAGATGTAAGCAGGAGTGGGGACTTGACATAGTTTCATCTCTGTTTCCAAAAGACCACCTTGGCCAAGGCATGGGTGATGATGGGCATGGTCATGAGTTCAAGCCCATTTTGGGAGCTAAGGTACAAGGGGTTCCCAGGTCAGCCTCCCTGTCCTGCGCACCCTCCCTCATCAAACAGAAAGTAGGTCAACAGCCCAGAGCTGAAGAGCATAGGCCAAGACCCCGGCTGTCTGGTTTGAATCCAGTTTTGTCCTCCAGTGGCTATGGCCCCGGGGCAAGCGATGGCCTAGCCATGTCTCATGCCCTGGTTTCGAAATCTATAAAATGGAGAGGGGACCGATTACAGCCTCGGTTTTAAAGCTGAGGCTAAAATAGCCCCTACCTCATAAGGGTGTTGCAGAGACTAAGTTAATATGCTTACAGCACCCTTTGAGTGATGACCAGCAAAACACTGCATCAGCCCCGCCCAGCCGGTGGCTGGTCCACGACAGAGGGATGAGACCTTCCCCACACAGACTCCCTGAAGCATTACAAGCAGTGAGACTTCAAGCAAGTACAGCGTCGGGGCTTCTCAGTGAGTATGAGGGGCGGAGCCGGCCCAGAACACCAGACTTCCGTCTGGCTTGTGAGGACTTCAAAAGCGGTGGGTCCTTTGTAGTCTCCACTGAAAACAGTCATGCAATTATCACCTTCACCTTTTCAGTCCCCAGACTCCAAGTTCTACAGGACCCTACAGCCAGCAGGCCCTTTCATCCAGCTTTCACTCAGTCCCCGCATCCCCCACAATGTCTGGGGCTGGCCCGAGTGACACGTTACGGTGGGCTGGGACCTCCTCTTACAGGGGCTGCCTGTCACCCCCTGGGTGGCCCGAGGCAAGCCGTTTGAATTCTCCTTAGAGGAGGAGGTCTGGTCTCCAGGAGAGGTTTCAAACTGCTCTGAGAAGGCCGCTGGGGGCTGGGGCTGAGGGAGGGAGTGAGCAGGCAGGAGGCCAGCAGCCCCACCCGCCCCACCACACACACACACACACACACACACACACACACACACCCACCCACCCACCCAGAGCCACTGGGTTTTCAGTATTAAAGTTTATACTGAATTTACACGTACGGCTTCATGTGAACACAAATGCTGATGCCAAAAGATATTTCTGAAACGACTAGACTCGACCCCCTTCCTTTCTATGACCTGGATCATATCTGTGATTTATGGGCAGTTTGTAACTGGCTCTGCCAGTTCCCTAAGTCTCGGAGTGGAGGGAAAGGAAGAGCCCCGCTCCCTGACCTCCGAGCCTCATGCTGCCGTTCCCAGCTAGCCCTCCAGAGTTCCGGGGGATGGGTTCGCTAGGAGCCCCCACCCCGCCCACCCCACCCACACCGGGGATCAGCACGTCACATCCCTGGCAAGAGTCAGGACGGGGCAGAGCCACCCGGTCACTAACCCTCCAAGGTCCCCCAGGAGTTTCAGGTCGAGTGGCTTGTTTTTACCGCTCAACCATGTACCAAGCGATTTTATCGCTCAGTCACTGTTTTCTGAAGCTCTGTTTGCTCCAGGTTCTACTTGCCGGGCACGTCTTGCCGATGGAGGTAAGTCCTTGCAAAGGGAGGTGAGGACTCCTGTCCTTTTACAGGAGGGTGTGAGGCTCCCCTCCCCCAGCAGACACACACTTGCACACACATCCCTCCACGTACACACACCAGACTCCCTCGTCTGCACCTCATCAGCACTCCCAAAGCACGCACACCCTACCTGCACGCCCACCTCTCCCGCTGCCCCCCCACAGCCCACACACCCAACACGTCCACAATCCATCACAGATACCCTCTCCCCACACCCCTCACATACCCAGATTCCCCTCACCTACACCCCCACACATGCACATAAAAACCTCACACTCTTGTGGCTCCCCACCCCATCCACACTACTGACACACACACACACCCTCACAACCTGCCATGCACCTACCAGAAACACACACCCCTGGAGGCAAATACACACAAACATTCCCACGCCACCACAGTGAACGCCAAGGGGCACGGAAGGCCCCCAGCCCCCAGCCCTGGAGAGTTAACTTTCTCCAACACACGGGCTCTCCTCTCTGCCTCGGAGGGGCCAATCAGAGCAGAGCCAGGCAGATCGGCCCTGGGTCTGCGTGGATGGCCAAATGTTCTTCTAATCCCAGGAGGAGTTTTTAATCTAGAGGGAGCGATACAGCAAGTACACAATGCCTCCCAAAGTACACAGAACATGCATTCCACGAGGGAGGCACAGCCTCACACGGGGCTCTGAAAGCCCAGATAAGGAAGAGGTCCTCTGGCTTGGTGCCGGGGGCAGGGGGCCGGGGGGAGGGGCGTCAGATGTCTGGCCTGGGTCCTGAGCGACAGGTGAGACAGGCAGAGCTGGCCCCTGGCAAGAGCCGGCGGGAAGGACTGCGGAAAGGGAAGACAGAGAGTGGCCTGGAAAGGGTGGGCAGACAGACACGTGGGACCAGGTTGGCCGTGCTCATTGCTGAACTTGGAGGATGTTGAAAGCCAGATGAGGATTCTGACACTTGGAAAGCAAGGAGGAACTTTCAATGACTTTTTGGACCAGAGAGCAACAGAGCACGGCCCTGCTTGAGGAAGAGGAACCGGGGCTCACATGCAGAATGGGTTGGGAGGAGAGGCCCGGAGACAGGGAGCCCATTTGAAAGTAGATGGCACGTGATAAGAGATCGAGCCAAAAGGAGGGCCACAGGGAGGAGGGAGAGGGACAGAGACAGCGTGAATGGAGGACAGACGGGCCGGCAGACATCCTGGTCCCTGGCGGGGGATGGCAGAGCCAAAGGCTTCAGAAAGCACTGCCTCCCATGGAACAAGGGCGGTCCGGAGAAGGCACGGGTTTGCTTAAAATGAGGTGTTTTCCTTTGCACACACAGAGCTGGAGGTGCAAAAGGTATCTATGAGCAGAACTACCCAGCTGGTGTTGCATGGGCAGACTTTAAACTCAGAAGGGAGATCAGACGTGGAGGTGGAGGTAGAGCCTGGAGACTTGATGGGGGACGAGATTGTAGAGGGTGGGACGGTGAAGGGAAAACAGAAGAAAATGGGGCGTGGGGATGGGGAATGGCAGGAAGGCAAAAATTTACTGAAGGAGGCACTGCCCGTTATCCCACTGTACACCGTCAGCAATGCCGTGAGGAGAGCGTGATTATCACCACTACCATCATCATCATCATCATTATTATTATTATCGTTAGCACAATTCCCTTTCCACAGATAAGGAGATTACGTAACTTGCCCAGCATGGTGGAACTAGTGAGTAATGGAGCCGGGTTGTGAAACTAGGTGTATCCGCCCTGATTGCTCATCCCCCCTCCACCAGACCAGGGGCCGCCATGGCCCTTCCTGTCTTTCTGTAAGTCAGGCCTTGCTGGCTTGCTCCCTGGCGTCTACCTGCGCTGCCCTGAGCTGGGACGACAGGCTTGAGCGACTGCGGTGGAGGCTAGGTGGCCGGCAGGGCCCACAATATCTACTGTCAGGCCTCGTACAGAAGCAGTGCGCTGACCCCTGGCCTCGCCATGCTGGCCCCCCCGCAGGGGCCCAAGCTGGAACCTCGAGCCATGCCAGCTTTGGGGGCACCAGGAGGAGGAAAGCGGGCTGGGAGCCCACAGAGCATTTTGGCAGGAGGTGAAGAGGACAAGGAGGACGCCGTCCCAATAGTGGGGGGGACCAACCTTCAAACGCTTCGGAGTCGTACGGAAGGTTGCAGCCCAGGAAAGGTGATGGGACTTGGCAATGAGCCTGTCAGGGAGCAGGGGGAACAAAAACAGGACTCGGGCGACTTGTGGAGTGGCTGCTGAGATGCGTAAAAGGGTGCAGGTTAGTTCTCAGAATCAGTAGCCCGATGGCATGGCTGGTCTCAAGTGTGATTTCTCCAGAGGAGCAGATGCAGAAAACTAGGCAGAACGGCAAGTGGAGGGAAGGAAGCTGACAAGAAAAGAGGATGTTGAAATTACAGGTGGAGAAGTATATCTGGATCCACCCAGGGTGCAGGTTGGGGGCGGAGTCCAGAGCCCAGAGAGCAATAAGCTCTGCCTGCAAGGAAGGGTGGGGAACGGGAACGAAGATGTGCCGAGTGCCTCAGTATCTACTGGGCCAACCACTTATTTTCCTGACCTCATTCGATGCTTACAACTCCGTGGGGTAAGGGTTTGGATCCCCATTTACAGGTGAGGAAACTGAGTCTCACAGAGGTTTCATGGCTAGCCGACCGTCCCATGCTGTTGAAGGGCAGTAACAGAATTCAAACTTGAGTCCAGCGGACTCCAAGAACCAAGCAGGCCTGGGTTAACGCATTCGAATCCTGGCTGATTCATTCTGTCTTCCTGTATTCAGCACAGGTCCTGACTGATAGAGAAGCATCAGAGCAAGCAGGTGCCCTCTCTTGGCAGCACAGCCTGTAGCAGAACCCAGGAGGAATCAGCGGCTGTGAGGGAGGCTTTCAAAGCACCCACTGGGATGCCCAGGAACGGTCATGAGGGCCAGGCTTCTGGCGGATTCCAAGCTCCATCCAGACACCAGCATCCCTGCCCTGGGCCACGGACACCACTGCTGGCACCCAGCTGTTTGTGAGGGCCTGTTTATGAACAGCCCCTAATGTTCTCGCAGTGGGGCTCTGATGGCCATCACCCTGCTGTGGACTTGGGTGCCCAGCAAGAAGTCCCGTCTATCGCTGCTCCTCTTGTCAATGTCCCTGTAAAAATCTATTAGAACCAAGCACAAGAGTCCAAATGGGACCTCCCGCGAGCACATAGCAGCTGAACGGCTGCTCCTTCCGCTCTTCCGCTCTTTGGAGAGACTGTGTGAGCCCCTAGAGGCTCCGCCTCATCCATGCGGTATCATCCACGCGGCACGTGGTAGCGTTATTTGTACAGGCCGGCTGCAAACGCCAACGCTGAGCCAACGCGGGGCGCCGGAGGGCCCCCTCCCCGGGCCGCATGCACGGACCACCAATGCCGCCCACTGCTTGCTCAGCCGGGCCACGCTGAGGGACAGCTCAAAGGAGCTTTTAGTCAAATGAAACCCTCCAGGAATTTTCCTGACGAGCAAGCGAGGCTCCGCTGCGCAGTCCTCATGTCTTTCATTCCTTGATCATAAGAGCAGGACTCTATTTTTATCTTAACTGCATGTGGTCAAGTGCAGCCTGAACCCTTCCGGGCTCATCATATGCGCCGGCGACCGTCACCTGTGCGTGGGCTGCTCTGCTCCTTTCTGTTTCCCCTGGCCTAATTTTGTACTTTTTATTTATATTTCACCCTGTTCGTATGTGTTTCTTATAAGCTGACTCAGATCTTTCACAGTGTGAGGTAGTTGCCTAAATTAAAAAAAAAAAGTTGATTGGCCTTTTGTCTTAAGATGACATAACCGATTTCTGAGTCTGCGTGGTTTCACAACTCCTTAACTCCCTGTTTCAGGGCATCTTCTCATCCGTTTAACCTGCCTCTGTGCAAGCCCTGGAATTCTGAATTCAGTACAGCACCTCCTGGGAAGAAAGGCACAGAGCCTGGTGGACTGGAGACAGTACATGGGTTAGCCTGACACTATGGAATCTTCTAGAAGGAAGCTCTGTGCTCAGCCACTGGCCTGGCTTCTCAGAATTAGGCTGGACTCAGAAACCTGATGAGATATCACGAAAGAACATTCTAGAGAAGGCATTAGGAAGATGAACAATTCCTTAGGAAAACACCTGTTGGAGGCCACAGAACTTCTCTTCATGAGATCAACAGAGCTGGTGTTTTCATTCTAGAAATAGAACAGGTTTCTGTTTCCTAGGCTGGAGACTAAACAGAATTATTGGCTTTCCCCCGCAAAGCAGCCATGTAATTCAGAATATGCAAATCTTGAAAAACTAGGATCACGCTCAGCCCAGAGCGGATGCTCACATCTGCGAG
The DNA here is from genome assembly GCF_048773025.1 of Camelus bactrianus. Classification (NCBI taxonomy): domain Eukaryota; kingdom Metazoa; phylum Chordata; class Mammalia; order Artiodactyla; family Camelidae; genus Camelus; species Camelus bactrianus. Next base: position 5,404,096 of record NC_133554.1, read on the forward strand.
AGGCTGGAGGAGCTGAGGCTGGCAGAACAGCAGATTCCGACCTCCAACCTCACACTCACTCCAGGCAATCTTCCTCGTCACGTACGTCCCCCTCCTTTACTCTTTCTTCTGGTGGTTCTCGTGCAATGTAAATGCGTGTATGAGATGGTTCTCCATGCAGAGCACTTGCTCCAGTCCTGAAGTGTCTTCTGAATTAGAGGGCATGCTCCTGCAGGGTGGGCATCTAACCACTGCTCTGGAGAGTGTGTGCAGGGTAATTCTGTGATAGAGTAGGGGTGAAGTGAATGCAGTTTCAGCTGACTACCTGCTGGCCTTTGCATTAACCCTCTGGAATAAAAAGGAGGTCCACATGGGAGGGCCTCTCAGAATTTACCTTCCACCATCTGGGGACCCTGGTTAGGAGTCAGAGCTGAGAAGGCATACCCAGGCAATGCATGTGCTAAGTAGGGATGTTCCCTCGGGGCAAGGCTTGGTTTGCAACTGAGTGTCTGCTAGCGCGGTGCTCAGGGAGCCTGGATTGCACAGACTTAGAGGCTACAAGCTCAGACTCAACCTCAGAGATGGTGAGAGCAGCACGCTTCAAACTGTATGCAGACCACCTGGGGATCTTGTTACATGCAGATTATGGTTCAGTCATCCTGGGAGGGGTGAGACTCTGCACTTTCAACAAGCACCCAGGTGCTACCACTGCTGCTTAAAAAAACCCCCAAACTGTCCCTAAGACACTTTGAAGAATGGGATCTCAAACAACCCTGACATTTTAGAGATGAGGACCTGGAGCCTGCTGGGGAAGTGAGCTTCCCAAGTTCAAGCAGCTGAAGCAGATCCAGGACGGGTGCCCGGGCTCCAGGCTGCTGGTCAAGCCCTTGTTCCCTTCCAGCAGCTGCTGACTGGCTTGCCCTGAGCCCTGCTGAGCCTCAGGCAGAGCAAGCAAGCAGGGCAGCACCCGGGCAGATGAGGCACGCTCACACCGCAGGTGAGTCACGGACCAGCACGCCTCAGGCTTCAACCCGGCTGTGAGTGGTGCCTAGGAATGTGGTCCTGACCTGGCTTCCACGCTGCTCTGTGTTGCTGCAGACACCAGAGCCATGAGCCCACAAGCACCCATCACGTGAGGCAAGCGGGTTGAGGAGGGAGGAGGAAACAGGAGGGGCTGTGTTTCCACAGGCAGGGCTGCACAGGGCTGGGCTAGGTCTGATCCGGGCTGTCCTCCCAGAAAGTCCTCTCAACCGACCGGAGATGGGGAGCCTCCCACCGCTCTGCAGGACCATCTCCATGGCCCACCCCCGTATCTGTTCCCTTGAGAGACAGCTGGTCTTTTTCAGTGACCTGACTCAGATGACTCTGCCACATACAAGCTAAGTGACCTTGCAGCTGATCCCCGCCTATTAGGGGATAATAATAATGACACCACAATATTGAGGACAAAATGAGACTCAGCACTGGCCTTCTGAGACTCACTCTCTACTGCCTGGCCAGTACCTTCCAGTGTGCTGTTTCTCCTTTGTAGAAGTCAAAACATAGAGCTGTAAAGTTTAGGTCATCTCCTCAGATGTCTAACGATTCCAAACAGGACCTGTCATTTACAAGGCTCTTTACAGTCCAGTCTGTCACTATAATCAAGTCTACACTTCACACAACCTCGTCCCCAAGGTTTACTGCAGAGGGACCCACAGGGGCCCACACAGCCCAGGGAGACAGGCATTCCAGTGGGAAGGGTAGGGCCATGTACCTGCAGCCCATCCCCCATCCATAGCCTTAAAGCCCCTCAGATTCAACTCATCTCTCCGTGAAATTACAGTGGAGTGGAGGAGGTAGGTCAGAAGCCAAGCCCACCAAGGTTGAGGCCAGCTCAGAAATGGATCTGCATGAGGGACTAAAGACCAGCCCTAAGGGGAAGAGAGGCAGACAGACAAGTGTGGCCCGGGAACAAACACTTAACACAGCCACACTCGCTTACTCCATCTCACAACTACTCCTATTTGTTCTCAGGGGAGAAGGGCTGTAGGAAGGATGAGGCAAGTTTGGGGGGAACACTGCATGAGACATTGGGTCCATACGTGATCACTTGCAAGCACCGAGCACAGGGTTGGGTTGTGTTAGTTCCCAGGAGACACAGTGGGATCTGGCAGAAAAGTGACACAGGAGGTGCGAATAGCTGATGGGACTTGTTTACCAGCTGAACTGGCCCTTCCAAGACTCCCAGATATTTCTTGGCAGGGCAGGCACAGAAGGGGGAGAGGGGCCAGCCAGGAAAACTCGGACAACGGTAAATCACTCCTTGTCAGGGACATTTGGGTGAAAGGTTCAGACAGCTAGAAACTGACGACCAGCCTGGGAATGGCAGGGTTTCACTGGGTGAGAGGTGCGTGTACGAGTCCCAGTCTAAACGTGGAAGGCCTTCACCACAGCCACACGCCTCATCCCTTCCTTCCTTCCTTTAATCAACCGATACTCACCTCTGGCCCCACTCGTCCTGGATCCCAAAGGCTGCCCCTCCTGAGAGATGACTCTTAGGAAAGGGGGCTGGAGGGGAGGTAGAGATCCCACACCCTCCCCACCCCCCATCACTGCACTGACCACACCGTGCTGGGCTGCATGCCCCAAACTCCCTGAGAGAATCTACATACGGACTCTATGTTACAGGGCAACAACCTGGATGCTGAATTTGGCCAGAATCTGCTTCCATACCGAGGCAAGAAGCTCCTCGTCTTTCCTTCCTGCCTCTCCTTCGTCAAGCCCACCAATTCTGCATTAGCCCAGCCACTAAGCAGCCATTTCCTCCTCCCCGGCTTCACCTCCAAGCCACAGGCCTCACCCAAGCGAGGAGGGCAAGGCCCTCTGGATTCTGTTCCCGGGAATGGGTGGCCAGCACACACAGCCTCAGCTGGGATGTCCTCTCACCCTGACCCCATCCTTTTGACCGGCCCTCCTCGCTATCAGTCTGGGACCCTGGGGCCAAAGTTTCCGGAGTCCACATCCACCTCCCAACGGCAGCTCTCCAGCCCCTGCCCAGGGCCTTTCCTCCTGAAGAGTCCCAGCTCTGGCACTCAGCAGCCCCAGGCTTCTGCAGTCACCAGGGACAATGAAGCAGGAATTCTCAACATGCAGCCCTGGGACCAGCAGGTCAGCCTCATCTGGGACTTCTTAGAAAGACAGATCCCAAGCCCTGGCTGGGTGACCAGCTCCTCCCAGCTTGCCTGCCTCCGTCCCGGGGATTTCTATCCCAGACCTGAAATGAGAGGCTCTGCAGGCGGGGCCCAGCAATCCTGCTCGCCAGGCCCTTGGCGGGGGGTGGGGTGGGGGCGTTCTGATAGACTCTCAAGTCTGAGAACTTCTACGGGAAAGGAGCTTTGAAGCCGAACTTGTGCTTAGAGGCTGCCCTCCGGGTGCCCCATCTCCTCCACTGTCGCCCTGGGCACAGGACTGCAAACCCTGTCCACTGTCACATGGAGTCCTGGCCCGGCTGTGCCAGCCCCGGCGGCTCTGTCAGCTGTGAGGAACTCCTCATCCTGGCCAGCCCATGCTGTCCTGAATCACCTGCCATCCCTGTCCCTGGCCGGCAAGGGACTAGTTTTCCTCCTGTTTCTTCTGCATTTCGACGAAAGTTAAGAGGGGGAGGCTACTGCAGCTGATGGACGAAAAAGGAGGGAAGAGGCAGGGGAAAAGTCCGGGGGAAAAAGAGTGGGAGGCATTGGGGGAGCGAGATGGTGGAGGAAGATTAAAGGAAGGCTGGGATGGGGCAGGGTGATGGAAAGTCACGGGAGAGAGAAACTCAGATGGGAGCAAATGCGAAAAAAGACTGTGGTTCTTGGACCAGCAGTAGCGGCCTCACCCGGAACCATGTTCTGCATGCAAATTCTTGATCTCACCCTATTCCTTCCCAACCAGAAACTCTGGGAGCTGAACCCATTTGCCTGCATTCTTGAATGTCTTCCCAGTAACTGGTGCGCTCTACAGCTTGAGAACCCCTGGGCTGAATTTCTCTGTAATTTAAGCAGGCACACTGCTCCTTGATCCCAGGTTCCGAGGTTTTCTGAATCTCTGCCTGGGGCATAGTGACTCAGAGGAGAGACTGGGATCCCCCAAGTGTAACTCACATCTACCACCTCTTGCTCTTGGCTTAATGACTCCCTGACTCTGCAGAGATGGGAAAACAGGGCTGTGACATCCCTTTCTCCTCTGTCACTCCCCCCTCTACCATGGGTACCACCAGCCTCTTGCAGCCTTTTCCTGGAAAGAGCCCTAAGGAGCCTCCGAACCTGTGTTACTGCTTCCCAGCCTATTCAATACCAAGACCCTCCTGTATCATTTTTCTCCCATTTCTCCCATACTGTTTTAAAATATGTTGTCTGCCAAAGAGACTAATCATTAAGGAATAATTAATTCATTTCCCCATGATTTATTTATCAAACACGTCCATAACTGGATATGCGGAATGCAGAAAACAGACGTATTATGGTTTCCATTAGAGTTTTTGAAACATTTACAGCACTCCATTACAACCACCATGAACCCCTGGGGATCTTCTGGGGAAGAACAGATGAAACCAGAGATTCCAGATCTCAACTGCCAGGGTGAACAAAGGCAGAACCAGGAAACAGTAAAACAATAAACTGAGTGCTTGCAGGCTCTTAGCCCACTCAGGACTTTGCCCTTCTGTGGACGCCACCCTCCCTCCGTTTCTGGGTTTCCCCAAAGGGGATCTCATAGACTCCCAAACAAGCTGGGACTAACCCAGTGAGGACTGCGGGCCCGCGGCGGCTGCTGCTGCTCCCTCCTGCCCCCACTTCCCCAGTGTGACCCCATCTCCTGCAAATACCAGAGCCGGTCTTCAGTCTGCACTATTAAATACACCAGAGCCCCGACAAGATGCCAGGCTAACAGGGTCTGTGGCCGAGTAGGAGAGTCAGCCCCATACCCCTCGGTCAGAGCAGCCTCAAAGCCAAGCTGCTTGGGCCACAGTGCAATTCTAGCTGCTAGAGAATTGATTTCTCCCATTTTGGCCCATGGAGCACCTGCTCAGACAGAGATTCACGGCAGAGTGGAGCTGGGGGCAGGTCAAGTGATGGGTCCCTCTTCCCTTCCAATGACTAAGGCTTGGCTGCTGCTCCAGGCTGATGGGCGTGCCTCTTGTTTTCAGGACACTTGTCAACCAAGGCATCTCAAGGCCGAGGAGAGAAGGGACAGGACCGGGGATGGAGCCGGGATTTTCCTACTGAAATGAGAAATTTCTGGAAAACTTTTTATCTTTCAAATCAGTAGGAACGTTGCCATTTTATTCCACAGTAACTCTGTGCTTGTTCACTACTTTAAAACACGTTCCCAGATCTCCAAATAAAATGGGCAATGTTTGACCCGTGGGTTTGCTTTCCCCAGCACGATGACACAGCCCCTGGGGAGCCACGTAGCACGGGTGGGAAGGATCTCACTGTCCCGGGAGGCTCCTCCTCCAATCCCAGGTGCACGTCTGCCAGACAGCCAGGCCAGGCCAGCCGCGTCCAAAGGTCTCCACTGCAGATCAGGAAGCACCACGCTTGTCCAGGCCCGTGTTTCCATGGGAGAAAGATGAGGCCCCAGGTTGCTAAATGACTCAGCCAAGGCCACACCATCTGTAACTGACAGAGCCTGGACCGGAGCCCACGTCTTCTGACTCCCAACCCACGGCTCTTTCTGCCGTCCCATCTCCCTCCCTGGGTGAGGGCAAAGGACGGGCAGTGAAACAGGACCATCTCAAGGACTGAGCACCTGGTCAGCAAGCCAGGTAGCTCAGACTGTGTTCTGTGCCTCTTCTGGAAAATGGGAACATGACTGCAGCACTCTACACTCCAGAGGACTGTTTGAGATGGATTTTGGGGAACACTCAGAGGGGCTCTGGAAAGGTATGAACAAACTGGGGGGTGGCTCTTCCTGTGCTGGGAAAGCTTGGGTGAGGCTCCACTCACCTGTTTCCACACCCCAGTACACACGTGGGGTGAAGTGTGGGGCACACTGACCTGGCACAGGAACCACGTCCCCTCAGGCCGTGCCTCCAAAGCAAACAGAAGGCATCACGCAAGGCTCATGTGACCGCGCGGCTGGGCACGCCGTGGTCTTCGCCCGGGACTGCAGGAGCCACCACCCACCATGGAAACTGGTTCCTGAGATGATACCCTCTTATCATCCTTATCATCTACAGTCAATCTAAGCCAACTGCCAGGGGTCAGTTATTCAGGTGACCTTAAAGCAGCTGCCACAAGGGGTGGACGCTGACAACTCACCCGCCCGTGCCCTGTGCCACCAGTGATTCAAACAGGAAAGAGCCCTGATGAATGACAAACTTACTAATCAATGTTGTCCTGCATTAAATCTGTAATATTTTTATTTCCACTGTCCCTCGTCCCAAATTCCGCTTGGCCTGCTTGACGCGGTGGAGGTCTTGATGTTTTTTATGTATAACTTTTTTAATGAGTTTGGTAGAGCTGGTAGTGAACAGAAAAACAAAAAACAAAAACCTGTTTCCCCATAAACCGAGGAAGCTGACAGAACTCAGAGAAGGTCCGGAGATGGAATTAAAGTGTGAAAGCAAGAAAGGGTAACTGAAGAGGTGGATTGCTTGGAAGGGGTAGTGAAATGCTTCAGACCTGAGCCAAACAAGCCAGCTGAGTGGCCTGAGGCTGTGTGCTTGTCACTTACCTTATCCACACACAGATCCAACCCTGCCTTATAAATAGCTTTACACTTGAAGAGGTTTTGAATGTGTAGGAGGCGAGCAGATGGGAGGGGGTGGAGCTGAGGGAGGTAGAAAAGGAACCAAGTCATAAATCCAGAGTCCTCCCCCCGCCACTTCCAATTCCCTGGATCTTGGAGGCAGGGTGAGACTCACACAAGAGACATCCACAAACGGAACTTCAGCGATGGGGCTTTAATCTGGAGTGTAGTCCAGGAGTAAGCAAAATATAAAACACCACGGTATGGTGGCAACCCCTCCAAAGTAGAAAGTTAATAACTGATTTCACCCTCATGCAAAGTATAGTGCAGTTTCCCCTCTTCGCTGCAGACACACACACACTCACTTGTGGTCCCTCTCCTCTTGCTGGGGACCCTCCACCTGTCTCTACTTTCAACTGAGGTAGAGAGAGCTTTGTACTAGAAATCAGACCTGGGTTCTAGTTTTAACTCTGCAACTTGCTGGCCAAATGACTTTGTCATTACAGCTCCCCTGGAGATTCCAATTTCATCCGTGAAATGGGCTCTTGTAACCATCAAGTGAGATAATATAGACCGTAATAGCTAACATGGCGTGTTTGCCAGGTGCTAGCACTTTACATGGTTTCTCTCTGTAATAGTTATTATAACCCTGCAAGTTTGTTGTGATAGGTGATCCAGAGTGGTTGAGTCACGTATCCAAGATTATAGTTAGTAACAAGTAGTTGTCAGGCTGGAACCAAGCAATCTGACCTCAGAGCACTTTGAGGTCTACAGAGAACCCTGCAGCTGCAGGCGGGAGGTGGAAGGAGGTCTAAAGTCAGTGCTTCTGAAACTGTGGTCAGGGTCCTGCACTAGAAGGCAGGTTCTGTGATCCCTCCCCAGATCCCAGTATTACTGGCAGGAGCATCTGCATTTTAATAAGGTCCACTAGGTGGTTCTTACATACCCCGAAGTTTGAGACCCTCTGAGTTAAGAGTAAATCATCAAGTTGCACTTCTGGCCAAGATGGAATCGCAGAGACTAGATGTACCCTACTATGTGAGACAACCAAAAACAAACAGAACAAGTGAAGTGACAGTTTTCAAGATGGTAGGCATCAGGCAATGAAAGGCAGTGATATACAAAAGATGGGAAACAGATGAGGTTAATCCAACAACTGTCCCATCTTGCTGTCTTAAGAGAGTTTACAGGCCCTGGTGCAGCAAGGAGAAATTCAAGTGAAGGCTGGCAGACTCCCAAAGTTAAGGAGAGGAAGGTGACAGTCCAAGGAGAACAAGACAACTAGACTTCAAAGAAAAGATCAGAGAGCTGCCCAGAGAGAGATTCGCAGAGGGTTCCAGCTGAGATCTCGGCAGAGTACTGATTGGCGTGTGTGTGTGTGTGTGTGTGTGTGTGTGTGTGTGTAGAAACTACCCAAGGCTGGGGGAGGAATCATCTAAGGAGATGAGAGGATACAATGCAAGGTATTCAACAGGGCTGAAGGGGGCCAGTCCCAACATGCCACTTTGAAAACTCAAAAAATTCATGCGCGAAGTAAAGTACTCAGAAGGGTTTTGCCTCAGTAGTGGAGGACAATAGTTCTAGACTAAGTGCTACTTTGATCTTGCATAATAAATTTACAAGCAAAACCCAGTAGGATCAAGTTATTTCCAAGTAATTAAACTGTGTCCCACAGCTCCAAAATATTTATAGGAATGCAAAAATATTCAGCACCAAACAAGTTAAAATTCATAATGCCTGGCATCCAGTAACAGATTACCAGGTATGCAAAGAAACAGGAAAATATGACCCATGAGGAGGAGAAATACCATCCACAAGGAAAAAAAAAACTATATTAAGGTACATCATAATGAACTTACTTAATACCAAGTGACAAAGAGAAAAACTTAAAACACCAGAGTAAAAAGATATGTAACAGAGAAACAAAGATACAGATGACAACAGATTTCTCATCAAAAACGATACAAATGAGAAGACAGTGTAGCAACATCTTTAAAGGACTGAAGAAAAGAACCTGGAAGCCAAGACTTCTATACCCAGCAAAAATATCTTCTAAAACCAAAGACAAAGTAAAGATGTTTTCAGATACTCAAAAGCTGAAACACTCATCACAGGCAGCCCCATAATACAGGATATGATAAAAGTCCCTCAGGCAGAAGGAAAATTACACCAGATGGAAATACAGAGCCACACAAGGAACAAAGAAAATCAAAAAGGGGTAACTCTGTAGGGTTTTTTGGGTAAGATTTTTAACTTATTATTTAAATCTCCTTAAAAGATAATTAAGTGTTCATACAAAAATAATAATGTAAATAATACACATGAAAAATATGACAAAAATTGCACCAAGGCCAGAAGGAGACAAATCAAAGTACAATTATACTATACATGAAGTGGTATGACACAACTCCAAAGTAGATCTTTATAATGGACTTACAGTTAATAAGCCAGAGAAGAGATCAATGGAGTAATAAAATTATTCAATATTCCAAATATAAAGCAGAACAAAATAAAGCCAAAGAGAACAAAGAACAGATGGATCAAATAGAAAACAAATCATAAGGTGAAAAACTGAACCACATCAATAATTAAATTAATTGTAAATGGTTGAAACATTCCCAAGGCAGAAATTGTCAGATTTGATAAAAAACAAAACAAAACAAGATCCAAACATGCTGCCTACAAGAAATGTATTTTAAACATAAGGACACAAATATGTTAAAAGTAAAAGGAGGGGAAGATATTCCATGCTAATCCTATTCAAAGAGCAAACAATATGACCAGAGATAAAGAAGGTCATTTCATAGTGATAAAAGGATGAATTTATCAAGAAAATATAACAGTCCTAAACATTTATCACCTGATAACAAAGCTTCAAAAACTAATAGAACTGCAATGTTAAACAGACAAATGCACAGTGACAGTTCCAAGTTTCGACACAGTAACTGATAAAACAGGCAGCCAGGAAAATCCGCGAGGATATCCAACACCTGAGCAACATCACCTTTCTATTGGACCTTATCGGCGTTTACAGAACACTCCGCCTAACAACAATACACATTCTTCCCAAGTAAACGTGGAACATTTACTAAGACAAGCCATGTTCTGGGCCATGAAACAAGTATCAGTAAATTTTAGATGGTTCCAGTTATACAAAGCATATTCTCTCTCCACAGTGGAATTAAATTAGAAACCAATTACACAAAGATGTCTAGAAAAATCTCCCAAAATTTGGAAACTAAATAATATACCTGTAAATAGTCCATGATTCAAAGGAAAAAATTAGAAACTGTTTTGAATTGAATAAAAATGACAGACACCATAGCAAAATTCGTGAGATGCAGCTAACGCAGAGCTTAGAGGGAACTTAGTTCTCAGTTCTTATATTAGAAAAGAAGTTTTCAAATTAATATCCCAAACTCCCATCTTTTAAAAACCCAGCAAAATAAACCCAAATCAAGAAGAAGAGAAAAACTAAAGATCAGAGTAAAAGGATCACTGAAATATCAATTTTTTTAAAACGAAGAGATCAATGAAATCAAAAGCTGGTCCTTTGATAAATAAAATTCATAAACCTCTAACCACAGGGTTCAGGGGAAAATGAAATAGACAAATTATCAATATTGTAAGCTATAAAGGTGACATACTTAAATTTTACAGATGTCAAAAGAATATGAAAGGAGTAATATGAACAATTTTATGCCAATAGATTTGACAAATTAAATGAAATGGACAAATTCCCTGAAAGACACTACAGCTACAAATGCTTCCTCAGGAAACAACAGATACCAGAATAGCCTTCTATCTACTAAAGAAATTGTATTTGTAGTTAAAAACCTTCCAAGAAAGAAAATTCCTTTGCACTGAAAACCACAAAACATTGCTGAGAGAAATTACAGGAAGCCCAAGTAAATGGAAACATATGCCATATTTAAGGATCAGAAGATTTAATATTGTTAACATGTCAGTTTTCCCCAAACTAATCTATAGATTCAAACAATCCTAATCAAAATCCCAACAGGTATGTTTTTAATTGACAAATACACTCTAAAATTCACATGGAAATGGAAAAGACTTAGCATTACCTGATTTCCTGACTTGTTATAAAGCTATAATAATCAAGACCATGTGGTGTGGGCATCAAAAAAGATAATTAGATCAATACAACAGAACAGGGTCCAGAAATAGATCCACAAACATATTAAAACCTATTTTTTGTAAAGATACAAAGGCAATTCAGCCAGGAAAGGGTAGTCATTTCAATAAACGCTATTGGAATAACCAGATACCCACATCCAAAAAAAACGAACTTTGATCCATATCCCACACCTTATATAAAAATTAACTCAAATGGATCACAGATCTAAATATTATACCAAAAATTCTAAAATTTCTAAAAAAATGGAGAAAATCTTTGTGAACTTGGATTAGGCAAAAAGTTATTGAACACAGCAAAAGCACAACCCAAAGAGAAAAAACTTAATGAAAATTGGGTTTCTTCAAAATTTAAAACTTCTGCTCTGCCAAAGACATTGTTAAGAGAATTAAAAGATAAGACAAGGAGAAAATTTTGCAAATTATTTATCACATAAAGGACTTGCATCTAAAATATATAAAATACTCTCAAAACTTAACAAGAAGCAAGTAAACAACCCAAAATAGGCAAAAGACAGATACTTCACCACAGAGGAAGGAAAATAAGTGCATGAAAAATGTTCAACATCATTATCCATTAATAGGTAAATTAAACGAAATATTCCTAAAAAACACTAAGATAACTAAAATTAAAAAGACTGGCTTTGCCAAATGTTACCAAGGATGTGAAGTAACTGTAACTCTCACGCATTGTTGATGGGAATGTAAAATGGTACAACCACTTCGGAAAACAGTTTGGCTGCTTCTTAAGTTAAACACACACCTATAATATGATCCGGCCATTCTAGTCCTAGGTTTTACCCAAGGGAGAAGAATGTATACATCCATACAAAGACTGGTACACAGATATTTATGGCATCTTTATTTGTAATAGCCAAAAACTGGGAACAGCTGAGATACCCATCATCCTTCAACAGGTGAATAGATACTGCTGCATATCCATACAATGGAATAGTACTCTTCAGCAATAACGGATCACTGACACCGCCAGCAAGGATGCATCCCCAAATGATGATGCTGAGTGAAAGAAGCCTGATGTAAAAAAGTGCACATCATATGATTCCCTCCATAGAAAACTCAAGAAAATTGAAACTAAGTTAAAGGGAGCAGAAAACAGATCCCTGGAGGCAGGGCAGGAGGGAAGGGAGTTGGACAGGGAGAGAGAGATTTCAGAATTTAGCACAGGGATAAAGAGGTGAACTGCTAATACTTTACTCCCCAGTCCCGATTCCGTGGCAGCTGCTGCCAACTGATCATGATGCCTTCCTACACATACAGGCGTGGACAGCCCCGACCAACGCTCGTCTTGAGTCTTTCTCCTCGGGTCTTCCATCAGATAACTGAGCACTTGGGGTCGTCTGCGCTTCTGGCCCTCATTTCTTCATCCTCTCTGCCAAAACGTCAGACATGTCTGCCCAAGGGCCCAGCTCATCCCAGGTCTAGCTTGAGGTGGTCTGGGAAATGTCTGGGAAGTAGATCACTTCCCCCATCTTGCCCACCTCCCCTTGCTGTAGTTCCCAGCCTCCTAGAACAAGGGGGTTGCAGGAGGGACATGCTGGTAACAGCTGACTACTGGGATACACAACTGACGGGTGGGCGAAGTGAACTGTGGGGGCTCTCTGGGGAGATGCAATACGACTGCTTCAGTAAGCCCCACGACGGCAGGGATCATTGTCTGCTCGGTTCTTTGATCTATTCCACATACCTAGAACAATATTTGGCACATAGTAGATACTCAATAAATACTCACTGAAGGAATGAATGACAAACACTCTAAATTCTCCTTGTCTTTGTCCCTTCAAAACACCACTTGTTTTTTCCATTATTTTGTAGCTCTGTTTTTCCACTGAGAGCAGAGCTCAATCTAATATTTGTCCACAGCCTACTGTTGCATTCTAAGTGATTTCAAATCAGAGAAAATCTGGGGCCACTAGAGGCATCCTACTTGAAACATGAGGTCATGGCAGTGTGGAGTCTGGGGGAGACTGGGACAGCCTGAACAGCAAGTGCCAGTCATCTGAGTCCCAGGCTGGTCCAGGATGCTGCACATTGGATTTTGGGGAGTAGGACCCACAGATCTTTGAGTTTTGTTAGCGTATCAGTGACGTGTTTTTGTGATTATGGTTAAACTACATTAATGTTGTTTATAGATTTTAGAGAACTAAGGCAGAATGTTTTATGAAAATGCATCTTAGCTGCATAATGCTAATCACCTATTTATATGAGCTTCTTTACCTTTAACGTGGAATTACTATATACACAAAGAAACAGCACATACATTACATCTGTGTCAGGTGGATTCCAGGACTTTATTTGATTAGGAAACACTGTGAAGGATTTGGTCTCCTAAATGGCTTAAGCACTTGTCCATGACTTTAAGAGGCTTTGCCTAGAGCATTTCAAATCCCAGCCGACATTAGAATCACTTGGGGAGGTTTAAAAAATAGCCAGTGAAAAATGACATGATATCTGGGATTTGCTTAAAATGATCCAACACAAAAGAGTGGGGCAGGAAAGATGAAAGAGGGTCAATGAAACGCTGATAATCATTGGACCTGAGTGATGGAGGTTCATTTATACGATCATCTCTACTTATGTATGTTGGAAAATTACCTCCATAGAAAGATGTGTGGGAAGTTTCTTGGCATGGCTGTGAGAGTACTGGCTCCACTCAAGCAGACCTGGGGATGTGGACGTTTCAGTTACTGGACAATTTTATCTCTGCTTGCACACCTGCATTCCCTGCCGCCAAAACAGTTCTCAGTTGTTCTGTCTGTCTGTCTATCTATCTCTCCTTAGACCAACTGAATCAGAACCTCTGATGGAGGGGGGCCAGACAATCTAAGGTATCCAGGTGACTCTAAGGTGTAGCCTCTGTTGAGACCCACCAAGAAGGGAAAGTTTCTGAGGATGAACCTCAGGTCTATTTTTTTTTAGAATAAAACACGCTGCTTTGACATGTCTGTTGGGCACAGACTACATACAGGGAGGCCCGGGTGGCAATACTAATCACCACCACGTATGAGGGTTCTCATACGTGCCGCTGGGTGAGTTCCGTTATATACATAAACTCACGTACTCTTCACAGCTATCTTATGAAGAACTGAGGCTGGAAAAGGAGAAGTAGTTCTCCCAGGGTCAAAGGCTCCCAAGTGGCTGAGCTGGGATTCAATCCCTATGATCCAAAAGTCTCTCCACTCCAGCTTCTCTGAGTGTTGAGACAGAGGAATTCGGAGGTCCGTGGCTCTGAGACCATCGGCCATCTGTCCAGCCATTCTCTGTTTACTCAGCTCCTCAGTCGCCCTGGGATAACTCACGTCCTCACTCTTCTCCACTTTAGCCAGCGTGATTCCTTTCCCTCTGCTTCTCCAGGTTTCCCCATTCCTGCTTACAAATGTCCAAGACCAGTTACAAAAGGGTAGCATTCTGTTGCCCACACCCGCTTCAGGCACAGCTGTAAGAATCTGTCCTAGAAATGTTTTTCCTTTATTTAAACAACTTGTTCACCACATTCCACATGTCATGTTTATAGCCACGTATTTGGTCAGGTCTCAGAGCAATGTGATAACAATCAAACAGAGGTGAGTAACCGAAATTAATTCCGAAATAAGTCCTTGATGTCTAACATCCGCAGGTGTAAGATGTAAGATGACTACGGGGGAGGGTATAGCTCAGTGGCAGAGCACGTGCTCAGCATGCACAAGGTCCTGGGTTCAATCCCCAGCGCCTCCATTAAAAAAAAAGTAAGATGACTACAACATAAGGGCGAAGGGCAAAGGCATCTGATTGTGAGAAGGTGCCTGCGTTCCAGTGGACGTGGTGCCACACTTATTCCAAGTAAACTGAGAAAAGGTAAGCATGGTATATATATATTATTATCCCTAGAAGCAACCACTAAGAACTATTTTAAAAGATGTAGTCAGAAACACAAAAGAAAAATTAAAATGGAGTATTAAAAAAATACAAAAAGGCAGAAAAATGGAAAATGAGGAACAAAAAATAAAAGAGAACAAATAGACAATAAAATGGTAGACCTAAATCTAGTACACAAATCAAAAGAGATGGTGCCAATGGATTTTTAAAAATTATCCAACTGTATGCCACCTACAAGAAAGTCACTTCAAAGTTGACCCCGGCACATTAAAAGTGAATAAATGGAAAAAGACGTACCATGCAGACATCACCAAATGAAAGCTGGAGAGGTACAGCGATGACAGACAAGGCAGCCTTCAGAGCAAAGACAAGCACCAGAGATGAGGAGGGACGGCACATCCTTGTAAGAGCGTCAGTTCACCAGAAGGCAGAGCAATCATAAGCGTATACACGCCTAATAACAGAGCTTCAGAAATAGGATTTGGGACTTCAGCAAAATTAAATACCCCCTCACTCCCAGTCTTCAGCTGCGCCCGCCTGGAGGCCCGCCACTCCCCTTACTTGTTTCCAGGTGAAAGAATGCCTTCCAGACCCACGGCAACCATAAGGAGGCCCTCCCTCC
This sequence comes from Camelus bactrianus, assembly GCF_048773025.1. Classification (NCBI taxonomy): domain Eukaryota; kingdom Metazoa; phylum Chordata; class Mammalia; order Artiodactyla; family Camelidae; genus Camelus; species Camelus bactrianus. The sequence continues at coordinate 5,419,436 of NC_133554.1, forward strand.
GGGACAGGGAGCACTGGGGGCAGCTGGGACCAGGTAGGAAAAGGGAGTAGAGGTGAGGTGAGGTGGGGGAAGAGCCAGGAGACCCGGGCATCATGGGGTCCCAGCATTAAGATGTATTAAAAGCTCTCCAGGGTGATCTTCACGTGCAGTCAGGGTTAAGAAGCTTCCCTAGGTCAGAGGTCAGCGAACTTTTCCCACAAAAGGCCAGATATTAAACATACTAGGCTTTGCAGGCCACGTATAGTCTCTTTCATTTCCCCCTTCCCCTCCCCTCTCCTCCTCTTCTCTCCTTCTCCTCTTTCAACCTCTACAATCCTTTAAAAATGTGAAAACTCTCCTGGCCCGTGGGCAGTACAAAAGCGGGCTGTGGCTGGCTGACCCCATCCTAGGTCAACAATTGTCAAACATCAGTCCTTGGACCAGAGAAAAGCAGGGTCAGTGCCGTGCTGGAAAACTGGCTCTCGTAAACCCAAACCCTCATCTGCAGCGTTTGCCAATGTCCACGGTGTAAATGCTCCCACCGCGCCGTTTCAAGCCACCAATGCGATGTCCCTGAACCAGAGTCGTGAAGAGACGTGGGGAGTCGGTCCTCGCCAGCCGGGACCAGGCAGCTCCAGCACATCACCTAATGGGAGCCATCTCGGAAGCTGCTTAGCCAAGCGCCCCGGGAATTCTGGTGCTGCCAAGTCTGGGAGACACCGCTCTCGTTCTATGAGAAAACAACTTGCTGATTCATCCATTCAACAAACGTTTCTACAAGGCACTGTGCTAAACTCTGGGACCTGCAGGTGAGTAACACAGGTCCCCACCCTCAAGGAGGCCATAGTCTAGAGGGGACTTTCCAAGCGGGCACTTATAATATGCAGACAGACCAGGTGGTAAGTGTGTCCAGGTGCCACGACGGCACAAAGGAGGGGCACCTAACCTGGACTCCCGGGTCAGGGAAATGTCTGTTTGGGAAAATTATCCAAGACTTGGAAATAAGACAAAAAGATGACTGTGTGACCATTTAGAATGTTTTCTAAAAAGCCCACTGGAGGGTCACCATCACCTCTATGGGAATGTACCTTTGACAAATTCTTGATTAGTGCTCAGGCAGAAAATGAGAAGTTGACTTGCATAAAACTGATGAAAAGAGATGATTCTTTTTTCTGTACAGTAAATTAGAGATAAAAATTGACACTGAGACTTCCTAATTCCAGTATGATTAAGTCCTTTATACACCGCAGCTAGGAAGAACAACAGAGTGAAAGGAGCTGATCACCTTCTCTCCCTCTCACCCCTGACAGCATAAGACCTTGGCCATTTCCCGTGAACCTGCACCCCCAACAACACCCACATACCCTTGACTTTTGTTCTGCTGACATCTGAAGGTATGTGTGACCTTTGGGTTATGATAATGGTCTGAGAAAGCTGATGGTTTTCACCATGGAAAGGCTAACATAAACCTGGTAACCTTGGTGATCTTGCAATTTTTTCTTCAATTGTTCACAGTATTCTATATTTGGCAAGCCAGCCCTTCTGAAGTCTAACTCCCTGACACCTTTGAAGGTAAACTTTTTCTTTCAAGTCCTAAACACTATCCTCTCTGAGTCTTTGACAGAAGATAACTCAAGGGATTACTTTTTAATTGCCCTGTTGGATATTAACCAGTTTTTTGCTGAATGGGCCCTTTGATGTCAGCATTCTTTTTTCCAATTGAGTGCATAAATCCCAATTTCTCATATTGCTAGTGAACCAGCTATTTTTCTTTCTGCTGATTCCTTCAAGTATTATGTAGCTTCAGCTGTGTAACAAAACCCCAAACTGAGTGACTTCAAACAAGGGCCATTTATTTCACTCATGATTCTGAGTGTTGGTGGGGCAGTTCTTCTGGTCTGGGATGGCGTGAGTGATCTCTACTAGACATGATTATGCACCTGGGGTTAGCTGGCAGAACACCTGGCACCTGAGGGATTCAGTGGCCTCAATGACGTGTCAGGCAGGTCAGGGGATTAGCCAGCTACTGACCAGAGCAAGAGAGACACCTGGAACTGTGTCTCCCGTCACCCAGCAGGCCAGCCCAAGCTTTTTATATAGTAGCTGCTAGATTCCAAGAAAAGCAAGTGAGGGCCAGCACCAATATGCAAGTGCTTTTTGAGTCTCTACTTATATCACATTTGTTATCGTGTCATCGGTCAAAGCACATCACAGAGCGGGAAGGCACAGGTCCAGGGAGGTGTGGGTAAACTAGAGACCTTACTGTAACAGCCTATTGCACCTCACTCGTGAGCTGTATGCAAGTTAGGCGCATGCTAACAAACAACTCTGCTAGAGAATGGCACTTTACAGGGTGGAGAGATGGCCCAGGAGAACCCTGCAAAAAACCGGGGTCAGAGAAGTGAAGAGGCAGTGAAAGGAAGTGTGCTCCAGGCAGATGGAAGGGTACATGCAAAGTTGTAGAGGTGAGACAGCAAAGCCTGCTCCAGCCAGCAAGCTGCTCGCTGTGGCTGGGACAAAAAGCAAAGCTAGTGCATTGTGATCTGAAACATCTGTTTCATTCAGACGTACTTTTATTTAAACACAAAGAGGTAGGCTATCAGTGGCCAGACCACTGTAAGATGAAACTTTAACTTTTTGTTTTTGCTACTCCTCTCTGCCTTCTGAAAAGACCCGCGTGCCCTGGAGGAAGGGAGATCTGGTCTTTGGTGGGTTGAAGATCAGGTCTAAAGGGCCATCGTGGTCTACAATGAAAGAACTAGTACAGAGAAGGTCTTGCTTCTAGGGAAAGGAAGGATTGCTCAGAGACTTAAAAGGAGGGTTGAGGAAGAAGCGAAGAGAGGAAGGTGTTATAAGAGGGGACTGGCAGGAAGCTGGCTGTGATCCTGGAGAATCTGCCCAGGAAGGGGGAGAGCGTGCACCTGGGAAGAGGTAGGGATGGGGGAACCTGGCAAAGGACCACTGTGAAGGGCCTTGTTGTAGAGTCCAGAGCTGCACAGGCTCCCTGCCTCCACCCAGTCTCCACTCAAGCCATTGGGGCCAAGCAATTTCCCAGTGACCCTCGCCTTAGTCCCTGTCTGAGTGCCTCATCTGGAAAATCCACTCTCTACGCCCACCCCACCCCACCCCACCAAGTTCCCATAAGCCTAAGAAAAGGACCACTGGGGACCTGGACTGCTAGAGAGACAGTGGATTAAGGGGCATCCCTTTCCTTCTGTATTTATTGTTTAGGGTCCAATGGAGTGAAGTAAGACTGCACAGAATGAGCCAAAGAATCCCCAGGCCTTTCCTATCATGGGAGATTTTACAGAGCATGGACCAGCTCAAACCCCTAGTCCCCTCCCTAGAGGCAATCATTGTAAACTGTTTCATGTGTGTTGTTCCAAAAGCTTTGTGTGTATTTACACCCACGGAGCCATAACATCCACAAACTTTGTATTTCAGACATGTTTTCAAACAGTTAAAGAAACAGCAGAGGGAAAGACCAAACAGCCTAGGTTCTTATAAGAAAACCTATGAAAGCTGATGGCTGGGCTCTCTGAAAGGACTGAGTGGTTTTATGCAAAGTGACTGGTACCCAGGGGTTAGGTTCAAAGACAGCGGGGATGAGTGATGTAGCTTCATCTCCAAAGTCGCTCTGCCTTAACTGAAGACGTGTCAGCCAGCTCCTACAATTACCGCCTTGACACCTCCATCTCGCTCTCCTGATCACAGAGAGGAAAGGAAGCTAAAGTAACTTGCCAGGAATGGGCCCCTGGGAGAAGAAAATGAGATTCTCCCCCTTACATGCCAGGAATGGGGGGTGGGGGGAGGGTGCTGCAGAGAAGCCCAGATTGACAGAAGAGGCATTCAAGAGCTAATTAAGTCTGCACAGGAGCCAAGCGGGCCTCTTCCTGGTTCACTGCCAGCAAGCAAAGCCTTTTGATGTTGCTCTGAAATCTGAGAGGGCAGAGCCAATCTGAGGCCCAGGCACGCAGGTTGATGTTACCAATGCCGGGACGGCCGGGAGAGGAGGAAGTTAAGGGACCTCTGGGCAGAATGAAAACCACCGTCCAGTTGTGCAAAGGCAGTGTGAGGGCATTTAAACTCTTATCTTGATACGGAAATGATAATGTCAGCAAATAATTTCACTGTAATCAAAGGGGGCCAAACGTCCCCAAATGAGACCCTGGAGGTCCACGCCATGGATCAGACACCACCTAGTGTCCGCTCCCGGAATTACAAGCACAGGTGTTACTGGATTTGGCTACTTCAGCAAATCTTAATCACAGAGAAGCAACGGTCCATGCCCGCAGCTTTTTTTCACTACAGCCTTGCTGTAATCATACATTCACCTCTGGCCTCACTCTTTTGGTCTCTACAAATGGAAAATACAAATAATGCTAATAATATTTCCTTGCATTGGATAACCTTTCAGAATCTACAAAGCCCTTTCACATAACTGGCCTCAAGCCACCGGCAGGAGGTGGGCAGGAAGGTGTGTAATGATCCTCATCTTACCAGGGAAGGAAATGAAGGACCAGAAAGATACAGTAACCTGCTCAAGGTCAAAGATGATTTAACGAACCAGTGCGGCCACCCCTAAGTTCGGAGTGGTTTCCTCTGGTCGTCACTGAAGCCTCACGATGCACAGCTCACAGGAGAGTACGGGGGATAACACCTGGGCATCGGTACTCCATAAAGCTCCCCAGGGGAGGTGACGTGCAGCCAGGACTGAAAACCACTGTGTCCGCAGGAGATAAAGCCAATCTGCTTCAGTCTCAAGAGAGCTGTCCGGCCACCAGGACACCGGACACATCAGATCTCAACTATCACAGAGGCAGAACCCAGAACTGCCTTTCTGATGCCTGTCTCCTCAACACGCAGACAGATCTGGACACACACACACAACACACATGGACACACAGGCACACACACACACGTATGACAACCTGACAATATGTAAGGGACACATTACGCTTTTCTGGATTAGGACTCGTCCTCTTTTCTAAATAATTCACACCTAAACCTAAACGGGGATGCCAGGTTTCTACAGCCCCTCCAGGATTGTGGCCCCCTTTTGCATTTACTGGACACTGTTCATCACAGAAATGAGAAATCAGAAAACCTCCCAAGCTCCAGCCCAACCCTGCTTTCTCTGCTCAGAGGACCACAACATCCAGAAAGGTCTCAGGTCAGCCTGTTCACCCCACCAGGAAGAGGCCACCCCCTAGAGCTGCCAACACAGAAAACTGGAACAACGGGATTTCCTGAACTGTGAGTGTCCCTTTGAGTAAGTCACGCAATGTTTTCCTTGCCTGGTGAAGACTGGGTTAAAGTCAAGTCTACAGTCAGATACCTGCCACCCTCCTCACCTGTCGGGCCACCCTGCACACCTGAATAGAAGCCAGTGATGCTGGCGTTGGGGTAGCTGTGTGTTCAAGTCTGGTCTCAACTCCATACCTGGGGCTAGGAGACAGCACCCCCACTGAGGCTTCAGGTCCCCTGGGCATAACTGCAGAGCATTCGTTCACTCATTCATTCAACAAATATTTACCAAGCCCTTGCTCTTTGCCAGGCTCTGGTATATATAACAGTGAACCAAACAGACAAAAATCCCTGTCCTGGTGGAGGCTGCATTCTAGTTGGATGGACAGACCGAAGACAAGATAAGAAAGAATATATGCACATATTAGCTAAGCATTGATGCTAACGGGAAAATAAGGTAAGAAAGGGGCAGGATGAAGTGTTGGAATTTAAGATGGATGGGAGAGACGGTGACATCCCAGGAAGGCATGAAGGCAGTGAGAGGGCAGCATGTGGGTACCTGGGAGAAGACGGGAACGGGCGACGCAAAGGTCCCGACGTGGCAGCAGGCTCGGGGAGCTCAACAAACAGCAAGGAGCTGAGTTCAGAAGGAGGAGAGAAAGTAGATTAGGGCCATGTCTACCTCGCAAGAGCTTTGGCTTTTACTCTGAGTGAGATGGGAGCCCTACCGAGGAGAAAGGGGACATGGAAAGGAAAGAAAAACAAATGGAAGATGAGAAATATAAAAGAGGTCTGTCTCTGAGCGCAAAGCAAAGGCGACAGGACATTAACACCCCCGATGGGCTTGCTCTTCCCTCCACAGCCTCCGTCTCCTCTGCTTGTCCTTCCTGGTTGACCAGGTGCCTCAGAAGGGCTGCGCAGGCGCTGCCTGTCACTCACTGTTGCAGTGTTCCTAACTCCCCAGGAGGCAGCTGGTTCCTTCTGAAGCTGGGCGTGTCCCACGGGCTCAACCTTTCTCCTGGGGGCTGATTGCTGCTGGATGTTGGAAAGAAAAAGTCCCAGAAAGTAAGGGGGCTAAAGTATCTTTGCTGACGCAGCTGGAGTTCCAGGGTTTCACTATGCCTTGGAAGTTGGGTGTGGGAGACCAGGGAGGACCTCGCCCACACCAGCCTCTCATCAGGGCCTCGCCCAAGCCCCACAGCTGAGTGCCAATGTACCCGCTGGCCCCATCTCAGGGCCAAGAGAGAATCTGAGATCAGAAGGATAGCTCTGGGGCCTGACCCTCCTGACAGTGTCCCAGGTCCACTGACCCTTAATGTCCAGACCTAAACAGTTCTGAGGTCACCGGGCAGAAGGCAGGCAGGTGGGACCAACCACTGACCGAGGCCAGTACATCCGAATGGACCAGGGGGAGAGATAGATGCTTCCTCTCAAACTGCCCCACAAACTCTGGGTACCCCAGCTTGCCCCCACTCTTCCCATAGCCTGGCTCTGCGGGGGGCCAGAGCCCTGCTAAATTACTCAATACTATGAGACTCTTCTGTCCTATGGGGAGCAGGGCTTCAAGTCTCCAGCAACCCCCTGACACTCACTGTAAGTTCTAACTCGGAAGAATGGACACTTTGCAAGGACTTGTTAATCAATGCACCTTGATACCTCTGCAACTATTCCAAAAGTATGGGCTTTGGAGTTAGTCTCAAATGGGACCAAATTCAGTACTGCTGCTGTGTGTCTTTGGGAAAGCTGCCTAACTACTCTGAGCTCAGTTTCCCTAGCCTGCAAAGTATGGAAGGTACAGAACTATTGAGGATGAAATGATATGTTCTGTATGTACAGTGCCTAGCGACAGAGCCCGGATGTGGCCGAGCCATGCGTGACGCTGAGACTAGTGCAGGCGGTGGGACTCCGCAGACAGGGAGGCTGGGACCACCTGGGCATGCAGCTCTCTCACTGGCCTTCCCTAGATTCAGCCACGACAACTTCTGAGCCACCCAGTCCTGCCATGGCCAGGCCACACCTGCACCATGCCCAAGGTGCAGCTCGCCCAGGTGTGGCATCCCTGGACGAGGAGCCCTCTGTTCCAGAAGGTCACCATTCCATAGCATCCTGCAGCTGAGCTAGGGGAGCGGAGGAGTCTAACGGGATTAGGTTAATGAGGTCGTGGCCAGGGTGGCCGCCTGTCTCTTAGGTGGCTGCATTTTCCAGCTGGTGATTAAGAGGCAGGCTCTGCAGGACTCAGGCTCATTACCATGTAATTGAATCGCCTCCCAGGCGCCAGCTGAGGCATGGAGAGGTTAAGTACATCTCCCCAGATCAGGGAGCCAGTCAGGCTGCCATCAGAGCTCCTTGGGGACAGTTCCGGGATGCTGGGAAGTGTCAGGCCCACTGGGGACAGTGCCTGAGCAAAAACCTCTTTCTGTCAACTGGTGGCAGCCCCAGCAGCTGCTCTGACAAGGACTACAGATGAAACGCCAGCCCCTTCTCTCAGCATCCACCCCACACTCAGCGCTGCCCCTGGGCCTCAGGCTCAAAGTGCAGGGCCCTGGAGGAGCCACGGGAAGAACCCTGGAGGTGGGGCAGCTGGACTGGGGTCCTTCAGCTGAGTTGCCGGGGACCAGGGCTGAGAGGAGTGAGAGGCAGCGTGACTAACTGGTTAGGGGCCAGGCTCTAAAACCCAACTCTAGCATTTACTAGCTGAGTGACCATGGGCAGGGTATTAACCTCTCTGTGCCTCAGTTTCCTCATCTGCAAAATGGCAATAATAGAATTACATATCTTACAGGTTTGCAGCAAACACTTGAAAAGTAACTGGCATAAAACTCTGTGCAGGTGCTTGTGGCTGGTCTCTCCCGGCTTCCGGGCTCCCGGGGGCTATGCCAGAGCAACAGCTCACAAGAATCCAGGTGGCTTTCCATGCCTTTCTCAGAACTGAGCAGGCAGAGATCAGCAGCTTTAGCTGAACACACCCGGGACTCCATGCGGATGTGTAACAGGCACTTACTGTGTTCTAGACCCTGAGCTAGGTGTTTACTCATGAAGTCCAGCACACACTTCACGGCGTCCCAGGGGACGTGTTACATGGGAACAGGCTCAGAGACTCCAGGAGGAAAGGACCTTGCCCGGGTTCTCACACCCACAGCCAGCAAGGGAAGGGCCAGGGTTAGGACCCAGGGCTTCATGACTCCACCGCTCCTGCTCTTGCAGAGCACATCTCGTGACGCTTTAACTGACGAAGGTCTTGAGTTCCAGGAGAGAATCAATAGGCGGGCAGTGGAGGAGGCTCTTGTTCCTCCTGGTCGGGGGAGCACAGAGGTCTCGGGACAGGCACAGGGGCACTAGACACTGCTCATGTGCCATCTGTGGCTGCGCTGCTTTTCTTCCTTTCTTCTCTATTCAATTCTGACCCAGGCGGCTATGTCCTTTATCACACTGTCTGCATCGCTCTGTCTCTGGGTCGAGACTAAATCTGAAAAGGCATTCCAGAGGGATCATGACAGAGACATTAAGGCAAGCTGTCTTTAACGAGTGAAACCCTGGTTTGCAATGTGGTAAGTACGAAAAGCAAAAGGGATTTTTAAATTCCACAATTATTTAACACAAAGTTAAACCTTGCGCACTAACCTCCACACTACTGACATCTTGGGCCAGGAATTCTTTGTTCTGAGAAAGCCCTGTGCACTGCAGAATGTTTAGCAGCATCCCTGGTCTCTAGCTGCCAGGTGCCAGTAGCACACACCTCCCTTCCCACCACAAGCTGTAACAACCAAAAATGTTTTCACACACTGTCTAGTGTCCCCTGGGGGGCAACACCACCCAAGGCTGAGAACCACCATGCTAAACTGTAACTCTGCCATTTACAGTTTATATGAGATAATGCAATTTACATAGTAGAACCCTGTAGGTTGTAAATTGTAACCCACTGCAACAAGATAAGAAAATTAAAGTGAGTTAGTTACATAAGGAAGTTAGTTCACTTCCTTGTGTAATATGACAAATTAGGTTTCAGATGGATTAAAGAACTCAAGTTTAAATAAACCAAAAAATTAAAAGATACGGATATTTATATCTGACCATGTGGTCTAAAAATTAACACCTTTAAATCAAAAACAGCATAAGTAGAAGATAAAATTCAATGTGGCATATTCTTAATGACCCATAATGTATATGAATATATAACAGTCTATATTCTATATGACTCAAGGGATTAATAATCCTACAATAAAAGTAAATGTTACAAATGGGTAATAAAAGATACTGCCTTGGGAGAGGCAAAATAAAACGCAAAGAGCATGATGAACTGGATATGCACAAAAGAAGGAAGGCGAGTAGTTGACAAACTTTAAGATGTCTGCTATTTTTTGTATCCAAAAAATGTAAATTAAAGCAATTGCAATGTACCTTTGTCTATACAATTGACAAAAACTGGTTTTAAATAGCAACATCCGGTTATGAGGAGAGTATGCAGAACCTGGCTCTGCAGATGGGAATACACATGGTTTTATCTTCCCAAAGTGGAGTTTGGTTTTAAACTTGGCACATTTTTGACCCAAACATTTCACTTCCAGAAATTATCCAGAAAAAAAAAATCATGATTGTGCACAAGATGTTTCATCAAGATTGCTTTTCACAGCAGAGGCAGTTGGGTGCATCAGTGACGCTATATCCATAAAGATGAATGCTGTAAGTCTGTTAAGAGGATGTGCAGACAGTGTTTTCCAAACTGGCCTTTGCCAGTTCCAAGGGGTTGCCTGAGCTGCTTCAGCAGCTGCCTCTGGTTTGGGGGCGGGGTGGGGTGGAGTGCAGGGAGGGAGACTATAAGAGGGGAAGGGGGCCAGGGGACTGGGAAAGTCCCACTCTTATTCCAACCACTCCAGCTCCACTTCTATCTGCTTCACGTATTAGGTTTATAGAAAAAGTCCCTTAAAGAACGCACCCCAGAGCTAAAAGGGTTTGCCTGGCGTTGTTGGAGAAGAGTGTGTGGGTTTGGGGGTCAGATAGATCTTACAGTCCTTGTTCTGCCCCTAAACCAGCTGTGTGACCCTGGGCAAGATACTTTATCCCTCTGTGCTTCGGTTTCCTTATCTGTAAAGTGAGAATAATAATGGTACCTCTCTCACTGTTGCTGTTGTGAGAACTGAGATAATAAATGTGAAGTGCACAGACCTAGCCCATGAAAAACAACGATGAAAGGGAGCTATTGTTTTTGTCTAATGAGATGTGGAAATGTTTACAGACACGCTGAACAAGGATCACACATACAAAGAAGAAATAATCACAGGCATGCCAATGTATAATGGATTGTACGTGAGAAAATACGCACACTAGTGCTAAGGTTTGCTGGGCGTAGAATTACGGGTGGTTTAGAGTTACATGTTTTTGCTTCCTCTCCTAGAAAGTGCTTTTTTGGACTCCCAAGACCCCGCGTCGCTTTACGTGTAGGAGGGTCATCTGACGTGGACTCATATTTCTTCTCACAATGTTCCGACTGTCTAGACAGAGCTCGACTTCATCTTTAGCCTATTTGATAGGTAGGATTTATACCATCATCAGGACTCCTCTCATCTGCTAATTCTGGGCATTTGGGAGCTGATATATTGGTGTCAGGATGTGGGGATCATTAAATCCAGCTGAGAACTGGCTCATGGGAGCTGGTGGAGGATGCTGCGTATCGCAGGCAGCCAGCATCTCATAAGCCCCGAGGACAAATATCTCTGAAGTGGGGCACAGATGAGACAACCATCTCTCCTGCCTCTTTTGATATAAATGCTGCTGCTTATTATGGGATGTCCTGGATAATGCAACAGGAGAGGGCAGAACAGGAAGGAAATTTTAGCATGTGAGAAAGGGCACAGCCTACATAAAACTATCTCAGATTTATCTCTTTTGAGCTGTGCTGAGGCCAGGTTATCTGGCAGTCATCGAGAGGGCAGCGAAATGTCCAAAGACTCTCCAAATGGGTCTGACCCCTGTCATCGCCACCCCAGAAACACCACAGCTACTGATGGGAGTGCCTTTGTGTGTTTTGCAAGGAATTAGGGGGCTGAAAGGGCCTAGGTCACAGTGTCCGGGGGTTTGGCTGAGCTCTCCCGCAGAACTCTGATAGGATGGACACGTTCTGTATCTGTGCTGTCCAGAATGGTAGCAACTGGTGGTACGTGGGTAATGAGCATTTAAAGTGTGGCTCGTGGGACTTTGTGAATTTTTAATGTTATTTAAGTTCGATTAATTTATATTTAAATAGCCGTGTACATCTGTGTGGCTTACTGTACAGGAACCATACCACAATAAAGGTGTTAAAATAAATAAATAAAAAAAATAGCCAGGTGAACCTCGGGGCTACTTCACTGGAAGGCTCAGCATAACGGCGAACAACACAAAGCCTGGACTCAGACCGCCTGGGTCTCAACTGCAGCTGCTCTCGCACCGACTTTGGACAAGCTGTCTAACCTCACTTTACTCATTCGTAAAATGGCGTGATGCTAGTGCCTAAGCTGCTTCTGAGAATCCCAGGAGTTGCTGTACGTGCTGAGTGCTCGCAGTAGCTCACAGGAAGTGTTACGGAAGTTCCTGGGCTGCATTTCCTCCACCTGCCCCTCCTGACCCGCTCTCTGCTCTTTACGTCCACCTCGGTCCTCCGGGAGGTTGGCCTTCATGGACCATGTCAGTGGCTCCCTTGCCCTCTGTGTTCCAGCTGGGTTCAGCCAGTGAGAAGGGCTGAGAGGAAGCCAGAGGGCGGGAGGAGAGAGAGGTCATGTTGTTGATCCCCTGCCCCTCCCTGCGCGGTCACCATGCTGCGTCCCTCCGCTGAAGGCTGCGGCCGCTGTAGGGCCTCTCCCACAACGACCCTCTCCCGTTTCCAGTTTCAGCTCCATCTCCTGCCCCTCGGGCTCAGAGGCGGTAGGGATTTGCTCCTGGCTGCTTCACCAACTCTCTTAACTGGTTTTTCTTCATGCTGCCCCTGCCTTGGGAAACAGTCCCTGTAGTAAGCGCCTCTCAGTGCCTTCCACTTCCACCGGCGGTGCCTTCCACTTCCGGCCAGGCCTGCGGGTACCATTCTTGTTCCTACTGCTAGCATCTCGCTACCCCCACCACTACCTCGGGTGGTCTGCAGGTGCCCCTAGGCTGCCCCTGCTGATGGGCTTTCTCTCTCTGATGGACGCCTAAACCTTACTTGCTGGTTCCAGCTGGTTGGATGGTGGTCTCTAGAAGTGGGAAGACGATCGTCAGGGAAGGGGCGATGTGCTTTCTCCACAAGAATCCCCTCCCCCAGAGGACAAACAGATGCACTCTGCTAGCAAGCAAAGCCAGAGAACACTCTAATTGCTGCTGTTCAGTTCTGTGCATGGCAGTCGTGAAAGCCTGAATCCATTACCGTGTTCCAGTGGGAGCAGTATTCTCTCCACCCCACCAGCCTGCCTACTTGTCACACCCTTAACCACAGCCCTCACTGAGGACAGGCTGAGATTAACTCTGTCTCCCTAAGGAAGAAACACAAAATATGTCTCTGACGACCTCAGGACTCATTGGCTGGAAAGATGGCCAAGGTTGAGGGTTGGCCACTGGATGCTCAGGGTGAAGACCAAGGATGGACTTGAAAGAGGTGAGGATGAAGGCTGGAGTTGATCCACCGTATCAGCAAACATTTGATATTTGAGAGGCGCTGGTGTGTCTATGAGGGTTTGTACATGTAAGTCACAAAATAAATCAACTCTGGTTGATTTAAAGAGAAAAGTAATTAACTGAGAGGACATTGAGTGGGTGCCAGGATGGCCACAAACCAAGGAGAGCCAGATTCTGGAAGTGGGCAGCTAAGAGGGAGGCTGGGCCAAAATCACACCAAAGATCAGGTCATGTGGCTTCTGCACCCGCATCCCGGCTTCCCCAGCTTGCTCTGCTGTGCTGCTGCCCCTGGGAACTGGATCTTGCAGGTGCCACCACCCAAACACATTCTCCCCTGTCCCTGCTTCTTTGGGTCACCAGCTCCTGGGTGAGGCTGCTTGGCTGAGTCTAAGCCACATGCCTGTGTCCCCCATGCCAGGCAGCTGGAAGGGCAGTACCGAGACCTTTTGGCTTCTGTGGGCAAGTAGGTTTTGTCTCCTATCAGGACAAGATGGCTGGGAATCCCCCAAACACAGGAAGGAGGTGGGATGCTGGGCAACCCTTCCCACTGGCAGTCCGTGAATGAATGGCACAGCCTGCAGCTTGGAGGAGCCAACGATGTCCAGACCAGAAAGTGTCAAACATTAACGCCAATGTGCATAACACAATGTGCTGGTGTGGATGCTAAGCAGATGCCGGAGATGTGACCAAGGTGCTCTGAGGGCACAGGGAGGCTCTGACCTAACACATCCAACACACGGGATGAGCTGAGTCTTGAAGAATGAGGGGAGGGGAGGCGGAGACGGGGGGGCTGGAGGGGAGGACAATTTGGGCAGAGGGAATGAGGTGAGAAAAAGCCCCAAAGTGGGAAGAAGGGATGCCGGGGAGGCAGGCAGGGCCCGGGTTGAAGGAGCCTTCCGTGCTGTTCCCAGGGAGTTCCGCCTGTTCCTTTCACCTGGTACTTTTCAAACAAATCATGACTCAGTGGAGAACAGTGAAGTCAGTTCCCTGGGTCCTGGCCAGAAGTTTTAAAAGTGATATAGAATAGAAACTCAGGTAAGCATCAACTCTTGAAATTTTTGTTTCGGTTTTATAATAAGCACATTATAAAAGCAGTCACAGTATAAGGTAACTTTCTTCCTGTGAGTCAAGGTCACAGAAGTCTGAAAGCCGTGCTTACAGGCAGAAAGGTGCTGTTTGAAGCTTTTTAAGGAGAGGAATGGTACGATCAGATCTGCAGTATACAGAGATCCCTCTGCTGCTGTTTGGGTGTGGGCAAGACAGAGGACAGAGCCTTCAGGAAAAGGAAAGATGCTAAGGGCCTGAACCTCAGCAGTGCTCCTAGGAACGGGGGGAACAGCTACAGGCAAAGCAGAAGTTGGCACCGATTAGCTGGGGGCGTGGAGAAGGGGAGGGCTCCCCCGTGCCCAGTGTGGGTGACCAGGAGAAAGATCATGACATTACATTACCTGAACTGGGGAAGGGGCGGGGGTGGGCTCTCCCTGTGGGGTTGTTACCACACCGAACTTGGGTCCTCTCCCCCTGAAGCACAGCAAAACCAATCTACTGATACCAGGTTGTAGTGAAGGAAACAAAGCATTTATTGCAAGGTGCCAAGCAAGGAGTATGGGCAGCTACTGCTCAAAAGACCCCACCTCCCTGATGGCTCTCAGGGAAGGATTTTTAAAGGCAAGGTGACCCTTGATCAGCTCGTGGACAGTGTTCTGATTGGTTGGTGGTGAGGTAACTGGGTGGTAATTCGGGAGTCAACATCATTCTGCCGACCTCCCGGGCCCCCACCCTCGCTCCACCTTTTCCACTCTTCTCCCATCAGCCTTCTGGTTCCAGCCAGTCTGGGGTCTGTGTACTGGTGGTCAGCACGCAGTTAACTTTTTTCACCAGGTGGGGTTTTAGTTTCTGCAAAACAACTCAAGGACATGGCTCGGGATAGTATCTACAGCCCTTGAGGATGAACTAAAAGTCCTTGACTTTGTGTTGTGGCTAAACTACTACTGTTTTGTCTTATTTGACTGCTTTCCTTTGTTTCTGCATTTTATCACTTCTCTAATTATATTTGCTCTTTGGAACTCAGGGAAGGCCTAGGAGGCTAAAGCTTTTCTACAAACAAGAGGCAGAGCAGACAGTGGGCTTGTAGAGGGCTGGACTTGGTGAGGGGCCATTCAGGACTGCTCTTCCCAAGAGGCACAAAACTGGGCTCTGTACCCGCTCCCTCCCGGAGCCCTGGCATCTCTCTGCAACTGGACCTGGGCTCACTTCTGTCCTCTGGTGAGGCCATTTCAGTTTTGCCATGACAAATGCTGCCCTGGGTGATGAAGCCAAAGGGGTGACCAGAAGCCCTTCCCGGTTTGCAAAGCAATCTCATTCTGCCTCCAGAAGGCCTCCAACACGCCATGTTCTGTGCTCAGACAGGGGTTGTTTGGGGATCCGCCTTCCAGTGTGAGAGATGGGAATGTAAAGAGAGAAAACCACACTGCGAACAAAGGTTGGACCAAGGTGTAATCGAAGGGCACAGATCGTCAGGGAGAGGTGCCATCCAGAGTGCACCCTGTCTCAGGGGGCTGCTGGGAGGGAAAGCAGAGCCTCAGATGGAAGAAGAGGACGAAGGGGAAGAAGGGCATCTTGGACAGTCTTATTTACTCCTCACGGCAACCCTGAAAGGTAGTGTTGACGATCATCTCTGTTTACTAGATGAGGAAACTGAGGCTCAGAGAAGTTTCAGTAACTTACCCAAGGTCACACAGCAAAGACATGGCAAAGCGGAGGCTCAAAGTCCTCAGGAAGGAACCCATGCCCTGGCTGGGAGCATGGAAGTGACTAGACATCAGAGGGGGACTTTCACTACTGGGGTCTGCAGCAGAAGAGCTGACAGCCCTCTATTTACAGCAGCAACCATAATATCTTCACCCCTTCCCCATCTTAATTCCTATAATTTCTCCTTTACAGTAGGATCAGCCAACTGAGACAAACAATCATTCTGAGTTTCAAATAAGCACAACCCTGGTAGGTGAGAATTCTTTCCTAAGGCTTTTCTCAGTGCAAGACTTAGCCAGGGACACAAAGATAACCGCTCCTGTCCTCGTCCCCACCCCATCGCCCCCAAGATGTTCGAAACTACAAAGTGCTTCTTCCTTGGTAAATTTTCCTCTCTGCCATACTTTCTGCTGGATTGCAAGAGTGACCCAGAAATTTTTATCTTTGTGATTTAATTAAAAGGTGTTTGCTTGATGGTTAAGAAAGACAAGCTTCACCACTGTTCACACTTCTTCAGGTGTTCTTTTCCAGCCCTTTGAGGGATCCCCCTGCTGCCCAGGGCTGCCCAGCCCCAATGTGTGGGGACTGTGGGCTCTTCCAGAAAGGCAGCTGCAGAGCCCCCGACTGCCTGAATCAGGTCAGTACAACTTCCCGCTCCTGCGTTAAAAGAGCAAATGAGATGCAAATACCACTTGCTCTCTGGGGGGAAGGAAACTGCCTAAGCAGCAATGGTTTCCTTAATGGGTGGCTTTGAGCTCATGGGAGATGAAATAAGTGGAAAGAGTAAGCAGCAACTGTCTCCAGGGCGGTCCTTCCCTGCTAAGCCTTCAGTAGACAACCACAAACTCCTGGAAGTCGCCAAAGATCAGGGCTGTGGGCAGCTGCCCGAAACAGAGTCAGAAAGGAGGTTACCAGGCAGCGTCCTAAACAGACCGCTCCTGGATTATTCTTTGTCCGGGGTGATTCACACACCCTCACCCAGGTGCACACAGCCCCACCCAGCTGCAAATCAGCAGGTGCTGGAGGTGGGGAGATACAGCACGTCAGCTGGCCTGAACGGTCAAGGTCGAGCAAGTCCCAATTCCCAAGTCCCTGCTTCAGGCCTGGCGCTCAGGAGAGCACGTTGTTTAGAGAAGTGAAGGAGGGGTTTTGAGGACGTGCTGAGGCCAGCCACTTGGACCCGGTCAGAGAGCGCCTGGAGCCAGCCACTTGGGCTGTGACAGAAAGGGAGACAAAGCCTCGCCCCATCCAAGCCCTCTTTGCCTTTAGCAGTGGAAATGTGCTTGGGCATGTTCTTTGATTTCCTGAGCTCCACCTGAGACAGTCGCAGCTCTTCACGGGACTGAACTGTGCTAAGCGTCCCCCACACCTGAGGTCCCCCATGCCCCACCCGCACCATCACAGACCGCCCACTCATTTCTCCTGCGTGTTTATATTGTTCTATAGCTTTCCTGGGAGTGAGTGGTTTTCCCAGCCAAATAAAAAACGTCCTGGAGGTCAAGATCCATGTTTTAAACTCCACCCTCACACAGCATCTTAGACCAATGTCTCAGCAAATTTCATATTTCCAGAGATGTACACATATTAGTGTCCTGTTTAATATACATGGTAGAGGCACAACATATACGTGTTGAATGAATGAATGAATTTAGCCTCCGTGTGGCTCTTCCTGAGAAGGCAGATCCAGAACACCTCCTCCCCAAGGTCTTTTCTCAGGGCCTTTGCAGCTCAGAGCTCTGACAGACCCACTGAAGAGGGCAGAGGCCAGTCTGCTGGCCCCCAGCAAAGACAGCCCACAGGGTGGCCAGGAGCTCCCGGGGCAAACACTCACACAATGTCCCACAATGAGCACGCAAGACCCTTTGTATCCTGTGCGCTTTGTCCACACCCAGTGCTGCCCCGGAGCTGCCGCAGGCCTGTGCCGTTGCCAGGGAAACGTCTCACTGAGCTTCCAGGGGACAGAGGACCTGTGGCCACCAGGGCTGAGAAGCCCGTGCCTGCTCCTCACCTGGACCATCACCTCTACTGAGGGCTTTCACCTGGTCCCACCAAGCTCTGGGTCGGGGAAGGTCAGGTGCCCACGTCCTCCCGGAAGGAAATGACGGCTGCCGTTCCCTTCCCCACGAGGAGAGAGCGGCGGGCACTCCGTCCTGTCCAGAGGGGAAAGGTGGCGGTGGAGGTGGTGGAGGTGAGATCACAGCCTCGGAGAGTCTGGGAGATGGTGGGTGGTGTTTGTCCCTTGGTGTGAAATCTCCAAGGGAAGCAGAGAAGTTCTTTTATTTTCCCTCTCTCCTTTCAGAGTCACCGAAGTCAGAGGTTCCCAACCAGGAGTAATCTCTGCCTCTCCGCCCCCTTGCAGACATTTGGTTGTGTCTAGAGACATTTTTGATTGTCATGACTGGGGGCTGCTACTGACGTCCAGTGAGTAAATACCTGGAATGGTGCTTAAATATCCCACAGCGCACAGGACAGCCCCACAACAAAGAATCAACCAATCCAAAATGTCAGCAGTGCCGAGAATGAGAAACTCTGAACTGAATGAATGAATGGACGCATGCAACTAACATCTGATTGCCATACAAGTTGTAGGCATCTGTCCCTGGAGGTATCCTCTGTACTGTCTTGTGTGTGTCTCTCTCTGGGCCTACACAGACACACACATATCACCACAGTGAGGTGGGGCAGAGGTGAGGATGAGGTGGAGAAAGGGAGGAGAAGAGAACATTTACTGAGCGCCTACTCTGTGCCGGGAGCCACACCAGAGGGTAGGAATTCCTTAGAAAGCATAAAAATTCAAGAATGTGGGACTGCATTCCTACTCCTCAGGGTGAGAAAAGTTCAACCTCAGCCGTGTGAGAAGACCCTTTTCCCCTAAGTGACTTCATACAAGGATCCAAGGAGGCAGAGGGGTTCCACGGTGCTGCGTCTGCGTCTGCCGTTTGACACACCGTCTGTCAGCAAACCCCACACCTTCGTCTGGCTGGCAAGCCCCGATTCTCCAGGATGGCTCAGAGGTGGCCTTCCGGGGAAAGGAGCCCCAACCATGGAGGTGCCCCTGCTGCCCCCCAACCTCCATGGGCACAGGTAGACAACACCCCCATCTGGGGGTTGCATGGCAGAGGTTCCTCCGCTTGCCCAAAGAGAAAACCTCAAGCCTCTCCCAGACATGGAGAAGAAAATAGTCTTTCCAACCGTCCTCCCCCTGCCAACGAGTCTCCACCTCTCAGACAAAACCTGGGAAACGTCTGCTTTCCTCCCTGAAGCACAAAACGTATTGCAGCCCGCTGAGGGGAAGCAGCCTCCGCTCAGAGCAGACGACCCACCATCCCTCTCACACGGGCGCCAGACACTGCAGCCCTCAGGAAAGGACAGAACACAGAAAAAGATCTTCGCAGATCATCCCACCGCCGGGAATTTGGTAACTATTAGTTCCTTCAATCCTCATGACAACCTACGGTGTGGGTATTATTATTCCCATTTACAGATGAGGAAACTGAGGCTGAAAGCATTGAGTGGACTTGCCTCTGGGTACTGTTGCAGGTTGGGTTCCCAGGAAGCAGACTCAGAGACCAGTTCTGTGTGCAGGATGTATACTAGGGACGGGAGCAGGACTGGGCAGCGGGAAAAGCTGAGCTGGCCCTCTGATGATGTTCCAAGGTTCACAGATGGAGCCAGGCCCAGGTGCACGTCGCAGCATCCTCCCCACCCTGGTCACCTGGCTCATGAAGGGGAGAGCTGGAACCGGGTGCCACATCCTTTCCCCTGCCATCACATCTACCTGCATGCCCTGATTACATGGGGGCTGAGGGGCTCCAGGAAAAGGACTCACATCCCCTCCCTGATTGGATTCTGCATTCTGTCTAATGCATTCTGGTGCAACGGGAACTGAAGGGTGAGAGAGGAGCTCAGCTGTGGGGGTGGGTGACAGGGCTGCAGGCCTGAGGAGGAGGCACAGCAGGGCCACTCTTCACACCCTCGGCCCCCCTCGGCCCCACTGGCCTCACTGCACTGTCACCCCACCATCCTTGCAGACCCCCGCCAGCCCCATCTCACCCCTGCAGGGCCCAGAACCTAGAACTTACAGAATCACAGGATTTCAGCACTGGGCAGAACCTCAGCAACCTACAGGGTTTTCTGCTGAGGAATTGAGACCCAGCGAGACCCCAGTGCACACAGCGGGTGCCAACGAAGTGTGAGTAACTCATCTGGGGACGCACAGCGAGTAGAAGCAGAGGTGTGACTGGAACCCAGGTCTCCCCACCCCCCGGTCCTCCATCGGGCCCCGCACTACACCCACCACCTGCGGCGCGAGACAGCCCGAGTGGGCACCACGCCTGTGCCGTCCTGTGTTTAGACTCCCATGCTCTCCAGACAGTCCCGATTCTTTCCCCGCCTGCAAGTCTCTTCCTCCTCTTTGCTCTGAGAGTTCCCGTTCGTTTTTCAGACTTCCTCCTCCCCAGGAAGCTTTCCTGGACCCCCCAGGCCAGGGCAGTTCCCACCTCAGCCGCTTTTACTCTCTCCTGGCACTCTGGACTCCTCCGTCACACAAATCACTGCCGTTGTTAAGTCAGTCGATGGGCGATTGCTGATTCAATGTCTGTCTCATTAGAATATAAGCTCGATGACAGCAGGGGCCGGAGCGGTCTTGTTCGCAGTGCACCCCTAGCACCAGAATGAATAAATCAACAAGTATGTTCAGTGCTTCTCTGTGCTCTTCTCCAAGTCCTCCACTTCTTAGCACAGCTGTCCTAATGCCTTCGACAAATGCCTGATGCCTCAAAGGTACACAGTGAGACTTAATAAGCATCACCCTCCCCACCTGGTACCCACTACCACTCCCAACCCCACCCCGGGCACCTAGTCCAAAGTCAAGCACAGGCGTGGACAAGCAACAGCAGTCTGCTGACTGATGGGGGCCTGCCGACCACCTGGCCTCCAGCACACCCCTGCTAGGAAAAGCCGTGGAGGATTCCCCTGCTTCCACAGAGACAGAGGGCAGGAGCCTGCGGCGGCTCTGGACCAGGGCCCCACACAGCAAGGAGGGGATGAGCTCAAATCACATTAACATGGCTCTCAGGAAACGCAGCTGAATTAAGGGTACAGTCACAGCGGCTGCCTCCCTTTAATAGGACACTAATGCTCATTCTGAGCAATTACTCTGTGTGCAATGGTTTCTTAATGTTCAGCTTCCGGAGCCCTGGGAGGAAAGGGCCCTGTGTTTCCAGTAACCAGTTCTCCACTGGCAAGGCAGCATGAGCTGGGGAAATGCCCTTCCTGGCCGGACCTGGGGACCCGTCCCAGAGAGCCTGGGGAAGGGGCTAGCGGCTGGCTTCCCTGACAAGGGGCCCTGCAAAGGGTGGGCCTATCCAGGCCAAGGGCTGAGGCAGGAAGGTCTCTGTGCCCCAGAGCCCCCTGAGGCTTCTCTACTGCTCCCTGACGGCTACCCAGCGCCCCAGAGCAGGGCCCTGTAAGTGCTCCTAACAGCATCCCGTGCTTCGCCTGGCATAGCACTCATCGTGCTTATTGTTTTGATTTTAATAGCATTTCCCCTTGTGATTATTAGAGCAATGTCTGTTCATTGCCAAAATAGGGCAAAGCATAAAAGAAGAAAACAGATCACACTGCGCGGCACCCAGAGATCAGAGCGCTCTACCACATGTTGTTCTATGCACAGGCAAATATAAAGATCCATCAACACCATTTTTGAAAAACAGGGCCGATCATACCATCCACCTGCTTTCTAACAATAGGATGAACATATTTCATTGTCATCACTTACGTAGTTGTCTGCCTTTCCCGATGAGTTTTAGCCTCAGTGTGGGCAGGCCTTCCCATTTAGTTATCCTTAATAATAAAGGCGACTCTGCATCAAGCAGGTCAGTCTCCAGGCCTACCCCGCCCTTGGCCTGTCTAAGGACAAGTGCCCCAGCCACAGTCCTGAGGACGGGGTAGCTCTACTCCAGCATGTTGGGTTCAGCTGACCTCCCACCTCCAGGGAAAGGTGCACACCCATCTCAACTTTGCCAAGGCTGATTGGACAAGGGTGGTCAGGTGACCCGTGAGCAGCCAATCCCAGGCTGGCAAGCGACCCGCGGCATGGCCTGGTACAGTAAGG
This sequence comes from Camelus bactrianus, assembly GCF_048773025.1. Classification (NCBI taxonomy): domain Eukaryota; kingdom Metazoa; phylum Chordata; class Mammalia; order Artiodactyla; family Camelidae; genus Camelus; species Camelus bactrianus. The sequence continues at coordinate 5,441,148 of NC_133554.1, forward strand.
GGAGCTGGACCAATCAAATGTTTTCTCTCAGGACTTTGATCAGATGATGATGCTCCTAGTGATGGGAGAAGAGCGGAATAGGTGGAGAGAGGCGGGGGGCCGGGAGGTAGGCAGAATGATATAGAAGAGAAGAAACAGAGCAGTGGGGCGAGGAAGCCAGACAGGGGTATGGGAGGAGTGGACGGTGAAGTAGCTGAGTCACTGTTAATGATGGACAGTTGCTGCGAAGCCCCAGCAATTCCTGCTTCTGCTGGAATCCCAGACCCACACTCCGCCCCCAAGCTCTGGGAATCACACCACACTGGGTCCTGGGATCAAGGACCCACCCCAGCCCTGTTCTGGGATTCTTGTCTTCTGCTTCTGCCTGTGGCATTCTTACAACAACCACTCCCCTCTCATCTCGTCTTACTCGTTTCTTGAGCTGTCCAGAGTGCTCTTTCTCCCAACCAAGCTCAGCGAACTGAATAAAATGTCTCACGTGGACTGAGCATCAGTACTAAAAACAAAGTTATGGGGCTGACAGAACTGCTTATTGAAGGGAATTCTGATCCTTCACTAGATTAGCTGTTTGCAACAGCTGCTTCATCTAACCTGGGTTTCCCACTCAGAGTTAAGGGCAGACACATGTATTGAGTGCCCACCATGGAATGTTCCTTTTCTACATGTTTTACAGATATCTATTCCTTTAACACTCTCAACCCTATGAGCTAGTACTGTTTTCATATGGCTGCTTGCAGATGAAAAAATAAAAATGGTAGGAGGCATAGCTGGGATTTGAACCCATGCAGTCCAGTTCCAGAATCTGTGTTCTTAGGTGCTACATTTTACAGCATCTCAGTAAGGACTACCCTTTCTAATGTACCCTAAATCTGTAGTCGTTTCAAATCTTTTTCTGGTTAATATACGACACAGATCCATAATATAAAAATGAACCACAGAGGAAAGGTATAGCTTAAGTGGTAGAGCGCATGCTTAGCACGCAGGAGGTCCTGGGTTCAATCCCCAGTACCTCCTCCAAATGTAAATAAATAAATAAACCTAATTACCTCCCCCTCATAAGAAAAAGAGAGAGAGAGAGAGAGAAAATGAACCATGGTGGAGCTGCTTCAGTTGAAAATGGGGTGGTTCCCTCTGTTGTAAGCATCAGATCCCCTTCTGTACCTCCGCAGTGGCCCTTGGAGAATCACCACCTCCCTCCTCCACGACAGGGAGTGTGGTCTGGAAATCTCCAGTGTGTGTGTTCGGGGTAGGGGAGGTGGGGGGAGAGAGGCTGAGCATCTGGACTGAGGGCTTGCAGGGGAGCTCTGCCCCCAACTCATTCTGTGATCCAGCAAGTCACGTCACCTCTCAGAGTTCAAGGTAACCACCACCAAGGGACCAAACTGTCTCTGCCCATCCCAGGATGCTACCAAACCTCTCTGGCAAATCATCTTCTGCTCAGGTAGTTCAGAATCTAATAAAGGAAAATGAAAGGAAGGAAGAAGCAAGCCTCACTCGGCCCCTAGCTCCCAGCTCACCAACTAAATGCAGAAGCAAAATAAAGTGACACCCACATCAGCTTGAACATCAGTCATCAGCTTGAACCCCTGGGATTATGTTCCTCAGATAGGAAGGGTTTCTTTCTCTCTCTCTCTCTCTCTCCCTCCCTTCCTCTCTCCTTCCCTCCCCCCATCTCTCTTCGTGCAGGTGTGTTTTCCTCAGTCTCCTCTGTCTTGCTGCTCTCTTTCAGGCATTTAAATTTTATCAGTCACAGTGATGACATTATCAACCAAGTCGGCGCTCAATATTTGTTGTATGATTGTACAACTTAAAACCCCCTTCCTAAATGAATCCTGATTCTTTCCAGAGACTATGATGTCTTAAAACACACTTAGAATGTAATTTGATTTTTAAAAGAGCAACAAGGCTGGTCTCCTCACAGAGATCAAAGGCCTTACTTCCTGCAGGTGGTACAAAAGGCTGAATCTGTCTGCAGAGATAAGAAGGGCCGATATCCAAGCTGAACTAATTTCAGAGCGTGCCCAGTGGACTTCTGGTAAGTCTTTTAGCTGACTGTTGAAATGTATAATTGCCACCACTGGAAAGCTCTGTGCTCTGGGTGATGGTATGTGACGGTCATTTCAAAGAAATGCTCCCCAGACAGAAACAGGGAATCAGGAGCCAGTGAGGAAGGGGCATTAGGCAGGAGGACAGACTACTGACCGGGAAGTGGGGGCAGGCATTTCCGGGTCATGTGACACACCAGCTTCCAGGTTGGCAAAGCAACCTCTGACCCACACCCACAGGGAACCTGCCCAAGGAATTAAGGCTTTTTCCCCACTCTGACTCTCCAGTCTTTGGGACCAGAGTCGGGTCCTCCTTCACTAGTTCTGTCCTTTTTCTCCATCAGGGACCATCATCATGACCATGGAAATCATTCTGTGGGTGCACTTCCCAGGCCAGCCCTTGGCTAGATGTCACTCCACTTGTTCTTTGATCCTTGAAATCTTTATTGGCAAACTCTTGTTCCAGACTCTGTTTTAGGTGTTGGGGATACAGTGATGGGTAAAATATATAAAGTCTGTGTCCTCGTGGGGCTCACATTCAAGTAGGAAGAGAGATAATTTTAAAATGAGGAGATAAATACACAAGATCAAGTAATGAGAAGTGCTTAGAAGAAAAATAAAGCAGAGTAAAGGGACAGAAAGTGAAGATGGACAGAGGAGTGCAGTCTTTAGGAGAGGGTGCGATTTGAGAGACACCCAAAGGAAGTGAGAGATCAAACCACTGGAGGGGGAAGAACAGTCCAAGTAGAGGAAATAGCACGGGGAAAGGTGAGCGCTGCTCGGTTTGTTGGAGGAAGAGCTAGGAAGCCAGCAGGGATAGTGTGAAACAAGCAGGGGGCGAGAGGCAGGACACACAACCAGAGAGGCCATGGGCTGTGTAGGAAGGTCACAGACATGGGGCTTTATTCTGGCACTACTGGAGAGTTCAGAGATGGGGAGAATCTTGATCTGTTTTCTTTTCAAAGAATGGCTCTGGCTACTGTGGGGAGAACAGTTTAGGACAAGAGTGGCAGCTGAGGTACCAGGTGGGAAACGTTAGTGCCAGCCATGAGGGTGCAGAGGAGGGGCCCCACTGTGGATAGATCTCAAGAGTGGAAGCAACAGGATTTGTTGCCAAAGTAAGTATCAAAGAGAAAAATAAGTTGAGGATGATTCCAAGGATTTTAGCTCGAACAATGGAGAGGATCAGCACTATTTACAAACTGAAGACTCAGAGGAGGAGCCAGTGGGGAGGGATCAAGGGTTTGGCTTTGGACGGGTTTTCACACATGGGAGCTGGGTGTAGGGAGAGCAGAGAAGGCTGAAGACGGAGCCCAGGGGGTAGTTAAAAGTGCGACTGGGAAGAGGAGGAGGACTGGGCGAAGGAGGCTGAGGACTGGCCGGGGAGGCTGGGAGTGACTTAAAGGAGACTGGTGTTCCGTGCCTGAGGAAAGTAAGTGTTTCCAGGAGGTTCTGATCAGCTGTGTCAAAAGCCGCTGGTAAATGGGACAACAGAAAACGGGGATCGACCTTGGAATTGACAAGACAGGCCAGGAGAGGCATGCAGGGCTACATAACCAGGGAGTGGTGGGGACAGGACTGGAACGTGTATCTATTCAACCGTCAAAGTCATCACACCCCAGTCTTCCAGCCTCCTCACTCCTGAGGCTCCTGAGAAGGCAGCCTTGAATTTACTGCAGACGGGGTAGTGTCAGCATGCCGTCCTTCTAGAAAGTGGCTTGATCCAGTTCAAAATATGAGCCTGGCATTTCATTTCCAGTGTTCTTACTCCTAAAACTTACTAGGCTTTTTCTTGGCTTAGCTTTAAGATGACATCTTGAAAATGTCATCGTTTCTAACTGGACTGTAGGTGAGCAAGTTTTGAAGGCTAAGTCTGCCACCCTTGATGCCTGGTAGGGGAGTGGCTGCTGTCTATTGTTCAGTCTCACATTCTTTTTTTGGGGGGAGGGGAAGTAATTAGGTTTACTTTTAATGGAGGTACTGGGGATTGAACCTAGGACCTTGGACATGCTAAGCATGTGCTCTACCGCTGAGCTATACACTCCCCACTCTATTGTTCAGTCTCAAATTCTATAACCACTCTAGGAGAGGAGCCAGCCATCTCCTCTCCGAGGTTCTGCCAAGATTTAGTTCCAACCTTCCCCGCCCCTTCTCTGTGCCTATCATCCCCTTGAAATTAATGCAAAACAACGAGTAATTTTCTATTCCTGCATCTTTGGATTTTCTTATCTATTACATCAAACATTAGCTACTTTTGAAATAACTTTTTCAGCTTGTAATATTTTATTTAACATCTTGTTATGAACATTTTCAAACATAGAGCAAAGTTGAAAGTACTGTGCAGTCAACACCCATATACCACCACCTAGAGTCTCCATTTACCTTTTTCTGCTTGCTTGATCCCACATCTCTCCACCCCTCTGTCCTTTATCAATTCGTCTTCTTTTTGATGCATTTTGAAGTCAGAGGCAGACGTTAGTACACTTCACCTCCAAACACTTTGATGTGTATATCATTAACTAGAGTTCAACATTGGCTTTTGAGTTTCTTTTTTGAGATAAAGTTTGCAAACAGAGCAATGAACACATCTCAGGCATACATATGCCAAATTTGGACAAATACATACAAACCTGGGTAAGTGAAACCACTATCATAATACGGAACATCGTCCTCACCCCCAGAAAGTTCCCTCCCCAGTTGGTTCCCGCCCCCACCCCAGAGGCAATCGCTGATCTGATGTTTTTCACCATAGACGACTTTGCGTATTCTAGAATTTCACATAAATAGAATCCGGGAGCATGTACTCTCTGGGTCTGGCTTGTTAGGCTCAGCATGAGGGTTCTGCAATTCACCGATGGAACAGCGTGTTATTGGTAGCCTGCTTCCCTTTCTAGCTACTCGTATCCCACTGACTGTATCACAGACTGTTTCTCCATCCTCCTGCTTACTGCAGTGGTTATTTTAATAAAGGAAATTATTCTTCAATGAATTTCTAGTTAGGATGCTTCCCCCTTTCTGTTAAGCATTCACTCGTCATCTGGAGCAAACTGGAGCTGAGTCATGGCTGTTAAGAGCCTCGCCTGTGAAATCAGAACGTTCTGGGTTCCTAGTTCTGTTCCAGCTGTTCTGGAAGCCCTCGGGCCGATTACCTGGCCACACTGCACCTTACTTCTCACACCTGAACACTGGGAATGAAATTAAAGGGTGTGAGATGCTTATTGGTTTTAGAGCCCTGAGTTCATTCCTTTGCTCGCTCATGTCCGGCAGTTAACAGGTGCTTGCTATTCTGACTTTGCAAAGTGCTGGGAAAGCAGCGGGGAACAAAAACAGGTCCAGATCTCATGGGGCTTTCCATCCTGTGGGCTACAGACACCAAGCAATAATGGCACAGTTAACTTTAATTGCCATCACTATCAGTGCTGCAAGCGGAGCTCTGACGGCTGCTAGGGGCACGTAACAGAGTCGCTGGAGGAGCTGAGAGCGGTAGTGTGAGCAGAGTGAGGTCGGCAGAGGGGAGCCTTCCAGGCAGGAGTCCCCCGCGGAAGGGCCAGAAGGTGCTGTGCGCAGCAGGGGTTGGGGAAGGAAGGGGGCAGGGCATAAGTGGAGGTGGACAGGCTTTGCTTCACGGACAGTGTTCAAAATGTGGGGCTTTAACCTCAGAGCTGTTGGCAGCCAGGGTGGCTGCGCTAAGTTTCACGCCAGACTGTCAGGCCTGAGTCGTCTGTTTTGTTCACTGTTCATCCCTAAGTGCTCAGAATCCCCCGTGGCTGGATCAGTTTGAGGATGGCGGGGGAGGGAGTAAGAGGGGGACAGAGAAAGGGGGAGGGGGAGGGCGGAGTGCCTACAGCAGAGGGTTGAGGTGTGTGTCCTGCACAGGTCACAGGCTGTGATGCGGAGGTGGGAGGGAGGAAGCTCAGAGTCTGTTCGTGCCACCGTGACCAAATACCACAGGCCTGGTGTCTGGAGCAGCAGGAACACACTTTCTCACAGCCCTGGCCACGGCGAGTCCAAGAGGGAGGTGCCGCCAGGGTTGGTCTCTGGTGAAACCTCCCTTACTGGATTGTCAACGGCCAGCCTTCCGCCGGGTCCTCACATGGCCTTCCCACTGTGCGTGCACGGAGAGAGACCTGACACCTCTTCCTCTTCTTAAAGAACCCCAGCCCCATCACTCTTATGACTTCATTTGACTGTATTGACCTCCTTAAAGGCCCGTCTCCCAGGATAGTCACACTAGGGGTTAGAGCCACACTACAAGAGTGGGGTGGGGGTTGGGGGGACGTAGGGAAACCAGCGGGAGGTTAGGGCAGAAATGCCGATGGCCCGGACTCAGTGTCGGCAATGACGGTGAAAGGACACTGGGCAGCGGAGTCTACCAGCCTCAGCCGTGGATGTAACGAGGAGTGAGGAGGGAGAAAGGTGTCAGGGTAAGTCCTGGGTTCCTGCAATGAGTGCAGTGAGTTGAATGGTGGCCCCTGAAAAGATGTGTCCATGTCCCAAGCCCTGGAACCTGTGAACGTGGCCTTGTTCAGACAGAGGGTCCTGCAGATATAATTAAGTTGAGGCTCTCGTGGTGAGATGACCCTGCATTTCCCGGGGGGCTCTAAGTCCAATGACAAGTCTCCTTATAAGAGCCAGAGAGGAGAAGACACAGACACCGAGAAGGCCATGTGGTGGGACAGAGACTGCAGTGATGTGGCCACAAGGAGCCCCCAGAGCTGGGCGAGGCAAGAGAGGGTCCTCCCCAGAACCCTCAGCAGGGACACGCTGATTTTGAACTTCTGGTCTCAGAATGGTGCGAGAATAAATTTCTGTTGGTTTAAGTCACCCGTTCGGTGATCCTTTGCTAAGGCAGCCCAAAGCAACTAACACAAAGAGTCAATGAATAGGTGTCACTGCCGCTCTCGGAGGGAGGGGAGCTTGCAGGGGAGGTCCTGTGGGATTTAGAAATGCAGACTCTGAGATGACTTTAAGATGCCAAGGAGTGAAAGGGGCAGCAGCCGGGCTGCTCGGTAACTGAGAGCTATTATCGCCACACTTGTGGAGCGCTCCCACAGAAGTCATTGCTCCTCTTAAGCACGGCTGATTTTCCTGGAATCTCAGGACGGACACAGCAAAGCTCAGCTCTACCTCTGCAGCACCCCTGCTTGGACACAAATATTTCCTGGTACAAAGTTCTGTTTGTGCCACTTCACCTCAGGCTGATGGCAACTTCATACCCACCCAGAAAGTCCACATCACAACCACCCCGGGCGCCCAGGGCCGCAGGGCCCCTCTCGCCCTCCCTCCTCACAGGGCCTTTGGTAGTGAAAGTCCGCCATCTCATGGACACCCTCGGTTCTCAGACTGGTCCTAAATCAGAGTCAGGATTGGAGAGACAGAGACGGCAAAGTCATTTACCTTTTCCTACCTCTGACTACAGCTTCATCTAATCAAAAGTCAAGGTTTGGGTGGAAGAATCTTTCTGGTCTTAAAAATAGTAAGAAATAAGCATGATGGCATCAAAGCAGGCCCTGAAGGACTGCCTCTTCAGCCTCTGGTCTACGGATGACCCCTGAGGTCCTCCCTCTCCAGGCTATGGGGCAGGAGCAGCTGTTGAGTGAAATACTTCACTTTCACGGGTGGGACAGCTTTGGGCCTACCTCGCTCACTGCTGTCATAAACCCACAGGAAGCCTCTCTCCATGGGCTTGGAGAAGTTCAATTCAGACTCACGGGTCAGAGAGCTGGGGGTCTTTCTCAACCAATGTATGTAAAAAGCTAGTCTATGCTTCAGTTTCTTCATCCATTAAATGGGGGTAGCATCTAAAAACTGATCCGTTGTGGCCATGAAATGAGTTAATCTATACAAAGTGCTTAGAATACTGACTGACCCAGCAGGCTCAATACATGTCAACTATTACAGCCCCACCCAACAGCCAACCCAACTTCCAGCAATATGCTTACAACACTTCAGTGCCTCCCCACTCACTGTTGGATACCAGTGGTATTCAGGTGTGCCAGGTACTGTGGGAGAGGAATAAAAATAGGTAAGTCATAGTCCTGTCCCCCTGCAATCTGCACGATAGCCCTGGAGCATGAACAGCAGGGACACACGAAACAATCAGTGCAAGGTGGACACTGAAAAGCACTATTAACACAACAAAAGCCAAGCGTGAGGAGAAGCAGGAGAAGAGGGCTCCCATCCCCACCTGAGGAGATAAGGGAGCCAGGCCACGTGAATGACTAAGCCCTGACCCTCCCTCGAGGGAAACCGCGTAGAGCAAAGGCAGCGTGGAGGAGGGTCCCCACACGGGCAGATTTCCTCGATGAGTTCACCTGCCTCCTGCGGCCAGTTCTCAGCCACAAGGCCCAAACACTTAACTGTGTCATCATGTGGAGGGTACACTCGGTTTTTATTCCCCAAGCACAGCCTTGTTGGTTTTATCCCCTCAACGTGGCTCACTGGTGCTGCATCTTCCTGGTCTCCTGCAAGGACCTCAGAGCCAATCCTCGCTTCTTCTCTGGGCTCTCCCAGCCACGGCCCAAACACACCTTCCATCCTGTGAGCCCCCTGCTCTTCATCACACTCCGGAGAAAACCAGCCTCATCTGTCTCCACTCACTCCGGCCCTGGAGAGCTCAGGGCCTTCGCACACGCTCCTCTCTCCACCGTAAGCACAGTCCAGCCTGCTTCACCGCCCTTAGCCTGCACCCTTCAGGCCACACCTGAAAGTCACCTCCTCAGGAACTTTCTCAAAGCCCCTGGAAGAGGTCCAATTCCTCTCGTTTCATCCCCCTAGCAGTCCTGGCATTTCCTTCACAGCTGGAACCACAGTTACCTGTGGGGACCACGTGCCTGTCTGAGTGACTCCTGCGTGATCTCTGTCATAGGGCAAAGGCTGTGTTTCTGCTGCACACATGTCCTCAGGTACTGGCTCAGTGTCCAACACCCAGTGAGGCCTGGATGAGTGTTCAGTGAACGAATGAAATAAATGCTCGATGAGCATTTCTCCCTGACAAGGAGCACAGTGATGGAGAGACACACATGGAGGGTGCCTTGAACCCGTGAGTATTTCCCTACTGGGGCTGGAAGGGACAGCCAGGATTTTGAGGAACACTGCACCAGGTACCTTTCAGTGTCAGTTGTCAGAATGAGCTTTAGGGCTTTCATGATATGGTCTAAGTTTTGCTAACAGAAGAAACCTGAGTCCTTCATGGAGACCAGATGAGTTTGGCGGAAATCAATCCCGTGGCGGTGAGGTGTGTATCTGATTCCAGAGGCCTCAGCCACAGGCTGTGCAGCCCAGGGAGAGTCCCTCTACTGTCTAGTCCAAACTCCTCCCCACCCCAGTGCTTCCTGGACACAGACCATCAGACGGAGAGGCGGGAACCTCTGCTGACCCGAGGAGTGGACAGAGGAAGGTGGATGGGGCAACGTCCAGCACAGGGCAGGATTCTGATAAAAGAAAGTTTCATAAATTGAGATGTAGGGAAGTCATTACACATATACTAGAGTTAACTTGAATTTTATGCTAACTAAAGTAGCCTATTTGTGGCCTATCAAACGTACATTGTACATCTGCTTTAATTATTAAAGAAAAGGGCACATTGAATGCCCACGTTAAAAATAAAGATTAAAAGCCCCTCTTCCTGGGGCACCAGTGCTGGTCCTCCTTTGATAAGACTCCCTTCCCAGGTGCCAAGGCCGTGCTGACTTACCGTGTTTGTGCTGATGTGGGTGTTTTTCAAAACCTTGAAGAAATATAACCTTGACTTGTTTAATGTTCTTTGTTCTGACAAGATATAAAACTGTGCTGAACACCCTGCTTCTCCAGAGCAGTTTCTCCGAGTCGTCTGGGAAGCAGGCTTCCAGGCTAGTCCTCAGTTCAGCTCAAATAAAATTCTTTTCTGTTCTGATTATTGATTGTTTAGTGATTATTTTCATCCACAATTCTTATGCTGTCATCCCTGTCCCCAAACACTTCATCAGGTGGCCATCACCAACACCCAGGCTGGGGACACTGCCCAGAGAAGGTCCACTCACTGGTGACGACCCTCTGCAGACTGTCCACCGCTGCTCCCCGCCCAGGGCAGAGAGCACACCTGGCAGGCCAGCGTGGAGAGGGCTCCAAGCTAAGAGTCCACTGCAGAGAATGGCATTCTATCCATGTGTTCTCAGAAATATGCCCGGCTCCCTGACCAGGCTGCCGGTGCCAGCAGGTCAGCACGTGCTCCGCTCTGTCGGCAAGCCGGGTATGAGTTCCCGGGTCACAGCAAAGAAGGGGACTGAGCTGAAGCGCCTCCCAGCCATATCAGCCCCAGTGAGGATGGCCTGACCAGGGAAAGTGAGGGTCCTCATCCAGCGGGGCAGAGCACCCCTGGGGCCTGGGCTGGGCTAGGCGGCCCTGCCCTTGCCTCCTGGGTGGACGTGACTGTGTGGGCTTTCCCGTCCCATCAATCCCCCTCTGCCAATGCTCTTCTTTTTGATAAGTTCACATCTTCATCAGCTCTCTCAGCCCTGTGGCCATGAGAGGCCACCTGAATCTTCATGTGAGCTGTGTTGGTCTCCGTTCCATCTCTCAGCACTGGATGTATGACCCCACTCACAGGGAACAAGCAGGCACCTCTACTTCCAAGCTCTCGGAGGACACACGTCTGCACGCCGCCAGGCACTGTCAGGCTCTGGCAGAGACGTGAGTCCCCCTCGCCTGGCACCGGTGGCTCCAACTGCTTACACAACACTGTCACCGACCTGACCGCCTGGGGGTAGCCCAGCATGAGGAAGGCCCTTCGTGCCGCCCTTTCAGCAGCTGCAGCTTACGTCCCACAATCTCAACACATTCAGCCGAAAGGAAGCTTCTCTTCAATGGTCCGGCTAGTGTTAGCAGATCTAGCAATGATTTGGTACACACGTATCCTAAAATACTAATCCTTGTCGATCTGAAATTCCAGTGTAACTAGCATCCTGTATTTTGTCTGGTAACCTCACTCCAGCACAGGGCCTAGGACTGACTCTGGGAAATGGGGGTCACATACTATCCCAGACCCATTGCTGTGGTCAGGAGGATGGGTGAGGCCAACGGGCAGGCCAGGGTCACCAGCCTGTCTCTGGAAAGGGGGCAACATGTCAGCCCTCCTAGTATGCAGGCCCTGATGGGGAATTAATAAAATGGCCACATTTAGGCTAACAGATTGCTTATTCTTATGCTTGTCCTTAAAACGGTCAACTGACCTGACTGGCCAGTTGCTACTCACAGCTCCAGGCCTGTTGTTAAAATAAAACTATTAATTTTACTGTTTCTGCTTTATTCCAGTAATCAAAAGTAATAATCATACTTGGTTTCTGAGTTGTTCTCCAGGGAGAAGGTCACAGAACTGTAACCTTACAAGATAGGCTAAGTACCAAGAAGACCACGCCTTGGGCGCTTACGAGATAAAGAGACCAAAAAGGGGACAACCGCTAGCCTCTACAGAATTGGTCACCTGAGGCATCATGACGCCACTCTAAGTCTTATGATGAGAAAATGATTCTGTTGAATGTTTATTATTTGAGCTATGGCTATATAATCACCCTGCCCTATCCCCAGGAGGGTTCACAGTTGTGAAGGCACTAGTGTGCTGTGAGTCCCCTCTGCACGGCAAAGTAATAAAGCTGCCTCTTTTCATCTAAGCTCAAAGACCCTGTCTGTGAGTTTCAATTTGGCTCTTCTGGGAGGGAGGCCGATCTTTCAGCAACACTGACAGTGGGAGATGGGATCCTTCCCCAATAGCTAGGATGCTGACTCTACAAGAGAAATGAACTGTGCACCAGCAAAAACAGCACCTGTCCACACAGTGACCAGGAATGTCCCAGACAATGCTGAAAAATCTAATACTCCAGGGCGGTTGGATGGCACACAAGTTTCCAGAGCACTTTCACACCACCCCTTCCCTGCCGGCCATACCAGGGCTGGGTTGGCAGAGCAGGCATTATGAGCACTTCCTGTTCTACTTTGCTAGGGAGGCCATGATGAAGTTCCACAGACCGGGGGCCTTAAGTAACACATGCCCATTTTCTGACTGTAGTTCTGGAGGCTGGAAGGGCAAGATCAGGGTGTCAGCAGGGTTGGTCCCTCCTGAGGCCTCTCTCCTTGGCTAGCAGGTGGCCTTCCTCTCGCTGTCCTCACATGGTCTTTCCTCTGTGTCTAAATCTCCTTTGGGACACCAGTCTAACTGGCCAACAGCCCACCTACAGCACCTCATTTTAACCTAATTGCCTCTTTAAAGAACCTATCTCCAAAGCAAATACAGCTCCATTCTGAGGTCCTGGGTTTAAGGCACCAACATATGAATTTGGGGAGAAACAACTCAGACCAACACACCCTTCCCTCTCCCCCACGTCCCCAGATAAGACACAGGACAGTGAGGGTGGTGACGGCATGTCCCCAGGCTCAGGGTGGATCTGGTGGTGGAACTCAGTGTGGAGCCTTATCCAACTCCACACAGTGGCAGCCCCGGCTGAGCCTGCTGAACCCCGGTGGCCTTCACCCCCAGTGTGGCCGTGTTCACATGTGTGCCCGCTGGCCCGCTGCCAGCCAGCAAGCCCACCTTCATGGTCCCTGCACTGAGCACTGGGCCAGGCAATCAGGCAGAGGATGTTCTTGAAGTAAGCATTCTTTGAAAGGCATGAAACAGAGACAGAAAAAAAAAATTCCTGAAGAGTTTTAGGAGATTTAGCTAAAAGGAGAGGAGCTCAGGAGGAGCACAGGCTCCTGATCTGAAGTGATAAAGACTCTTTAGAACAGCAAAAGTGATGAGGCCTGTGGATGTGTAAATGAGCCTGGGGAAGAACTAATCAGGAGGGTAAATTACAAAACGGAAAAAGACTGTGAAACAAGTGGGGAGAATGGTGAGTATTTCAACCGCCTTTAGTTCATAAGAAATTCATGAGCAACGCGTGTGATTTTGTTGGTTTTGGTGGTGGGAAAGAATTATAAATATGTATAATATGTAAATACCTTTGATAATAAAAGCCCATGAAAATAAACGAGCCTGTCTACAGAAAAGCTGTGAGCTGTATGAGATGCTAATATAACTGCCGTCACTCTAAGAAATTACCATAATGCTTACAGGGCTTCCAAAGTTCCAGCGCTTTGTAAAGAAATGCATAAACACCAACCAGAAAGCTAGCGAGCGCGCGCACACGCACAGGCACGGCTTTATTTTCCTCTTATTTCCTTCCTCCTTCCCTCCCTCCCTTTAATTTTCTCTAATTTGTTTAAAATGTGAGGTCAGTTGTCTTAGTGAAAACAGGTATTGGAGTTGCGCCTCTGCGGGTTCAAACACGGCTTCCCGCCCCCACGGACGAGCTGTGCGATGCTGGGCGCGCCATCCCCGCGCTCCGGGACTCGCTCTCCCCGTCGTGCAGTGGGGATACGGACGCTTTCACCTCGCCACGTTTGGGGAGGGGGAGGGGGGTCCCACAGTCAGGACCCGTGTTTCCCTCCCGGCGTGAGCTGGCCAGCGGCCGCCGGATGGGCGAGGGCCTTCCGGGGGGCGGGGCGGGGCGGGGCGGGGCGGGGCGGCGGCGGCGGGAGGAGGGACCGCGGCGTGAATCGGAGCCACCGGCGGACCCGCGCCCCGCCCGTCCCTTCCTGTCCCGTCCCGTCCGGTCCGCGCCGACCAAGCCATGGCGCCTGCGGCGGGGAGCTGGGCGCCGGGCCTGTGGCGCGCCTGCAACTGGCTCATGGGTGCCTTCTTCGCGCTGGCGGCCTACGTGCAGGTCAGCGCCCGGGCCGGGCGGCGGGAGTGGGGCCCCAGGCTCCCTCGGGCGTCGGGCTCCGAGCTCTGCCCCCAGGCGGAGGAGCGGTGTAGGCTAACCCGCCGGCGGGGTCGTAGGGCGGGCCACATAGGGCGAGGGCGGGAATTAGAGTTGATGCTTCCGGAACCCCCGCTCCGTCCCCAGCTGGGACACACGTGTGTTCACATGACCCCTTTTGCTCATATGCTGGAAGGAGCTTGTTCAGCGAGAGACGCTTCGCAGGGACCTGGACAGAAAGAGCCCTGGCACCTTCCTAAACAGGCAGCCTGGGGACGAGGCTGAGCATGGCTCTCCTTATTCCTTGAGACAGGAGGGCCCTTATAAAAGCACCCATTCCAGGTTTGGCTCACCCTTTTCGGAGTCCCCGTGCAGTTCTTTACGAATAAATGTGGCTGTGTGTTCGAACCATATGCTGGGCTCAGCCAGACGCCCCTTCTCCCATCACCGTCACTAAACTATGTCTTACTCCTGCTGGTACCCTCTGTGCCTGTTGCAGCGTCTGGCAGTAACAAGTGACCGAAATGAGTAAAGAGCAGACTGGATACTGGAAGGGAACAGAACAGCCTGTCTACTAATTCTGTTTTGCATTCCAGGTGAATGATCCAGATGCAGAACTGTGGATGGTGAGTATGAGCTGCCTGCTGACATCTGAAAGAACTGTGGAACTGCACGAAACAGTTTTATCTATCTGCTTACCTCCCTACTTTGTGTACTTAAAAACTTAGAAATCAAATCCTTTGTAAGCTCTCTTTCCTCCAATATTAGGAGAGGAAGGATCATACTGATAATGTAGTGTGTGTGAGAGAGAGAATTCAGAATTTTCCATAGACATGGGGGCCTTTCAGCAGTATTCCCTCGGAATAAATGAGTCAACCAAGGACACTTTTCTCAAGACAGACTAGACCTTTGAGGTCAAGTGAACCAATCCTCTTGAATTTCTACCCAGAAACTCCAACATTTGACCAGAAAATGGCAGGCTTAATGTCTGTGGTTCTGCTAATTCAGTAAGCTATATTCATAAAAAGTAACTGAAGTCCATAAGACCTACAGCATACATTGAACCAATGATGACTGAACCATTTAGAGGAGGGGGAGATTGTTTCACACATTTTCTAAAATACCTGGATTTTGTTTCTGTCAATACAGATACATGAGACTGTAACAATATCACCAATTAGATGATTTAGGCTTTGGAATAATGTTGACTGTGTACAGAGTAGCAACAAGTGAAAGCATTTGGAATTATATTGTGAAATTCTAGTCATTTTTTTTAGTGCAGTAGAACCACATTCTGATAGTCTTATTGTCCATATTCACAAGCCCCTACATCAAATCAAACTGCCTCTTCCTCAGCACTCTGGTCCATACCCGACGCTCTAAATGTTATTTCCCTGAAGACAGGTCTCAAATATCCACCTTAATGTTGAATTTTCAAATGACTGCTAGATCTCTTGGCCTGTACATCACACTGGCTCCTCAAATACGCACCAGGTCTTATCCAGCATCTTCCCCTCGGAAACCCCCTCCTGCTCTTGACTCACCATTTCCATTATCAGTAGATTCATTCTAACTAGCATCAGGTTATAAAAATACAGAGCACCTCACAAGAAGTCCAGAGGCAGCTGCTTCATGGTCAGCAGTGTCATCAAGGACCTGGGCTTTCTGACTTCCTTCTCTGCCAGTCCTCAATGTGTAGGTGATATAGCTTCTCATGTTTACAGAATAGCTGCTGCAGCTCCAAACATCTCATTCCCAGACAAGAGCACATCAAGTAGGAAGAAATAGTTTAAAGGTTTGCTTTGTTCATGTGTTTAAAATACACTGAAATAAGATTTTAGACTCCTTAATCTATTGTTCACAGATATCTGATATATTTAAATGCACATTTAAAAATCTCTGCCAAACATTTCTGATGGAAAGCACAATTAAATATTGTATGGTGTGTAAGTGTTTAACTTCTCTCTTTCTCTCTTTCTTTCTCTCCGTAAGTAGCTAAGTCATGTAGTTTTTTGCTAGGGGAAAACCACCCCTTACTGTTCTAAGTGTGGTCCTTGGACCAACAGCAGCAGTGTCCCCTGGGTGCTTGTTAAAAAAGCAGAATCTTGGGCCCTACCCCAGACCTCCGGAATCAGATCTGCATTTTAATAAGAACTCCAGGTAATTCACATACACGTTAAAGTACCAGGACAGTCCTTGCAAATGTTGATATGATACTGGCTGATATTCCCATCATCATTAGGGACAGGGTGGGAAAGAGGAACAGAGTCTGTAATCCAGATGCTTTCTCCCCCCAAGGTCAAGACAGCCATGTTTTCATAGTGACAGCAAATCACTTAAAATGTTCAGCTCTGACAACTTCCAAATAAACTAAAGGTTTCTAATTAAGCATCACAGCTGGTGTGGTTAAGCAGCTAAATTTCTGGGGAAGCCCTAAGGCTTCTTAACACCTCCTACTTGCCCCCTGCCCACGACACATAAGCAATCTTCCCAATTCCAAACCAACTTAGCAACAGTTTCCAAGATGAAGAGCCTGATCTTATTGGGCACACCTGAGCCACACATTTTTAGTAAACTTCCTGTGGTCCCACTCGTAGAGACGGAATGTTGGGCTGGATGGTCCATGGGGATGGACCCAGCAGGGCCATCTAGCTAATGAAGGCTGCTCCTGCCCTACTCTTCAAAGAGCATTTTTTGAAAAGTAGGGAAAGGCCATTTAGGCATGGATGTTGCTTGGGAGAGATTAGGAGGTAGTGTCTTGAGATCAAAACTCTGCTCAATGCCAGAGCTGAAGATGAGTTAAGTCTTTCCTGGAAGAGCCTATAGTCTAGGAGGAAGGCAGATAAAATTACAACCAGACACGCTAAGTACCAAAAAAAGCAAAGGTTACCACTTCCTCCACTGTTACTGAAACATAATAGGTAAATCAGGGAGTGTGGCAGCCACTGATGTCATTTCTCTTTACTTCCTAAATACCTCTGAACATCTTCTGCATTGGGCATGCTCATAACCCACGTAATCTCCTTTCTGCTAACAGGTTGTGTATACGATTCCTGCAGTGCTCACCCTGCTTGTTGGACTTAACCCTCTTGTCACAGGTATGAACCTTGGATTCTGAGTGGAGATACAGCAAATCAGATTTCCTTAGAATAATGAGAGTCTATCTGCCCAACTCCCAGGAGAAAAATGGAACACCCCATGCCTTTCTTCTCATTTCTGATAAAAGGCAGTGAATTCTAATCCAGATCATCCTCATCCATCTTCAGGAACACGTGATAAGGACTTGCCATACTGAGACAGTCTTCATAAACTTGGACCCCAGGGTCTCTCATGCTGACGTGGAACAGCAGTTATGCACTTTAGCCCATGAGAGAGAAGGGCTTCAGTCACCGCACTGATTTTTTAACCCACCAAGCTAATGAAGAATCAGCAATCAAACTGTTAACCTTGCGTCTCCATACTCAGTGGTGATCAACGTCTATGTATTTTCTCTATACAAATCCTCTCAATACCACTCCCATCAGTCATTTCCTGATTTTGAATTCATTCAGCACCTATGTATATGAACTGCTGCTTCTGTATAATAACTGTCCATAATGTCTGTAACAAACCTCTAGATTTTTCATTGATACATGTTGCTCTCTTTAATCTCCCTGTGTACTGTCACAGAAACTCCAACAATCTCTTGCATGTTTTTATTTATTTTTTTTAAATTATTTTTTTTCTTGCTTTTTTTGGGGGGGGGTAATTAGGTTTCTTTCTTTCTTTTAGGGAGGTACTGGGGATTGAACTCATGACCTTGTGCATGCTAAGCATGCACTCTACCACTTGAGCTATACCTACCACCCCCCTTGCATGCTTTTATATGTTTCCTCCTCCTAGGTTGTAAGCCCCTGAAAAAGCAGGGTCATGTGTAACCCACCTTTGCCCAAGCCTAGCTTAAACATGGCCAGGAATATGGTGGGTACCCAGTGCTTGCTGAGTGACTGAATGGCTGTAAAACAGAGGCTTTATCATATATTTGTTTTGTAACCTGCTCCACAGACTCCTTACATATAAATCCCAGGTGAGTATACATATAAAAAATTCATTTAAAATAGCTTGTTTGTATTGTCCACAAGCCACCTACCTCAATTAGGGGCAAAATGTAGCTGCTTCACCTTTTATGGCCCTAAAAACTCAATAAACCTTGGTTGGACAGTTTTATTCCATGAAATAATGTCTTATAACTGAAAAAAAAACCCCAAACATTTTACATTGTTTACTAATATTCTCTTACTAATGGGGGCTCTTAGTCCTATAGGTTATTTTTCACTTTCTTTAAAACTGCTCCTCCTAGTGGGGCTTGAAAGCTCTCAGGGCTTTAAAACAAAGATAATGATTCCCACTTGGGTGAGGGAAACTCATGCCCTAGATGCATGGGCTCCTTGTACAGGCGCCTAGAACTCTGTTTACATGTTCAAGGTGTATCACTTAGGGCCCTGTTAGTTGCAAGCAAGGAAGAAACTCAATCAAGGGGCCTATAAGCTAAAAGGAGATATACTGGGATCCCTCACTTTTAAGGCTCGGGGTGGTGCTGGCTTCAGGCACTGGTGGCAGCTCAGAACTTAAACCATCTACTGCACTTCAGTCCTGGGCTCCACGCGGAACTCTGCTGCTCAGAGGTCACATCTTCACCACGCTAGTTCCAACAGAATCTAGAATCAGCTTCCCCAATAGCTCCACAAAAGCTCACAATGCAGCTGTTGGCCCTGATTCATCATCTGTTCATCCTGAGACAAATCACTGTCACCGAGGAGATAGAATACATTGATTGACGTCACTAAGGCCCACTTGTCTGGGATACATGGACTGGGAGTGTGGGATTGGTGGATTTCCAGAGAAAATAAGGGTAGTTGTCATAGGGATGGGAGATGCTGACAAATGAAATAACGGATGTCCTCTTAAGTTTAAAAATACTGTTTTAACCTCTATGATGTCCCTCAAAACAAAACCCCCACCCCAGCCTTTTCTGAATGCTTTATCTGAAGGCAGATTACGGCAAAGCAAATGCAAAGAGATCATTTTTCTCTGGGATGTGATTCCACGGTTAACAGCACCAGGATATCTATTTTTAGGTAACTTCATTTGGAAGAGTGTCTCTGCAATACACATATTCTTTTGTATCGTGTGGACTGTCGGCTTGGCATACAACCTCTCACTTCATACAAAACAGAGCATCTTACACGAGGAAGAAGGCAGGTGAGCAGTGACTTCTGCTCTTTGGAAGGGGTGGGGAAGGAGTGAGAAAATTTGTTCCTTTACAATAGCTCATCTGTGCATGATGATGATTTTATTCCCCCAATGACGCCATGAGGAGGAAGATATTATCTTCTTTATAAGCTGAAGAAGCTGAGGAAGCGATGGAGCCAGGATTCAAACCCTGCACTGCCTACCACACTCCATGATCACTACTGCACATCACATATAAACGTCAGGCAGTTGGACCTTGGCCCCCTTGTAATGAGCAAGGATAGCATACAGTAACACTCAGTCCAGTCTAATGAGGTAAAAACTCCATCAGCATTTGGATTCAGTCCCATTCAAGCCAAAATCTTATCTACAAGAGTGATCAGCCACCTCAGAGGTCAACCTCTGCCAGCCTTGCCCTTGTGTGTCTCATGTCCTCTCCTCCCTTTGTCACGACCACTGGCTCTTGTTTTATCACCTCTTCCCTTGCTTCTTCCTACCCATGACTCCCTGGCCTCATGAACAGCCCTGTTCCTTTCCTTTCTGTCCCACTGCTAACATCTGTCAACACTGAGATTCAGAGACCTGTAGGTTAAGCACCACTGGTGAGGTGCTCCTATGTTACAGGCTCTAATCCTTGGAAAACTAGATCAGGTTAGCTCAGATGATGGGAGTGGAGACTAAAGGGTCTGAATCCCCTCCACCAACCTGAAGCCCATCAGGTGTGGTGAAATCAAAGTGGGGTTCCCAGTGGTACTTGGCCAAGTATGATTGTTTTCTACTCTACGGAAAAGATATGTCTTTTTAAGACACATTTCTAGCAGCATATACCTACCCCAAGATCATTAGACTGACTCATATTCCAAGTCACTCCTCTCCATCAAGACCCAGCCTCCTGCAGTATCTACTTAAATTACTGACTTGAGCTCAACCTGCCTAACACTGAGCCCTCTAAAACAATGTAGGGTGCCTGGTCAAATCTGGGGTTCTCTTCTCAGTCATAGTATTCCTCCCCGTGACGTGAAGTAGGTGATTTATCGATGTTTTTGTTGCTTTTCTGTTCACCTGTAAGTTGAGGAGCAGCCATGAAGTTCATATCAGCCTCATAAGATATAATTTATGTTCATATAGGGCTTTATTAAAGTGTCTGAAAAAGTAATTTATGAGGCATGGCCAGATTGAAAATATTCTGTAGATGCCGTGTATCTTGGAGGAAGTCATCTGAAAATCAGCAGAAGCAAGTGTCAGGCAGAGAATGGAATGATGTGCAGTCCCTTGCAGCCAGTTCAAATATGAAATTTACGCTATTTCACAGGGAGCTGTTGGGGCTGGTGATTATCACAGCATGGATGAGCCTCTGCCAGACTGCATCAAAGTAAGTTTCCAACTTATCAGTTAAAATCAGATTGTGTTCAGGGTCGGTCAGATCAAGCAGGTGAGAATACTGACACACAAGTGTAAACAGAACTCTTTTCAAAGAAATCTTTCCTGTTACTAAGGCTTACAATAGGTGATTCAGTGTTTCATGATCACGCATACTTTTATGAATACCATAGTTTTCTGTGTGGCCCAGGGTAATCATAGGGAGTTGCCAGTCTAAAGGGTGTTCTTTAGGGAGCAGGAAAGTGATCTCAAAAGGAAGCTTGACGATTTAGGAAAGAGTGAACAGCCAACAAAATATAAAACTGTGGGGACATGTAAGTGACTGTTAACTTTATAAAACAATAATAGGTTTAAACATATAAAAATAAAAATACATGACAACTGTAGCATATACGTTGGAAGGGGATAAATGAAGCTCAAGTGTTCTAAGGTCCTTGAGTTATCTGGGAAGGGTAAAAGTACCAGTTTATATTAGACTTTGGTAAGTCAAGGATTCATGTGTGATCCTTACAGAGTAACCATTAAAAGGAAAGAAAATGAGTACAAGAAAGGAGAAGGGAAAAGGACATAGAACAGATGGGGAAAATAGGAAGATGTTAAGAAAAAGAATTAAATGCAAATAGATGAGAAATTACATTAAATGTAAATGTTCCAAATATTCCAATAAAGATTCAAAGATTTTTCAAAATGAATAAAAAGATTAAAAACCCAAGTAAATACCTGCTTACAAAAGGGAACCCTTAAATATACAGAAACAAAGACTGAAAGCCAAAAGACGGAGAAACCATACTATACAAACACCAACCAAACAAAAGCTGGTATAGATAAAGTAGACTTCAAGGTCAGCATTAGAGAAAAGGAGGACTTTTTTAGGTAATTAAAAAAATTATTGTTTTAATATTTTATTTTGAAATATTCAAACATATACAAAAGCAGAGAGACTAATATAATGAATCAGATGTACTCATCACCCAGCTTCAAGTTACCATTATATATCCAATCTCCCTTCATCTATCACTGTCCTCTCCACACTTAGATTACTTTGAAATAAACCCCAGAAGTATTGTTTTATATGTAAATATTTCAGTATGTATCTCTAAAAGATAAGCACTTAAAAAATAACCATCCTACCATCATCACACACAAAAAAATAAAACAACAGTAATTCTTCAGTATTAAGAGTTTTTCAGCCAGTGTTTACATTTCCACTGTTGTCTTATAAATGCTTGTTCCTCTGTGCTCTATATTTCATATAAATTGGTGGTAAGATCTAGAGGCTTGGCCAGATTCTGGTATTACCATCATCATCACTAAGCAAGACTACTTCATTGGTGGTGCTATGTACTTCCATCACAATGTACATAACACCTAGTAGCTACTTCTCTGTAATGTTAATATAAAATCTTTGATGATCATTGCCTAAATCCACTAAGTCATTTGAGTTGCAAAGTGGTGATACTCTAATTATATGATTCCTTGATTATTATCTAGAAAACTTCAATAAAGAGAAACTTCTACTTATTTGTTCTTCGACTATTCAGATAAAGATCGTAAGAGGAAAAGGAGTTGATTCTCTCCCTTCATTTGTCAGTTTTCAGAATAATGAGTTCTTCTTGCCGAGGCATCTTCCAAAAGTGACCAGTGAGTTTTGCTTATCTGCTGTTTTAATAGTACCATTATAAAGTCATAGGTTTCAACAAATTTGATGTTTTTCAGTTCATGGCAGCTATTGTCTTTACTGATGCTTAAACTGTCCCATCTTTGACCAGTAGCACTTATTCAGGCTGGCTCCAGAATTCTGTCTGATATGACCCTAGTAAACTTTGATTGATTCCTTGCTTTCTGGGATAACAAAATGTTCCAAGCTAAGGCTGTACATTTTATGGCCCAGACCTTGAATCAACCATTTTTCCTAAAGCCTTCATTACTTTTGGTAGGTAATGGTATTTAGAGGTCACATTCGGGGCACAAATGGTGCTCACTGCTATTGGGTTGGGTTCTTTTTAGTGAACAGAACTAAGAAATTCACATGTATGTGCATATGTATGTATATATGTGTGTATCATAAGTATATATGCACATAGGTATATATATTTGTATATGCCTATGTATTACATATACACTTAAAGATAAATATATATATTTAAAAAACATGTATATATATATTTAAGGATAAAATACCTTATGAGTTCATGTTAATCCTAGCAATTCAAATTTAGAAACACAAGTTTCAACCTTACCAGCAATCTTAAATCTGTATTTCCTTTTAATCATGTCAAAAAACTCTAGTCTCAGTGACCTCAGCATAACAACTCATTTGACCTATTCTACAATACAAACACAGTATCAGAATAACAAAAATATTACTGAAAACAGGTATTTTGTTTGTGTTGTTGTTAAGGAACATCTAAGAGATGTACATTAAAATTATTTGGAATTTGTTTACTCTGCTAATTCCACCAAGTGAATACACAGTTAAGTTCATTTATTTCATTTTACTTTCAATTTCTCAGGATATCTTTATTAATAATATAGTAATTTTGTTTTATAATTATGTAAAATGTCTACACAGTTCTAAAGTCAAATCTACAAAACAAAGTACATTCAAAGAACTCTAGCTTCTCTATCCTCCAGCCCTACGTCCTCCCTTTCTATGTAGGTGAAACTTTTTTTGAATTTCATGGTTTATCCTTCCATGGTTTCTTAACGGAGTGAATATATGCACTTACTATTATTCCTGCTTGTCTTAGATAAGCGGCAGCACATTAGTCACAACTGTATCCCTGATTTTCCCCTTACTACATCCTAGAGATCGTTCTGTGGTATATAAAGACTTTCCTTATTTCCTTATTTCACTGGTAGGTCCACAGCATATTCATCCAGTCCTCTACCATTCAGACTGTATCCAATCTTTTGCTATTAAAAATAGTGCCAACAGAGTGTATTGTCAAAATTTAAAATTTTTACTAATCAGATAGTTGAGAAATGGTAGTTTTCATTTGCATTTCTCTTATTAGGAGTAAAGGTGAGCATATTTTTCTATGATTGAGCCATTTTCATTTCTTTTTCTATAAATGTGGTTCACCTCTGAGAAAGCTTTAACCAATTTCTAAGATTGTTGGTCTTCTGTGTTTTTAGAAGCTCTTTACATGCTATGGCTATTAACCCTTTGTCTGTGATATTAGCTGAAAAATTTTTTTGCAGTTTCTTACTGTCCTTTTACTTTGCTTATGCAAAGTATACTTTGCCATGAAAAAAAAATTTCTTTAATGTAACCGAACTTATCAATCTTTTCCCTAGCTTTTGGATCTGGAGTCATAGTTAGAGGGGAAAAAAGAAATTACACAGCAGTCTCACTCATGACCACAGATGGAAAAACTCTAAACAAAACATTAGCAAACCAATTCCTGCAACATATGACCTAACTACCAAGACGGGTTTATTCTAGGAATAGTTAGTTTAACATTCAAAAACCAACCAATGTTTTATACCACATTAACAGAATAAGAGAAAATAAACTATTTTCTCAAGCTATACAGAAAGAGCACTTGATAAAATTCAACATCCATTCATGATAAAAGCTTGTAGAAAACAGATATACAAAGGAATTTACCCTGATAAACGATATCTACACCAAAGCATACTTAATGGTGAGCAGCTGAAAACCTTCCCTCTGAGATCAGGAATGAGATGAGGTTAGCCACTGTTGCCACTTCTACTCAATGCTGTTCTGGCTCTTGTCAGTATAGTAACGCAAGAAAAAGAAATACAAGGCCCAAGGATTGGAAAGGAATAAGTAAGTTTTCCTTATTCACGATGACATGATTGCATATGTAAAAATCAAAAAGAATCTAAAAAGTTATTCACATAAGCATGATTGTTGGATACCAGGTCAGTATACTAAAATCAACTACATTTTTATTAGCAAGTAACAGAAAACGAAAAAACAAAAAGTTAACCATTTACCATAACATCAAAAAATCAATTCCCTAGGAATAAATCTAGCAGAGATATGCAAAATCTCTACACACAAAACTAGAAGACATTCTGGGAAAAATTGAAGACCTAAATATTAAAGAACACCTAAATAATTATCCTATAGCAGTACAGGATAAACCCATACTGACAAAAGGATTCATAAACTAATGAAACATAAAGTCTAGAAACAGATCCTTACATACGTAGACCCTTGCTTTACGACAATGGTGGCACTTCAGGATAGCAAAGAAAGGCAATCTTTTCAATAAATAGTGCTGGGTCAACTCAGTATCCACAGGGGAAAAAGTGAGACCACCCCTACACCTTACAACTTTCATAAAAATCAATTCTAGGTGGATTATAGCTCTAATGTGAAAGCAAAACAAGAAAACTTTTTAGAGAAAATTTAGTATCTTTAAGACCGTGGGAAGGAAAAGTTTTCTTAAATAGGACACAAAAAGCATTGGGAAAAGATCCATTTTAACATTGCTTAATCAACGACTTCAGTTCCTCCAAAGACATTGTTAATAAGTGAGTGGGAAAAGTGCAACACACATAAAAAACAAGGATTTGCAGTAAGAACATACAAAGACCTACAAGTAAGAGTTAGATTTCAGTTTTTAAAAATTCAGGAAAAAGGGCTATACAAAAATGTAATGATGTGTTTTACCAAATGCAATCTTTATATTTGTTTCCAAAGTAATTAATAATTTTATTGGGTTTTTATGTATAATACTTTTTGTATCTTTGTAGGAACCCAGTTGGTGGAAGGATTCAGTTGGCTATTGCTGTGGCAGTTGCTCTCTTCCCACTGATCTCGTGGGTCTACATATACTTAAACAAGGAGATGCGGTCCTCCTGGCCAACTCACTGCAAGACAGTAATTTAAACACAGTGAAGAATCCTGTTCTTAAAATGAGTTTTCAATTTTTTATAAACATGGTTGTAACAAGCCAGTTTCCCTGGACTTTATTTCAGGTAATCTGAGTTAATACTAGAGATGATTTAAAAAAAAAATCCTAAGAACTTTTTAAGGCTGCCTACAACCCAGGACTGGATGGGACCAGTAAGAGAGACAGGCTATGACATCCTGCTGTGTCACAGTGCAGTGGGAAGGGCAGTAGAGCAAAAGTTAAGAAGTATGAATTGTAACTCAGCTTCATCACGATCCATGTGACTCTGGCAAATATATAAACCTCATGTAGATAATTCTTTATCTATAAAACATGATGGATATGAGACAGCTTACTTACACAGCTGCAAGGATTAAACTAGATGATATGAGACGCCTCTGAAGATATGAAGTGCTTACAAAGGGCTGCATGCAATAACATAGAGGGAAGCAGGGTTTGAGTAACACGACAGAAACAGCAGTGTTAAGAGAGGGCTGTACCCCGAAAGTAGGCTCATCATACTGAACTGGTACCCAGCCGTGAATTAAACGAGGACTCCAGGTGAACCAAATGAACAAGCATGTCTTGGAAAGAAAGAAAAGTTAGCTAGAATATAGGAATTTGGGGACAAAAAGAAGGAAATAGAAAATATTAATTACTTTGTAAATGAAAAAGACCAAAAGCTAGACACATATTTTGTAATGAATGTCAGAAGTAACCCTGGAGAGATTGTTCAGAGCTGTACAATCTGGTAGCCATCAGCCACTGCTGCATTAAGCACGTGAACCGTGCTTACTGAAGAAGTAGTTTTTACTTTCTTCCTTTTAATTTAAAAACATCAATTATTAGAAAACTTATGTGTGTCTGGAACACTTGTTTTAAGTCTGTTTGTAACATCTTGGATATGTGAATCTGCTTCTTCAAATGCAAATTTTATATCTAAATACAGACCAAGTATTTCCAATGAAAATTTAATGTCCAAATGGATGGATTATAAATATAAAATACATACTAGATTTTAAAGACTTAGTATAAAAAGAATGTAAAATATTTTTATATTGATTACACTTTGAAATAACATTTTAGATGTACTGGGGTAAATAAAATGTATTAAAATTAACTTTATCTGTTTCTATTTAGTTTTTAACATGTAACTGCAAAAATATTTCAAATTACTTATGAGGCTAACGTATTTCTGTTGGTCAGTGCTGTTTTAGAGTATCTGGATGGCAACTCTTTTACATATGCCAGCATCAAACTCCATAGTGAAGATAGTTTTGTGAGATTTAGGAAATATTCCACTCAAGAAGTATTAGTACCAACCATACATGAGAAGAGTGAAAATGAGTCTGGTAGTCTGTCTCTTTCTTTCTGTAGCCTTTAACATGATAGAGTATTCTCTCAGTAGTTGTTAAAGGAGGTATGTGTGTTTTTTGTTTTATACAGTGGCCACTGGACAGTCAGAAATTCTCAAGATTTGGATGAGGGTAAAGCGGAAAAAATCTAGTTGATATTTAAGCAATGAAAGTGAGATTTATTTTAAGGGTCAGTGAAATGCATATAAAGGATTTCAGTGTCCTGGTGTACGTTTAGCTTGCGTATTTGTGGTCTTTACACCTCCTTCAGCATAACTGTGAGTCAGACATGAAGACACAGACTCATCTGCAAAGTCAACACGGGAGCTAGACATCTTCCAAGCAATGATTGATTCTGTGCTTAAAAGACTGTACTGCAATTAAAAAAAAAAAAAGTAATGTTCAAGATATTCTCGCAGCCTATCTGCACCTCCCGTATCACACTGAATTCTGTAAATATACACAGTTCCTTTTTTATCGCCATCAGCACATCAAATGCACTAATTTGGTAATGTACCACCTTTCGTAAAGAATATTACTGAAATTGCTTTCAAACTCTATTTTCCCATTGAATTTAAGTATTCACAGTAAGTTTAATAGTTCTATTGTGAAAACCTCTATCTTCCCAGGCCAGGAATCTTTTTCCTCCCCATTGTCACTCTTCCTCATCTGCCACTCATTATGCACTACCTGGACTGAAGCTCAAATTTCACCTTATATTTCCCAGCCCAGAAACCTGAGGGTTCCTCACTGTCTGACAAATTAAGTTCTGAGTTTGGACTTGTCATTCAAGGCTCTTCCTTTTTCTGCTTTATTTCTTACTGTTCCACCAGCACCGTTTGGTGAATCCTCATAGTTGTTACTTACAACTTCTAAACTCGCATATCCTATGATAGTGTGCTATTCTGTCTACTTGAAATGCACCTGCACACCTATTTAAACCATTTTCCTTCCTCTTCAAGACATCCCTAGTCCCTTCAAACAAAATTAAAGTCCTCCACCATGTACCTACAATTCTTTCCTCACACATTTTTATCTAGGGTTGATTCTCTCTCACTCATGTAAAGTCAGTGAATGCAGGGAGTGCATTATAGTCGCCTCTGTGGTGGGCTGAATAATGGTCCCCAAAGATATCCAAGTCCTAATCCTCAGAACCTATGAAGATATAGGGTGACCTTCATATATCATGAAATGGACCTTCCAGGTGTGATTAAGGATCCTGAGATGGGGAGATTATCCCGTCTTATCTGGGTGGGCCCTCATGTAATCACAAGTTAAGGAAGGCAAAGGGGGATGTGACTACAAAGACAGAAGAGGAGAAAGGGATGTGACAACAAAGAAGAGATTTGAAAATGCTATATCGTTGGCTTTGCGGATGGAGGAAGGGGGCCATGAGCCAAAGAATGGAAGACGCAGCTCCAGAAGCTGGAAAAGGCAAGGAAACAGGTTCTCCCCTCCAGCCCCCTGAGAGAGCATAGCACTGACAGCACCTTGATCTCAGCCCAGTGAGAACGAACTGTGAGAGAACAAATATATGCTGTGTCAAGCTACCAAGTTTGTGGTAATTTGTTACAGCAGCCAGAGGAAGCTAATACACCTCTATACTCCACAGTGCCCTGCTACTCAGCAGGCACGCTCATGTTGACCAGTACTGGTTTTTTATGTCTTCCTGTTTTTTAGGCCCTGAATCAAACTCTTCCTACATTTGAACAGTCTCCACTCACCACTGAGTGTTTCTGCAAATAAGCCTTAGGACATATGACAGCTGAGTTAAACATGTCCCATTTGTCTTTAAAGGAAGTCATAAATTCATTTATCTACTAGTGTCATATAGCACCAACTGGGAGCCCAGAGGGAAAGCTAGCAGGCACCCAACTGTACTGGCACTTGGTCCTGTGTTGGTTGGAATCACAAGAGGTCTGCATGGGAGACCACACGTTCACATTTGTGAAGGGGCGGGGGGGGATTTGTTCACCTGTGAAGTAATTGGCGATATTTTTCATTTACAAAATAGGACTATAAACCTATAAAAGTAAAAATATGATGGGTACTCTGAGCAAAAAACATCCAAAGCTCATTCACACAGCTGGGTAAATGGAAAAGTTTACCTGAGCTTATTTTTTTATTATGTATATTAAGTTACATAACTAATACATTGAATGAATAAACTATTTGTAAAAAGTAAAAAAATCTCAGGTAAAGCTAAATACTGTCTATTTTGAGGACTATATCCCCCCCACCTCAGTCTCCCTGGTTTATTCATGCTACTTTCATTCATTTTCTTTCCAATTTTCAGCACAGGATATCCTATCTAAAAATGACATTTCAGAATATCTTATCAGCTAACACACACTGAAGCCAGTTATGGTTGTTTCTTATGCAAACAGAATACTAAACAATGAGACTGAGGATTCGGGGAGGGGAGTGGAACAAAACCACAAAGCTTAGTCATTCTCTTTCTATAAAAGTCAACAAAATAAAATCTGACTAAAAATGGAAAGCTTTCTCCTTCTTGTAATTCATAATTCTGTCTGGAACTCTGCCCTTCCCTTTCAACACCATTCTATCAGGATAGACATGAACTGTGCCAAAAGCCTGGCTGTCCGGAGCTGTTTCAATAACCCCTTCTATGTTGACGTGGTGCACACCAAAGGGATCCTCAGAGTAGCCACCATCATGCGTGTGACCGGCGAAGAAACACACCACACACTCGTGAGACCAAATGACTGCCAGGACGTCTCTGTAATTCCAGGCCAGGCACACACTGTCAGAGGCCGCGGGGTAAATGGGAAGATGGCCTGTTAGTTAAAGAGAAGAAGAGTTATGAGCCAATTAAGAAATAACTCTTTCACCAAAAAAAAAAAAAGAAAGAAAGAAAGAAAAAGGGTAAAAAATAGTACTCAGGAAAAAGAAAATGTGTATTGCTACTCATTATGGACCGAGATCAGAAAGAATCCACACATACATGAAAAACTAGATAATCTACAGCCACGTGTCTGGAGCATAAAGAAGGATGAGACAGTTCACGTCCAAGGGGAGAGAGGACACTGTACAGGAAGAAACCCTGAGATCCACAGCCTACAGAGTCTCACGATGCACAAATGCCACGGGAGACTAAGAGCATCCTGCGCAGGGCGGTCTGCAGAGGCAGCCCGAGACCAGGCAGATGCTGCACTGGAATCTGGTCTTGCTGACTTCCCTCAGGGTAACAGTGTTACACACAAGGAAAGAGCCACTCCTAAGTAAAAGGACAGTTTAGGGATGGGCCAGCGAACTATATATCATTTATGTAGACAGTGTTTTATAAAGAACTGACTTATGCCACTTTAAACACCTCCATGAGATCAAGGCGGCCATAGCAATGTTGCAGACGTGAGAACTACGTTAAGGCCGGGAGCATTCACACTAGGTTCCACAGGGGATACGTGCAAGTGGAGCCGGGAGAATTTCAAATTCCTGATGACAAGACGCAGGTGACAAGACATCAGGCCACAGTTCCACTGTGAAGTACAGGTACGACAGCTCACTGGTCTTTCCTTCTTCCCATTAAATCACTGTCCTTTTTTCTGTCACTGTTTGTTTTTATTCTGAATATTTTTGCTCTGTTTAATATCTATTACTATATAATACAAGTAAAAAAAGGGGGATAACAGAGCACACGTATGCACACTCACACTCACATACACACTGACAACCACTCTTCAAGCTTTAAAAAGGGCTTGAATCATGAATCAAGTCCCTGTAGCATCCGACACAATTAGTCACTCCCTTCTTCTTGGAACACTTGGCTTCCAAGAACGTCACAACCCCCTTGTCTTCCCACAACCTCATTGCTTCTGATCCTCACTCTCCTTTGCGGCTTCCTCACTCCCCCAGTCCTAGCAGGAGGGCCAAATGCCTGGCACCTGGGCTTCAGTACTACTTCAGTATCGACAGCTTATGGCTTGGTGAGCTCTTAGTAATTTCCGTAGTTTTAAGTATCATCTGTATTCTTTTGACTTCCACATTTATATACCCAGCCCAGACTTCCGAATTTCAGACTCATATGTACGTACTGCTAACTCGACGTCTCTGCTGATGCAAATAAGCATCTGATATTTAACAGGCACCTGAAACTTCGTATTTTCAAAACTGAACTCCTGAACTCTTCACCCAAAATGCTAACTACTGCACTGCCCCGCGTCTCAGCGAACAGCAACTCTATGCTTCTAACTGCATGGCCAAAACTGGAGTAGGCCGAATACCTGAATTGCCAGAATGAAGGTGAAGAAGCAAACGGAAACAAAAGAACATATCTACTGGCCATCTTAAACTCTGCTAAGGAAAACCCGAGGCACTCAGTTGTTACAGGTGTATTCACCCGGTGTCTCAGCAAACAGCAAAAGGGAAGAGGTAAGAGGCTGCTAGTGCAGACAGGTGCAGGGACAGAGTGAAGGGAGACGGGAAGAACGCGGGGAAGGTGGAGGGGGGCCTGGGATACAGAACACGGACTCCAGTCCCAGTAGCTGTATGATTTGAGCTATGCAGTTTAATCTCTTTGAATTAAAATTAAAATGTCTGACTCTATGATCTATAGGTCCCTTTTAACTCCAGTATCCTTTAAAGTAACAGGTACATCCTGGCAGTGGGAACTAAAATGCCGAGATGAGAGAAGTATCCCATTTTTGAGACCACTTATTCTAGAGCCAAATAGTGTCACAAGATGCCTGTAACCCCTGAGGGCACCTTAAATTTTCCAACTTTGAATGACAGACATTTGATATTCCAATGGTAGTAGCAACATCCCCATTCCATCTCATGTCCTCACCACATCAGTGAAAGATTAATAAGGAAAAACTACATTTATAGAAATAAAATTTTACATACTCAACTATCTGACTAGCCTGTCATTTTCAAAGGGTTTTCATGTTCATAACTTGGTGCAACATGGAGAAAACTGCAGTCTGTATGTTCAACATTTGTCCAGTCTCGGAGCTCATAGAAACAGGAGCCGGAATGGAATCCAGTCCCTGTGACCCTCAGTCCCAGCCCGTCCATCATGCCACACCCATTTTAAACAAGAGAACTAATCTCAGCCCCTAAACCAAGCACAACAGCCATACTGCAAATCCAAACTCAGTTCTTCATGTGTGCATGTGTGAGTGTGTTTGTCAGCACACGCACACATCTGCACGTAAGTATATTCTGAGCAACTCCAGATTCCTGTAATATCTGAAGGCAGTATGTTTGTGAAAAATGATTCTAAACAAAAATAATAAATTTTATTTCGTTACAATCACATGGTGGACACAGTTGTAGACCTGCTGGATGGCTCACACACACTCACCTCCTGTAACATCAGTTTTTTTCCACCTGGGCAGCAGAGGCCTCTGCTTGGTGGCCACTGCACTCATAGGTAGGTCTCCTGAGGCTAGGATTTTGTCTGGGGCCTGGACGGCATTTTTCACTTAAATATTAGTACATAAATTGATCCCATTTGGGGAAATTCTACTTTGAAACGTAAAAGGCCAACTTACAGGCTCTAATATACGGCAAGATGTTTTTGTTACTTTATAATTCTTTCCTGAATCAAGCTTAAATGTTAATTTTATATTCAGATTGTTTTTCAATAAGAAATTTTAAACTAAGCATTCATTTTATAGAAAGGGGACACCACAGTATTAAATATTGGTAGTATGCTTTAAAACCTAACTAAACCTATTCTCTAAAATGCTAGTGTAACCAAATAATGTAAATACTTACTCACAATCACCACCTTTTCTTGGTTTCTGTCAGAGAATGTAAGAACTTCATTTAACCAGTTCAGCTGTTCTTGGCTGAATCCGCCATTAAACTGGACAAACTGGGGCTCAGAAAGTCCTGAAATGAATTCAGTATTTTAGACCCATCAAATGTCAGTTTTTCCCTCATTTGGGCATTCAAACTTAGCTACTCTGGGGACACATATATTTCTTTAGCAATATTTGGCAGCAATTGACTTAAAATAGGAGACCACAAGAATTTAGAGCAACATCAAGCACACTTTATCTTACTCCTAATCCTGACGCTCCTCTGCTACTTCCCTAGCCTTCCATTACGTTGAAAATAAAACAGACTGTTTACTATGTCCCCTGACTCACTACAAAATCACCTTTTACCCCATGGGCTCTTCTGTGTCCTTCAACAATGTCTCACTCTGCTTTGTGCCTCTGTATTTCCGTCTTGAATACTCTGCCCCACCCGCTCTTCTCAAGGATGACTGTCACTTAGGTTTCAGCTTCAATGCTTTTCTCCTTACAGCTCTTTCTGGCCACCTAACTAAAATGGTACCCTTAGTCCTCTTCTATAATATTATTATTATTACTTTATTTTCTTGGTGGCATTAATCACTTATTTGTTTCATTTATCATCTGTCCTGCCCACTTTCTTCTCATTTCCCCGACTCCATCCATAAAAAAAGTGGTAGTCAGTACTGCCTACAGCTCTGAAGAAGCTGCCCTAGAAAAAGCGCCCGGCCCAGAACAGGCACTCAGGTATCTGTTAGATAAAGGAATCTTGAACCAACTGCCACCAATCCATGTGCCATGAGGCTTGTGAGAAATTCTGACCCTGAACAACACGACAATATACTTTTACCTTAATTGTCCATCTTCCTGCTGAATAAAAGGTAGCTGAAGAATTTAAAGACAATGTATTAGATTCTCAGCTCAAAGGAATAATTCACCTTGAGGACTATTCAATTCCGTATTTGGATTGTGCTCCCTCAGTATCTTCAGACACTGCTGGAATTTTGGAGAAGACTGGTCCACACCCAACACACTCATGTCATAAGCATCAAGTAAAATGAACCGGAATTTAGGGAACGGCACAAAATGATAAGCGTAATAACTCTCTGAAGGCATAGTCTCAGGATGACGGGCAATCTGGTCTTCTAGAAACCTTGTGTTAAGTTTGGAGTTTGTTAAGTAGTCTCTGCTGAAGTTATAGAATTCATGATTTCCCCACGTGTGATGAACTGGGACTTTCAGCGTTTGGAATGTGTTCAGAACAAGTTCCAGTGACTTTTCTGATGCTTTATACTGTGCATTATATCCATCGATGATGTCTCCAAGCTGAAGTACACAACAGGGTGGGCTGCTTTCTTTATTCCAGTGTTCGATAGCACACTGTAAGTGAAGAAGACTGTGACTGTAGTACCTCCGTCTGCTCCCCTGGAAATTATAGCCGTCTTCTAAATCAGCATACTGAATGTCTGCTATAACGCCAAAGGAGAAGAGTTCTGAACTCTCACTTAGCGGTCCAGGATCAGGCTTATCATCCATAACCTCCAAAGTTTTCTAAATAAAGTAAAAAAGATAACTAAGTTATAAACATCTTAATTTTCTAACTGGACTGGAGAAAATGGCTAAATGAATATTAAACTCAACAGTCAATCCACTAGGTAGCTTGGTATAGAGAAAAGTGTATGGACTTTAGAGTCTGATGGTCTTAGGTCCAAATTGCCAAGTCCTAAAAATGCTTCAATTTTCTCATCTGTGAAATAGACGATAACCTCTGTTCTCAGAAGAGCAACAATTTACAAAAGGGTAATTTATTGATGAACAGCCCTTCTAATTTTAGTAAAGTCAAATACAAGTCTGATGTAATTTATAATTTTTAATAAATATACACCAGTTTTAAACACACACACACACATATGCACATCTTCCACAAACACCAAAATAATTCTATCAAAAGTTCAACATTTTGCAGGGGGTGGGCTGGAACTGAATATTACATGCATCTACTCTACTTTATACATCAGTTCCTGCTATGGGTATATTGTGTCGGGCTGGATCTTTTCTCTTTGCTGATGGGTAGGTCACCTGAAATAATTTTCTCATATTTTATATCTGAAATGACAGTGAGAGGCAAAAAATATACCATTTTACAATTTTAAACAAACAAAAAGTCCAACACAAAAACTATGATGTTGAGGTGACTATTTTC
Organism: Camelus bactrianus; assembly: GCF_048773025.1. Lineage (NCBI taxonomy): Eukaryota > Metazoa > Chordata > Mammalia > Artiodactyla > Camelidae > Camelus > Camelus bactrianus. The sequence goes on from NC_133554.1 coordinate 5,475,773, forward strand.
ATTTCTGTGAGTAGTGGTTCCTGGTTCTTTAACAGGTGGATTCAAATTTGAATCAGCTCTTTAAATACCAAATATACACTCCCCTTCTCTGTAACCCAAACAGGAAATATGTAGTCTTTTTCCCTTATACAGGATCTCTGCCCTGCCTCAGTGGCCGACAAGTAAGTACACACAATTTAGACTTGAAAAAGCTATTATTTTATTAGATTGTTAACAATCTAAATTTATAATCATTTGTAATCTCTTAAAAGAGCCAAGAACATTAAAGACTAAAGTCAAAATCAAAGGCCAAGATCCTAATTTATCAACCATTCATGTTAGAAAGGCTACAGTAATAAACTGTGCAGTGGTGTCTAGGTTTATTAAAACCTAGTTGTTTTTAAAAATTCATTTGGAATTTCTGAAATTACTTTCGACTCCTGTTCTCCAGTCGTGTGCCCAGTATTCCTACTGAGTTCATGTTAACCCTCTACGGACACGTGAAATCCCGCCACGGTGTGCGTATCAGAGGTGGAGGGGACAATTCTACGACTGGCCCTTAGGGCCAGACTTTGACATTTTTTGTGAATTAGGGGCCTCTTTTCACTCTAAAACTGTTGTCATTAATGACACACTTTCTATCTGATCTACCCAGTTATAAACTTAATTTCTCCCTTAATCTGGTTGGGTATAATTAGCCCTAAATAAACAGGTAAAAAAGCACCAGAAAAAGATGGAAATGCTGAAAAATGGCTTAGTATTCTTATACTGTTTTCCCCCCCAATTTGTTCATTTCTTCCTGCAGTCCCCACCTGAAAACCCCACTAAATACCAAGTCAGTTATTATGTATGAGGGTTAGCATAGATGAGATTATCTGATTTGAATGGTGAACTGAGATACAACTACATAAATACAAAACTCATCTAAGCTGAAAATCTCTCGTCTTACTAGGTTTCAATATTTGGAATTTCAAGTTTAAGTAAGGAGAATCAAACCAGAAGATAATTTCGCAAGTGTCTCACTGGAACACTATTACCAATGCTTAAGAGAAAACAGCTTCTGGGAACGGCTTTTATCCCCTGCCAGATAAGCTTGTTTTTCTCTCTAAACTCGGAGACTTTATACTGAAAGTATGTACTGTGGATCCCCTAGAGGGCATTTAGTCCCAATTAATTTGATCTTGTCCAGGAGACAGCTGTCATTCACTTCCTGTTCTGGTAACAGCACTCCAAGTCTCCCAATTCCTCACTCTCAGTTTGTGTGGTTTGACCTCAACCCCCAGCGCTGGCCTATAAAAGCCCAGTTTCCCTCGGGTCAGTTCGAGGTCAATAAGCGTCAGCTCTGGGACTTTTGTGGGAACTACTAGCAAAACTACAGGAACAACTCCTGCTAAACAGATAACTGTGTAGAGGTGCCGGGGGAAAAGTTAACTGAAAGAAACCCAACCCAGAAGAAACGAATGTGCATGATGGAAGGAAACCAAGTCCTGGAAACATTAGGTGAAAACCTGGAATCGCCTGTCCCTGCCAGAACTTGTTCACTTAGTTCTGTAAGACAATAAAATCTCCTTTGAGTAAAGCCAAACTGAATCGGCTTTAAGATTTCTGTCACATGATTCCCAAAGCCCTGTCAGATAAACCTTCTGCTGAAACAGTTTAATTTAGGAAAACTCCAGGACATATGAAGATTTGCCAACTTTTTTTTAAAGTTAGGCAATGTGCAGGGGCCACATGCTTCAAAGCAGTAACGTGTTCCAGAGTAGGAAAGAGATCCAAAATGCTCAATACATATAGCTTTTAAAGATAAGGTCAAGAATACAAAGTATGCAATTTTATTAAACAAAGAAATTATTTTGAAAAAACAGGGACATATTTATACTGTGATCTGTTAAAGGAAAGATAAAAGGCATGGGAGGAGAACAAGGCCATGTTCAAGGAAAGATAATTGGGATCAGGAATGAGTGAGTCAGGGCAAAAAGAACCAAGTGGGCAGGGAACCGACTCTCCTGACTAGTTCAGAGTCCTTTATGATACAGGGAAATGCCAGAGAGACTGACTGTGGTGGACAGAGAGATCAAAAACTCAAAGACACCTCCAATGGCAAGATTAGAACAAGCATTCCAATGCCACAGAACTTTTTCAAAATACTCCCCATCCTTCACCAAGTACACACAAGAAAGGAGATGAGTACAGGATAACTGTTGAAGCTCCTAATGGGTACATGAGGTCTATTATCTCTACTTCAAAGCATGTTTTTAAATGTCTATAATATAAAGTTTTTAAAAAGCATTCTGAAGTTTAGGGAAAATAAAGTCTAGAAGAATTAGAAGACCTAACGAAACAATCTGCTTTTGAAAAGAAAGCAAAATAGCAATTTTGAGAGAGTTTCGCCTGCACTACTTACAGATGCTAAGTTAGCCTAAGTCTCAGTGCAGAGGTATTATGATGAACTGCTGAAAGCTGTGAAACTAAAGGCCTGGAACTGATTGGAGTCCCAGTTTTTTCTAGAGCAAAACAACCCCCATCGCTTGTGAGATTTGACTGAGTTATAACACAGTGATCTACTTTGCATATCATAAAGCACTATATGCATGTTAAGAAAATTATTTTTAATTATATATCTGAAAATATATCTGCCTGTTGAACCTCAAGATGAACAAAACTACCATAATTTTTATAGACCAGGAAAATGTGGAAAACTTTACAAGACTTCCTCAAAAAATTCCTACAAAAGGTCATGGTGCAGGATAAACCGACAGCATTCTGTGAAAACCACATTAGGCATTAATGATTTTCAAGAAGGGAAAGAAGTACCCAGAGATGCTTACTTGCAGAAAACTTGCTACAAGATGATACAATAACACTTCTATAATAATTAAGACTGGCAGAAGGCTGAAGGTTCTTGTAGTAAGCCCTTAAGAATCTATGACGAACTTGTGAAGACAGACAGTCCTTCACACTACTGTCAAAGGAAAAAACTGTGACAGTCTAGACATTAGTAAGGAGAGACTTTGTTAAGAGGAACTATTGTAATAAATGCTCAAAACCTGAGACAAAAGTATCTCAGGGAAGGGATTGGTGAGCCAAGTTTTTATACACTGACCCCAAGGGACAGGTGGCTGTGGAAAGAGGAAGGGGCAGCCTTGAAACTCACTTGTACTAAATACTGTAGTAACAGGAAGGGTGAGGCAGGAAATATTTGGGGATAGGCACACTGTTGGGGGAAAGGGCCGGGAAGGTCCCACAAAGTCAGACCGAGCTGTCCTAGTCAAAACAGCCTAAAGTTATGTCAAGAACAAAATCTGATCAGCCTTGTCACTACTGATAGAACATCAGATATTATCTAAATTGGAAAATCAAAACAAAACTCGGGTGACCTTAGCGGTTTAAGAGTAGTAATAAAAGTGTGCCAACCCCAAAACAATGCAGGAGACTACAAATAAAGAGTTTATTTGGGATCTTAAGAACTGCATTCGGGAGAGACAGACTCAGGTAAAACTGAGTGTTCTGGGGAAGAGAAAGAGTCAGGGGCTCTTAAATACAAAAAGCCAGAGTTGCCTAGTGGGAACTGACTCTGATGTGAGTCAGGAAGTATCTCTCCTTAAAGAATCACGAATTATTCTAAGATAGGGGTCCAAGAAGTATCGAGTTTCTGGCACATTTCTGGAGAACTTCATTAGGACAGTAAGTGGTCAAAAGCTCAGATTCCATCCAGGCTGAGACGTGCATCCTGCGTAAGTCACACGTCTTCAAGGGCCTCCCAGCCCCATTTCAGAGCTCTCTTAGCAATGCCAACACCATTCTGATTTTCCTTTCATAAGTGATAGGTTTACACCAGTGTTTTAGGTATCCTTTAACACTAAAGTTTTATGGGTCTATGATGTCAGGCTCAGATGTGCTGTTAGCAATTCATCCAATGTCTAGTTATAAAATACCTACTTTCAGTAAGGAACTGTTTTAGATGATAGTATTTTATTTAATATTATAAATTTAATATGAAAGAGCTGTATAAAAGTGCTCTGGTAAATAAAGGGTCAACCTATTTAAAGAAAAAAATCACTCTGGGAAATAAAACTTAACAGACCTGAAAACAACACTGAATTCAGTTTTAATTTTGTATGATGTGTGTCTGATCTGTTAACCTACAACTGAGCAATGATGAGTGATAATTTTATATGTTCACTGCCTGACTAAGCAACTTACTTTTGTGTCTTTTTTGTCCATTTAAGGAATAACTTCCCCCTGGGGAAACAAATGCACAGAAATAAGAGGGTACAAAAAAATCTTAACCATAGAAACTTCGTTTGATTAAAAACGATTCCAAATGCCGAGCGAGCATTTACTTTGAGCAGATATTCCAGAGAATTCCAACTCAATCAGGGCATCAAGAAACATGGGTAGTGACAGACTACAACCTTACTGCGTTAGAAAGCAGAGCAGCACACTGGCTAATTCTGCCAGTTCACAGAAAATACCATGTTCCAGCGCCACCATCACGGGGCACCAGTTGCTTCTGCCTGTCGGAGCACGCAGGAGTGGGATCCGAAGTTAAGGAAGAGCATCAGAAGGCGATTTTTTTTTCCTTTTTCTGTATTTTGCAACTCCACCAAGGAGGCAGGGAGGGAAAAGGCTAAGACTGCAGATGTTGAGACAGAAACAAGGCAAGACAGTATGAACACGAGTTAAACTTTCACAAGGAATGAAAAATAAACCGACGAATGTTCTCTGCCTCGTTAATAGAGAGGGCTTCTATAAATACAGGCATATATAGCTCATGCAGTTTACCCAAACAAGATAAGCAGCCCCGGACAGAGAACCCATCAGCAAACTTTCAACCACCAAACTGAAGGGGTCAGGGGCGTTGGGGGGCGGGGGGCATTTTAAGGAACTGGGGCCCAGGGACAGCAAGTGAAGGCTTGGGACATGACGGAGCAGAGACACTACTTCGTACAGCGTTGTTTATAATTATGTTCCTTATAACCTGGGAATTAACTGGAAGTTCAGGCAGTTCAGTCATACAAGCCCTTGTCACCCTAACACTCAGATCCTGGTCAGAAATGTTTTTATAAGTCAAACATTTCAAGCGCGAGGGGTCTGCTTCTTCGTTAGGGGTGAAGAGCGGTCAACGACCCAGCAACGCCCCTTGGCCGACCTCCAGCCTGGCCTGGCCGAGGGCGCCTGAGAAGGTGGGAACGCGGGCTGCCGCGTCCCGCCCGTCTCCAGGCGCTCTCTTCTGAGGCGGGGGGAGCCCTGTGGGGAAGGAGCGGCTGCAGTCGCCGAAGCCCTGGGCCCCCCGAGCGGCGCTCAGGCCCGCCGGGCCCAGGCCCCGCCACTCAGCCCGGCCCCGGAGGCTACCTCCTCCTGCGAGCCCTGCTGCCCACTCTGCCGCCCGCCCGCGCAGCTCCCGCCCAGCCCGGGCCGGGCCCGCCTCCCGCCGCGAGGACCCACCTACCGCGCGCCAGCTCCTCGGCGAACGGCTCTTGACTACCGGCTAGGGTACCGCGTCACCAAGGAGCGGAGCGGAAAGAACGGCTCTCCCTCACTTCCGGAGGAAGCGGAAACGGCGCCGGAAGCCGAGGGGCGGGTCAGAGGAGGCGCGGTCTCACAAGCTGATGGCGGGGCTGTTGCAGGCTCCCGGCCGGGTCATGCAGCTTCCGAGTCGCCAACTTTGGCGTCTCTTGCCTCGGGGACTCGGGGTTTGGGACCCGGGGGAGGGGACCGCGAGGGTTTTCCTGAGGCGACTCTGCGCGCGGCCACAGGAGCCGTGGCGGGCCTCGGGGCTCGCTGGCCGCTACCTGAGGAGCCGGCCCCTCAGCACGGCGATGCCGCCACCGCCGGGGTCGTCGGGACCTGAGGCGAAGGGCAGCAGAGACCCCACACGCCCCTCGCAGCCCGGGGTGAGTGCACACCTGGAGCCCTGCCTTTGCTTGTCGGGTCTGTCAGTCAGCCCTGTGGCCTTCCCATCTCTTCCGGTAGTAACCTCAGAAACCGCTCGACCTGGCCTGAAGTTGTCCTCAATTCCTGTGTCCTCCTGGGTCACAGAATCTCATCCCACGTCTCCCTGGGTTTTAGTTAGCATTGCGCCGAGAAAATAAGTTTCAGGTGTTCTTAAGGACCTCCACCGTGAGTTTTCCGTGACTGAGTCAGAGCTTTTTTTTTTTTTTTTTTGGTGTCAATTGACTCTCCCTTCAGAGGCTTAGTAAATATGTTGCAACTGAGCACAATGTGGGTTGTAGTTCGTGCTGGGCATGCTTTTCCTCTTTAGTTCTAGTTCTGACCTCAAAAGAACTTAGAGCCACTACCCTCTAGTACTAGGTAAGAGAGTTGGTTTTTGGAGCTGGAGGAAAGTTAATGAGGTAAGCCTAGGTAGCGGGCATTTTACTTACCGTGGGATTTGGAAGAGTACAAAGAAGTTGTTGACTGGGGAGGGGGAAGGCCCAGCCTAAAAGTTGAGAGTTATGCTTTATTTGGCAGACTTTCTGAGGACTTCAAGCCGGGGAGGCAGCCTCAGATAACTCTGAGGGACTGCTCCGAAGAGGTAAGGGAGGAGCCACGACATATAGGGAGTTTTGCAACAAAGACCAGGTAGTCAGAACATCAAAAGATTACTGTTAATTAAAACCACTGGCAGGGAGGGTATAGCTCAGTGGTAGAGTGCATGCTCATGTGTGAGGTCCTGGGTTCAATCCCCAGTACCTCTGTTTGAAGAAGAAAAAAAAAAAAAAACAATTACCTCCCCCACCAAAAACACAAAGTAGTTAAAGGAAATCAGAGAGCCCTAGTTAATGAACTTAGCACTTTTCTAAGTATGGGAAGATACAAAAGTATGGGCTCATTGAAAGCATTCCATTGATATGCACTTTAGCTATCTATGGCCAGTATCCTGTTCTTTCCCATTCTGAGTCCCCTCAGGGTGCACCATTGCGGGTGGCAGCAGTGGTTGAGGGCTTGGCAGTGGGCAGCCCACTGTCTCCATCTTGAGGTCCCCTGGGCTCACTGTCTCGGGAGGCTGGAGTGGCTGATGTCTTTGCTGATACGGCAAGCAGCATTTTTCATTCACAAAGTAATGATGCAATTTGCAAAAGGTTCCACTTTTAGATCGCTTCTACTTTGGCTTTGTTACTTCCTGAAGCCTAGTTGGGTTAACCTCTCAAATTTATTTGGTTTATTTCTACGTAGTCTCAATATCAGCACAAGCAAGTAATTAACTGGTTTTAAATCAGCCATTCGGATCAGGGTCACACATACTAACAGTCACCGTACTTGAGCTTTGGGTCATTTTTCACTTGAAAAGAAATTGACTTAGGGAACATTTCCTTGGAAATAAGTGCCTTCATGATTGTGTTAGGAGCCCAGATGCCACTGCAGCCACAGAAACTCTCAGTGTTTTCTCATCTCAAACATGAAACATTCTGCCCATTTAACGAGATCAGGGCCTGTGTATGGCTATATTTTAAACTAATGTAATAAATTTAGTATGACTAAATGTTTGCATCATTTTTATTTTTGAAATCTCTGCCCCAGTAGCCTGTTTCCTGGAAGTCTTTAGCCGTCACATTTGCTATTGGAGGAGCTTTACTGGCTGGAATGAAGTACTTCAAGAAAGAAAAGACAGAGAGTAAGTACATATCATCTGGTCAGCTCTGAATCAAATCCTTCCTGCCTATGGACTAGCATCTTTCTGTTGTTGTTCTTAAGCTTTTTAATCTTGAAATAATTTTAGATTTACAGGAGAGTTGTTAAAATGACAGAATTCTCATATATCTTTCTCTTACGTTCCCCTGATGTTAACATCTTATGTAACCACGGCTCATTTATCAAACTTCGAAATTAAAACTCATACAATACTATTCACTAAACTACTAACTTGACTTGGATGTCACCTGTTTTTCCATTGTCTTTTATTTGTTCAGGACAATACTGTCTAACATGAAAAGACGTAGCGTGGACAGATTTGACTGTGGGTAGTGAGAAGTCCAGGGAGTACAAAGATGACTAAGGTGCAGTCCAGCCATTGACGTGCACATGACAGTGAAACAGACACCGAAGTAAAGGATTTCACTCGATGAAGTTCTGCCAGGCCAGAGGGAAATTCACAGTCCTCAGAGGGCCAAAGGAAGGCTCAACGTACTGCAAACCACTGAGTATTAGCGAGGGACAGGCCAGAGGCTGTCCACGGATGATAGAGAGAGATGGGAGAACCTGGCTGGGATGCCAGGAACTGCTCTGGATTACCACTTGAAGTGTTTAGAAATTGTTTACAAGAACTTTATATTTTAGAGACTATTTCAGGACTTCTAAGATTTGTTTTAGAAGTTTCTAGTAAGTCTTTACAAAGTAGAACTTAATGTTTTGAGTCTTTAGAGAGTCTCTTTTGATGCCATTATACAAAAGACAATGTTTAAGTCTAGGGGTGAGAATTCATAGGCTTTAGAACCTTAGGAATATAAGATCCGTATTGATATATAGACGTATTTCTTTTGCGTAACAAGCAGTTTCACAATGAAACAAAACTGACAAACTAGGAAAGTAGTGGTACGGTTCTAGAAAACGCAAGCTTCTTTTGACTTTAGTTTGGGATTTCATCTTCAATTAATAACATTTTGTTGTGTAAGAAATTGTATTATGAAGTAGTATTTAAAAAGTGTACCCAAAGTGCTTCATCATCTCCAAATACTTTATTGTGTGTTTCAGTCATTTCCCTAAAAAGTCTTAGATCCTTTTAGTGGAGGATGGTATTTAGAAGTTAGGATATGAGCTCATTGCTATTGGAGTGTGTCTGCTCCTGGGTCCTTTCAGTGGACAGAGGTAGGAGTCTTCTCCTCGGTCCTCTCAGTGGACAGAGGTAGGAAAGAGATGTCCATTTACAGCTACACTTATTTCTGTTTCTATATATATTGAAGCTGTAAGTTCATACTGTACCTCCCATTTTCCCCAATACCTCATGGTTCATCCTAGTTTTCTCTCTTTCCATTTTTCTAACTCCTTTTCCACTTGTAACTCTCTTATCTCAGTGTATTTATTTATTTGATCAGTCCCCTGTATGTAACTAAGTTTCCATCGCTGCTGTCCTCCCCGGTGCAGCTGCCCTCAGCACACTCAGGCTCAGGCACCCACTGCCAGGCCGCCCGCCTCGCCCACTTGGGCTCAGACATTCTGCTCTGCCGTTCGTTCCCCCTCCCTCCCTCATCGTGGCCACGCCTAATGGCTAAGGACTGAATTGTTCTGGAAGAGGAAGAAATATTTTTACCACTTTCTTTTCTTATAGTCCTTAATATATACAATAGAATTTTATTTTATTTTATTTTATTTTATTTATTTTATTTTATTTTATTTATTTTATTTTATTATTTTATTTTATTTTAATTTTATTTTATTTTATTGTTGTATACTTATTTTTTTTAAAGGTTTTTTAAGCTTCTTGAAAACTGAAGCTATTTCTTTCACATTTTGTGCCCTCAGTCATTAGTATAGTATGAACCATAGATCAGTCATTTGCATATTGGTGGTTAGATTCACTTTTTTTTTTTTTTTGGTGTTTGTCTGTTTAAGAGCTGGAGAAGGAACGGCGGCGAAGCATTGGAAAGCCTTTACTTGGGGGCCCATTTTCCCTCACAACTCATACTGGAGAGCCCAAAACCAATAAGGACTACCTGGGTCAATGGGTATTGATTTATTTTGGTTTCACTCATTGCCCTGATATCTGTCCAGAAGAACTAGAAAAAATGATTCAAGTCGTGGATGAAATAGGTAAGAAAGCCATCTCTTACTATAAAAAGTACATGTTGACTTGATGTCCTTAATGTTACTATGCTTTTCATATTCTTACACTACTGTTAGTTGGAGGGTTGTAATTATTTTGTTTGTGAAAACGTAAGATCTCAGTATTAGATTTGTTAGCTGCTATGATTCCCTGGACTTTATTCTTCGCCAAAGGAAGCTTGGTTTTTGTGTGTGTGGTTTGTTTTTGTTTTTTGTTTTTAGTTATTTATTTATTTATTTATTGGAGGTACTGGGGATTGAACCCAGGACCTCATGCATGTTAAGCATGTGCTCTACCACTGAGTTATATCCCTCCCCACAAAGGAAGGTTGCTTTGATGCTAAATGTTTAAAAACGTCAGTGTGGTCTGGGTCTCCCTTAACTCTGCTTTGTGTCCCTTCCTTTTTGTAGCCTTCCATCACAGACACTGCCATTGCCTTTTCCCCGGTGACTGATGGTTAGACTAGGAAATCTGTGGTATGGTCTATGATGTACATCCTTCCTAAAATGAATTGCTCCAGGAAATTCAGTCCTTAATAGTTTACCTCTCCTTTGAGAAATGGTGGGAGGGAATCCTGCAAACATTGGATTGGATTAGGAGACAAGATATGCGCCTGATATGATTTGAGTAATGCATGTATGCACCGGTGCAGGGATTTGGTAGAATATTTGTCTAATCGCACCACAGATGTGTATGGATCTGCTTTTCCCAGAGGCTGTCCCCTCCCCTGTCATCTGACATCAGTGTTAGATGTCCCTCTGTGTTGCTGTAGGGCACTCCCTCCCTACATGCTACCATAATTGCTATTTGTCTTTTCCCTTGGAATGTGAATGCTGACTAATGAGAGTTTTCTTTCAGATAGTATTCCAACTTTGCCAAACTTAACTCCTCTTTTCATCACAATCGACCCAGAGAGGGACACAAAAGAAGCCATCGCAAATTATGTGAAAGGTGTGTTCGATTAATAATGCTTCACATCTGTTTAGCTCTTAGAGTTTTTGAAAGATCAGCTCATTTGAACCTTGCAATGCCTTGTGAGATAGAGAGGACATGGTACGGTCACCAGTTTTACAGGTGGAGGGTAAGATAAGGCTCAGAATTGTGACTACGGCTGGTAAGTAAATAAATAAGAGGTCTCTCAATTCCTGGTGCAGGGCTCTTTTTAATTTTGTCACAGAGAAAGGGTTGAACTTGGCCTTCATGTATAACAAAGTAAAAGAGCCTTGACTTGAGAAGATGCATTTCTTCTGCCTCCAGCTTAGTACCTCATTCTCTCCTTTGTAAAATTAGGACAGACAGACATATGCCATGAGGGTATGTTCATTGGGAGATTAAAGAAAAATTATTAAATATAAACATATTTTGAACTCAGCACATATATTGCAAATCAGAAATAATAATGATAAACATAATTATTAATGGAAGAATTTCATTTCCTCTCAATGTGCAGTTTAAAACCTTTTAGAAGTTACTTTTAAAAACTAAGTTATGGTCGAATTAAAGGGTGAATATGTAAGTTCTTATGAGCTTGGGCAAGTTGCTTAAATTTCTGTGGATTCAGGTTTCTTCAGCTGAAAAACGTGACAAGAATACAATCTGATCAGACAGGTTTTATACTAGTGTGGGGAGCATGGGTGCTTAAAATTCGGGAGTTTGAATTTTAGTTGTGGCGAAATTGATTTGAGCTACTGGTCAGAAGGACTAATGAATAGTTTTCTATTTATTTTTATTATATGACACCTTCTGATTGCATATCCTCCAAAATTTTGAGTTATTTTAAAATGTGTTTTGAGTAGGACCTGCTGTATCTTTTAATTATTTAACACATGTTGAGAAAGAGTTGACATACAGTAGAGGACATATTTAAAGCGCAGTTTGTTACCTTTTAACACGTGTGTGCACTTGTGAGATGGTCACCACGGTCAGAGAGTGAACATATCCATCACCCCCAGCCAGCTCCTTGTGCCCTTGCTAATCCCTCCCTCATGTCCCTGTCCCGCACCCACCTCCTGTCTCCAGACAGCCACTGGTCTGCTTTCTTTCTATGTAGATTAGTTTGCATTCTCTAGAAGTTTATGTAAATGGAATTATATGATATGTTCCCTTTTTTTTAACGTCTTCCTTCAGCATAATTATGTTGAGATTCACCCATGTTACAGTGTGTCAATAATTCATTCATTTTTACTGCTGAGTAGTATCCCATTGGTGGACGTTGGAGTTATTCCCAGTCTTTGACTATTACCAATAAAGCTACTAAGAGCATATGTACAAGTCTTTGTGTGGACACAGGCTTTCCTTTCTCTTGAGTAAATACGTAGGGGTGGAGTGGCTGAGTCATGTGATAGGTGAATGTTTAACTTTTTAGGAAGCTGACAGACTTTCCCAAAGTGGTCATACATTTTTACGTTCCCACTGGCAGTGTATGAGAGCTCCCACTCCTCCACATTCTTGCCACATTTGATAGGGTCAGCCTTTAATTTCAGCCACTTCAGCAGGTGTTTGGTGGGATCTCATTGTGGTTTTGATACGCATTTCCCTAACGACTTTTAATGTTAAGCATCCTTTCATGCCATTATTTGCCATCTGTTTGTCTTCTTTGGTAAATTGTCTTTTCACATCTTTTGCCCATTTTTATGGGGCTGTTTATTTCATTTTCACTTAACTTATTTGCTTCTTATTTATATTCTTTTTAACATTTTTTATTGATTTATAATAATTTTACAATGTTGTGTCAAATTCCAGTGTAAAATATTTTTATTTATTATTGTATTATTTAATTATCTTGCTTTGGCAGTGAGGGGGGAGGTAATTAGGTTTATTTAGTTTTAGAGGAGATACTGGGGATCTAACACTCATGCATGCTAAACATGCGCTCTACCACTTGAGCTATAACCCCCCCCCCGCTTCTTATTTATATTCTTGATACAGTCTTTTATCAGGTGTCTGATTTGCAATATTTCCTCCCAGTCTTTGGCTGGTCATGTCAACCACGTCTCTTGAAGAGCAGTTTCCCGTTGTGATGAAGTTCAGTTTATGAGCTTGTTCTTTTGCGGAAAATTCTTTTGTTTTGTATGTAAAAAATCTTCAACAGGAAAACAGTACCTCACCTGAGGTTACAACAGTTGGTTTTCTCATTGAAGTTGTAGTTTTTAGTATATATGAGCAGAATTTATATCCATGGTTTGCAGGCTTGTCAGAAATTTGGGCAGTAGCATAGTTACTTTTGAAAGCACTAAAAAACAGGTATAACCCATTGGGTGATAAGTGAATTGCAATTTAAATGCATGTCACTGGCAGTTACTTATTATCACACATTAACCGAACCGTAAACACCCGCAAATCCGTACCTGACAGAAATACCACAGCCTTACTGTAGTAATGTTATTTAACAGTGCATACCTGCATGGCTTGATGATGCGATCATTTCTAGTTGTATTTGGAGGGGAGGGAGATTTTAAAATACTCAGTTTTAGAAGAATCACTGCAGTTTCAACAGTGTTTTTAAAAGGTTTGGATGTGCAACTAATGCAGGCTTCATTCGCCTACCCTTCATTTACTCACAGTGGAAAAGAAAGACAAGCTATCTTGCTTTTCCAGTATCTGAGCAGTTTTTCAATTTAGAATGAATTAGTCCAAGGGAATGAAAATAGTCTTTATCTACCCTTGGAAGAAGGTTCTGCTGTTAAATACTGGACTCTCAGCTCGCTAGTCTGATGAACCCAGGTATTCTAAGAGGCTTTCCCCGGCTTACTTACATAAATTCAAAAACTTAGCAGTAAATGCACACTGTGAGATTATTTGCTGGAAAACGAGATACAGGTATTTTGACCTGGTATGAACTAATTGTGAGCAGACTTTTTTCTCCTATGATACAATGGAAAGCTGTACTGCTTAATTCATAATAATATTTTTAAACTTAAGCATATCTCAGAACTACATCTAAGTATTTAAAAACAACTAAATTAACAAAAAATGTGATTTAAATAATTGGAATATATTCCCTCCAGCTCTTCACTAAATAGTCATGAGAGAATTTGATTTACACGTTACAAAGAACTAGCTTTTGGTTTCATTTCCCTTCTCTATTGATGTCGTTTTCAGTTTCATTGATTTCTGCTGTAATTCTTTCCTTCTGTGTACTTCAGATGTTAATTTGCTCTTTTTCTAGATTCACTGATTTTAGATCTTATCTACTATATGCATTCAGTGCTATAAATTTCCCTCTTAAGCACTGTTTTTGCTGCAGTCCACAAATTTTGATAAGGTGTATTTACACTTTTGTTTTATTCAAAATATTTTTAAATTTCTCCTGAGATTCCTTTGACCTGTGTTTACTTAGAAATGTGTTTGATCTCTGTGTGTTTGGGGATCTTCCAGCTATCTTCCTGCTGTTGGTTTCTAACTTACTTCCAGTGTGATCTGTCTTGGTGGATGTGACATGTATTACATGGGAGAATTTTCATTTGTTGTATGTGAATTTCTTCCTTTGAAATGAAGAAATGTTTAGGAAGAAAGTGGAAATAGGGCTGCTTTATAACTGATACTGTTCTTTGAAGTAGGGATGGTTGTTTTGCTTGCTTCTTCTTTTTCACTGTGTTTCTCGTTTTTTATTTAGAGTTTTCTCCCAAACTGATTGGCTTGACTGGCACAAAAGAAGAGATCGATCAAGTGGCCAGAGCATTCAGGGTGTATTACAGCCCTGGCCCCAAGGACGAAGATGAGGACTACATAGTGAGTAAATGCTCAGCTTTCAGCCCCTGGTCCCAGACATTCATGTCTCTTTAAGTGATGACTGGCTTTAAAAATGAAATGAAAATGAAGGATAACCTGAGATTATGGCAAATTCTGTAGGAATTAGGAATGTTTAAAAGAATAGTAGAAGTATATATTTTTTAAAGGGTGATTGTTTAATTTCTATTCACTCTTCCCATGATTTAATTGCCTGTTTTTCTTTTCTGGTGACATGTAAAATTACAGGGCAATATGAAATCAGTGATACATTAGATTTAATAGAATATAGTAAAATCATTTGGGGGCAAAGCTTATTTTAGTTTATAAACATTGTATTGGTTCTGTCTGTCCCAGTGAAGAGGCATAAAAAATATGCTCCCTTTGAGAAGCAGTGTTAGGCCATGAGGAGCTGCATTTTTGTGTTGAATGAGTAAGAATTCTGAAAAGCAAGGGGAAAGAAAGCTATAGGCACATAGACTTTCTATAAGGTTTGTTTTCACATCAGCTGCATGCATTTGCATGATTTTTGTATTCAGTTGCATTTGTAACTGTTATGCTCCGCATAATTCATCATTTAATACATGCTTTTTAATGATGAGGAACAAATTCTGTGAGGTTGAACTTCTGCAGCTCTCATATTAAAGAACCATCTTTACATTCATCAGCACTGCTCTGGAGCCCTGAGCTCCTGCCCAAGCCATCTTGTTCCTCCTCTGGTCAGCAGTTTCACAGTGAAGCACCAACAAAGTGCGTAAGCACCGCCCCTGCCCGCCCCATTTCCTTCTCAGTATGGACGTTTTCTCCTGTCACATGAAGAGGTGACAGTGTGTTTTAGTGTTATTTCAGGTCTTTTCCTCACTGGTGCTCTAGTTTCTGTATAATATTGGTTGGACACAGTGATTAACCATCAGAGCCTTTTCAGCCCCAGAGCTGGTTTTGCAGAAAGAAAGATAGTCAGGACCCTGAGTCGTTGATCCACCGGCTGCTCCCAACCAAGAGTGATGTGCAGAGGGGCGTCTCACAGTGGTGCTTTGTCTCTATGGCCCAGTGTGGTTTCACCATCACCTTTGAACCTGGAGTACACTGTGTGTCCCTATAGCCTTTGGCCTAAATTAAAAGCTAGTTTCTGGTCCCTTTGCCTTAAGCCCATATGGTAATCTTAGTTTCTAGTTCTGGTGCCTCATAGACCTAGGGAAACTTGAATTCATGGGAGAAAAAGATGAGAAAAGTTGGCATTTTTCCTTATGCCCTAAGTTTAAGTAAGTCACTTAAACCCGACTGTCAAAGCAGCAGCTTGAGGAGGAGGGGGACAGAGCAGGGGGGAGCGGTGGCCGAGGGGACAACGTGGGCAAAAAGAGCTTTGCAGACTTTACTCTCTGTATGAAAGAGCGCTGCATTGACTGGTTTTGAGTTTAACTTAGGATACTAGTTACAGCGGTTGGGTTAGTCAGTCTGACCTCCAGTGTTGAATTGTTTACATCCGTGCAGTGGTAAACTAGTAACAGTCCTTAGTCTTATGCTTGTATAGCTCATAATTCTTAATTCAAATTTTACAGATTAGACCAAACAGCCTACAGAACTCAAAGCATTCAGTTAATGTTACAAGAGATACTTTGCTGAAACCAAAGCACTGCTCACCACAGGAATGTGATTTGGGTCAGACTGCTGTCAGATACCCAGCTCTTCAACTGCCCCTCATGGTTTTTTATTTGAAATACTTGGAAACCTTTGATTGTGTAGCCTGCCTGGACTGGTTGGTCCTGACTTAGTAAGAGTATATCATTTTCTCGTCTGACCATAACCAGTAAAGTATAGATAGGTGCCAGTGAGCTCATTAACATAAATCACAGGTTTGGGTGCTGGGATTTGTACTGAAAGGTAGTCATGCAGATAATCCAGAATATGGATATTAATTTTTTTAATCTTAAAAATTAAAATGCAAATACTTAAGTCTTATGGAGACTTCTTAGACCCTCTAGAACACATCCCAGGCCCCATTTTGAGAAATTACTGGTCTACTGCTATGACAATGTGTTGTTTCGATAAGAATCAGTGAGTTCATTCCTATACATTTCCTAAATCAACCAATAGAGGGAGACACTCTCCAGCTTCTTGGGTTTTTCAGTAGTATGACTTATGTCCCTCTAGGTCACAGATTCTCATCCATAAGATGGTATGGAAACTTAAGATTTAAGGACACGTAGGGAATGAAGGAGTGCCTTAAAGACTGAGATGTAAAGGAATGAGGTTTTCTCAATCTCAAACAAAAGCAACGAAGATGAGCATCTAGCCTTGAATGCTAGTGGAATCCACAGACCAGCGTGTGGGTAACCCGGGCGTGCCAGACTGTTAGGATTCTGCTGAAAGTTAACTGTGCACATCATTGCATTATATGTATAATATTACAGTTTTGTGTTAATAAGGAAATACTTTTGCAAAAGAGTACAAATAGTTCTGAAACCTACAAAAAGATGTTCAGTTTTAGTCATAAAAGAAATGTGAATTGTATAATGTGATGGCCAATTTTTTCACCTGTTAGATCAGAAAGGCCAAAAGTTAGAAATACATTGTCAAAATCAAATTTGGGAAAAGAGAAAACTCTACAGCATTGGAGTGAATTTGGGACAGCTGGCACTTTCACGCACTGTGGTGGGAGTTAAACTGATAGGCCTTCTTCAGAGGGCGGCTTGTCAGCATCATCGATATTTAGAGTGGAATGCTTTTTAGGTTGGAGACCCCGCTTTTTAGAATTTATCCTACAGATATAACCTGCAGCATTGTTTGTAAAAAGACTGAAAACCAAGCAACCATTTTTTTAAAGGCCGCTGTATATGTACTGATAGAGAACAATGCCTAGTGTGTTGCTAAGTGAGAAAACAAGTATGGTGTGTTGTTCCTTCTGTGTAAAAAGAAGTAGGTGCAGGGTGCAGGGTGCAGACATGCTGATATATGTGGGAGCGGGGTTCTTTGGAGGAATACAGAAGGGACTGGTAGCAGTGGTTCCCTTTGAGAACTGGGGGACTCGGAGTCCGGAAGGAGTGGAAGACTCATCGTCTGTGTACCCTGGATGTTCCTCTGTTCTTAGTTATGTGCATACATTACCTTCCCCAAAGGCAAAAATTACATCTGGATGTATGTGTACAAACTTGCACGGTAGAAACAGTGTCTCATGGCTCTCCAGCGTTCCTGACAGAGATGGTGGCAATGCGGTGATGTGAAAAGTTTGTGGACTTTGCAGTGGGGCAGGTCTAGGGTCGGAGCTTGCTCTGGCACTGACTAATTACATAACTTGCCCTTGAGCCTGTTTTGTCATTTGAAGGGGAGTACAGTACCCGTGTCCTGGGTTAAGGTAACACGTGAAA
Source organism: Camelus bactrianus (assembly GCF_048773025.1). Taxonomy (NCBI): domain Eukaryota; kingdom Metazoa; phylum Chordata; class Mammalia; order Artiodactyla; family Camelidae; genus Camelus; species Camelus bactrianus. Next base: position 5,493,608 of record NC_133554.1, read on the forward strand.
GAGCTTGTCAGCCCACGCTAGTTTCCCTTTCCTGTTCCGGGGATTGCTAGAACTTTGCATTAGAAACAGGTGGTGGTCTGCTCTGCCCACAACCCAAGTGGACACTGAGACATGACCACTGACTAGGCTGACAGATACAGGTAGAACAGTATTATGTATTAGAAAGTAATTTATACGAAGAACACTCATAAGTCCAGCACACACTGAAATTCTGGGTTTTGAAGGGGAGAGAGAACAGATAATAGAAAGAATAGAAAAAGGAAGAAATTGGGAGAGAGGAAGGTGTAAGCTACGAAGTAAGTCTTGATGAGACATCTGGAGACCTGATTCCAACTCTGTGTCAGACGACTGCAGAAATGCAGGTCCCCGTCCTCCTCCCTCAGTGAATTATTCTAAGACATGCGAAATCCCCAGCTGTCTGAGCCCTTTGGGTACACATTCTTTCCTTATGTGAGGAGGCAAGTGGCTCTTTGCATTTGCTGCCTCTTCGTGAATGGGTGTATAAAAGCACGATAACCTCACAGACATATCAAGTGTATTCGAGTATGCTTGGGGATGTCTCCAGTTTGGTATGTGTGATCACATTCCTGTCTCTCTGTCTTGCCAAGTAGCAATCAAGCCTGGAATGAATTCCAAGGATTCCAAGTGCCAAGTCTTCTGCTCATTTAAAATTGGATTTGTAGAAGCTTGTAACTAAAAAAAGTCAATGTCTGATCTAAACTTTAGGTAGAGCTAGCAACATTTTAAGAACTTTGCCAGGAAAATGGTTAATGGATTTAAGGTGACTCCTAGGAGGTGGAGCGTTTATGACTTCTGAGGAACTTCCGTGTGATTTGCTTCAGGTTCGACTTTTCAAAGTAGTTTAAATATTCCCCAGGGAGAACACTCATTTCCGTGTTTCCATTTGATATCAGGACTAAGTACTGTATTAGAAGATATATATATAGTGGTTAGTTTTCTGGCTTCCTTCTCATAAAACATGGTAAGCAGAATTTAGTCAGTAATGATTGATAACCAGTTCTTCTTAAAACATTAAAGAATATACCCAAGAACTTAATTAAAGTAATTTCTCACCAGCACTTTTAGTTCCATGTGATATCGCTATCTCTCTGTAACACGGTTAAGGGGTCAGATGAAATGTTCCACTCCTTCCCAAGCAGGCATTGCTGTTCCACGGGCACTGGCGGTTCTGTGAAGACCAGCCCCAGCCGTTTCTTAGACGTGTGTTCTTTTCTCAGAAATTGTGTGAATGAGTATGTTAAGGGTCGAACCAAAAGAATTCCAGGTTCTAGCTAACGTGTCAAGCAAGAGTTAGGGGCAGATTTTGGTAACACCGAAGGTAACGTGTCACTGTGAATTTACTGTAAAAGGCTTAGGCCCATTCGGTAAATTGATGCTACAGAGGTTACTTCCCCATTCACATGAAGCCTCTTATCCTGCAGCGTTTCTTCAGTAAAATAAGCAACTTGTTCTGGTGATCTTTTTATCATCCCCCCTCCCCCACCTTTTCTCTGCAGGTGGATCATACAATCATCATGTACTTGATTGGACCAGACGGTGAGTTTCTAGATTATTTCGGCCAGAACAAGAAGAATGCAGAGATCGCTGGTTCAATTGCTGCGCGCATGAGGGAACACAGGAGAAAGAGCTAGTGGCCAGGGCGGTGCGGCTGCGCAGGGTTCTCCTGCTAACGAGGAAGGAAGCTCTGTCTCCATCCCGGAGCCGGTATATACACACTTACACATGCAGCCTATTGAGTGGCCTTCGTACCACGAGAACAGCTGAGTTTTGGACAGGGTGTGTTACCCTTGGGTTCAGCCAGGATGGATTCTTAGAACTGTAAAGATTAGAACCAAAAGTCTCCCAAAAAGTCACCTTGAGACCAGAGGACCAAGTTACCATGAAGCCAGTGGAATGGACCTCGGGGAAGGACCCAGCCAGAAAAGGCACAGCCAGCACGTTTCCCCATGAGAACAGAGCCCTCTGATCGGCGTAGCTTCCTCTCCCGTGTCTTGGACCCTTGCTCAGAAAGGCTGTACTGCGTTCCCAGGAAGAGCATCACTTCCACAGCGCCCTTGCTTTCCTTTTTGAGTTCCTGGTGGTTGATAACAATCAGTTTAGGCTTTCTGACATTCGTAACCAATCTTTGCACTTGAAAGCACAAGTATGGTCTTCCCTGTTAATGAATCATTGTGTTCCCCTGTCAGCAGGTGCTGATTTTACTAGTGGAGAGGATGTTGTTGGGCTGAACCATTAAATAAGTTTCCTTAGGGATCTTTCATTTGATTTTTATCTAAATCCTGTGCCAGGCTTTCGGGGACCTGCCAGTGGACATGAGAGGATGTTGATCATGTGATACAGGGTACTTTCCTGCCTATGCAGGATTGCGTTGGGTCTGAAATAAAAATGTGCTCAGTTTTGCAGCTTGGACGAGTGTGACCTTTCTCTTGGGTGCAAAAATGGCAGTACACGGCTTTCAGGGGCTGAGACCCCCAGACTTGAGGGGACAGGTAGGTGGGTGCTTGTTAAAGTGCAGGTTCCCAGGCCCTGAGATGGAGAAGGACACAGAGACCTGACTCACACCTGACGCCCCAGGGGCCTCTGTTGCAGCGGCCTGGGGACCGGGGTCAGGAAGTTGTTTTGTGGGGGACAGGTTTCAGTTAGGGTGAGTGGGGACCCAGCTCATTTTCCAGCACATGGATCCGTAAAGTGCTGGGCACACAGCCATTCAGGAAGACGCTGGCTTTTGTTTCTGAACTTAACTTCCCTGGTGTCTGGGCTTGATGCGGATCACCGTTCTCCTTAAAGCTGCTGCAGAGCCCTCTGGAAGTGTCGGCACATCCTGACAGGTGTGGCCCCCCCCAGCAGACAACAGGCGTGTCAGCTGTGTTCTCCAGACTCATGACACAGGGCTGTCTTTTGGGTTTTAAATTCTCTTTTCAATATTTATGTTAAACCGACTATAGATATTTATGTCGAAGTATGTGAAAAAGAACCATCTTAAACTAGTGTTTATGGGCTGAGTTATATCCCCTGAGTGTCTAAGTCCTAGCTCCCAGCGCCTCAGAAAGTGACTGCGTTTGGGGATAGGGTCTCTAAAAAGGTGAGGAAGTTAAAATGAGGCCTTTAGCGTGGGCCCTGATCTTAGGAGGAAAGATTGGGACACAGGCAGAGGGAAGAGCATGTGAAGACAAGGGCCTGCAGAAGAAACAAGCCCTGCCCACACCTCGATCTCGGACTGGGAGACAATAAACATCTGTCACTGAAGCCCCGGGGCTGTGGTGCTTGGTTCCAGCGCCCCAGCAAGCTCATCCAGTGCTGTTCTCCTTTTGGATTCCTTAATAAAAAACTCCAAGATTTAGTTTATATTAACTTCAACTCAGAAGTAGTTGGCTTGGAATGACTTTTCTAGGAACCTTGTCAAGAAGGTGAGGGACTTAGTGGTAAGACTAGTCTCATATAACAAAGAAGATCCTCAGTATCTAAAATGCCAGACATTTAAAAAGATGGTCTGTTTTAAGCCACAGGACGTTTGTGTGGATCACTGCTGCAGCTTGCTCCAGAGCAGATTCTGTCTTCATTCTCAGCTGTCGCAGGTTGGAGCTTGTGTAATGGTCCAGAAAAGGAACAGAAGCTTTTGAAGGATCCTTTTGTTCTTCATTCCAGTGTCAAGTTTAAAGGCGTAGAAGTATGGAAAATGACCTCAGAGATGATGTCCAAATATGTTTACTCAAGAGGGGACAATCCCAGAGATTAAGATGTTGGCCTTACTTCTGAACCTACATTAGAACTCAGGCCCCCATTCTAGTCATGTCCCTGCTTGTCCCACTGCTGCGGGGGCGTTCATCATGACCTCGTAAGTCCAGACAAAATGGGGGGCACCATGTGGGGCATGGGGCAACCTTTCAGCTGTGAATCTTGGGAAATTAAAATCAAGGCTGCCTCTCCACAATGTATCACTTGCAGACCTTGACCTGGGTGGGTTACAGTGTTTTCACTGGACTCTTCACTGGAACTAATATGTTAAGAAATGGCATTTATTTGAAAATTAGCTGTCTGTGCAATATGCCCAGAAGTACTTCCTGCCTCTGGCTGTCTGTGAGTTGTAGGAGTCGAGAGTCACTGAGCACCAGTAAAGTGCCCGTGTGGACTGGATGGCTACTGTGAACCTATTCAGTGATTTGAAATTGTGAATGCAACCTGCATAAGGTATTTTAAAATATCTTTTACTGTTTTTAAGTACAAAGTTAAAAAATTAAATTTTTCCAATTACCCACTATAAGTAATTGTTTTCTCGATTTTTGCATATAGCCCAGTTTAAGTTTGTGTGTGTGTGAGCTACCCTTTCAAAGAACAGTCACACACAAGCATTTTTTCATTCTTTCAGCTTATACATTCTACTCATAGGTGTGAGTTACATGACTCTGTAAAGATATGAGTAGTTATTCCTATTTATTAACAAGGTGCTATTAATAACCTCCTTGGCTATGTATTCCTTAATAACCCCTTTAGAACTTAGGAGGTAATTTTTTTTGGCTTTTGTGTGTGTGTGTGTATATATGTATATATATATATTTTTTTTTTCTATTTTATTGAGTTATAGTTTACAGTGTGTCAGTTTCTGGTGTACAACCTAATGCTTCAGTCATCCATGAACATACATACATTCATTTTCATATTTTTCACCATAAATTACTATAAGATACTGAATATAGTTCCCTGTGCTATACAGTATGAACTTGTTTATTTTATATATGTTAGTATCTGCAAATCTCCAACTCTTAATTTATCCCTTCACCCCCTTTCCCCCCTGCCCCACCTTGGTAACCATAAGTTTGTTTTCTATGTCTGTGAATCTATTTCTGTTTTATAAACAAGTTTGTCTTTTTTTTTTTTTTAGATTCCACGTATAAGTGATATGTGGTATTTTTCTTTCTCTTTCTGGCTTGCTTCACTTAGAATGACAGTCTCCAGGTCCATCCATGTTGCTGCAGATGGCATTATTTTATTCTTTTTTATGGCTGAGTAGTATTCCACTGTATAAATATACCACAACTTCTTTATCCAGTCCTCTGTCAATGGATATTTAGTTTGTTTCCATGTTTTGGCCGTTGTATATAGTGCTGCTATGAACACTGGGGTACATGTGTCTTTTTGAATTCAGATTCCCTCTGGATATATGCCCAGGAGTGGGATTGCTGGATCATATGGTAAGTCTGTTTTTCGTCTTTTGAGGAATCTCCATACTGTTAGATTGTCGAGGTTTATCTCATTGTTCGTTCTTTCAGGGGACTTCTCTTGTTCTTTTAATTGGGAGTGGTTCCTCTGTATCATTTTACTTATATTTCTCTGGCTCTGGATTTAGGAGTATCAGTTATTACTGTGGTCTTGAAGGGCTGTTCTCTTTGTTTTTATTTAAAGTGGGGCTGTTCCTTTGTAGACTGTGTGTCTAATAGTTTTGTTGCGAGGGCTGTTCTTAGTGTGGATGGTTGCCACGGCTGTCTTCGTGAGTGTTGGCTGTCATCTCTTTGACTGGGGATGTGGCTGGTGGTGTGATCAGAGCCCGCCCTGATTGCTGCTGTTGAGTGGGGCCTCCTGTTTTGTTCTGTGCTTGTCACAGCCTTGACAGAGGCTGGGTCTGCCCCCCTGTTGCTGGAATAGAGGGTTCTAGACTCATTTCTGAGCTGTGGAGTGTGGTAGGCGGGGTTAGAGCGCTTCAGCTGGGAGGAAGAGTTGCTGAGTGTACGTCCGCAGGAGATGTCCACTGGGAAGTGCCCTCTGTGGTGTTGTCTGTCACTTGTTATACGGGCTTACAAAGTACTCTGTTGACACTGCATTCGTCCCTGCCTTAACTGCTGGAATGTCAGCCACCCTCTGGTGTCCCCCAGGTTCTGGGCCCCCAGAACCACCAGAACAGATCCGCCAGTGTCAGGTTCTAGGATCTACCGTAGCATGAAGTCACACACCTGAATCTGTGGTGTGCCACAGGGTCAGCACAGACCCCAGGCCTGCCTCCGCGCACAGGATGGTAGGCCGGCCTGCTGTAAATCCCGCCATGCGCCGAAACCCTGCTCACTACCTTTCCCAGAGACATAGGTTCACAAAGGCACCAGCAGAGCAAATCCACCTGCTCTGCCAGAGGTTGTAAACAAATCTCAGTGCCACCTGTGAAGCTGCCTGGCCCCTGCATTTGGATTCAGCTTTCAACCCCGCCTCCAGGCAGCATGGCCCAGCCCCACCTCTCTTCTCGAAAGAACAGAGCAACAGTGGAGCCACATGCAGACAGCAGCTATGGTGAGGAGGTAATTATTTTATATTCATTTTTAGAATGTTATTTTAAAGTTAATTCGTCCTTCCATGATGATAACAAAAAAATTTGGAATATATGGAAAACTTGAATTCTCGAATCACCATTGTTCCACCACCAGGGAACCGTTTGGATACATGTCTTTTGAATCTTCAACTTTAATCTTTTCTTATACCAGAAATCCACCAATGTGTTCCTTTAAAAAATCAGCCATGACAGCTCAAGCTCAAGTCTCTTTAACCACCACTCCCCTCCTTCCTCACAGTCACCTGCTGTTTAGTGTTGGGTGGGCATCATCCCAACGTATAAGGGGTCTGCTTGGGCTGTGTCCAGGCTTAGGGTATGAACACTCAATTAAACGTGTCACCACGTGACTAGCACAGTTACTGCTCAGTCTTTATGTGACTTATTTTTGTTACATTTCTGTATAGTTAATATTCTTGAATTTGGTAAATATTGAAGACAGCCCAAAATAGCTCCCTCTTGCCAATGTTAGGTAGTGGATTAACTTGAGAAAAAATTAGTTTTCAGGGCAAACTTCTGCTGTCCCCTCACTGCTCAGCACAGACACAGCCACACCCATTACTGAGTGGCGTCGTGGACCACAAGGCCAGCAGCCCTCAGAACCGCAGGAGAACCGCAGGCCTCGGGCTTCCCTGCAGTGCTGGCGGGTGTGCGGCGTGTGCACACGGCCTGGCTCCACTGTGGTGCGTTGCTCCTCAGGAGTTCATCGCATAGAAACTAGCCTGGTTTCCATCCTGACCGTGCTGGCTCAGCCAGCCTCTCGAAGCCTCACTTTTCTTACCTGTAACCTAGACATAACAGCACAGGTGTCACAGGGTGGGTGTGAGGGTTAAATAACAGCACATGCTCATTGACGGCTGCCGTTAATTTTGGTCCTGATGAGGGCGGTGATTGGGGCTTGCTTGAGAGGTGTCAACAGGGCGTTTGTTACGAGTGTTCTCCACCCTCCCTGTGTCCCCCCCCCCACTTCAGCCTGCCTCGCGGATCCTGATTCCTGAAACTCCCGCATCTTCCGTTCCCTAGTCCCCCCAGGTCCTCCACCCTGATACACTTATCTCATAAGCCTGCAGCTGTTTCGTCACCTTGTCTTCATGAACTGTTCATACCTGCTTTCTTAAAGGGTATTCAGATTCAGAGAAAAGCTTCTTGGAAAAACCATGAGGTTCAAAGCAGAAAGTTTGGGGCGCTTGGTCCTGACACAGGAACAGCGGGGCGTGAGTGTATCTGTGGTGAGAGCAGGCTGCTCGGCGGGGTCCTTCCTCTGGGGCCTGGTGATCCATCCTCCCGGCACCAGCTGTGACTGTGGCTTTGATTCACTTAGGAGTCTGAGGGGGTCATAAAAGTCACTCACCCTGTGTCCTATTTCAGGAGAACATCTCTGAGGATATTTAACTGAAAGAAACCTTGAGTTTTCTTTTTTCTTTTTATTGTGGGAAAATTTAAAATACTCAAAGAGTGGAATAGTTCAGTGGACCCAATGTGCCCGTCACCAGACTTCGGTAGTTACCACCGTGGCTAGTCCTGCTTCACCTCCGCCTGGTCCCGCACGTGTGCCCATCAAAGAAGACCACCTGTTTTTTGAAGACAATTTCACTGTCACACCAAAAGAGGTTTATTTATTTGGGCTTGATATCAACTGTCCTGTTAGTGAAAAGTTTATAATTGGGTCCTTTGCTTTCAGGGAGCCAGGACACCTCATTGTGGAGAGATGTCCTGTCCACACTGCACGTGTGGCTCTGGGTTTGTACCCAATCAAAGAGGACACGAGGGGCTTCCCACCACTCCCACTCACGGGGGGGCGGCATTCGAGCCGGATGGTTACTGAACCAAACTGGGGTCCCGGCAAGTTCCCGTAGGGTCTTGCTCGGTTACAGGACCAGGTTAGAAAGCCCAAACCAGTAGTCTTGGTTTTTTAATTTGTGGAACAGGGATAACTGATGAGCTGCGATGCTGTGAAAACAGGGAAAGCTAATCTACAGTCGTAGTCAGAACAGTGCTCACCTGTGGCAGGAGGTGGGCGGTTACTAGTTGAAAAGCACAGGGAGACCTTCCGGAGCCATAGAAATGCGCCGTAGCTTGATCTGGGCAATGACTCATGCAGCTAAAAATGTTTTAAGTATAAACTTAAAAAGATGAATGCGTCTGATTGTATGTGATCTGTAACTCAAAAAAAAAAAAAAAAAAAACGGAGGAAGGGGAGAAGAGTTCCTGTGAAGGGTACCCTGCGAGGTGGAGAAGGCATCGGCCGTCACTCAGCAACTCGCTGCAGCTCCGGCGGGGACACAAGCTCAAAGCTCCGCCAGGTTGCAGGTAAGAGGGGACTGAACGGAGACTCTGCGGGCTTTGACAGAGCAGTGGCGGGATGCTGGCCAGAGCGGTCGGGCTGGGTGTGATGTGGGCGCTCTGGAGAGGGTGACCCCTCATCCCCGCTCAGCCGGAGGACGCGGCTAAAGCTGGCACAGCCCTGAGAGGCGGGGTTTGGTCAGAGTTTTGTTGGGGGGTGGGCTTGCGGGGACCACAGTGAGGAGGGGGAGCAGGCATGGTCTCGTGGGCTGTGAGAGATGCATGTACAGGGCTGAGGCCAAGTCCCTTTATATGGAAAGGCCAGAATGCCGCCCCATAACTGAGCCCCGGGAAGCATTCTCGGGCGAGTCCGCGGCTGGTGGCCCCCTGTCCACGCTCCACTCAGGCCGACACAAAGGTACAGGGCAAAGCCCGACTCTAGACGTGTGGAGAGCCTCCCAGTCTCGAGGTTGTGCTAAGTGGCTCGGCCTCTACATCTGCTGGGCACCCAGGTTTCTGCCGTGACCTTGAGGGTGTGGCGGTGTCAGACGTGGCCCTGACCACCTAGGACGTCCTCACCATGTAGGAGAGGGCGGGCCCGAGCAGGACTGCCTGCAAGTTTGGAGCAGAGCTAGTCTCGTCCTAGAACTCCCTCTGCAGCCTTGCTGCCCACGCGTGGTCCCTGCACGGCCAGGATCATGTCACCAGGAGCTTAACAGGGACGCCGAGTCAGGCTCCATCCAGGCCTCCTGAATCAGAATCTGGTCTAACGAGACCTCACGTGATGCTCATGCACATTAAGGTTCGACAGCCACTGCTCTACAGCACATCAACTCCCCACCGCACTTCCGCAGCGCCCACTAATCCTCCCCTCATAGAGAGGAGAAGAGAAAAAGAATACAGTAATTCATCGTCCCCCGACCAGGAAGCTCTTTAATTAATTCTGCTTCCATGAAACATAATTTGAAAGCCTCTCAAGTAAGCAAATTCCATTTTCTGGTAATTATTTGATCACACTCCATTTAAAACTTTTAATCAAAGACACGTTCCCCAGCAGAACTTCTGCTCAGCCTAGGTTACCAAGGGTTTCTCTACTGAGTTACTATAATTCCAGCAGAAAGCAGAGAGAGGCTGTTGGGCTAGCCTGCGAGGCCTTCTCAGGGCTAACTGCAGTCTTTCCATTTGAGCGTTTTCACATTTTGAATTGAAACCAGCTGGAGGGCCATTTGACCCGCAGTCCTCCCTCCAGCAGTCAGGCTGATGAGAATGGCTGACAATGAAAAGAAGCTGGGAGAGGCTCAGCCTGCCCGCCCCCTGGTCAGCTCAGGCTCGGGGAAGACTCTTAGTTACAGAAGAGAGTGGGGCCATGGAGCCCTGCAAGAATCAACTTCCACGCTTAACACGGACAGCACACAGTGCCTAATTTAGTACGCACAACGTATACCTCAATCAACTTTAAAAAATTTGCAGTGGCCTTTTTTGGAGGCTCCACAAAAGGATTCTGAAATTAATCTGGAAAAATGAACGTGAAAAATAGTTCAAGGAAAGATACAGGAAAGGAAAGGCAGGAAAAATCAGAGCAAGGAGAAAAGACTTGCCTCACCAATATTAAAATGTTACTAAGCTATAATGATGTTTTGAAGTGCAGTGCTCACTCAGCATTTAACAGACAGATCAAGTCACAAACAGAAGTGTAGACAGACGGGTGTTTCATAAAATTTTACTGTGTAACCGACATAGTGTGTTTTACTGGTGGAGATGACTAACAATAAGTATTGGACCTTAGTGAACTTCAGAGAATGAAAACAAGGGGTTCTAATGCTCTATTCTCCTTTAAAATGACCATGCCCCCCCCCACGTGGGATGCTGAGGGGCCGCATGGTCGGCCAGCTCACAGCCGGGCTGGCCAGAGCTGTGCTCTAGAACGGGAGCAGAGGAAGGTTTGCTGATCAGCAACGGGAGCTGAAGCAAGAAGGGCATGATGAACAGGGGCCAGAGGTGGCCCCTATGAGCCACGTGCCAACTGCAAGGATGAGTACAGACCAGTCAGCAGAGGAGGCCTGCGGGGAGAGCAGGGAGCAGGTGCACGGAGATTAGTGAGGGCGTCAAAGTCAAAGGTCTCACGTGCAGCATCCAGTATACGTGCATCTGGTTACTGGGAAGTTGTACCCGTGCCCCTGCACAAACATGTTTGGCAGGGGGTGCCAGGGACTGCATATGGGGGGGGAGCCAAAATTTGAAAGGATGAGATAGCAAATAAATGGTATTATTAGCACAGGTGATAGATGCAGGTATTTGTCTTACTGTTCTATAAACTGAATGTATATTTTTTATATCTTACGTATGTTTGTTCTATTTTCCTATAAAGACTTAAAACATATATGAACATAAGTAGAAAGGCAAATACTTTCTGCCCACACTCCAACGCTGTGTGTGCTCCTGGGTCTGGAGGCCAGTGCTTTAGAGTTCCTGGGCATCTGGGTTTAGATCTAGCCTACATCTCCTCTGACAATATCTCCCCACACCACTTCCTTTCCCCGGAGGTTCAGAATGAGCTTTGTTGTTTGTTTTGGGGTTTTTTTTGTGACAGTAAGAGGGCAACTAAAATGGTAGCGAAAGCTTCCGTAACCATGATGTAAGGCAGGAAGCACAGAATAAATAAGTCATTGCTAGGCTTGATCACAATCAGACATAACAGAGTTACCATCACTGACGTGTAAAGAATATTCACGAATCCATAAGGAAACCGAAGAGGAACACACCAAGATAGAGCTAGGCACGGGACATAAAAAGTTCAGAAAAGAATATCAAATAGATCACAGCTGTACATACGTCTCCCCTCCCTGAAGAAAAGCATTACTAGTGATGAAATAATGCAAATTAAAACAGTGGGATCTTTCTCTCTTGGGTTGACAAAATGCTAAAAAGAACGTTGCCCATTAAGGATGAGGGTTTGGAGAAACAGCCTCATGTAGAACTGGTGGAATTTAAAGTGTGGCAGCCTCTCCGGGTGGCAGTTTGTCAACGTACAGCAAGTCCACTGTTCCATCTCTATTCCTGTTTTCCACAAAAAGAACCATAGGTTTGCCCAAAGATCTGTTAACTGCAACATTTTTGTAATAGTAGAAAGTGGGAAGCAGCCTACTTGCCCAGCTATCGGGGAGCTTTCAGATAACCCAGCTACAGGGGATAAATAAACCTTGGTACATTCATCAGTGAAGTGCCACAGAATCATGAAATGGAGCTGTTGTTTCATGTTTAACGGTAAGGAAAGTTATCCACCATATGCTTCAGTAAGTAAGCTGCAAAAGTTTCATCTTTTTTTTTTTTTGTATAAACACAAAAAATAAATACCAAAATGTTTTCAGTAATGATGGTATGTTTATGAATGACTCTTATTTTCTAATTTTTTTATCCACTTTATTTTTAAATGTTTTTCATTTTTCAGTTTTATTAGGTAGAATTGTTATAATTTGACTGCACATGTACAACATATTGCATGTAAATACATATATACAATATACTGCACATTTTTTTAGTTTACATATATGTACTGTTCATTGTTTCTAAGAACAGTTTAGAACTTTAGCTTTTTAAATTTACATAGTTATCAAAGGAATAAAGCCAACCACAAAATAAAAATCAGCAGAATGCAGTAATCCAATCATAAAGGACAGTTAAATGTGCTTACACACATTCAGTAAATCAGTCATCTAAGTTATAAATAGCAAGTAGTTCGTGTCCTTTTTTTTTTAAGAGTCCACATATAAGTGATATCATGTGGCATTTTTCTTTCTCTTTCTGGCTGCCTTCACTTAGAATGACAACGTCTAGGGTGTCATCCATGTTGCTGCAAATGGCATTATTTTATTCTTTTTCATGGCTGAGTAGTATTCCATTTTATATATTTATATATATATACACACAGACATATATACCACATCTTCATTATCCAGTCATCTGTTGATGGACATTTGAGTTGTTTCCTTGTCTCGGCTATTGTAAATAGTGCTGCTGTGAACATTGGGGTGCATGTGTCTTTTTGAAGTATATTTTTCTCTGGATGTGTGAGTGGGATTGCTGGATTACATGTTAAGTCTATTTTTAGTTTTTAAGGAACCTCCATATTGTCCTCTATAGTGGCTGCACCAGTTTACATTCCCAGCAACAGTGTAGGAGGGCTCCCTTTTCTCCCCCTCATCTCCAGCATTTATCGTCTGTGGACTTTTTAATGATGGCCATTCTGGCCGGTCTGAAGTGATACCTCATTTCGTTTTGATCTGCATTTCTCTGACAATTAGTGATGCTGAACATTTTTTCATGTGCCTATTGGCCATTTGTATGTCTTCATTGGAGAATTGCTTGTTTAGGTCTTCTGCCCATTTTTGGATTAGGTTGCTTTTTTTTTTTTTTTTTTTTTTGATATTAAGTTGTATGAGCTGTTTGTTTGTATATTTTGGAAATTAGTCCCTTGTTGTTTCTCCCAGTCTGTAGGCTTTCTTTTCATTTTGTTGATGGTGTCCTTAGCTGTGCAAAAGCTTTTAAGTTTAATTAGATCCCATTTGTTTATTTTTGCTTTTATTTCCATTACTCCACGAGCTGGTTCAAAAAATATATTGTTGTGATTTATGTCCGAGAGTGTTTTGCCTATGTTTTCCTCTAGGAGTTTTATAGTATCTGGTCTTACATTTAAGTCCTTTATCCATTTTGAATTTATTTTTGTATATGGTGTTTATTTTCTAATTTTTGAGGATCTCTTTTCTAAACCTGCCTAAATGAACATATGTTAACTCTGTAATAAGAAAGAGGCGTTATTAGAAAAAATAACCTCATAGCAGGAAGACAGATACTTCCCCCCATGTCGGTTTTGCTCCCACAGTAGTTGCTCCCTGTGGTCCAGTGTTCAGGAGGAGGTTGAAGCTGTGACCAGTCTCTGACAGTGTGTGCCCTGATCCACTGACGACTTCTGCAGGGATCGTGGGATGAGGCAGTAGCTGCCGTGGTCTAGTGCCCTCCAGCCATGACGTGGAGATGCTGGGGTTCATCACTGTTGCCCTGTGTGTTTAGTGATCTGACAGGGAGAGACACGGCCAGACGCAAGCTACCGGGTCCAGCCTGGGGAAGTCTGGTGAGGAGAGGCTCTTGGTGACGTGCTGTCGTGGACGCTCACCCTGCACTTCTCACGTGGAGAAGGGCAGCCCAGCCACCTCCCCCGGCCCACGTACATGCTTGGAGGATGAAGACAGTGCTTTCATGCAGGTGGACCTCTCTTCGGCCTTAAATCATAGAATCAGAAGACAGTCGAGCTGAAGACGCAAAGGATCATTTGGTTCAACTCTTTTTTTTTTTTTTAACAGAAGAGGAAACTGAGGCCCAAATACTTGAGACATTTTAATTTGTAGAGGGGAAACATTTCCCCATAATCCTGAAGGATGCCATCGGGGCCCTGGTGGAGCAGTAGGACAGCGGGGCGCACCAGACCCGGAGCTGGGAAACCAGTCTTCCACGGCCCTCTCGCCATCGGCCAGAATTCCTCACTGAGTCACAGTTTCCACGTCGATTAAGTGGGGATAATTCCACCTGCTCCGCCAACCCCTGGGGTTGTTAGGAGGCCACACGAGATGGGGAACAAATGGGGAGAACGTTTGCAATAGACAGGAGAGATTTCCAAAATCTCCAGTATATGAAAGCTCTTAAAATAGACTTAACATCTCAAGAGAAAAAGGACAAAGGACACGAAGACCAGTCACAGAACCGCAAGTGACCGGCAGCAACAAGATGAGGTTCAGCCTCACCTCACTCATAATAGAAGCAAAGTAAAGCATCAGTGAGTGACCTTGTTCACCTATAAAACTGGCACAAGTGAGCGATACCCAGAGACGGCAAAGACGTGGGGAAACTAACCCTTACACGGTAGGAGGTGGGGCTGTAAATGGATAATCCTTCAGGAGATTAATGTGATTGTAGCAAAAGCATTAGATTCTGTAATCCTATTTCTGGATATTTATCCTAAGGAAATAATTGGATAAATGTTCAAAGAGACGAGGATGTTCCTCACTAGGATATTTTTAAAGGTGGGATTTATTCAATTATGGCACTGCTGCATAATGGAATCATGTGGCCCTTTTAAAAATAAGGATGTAAATCTAAAGTCCCTGATGTGGACGTCCACAGTCCATCAAGTAAATTGCATTTCTGCATAATAGGATTTTGCTTTTATAGTGAGCATGTGCTGCTTTAATAAAAGTATGTAAAAATCACCCCTTTTATTTTGAAAAGACAAATATGAATAAGCATATAAAAATATTTGGAAGTAATGTATGGTAGTGATTGTTAGCTCTGAGTGGGAGATTATGATCTGCCTTTATCTTAAATTGTTACATGAATGTAATTGTATCATCAGAAGAAAACCTTGGGAACGGGACCATTTCCCCACAAGGTCTGGTGGCTAAATAATTTCTAAATTAACTTGTCACTGATTGTTATTCTGTTTCCTGAAGAACCCTCAATTTGCTTTTCTAGAACTGACTGTCCTGCTAGAGGCATGGATGGGTCCCGTCCTGGACTCGTGCTTTCGGCAGAGCCCCTGGCCCAAGCCCAGCGACGGGAAAGCGATGGTGCCTCGCACTTGGGGAAGAGGAGTGTGGTGGGGGAGAGGGCCATCTTACTCCATGTGGAACGTGCCCAGCACAGACGACCCCTGAAACGGAGCATGTGAAGTCACGTGGTGGGAGACGGGGAGGTTACTGACCAGCTGACAAGTGCTGTGGTGACAGGAGGGTCGTGGCAGGAAGAGCTGGCATCTGAGGCCCCCCGGTGCCATTGGCTCTGGAGGGCAGGGCGGTGGCCCTTACGGTGCTACCTGGAGAATGAAGGGCAGATTGGGCGTGGGGGTTGGAGGGCCATGAGATGGAGAGGGTGCTATCTGGGGAGGCAGCTGGGGTGAGACATCTAAAGAATTGTCTTGTAAGGAAATGTGTACTAACCCTGCCTAGGGGACAGCTAGGCACCCCCAGGTCTGAGATGGTGAGAAAGCTCCTCAGCATGGCCAAGAGGAGAGGAATTTAGGCTCCCTGAGTGGAGGGCAGTCAGTGGACTCTGGAAGGAGGGCGAGTAAAGTGGAGAAAGGGTGTCCCGGCCTTCCCCTCACATCTCTGTAAGGTTCACGCAACTGTGGAGCGCTCACAGTGGCTGGATTTCTTGTGGCAAGCAGGCAAGGAGGGCGGTTTTGCATTTAAGCTGACGGGGGTAACTAAGGGGACACTGATGTGCCGGGACGAGGAGGCCTCCTGCCTCCCTGCTCCTTCCTGAGCTCCCTGCTTGTCCCCTTTGTAATACAAGAGTCAAAGATCTGGAATTCATCAGTCAGTTGCACAATCTATGTTTCACATCCGTCTTGTTCGCCACTTGGCTTCGTGGCCTGACACAGGCCTGAGCACATGTGTAGGGGCTTCTGTTTCAGGGTGGAGGGGTGAAGAGGGGTGACCTGGGGTCTGGAGGCCATGGTGACGGGACAGGTGGGGACAGGGCCACCTCTCTGCAGAGACCGCTGCAGGCAGAAGGCAATTGTCCACCAGCGTTTCCTCTCCCAACCCCCAAGATGAAACATAGGGCATCTCCTCCCTGAATCTAGAGCACGTTGTGGAGACAGAAAGGAGAAAGGGCAACAGGCAGCATCCTGAGCTGACTATTTACCAAACTAAGCAAATTCTGTAAGCCACTCAGTTTTAAGAGTATAGACACAACACTGGGAACTCCAGAGGAGGACCGCCTTGCCACCTGCTTGTCCCCAAGGCCTCTGGGCTCCAGCTGGGGGAGGGGGTCTCATCTCCTAGGGAAGGGGCTGCTCAGCTAGCGGCGAGGCTGCCCAGCCCTAGACTGGGGAACAGGCCTGTAAGTGTGGGGTCACGTAGTGCCAGGGTGGGAAGGACCAGAAGAGGTCACCTGGCCGTTGTTCCTAATCTGGGGTCTCCGCCAGCTACCTGGGGGGCCTTGGAAAGCCCCACACTCCTGATCTAGCCCCCGGAGAGTCTGACTGAATGGGGTTTGGGTTAAGAAGCCTCCTCTAGTTCCACTACAGTTTACAAGAGGATGTGAGCATCCCTGGGCCCGTCGCTTTGGTTCCAGTCCCTGCTGTTTGAGACGCTCCTTGACGCTCCCTCCCACCCCCCCACACCTGCTGACTCGGGGTCTTCTTGCCTTTTCCAGTCACTATTTGGGGAAGTATCTGTGCTCTCAAGTCCACCTCCTCACTTCAGAATCCTATTTGTTTTCCGCCTCTGCCCCCCGGAACTCTGAATGGTGAGTTCTCAGCCGCGGGTGTACATCAGAACCTGGGGTGCCCGAGACGGGGGAGCTTCACCCATCACACCCAAGCCTAGAGATTGCGGGGGCGGGGGCGGGGCTAGGGCTTTTTTAAAAGATTTGTTTTTACATTCTCCCCTCAACTTTGAATGTTTTCAAACCTTTAGGACACAGATTTACCCTTTCCCTAGCGTCACCTACTGTTAATTTTGTCATATTTGCTTTGTGTGTGCACATTTTTCTTTTTTTTTTTTTTTTGGCTGAACCTTTGAAGTTCGTTGTATAAGATGCTATCTCCCTAAATACCACAGTATGAAACTTCTAGAAATAAGGTCATTTTCCTACACAGCTGCGATCCCATTTTCACAGGTAAGAAAAGTAACAGTAATTCCATGAGTATCATCTAACATTCCATTTACATTCGAATGGCCTCAGCTTGTCCCCTTTTCAGATTATTCTTTCTTCTTTTCCTCCTTTCCTTTCTTTTTTCCAATCTAGAATCCAACCGAGGTTCATATGTTACATTTGGTTCTGTCGTCTCTTTTAACCAAAATAGATTTTCTGAAAAAAAAAAATAACATTGATTCACCCTGAACTGTCCCAGCCAGTCTTCTTACATGATGCCCTACCTTTTGGATTTGACTGATAGTCTCTTCATGGCATCACTTACTTGTTTGTCTATGTGCTTCAGGAAGTTGTGAGCCAGAGGCCTGAACAGACACAGGTTGAACATCTGGCAGGACCCCCACAGGGTCGCTGTGATTGCATCCTGTATCACCTTGTTAGGATGGGCAGGTGTTGCTGTTGGGGTGCTGTGTCCTCCCCTGGTTAGTGGATATCCTTCTCCCCAGAACCCTTTCACCCAGTGCTTTTAGCGTCATTGATGATCCTTGCCTAGATCAGTTGCTGTCATCAGGGGTGGCGAAATAATCTTCATTTTCTCATTCTGTCTGCATTTATTAGCAGCATTCTTCCATAAAGAGGAAGAGCTTTCCTTCCCGCTGCCCCCACCCCCTTCCTGTCTCACCACAGAACTCACAGATTTTTTTCCTGCTCATTGTGTTGATATTTAAATACAATCATTCTTTCAGGGGCTCAAGTTGATTCAGATGAACAGGTCCAGTTCATTTTTACGGGGTTGTTCTTACCTTCTTTTATTTTATATTTGTGTATTTTTTTCTCTTAGAATAAAAATCTTGGTCCCTGTAAGATGAATGTATTTATTTAGTTTAGTGCGTTATCTAAAAACATATAAGTTGTTTCCACTTTTAATCTAGGTTTCAACCAATAATAACCTACTGAGAAAAGTTCCCAGTTTCTTTGCAGTTCTTTTTATGCTTTGAATACATCTCACGAAGAATATTCAGAGCACTTTTCAAAACTGACAGAAATTAAGTCTTTTCTGTGTGGTGATGTTATTAATTTGATATACATTGTTTATTTGTGCTTTCTGTATTCAATTTTAGGAATTGATTTTTTCCCTTTTTTAAAATTTATTTTTGAATAAGCCATTTACATGGTTCAGAAGTCAAAACCATGTAAGAAGGCATAGCTCCCATGGTTCCCTCTGCGGGGAACCGTTTTCATCAGTTTCTGGTTTACCTTACATTTCTTTTTGCAAAAATGAGCAAACATGTATAGATATTTTTATACCTTCTTTCTTACACAAGTTATCATTCTGTATACACTGTTCTGGTCCTTTCTTTTTTCACTAACAGTATATCCTGGAAATTCCTCCATCTCTGTTTATAGAGAGCATTCTATCGAATTCTTTTTCACAGCTGCCTGGCCATAGAGCCACATACTCCGTCATGTGGGTACAGCACAGTGTATTCAGTAAGCTACCTATGGATAAATCCCTGGGCTACTTTGAATCTTTTGCTGTTATGATAGTGCAGCGTCTTAGTACTTGTGGACATAAATATCTTAGGGGCTGATTGCTAGAAGTAGCTTTGCTGGGTCAAAGGGAAATTGCATACTTAGTTAATTTTTTCTGAACTCCCCTCCAGAGCAGTTCTGCAATTTTTCACCCAGTAGAAAAGTATGAGTGGTTGTGTTTCATCACAGCTTGCCAGCAGAATGTCTTGCTCAGCGTTTGGATTTGTTCCATTCTAATTAGTGAGAGAGCGTGGTTTTAATATGCATTTCTCTTAACATAAGGATGAGCATTTTTTCACATGTTTGAAGACCAACTGTATATCTTTTGGTGTGAGTTTTCTGCTCGTTTGCCATTTGTCTCCATCTGAGGTTTTTCTTAAATCCTTTTCTTCTCAACTTTTAAGAATTATTTCTATAGTAAAGCTCTTTGTGATGCAAATTGCAAATATTTTCTCCCAATTTGTAATTTGTCTTTTACTCTAATTTTTTTGCCATAAATTTTTTTAATGATTTTTTTTTTTTTTTTTTTTTTTTACTGCTTGAATTTTGAGTCAAAGTTGGCCTCTCCCACTCCCAAACTGGAAAGGAATTCACTCATGCTTTCTTTTAGTACTTGTTTCATCTCTTTACATTTGGATCTGATACATTTGTTATTTAATCTAGGGTGTGGTATGAAGTACGGATCCAAATTTATCCTTTTCCAAGTGCCCATCCACTTGTCCCTCCACCGCTTATTAAAGAGTCTATCTTCGCTCCAGTGGCTTGAGATGCCCCCTTCATCCTGAATCAAATTTTTCCTGGCCTTTCTAGGATGTTCCTTTGGTCAGTCTGTCTCTTCAGGGTGACATTCTTCCATTATGTAGACTTTATTGTGTATGTTTTAATAGCTGTTAGAATGTCCTGCCTGTGACTTTTCTTTTTTCAGGGTTTTCTTTACTGTGCATGCATGAAATTTAGAATTAACTATTTAGCTCTAGAAAAAAAAGCTGGTATTTTTATTGAGATTGCACTAAATTCGTATATTAATTTGGGTATAATTGGCATCTTTAGGATTTTGAATCATCCTATCGAACAGCAAGGAAAACCTACGTTTTTGTCTTTCAGTACTTCCTTAAGGTTTTGCACGTATCTCTTTAAGTTTCTTCTGTGGTGCTTTATCTTATTTGTTGCTGGTGGTCTTTTCTTCCATAGGAAGTCATAGCTTCTAATTGGTTATGTAAAGTTGTTTTTTTTTTTAAGCAGTTCTTCAGGTGATTCTAAGATAGAGCCAGATTTGAAAAACACAATTTTTAAAATTTTTTTAAATTGAAGTATAGTTGATTTACAATGTTGTGTTAGTTTCAGGTATACAATAAAGTGATTCAATTTATGTACATATTCTTTTTCAGATTCCTTTCCATTATAGGTTATTATAAGATATTGAATATAGTTCCCTGTGAGTTACAGTAAATCTTTATTTATCTATTTTATATATAGTGGCTTATACCTTTCTAATCCCAAACTCCTAATTTATCCCTCCCCCACCCTTTCCCCTTTGGTAACTGTAAGTTTGTCTTCTAAATAAGTTCATTTGTATCATTTTTTAGATTCCACATATAAGTGATAACCTATGATATTTGTCTTTCTCTGTTTGACTTACTTCACTTAGAATGACAGTCTCTAGTTCCATCCATGTTGCTGCAAATGGCATTATTTCATTCTTTTTTATGGCTGAGTAATATTCCATTGTATAAATACACCACATCTTCTTTTTCCAGTCATCTGTCAGTGGACATTTAGGTTGCTTCCATGTCTTGGCTGTGGTAAATAGTGCTCCTATGAACATTGGGGTGCATGTATCTTTTCTAATTAGAGGTTTCATGTTTTCCAGATATATGCCCAGGAGTGGGATTACTGGATCATATGGCAGCTCTATTTTTAGTTTTTTAAGGAACCTCTGTACTGTTTTCCATAGTGGCTGCACCAGTTTACATTCCCACCAAGAGTATAGCAGGGTTCCCTTTTCTCCACATGCTCTCCAGCATTTATTATCTGTAGACTTTTTGATGATGTCCATTCTGACTGGTGTGAGGTGATACCTCATTGTAGTTCTGATTTAGATTTCTCTAATAATTAACGATGTTGAGTATCTTTTCATGTGCCTATTAGCCATCTGCATGTCTTCTTCAGAGAAATGTCTACTTAGGTCCATTTTTTTATTGAGTTGTTTGTTTTTGATATTGAGTTGTATGAGCTGTTTGTATATTTTGGAAATTAAGCCCTTGTCAGTTGCATCAGTTGCAGATATTTTCTCCCAGTCTGTAGGTTGCTTTTCGTTTTGTTTATGATTTTCTTTGCCATACAAAAGCTTTTAAGTTTTATTAGGTCCCATTTGTTTATTTTTGCCTTTATTTCTATTGTTTTGGGAGACCTAGGAAAACACTGCTATGATTTATGTCAGAGAATGTTTTGCCTATAGTCTCTTTTAGAAGTTTAATGGTGTCATATCTTATATTTAAGTCTATAAACTATTTTGAGTTTATTTGTGTGTGTGGTATGAGAGAGTGTCCTGACTTCACTGATTTATATATGGCTGTCCAGCTTTCCCAACACCACTTGCTGAAGAGTCCGTCTTCTCCATTGTATATTCTTGCTTCCTTTGTCAAAGATTAAGTGGCCATAGGTCTATGGGTTTATTCCTGGACTCTTTATTCTGTTCCATTGATCGATATGTCTGTTTTTGTGCCAATACCATGCTGTTTTGATGACTGTAGCTCTGCAGTATTGTCTGAAGTCTGGGAGAGTTATTCCTCCAGCTTTGTTCTTTTTCTTCAGTATTGCTTTGGCAATTCTGGATCTTTTGTGATTCCATATAAATTTTAGGACTATTTTTTCATGTCTGTGAAAAATGTCCTGGGTAATTTGATAGGAATCACAAAAAAAAAATCTGTAGATTGCTTTGGTTAGTATGGCCATTTTAACAATATTCTTCCAGTCCGAGAACATGGGATATCTTTCCATTTCTTTAAACCATCTTGAGTTCCCTTTATCAGTGTTCTGTAGTTCTCAGCATATAAGCCTTCCACCCCCTTGGTCAGGTTTGACTGTAGGCTTTTTTTGGACACAATTTTAAAAGGGATTTTTTTTTTTTTTTTTTTACTTTCTCTTTCCGATGCTTCAATGTTAAATGTGAAGAAGTGCAACAGCTTTCTGTTTGCTAATCTTGATTCCTGCTACCTTGCCTGAGTTCACTTACCAGCTCTAATAGTTTTTGTGTGGTCTTTACAGTTTTCTATATGGAGTATCATGTCATCTGCATGTAGTAGCAGTTTTGCCTCTTTCTTTCCAGTTTGGGTAACTTTTATTTCTTTTTCTTGCCTGATTGCTGTGGCTAGGACTTCCAATACTGTGTTAAATAGAAGTGGTCAGAATGGCCATCCTTCTCTTTTTCCAGAGTTTAGCAGGAAAAGCTTTCAGCTTTTCACTGTTGAGTATTACGTTGGCTGTGGGTTTGTTGTAAGTAGCTTTTATTACATTGACACACGTTTCCTCTGTACACACTTCGGTGAGTGTTTTTATCATGAATGGATGTTGAACTTTGTCACATGCTTTTTCTGCCTCTGTTGAGATGATCACATGGTTTTTGTCTTTTCTTTTGTTGGTGTGGTGTGCAACATTGATCTGCATATGTTGAACCACCCTTGTGACCCTGGAGTGAATCCAACTTGATCACAGTGTATGATTCTTTTTATGCATTGTTGGATTTGGTTTGCTAATATTTTGTTGAGAATTTTTGCATCTATGGTCATCAAAGATATTTGCCTGTAATTTAATCTTTTGGTAGTGTCTTTGCCTGGTTTTGGTATCAGTGTGATGGTGGCTTCATAGAATGACTTTGGGAGTGTTCCCTCCTCTTCAGTCTTTTGGAAGAGTTTGAGAAGGATTGGTATAAATTTTTCTTTGTGTGTTTGGTAGAATTCCCCAGCGAAGCCATCTGGTCCTGGACTTTTGTTTGAAGGGAGCTTTGGTTTTGTTTTGTTTTATTATGGATTTTCCTTTATTTCGAGTGATGTATTTGTTCTAATTGTCTATTTCTTCTTGATTCAGTTTTGGGCTTATGTTTCTAGAAACTTGTCCGTTTCTTCTGGGCTGTGCAGTTTGTTGGCCTGTAACTTCACAGTGTTCTCTAATGATTCTTTGTATATCTGTGGTATCGGCAGTTATTTCTCCTGTTTCATTTCCTATTTTGTTTATTTGGGTCCTCTCTCTTGAAGAGCACAACCTTAATGAAAATTCAGTGTTATCCTTCAATTTAAAGATTATGCCTTACATCTTAATCGACCATCAGGCCTCAAATTGGTCACCTTTCTTCCAAGTTCTCTACTATCACAGAGCCATTTATTCTCCGTTTCCTCCCAGTGGTGACCTCCCGGTGATCTCTGATCTTTACCTTCCAAGCCACATACACCTAGCGGGCCAGTCTGTGCGACGCCATCTCTGTGCCGTTGTTCAGACACAAGCATTACTCTTCATTCCCATCCCCAAATCCCCTGGCAGGGCCCCGGGCCACGCCTGCTCTTTATAACCTCCTTTCCCTCGGAATGCCTGTCTCCCCCTGTCCCTCTCACAGCATTCTTCCCCGGCTCAGTCATGTCACCCCAGGCTCCCAAGCACAGGGCGTCTTCTCAGTCACGTGCTGACTTGTGACAGCAGAGCACCTGTCCCACCTCAGGTATGGGACTCATCTCCCCACTGCCGGCGACTGTCTCTGAGACCTCCTGTCACCCTCATCCTTGGTCCTCTCCTTCCGTCTTTCAGTGTGTGTGTGGAATCCTCGCTTTACCTGGTCACCTTTCAGCACCAGCTGTCCCTTCCACGTAGAGGCTGAGGTCTGACGTTTTTCCAGAACCATCCATTCCCCGAACTCCTCTCGTACAGTCAGTGAGGTGGTTCGTGACATGGCTCTGACATCAAGTCCAACTACACTGTACCCCTGGATGTTCGGTGCCATGCTTTGTGCTTATGTGCACGTTTGACGTTGCTCATAATAGAAAGCTGGGGAAAGTGGATGTTTGTTGAACTGAATTAAAGGAGATTTACAGGCCATCTCTGCTTGAATTTCCACCTGGGGCTCTGGGCACTGGCTTAAGACCCCCATCCGCACCTCAGTGGCAGGGAATGGTCCTGGCTCAGAATAACTGAATTCCCTGCTCCCAGTGACACCTAATCCCCCTCACGTGGCCATGAAGAAGGCACCTGATCCTGGAGGCATCTGCTCCTGAGGTGACTTCATGCTCTGGCAGAAAGCAGTCCTGAGCAGCCCCGTGTCCACATGGGAGCAGACATCAAACAGAAGTGGAGGAAAATAGCTCAGGGGAAGCCGCCGGCTCCAGGAAGGGGGCTCAGCTGCTCTCCAATTAGCGCCTCCCGAGCTGCCCACATTCCCGAGACATAATACATGTTTTTCCAGCGCATCCAGAAATAAATGCAGTTCTGTGTCCTGGCGGTGAGGATTAGCTCTAGCCGAGTGATGGCTGAAGGAACGAGGACTCCTCCTGTTCCCATAAAGCTGGCTAATAATATACAAAGTCATCTGTCCCCCGCTGACGGGGGAGGGGTTCCACAGCAGCCCAGGACCCGGTTGCCCCCAAAAGCTGCCTATTTGAGCACCAAGAGTTCCTCTCCTTTAAGATTTCTCCCTCTCTGGATGGAAACCTCTTTAAAAAACACACGTATGTGTCCCTCTCTCCCTCCTCATCTCAATAAAACAAATCCCTTATGATGTCCTCAGGGTCATCAAGACAACCAGTCCCACCATACTGTAACACGTGGAAACCTCCAGATGCAGAGGAAAACTTAACATCTACAGCGTGCAGCCCACAGCCCCAGGCATGCGCGCCTGGCATTTTAATATCCTACGGACGCGTGTAACTCGTCTGCGAGGCAGCTGCATCACCCCCATGTTGCAGAGGAGAACACGGAGGCCCAGGGAAGTCGGGCGCGGGGCTCGCCATCACACAGGTGAATGGTGAGCGGTGGGATTCAGGCCTAGGCCGTCTGGACGTGCAGTGCTTCCCTTCCCTACGGAGAACTGCCCAAACGGCAGTCCTTGTTCATTCCTGATCTCTGGTTTTAAAATGGCTCTGGAGAGCGGTGTCTCCACCCTCCTCACCAACTCTGACCCTCTTCCTGTAGCCTCGGGCAGGCTTCCCACCCTCCCACCCTCCATTTCCTCATGTGCAGGAGCAGGTTGCCCAGCAAAGGACCCGAAGATTCCCCGCTGGATGCTCCACGACTGCCCAAGGAGGGAGCTGACGGCAGCAGGATGGGGTGGTGATTCGGGGAAAGCCGGCGTGGGAGGCGCCAGCCTTTCAGAGCTCGAACTGGGCTCAGTAGCGGGACCTGTGATGTTTTACGAGGAACTCAAAGGAATCCCGTATGGGAAACGTCCTCGCAGTTTCCTGGAGGTGGGTATGAATATGGTTGTACAGGAGGCGGGTAAACTGGTGATGACAAAAGCTAAAAGCTAACTGGGCCTTATTTTGTGGCCCACAAAACCCCACCCAGCAACAACTCTGGGTGTTTAAGAAGGAACTGCCAGCACCCCTCCCCCTGCCATGGCAGCCCTGCATGTGTCACCACCTGAGATGCAGCCCGGGCCCCTCACACTGCCCCTCGGCCCCACGGGGCCTGCCACAGGCCCTGCTCCCACAGGTGACACGAACCTGTCCTGACGGGCCTCCCAGGGAGATGGCCGGCCGGTGGCACAAAGACTTGGACTGACGGGTCACTGGGCAGGTGGGGCAGGACCTCAAGGAGACCAGTCCCTCTCAGAACACGGTGGACCCTTTCGGAGGAACGGGCTCTCTTCTTGGAGGAGGAGGGGCTGCAGGGAAGGGGCTGTCGGTCCCAGCTGGAGGAGGGGTGGTGAGGTGCAGCAAGCCCACAGCGGGCAGGTTTCGGGCTTTCTGACTCTCCCCCTGGTGGCCACTCGCCTGCCTGGCCTTCACAGAGCAGGCACTTCATAAATGTGTGCTTTGAGCTAAAATCACCTAACTCTCAAAAATGATTCACCCACCCTGTGTCCTAGAACGTGTTAAGGAGAAAGGCTACATTTCCCATTTCTTTATGTTCTCAACGTGCTCTGCATTAGGGCCAGCATACAGCGGGTGTTTAATTAATGTCCCTGCATCTCGGGGACAAAAGCCCTGCTCCGCCTGCCCACCCACGCCTCTTCCAGTGGCCTCTGTGTCCGCGCTTGGTGTGGGTCCGTCGGGAGGGGCAGTTTTCATTCTCAAGTGGGGACTGCTGACATGACTCAGAATGAAGCACGGGATGCCCACCTAAAGATCTGTCAGCAAGAAGGGGAAAAACTAACAAACATAAAGGAGAACTGGGGCCGGCAGAGCCTCAGTCGCACCCTCACTCCTCTCCTGAGGCTTTGTGTCTCCCGCCCTGACTTAGAAACAACCACGCTTGCTAGACACCCCTCGCCCCCCTTTCTCTGCGGGGCACCCCCTCCCCTGCCCCCCCTCAGGCAGCAGCTGGTCCTTCCTAAGCGGTGATGTAGCTTAATAGCAGCAGGTCCTTAAGCAGCTGCTCTTGTGGATTCTGGCTGGTGGGATAGCTCCCTGTCATTAATTTGCTTGTTGGTCCTGCTGGCGCTTAGGGAAGGATCAAGTTAACAATGACACTAATGAGACAGCGTCACACAGTGAGAGGAGGAGATTATTATTGTTGTTGTAGTTATTGTTGTTCTTGTTCCTGGCACAAGTTTTACAGGCACAGTCCTGTCACAACCCTGTGCTGTGACAAGAAGTCTTGCTCAAAACTCCAAGAGGATTTTTAACTTTTGTGTCCTCAGTTTCATCCCTTTTCCCACAGATAAAGATTTTTAAGCCCCCGCTGTCCCCAGGGCGCACACTGATTTCCGAGCGCGGCACGCACAGGATGGAGTCAGGCGGGACCCCCCAGAGCCTGTCCCATCGCACTGCGCGAAGACACACCAGCCCCAAGTCCAGAGAAAGGCATCTCAGACCTCCAGCCTTCTACAGCTGGGCGGCTGCCGACCCTGCCTATTTCTATATATACCTCTCCCTTGGCAGTGACCAAAAGTGAGGAAGGCGCTGCGGCTCAGCTTGTGGCGTCGGTCACCCTCTTTCCAAATATAGAGAAGGGCTGAGCGGCGGGGCTTCGGGGGGGCTATAAAAGCCCCGGGAGCTGCCCCTCTGTAGCTGCGCCGTGGGCAGAGGTAAGTCCCTGCGCCCCTCACGCGACTCCCAGACTCCACCGCGTGCGGCCCTGCCCGGCTTCGGTGAGGATGAGTTAGATGTGGAGCTAGTGCTCCGGCCCAAACGCCCCCTCTAGCCCCTGCTTTCTCCTCCCACCCTCCCCCGACCCCGTCTTCGAGTGCCTGCTGGGCAGGGCCGCTTCGATGCTCCCTGACCACGGCCCGTCCACCACGGCCCGTCCACCACGGCCCAGCGATCCCCTTGGCCTCTCTGGTCTGTGCGAGGCCAGGGGGACTCACCTTCCCGACCTGGGCTGTGTGCCCTGCAGGTGTCTGTCCTCGAGGCCATGCTGGCTGTGTGTCAGTTGGTCAGTTTGAGATTTCTCCCCATTCACGGAGACGGGGCCTGACCATGGCTTGGTCCAAAAGCTTTTTAAACAGTGTTCTGTCCTTGCTGCCCTGAATGGGAGGCTCTGCAGAGTGAGGACAGAGCCGTAGTGGGCTGGGAGGAGCCAGGTGTGGGGCGGATGGGGGCTTTTACTGCCTTAATGGCTCCGCGGTGGGTCGAGTCCCACCTGCTCCTGCAGCCTGCCTCTGAGGTCAGGCTCTTTTCAAGTTATCAGTCCTTACCCTTTTTTAAAAAAACGTCTTTTTTGGGGGGAGGTCATTAGGTCTGTTTATTTATTATTAGTGTTTTGTTTGTTGTTTTAATGGAGGCACTGGGGATTGAACCCAGGACTTCGTGCGTGCTAAGCACACACTCTGCCGCTGAGCTATACCCTCCCCTCCAGTCCTTGTCCTTATTTAGTGAATCCATCAAGACCCAATTCAGAACCGAACCAGACACTCCCACGTGTCCTGAGCTTGCTTTTTGCGTTTTTATTGCAGATCCGATTTCCCACGGCTGCTGTTGTCCGCTGTCCTGCTGTGGCTGTGACTTTCAGGTGAGAAAGCAGGTCAGGTCCCTTGGCTTGGAAGTCTCCTGGGGACCAGTCCCTCCCACGTCCAGTGCCTGGAGCACAAGTCCTGTAGAGCGTTGAGCAGGACAACCTAGGCTGGAGAGGAGGAGAGGAGGGAGCACTTGGGGAGACTTTCCAAACAGACGCTGAGGTCAGATGCTACTGCTGTTCTTAGGACAGAACCGAAGGAAGCAGAGCCACTTTCCTTGTGCAGAGAGGTAGCTGCCTTGAATCAAAATGGTTCCAAAGTTCCTTAGCTGGTTACCATCGAGCACACTGTCTGAAAAATGGCGTTTATTTGTGATGGTGTTTATTTTTAAATCTGCCCTCGGCAGCACCTGGGTTTACAGAAGAGGAAAGTGAGGTCCCAAGAGCTGCGCCCAGCTCTAGGGTCCCCGCGCCGCGCCGAGCCCCAGCGAGTGCGAGAGCTGGGGCTGCGAGTGCGAGAGCTGGGGCTGCGCGTGCTCCGTGCCCCCTGCGCAGGAACTGCGCCTGTTTGATTCCCCGTGGGTGGGGCTCCACTAGGGAGGCTCCTGGGGGGCAGGGCTGGCGCCTCCGGGGCTCACCGGGAGGGCTCACCTTCCAGCTGACGCCATGAGCAGCGACACTGAAATGGAAGTGTTCGGCATAGCCGCTCCCTTCCTCCGGAAGTCGGAAAAGGAGAGGATTGAGGCTCAGAACCAGCCCTTTGATGCCAAAACCTACTGCTTCGTGGTCGACTCAAAGGAAGAATACGCCAAGGGGAAAATTAAGAGTACCCAGGATGGGAAGGTCACGGTGGAAACGGAAGACAACAGGGTAAGCCTCGTCCGCGCCCCCTGCAGGCTGGCCGCCCCGTCTGTTCCTCCCAGTTGCCCAGTCTGCATGTCGGCCCCACACCCAGCCATTCCCGGATGTGGCTCTGGCTCCGGAATGCCTCACCTGCCGTCACTGCCTTAGCTTCCCAGGTGTCCTTGGAGAGAGCAGAGCGAACACTGGCCTCAGGTTACAGGGTGGGAGAAGAACCTGGCTGTGGCTGCTCAAAGCAATTCACATTCAGGTGCCTTTGTCAATGTTCATGTCACTCTAGGTCAGAGGAGGCCAGCTCTGTGCATCCCAAGGGTGTGGGGTTGGGAGGCCCCAGGAGGAGGACCTCTTTTAGAACACCCTACTTTGGTGGCCTGTGTTTTTCCTAACTGATCTAGCAATAGCTATCTGACTGAGGAGGTTAAGGAAAGCGGGTGAGGGACCCTAGCGCCCACAAGCGCAGTGTGAAATAGCGGCCCTCCCATCTCACAAAGGCGATAAGCAGTGTAGCCCACGACATTCTGGCCCAGGCTACTGTGGGAGTGCTCAGAGGATTTCTGGACTTCACTACTTTCTGGAATCTAGACCAGGAGAATCTGGAAATGCTCTAAGAAAAGTTTAAAAAAAAAAAGGGGGGGGGTGGAATCCACAAGAGAGAAATAAAGGAAGTAGTGTCATTGGGTTGGGCATGAAGGGAAATTGCCCTGCGGCACTGCAGGCACTGAGCTCCGGAGGGTGGCAGGTGGCACATTTCAGATGACGGAGCTGAGAGCAGGCTCACAAAGCCTGGGGGAGACAGAACAGACGTAATGAAGATGATCTAAGATACTCTGGACCCTCACGGGGAGGGCTGGTGGGCATGGTAGCTTAAGTGAACCCCTGCTTGAAGGCACATTTCACGCCACCTTGCCCAGAGGCAGGACCAGGAAACCAACCATCTTCCAAGTGGTCTCAGAGAGGAGGTGGTGAGGGCCAGACAGGGACAGAAGCCCGGCTCCCAGGCCTCCAGTGCGGGGAGCCTGAGGGCGCTGGGGTGGGGGCTTCTCCTCTAGAGGGGAGCACGAAGGTGCCCACCAGTGCCCAGGACCCCTGCTCTGCCCCGTGGTTCCCTCTCCTGGCTTGTGACGCTCCAGCCCCAGAAGGGGAGGGGGCTGGGTTCTCTCTCTCAAGCATTGAGGGGGGTGGTTCTGAACAGGACAAGATGTGGGCTTAGGGGCTGGGAGCTCAGAGCTGCTTTCAGGGAGCCAGACCAGAGATCCAAGCCACCTGCCTCCTTCTCTGTCCCTGCCCCAGGGACACCAGTGGACCCGCCGTGCTCGCTGAGTAGACAGCAAAGACCCATCAGCTGCCAGAGCTGGGTTTCGGCCCGGCTGGCACTGCTGGGCTGAGGGTCCCGCTGGCTCCCATGCCTGCGTCATCCCCGCATCTGCCCAGAGACCCCCCCGTCTCATTTCTGTCATCCTCCCCTCGCTTCAGGCTCGCTGGAGACAGGGAAAAACAAAAGCCCTGAGTGATGGAAACAATATCACACCCTGCCACCACCACGCAAGCCGCCCCCCAGCCCTGTCTCCCGGGCTGTCAAACAGGCATTTCCTCCCACGCGTTCTCCCTCTCATCTGGGCACAGGACACAGATACCCACGGCTGCAGGCAAGACGCACAGAGAACCCTAGATGCGCACTGCACCCCTTCCCTTTCAGACCCTGGTGGTGAAGCCAGAGGACGTGTACGCAATGAACCCCCCCAAGTTCGACCGGATCGAGGACATGGCCATGCTGACGCACCTGAACGAGCCGGCCGTGCTGTACAACCTCAAGGACCGGTACACCTCCTGGATGATCTACGTGAGTGCTCACGTCTGCGGGGTTCCTGGGACGTCCGGGGTGGGGGTGGACACGCTTGTGGGGGGCATGGGCTTTTGAAGGATGAGTGTCTGGCTAAGCTGCTCCACAAAAGAGGGGGATGGAAAAAGAAGAGGAAGAAAGGGGGGCGGGTGATGGAAGAGGAGACAGCAGAGATGAATGGGGCAGGGGCAGAGGGCTGGAAGGAGGAGGCTGGAGTTGGGGGACGAGCCGGGCCAAGGTGGGGTCCCGGCCTCGTCACTTACCAGCTGTGCAAGGTCGGCTGCACCCTCGTCTGTAACGAGAAATTGTATCCTGCCTCCTTTACAAGTTTCTTGTAAAGAAGAGTGAGATGACAAAAGGCGTGGGCTTTGTGCACACGTGCACACATGTGTCTTTCACTCTCCCACAGACCTACTCGGGCCTGTTCTGCGTCACCGTCAACCCCTACAAGTGGCTGCCAGTGTACAACCCCGAGGTGGTGGCGGCCTACCGAGGCAAAAAGCGCCAGGAGGCCCCGCCCCACATCTTCTCCATCTCTGACAACGCCTATCAGTTCATGCTCACAGGTAGGTTTCCAAGGAGGAAGCCTGGGAGGGCAGGGCTCCGGGAGGGGCCCGCCCCCTCCCCCTCCCGCTCCCATGTGCAGCTGCCACACAAAGGACAGAGGGTAAAAGTGCTTAAAGAAGGAAAAAGAGGCCAGACGTTTTAGGGCCTTTTAGGCCCTGGTGAGGAGTTTGGATTTAATACAATGTGGGTTATACCATATGAAACTGACATCTTTGTGAACCAAAAACAGAGGTCAACTGTTTCCCACTTCTAATAGCTGGGAAGCTGCTGGCGGGTTGTAAGCGGGGCCTTAACCTCTGAGCCTGTCTCAGTCTCTCCGTGCTCCCACGTGGGACTAAACAGAATGGCAGTGGGAAAGGGGCTTGCGCGGCAAACTCTGACTGCTCGAGACGTGGAGGAGGACTGGGGGCTCTTTCTACGCTGCCAGCAATGCTGTTTTCTTGTTTTCCTTTGGCAGATCGTGAAAACCAGTCCATTCTGATCACGTAAGTGTCCAAGGCGCAGAGCGGTTCTATAGCTGTGGCTCTGTCCCCAGCGCAGGAGGGAGGGCTACCCCTCGCTGTGTTCTGATAACGACGCAGACTGTGATGAGGAGGTGGACGGGGCGGGCAGGAGGCGTGCGAGGCCTCGGAAAGGGAGCTCCCCGTCCGGGCCAGCTCCGCTTGCCGGTCTCCCCTGGGCCCCTGCCTCTCCGCGGGGTCTCACGTTGGTCTGGTAGGTGTGTGTGTGATGTGGCTCAGGTGACATCTCAGGGGGCCCGTTTACACTAACAGGACTTGTTTCTTTTTCTCTTTCATTGAACCCGAACAGCGGAGAATCCGGGGCAGGGAAGACGGTGAACACAAAGCGTGTCATCCAGTACTTTGCAACAATTGCAGCTACTGGAGACCTTGCCAAGAAGAAGGACTCCAAAATGAAGGTGTGGAGAGAGGAAGGCTTTGCTTCCGCTGCTAAGCTCTGTCTTAACTTCAGAATGAGGGGGCGTGGGGAGGCGGCATCCCACCTCTTCAAGGAAGGGAGCGCAGGCCAGGATTTAAAATCTTGAAGGACGGCCGGTATGTGGCTGACCTTACTAAAGGACCAGATCCTGTGACTGCCTGGAACGTAAGCCTGCAGGCTCCACTCAGAAAGGCCAGTTTGGGAGCAGCTCACACACACCAATTTGAGAGAGCTGTAGCGTCTACTTGCCTTTGAAACGAATATATAACAACAGTATGAAATGAACACAGATGACTGGAGAATCAAGGAATGGAAGAGTTAAAGGGGTTTTAATCAAGACACCCCACTAGAGGCAAACACAGTAGTGGTCAGAGTGGTCTGAGTGAGATGAGCTGGTGACCTGGTTGAGCCTCAGGTTGGAAAGTCAGGGAGGGAGGGACTGGCGTCACCCGGGGCTGGAGCCGCCAGGGTGCGAGGAGGACGGAGCCCACAGTCACGGTGTGGCTTCTTCCTGCCTTGACTCCTTGCGCCAGGGGACTCTGGAGGACCAGATCATCAGCGCCAACCCGCTGCTGGAGGCCTTCGGGAACGCCAAGACCGTGAGGAACGACAACTCGTCCCGCTTTGTGAGTCTGCGTTCAGTCAGGCTGGGATTTCCTCTGAGGCCTGCAAGTAGGCGAGAGAGCCTGCGGGCCTGGGGGTGGACAGCAGAAAGGAAACAAGTCAACAGGACAGCTGGGACAACGATACCTTCGTAGACAGCTCAGGAACGAGGGCGTGTGCTAGGGTTACTGGGAAGGGGCCTGGAGCATGCGAGCGTGGAGGCCAGGAGAAGGGCTGTGGGTTTCATTCAGGAAGCTACTGAAGGACCCTGTAAGAGGGATGGTTTGATTTGCATCTTGGTCAGACTCACTGTTAACTTTGTTGACTGGACGGGGAGGGGTGGGGGGGAGGCAGTGCAGAACAAGGGGGTGGACGGAGGAGGCCCAGCAAACTGGGAAGAGCAAGGAGAGAGGACGACATACTTAACCGCAAATTCCCGGAGAACAAGGCCCCCAGTCATGCTACCCAGGAGGCTGGTAAGACGACGCGGAGTCCGGGCACACCCCCTCCCTTCCCCCACAGGGCAAGTTCATCCGGATCCATTTTGGTACCACCGGGAAGCTGGCCTCTGCAGACATTGAAACGTGTAAGTAGGTTCCTGGGATCGGACGATGTCTCAGGACATCAGGGGAGCAACTGGGAAAACAGTCCCGTGTTTGTGTCCCTAGATCTGCTGGAAAAATCGAGAGTGACCTTCCAGCTGAAGGCTGAGAGAAGCTACCACATCTTCTACCAGATTCTTTCCAACAAGAAGCCTGAGCTCATAGGTGAGGACCTCCCCAGAGGGGCAGGTCTTGGGCACTGCAGCCCTTCGATGACCAGAGAGTAGTTGTGTCTATGCAGAGGTGACCCGACGGCCAGCAGAGGAAGTTTGTTTTAGGGACGGGATGTGGCTGCTTTAACGGTGACGTGCCAATGTGAAAAACAGATGCCAATGGCCAGTAAAAGACTAAGCCACCGCTGCCTGCGCGCTGGTTTATGGAGCCGGTCTGAACAGCTGTTTAGTTGTCCTCTAGCGCCCCCTTGTGTTCTGGCACAGAAACCACCTTTCACCAAACACTGAGGCCAACGCAAAACCGGCTGAGCTTGTGGATGTCCACCCTGCCCGCTGCTCCACACCTAACGGGCCATGTACACGGTCTTCTGGGCCCACCCAGAAACGGGCCTGCAGCCTTCCAAGAGGTTTTAGAAAAGACTGTGGTTTACCAAACGACCAGCACTTCCCTCAACGTGGGCTCTGTCCTGGCTCACACTCGGCCAGCTTTCCCTAGTAGTCTTTGCCAGCCTACATTGCTACGTGCTGTCTGCATTTAAATATTCTCCCAGGGGTTCTTAGCCTGTGTTGCATGGACAGGCTTTATATTCAGCCACAGCCACAGCCTGAGTACGAGGGCTGTTTAAAGGAGATTCTAATTCTGCACTTAGCAAAGTCTCAGCCCAGAATACAGGAGCTCAGAGCCTCCAGGGAGATGTTTTCTTTGCGTCCTTGTGACCTCCTCTAACTGTTCATCATTGCAGAGCTGCTGCTGATCACAACCAACCCTTATGACTACCCATTCATCAGCCAGGGTGAGATCCTGGTGGCCAGCATCGACGATGCCGAGGAGCTGTTGGCCACGGATGTGAGTAGGACCTGGAGGGAGGTGGGGGGACTCCCCCACTGCTGGCAGCCAGCTGACGTGCCGTCCTCCAATGCCAGAGCGCCATCGACATCCTGGGCTTCACCCCTGAGGAGAAGTCTGGGCTCTACAAGCTGACGGGGGCCGTGATGCACTACGGGACCATGAAGTTCAAGCAGAAGCAGCGGGAGGAGCAGGCAGAGCCGGACGGCACCGAAGGTACAAACCCACCGCGGCGGGGCCGGGTGCCAGAGCTGGGGGGGGGCCGTTCAGCCGAGATCACTCGGTGCCTCTTCTGACAGTGATTAATCCTGCTTCTGCCTGGAGAGGCGACCTCTCCAGGGCTAAGGTGCCTACAGGCTCAGTTCCCGCCCCGTTTGCTGAGTCACTAGAATGATCCTGTTTCAGATACAAAGACAAGTGACCAGGATTTTCTGGAACCCAATGCTGCCTTTTTATAAAATCTATCCTATCCTGAGTGACTTAGCTCCCACCGGCCACCGATAAGTAGTTTAGAGACACAGAATGGAGATTGCACGGAGACGAGCTGGCCAAGCGCTGAAACACCTGGATGACTTTCAGAGTGGGTCTTCCACTTGGCCAGCCATCAGAGGTTTTCTCTTGTATTCAACCTTCTTTTCCTGCCAGTGGCTGACAAGACAGCCTATCTGATGGGCCTAAACTCGTCGGACCTCCTGAAAGCTTTGTGCTTCCCCAGAGTGAAAGTCGGGAATGAGTATGTTACCAAAGGCCAGACAGTGGATCAGGTAAGTGACTCCCACGAGGCTGGAAAGGGACAGGGGCACCCGATGGCCACTGCCTGGGACTCGCTGGCTGACCCATCCCTAATAGGTTCACCATGCTGTGAACGCGCTCTCCAAATCCGTCTACGAGAAGCTGTTCCTGTGGATGGTCACACGCATCAACCAGCAGCTGGACACCAAGCTACCAAGGCAGCACTTCATTGGCGTCCTGGACATCGCAGGCTTTGAGATCTTTGAGGTTTGAGTTACTTATATCCATGTTTTCATGTGGCTTTGTACAGGCGGTTGGTTTTCATTTCAAGATGTCAAGGCAGTCCACATGTCACAGCATCACATCTTGGAGAAAAACTGGATGGAGGGTGGATCATGTAGAAGAGGATGTGGGAGGGTTTGTATTAAGGGGGAAGGCTTGTGTCAAGCGGAATTTTAAAGACATCATCAAACAGATAAAAGGAAAAAAAAACCGCAGTTACTGATGTAGGGAGACCAGAAACACAGAGAAGAAGTTGATAATAAGCCAGTCCTGCAATATTTCATAAATACTCTACTGGCTCTGGGTTAGAAGCATATAGCCATTCATCAAAGTATACATTTGACGTCTAGCAGGTATAAGACGTGCAGGTGAATATAAAGATGCGCTTGCAAGTTTGTAGAGGAAAGGAGACGTAAGGCACACAGAGGACGAGCTACACACAGAGCAGCGGCGGTCAGTGCCCGGGAGGGGCTCGGGCCTTGGGACTCAGAGGAGGGAGAGACACCTTCCAGCAGGAAGTTCGGAGAACACTCCACGGAGGAGATGGGATCCGAACGCATAAATATGTTAGCTCGAGAAGGCTGATGGGTCTTTGACTTGAAAAGAAGCCTAACTTTCATGTGAACATTGTGTTTTGGCGTCAGTATAACAGCCTGGAGCAGCTATGCATCAACTTCACCAACGAGAAACTGCAACAGTTTTTCAACCACCACATGTTCGTGCTGGAGCAGGAGGAGTACAAGAAGGAGGGCATCGAGTGGACGTTCATCGACTTCGGGATGGACCTGGCTGCCTGCATCGAGCTCATCGAGAAGGTCTGTCTCGTTGCAGAAATCAAGCTCTGTGACAGCTCGATTATTCACTGCATCTTGTTTAATTACACAGACAGAGAAAAATGCTTAAATAGAATTGTAACTCTGTGTTGTGGTCTGCTTTCAGCCAATGGGCATCTTCTCCATCCTGGAAGAGGAATGCATGTTCCCCAAGGCCACGGACACCTCCTTCAAGAACAAGCTGTATGACCAGCACCTGGGCAAGTCCAGCAACTTCCAGAAGCCCAAGGTGGTCAAGGGCCGGGCCGAGGCCCACTTCTCCCTGATCCACTACGCGGGCACCGTGGACTACAGCGTCTTGGGCTGGCTGGAGAAGAACAAGGACCCCCTGAACGAGACGGTGGTCGGGCTGTACCAGAAGTCATCCAACAGGCTCCTGGCGCACCTCTACGCCACCTTCGCTACGGCGGACGGTAACAGACTCCGCAGAGGGAGGGCCTCGTATCCATATTCTCCCTTCAGTCCGTCCGCAGGACTGAAACATCTCAGTAGGTCTGCTAACAGCAGACACCATCTTTTCTTTCTTTCAGCTGACAGTGGAAAGAAGAAAGTTGCCAAGAAAAAGGGTTCTTCCTTCCAAACTGTCTCTGCCCTTTTCAGGGTAAGAAAAATACAAATTTATTTGCTTGTAATTGGCTTGCAATTATCAGTCGTCTCAAAATGAGTAGTGCAGAGATGTAAACTTGGCTTGGCCAAGAATAGTGATGTGGTCTTCATCTGGTTTCTGTCACTTAGAGGGGGCGGGCGGCAGTGACAGCACACGGATGAAGTCTAACAAATGGAGCGCCAGAATTCAGCTTAATGATCACTTTACACTGCACCTGGCTGGCTGGCCAGCCTGGGAGGCCTCCGTGCAAACCTTCTGACTTGCCCGAAGGTCACAGGCAGCAGCATCTCACGCTCCTGGTGCAGCCTGATCCTTCTCTCCAGTTACTTCTGGAGGAGGGCTGTTTCGTGTTGCAGAAACCATGCTCTGTACTTGGTTAGTTTGTGCTTGGTTCGTTTCTGGCTCACTGTGAAGCAAAAGACGGCTGTAGCGGTTATTTGTCTACACCTCAAGCCACAGGACTATTAACAGAAAGAGTTAAATGATATCATTATTCCTTAGAATTCATGATGCATTTAAAATATATTTCTTATTTTTCACCACAGTGTGTCTCTGTGTTTGTAAAAGCCTACAGTATAGGCTTACTGTCAAATTTAATCTTCTCTTAGGAAAACCTGAACAAGCTGATGTCAAATTTAAGAACGACTCACCCTCACTTTGTGCGCTGTATAATTCCCAACGAAACCAAAACCCCGGGTAAGGCATGGGCTGGCTCTGTAGCCAGCGCACAGGTTTTAAGAAATTCCGTGTGAGGCTGACGTTTCTTGCTTCTCTTCTCAGGGGCCATGGAACACAGCCTCGTCCTGCACCAGCTGCGCTGCAACGGAGTGCTGGAGGGCATCCGCATCTGCAGGAAGGGCTTCCCAAACAGGATCCTCTACGGGGACTTTAAACAAAGGTGTGTCGTAAGAAGTGTTCCACATGTTTCTTAATGAGATGTGCAAATGCTGGAATTTGAGAGGGAGAAATACACCTGTTTCAACAGAACAGTTACAGACCTCCATGTAAAATGATTGACTTACCACTTGGCCAAGGGAGACATGCTTCCTTCCCCCCATTTTCTCAGGGGCTTAGCTGATAGGCCAGGTCTTTCTCTGCCATGTTGTCTAAGAGTAGGCCTAGATTCCAGGCCACTATCCAGCCGTATGGCCAAGGGCAACGTTCCTTCCCTCTCTGGACTGTGGCCTTCTTGCCTGAACCAGTTGGTCTCCAAAGTTTGTCTTTGTCTCTGTGTCGACAACGGCAGATACCGAGTGCTGAATGCCAGTGCCATCCCTGAGGGGCAGTTCATCGACAGCAAGAAGGCGTGTGAAAAGCTGCTGGCCTCCATTGACATTGACCACACTCAGTACAAATTTGGACACACCAAGGTACTGCATCAGCTCCGACAGATGCTGGCCTACAGTCCCTGACTGCCTTCTGCAGAACACCGACCCGAATCCTCCTCCTCTCCTCCAGGTGTTCTTCAAGGCCGGCTTGCTGGGAACCCTGGAGGAGATGCGGGATGACCGCCTGGCCAAGCTGATCACGCGGACACAAGCTGTGTGCAGAGGGTTCCTCATGCGTGTGGAGTTCCAGAAGATGGTGCAGAGAAGGTGGCGTGGGGTCTGTGCTCAAACCCGAGCTCTTCGGGAGAAGTGGGGAGTCTCTCCAGAAATCACTGATGCTTTGTTTTCAGGGAGTCCATCTTCTGCATCCAGTACAACATTCGCTCATTCATGAACGTCAAGCACTGGCCCTGGATGAAACTGTTCTTCAAGATCAAGCCCCTCCTCAAGAGTGCGGAGACCGAGAAGGAGATGGCCACCATGAAGGAAGAGTTCCAGAAAACCAAGGATGAACTTGCCAAGTCAGAGGCAAAAAGGAAGGAACTGGAGGAAAAATTGGTGACCCTAGTGCAAGAGAAGAATGACCTACAGCTCCAAGTACAAGCTGTATGTGTTTAGGAACCTTTTTTATTTTTTTTAACTTTCCTTATAGATTTGATTGTTTAAGAAAACTGGATTTTTGGTAGGATTTTTGCTTTTTAGTTGGGGTGCTTCATAAAGGACTTCATATATGATAAAGTATTGAAATGTTACAAACCTTATCTTTAAACCATTCAAGGAAATCTTGGTTCTTTTTTTTTTTTTTAAAGGAAAGTGAAAACTTGTTGGATGCAGAGGAAAGATGTGATCAGTTGATCAAAGCCAAGTTCCAGCTGGAGGCCAAGATCAAGGAGGTGACTGAGAGAGCTGAGGATGAGGAAGAGATCAACGCTGAGCTGACGGCCAAGAAGAGGAAGCTGGAGGACGAATGTTCAGAGCTGAAGAAAGACATAGATGACCTTGAGCTGACACTGGCCAAGGTTGAAAAGGAGAAACACGCCACAGAGAACAAGGTACGCTCTCCGAGGGTCAGCTTGACGTGGTCATTGCAAGTGCAACTTGATCTCTTCTTAATCATGGCCTGTGGCTGCTTCTTAGGTTAAAAACCTTACTGAGGAACTTGCTGGGCTGGATGAAACCATTGCAAAGTTAACCAGGGAGAAGAAGGCCCTCCAGGAGGCCCACCAGCAGACCCTGGATGACCTCCAAGCTGAAGAAGACAAAGTCAGTTCTCTGAGCAAAATCAAGAGCAAGCTGGAGCAGCAGGTCGACGATGTAAGTAAATAATGCTCATCAGGAATCCTGGACCTGGGGCTGGAAGAGGAATCCTCTGGTTCAAAGCATTTGTTCTCAAAAGGAAATGGTGCCTCTTGCAGCTGGAAAGCTCCCTGGAACAAGAAAAGAAGCTCCGCGTGGACCTGGAAAGGAACAAGAGGAAGCTGGAGGGAGACCTGAAGCTTGCCCAGGAGTCCATACTGGATCTGGAGAACGACAAGCAGCAGCTGGATGAGAGGCTCAAGAAGTAGGCCCCGCAGCCCCCGAGCTCAGTGCGAGGTCCCGGCCGTTTCACCCTCACGTGTTCTGCGTTTCCCTCCACAGGAAGGATTTTGAGTACGGTCAACTGCAAAGCAAAGTGGAAGATGAGCAGACTCTGGGCCTCCAGTTTCAGAAGAAAATCAAAGAGCTTCAGGTAGGAGGCGCTTGGGGTTCTTCTTTTACACGAGGTCACGCACAGTGGGCGGCTGTGTCTGTCGTACAGGAGTTAGAGCTGGCGGGCGGGACCACAGGTCGGCCTGCATCACTGGTCTCCTTTCTGCTAGGCTGATGCAGTAGTGGTGACCAATGTTTCCATAAATTTAAACAAAATATATAATTGAAGTATTTCCAACATGTACTTGGAATGGATGATATCTTAGGTGCTGACCAGGTTGAGGGAGGAAAAATTTGTATCAAAGGAAATTAGCAACATCTGCATTTCTTCAGGAGAAGCCCAAGAGTGGGTTTGTCTAATGGGAATGGAAACTAGCCCGTCCTGG
Organism: Camelus bactrianus; assembly: GCF_048773025.1. Classification (NCBI taxonomy): domain Eukaryota; kingdom Metazoa; phylum Chordata; class Mammalia; order Artiodactyla; family Camelidae; genus Camelus; species Camelus bactrianus. Next base: position 5,533,789 of record NC_133554.1, read on the forward strand.
ACATTCAAAGTCAAGAGTCCCCTGGGGCCCGTCTGCCCTCACAGGCTCGCATCGAGGAGCTGGAAGAAGAGATTGAGGCAGAGAGGGCGACCCGCGCCAAGACGGAGAAACAGCGCAGCGACTACGCCCGGGAGCTGGAGGAGCTGAGCGAGCGACTGGAGGAGGCGGGCGGCGTCACCTCCACCCAGATCGAGCTCAACAAGAAGCGGGAGGCCGAGTTCCTGAAGCTGCGCCGGGACCTGGAGGAGGCCACCCTGCAGCACGAGGCCACGGCGGCCGCGCTGAGGAAGAAGCACGCGGACAGCGTGGCCGAGCTGGGGGAGCAGATCGACAACCTGCAGAGGGTCAAGCAGAAGCTGGAGAAGGAGAAGAGCGAGTTCAAGCTGGAGCTCGACGACCTCACCAGCAACGTGGAGACCGTCTCCAAATCCAAGGTGCCGGGGCTGCAGGGCGCCGGATCCCCTGGGGTCCTTCCCATCTAAGTACTGACTTAATCCCCTCCCCCTTCTCAACCCTTCAGGCAAATCTGGAAAAAATATGCCGCACTCTGGAGGATCAGTTAAGCGAGGCCAGGGGCAAGAACGAGGAAACTCAGAGGAGCATGAGCGAGCTGACGACGCAGAAGTCTCGTCTGCAGACGGAGGCTGGTGAGCGCCAGGCCGCGGGCAGGGCCGCACCTCCCAGACAGCGGACAGGGCAGCCGGTCAGCAGGGAAGGCGGTGTTTGGGGGAGGATTTCTAGGGAAGCATGTTTTCAAGAGAGGCAGCTGGAGTAACCCACGGCAGGGCCATTCAGAAGCACTGCGAGACCAGGAGAACGAGAGAGGAGGAGGGACGGCTCACACTACCGTCTGGTTTGTGCTCTTTCAAAGTGCATACAGCCTTGCCTCAGAAAGACTGGAAGGGGCAGAAACAGGGCTAGAAACCCAGTCCCACGGCTTTTCTACGTCTTGCTGTACCCAACTCAGACTTGTCTGCAGGGGAGCATTTTAGACAAGGAAGAAGCATGGGCGCTTTGCACAGGCCCTCGGCGCGTGATAAAAACACACGGGACGACCCCGGGGCTTTGGCTCCCCAGCACCGGTCCTCCAGCCCGTCAGCACGGCCGCACCGCTGCGCTGCCAGCGGCCCAGCCAAGACAAGGACGGAAAGACATTTAGTTGCCACTTGCACCGTGATCTTGGGATCCACCTCTGGAGTTCTAAGGCCTCTCCCCCACCCTTCTTCCCCACTCTTACCTCTACATAAGCATATAGGCCAGAACTTACATACCGTATATACTTAATACCATAGCCACCCAGGAGTCCAACCTCAAGGCGCTAAAGATAGAACGTCCTAAGGAACGCGGCCGAGGGATGCAGGACTCCCCCAATGACAAATCGACAAACAGCTGGAAACACCAGGCACTGAAAGGGCTGACGGGACTTTTCGGGGGTTAATGTTTAAATTTACAATTATTCTCAACAAGGTTTACTGACAGAGTCACTCCACACTTCTAGAAGTTTCTAACACTGTCTTCTCAGGGTGTGTTTCAGTTTCTTTTTCATGAACATGTCCCTTCACCCCCAGGAAAGGACCACACCTTACAGTTTACTCTCCCTAGATCTCAGCACAGTGCCTCACACACAATAGAAACTTGGTGACTTGACGAATGAGTAAAATTAAATCATTTTCCTCCTGGACACAGGTGAGCTGAGTCGACAACTGGAAGAAAAGGAGAGCATAGTGTCGCAGCTTTCCAGAAGCAAGCAAGTGTTTACGCAGCAGATAGAAGAGCTCAAGAGGCAGTTGGAGGAAGAGAGCAAGGTAGATCACCTGTCAGCCTGGTCCTCTGACCCAGTTTTCAAGTGACACATGCAGAAACAAAGCGCAGCTTTGTTCAGTAGGTGCCACTGGATTGTGTCACGCACATGACACTAAAATACAAGTCCACTGGGTGCTGTCCTCTTTCTTGGCTTCTGCAGGCCAAGAACGCCCTGGCCCACGCCCTGCAGTCCTCCCGCCACGACTGCGACCTGCTGCGGGAACAGTACGAGGAGGAGCAGGAAGCCAAGGCCGAGCTGCAGAGGGCGATGTCCAAGGCCAACAGCGAGGTGGCCCAGTGGAGGACCAAATACGAGACGGACGCCATCCAGCGCACGGAGGAGCTGGAGGAGGCCAAGTACGCAACTCGATTTGTCTTTAGGAGAACTGGAACCCCTAACTGATAAAATGACACAGGGCACACTGCCTTTAGAACTGCTTGGGAACAAATCTGTTCTGTTACCAGATGTTTCCCCATCTCTTCTGTGTTTTAATGCAGCGCGGTGCCATTAGAGGGACCGGGTGTCCGCACATTTCATCAGGACAAACCACTGTGATCTTGGTTAGAAATAAGGCGGTTATCGATCACTGATTTTTAGCAGATGGGAAGTTCTCCTGGGCTTGGAAAAGCAAATGGGTGTTTGAATCACATAGATTGCTGTTCATCAAGCAGGAATCACCAGTGTTCAAGAGGACTGAAACGTAAACAGCATTTGCTTTTCTTTCACGTTCTTTAAGGAAAAAACTTGCTCAGCGCCTTCAAGATTCTGAGGAGCAGGTTGAGGCGGTGAATGCTAAATGTGCTTCCTTGGAGAAGACCAAGCAGAGGCTGCAGGCAGAGGTGGAGGATCTGATGGTTGATGTAGAAAGAGCCAACTCCCTGGCCGCCGCCCTGGACAAGAAGCAGAGGAACTTTGACAAGGTGGGGGGTCAGCCCCCTGCAGGTGGGATGCGGTGATGTGGGAGTTCCCGGTAGGTAGTCATGCAAGCAGGAAGAGGGGTACCAGCCCTGACGCTGCCCCGGGAGCAGTGTGACCTAGGGCAAGTCCCTGAACTCCACTGGGCTGTAGTTTCCTCATCTGTAAATGAAATGGGAGCGGGACAGGGGGAGGGCCCTTCCCAGCACTGTCCGTGGAGATAGACCACTTTCTGCCATGTTGTCCAGCCCCCAGCATTTTTGCTCCCCATATGGCTGGTCTGTCTGGGTGGCCAATGTGGGACTCTGACTCGGGTCCCACTGAGAGGCCTTCTGGGAGCCTCCTCTTTAGTATGACAGGTAGGGTTGATTTGAACCGAAGTTTTAATGAAGTGTTCAGAAGCACAGGGCCATTCTCACATTAGGAAAAGGGCAATTATGCCCGGCTAATTCCCTCTCAGAGGACCCACTGCTTTGGGGTGATGGCAGTTGTTACTGACCAATTACCAATCTGGAGTAAATCTGTGGGACAAAATCTTGGTTAGTCAACAGTGAGGAACAAGGAGCCAGACAAGAGACACAGCCGAGGGTGGCCCCAGTTCTGTGTTTACCTTCACGGTTATACTTAGAAGCCTGGAGGACAAGAGCTAATTAACAGAGGTGCCGTCCACCCCACGCCCCAGGTGCTGGCAGAATGGAAGACGAAGTGCGAGGAGAGCCAGGCGGAGCTGGAGGCATCGCTGAAGGAGTCCCGCTCCTTGAGCACCGAGCTCTTCAAACTGAAAAATGCCTACGAAGAAGCCTTAGATCAACTTGAAACTGTGAAACGAGAAAATAAGAATTTAGAGCGTAAGCAGTTTGTCTGAAACCTCTTTTCACACAGCTGCCAGAGCGTGGGACGGTGGTGGGCGCGACGTGGGGCTTGCAGCCCTGCGCTGGTGGCTGGTGCACACGCACAGGAGTGTCGCCAGCTGAGGGGCTATTTCTGAGTCTCTGTGTGCTGTACCTTATCTCTGAGAAACCGCATCCTTAGAACTGTGATGAACTCATTACAAGCACTTAGCTGGTGCTCACTCCACCTGGAAACCTGAGCAGAGGCACTCAAATGCTATCGGAACGTCTTTCTTTGCAGAGGAGATAGCGGATCTCACAGAACAAATTGCTGAGAATGGTAAAACCATCCATGAACTGGAGAAATCAAGAAAGCAGATCGAGCTGGAAAAGGCTGATATCCAGCTGGCTCTCGAGGAAGCGGAGGTGAGCGGATGTGGGGAGGCAGCGGTGGGAACAGACACGGGGATGGCGGAGCTCCCACCTGGGAGGCCAGCGGGCCCCTCTCTGTGTCTTAATTCTTGCCTCCGTAAAGTCACAGCCCTAATGCCGGCTCCTTTCCTATCAAATCGCATGAAATAATACCTGTGAATTATTTTGAACCTACTGGAGAAAATCATTACATTAAGATAGGTCTGAAAAATGAGATTTCACAAAAATTTCAGATGAATTTAAAAAAATCTTTAAAGTACCTTAAGTATGATGATATAAATATTGTTGTTAGTATAATAAAAATGGTAATAAAACAGGTATTATTTCTGCACTAAAGGTGAGTGAGTTTGGTGGGGGAGGGTACAGCTCTGTAGCAGAGCATATGCTGTGCACGAGGTCCCAGGTTCAACCCCCAGGACCTCCATTAAAAACAAATACTCCTAATTACCTCCCACACAAACAATCGTTTTAGAAGATAGTTTTGAATATTGTAGAGTTAGAGTCATGAATGTTCCACTGAAGCCTTACAACCCTGGAGGGTGCTACAGGGGGCTCTGTCCCATCACTGGCACCATTTCTCTTCTCTTTTTGATCTTCAAAGGCTGCCCTTGAGCATGAAGAGGCCAAGATCCTCCGAATCCAGCTTGAACTGACCCAAGTGAAATCAGAAATCGACAGGAAGATGGCGGAGAAAGACGAGGAGGTGGAGCAGCTGAAGAGGAACTACCAGAGAGCAGTGGAGACGATGCAGAGTGCCCTGGACGCCGAGGTGCGGAGCCGGAACGAGGCCGTCAGGATCAAGAAGAAGATGGAGGGGGACCTGAATGAAATTGAGATCCAGCTGAGCCACACCAACCGCCAGGCCGCAGAGACCCTCAGACACCTCAGGAGCGTCCAGGGACAGCTGAAGGTGTGAGCGCTCCCTGCTAGGAAGCCTCTCCTGCCCTCAGAGATGCAGAGCTGTGGGCTGGGCTCATGGTCCTGATGCTCCACTTCAACCAGACGTTGCCTTTACTCTCTGGCCAGGACACCCAGCTACACCTGGACGACGCTCTCCGGGGCCAGGAGGACCTGAAGGAGCAGCTGGCGATCGTGGAGCGCAGAGCCAACCTGCTGCAGGCGGAGGTGGAGGAGCTGCGGGCCTCCCTGGAGCAGACGGAGAGGAGCAGGAAAATCGCAGAACAGGAGCTCCTGGACGCCAGTGAGCGCGTCCAGCTGCTGCACACCCAGGTGAGGGGAGGGGGATGGATGGGGCAGGGGAGGGGAGAGTCCAGCCTCAGACACGCCTGCATAACCCCCCCTTCTCTTGCCCTAGAACACCAGCCTCATCCACACCAAGAAGAAGCTGGAGACAGACATCACGCAGCTCCAGAGCGAGGTTGAGGATGCCAGCAGGGACGCAAGGAACACTGAAGAGAAAGCGAAGAAGGCCATCACAGACGTGAGGCTCCCTGCTGCTCTGTATGGCTGCCACCAACTGTTATCTCACCAAAGCCCCCCCCCCCACCGCCTCGAGAAAGTTCCCATTAGACAGGTGGGGCCTCCCTGGGGCACAAGGGGTGTGAAGTCTGTCCCCACTCCCCCTCAGCGTGTCCCCTCCCACACACTTAAACAGTGGACATGAGACAGATGGAGTACGGATAAAAAAGACCGGAAGGGATTAGATTAGATTCTTACGCCCGCAGAGAGGAATGCTCTTCTTTCCTTCCATGGATGACTGATTCCAGATAAGACCCGGAGATGTCAGGATCTCACCAAGTGTCACCTCCCACCAGCCCCTGACCTCCCTGCTCTGAGGCCTTGGCCCTGTGCCCTGGCTCCCACAGCGCCGCCTGCTGCCTGATGGAGAACACGACCCCGTGACTAATTTGCTCTGTTTACCCACAGCCCGGTTCTAACCTCACTACCCCAGGCCCATGACGTTAGGCAGCAACCCAGTCTCCTCCAGGTCCCGGGTTCCTCTGGAAACACATATTGGTGATAATGAAAGGAGGAATTTCCTTGGGGTGGGGGACAGTCCCTAGGAGGCCTAAACTTTTTTTTAAACTAAAAAGGGAAGAAATCATTTCCATCAGCCCTTGGTTTCATTTCTTATTTTACATACCGGGTGTAGCTCTTCACAGATTCCAATCATCACACTGCCTACTGTCCTTTGTCTTTAGCGTGGCTCCGGTCCTCTGGGTACCCAGACTTGGGCAGCTCCAGGCACTTGACCTCTGTCCACAGCTTGGTGTGATTTGTTTTTCAGGCGGCCATGATGGCCGAGGAGCTGAAGAAGGAGCAGGACACCAGCGCCCACCTGGAGCGGATGAAGAAGAACCTGGAGCAGACGGTGAAGGACCTGCAGCACCGCCTGGACGAGGCTGAGCAGCTGGCCCTGAAGGGCGGGAAGAAGCAGATCCAGAAGCTGGAGACGCGGGTACTTGCGGGATGGACTCCAGCAAAGAGGACAGCCCTCCCGCCTCTCCCGCCCATGCTCCAGCCCCAGGCTAACTTCCTAACCCTTTCCCCAGATCCGAGAGCTGGAGTTCGAGCTTGAGGCAGAGCAGAAGAAGAACACAGAGTCTGTCAAGGGCCTGAGGAAATATGAGCGGCGGGTCAAGGAGTTAACTTACCAGGTAAGTGGAAACCCCACGGCACTTTCTCTGTCAAATGCAAACACCACCCTGGGTCCTCGCTCCAAGAAACAGGAAGAAACTCTTTAGCCCCAGAAGACTGGCGGGACCTCGTGCCCGTCTGCCCCCTCCTGTCTCAGTACCTTCCCATGGCCTCTTTCAGAGCGAAGAGGACAGGAAGAATGTGCTGAGGTTACAGGACCTGGTAGACAAACTCCAAGTGAAGGTCAAGTCCTACAAGAGGCAGGCTGAGGAGGCCGTAAGTCAGACAGAACGATCCTAGCATGGCGCCTGGTCTGTTCCTCTCCACTAGCTCTAGGAGAGGCCACGCTGCTCTTACCCGCCCGGCTCTTTGCTTTTAGGATGAACAAGCCAATGCCCATCTCACCAAGTTCCGAAAAGCTCAGCATGAGCTGGAGGAGGCCGAAGAACGGGCCGATATTGCAGAATCTCAAGTCAATAAGCTTCGCGCCAAGACCCGCGACCTCACCTCCAGCCGGGTAGGTGTTCCGAAGCCCTGGGTAGGGAGCCGCGGATGCGGCTCCAGGGGCGGAACCCGTGGTGATGGAAACACTTTTGAGCTGGAAAGGACCTTAGAGAACCCTCGACTTTAGAGCTGGTCAGTCTCCGGCTCAGGAAAGGAAAGCATTTGCATAAAGCCACTGAGCTAAGAGCCGGGCTAAACCCAGGTCTGTAAGTTGCCATAAAACAAGCACCACTAGCATCGTCCTCAAGAGGAACCGGCGGGGTGCTTTCGCGCGCCCTCTGCGGGCCAGTCCCCGTCACTGCACGTGTAGGTTCCTAGACACCTGGGCTCCTTCTCTGAGGGCCCGTCTCAGGTGGGGTGACTGCTCCACGTGAGCAGTTGTGCGTTCTGAAATCCAGAGAACATCCCCTGTCCCACTGAGATACGCAAGCAAGCCCGCCCCAGATGCTCACTGGGGGAGGGAGCAGGCAGAAATGCCTCTCTGCCACCTGACAGAACTAAGAATGCCCACTTCCCCCAGATGGTGGTCCACGAGAGTGAAGAGTGAGCCATCCGCTTCCGGAACAGGACAGGAAATATGCAGAATGTATGTTTTCATTGTTCCTGGCCCTTATTAATTTCCATGTGACTGCTTTTCACATGCAATAAACGTTGCTTTGTTTCCATTTTCTTTTGGTGGTATTTATACCCAATGTGGAAATCTCAGTGAGCAGCTGCCTTGATAAATTCAACTGGTGTGTGTATGTGGGGAAAAGGAGAGGTTGCTTTTGGTTTAAATTTGAGATTAGGTCAGAAATAAGATGTATTCCTAGGTTAACCAAGGCTTTAGCGGGGGAAGAGGGAGGAAGGCGAGTCTGTCCAAGAGTCGTCTCCCAACTTGTCACGAAGGTTTGGTTCAGGAAAAGCCCGTCTCAAGGAGATACGGCTGTAAGTCGAGGCCAGGGTCCCCCCCACATCCTGTCAGGGAACTACGCTGGAATCTAGTAAAAGTTGGTCAGGCACTGCTCCACACAAGCGTTAAAACTAACTGCTAGCAATACACGAACGAATGAAATAGCGTCTGGTCCCTCCAGGGGCTCGGTCTGAATCCCCCACTGACTTCTTGGCTCAGTCTGCACTATTTCAAAGCCACACAACAGAAAATCTCACCCCTTATCCAGGGTAACCCTGTCTTTGCTGAAAGAGAGAAACAGGTCAGGAAGGCAGACTAACTATCTGGCCGAGCTGCTACTGGAAACAGCGTCTTCAGAGCTGGAGGCACTTGTTCATTGTCGTAGGTGTCAAGCTCCCTCCTTCTTCCGACCGCAGACCGGCAGGAGATGGCCCAGCTCCATTCGTGGGAGTTAAAGACCCAGGGGAGTTCAGTGCCTCCTGGGGTTTGTCATTCTGTAGGAAGAAGACCACTGCGGGTGGCAGAGCTGGCCTACCAGTGATTTCAGATAATCTTACCTCAAACACATCTCTTGACTTGCTTTCAAGACTTTATGGCAACACTGCGACACAAGGCGGCCCGTCCGCCTGGCGGTGGCTGTGGCTGAGGGGCAGTCACAGCCGTGAGGACGCGTCGGCCCAGGCCCCGGCCCCAGGCTGGGCCGGGAGGGCTGCCACTGCTCAGGGCCCCTCAGTACTTACAAGGACGGCCCGACACTGCCTTCTGTCCAAGTGGGGGACAGACAAGCAAACGCAGCTTCTCCTCATGGATGTGTTCGAACTGGCAGGTGAGGAATGGAAGGCCGGGAACGTCGCCGTCTTTATATGAGTGATGAACCCCCGATGAATTACAGCTGCTCGTATCACAGAATAAGACAACCGGACACGAGACGCCTCCTGACAGAAGCTTGCACGTCGCTGCCTGTGAGGAATGCCCGCCCCACAGTCCAGCTCGGGTCTGATCAAGACTCCAACTGTGCCACCGACTTACAGGAAAAGCAGAACCAGAGACCCCTGGGACCACTGACAAACTCCAGGATTTGTGCTCAAGTGAACAAAACACTTCATTTCTTCAATAAATAAATTGCAAGGAAAAATACATTTATGGATCAACAGAACAGAATAGAGAGCCCAGAAATAAACCTACAGACCTATGGTCAATTCATCTTCGACAAAGGAGGCAAGAATATACAATTGAGAAAAGACAGTCTCTTCAGGAAGTGGTTTTGGGATAACTGGACAGCAGCGTGTAAATCAATGAAGCTAGAACACTCCCTCACACCATACACAAAAATAAACTCAAAGTGGCTTAAAGACTTAAACGTAAGATAAGATACTATAAATCTCTTAGAAGAAAACATAGGCAAAACATTCCTTGACATAAATCTCAGCAATGTTCTCCTAGGGCAGTCTACCCAGGCAATAAAAATAAGAGCAAAAATAAATAAATGAGACCTAATTAAATTTATAAGCTTTTGCACAGAAAAGGAAACCATAAGCAAAACAAAACAACCACCTATGGAATGGGAGAAAATATTTGCAAATGATGTGACTGATAAAGGCTTAATTTCTGGAATATATAAACAGCTCATATCATTTAATAACAAAGAAACAAACAACCCAATCCTAAAATGGGCAGAAGACCTAAACAAGCAATTCTCCAATGAAGACATACAAATGGCCAATAGGCACATGAAAAAATGCTCAGTATCACTAATTAGCAGAGAAATGAAAATCAAAACTACAATGAGGTATCACCTCACACTAGTCAGAATGGCCATCATTCAAAAGTCCATGAACAATAAATGCTGGAGAGGCTGTGGAGAAAAGGGAACCCTTCTACACTGCTGGTGGGAATGTAGTTTGGTGCAGCCATTATGGAAAACAGTATGGAGGTTCCTCAAAAGACGAAAAATAGATTTACCATATGATCCAGCAATCCCATGTCTAGGTATATATCCGGAGGGAACTCTAATTTGAAAAGATGCACGCACCCTAATGTTCATAGCAGCACTATAGACATAGCCAAGACATGGAAACCTAAATGTCCATCAACAGATGACTGGATAAAGAAGTTGTGGTACATTTATACAATGGACTACTACTCAGCCATAAAAAAGAATAAAATAATGCCATTTGCAGCAACATGGGTGGACCTGAAGGTCGTCATTCTAAGTGAAGTAAGCCAGAAAGAGAAAGAAAAATACCATATGATATTACTTATGTGTGGAATCTAAAAAAGAAAAAAAGGACACTATGAACTCATCTACAAAACAAAAACAGACTTGCAGACATAGTAAACAATCTTACGGTTACTGGGGAAAGGGGGTGGGAAGGGATAAATTTGGGAGTTTGAGATTTACAAACGTTAGCCACTATATATAAAAACAGATTTTTGAAAAGTTTCTGCTGTATAGCACAGAGAACTATGTTCAATATCTTGTCATATCCTTTAATGGAAAAAATATGAAAATGAATATATGTACATATACACATGACCGGGACTTTGTGCTGTACACCAGAAACCGACACGTTGGAACTGACATGTAATTTACATACTTTCACACACTGTGACATTCCGTGTTCCGAACACGCTACATGCATCATGGATTGGACACACATTCAGGTCTGAGATGTGAGCGTGTGGATTGCCGTACTTTCATCCAAAGCAAAGGGCAAATTTTCACATAGTAACAATTAATCTGATTTCTCAGCTGATTCCTTGAGCCAGTTTTGAAATACACGCAGTTTGTGCAGAAAAATTCTCATGGAGCGAGTTTTTGAAAATAGACATGTAATTTACATGGTTTCACTCACCTTGATATTCTGTGTCTCGAACACGCTATATTAAAAGAAAGAAAATACATTCAAAAAGTGGAAGGGGGAGCTAGAGATGAAAAGAGACAGACCTACCTACCCAGTGCAGAGCCTGGACGTGTTAGGGCACACACACACGTGTGCTCCATTTGGTAAAATTTGAATATTGACTGGATATTTGATGATGTTATAGGATTACTGTTCATTTTCAAGGTATAATGTAATGTTGTGATTATGTTTTCTAAAATAGTCCATATCTTTCAAAAATATGCAGAAGAATACTTAGAGATAAGAAAGGAAGAGAGAATGAAAAAAGAAAGTAGGCAGGCAGGGCCATCTTTAAAGTTATTTTATAGAATTTCAGAAAAAGAACTGACAAGAGGTTCCTGATGCATTTTATGCAGAACTGAGCCACAAACTGGAAAACCTCTGAAGTGTGGGACCTGACGTGTCCTCATATTGGCAAAGTGCAATATTTCACACAAAAGGAGGCAGTGAGGAGATGGGTCTGGAAGCGATCCATAGCTATCTCTATTAGGCTCTGATTTAGTGAAGGATAAAATGGAAAAATTATTCTTGTGAGTTAATATTACGGGCAACTTTGCCATAAAGCAAAGTTGTTCCATTTATTCCATGAAGCAAAGGATGCCCACGACTATAGGAAACATAGGCCCTGTTACTGCAGAGAGAAAAATGCAATCACAGATCTCATTCCCCACAAGGCCCCGCCGTGCCCCGCGGGCGGGAGCAGAGAAGGACGAGGGCATGAGGCACTGCTCGCTGAGCCTCTCCCTGGGCGCTCGGCGCGCACCGCCTCATGTCACCTGCTGACAGGACGGGCCTCTTGCCCTTGCACTGCAGATGAAGAAGCCTCATGTCACCTGCTGAGTAGCTCAGCCGCGACAGGACGGGCCTCTTGCCCTTGCACTGCAGATGAAGAAGAAACCGAAACAGAGTCACCTGCTCAAGGTCAAGATGGCAGAACCGGGATTCTCTCCAGATCCCAGACTCCTCTGCACTACAACGCGCTGCCTACCCCAGCAGCTGGGAAGCAGGCACGAGACACACCCGAGGTCTGTCAGAACAGGGTGGACAAGCCCAAAGCGTCCGTGTTTCCTCTTCCTGTCACCTTCGTCCAAGCATTCCTGTATAACCTTTCTCTTGCCCACCCACTCAGGCCACCCTGTCTGCAGAGAGTCTCCCCTCACACAGGCCATTTGACCATTTGGTAGCAACTGAGGTCACCTTTAGCTCATTTTCACTATCTCCTGGTTCTTTTGCACATGAGCCCCAAAACAGGATGGCAAAAAAAGGGTGAAGGTCCCCCCTTTTGGCTAACTTCATTGGGTGGAACCCCACTACCTCCAGATTAAGGGCCATTTCAAGTTACTTTTTCTCTTTCTAAATAGCCTCACTTTTCTCTTTTATTATTTTTTCCTGGTTTTGGGCAAAGAATTTAATTTTCCCCCTGTAATTTTCATACGATCTAGAAAACTCTACTAAGCCTCAAATTTCCTAGCAGTAGACATCTTTTTTTTTTTATTACCTTTTATAATGTTTTAATTACAGAAGAAATGCATTCTCAACACAGGATTTTAAAAAGTATGCCATCTCTAAAGGAACCATCAGCCGGGATGGCCGATTCCTTCTTTATTTGGAACAGATGAGATCTTGATTTATGATTAGCAGATGGCTCCCTTCTTAAGCGCACCGTGTCCTCACAGGGGGCGAGGGGGCACTGTGCAGTGCGCAGCCTCCTGCGGGGGAGGGCAGCTCTCCTGTCCCCGCACCGGGTCCCCGTGACAGCTGAGGCTTTAATAAAGCAAAGTGTGCCTAGGAATGTCGGCTGAGAAACCGCCCAGAGCACAGAGGTCTTTTCCACCCCTCCTACTAGTCTCAACCAAAGCTGAAAACAGCTGCGGTGAGAGGTCCTGGGGCTGCCTGCTGAGGCGGAGCGGCGATCCGGTTACCCTGAGACATGCGAGATATTCCCGAGGCTCTCCTGCCCCTGGGCGGCAGCTGGGGCCCGGGATAGTACTGATTATTTTTAGCCAAGATGTTTCAGGCTTTCCAGCAGTGATGAGCAAGAACCCCGAAGCCTGGGCATTTGGGGGCCTTCTCCACGCTTTATCAACAGAGAGGTGGCCCTGAAGAACCCAAGGAGGTCCAGGGCAGCAGGTTACAGGCACCCTTAGGCCACCTTCATCAAGAACCCTGACACCAGCTTGAGGAGAGAAGGGGCATCTTAGACAAAGAAAATGGACCATTGTTATCGACAGAGGGTTACCCAGCGACCCAAACATACAAAAATAAATGAGACAGAACCTTGAACCTCAAGGACAGTCAAGGAAATATAAGTACTCAAATAATGATGATGGCAAACAAAACACAGAGGTAATGGGAAACTGAGGAAGGTGGCAGGGTGACTTGCTTCTATAGTTAGAGACCAAGAGAAAGTCAATCCCTTTCGCAGTGATCAGAGTGCTCTGTACACAGCAGGTGCTCAATGCATGTGCTGAACTGAATTCCCAGCAGGAAGGGAAGGAGGGGTGGAATCTGTGTGTCCTTGGGGAAGACAGGTTCTTCTGACTTTCTGCCTCTGCGGATCACTACTAAAGACCCGATAATGGCCCAGAAGCTGTTCTTTACAAATCTGTGAGCGATCCTAGCCATGAACTTGAATTTCTTGGCTTCAAGTGGGGGCACGGCTGTTTGCAAATCACACTGGCTCATGAGCCCAAAGAGCCAGGCAGGCTCCCCTGCCGTGGGAAGACCTGCGCCCGGTGCCGGAGCCTTCACCTCCCCGACGCTTTGCTGCTACAAGTCTCGGGTTTGTGTTTCTTTACATTGATTCATTCGCCTATCATCTACCGACTGCCTACTACGTGCCCAGATACAGGAAACAGCGAACAGAAGTCCCCAAGGAAGCCAGACCAGGAAAAGGGAGTGAGAACTCCTGCCTTGAGGTCCCCAGGCAGAGTGGGGAGGGCGGACAGGCGGGCAGAGGGACACACATTTCCAAATACGGCTCAGCCTCAGCGGAGGGCAGGCTGGCGTCTGAGGCAGCTGCGCCTGTTTTGGGCCTGGGGTCTTGGTCCCCTTGGCAACAGGTGTTGTGAGGTGAAGAACAAGGCATTTACGTGAGTGTTTATTTTGGGGTCATCCTGGCCTCATGCCCAGGGACCAAAGCCAGCCTTTCACAGAACGGTCCTCAGCCATAAACCTACCATCTCCTCCTCCATCTCCTAGGGGCCCGCCAGCCTGGGGCCATCTGGGCCTGCTTTACCTCCACCCTCGGGCCTGCTCGGGGGACCTGCAGGTTCCTGCGAAGCGGGGTTGGGGCGCGCACCCCGCTCTGGGTCTTCTCCCCATAACCTGCACCCGCTCCATGAGAAGTGCCGCTGAGCGGAGTCAGGACAGGGCAGCAGGGCGGCCAGCCCCTTCTCACGCCCATCCCAGGGCCCACGCCAGGCCGTGGTGATGCGGGGACGAGGCCCGCCTGTCAGGACAAACTGCCTGTGGCTGCTGGACACCATCCAGGCGCTGTTCTAAACTACGCTCTCCAGACCATTCCCCACATCCCACGAGGCAGCGAAGACGTGATGGTCCCTTTTGGAAAGTGGATTAAAAGGACACGAGCTTTTTCCTGTGTAAGTTTTGCCTTCAGTCCCACAGTAACTCCAGACCACAGGAGGGTCTTAGGTGCGGTGCAGTGAGTGACCAATAGAGACAGAAGCCGGGGTTTGAATTCCTGACACAGTTAACCCCCTCGACCTGCGTTCCTGCCCATCCCCCGTCCACCCTCCCTCCTCTACGTCCTATCCTGCCTTGTCATCCTGAGCAACCTGCTGCCTCTGTTTCATTGTCTGAAATACAGGATGGAAGAGGAACACGGGCTTTTCTGTGGTTGAACCCTCTCCATAAGGAAATATTAACAGCAGTTCCATGTCTTAAATTACCCTGAGTTCCTGAGATAGAAAGACAGTTTGAATATTAATCATTATAGCAAAAGGAAGAGGCAACTTTGACAGGTCTCTTCCTGCCTTTCATGTTTTCACTGGAACCCCTCTTTGATTTTAAAGGCTGAAAGTGTGAAGACGTGGGACCTGAGGTCACAAGCCATCCGGGCAAGAGTATAGGGTTCAAGGCAACCAAAGTCACAGCCAAGTCCATTCAAATGACTTCATACGGCTTCGCCCTCCTGAGTCCTCCTACGTGAAACACAACTCGAATCTGTCACTGCTCCTCCCAGACTCCATCAACAGTCCAGCTGCCTATCAGCTGAGTGCACTCGCCAGAGACTGACACCCACATACACCCCGCTCGCCCACAAACGCGGCCATCCTCTGCTCCTCCTGCCCGCCACCTCCATGTGTCGAAGTCCGAGCACATCTCGGGCCCACCTGTCCTCTGCACCCACCGGCGGTCAGGGCCCGAGATCTGCACACACTTCCAGGGGCGGGTTTTCATTCCCTCTAGTCTCCTGAAGTCGGAGTTGTTGTGACTTACTGCTGTCTTCCTTATCTTTGCATCACAGTTCTTACCCCCATACCTGGTATTTCAAACACAAACACAGAATTTAGTCACTGGCAGAACTAGCATGAGAACTAAGAATAGGAAAATTCGAGTTCCGGGGGGAGGGTGTACATAGCTCAGTGGCAGAGCATATGCTTAGCACGCACAAGGTCCTGGGTTCCGTCCCCAGCACCTCCATTAAATTAAATAAATAAATACAAACCAATTACTCCCCACCAACACCCCCCGCCAAACTTAAAATTGCTTCCAGTTTCTTTCCTAATCTTGGACAGCTCACTCTGGGAAACGAGAGATTTGAACTATTCCAAGGTTCCTAACCAAGCTAGACATCAGGCAGCGTGGCATACTTCTAAAACACAGAAGAGAGCTCTGCCCCGGAGTCCGATTTAGCAGGTTGGGCTGGAGCCTGGGGAAGCTCCTCTGGTGATTCTAATGATGTCCCTACAGGTAAACTCTTAGAGCAGCTATTCTAAAACTGGGACTCCTGGTTACCATTCCTGTCGCTGTGAGATGGGAATCCCCGCCCTGGGCACCCAGCCCGGAGAGCCAGCAGCGTCTCAGCATCACCGCTCACACTTCCCCACCTCCGTGTCCCTCTGTTCACCTGTCCCTGGCTGCCCCACCTCCACTGCCGCCTGTGCGAATCCCCAAGTCGTGTCTCCCACGCACGTGACAACCCCTGTCCTGGACAGCATCTGGGCATTTCTGCCCTCTGCCTGGCATCACCTTCCACTCCTCGGCGCCAGAGTCCCCCGCAAGGTGGCTCCACTGCTCCGCCAGCTGCCACAGTCCCCGGCAGGGACTAAAGCACTCAGGTTCTCCAGGTGCCAGTGCGAGGGGTGGCTCTGGCAGAGGGCAGGTGGGAAGTGGGAGAAGGGCTGTGCTGTGGGGCAGAAGTGCAGAGCAGCGCAGAGCCGCGCCACACTGGAGCCGAGACGAGGGAAACCCACCAACCCTGTCCCGTCTCAGTTTGAAATGCTGATATTTTGTTCATCGTGCATTCTTTTACATATACTTTTGGTTTTTAAATTATTGCACTAAAATACTATTACTCTTATTAACGACCGAGTTTTTTGTTGCCTCCTTAAATCCTGCACTGACTCACCTCTCCCTAGTCCCAACCTGGCCAGAGCAGCGTGTTTTACTTAGGCCCCGTGTCCTGAGGCATTACAGCGCCGCTGCTGGTGTGAATGGGCCCCCCGCCGTGCACTCCTGGCACCGGGCTGGGGTGGACAGAGGGCAGCCGCCACGCCGAGGTCAGTGCACTGCTATGGCTAGGGCCCAGCTCCCCTCAGGCGGCCCCTCATCCTCCCTGTGTGCACCCATATCCGCCAGGTCCCCAGAAAGGCCTGAATCCCAGAACTGCCACCGCCTGGCCACAAGCCAAAGTCCCTGCTGTTGGAGGAGACCAGCGCATCACCCTGCCTTCTCGAGACCCGCCGCCCTCTGCACGGCTTGACTGCATTCATTTCCTGAGGGAGTCGAATGCCGTGTGGGCCCGGTTCCCCTCCGCCTTGTTCTGGCAGAGGCCCTTTTTTATTTTCTCTCCCTTAACGGGCTAGTATTCTTTACAGCTTTTGGTGACATCTCTTCTGATGCTCCTAGTTCCCTTCTGTGGGCACAGGCACCCCCTGAAGAGGACAGTGAAAGCGAAGGGAGTGAAACAAGCTGCCACTGAACAAACAGCCGTGGCAGGGTCAAACACGCCCAGGAGTTCTAAACACCCCAAGGCCCAGGCCGCACCCACGACCAGTTAAAACACCCTGGGGCTGCAGTCCTCCTCCCCTCTCCTGCCTCTCACCCTCCAGCGTCAGGAGTTTGTAAACCCTCTCAGGTGAAAAGCTACCTGGCCAAAGGCGAGAACCAGCACGGGGCGGGCTGAGCTCCTGCTGAGCCAAGGCTGCCACCTACAGGCGAAAGCGTGCACTGCTGCCCACTGGGCAGAGTGCAGCTGGGAGGGACCGACAGACATTAGAGGCTTTAGGACCTAGAGCCCATCTTCTAATGAGTCTCCCCCTGCCCCACCAATGAGTCTCCTGTATAAACTTCACGGTGACCTCCAGTCAAAGCCCTTCCAGAGATGTCTCACCTACACAAGCCACAGTTTTCACCGGTGGGGCAGCCCCTAAAGGCTAGCAAAGTGCTTTGACGTGCGGCTGAGGTCTGCCTTGAGAACCCTGCTCCCCAGGCCCCGGGTCTGCACTCTGGAGACACACACAGAATAAACCTACCCTCCTGGCTCGTCAGGGGTCGTAAAACAGCCTCCATATTCCTCTGGATCCCTGCCTCTCAAGGTGAAGGAGCCCCCTTCCTTGCCCTGCCCCTCCTTCCTGGCCGTCCTTGTCCGGATGTGCTAGGCTGGCAACATCCCTTCATCATGGGGGACACCCAGAATTTAGCCTAAATTTAAAAACATATAGAGAGAAGTAACACATACTCTTTGCATAAAATTTTAGCTAAACATAAAATAAAGTAGAAGTTTCCTCACTCATCCCATTCCCCTCTCATTCGCAGTGTCAGGGACACGGGGGTGGAGGGGTACCACTGTTACAGGCTGGGGGCACCCAGAACTGAAGGTCATATTCCTGCAGCAAGAGTAAGACCTCCTCTTTGGCCTCAGTTTACTCATCTGTAACACGTGAGTAATTAGAGCACCTTTCCTCGCAGTTACTGGTATGACACAAGTACAGGGCCTAGCACAACACCTGTCACAACGAAGTGTTGACTACGTGGGAGTTCTTAAGGGCTAACTGAATCGTCTCAGACCAGAGGTACAAGGTACATTATTTTTCCTCATGATTATACTCACATCACAGTGGAATTTGGTTCCTGTAGGCTAGTAAAATTAGTCCCAAAGCCCAAATGCTGACAGCATCTGCTAAGAAGTTGTAAATAAAAAAGGCTCTCAGGAATCTTAAGCCAATGTGTAGTTGACAGGGTTTACCAGGAGAGGGCAGTGCTGGGTCAGTTATGGAAGGATTGCCTCCTGGTCCAATGCGGACCCATCAAGCAGCGCAGCTGTGGGTGGGGCTCAATTCTGGTTCTCTCGGGTTGAGCTGGGGGATCCTCTCTGCAATCTGCGCAGGTCTGAGTTCAGCAGAGCCCCAGCTATCAGATACTCCACAGCTGGATGTGCCCAGACTCTTCTCTGGGCCAAGCCACAATTCAGGGCCATGTCAGGGTTTTCAAGCTCGGATTCTGCTCTCACTTCCTACACCAGGACTTACAGGAACATTTACTTCCCTCTGCTTGCTCACCTGCACCCCCGCAGGTCAGCCCTAAATTACAGCGTTTCCCACCGAAACTGGCCCGAGCATCCTTCTGGGCATCTCATGTCAGAAAGTTGCTACCCACTGCTCAGCCTTGACACCAGAGACCCAGTCACTCAGCAGACAGCTCCTGGGTCTGCTCTGCGCCAGGCACCCCTCCACTTGCCACCCTTGCCCTGCCCAAGTCAGACCTCATGAAGATTTGGTTTCCCTCCCACAGACTGAATCTTCTTGGGTGACTCTCCAGAGTCACTGTGACTCAGAGCTGCTCTCAGCAAGGGTGCCCCCAAACTCCTGGGCTTATCCTGACAATGAGCTCACAACAAGAAGCCACAAAGCCTCAAATACCCATGACATACTCCTGGTCAGACTGCCCTGCTCCTCTGGCCCAATTCAGATGGGTGACAGTGCCCTCCCTGCCATCCTGACTCAAACCTCAACCAACCCGGTAAAGAGTCTGACCCAGACCCCAAACCATGCCCCACGTTAAATTCTTCTTCTTTACCCCATTTCTGCCAAGAGTTAAATAAAACACAGAGATTCCACTTCCCAGGACAGGTCAGATGTCAAATATCACCTCTCCCTGTCAAATATGCAGATGCTCTTGGACGTGGCAGACCTGTGTCCTGCTGACTGAGGGGCGGCTCTGCTCCACCCTGCCTGCAGGCTTGCATTCAGGAATGTTTTGACTATGCACACTCTTCAAAGGAAACAAGGGAAACGTGTTCTTTCACAATTGCAGTTTTAGAGAGAGGCAAGTGGATAAAGTCCTTGACCTGAGGGCTGCAGACTATTTTAAGAAAGGGGAGAGGAAGGATCCAAAGTATCAAAGGGTTTAGCACAGCTTAAACCAGAGAGATCATAAAATACTTGTGGAGGATTTGCCACTAAGATGGAATTTAGCTAACTGAATGATACAAGATGCTCAAGATAGTAATGAAAGAAGGGAAGACGGCAGCCTGTCTATGTCTAATCACTCCAGGAGAAAGAGACACACTACAGAGGTTTGCGCCTGAGTTGTGTTAGGAGCCTGGGTCAAGAGAAGGCATGAGGCTTTGGGCCTGATCTAGTTTAGGTACTAACGGTCCCACTCTGAAAAAAAAAAATGGGAGGACCAGAAAGGAAATGATGGTTAAAGCAAGAGTTAAAAGTCATAAGACAAGATATTCAAGAAGTCACCTGATGGCCTGGGCAGCAGAGAAAGTCATGTACATCTTACCGAGCCATGGAGTGTAGAGGCAAGCAGCCTCCCTGCCTCCGGGAGGTCATCATGAGCTGTCAATCATAATAAGCCTAAATTACCAAGAAAAGGTAAAGTACTGTTAACTCTGCTCTGTTTAAGAAGATAGAAACAAAAAAACTACATATTGAATGATTCCATTCATGTGCAATGTCCAGAATAGGCAAATCCATGGAGACAGAAATAGATTAGCAGGAGTGACTGCTTAATGGGTTTGGAGTTTCTTTTGGAGTGTGGACATGTCCTAGACTTAGACTGTGGTGATGTTTCAGGACTCTGTGAACTTTTCATGGGTGAATGTTACGGTACGTGAAATATACCTCAATAACGTTTTTAAAAAGAGGATAGGAAGGTATATAATACAACTTACAAATATTCTGTTAGTCTTCACTGCAAACTTCAACAACAGAAAGGAATTAGAGTCACTCACCTGGAGAATTTACAGTGTGGGAAATTTCACCCTCAGGCAGTGCTGTGTTTCTACATAACCAACAGAGCTGAATTCAGTAAAGAGATTGGGGAAAGAAAGTAAAAAATGGGCCTCGTGTAAGAGAACTATGGACACTAAGAGAAGGGACTCAGATCACATGGTCGTTCAGATACAATCTCTCACTTAACGGATGAAGAAGCAGTCTAACACAGCCCAGAAGGGTAAAAGTAATGTCTCTCCCTACCCAGCTCAGCAGAGCTCTTCCCTGAGCTAATCACCGTTTCCAGTTTCCTGTGTATCCTGCTGTAAATGTTCTATCCATGTACAAGTACACACACACACAGAGGCACACACATGCACAACCCCTATGGTGCAATCACACTACGAGTGCAGGAAGAAAACTGTAAATTAATTTTAAGGAAGAATTTTGTTAACATAATAGCAAGTCCTCAAAGTTCCTCTACCATTTTTATATGATGGAAGCACTTGCTTTTACTTCAGCTCACTTAAAAACAGGGGGCCACAAGCGGTGGAGCCTGAAATCCAGGGCTGGCAGCCTCCCGGCACGTGACTCTGAGTGACACTCACACAGCTCATCAAACTGAAACCAAGCAGGACCCTGCAGGGCCTTCCCGGGGGCAGACTCTACTGGCCCACCACCCCCTCCTTGTTTGTGGAAAAGCATTAGCCCCCTAGGCCTTCCCTGAGTTCCAAAGAGCAAATTTAATCAAAGTGAGAAAATGCAGAAACAAAGGAAAGCAGTCAAGCAAGACAAAATAGTTTAGCCGCAAAACAGACTCAAGGACCTTTAGCTCCTCCTTAAGAGCTGTAGATACTATCCTGAGCCACACCCCTGAGCTGTTCTGCAGATTCTAAAACCCCCACCAGGCAGAAGAAGTTGACTGCGAGCTGACAACCAGCACACAGACCCCAGCTGGGCCGGAACCAGAAGGTTGATGACTGAGGTGCCTGACACATCCTGTTACCTCATTACCAATCAGTCAGAGAAGCGCGCACCCTGTAACCCCCACCCTGATGTCACTTTCAAACCCCTCCCTGAAAGCCGGCGGGGAGCTCGGGTCTTCAGAGCACGAGCTGCCCGGCCTCCTTGCTCGGCAGCCTGCACTCAGCCTCACCACAACCCAGTGTCAGTAGGTCGACTTGGCTGTGCGTCCAGGCGGGTGGACCCAGGTTCGCCCAAGGTCAGTAACAGAATCAGTGGCAAACAAAGATGTGGACACATTCTCATAGTTCAGTTTGGACCCACACAGCATGGTCCACACTTTTCTCTAGACAAACGCCAGCACCTGTGCGACACAAAGACATCTCCATTCTTCTGGTCTTAGGTTTATCTGGAAGCTCCCAAGTGACACTACTGGGTGTGGGAGAGGGCGGTGGCCTGTAGGGGAACTGTGGCTGGCACACATGGATGGAAGTTCACGTTTGTGTGAGAAAAATGACGGTTTGGCATGACTCACAGGAAAGGTGGCTGACCCTGTGCACTGAGGCGCAGCGGGGCTGTGTGATCAGGAAAACCACAGCAACATGGTGACTGGCAAGGTTTGCAGGGAAAGGGTAACATGAGCACAGAGCCTGGCGTAAGGAATGGCCTACGGTCACGTGGCCTGGCTCTGCCAGAGCAAGAGTCCATCTGTGGCCCACCTCAACTTGGGTCCTGGTAACCATACCAGTAGCAGAGAAGGCTCACAGAGAAGACAGACAGACAGACAGACAAAGAGAACACTGTGTAACCAGGGTTCAGGTAGTGTGGCCCTTCCACCCCGCTTACATCTCATTCTAAGTATGTTAACCTAACTCATCTAGCCCCCCGTACATCTCGCCATGCATTGAAATGAGTGAATTTAATAAATCACGCAATATGAGCATGTTGGAAAGAGAACAGATTGGCCTACGATCAACTATAACCTGAAATGTTGCTCTAGCAGGTAATATGCAGCTTAGCACAGTAACAAGGCTATTGCCTTGAAATATGGTACCAAAGAATGAGGAACACAGTCCAGTCCGCGAAGTCCCCTTGAAGACGCTTCACCCTCCAAAGTATTTTTAGTCACGGTAACTGTAGAAGGCGGACAGAGCGCTGTGGTCCTCAAAATAAGATGGCTCTCGAAACGTAAGGTCAGCAGATGCCATCTCCAAAAGTCAAGTCTGCGAGAAGGATGGGATTAGCTGTCTCCAGGACAGCCTTCCAGAAGTAACCCATCTTGCAGAGTGACTTGGAGTGACCTTACTGAGGAGATTAAAGTGCCTGTCCCAGGTATGTCGTGAGCAAACAGCCTAACTCAATGCAAAACAATCCAACACTTAGGAGACCGTGTGTTGTGGTAACGAGTGTAAACGGTGGGGTGGTGGTCTGCACGGATATTTGAAAAGGGAAACTGGAAAATGAAAATCCATCAGCCTGTCACCAGGAGGTCCAACAGGCACTCTGGCTGCATGACTGATCCTGACCCTTCACATAAGAATAGCCTTAAAGAAACGGAGGCCAGATCACCGGGCCATCAGAACCTGATAGAAATAGCACATAATAAGGTCCAACTTCTGTTCCATGCTCACCAAGTAACCTTCTGACCCCATTCACCAGGAAGAGACCACATGGGACAAAGACTGGCTCTACTCGAATCCAGAGGAAATCCCTTGAGAAATTAATAACCTGGAATTCTGGTACAGAAGTCAGTCTCTTGCGAGTTTGGTTACTCATCTCTGACCACTTGATTAATCCTAGCTGCCCTGGTAAAGTCATGTTCCCAAACTTCAATTTATTATTCTTCCATCCAACATTTATTGACCGCCTTCTCCACACCAAGCACTGTCGCAGCAACTGGTGAAACCCAGATAAAGGACAAGGTCCCTGCCCTCAGGGACTGCTAGATGAGTGCTGGCCCAGCCTGGACAGTGGCGAAAAGTGACACTTGTTATGGCTGAGCCTGAGGGGACAATGCACTTCCCCTGCTGTTACTGAATCAGTACTTACTTTGCATTTATTTTCTATCCATGAGATCAGAAAATCAATTCATCTTAGATCTTGGTGGAACCTCAGATGTCATCGTATCTAGTGGTTCTCCACGTTGTCTGCACACAATCACCTGGAGAAATTTTTAACAACCCTGATGCTAGAAATGTTAATTGAGTTGGTCTGGAGATATCAGGTATTAGTGTTTTAAAAATTTGTCCTCCTCCCCCTAAAATTTGCCCAGATGATTCAAAGGTAAAGTCAGGGCTACCAATCACTGGTCTAGTCCAACCCCCATATTTTCCAGGTGGGTAAACTGAGAGTCAAGGAACTGAAGGGACAGGCCCAAATCAACACTCCCATAACTGTGATGCTCATGGAAGTTCAGTGACTTACAGAACTTACGCCAGACTATACTTTGGCTCAACTAACATCCCTTCAATCTAGTTTCCTGCTCATGGTCTTCACAATATTTGCCACAGACACACACACCTTTATATACTTAGTATTTTTCTTTAAAACAAATATTTTTTTAAAACCTTAAATGCTTATTTTAGCCTGGTCCTCAGCAATAAAATCTGTGAAGTCTACCTGGAAATTAATAACTATTAAAATGCAACCAATTCAGCCATAGGCCACCTTAGTCCACGTGCACGTCACATCTAGCGCCTGTGGCACACTTTGGGCCACACAGGGCTGAGGTCTGGCAGCGCTGGGAAGCCTTGGGAAGGGTCTGGAACAGCTGCTGTACACCCCCACAGCAGGTGCCTGTGGGGCTGGAGAAACTTCAGCTGAGCACAGGTACAGGCAGCAGCTGATCCTCACGGGATCCTCGTGGGATCAGACTGGGAGGACGGATTCACGACGGGGCGGGAGTGAGGCAGGAAGTGGGCAATGGCAGGGCCTTTATCCTACCTCTTGTGGAGGGGGGCACACTAATAAAAGGACGCTGCCTATTCACCCCCTGGAATCTGTTGCTGTAAACACAGTGAAACCGATGGAGAAGGAGGGAAATACCACCACGGGGTGCTCATCCAGCGACAGCACAGGGCCCCCCTCAGTCTGGCTCATAGAGACTCAGCACTGCTAGTGCGCCATTCTACTCACCAAACTTACGTTCTCTCCTGAATAAACTCATTGATCTCGATGTTCATCATCAGGGCTCTGATTCCCAGTTTTCAAACTTGGGAGAAACGTGGTGAATGGAAGTGGAGAACCCAGCCTCCGCTAAAATGAGGTGACCCAGGATCACTACTGAAACCAAGCTTCCTGAAGAAGACCTAAAACTGTGCACGTTTCTCTCTCTCCTGAACTTTGAAAGGTGTGTCAGTGACCCAGTGGGTCCACGGCTAAGACAGTCCTGATTCAAGTGCCCAGGAAGACAAGGGTGAGGATGTTCAGTGCAGCAATGGGAAAAATCAGAAATGCCTTGAATCCACGAGGGAATGGATAAATAAACTGCAGCAGAGCCATACACTGCGATGGCTACACAGCAACGAAAGTGAATGACCCAGAGCTACACGTATCAACTTGGATAAATCTAAAAAAAAAAAAAATATTGATGAAAGAATAGCAAAAAGTAACTATGTATACAGCACCAAAATATTTCAGTTTAGTTTTAAAATATAAAATAATCGTGCATATTGTTTATGGATACACACACAAAATAAAGGTATAGAACACTGGACAGGAAGATACACTCCAACTTCAGGGAGATAGCTGCTGCTGAGATGAAGGCAGGGGATAAATAACTTTAGTATTTATTATCATTATTGTTATTACTATTATTTTTTAAGGATCTGAAGCAAATATGGAAAAATAATATTTGTTCAATCTAAATGGTGGGTCATGGATAGCTGTCAGATTATTTTCCAGACTTTTCTGTCACCTTGAAATTTCATAGTTGAAAAAAAATAACTTAAGCTATTGAAGCTCTGAATTAAATGCACATATATGAATTCATGTGGTGGAAACATCTGCTTGTGATAGAAAAGCCTACATGGTCCACACTGAGGGACGAATGTGAAACTCAGCTTTTGTCAGGTGGGCTGACCCCCAAAACTGGCAGAAAGGGTTTGCTAAAGAGTTAAGAAAATGTCATTTAATTAACAAAATTTTATACAGTTAAAAATAGTGAATTAAAAGTTCTGCACTTAATGAACGTCTTTTTAAAAAAAAAAAAACTTGGCAAAAGTAAAAAGAAATTTCTTGAGTTTACATTAAAGAAAGACAAAAGCAGTGTACTATACACTTGTTTTAACAAGTCAAACAATATTGGGACAGTTTAAAAAGTTAAGGCCCATCTCTGGTTCCACTTCCACCTCCGTCTTACAAGTTAACCAAGTTTAAAAATTTGATTTATTACCCCTTTCCCTATTAAATTTTAAAAAACTATTTTGTGAAGGTTTTCAAACCAATTCAATTTTTATGATTGAAAGTAATTTATTTTTATCATTGCCAACGCAATCCATTATTCATTGTAGGAAGATACAGAAAATGCAAAAGAGTGAAAACAAGATAAAATAAAAACATTTAAATGGGTGTGCATTAAATCATTGTTTGGAAAAACTCACACATATTTAAATCTTGAATCACAGGTTCAGGACAAACTCCACTTGCCAGCTCAAAGATGGCTGGCTCTGTTTACAACAGTCGTTTGCCAGGAGAGGACCTGAACGACCCTGGGGCACATGGTCAGAACCATCCCCACTTCAGGGGTAATTTGGGTTGGTAAGTCTTCGATCCCACCTGAGGTTCAAGGTAGGGTGCCACCCTTGTCCCCAAGAGTCCTCAGGGGGTGTGGTCAGAGACTGGACGCTTAGCTCTCTCCCTCCAGGCTGCTCAGCCCTTCCTGCTTCTCTCGTTCCTCGCTGCCCCTGCCCTCTCATCACTGCCCTTCTTTCTCCTCTGTCCTCTCCACCAGCTCCCTTGCCTCACTCCTTCCCTTCCTCCAACTGGCCAAGTGTCCATGCCACTCACCTCAGGGGTAACTAGAGCCCTTCAGCTGTTTGGGTCCCTGTTTGGAAGGATACCTCAGCGTTGCCTGGGGCTCCGGGGGCAGCCAACTTCTCACAAGGTTTCATCTGTTGGAGCAAAAGGCTGACAGATTTCCTTACAAGAACTTGGCAAGAGCCATTAAAATGGCTATCTTAGGTGCTGGGAAAAAAAGTCTCTGCACAATTGCCCCAGTCTGTTTCTGAGCCTTCTATTGTGAAATAAAACTTACCCCTCTCACAGTTCGGGGTCTCAGCATGGAGCCCTGGAGGATGTGCAGGAAAAAAACTTCACGGAAAAGATTCCAAGGCAGAATTTTCTCTCTAGGAAGAGGAAGGCCCAGAGACAGAGTGGGGTGGTGGAAACAGATTTAGAAAACAGAAGAAGAATGTGGGCAAGAACTATTCCCTCCGCTTGTGAAGAGCTTCAGAGATGGGCGGTGGGACTTCCTAGGGGAGTGATGGTCCTTTCTCTTCTCTCTCTTTCCTTCCTTCCATCATGTCTTTCTTTCTTTCTTTTCTACCTCTACTCCATCTGAAATGCTCTTCTCCAAAACAGGTTATTTAGAAACAGGTTAGCATCACCAGCCTGGACCCAAATTATTTGAATAGGCTTTCCTGGGACAATTTCCAGTGTAAAAAGTCAACAGCTCCTGCAGAAGCCATAGCACCAAGAGTGAATCCTAAAGTAAACTATGGAATCTGGGGGACAATGACGTGTCAGTGTAGGTTCAGTGACTGTCACAAATGTACCCTGAGGTGGGGGCTGTTGATAGTGCGGGTGGCTGTGTGTATGAAGCATATGAGTATCTCTATACTTTCTGCTCAATTTGCTGTGAACGTAAAACTGCTCAAAAAAAAGAATACAGCCTATTAAAAATTTTTTTAAGGTTAACAATCACTCCCAGGAGGCAGAAATGCTCCCCATACCTACCTGTAAAATATAGCTGCTCAACAAAGACAAAAAGGAAAAGAAACAAGGACTTTCAAGACAGTCCCCAGAGTCTAACATCAGCAGACACCAAGTCACCGTGTGGGGGGCCAAGGAGCCTTGGAGGGAGGACACGTTCCCTTGCTTGGTGCCAGGAACCTTTGGCATTATCATTTTACACGGGGAGAGGCAAGAATGTCTCATAATCCCAGGCTCGGGCTCCCCTCCTTGGTCCCCACGGGGAGAGAAATCCGAGGACAGGATGAGCCTTCTGGGTGTCCTCCCGACACTGCAAATCTGGCCGAGAGGCGGGGCCGAAGCTGTAAGTCCCACCGGGGCTGTTCTCAGAAGCCAAGTGGTGGGGTCATCTGACTTCGGTCAATCTACCCGGCCTGGGATTTCTGTACTGACCCACCAAGGAAACGTTATTATCAATCATACGTTGCTCATCAGATACTCGTGTTAACCTTGTATTATTATGAACGCGACAAGCTGTGCGAGCCAACACCTGCTGGCCGCATCGTGCACATGCTCTTGTTCCTTACGTCCCGAGTTAAGAAGCTGCTACTCTTACCCCTACTTTACAAACAATGGAACTGAGGTTTAGGGAGAGGGAATAATTTTTTGAAAGCACAGTTACAGTGCTTTTTTACAGCCCAAAACACAGTGAGTTTTGGAGCCAAGGAAAAAAAGAAGCTCAAGTCTGTCATACACCAAAGCCCATAATCTCACCTCCTAAATCCTTCTCTCAGGGTCTCAGTAATGTTATGGGTAAGAATGAGTGGGAGAGTCGTTCGGGTTTTGTTAGTGACTGTATCTGTTTCACAGTGTCCAGAACTTAGACTAACCGAAGACCCTCTGTCTTTCGCCTGTGCGTCTCTCTCCAGGTTCTTGGTGCTCTCTCTCCCCGCTGCGCCCCACCCAGACTGAAACTTTCCACATCTCCCTGTGGGAGATGCTGCTCAGGCAGGGCCATCCCATCCTGGCCCCTCTTCCCACCATCGGTTATGCATTAATATACACATAATACAAAACTCCAACCACAACACCAGGTCAGTGTTGGACCTGGAATTTCAAGTTGAATGGTGGAAACAACTTGGGCGTGTGTGGAGAAATCCTCAGCCCAGGTTATCTGTTGTGGGGCAAAAATAAAACTTAGCCGTGAGTTTAGCTTGGCTCACGCATCGCAGGCCAGGCTGCCTGCATCTGGCTGTCCGCTTGTGCTGGGGTCCGGGCCGCCGCTGGCAGCGGTAACAACTGCAGAACGTCTGCAAATGGGAGCGGGCTAAGATTCTTCCTGGGAAATAGCACTTCGAAAGCACCCACATTTTGCTGTTTAGAAAACATCTGACCCCTCCATAGGGTGAACTGGTGTCACTGGAGGAAGAGCCTCCAAGTGTGTCACCCACTTCCCTGTTTGAACAAGTGGCCACTGTTTCTCCTATGTGACAGCCCTACGGAGCAGTGCTGAAAAGCTCAGCACTGAGAGAAGAAATTACATCTAGCCGTTTCAGAGGTGTGTACAGCAGTTTATGCTCCTTACACGCACACTGAAAGCCGACACAGGCCTACAGTTTCAACTGCTGTTGTTCACGGCGGGGAGGCATTTCAGAGGCTCATTATTTTAACAGAACTTTTGATTACATTCTTTATTAGCCTCATGCTCTTGAAAACTGGTCTCACTACATTATTGCTTCTATGAATGGACAGTCTCCTCAATATGCTAAAAACGCCACTCCACTCTGGATTACCCTGAATGACTGGCGCACAGGCTTCTCCATGAGAGAATGCAAGGGAAGGGCCAGGCAGGAGCCCTGCAATTACTACAACAATAAACTCAGCAGCACGGAAGGTGAAAGAGAGTCCTGCTAACATGATGGAATGCTTTATCCACATTCCAAAAGCTTAAAAGAGGTGCCAGCTTCGGAATCCTACAGTGGCGTGTGCAGGGACCAGTCACAGTGCTTTCCCACTGCTGCTGGGGAAAAACTTAATATACAGTGACTCCTGGCTGCACACCTGCTGAGCTGCTCTGTAGGAATTGCCTGAATTCACTGAGCAGCTTCCCAAAGTTCCAAACATCTGGTATACGAGATCTCACTCGCGTGTACCGTGTTCCTCCAAAGAGGAAGCAAATGCCCTGTTCTTAGATCACTGAACGCACAGCAACACTAAACCACAGAGACAGAGGTCCGAAGGGACCGGCTCAGCACGGACTAACATTTTAGGAAGTGAAGGAGTTCTTGTGTCCATTCTGGCTTTGATGCAAAAGTGCCATCAGACCAGAGATAAGTCATCCAGTTACTCAGTGAGGGTCCACCCATTCTTCATCAGTTTGAGGGTCTGCCAATGGCAGGACTAGGCATGGGGAGCTAGACAGGCGTGGGATCTACCTTCATGGAGTCTAGCAGCTGATGTGCTGGGTGCTGCAGGGGCACAGTCTTCTTACAAAAATCCTTTTCTACAAGGAAACCTATGATCACCACACACTAAGCTCCTTCCTGTCTCAAGGCCTCTGCACCCGCTGCTCCTGCTCCCCAGTGCTTTTTCTCTGATCTCTGCATGGCTGGTGCCTCCAATCATGCAGATTTCAACTCAAATGCTTTCTCCTCACAGAAACCCTCCCTGAGCATCTTGCCTAACATCACCCCTCTCTCCTCCTCGGTCACTTTAGCACATTACCTTGCTTCATTTTCTTCACTCTTTGAAAGAACTGCATTTATCTGTGTACTTGTTAATTCTGTTTTACACAAATGACTATAAACTCTCTGGGAAGAGAATCTTGTCTGTATCCCACAACCAAAACAGCATCTGTGGGCAGTAAGGGCTCAATTCACATTTACCAAACGGCAGCTACAATACAACATTCCGGAGAGAAGTCCCTTGTGAGTGGAGGAAGTTTTGTAAAGACTCAAAGAAGAATGAGAATGGTCATCTGGGTTCATCTGCAAATGCTGTCTGAAAAACTCAGATTGGGATCTGGATCATGGTGAGGAAAGAAAAGACAGATGTGTCTGGGGCCATATGAGGGAGAGTCAGAAGGGCACAAGCAAAGACTGAGGCAGGAAGGGATTTTTTTAAGGAGTCACTGAACCCAAGAGTTCGTGGAAGCAAGCAGTGAGCAAAAAAAGACAGGTCAGACCAGCAAGAGGAGAAGCTTCAATGCCAGCTGCAGACAATATTCTCCAAAAGGGGAAAGGACTCAAGAATATTCAGCTGTACCCCTACTGAATAAAGCATGTAGTTTGCTAGCATTGTTGCTGTTTTCAAGAAATGAGCGCCCACATTTCTTAGAAAATTGTATACAGTCTTTAGACCTCTCATTTCCTACATAAATGCAAGTGAATCCATGGGAACCTAGAGAAAGGATGAATAAACGCACCCACAGCCACTTCTCCAGGCTCTCCCGGACCTCCAAGTGCGCCGGGCACTGGGGCACAGGGTGGGCACAGGCAGAGGGTTCCAAGTGCTTCCCCAGAGGACCTGGGTGGACAGCACTCGTGGCAAAGGCATGCACAGCACTCTTAGGACCACCACAGAGACCATAAATTTATCGGCAGCTCCTGAACTTAACAAGAAGTAGGTTACCAAGGAGCTTACTCTTATGAGAATGGACTGCCATTTAACACAGTTTAAAGGACGCTAAAAAAGGGGGGCCTATAAAAACCCTCATTCTGCAACCATTTTGGAATAGTGGAAGGAAAACTGATTAAAGTTTTAAGAGTGAGAAAATACCCTTTTCTTGACCCTTTCTTCTTTAAAAACATAAAAGCAAAAAAAAAAATCTATTTTTATCGCCAAGTGGAAACACTGTAAAAGGGTCTCTGTGCATGTGCAGGGAGAATGACACTGCAGAACTTAAAAAAGAATCTGATGGAATCTCAGAGCCAACGCACAGCCCTGGAAGCTTCCTTGACACAGACCAGCTTCTGTTTGCAGCTCAGCAAACCATATGCTATATTCGCTCACTCCTCAAGGATCATCCGCTCCTTTCTGAGTATTAAGATGTCAGCGAAAATCTACCTTCTGGGGAAATTTAATCTGCCGAAGGAGAGCTGCTGACTCTTATAAAAATAGCTGTCAGGCAGTATGACTCCTCCAGGACACCCAGGACACGTACGACCAAGAGGGGTCATGAAGCCCAGAGCAGAAAAGCAAAGTAGGATCCTCAAAGATCGTGCAGTCGAGACACTCAGCCTGAGATCCAGAAGGCCTGTGGGTGGGCTTCAGGGCATCTAGAAAGTCCCTGAAATTACACAAAAACCTGTGCACCTTTGTGGAATTTAGGGGGGTGAGGGGGAACTTTCATCAAATTCTCATAAGTCACAATCCAGAAATGATTAAGAACCATTGAGTTAGTATATTATTCCCATAGACATTTTTTCACTCTCAAAAATTATTTTTCATTGGTCAAGAAATACGTGCATACATAAATCTCATAAGAAATTTAAAAATTATAGCTCAGTTCGAAGTCTCTTTCACACTTCTCTTCCAGAGCTGTTCCCCTTACTTTTGGCCCCCCCAGAGGTAATAACTGTTCTACTTTACTATACATTTTCATAATTAGGCACTCACAGAGAAAATTTAAAGCATTTAGGTGTGTTCTTCCTAACTTAAATGGTACCGTATTTTACATATATTTCTCCCACATGCCTTTGCGTTCCACAATGTTCTGGGGTGAGTTCAGCTCTACATGTGTACATGTAGAGAGGCTTCATCCTTTTCACCTGCTGCGTAGTATTCCACAGTAGCTGTGCTCAGGGGAACTTAGACATTCCTCTAGCAGTGAACATTTAGGTTGTTTCCAGTTTTTCCCATTGCCGACAACAGCACTATGAATGTGTCTGTCTATGCCCTGATTCAAGTGTTTCTCTAGCAGAGAGGCTGAGAAGAGGGACTTGTCCATCCACACAAGAAGCCTGGGAAGGAGTGGGAGTGGGATCTCAAAGGGAGAGCAGCTGGACCAGTTTGGGCAGATGGCAGGCCAGGGGCAAAAGCAGCAGGCAGGTAAATGAACCTGGAAGAACTGGACAGGCGTGGGGTGGAGCAAGGGGACGAGAAGGCTGATCTTCGTGATCTAACTAACGTCCAGGAGGAAAGCCTGCGCTGCTGGAAAATGACAGAGGAGTCAGCGCTTGAGTGAACTCGAGGGGCCATGGCAGCTCTGTTTTAGGAAGGACAAAGTCCCCAGAGACTGATTTTGGGGCTATTATCAGCCATCCCTGAAGCTCTGTCAGAGAGGGGATGTTTGGATTGGATGTAGAATCTTAGAGGACTGTAGAGTAATGACTGGATTGAATTCTAATCCAAAACTGTGCTCATTCTGCAACATTCCCTGATGGGAGGGCTTTGCTTAAAAACAGCTGGGAAAGAGTTAGCTTTCTGACTCTGTCTCCCTGTAAAGACTGAATGTTTGTGCCGCCTCCAAAATTCTTATGTTGAAACATAATCCGCAACGTGATGGTATTTGGAGGAAGAGCCTTTGGGAGGTGAGTAGGTCATGAGGGTGAAACCCTCATGAATGGGATTAGTGCCCGAATAGAAGAGACCCCAGGGAGCTTTCTCACCCCTCCTGCCATGTGAGGCCACAGTGAGAGGTCTGCTGTCTATGAACCAGGAAGCCAGTTCACACCATACGCTGAATCTGCTGATGCTCTGATCTTGGACTTCCCAGCCTCCAGAACTCTGAAAAATAAATTTCTGCTGTTTATAAGCTACCTGTCTGGTATTTTGTTACCTGAACTGACGAAGAAGTTCTAAGGGTACTGGGAGCCCAGGGCTGTGATCAAGGAGGGTGAGACCAAGGGTTACCATGCTTGTAAAGCTCCGAAAGAGTCACCATCTGCTCTTGAGAAATGGACGCTCTGTGCATCCAAAAATGCCCTGACCTGCTTCACAGCTGTCTCCCAGGATCTCCCAGTTTCAAAGGCTGTAGAGGCTCCCACAGATATTCTGCAAGAAACTACTAAACAAATTACAACAGCATGTCCACGGTAGAACAGAAGATCCATGAGCACTAATGTTACCAGACTGCAAGCCTATTAGCTAAGTGACCTCATCTTCAAAATCCAACCTTCCAGATATTTCCAGGTGTTCTGCAAAAGCCTCGTTGTCTGATACATTGTGGCTGTGATCTCAGCAGAATGCTCAAGGAACAGACATTACCTTTTTTATGAATATTTACCTTGGCATAGGGCCATGGTTCCTAACTGGGGGCAACTTTGTCCCCCAGGAAGGCATTTAGCAATGTCTGTGGACATTTTTGGTTGTCACATCTCAGGAGAAAGGAGATGCTACTGGCATGTGGTCGGGAAAGGCCAGGGATGCTGCTAAACATACTACAGTGCACAGACAGATCTGTCCCCACAACAAAGATTAACCATGTCAACAGTGCAGAGGTTGAGAGACTCTGGAATAGGGAGATCAAAACTGCTTTCTCTATCCTGCTGTGGTATCTTGTTCAAAATATATTTAATATATATTGAAGTGTATTTCAAGTGTGACTTCAAGTCAACCTGCTAACAATCCATCAAACTCATGGTTTACGGCCTAGGGTTTGACATATGATTGACAATCAAAAATCCAGACATAAGAATTAATTTTAGAGATATACTTTCTGTTACACTGTATAGCATTTCATTTTTGAGGCTTGCACTTCTGTCTCAATAGATTTCCATATTTTATCACAGTGTCTTCAAAATTGTCATTTAACCCTAACACTAAATGAAGTTGACTCCTGCTCATTTGATAGAATTTGCAGTTTCATAGGCTATTAATCCCTCATGGTCCCCACCCTGCTGAGCCCTGCAGAGGCAAGACTCCAGACTGGCTTCTGCTCCTAAGTGTTTATCTCAGGACAGCTTCAGGTGACCTAAGGAGAAGAGTGATAAAGACACGGAGACTGACCCTTCAAGCTAAGGGATATATTAATGTGCATATATAAGAAACAGAATGTTAGGAGATAAACTCATTCCAGAAAACCCCATTCTTATGTCTTTATGAGATTCTAGAATTCGGAGAATGGTTTTCTGTGCTCTAAATGTGAGTTGGGTGAACATCTTACTACGCATCCTAGACATCAGACCAAGAAGCATGCTTTGCTGTGCATATGGATCACCTGGGGATCTTGTTAAATGCAGATCCTGATTCAGCAGCCTGAGGCAGAGCCGAAGAGTCTGCATGTCTAACAAGCTTCCAGGTGACGCGGATGCTGCTGGCCTGTGGACCACCTTTGAGTAGCGCCAGGATGTAGAGGATTTACATAGCATTTGTTAGAGTCTGTCACTATTTAAAAGCCACAGGGTCATAACTTTTAGTATTTAGAAATTATTTCTATTCTGTCACTACCTTCATTATGCAATGATGTAAAAATCCTTGGGTCTTTGCTCCTTCGAGGGTCTAGAAAAAGGGAACTTTTGTATCAACTGAAAAGTAACAGAATGGCTGTAGATAATAATCAGTAGGCATCTACTCTGACTTGAAAGATGGTCCATGTTCAAAATTTATGTCAAATATTTGCTCTTTTAAGTGTACTATTTATAGAAAAAGAGATCAGCTCTGTGGTTATACCAGAGGCAGGGGGAGGCGAAATTGGGTGACAGTGGTCAAAAGGCAGAAACCTCTAGTTTTATAAGATAAGTACTAGGGGTGAAGCGTACAGCATGATAAATATAACTAACGCTGTTGTATGTTATATATGAAAGTTAAGAGAGTAAACCCTGAGAGCTCCCATCACAAGGAAAAGAAAAACTTTTTAATTTTTCTATTATATTGTGTCTGTATGAGATGATGGATGGTCACTAAACTTGTTGTGGTCATCACTTCTTGATGTTAAGTCAAGTCATTCTGCTGTACACCTTAAACTTACAGTCCTGTATGTCAATTACTCCTCAACAAAACTGAAGGGAGAAAAGATATAATAGTATCTCATAGCTGAACAATCAAAGCCCGCTGGATCAGGAAGCAGCAGAACCAGCTACCAATCCTGCTGCTGCAGTGTCAGGAAGCCTCTGTAGACCCCAACGTGACATTTCTACACCCCAAAAGACCAGGACTTCCAGGTGGGGAAGATGTATTATTATTACTTAAACTATGCATCTACCTTGTATATGCTCTTTTGTATGTATATTTTGTATCACTAACAATTACTTAAAAAGTTAAATGGTGTCATTTTTGGTAAGTTAGAGACTTATGTTCTGTTTTAGGTTAATATTTTATTTACTCTGTATGTAGGGCCAGGTCAGACTATCCTACAGAACAAGGATGCTGATGCCTGCCAAAAAGATACTGTGTGGTACGAACTCCTAAAGAGGCTTTTAAATACTTCTATAAGTATATATATTCAAAATTAGGCAAGTTAGTAAATGATGTGCTTATAAATGAAGACTGTAAATCATAATCTGATAGAGATTTGGAATGAAGTATTTCATAGTAGAGCTGAAAGGAATTCCAGCCTTTCCTTAGGAGCTGTGCCTTTTATGGGGTCTCAAAGTTCAGCCAGACACACAGAATTTTTGCAAACTTTTCTTACAATATAACATCTGCTGACCTCCTGGGAATAGGTGATGGACGTCCCAAGTACACACTGAAGGAGAGAACTTTGACAGAGGTTTATACAGGTTATGACGGGGCTCATTATTGCACAAGCCATTCCCAATTACATCTTCTCCCACCACCAAAACAAACCACTAGCCACAACAAACAGTAGGGAGTACCAGAAAACAAAGAGACAGTGATCTTGCAAATGTGGCCCCTCCTCCCCGGTTTGGAACTGACTCTCTTCTTGAATTCTTGGTTTCTGGATGCTTGTGGCTCCTACCTTTGAGCATGGGGAGGTCTCCCCTCTCCAGTTTCCAGCATTCTCTCTCCCCAGTCACAACAGGAGCCTATCGTCAGAGGAAACCCTGGGTGTCAGTATGATGAAACACTACCCAGGAGACTACAGGGAAAGGGAATACCGACAAAGGTGAGCTTGAAATGTTGGCAGAACAAAGAACTCCACTCCTTTAACTGGAACCCAGAATAGGTCATTACATTTCCATGGGAGAATTCCTCATTTGATGCTTCTTGCAACAGGCAGATTTGCTTAGGGGACAGCTAGGGTTTGTCCATCATTTTGTCAGTCATACTATGAGGTACTTATATCAATCTAATCTAATGGGTAATATTGAGAACTACCCAGCCCTAACCATATGTGGAGTGTCTTAGTACAGCTGCTTTTAGTTAAAGCTAAGGGTGATGGTGGGAAGAAGAATAAGATAAATGTTGATCACATGACCATTTTAAGACATTAAATAGAAACTAAGAGTCATAAACCACTGGAAAGTGACTTCTCCTTCCCCATCACTGTTAAATTAAAAACATTCACATTTCTCTTTGAGTTTCATGTCCAAAAGAAATGGATTTATCCAACTGATTTGAAAACTTATGTCTACAAAAAACCCTGCACATAAATAACAGTGGTATGAAGTCACCAAAAACTAGAAGTGGCTTCTTTCAACAAGCGAACGGACAAATAAACGGTGTGGTGCATCCATAAAATGGAATAATACTGAGTGATAAAAACAAACAAGCTACCAGACCACAAAGACATGGAGGGACCTTAAGTGCGTACTGCTACGTGAAAAAAAAAGAAAGTTGGAAAAGGCTACACACTGTATGACTCCAATTACTCCCTATCTGGCATTCTGTAACAGGCAAAGCTATAGGAACAACAAAAAGCTCGGTGCTTGCCAGGGGCTCAGGGGAAGGGCGTATCATGGAGAGGTGAGTCACAGGGGATGTTCTGACAGTGAAACCGTTCTTCTTCTTTCCCCCTACAATACCTGTAATAGACTTTTTTTTTTTTAGTTTCACCTTAAGAGTGTTTAAAATTTTTAAAAATTCAGTTACTATAAAGTGTTGGCTGCATTCCCTATGCTGCACGATAGATACATCCTTGCAGCCTACCTTATACCCAAAAGTTTGTACCTCCCACTCCCTCTCCCCGTATGACACGCCCCCCACACACCCACTGGTAGCCACTAGTTTGTTCCCTGTAAGTCTGCTTCTTTTTTGTTATATCCACTAGTTTGCTGTATTTTTGAGGTTCCACATGTAAGTGATACCATACAGTGCTCGTCTCCCTCTGTCTGACTTACTAGGCGAAACTATTCTTTGTGATCCTCCCCTGGCTTGACATGGTGCATTTGTCAGAACCCACAGAACTAAGAGCCCAAAGACTACCTTGATGTGTGCAGCCTGAAAAACCATTTAGCGTCAGGCGATTCCAGTAAGGAATGCAGACTGTAAAAGCCTGCATTACGAGTGTATGACGCAATCTCGCGGAAGGGGGCGAGGGTACAGGGTGCTGACCCAAGCGGTCTGAAAGCGAAGGGAGTCTGCAGGACCAGGCGCAAAAGGGCCCGGACGTAAGCACGGCACGCCAGCTAACGAAGCCGTGCCACAGGGCTACAGGGTGGCGATTCTGGTACTGCTCTACACGCATCCTGAAGTTGACCAGCTAAGTAAATGGCCAATGTTGAGAGTCAGGCCTCTCCTCTTGGACTGAGAGTCTATAGACAAGCACAGGAAGGAGGCTAGAATGAGCCACGTGGTAACAGATGAGCTCATGTTTAGCTTGACAGATAGACGGTTACACATAGATAAGTGCACACACACAGGTTAGTAAATGCACATACATTTGTTTGCTCTGTCAGCTGGAAAGGCCTAAAAGAAATGACACCCTAGTAGCAAGAAGCCCACTGTAAGCCCAGATATTTGCTTCTAATACCGTTCTCCAGTAAAAGGAACCAGGGTTTACCGGAGAAACAGTTGAATGAAGGATTGGAAGAGAAATATAGATGATGAGCCTGGAGCATCTCATGGTGCTAGAAAGTAAGGAAGTGATAAACGAAACACATGCAGTAATGGGAATAAGTCAAAGGGACACAGAAGCCAACTAAAAGAGCTCTAACTGGCCAAATTTGGGACAATATGAACAACAACAACAAAAGGTAGAATTGGACTATAACTCAAAGTGTAAAATAAATATCTACACATCTATATTGATGTAAATAACTGCTCAATTAAATTAATAAAGGGTGAGAAGAGGCAAATTTCCCAAGCAAAAGAATTCAAGTAATTTATGTGGATACTCTGCCCTCAAGACCCTTCTTGCACAACTCCCCGCTCCTTAAGTGTGGGCTGCCTGTGGTGACCTCCTTCCAAAGAGTACAGTACAGAAAGGGGCCAAAGGGTAAGTTTAGAGTGGAGGACCTGGCAAATACTCCTCAGCCAGGTGTTCAAAGTCAATGTTAACAGAAAAGGGCATTTTACCTGTGATCTAAATCACCAAACCAATAACCCATCTAATCATGAGAAAACATCAGACAACAGAGGAGCACCCTATAAGGTACCAGAGCAGTGCACCTCCAAACTGTCCAGGTCATCAACAGCCAGGGAAGTCTGAGACACTGTCACAGCCAAGGGAAGCCTAAAGAGTCATGGACAAGCCAAAGAAATGTGCTGTGCTGGACGGGACCCTGGACAGAAAATGAAGACCAGGTTAAAAAAAAAGTGTTAGATTTAAAAGACATAAAAAATTTAAAAAAGAAAGAGAAAAAAAGGAACTGTCGCCACAGAATAAACCGACAAAGGGGCCTTCCACTCCATTTAGAGGCAGAGTTCAAATTTCCAATACATTTCTTCACACTCCTCCTTCAGTCCACTAAAAAGGTGTAGAGATGGAAGCAGGATCAAGCTAATGGTAAACAATGAAGTGACTAATCTCCCTCAGTCCCATCTCCCCAAATAAGAAGGCTGTAGCGGGCAAACCCACGGTCCTGAAAGCTCTAATAGCTGTCAATCCAAAGCTGTACTCCTCCGCCTTTCTACATCGGACTATATGAGAGTCGTGCGAATTTCCGTGGCCATGACAGGCTGCCAAGACTTGGCTTAGCCACAGCAGCGCGGGTGCTGAGGGAGCGTACTTGTAAATCCGGCACCCAGCGTTTCAGCAAGTTTCAGGATGATGTCAAGTTTCCACATTTTCAGCAGTTCTTTTGAAACAAGCCTTTAAATATTCTCACGAACACGCAGACGAAAATGAGCGGTGGTTTTAATTTTCTGTAACGCGTATCTTTAACCAACAGGTGCAGCTCTATTTACTAGGCTTTATGATTTCTCCTATAAAGGGCTTGGAAGTGCGTCACTATAAATTTCAAATTCCTGTATAAGAGTATATCCCCAGGCGTTTCACTGAAATGGACAGAATGGAAAATAAAAATAAATATGAGGCAAAGAAATACAACAGCAAAGGGGAAGGAAACCATGCTTTCCAATCTTTCAAAATACAGGTAATAATCAGGTTCGTGGTAGGATTTTTGTTTCTCACATTATTAATTCAGGAAAAGAACATTTTTTACTTTCTTTTCACTAAGTATGTATCTTTGTTAAAAAACAAAATTCAATCGAGTAAATGTAAAGATCTAATTGGTTTTATTCAAGAGACATGAATAGGGTAATATCCTATCTAAGGAGAAGGGTGCTCTACTACAAAACCAAGGCTTTTATAGGCAGAAGGAGGGAGGGACAAAGAGGGTAAAAGAGTGGATTATTTCAGGCAAGGTCACCTTCCCTCAGGGGAGAGCAGGGTCTTCTCTAGTGGATTACCTCACTAGTGTTGGTCAGGAAATTTCAGATTGATTGGTTTAAAATTCCACTCCTGGCTGAAACTGCAATTAAGTTAGGTACTAAGTCTTGGTGGGGCTTAGCATAAATGACTCCATCTGGGGCCAAAGGTTTCTTTTTAACACTTGGAACTCCTTGATATGAAACTTCATCATGCTCATTGCAAAAATATATTCTTTTGAAATACTTTGTCTCATTTAAGTAGTAAACTTTGCTGAGTTTGTGTTAAAACTAACAAGGAATCAAGTAAAATGTTTCTAAATGGAACAGCTGGCAATTTCTTTGCTATTCAGTTTTCAAGCATAGTTAAAGCCACCTGTGGCCGTGAGCGTCGTTCGTGGAATGCTCTGAATGGTGAACAGTGTTTGTGGGGCTCTTTCCCCGCCTCCACCTCTACAACCCCAGGGGACATCATTGGGATTTGGGATGAAGCCTTATCACTCACCACTAAGCAAAACCATCTCCTCCTCAAGGGCAAAGTGGTGTAAAATATTCATACCCCTTGCAATTACAACTGGAAAAGACCAAGGATCCAATTATGAAATGCCTTGGGGAGTACAGAGTGCTCTTTGGGCATTCAGAATAGGCATCTTTAAACTCTTTTTTAAAATGCATTCTTCATTCCTTTACTCAAAAAATGATTAGCACCTATTATGTTCTGGGTACTGTTTTAAGTGCGGTGGGGGGGGGGAGACAAAAATATATGCCTTCACAGAGGTAAGAACACACATAGATGAACACATATAAATTTATCCCATACTTTTTAATATTGATTAGTATTTCCGTGAATGGGTATTCATGACATATTCATTCAGTCTCCCACTGATGGGTACATAGGTTTTTTTCCACTTTTTTTTCTATTACAAACATTGCTGTCTTGTGTATATGGTGGTGCACCTATATGGCTAAGTGTACAAGTTAAATTTCTGGAAGTAGAACTGCCTGGCCAATGGATTTGTGCATTCTAAGTGTTGATAGATACTCCCAAGTTGCCCTCTTAAAGATGCTGCCTCAGTTTATCCCACCACCAATACGAGTTGAGAATCCCTCAACCGCAGATGTATTTAAAGGGTAGAAGAATGGGCCACAAAGGACTAGAGCTGTACCAGGACCTGAAGGATCATCTAACCCAACCCCCTAAGCAAATGAAAATGCTTTTTCTGGGTAAGCAGCCACCCTGTTTATTTCAAGGTCGCTATGTGACAAGTGTGTCCCCAGCTCAAATTCACAAGTTCAACAGATGAAGGTGGTTTGTCTTTCAACACAAATCATCTCTCATCAAGTTGATCGTGAGCCTCCCTGGGGGCAACACTCTACTTAGCACTCTGGGCTCCGGACATGCCTGGGCACCGTAAGCCCCAGAAGAAACAGGGACAGGATTCTTTCATTACAAGCAGGCACATTTCATTTCTTAATTTGAGGCATTTCTCCCACATACAAACCTATTTCATTCTTTCAGGGAGGCAACAGTGGGAACATTTCTGCTGGGATAGTTCAAGTCTTTGGCTAAACCCTTCATTCTGATGAACTGATTCATAAGGAAAGCATCTCTGCATAAAACATGTTTATTTCTACTAAGGTAGTTTCCTAATATAATTATTATTAGTTGTTAGCAAAATATACAATACCAGTATTCTTAAGTAGTACTTATGGAGCACTTGACAAGTGAAAATATTTCTTTAAGCTGAAAAAAAAAAAAAAAAAAAGGACTCACTTTGCTTTGGATGAGATAGAGTCCCTTAATTTTTCTTAGTAGAGTAAATGTTTATTCACAAGTCAGGAAATCAAGTTCTTGCCTTTCTCGAAGCTCAGTAAACTGACAGATGCTCTGTATCCAATTACCTTTCCAGACATTCTAGCTTTCCATGGGAGCTATTTCAAGGCCATAATTCTACAGGCAGTTAGAACGCTGGTGGGGTTGCTGGGAACTAATTTCACTGCCCCTTCCCCCTTTTCTATCTACTCTGCCATCTTTGGCCTCAGTTCCCCTTCCATCCCTGCATTCTACAGTATCATAAGGTCCTCTTCTCTCGTACCTGAGACCACATCTCATCTTATTTCACTCCAACTTCGTCCTGTCCACCTCCTCCTCTTTCCCTTCTGACTCTCCAAGCCCTACACTCCCACCACCAGTGTCCTCACTCCTAAAACCTACACTGGTCCTCAACTCCTACAGCCTCCTCCCTCTACCTTCTCAGCCTGCTGCCTTAACTCCTCCCTCTACATTTTACTGGGCCTCCAATCACCAGTCACCCTCACACTTTTCCATTAACAAGAGCACATTTGTAACTTCCTTGACCTTGACATGTCAATAGCCTACAATTCTGAGCTTCCAAATCACTGTTTCTACTTCACAGAATGCTGATACAACCCCACTGTTACCATGGGCGCAAACTTTCCCCCTAGAAACGCTGCATTTTCAACAGCCCGTTTTGACAGAAAGTGGCAGCGTGTCAAGGGCCATCTGTTACATTTCAATTACTTCAAGTGGGAATTTAAATGCAGGCAAAAAAGTAATAAACCTAAAATGCTGAATTTAAACCACACTGAGAAGGAAAAAGGAAAGGCTAGAGGGAACTACCTTTGATAGAAAAAAATCAATTTTTTGAGATTCAGCAAGGTCTTCCCAATTTCCAAGTTCCTTTCTTATATTCAAGCTCCTTTCTTATCAAAATTAAAAGTTTAGCAAGTCACAACTACTGGCACAGGTATTTCTTGAGAAGTAGAAATCCTACCGTGACCATACTGCAATGAGATAGTTACTTAAATAACTAAAGTAAAGATATCACATATTCACAAATGCTGCAGCTGCTATGGAAAACAGCATAGAGGTTCCTCCAAAAAATTAAAAATAGAACTACCAGATGATCCAGCAATC
The DNA here is from genome assembly GCF_048773025.1 of Camelus bactrianus. Lineage (NCBI taxonomy): Eukaryota > Metazoa > Chordata > Mammalia > Artiodactyla > Camelidae > Camelus > Camelus bactrianus. Next base: position 5,576,536 of record NC_133554.1, read on the forward strand.
CCACTTCTGGGTATCTATTCAAAAGCACCGAAATCAGGACCTCAAAGAGGTATTTACACTTGCATGTTCATTGCAGTGTTATTCACAAGAGCCAAGATGTAGAAACAAATGTACATCAATGGAAAAATGGATAAAGAAAATGTGTTTTACTTTATGTTGCACACAAGAAATTGAAACACTGTATCTGACTATACTTCAATTTAAAAAGAGAAAAAAATAAAAATGCTTAAAAAAAAAAAAAAGAAACTGTTTTATACATACAATGGAATATTATTTGGCCCTTAAAAAGAAGGAAATCCTGCCATTTGCCACAACATAGATGAACCTTGATGACATCATAGTAAGTGAAATAAGTCACAAAAGGCTAAATACTGCATGATTCCACTTATATGAGGAAACTAAAATAGTCAAACTCAGAAGCAGAGCAAAATGGTGGTGCCAGGGACTGCAAGGAGGGGAAAATGAGGAGTTGCTATTCAAAAGATACAACGTTTCAGTCACAGAAAATGAGTAAGTTCTACAGATCTGCTGTACAATGCCGTGTCTACAGTTAACAGTACCATATTGTACACTTTAAAAATTATTAAGAGGCTACCCTTATGTTCAATGTTCTTACTATTAAAAAAGTTGACACCAGAGTTCTTTGGCTAATGTTTATAATCAAACAAACAAATGTCAGTGTTTGCTATTTCCCAGATAACTGGTATGTGCTAGGATGAGGGTGTGCACTTAACGAATGAATGTACATTGATGAACACACAGCACAGCCCCAGGAGCCAGTGCATGGTTAGAGGACAGGGAACAGGAAAGCACTGAGTCACCTGGAGCAGGCCAGCCAATGGCAACCACCGCCTAGTCCTCAGTCCCAGCAGAGGCCGGGCAGGGCTAAGGGAGCCAAGAACACTGGAGGAGAGTCCGCTCTACCTCAGCTTGGCCCTCTGGTCCCCTAGTGTGACAAACAACTTCAGCAGAAGCACCTCCCATGACCTTTCAGCCTCCTGTCTCTTCCCTCTGAATCCCGCTCTTTCCCATTCCAACCCTCAACTGCTCCTTCTACCCCACCTACCCCAGGAGAAACAAAACGTAACAGAACAACAAAACTGTAGCTATCCACTGATGTTTCAAAACACAGGCCCTGGGGGGAGGTTACAGCTCAGTGGCAGAGCACATGCTTAGCATGCACAAAGTCCTGGGTACCCCAGTACCTCCATTAAAAAAAAAACCCACAGATACCATATCCCCCATCCTCCACTCACATAAGCATACATATGTTGATTAGAATGAAGGAAGATACATAGATGTCTGGTCTGCACAGATATAAAATTAAAAAGGAAAGAATCAGAATAATGAAAATGAATACATCAACGCTCTGTAAAAATATAAAACCAGATACTGTGAACTAGAAACTATCGACATTATTACTAGCATAAAATGAGGTGAAAAGAAAACCAGTTTCTCCAATAATAATCACCTTTACAAAGTAAAACACCTTAAAAAGTAATTAACAGGCAGAGCACTCACAGAGCATGTTTATAAAAGTATCCTAAATCAGATCGCTAAGGCAGAGTCTCCACTTTTCTGCTAAAATCTTGCTTCTGTGCTCATTCATCGTTGCTTAGTAAAGACCCACATCCACTACTTCTCACCAATTTGCCAGTTCATCTGACAGATTCTGCTGATGTACCAAAAGAAGAAAATTATTTCTACAAGCAATTCAGAGTTTTGCTTAAAGATGTGGTTTTTAGGAGCAAAATGTTTCTGAAATCAGAGTTTTCCAGCAGTGAAATACACACATAACCAAGTTACGGTTTGATCTAAAGTTGCCATCATATTATTTCAAAGGCAGACTACATTTTTTGTTGTTGTTGTTTTGTTTTGGTAGCCTCAGGCCTAAATTGGGTTAAGTTTAAACACTATTAGATTAACACGTAGAAGGGACTGTGGGTGCTGGTAATGTTGTTTTTGCCTGGATGCTGACCCCCTGGTGCATTCAGTTTGTAAAAATCCACCAAGCTATAATCATAGGGATGTTTACTTTTTTGTATTTATATTATACTTCAATAGAGTTTTAAAAATAAACATGCTATCTTCATTGAAAGATACAGAAGACCTAGACATCTCTATGGATATGGTTTACCAACAGCCTACCTGGTTAAACTACTGCAATAGTTGCTACTTGAAACCAAGCAAGGATAAATTCAGGCACCAAATCTTATGCCCTGGAAGTGCATTTTGACTTTTGGGGGCATGTCCAAGCATGCTGAACAACAATATCCTTTCTCCCCTCCCCCAGCCTCACTGACGTCATATAACATTGTGTGAGTTTAAGGTCTACAAAGGGTTGACCTGATACCCATGTATTGCAAAATGATTACCTCCATAAACCTCTCCATCATGCCACATAATTACCATTTTTTTGTGTGTGGTGAAAACATACAAGATCTATCTACTGTCTTAGCAACTTACAAGTATGTGTGACACAGAATTATTAGCTATAATCACTAGATTGTCGATTAGATCCCCATAACTCATTCATCTTACAACTAGAAGTTTGGACCCTTTAAACAATAATGATTAAACAGATGGGTTTTGCTCTCATGTTGCTTGGGGTAGGGCTGTGGCTAGACATTGCAGGAAAAAAAACTGCTCTGTAACCACAGCAATCCCCAAGAGATTCTGCTCGGCCACGACCAGCTGTGCCTGTCTGTCTATCAGGCAGTTCAAGTTCAGGGATGTCAGAGCCAGTTGCTACCTATTTACAAAGCCACACACCTACTGTCTCTCTCTGTCTAAAACCCTTCCCTTCCCTTCCTCCCCCAGGACATCTCCACTGGACGTCTAGACCCCATTTCACCACTGGTTCTTCCCTTCTGCCTTCAAACAAGCACATACACTCCTATTAAAGGGTGTTGTTGGGGAGAAGCTTATCTTGACTCTATCGGCCTTTCAATTGTTTCTCTCCTTATACTTGTGGATTGCTTGCCTCTGGATCAGCCAATCTCTTTCGCACCTTCCCAGTATCCTCTGGTTTCTGTTTGGGTATCTAGACAGTTCCAGGGAAGACAATTCCGCTCCTGCTACCTCCAGAGATGGATGGGGCACGCGGCCTGAGCCAAAACTGAAGTCGTGCTCAATTTTCTCTCGTTGTTCATGAACACCTAAAAGAATTTTGAAAAACTATGCCCTTTCACACATTTTTAGGGTGACATCTAAAATCTTTCCTTATCAGTTTTAGATGGTTCCAAAAGAAATAATCTTGTGTAACTTTTGACATTTTAAAATAGAACTGTTAATTCACTCTTTTACTTGTATACAACAGAATCCAAATACCGTGGTAACTGGTTTCCAACATCTAAAATACATGAACGAGCTCTTCTACAACAGGCCAGATTTTCCATTGTTCTTTATTACGTAAAAGTTGTATTTCTATTCTATTTCTTCCCCAGAATTTGATCACATTGTAATGTTCTTTTTGCTATTCAGTAAGCTGTTATTCATCTGTGCAATAAAATATGTCTATTATTTGAGATTAATTTTTTGTGACCATAAGTTTCATGACATTTTTCTGCAGTGTGATTATTATAACTATTCCTAGTAAAAATTTAATCAGTAATCTAAATAACTGACAGGTTTTGATAAATAATGACCAAACATAAAGAGTAAAGTTGTATTGGAAAGGTATTTTTTAATGAGATGGATAAGGCAGTGTTTATATTTTAATTAGTTCATAAACACATAGATAAATATTACTAATTTTGAGAAATAGTTTCCAGAATTAATTCTATTGTTATTTCTTTTCTTTAGATATAAATGCCAAGACTTCATTCATATAAATATACAGAAGAGAAGAAATTTTATCAAAGGAATTAGTATTTTATTCTTATGTGCACATTTTATATGCCTAAAACCACACAGTGGTTTGTAAAAACCTATTTTTAATGATCAGTTGGTAGCTCAGAGTTTTTCTTTAACTTTGTTGGAAACAAAAATTTGGAAATCACATATATTGCTAATAAAATTGTTTCCCAGTTAGAGTCAGTCACCTTCTCAACTTTGAGGAATTATACCCAAAAAGGCTTTACCTAGATAGCAAATGACTATGAATTTTAGTTGTTCTTTCACTACAAGATACTGTATTTAATCTGATTTACCCAGAAAGGGTATGGAAAATAGAAATATTGCTAATTTCTATAAATTATTACTAATACATTTTAAAAGTAAAATGTTTATCAGATGCCTTTAATGTACTTCATAGAAACCTTGGAACAGCAGATTTTACTCACCAAATTTATAGGAAATGTCTGTCATATAATAATGCTGACAAATTCCCATCTTATTATTTAACCTGCAGCCAAATAGACTTACTTTCTGTCAGAAAAGACTCTCTTCACTTCTCAATTCAAACACAAATGTCACTCATGACATCATGTCACGTCTGAATTCATGATTATAGAGGAGGCAAGGGGAAATCAGCCACCCCAACTTTTCAGTCCTTTTCATTTATTCCCCTTAGCTTTGTTTTCACAAAATTCTCCCCCTGGAATGACACTTTCTGTAAGCACAGTGGCGGGCAAGGAGATGTGAGGGCCTTTTTCACATCTAATGGCTTTAAATGGAAATTGTCCCACCACTCCTCTCTGAATCCAAAACATACCAAGGTGATCTAATACTTGCTTTCTAAGTCATGCTTCACAGGTATTTGCATAAGACAGGAAAAATCCTTAAGCCTTGATTAAAGAAGACTGTTTTAACAACAACAATTCATAACTGTCCCTTCTGAGTGTGTCCCAGCAGCTTCTAGGCCAAAGGGGAATGCACCATAGTAACTACCAGGATGGATGAGAGATGCCCCCTTCCTTGCAGAGCAGGAGAAGGCTAATCATGAAAGGAGGAATGAAAAGAACTGGCCCAATGCCTCACCTGCAGACAGAGTCTCAGGTAGGTCAATTTTAGGCAAGAATGCATACGGAAAGTGAATATAAGAAAATTGATTGTCTTTTAACTATCCAAGCCTGTGAATGTTTTTGAAAGTCTCATTTACCTTCAAGGATATGCATAGCTGGTTTGAAGACTGCTAACCTAGGCCAAATCAATCACTGAATTCTCATCCCTTGGCTATAGAGATGACCCTGTAACTGAAGTTTGTCCAAGAGAGAAATGTTTTCTCTCTCCTCTGGGCTTCAGTGAGGAGGCATGTAGATCTGCAAGCTGCTGGCAGCCATCTTGGAACTATGAGGACAGCTTAACAACTTAGGTATCGCAAACAACTCATGGGGAAAGCAGAGAGACCAAAAGAATCCAAGTCCTTGAAAGTATCACTGAGCTTCTGGATCAAGCTTTGCCTTATACTAGTCCTCTCTCTGGCTTTTCCAAGTATATTAGCTGACACATTTACTGTTTCAACTTCTTTAAGGTGGAATTTCCATTACTTGTAACATAAACATACCAACTGATACACTTACACAAATTTTCTACATGAAGAGTCAGTACCTGTCAGTTCCATTCCCTTTTCACTAGCCCCCTGAAATCAGCTTCAGCGACGGGGCATGCACGTGAATCAACTGCCCCCCGTGTGCCCACAGCCTGTTCTGTGATGGCATTCATTCTACTTGGGCATGTATTGTTGAGGCCCACCTTTGCTCACCTGCAGTTCTGAAATCCACAATGCTTTGAAAAAACAAGCCAGGAGGTGAGAATGCAGTGATAGGCTATACTAGCCTACACACACACGCGCGCGTGCACACACACACGCACACATACGCATACACATACACACACTGTACGTACTTTGGCAATAAAACCTGTCTTCAGCTGATGCGGAGGTATTTATTTCTATTCTTCCCACTTAGTGTGAACATTTATGTGCAGAGATTATTACACTGCTGAAGTATTAAGGTGTTTGATTCTTAGGTGCTGTCACAGACCCTGCTGGGGAACGTTAGGTAATACAAGGCCACAATTCCAAATCCAAAACCTCTGGGGCCAAGTGTGTTTGGGGCTCAGTGTTTCCTATGATTTTAGAGAAGTTACAGAGTGACATATGATACATTACCCTACTGAGAGTATTACACAATACTATTAGCTCTTCAGGAAGGCCAGGAGAAACCACCTCCAAAGCAGGAAGGACATTCAAAGCTCCTCAGAATAACAGTGGGAACCCGCTGACTTCAATACAGGAGCAGATGCCTTAGTGATCAAGGAAAATTCCTTCACCAATATGATATTAATCTACCCCATGTCTGAGAGATAAATTAATGTCTTAGGATACCATAACGGTGAATGCATGAAATTATTCGTTTGTCAAAATCCACAGAACTGCACAAAAAGTGAACCCTAATGTAAACCATGGACTTCAGTTAGTATTCACATCTGTATTAATATTGGCCCGTCACTTGTAACAAATGTGCCACATCACCAATGCCAACAGGGAAGGCCATGGGGGCTGGAGGAAGACGGCATAAGGGACTCCGCACCTTCTGCTGAAATGTTCTGCAAACATGAAAATGCTAAAAATAAAACCTATTAATAATTTTTAATTGAAAAAAGAAATTAATATCAATCTGTGGGAGATACGTATACTTTTACTAAATCACTTAGTAAAGGAACTGGTGGGCCCACAGTGACAGGGAGCTTGGGGGGGCAGGTAGAGAGGTAGAGATCTGTGCCCACCTTTATCTCTGAAGCCAGAGCCCCCTTCCCAAAGCCTGCGCGTGGGTGAGCGTCACTTCCCATTCGCCTGAGCTCCAGTGCTATCCAAGCTCGGGGCAGTGTATGGGGAACAGGCACAGACATACGGGGCTCGTCTGGTGGGACGGGGGGGTACCCAAGGGAAACAAGTGGAAGCTTTGCACAGAGAGAGCTGAAGGTGAGGAGCGTGGGAACAGGAGGCCCAAGCCCCAGGGTAGGAAAGCCAGCTCAGGAGACGGGGGAAGGGAGGGCCTCCTTGGGAGGGTCTGCATCTCAGGTGTTCCCTTGAGAGTCCACGGATGGCGCAGCGGTCCAGATGCAGGCTCTGAAGCCCCACTCCCTGGGTTTACATTTCAGCTCTACCATTCAGCAGACGTATGACTTGGGAAGCTCCTGAATCTCTCTGGGTCTTGGTTTCCTCTTCTGTAAAACTGCGATCATAACAATATCCCCCCCTACAGGTTGCTGTAAAGGTTAAACTCCCCCAGGCAGGGCGTGCAGAGCTCTCGGTGCTGTGGCGCGCGGAGCCGCCACTTCACAACGGTTAGGGCTTACGAGCTTTTTACCCTCTTACGCTGTAATTCTCTTTTCTAACTCTTCAATAAAGAAATTTTATAGATCACAGTTAGTGGCCTGGTTTTGAGGATTTTAGGGGAACAGGGTGGCAACGAGCTGAGCGAAGGAGAAGCTGCTCCAGCTCACCTCCTCCAGCAGAGGGGCGCTGGCCTTGCCCCAGGTGCTTAGCTCCCGTCTGAGGTGGGGACGGTGGCCTGCAGCAGAGCCAGCAGACAGGCTCCTGATGCTACAGGAACATTCTGGAGAGGACACATGCAGAGAGGCAATAAAGTAGATCCTACAGTGTAGAGAACGCTGCTTTTCTGAAAGGGTAGCTAGAGAACCCAGTGAACCCCCGGCTAAGCCGGTACAAGGAACCGTTTCAAAATGTGCTTGTGAAACTGAGACAGATTGTACTGGGCAGCAGACAGCCTCAAAGACAGCAGCCAGCCTGTCTATAATTCCTATCTGAGAGCTCTCCACTCTTTCAAACTGTTTCAGACTTGTCCCAGCTCCTCTGCCCTGGCAATGCACTTCATAAGAAATCCCATTAGCCTCCATCCCCACCTTCCACCCTGCATCCCTCTGCGCTCCAGCACACTGCCCTCCTCACCTTCCTGTTTCCTTCAACACACCGTGGCTTCGGTGGCTTCCTGAGCCGAGCTCATGAGTTCCTCCAGGCACTTAAGGTCGTAGTGAATTCAAAAGGTTCCCCTTCACCCACGCCAGCTCCAGGCTGCTCTTCCTCCACAAGGTCCCTCCATTAAAGAAAATATTTGTAAAGGGCCCCAACCCCTTTTCCTTCCATACCTTCCCCACCATTTACCATTGAACGATTTGAAATATATCCTTTAAAAATTCTTTTCGCCAGTGGTGCAGTCACTCCACTCCCACACGTTAATCTGTCCTTAGACCTTCTCAATTGTTCTGCCTTCTTAAAACGTCTTTGCTTTAATCTAACACTTCTCCTGTGACCACTGTACTTACCTAATTAGAGCTGTCTGACCTTCTAAGGATTTTTCTTCCAAAGGGGAAATCCTTAATGAATTACACTTCCTTTGAATATTTGATCTTTACAAGAAGCTCTAAATTTGGATTTCACACATTTAAGAGTTTGTATTATCAGATTAATTGGTAGGATGAATCAATTATCCCATTGTTTTCAAGAGAACATCAGGGAGAGAAGGAATGATCTTCTTCACATACAAAAGGACCATTCAGTCATGAATAATTTAACTAAAAGGAAAACATCAACTTGGATTTGAAATGTCATTTTCTCTCATTCCTGAAACACAGACAAGGAACTAGTTCCCTGAGATCAAAACCCGGAATGTCATTTTTCTTGATGTTGGTCTATTTTACTTTCCATCTTTGTCACCTACAAGAGGTTTTGTTGTTGGTGGTGGTGTTTATTTTTTGTCAAAGCACCTGCCCACAGATTAATATGAAGTTCCAAATTCCTATGCTTTCTCTAACCTCAACTTAAACCTAGGATTTCAGAGAATGAGTCAGTGCTTCCCTAGCTCTTGATTTTATTAGTTTTGATTGCCAAACATAGACCAGAGGAAAATTATTCTGAAATTTCCTTTAAAGGTCAATCCACTTCTAGGGTGACTTGCTCAAAAGAAGACACAGGAATCATTCAAATCCCATAGCTTCCAGAGGAAAGAACTCTTCCATAAAACAGCCTGGTCCTTCAGCAGCTACCACACAAACTGCTCCAAGTGAGTAAACCCAGCTGACCAAGAATTCCAACAATACTGAAGGGAGAGTTGCCAGTAATATAAACTGATGTAATCGGACATACAATAATGTCTTCTGCAAGTTCCCAGGTACGCATACACAGGGCTGAGGTACACAGGTGAGAAGATGACAAAGTGGGATAAAACTGCTGTAACAGCAATTCTGACAACTAGGAAAACTTCTTGAATTCAGTTCCCTACCCCAGCTAAGGGGTAAGCCAAATTTTGCTCTTATGATAGGATACATTATTTCAGAAAATAATAATTTTTAACTTTTTAAATAAAAAGTTGAATGATCTCTCAAATCAACAGACGTGCTGCATCTGAATCATACTGCCTGCCAGGGGCACTGCTCCGAGCCACCTCCACCTAGACTGCCTGAGTTGGATACTGCAATGTAAGACTTCGTCTGGCGAGACAGGGATAAGAAGTTGCTAGGCTTTCCAGCTACGGACTTAGGTACTAAACGTGAGTCAAGAATGAAGAACCTCAAACTTTAAAGTTCTGTAACCAGGAACCAGAGGAATGGTGACACCTGTTGTTAGTAACTGGCAGTTTTACCAAAAAGAAAAGAAAAAAAAAGTGGAAGTGAAGGTGATGATCTCAGTTTTTACATGAGATGAATGTCCTGGCAAAGTCCACCCACGACCAGGCGTGCGGGAAGGAAGAGGAGGTAGAGTGGACCCGAGTTGTTTGTCTGCCCAGAATCTCTCTAGGCAATTAGCCCTCCCCCATTCCTGATCTCCATGTTTTAGTAACTAACTCGACTCCCAGGACCCAGGAGTCCATCATCCCCTTGGTCCCAAGTGATTGGGGTAGGGATAGGGTTGCCAAGTTTAGCAAATAAAAATATAAAATGCTCACTGAAGTGTGAATTTCAGATAAATAAAAGATTGTTTTTATAAGCATGTCTCAAATATTGCATGGGACATGATTATACGTTAAAAATTATTCTTTGTTTGAAATTAAGATTTAACTGAGAGTCCTGTATTTTATTTGGCAACCCTGTTTCAGGAAGAAAAGGTGACACGAGCCAGCCAGTCAGAATCGGTACTGGGACTCCTGGGGAAAGGCTTTCTTCTTCCTCTGAGCTCTCTAGCCAGAAGGACAATGAAAAGCTAGAGCCGCCCCCGGCTACATTTCCCACCACAGAGGGGGAGACTGTGTAGGTATGAAGCCAATACAGAGAAAAGCACAGCCAAGACATGGAGAAAAAGAGACATTACTGGAGGCATCATTTGAATCCCAAAGCTGAACCACGCCTGAAGCCAGATTCACTCCCTTAAACTTCTGAGTAGTACAGACCAATACATATTTTTGTTTGTTTGCATTAGTTTGATTTGCTTTTCTGTAACTTGACAACCAAGAGTCCCAACTAAACAAGGCTGGAGGTTTTCACAGACATCCGTGTTGATGGGACCTGCCAGGTATGGCATTCTTGATCTGAAGGGGCCCCTGAGCTTCTAGACCTAGGACAGTCACATATGGGGAAGCTTATGGTTAGTCCTGAAGCTGGAAAACTGTATGTTTTAGGCAGGCTTCTAATGAATTTCATGGTCCTTTCACCCCTGAGCATCTGTCCCCTCCCTGACTTTACAGCCCTGCTCTGTCTTGACCTCCAGCTTTTGGAGACTTGCTGGCTTCCAGCTTCTGACCTGGCTTTGACCTATTCTTTCATCTTGAACTTCTGCCTCAGTGTTCTTTGCATATAAGCTGTATTTTCAAATTGCTTCAGATTCCTCCGTCTATTTCTGCCCCCTCGGTCCTCCGTAACCTGGATCATTGCTATTTTTAATAAATCTACCATAATCTGGTAATCTGATCCAGTGAAGAACACTAGTCCTAATTCAGGGACAGGAAAAGATTCTAGAGGTCCAAGCACTGAAAAAACTAAACGTCCCTTCTATATAATTCAAGAGAAAAGGGGAAACAGAGGCCAGCCAATATATGTGTACTCCTTTTAAGGGGAAGGATTTACACAGAATTCTTTGAATTCCAGCTCCACCCTTACAAGCTGGGCAACACTGAACAAGTTACGGAAAACTGGATTTCAGGATCACAAGGCAAAACTCAAGAAGACAATTCTCTGACTGCATGATGAGGGTTAGGGGAAATACTGGCCAGGAGGGCTGTAGTATCTGACGATCATTCAGTAAATGTTACTTTGACTTCAGTTTCACGATTAGCTCTAATAGTTTTCCTTCATTTAAGTGACTGTTTCTTGCAAAATGTGTATCTGAAAAAGAGCTCAGAACCCAGAATATATTGAGAATTCCTACAATTCAGTAAGAGAAATAAACACTTTTTTAAAAAGCAGACAAAAGATTTGAATGAGAACTTCCCAAGAGAAGTAATCCAAGTGGCCAGTTGAGCACATGAAAAGATGCTCAGCATCATCAGTCATCAGAGAAATGAAAAATAAAACCACAATGAGATACTTCTTCACATTTACTATTTAGCTCAAATTTAAAAGACTGAACAATTCCTAGTGTTTGGGGGATATGGAGAAAATTGCAGTTCTGAGACCTTACAGGTAAGAATATAAAATGGTAAGACCACTCTGAAAAGCTGCTTAGCATTTTATTATTTATTATGAAGTTAAACATATACCACCCTATGATCTAGTAATTCCACTCTAGGTATTTACCCGAAAGAAAGAAAAATACAAGTCTGTATAGAGACTTTTACACATATACTCATAGAAGCCAGCTTTTACTACAATTGTTAAGATAATAGAGACAACCCAAATGTCCAATCACAGGAGAATGGATAAACAACTGTTATATTTTTACATAGATGGACACAACTCAAAAACTTCATGCTGAATTAAGAAGCCAGACACAAAAGATTACAAAGTGAAGGGTTCCATTTCTATGAAGTCCCAGAGCAAACGAAACTAATTTGTGGTGAAAAAAATCAGAAAGCACTCATCTTTGTGGTTGGGATTAACTGGGAAGGCACAAAAGGAAACTTTCTAAGATGGTGAAAAAGCGTTATATCTTAACTTCGGTGATTGTTACATAGATGCAGACATAAGTGAGATTCACTGATCTGATTACACCTCAATTTTTTTAAAGTTTAAATATTGTGACATAAAACTCAAAATTTACTTGTGTATCATAATTGAAATACCATATTTCATCAATACTAAGACACATTTCCACATTTTAACATTTCTGAAGTTAGGATGTGCCTTAGAATCAATGGCATGTTATCGTTTACTGGCAGCACAACTTCTTTCCTAGAAGTACATAGAAGTGCATATTAGATTCATTGAAAATTGGTAGCTTCTAATTTTTTTTTTTTTGCAAAATTCTTGCTAAAGTCATCAAAATTAAACTTTTCTCACAGACTCCCTACTTTGGCAGTGCACATACTTAACCTATTCAGTAATCTAGAAATGCCCTAATTTTACAGCCTATGAAATGACATTCTTTAACACCTACTTCTTCAAGTAGTTGGAAGACAAATGAAAACGGTTGCCTGACTCCAGCCCCACGTGGCTCCAGCATCCACAGCTGGGGCTCCAGCCTCTACTAATAGGCTCAGCCATGTCCCAGCCTGAAGGCCCCATCAAGCCAAGAACAGGGGACACATGATCATGGCCATGGCTCAGCAGCTCAGCAGCTCAGCTATTCTTGCTGCCAATTCCACCCTGTCCTCGGCCAGTCCTAATGACTAATTTCACAGAATAGAGAGAGGTGCCAAGTGAAATTTTTCTCTTCTCAAAATTAGTGTGAAAGATACTATATGTTGGCTTACTTAACAACTACCCTCAACCTTATTATTCCACGTCATCCTCCATTACAGAGACTGGAAAGCCAAACACCAGCTTTTCCAACTTCCCCTGTTACTTGTGATAGGCACACGGCACAGCACTGGCCAGTGAAACACATTCTGAAGTCTGCTGGTGTGGGTGAAGGAGGGAGGGACCTGGGAAAGCTGATTTCTTGCTACTCTGCCTCCCAGGGTCTTGCCTTCAACTTTGATGTGACGGCTGAAGCTGGAGAACCTCTCCTTCAGCTGTGAAACAGCAAGGATGAAGAGGGCAGAGTGGGAACACAGAAATAGCTTTGAAATTATAGTTTTTAATGAATGTTAGTGATATTGTGGCTATTTTTCTAGAAGTCCTTATCTTTTAGTGATCCATACTGAAATACAGATTAATACAGCGATGTCTATAACTTGCTTTATTATAGCTCAGTGGGGGCTGTTAGAAAAGTGGGTGTAAGTATAGATGAAACAAGATCAATCATAAATAGGCAACTGTTGAAGCTGGACATACATGCATATTCTCGCTACATCTGTGTCTGTTTCAAAGTCTCCATAAATAAAAAAGTAGATATTACCTCTGTGATGAAGTTCAACATTATCAGTTGACTTTCACAAGGTTAACAGCACCAGGGATTAATCATGTTGGTATCACGTCCCCCCCCTCCAATCTGATGCAACGACAGGGCGCTCCACCTCTGTGGCATTCTTCCCCCAAGTCCACAATCGCAGGCCAAGTATGAGCAAACATGAGACAAAACCATATTGAGGGACAGTCTACAAAAATACCTGACTAGCACTCTTCCAAAAGTGTCAAGGTTAAGAAAAACAAATGAAGATTTAGAAACTGTCACAGACAAGAGGCTCCTAAAGAGATATGAAGCCTAAATGCAATGTGGTACCCAGGCCGGGATTCTGGAACAGGACAAACACATTAGTGGGAAAGCTGATGAAATTCCAATAAAGTCTGTAGTTTAGTGAATAATAATATACCAATTTCTTACTTTTGACAAATGTTCTTTAGTTACGTGAGACGTTAATGCTAGGAGAAACTGGGTAAAGGGTATATGAGAACTCTGTACTTTCTTTGTGATTTTCCTGTGAATCTAAAATTATACCAAAGTAAAAAGCATATTTTGAAAAAAGTCTAAAAGAAAGGAGTTTGGATTCCCAATGGCATTACTGAAGCACTGAACCCACACCAGCAATGGCGTACCTCCAGATTTTTTGTTTTGTGAGGAAAAATCAAACACATTTAAAAAAATAAATGTCACTCGACTATTACTTGAGCTGGATAAATATGAACTGATAAAATGTGTTTGTCGTTTGTCTGATGCAATTAGCTCTTAACTCCCACAGCTGAGAACAATGGCATTAAGTCCCTCACAGCACCCAGGGCCGGTTCCTGAGCCTCAGGGCTGGCCAGCTTCTGTCATTTCAGCAGAATTCACAGGACCAACACCCTACCCGACTCCAGGAAGGACAGGAAGTGAAAGGGGAGGAATTGTCTCTTTGGGAACCTGCCTAAAGCAAACAATTAGTAAGACCCTTTAGTAAGTAGTTGTGACACAAGAACAACACACAAAACAAATATACACAAAATGTTATGGTAGCTCACAGAGAAAAAAAATGTGACAATGAGTGTGTATATGTCCTTGTATGACTGAAAAATTGTGCTGAACACTGGAATTTGACACAACATTGTAAAATGATTATAAATCAATAAAAAATGTTAAAAAAAAGGTTAAAAAAAAGCTTTCTTTTCAACTATATTCATCAACTATAAATGAATTAGTAAATATAAAGGAAAAAAAATCTCATTCAAGTAGTAACAAAAAACTCCAAAAGATTTAGGAATAAGCTACTAAAAATGACCAAAATATACATGAATAAAACTATAAAACTTTACAGGACATAAAAGAAGATCTGAATAATTTAAAAAACATTATCACATTCCTGGATAGAAAGATGCTACATTGTAAAGATGTCAGTGCCTTCTAAATTAATCTGTAGAGTAAATATATTGCCAATCAAAGTTTCAATGTAAAATCTAAATCGCATATACTATACAAAATTAACTGAAAGTGGATCACATATCTTCATGCAAAATATAAAACTATAATGCATTTACAAGGTAACAGAAGAGAAAATTTTTGTGATCAAAGGGATCTTGGTCATGATACCAAAAGCAAAATCTATCCAAAACCAAAAAGATAAACTGGACTTTATCAAAATGTAAAACCTGCTTTGAGAAAGACACTGTTAAGAAAAAGAAAAGACAAGACACTGACTGGGAAAAAATATTTGCAAATTGCATATCCAACAAACAGGGCCTGCTACATGATTTATGGAACCCAGTACAGACTGAGAATGTGGGATCCCTTGTTGAAAACTTGTTAACAATTTTAAGACTGCAACAGCAGAACAGTAAGTGAAGCATGGGGCCCTTAGAGCATGGGCCTTGTGCGACTACGCAGGTCACACTCCCATGAAGCCATCTTTGCCAACAAAGGATTTATATCCAAACTATACAAAGACCTCTCAAGACTCAATAGTAAGGAAACAGATTAACCCGTTTTTAAAATGAGCAAAAGATCCGAACAGACATTTTCACCACAGAGGATACGAGGACAGCAAATACAGACATGAGATGTTCAACATCATGAATCAGTAGGGACATGCAAACTAAAACCACCATGAGATACCACTGCACACTGATCAGAATGACTGAAATAAAAAGTACTGACAATACCAACGGCTGACGAGGATGCGGAGGAGCTGGAATGCTCACACGTTGCTGATGGGGACGCAAAATAGAACTGCTGCTCTAGAAAACAGCTCGGCAGTTTTTACAATTAAACATACACTCACCATGGAACCTAGCAACCCCACTTCTTGGTATTTAGCCAGGAAAAATGAAACTTTATGTTCACACAAAGATCTCTGCAGGAGTGTTTAAGACAGCCCTATTCATAGTAAGTGACCCCAAATTGCAAAGAACCTAAACGTCCTTCAGCAGAGGAGAATGAGTAAGCTGTGGTGCATCCATGCCACGGAATGTCACTTAACAATAAAAGGAACAAGCTCAAGAGCTTGGGTGAGTCTCAGTGGCACTATGCTGAGTGAGAGATCAGTCTCAGAAAGTTATGTACTAATCCATCGATGTAACAGCCTCAAAAAGACAAACTCATAGTGATGGAGAATAGACAGTGGTTGCTCAGGTCATACTCACTGTAGTCAGAAAGATCAGAAGACCCCGAAGAGCTTGAAACCAAGCAGGATAATGTGGGGTCTTCCCAGGTACAGACCCCCTGCCACCCTGTGTCCCTCATTTCTGGTTTGTAGAAAAGCTTTAGCCTCTTAGGCCTCCCCCAAGTTCCAAAGAGCAAATTGAATCAGAGAAGTAAGAAAATGCAAAAACAAAGGAAAACAGTCAGGCAAGACAAAACAGTAATAGTTTAGCCATAAAACAAAGTCAAGGAACCCTAGTCCCTCCTCAAGGCCTACAGGTAATATCCTGAGCCATATCCTTGACTTGTTTCTACAGAAACCAGGCTCCTACCAGATGAAACTGCTGACCACTAGCAGGAAGGCCCAAGAAAGATTGGAACCAGAAGGTCGATGACTGCGATTCCCCAAACGTCATCCTATCACCTCACCATGTACCTGTCAGAGAACTGTGCACGAGCTGATCACACACCCATGACCCTCTCCCTCACACAGTCCCTAAAAACCCCTTCCTGAAAGGCATCAGGGAGTTCGGGTCTTTCGAGCGTGAGCTTCCCACTCTCCTTGTTTGGTGCCCTGCAATAAATGCTGTCCTTACCTTCATCACAGCCCGGTGTCAGCAGATTGGCTTTGCTCCATGTCGGGCGAGTGGACCCAGTTAAGTTCGGTAACAAGCTCAACATGGTGAGTTCTCCTGAAGAAGAAAATAAAGCAAGATTTAATTAACTAGGTGAAGACTTTTAGGTTTTAAAAGTCTGATCTTTTGGCTTGTTTTCCAAAATTCTCCCATAACCTAAATCACTAGCTGGAGCTATCAGAAAAGCCTCCAGTGCATCATTTATTAAATTGATGCTCTGCAATAAATGGCACCTTTGAAGGGAGTGTTCACCTTCCAAAGGGCTTGTTATACCTAATTCCTATAAAAGTCTCCAGACACTGAGATATACAGTTGCTCATTACCCAGACAGTGGGCTTCAACAATCACATTCTTTCTCTTATTTGACAACTAATTTTGAGTCCTGACTGTATGGCAGGCACTGGAGAAAGAATGGTGAGCAAACCTTAACCATACCCTTCACCTCATGGAGTTTACTGAATAGTGATACTTTTCCCATACAGTTTCCTGAATTCTATCCCATACTTTCTGAATCAGAATCCCCAGGGCAGTGATTCTCAAACTTTAGTGCATCTCAAAATCAGATCGCTGTCCCCTCCACCTCCAGAGTTTCTGATTCAACAATCTGCATTTCTAACAAATTCCCAGGTGATGCTGACGCTGCTGGTCTGGGGACTCCATGCTGACAACCACTGGCCTGGCGCACAGAACCCAAGCATCTGCAGGTAGCTCTGATGTGTGTCCAGGGTTGAGAATCACTGGGGTACCATTTGCCCAGCACTGTGTTGGTTGCTGTTGGTCAGGGAATTTCAAAATAAGCACAAGTCTAGTCCCTGCTTCTAAGAAACCCACACTGAGATGGAAGAGATAAGACACAAAGCTGAATTCTACAAACAACTGAAGTGCCTTGCTGGGTATTATCCTACACACACAAAAGCTCCAGAAATGTGGGTTCTCCATGGAGACTGGAACAGGTGAAGAAATTCGCTGGTCTTGAAAACTGAGTGCTGTTTGGATAGGCAGTAGGAAGCGACAAGCTACTCATGGGAAATTAACTTAGAGTCTACTTTCTTCCAATATGGTGACAAACCCCACTGCTAGCAGCAGTCCCTGCAACTCTGCCACCAAAAGAAGTTACAGGTATTTTCATGCAGTTCAGTAGCTGTAGGCATTTCAAAATATTGTTTACAGACATCACCACTCTGAAATTATAACGGTGACAGATCTGCCTCTAGATCTTATATGAAATGCAAATACATTCGCTTCTTTTATCAACACAGCTTTTAAAATATTTTGACAACTGTATTTCAGTATAACTTGGTTTCTTTGAAATATTATGTTTCGTTGTGAGCATTTAAAACCATTATTCTGCGGAGGGGTCCATGGCACAAAAACAGGTGAAGACAGCATTAGCAGTACCAGTAGCTGTGAGAAGCAGAGTAAGGAGGCAGTGAGCAGGGCATGGAGTTGGAATTAAAAGTAAATTAAGTTTGGGTTGCTTGGATGGGGCCTTAAAAACCAAGGAGCGAATCCATAAGGTTTGGTGGATTGGCTGTCATCTAAGTGTGTGACTATTGGCTTCAGCTCTGACTGAACAGCTGCATCTGGACTTCTCAAACTTTAGCACAGATGAGAATCCCATGGAGAGCTTATGAACATAGATTCCGGGGCCCCACCTGCAGAGATTCTGATTCGTAGGTCTCAGGTGGGGGGGGGGGGCAAAATCCGCATTCCTCATGAGCTCCCAGGTGACTGACCACACACAGTGGTCTGTCCACACAGACTCCACTTTGATTACCTCTCACATACTTAATGGCATACAGACAGAAATGTCGAGTTTAAGAACAGCTGTATCTCGTGTTAATGCTTTCCTGTATTGCGCAGTATAGCGCAAGTGACAAGTGGGAAAGAAAAAATGTCCCATGGCTAAATAAATAAATGAAAAACGTAGAACAATAAAGCAAGACTTATGCTAAGAACCTTTGGGAACGGTCCCTCTTCAGGAGAAGGACGTGGTGGGCTGTCGTGCTGGACTAATAGTGCAAAAGACACATTTGGAGTAAAGATGGTCTATGGTACGTCTGGAAGAACTCCCCCAGGAGAATACCAAAGCAGTCTACAGATAAGGAAGTTGTTCATAAGCCTTTGCCCATGGGTCTTGAGCAGCTCAACGAAAATTACAAGATTCAGCTGAAGACAGTTTCAGTTTCCTTATTTCACCGAAATCATTGATTTTCCTGAATGTGAACTTAGAATCACTTGTTCTAGTGAGACCGTAGGGGAGCAGGCCTGTCTGAACAGCCAGCCACCCCGTGCAAGGTGGGCGGCGCTGCCCGTCCCGCCTTCCCCTCACCGCACAGGGCACTTTTCATCAAGCACACGCACGCGTGCTGGGCTCACGTACACACACAGTGCACCCACGGGAGCATACACCCACTGGCATCTAATCTTCAATCCTTCGCTTCTTCATGTAATTTTTACCTTGAGGACTGTTCAAAGGTGGCCGGCTAACACTTTCCCATGAGGATATGACCTCCCTTGGGGGTTTCAACAGTTACTTTTATTCTTATTGCTCAAGGGGGAAAGAATACAGAATGTGAGGCTTGAGCCTCCTGTGGGGCGATGGAAACAGAGCAAATGCCTGTGTTCATTGACAGTTTTATAAAAGGGACAGAGAATGAGAAAAGCCACTCAAACGTCTGCCATTAAGTTTTTCAGAGAGGCCAGATGAACAGCTGGGTCACCACAGGGGTCAGCTTCCTGAAGCTTGGCCTGTGGCTCTGTTCCCTCCAAAGCACGCCTCCCGCGTCCGCCAAGGGCCAGCCTGTACACAAGGCTAGTGCTTTGGATGACATTACCACCCTTTCCTTCAAATAAAAAAACCTTGTTCCTCGAGACCTAAAAATACTCCTTGGCCTTGGAGCTCAGCCTTGTTTTCATCAACGCCTGTCCACTGGACCAGCTGCTCAACTGGGACAAGCCAAAGGCAAGAAAAAAGAAGCAGTTCTGAGGAAGCTGAATCACATTTGGTTCTCTTTGAAATGTCCAGTTCACAGAAAGAGCAAAAATCTGTCCTTTGAACAGGAGAATTCCGTTCCCACCCCACACTCACCTCTTTTTAAAAATTTTTTTTGTGGGATTTTTTTTTTTTTTCTGAGGGGGATGATCTTGGGCAGGGCAGAACAAATATTATTTTGATTGAGTTTTTTTCCCCTTACAATTAGTACAAAGGAAAACAAGACTGGGTTAATTGACTACTTTTTTCATTCATAAAAATTGACTATAAAAATATCACAGTCAAATGAAATAAAATTTTCTCAGAGAAACACTGGGTAGATTTTATTTTACACCGTGTGTGAGATGATTTTAGTGCTCAATGGTACAGCATTCTAAATTCATGGCGGTGTTGTTTTGGTTAATAGCCCCATATTTGGGGGGCTAACCATCTAGTTTATTCAAGTCAAACTTGGGTGTCTAGCATTCGAGCAAGCACTCACCTTGCTGTCACATGCCGTGAGAGGGTCTGAGAGGGCAGCGTAGGAGCTGGGCAGAAGTCACAGCTGTTCCCAGCTTCGAGTGGGAGGAAGGATCGCGGTCAAGGGAGAGGGTGGGAGTTAGGTGTCCTGACAGTGCGATCAGGCATGGTCCGGAGAGGAAGAGATCAAGGGCAAATCAGGGGCAGAAGAGGAGCCGAACAGTGAAAGGCTGTTGTGGTGAGTGTGGATAGAGGGGATGGAAAACCAACTACAGTGCAGAATCGAGTGAAAAATAAAGAAACTGGAGGGCAGAGGGGTCAGTGGTTCAAGGACAAAGGCAAAAAAGCTCCTGCATCAGGTGCTCTGGTCAGCCTCATTTGCAACTTGGAGACAAGACATTCCGTTCAGAATGGGTTAGTCACAGGAACAGCTTCTGACATATCTGCTCTCGGTCTGTCTCCCTGACACATCCATTCAACTCAGGTCAGACAAGACAGCTCCCTCTTCCTCAGACGTCAGACTTCCCCTCTTCCCACCTTGGTTCTTTCTGTTTCTGTTCTTGCACCAGAGTTTCTTTCTCCCTGGATCCCTACGTATCACATCCTACCCACCCCTTCACGGACCATCTCAGGTGTCACTTCTACAAAGCCTTCCCTGGTCCCTCCACCAGATCCCATCTCTGCATTAAAGAAATACGCACGTACTGCTACATTCAGTGCACGAACTCTGAGGTGATGGAGAAAACAGGGCAGCAAAGGGTTGGGGGGAAGGCCTTTCCAGCCCATCTCCTCTGGAGGTGCACACTTAATACTGTCTGCATTCCAGAAAAACTCCTGGTAGATTTCTATTAGTATGTCATTTTACCTTCCTCACAATGCTGTAAGATGTCTGGTTAAGGCTGGTAGTTTATTAACTTATATCCTAATTGTCTACCTAAAGGAGTTAAAGAAATTCTGAAATGAACAGTAATCAGAGTTACACGTATTAGGCACTAAAAGCAACAGAGCGGGAGCAGGAAATCTGAGTCCCTCTCTGCTCACGCAAGCCATTTCACACACCTTTTGAATCACGGTTTCTTCAAATGCAAAATGAGGAGAGTTCATCTGCCCCATCCGCATCCCAGAGCTTTGAAAGTCAACAGTGAGATAAGGCCCATAAGATGTTTACAGGCTACAAATGCTATGTACATAGGAGCATTATCAAAATAATGTTCATTTATTTTTTCAGTTACTCAGCTAACATGCATTGATACCTACTATTTGACGAGCAGGAGACTAGAGACCATATACATACTTACATACCCGTTAACTGAATAATTAGCCTGATACAAGTTGGTAGGTGAATGTTGAGATATGCAGAAGTGAATGCATTTTTCTCTGCATCCACCATTAAGATATAAATTATCTCGACTTTCGTTTTTTTTGTTGTTCTTTCCCCAAATTTCTAGACTATCCATATACCTTTATCACTTTTCCAATTTGGAAACCAAACAAACGTTGGTTTAATCTTAAAGGAATTACGTTATTCTTCTCCTAAATTTCTCCATGAAGGGTCACCAAACTCCGTCATCTACATACAAATTACATGCTTTGTGCTGGCGGTGAGGCACCACGTATGGCCCACCTTCTTCTCTTCTAAGTGCTTAATAGGATGCTTCGCACACAACAAGCCTTCGTACTCCTGTACTTTAGCACAGCGCAGTTCCAGCAACTCCCTGCACAGCTCTACCCACGAATGCTCGCAGATACAAACTGGCCCTCTCCCACCTCTATTTCAAATTAGGACCAAATAACGTAGTATGTGAAAGCTCCTATCTGCAACAACCAAAAGGAACCATGTAATGTATGACAAAACCAAGTTAGAAATGGCTTTTGAATGATCCTCACCGTCTCTGCCAATAACTTTAAATTACAAGCACTCCCATAGGCCTCTTGCTAGCCATTTTCTTTTTTCTTTATAAAGCAAAGTTTCAGGAAATTCTATGACTAGGCATTTGGAAGTGTAAATTTCTACCGATGGGACTTTATACACAAGGGTTGCAAAGGGACCACGTTTGAACCGGAGAGCCAACACACCCCAGGAAAAAAGAAATCAACACTCACAGTTTTCAACATGTGGGCTGATGGAGCTGGAATCTAGTTGACGGAAAAGAGAAAGAAGGGGCCGCCGAGAACTCACGTCTTGGGTCTTGACTCCTCTGGGGCTTAGTCTCTCCTCTCTTTAGTTCTCTGGTCACGTTTCTTTCAATCCTATCCGTTATTTGTTGCATTTTTTTAGAGGGATCCTCTTTTGATGAATCATCACTTTGTATTTTTAAAGCAGGTATACACGCACCCAGCAGGAAATTCAAAAGGTACGAAAGGTCACAGTGTGAAACCTCAGTCTCCCTCCGACCTTGCTACCATCATTGGCTGCTTCTTCCCCTAAGAAAGCACTAGGTAACTGGTTTCTTGAGCATCCGTTCTTTTCATTTCTACCACCAACTCCCTAGACCAGACTCTCATTTCTTCACAACTATCTTAGTGTACGCTTGTCTCTTACACCTGCCTGTCTCTTTCCAGGCCAACATTTCCTTCCTCTAGCAGGTAGAATAACTGCAAAAATAAGTCTGAGTAGGACCTGAGCTGGATTTTGATACACGAGACAGATGAATGATATGAAAGAGGACATCCCTTTCTGGTGGCAGTGGGGCACTTACCTGAGAGCCTGGCATATAGCAATGCTCTACACATGTTTACTGGGTAGTTGAACTAACCAATTACACAAGCATGTCTTCTCACAGGAATCAAGAAGGAAACTACTTCACCACAACAGAGTTCACAGTGAGAACTAACAAAGGTTGGGGCCACAGAAGTCACAGCTGTTACTATCTGCAGAATTACTACTGTGCTCCAGACACTTCTAAGGTTCTACGTGTTGTACTATTTATTCTTCGAACACCCTTATGAGGTATCACTTCATTATCCATTTTATAGGTCAGGAAATGGAGTCTACTGGGGGAGGTGTAGTAAATCTCCAAGGATGCCCAGCTGGTGTGTACTCAGGGGTCAAATCGAGACTCCAACTGTTGGGAACAAGAATGATTAGGATAAAGAAACCTGGAACATCTGGGAATTTGTAGACTGAAATTTGGGGGACTCTTTCTACACGTTGGCATCATTCTAGGTGCTGATGAAGATCAAACAGATGCCTAAAACATGGGTCCTTCCCTGCAAATCACTTGTACATTTTATTTTTTAAGCCTGTTATCACATTGTTTAGAAGGTGACTCAAGCCACTTCATTCTGCTTTTCTGCTCTTCCCAGCTAGACTACAACCTTCTGAAGGCAGAGTCGGTGGCTGCCATTCCCTTTGAAACTTCTGTCACCGCACAGACCAGGATTCACTCCTGAGCTCCTTCCATTCCTGCACCGTCACTAGACCTAAATGTGACAGATACCCCAAAGGCTCAGCACTGGAAAGTCAAGAGCTCCTGACTTATTACAGCAGCAGTCAAAATAGTGGTGACATCAAGAACAATTCCAGAGGCGGATGTGTATCTCTGACTTGCCTGCAGAATGGAAAAGCAAATTATCCTGGCTGACGTGTTCTTTAAGCCCTAGTTCTCAGTGAACATCTACCAGCGACAAGTCATGAGCCACAAGGCATAGGGAACAATTCAGAGTGTTTCTCAACCACTGGCCATGAGAAAACACTGGCTTTGTATTTCCTTCTTTACACTAAAATATACATTAGAGACCTGTACCAGTAAATACAGTACCCACCGAACGAGTTTACAAACTGAGGGAGCAGAATATATAACAATGACATGATTAAAAGTGAAGGACATTTTGTAAAGAACGTAAAACAAGAACTGTTTAATGAAGCATAGAAGAAATGCTTCAGGAATAGAACAAGACACATCAAAATACTGGTTTGGGCACTAGAAATGGCTGCTGCGTATGGGGAAAGAGAACCTCAGCTCACCGTAAAAGAGAGCTGCCAACCACTGAGTCTTAGCGTCAAAAAGGTTACAGATGTGTCACGAACTGTTGATCCCTCAGTCACGGGGTGGCTGGATGGGCAGAGAGGCCAGAGCCCTGGGAGGTGGTCTGTAGCCGTGAGAAGCCTAACCCGGGGCTCCCCAGGGGGCAGCCCGCGCCAAGTAGGAGTTGGACGGCGTACACTGCCATCCTCAGAGCAGGCGAGCACATTTACCACGTGCTGAGTGGAACCGAGGAGGGCATGGACTTCAGAGGCCAGCAGAGAGTGTGATGCTGCCAGCTGCAAGCAAGAGACCCCTGGAGTCTCTGGGAGGGCTGGTGTTCAAGGATGCCTGGAGCAGGGCATGCAGCCAGAGTGCAGCCAGCCAGCCCAGGGTGCTGGAAGGCCAAGTGGATCGTCCCGGCAGAGACAGCTCTGAGAGGGAGCTCCGAATCTCCCACTTTGACTGTGTCAGGCACTTCTGCGTATCTGTGGCTGATGTGCCCTTTCAGTTGGGACCAGCCTAGCATCAGGATGACTCCTTACTTAATTAAACATGTGGACTTTCTGAAGGTTAGATCTTCATCATCTTTTGAAATATTTGATATGCAAAAGAGTTCAAGTAGATTCAAAATTTATTCTCATTATCCTAGAAATTTCAACATTATATTTGTGAGTGAAGGAAAAAGAAGAGCTATAAATTTTTTAAATATAATTTCAACAGTGGTAAAAAAAAATACATGGTTTTACATTTTTACAGCCTTCTTCTGCAGTTTCTCTATGATGCTAATTATCAAGTATGCAAATACTGTATGCCCTTATTTTAAAAATTTTGATCAGGAAATGTGTGTCATTACTTGAAGTATAAAGCCAGATAAAAACAAGTTTTGTCCACGGCATCAAGCTGAAATTTCTCCTTAAAAGATTAAACAAAGATATTATTTGGAAGTTTTAGACACATTCAGTATTTTTAAATTTTCCTTAATGCTGTGTATATTATATTTATTATATTTCTATCACATAAAGAAACATAATGACATGGTCTTACCACAGCCTGTATATAGTAACCAAACCACACCCACGTTATTCTGGCGCACTGCACAAATGTTACCATTTTTCCTTGGTGTGCTGATATGAAAAAAATGTTGGGAAGTATTCCCTAAAAGCACCTTTAAATATTCAGCCTTCCTTTTTGCAGGCAAGTCCAATGAGTGGGTGGACAGGAAACAGTGTGCTATGTAAGAGACCAGCCTGGGCAAAAGCAAAACAGGCAGAGAGTAAGCATATTCCCGAAACCATGAGAGTATTGGGACGAAGGGAAGACTTTCTTTTTAAATCATTACAGGATGGCACATAGCTTAATTCCGCAGGGCTGGAAGGAAAGGATCAACAGGTGAAAATCAGCCCTGACAAAATTCAAATAAATCTTTGTATTTAATTTCTCTCATTTAATCTGTTAAATATGAAAAGTGATGCAAGACAAGCCCGAAAGGCATGCCCAGCAAGGCCAGGAGGAATTCATGAGAGAGGCCAGGTATTCTGGCTGCCCAGCCACTGCCTTTATCCACCAGCCTGAACCTTCCTTTCAGATCATCTTCTCAAATTATCCATAGGAGATTTATCCACATACTCAATAAGAAAAATATTTCTAATTATATCCAACCATTCTTAACATGAATGAGAATTATGCGGGGACACAAGATTGCCAAGACTTTTTTTGCCAAACAATTCCTTTTGACTTAAGAAAGAAGAGGCAGCTGCATTGTTTCCATAGCTATCCATATAAAAAGGCCCTTGGAATGAGGCTGACTCGTCCTGCTTTAAAAAGCTCCAAGGTAAAAGGGAACAGGGCTAGACCTTGAGGAGGGACACTGGCCACGCCGCCCAGCGTCGGCTGCAGCTGCTGGCGCTGGTACTGCTGCTTCTGATGCTGCTTGCTTCACACCCATGACTTTTGTCCCTTTCCGTTTACAATAGCAAGGAATGCCGCAAATGGGAGTTTGGGTTTGGTTTGGTTTGGTTTGGTTTCGGTTAACTAATCAAGTGCTTACCCCTTTTCTTTTATAGAACCGCCTCACTTCCAGGCTGCATCTTCTCACTTGCTAACAAGGTAAGACTTGGACTAACCAGTCCCTGGAGGATGCTGTGAGAGTCTCTGGGATGGATGTGTGTCACTTAGCAACCTTTGAGAAACGGCTTGTCTCAGTAAATACTTTAGCAACTGTGCTTCAGGAAAGGAGAGGGAGAGGGAGGAACTGCCTTTTAGGACAATGCACACAGTCTTACTTAAAACTCGGGCATTGGTGGCATCATATTTCAGCAAGGGAATAGTTCTTAACAGAATATCATTTTGTTTCTGTAGGAAAAAAGATCTGCACAAAGATTCCTTTGCTTAAAATCTCAAATGTGATCAAAATCTATCCTGCTATAGAATTTATTTAGTAAACATGGTAATGAACAAGCAAGAAAAGAAGTACCTATGAAAACACTTCCTTTCTTTCTTTAAAGCCTTTTAAACAGTTACCTTACCCAAGGCAGAGTGTCGTGTGAAACCAAAACACTGACATTTTGTCAACAGAAAATAAAGGTATTAATCTGCCCTACTGCTGCATTGCATTTCTAAAGAGAGAGGCTGGTGGATAGCTGATTAAAATGACTTTCAAGTAACTTGATCATGTAATGACCGCAGTAACATCCTTTGCCAAACCTTTCATTCTACTGATGCCACCGGCAACCTGCAGATAACACAGAACAGAGCAGCCCAAGCCTGCGTCTTTTAGAAGGAAAGGTGGGACAGTGAAGGGAGCCTTCGATGTGGAAGAACAAGGATAATGTTTGCCGTGGCTTTTATGCCTCAATTAGTTTAACTGGGTTAAACCGATTAACTGGATTTAATATGCAAAGAAATTATGCTACAGAAACTCTACTAAGCCCCCCCCCAAAAAAAAGGTAAATGAGATGATAATCCCCCCAAATCCACTGAACGTGAACACCTGTGGCTGAACGTCTAAAGGAGGAAATAAAGTTCTCTTACATTATACAGCAAGAAATGGAATTCCCAATAACAAATGACATTTTATAGCTCAGTGGTAGCCTGAACTATTTCAAATTGCTTTCTCAGCTATTATGTTAACTTTCCCCCCAAAATGTCTTCACTGTATCTCACGGTTGCAAATTAAGAAAGGCAGATACTGTGATTCCTGTTCTACAGATGGAGACGCTGAGGCTCAGAAGGCTCAAGGGCCTTACCCAAGGGCACACGCTCCTTAGCAGCCTGCAAGGTTACAACCCAGCTCCGTGATTAGAACGTCAGTCTTGAAGGGTGAAAGAAGATAATGGATGTAAAACCCTGAGCACAGTGTTGGTGTGACCCCCAACACACAGTGTTAAAATACAGAGTGCACTGAGACCCTCGAGGCCTTTGAGTCCTTGTGGTTATGTCTGTTTCAGTAACTAGAGCACAGTGTACAGTGCACCTGCCTGGGGGAATTTCCAACTGGGCCCATGAAATATCATTAATGTAGAGATTTACTGATAGAGCTGACAATCCAGATCTCTAATATGAACTGTGTCATCTCCTCTAGGACCTCTGAGTTCTGCAGCCATGAGTTCAGACCAGGAAATGGCTGTCTTTGGGGAGGCTGCTCCTTACCTCCGAAAGTCTGAAAAGGAGCGCATCGAGGCCCAGAACAGGCCCTTTGATGCCAAGACATCAGTCTTTGTGGCTGAGCCCAAGGAATCCTTTGTCAAAGGGACGATCCAGAGCAGAGAAGGAGGGAAAGTGACGGTGAAGACCGAAGGAGGAGCGGTGAGTAGGGTCCCAGGAGCTGACTACATTCCACTGATGATTTCGTTTGGTCACTCAATTGACATAAACAGTCATCTCTCCTGTTTCTCAGACTCTGACAGTGAAAGATGACCAAGTCTACCCCATGAACCCTCCCAAATTTGACAAGATCGAGGACATGGCCATGATGACCCACCTGCACGAGCCAGGAGTGCTGTACAACCTCAAAGAGCGTTACGCAGCCTGGATGATCTACGTGAGCGCCCCTCCCCTTCAAAGTGGTCTTTATCACTGGACCCTGTCAGCCCACTATAGCATAAGTGGGTCACAAGTAGGGACCCGTCACTTTCTCTAGTAGTGTAACTAGTTAAAAGGTTCACAATTGCTACTATAAGCCACAACCCAGCAGCTGGCCCTTCATCCTTTGTCTTCTCATCCAAAGCCAGGAAAGGCCACTGTCTCTGGCCTAAGTTTGCTACAGATCCTTTGAACAAACATTAGGGCAGCTACTGCTCATACCTCAACCACAGGCCATCTTTCCCCTTCCCCATTCTTGCTGCAGAATCATCCAGAGGGAAAATTAAAACTTACATTTTTAACATTTAAAAATAATGTTTTTAAAGACCAAATTTCACCCATTTTTCACTCCTCCAAAATCACAGCAATTCTTCTCTCTGTGTTCTGGTCCCTTCTATGTGGAATGCCTCTCTGATGAAACCTCTCCAGCTTCTCTTGGCAGAGCTGGATGTTCTGCCCCGTTATTTCTGTTCCTGGGTTAATACCGATGGTGTTTTCCCACCATCAATCATTTCCATGTCTGTCTCCTGCATAGACTGGGAGTTTCTCATCTCATGATGTGCTAGAGACAGTACAAACTCAGTGATATTTTCTAAGTGAACTTATTATGCTATGTTGACGTTTTTGCATGGTTTAGCCACTGGTGATATTCAGCTGGACAACACTACACAAGTGTACCTGGTGTTGAGAGTCAGTGTCCATTCTGATTCGCTGGTGCTTATCCTAGACCAGCTGTCAAAGATTTTGGAAATCCCTCTACTGTAATCATAATGTAGTGACATCACGTTGCGTTCTGCTTCTTTATAACTCAGGGGTATTTTACAAGTATTTCCGCAGGATTGCTGCATACCTTCATGTTTACTTTTGTAAATGTCTGCATCACACTATCTTCAGAAGATTTTCCATAGTTCACCTAACTATTCCATACTGTTGAGTACTTAGCAACCAAATTTATGCTTTCATGAATCTGAACTCTCTTAATGCTACAAAAGAAATACATGCCCATTTTCTAAAATACAATAAAAACATCTCACACTACATTAAAAGGAACACTCCTTTGGAGCTCCTGCTAAGTGAAAATCACTGTGACAAATCCCAAGAGGGGTAACAAGAGGTCTAAGCTGTAGGCCCTTCCCTCAAGGACTTTGCTCTCTTGTTGAACATTTGAACTAGTTTTCATGCTGATGCCCTGTAGAAATGTAGAGTACTTACTTAAAAGGGCTCCTTTTAGTTAAAATTCATTTAATAAGTGAATTGCACAAATAACAGTGTTTGGGTGGTTATTCTTTCTTATTCCTTGCATAGACCTACTCGGGCCTGTTCTGCGTCACCGTCAACCCCTACAAGTGGCTGCCGGTGTACAACCCCGAGGTGGTGACGGCCTACAGAGGCAAAAAGCGCCAGGAGGCCCCGCCCCACATCTTCTCCATCTCTGACAATGCCTATCAGTTCATGCTGACTGGTGAGTTGAATGTTTAGAGCAGAACCATAGGAGAAAGAGACTCTAACCATCTCAACACACCCTCTGGGATGGTCCCCTAAATGCTATTGCCCTTTGCCCAGAACCAGCCTAAACACACTCCAGATTTTAAGGTGTATCTGGTATTAAAACAGTTACACCACGAATCTTCTTCCTAGAATACTGTCCCAGCTAGGCCAGTCTAAGGTACAATGGCACCAGGGGAAATGGCTTAGAAATTTCCTCTTCAGAGAGAGTAAAACATCAAAATGAAGTTTGATCTTTCCTTAAATACATGACTAAGGCCATGATTACTTCCAAAGCTACTGCCTTTGCTATATTTATTCTTTCTCACACATGAAAATAACTCTAATGCATATTTTTCATTATTTCTTGTACCTACAATAAACATGTCACTAACTTGTCATCTAAACCCATCGGAAAAACCCAGGTCCGCTTTTGAAATTTATTTAGTGGTAGTG
Organism: Camelus bactrianus; assembly: GCF_048773025.1. Classification (NCBI taxonomy): domain Eukaryota; kingdom Metazoa; phylum Chordata; class Mammalia; order Artiodactyla; family Camelidae; genus Camelus; species Camelus bactrianus. Next base: position 5,606,599 of record NC_133554.1, read on the forward strand.
TATAAAAAGGGAAAGTCTGGTGCTTCCTTGCAGGGTTCTGTTTAAATGGCTGCGTGTGTGTGGAAGTGCAGTGGGGGGAGCTGCAGGCAGCAGACAGATGGGTACTGGAAAGGGTGGAGGGCTAGGGCCCACCAAGCCTTAGGGATTGCTGAAAATAGTAAGTCTGAAAAATACCAAGTCTTTCATGTCATTATATTTTATAACTTACTATTTACAAATATATTAGAACACAGTCTTAAATATCTACGACTTCTCTTTTGTAGACCGAGAGAATCAGTCAATCCTGATCACGTAAGTAGATGTTACACTTTCCTTCTGTGACTGCACTGGCTGCCAGCTCTGGGACCTCATCTGACTTCATTTTTATTTGACAGCGGAGAATCCGGGGCTGGGAAGACGGTGAACACGAAGCGTGTCATCCAGTACTTTGCAACAATTGCAGTTACTGGGGAGAAGAAGAAGGAGGAATCTGGCAAAATGCAGGTGGGTGGGTTGCCAGGGTCAGAGTCCAGGCTCTGACTGGCCTGTCCCGTAAGAAGTTTCCTTGGCGGGGGAGGGGAGGGCTCAGTGGTGGAGCACATGCTTAGCATACACAAGGTCCTGGGTTCAATCCCCAGAACCTCCATTAAAAAAAAAAAGTTTCCTTGAGCCCCACACATGAGGACCGCTCTTGCCTTCTTGCCTTTGCAGGGGACTCTGGAAGATCAGATCATCAGTGCCAACCCCCTACTGGAGGCCTTTGGCAACGCCAAGACCGTGAGGAATGACAACTCCTCTCGCTTTGTAAGTTTCTTGGATACTATTATGGACAATGTTCCCTGGTCAAAGTTCCCTGAATCTTTTTCGATCACATTATAATAACCATGGTTTTTCCTTTTTCTCTGAGAATGTAGTGACATGGATCCAAGTCCTGTCTAAAAAGATACGTGACTTTATATCTGAGTTCTTATCTTTCATTACCTACAATTACTCACAATTTTAAAATTAAAGAGAAAATTATTTTACCTACAAAATAGGAGATACACCTTTTCTCCCTGGTACAAATAGTCTTTGAATTGATTTAATGTTAAAACATCAGCATTTCAAGTGTTTCAAGTTTCTCAAAGATTTGATATGATTCAAAAACAAAGTAGTAATACTAGTTTTCCTTTCAAGGGTAAATTCATCAGAATCCACTTTGGCACTACAGGAAAACTGGCTTCTGCTGATATTGAAACATGTAAGTGCTCAGATATCCTTTACAATCATTCCTGTTTCTTATGACCTATAATGCTGACCAAAGTAACATTTACATCTCACACAAATTTTAAATTTTCCCTGTTTGTTATATATTTGCTTCCAGATCTGCTGGAGAAGTCTAGAGTTACTTTCCAGCTTAAAGCTGAAAGGAGCTATCATATTTTTTACCAGATCACATCAAACAGGAAGCCAGAACTAATTGGTAAGAAATGTCATAATTCCTTTTCAGAATTACTGCATCTGCACCTATCAATGCATGGTCCATCTCAATATTCCATGATGGAATTCTGTCAATTGCATTTATTGTCTTGATTTTGAAAACAGCTTTGTAAGTCTGGTAAAAATTTATTTGTGCTGACTATAGACGTTCAAAAGGAAAACTGAAATAACATCTCCAAATCCTATCACTATGAAACAACCACTATGAACACCTGGATGAGTATCATTCTAGTCATTTTCTGTACATATATCTTTACAAATAGATACAGACGTACAATAGCTGGCATTACAGCTACGTGGCTCTTCTGTAATCTGCTTTTTTCCTTAGCAATAATATTTCATGGCTTTTTCCACTCCAGCGCCTTATAATTTGCCTAGAAATCTCTTGTTTTAATGAAGAAGATACTTCTGCTTACTTTTTGCTCTGTTCCATGTACTCAGAAATGCTTCTGATTACCACCAACCCATATGATTACCCATTCGTCAGTCAAGGGGAGATCAGTGTGCCCAGCATTGATGATCAGGAAGAACTGATAGCGACAGATGTAAGTAGAACACAAGAAAATTAGAACGCTTATGTTGGTGGGAGCAACGCTCCCTCCAGATACATGTTCAGTTTCTAGTAAAACTGCAAAAGAGTCAAGGATGAGCACGGATGTGCCTCCTGGAGCCAACTGGAAAGATGAGGATGTGCCCCTACAGCATCTCACTTTCCCTTAGCAGTCTTTCAACGCTCTATCCTTTCTGAATTTACCTGAACCATTTTTTATAATCTACATGCTTTAATTCCAAACCACCTCTAAAAATAACAAGATGCTTGACTTTCCTATCCTTGTTCTCCACCTCAAGTTCATTTTTTGAATCTCCAGAGCGTATGCACCTGTAACTCTAATGCTCTGCGCTGGCCTTTGGTTGACCAACTCCCTATACATCCAATCTAAGGAGCTCCTTGCTTTCCACCAGTACTGGCAGTTTCCTCAGTTTGACCAACAGGTCAGGAATCTGACTGTGAACCACCAATAGTAAACACGTGGATAACAACCTAAACAGTTCTCCAACTGGTTGTATTGGCAGAGTGCCATTGATATTTTGGGCTTTACTAATGAAGAGAAGGTCTCCATCTACAAGCTCACGGGGGCTGTGATGCACTATGGAAACTTGAAATTCAAGCAAAAGCAACGTGAGGAGCAAGCAGAGCCAGATGGCACTGAAGGTATCAACTGAATCAGCCACCTGATCTCATGTTTGTTTGAAAACCATATTCGTAACTTGTTACCCTGGATTTCTCCTAGGAAGACAAGTTCATTTTTAAGAATGGTGTTTTAAAGTATACATAAATAAGATATATGCAGTGTGGGTATTAGACAGATTTTGCTTCAATTTCTGAAGTTCTTTAGGGCACACTACACATAATCAAGTTCTCGAACTTGGTGGAAAAAATGGGCAAGAATACTCAAAAAGATATTCTGAAAACACTGCACAAAATGCCTGGAGCTTAAAAAAAAATTTTTTTTTCCAGAAAATGGGTTGCTTTGGGCCACAATAACATCATTCTACCCTTTCTTGCTTTCAGTTGCTGACAAGGCAGCCTACCTCCAGAGTCTGAACTCTGCTGACCTGCTCAAAGCCCTCTGCTTTCCCAGGGTCAAGGTCGGCAACGAATTCGTCACCAAAGGCCAGACTGTAGAGCAGGTAGGTGCATAATTCAAATTCACCACCAAGGGTGCCAGCATTTTAAGTGCTCTGTTAACCACAAGAGATACACCTTTGGTCTTTCAAGGTGACCAATGCGGTGGGTGCTCTGGCCAGAGCTGTCTACGAGAAGATGTTCCTGTGGATGGTCACCCGCATCAACCAGCAGCTGGACACCAACCAGCCCCGGCAGTACTTCATCGGGGTCTTGGACATCGCTGGCTTTGAGATCTTTGATGTGAGTTGGTGGTCACTTGGTAAGGGGTTTTTACAATAAGGCAATGGAAATATCAATAAGAAGTATGTGAACATTATGACCTTTTCTCATCACAGTCAAAAAGTTATGCTAAAATCTAGAAGAGAATGATTGGGCAGCTACTAATCGTTCACTGAAGTGGCAAGTCTACTTCTGTGAGAAATAATGAACTTCATGAGGACTAACGTGATACATGATCCAACGGGAGTTAGGAATTCAGTCGGTGTAATGAGGGGTCTAAAAACCCCACAATGCCAAATCTAGGTAACATAAAAATATCAAAAGAAACCTGGGTAATACATAATACGCTCTGAATATATGGTGGGAAACCGCCCAGAAATACTGAGGCAGATAGTAAGGTTAGTAATTGAGGGTCAGCATTAATAAACTCAATGCAATTAACTCTTAATCCTCATTAATGTGATTATCATGGGATTAAAAAGTCATATTTGATTACAAAATACATTTTTTCTGCTTTCAGTTTTAAGAAGCTTATCTTTTTCTTTCTAATTATAAAAGCAAAACTTAGGCATTGCAGAAAATATGGAAAATCAAGGGAAAATATTTCACATTAATTACACTATTTATATAGCTACCTAATGTTAACTTTTTGGTTTTTTACAAAAATATGTTTGTGTTAACACACTGTACATAATGGCATCTTGATTTCTTTCTCACTTCACATTAGAGAAGAACAAAGGTGGCAATAATTGCTCCCTTGCAATGCTGACCACTGTGACTTCGGTTCAGTTTCCTCCCAGTCAGCTTCTAATGGGTTGCAAATTAGATGTTAAGTGAGTCAACAGAAAATGTAGAAGATAATGGGAATAAACAAGAAATGATTAAGCAGGAACTTAGAAAAACACCTGACTCAATTTAGGCAAGTGCAAGAAAAGAGTATTAATGATTTAGGATTTTGTATAAAATGGCAGCAGAGAACACATTAGATTTTACAGGCCCCCAGAGATTCTGATATCTAGCATCTAAAGGCTGTTCGACACACATTTTTAAATTAAAGAGCCCTATATTTTAAAAGGCTCAATTTGTTAAAGAGAAAAGTAAACGTATCTATTTATTCAGTTCAACAGCCTGGAGCAGCTGTGCATCAACTTCACCAACGAGAAACTGCAACAGTTTTTCAACCACCACATGTTCGTGCTGGAGCAGGAGGAGTACAAGAAGGAGGGCATTGAGTGGACGTTCATCGACTTCGGGATGGACTTGGCTGCCTGCATCGAGCTCATCGAGAAGGTCTGTTTCGTGTTGCAGAAACCAAGCTCTGTGACAGCTCACTTATTCGCTGCGTCTTGTTTAATTACACAGACAGAGAAAAATGCTTAAATAGAATTGTAACTCTGTGTTGTGGTCTGCTTTCAGCCTATGGGCATCTTCTCCATCCTGGAAGAGGAGTGCATGTTCCCCAAGGCCACAGACATCTCCTTCAAGAACAAGCTCTATGAGCAGCATCTTGGAAAGTCTGCCAACTTCCAGAAGCCCAAGGTTACCAAAGGCAAGCCCGAGGCCCACTTCTCCCTGATTCACTACGCGGGCGTGGTGAACTACAACATTATTGGCTGGCTGGACAAGAACAAGGACCCCCTGAACGACACCGTGGTCGGGCTGTACCAGAAGTCCGCATTGAAGACTCTGGCTCTCCTCTTCTCTGGAAGAGAAACTGAAGCAGGTAACTTTCAATAGAATTAACCTTTTACTCAATATAGAAAACCCAGGCAGAGAACGCCTGCACTATGATTGCTTGTGATTTCTCTTCCTCTTAGAGTCTGTTGGAAAGAAAGGTGGTAAGAAGAAGGGTTCGTCCTTTCAGACCGTGTCTGCTCTCTTCAGGGTACAAACTTCATTTTTCTCTCTCTAATTAGATTCAGGAAGTTCAATTTTACTTTATTGTGTGTGGAAGGGGAAGTAATCTTGCAAGGATTCTAGAACTAGATGTGGCTCAAAGAGACAGGTCAGCAGGCAGTGGCAGAACTGAGTCTCAGGAAGGCCTGAGGTAGCTTGGAAGAGAGAGCTCAGTATACAGGAAACACAGGTGTCCGGAGGTTGGAGTCAGTGTGAGATGTATAATTCAGTACTGGGGACAGGAAATGAAGTTATTTGACAATAAATGTTCCTTTGGGAGAAGATTAAGCAAAATCTAAGATTTTCTTGAGCCTATGGGAGTGCCCAAATGAGGCAGGTGCTCAGGCGTATATTGGCATAGAAGCAAAATGAGTAGCTTTTGAAAGTTGAGGATAGAAAAGTAGTGGTAGGATTTGGAGACTGATCTAAAAGAAGAAAATAAGAAACCAGATGTGATAAGAAATAGCTTTTTAAGGAAAACTGACTCATCTTTTGACAATCCTATCTGTAACAACTGAAGTTCTAGTTATTCTGAAAAAAAAAAAATCACGATTTCCATTGAGTGGAAAACTTCTCACGTTTGGTAATATGGCTGTCGGTTTTCTGACAATTCCCAGAACATGGCACTGAAGAGCCCCTTTCTATGAAACCAGCAGGAGGACCCAGCTCTGTAATTATAAGGAGTAAGCATGTAATAGAAAAGCAGGTGCAACTGAAAGTTGGAGAAAGAAAGAAATGGGAGATTTGGAGAAACACTTTGAATTACTTGTAAATCAGACCGCATATCTAGGCAAAAGATCGTAAGTGACGTGTTTCCATGTGTTAAAATGTCACATATTTGTAACATATGCTAGGAAATTCCATAGCAGCGAACGACCACTTTAACAGCTAGTTTATAAGGCACAGAGAGAGGAAACAGAAGGACAAGTTGGGAGTGTGGAGATTCCAGAGAAAATCCTTTGCCAATTCAACCTGGATGCTATTCATTACAATCGAACCAATGTCATGGCTCAGGATGATTTATGTCTACAAATGTGAATGTAAGAAAACAGTGCGTTTTTTAAGCAAATATTCATATGGTTCCACAGGAGAATTTGAACAAGCTGATGACCAACCTGAGGAGCACTCACCCTCACTTTGTACGGTGCATCATCCCCAATGAAACCAAAACTCCCGGTAAGGCACGTCTGACATCCAGACGAGTTCCGGTGTGTCTGCTTTAGATCATGAAATAAGGCGTGGGTGGTATTTCTCCTTCTAGGGGCCATGGAGCATGAACTGGTCCTGCACCAGCTGCGCTGTAACGGAGTGCTGGAGGGCATCCGCATCTGCAGGAAGGGCTTCCCCAGCAGGATCCTCTATGCAGACTTCAAACAGAGGTCAGACTTTCCTAATTGTGGTGCATCCTAAAATTCAGTATAAATATATTTAGTGTAAGCAAAACAACTTAGTGAAAAATATGCCTCTATTTGTTATTTTTTAATTTCCAAAAAAAGAATAAAAAATTATGTCTCAAAACACCTTTAAAATATAGATATACCACTCCACAGATATATTAAGCACTCTGCAGACGTTTCACTGGACTTACTATGCCCCTGGCTTAGCTCATAGATGTCTACATTAACTTCAAAAATTATAAGAACAGCCATTATTGAGTGCTCAATATGTTTGGATTATTTCATTTAATCCTTACAAAAACTCAGTAGAGATAAGTGCTATCCATAGCAAATGCATCTAGAAAGAATAATATGTTACATTTTGTTGGTTGTCTACATAAATGTGAACAAGATTGAAGGATCCTTTCCTGAGAACAGGGTCCGACGAGGCAGAAAGTAAAGTGGCAACTGTGCAGGGAGGTAAAATGGAATAAAAATAGACAGTAGATACTAGATTTACTATCTGTGTAGACAGCGTAGAAAGAATACTAATTACTTTAAAGCTGAGTTTTTAAAATGGATCATTTAATGCTTAGCGACTAGCAGTGCCATCAATAAACCAAGTTTTAAAAAACTATATTTACTTTACCAGATACAAGGTATTAAATGCAAGTGCCATCCCTGAAGGACAGTTCATTGACAGCAAGAAGGCTTCTGAGAAGCTCCTTGGGTCCATCGACATTGACCACACCCAGTACAAATTCGGTCACACCAAGGTAACACCCGTCTCTAACGCCCTCTTGACACTGTGCCTGTCTCTCTGGAGTCTACGCAAAGTTTCTGATCTGCAACTCTGCCCCCACACAGGTCTTTTTCAAAGCTGGTCTTCTGGGGCTCCTAGAGGAGATGCGAGATGAGAAGCTGGCCCAGCTGATGACCCGAACCCAGGCCAGGTGCAGAGGGTTCTTGGCAAGAGTGGAGTACCAGAAGATGGTGGAGAGGAGGTACAGAAACATACTGTTCAGTTATTCACATCTTCCTTCTTCAGAGGCACATTTGAGGTGGCTTGCAGTTAAGACTCAGATATGGTAAGGCCGCTGTGGTAAGAAGGAATAAGAGTCTGATACTGAAGTGGAGACATACATGTACCAGGAAACTTGAGGTAGGAATCATCACCATATAATACACTGAATGTTCAGGTAAAAGAAAAAAAAAAGAAAGAAGCATAATTTGTGTGTGGGTCTTATCTAAGAAGAGAAAACATCCCAATGAGTAAGAAAAGATAAAATGCTGCCCTAGCACTTGATTTTAATATGATTTTACTGGGTAGATCATTGAATAACATGCATTGAACTATGGCAGACAGTATTCTCAACAGTGTTTTCACATAGGATGCAGAAACAACTTCTTCACCTGATCCTTTCTGTTACTGAATTATTATGATTTAAAGTATTAAGGACAAAAATCTGTGAAACTTTTTTTGGGTAAGTCAATACAACTTCCCTGAGGCACCTAGCTTTTCAATGATCTAATCTGACGCAGGGATAGAGCTCTAAGACTAAAGAGTCAGGCATCTCAAACCACAGGATGTACATGAACAGGACCCATAGTGAGAGGTGCATTTTTAACTGCCACCTGTACATCCATGCATACACGTATGTGTGTAAGTAGATAAATAATTTACATGAAACGGATTTTATTTCTATCACCTGTAGTTATGCTACTAGTTTCTATTGTATTCTATTTCATTAAACATAGTAAGTTTGGTCATGACCCATTGTTTATAATGTATTTGGGCAGTTTTAATTGCCATTTTGCAGGGTAATTATTTTCTAAAAATAATTTAGATTAGAACAAATGTGATGATATTACAGAGTTGAATGCAAAAATCACACATTAAGATATTAAGCCAGAGATTTTTCAGAGAAATTCTGAAGGTCTGTTTATCCCATGCCCTACATCGCTCAGGCGTCTAGTTCCCCCTCTCTGCTCTCAGTGGTGTTCACATAGGGAAGTCTGAGAAGCATTGAAGTAGAGCAGTACTTCTCAGAGGATGGTCCTTGGACCCGCATCACCAGCATCTCTTGCAAACTGTTTAAAAATGCAAATTTTAGGTCCCACCTCATATCTTCTGAATCTGAATCTCCGGGGGTAGGGGTCCAGGAACCAGTATTTTAACAAGCCCTTCAGATGATTCTTATTCACATCAAAGTTTGAGAAGCACTGATGTAGAGAAATGAATGATTAATGAGTCCATGTCCATCATCCCCAAATAAAATTTATTTCATCTGTGCTTTTGAAAGTAAGAGAGGAACTCAGTGGTGGGGACGGGGGACAGAACCTCCAGATCTCACTGCCAAGATTGAATCTCATTTCATCACCCATACAATATGTAATTTGTAGCAATTAAATTTCAGGGAGTCCATCTTCTGCATTCAGTACAACATCCGAGCCTTCATGAACGTCAAGCACTGGCCCTGGATGAAACTGTTCTTCAGGATCAAGCCCCTCCTCAAGAGTGCGGAGACCGAGAAGGAGATGGCCACCATGAAGGAAGAGTTCCAGAAAACTAAAGACGAACTTGCCAAGTCAGAAGCAAAAAGGAAGGAACTGGAAGAAAAAATGGTGTCACTGTTGAAAGAAAAAAATGACTTGCAGCTCCAGGTTCAGTCTGTAAGTAGTGGTATCATCCTGGGCACGACTAAGCAGAAGGCAAGCACTACAGCTCTGGCCGCTAGCAGCAGCGGGCTGGACAGTCTGTGTGGGAGACACGCACTGGAGGGAGGTTAAAGCTCTCTGATGGTGCAAATAAGGTCCATATTCCTTCAGCGCCCAATAAACCCCCCAAGCCTGGGCCAGGGCAGTGAGGTAGAACTGACCATTGTCTTCCATTCTATTCAACTTCAACAAACTACAGGGTTTACAACTGCCTTTCCCTTTGAAGACAGACCTTGAAAGTGATCTGAACGTGAAACTATCCCAAATAAAATATTAAGGAGAGTACAGCATGAAGGGAGTGATTTTTCTTCTCTGAAACTTCCTTGAACTTCTAGATGTCCATGGGTCTTAAATCACACTATGTAGAGCTGACAAATGACAGCATTCTACATCAAATTTTATTGATTTATTGCTTGTTACTGATCTCCCAAACTGAGATCTGCTCTTTCTAAACCATCTCCATAGTCAGTGCTGCATCACATCACACCTGGATTGCTGCATCCGCACCTAACCTGCTCTGTCTCCCCCGAACTCTCTCTACCTCCAACCATCCTGCTCCATGCTACTCCTGAACTAACCATTTCAAAACTGTTTCCAAAACTCTGAAATGTAACTTTTAAGACCGTCTTTCATTTGGACTGAAGTGAATTGGTCTGGTATAGTTTACTCATCACAAAATCATATATTTTTCCTTCTATTTAAGATTGGTCTCTTCCGTCAAGTTTGGGTGGTGTAATAACTCCTTCTTTTAGATTACAGAAGGGGAAAAAAAACTGTTTCTGTCCCCACCCCCTTCAAGTCTATCCTGAATTCTCTTCTGTTGTCCCTAGAGAATCACTCAGAATCTGCCCTACAGCACTGCATCCACCACACGGCCGTGCTGCACATTCCCATTCTTCTGTGTATTAAAGGCTGCTATGGAGGCTCACTGATGAATGTCCATATCAGTTTCTCTCTCACTTCCTGTCCACTGCCAACCCTCTTATGTACAAACAGGTTGCTAGGAATTTCTCGATCACTTTATGACTCAACTTGAATTTAGAGCATCACAACCAGGATCATCCTCCAGGACTACAAAGGGAAATAATTTCGTAGCAGCTGCACCCAGAATTTCTCTACTGGAATGCCCTCTCTCCTCTGGTTCCTTCCCCCAATAAATTCATTTCTACAAAACCAAATCCTACCCATTTCTGAAGGCCCAACTCAAATGCTGCTTCACTCATGAAACCATTTATGATACAACTTCTCTTATCTCTCACGTCACTAACTGCTTTCTGCAGTAATGGTAGCTTGTCGGGGGAAGCTTTCTAGTCTGCTGTAGAAGACACTCTTCTAAAGAAACAGGACAATATCTGATACACTTTGTTTTTCCCACAGTGTAGAGTGTCCTGTATCACACACAGCAGCTGGTCCATAGAAGTTTAATCCAAAGAACCAACAGTGGAGATTTACACCATTGTGAAATTCTTCATTCTTAAGTTCCCAATTTTAATTCTGTTTCCAACTAAAGGAAGCTGAAGGCTTGGCTGATGCAGAGGAAAGATGTGACCAGTTGATCAAAACCAAAATCCACCTGGAGGCCAAGATCAAGGAGGTGACTGAGAGAGCTGAGGATGAGGAAGAGATCAACGCTGAGCTGACGGCCAAGAAGAGGAAGCTGGAGGACGAATGTTCAGAGCTGAAGAAAGACATAGATGACCTTGAGCTGACACTGGCCAAGGTTGAAAAGGAAAAGCATGCTACAGAGAACAAGGTATGAAATATATACCCAAAAAAGTTTATTTTTTCACTATTATTAGGGAATACAATCATAAAACTGAATCCACCAAAATGTAACATGCAATGCAAACTGTTTTTACTTTCTAAGGTGAAAAACCTCACAGAAGAGATGGCAGGACTGGATGAAACCATCGCAAAGCTGACCAAGGAGAAGAAGGCCCTCCAGGAGGCCCACCAGCAGACCCTGGATGACCTACAGGCAGAAGAGGACAAAGTCAACACCCTGACCAAAGCTAAAACCAAGCTAGAGCAGCAAGTGGATGATGTAAGTCTAGGATTATCAAGGAAATTATTTTCTTGAAAAGGAAGTTAAACAATCCTTTTGACTCAGCATTATTCCTATTTAGCTTGAAGGATCCTTGGAGCAAGAAAAGAAACTTCGCATGGATCTAGAGAGGGCCAAGAGGAAACTTGAAGGTGACCTCAAGTTGGCCCAAGAGTCCATAATGGACATTGAAAATGAAAAACAACAACTTGATGAAAAGCTCAAAAAGTGAGTATTGAAGAATTGCTTATGAACTTCCGAAAGAATTGCTTATGAACTTTCAATGTTGCATATGGACTCAATGGTTATCCTTTGCTACTTTTTAAAAAGGAAAGAGTTTGAAATTGGAAATTTGCAAAGCAAGATTGAAGATGAACAAGCACTTGGCATTCAACTGCAGAAGAAGATCAAAGAGCTGCAAGTAAGTTCATATTTCCATCAGTCTGGCTCAAAGAGGCACGATTATGACATGAAGAAGCTAACTTTGAGCCTTTCCTCATGGCCAGGCCCGCATCGAGGAGCTGGAGGAGGAAATCGAGGCAGAGCGGGCCTCCCGGGCCAAAGCAGAGAAGCAGCGCTCTGACCTCACCCGGGAACTGGAGGAGATCAGCGAGCGGCTGGAAGAAGCCGGTGGGGCGACTTCAGCCCAGATCGAGATGAACAAGAAGCGGGAGGCCGAGTTCCAGAAAATGCGCCGGGACCTGGAGGAGGCCACCCTGCAGCACGAGGCCACGGCGGCCACGCTGAGGAAGAAGCACGCGGACAGCGTGGCCGAGCTGGGGGAGCAGATCGACAACCTGCAGAGGGTCAAGCAGAAGCTGGAGAAGGAGAAGAGTGAGATGAAGATGGAGATCGATGACCTGGCCAGCAATGTAGAAACAATCTCTAAAGCCAAGGTACCACAGAGTCTGGGGAATTGTTACTAACAATGACCCTTTATGTGCACATCAGGTTACACAGGGCCCTTTATACACATCACGTAATTCGTTCTTTGCAGTAATCCAGGAGGTAAGCAAGAAAGATACTAGCGTCTGTATTATTTCCACTTAAGCATATGAAGAAACTAAAATTCAGAGAAGTTAAGCATGGCAGCCCCATCACACATTAACTAATGACAGCAGAAGCACTGAACACAGGTCATCAGTGCTCTCTTATTCTTGAATGAGAGAACACGCATCTCCAATATTCTCAATTATCCAGTAAGAAAAGTTTCATTGTACATAAAGGCAATAAAGTATTTATGAACATGTTTTTAAAAACATGCTATTCAGTTCTGACAAAAATCTTAAATTTAGAACATAATCTTTAAATTTTTTACTATGGGCATTAACTCAGAGATATTGTGGGTTCAGTTCCAGACCACTGCAATGAAGCAAATATCAAAATAAAGCAAGTCACACAAACTTCCTGGTTTCATAATGCATATAAATTATATGTTTATACTATACTGTAGTCAACTATGTGTGCAAAAGCATTATGTCTAAAAAAGAGTATATCCCTTAATTTACAAATACTTTATTGCTAAAAATGTTAATCATCATCTGAGCCTCCAATGAGTTGTAGTAGATACATCAAAGACCACTGATCACAGATCACCACAGTTTGAATATGGTGAGAATTACCAGAATGTGATGCAGAGACATGAAGTGAGCAAATGCCTTTGGAAAAATGGTGCTGACAGATGTGCTCGATGCAAGTTTGCCATAAACTTTCATTTATGAACAATGCAGATTCTGAGAAGAGCAATAAAACAAGGTATGCCTGGAATATGGAACATGGCTTCACAATTAGCTTTGAGAAAATCCCAATGTATATTTTCGACTTAGGACAGCAATCATACAATGTAAAGAAAAAATTATTGTGTATCATATTACATATAAGAGAATTTCTATGTCAAAATAAATATTTTTATGTTTTAGAAGAAACTATAGCTGTAACAAACTATTATTAAAATGTCTTTGTTTACTTTTCCCTTGTTCTCATGTAGGGAAACCTAGAGAAGATGTGCCGCACTCTGGAGGACCAAGTGAGTGAACTGAAATCGAAGGAGGAAGAGCAGCAGCGGCTGATCAATGACCTGACAGCTCAGAGGGCACGTTTGCAGACCGAATCTGGTAACTCTCTCCTCTCCCATGGGGCCTAAAAGTGGAGATGATGTGGTGAAAACCAACTGATTTGGTGATGTGAGAGCCTAATAAAAGCAACTGAGAATATGTGTGATTCACCAAACAGCTCAGACTCTCCTCCTACTTGCAAGGTCACTTGGGGACGGCAGTGGAGACAGAGACTTCCTCAGGACGGGGTCAAGCTCTGCTCCACAAAGCCCTTGAACAGAATCCGGCCACAATGAGGGCCTACTTGGGGTCAGGGGTCATTCCAGCATGGGTCCAGGGCTTCTGTTTTAGACCAAGCTTTTATCTAGATCACAAGTGAACCAAATTCCTGAATATGGCAATGGATAACCCAATCTCTCAAAAGTCTCATGAAATAGGGACAATGAGAATTAGACATCTGAGCTCCCATCTCTGACAGTCATCAACAGGTTTTGCACAATATCATCTAACCCTGAAAGACTCAGTGAGGGCAAGAACAAAGAGAATTTAAGCTGTATTTATTCATTCAGGTTAATATGTAAGTTTCACCATAAAAATAAAAAATTTGACATTAAGTATGAAGATGTCAATAGAGAACCCCATCATCTGAGCACTTAGCCGCAAGGATGGCTGAGAATTTGAATTTATTTCTAATATGGGCTTGCAAAATTCTTTCTTCACTTTAAAAAGTGGTGCCATTTCTTTTGCCTATCAGGTGAATTTTCACGTCAGCTAGATGAAAAGGAAACTCTGGTGTCTCAGTTATCAAGGGGCAAACAAGCATTTACTCAACAGATTGAGGAATTAAAGAGGCAGCTTGAAGAGGAGATAAAGGTAATGACTATTTTAAGACTCGTCTTTTTCCCCACTACCTGACCCTAATTGGAGTCCATTACAACAACTTTTAAAGGGTTTTGAAATTTAAGAATTAAACATTAAATATCCAGTAGAATGAAGGTGTAAGTATCTCTGCAGGCCAAGAACGCCCTGGCCCACGCCCTGCAGTCCTCCCGCCACGACTGCGACCTGCTGCGGGAACAGTACGAGGAGGAGCAGGAATCCAAGGCCGAGCTGCAGAGGGCGATGTCCAAGGCCAACACGGAGGTGGCCCAGTGGAGGACCAAATACGAGACGGACGCCATCCAGCGCACGGAGGAGCTGGAGGAGGCCAAGTATGTGCGCAGATATGACAGAATGTGCAGAAAGCTTTGCCTATTGAATCAGAAAGACACAACCTTTGAAGGAACAGTGAATTAGCGCACAAACGTTCATTAGTCACTTCAGGCACTACCAGGCCCTGGGAATAAGACACGAATAAAGCAAATACCATCACTGTCTTCCAAGCCTAAACTCCAGTTAAGGGAACAAAGAATAACAATTATACTGATAGCTAGCTTTACTGCTGTTTGTTAAGCACACTCAGCTCGTTGCTGCTTCGGGGTTTTGCACTTGGTGGTCCCTCTGTGTCTGTAACACCCTCCCAGCAGATCTCACCCAAGCTCACTCTGACAGTTTTAGACCTTGACTCAAATGTCGTCTCCTCAGAGAGGACTTCCCTGAGTATCTAGAAGAGTTGCCCGTCCCTTACTCTGTTGTAGTTTCCTTCATTGCACTTGTATCTGCAATATGCTAGTATGCATCTTCTCATTCACTTGCTGTTTATCTCCCTTATGAGTTTGGGAGCTTCATGAGGCAGGGCCCATTTTTGCCCCATTCTCTGCTGTGTACTCAGCCTCTGGTTCAGAAAAGGAGCTCACCAATATCTGCTGAATGAATGACTGAGTGGATGTTTCTCATGTGAAGCTTCCAGTACTTTTCAGTGTGGTAATAGTTCATGACTCTTGGTGTGGTCCACTTCTCTCTACAAACATACATAACCTTCCAGGAAGAAGCTGGCCCAGCGTCTGCAGGCTGCTGAGGAGCACGTGGAAGCTGTGAATGCCAAGTGCGCCTCCCTTGAGAAGACCAAGCAGCGGCTCCAGAATGAGGTTGAGGACCTCATGCTGGATGTGGAGAGGACAAACGCAGCCTGCGCGGCCCTGGACAAAAAGCAAAGGAACTTCGACAAGGTAAGTTCCACAGCGGCCCCTGCTCTTCACCACTGTCCTCCATCCTTCATGGCAAGTAACCACTCTCGGTTTTTTTCAGGTCCTGGCAGAATGGAAACAGAAGTATGAGGAAACCCATGCCGAGCTGGAGGCCTCCCAGAAGGAGGCTCGCTCGCTTGGCACTGAGCTGTTCAAGATGAAGAATGCCTACGAGGAGTCCCTGGATCAGCTAGAAACTTTGAAACGAGAGAACAAAAACTTGCAGCGTGAGTCCCCTTCACTTTCAATAATTTTCATGCCTTGGAGGACCATTTCTCTTACGTCCTCTGTCTGACCAACTCTCTACCTGCCTTTTACCCAAACAACAGAGGAGATTTCTGACCTCACGGAGCAGATTGCAGAAGGAGGGAAACGTATCCACGAACTGGAGAAAATAAAGAAGCAAGTGGAACAAGAGAAGTCTGAACTTCAGGCTGCTTTAGAGGAAGCAGAGGTACAGGTCAAAATGTGCATTGTAAACAAAGTCATAAAAGAATGAGGACTATACATTGAATAGAAAGAAAAACAGCACAAAATTAGTGGAAGGGAAGGTGTGTGAAAAAGGTTCTGAATGCTTCCTGCTAATGTCACCCCTTGCTGTCATTAAGGCATCTCTTGAACATGAAGAGGGTAAGATCTTGCGCATCCAGCTGGAGTTGAACCAAGTCAAGTCTGAGATTGACAGAAAAATTGCTGAAAAGGATGAGGAAATTGACCAGCTGAAGAGGAACCACGTTAGAGTCGTCGAGTCAATGCAGAGTATGCTGGATGCTGAGATCAGGAGCAGAAATGATGCCATCAGACTCAAGAAGAAGATGGAGGGAGACCTCAATGAAATGGAAATCCAGCTGAACCATGCCAACCGCATGGCTGCTGAAGCCCTGAGGAACTACAGGAACACCCAAAGCATCCTCAAGGTAAATGGGTTCAATAGATGGTCCCAGAGCAGTTGGAGTGAGGGCAGCCCTGAGAACAAGGTGGCTCAATGATCATTCATTCCACAGGACACCCAGCTACACCTGGACGATGCTCTCCGGGGCCAGGAGGACCTGAAGGAGCAGCTGGCCATGGTGGAGCGCAGAGCCAACCTGCTGCAGGCCGAGATTGAGGAGCTGCGGGCCTCCCTGGAGCAGACGGAGAGGAGCAGGAAAATCGCAGAACAGGAGCTCCTGGACGCCAGTGAGCGCGTCCAGCTGCTGCACACCCAGGTGGGATTCAGCACAAAGAACTTACCTTCAGTAAATGCCTATGTCCCAGAAAACATAAGCTTGAACTTTTTATATGACAGGTTTTATACTTTTATCAAATTTTCACTTCATTATGAGAAATCTTTCACTGTTTTATTTTGCACATATTATTATTGATTGATTTCCTAAATTATTCTAAGGCTGCCCATATTCTTTCGTGTTAATATCTTTACTGACCCTTGTTATCAACATTAGCTTTTTTATTGTGGAGAAATGAAGTGTTTGAACATCTGTTACAATTTTATCCCTATTAGTGATCTTACTGGTAAATGGCAGTTAGAAAATTATAGAGCTATTTGATCTAATTCTGAACTATGTACCTTAAAAGGCTGAATATTCTGTAATATCTATTTTAATTAATTGTACTATATAACAAAAACATTAAAGGGCATTTGATTTGCAAATTTTTATCTGAAATTTTTTTCAAAAAATGGCTACAACTAAGTACTTTGGTAACATGATAAAAAATGTATAACTTATTTTTAACCAGAACACCAGCCTAATCAACACCAAGAAGAAGCTGGAGACAGACATCTCCCAACTCCAGGGAGAGATGGAGGACATTCTCCAGGAAGCTCGCAACGCAGAAGAGAAGGCCAAGAAGGCCATCACTGACGTGAGCAGAGGGCCACGCAGGGGTGGTCAAGCTAGAATCTTGACGGGCTATCTTATCTTAGCTCTCTCAACCTGTTTCATTTTACTGCTCATTAGGCGGCCATGATGGCCGAGGAGCTGAAGAAGGAGCAGGACACCAGCGCCCACCTGGAGCGGATGAAGAAGAACATGGAACAGACGGTGAAGGACCTGCAGAACCGCCTGGACGAGGCTGAGCAGCTGGCCCTGAAGGGCGGGAAGAAGCAGATCCAGAAGCTGGAGGCCAGGGTGGGTCTCTCAATATCTATTTCCATTTGTTCTCAATGCCTTATTGGATTAATGTTCTTAAGAGCCTATTCATTTGCAGGTACGTGAGCTGGAAGGAGAGGTTGAGAGTGAGCAAAAGCGTAACGTGGAAGCCGTCAAGGGCCTGCGCAAACATGAGAGGAGAGTGAAGGAACTCACCTACCAGGTGCAGCAACAGTTTTTATCAGCTAAGCACTCCTTGCGTATGTGGGAAACGCTCACATGCATAGATACTAAAGTCATGTGATTTTTAAGTAAGGCCCTGTTTTTATAATCTTTCAGACGGAAGAAGATCGGAAAAATATTCTCAGGCTTCAAGACCTGGTAGATAAACTTCAGGCAAAAGTGAAATCTTACAAGAGACAAGCTGAGGAGGCTGTAAGTATCCTTAAGATAGAGGGAAGAGAGAACTCTTCCATTAAGAAAGCTAAAAAATAATTATATAAGCTTACTCCTTGTGGTAAATAACCTGTTTGCTTTATAGAAGACTGTGAATGTCTTAAAAATATTTGTATATTTTTTACTTAATTCTCATTACTTATAATATTAATGGCTTGATTTTGAAAGCCACAAAGAAAACTTAAAAAATGTCAAAGCAGAAATAATACAGGCAACATTATCTAGCCATAGTGTGATAAAGCTATAAAGTGATGAGAAACATAAACAGAAATGTTAAATGTTAAAAAAAAGTTAAATGTTAAAAAAAAACTTCCCTAAAAATTTTAGGGTTAAATTAAAATAAAAAACGTAACCATGGAGTAATTATTAATAATTCTGAGTAATTATTAATAATTATTAGTAATTGTTGATTAATTTATTAGCAACTTATAAATAAAAATCCAAGTAAGGTGTGACTTTTACAAACCTAGAGTGTAGTCAAAGTTGCTCTTGGAGGACAAATCATTGCTTTATATGCTTTCATAAATGAAGAAACTGACAGTCTAATAAAGAAATTATAAATAGTAAATTATTGAAAATAAGAGGTGCTGTTAAAGATAAACGTAGAAATTGATGAATTAGAGTATATGATTTTCTAATTTGATCATTTCAGTAACATCTGATAATTTCTGGGAAATTAATAAAATAAATACACTTATAACTAACATAATCAGGGGGAAAGTGAGAGAAAATGCAAACTCACAACATTACAAATGAGAAAGGGAACAAACTATACAAATAGAAGATTTTTTTTTAATGTAAAATATAAATCAGTCAAGACAGTTGAAATTGTAAAGAAACAAGAGCATATAAATGACTCAGTTGGCTAAATAAATTATTTCAGAGTTACTTCTGAAAATGGACTCAGGTCCAGATAGGTCTTTCAAAATTTCAAAGAACAGATAATCCCCAAGCTATGTAAGCCATTCCAGAGCACTGGAAAAGATGGAAAGCTTTCCAAATCACTTTAAGAAGCTCACGTAACTCTCATACCAAAACCTGTCCAAGAGAGGACAGGGAAAGAAACTAAAGACAGTTTTATTTGTGAGTATAGCCGTAGCAAAGATAAATTACTAAGTAACTGAAACCCTTACTTTATTAAGGAAATTGCCCATCAGTGATTAAATAGGCTTAATTCCTACAATGTAAAGATTACTTAACATCAGAGAATCTGTCAGTAGAATCACTACATGAGAGAGAAGGAGAAAAAAAGTGACTGTTTTGAAATGTGCCAAAATTTTATGATAAAATTCAACATTTATTTCAATTTAAAGATGCTATTAAAAAATTCATCCTTAATGATAAAGAATATCTAACTTGAGCAAACAGTCATCTTCCAGCAAGCACTAACAAGCATGATGCTTGCTTCTTCTCCGCTCTTGTGTTTTCTCTTGATCTATTTGTGGCACATATTTTTTTTTAACATGTTTTGGTTGCAAAAATAGAACTGCGATTATTTATGAGACACGAAGCCCCAAATAAATCAAAAAGTTAATTTCAATGATAACCAAAATCCAGGAGGTGGTTAAGACAATAGTGTTTCCTGCTGGGTATTTTAACTTTTCTGCACTTGCCAAGTCCTTTCTTCCCCTAGGTCTACAGAGTCTAGAAAGATGCACATTATGGGTTGCTTACAATTATATTTTTATCCTCAGGAGGAACAATCCAATACAAATCTATCTAAATTCCGCAAACTCCAGCATGAACTGGAGGAAGCCGAGGAGAGGGCTGACATTGCTGAATCCCAGGTCAACAAGCTGCGGGTGAAGAGCCGGGAGGTTCACACGAAAGTCATAAGTGAAGAGTGATCATGACCTGATGCTATGGGATGACTGAAGAGAGGCACAAAATGTGAAGTCTTCGGTCATTTCTCTCTGTAATTGTTGTCTATCCTACCCTATTGCAAAGGAAATAAAAAGCATAGGGCATTTTGCAAGCAATATCCTTAGACTGGTCTTCTCTTTTCTCTTTCTCCTGAAACGATGTCAAAGCCTGAATAATCATAAGGGTATCAAACAATCACATTTGACCTGCCACTAAGAAATAACTATATTTGCTTTTATTTTAGGTTTATAGTAATACTTTAAGAGTATAAAGTTGTCGCTGATCAGGGAAGTCTGATCTGATGAGCAGAAATATGGAAGTTATTTTTATTTTTCTAACCTTTCCCTAGTATTGGGGAATATAGTAGGATCTTAAAAAGCTCCAGCTTCCCGTAACATGAACCTTATTTTCCAGGTCTACACAAAGACTGGCACTGGTTATACTCTCACACAGGGGATTCCCACTGAATTATATCGTTAATTCTCCTTGCTTAATAACTGTTATCAAGAATACAAGTATAACTATTAGCACAGGGAAATTTTCATCATTAATACCAATATATTCACAGCATATGCATCGGGTAATGGGTACAACATTAAAAAAGTAAGATGTGACCTTTCTCCTTATGAAAGCTACAAAGTGGCTATGAAGTCTGGAGACAAAATATTACTCTATATGCTATATAATATCAATAAATGGTTTATTAGCCAATGTTTCCAGATTTTATGGCCTTCTATAATCACGTAAAGATTATAAATGATTATTTATATCGATCAATAAATGACTAAAAGTATCAATATGAATCCTCCAAATAAATTATTCAAATGTATACTGGACACAGATAATGATAAGTATGAATTTGGTGCAAAAACTAGACATGGTAGTAATCTGAATTACTCAGAGAAGTTTCCTGAGAGAATCAAGATGTCTTAAACCGGATTCAGCTGTGATGCACAGCCAAAAAGGTAACCTTCCCAGAGAGTGTAATTTAAATGCCCCTGTGAGAGAACGCCTTAAATCAGATGTGTGGAAGCAGCTTCACAGGGAATCTGGATTCACACTGGCCTCAGGAAGGGTGTGGAATCACTTTTCACTGAACTTCTACTGTGTTCCCACATCACCTGTAAATACTTAAGTGCCTCAGAACTTGGCTGTAATGACCAAAAACAACATCTTATTTTCTACTTACTGGAAAATCTACCCAAAGCAGTCAAAAAGCCATTTAAAAATTCCCATGGAATCCTATTGAGAGCATTATTAAAGTGTTCTCTCCCTGAGAACACTGACATTTTCCAGATGCCTGATAAAGAAAGGGTGTAAGAAAGTAAAATGATGTGCCTGTGGCTACAAAGCAGGTTAAGAGTTGGCTAGGCATGCCCACTCAGACGCATGTCTCCTGTAAGACCCTTCCTGATGCCTTTAAAAAGCATGCTGGGCTGCAAACCAAGTGACCAAGGTCTGGACTGCTGTGTGATTTGTGAACTCTCTTCTATTCTTTGAATTTCAGTTTCTTTCTCAGTGACAAGAGGAATATGGATTTAATAGTCCCTTACAGCAATAAAATCATGTGACCATTATGAACAGTATCTCCAGATACCTGCTTTCATAAGGCAGCTTATTTCCATTAAATTGACTGAAATATAATTACAGTAATGCAGGAATGGCTTCAAAACAGGGTATATTAAGCAAATTCTGTCTCAATCTCAGACAGACAATGATGACACAGAGACAGGCAAGGCCATGGAGACAATAAAACAAACTTTTTTTGATAAAAAATCAGAATGGAAAATAATGTGCCTGTATCATTCACAAGCAAAATGTGAACTATATACCATTGATAACTGATGGAGGAGAAGTCACAGATGCTGCATATGTAGACAGAGAAATGCTCTGTTTTCTAGTATTTTCTTACATTGAGTTTCACAGAGGATTTCACAAAAAAACTTGTGTTAAAAAAAAGAGAGCGAGCGAGCGAGAGGCAGAACATCCGAGCTCGGCGAGGCAATACAATCTTGGAGCAAGCCTGAAGTGGGAGTGGAGTGATCTGACAGTGAACAGACTGACTGAAGGAAACAAAAGAAGCCGTCTGTCTTTGGCTGCTCTTCATGAAGCAAGTTTTAAAATTAAATTTCGAAGCATCCTCCAAAAAGTACAGCAAATTGGGGGAAAAAATTACGGCTTCTCGGGAGAAACTCGCCATCTTTTCCTAACCCTCTGGTAAAGAGCAGAAACTTTCCTCCCGGGTATAGTATCTGCAATCGTGCGGCAGCTGAAGAGCCCTGACACGGCGAGGCAGGAAAACCAGGTGGAGGGCACGCAGATCCCGGCTGCTTCTGAAACAACGCCTCACGTTATTCTGCAGGCGGTCACTTCCACGTTGCCAACAACTCAAATTATTTATAGGAGACTGATTTATACACTGAACCCAGTGTGAGACGAAATATTTCTAATTATATCCAAACATCTTTAATATGAGGGGAATTATGCTTGGAGACCTTCATTGCCAAAAACACGTTTTGCCAAATATGATTTAAGAAAGGGGAGGAGGCTACGTGTTTTCCATATTTGACCCTATAAAAGTGCCCTTGGAATGAGTATGACTTGTCTTTCCTCATAAAGCTTCAAGGTAAGTGTGTGTGAGGACAGGCCCTGTCGGAGGACCGGCAGGGATGTCTGGCTGCCCGCACGCATGCCACACATCCTGGCTCCCACTGCCGCTGGCAGCCCTTCCAGTCAAGCACCAACTTACGCTGTAGCAATTTTAATTAGATGCTTCAGTATTCCCAGTCATTTCCTGCTTCTCAGTTAAGAATCATTCATGCTACAGCTGGGAATTGCCAGAATTTAACCAAAGGAAATTTGCTTTTTTTCTTACAGTTCTGACCCACTTCAAGGTTGCATCTCTAAGGTAAGATACTGATTTTTTATTTCTGATTCTTGGCAGGGTGCAAGAAATCTTTTGCAGTGGTTTGGAGAGTGGCCGGGGGGATTATAAAATAAAAGCATTTCAATTTCATGGCTGTTCATTCTTCCCTTGAAAAACTCCGAGGGGGACTTTACAGACTGGTTCTCATTAATTTATATCTTTTGCAATATATGAAATATCTGCTTTCTCAGAATCTTTAGGAGTTTTAGATACATTTTTTTCTATTTGTAGTATTACAGGTTGTCTTTCAAATAACTGAATTGCAACATGCAATATAACATTTCAGAGCATTATAATTCATTCATAGAGAAAATGTAAATTTCATACTACAGCTTTTACTCAGCACAATATATAATATAAAATACCTTAAGAAGCTGTCTAAATGGATAAGCAGAATGGATAGAATCCTTGCCTTGGAAAATGGCTGAAATCTGCATGGTGTTTCACATGCTATAAAATGGACATTTTAAAAAATATGATGTGAAAGTTGATTGTGAGCATTTTTTAGCAAGACAAAAGATTTTAGTTGTACTTTCCAAATCACTGTAGTTTGAATGGAAAAATGTTAAGAAGTGCTTTGAGTTTTCCTGGAAGATGTCTTCTATTATTACAAAACAGGTTACATATGATCATTATTGACAGGATTAACAGATGCTAAAAGTGACAAGAAAAAAATTTTCTGAAATTTTATAAAGATATTAGTAATAAAGTAAGAAAATATAGGTAATAACACTTATAATAAGTTTCTGAGAATACTAAAGGTGGGTAAAGAAACGAAGCTTGTCAGAAGTACGACACAGGAACAGGAGAAACTGACGTGTAATAGAATATTTTTGACAAAACAAAGTTGCTCTCATTTCTACTTTCCTCTATTAGGTAGTATTTGAAAACCAGAAATCTATAAAAAAAAGCTTTTCACCATTTACAAAACAGTTCCTATAATTTTACAATGTGTTTCTGTTGAACTTTTAATTGATAAAGCCAGCTTTGATCCTTCCCTGTACCTAGCATGTGTCCTAAGAGGCGTGAGGGATGCTGTAAAAGGAAAGCACTCCCTGCCTGCAAGATGCTTATAATCTAGCTGGACGATCAGAACTAAGAGTTAAAGAGCTGGAGAAGCCCTGCTGTCACGTTAGCATTGTGTTCTGGATACCCTGACATGGGTTCCTTCTAAAGGTTAATATGCAAATGAAACAGGAAAAGGAGGTACAACATCATACAATGGATGAGCCAGAAACAAAAGTTTCTTTCCAAATAGAGTAATTATCTGTTAGCACTAGCACAGAATGCAGAGAATGACATTTCACCTCCAGCCAAGCCAGGGAGGTGCTCACACGAAACATTATGCTCGCTCTAAACTGGTCAGGAAATGAAAACTGTTTTGGTTTTTTAACATAAATCTAATGGTCAAGTTTCTGAATTTTTATAGTATCTTTTCTTCCTCTACCAGGCAGGGTCTTTGACAGGGCTGCCATCAATAACCTGCAGCCATGAGTTCAGACCAGGAAATGGCTGTCTTTGGGGAGGCTGCTCCTTACCTCCGAAAGTCTGAAAAGGAGCGCATCGAGGCCCAGAATAGGCCCTTTGATGCCAAGACATCAGTCTTTGTGGCTGAGCCCAAGGAATCCTTTGTCAAAGGGACGATCCAGAGCAGAGAAGGAGGGAAAGTGACGGTGAAGACCGAAGGAGGAGCGGTGAGTAGGGTCCCAGGAGCTGACTACATTCCACTGATGATTTCGTTTGGTCACTCAATTGACATAAACAGTCATCTCTCCTGTTTCCCAGACTCTGACAGTGAAAGATGACCAGGTCTACCCCATGAACCCTCCCAAATTTGACAAGATCGAGGACATGGCCATGATGACCCACCTGCACGAGCCAGGAGTGCTGTACAACCTCAAAGAGCGTTACGCAGCCTGGATGATCTACGTGAGTTCATTCTCATGGACTTCTTCTGCTCATGCACGTCGCTCATATTTTGAAAAACAGCACATTCCTAAGGTCCCCATGAAATAATTAATTTCTTTTCTATTTCTTTTGGTGCAGACCTACTCAGGCCTGTTCTGCGTCACTGTCAACCCCTACAAGTGGCTGCCAGTGTACAACGCAGAGGTGGTGGCTGCCTACCGAGGCAAAAAGCGCCAGGAGGCCCCGCCCCACATCTTCTCCATCTCTGACAACGCCTATCAGTTCATGCTGACTGGTGAGTGGTTCAAATATTTTCCATATGAATTATTTTACCACCTATAATCACAAAATGGTAAAGCAAAAAAGGGCTTTGGAAATAATTGAATCCAACCTCCCAGTAGCACAGAAGAGGGGACAAAACAACAGTGAGGTCCACACTGTCAAGCGGGAACTAACATTCAGTTCTTCTGATTCCACCCCCATGACTCCACCAGACCACGTACTGCTCCATCCTACTAAGTGTGACTCGCTGATAGTCTCTTTGCTTGGAAATTCATGATTTTAAACATTTAATTAACAAAAACAAGCTGAAGTGTATTGTCTGAATAGAAATGAAAAATACATGTTCAACATTTTAGTACCTAAGTATCCTGTTGATTGCAACCTGGATACTTTTAAGAGTACTGTTACATCTTTAAAGTCGTCAGAAACCACCTCAGAGACAATATCCCCTCTCTGATGAAAGTGATATTTTGGGGCTACATGCATACAAACGGAAATTGTTACTGTTCCCCTATTAAAGAACTTAATTCTGATAGAGGCACTATCTCTCACCTGATCTTTATTTGACCCAATGGCATTTTTGGGGAAGGCTGATCAGAGTTAGGGTTGCAGTCAATGGCCCTGAGATACAAGTGAGTACATGTGTATATGCGTGCGCATGTGTGTATCTGCGATATGAATTGAACTTTGGTCTGATTAACACTACTTTAAACTATAAAATAGAGTCTAAGTCTTAGCATATTATGTATTTTTCAGTTATATGCATCCGTCAGCAGACAGCCTGAAATCTACAGATGACAAGTAGGGAATGTGGCTCTGTAAAGTTGCTTTTTTTTTTTTTTTTTTTTAATCAAAAGGACACACTTCCAGTGGTGCCTAAGTTTAAAATATGACAATATTTTAATGTCTCTCTTTCCCAACTTGAGACTTAAAAATAATATCACATATAGCTTTATAATAATATATTGAAAAACTCCATTGAACTAGACACACACGATGCTCTCAGTGTCTACCTAAAGAAAGGTTCTTTGTGTAATGATATAAATGTTGACTGTCCACTATTTTTCTTCCAGATCGGGAGAATCAGTCTATCTTAATCACGTATGTATTAATATTATGAGACTTATTCCTATTTTACTCACACTGGGAAAATGACAAACCAAAACAAGAAATTGCTTCATGCCCCCATACTAAACCAACAGCATGATCAGCCTGCAATTAGATATTATAAAGTTTAGGTTACATCTGAATGCAAAAGAACAATGTCCCAATTTAAATCATTTGCTAGTCCAGTACTGAAAGTTCCAGAATGTTCCGGCAAGTTGGAGATGTAAACCACCACATCCTCACACGGCCAGAACCCGTTACCGGGAAGCGAGCACACACAGCTTCCGACGGTTGGGAGTTTGACAACGTTGCCAGTGTTTCATTTGCAAGGTCTACTGGGGAATGCTTATTCCTTCAAAGACCTCACTTGGGAATGTCTTTAGCCTAAGGAAGCTGACAGACACATCATTATTTCAGAGAGTTTTGCACTAATTGCTTCATTTATTACATAGTGATTGAGTGGGTACTTCTTGGACACTCAAGTCCCGGGCTAAGCCCCTAGAAGAGAGTCTCGCATATTTTAAGCGCTCAAGAAATAAGCGTTACATGATTACTGAATGAATGTCTCAGCTTCTGTTGAGTGCAAAGCACCAGAAACACCATGAGCTACATGTTAGATGAAGAGAAAGACCTAGGAGACTCTGACAAGAAATATAAAGCAGGCAAATAAGGCAGTGAATGCAGATGAAAGTCGTTTCATTTGTCACAAGAGCTTAATCTCTCACACATATTGGATCACTGTCTGACAGCGGGGAGTCCGGGGCTGGGAAGACTGTGAACACGAAGCGCGTCATCCAGTACTTTGCAACAATTGCGGTGACTGGGGAGAAGAGGAAGGAGGAACCTACTAGTGGCAAAATGCAGGTGGGTCTGGCCGCCGTGTCAGAATCTGGGCTGGCAGGTGAGAAACTCCTGAGCCCCACAAGTGAGGACCGCTCTTGCCTTCTTGCCTTTGCAGGGGACCCTGGAAGATCAAATCATCAGTGCCAACCCCCTACTGGAGGCCTTTGGCAACGCCAAGACCGTGAGGAATGACAACTCCTCTCGCTTTGTAAGTCTCTAGGTCACAGAAAGGCTTTCTCAGCCCTTCAGTGCCAAACGAGGCATGTCTCAGTTATCATTTCAGTCTCTTCTTACTTCTGTGCCTCCAGTTTTGTATATAACATCACCCTTTTCACTTGCAAGGGTAAATTCATCAGGATCCACTTCGGTACCACAGGGAAACTGGCTTCTGCTGATATTGAAACATGTGAGTAACAGGACCCCCTAAGTAGAATCCAAGAACGGCAAATGATGGTTTGGAGGAACATTCTACAGCTCCTGCTGAGCCTGGAGCCTGTGAGACACCAGTCTGCTGCCAAGCACACCCGTGGTTAATGCCAGTCTCAACCACAGCCCGCAGCGGGCTTTATCCCCCCCCACCCCCCCGCCCCAGTCATGAGCTAACGGTTCTGGAGAAACCGCCAGGGCTCGTGGGGCTTGTCTGAAGTAGTCCAGCCTCAGAACAAATTTCAAATTTTTCTCGGGAAAAGCTAAGACTAGAAGTATATCTGTTTCCTATGGGTTCAGTGTATGTGATTTCTTCCTAGTACGAGCCTTCATAAACATGCTCTTAGTAACCCCTCTGGTATAAAGTGAGAAGAGACCCAGGAGAGGACCGAGTTATCAAGGATCAGGTATATTCCAAATGTCAAGGACCTTCTGTGTGAGAATGAATACGTCCTGGGCCAGGCAACTTTAGTTCCCTTCTAGAGGTAGTAAGAGCAACCGCGCGGCGTTTGCAGAGACGTAATGTGGACTATCTACCTCGTGGGGACGTTCAGCTAGAATCTCAAGCATGCCAAGGAGATTTAGCTAGAGACCCACGGTTCCAAAATCACTCCAGGAACTTTATACTTTTTTCACCTACGCCAACGCCTGCTTTCCACCGCAGATCTCCTGGAAAAGTCTAGAGTCACTTTCCAGCTAAAGGCAGAAAGAAGCTACCATATTTTTTACCAGATCATGTCTAACAAGAAGCCAGATCTAATTGGTAAGAGCTTAAATTTGTAAGTTAGAAGCTAATTGTTCTATTAGCATCTTCTAAGGTGAAACATATACACCGAATTTTCCACGTACACAGAAATGCTCCTGATCACCACCAACCCGTACGACTACGCCTACGTCAGTCAAGGGGAGATCTCAGTCCCCAGCATTGATGACCAAGAAGAGCTGATGGCCACAGACGTAAGTTACACGTGCAGTTTTTAAAAAACAATTCCTTACATTTGGGCATGACGATGACAACCTGCTGTAGGTGTGATTAAGGACATAATACAAATGCTCCTAAATAAGTTGGTGCCTTCTGCCCAACTTCTGTCCTCTCATCTCTCCTGGCAGAGCGCCATCGACATCCTGGGCTTCACTGCGGATGAAAGGGTCGCCATCTACAAGCTCACAGGGGCAGTAATGCACTACGGGAACTTGAAATTCAAGCAAAAGCAGCGAGAGGAGCAGGCTGAGCCAGATGGCACTGAAGGTACCTGGTGAACCTCTATCTGGGCTAAATTAGAGAATACAGGCAAATAAGCCCATTCGAAACTCATGTCTCCTCTACAGCTGAGCTTCGGATGCATATACACAAATCTACCCCCACACAGTATGATTCACTCCTTACTCTGTCCCTATCAACTGTGAGGCCACAGTATGTCATGCTGGATACTCGAATTGTGTCTCTGCAGTTGCTGACAAGGCTGCCTATCTCCAGGGTCTGAACTCTGCTGACCTGCTTAAAGCCCTCTGCTTTCCCAGGGTCAAGGTTGGCAACGAGTACGTCACCAAAGGCCAGACTGTGCAGCAGGCAAGTGCATGACACTATGAATCACACACCCCCGACGTCCTCATGACATGTCTTCAATAACGCAGTGATCATTACTCTCTCTATGAAGGTGTACAACGCCGTGGGTGCTCTGGCCAAAGCTGTTTATGATAAGATGTTCCTGTGGATGGTCACCCGCATCAACCAGCAGCTGGACACCAAGCAGCCCCGGCAGTACTTCATCGGGGTCTTGGACATCGCTGGCTTTGAGATCTTTGATGTGAGTTAGCACAGATTTCGCAGGAGAAAAACTTAACAAATCTTACTTCCACGGTCTGTGTTACAAAAGGTCTATGAAAGACAGCTACACTACAAAGTAAACTGACACATGAAAGAAGATCAAAAGTCCACGAAAGGACGTGAATTTTAGGGCGAGACAGATCTGGGCTCAGATTCTACCTGTCAGTTCTGACCTGTGTGAACTTGGTTAATGGAAATGGTGTCCGACCCAAAGCTGGGCAAGTTCAACTACCATGTAAGACACCTAACACTCCAGGTAACACTCACTCCTGAGATCTTTCTACCACTGGGTTTCTTAATTTCAAGACATGAGCACAGTCCCCAAGCACAGTCAGCATCTAGTAAATGATGAAGAAGGTGAAGAGGCAACAACGGCAGCAAACTGGCAGTGGGGAAACGATGACAAATGCAAAGAACAGTTCTGAGATTCCTACCTGCCCTGCCGTGTGCAGGTACGGAGGATGGAAACAGCATCATAAAGACACTCAAATTCCACTGCCCAGGACAGACTAAAGCCATATAGTTTAGGAAGAAGGTTACCAAAGTCCCCTTCCTGACAGTAGTGTCTCGGATGTGTCTGATCCAGAGGTCCCACGTCTTCCCCTTTCTCTATAAGTAGACTGATGGACACTGAATGAGATTGTCTGAGTTTTACGGACAAGAGCATTTCCAGAAATTTTCAAGCCGACACGGGAAAGAGAGAGAATCTGGTACCAAGACGGAACAGGAAGAGCAATCCACACGTTTTCAAATAAGAGAACTAACAACAGTGCAAGCTTGTAGACTCTGAGAGTTTTAAAATAACAGTTTTGCTGAGATAATCATTCACATACCGTACAGTTCACTTATTTAAATTTCTGAATTCAGAGGTTTTTGATATACTTACAGACCTGTGCAACCGTCACGACAACTGATTTTAGAACATTGTCATCCCTTCAATGAGAAATCCCTCCCCATTAAGCAGTCATTCTCCACTTCCCTCTCCCCCAGCCCCTAGAAACCACTAATTTCTTTTGTGTCTTTGCATTTGCCTATTCTGGACATTTCATATAAACGGAATCATATAATGCATGGCCTTTGAAGCTGCCTTCTTTCACTTAGCCTAATGTTTGCAAGGTTCATCCGTCCTGTACAACCTCTTTGACTTCTGTGTACGGTGATACCGCTTTCAGTCAAGAGCATTCCCAATCGTGTTTCTCCGCAGGTGGGCAGGTAGACTAGCCAAGCAAGAAAAGCCACGTTCAGAGAGAGGCTGTATCACAAGATGAACGGCAATTTGTGTTTTCTGCTTATTTAGTTCAACAGCCTGGAGCAGCTGTGCATCAACTTCACCAACGAGAAACTGCAACAGTTTTTCAACCACCACATGTTCGTGCTGGAGCAGGAGGAGTACAAGAAGGAGGGCATCGAGTGGGAGTTCATCGACTTCGGGATGGACCTGGCTGCCTGCATCGAGCTCATCGAGAAGGTTCGCTTCCCTTTTTCAGATTGCAGATCATACTGCTGACCACTATTTTTTTTTTAATCATAAAACTTGGTATATTCTATGGTACAAGACTTCTACATATAAACAAAATCATGGAAAGTCCTTTTGCCAACCCTGAGGCAGCTATTCAGTGAAAGGAGACTGGATCTCTTCTATCGAGTCCAGAACTCTGCATTTCCCTACAGTTTGCAATTCAACTTTACACTTAAACCATCTTTCCTTATGAAAGAGCTCAGAGAATAGTATGTCTTCTTATTTCTTTGTCAGCCTTGGATTCATTACTCCTGGCATTTGAAATTTGAGTTTCTAGCACCTTAAAGCAGAGCCTCTGAATTAAGCCCAAGCCTCACCACACGTACTTAAAATTGCCCACTTCCCTAATCTCAATCATAGAAATACTTGTTTTCCAAGTTCTCTGACATAACCTGCATTGCTTGCAAGTTACCCCTGGAGAAATACTGCTTTAAAGCCTTTGGGAGAAAGTCACAAACTCTAGTAGAGCTCATCTCCATTAACTTGCTCTCCATCATACCCTAGAGCCTGCAGTACATCTGGATCTTCAGAAGTACCAGATAAATATTGGTAATTTAACAACTTCCAATCAAAGAAATGAGGTTTACCAACCATAAAAAATTAAACAGCGAATTTTCTCAAACAGGATAATAATGTTACATATTACATCTACTGGCAGACGAAATTCAAATCTCATCTTCCTTTTCATTCTCTCAGCCTATGGGCATCTTCTCCATCCTGGAAGAGGAGTGCATGTTCCCCAAGGCCACAGACATCTCCTTCAAGAACAAGCTCTATGAGCAGCATCTTGGAAAGTCTGCCAACTTCCAGAAGCCCAAGCCTGCCAAAGGCAAGCCCGAGGCCCACTTCTCCCTGATTCACTACGCAGGCACCGTGGACTACAACATTATCGGCTGGCTGGACAAGAACAAGGACCCCCTGAACGACACCGTGGTCGGGCTGTACCAGAAGTCCGCATTGAAGACTCTGGCTCTCCTCTTCGCTGGAAGAGAAACTGATGCAGGTAACTTTCAACAGAATTAACCTTTTACTCAATATAGAAAACCCAGGCAGAGAACGCCTGCACTATGATTGCTTGTGATTTCTCTTCCTCTTAGAGTCTGTTGGAAAGAAAGGTGGTAAGAAGAAGGGTTCTTCCTTCCAGACCGTGTCTGCTCTCTTCAGGGTACAAACTTCATTTTTCTCTCTCTAATTAGATTCAGGAAGTTCAATTTTACTTTATTGTGTGTGGAAGGGGAAGTAATCTTGCAAGGATTCTAGAACTAGATGTGGCTCAAAGAGACGGGTCAGCAGGCAGTGGCAGAACTGAGTCTCAGGAAGGCCTGAGGTAGCTTGGAAGAGAGAGCTCAGTATACAGGAAACACAGGTGTCCGGAAGTTGGAGTCAGTGTGAGATGTATAATTCAGTACTGGGGACAGGAAATGAAGTTATTTGACAATAAATGTTCCTTTGGGAGAAGATTAAGCAAAACCTAAGATTTTCTTGAGCCTATGGGAGTGCCCAAATGAGGCAGGTGCTCAGGCGTATATTGGCATAGAAGCAAAATGAGTAGCTTTTGAAAGTTGAGGATAGAAAAGTAGTGGTAGGATTTGGAGACTGATCTAAAAGAAGAAAATAAGAAACCAGATGTGATAAGAAATAGCTTTTTAAGGAAAACTGACTCATCCTTTGACAATCCTATCTGTAACAACTGAAGTTCTAGTTATTCTGAAAAAAAAAAAATCACGATTTCCATTGAGTGGAAAACTTCTCACGTTTGGTAATATGGCTGTCGGTTTTCTGACAATTCCCAGAACATGGCACTGAAGAGCCCCTTTCTATGAAACCAGCAGGAGGACCCAGCTCTGTAATTATAAGGAGTAAGCATGTAATAGAAAAGCAGGTGCAACTGAAAGTTGGAGAAAGAAAGAAATGGGAGATTTGGAGAAACACTTTGAATTACTTGTAAATCAGACCGCATATCTAGGCAAAAGATCGTAAGTGACGTGTTTCCATGTGTTAAAATGTCACATATTTGTAACATATGCTAGGAAATTCCATAGCAGCGAACGACCACTTTAACAGCTAGTTTATAAGGCACAGAGAGAGGAAACAGAAGGACAAGTTGGGAGTGTGGAGATTCCAGAGAAAATCCTTTGCCAATTCAACCTGGATGCTATTCATTACAATCGAACCAATGTCATGGCTCAGGATGATTTATGTCTACAAATGTGAATGTAAGAAAACAGTGCGTTTTTTAAGCAAATATTCATATGGTTCCACAGGAGAATTTGAACAAGCTGATGACCAACCTGAGGAGCACTCACCCTCACTTTGTACGGTGCATCATCCCCAATGAAACCAAAACTCCCGGTAAGGCACGTCTGACATCCAGACGAGTTCCGGTGTGTCTGCTTTAGATCATGAAATAAGGCGTGGGTGGTATTTCTCCTTCTAGGGGCCATGGAGCATGAACTGGTCCTGCACCAGCTGCGCTGTAACGGAGTGCTGGAGGGCATCCGCATCTGCAGGAAGGGCTTCCCCAGCAGGATCCTCTATGCAGACTTCAAACAGAGGTCAGACTTTCCTAATTGTGGTGCATCCTAAAATTCAGTATAAATATATTTAGTGTAAGCAAAACAACTTAGTGAAAAATATGCCTCTATTTGTTATTTTTTAATTTCCAAAAAAAGAATAAAAAATTATGTCTCAAAACACCTTTAAAATATAGATATACCACTCCACAGATATATTAAGCACTCTGCAGACGTTTCACTGGACTTACTATGCCCCTGGCTTAGCTCATAGATGTCTACATTAACTTCAAAAATTATAAGAACAGCCATTATTGAGTGCTCAATATGTTTGGATTATTTCATTTAATCCTTACAAAAACTCAGTAGAGATAAGTGCTATCCATAGCAAATGCATCTAGAAAGAATAATATGTTACATTTTGTTGGTTGTCTACATAAATGTGAACAAGATTGAAGGATCCTTTCCTGAGAACAGGGTCCGACGAGGCAGAAAGTAAAGTGGCAACTGTGCAGGGAGGTAAAATGGAATAAAAATAGACAGTAGATACTAGATTTACTATCTGTGTAGACAGCGTAGAAAGAATACTAATTACTTTAAAGCTGAGTTTTTAAAATGGATCATTTAATGCTTAGCGACTAGCAGTGCCATCAATAAACCAAGTTTTAAAAAACTATATTTACTTTACCAGATACAAGGTATTAAATGCAAGTGCCATCCCTGAAGGACAGTTCATTGACAGCAAGAAGGCTTCTGAGAAGCTCCTTGGGTCCATCGACATTGACCACACCCAGTACAAATTCGGTCACACCAAGGTAACACCCGTCTCTAACGCCCTCTTGACACTGTGCCTGTCTCTCTGGAGTCTACGCAAAGTTTCTGATCTGCAACTCTGCCCCCACACAGGTCTTTTTCAAAGCTGGTCTTCTGGGGCTCCTAGAGGAGATGCGAGATGAGAAGCTGGCCCAGCTGATGACCCGAACCCAGGCCAGGTGCAGAGGGTTCTTGGCAAGAGTAGAGTACCAGAAGATGGTGGAGAGAAGGTACTAAATGGGATACTTTACTAAACCCCATCAGCCTAGGCCTTTTAATTTTGCTTCCTGTTATATCTGACTTTAAGGATTTATGTCCCCATTACAGAGAGTCCATCTTCTGCATCCAGTACAATATCCGTGCCTTCATGAATGTGAAGCACTGGCCCTGGATGAAGCTGTATTTCAAGATCAAGCCCCTCCTCAAGAGCGCAGAAACAGAGAAGGAGATGGCCAACATGAAGGAAGAATTTGAGAAGACCAAAGAAAGCCTTGCAAAGTCTGAAGCCAAAAGGAAAGAGCTGGAAGAAAAAATGGTTACTCTGATGCAAGAGAAAAATGACCTGCAGCTCCAGGTTCAATCTGTGAGTATCAGAGCCCACTGCCTGCAATCTGATGCTAAAATTTCGATTCAGCAATTACTAGAGGAGAGGCCAGATTCCACCTTATTAAGGGACTGATTATCAATCGTTCCTAATTCACAACTGCTCAGAATGGTCCATAAAATTTTATATATAATATTACTAAAAAGCACTGTGATAGGATTCCTTGCTGTTGAGAAGGGAAAAATAAAAAACATTCTTCCTTTCCCCCTGTTGTTTTTCCTAACAGAATATGGGCAGGAAATAAAGTGATCTTTGATCCCTAAGATTATCCCTACTGAAAAATGCAAATAAGAGCAGTGAAAAAAGAGAAATATTGACAGGGAAAAGGAGGAGACTTTGTGATGAAAATGTATCAACTTGAAACCAATATTCTGAATTTCTGTATCTCTGGTCCCCCGGGCAATTTCCCTCTCAACTGTATCATTAGAAACTCTCTAGTCCCCGAAAGAACAGGACCATTGCAAAGACAATGGCAATACTTTTCATAAATAGTGTCAATGAGACGATGCATGAGAGATAGTGTTGATGTTCTTGGTCCAATGTCCCAGTAAATATCCAGAGAATATTTGGAAGAAATATTTGATCAACACCATCACCTAACCCATTTTTGTGACCTAAATGACAAGAGAATTTCAGCTACCGCCACTGAAATCAACAACAGAAATGTTTAAGGCTACTCTCTAGTTCTCTGAATTCAGAACAAACTCTACATTGGTTCCACTGGGTGCACAGGTTTTAGACACAAGACTAGAAAATTTAAAGAAAGATGAATTGTAAATACCTAGGTCAGCACTGTGATTTTCCTTGTAGTTTTCGTAGACCAAGGTTTTCTAAATTGAGGAGGGGTTCATCACACTTTCAAGAATCAAAGGATAATTGCATAGGGTACCTGAGTCTGATCCAAGTATAATTCTCTCCTCTCAACATAATATGACCTCTTTTCAACATTATTCTATCAACAACCTATTTAATAAATGTTTCATGAAGTAGCAAGCATTAGGGATACAACTTTGAGCAAGGGACATGGACCCTGCCCTCAGAGAGTTTATATTCCAACTCCCATTTCTTCTCCTAAGAAACACTCTTGCTACTTCTCAAAGCACCACCTTTTAAAAATGCTCTGTTGCCCTGAGTCGTTCCAGCTGCTCCCTTTAACTCCCAGCTACTCTTGTTACTGTAGGACATGTCTTCCTTTGAAGTCACTTTTCTGATATTACCCCTCCCTCCAAGCACCTGCTAGATACCCAACCATTTTCTTTGTTTTCTTTTAATAAACTTTTTTGGAAAATAATGTTAAATGTATCTTCAGTGCCATAAGTGCCCAATAAATATTTCCTAAACAATGGAAAACTAATAAAAATTAACCTAAGACTTTAAAGCACAATTTACTTGTTTGGTTTCAAAATCTTAATAAAATCTGAGAATGTTCACAAAACAAAATCCAGAAGTGTCTACTGTTCCTTCTCAGGAAGCAGATAGCTTGGCTGATGCAGAGGAAAGATGTGACCAGTTGATCAAAACCAAAATCCACCTGGAGGCCAAGATCAAGGAGGTGACTGAGAGAGCTGAGGATGAGGAAGAGATCAACGCTGAGCTGACGGCCAAGAAGAGGAAGCTGGAGGACGAATGTTCAGAGCTGAAGAAAGACATAGATGACCTTGAGCTGACACTGGCCAAGGTTGAAAAGGAGAAACACGCCACAGAGAACAAGGTATGAAACACACTTCTATGTAGCATTTAGAGACTCCGCCATCCAATTACGCTGCTTTGGAGCAAAGATAATGTCTTCCTTAACTTTCCTAGGTAAAAAACCTCACAGAAGAGATGGCAGGACTGGATGAAGTCATAGCTAAGCTGACCAAGGAGAAGAAGGCCCTCCAGGAGGCCCACCAGCAGACCCTGGATGACCTACAGGCAGAAGAGGACAAAGTCAACACCCTGACCAAAGCTAAAACCAAGCTAGAGCAGCAAGTGGATGACGTAAGTCTAGGATTATCAAGGAAATTATTTTCTTGAAAAGGAAGCTAAGCAATCCTTTTGACTTGACATTTATATTAAGCTTGAAGGGTCCTTGGAGCAAGAAAAGAAACTGCGCATGGACCTAGAGAGAGCCAAGAGGAAACTGGAGGGTGACCTAAAATTGGCCCAAGAATCCACAATGGATATAGAAAATGACAAACAGCAACTTGATGAGAAACTCAAAAAGTGAGTATGATAGAATTCAACTGTAACCTGCTTCTTGTCTGGGTCTCTAAAATATTACTTCATGGCACACAGAAGAAAAACAATGTCATCTTTGACTTTTGTCTGTAATGAAAATGGTACACTACTGACTTGTAAAGCATGTCCTACTCACGTCGTCAACACCAGCAGTATAAAGATAATCAATTACACAGAGGAAAGAAGACTGGTAGGAGGACGGACGGAGAGCTAACGTGTTGCTCTTCTAACAGGAAAGAATTTGAGATGAGCAATCTGCAAAGCAAGATTGAAGATGAACAGGCCCTTGCGATGCAGCTGCAGAAGAAGATCAAGGAGTTGCAGGTAAGTATGTGATTTCCATCAGTCTCATCCAAAATGACAAAAAAATTCCTACCACCAAGGAGCTCTTAACTTTGAGCCTTTCCCCATGCCAGGCCCGCATCGAGGAGCTGGAGGAGGAAATCGAGGCAGAGCGGGCCTCCCGGGCCAAAGCAGAGAAGCAGCGCTCTGACCTCACCCGGGAACTGGAGGAGATCAGCGAGCGGCTGGAAGAAGCCGGTGGGGCGACTTCAGCCCAGATCGAGATGAACAAGAAGCGGGAGGCCGAGTTCCAGAAAATGCGCCGGGACCTGGAGGAGGCCACCCTGCAGCACGAGGCCACGGCGGCCGCGCTGAGGAAGAAGCACGCGGACAGCGTGGCCGAGCTGGGGGAGCAGATCGACAACCTGCAGAGGGTCAAGCAGAAGCTGGAGAAGGAGAAGAGTGAGATGAAGATGGAGATCGATGACCTGGCCAGCAACATGGAGACCGTCTCCAAAGCCAAGGTACAATTATGATTTAAGTTTTAAAGAGATTTCTGTAGGACAGGTGTGAGTGAGTCTTTCAAGAATCAGTAGTAACTGGCAGGAGGAGACTATGGCAGTGCCAGGCAGGAGGCTGGGCAGAGGGAGGGGCAACTACAGTGTGTTGGGGCAAAGTGCTCCATCTTTACATGAGAATAGCTGTACGCAAAGAACATGCACCCTAACAACTCAAGTTCTTTCAAATAAAAAATACAATTCAATGATCCATTCTGAAGTCTTTAAAGCACTTCACCTTGATTAGGCTTTCTGCTTTTCCCTTAAACACAAATACATAACTTGTGTCTCAAAAAAAAAAATCTCATAAGCTGCATCATCAAGTACCATTATTCTCGTATCACAGACAAGCCAACTGAGTAAAGGCTGCAATTCACAAAGCAATTTGGTGGCACTATGTTTAGACTACCGGTCTTGTTACTACTTCCATCACAATCTAAGGCCTGGGTTGTCTTCATTTGTTTCTAAAGAAAGTTTATTCTCAAAATAAATGAGCTCCAATGGAATGTCTGGATTACTGAAAATGTCTATGGACCAAACGCTTGCAATGCCATCTGCCACTTTTTGAATGCAGGGAAACCTAGAGAAGATGTGCCGCGCTCTAGAAGACCAACTCAGTGAACTTAAGACAAAGGAGGAAGAACAGCAGCGGCTGATCAATGACCTGACAGCTCAGAGAGCACGCCTGCAGACGGAATCAGGTGGGACATTTACCAGTGTTGACATTGAATGATAAATTTACAATGCACGCTCAATTCACTGAAAAACTCTGCAGTGAGGTACCTGAGCTCACATATGTCCCCTCTGGGAGGTGCCCGCCCATTTGAACACATTATTGATCACTGGCATGGACTAGTTTTTTTCTTTCTGTCTTTTCGGTTTGGGGTTTGTTTTCTTTTAAATAAAGAGATCCAGGCTCTTTTGCT
Source organism: Camelus bactrianus (assembly GCF_048773025.1). Classification (NCBI taxonomy): domain Eukaryota; kingdom Metazoa; phylum Chordata; class Mammalia; order Artiodactyla; family Camelidae; genus Camelus; species Camelus bactrianus. The sequence goes on from NC_133554.1 coordinate 5,645,343, forward strand.
TTAACATTTTAAAGCAGATTTGACTCTAATCTATAAGTTACCAAAAAGCATATCCTCAGAGTATTTTATTTTCACTTTTCAAAATGCTGCCACGAGTTTTTTGTTATTTTATTACCCTCATTAGTCAGTGTAATGTTATCCTCATTTTAAAGATGACAGATTATGACAGTGATGAAATGACCTGTCCAAGGATGCTCACTCCAGTCTTTCCTCAAGTCTTTCCAACTGCTGGTAGCACCAGCAGCAGGTGTAGGGAAATATTCAGGACCCCAACCCAGCCAAGAGCATTCAAGTGAGGGTTACATAGTTTTGATCATCCAAATTGGACAGTCTTTGCATTTACTCCTCCTCCTATCAACTTATCCAACTTTCTACCAGAGTTTGACTTCCCCAAGCAAGAGGTAACAAGATGGAAATTGTTCAATGGGTCATTTGGACTATTAAAGTAGTAGGCAGATCAGCGTCTTGGAGAAATATTTTACTCTTTCATATTCATTCAAATATTATTCTTTCTAGACCACAGCTCAAGTAAGGCTTTTGTTACTGTTATGCAGGTTTGGTAAGCACACTTTATGAAAATGAAAAATGGCATTCTTGAAGAGTCGAAATGCTCCTTGTAGTTTCTTTTCCTCAGCATATGCTTACTCTTAGTAATTTAGTGGTATGGGAAAAAAAATGAAAGTTGTGATTCTTATTAAGTGTTAAAAAGATAAGGCTTCCAGGTAACCAGTTCAAAAAGTGGTGCTAAAAGGATCTTCTCTCTTTTTAACATAATACAGTTGACCCTTGAACAACATGGGTTTGAACTGTGTGGGTTCACTTATAAGCGGATTTTTTTTTTTTTCAGTAAATACATACTATGGTACTCCGTGATCTACGGGTGGCTGAATCTGTAGATGTGGATACAGAGGGCTGGCTGTAAAGTTACACATGGATTTTCGACTGTGCAGAGGGTCGGAACCCCTAATCCTCCAGTTTGTTCAAGGGTCAACTGTATAGTGTATTTTCAGAATTATATTGCTTAAAGAATGGGAGACAAATTTAAATGCTACTTAGTTTAGAAATTGATTAGTTATCCATAATCCAACTCATTCTTGGGGTGGAAGGACACTTGATTATTTAATATAAAAATGCTTTCAGGATTTTCTTTTGAACATCACTTCTACTTACAGAGGGAACTGCTCAAAGTCTCCTATTTTTCACAGAATAAATTTTGTTTCAGTCAATGGAAGGTAAACTAGTACAACACTGTTGCCTTAGACAAAAAGCACTGGAATGTTGTTTTGGTTAGATTTGCATTTCTTTTCACATGTTTCTTCATCAATTTTTATTGGGATCAAATAATTTTAAACATCTCCCAAAATCTCTTATGCTGTTCATAAGCATGTATTCTACCTCAAAGTCTTCCTTCCTTCTCATTTCACATAGATGTGCTCATCAGGGTTGAAGTGGATGCTGGTGGTTTGCTATAATCCACATTCTACATCATGTTTCAGACCCACCTCCCTTTCCCTGCTCCAGTCTGTAATTTAGAGCTTTAATTTCCAAAGTAGAGTTGAGTTTTCCGGTTCTTGGTCTTTATAGGTGAATATTCACGCCAGCTAGATGAAAAGGACACATTAGTTTCTCAGCTCTCGAGGGGCAAACAAGCATTCACACAACAGATCGAGGAACTGAAAAGGCAGCTTGAAGAGGAGATAAAGGTTAGCCCTGCTTTTTGCTGCTGTTGTTCTTGTCATTGTCCTTGCTTTTGAGGTTGTTTTCTGCTTACTTCTAACATTTTCTTCTGGTGGCCTACAGGAGTTTAGGGACTAAACATAACTTTAAAGATATAAAATTAAGTCACCAATCTCTATGTTCTCAGGCCAAGAGTGCTCTGGCTCATGCCCTGCAGTCGGCCCGCCATGACTGCGACCTGCTGCGGGAACAGTACGAGGAGGAGCAGGAAGCCAAGGCCGAGCTGCAGAGGGCGATGTCCAAGGCCAACAGCGAGGTGGCCCAGTGGAGGACCAAATATGAGACAGACGCCATCCAGCGCACGGAGGAGCTGGAGGAGGCTAAGTATGTTCTAGACTTAGTTAAAATGGAAATATCTCCATTAACAAAGTGCACCTGCTATATGTACTACAAGGGCAAATGTCCACTGCTCCCCAAACAAATAAAAACCTAGGGGAAAATCATGCATGACATAAACCTAAATAAGAAAAACCAATACTCCAGGTTGCTGATAGGGAAAAATTAAATTAAATTAGAGGATAGAAGGAAAAAGGCAAGAGGATAGAAGGATATAAGGCCAGACAAAGCTGAATGATTATTTTTAAAAAGGGGAACTATGGACATCATCCTATCTACACAAGTGTGGAGACAGAGTCAGCTGTACTCTCCTGTGCTTCTCTCTCCTCTTAACCACTAATGGAAGAATCAGTCCAAGGTGATAGGTAGGTAAGAGAAAAACAGTCAGACTCTGAAGCATAGCTCCTCCTTTTGAGATGTAAAAATATGGCTTTTTGTAGAGGGAAAAAAGAGATACATTGTTAAAGACTAAAAAGTAGACATTAAATTCTGTAATAAGAAAGAACACATATTGTTATATAAAGGGCTAAATATTCAATGCAATCCAAAGTTCAAGACTGAACTGTAAGAGGGAGAATCTTATTCAACAGAGTTTAAGGAAGGGACCTGCTTATTCAACAGGAAGTTTAAGGAGAGATCAAGTCATTTATTCTGGGAATAATGTACAGCCATATAGTGGGAATTATAATGTTGTGGTAGATGCCTTAGAAGAGATTCTGAGTGACCAGTCACTTCTATTGTCCTCATTTCACTTTTCAGGAAGAAGCTGGCCCAGCGTCTGCAGGATGCCGAGGAACATGTGGAAGCCGTGAATGCCAAATGTGCTTCCCTTGAGAAGACCAAGCAGAGGCTCCAGAATGAAGTGGAGGACCTCATGATAGACGTGGAGAGGTCTAACGCTGCCTGCGCGGCCCTGGACAAAAAGCAAAGGAACTTCGATAAGGTAAGTTCCACCCCAGTTTCTGCCTCAGCATTCAACATGTGATTAAAGTCTGCTACCTTCAGTGTATCTGATTCAAACCATCCAAGGGCTGTTCTCAGCAGCTGCTGCTCCATGAGTAAGTAGGGAGAAGGAGGGACTCCAGTGATTTCTACTTTTCTCTTTCGTAATTATTTTTCAGTCCCAGATCATCTCAACTCTGTCTGAAAGTTGCCAGAATAGATGGTTTTCATACCATCAAACTTTCTCCACCAAATTTCTTGACCATTCCTTGCCCCTCAGGTCCTAGCAGAATGGAAACAGAAGTGTGAAGAAACTCATGCTGAACTTGAAGCTTCCCAGAAAGAGGCCCGCTCCCTTAGCACAGAGCTGTTTAAGGTCAAGAATGCTTATGAGGAATCGTTAGACCAACTTGAAACCTTGAAGCGGGAAAATAAGAATTTGCAACGTGAGTACATTTTACCCTTTCTTCAACAAAAGATCTGAAAGAATGTTTTCCCTCACTGAACAAATTTAATTTTTTTTCACCAACAGAGGAGATTTCTGATCTTACTGAGCAGATTGCAGAAGGAGGGAAACATATCCATGAACTGGAAAAAATAAAGAAGCAAATTGAGCAAGAAAAGTCTGAAATTCAAGCTGCTCTAGAGGAGGCAGAGGTAGATATTTTACTGTATACTCTAAAACAATTTTGAGAGGAGTTAAGATCTACTGAATTGGTGAATCAAAAGAAAAGAAAAATAATTTTGATGCTGTGTACTAAGTATGAGTATGGAAAACTCACCACGCATTAAACTAACATAACTGTACATCAGGAACTGTGTGCTAGACACTGAGAAAACAAAGATGAATAAGTTAAGGGCCCTGCCCTCAAGGGCATGAAATAGTTGGAGAGACAGAATTATACAAAACCAACAGTAACACACTGTAGAAATTTCTATAACAACAGAATAAAGATGTGTCATGGTGGCACAAAGGCAGGAACTAATTCGTATTTCTAGAATACTACACACTTCCAGTCCCTGCTAATGTCACCCCTTGCTGTCATTAAGGCATCTCTTGAACACGAAGAGGGTAAGATTCTGCGCATCCAGCTGGAGTTGAACCAAGTCAAGTCTGAGATTGACAGGAAAATTGCTGAAAAGGATGAGGAAATTGACCAGCTGAAGAGGAACCATGTTAGAGTCGTCGAGTCAATGCAGAGCACTCTGGATGCTGAGATCAGGAGCAGAAATGATGCCATCAGACTCAAGAAGAAGATGGAGGGAGACCTCAATGAAATGGAAATCCAGCTGAACCATGCCAACCGCATGGCTGCTGAAGCCCTGAGGAACTACAGGAACACCCAAAGCATCCTCAAGGTAAATGGGTTCAATAGATGGTCCCAGAGCAGTTGGAGTGAGGGCAGCCCTGAGAACAAGGTGGCTCAATGATCATTCATTCCACAGGACACCCAGCTACACCTGGATGATGCTCTCCGGAGCCAGGAGGACCTGAAGGAGCAGCTGGCCATGGTGGAGCGCAGAGCCAACTTGCTGCAGGCCGAGATTGAGGAGCTGCGGGCCTCCCTGGAGCAGACGGAGAGGAGCAGGAAAATTGCAGAACAGGAGCTCCTGGACGCCAGTGAGCGCGTCCAGCTCCTGCACACCCAGGTGAATATTAACAGAACAGTAAAACATACAGTGGACTGAAAAGGAAATTCTTGCTCAAATCATAGTACTACCTAAAAATTTATTCATAATGCTTTATGGAGGTTGAAGTGTAAAACATTTAACATTTTGGGGTTAACAATATTTGTTTATCTAAATTGTGACATTCAGAGTTGACTGTCTTGTAAAAATATATTATCAACTCAGATATTTTATGGAACAAGAAGGTATACTAATTATTAACTTAATTAGTTTGTAAGTTCATTAGCACATTGGACATCTTAATTTTGCTTTTATGTATTTAATATTTCTAAATTTTATATTTTAACCAGAACACCAGCCTAATCAACACCAAGAAGAAGCTGGAGACAGACATCTCCCAACTCCAGGGAGAGATGGAGGACATTATCCAGGAAGCTCGCAACGCAGAAGAGAAGGCCAAGAAGGCCATCACTGACGTGAGCAGAGGGCCACGCAGGGGTGGTCAAGCTAGAATCTTGACGGGCTATCTTATCTTAGCTCTCTCAACCTGTTTCATTTTACTGCTCATTAGGCGGCCATGATGGCCGAGGAGCTGAAGAAGGAGCAGGACACCAGCGCCCACCTGGAGCGGATGAAGAAGAACCTGGAGCAGACGGTGAAGGACCTGCAGCACCGCCTGGACGAGGCTGAGCAGCTGGCCCTGAAGGGCGGGAAGAAGCAGATCCAGAAGCTGGAGGCCAGGGTGGGTTTTCTGATCAGCATATTCCCATCTCATTCCAATCCAATGCACAATTTTGAATATCTAGCATTTCTAGGTGATGTGGGGCACACAAGATGAACAAGACATATTCCTTGCTGCCCAAGAGCTCATGGGGGGGGGGGGAGGTGCAGTGATTAGCCTAAGGCATCAAGTACTACATATATAGCCGAGTAAAAGAAGTACTATGGATCTTCTGAAGAAGTAGAAATCCACTGAGTGAATGGATCATAGTAAACACCTCTAAAATGCCCATCTTCTTGCAGGTACGTGAACTCGAAGGAGAAGTTGAAAGCGAACAGAAGCGCAACGTTGAAACCGTCAAGGGTCTACGCAAACATGAAAGAAAAGTGAAGGAACTCACTTACCAAGTAAGGAAAATGTCCTGTCTTGGTTTTTCCCCTAGTCTGCAAGAAATCAAAAACCAAATATGATGGTATCTGTACTTTCAAGAAACTTACTCTTTAAAATATTTCAGACTGAGGAAGACCGCAAGAACATTCTCAGGCTCCAGGATTTGGTGGATAAACTGCAAGCCAAGGTGAAAGCTTACAAGAGACAAGCTGAGGAAGCGGTGAGTTCAGAACCCCTTGGGGTGATGGGGCAGCCTCCTGTTCTCAGCTATGTCCAAATCAATTTAGTTAAAGGAATGAAAGAAAGAAGGGTAAAATAAGGAAGGATCAAAGGAAAATGGTTCAACAAAGATCTGAAGAATGAAAAGAAACCAACCACTTGACGAGCCAGGGGAGAATGTCTAGGGAGGAGGAAGAGCAGATGCAAGGCTTCTGAGCAGGAAAGAGGAGAGAGGGGCACAGGGAGGAGGACAGGGAGAGAGGAGGACATGTTCTGGTCCAAGAGGCAGAAAGAATGAGGGAGACAACAGCAGACATGGAGCTTGAGATCTGGGCAGGGGGCGGGTCATGGAGTCTTCCGGGCCATGATAAGAAGTCTGGCTTTTATTTGAGATACAGTGGAACACTGGGAAGCCACAGGAGGGGTTTAATCTGGGTTGGTCGTGCCCTGATTTATTTATATATATATATATATATATATATATATATATATATATATATATATATATATATATATATATATATATATATATATTTTTAAAAAAAGAGTATTCTGGCTACTAGGTGGAGAACGGATTGTGAGAAAACACAGGTGCAGGGAGACATTTTAGGAGGGTTTTCAGGTGGCCCAGTGGCTTTTGGAGCACAAAGAGAGAAGTGGAGAGATTCAAGGTCTGTTTTGGAGGTAGAAACTACAAGATATGCTAATAGGTTGTGCTTGGGAGGTGAGAGAAAGGAAAGTAAGGCTAATTCATCAGATGTATGGTTTGAGTAACCAGGTGGATGGCACAATACTACAATGGAGAGCTAAGGAAAGAACATATTTGCAGCTCAAGAAGGAAACACAAATTCTGTTTTGGAAACACTGTTTGAAATACCATTATACACACAAGTGAAGGTGTCAAGTAAGCAGTTAAATATGAAGTCTCAGAAGGTCTGGACTATGCTCAAACCATTAGATCCTCAACACTCCACCACATCTCATTCCCTAGCCTGGGATTTACCTGAAATAATAATCAAATAATATCAATTTCCTAAGTATGGAAGTATGGATATACACACCTACATATCACAAATTAGTTCCTCTGATTATTTATGATTTTTCCTTTTCCCCTGACCTCTACGGTCTGAGAGAGAGAGAGAGAGAGAGGGAGAGGGAGAGGGAGAGGGAGAGGGAGAGACTTAACCCTATTCTCCTCATCTGTAAGAGGAAGATTTGGGGTTTTTTCCAAGCTCTGTTATTTAGTGACGCAGAATTTTCTAAATGTTCTAAATTTGAGTGCCATATTTTGGATGGTTCTTAATGAGCCTTTAAAAAAAAAAAAGAGTGACTACTAGAGACTAAACTAGAACTGGCCTTCACAAACTTACTGCTATATATTCAGACATAATCAGGGACCTCTTGGACTATTTTTACAAACAATCAACTTCTTGTTTAATTTCTAAACAACATTAAATGACAATAGTTTATATTTAAGGCTGTTAGTCTGGTACAATATAGATTGTATACCTGCATTTTTAAGAAATCTGGTTCCATTCTCAGGATTCAGGGGTGGGGTGGGGGGGCTGGAAAGCCGACATATTTAGTAGTAGCTCTAAGACGTTAAGATATTATAAATTGAGAACTTTTAGAACATCTTGGAGACAAATGTCACCTGTTCCTCCTACACATGACTTCAAGAAGTATAAGAGGAATTAATTTTAAAAAAAGAATCAAGAGTATTTCTCTAGGTTTTTAAAAAGGTTTATTAGAATGAACCATTTTTAAGTAAAAAGGGATTCAAAACCCACTGACCCAAGATAGGAGAAATTCTGAACTTTCCCCCTCTCATAACTGTCTTTCCATTTATTCTCAGGAGGAACAATCCAATGTCAACCTCTCCAAGTTCCGCAAGCTCCAGCACGAGCTGGAGGAAGCCGAGGAGCGGGCGGACATCGCTGAGTCCCAAGTCAACAAGCTGCGGGTGAAGAGCCGGGAGGTTCACACGAAAATCATAAGTGAAGAGTGATTCACCCAAATGCTAAAAAGTGACCAAAGAAATGCACAAAATGTGAAAATCTTTGTCACTCTGTTTTATACTTATGAGTTTTGCAGATAAAAAATTTATCTGTAAGGAACTTGTGAGTCTCTTTTTTTCCCACTGTGTCAATTTATATTTTTATCCAACAAGAAAGAATTAAACAAATGTTTTACTTATATCTTAAGGAGAAAGATTTAGTCACCAAGAATAAAACATGGCAGGAGTATCCAGGTCAATCCCCGTCAGTAAGAGCCCTCAACATCATAAATGCCCCTTGGGAAGCAAGGGAAGCAAGAGGCAGACCTTCAGCATACAAAATACAGGGCATACAGAATACAGAGTAAAACTCGCCTGGCAAAGCCTTAGCTAGTTACCAGAAAAAAATGGATTTCTGTTAATGAAGTCATTGATTTTTTTTTCATAAAATGGTAGGAAATCCTTGATCCTAAGACTGAATAAAAACAAATCAAAACACCAATTACCTACATAAAATAAAAGTTTAAAAAAATGGAACAGACACTCAAAAATGCAAACTCTCCACTGAGTTTGGATTAGGACCCTTTGAGAGGGAAACACGTTCTAAAGAATTTTCGGAACTTTTATTTTTTGTTACCTACAGATGTCTAGTTGTTTGTTTTACTAAGCCTCCTCGCTTGTTATTACATTAGAATGGTAAACAGGAATGAAGAATGAATATACTTTCAGTATCTGTTCTTTATCTTTGCAAATTTCTGTACATTTTACAAGGCTTTCTCCTAGTACTCCTGCTGGCAATAGAAGGTCAAGTAATATTTTTAAAAAGGCAGTTCCCTACTTTCATTATTTTATCTTTTGGTTACTACACTGTGCCTTTCTATAGCGCATGGTAGTTTTTATCATCATTACTCTAACTGGTATTACCACTACAGAGTTAGGTGCACTGAGGCTAGCATGGACCTTCTATTTATCTCATTTTTAATAGGCAAGGAGCAGGTCAAACAGCCAGTATCTTGTCCATTATGAATACATACAACAAAGGTCTTACAAGAACATCACACACCTATTTAAAAGAAGCAATACACAATTAAATGTTTTTAATTTTATTATTGAGGAGGTTAAACTTTCCAGCTGCACCCTCTGGATCTCAGTTTCTGGGGAAGATTCCCTCTGGGGGGTTACACACCTCCACCTATTTTTTATTGATCATTAAATGAGCCAATTGTTTGATGCTATAACTTGAGCTGCACGTTAAAAAAATTTATAAAGCAGTTTTTAATAGTCCTTAATATATTATCCAATTTTCTGCCAGTGATTACAACCTGATACTCTAATTCCACATTGCCATTTCACTGGTCGACTTAATGAGAAAAATGAAGAGAGAAATGGACAAACGTTAAGCAGAGAAGCAGGAAAGGAAGGTAGGGTCTGACAGTGGTAGCCAATCTTAGTGGTACCCCACTTAATACTGACTTTCCTGAAAAACATGAGATTCCTTATGCCACTGGGACATTCTCCCACCTTTTTTTTTTTTAAACACCCACTTTCCCGTGTTCCTTTATTTTTTTTAAATAGACTTAACTTTTTTAGAGCAGTTTCAGATTTCAGCAGAATTGAGCAGAAAATACAAAGAGTTCCCACAGAGCCCTCCCCACCACACACATACACTCCCCTACTCTCAGCCTCCCTCATCAGTGCAGCATGTTTGGTGCAATGGTGCAATCGATGAACCAACACCATTCCCCCACCTTCTGGCTTGAATTGAACTCTCCCCCCCCGCCCCCCCCCGCCGAGAACAGTGCCTTCCTGGAAGCCTCTGAAAGAGGGACATTATCCTCTCACACTTTAAGAATGCCTTTGTCCTGACCTAGAAGTGAAAAACCCCGTCAATCCCGACTGCTATTTATCCTCTACAGAAAGCGCCTCCTTAAGATGCATGCTGTTCTGCTATGCCACATGCCTACTGCTGTCATCAATTGACTTTTCATTCATTGAAGAGTTTGGCATCTCCTCCCTCTCCACCCAGTTCTTACTACATTCCTGGGAGACTTCAACGTCCACCTGGGTGATTCATCCAGTACACTGACTCGCCCTCCACTGCTTTCTCTTCCACTCCATCTCTTCCACAGCCTCACTCTAGAAAATGCCCAACCTTCTAATTCACCAAATCAGGCATCTCTGCCCTGGTTTTCTAGCTTCCTTGTTGCACTATCTCCAACACAATTCCTCAACCCCACTGGCACCTCCAGTATTCTAACTTCTCACTTCTTCCATACCCAACAGACCCTATTTTATCTTTTTTTTCTCTCACAACTAAGCAAAAATTCATAATCTAGCTTTTTGTCTAGTTTACTGACAATATTCTAAATGTCCTGGCCATCTTCTATCTCTTGTCACACTTGAGTGCAAAGACACTAAACCTGAATGAATCAAATAGTTCATTACTCCATACTTTAGAGAAAATGATGCCATCATAAAGTCCCAATCACTAACCCCACTGAGCCTTCAGTGCTGGAGTCATGCAGTCAATTTCTGACTATTTCCCTCTATTTCAAATCTTCCCACTCTCCTCAAATCTCCATTTCCCTCTTTGGGCCCAGAAAATGATCTTACATCTTGCTTAAAAGAAAAAATAGATGCCATCACATGGAAATGGCCACACATTTTTACTGCAAAGCCAGCTTCATCCTTCCAGTGTGGAGGTCTCTCCTCCAATTAGGGCCACCACCTCCACCTGGCTTTGAATATCATCCCCTCCCTCCACAGAATATTGATATAATGGACTATCCTTTCAGTTTTATTCCCAATCCCTCCCACTCTATCTTTTCTTACATTCTCTTGACCCTATTTTTATCGCCAGCTATTGTCTCATTTCTCTGCTTTCCTTTAAAACACAAATTCTCAAAAGTGTTGTATATACAGACTGTCTCCATTTCCTCACCTCTTCCCTACTCCTCTTCTCACTCCAGTCTGGCTTTTGCTCCCTCCATTCTACCTAAATGCATCTCACTATGATCCTCAGTGAATTCTTCATTGCTAAGTCGAATGGACAGTTCTCAAAGCTCAATTAACTTGACCTTCCAACTGTATATTACACATCTGGCTGTTCTCTCATATAGGAAATGTTCTCTTCCCTTGATTTCTAGAACTCTTCCCTACCCTGGTGTTCTTCATAGTTCTAGCTCTCCATCCTCTCCTTCTCTCTCCTCACCAGCTCATCTTTCTCTGCCTAACCTTCAAAAGATTTTGTGAACTCAGTGGAACGTGTCTCAGGTTCCATCGTAGGTCCCCTCTCTTCTCACTTCACACTTTCTCCCTGGATAATCTCATCTGCCCCTTAGTGTCTATTACCATCCAAAATCTATAAATTTCAAACTTATAATCCATCTCTAGTTCTCTACTCTGAGCTCCAGACTTGGCATCTCTGCTAATAGGCACTTTAGACTCAACACAGTCAAAATGAATTCATTGCCTTCCCTTCCTCTCCTGAAACCTTCCTGTATTACTATATTGTCCCCTGCCATAGTGGATGGCAACAAAAATCACTCAGTTGCTCAAGCTAAATATTTATGAATCATTCTTGAAGCCTATCTGTCCTTTACTCACCCATATCTAATCAAATCATCATGCTTTTTACTTAAATATCTTTCAAGACCATCAACTTTTCTCTGTATGTTCTGCTATATTCCTCATCTGAACTACCACCATCTACTGCCTGGTCTCTTACACATTTATTCCTCCTTTCCAAGTCCAAACCATTCTGGCAAAATTTAAACTTCAGCCAGAGAAATCTATTTTTAAAAGCAATCATCTGATCACGTTACTCTCTATCTTAGAGCCATTCGTTTGCTCCTGGCAGAAAGACTAAATCCGGAAGATGGTCCTGGCCCACCCTGCAAGCTTCACCTTGTGATACTCTCCTCCCTCTTCATGTTTCAGCTGCACCTAACCTCCTCTCAGTTCCATGAACATAACTGAGCCTCTTCACGTCAGGGACTTGTACATGCTGTTCCCTCAGCTTCAAGGACTTTTTTACCTCCCATCTCCGTATTTTGACCAAGAGGCCTACTCATCCTCTAAATGTCACAGTCAACTTAACTTCTTTAAGAAAATCTCCCTAGACCCTCCAGAAATGGTCATATTTCTCTGTTAAATGTTCTCTTCACTTATCACTTACTAAACTGTGAATAATGTCTTCCTCCCTCGTTAAAATGTAAGCTACATGAGCACAGGTTTGGGGTCTACTGTGTTCATCCTTGTAACCCTCTACATGGCACTGTGATTTGCTTACAGCACATATTCAGTAATTACATTCTGAAAGCGTGAATGAATCAACGTTTCCATACCTTTGAATCTGCTACCTGCATGCCCTCCAACTCTCATCCACTGGCAAATGTTACCCATTCCTTAAGCCTCAGCTTAAATGTTACTCCATTTAATGCCTTCTTTAGCAGACAAAGCACCTACTCTATGGCACCCAGGTAGATGTCAATGTTTCTTTCCCATATTTTATTATCTTTGTCACATTCTTCTCATTCCCATTGCTTCTGGCCATAATGCTCCTGTCTCCTCTTTGTAAGTCCACCCTAGTCATCCTTCAAGGGCACTGGTTCCAAGAAGCCTTCTCTTATTAGAAGGAGAACTCTCTAGAGCAATTACCTAATACTTTCTCCTGTTCAGTCATCACTTCCTGTCTCATCTCTCCCATTCAATTATTCCATCCTGTCTTATCTCTTATGTTCAGTTATTGTATTTTGTCTCATGCCTAGTTACTCTTAACTCTCCTGTCCAGTTATTGCATCTTTCTTGTCTTCTGCACATTTATTGTATCCTATGTTCTGTTGCATTTATTGCATCCTGTCCTATCTCTGTTCAGTTATTTCAGCCTTCCTCATCTTTCCCATTCAGCTATTTCATCCTGCCTTGTCTCTCCTGCTCATTTGCTACATCCCGTCTTGTCCCTTTCTCATTTATTGCATCCTGTCTCATCTCTCTGTTATTCTACCCCATTTTGTCTCTCCTACTCTTTTTTGAACCTTGTATTATCTGGCCTGCTCACTTACTGTACCCCGTCTTATCTCGGCAATTCAGTTATTCCTTCCTGTCGTCTCTCTCATATTCATTTATTGCATCCTGTCCTCTCTCTCTTCCTCCTTCCCTCCCTCACTGTCACCTCTCATTTACTGCATCTTGTCTCGCCTCTCCCACATCCTTTCTTATCTCTCTGTTTCAGTTCCTCCTGTCTTATCTCTTCCATTCAGTTATTCTATCCTATCTTCTCTCTCCTGTTATTATATCCTGTCTTCTCTCTCTCCTTCTCATTTATTGCATCCTTAAGAAAGAGATAAGGATATGTCCTCTTCAACTACAGCATCCTGTCTTATTTCTTCTTTTTACTCCACCCTGTCTTATCCTTCATGGTCAGTTGTTGTATCCTGTCTTATGTCTCCTGCTCAGCTGATGCACTCTGCCTTCTCTCCTCTTACATTACTGCATCCTGTCTTATTTCTTTTGTTATTCAAAGCAAGGCCATATTTTAGATTGTTCATTTTTTTAAAGAAAAATAGTTGCATTTATCCACTTTTTACTTCTGAATTTCCCCTAACTGCAACAGATATTTAAGAAAAATAAAAAACTTATGCTAAGTGAAACAAGCCAGACACAGAGGGCCATATGTTATATAATTTCATTTATATGAAATACCCAGAATAGGCAAATGTATGGAGACATGAAGATTATTCATTGCCTGGGAGTGAGAGTGAGGAATAGGGAATGGGGACTGACTGCTAAGGCATGTGAAATTTCTTTTTACAGGGGACAAAAATGTTCTAAAATTAGATATGGCAATGCTTTCACAACCCCATGAATATACTAAAAACACACTGAACTGTACACTAGAAAGAGTAAATTGTATAGTATGTGAATTACATCTCAGTAAAGATGTTTTTTCCTTAAAAAGTAAGAGAAGAAAAACAATAGTTTTTTTTACAGCTTTCTCTTGGTTTCAACATCTTTAAGACCAATAGGCAGCTGTATGCACGGTACAATTTATAGAAATCCAAAATATTCACAAACAATAAGTATATGAAAACTAAAACATTTACTACATTTTCCCAACACAACTTCCTCTTATTTCTTCACAATTCTCTCTCATTGATATCAATGTCTTGGCACTTCCTTTCTGGACTAAAAGTATTTTAGTACACACCTAAAACTTGAACAGAAAAATAAAAATCCTAACATAAAAGGCCTCCTTTTGAAGCAAGATGCCCAAGTGTATTTTGCTATCTAACTGGAACTAAGAAAGAAGAGAGAATTCAAGGTAAAATTAAAATTAAATTTGCTGATTTGCAGCTACAATAACTTGAACATGGTCCAAGTCATCATTCTATTCCACCTACATTGTTGCAATGGCCTGCTGCCTCCCCTTGGCTTCCCCTTGCTGCCTACAATCTATGTTCAGCACAGGAATCAGAGTGGTTCTTCTAAATCTTCAGTCAGATTACATTGCTTCACTTCCTAAAATTCTCCTATGGCTTTCTACCTCATTCAGATTAAAAACCAAAATCCCTAATACTGTCCCACAAGATCTTACATTATCTGACACTCCCTACCTCATTTCCTCCCACTCTCCCCCTGTAACAGGCTTCCTTGCTTCTCCTTGAATACTTTAGGTTTACTACTGCCTCAGGGCCTTTGCAGTTTCTGTTCCCTCTGTCCAAAACACTTCCCTTCTAACTATCCATATTGCTTACGCCTTCACTTCCCTCAAACTTCTACTCAAATGTCACCTTAATACAGAAGCTTTGCTAGATCACCCACCATGTGTAATACTCCCTTTCCCCCATACTCTGCTTTATTATTCTTTTTAGCACTTAATACCATTTGGCGTATTATAAGTTGCCTTGTTTATTTGCTTGTGTACGTCCACTCCTCGTTGAATGAAACCGCCACGAGAGCATGGGCTTTGCCAGTTTTTGTAGTAACCCTGTGCTGGAACAGTGGCTGACACAGTGGACATGCAATAAACATGCGGAACCTACAAGTGAGCAAACGACTGCACCCACACATTGGAACAGAGAATTCCACAGAGTGTAATGAACAGCTGACTTAAAAATGAACACAACTTATTTTCAATAATGATGACCCATTGGATTCCTAAAGAAATTTAAAAGAAGACAACCAACCACCTGACTTGCTGAATCTCAAGGGGTTTTACTGAGATCATGCTGCCATGCTGGACCCCACAGAAGCTAAGACATAAACATCTCCAACCTAGCTCCTAACTGTAGGATTACAAATTTTATGTAAGAAAAACATAACAACAAACATGACAACATAAAAAGCTTAACAAAAATAATCTCGTTCACTGACATTTCATAACCACCAACTATCTTCAGCCCTTTTCTACCACTTCAGTTCCCTGGGGACATTCGGGAGATCCAAATGTCACTGTGACCTTCACCTCTGAGAAATGTCTGCTTCAGCAGCCCCTGGTGACACTGTTCTAAGCATTTTATGTATTTACGTATGACATCTGTATGTATGTAAGCGTATGTATCCGTACATGTTAAGTGAGATTATATATGATAGACTCTCCATTTATGATACAGTAATATAATCATCTATAATACATGTATTACTTATGCAAGTATATGTACAGATTACTTATATAATCTAATTAATTCATACAGGTCTGTAAGGTGAAGGAAATACTAGGTTTTCACCAGATTTATGTTTTAATAGATAAAGAAGTGCAAAATCAGTCTGTAATATTTCCAATTCTTCGAGGACAGTGTGGGGAAATGCTAGAGAGAAGTTTTTATCTAGACTGCTTAAATATAGCATTCTAAACCACTCTCCTAATTTAGACCGAAGCCATCCTGCCCACCCACAGTCATGAAGAACCACACAAATAACAAGAAAGCTTAGTATTAATTTACTGTATTTCTTATTTAGTCGATCCTTTGAGAAGCAAGAGTAGGGAAACACCTGACTCTCATTCAGCACTGCTGCTCCTCTCTCCTTACCCAAGGTCTGCAAGGTTCCCTGACCCACTCCTGGTGGTCCTTGCCAGTCTCCACTAGAATATCACTGTCTTGTTTTAGACCTTTTAAGAACTGATGATCAGTCTACCTGCAACTAGTCAAAGCTCTGACTTTTAGGTAGAGAACCCCCATTAGCTATATCTGTATAACAACCTATGTGTCTTAGTCTCACCCGTACTTTCTTCTTTTATCTTTCAGTTCCAAAACTAGTACATGTGTTTGATAATATTTATGTCTATAATTTAGATATTAAGTTCCAAAAGAAATAAAAATAATTGAGTTGTGAAAATCTTAAATTAGAGAAAAATCAGAAGACATCTCTTTCTGGCTTAGAGCCTAATGTTCTGGGTAAGTCATCAGAATGTGTGGATCATTTCCATGGGGTGAGGAGCCTGACCGCCTACTCCACAGCACTGTATCAAAAGAAATAAAAAGTATAAAAGATTCAATCTGTCAATTTATGAAAGAGAAATTCTAAGTTAATAAGATGTCTAAACACAGTGATCACATTAACCAGTAATCTAAGCTAGCATTTGATAGCCAAAAATATCACACTGGATTCTTAGTGACACACTTAGAGTAGATAGATTTCCTGTCACATTCAGCAATAGCTGTGTGTGTTGCAAAACTGCCGAAACCCACTTTACAAGAATCATAGGCATATGGGAGAGCCCACTCATGTTCTCAATCCACAAAGAGAGTCTGTGGATACCATGTCTCTCCCCCCACCTTAAATAAAAATATGTATTACCCACCTCATTACAGCTACAGCTAGTCATGAGGATTTGCTCGTGAACTAGGAAGATGTGTTTATGTCTCCTTCCATTATGCAGTGGAAATATGCAGGGAACATCACACAGCATCCTGTTGTCCCCTCAGTGCAAACATGCGAGCTGAAGACAGCCATGCCAAGTCCTCCAGAAAAGGAACAGAAGTGCTCACAACTGTTCTAACCCCTTTACGACTCCCCCACTGGACTATCACTGCTGCCTAATCTGAGAATTCACTTTCTCCTTCATGTCATGCTCTCAGACTTTAAAAGATTCTGTCGCCAGTGTTTCTAAAATCCGGACCTGTGCCAGGAATTTTCTGCTTTAATATCCATCACTCAGTGCTTCCAATCACAGCGTCAGATCTAAAGTTCATCCCAGCTCCTTAATGGCTTTAAGCGCTAAAAAATCAATTAGTTTCTGTCGGACCAATTTTATAGGCAAGAGAATAAGCAGGAACCTGGCTGTGAATTCCATGATGAATGATGCAACAGCAAAGCTGGAGAAACAGCCTTAGAAGCCCTGAATCCCCATCCCTATCACACGCCAACAAAGAACCCTAGATCATCCTCTGTCAAATTATTTATAGGTGTCAAGAAATATTTCTAATTATATCCATTCACAGCCACAGTCAGTGAATATTGTGCAAAGAGATTGCCAAAAAAGGTTTTGCCAAGTAGGTTCCCAGCTGGGACAGCTGAGATGGCTGCTGTGTTTGCAAAATGGTCTCTATAAAAGTGGAGCTGAGATGCCTCAGTCCTGTCCTTCCTCAAAATTCTTTAAGGTATGTATACGTGGAAGAACACATGGCTAGTCTTACATTCCTGATGAAAAACGGTTATTCACTTAAGGGAAATGGCTACTGTTTCCCAAATTTTAATTTTTTCTTGCCAACATTCCTAAGGATGATATCGTACACAATATAGTTACTAGTATTTTGGGATTAAATGGGGAAAAAAATTATAAGAATCCACATTCTCTTGTTTGTTTTTTCTTTCAACAGTAGTTGTCTGCTTTGAGCCTGCCACCTTCCGCACCTGGGAGCACAGGAGGTAAGAGTAATTTATTATTACACTATGAAGAGCAGAGCCTTCTATACAGCTACGTCTCAGAGAGCTGCACTCTGATATCCTAGTTTAGCGTTGGGAATAGGATAGAAGGAGCAGATCATCTTTTAAAATGGCTTCTCACAAAATTTTGACTTTACAGACCATTTCACCACAGAAAACCTAATGACTCTTCTCTTGCACATTATTAGAATTTCAGAAAGAATGCAATGATCATGTGTAATATTTAATATGAACTATTACTGCAACTTACCCAATGCGGATATACCAGAGAAATGGAATGATAAAATCAACAATGTGTTGATCTGGAAATCAAAATTTCTAGGTGCCAATCCAGGCTTTTCGTTGACCCTAGCTGCCTGGGTCAAGCCAACTGGCTCTTATGTACGTTGAAATACAGTGCGTTGCAGTGGAATTGGCACTGAACTTGGACTTAAGAGAATAGGGCTCATGTCCCATACTACTATTTACATTTTTCTAACACTGAATGGCCCTTCACCTTTCTAACCCTCATGTTGCTCATAAGCAAAACAAGGAAGCTGAACTTCACTACTAAGGTTCTTTGAGCTCTTGCAATCTACGGCCTAAGTCAGTGGTTTCCAAGGACTACTCCATAGAATCAAAAAATTTAATGGACCTCCCCCAACTCCATGTGCTGCAACCTGTACTTTTAGTATCATATAAGGAATATACGTGATGATGAACACCTACTATACACTTAATAATTCTTTGCAATGAGTATATATTTAATATGACAGCTATACTCATTAAAAGAGAAAACATAGTTTGGGAATGTTGCTTGTCCCACCTTGAGGCCACTATTACTGTGCAGCTGGATTCAAGGACCCCGAGGATCCCTGGGGATTTGTGACCCACAAGTTGGGAAATGACAGATCTCAGACCTGAGACGGGAAGGGTGGCACCGTTTCCATGTTTTGTGGATAGACTGTATCACAGAAATCTCTACAAGGCAGTATGTTGTTAATTCAAAATTGCCAAGAATAAAAACACAGAAACAAACAAAAATTTCATTTATCCTTCCAAGAAAAAGCCCTAACAGTAAATGTTCCAATATCTAAAGTTCAATACCATCAAAAGACTTTTACAGGTACAAGCTAGATCGATTTCAGAGATACAGTATGTGGCAAACTCTCTAACACTCTAAACAGAGAGGAAGCGTGATGCTGATGATTAAAGAGCAAGACATCTTCTGGAAAACCTGCAAGAGGCCAGGGCTGCTGTTCTCGTTGCTGTTGGCAACCAGGACCCAGCTTTCCACCTTCGTTAACTCTGGTCACTCATCAGGGCAAGAGGATTTATTTTCTCAAAATTAATTTGTCAGTGGAAAAAAATTTTAAGTCCATTTTGGCGTGACGCTCTATACTGGCTGTCCATTTCAAAACAGACATTTAAAGGACTGGTATTTTTTTGAAAAAAGAGGATGGGGTAAGATATATATCTATATCTATATTTATATCTATAAAATAGCTAAAAGAAGAATTAGATAAAAACAACTAGCAGGCCGATATCTAGCTTTAAAAAAAGAAAATTATACACCAAAAATATATAATCACTATGAAATTTAATTAAGAATTCAGATTCTTAATTAAATGTTAAGATGTTAGAAGTTATCTTTCGTTTAGATAATCTACTGACTTTCAGAAATTTTGAGAACTGATAAAAAAGACTTACTTTTGTTGAGGACAAAACCGTCTGTTGCATTTTTGGCTTTCACTGTACTGACTTCTCCCTTTACTTACTGGGTACTTGTTACTTAACTAGGAGTTTCTTTGTGCTCATCAGGTGTTTTCAACCTGGACTTTTGGTCCTACAAAAAACAGATTTAACTTTTCATACATCCCATTTTAATAATTTTTACACCCAATTAACAACTCCTATTTAAGTAATTTGAGGAGGAGGAAAATTTCCCTAAATATCTGAGTTTTTAAAACAGGTTCATTTAGATTAAAACACCATTGGAAACAATTATGTTCATTTCTTTTAACATCATAATGTCAAAAAAAAAAAAAAAAGGCAGGGGGTTGGAAAAACGAAAGGGAAAAAAGAGAAGAAGAAAAGATTATGAACACATTTGGGATGTTGCTGATTGAAACATTAGTTTCTCCACAATTCTCAACTAAGGCTGAAAGTATCAGGGATGGATTGGAGGCTTAGATATCGCACATATTAAGTTAACAACGTAAGACCTTCAAATCAACGATGTGCTCTATCAGCACCTGGCAGAGTACACACGCGTGATCCCTAAAGGCAGGGTGAGGAACGGCGTGGCCACTAAAGCACTGACTGAAGAGCAAAAGGACAACCCACGCCCTGGCTCACCATCCAGCGCTCTTTCTCCCTCAGGTACATCGGTGCCCTGCTGCCATCAGTAATCTGCAGCCATGAGTTCAGATCAGGAAATGGCTGTCTTTGGGGAGGCTGCTCCTTACCTCCGAAAGTCTGAAAAGGAGCGCATCGAGGCCCAGAATAAGCCTTTTGATGCCAAGACATCAGTCTTTGTGGTGGACCCCAAGGAGTCCTTTGTGAAAGCGACCGTGCAGAGCAGGGAAGGGGGGAAGGTGACAGCCAAGACTGAAGCTGGAGCGGTAAGTAAACCATCTGCAGGCGATGAGACAGGGCCTCATCTTCAGGTAAGGGAGCTGACACATAGTTTTTTGACCTGGCTTCTCTTTCTTGACTTGACAGACAGTAACTGTGAAAGAAGACCAAGTCTTCCCCATGAACCCTCCGAAATATGACAAGATCGAGGACATGGCCATGATGACCCACCTGCACGAGCCCGCGGTGCTGTACAACCTCAAAGAGCGTTACGCAGCCTGGATGATCTACGTGAGTTCATTCTCATGGACTTCTTCTGCTCATGCACGTCGCTCATATTTTGAAAAACAGCACATTCCTAAGGTCCCCATGAAATAATTAATTTCTTTTCTATTTCTTTTGGTGCAGACCTACTCAGGCCTGTTCTGCGTCACTGTCAACCCCTACAAGTGGCTGCCAGTGTACAACGCAGAGGTGGTGGCTGCCTACCGAGGCAAAAAGCGCCAGGAGGCCCCGCCCCACATCTTCTCCATCTCTGACAACGCCTATCAGTTCATGCTGACTGGTGAGTGGTTCAAATATTTTCCATATGAATTATTTTACCACCTATAATCACAAAATGGTAAAGCAAAAAAGGGCTTTGGAAATAATTGAATCCAACCTCCCAGTAGCACAGAAGAGGGGACAAAACAACAGTGAGGTCCACACTGTCAAGCGGGAACTAACATTCAGTTCTTCTGATTCCACCCCCATGACTCCACCAGACCACGTACTGCTCCATCCTACTAAGTGTGACTCGCTGATAGTCTCTTTGCTTGGAAATTCATGATTTTAAACATTTAATTAACAAAAACAAGCTGAAGTGTATTGTCTGAATAGAAATGAAAAATACATGTTCAACATTTTAGTACCTAAGTGTCCTGTTGATTGCAACCTGGATACTTTTAAGAGTACTGTTACATCTTTAAAGTCGTCAGAAACCATCTCAGAGACAATATCCTCTCTCTGATGAAAGTGATATTTTGGGGCTACATGCATACAAACGGAAATTGTTACTGTTCCCCTATTAAAGAACTTAATTCTGATACAGGCACTATCTCTCACCTGATCTTTATTTGACCCAATGGCATTTTTGGGGAAGGCTGATCAGAGTTAGGGTTGCAGTCAATGGCCCTGAGATACAAGTGAGTACATGTGTATATGCGTGCGCATGTGTGTATCTGCGATATGAATTGAACTTTGGTCTGATTAACACTACTTTAAACTATAAAATAGAGTCTAAGTCTTAGCATATTATGTATTTTTCAGTTATATGCATCCGTCAGCAGACAGCCTGAAATCTACAGATGACAAGTAGGGAATGTGGCTCTGTAAAGTTGCTTTTTTTTTTTTTTTTTTTTATCAAAAGGACACACTTCCAGTGGTGCCTAAGTTTAAAATATGACAATATTTTAATGTCTCTCTTTCCCAACTTGAGACTTAAAAATAATATCACATATAGCTTTATAATAATATATTGAAAAACTCCATTGAACTAGACACACACGATGCTCTCAGTGTCTACCTAAAGAAAGGTTCTTTGTGTAATGATATAAATGTTGACTGTCCACTATTTTTCTTCCAGATCGGGAGAATCAGTCTATCTTAATCACGTATGTATTAATATTATGAGACTTATTCCTATTTTACTCACACTGGGAAAATGACAAACCAAAACAAGAAATTGCTTCATGCCCCCATACTAAACCAACAGCATGATCAGCCTGCAATTAGATATTATAAAGTTTAGGTTACATCTGAATGCAAAAGAACAATGTCCCAATTTAAATCATTTGCTAGTCCAGTACTGAAAGTTCCAGAATGTTCCGGCAAGTTGGAGATGTAAACCACCACATCCTCACACGGCCAGAACCCGTTACCGGGAAGCGAGCACACACAGCTTCCGACGGTTGGGAGTTTGACAACGTTGCCAGTGTTTCATTTGCAAGGTCTACTGGGGAATGCTTATTCCTTCAAAGACCTCACTTGGGAATGTCTTTAGCCTAAGGAAGCTGACAGACACATCATTATTTCAGAGAGTTTTGCACTAATTGCTTCATTTATTACATAGTGATTGAGTGGGTACTTCTTGGACACTCAAGTCCCGGGCTAAGCCCCTAGAAGAGAGTCTCGCATATTTTAAGCGCTCAAGAAATAAGCGTTACATGATTACTGAATGAATGTCTCAGCTTCTGTTGAGTGCAAAGCACCAGAAACACCATGAGCTACATGTTAGATGAAGAGAAAGACCTAGGAGACTCTGACAAGAAATATAAAGCAGGCAAATAAGGCAGTGAATGCAGATGAAAGTCGTTTCATTTGTCACAAGAGCTTAATCTCTCACACATATTGGATCACTGTCTGACAGCGGGGAGTCCGGGGCTGGGAAGACTGTGAACACGAAGCGCGTCATCCAGTACTTTGCAACAATTGCGGTGACTGGGGAGAAGAGGAAGGAGGAACCTACTAGTGGCAAAATGCAGGTGGGTCTGGCCGCCGTGTCAGAATCTGGGCTGGCAGGTGAGAAACTCCTGAGCCCCACAAGTGAGGACCGCTCTTGCCTTCTTGCCTTTGCAGGGGACCCTGGAAGATCAAATCATCAGTGCCAACCCCCTACTGGAGGCCTTTGGCAACGCCAAGACCGTGAGGAATGACAACTCCTCTCGCTTTGTAAGTCTCTAGGTCACAGAAAGGCTTTCTCAGCCCTTCAGTGCCAAACGAGGCATGTCTCAGTTATCATTTCAGTCTCTTCTTACTTCTGTGCCTCCAGTTTTGTATATAACATCACCCTTTTCACTTGCAAGGGTAAATTCATCAGGATCCACTTCGGTACCACAGGGAAACTGGCTTCTGCTGATATTGAAACATGTGAGTAACAGGACCCCCTAAGTAGAATCCAAGAACGGCAAATGATGGTTTGGAGGAACATTCTACAGCTCCTGCTGAGCCTGGAGCCTGTGAGACATCAGTCTGCTGCCAAGCACACCCGTGGTTAATGCCAGTCTCAACCACAGCCCGCAGCGGGCTTTATCCCCCCCCACCCCCCCGCCCCAGTCATGAGCTAACGGTTCTGGAGAAACCGCCAGGGCTCGTGGGGCTTGTCTGAAGTAGTCCAGCCTCAGAACAAATTTCAAATTTTTCTCGGGAAAAGCTAAGACTAGAAGTATATCTGTTTCCTATGGGTTCAGTGTATGTGATTTCTTCCTAGTACGAGCCTTCATAAACATGCTCTTAGTAACCCCTCTGGTATAAAGTGAGAAGAGACCCAGGAGAGGACCGAGTTATCAAGGATCAGGTATATTCCAAATGTCAAGGACCTTCTGTGTGAGAATGAATACGTCCTGGGCCAGGCAACTTTAGTTCCCTTCTAGAGGTAGTAAGAGCAACCGCGCGGCGTTTGCAGAGTCGTAACGTGGACTATCTACCTCGTGGGGACGTTCAGCTGGAATCTCAAGCATGCCAAGGAGATTTAGCTAGAGACCCACGGTTCCAAAATCACTCCAGGAACTTTATACTTTTTTCACCTACGCCAACGCCTGCTTTCCACCGCAGATCTCCTGGAAAAGTCTAGAGTCACTTTCCAGCTAAAGGCAGAAAGAAGCTACCATATTTTTTACCAGATCATGTCTAACAAGAAGCCAGATCTAATTGGTAAGAGCTTAAATTTGTAAGTTAGAAGCTAATTGTTCTATTAGCATCTTCTAAGGTGAAACATATACACCGAATTTTCCACGTACACAGAAATGCTCCTGATCACCACCAACCCGTACGACTACGCCTACGTCAGTCAAGGGGAGATCTCAGTCCCCAGCATTGATGACCAAGAAGAGCTGATGGCCACAGACGTAAGTTACACGTGCAGTTTTTAAAAAACAATTCCTTACATTTGGGCATGACGATGACAACCTGCTGTAGGTGTGATTAAGGACATAATACAAATGCTCCTAAATAAGTTGGTGCCTTCTGCCCAACTTCTGTCCTCTCATCTCTCCTGGCAGAGCGCCATCGACATCCTGGGCTTCACTGCGGATGAAAGGGTCGCCATCTACAAGCTCACAGGGGCAGTAATGCACTACGGGAACTTGAAATTCAAGCAAAAGCAGCGAGAGGAGCAGGCTGAGCCAGATGGCACTGAAGGTACCTGGTGAACCTCTATCTGGGCTAAATTAGAGAATACAGGCAAATAAGCCCATTCGAAACTCATGTCTCCTCTACAGCTGAGCTTCGGATGCATATACACAAATCTACCCCCACACAGTATGATTCACTCCTTACTCTGTCCCTATCAACTGTGAGGCCACAGTATGTCATGCTGGATACTCGAATTGTGTCTCTGCAGTTGCTGACAAGGCTGCCTATCTCCAGGGTCTGAACTCTGCTGACCTGCTTAAAGCCCTCTGCTTTCCCAGGGTCAAGGTTGGCAACGAGTACGTCACCAAAGGCCAGACTGTGCAGCAGGCAAGTGCATGACACTATGAATCACACACCCCCGACGTCCTCATGACATGTCTTCAATAACGCAGTGATCATTACTCTCTCTATGAAGGTGTACAACGCCGTGGGTGCTCTGGCCAAAGCTGTTTATGATAAGATGTTCCTGTGGATGGTCACCCGCATCAACCAGCAGCTGGACACCAAGCAGCCCCGGCAGTACTTCATCGGGGTCTTGGACATCGCTGGCTTTGAGATCTTTGATGTGAGTTAGCACAGATTTCGCAGGAGAAAAACTTAACAAATCTTACTTCCACGGTCTGTGTTACAAAAGGTCTATGAAAGACAGCTACACTACAAAGTAAACTGACACATGAAAGAAGATCAAAAGTCCACGAAAGGACGTGAATTTTAGGGCGAGACAGATCTGGGCTCAGATTCTACCTGTCAGTTCTGACCTGTGTGAACTTGGTTAATGGAAATGGTGTCCGACCCAAAGCTGGGCAAGTTCAACTACCATGTAAGACACCTAACACTCCAGGTAACACTCACTCCTGAGATCTTTCTACCGCTGGGTTTCTTAATTTCAAGACATGAGCACAGTCCCCAAGCACAGTCAGCATCTAGTAAATGATGAAGAAGGTGAAGAGGCAACAACGGCAGCAAACTGGCAGTGGGGAAACGATGACAAATGCAAAGAACAGTTCTGAGATTCCTACCTGCCCTGCCGTGTGCAGGTACGGAGGATGGAAACAGCATCATAAAGACACTCAAATTCCACTGCCCAGGACAGACTAAAGCCATATAGTTTAGGAAGAAGGTTACCAAAGTCCCCTTCCTGACAGTAGTGTCTCGGATGTGTCTGATCCAGAGGTCCCACGTCTTCCCCTTTCTCTATAAGTAGACTGATGGACACTGAATGAGATTGTCTGAGTTTTACGGACAAGAGCATTTCCAGAAATTTTCAAGCCGACACGGGAAAGAGAGAGAATCTGGTACCAAGACGGAACAGGAAGAGCAATCCACACGTTTTCAAATAAGAGAACTAACAACAGTGCAAGCTTGTAGACTCTGAGAGTTTTAAAATAACAGTTTTGCTGAGATAATCATTCACATACCGTACAGTTCACTTATTTAAATTTCTGAATTCAGAGGTTTTTGATATACTTACAGACCTGTGCAACCGTCACGACAACTGATTTTAGAACATTGTCATCCCTTCAATGAGAAATCCCTCCCCATTAAGCAGTCATTCTCCACTTCCCTCTCCCCCAGCCCCTAGAAACCACTAATTTCTTTTGTGTCTTTGCATTTGCCTATTCTGGACATTTCATATAAACGGAATCATATAATGCATGGCCTTTGAAGCTGCCTTCTTTCACTTAGCCTAATGTTTGCAAGGTTCATCCGTCCTGTACAACCTCTTTGACTTCTGTGTACGGTGATACCGCTTTCAGTCAAGAGCATTCCCAATCGTGTTTCTCCGCAGGTGGGCAGGTAGACTAGCCAAGCAAGAAAAGCCACGTTCAGAGAGAGGCTGTATCACAAGATGAACGGCAATTTGTGTTTTCTGCTTATTTAGTTCAACAGCCTGGAGCAGCTGTGCATCAACTTCACCAACGAGAAACTGCAACAGTTTTTCAACCACCACATGTTCGTGCTGGAGCAGGAGGAGTACAAGAAGGAGGGCATCGAGTGGGAGTTCATCGACTTTGGGATGGACCTGGCTGCCTGCATCGAGCTCATCGAGAAGGTTCGCTTCCCTTTTTCAGATTGCAGATCATACTGCTGACCACTATTTTTTTTTTTAATCATAAAACTTGGTATATTCTATGGTACAAGACTTCTACATATAAACAAAATCATGGAAAGTCCTTTTGCCAACCCTGAGGCAGCTATTCAGTGAAACGAGACTGGATCTCTTCTATCGAGTCCAGAACTCTGCATTTCCCTACAGTTTGCAATTCAACTTTACACTTAAACCATCTTTCCTTATGAAAGAGCTCAGAGGAGAGTACATTTTACTCCTTATTTCTTTGTCAGCCTTGGATTCATTACTCCTGGCATTTGCAATTTGAGTTTCTAGCACCTTAAAGCAGAGCCTCTGAATTAAGCCCAAGCCTCACCACAAGTACTTAAAATTGTATATATTTCACTAATCTCACCTACAGAGATATTTTTTTCCAAGTGCTTCTGACAAAACCAGTTAGTAACTCATACTTGTGGAAATACTGCTCTAAGGCCTTTGGGGCAAATATGCAAAGTATGCAGGAGCACACTCTTCGATTACCTTGATAGGAACAACATTAATATTTGTTAAATTAACAAAAGACTAAGTTTTCATTAACTGCTAGGAATTAAAGGACGAATTTACTCAAACAGGATCATAATGTTACATATTATTTCTATTGGCAGACAAAATTCAAATATCATCTTCTTTTTCATTCTCTCAGCCTATGGGCATCTTCTCCATCCTGGAAGAGGAGTGCATGTTCCCCAAGGCCACAGACATCTCCTTCAAGAACAAGCTCTATGAACAGCATCTTGGGAAGTCCAACAACTTCCAGAAGCCAAAGCCTGCCAAAGGCAAGCCCGAGGCCCACTTCTCCCTGATCCACTACGCGGGCACCGTGGACTACAACATTGTCGGCTGGCTGGACAAGAACAAGGACCCCCTGAATGAGACTGTGGTCGGGCTGTACCAGAAGTCCGCATTGAAGACTCTGGCTCTCCTCTTCGCTGCAGCTTCAGGCTCTGAAGGTCATTTTTAATATCATTAGCATGTTCCTAGAGTTTCTTCAGAGACAGGTATAGTTATAGCACAACCTAACATGAAAATACTGGCTAATATGGAGCTAATGAAAAGGTGTATATGTAGTAAGTGTGGCACAATCTTAAGATCACAGAGTTTTAAAGCTAAAATTGACACTGTGGATCTTTCTGTCCATGACTTAATTTCACCAATGAGGAAACAGAGGTTCAGAGAGGTGAGCACTCACTTGGGGTCACACAGCTCTTTTCTCCTGTTTTAACAGTATTAGGTCTCTCAAGGATCCAGCTAAGTTGGAAATGAGGAAATCCTTTGTCAGGGCACTAGTGCTTGAGAAACTGGAAGTTCTGTCCTCTTAAGACCCCTCAGAACAGGTGTGTAAGTAACAGAATAAAAGTACAGGCAATTAGGCAATGGGACTTCCCTGCAGGTAATCAGAGGCTCACCTACCTGGGACCAAGCACAGTCTTGCCTGTTCTTCAGGAAATGTTGCACTACGGAGGCATGACGACTCTGTCTCCTGGCACTTCCTTCAGGGGACAGACTGTTCACCTTGGAGTAGACGTGTCCCATCCCTTTCCCACATCTTCACTTTTTCACCCAGAGCTGTTTTGTTGTTGTTGTCCTGAATGCCTACTGTGTGAGCCAATGCTTATATTTTCTTAATCTATAGTTGAAGAGAAGATATGCAAAAATTAGGAAATGACACAAGTGGATGAGTGCAAATTTAAATTCCAAAGGGAATTCTGGCAGTTGTGATGTCTATGGATAGTACTTAAAAGCCTGTTAAAAATAATTTAAATTTTTCTATTTTATTTTTCAGAGGGTGGCGGTGGAAAGAAAGGTGGCAAGAAGAAGGGTTCTTCTTTCCAGACTGTGTCAGCTCTTTTCAGGGTACAGTATATTCTTGAATTCCAGAGGATTATTTTTGTAAAAATATGAAATGATTGTAACTTAAAATTTTTTTTAAGAAATCTTTGGTGAAACTGAAGAAAGTAGTGATGTACTAAAAAAAAAATCTGAAAAATTCCTTAGGAAAAATTAAACAGAAAGAAGACTCACAGTGTGTCTTTTCACATCAACCTCTCTGATAAATGAACCAATTGCTCTTTAAGCCCCAAATCTAAAAGATCCAGCATTAAGCAAATTTCACATGAAGTCAAACTCTCTCTGAAAAAGCAACCACTGTAGTCAGTTACATCTCCTTCATAGGTCCCAAGTCTCAGTATAAATTTTCTCTGATTGGCAGTGCTTGAGAAAAATAAACTAAAGTTGGTTGGTTTTGAGTAATCCATAATTTCCTATCCACTCTCCATGTGCATGATTTCTCTTGGCCAACATGCTTTGTTCCTCACTGAGATGGCTCATTAAAATGTGAAATGGGGGCACATTAATTACAGATCGACAGGGACTCTCGTGTAGATATAACTAGAAATTATTTTAAAACTTTTCACACGGTTTTATAGGAGAATTTAAATAAGCTGATGACCAACTTGAGGAGCACTCACCCCCACTTTGTACGCTGCATCATCCCCAATGAAACTAAAACTCCTGGTAAGACATTCCTGATATCCAAATAAGACTCCAGTGTGACTTCTCATTAGACTATTATTATATGGAAAACGTACCTCTTTTTTTAGGGGCCATGGAGCATGAACTGGTCCTGCACCAGCTGCGCTGTAATGGAGTGCTGGAGGGCATCCGCATCTGCAGGAAGGGCTTCCCCAGCAGGATCCTCTATGCAGACTTCAAACAGAGGTTTGTATCTCATTATTTTTCCTTTTCAATGTGTTTGTCTGTATGAAAACTGCCACATAGTTCAAATACTTTTTAAACTTTTCCTTGAAAAGTGAACTTCGATCACTTGAAAGGTTATCATAAAAGAAAGAAGGCTAGGTTTATATTATCCTAAGTTTTACATCATATCTTCTCAAGTTTTACAAAAGGCATTGTTTGATTGTTTTAATGGAATTATTTTTCTCCAAAACTCAATCCATTATTTTTTAAATGATAGCTACAAAGAGTTTCACCTTTATCTTCAGTGAAGAAAAACCACATTTTAGTATTTTTTTCATTCTGACAGATACAAGGTTCTAAATGCAAGTGCCATCCCAGACGGTCAGTTCATTGACAGCAAGAAGGCTTCCGAGAAGCTTCTGGGGTCTATCGACATTGACCACACCCAGTACAAATTTGGTCACACCAAGGTACTATCAACCCTAATTTCTATGTATCGCAATTCATCACCTTAGGGCTTTCTTATGAGTGGAAATCACACATTTAACTTGTTCTTTGGCAAGGTTTTCTTTAAAGCTGGCCTGTTGGGAGCTCTAGAGGAGATGCGAGATGAAAAGCTGGCTCAGCTCATCACACGCACTCAAGCCATGTGCAGAGGGTTCCTGATGAGGGTGGAGTTCAGGAAGATGATGGAGAGGAGGTGAGGAACCAAGGACAAGGCCTGCTTCTTCACATTTTCACAGCTGAATCCAATGCAGTTATTACTTTTGTTGAGGGATGGTCACTTTCCACACGTTTCTTCATTTGCATCTTTTTTCTTTCCTACAGAGAGTCCATCTTCTGTATCCAGTACAATATCCGTGCCTTCATGAATGTGAAGCACTGGCCCTGGATGAAGCTGTATTTCAAGATCAAGCCCCTCCTCAAGAGTGCAGAGGCAGAGAAGGAGATGGCCAACATGAAGGAAGAATTTGAGAAGACCAAAGAAGATCTCGCAAAGTCAGAGGCAAAGAGGAAAGAACTTGAAGAGAAAATGGTTACTCTGATGCAAGAGAAAAATGACTTACAACTCCAAGTTCAATCTGTGAGTATTATACATTGCACAGTTCAACCACATATCATCCAGCCACGAACTGGATATGAGAATTTTTTTAACTTAAGGTTTATAAATAAATGGTTTCCACTGAAACATGTGTTGTAATTGTTTAACTCAGACTGAAGAAGAACAGAAGCAGGATCACAAATCATACTCTGCTTATGTTCGACGCACATTCATACGTAGTTCAGTCATCAGTGAGCAAAGTCATAAAAATATCCATAAACATTTTCTTCCCTTAGACCCTTCTCTGAGATTTTATATTGTTTTCTTCTCAGTACATATTTTTTGTGTATAAAATAGTAGTTACGTTGTTTGTACCACTGCAGAAAAAAGGCTAAATTCATCTCCCCTCAACTGTGAGAATTAAAAGTGACTTTTCCCAAGTAGTAAAGGTACAGATTTTGCCAAAAGGCTAATTTTACTGACTTGATCTTCCACACATGAATATTTGGAGGAAATCTATTATTATACTTAATCAGCAAATTGCAATTACTAACATTTTGTCCACATAATTTTTAAAACTTGGTAAGTTAGCTGGCATATGTGCTGACCAAACTGGTTGAGTCACTGAAGTTTCTCCCTTTTAATAAGTTGTTGTGCATTTGCAGATATAGCTTAAAGAAATGAATACGTTTAATTTCTCGCTTTAGGAAGCAGATAGCTTGGCTGATGCAGAGGAAAGATGTGATCAGCTAATTAAAACCAAAATCCACCTGGAGGCCAAGATCAAGGAGGTGACTGAGAGAGCCGAGGATGAGGAAGAGATCAACGCTGAGCTGACGGCCAAGAAGAGGAAGCTGGAGGACGAATGCTCAGAGCTGAAGAAAGACATAGATGACCTTGAGCTGACACTGGCCAAGGTTGAGAAGGAGAAGCATGCCACAGAGAACAAGGTAAAAATCATGATTCACTTTAGTGTATTTACAAGTGCTAACTTGTTACTGATGTCTCTTAACTGAAAGTTTAATCTTAAAATTATTATATATGAAAGGACAATATTGTCATAATTATGGCATCTCTCTTTTCTTCACCATTCCTATCTATTTACTTTGCCCATTAGCGCCTATATTTTTCAGCTACATAGGCCTGGGTTACCTTTCAGTTTCCATTTTTCATATCAGGTTGAAGTTATCCTAATATTCATCAAGACAACAGGACATCATTAACATTCTTGTAATTTGTTTAAATCTAAAGGTGAAAAACCTCACAGAAGAGATGGCAGGACTGGATGAAACCATCGCAAAGCTGACCAAGGAGAAGAAGGCCCTCCAGGAGGCCCACCAGCAGACCCTGGATGACCTACAGGCAGAAGAGGACAAAGTCAACACCCTGACCAAAGCTAAAACCAAGCTAGAGCAGCAAGTGGATGACGTAAGTCTAGGATTATCAAGGAAATTATTTTCTTGAAAAGGAAGCTAAGCAATCCTTTTGACTTGACATTTATATTAAGCTTGAAGGGTCCTTGGAGCAAGAAAAGAAACTGCGCATGGACCTAGAGAGAGCCAAGAGGAAACTGGAGGGTGACCTAAAATTGGCCCAAGAATCCACAATGGATATAGAAAATGACAAACAGCAACTTGATGAGAAACTCAAAAAGTGAGTATGATAGAATTCAACTGTAACCTGCTTCTTGTCTGGGTCTCTAAAATATTACTTCATGGCACACAGAAGAAAAACAATGTCATCTTTGACTTTTGTCTGTAATGAAAATGGTACACTACTGACTTGTAAAGCATGTCCTACTCACGTCGTCAACACCAGCAGTATAAAGATAATCAATTACACAGAGGAAAGAAGACTGGTAGGAGGACGGACGGAGAGCTAACGTGTTGCTCTTCTAACAGGAAAGAATTTGAGATGAGCAATCTGCAAAGCAAGATTGAAGATGAACAGGCCCTTGCGATGCAGCTGCAGAAGAAGATCAAGGAGTTGCAGGTAAGTATGTGATTTCCATCAGTCTCATCCAAAATGACAAAAAAATTCCTACCACCAAGGAGCTCTTAACTTTGAGCCTTTCCCCATGCCAGGCCCGCATCGAGGAGCTGGAGGAGGAAATCGAGGCAGAGCGGGCCTCCCGGGCCAAAGCAGAGAAGCAGCGCTCTGACCTCACCCGGGAACTGGAGGAGATCAGCGAGCGGCTGGAAGAAGCCGGTGGGGCGACTTCAGCCCAGATCGAGATGAACAAGAAGCGGGAGGCCGAGTTCCAGAAAATGCGCCGGGACCTGGAGGAGGCCACCCTGCAGCACGAGGCCACGGCGGCCGCGCTGAGGAAGAAGCACGCGGACAGCGTGGCCGAGCTGGGGGAGCAGATCGACAACCTGCAGAGGGTCAAGCAGAAGCTGGAGAAGGAGAAGAGTGAGCTGAAGATGGAGATTGACGACTTGGCCAGCAACATGGAGACCGTCTCCAAAGCCAAGGTCTGTACTAACTTGTCCCCTTTCATCTTTATTTTCAACAACTCAAAATGATTGAGTTTTACATGATTATACCTAATCTAAGTGTTCAAACTTAAAGTGCTAATTCAAACTTTGAAATTATTCTTAACTATCACTATGTTGAACTGAATCATTTCAGTCTGCATACCTTCTTTGTAGAAATCCCTTTAAACTTTGTCACTATTACCGTGAAAGGCAATTACAGAAAAGAAGTATCTAAAACACATACTCTGTATAATGCAGAATTTAAACAATGTTCTGGTTTTCCAAAAGAAAAATCTGATTTTCACAATAACGTATTTATTCATTTGGCCTAAATTATGTGCCTCTACAGCCAAGGCACCTTACAGGGCTCTGAAGCAGACAGCAAACTAAACAAAGTCTAGCCCCTTTCCACCAGTTGTCATAGATCTCCAAATCTCAGACTTAGAAAGAGAAGCAGATCATCTTTTCCTGTTTTCTACTTCCCACCACAGGGAAACCTGGAGAAGATGTGCCACACACTAGAGGACCAGCTTAGTGAAGTGAAAACCAAAGAAGAGGAGCACCAGCGATTAATCAACGAACTGTCAGCCCAGAAGGCACGTTTACACACAGAATCCGGTCAGTAAACGTGGAGCTGTGAGGAACGAGATGCGAGCCTCCACCCGTGTAGACCTATCAAACACAAATCCCTTCTTTGGCCTTATACAGCCATCTATCATTGATCTGTTATTTCTCCATCCTTTTATTGTGAGATGGTACAATGAGTATAAGCTATAATTGGGGGAAAAAAAAATTAAGCTCCTTGAGGTGTAGAGATTTTTGTTGTATCAGCATTACTCAACACCCCCCTCCCCCACCCAAATCTCTGACTACAAAGACAGCTCCCACATTTTTGAAAAAACAAGAAATAAATTTCTCAACAGCATCAGACCTCTTGTTATTCTCCTTCTCGTATGAAATTGAAGTAAGAGAGTTATGATATTATTTCACTCTTTAAACTACTCTTCATCTAGACCACATAACTAAATCACTATATGTTTTAAGGTGAATTTGCACGACAGCTAGATGAGAAGGAAACTCTGGTGTCTCAGCTATCCAGAGGCAAACAAGCATTTACGCAACAGATTGAGGAATTAAAGAGGCAGCTAGAAGAGGAGATTAAGGTGAGGATTCTCCAGCTGGTATTTTCAATCACTTGAACTTGGCAGCATGACACACTATTGAACTTCACATAGAGAATACCAATGATCAGAACATAAACTTACGTTGTGCACTTTTTGGTTGGTCCAGGCCAAGAGTGCTCTGGCCCACGCCCTACAGTCGGCCCGGCACGACTGTGACCTGCTGCGGGAACAGTACGAGGAGGAGCAGGAAGCCAAGGCCGAGCTGCAGAGGTCAATGTCCAAGGCCAACAGTGAGGTTGCCCAGTGGAGGACCAAATATGAGACGGACGCCATCCAGCGCACGGAGGAGCTGGAGGAGGCCAAGTAAGGGCTCTTAGTTAGGGGGACAGAAAGAAGTAAAAGTTTAAAAACAATGAAGGAAAAATTACAGAGACTATTCCATGGAGACAGACGAAGGATTTCAGCCTGTTTGATTATAGAGTGGTGAATTCCACCACATTTTCCTTCTGACAGCCTAATTTATGTCCACTAAAGAATGGGCCAGGACCAGAGCCCTCTCTCCATTCTGGCCTATTCCAAAAGCATCTTAAGTTTTTTTCCACCAAAATGAATTAATAATTACCAGCATATTCATCATGAATTAAGTAAATTAATTTCCTTTAATATAAAGAGAAACAGACATCAACACTTATCTGGTACATTGTTATGAGTATGATAAATAATAATAATCAGTTTTTCCTAACCTGGAGTATTAGAAGTTCAGAACGGGGCTATCATACTCTGTCATCACTTACCTGACAGCTAATCACACACACTGTTTGTGGAATTAAACTCATGGGAGTTCCACATGGAAGGAAAATAATCATTTTATTCTCAGCAAAGGAAGTTTCCCTAAATCTGATTTACCGCAGTGGTTGTTGGAATCAGACAGAATGACGGGCTTGACAAGCATTCGCAGAAGGAGCACCCCGGACACAAGCATGTGGGCTGGTGAAGGGGGCAGTAAGACTTCGGAGGGTATCTGAGAAGGGTAATAATGGAATAATATTTATTATCAGGGGTGACCAAGCCCAGAAAGTTATTAATTGTATGACACTGAACACATCTCTCTGGGCCACAGTTTCCTCACTGGTAAAGAGGACCGTGCTAGAAAATGTTTAAGGATCCTATTCAATGTTAAGCTTCTTCAGTGATACGCCTCCTGTTCACGGGTGTCACTTCTTCCACCTTCACGTCCGCACATTGCTCACTCTGCTAAGATGTTTCTTCATAACCTCCATGCCTCATATCACCACCACCACCAAACACAAACAAAAACGGTCTCATAAATTTGTTTGACAACCCCCAAGATAAAGGCGAATTCACCAGGAAAAATAGAATTCCAGAAGAGAGAAAATGGGTGCTGAGGATATTTTAAAAAATCATAACAACTTGTAGACAAAGGAGCAAGAAATCTTGGGGAAGATACACTTTCCTCATCAGCAGCTTTAGAAAGTTCACTGTGGTAACTTTGACTCTGCTCTTGGTCACTCACACTGACCAACTTTTCAGGAAGAAGCTGGCCCAGCGTCTGCAGGATGCTGAAGAACATGTGGAAGCCGTCAATGCCAAGTGCGCCTCCCTTGAGAAGACCAAGCAGCGGCTCCAGAACGAAGTGGAGGACCTCATGCTGGATGTGGAGAGGTCTAACGCGGCCTGCGCGGCCCTCGATAAGAAGCAAAGGAACTTTGACAAGGTAGCTCCCAGTGAGCAGATTCCCATGGGGACACTGACATGATTCTCGATTACAGAGGCTTAGTCCCGGTGTACTTCCAGGTCCTATCAGAATGGAAACAGAAGTATGAGGAAACTCAGGCTGAACTTGAGGCCTCCCAGAAGGAGTCCCGTTCTCTCAGTAATGAGCTGTTCAAGGTCAAGAATGCCTACGAGGAGTCCCTAGATCAACTTGAGACGCTAAAGAGAGAAAATAAGAACTTGCAGCGTGAGTCTTTGTAATCACTGTATTTCAAAAATGGTGGGTAGGGATCTTAACAATTTTTCATTTTTCTTAACTGAATTTGGTATTTTATTATTAAACTACAGAGGAGATTTCTGACATGACCGAGCAAATAGCAGAGGGAGGAAAGCATATCCATGAACTGGAGAAAGTAAAGAAACAAATAGATCAAGAGAAAGGTGAACTACAGGCTGCTCTAGAGGAAGCAGAGGTATGTGTTTCATTGGCTCACCTATGCATTATAATATAAATTGAAAAATGAATAGCAACTGACATTTATTATGTTGCAAACTTTCAGGAGATAACTCATGTTATTTAGTAAAAAATACTGAATTATACCTTGGGAATGTAGAACTAACAGGCTAAACTAAGATATATGGAAGTCTGAGTTTTTCTAATGCCTTCTTGAGAAAATCATCATAATGTGCAAAAAAAAAAAAAAAGCCCTTTAGGTAATTTAAATGTTGCTTTTTTAAAAGGCATCTCTTGAGCATGAAGAAGGCAAAATCCTTCGCATCCAACTTGAGTTAAATCAGGTGAAATCTGAGATTGACCGGAAAATTGCTGAAAAAGATGAAGAAATTGACCAGCTAAAGAGGAACCATCTCAGAGTCGTGGAGTCAATGCAGAGCACCCTTGATGCTGAGATCAGGAGCAGGAATGATGCCCTGAGAATCAAGAAGAAGATGGAGGGAGACCTCAATGAAATGGAAATTCAGCTGAATCACGCCAACCGCCAGGCTACTGAGGCAATAAAGAATCTTAGAAACACACAAGGAATACTGAAGGTAAACCGGGATAAACAAATGTGGTAATACACAATCTGGGAGTAATTGTGTAGCTCTAATTTTAATATTTTAGAAGGACTATATGCCATAAATCACTTAAATAATATAGTAATCAGTTGGAAATTTTATGTACACTGCTGAAAAATAGTTAAATTCTTGAAAGTCCAAACAGAAATTACTTTGTCAACTGAAAAGAAGACAAAGTGGTGAGGGATTGGGAGGCACAGGAAGTGATGAGTTTATCTAAATGCCACCACATAAATCACTTCATTTATGTGGTCTGTATGTGTTTAATGTAGATAAATATATGTATATTTAATATGTATATCTGTATTTGATTAACACGATTAGGTTATCTCATCTCTAAGGATACTTTCCTAATCCAAAATTTTGTAGCTTTAGTCATGGTATTTTTTTCATGATTCAGGATGTAAGATAATGTAACATTATGTTCTTTTGAATAGAATTGCTACTGAAGGCTACAAAGACTTGGAGATTTTTTCCTACCTAAACATACTCTAGGTTGTTAAGATCAGCGTGTGTACATGACCCTAAATTTGTATTTGCTTTAATTGGAGCATGAGTAAGAGTCATTTTCTCTTTCCATGTAGGACACTCAGCTCCATCTGGATGATGCCATCAGAGGTCAGGATGACCTTAAGGAACAGCTGGCCATGGTTGAGCGTAGAGCCAACCTGATGCAGGCTGAGACTGAAGAGCTGAGGGCGTCACTGGAACAAACAGAGAGGAGCAGGCGAGTGGCAGAGCAAGAGCTTCTGGATGCCAGTGAGCGTGTGCAGCTCCTGCACACACAGGTAAGGTTTACGACTATGGTTGAGCAAATGCACTCCCTGAAGCTGAGGACAACTGAAGAGGATAAGTCTATTATACAGTAAGGAGTAACCTTGGCAAGTGTCCCTCCCAGGAGTTCTGGAAAATGTCCATCAGTAAATGTGCACTGGGACCCAGCTGGTTCACAAGTGTATATATGGACTGGCATAATCATGTTAATTTGAAATTAGAGTTCTAAAAACTTTTGTAATAAAAAACACAGAAGACCTCCTAATAGTCATATTTACAACACTGGTAACCATCTTGTCTTGTAACTCTAAGCTGCAAAGGGGATAAACAAATCAAATGCATGAAGGCCACCATTACTGTTAGTCACCATTTGTTGTTTATAATGGATTGTTACATTAAGGGCGGTATATCCTCACAATGGCTAATCAGCAGCCATTGTAGTATTCATGAATTTATTGCCATGGAAAGATGTTCACAATACAGTAAGCAAAAACAGCAACTTAATAATAATATACAAAGCATGCTTCTTTTTGTTAAAAATATTCAGGAAACATCCAGAAGTATAAACAAAAGTGTTAATCAATAGTTATCACTAGGTAGTGAAGGTACAATAATTATTCTTTGTTTCTTTTTTGCTAATTTATATGTCCTACTATTTTTTTTATAATAAGTATATATCATTGCATACTTTGAGTTGCAATATATGAAAATAGCAATCATGGAAAAGTTAAAATCACATACTACAAAATAATTTTAGAAAGAAGTTAAAATGCCACATTTTCCTTACTCATTAATACCTTT
This sequence comes from Camelus bactrianus, assembly GCF_048773025.1. Lineage (NCBI taxonomy): Eukaryota > Metazoa > Chordata > Mammalia > Artiodactyla > Camelidae > Camelus > Camelus bactrianus. The sequence continues at coordinate 5,683,763 of NC_133554.1, forward strand.
GACTTGATTGACTATTTTAAATACTGCCAACTTTCCAAAAACATAAGCGATTCTTGGTTCATTTTTGTACCAATAATGATGCTATTTATCCATTTAACATACAGAGCCAACAAATGTGAACAAACAACTAAAAATTAATGATTCATTTGTCAAGAGCTGTGTGGTGCTACCTGCAGCACTTCAAATTTTTTCTTGGGGCAGTGATTGTGCTTTGTAATTATAAGCAGCCACTGATAGTAGTCAAATACATTGATATCAAAAATTAATTTTCATCTGGAAGAATTTAAGAGAATTTTTATTCACAGATATAGGCAGATAGAAAATAAGCCATAAACTTAAAATCTACTTTTGATTTCACTTTTATACTGAATATTTCTTATCAATAATTTATGCCTGTGTACACTAGTAAAAATGACAATGTAGATAGCTACAATTAAATGAGCTTTTCTTTTTGATTAATTTGAACCAGAACACCAGCCTGATCAACACCAAGAAGAAGCTGGAGACAGACATCTCCCAACTCCAGGGAGAGATGGAGGACATCGTCCAGGAAGCTCGCAACGCAGAAGAGAAGGCCAAGAAGGCCATCACTGACGTGAGCAGAGGGCCACGCAGGGGTGGTCAAGCTAGAATCTTGACGGGCTATCTTATCTTAGCTCTCTCAACCTGTTTCATTTTACTGCTCATTAGGCGGCCATGATGGCCGAGGAGCTGAAGAAGGAGCAGGACACCAGCGCCCACCTGGAGCGGATGAAGAAGAACCTGGAGCAGACGGTGAAGGACCTGCAGCACCGCCTGGACGAGGCTGAGCAGCTGGCCCTGAAGGGCGGGAAGAAGCAGATCCAGAAGCTGGAGGCCAGGGTGGGTCTCCACTTCATTTGATTCCCAGACGCCCAGCCTGTTCACACTGGGTTACAGCCAAGGGGCTAAACATCTTTGTTCTCTCCCAGGTGAGGGAGCTTGAAAATGAGGTTGAAAGTGAACAGAAGCGCAATGTCGAGGCTGTCAAGGGTCTTCGGAAACATGAGAGAAGAGTGAAGGAACTCACTTACCAGGTGACCAGTATTTTTCAGGCCTACCTCTTTCAAGACAATAAAAATAATGAGCTGTTTTGGAATAATGACACTATCTACTTGCTACTTCTTTCACTTCAGACTGAGGAGGACCGCAAGAATGTTCTCAGGCTGCAGGACTTGGTGGACAAATTACAAACCAAAGTCAAAGCTTATAAGAGACAAGCTGAAGAGGCTGTGAGTACCTCCACAGTGAGAGAAAGGTTCAGGAGTGGGGCCAGGTTTTGTGGAGACTAAAGTTCACACAATTTAAGCAGCTTTCATCAAGGCAAAGAACACAAAATTGGGAATACAAAGTTAGACTTGAAAATGAATAGTTATTTAGAAAGAAAAAATCTTACCACTAATTACTAGAGCCTTAGAGATTGAGATTCATTTCTTCTGAGACCTCTTCAAGCAGTTTTCCAGACATGGCAGTACAGAAATGCTACACTTGGTTACAACCACTTCCCTCCCAATCTGTAGCACGACGCAACTCCCAGCAATGCCCAGCACTCATAGAGGCCGTGCGAATGAGGGCTCTGAAGTCTAAGACTTATTTAACTTCATGATAAAGCCACCTCATAACATTTCTTTTTCATTTGGCTGCAGTTATCTTTCTCATCCTGTTAATTCTAAAACCTTCCTTAAGGTTCTCTACACCCAGTGCTACCATGGTGCCTACTTTCTAAAGGTTGTTTCACAGAAATAAGGCTGATTCAGATTCCTGCTACTTTGAGCTCCCTGTTGTCACTGCAGCATCTTAAGTTTGCCAGGAAGAGAGTCAAGTGAGAGAGACTGAACAGGGGGTTGGAAGCCCACTGACACAGAGGCGAATATGTGGCATGCCCTGCCCCAGAGAAGCACATCAGCAACTAACAGGACCTCTGCCTTCTCATTCATGAAGCAAATCCTGTAGCTGCTTCTGGTAACAAAGGCAATAAGAATCAGAAAATGTCAAATTTTCTTGTTCTCTCAAATGCATTTCTTTTCTCAGGAGGAACAATCCAATGTCAACCTCTCTAAGTTCCGCAAGCTCCAGCACGAGCTGGAGGAGGCTGAGGAGCGGGCAGACATCGCCGAGTCCCAGGTCAATAAGCTGCGGGTGAAGAGCCGGGAGGTTCACACAAAAATCGTCAGTGAAGAGTGATTCACTTTAACGCTGAAAAGTGACCAAAGAAATGCGCAAAATGTGAAGTTCTTTGTCACTGTCACATGTCACTGTAATGTCAAGAAAATAAATCTGCAGAGAATTTTGCGATCTAAAATTACATGTCTCTTACTTACAAGGTCTACAATGCTATTAGAACCAATGTATTTATTCAGCATTTGTTATGCTCCTACTGTGTGCAGTCAGAGATGATGACAAAAAATGAATGTAGTCAGTGAACCAACTTTAATAGAAGGCAAGTGCAATGAAGTGCTTCAAGAGGATGCAAAGGTAGTTAATGTATCCTCAATTCCATTCAACCAATTTTACTGAGTACCAAGAATATGTCTGTAGAGAAATGGGCACCAAGGATATGACAATCTTCCCTGCTCTGAGGTCAAGCCAGCATGAGAGGCAGCAATTCAAACAGATTTTAGTACAACATGCAGACTCACAGAAGTATGAAAGTAAGTGTGGCCATAACAGTGAGGTGCTAACCTGGGGAATCCAGGAAGGCTTCTCAAAGGAGATTGACTTAGCTCCTAAAAGATGAGGAGATAGTTATGATACAGAAGAGAAGAGGAGAGGGTCATTCTAAGAAGAGAAAATAGGCATGAGATTTCAGAGTAGTTTAAGCACAGCTCCATGAGCAAAGGGCATCAGGTAAGGCCAGAGACGGAAGTTAAGACCTGACCGTGAAGGGTCAGTCATATGCAGCACTAAGGAATTAGGACATGCATCAAACTGGTCAGATTTCACGAGGAGGAGAGTTGACACAGTTTGGGCAGTACTGTGGAGGATGGAGTAGGATAGGAAAGATCGGAGCCTGGGAAGACTCTGAAGGCCTTAAGAATGATCCAAGTCAGAGATGACAGTGATAGAAATGAACGAGAGTGCAGAGTGAAAGCAGGGTTCCATTATTGGCATAAAGAAAGGCCTGGGAGAGCACTGAGAGAGTTAGAGAGTTTCACAGCATTCAAACCTCCCAATTACTCTGTGGTTACAGATTTTATTTCCTTCTCAAGGAAATTCTTTTCCTCTGAACTACCTACCTTTCTAAGAAAAAGGACAGAACTTTTTAGATTAATCTTCCCATTGACCTAATATCTACATACAATTCTGCTTACCAAGGAACCTTATTTTTCTCAGTTCCATACATATTTTAATGAAGAACAAGAAAAATAATTTATACCTTATCTTCTTAATATCAAAAGAATGTGACTGAAATTTTATCATAGCCATTGCCAGAGTGGGTTTTTTTTTTATAATACTTTTTGGCTTCATTGTGCAGACATTTAAAAACTAAGTTGGCAGAATACTAACTTATTCTTTTACAGTGCTATCCCTTTCTAATGAGGAGGCTGCTTCGGGGAATCTCCTTCTCCAGCGTGGGAATCCTAATTAGTAATAAGAAGCCTGCTTCATGAGAAGAGAATTTAAAAGGGGTAGAAAATAATTATAAAGAATATTTCACCTATGCCATGAAGAAGACTAATGAAATGTCCTGCCTAAAGCAGGCATTTATTATCAAATTTTAATTAAACTCTGTAGAGTTAACCTACTGACCTCAAAAGCACTGGGCAATTGCCTTATTATTCTGTCTGCTAACTATTTAAATAACTGCTTACGTAGAGAACTGAGAGTAGATTTCATTATCTAGAGGTCAATTACTCTGGGGTCCCTGATTAAAGCAGTAAGGATTTAGAGTCACAGATATACTGGTTAATATTCTTCTTCATCTTCCTCACAGATTAAGAGATTTATAGACTTATTTCCTTATCTCTTATAGCAAAACCTCACATGATGATCTACACTAATAATACTCTTGGTATTTTCTTGAATTGATATGAGGGATCATTGAGATTTGGGGACTGTTTCTAATCTACTGATGCTGGATAAAAGAACCCAAACAGGATGTGTGCAGGCAGAAAGCAGGAGGCTGGCTTCAGGAACAACTTTAAACCAGGAAAAACAGAGGTAGTGTAAGTCTGACTCCTTCCTGATACGTAGCACTTAGACTTACTGTGATGGAAAGAAATTGAGACTAGAAGAAGACTGTGAAATGTTACAAAGGGCAAGGCACTTTTTCTCTAACATATAGATAAACCTATTTAAAATGTATACATAGGGAACTAGGCAGAGATGACCATGCCCTAGTGCTCTTGGTATCCAGCCAGGCTCCATGACACTAATAAAATCTCCTAGGAATTTGTACCAAGGCCAGTTTCTTTACGTTCTGAGGACTTAAATACCACGGTTACTGAAAGCAAAATCTGGGACCACTGACAAACTGATACTTTGAAATACCATGAATCTTTTCCCCTCAACTCAATTCATAAGTGTTCAGATAACCAACAGACATCAAGAACAGAAGAAATCTCAGGATCCTTCCATTCCAAAACATTTCCTCCCCTTCTATCAATCTTATATATAAATATCCTATTAGAGATTGAACACTTGGAATATTGGAGGATGCTCACTTTAATCTCTTATTAAACTGAAAATATACTAATTTCAACTAATACCCTCCCTAGAATTATTGGCTAACCAACTAAGAAAGTATCTAAAGAAAGAGGTCTCTTGAGATGTGTCTGAAGAAAGACACATGTATATGAATACATGTATCAAAGCATTCCATTGTACACCCAAAACTAATACATTATGTGTCATACCTCAATTAAAAAAATGTATGAACTTTGCACTCTAACTCAGATCCCTGAATTAAAGACCCACCTTTAACCATACCACAAAACACCATAAATATCCACCCATAGGTGGTTTCCTCCCATATTACAATAAGTAATAAATTCAACTCCATGAAGGAAGGAAGGGAGGGAGAGAGGAAGGTAATATACCTGCACTGTAATGGTCAAGACAGCACAAAGGAGCTGTATGGGAGCAAAGCTATATTGGGCTAAGGAAATGACTACAGATAGTACAGTAATAATTATAACAACGTGTTATTGGATTTGTAACATTAAAAGATGTAAATATATAATAATATACAATAGACAACAGGAAAAAATAAATAAAACTAAGATCTGGCTCTTGTAAAGATAAATAAAATTGACAAATTTTAGCTAGACTCAGTAAGAAAAAAAGAGAGAACACTCTCTGATAAATAAAACCAGAAATGAAAGAAGAGGAATAACAATGGATACCACAGAAATACAAAGGATTAGAAGAGAATATTATGAACAGCTAACAAATTGGACAACCTAGAAGAAATGGATAAACTCTTAAGACTCACACAACCTTCCAAGACTGAATCATGAAAAAAACAGAAAATCTGAATAGACCAATCACTAGTAAGTAGATTTAAAGAGTAATTAACAACCTCCCAAAAAACAAAAGTCAAGGACCAGATGACTTTGTGAATTATACCAAAAATTCAAAGATTTAATATCCATGTCTCCTCAAGCAAGGGAAACAAAAGTAAAAATAAACAAATGGAACTACACCAAGCTGTAAAGCCTCTTCACTGCAAAGGAAACCACTCATAAAACAAAAAGACAACCTACCAAATGGGAGATGATATTTACAAATCATGTACACATCAATAGGTTAATATCAAAAATACATAATGAATTCATACAAGAATGAAAAATAAACTGATTAAAAAATAGGCAGAGGAGTCAACTAGACATTTTTCCAGAGAAGACATACAGACGGCCAACAGGCACATGAGATGTTCAACATCACTAACTATTAGGGAAATGCAAATCAAAACCACAATGAGACATCACCTCAAGCCTGTTAGAATGGCTATTATCAAAAAGGCAGGATATAACAAAGGTTGGTGAAGATGTGGAGAAAAGGGAACCCTCAAGCACTGTTGATGGGAATGTAAATTGGTGTAGCCACTAAGGAAAACAGTATGGAGATTCCTCAAAAAGTTAAGAATAGAACCACCATACGATCCAGCTATCTCACTTCTGGGTATTTATCTAGAGAACATAAAAACACCAATTCAAAAAGACATGTAAAAACCTTTTGTGAAAAAGAATATGAAAACGAATATATGTATGTATATACATGACTAGGACATTGTGCTGTACACCAGCAACTGACACATTGTAACTGATGGTATTTCAATAAAAAATAAATATTTTTAAAAAGATATATGCACTTCTACATTCATCACAGCTTTGTTGACAACAGCCAAGACATGAAAAGAAATTAAGCGCCCACTGATGGATGAATGGATAAAGAAGATGTGGTATATAAAGAAAGGAATACTACTCAGCCATAAAAAGGTGAAATTTTGCCATATACAATAAAATGGATGGACCTTGAGGGTATTATGCTATGTGAAATAAGTCAGGTGAACAAAGACAAACACTGTATGAGTTCACTCATATGTGGAATAAAAACAAAACAAATAAAAGCAAACACACAGATACAGAGAAGAGAGCAGCATAATGATTACCAGAGGTGAAGGGGGTAGGGAAAGGGCAAGATGGGTAAAGGGAGTCAAATGTGTGGTGACCAGACAGAAACTAAACCTTTGATGGTAAGCACACTGTAATGCATACAGAAGTTGAAATGTAATATTGTACACATAAAACTTATATATTGTTATCATCCAATAAAAAAGCAAACAATCCAATAAAAACAGGCAAAAGACCTTCACAGACACTTTCAAAAAGAAGAGAATGTGAAGGTCCAATAACCAAATTAAAAGATGCTCAGTACCATTGGTCTAGAGGATACAGATTAAAACCATAAGAAGTTTCCACTACACATCCATAAGAATGGCTAAAAATAAAAGGATTGACCATGACAAATGTTGGCAAAGATGTTGGGCAACTACATCTCTCATATATTACTAGCGAGGATGTAAAATGGTTTGATCACTTTTTAATTATATGGCCATTTCTTATATATTAAATATGTACCTATACACCTTTTGATATAGCTATTCTACTCCATGAGATTTAATCAAAGGAAATAAAATATACATCCACATAAGATAAGAATATCCACAGGCAAGAGAATAGATGAACAAAATACAGTATATCCTCACAACGGAATACCAATAAAAAGAAACGAACTACACGGAACACAGACGAATCTAAACAACATTCCTCTTTGGCATGAGTCTTATGAAAGGAGAGCTGTTGTTTCCTTTGGTTGAAGATGAGATGATTACAGAGTTTCATATTAGAAAAGGGAGAGATGCCTTAAGTGACTGTAGTGCCTCTGCTTTTCCTCACTGGAGAGAGAAAATAGATAAATTCTTAGAGCAAAGAGAATCTTGAGACTTGTAAGCTAATTTTTGGCAAGGACTCTCAGAGCAGAAGGATCATTAGATACGGTAACTTAATGCTGGTTCTGGGCTTAATTGTAAGCAGATACCAATGAGAAGAGCAAGAGCAAGGGATATAAGCAAGACCTTGGAAGAGCTTTTACTCCAAAAGAAATGAGTTGTCACAAAAGAATTGTGTAAGAGCTATCTGCATTGGAGAAGGGTTGTAATATATCAATAAATAAGCTTCAACAAAATATATCTCACAGTTTAGTTTTCTTATATATTGCCCATTAAAACTCTTTACTGTTTATTATTATTTTAAATAAAGGTTTCCATTTCCATGGTTACATCTCAGAGAAAACAAGTGGAAAATATACTATGTTGATCCAAGCTCAGATTAAAGTGAGGGTTAGGTTTCAACCACTTACCCCATAACCAGAGCACCACCATAACAGGTGGCCAGTTAATTAACCACAGATGAAGTAACTGAAAGGACATTTGTTTCGAAAGTTTTGCTATTAGAGGAAATGCTAAATGCACAGCCTTGGCATTCCTGTCCTGCTGTGCTTAGGAAAGAGAATAGGAAGGGACAGTATTGCCATTTTAAATTTCAAAAAATGTAACAAATGGCCCTGAAATTTTACACCCTTATCCACAGCATATAAGAGCATCCACTCCTCACCACCAGCATTCGCTACTATCGATTTTGATGACATATTTAAGCGCATTTAAAAATCAAAATGGAGTAACTATGGTTCAGGCATCCACAATGGAGCTAGGTGGGCACTGAGGATGTAGTTTCAGACACATTCCTGCATCACTGAGAACCTGAGTTTTCTCTGAGCTGTATCAGACTCAAGCACACCACCAGCTGTTTTCACAACAATATCTGCTAGCAGCTGCTAGCTACAATCTTATTACAGTTTCAAAATACACCCCCCATGTAACAATCAGACCCCAACCAATCCTAGCTTAACAAGCACCCTTACTTCTTACCAGTTCCAATTCTAATTCTTAACAATTTATGCAACCTTGCAGGGTTTTAGCCTATACAAACCTCGCCCATGTTGTAGTCCAGCATTACACAATTCAAGTGCTTCTTGAATCTGTGTCTCCCGGGGTATGGTCCTAACAAATCCCAAATAAATACTTCTTTATTTCAGTCAGATCTCCATTTCTGAAATTTTGGCTAACAGTTTTCAGTTGGGGTTTTGTCCACCCTGATGGGTGAAATGTACTGGCTATTATTTGATCTTGCACCTCCTGAAGTTGAGTTTATTTTCAAGTTTATGGCCATTTGTATTACCTCTTCCATGAATTGTCTATTTATATCTATTGGCTATTTTTTCTATTTGCTTGTATCTCCCTTTCTTCTTGATTTTTAAAGTTTTGCTTTGTTTCAATGCTTAAGACTTCAATTAATAAATAACTTATTTTTTAAAATGCTGTCCAGTAAGAACCTAATTTAACTTTTTTTAAGTAAGTCTCAACTCCATTCAACAAATAGCCCTTTCTTTCCTCTCAGTGATTTGAAATGTCACCTTTTCATATACTAAATTTCCACACATGCAAAAGCCTGTTTCTGGAGTATATTATGTTCTATTGACCTACTTGTCTTCACTTACACTAATTTCACATTGTTTTAATCACCATATTTCTAAAACATGTTTGATGTCATATAGGGTGGCTTATTACTTCATTGTCTGCTAAAAGTTTATTATTCCTGGAAACTTGAGCTCTTTTACTATGAACTCTAATATTGCAATTCTCTATCCTTTGTCTATTACTTCCAAGTCTCTTCTCTTTCCACTGAGAAACATTACCCTAATCTCAGGAAATTCAGTTTATTTTTAGTTGTCTTGGGGTAGAATAAATTTAAATGATTCCTAAACATCTAAAATTATTTCTATTTCACCAGCAGCAAGCACAGTCAAGTCTACGATCTAAATGCCTCTTGATTTTAATCCCCTCTTTTTTTTTTTCCAAGAGCTACTGGCTTAGTTTAGGTTCTCAACTCTTTCCTAAAATAGCACCACAACTGCTTAAGTGAGTTCTTTAATCTCTGTTGCACTCCTCCAACCCATCTTCCACGCTGCTACCATAACTGTGTTTAAAATGCAAATCTTACGTCAGTACCTTGTTTAAAAGACTCCAGTGACATCCCATGACTCACAGTGACAGAGCCCTATCTCTTACAAGATTTTAAATGAAGTGGTAATAGGTATTTATTTATTAAATACCTTCTACATTGCCAGATAATATGCTAGACGCTTTACATATATTACTCACTGAATAGACAGATTAATCCTGTGAGGTTGGGGGAATTTTTACTATTTTCCTTTAACAGATTAACGAACTGAGGCTAACAGAGGTTAGGGGACTTGCCTAAAATCATACAAAATAACCTCTACTAGTTAGATTGATATTTAAAGCATTGTGCACACCATAAGATACATGCCAGCCAGTATGTTGCCTCTAAAACTTTACCTATTAGAAGTTCTCACAATGGATTTTTGAAGTAGCTATTTGTTTTTCAAAAGTTAAATATAACATAACTCAGAAAGGTTGAAAATAAAAGTATGGGAAAGGTAACCCATATATATGCTACCAAAAAGTAAAAGCAAATACAATATAGCAAAATACTAGCAAAAAAAGAAATTTAAGCAAAACAGTACTAAAAGAAGCAGGGATAGCTCATATTTTATTTTTAAAAGATACAATCTACCAGGAAGATTAAAAAAAATGTGACAGACACTGTACTAAGGGGTATGGAAATGATCATAAATTTCTACAAAGATAGTTAGCAGCTATCTTTGAATTACAGAAACAAAAAATCTGAAAATCTGAGAATAAGAGTTTAGGATTTTTAACTTATACTTACTAGAAAAATTGCAGATCAAGTAGACAAAACTAAAAACACAGATGATTTGAAAACCACAAATAATAAGCTGAATTGTAAAGATAAACAAAACTTTGTAACTAACAATGAGAGAACATAAATCTTTTTCAAACATCTAATATATGCATTGTCAATGGAGGTGATATCACTTCTTAGAAAGTGAAAATTAGTTCTCAGGGAAGCAAAAAAAATCTAAGGTATTATAATCTTTGTGCTTCCTGCCCCAGCAAAAAAAAGCTCACCCCTATCTAAAAAAAAAAATCTTACTGTTTACTTTCTTTTGTTATGAAGAAATTAACTTAAATTTAAATGTATTTAAGTAAGATATTGCTTAATATTCATATCTTAAAGAGAAATTAATTTCATTTAATTAATTTTTCTCTTCAGTGGTCTTTTAAAAAAGGTTAAAAACACTATGTAAAACATTCACAAAAATTGAGTCATGTAGGGGGAGAGAGATATATATCTATACTTGCTTATACATGCATAAAATACCTCTTAAGGGCACACAAGAATCTGATAACTGTTGTTGACTCTGGGGAGGAAAACCAAATAGCTTTCTCACACTAAATAGTTTCAATTTTAAAATAAGAAAAATCATTAAAGATCTTCAGCAAACGCTAGAACACTCTCTTACACCATACACAAAAATAAACTCAAAATAGATCAAAGACTTAAACATAGGACAAGATACAATAAAACTCCTAGAAGAAAACATAGGCAAAACATTATCTCACATACATCTCAGCAATGTTCTCCTAGGGCAGTCTACCCAAGCAACAGAAATAAAAGCAAGAATAAACAAACGGGACCTAACTAAACTGACAAGCTTTTGCACAGCAAAGGAAACCATAAGCAAAACAAAACAACAACCTACAGAATGGGGGAAAATTTTTGCAAAAGATGAAACTGACAAAGGCTTGATCTCCAGAATATGTAAGTGACTTAGTAAGGAAAAAATAAACAACCCAATCCAAAAATGGGCAGAAGACCTAAACAAGAAATTCTCCAATGAAGGCATATGAATGATCAATAGGCACATGAAAAAATGCTCAAATCACTAATTATCAGAGAAATGTAAATCAAAACTACAATGAGGTATCACCTCACACCAGTCAGAATGGCCATCATTCAAAAGTCCAAAAGTGATAAATGCTGGAGAGGATGTGGAGAAAAGGGAACCGTCCTACACTGCTGGTGGGAATGCAGCTTAGTGCAGCCACTGTGGAAAACAGTATGGAGATTCCTCAGAAGACTAGGAATAGACTTACCATATGATGCAGTAATCCTCCTCCTGGGCATATATCCAGAAGGAACCCATCTTCAAAAAGACACCTGAACCCCAATGTTCATAGCAGCACTATTTACAATAGCCAAGACATGGAAACAACTTAAATGTCCACCAACAGATGACTGGATAAAGAAGATGTGGTACATTTATACAATGGAATACTATTCAGCCATAAAAAACAAAATAACGCCATTTGCAGCAACATGGATATCCCTGGAGAATGTCATTCTAAGTGAAGTAAGCCAGAAAGAGAAAGAAAAATACCATGAGATCGCTCATATGCGGAACCAAACAGAACAGAACAGAACAGAACAGAACAAACGAACATAACTACAAAACAGAAACAGACTCATAGATATAGATCACAAACTTGTGGTTGCCAGGGGGGCAGGGGGTGAGAACGGACAGACTGGGAGTTCGAAATCTGTAGATACTGACAGGTATCTATAGAATATATAAACAAGATTATACTGTATAGCACAGGAAATATATACAAGATTTTATGGTAGCTCACAGTGAAAAAGAAAGTGACAATGAATATATGTATATTAAGGTATAACTGAAAAATTGTGCTGTACACTAGAAATTGACACAACATTGTAAACCGACTATAACTCAATAAAATAAAATTTTAAAAAAAGATTTTCAGCAAAGGTACTAAGGTAATTTAGTAGGGAAAGGATAGTCTTTCTACAAATGGGATTGAAACATAATGGATAGCCATATGTAAAAGTAAATAAACCTAAACCCTTACTTCACACCAGACAAAAATTAACTTGAAATGGTATATAAACCAAATGTAAGAGCTATAAATATAAAATACATAGAAGAAAAATGTTTGTGACCTTGTATTAGGAAGTATGTGTGAAATATGACACCAAAAGCATGATCTATAATATTGGTAAACTGGACTTCATCACAATTTAAAACTTTTGCTCTTCAAATGGCACAATTAAGAAAATGAAAAGACAAGCCACAGGCTGAAAGAAAGTATCTGTTAATCATATATCTGATAAAAGACTTATATCAAAACATATCTACATCTATATCTATCTATCTATGTATAAATACCTCTAACAAATAAAGAAGAAAATGATTCAATTTTTTAAAAAGGTCTAAAGATTTGGACAGACTTTTCACCTAAAGAAAACATATGAATGGCAATAAGCACACAAAAAAGTAATCAAAATCATTCATTAAGGAAATACAAATTGAAACCACGGTAAGATACCACTCTATACTCACTAGGATGGTTATAATCAAAAAGGACAATATAAGTGTAGGTGAGAATGTAAAAAAACTGGAACCCTCGTATTATTGGTTGAAATGAAAAATGTTACAGCCACTGCAGGAAAGAATGGCAGTTTCTTAAGAAGTTGGACATCTGCAATTTAGAATTTAACTCCCAGTTACCTACCCAAGAGAAATGAAAACAAATGTCCAAACAATAATGTGTATGAAATATTATTAACAGCATTATGCATAATAGCCAAACTAAAAATAATTCAAATGTCCATCAACTTGAAGGGATAAACAAAATGGGGCACCTCTATACAATGGACTCAGTGACAAAAATGAATGAATTACTGATACATGCAACAGCATAGATGAACTCAAAAACATGCTGAGGGAAAGAAGCCAGACACAAAAGACTGCACATCGTAGGATTCTATTTATGTGAAATTTCTAGAAAAGGCAAAACTATAGAGACAGAACTAGATCAGAGGTTGCCTGAAGTCTAGGTTGGAAAGTGAACTCACTGCAAACGGGCACAAGGAACTTTTTGAGCTGGTGATAGTGCTATAAAACCACAGCTGCATTAATTTACTAAAACTCACTGAACTGTATACTTAAAATGGATGACTTTTTAAGGTATATAAAACTCTACCCGAATAAAGCTGCTAAAAGAGGAGGGGAAGGAGGAGGAAGAGGAGGAACAACTGACCCATGTACACAGTCACAAAAGAAATATCCACTATTTCTAGAACAAGATATCAGAAATGACAGTCACCACTAATCTTGCAAAATATAAAAATCAAAACCTACAGGAAAAAACTGCAAATGACCCCAAATTTTGTACATAGTAGAATTAGCAAATAAATTATATTATCATACAATGTAATAGTGTACAATAATGAAAATAAAATAGTTACCTTCATGGAAAGAAAATCTTACAATAATGTTGGGCAAAAGAAGAGAGATATTAAAGAATAAATAAAGGTGTATTCATATGGAGCTTAAAAAACAGGTAAAATGTATATATATTATTTATAGATGCATATGAAGATAATAAACTATAAAGAAAAGCAGAGAAATTATTATTATAAAAATAAAAACCATAGTAAAATGATTATAAATCAATAAAAAATGTTAAAAAAAAAAAATAAAATAAAAAAATAAAAACCATAGTTACCTTTAGGAGAGGGAAATCAGAGTATAATGAGAAGGATCATGAGAGATTTACCAGGCAGATAATATTCTGATCTGGATGCGATCTGAATTGTTTTATTACTTACATGCACAAACACAAACATAGGCACATAAGGTTTCTTATTCCTACTGGACCTACTAGGAAACAAACTGCACACACGCATGCGCGTGGGCGCGCGCACACACACACATACACACAAGATAAAAAGAATAAGCAGCTAAAAGGAATGCTCCCCCCAAAGCCCAAATTTATACATCTGGAAATTCAAAAACAAACATACTTTAGATAATTTGGGAGTTGAAACGGAAATAGAAACTTTAAAATAATTGTAATTAAAGGATAATCAGAGTACTACATACCAACCTGTGGGATTTAGCCAAAGTAGTAACCAAAGTAAAAAAATGTATACCATAAATAAACTTATAAGACCATAAGAAAGAATAAAAATAAATGAGGTAGGCTTTCAATTCAAGGTGATACAGACCAACAAAATAAACCTAGAGAAATAAAAGAAAGGAATGAATAAGATTTAAAGCAGAATAAAATGGAAAAACAGTTATTTGGTAAATCGAAATTAAAAAGATGAACACAAAAGGCAAAACTTTGGCAAACATGATTTAAAATAAAAAGAGTAAAATGAAATACACAAAGAATAAAAAAGAAATAGATGACTACATAGGACTTTTTAAAATGATAAAGATATGCACAAAAAAATTTCCCCCCCAAAATCCCTAAAAACTCACAAAAAATGGGCAATTTGCTAGGAAGATAAATTCTGCAAATGTGCCCCCCCAAAAAACAAGTAGAAACTCTGAACAGGCTAATCAATAGTCATAAAAATCTTAAATATGAGCAAAAGATTTCTCCTCCAAAGAGGCTACAGGCAAAAAGAGTTCCATGTAGGAACTCTACCAAACCTTCATGGAACAAATTATTTACATCCTAAACACACTGCCAAAGAAAACAGAAACAAATGGGAAGCGCTCATTTTTACAAGACTAGCATGATCCTATATCAAACCCAGAAAATGACAGCACAAGAAGACTACGGCCTGGTCCCATATGAACTCAGATGCAGAAATCCCATATTAAAAATTAACAAATTTAAAGCAGCAGAAAATTTAACCATATTGTATCAATAGGTTTTATTTTATGAATTCTAGGGTGGTAAAACTGAGGAAACATACCACATAATTCACTACATTAACAAGTTAGAGGAGAAAAATATAATTTCAATAGATGCAGAAGAAACACTGATAAAATCCAATGCATTTTTTAGATATAATTTAGATTCTATAAAATTCACCATTTGAGTGAACAATTTAAGCAGCTTTAGTAGACTCACAAACCATAATCACTAATTCCAGAGTATTTTCATCACCTCAAAAAGAAACCCCATTAGCATTTACTCCCTAATCTCTCCTCTCCAGACTATCCTCTGGCAATCACCAATCTACTTTTTGTCTCTATAGACTCGCCTGTTCATGACAGAATGTGAGCACATTGCAACTGGCTTCTTTCACTTAGCATAGTGTTTTCAAGGTTCATCTATGTTATATCATGTATCAATACTTCATTTCTGTTTATGGCTGAATAATATAGCTGTATAGATAGAACATGGCTGTATAGATATACTACATTTTGTTTATCTATTTGTCTGTTGATGGACATTTGGAATTCCACTTTTTAGCTATTATGGATAATGTCATTACAAACATTTGTATGCAAGTTTTTGTATAAGCATATGTTTTCAAGTCTCTTGGTCCTACACCTAGGAATGGAACAGCTGAATTCATTTTTATGATTAAAATTATTAGGAAATTATATATAAAGTATACAGCAAACATCATACTTGACAAAACATTAATGTAATTCAATTAAAATCAGGAACAAGAAAAGGATCACTTATCGTATATAGGTTATATAAACAAGTATCCTAGTTTGAATGCTATTCAAATGTCTCTAAGACAATGCAATAGGAGGGGGAAAAAACCCATATAAATTACCCTAAATGTCTCAAGACAATTCAATAGGAGGGAAAAAAAACCCATATAAATTACAAAAGACAGACACAAAATTGTGATTATTTGTGTATAATACATCAAAACCCCAAGAGAATCAAATAAATTATTAGAAGTTATAAGGAATTTCAGCAAGGGGGCCAGATAAAAGATAACATAGAAAAATCAATAACTTTCTGAAATGCCACACCTGTTAGGGATTGCTGTTTGTATATAACAGAAAATCTGAGTGAACAGTGCCTTGTTAATACGAGCAGTTGATATTT
The DNA here is from genome assembly GCF_048773025.1 of Camelus bactrianus. Classification (NCBI taxonomy): domain Eukaryota; kingdom Metazoa; phylum Chordata; class Mammalia; order Artiodactyla; family Camelidae; genus Camelus; species Camelus bactrianus. The sequence goes on from NC_133554.1 coordinate 5,700,123, forward strand.
TTCTCCACACAATAAAATTTCAGCTCATAGACGTCAAGGCTGTCTCTGAAACGCTCTTGATCTTTATTTCAAGGCTATAGCTCCAGTCATTTTACATCTGTATTTTGTACAGGAAAAAGGAGAAGAGGGGAAAGGGAAAAGGCAGCACCAGAGGAGTCGGCTCTATTTCACAGAAGAGCTTTTCTGGAAGCCCACCCAGCAACTCCTGTTTGCATTTCATTAGCCCAGTGTAATGTGCTTAACCTATGCTGCAAAAGCATCTGAGAAATGAAGTTTATTTGGCATACAGCTGCCAAATAAGAAAACTAAAGTTCAAGTAGGCAAATTCATCTGCCACATGCTCGTAATAACACAGCAGAAAGTACATATAATAGGAAAAGAAATCCTATTCACTATAGCAACAAAAAACTATAAAACCTCTAGGAATAAACCTAACAAGAAATATATAAAACCTTTATGAAGGGGAAAAAAACCTAGGAAAAAAATGACTGAAGAACATTTTTTAAAAGACTTGGAATGAACAGGAAAATACAGCATACCTGTCAACTGAAAGGCTCATTATTGTAAAGATACCAACTTTCTTCAAATTAACCTATTAATTTAATAGGTCTCATGTAAAAGGAGAAACCTTCTATAACTTGTACAAAAAGAAAATAATTCTAACCCAGAAACAGAGAAGTCTATGCAGAAAATTTTTAATGAGTAATATCAAAATAATCTGAGAATGGAGGGAAAGGGTAGGGGTATATATGAAATAATACTGACCATAAACTGATAATTATTAATTCTGGATGACGAGTACAATGGGCTCATTACAGCATTTTTTTCTACTTCTATATACATCTGAAATTTTTCCATATTTTTATTTATGGACTAACATGAAGAATGATCCGAGAGTATAGTGTGAAAAAAGGAAGTTGGTAAATATGTCAACTTTGACTATAATATATTTTAAACATCTAATTACAAATTTCCTATGGGCCAATTTTCTCAGGCCCACTTATACTAGTAAATATAAACTATTTACTAATATTTATATACATATAAACATAATATTTATATTTAGGAAAATATAAATTAGTAAATGCACAGAAAAGGTCTGTAATATTACACACAAAACTAGTACTGGTGGTTACCTCTAGAGAGAAGGAAGCTACCCCCATTGTGAGTGTTCATCAAAGAAGAATTTTTAGTCTAATCTACAAGGCTTTAATTTTTAATATAAATAGAATGTAAGAGGCTACACAATGGCACGTATCATCAAAACTCATAGAAATGAAGTTGTTCTGCATCCTGTCTATGGCAGTGGTTACAAGAATCAGTGCACATGCGAAAACTCATAGCACTATAAAACAAAAGAAGTGAACTTTACTGTAGTTTAAAATTTTTGTAAATAGCAGCAAAAACTCTCATACAACTGTCACCTAAAAAGAGTAAATTTTGCCGAATATAAATTATACCTCAATATACCTAATCACTAAACAAGAAAAGACTTTAATTTAAAAAGAATGATCATAATACAGTTTGTTTAAAAATTAAGGGTGTAAATTATCCCTATGGTATAATTTTTAAAGTAGATTATAAAATATATATGTACTATATATGTGTAAATAGCATCATCTGCACTTTGGGATTACAGATTTTTTTTTCTCTTTGCTTAACTGTATTTTTCCTACAATGAATACATATTTTCTAATGGAACAATAATTTTTTTCAGTGTTGGGCGGATGGGCACTAACGGTGGAGACTCAGTGTAGAACCTCCTCTCACCTTGGCTTCGCAGCCCAAGGCCAGACTCCAAGGGTGAGCCTTGGCAGTGACCCAAGGGAATGAAGGAGGTGGAGGTTCCTATGGTAACAAAGAAGGAAAAGTGATTAGGGCCCTGAAAGCAATGTGTCGCTGAGTATGTGATCATTGGGTTACCACAGGCATGCGTCAAAGAGTCTGCCAAATCGAATATAGCTCTTAGGAACTTACTTTGAGGCCCCACCAGGCGCTGTCAAAGATTACCTTCCCAGCGTGCTAGAAAGCATTCTCTGCCGGCAGATTGGTCCCTGTCAAATTATTTATAGGAGATTAGTTCACATACTCAAAATGATATGAATACTTCTAATTATATCCAAACATGCCAAATGTCAGTACAAAGTACTCTGAGGGTTCATGCTGCCAACTGTCTTGCCCTAACAAAGAGGAGATAGCTGCAGCATCAGCACATTAGTTCCTATATAAGCACGACAGACCCCTCCTGCTTTATCGCCACCAAGAACCCAGAGGTAAGTGGTACAGGTCCTGGGACTTGAAGGACCCAAGGGGGAAGAAGTAGCTTACCCCATTGCCCATCTCTGAGCATGAAACTGTTCCTCCCAACTTTGACTTTTATTTTCATAGAGCCAAGATTTAGACCAGGGAAATTTTAATTCTGTAACTACCTTACTGGAATTTCACAACATCACTAATAAGAAACTTATTGTTTTACAGTGTTAGACACTTCTGAACCTGTATTTTTCATCTGAACTCCAGAGGTAAGACTTGGCTTTACTCATTTATTGATGACAGAGGGGACTTAGCCTAATGAAGTTGGGAACAGCTCTTAACTGTACACTATTTCTATGGTTTTACAGTTATCTAAGTAGATAGTGCTTCCAAAGGATCACTTATCTATGCTGGGAAATCATTTTTTCAGAATGTTGTATTCTCAGAGATCACCATCATCTGAGTTCCAGAATTAAAGGACCATTTAGGAAAGAAAGAATTTTGACAGTGAATTCTCAGCAGTACTTAGAACCATCCAGGGGCAACCAACTATTCCATGCCAACTTCCCTCTGCTGACAAGCACTGAATACTTAACATGTTTTACCAAAAATTTTTAAACACCCAGAAAACTTCTTAATCTAAAAATGTAAATAAAAACAAACATCTTTTTAAAACCACAGTGTTTTAGCTACTTTTTCATAAATTCACTGTTATTTGTTTTTAGGAAGATTTATTATTATTCATTTAAAAACCACAAGTATTACGCCCACAGAGTGCTAAATATCATACCTAATTTAGAAGAGCTCCTGGTCCTTCCTCCAAGTAATTGCCTGAGAGTAAAGGAAAGACCCAAGATCTAACATGCCAAGGTTGAGAGACATATCTATCAACAGAAGACAATGGTTCATATGCAAGTGATGAACTCTCAAACTTTTGCCCCTTTTCTTTTTCTGGATGGAAAGAAAATAAGCCTGTGGAATTTACACAGGATGAAAAACCTTCTTCATGCTGAAGTTCTCATTTCTCTATGGTTAGATCTGTTAACTGACAGTTGAAATCTCTCATGCCAAAAGGAGAATGCTAAAAGAGATTTTGGAATTAAGGCAATGTTAAGTCTCTTGGTAACAAGCCAAATGACAAAAAACAACAACAACAAAAAAAACCAGAGTAGTAAAGATTTACTATGAGGGTCTTTTAATAACTCACGAAGAGATATAACACCAATTATTAGCATAAAGTAGATGCTAAAAATAACTATTTGGCTTATAAGAGAAAAAAATGGCCATCTAAAAGGCAAAGATGTTTTTGATAGCTCTGAAAATATCAAGCTTCATTTGCACAAGACAAACTTGCCCTCCTAACTCTATGACATCCTAGCAAATGGCAGATGCAAACATTACGCAGAAGGAAAAGTGAGGATTAAAGAGTGACAGGTGCTACAAAACACTCCATCAACAACAGTCTTAGCTATAGATATTGTTACTGTTTAGAGATTAAAACATGCCAGGATTCCATTCTCATTCAGTTGTAGATGCCCTGGCCCTAAATATCAAGACATGCCATCTGGGAAGGAAATTTTCAAAGCCCTAAAAATGAAGCTGCAAATTGCAGTCACATTCCAAGGCAGCCCCAGTGCTAGTGTTACTGTGTTAGAACACTGGTCAACAACAGCTTGGAAAAATAGTTACAGCCCAGGCAGGTGATGGAGGCTTGACAAACATTTCTTTTATTTCAAATCTAGCTTGCAGGTATAACTTCTGGTTTCTGTTTCTCCTCTCCCCCATTTTTACCCCAAGGCAGAGCTCTCTCTGAATAAATCACAGCCATGAGTGCGAGTTCGGACGCTGAAATGGCTGTTTTTGGTGAAGCCGCTCCTTACCTTCGAAAATCGGAAAAGGAGCGGATTGAAGCCCAAAACAAGCCCTTTGACGCTAAAACATCGGTCTTTGTCGTGGAGCCCAAGGAATCCTATGTGAAGAGCATCATACAAAGCAAGGAAGGAGGGAAAGTAACTGTAAAGACAGAACGTGGAGCAGTAAGTAAACACATAGGGAGAAAACATTCACTGTTTTACTTCTCTATTTCCTCACTTCAAGTTGAAAACTTACTTGCTCAAAATCTTTAAGCCTATTGACAATACAAACCCCCTTCTAGTCCATTTACAGACACCAGATTTGGAAGGTAAAAGAGATTCTCAGCAGTAACCTCATTTCTCCCTTTCCCAACTACCCAAAGGGCTTTTAACACAGTAGTAGTATTAGAAGGCGTCCAACGTATCTCTTTAATTTCTCACTTCCCAGTGTAAATCCTCAAACTTGGGAGAAATAAAAACTAGCTTCTCCTATCAAAAGAATTACTATTTACTTAGGTACATAACGTATTGGTATCCCCATTACTTCTCCCCAAGTTGAAGTTCCTAATAATGAATGGCAAGGAAAAATTAAAAATTAAACCTATTAAAGTAAAAGGATAGAAACTGACAAATAAACCTGGGACAGGGAAATGTGGGAGGGGGGGTACTTTTTACAAAGTAGTATGTATTCTAGCTCATCAAAGGAAACAGATTTTCTTACCATCAAACTCTAAAATAAACATATTTTCATGTCTTTATTTAAAGGACACCAAATAATATATTGGGAAGTGTCCACAATTATAGTTTTATAACCAAAACAAACAGATAAACATAAACCCTATCTCTAACCATTAATACAAACTGGTCTTATTTTACTTGCCAGACTCTAACTGTCAGAGAAGACCAAGTCTTCCCCATGAACCCTCCCAAATATGACAAGATCGAGGACATGGCCATGATGACCCACCTGCACGAGCCCGGAGTGCTGTACAACCTCAAAGAGCGTTACGCAGCCTGGATGATCTACGTGAGCGCCCCTCCACATCTCTTTATCCCATCTACCTCCCCGAGCGAAAATAAATCCCACATGTTAAATTTTCTGATTTTCTCAGACCTACTCGGGCCTGTTCTGCGTCACTGTCAACCCCTACAAGTGGCTGCCGGTGTACAACCCCGAGGTGGTGGCTGCCTACCGAGGCAAAAAGCGCCAGGAGGCCCCGCCCCACATCTTCTCCATCTCTGACAACGCCTATCAGTTCATGTTGACTGGTGAGTGAGTGATGCATCTATTTACAGGAATGTGGAAATAGAATCTTTAATGAACAAATAGACTTTGGGCTTTGATTATAATACATTGCAGCCATATGGGGCTTCACTGTTTTCAAAAAACTTTCAGAGCTGTAACGTCACATATTCTTCCCGAAGGCCATTTGATAGATGAGTAAAGTGAAGCTCACTGAGTTCACTGACCTGCCCAAGCTAACCCAGCTAGTAACTGGAAGTCTACTTGAGACATTAGCAGGCCTCTGTAAACATATTTGTTGCTTCCCCATATTTTTTACTTTCTGATTTGGATAGAGAAAAAAGTTCAAATAGATTTTTTTTTTTAAATATCCACAACAATCATGGAAAATAGTTACCAGCCATAACTGAATTCTTACCTTTATTTTTAATAGACACAGCTAATGTTGCCAACCTTTGGGGTAAAACATGAGCAAAGAAAGAGCTATGAGTTTCCTCCCAAAGAGTTTCAAGCATCTTCCTACCAGAATGGAAGAAAATAAAAATATCTTTCTTTGAAAACAATATTTTTTAAATTATATCAAAGTCTGTTACTCCTGTCTAATGAAAGTATACACAGACAGCTTTGATACAAATTGTAGGCTCAAACACAACATTAAAACCGTTTATCATCACACACCAAATGTATTGCCTTTGGAAATATTCTAAATTCCTGGGTTTCTTGTGGTTCCATGGGATTTCAGAAACCTGAGAGGATTCTGTTCTTTCTCGGTTTTTTATTTGATTGTTTCCTTTGTTGCAGTTTTGTGGTCGTCGTCGTTGTTGCACTGTCTTTTAATTGTCTTTTAAAGGAGAAGAGAGAGGGAAAGGGGTAGAATAGGAGTCTTCTATTTCAAATTGGCCAGCAGTTCTACAAGAATTTCGGGCCGGTAAACTGCTTTTTGCTTAACAACAGATGCTAGCTACCTTCCAGAAATTATCCAAATGTGGGCTCATTTCAGAGGTTTTAATACTCAGCAGCTGCATTTTCACGGCTATACACACCACTACCCTTTCTAAGGTCTCCACTCCTCTAAATTTTGGAGCTGCTCCAAATTCAAGATTACTTATGTCTCCAAACATGATTTTTGTATAAAACCATGCAAAACCTGTGGCATTTGACCAGGTTAGAAACTGGAACATTGTCTTCTTGTGTATGTTCCCACTAGATGTGATATGATCCTTCATGCTTTTTCTCCTATTGGAAAAAGAAATCAATCTGAATATTTTCCAAAAGCTGTACCTACCTCCCTGAATAGAAGTTTAAAGTTCTCTGAAGCCTATATTCTCATCTAAATAGCATCCAGATTAGTATATATTTCTCCAAATAGATTTTTGAGAATTCTCTAAAATCTATTAGTACAGAATTAAAGATTTAACAAATCAGAAAATTGGTATAAATCTAACATATCCATTAGTCATATAACTAGTGATAATTTTTGTTTTTATTACTTAGAAATGTATATAAAATTAAAAGGAAAATAAAAATGAATGAACACCAACATTTACAATTCTAAATCACTTTCTTTTTTAGTATTACCAGCAGTCAAATTAATACCAAGAACTGGGAGGAGGCCAGGCAGCCTGGAAGTCAAAACAACTTGATAATTTTGACAAGCTATGCTATGATTAGAAAAGTCACTTGTTCCTCTCTGGGTCTCAGTCTATCTGTTAAGTGAAACTTCAAAATTCTATGTTTCTTACTGAAGGACTTAAGAGATGAAATTATATGATGCCTGGAATTTTCTTTAAAATAACTCAGTGAGCTTGGGATAGGAGTAAAAAATATATAAAATTGACCAAATAACAATAACTGTAGAAACTGACTGATGGGTACATGGGAGCTCTTTATATTATTGTCTCTCCCTCTGTGTATGTTTGAAATTACGCATAGCAAAGTTTTCAAATTGATAAAATACAAAAAGAAATAGATGATTCTTTGCATCTCACTTGCACAAATTTTACTCCAAGAGGCAAGTACTCTTTGGGAGCTACACACAAAACCAAAATCGCAGGCAACATCTTCAAAATGCTAAAAAGATTAAACTCTGTTTAATCTGAACAGAGTCAATAAGCTTCATATTGAATGTGCATTATTTTCAAAAACTGATGGTCTTGATTTCTCTTTCACAGATCGTGAGAACCAGTCTATCCTGATCACGTATGTGACTTCTCCTTCTCTGGTATGCGGTGATTGTCTTAGATGTCAATAATGTGAGCTGTAGTTCTGATCTCTTCTCTGGTTTCTGTTTGACAGCGGAGAATCTGGGGCAGGAAAGACTGTGAACACGAAGCGTGTCATCCAGTACTTTGCAACAATTGCAGTGACTGGAGAAAAGAAGAAAGAGGAAGCTGGCAAAATGCAGGTAGGTCTGACAGCTAGAATCAAAAGAGTCAGGGCTCTCAGGAAGCCTGGAGCCCCACACGTGAGGACCGCTCTTGTCTTCTTGTCTTTGCAGGGGACTCTGGAAGATCAAATCATCAGTGCCAACCCCCTACTGGAGGCCTTTGGCAACGCCAAGACCGTGAGGAATGACAACTCCTCTCGCTTTGTAAGTCTCTTGGTCACAGAGGGGTCTTCCTGAACCTTAAGTGTCAGAGTAGCTATGCCTGAATTATTTCACTTGTATCACTCCCTGTGTGTCATCTTTTTAATACTAAATAATCTTTCTCTTTTTCAAGGGTAAATTCATCAGAATCCACTTTGGTACCACAGGGAAACTGGCTTCTGCTGACATCGAAACATGTGAGTTAACAGGATCATTGAAAATCAAACAGAGGGAAAAGTGACTTCATTTTGGGATATTTTGCATCACCTGGTAAGCTTTGACCTTACTGCCAACATTGCCCGTGAGCTAATGCCAGACTTATCCATAATTGCCACGTACTCTATTTACCTCAATCTCAGGCTGATGCTTCTATAGCACATTCTAGAATTCCTGCCTCAGAAGCAACTGTCTTTTCCAGGACAAACAATAGGATTATTTATAGGTTCCTATGAGTTACCTATAGGTTTGCAGTACATTTCTGTGACTTACTCTTTTTTGTTTCTTTTCTTTTTTTTTTTTTTTAATGGAAGTATGGTCAGTTTACAATGTTGTCTCAATTTCTGGTATAGGTATAACTGGGAGTTCGGGATTTGCATACACTGACTACTATACATAAAATAGATAAACAACAAGCTTATACTGTATAACACAGGGAACTATATTCAGTATCCTGTAGTAACCTATAATGAAAAAAAATATGAAAAGGAATATGTGTATGTGTATGTATGACTGTGACTTGCTCTTTAGCTGAGCTTTGGTAGTTGTTCACCACAGAATGTAAGGTGATCTGAAGAATGAGGGGAATATTAAGGATCAATTATAATACAGAGGTCACAGGTCATCCATATGAAAAGTTAACTTTTACTAGAGCAGGTATACTTCAGCCTCTGCTCTGAGATGGTGAGAACCTTAGGCAATCTCCATATGTATTTGGAATTCTACATACACCTAGTGCCAAGAGGATCCATCATCAAATTGAAATCTCAGTGGAGCCTAATGTAATGCCCCAATTTTAGCCAAAGACACTGAGGTTCATTTAATATCTAAGCAGCATTGATACTTTTTTCTAATTCAATATCTATTTTCTTCTCTTTCCAGATCTTCTAGAAAAGTCTAGAGTTACCTTCCAGCTGAAGGCAGAAAGAAGCTACCATATTTTTTATCAGATCACTTCCAATAAGAAGCCAGATCTGATTGGTAAGAATGAACTTAAATTCACAGATGAAAGTTAATATTTTTATTAAGAACTTCAAATGTAAAAAGTGTACCCTGAATTTTATGTACCCAGAAATGCTCCTGATCACCACCAACCCGTATGACTATGCCTTCGTCAGTCAAGGGGAGATCACAGTCCCTAGCATTGATGACCAAGAAGAGCTGATGGCTACTGATGTAAGACACATACACTAAGTTTTATAAAAATTCGTTGTTTGAGAATGTCATATTGTCATAGCAACCCACTACAGGTGCAGTTACCTTGGAACATAGTGTAAATTCTCCAAAATACGTTAGTCTCTTCTGCCCTAACATTTTTCCTATCATTACTCCTGGTAGAGTGCCATTGACATCCTGGGCTTTACTCCTGAAGAAAAAGTCTCCATCTACAAGCTCACAGGGGCAGTAATGCACTATGGGAACATGAAATTTAAGCAAAAGCAGCGTGAGGAGCAAGCTGAGCCAGATGGCACTGAAGGTACTGGGTGAACCTCCATCTGGATTGAAAGAACATGGCAAGAAAACACAAAAGCTTATTCTAAACTCACATCTCCTTTGTAGCTAGACTTCTGAAGGGCATATACACGTTTACACACAGTGCAGGCTTTCCTTACCCCCTTTCCTTCCTTGCATCTCCATATCTCCATCATTTCTATGCAGCCCAAATAAGTTAAAATGAACCCTAATAATAGCCACTTGCAAGGATATACCTAAAAAGCATAACCTGGGGTCAGATCATTAGAGAGAGAATGAGCTGGAACAGTGCTCTTGCTTTGCCTCAGCAATAGCGAAGAGGTATACAGAATGACTTGGCATACTGGTCTATTTCAGCACCAGCCAGGTAAACCTCCTGGGAGGAATACAGGATCTACCCAAACACAGAGCTGGGGTGGAGGATATCCCTAGACATCTGTGCACGTGTGTATGTGTTGTCTGTGCGTGAACCTGCAGACAATTTAGGCTGCAAGTAAGATAAAAAAGAAGCTGAGAAAGAAAAATCATATACTCTATGTATGGAAAGAACACGTACCCCCTTCCTGACCACCCCAACTCAACGACATTCTCTCTCCTTCCTCTAAACTTTGCAGCAGTAACCTCTGTGCCTGACATAGCATTTACACCATAGTCAATGACAAAATTTTAGAAGGGGACTCTGTAGGGATCGTGAAGTGAAATTTAACCCTTATATTTTCAGATTAACTGATTTGGTTAAACTGGGAGAAGCAGCAACAGATAAGGTGCGCTTATTCTCCCAACTACACCTACTAGGTCTTAAGAGCAGGGTCTGGCTTCTGACTCAAAGTATTTCCATAAACACTGGACATGTTTATTGTGGATGAATTCACCAAAAGCTGCTTACAGTAAGTCGCCAAAAAGCCAGTGAAACTGACTGACCATTTATTAGCAAATCCATGCTCTAATGTACAGAAAGCCTCATCTCATCTTCTATAGAATTATTTAAAGATTTTTCTTTAAATAATAAAGAAAATGGATTGGCAAAAAATGGAAAGATTACATCAAAGAAAATATTGCCATTAAACATTTCTTAAATTGTGTCTCTACAGTTGCTGACAAGGCTGCCTATCTTCAGAGTCTGAACTCTGCTGACCTGCTCAAAGCCCTCTGCTACCCCAGGGTCAAGGTCGGCAACGAGTACGTCACCAAAGGCCAGACTGTGCAGCAGGTAATCACATGACGTCTACGAGTCACACACATCTCAGGCCTTCATGACATGTCTTTAAAAACTCGAATGATCGTGACTCTGTTTGAAGGTGTACAACGCTGTGGGTGCTCTGGCCAAAGCCGTCTATGAGAAGATGTTCCTGTGGATGGTCACCCGCATCAACCAGCAGCTGGACACCAAGCAGCCCCGGCAGTACTTCATCGGGGTCTTGGACATCGCTGGCTTTGAGATCTTTGATGTGAGTTCTCTCCATATCAATAAAAAGTGGGAGAAAGGCAATTTGGGTTTTGATATACTGGGTATTATCATTATTCATTTACATTTGTAGTGTCTACATTGCTTTTCCCAACACTGCACCTAGAATAAAGTACCTAGGAGGTAACCAAGTAATAACTAATAATAACAATAGCTAACATTTATCGAGAAGTCTGTATTTCTGGCATTCTACTAAGCATTTCAAAATGTTATCTCATTTAATCTTCAAAATAACCCATGAAGGAGTAACTAACATTACTTCTGATTACATGTGTAGAAACAGATGTAAGAAAATCAAAACACTTGCTAAAAAGCCTCTGGCCATTTAAGGCAAAGCCAGGACAGGAAACTGGATCTGGGGCGTTTGGTCCATACACAAGGAACCTCCCATGGAAAGGGCCAAATGGTAGAAACATAGTGATAGCTCATAGCCTGCCCTCTTCCAGGATCATCTGACACATACCCCTTCCCCTCTGGGGCATTAGCTTCATCATCTACAAAATGAGGATGTCAATTATTACAAAGACTCTTTTGGATCTTCAACTGCTATACCACATCAGATCCCCACTGTCATAGGCCTGACAATGAAGATTTCCCAAATGTTTGATATGAATAGAAGAGAAATAGGCCTATTAATTTCCCTTTGCACATCAACTAAAGGTCTGAAGATAAGCTTCGCTTAATAATGTGACAGCCAAAAGTGAAAGTGTGAGCTTTATCTTGAATTAGAGAGTGGAGCTGGCAAAAAAATGTGAGGCTTTGCAAAAAATTACCTTCACCCTTCAATCCAAACCATAACTCATAGGATCATGGTTATACTTTTAATGCACATTATTGCCCATGCAATCGTAGAGGTGGAAGGAGGTAGATTCTACCAGAACTCCTGCTGTGTGACTGACACCTGTGTCTTTTAATAATGCCCCCAAATCACGAAAAGGGTTCATGTCAAAATGATCATTTTTTTCCTGGGATTTCTGAAGAAACAAAAATCAGTTTAACTTTTATTTCATTATTATATTCCACATTTTCGAGTAAAAGATCTTTCAGTAATGAATTCTACTGCTATAAAAATTCATTTAATGTTGAAAATTTTTGTTTTGTGTAGTTCAACAGCCTGGAGCAGCTGTGCATCAACTTCACCAATGAGAAACTGCAACAGTTTTTCAACCACCACATGTTCGTGCTGGAGCAGGAGGAGTACAAGAAGGAGGGCATCGAGTGGACGTTCATCGACTTCGGGATGGACCTGGCTGCCTGCATCGAGCTCATTGAAAAGGTCTGTTTGACTTCTAAAGGAAAACTGAACTGAACGGATAACATTTCCAAGTATCTTAAGCAACTCCAGAAAGTACTACTGTAATCTTAGATTGATGTCGGAATAAATTAGAAAATTACCGTTTAAAAATGACCTTCTCTTTTCAACTTTTAAATAAAAAGGATCAGAGAGTGTTTAGTCTCATTTTGTTCTAACACTGATTCAAATATAATTTTAAAGCAGCATCTCTATTGAGATAGTCTGTTTCACTGGAATTTATCTCCATTATGATCCAAGATGTCAGCAATAGGAATGTCTTTTTTCTAAATAAAAATTAATGCACAGGTAATACAGCTAAGGATTATAAGAAAGGTAATATGTAAGTCAAGAACTCAAACTGCTTATGATTCTTCATCATCTATCTTTAAGGACATTAAATACACAAAATGTCTTAAGTAAGGCTTGGGTTATTTATACTGTTAAATTATTGCATATAAAGTAAACATCATTCTAAGTCAGTAAGTCCTTTTCATACAAATATAAAACTTTGACAATGGGAAAAAAAATGTGACAAATGTAAAACATTTTTCATAGATCACCCCCACATGGTGTTCTGACATCTGGAGTATGTACCCAGCTTTTCTCTCAATTGAAATGGTATGGATTTGAACATGAGAAGGAAGGGTGGAAAAGTCATTATAGTGATAACAAAAGGACTTCTTTGTGCTATGACCATGGTTTACTTTTATAAACATACTTAAATAGGAGTGCTCATAATTCTATCAAATGACAGCCATTATGTCTGTATCTTCTGAGACAAGATTGGCTGACCCCAGTGTCTACTTTTCTGAATTCAGCCACTGGGCATCTTCTCCATCCTGGAAGAGGAGTGCATGTTCCCCAAGGCCACAGACACCTCCTTCAAGAACAAGCTGTATGACCAGCACCTGGGCAAGTCTGCCAACTTCCAGAAGCCCAAGGTGGTCAAGGGCCGGGCCGAGGCCCACTTCTCCCTGATCCACTATGCGGGCACCGTGGACTACAACATTGCCGGCTGGCTGGACAAGAACAAGGACCCCCTGAACGACACCGTGGTTGGGCTGTACCAGAAGTCCGCAATGAAGACTCTGGCCAGTCTCTTTTCCACATATGCTAGTGCTGAAGCAGGTACTTTCTGTGTCCCCAGTCTAAATCCAATCTGTCCCCACAGAATGTTACCATACCATTCCAGCCTCTGGGATTCTACTTTAATTGATGGGTTTTCTTTTCATCTTAGACAGCGGCACAAAGAAAGGTGCTAAGAAGAAGGGCTCTTCTTTCCAGACTGTGTCAGCCCTTTTTAGGGTAAAGTACAAATTTAATTTGAAAGCCTATTTAGCTTGTATGGATTATCAGACTTATAGGAGTTAGAATGTATTAGGAGGGAATGGATGTTAATAGGAATTACTTCAAATATTCGCTCTTGTGAGGTTACAGCCAAAGCAATACTTCTCCTTAGGATGGAATGTTTCACCCCTTATTCTGTATTATGCTCACCTAGTGTATTCAAGAATTCCAAAACGCCCTAAGCAGCTTTCTCATTATATAATAAGGCTGATTTTTAAGGAAGCAGAGCTGAACTTCAGAGCTTTCCCTGTGGAAAGCCTTATCGTTCTCCACTAATGTTGCCCTTTGAGAATGTTCCTGAGTCCGTCTTTGAGAATGGGCCTGAGACACATTCTTTGGGACATCCTTCCACCAAAACACATCTTTGTCCTCTGAGGTGGATTTAATCTTTTACAATAGGTGGAAATCATCTAAAGCCAAACCTAGTGATTTAGATGGATGATTAAGCTAGAAAATATCTCTTGAGATTAAAGTAACAGTAATAGCAATGTTACTACAAATAATGTAACTTTCTTAGATGGCTTAAAAACGGACTCTTCTAATGTACGAAACGTCTGTTCCAACGGCTGCTTTGTCAGGGTTTGTACGGCTAAATCTCAATTCTTTTAAAACTAAAATGCAGATACAGCACATGACCTGAACAAGAAAACTGCCCTGTTCTTTTTCTTTTCACACTACCAATTTGCATTATCTCAAATATATTGTTTCAACAACTTATCTTTGTACATATTTTCAAGATTAGAAACTCACATTACTTATTTTCTTATTTCCTCATGGTTAACTGAGATATGAAAAAAAAAAAAGCAACTCTGCCATCTCAAAGAATATACCTAAGAAATACTGAGAAACAGCTATCTGCCAGTTTTTCTATGGTTGAATAAAACACCACTGTGTGTCATAACCAGTTAACGCTATTTCTGGAATAACTCTTCCCATATGCTTCAGACTGGGGATCATTCTCAGGTACCCAAGATCCACCCACACAAGGTCAGAGAGTCTCATGATTTTAGACTATTCCAAAAAAAAAAAAAAAAAAAAAAAAAGAGGTTACAGGTCCCAGGGAACAATAAACTCAAGGAAGGAACAGAGAACATTGGGACAGTTGCTAACCGAGGTTACCACTATAAACTACTACTGTGACAACTGGCACTGAGAGAGATGAAAGAGACTTCAGAGGTAATCTCAACTATTTTCAGATGAGGCCCAGAGAAACAAAAGGGATTTCATACAGTCAAGCAGCTCATTAGTGGCAAAGCAAGACCGTAGTCTTTTGTCTTCTGATTCCCGCTTGGGAACACTTCCTGTGCATGAGGCTACTGAACTTGCAGTTTGTTTATAGGATAAGATCCTAGGTGTTATAAATGAACACCACGGAGAGCTGCATTTCCGCCCACACTTTGGCCTTGTGGTTATCTGGCAGGCTGGAACTCTTGAGACCTTTAAAATACAGAGCAACTGAAGCCTCATAGACGTATGCCTAGTATTTAAGAAGGTGCCTAGGTTCGTTCCATATAATTTACCAAAAAGCAATCTGAAATAGAACCTTCTCATCAAGTCCCTTCTATCTGGTTTTCCAGGAAAATTTAAATAAACTGATGACCAATCTCAGGAGCACACACCCTCACTTCGTACGGTGCATCATTCCCAATGAAACCAAAACTCCTGGTAAGACCGAAGAGCATGAAATAATCAAACACACACAAGTTTGAAAATTCAGTGCCCAGTAGTAAGTGCTCTGCTACATTTTTAGGGGCCATGGAGCATGAACTGGTCCTGCACCAGCTGCGCTGTAATGGAGTGCTGGAGGGCATCCGCATCTGCAGGAAGGGCTTCCCAAGCAGGATCCTCTATGGGGATTTTAAACAAAGGCCAGTCTTTCTTTGTCGTATTGTACTGAATGTTGTGAATATTTAATTACCTTCATTCCTGTCCTCTGTTCATCGTATTTTATGTATCTTAACTTAGTAAATACTATGAAATTTAGTCAAATAATACAGTCTTATTGTGTCAGGACAGAATATAGGTTAGAAAAGGTGACATTTCTTAAAAACAGGAAGGAAGCATGCATTAGACCATGGAAAAATCACTGTTTTACTATCTGAACCTGAAGGGCAGGTGCATTTTTCTACTTTTGCTTTTTCTCTGAGATTTTTATTGACGTTTCTTCGTGGTGTCATTGATTTTCCTACATGGTCACATCTTCCTAATCATTCTTTCTTCCGTTGAACAGATACAAAGTTCTAAACGCAAGTGCTATTCCAGATGGACAATTCATCGACAGCAAGAAGGCTTCTGAGAAACTTCTTGCCTCTATAGATATTGATCACACCCAGTATAAATTTGGGCACACAAAGGTAGTTATGACTCATTTACACGAGACCCAAGTACCTTCTGCCATGTCCGTCTCTCCTGTAGTATGGAGATGATGTATGATTTCCTCTCTCTCCAGGTTTTCTTCAAAGCTGGCCTTCTGGGTCTTCTGGAAGAAATGAGAGATGAAAAGTTGGCCCAGATTATAACAAGAACTCAAGCTGTCTGCAGGGGATTTCTAATGAGGGTAGAATATCAGAAAATGTTGCAAAGGAGGTAACAACATATTAGGACTGTAAGGTCCCTCAGGGACTTTAAATCAGCCTTCTTCATTCATTAACTCTTTGGTTTTGTGGCTAATACGTATGTGCTTCTTACCCAGTTCAGAACTCACCCCTATAACACATCAGTCTTTGCTTAACCCCTCGTAATTGGATTCCCTGCAGAACTTCTCTCCTTCCTCAATTTCTTTTTCTCTCACCTCACATACAGCTGCAGGAATCATTTGCAGGGAGTGCTATTTTCATCACCCCACGGTCTCCCATGTCAAATTCCAGTTGCCTGGGTGTCTGTCAAGGCCTCCATCCCCCACCTCATCTATCACTTCCAACCACACAGCCTTTTCCTGCCAGGCTAAACAATTTGCTTCTCTCCTGTTCTCATATTTACATAAGCCCTCTCCCCTCAGCCTAGTTAATCTAGTTACCAATTCAAAACTTCCATTTCCCCTTCCTCTAAATTAACGTCACCCAACTCCATCTACCCAGCACTCTGCATTCTGTCCTTACACACCCGTTTTGCATTTACCTTCCTCATCTATACTTATTTACTTCTGTATTATAAGTATCCCCAAGTCTTTTCTATGTGTCAACATTATGGTTTATGTCATTTCATCTGCCTCCTCAGAGTTATGGTTCTTATAAATTGGACCCATAGAAATAGAATTTCCATTTTAACAAGGTTGAAGAAACAGACACATTGTTGCAAGGTAGTCAAACCTTGCCAGTCTATTGCTACCATGTGCAGAAGGGATATCTTTTATTACTATTTAAAATTTTTATTTAAACAAAACAAATTTTAGAGTTCAATCCATGCTAAATGCCCTGTAGACATTAACAATCTAATTGAGTAGGTAAGAATGAAACATTTGAACTGATTTGAGAAGAGCCAGTATACTATGTGAAAAAGCTAACAAAAGAACTTTATGGAGTAGATAATTCTGTGGTGATTAAAATAAGAGGACAGGCTTCAAGGAAGACATGATAAATCATAAGCTAGTTTAGGTGGGGCAAATCAGAAAGCAAGCTACTCCTGTTCACAGTTCACATCAGTGTGCCGACAGCCAAACAGCCCAATCAACTTACAACTGCCACATCCACTCCCAAATCACTAATATTGTGATACCTCAAATGATCTTAAAATGGTACATGCTGCTCATACATGCAAAGTATTCCTCCTCTAAAGTCAGCTTCTTTGCTAGTTTGACAGGGACTTGAGAACCCAGAATTATTTAGTATGAGCAGTACACATTGGCAAAGTGGTCATACGGAGGACCACCACAAGTGTGTGTGTGTGTGTGTGTGTGTGAGAGAGAGAGTGTGTCTGTGTGTGTGTAAAGCCTACATATAAAATATACAGAATTTGTCATATTTATATGTGGGGGGGGTCATTAAAAGGGGAGTTTGTATGTAAAAAAATAGTACAATAACATTGTCCCTAATGGATCAATCTACACTGATATCTTTATGTCATTTCAGAGAAGCCCTTTTCTGCATCCAGTATAACGTACGTGCATTCATGAACGTCAAGCACTGGCCCTGGATGAAACTCTTCTTCAAGATCAAGCCTCTCCTCAAGAGCGCAGAGACCGAGAAAGAGATGGCCACCATGAAGGAAGAGTTCCAGAAAACCAAGGATGAACTCGCCAAGTCAGAGGCAAAAAGGAAGGAACTGGAGGAAAAAATGGTGACTCTTTTAAAAGAGAAAAATGACCTGCAGCTCCAGGTTCAATCTGTAAGTATTGTGTGCTCTGAATGTATCATGTTACTGAAGCTTTTTTTGAATTCACATACACTTTGGATTTACAAATGGCCTCTTCTTAGGTAAAAGAGTCACTATATGCAGATTACATGATACTATATATATAAAACCCTAAAAGGTCCACACAAAAACTACTACTAGAAATAATCGAAGAATTCAGCAAGGTAGCAGGTTATAAGATTAATGTTCAAAAACCAGTTGCATTTCTTTACACTAACAATGAATCAACAGAAAACGAAAGTAAAGAATCAATCCCCTTTAAAGCAGCAAAGGAATAAAATACCTAGGAATAAATCTAACCAAGGAGGTGAAAGACTTACACATGGAAAACTATAAAACACTGATTAAGGAAATTAAAGAAGACTTAAAAAAATGGAAAGATATCCCATGCTCCTGGATTGGAAGACTCAATATTGTTAAAATGTCACACTGCCCAAGGCAATCTACAGATTTAATGCAATCCCTATCAAATTACCCAGGACATATTTCACAGAACTAGAACAAATCATAATAAAATTTATATGGAACCATCAAAGACCTAGAATTGCCAAAACATTACTGAAGAAAAAGAAAGAGGCTGGAGGAATAACTCTCCCAGACTTCAGACAATACTATAGAGCTACAGTAATCAAAACAGCATGGTATTGGTACAAAAACAGACATGGACCAATGGAACAGAATAGAGCGCCCAGAAATGAACCCACAAACTTTTGGTCAACTCATCTTCGACAAAGGCGGCAAGAATATACAATGGAATACAAATGGCCTCTTCTTGAAACAGAAATTATCCAGTTGCTTTTTTCAGTTATTTCACTTAACTTTCAATATTCCTGGAAGTAAGGAAGTAGGGGACAACTACCTCCGAATTGCAAACAGAAAAGGGAAAACTGAAGAATTTATTTAACAGTATCACAAATTTTACAGCCATGAAGGAAACAGTTTAAAGGCAAGACCCCAAATCTCAGTCATTTTACTCATTTGCCTTGCCTCCTTCAGCCTTAAAAGTATAGCCATATTTTCTGAATGCAAGTGTTTGAGGTTGTACTTAAACTCTAGAAAGACAGTTTTTCTTATTCCTCTCTGCATCTCTTTCCCCCAATCCCCAAGATTCAGCTCAATAAATTTATCTGCAGTTACTTGAACTGAACTACCAAGGTGGAAAGTAGACCTAGTGACCTCTGTGACTCTTCCTTTGATACAGACTGAGTTCTTAAGACCTCTGCTTATCGGTTCAAGGAGTTGCAATCAGAGTCGGGGTAGGTTTTGTGCCAGCATTCTGGCCAAATACATCCTCCCATTTCCTTGGTCCAACAAGCCCAACAATGTCATGAAGAAACCTGAAAAAAGGACAGTTTTCCTATAAATCTTAAGCTATTTTCAACTATTCCTTCTGATAAATTCACTTATATGAATGAAGGTTACATTTTCCCAAAGGCACAGCATCAAAGTTTCTTCATCTTAACCTCTTTTCAAAGGTATTATCATTAGTCAGTGAGTAAACATTTACTGAGTGTATTACTATTAAAAATTAAGCAAAGGAACCCTGGGAAGTCCCCATTATCATCCATGTAAGCATTTAAAAAACTTAAGATATGAACACTGAGAAGTTAAAGAAATTCTCCAGGCCAGAGTAATCTAATAAGTTAGTGGCGGAACTGATTTTTATGAGTCTTTTAGTCATTTATAGAAACCTCATTGAGTTGTATCATTTCTCAACATTACAGGTTCTTAGATATTCTAAAATTCATTTTGAGACTAATAGGTAATTCTTAAAATGGAAATGAAAACCTTGGACAATTATAACACTGTTATGGACTATCAGGGAGGTTTCGAGTCTATAAAAAGTGCTTCGTGGAAATGTATTCATAGACATAACTTTATTTTTCTTTTTAAAAATTCAATCTAGCAACTACTTGTTTAAGGTGAGTAGGGAATGATCAAAATCAAAACTAACCAATTTGACTAAGTTGAAATCTTCAAATATTACAGCTGAAATACCCTTAGCAATCGTTCATTCCAATCCTCCTAACTACATGAGGTAACTGAGAAGAGGAGGAGAAAAGCAATTCGCTTAAGGTCACACACAGGGAGGCAAACTGGGGACAAGAACCCAGGCTTCCTTTGGTCCTTCCACTCTTCTACACACTACTTTTAAAAATACTCAACTGCTTCAATCCAATCATTTTTCAGACCAATGTTCTAAATACTTCTAAATTTATAGACTCATATCAAATTAGCTAAATATCTCCAGACAATGTAAATGTTCAATTAAGTTTAATTTATATTCATACTGAAAATTTCATTAGCATCCAGTAAACACTACTATTTTGTGCAAAGAACAAGTAAGTAACAAATTCTCTAAATAGCTCAACAAATCTCTCCACAGGAAGCTGATGCCTTGGCTGATGCAGAGGAAAGGTGTGAGCAACTCATTAAAAACAAAATCCAGCTGGAGG
This sequence comes from Camelus bactrianus, assembly GCF_048773025.1. Classification (NCBI taxonomy): domain Eukaryota; kingdom Metazoa; phylum Chordata; class Mammalia; order Artiodactyla; family Camelidae; genus Camelus; species Camelus bactrianus. The sequence continues at coordinate 5,720,660 of NC_133554.1, forward strand.
CCAAGATCAAGGAGGTGACTGAGAGAGCTGAGGATGAGGAAGAGATCAATGCTGAGCTGACGGCCAAGAAGAGGAAACTTGAGGACGAATGTTCAGAACTGAAGAAAGACATAGATGACCTTGAGCTGACACTGGCCAAGGTTGAAAAGGAGAAACACGCCACAGAGAACAAGGTATGAATCATTTTCTGCTATATCAGCAGACACTCTGCCATCCAACTAAGCTGCTTTACTACAGAGATCATTCCTTTGTTAACTTTTCAAGGTGAAAAACCTCACAGAAGAGATGGCAGGACTGGATGAAACCATCGCAAAGCTGACCAAGGAGAAGAAGGCCCTCCAGGAGGCCCACCAGCAGACCCTGGATGACCTACAGGCAGAAGAGGACAAAGTCAACACCCTGAACAAAGCTAAAGCCAAGCTAGAGCAGCAAGTGGATGACGTAAGTGTGTTTTTAATATCCATTTGAAAGGTTTTTTTTTTTTAAATATACTTTCAATTTTTAACAAATTTCACCTTCTCATTAGCTTGAAGGGTCTCTGGAGCAAGAAAAGAAACTTCGAATGGACCTAGAAAGAGCAAAGAGGAAACTGGAGGGCGACCTAAAACTGGCCCAAGAATCCACAATAGATATGGAAAATGACAAACAGCAACTTGATGAGAAACTCAAAAAGTAGATACTCCAGAAAAAAAATTCTATGCAATATCATCTTTCAATTCATATGGATACTAATATGTCTTGTTCTTCTGTCTAAAGGAAAGAATTTGAAATCAGCAATCTGCTAAGCAAAATTGAAGATGAGCAGGCAGTAGAAATTCAACTACAGAAGAAGATCAAAGAGTTGCAGGTGAGTCATCTCACCTCCATTAGTTTCTGCACCCCCAAAAACACCTGAAATTGAGATGAGTTCACGTTATTGTGCTGTGTCACGGCCAGGCCCGCATCGAGGAGCTGGAGGAGGAAATCGAGGCAGAGCGGGCCTCCCGGGCCAAAGCAGAGAAGCAGCGCTCTGACCTCACCCGGGAACTGGAGGAGATCAGCGAGCGGCTGGAAGAAGCCGGTGGGGCGACTTCAGCCCAGATCGAGATGAACAAGAAGCGGGAGGCCGAGTTCCAGAAAATGCGCCGGGACCTGGAGGAGGCCACCCTGCAGCACGAGGCCACGGCGGCCGCGCTGAGGAAGAAGCACGCGGACAGCGTGGCCGAGCTGGGGGAGCAGATCGACAACCTGCAGAGGGTCAAGCAGAAGCTGGAGAAGGAGAAGAGTGAGCTGAAGATGGAGATTGACGACCTTAGCAGTAATGCAGAGACCATTTCCAAAGCCAAGGTACCCAATACTATCTTTAAATGAGAGTATTTAATAACCTGTAAGGACCCCCATTGTTCTCTGTCATTAAACATTGTCTGAAGGCAGTTTATAGCATTGATTATCTATTCTAATGTATTCCATTCTGTTTCTTTTTTTAAATGCTGCATATGACTCATTATGATGACTTCAAAATCCACTTTAAGCGACTGTCAGCATCAAGCATCTCTAGCATAAATGAATGAGCTGTACGCACCTACTATACTTAAATCCTAGCATATCCCATAGAGTTGGTGCCATTAAGTTGCTACTCACATTGGACATAAATTTATTCACTCTAAAAAATTTTAAGAATCAAGTGTTAACTTTTCCTTGTTGCATTTAATGTCTCAACCTTCACTGCCACATGTCCTGTAGGGAAACCTTGAAAAGATGTGCCGTACACTAGAAGATCAAGTGAGTGAACTTAAGACAAAGGAGGAAGAGCAGCAGCGGCTGATCAATGATCTGACGGCCCAGAGAGGGCGCCTGCAGACAGAAGCAGGTAAGCATTGCTGAGGCCTGCAACTGTGTACTAGACAAAAGCGATTCCGGGCGTTCTGGATTAATAGCAATACTCCCACATTAGAGGAGGGAAAGCAAACCACCAGGATGGGCTGAGCAGGTCAAAAAAAAAGGACAGCAAGAAAGAGTCAGCAGGCTGGTTTACCTGTTACACTCCAACAGCAATGCTGCTTTTTAATCTCCAGTTCTAGCCAGTTCTGTAATATTTAGAATTAGATAAACTATATATTAGTCAATTATATATGTTATACACACACACAGACACACACATGAACTTTAGGTTTGTTTATGCCACTAACAAATTCCTTCACTTCCCCAATTCTTAGGTGAATATTCCCGACAACTGGATGAGAAAGATGCTCTGGTCTCTCAACTTTCAAGGAGCAAACAAGCATCTACTCAGCAGATCGAGGAGCTGAAACGTCAGTTAGAGGAAGAAACTAAAGTAAGTTTTACCAAAGATCATCTTGGCTAATTAAATCTGAACATGTTCAGTTAGGTTCTACTTTAAGTGTATAAATTAAATATCACTGAAGAAATGAATTTAAGTCATGGAACTCATACCTCCATAGGCCAAGAACGCCCTGGCCCACGCCCTGCAGTCCTCCCGCCACGACTGCGACCTGCTGCGGGAACAGTACGAGGAGGAGCAGGAAGCCAAGGCTGAGCTGCAGAGGGCGATGTCCAAGGCCAACAGCGAGGTGGCCCAGTGGAGGACCAAATACGAGACGGACGCCATCCAGCGCACGGAGGAGCTGGAGGAGGCCAAGTGTGTACTATGAACTCTGGAGGAGGAAAATGACATGGTTTCCTAGCTGCTCAAATCAGCAACTCCCAGAAACAGCTGTGATGATGATAGCAGAAGCTAACATTTACTAAGTGCACACTGTCTGTCAAATACTATTATATATTAACTCATTTAGTTTCCATAGCAACACTATATTGCATTATTTGTGTATCCCTATTTTACAGATGAGGGAACTGAGACTGTGAGCGGTTAACCAACTAACTCAAGGGCATATGATTAATTAGTACAGCTGAGATTAGAACTAGACATTCTGATTCTAGAGACCACCTTCTTAAGTATTGTAGTCCAAAGACGTAGCTCTTAAAACTCATGTTGGAGGCCACCAAACCGTGCATAATGGACAAGGTTAGTCTGAATAAAGTAAAGCCTCAGTCTGTGTACAGACCAAAGGAGACCTTCAGATAGGTCTTCTAAAGCATTAGAGCTAAAGGTTTTTGTGTACATTAGACATGCATAACTGGTACACAACTGGGAGTAAAGAATTAGACAATACAGAAGGAAAAAAAACCTGCCTTTGCTTAGACTGCATGGATTTATTTATTCTGATTTATTTATCCATTTATTTCTCTGGTGAGACTGTCCAAATTATATATGATTAGAAGAAACTGGCTATTTTTCTCCTGGGGAAAAGTACATAAAACAAAATGGGAAGTCTCAGAAATCAAAAGAGTATGCCCGGTATATTTGCGCCCAATAAAACATCTAGTTAGTCTCAAACCTTTTATGGAATGATATGAGACATATAAATCAATCAATAAAACTGCCCTGGGTAATCATCCTCCACACTACAGTCAATCAGAAGTCCTGAAAATCCTGAAATCTTACACAGTGAGATACACAGAACATCAGCTCCAACAATTTAAAAACTCAAAAACAAAAAAGGACTTGAGTCCACTTGCTCACCACTTTGGACCTTTCCATAGTTTCTCAACCTAGAAAGCAGTCTGGCTACCAGTTTTGAAAACCATGCTACTTGACACTGTAGAAACAGGACTGTGAAAGGAGGCCCAGGAGGGTATCACTTGCCCCTGTTCTTGACCTCTCTCCCTAACCACCTGGATAACTTTCCAGGAAGAAGCTGGCCCAGCGTCTGCAGGAAGCAGAGGAACATGTGGAAGCCGTGAACGCCAAGTGCGCCTCCCTCGAGAAGACCAAGCAGCGGCTCCAGAACGAAGTGGAGGACCTCATGCTGGACGTGGAGAGGTCTAACGCGGCCTGCGCGGCCCTGGATAAGAAGCAAAGGAACTTTGACAAGGTAGCTCCCAGTGAGCAGATTCCCATGGGGACACTGACATGATTCTCGATTACAGAGGCTTAGTCCCGGTGTACTTCCAGGTCCTATCAGAATGGAAACAGAAGTATGAGGAAACTCAGGCTGAACTTGAGGCCTCCCAGAAGGAGTCCCGTTCTCTCAGTACTGAGCTGTTCAAGGTCAAGAATGCCTACGAGGAGTCCCTAGATCAACTTGAGACGCTAAAGAGAGAAAACAAGAACTTGCAGCGTGAGTGCTTTTGAACTTCCCTACCCCACATGGCCCTGGTAGGACCTTTCCACGTTACATCAGTCTGACCACTTCTCCCTTTTGTTCACCACAGAGGAGATTTCTGACCTCACTGAGCAGATTGCTGAAGGAGGGAAGCAAATTCATGAATTGGAAAAAATAAAGAAGCAAGTGGAACAAGAGAAATGTGACATTCAGGTTGCCTTAGAGGAAGCAGAGGTACATATTATAATGTGAGGGGAAAATCAAAGATAAGCATTGGTGAAAACACTCAGTGGGTGATGGTACTATGAGATGGACCCATTATTACACAGCTGGTGAGAACTTGAACTCATACAACATTTATGAAGGGCAATCTGACAAGAGTTATCAAAACTCTTGAAAATGTAATACTATGACCTATCAGTTCTATATCAAAGAATCTATCCCAAGAAAATTATCTTAAATGGAGGCAAAGCTTTAAACACAAAGGTGTCCAATCCAAAAACAAGGTGAAGCAAACTATGGAACATCCATACGATGCAATTTTCTATAGCCATTAAATGTAATTAATATGGGGAAATATTTATGGCAGAGAGTAATTTTTAAAGCAAGACATGCACTTGCATATACAATTTTATCATGTAAATATATATATATATATATATGAAAAAAACTAGAAAAAAAACACACATTAAAATTGTGCCTCTGAGTGGAGGCACAATAGGAAGTTTTTCTGTTTTTATAAATTACCTCCACATTGTACAGTGAACATACACTTTATAAGCAGAAATGTGTATATATGTTTTAAAACAGAATTTCTACAAAAAAACTGAGAATTTCTACAATAGGAATTAGTATATCACACAGAACATTTTAATTTATAAAACACTGAGAATTCCTCTTTACTAGACATAAGTTTAATCATAATTTGTGTTGTACTCACATGAGTAATATTTGTATAGCACTTTATACTTTACAAAGTGCCCTTATTACAGAGCTGCCCTATAAAATCCACAACCAAATAAATAATACCCTTATTACAGAGCTGCCCTCTAAAATCCACAACCAAATAAATAAAAGGATGATTTACCTAGTAGGCTCCTAGAACTGTCGTACTGCACTTTGCAAAATCAGACAAACATATTAGTAATACTTGGGCTCACAGGGAATATACTCCAAATATTCAAGTCACTTTCCACTATTAATTGATCACTGTTTTGTTAAGGCATCTCTTGAACATGAAGAGGGAAAAATTCTCCGCATCCAGCTGGAGTTGAACCAAGTCAAGTCTGAAGTTGACAGGAAACTTGCTGAGAAAGATGAGGAAATTGACCAGCTGAAGAGGAACCACATTAGGGTCGTGGAGACCATGCAGAGCACACTGGATGCTGAGATCAGGAGCAGGAATGATGCCCTGAGACTCAAAAAGAAGATGGAAGGAGATCTGAATGAAATGGAAATCCAGCTGAACCATGCCAACCGCTTGGCAGCAGAGAGCTTGAGGAACTACAGGAACACCCAAGGGATCTTGAAGGTAAATGGGTCCCCAGTAACAGCTAAGTCGGGGAAGTGACCCATCTTCCATTCATCACAACACCTTATTGTTAAGCCATCCTTTTCTTTCCCTTTTAATAAAGTATACAGTTCATAGCATGTAGGTAGCTAAATTAAATACATATAAAACATAATATTTTTAAAGAAATATTACGTAAAAAAATAAACAGAAGCCCAGAGATAAGTTCTGATATGAGAGAAAGAGCAAGACTTTGGCACCAATAAGCCTGAGGTTGAATCTTAGTTCTGTCACTAACAGCAGCCTGATTTTAGGCAAGTTATTTAAACTCTCAGAACCTCTGTTTCTTTTACAAAATAAGAATGGAGCTACCCACCTCATAGGGTTACTGTGAAGATAAAGGAGATGAGAAATGTCAAGTTCTGGGTAGTACATATAGAAAATGTTCCATAAAGGACACACTAGTGACTCGCACATGAAAAAATAACCAGTTGGAGGCAGAAAACACAGCAAGAATCTGTCTCCTGGTAATTCTCTTCCACCAGAGTTGGTGACATCACCATTTTCAGGCTTATGCAAATGACATGCCTGTCATTTCCCGTTCCTGGCACCAGTCCATTCTTCCAGTTCATCTCCTGGGATGTTCACATCCTCTTCCAAGTGTCTAAGGCCTTTTCATTAACTTAACAGGACACCCAGCTACACCTGGACGATGCTCTCCGGGGCCAGGAGGACCTGAAGGAGCAGCTGGCGATCGTGGAGCGCAGAGCCAACCTGCTGCAGGCGGAGGTGGAGGAGCTGCGGGCCACCCTGGAGCAGACGGAGAGGAGCAGGAAAATCGCAGAACAGGAGCTCCTGGATGCCAGTGAGCGCGTCCAGCTGCTGCACACCCAGGTGAGACCCTCACTCAAACAAATGCTGGTGTACTGCTGAGTGATGAATCAGTTAGAATATGGAAGTCCTCCAATTTTATAAATAAATACATATATATTATATATATATATTTTTAAAAGGATGGGAGCATGCTTTGAAATATTAATTACAATTATCTTAGAGTGATGGGATTATAGATGATTTTTTGGCGTGTGTTCTTGTCTTTTTTAGGTCTTCTACCAAAAAGGGGCAGGGGTATTACTTTTTTAATTTAAAAGTAAGGTTTGACCCTAGATTATTTTGAAAATCATGATGTGGAATAAACTTGAATAAAGGTATCTGTTGACTTCAAAATCCGAAAATGTTCCACATAGTGTTTCTCATCGGGAGCACTTCAGCATTCAGCATTGCTGTTTACCACCCCTGTGTCTTGCAGGACATTTAGCACCACTGACTTGCCCAGGCATTAAATCTAGTAGCACACCCTAGTCGTTTGGAACCAAAAATATCCACCCCCAAACGTTTTGAAATATCTGCTGAGGTAGTACTGCTTCCCTTAGAGAACTACTGAGTTGAAATTTTAAGAAAATGTTTTCATAAGACTAATTTAGTATTCCCCGAAGGAGCAAACCATTCACATTAACAGAGAATAGAGTCCTTCTAATTGAGAAACTCTCAGTGCCAGGTTCTCGCAAAAAGAATCTATTCTTTTCCAGTATTTCCAACCTTTTAAGGATAGAATACTAGCGATGTCTGGTTGGCATTATTGAACCTCAGGACGCCATATGCACAAATTAGATGAACACTGGGGTAGTGGAGGGGAGGGGGTCCAACCTTGCAAATGATTAACATTTTGCACTGAATATTTAAAGTTTAGTGAAATATTGCCATTAGGTCCCCTACGTGAGGCAACAAGTAAGAAATTTCTAAAATCCCTAGTGTGCAAAATGTAGGTCTTGTAAATTTCCACTACTTTTAACAGAACACCAGCCTGATCAACACCAAGAAGAAACTGGAAAATGATGTTTCACAACTTCAGAGTGAAGTGGAAGAAGTAATTCAAGAATCACGCAATGCAGAAGACAAGGCCAAGAAGGCCATCACTGATGTGAGCAAGATGAGTATTTCTTTAACGTTAACATATGTGTTACCAGGTTTCTTTATTTCATTGGCTTTTTTTTTTTTTTTTTTTTAACTAAATAGGCGGCCATGATGGCCGAGGAGCTAAAGAAGGAGCAGGACACCAGCGCCCACCTGGAGCGGATGAAGAAGAACCTGGAGCAGACGGTGAAGGACCTGCAGCACCGCCTGGATGAGGCTGAGCAGCTGGCCCTGAAGGGCGGGAAGAAGCAGATCCAGAAGCTGGAGGCCAGGGTGGGTCTCTCAGTCTCTCTGAATCTGGGGAGGGCAAAAGGGCACTCCCTCATCCTTCTCTCTTCTTATATATTGACTCCCATCCTAGTCTTGGGGCCGGGGATATTCACCCAATATCATCAGTAGGTCCTGAGTCAGTTAATATCCCCCAAGACTGACTAAGTATCTTTCTTGACTGTAGGTACGTGAGCTTGAAGGAGAGGTTGAAAATGAGCAGAAACGAAATGCTGAGGCTGTTAAAGGTTTGCGGAAGCACGAGAGAAGAGTAAAGGAACTCACCTACCAGGTAAGGGGAGTAGCTTTCTAGAATATCCAGACTCCCTACTCAAAGGGAAGTTAAAAACCTGGTGACTATGTGGCACTCACAAATAGATACACATTGACACGATAGATATAAGGGGCAAATGACACAGTTACTTATCACAGACCCCTTCCTAAGCCAGGAAAATCAGAATGGCCTTTAGAAAATAGCGTAAGTGAGGGGAAAAAAATATAGGTTTCAAAGCCAGATAAACTCGTACTAGTCCTGGTTTGGCCTTACTTTTTGGATAGGTTACTTAACCCTCTAAACCTTAATTCATCACCTGTAAAATAGAACAACATCTACTCACCAGAGTAGGGAGGTAAGGATTAGAGGTGTGTATAATTCTCTAATGTAATGCCTGCAAACAGTGGACATTTAACAAGAGCGGCTACTGTTAATACTACAAAGGAAGCCTCAGAGGTCACCACGTTTACCCCAGGCCCGCCTGCCATCATACCAAAGTAATTTATTTTACCACCTATAGTAGGCTTATCTCACTGGACTGAATGCAGGCCATTTTTTCAAACTTCCAGACTGAGGAGGACCGCAAGAATGTTCTCAGGCTGCAGGACTTGGTAGATAAACTACAGGCGAAAGTGAAATCGTACAAGAGACAAGCTGAGGAGGCTGTAAGTATCTTTAAGCCTTTGAGGGAAGAAGTAAACTTTTTGGGGGCAGAAAGCATATGAAGAGAATGTGTTAATGAGAAAGAAAGACACAAAGTAAGAATATACCATTCATATTTTAACAAAGATGATATTAATTTATGCCCAAATCCTAATTATAAAATAGGACTTCAAGAGGAGATATTTATATTAAGCAATTTGTAAGGGTTGAGGGAGAAAAGAAAAGCTCCAAATAACCCACCTTACTTGATAGCTGCAAAGAATATCCAGTAGAAAATCTAATTAACAGCACGATAAATATTCTTCTCCCTCTAAAAATGCACATGATCAAGTGTTCCCAAAAACCAAACAGAAGTCTTTGATCGCAACCAACTCATTCACTCACTAGCAGTGTCATCAGCAGGGGCTTATCTCTGTTCATTTGCTGTAGCAGACTGGGGTGTGCTGGAAGATTCTCCAGATTCACTTTTCCTGGTTGTTCCCCATTCTTCCAGACACAATGTGGAAAGTAGGAAGGAAGGAAAGGGAACAAGAAAGGGAGAGGCACAGAGGCGTACTTTCTTCCTGGCCCCATGTTTTCCTATCTCTGTAAACCAGAGTCAAAACACACGGCAAAAAAATCTTAAGTGGAATTTTCCCAAAGTCATCATTTGAACTTACACTTACTTTCTAAACTCCGTGAGTGTTCATGGGCTCTTCCTCCTTGCCACACGTTGTCAGTGGATTTCATGTAAATATGGGTTTGACAAAATGAGCTTGTCTTTTCCATTTCAAAACTTTTCTTTCATTCTTAAGAGTGAAAAATGTAACTGAAGTTACAAATCTGTCTGGATTTGAAGTCAGAGATGGCAAACAGACCATAAGAAGGAAATAGCTGAGTTGAGGAAATAATCCTGTTTGGGGACAAGTGCAATGAGAAGTACAAAGTCTGAATCTCACAACTTTCTCTCTATTCTCAGGAGGAACAATCTAACGCTAACCTAGCCAAGTTCCGCAAGCTCCAGCACGAGCTGGAGGAGGCCGAGGAGCGGGCAGACATTGCCGAGTCCCAGGTCAACAAGCTGCGGGCCAAGAGCCGGGAGGTTCACACGAAAGTCACTGCAGAGTGAACACACCTGCCTGATGCTGCCAAGGGGCTGAAGAAATGCACAAAATGTGCTATTTTGGGTCACTTGCTTTGTGGTGTTTTTCTCTTAATGTTGAATAAATAAAAACTACAGTGAACTTATAAATTGAACCAGACTATCATTTTTAATTTCTAAAATTATTTGTCACACATAGTTCTCACCTAGTTATTTTTAAAATATTATACATGGCTTTGCAGAACATTCAATATTTGTACCTCCCTCACCACACAGCATCCCCTTTCTCATCTCCACCCCCACCCCCAACACACACACACACACATACACACACACAATTCTTTTCCTCGACTTGATTTTATTAAATCTCTCTAAAGTGCTACAGATTTCTCAGGAAAACACACTTCCTGAGGCTACCCCTTCAGACAGGACCCTCTTGTGTACCCACTTCACAAGTTGTTACTGAGCATCTATGTGCTGGGTACTGTTCTAAGTTCTATGGGGGCAGCAGTAAACAAAGCATAGTCCCTGCCCTCTGCGAGCTTATATTCCACAAGGAGAGAAAGGCAGTCAACAAATAAGAAGCTGTGTAATGTATCAGATGGTAAGTGCTGATGAGAAATGAAAAAGCAGGAGGGAGGCAGTTAGTACTTTGCAGAGAGTAGTCAAGGAAGGCCCCATTAATAAGAAGACATTTGAGCAGAGACCTGAAGGAAGCAAGAGAGTAAGCCAAGTGAGTGTATGATGGCAGAGTATATCCAGGCAGAGGGAACAACAGAAAATGCAAAGGCCCTGAGGCAGGGGCAGCTTGGCATGTCCCAGGGACAAGGAGGAAGCCAGCAGAGCAGAGAGTAAGCAAGACAATTATGATGTAAGAGAGGAGCGTGGGAGCCCAGAGATCATGTAGGGCCTGAGGGCCACCTGAGGACTTCTGCCTTTACTCAGAGTGAGATGGGAAATCTTTGGAGGGTTTTGAGCAGAAGAGTGATACTAACATGCATTTTAGAAGAATCACTCTGACTACTGTATGGAGAATAGACTGAACAGGGCAAAGGTACAAACTGGGAGACCAGTTAGGAGCCTACTTAAAAAAAAAAAAAAAAAGACAAAAAAAGACAGTGCCTTAGACCAGAGAGACAGCATTGGGAGATGATGAGAAGCGGAAGGTCTCTAGATGTGCTGTGAAGGCAGCGCACGTAGGGTTTTCTGATGGATTAGATAGATTAGATGGATGAGTGGGTCAGAGAGAGAGAAAAAACTTATGAAAAGAGGAAGAATAAGACAAGAAAGATTTGGTGCAGTATAAACATGAGGAGTTTAGTCTCTAGAAGGAGAGGAGGCAGTAGAGCAAAAATGCAGCCTAGACAAAATCTGCATTTTATGCACTCCTGTGCCTCTTCTACCTTCCACCATACACTCCGCCCTGCCTCCCAACCCCATCAGCCTCACCTTACGGTGCAAACTGCACAGGCCACAGTCTCAAAAATGTCCGAAATGAATAATAAAAGTTTAAAACAAAAAATTTCAAAATGCTCTACTAAATAAAATTTTGGATCAAAAAGGAAACCAAAAATATAATCATAAAAATTTCTGGAAGTAAACACAAGAGTAAATCTTTATGACCTTGGTTTACACAAAGATTTCCTAGATGCCTACATCAAAAGCAACAAGAAAAACTGATAAACTGAATTTCATCAAGATTCAAAGTTTCTGCACTGTTAAAGAGAATGAAAAGACAAGCCACCGACTGAGTAGAAGTACTTGTAAATTATATCCCTGATAACGGACCTGTGTCCAGAATATGTAAAGAAATCTAAAAACTCAATAAAAAGAAAACAAATCATCCAATTTTTAAAGAGGCAAAAGATTTAAACATTTCACCAAAGAAGACATACAGAGAGCAAACAGGCACATAAAAAATGCTCAACAGCATGAGTCATTAGGAGAATAATAATTAAAACATAATAAGATATCACTATACGCCTACTATAATGGCTAAAAGCCCAGGTGTTGGCCAAGAGGTGGGGGAAATAGACCTCTTGTATCTATTAGCAATAATGTAAAACGGCACAACCACTTTGGGAAACAATTTGGCAGCCTCTCAAAAAGTTAAGAAATTATTCATTTGTTGCAGTCATTCCACTCCTAGTTATTTACCCAAGAGAACTGAAAACATATGTCCACACAAAGACCTTAATACAAATATTCACAGTGTATTTACCTGTAATAGCACAAAACTGAAAACAACCCAAATGTCCAACAGCAGGTGAGTGGATAAACACATAGTGGTAAATTCACATTATGTAATACTATACTACTCAATGACAAAAAGAAATAAACTATTAACACAGACAAAACATGGAAGGATCACAAAATAATTATGCTAAGTGAAAGCAGTCAGATCCCCCCCTAAAAAAGTGTAGACACTATTATTCCACTTATATAAAATTCTAGAAAGTAAAAATGAATCTCTAGTGACCGAAAGTTGACTAGTGGTTCCTAAGGATGGGAGGTAGGGTTTATGAGAGGCACAGAAGGATAGTAGGACATATTACAAAGGACTAGGAGGAAACTTTGGGGGATAAAGGACATGTTCTTTATCTTGATTCAGATGATTGTGCCACAGTGTATACATATGTGAATACTCTTAAAGTATGTACAGTCTGTTATACATCAAATAGACCCATAAAGCTGTTATAGCTTTGTAGTAATCAAAATAGTGCAGTATAGGCTCAAAAACAGACATATGGATCAATGGAACAGAACAGAGAGCCAGAAATAAACCCACACACCTACAGTCAACTAATCTTCAACAAAGGAGGCAAAAATATACAATGGAGAAACAACAGTCTCTTTAGGAAGCTGTGTTGGGAAAGCTGAACAGCTGCATATAAATCAATGAAGTTAGAACACCCCCACACCATACACAAAAATAAACTCAAAATGGCTTAAAGACATATTTAAGACATGACACCAGAAAACTCCTAGGAGAGAACACAGGCAAAATATTCTCTGACATAAATCATATCAATGTTTTCTTAGATCATTCTCCCAAGGAAATAGGAATAAAAGCAAAAATAAACAAATGGGACCTAATAAAACTTAACACACTTTTGCGCAACAGAGGAAACCATAAACGAAACAAAAAGACAACCTAAAGACTGGGAGAAAATATTTGCAAATGATGCAGCTGATAAGAGCTTAATTTCCAAAATACACAAATAGCTAATACAACCCAATAACAAAAACATCAAACAACCCAATCAAAAAATGGATAGAACACCTAAGCAGACATTTCTCCAAAGAAGACATCCATATGGCCAAGAGGCACATGAAAAAAAGATGCTCAACATAGCTAATTATTAGAGAAATGCAGATCAAAACTATAATGAGACACTACCTGACACCGGTCAGAATGGCCATCATTAAAAAGTCTACAAACGATAAATGCTGGAGAGGGTGTGGAGAAAAGAGAACCCTCCTACACTGTTGGTAGGAATAGAGTTTGGTGCAGCCACTATGGAAAACAGTATGGACGTTCCTTAAAAAACTAAAAATAGAGTTGCCATATGACCCAGCAATCCCACTCCTTGGCATACATCCAGAGAAAATTCTAATTCAAAAAGATACATGCACCTCAATGTTCACAGCAGCACTATTCACAATAGCCAACACATGGAATCATATCCCAGTTGTGTGCATGTTAAAAAAAATAACTGTGTATGTGTTTAGAAACATGGGGGGAAAGGTGTAAAAGTACATAAACCAAAATTTAGGTAGAGATTACCTCTATGTTTAAATTTCAAGAGTGATTTAAATGTTTCCTTCCGTATATTTGATTATATTTTTCATTCTTTCTACAATGCATACCTTACTTTTGGAAATTTTTTTAAAAACTCATATTTTTAAAATACATAAATAAAAGGAACCTACTCCTTAAGAGTATTTCATATCCACGTCTCAACAAAAACATGGATATAACTGACAACAGAAAGGTGAAGAGAGGGTCATTTGATGAATGAGGCCGTTAGCACAACTGCTAAAAGCTGCTGCCTTTCATCCAAGCTTTCCGTAGGGATTAACATTCCGGGGCTAACAGAGCAGCTGTCAGCAAGCAAACTTAAATTCTGCCTCCTGGCTGTGACAGGGATTTGGGGACATGTTACACACACCAGTGTCCCCAGGCACCTTCACTGCGGACTTGGTCGGTCACATTTTCCTAAGTGGGAAGCAAAAAATCAGCTATGGGCAGATGAAAAGAGCCTTACTTAAGGATGGAAATTACCACCCTGATTCCTTCCTCCTGCCTCCAAAGACCACCAAGATGCTGCTTCCTGAGTCCATGAGAGAAAAAGGAAGTCTTCCCTGATGAAGGAGAAAAACCTTACCCTTGGGGAACACACCCAAATCAGGGCTTTTCTTAGATTATAGTACCCTGACCTTCACAAGATGGGGGACTATTTTCCCAGCTCCTAACAAAAACTATGGCTGATGGTTCTCTCGAGGAAACAGGTTAAACACCAAGGGAGCCCTCAAAATATGAAAAATGTTGCTAAGAGCACGGATGGGAAAGGTGGTACCTTTTGAGCAACAGAATCATAATTTTTTCTAGAATATTCTGAAAAATAATTCAATTGATAGCCACAAATTCTAGTACCCAAAACGGATTTAGCCCAATATATTACATAGGTATATGTATAGACAATGTAATAACATAGGTATATGTATAGACAATGTAATAACAATGTAATAATAACGCCTATACATACACTGAGAAACTTCAAATGGAACTTGGCGAGTTAAGAATTTTCAAAAATTTACATGTGGTCCCGTTATGTCAAAAGCCGCGCGTTCAAATTCCCTCACTGCGTCCTATTTCACACCCTCCCGCCACACACCGTTACTCTCTGGAGTCGCGAAGCTGACAAGGAAGGCCTTCCTCTCTCACAAACTCGCAAACGCACACTCACCGACCAGCTCCCACCACCGTCTCCAGGCTCGTTCCAATCATGGCGCGATCACTTCCGACCTTTTATTCGGGCCGGCTCGCTCCTCCCATGATGCCCTGGGGCGCACCGGAAGTGATTCCTTTCCTCGCTGGGAAATTGGAACCAGGTGTTTTCTCTTGTAGCCATTGGGAGTTTCTATCAAAGCCCACAGCTGCTGATTTTTCCTGCGTTGGCAGTACTGTGACCCACCCACCCACCACCCCCACCCCTTACCAGATCGTAAACCGAGAGATCTAACTTATCCCCAATGCCTGGAACAGTGTCTTTATAAGCCATTTGTTAAATGAACAGCAGATGTTCACTAAATTGTTTTTGTTTGACAGAATGAAGCAAAGCTGGGTAGAAAAAGAGCTGATAATAAGGACAGCCCACAGCACAGAATAAGGAAGAATAAAGTTGCCTTTGTAATAACAGCCGGCATTTAAAACTTAAAATCCTTACCTTTGTTTACAAGGCTCTAACCATCTGGCCGCTGGCGGCCTCTGCCGCTTCTTACTACTTACTGTATTGCTCGCTCCTTTCACTCCTGCCCTACTGGCCTTTATTCCGTTCCTGTGCAGGCACGTTCCCCTCCCAGAGCCTTTGCATTTGTTTCCTCTGCCTGGAATACTGTCCCCTGTTGAAATTCCTCTGGCTCACTCCTTCACAAATTGTCTGCTCAAATATCGCCTCTTCAAAGAAACTCCCTTATCGATCTATTTAGACACTGCACAGCCACTGTTTCCTCATCCTAATTTTCCTTTCCTTCAGCACATTTGTCACTAATGGACGTTAGAGATCTGTGTGTTTGTTGTCTGTCCCCACGTACACACACACTAGAACAGAATTCCCACGAGGGCAGAGACTGCCTGTTCTGTTCCCTACCGCTTAAAATCCTCACAGTAGGTAGTAAGCCCTCAGTGAATGTTTAATGAATAAACGATTGAATGAATGCATGCTCACTGTTACTGGCTCTGAGCGTGACAGATTCAAAATTAGTAATTTCACATGTGCTTCCAAAAAGTAGCCTACCATCAATTCATTAACTCAGTTGTCACAAGGACCCTAGGAGTTAGATATTGTCGTTATCCCCATTTTACAGATGAAGAAACTGAGGCTCAGAAACGTTGAATAACTTGCCCAAATTCACATAATTTAAATAATAAAGTTAGGATTTGAACCCCAGTATTCTGAATTTCAAAGTCCATTCTTAGTTACTACATTATCCTGTGGATATTAGCAATGTAAACATACATTTTGGCTATGACCAGCAAAGGATGTATCTTTTTTTATAGGATACATGATTTCGGACCCCAAGAGTAGTAATTAAAAGTAATTGGTCATGCTTTTCTTAGTTCTAATGAGGTTTTAAGCAACTGAAGCAACCAAAACACAACTAATAGACAAAAAGGGGCAAATGGCAGACACCTTAACTCTCACAGGCATCAGTCAAGGTTATAAGGCCAGACAGAGAAGTCTGTAGTTTACTGAGCAATTTCATCTCTGAATACAATGTTCCCAGGCCATGCAGACTCCTTCTCCATGTTGTTTTCAGAGAAGGATGCCTGGTTTGTGTGTAATTCCGAGAAGCGTGTATATTTCTGAGAGCATTAGTGTCTTGCAGGATCTTGCAAAGCCAGAAGCAGCTGTCTTGGAGTGAAAAGACAAACCGGACTTGGAGTCAAACTGAACTTGTTCTAGCTCCCACTCTGCCACTTACTAGCTGTATGATTAGTCCTTTAATCTTGCCAAGCCCCAGTTTTCCCACCTGTAAAACTGATAAATCTATCTCCTCTTTGAGATTTTAAGGAAAATCAGTTTAAATAATGCTCTGGATAATCCCCTATCAACTTTTCGCTTTGCAAAATTTTAGTGTATAAATATGCTAGCAGTGAAGAAAGTTATGTATTGCACTTGAGAGAATGAGAAGGGGGTCTACCTAAATAATTAGCATTAAATAGGTAAACTGCCCAGAACCTCAATTTCTGATTCTGGAAGGTCAGGGTTAGATTAGGTAATATTCAAGGCCCCCTCCAGTTCTGGAATCTAATATTCTCACTCAGTTTTTTTAAATTAGGCAATTAGATACAAATTTGTGTCATTCATTAATGTACCTGTACTGTGATGTTTGCCCAGAAATTTCTGTTTCTGGCTGGGGAACTTCTTGCTGCTTTTTGAAATTCCATCTGTCATGTAAGCTCTTAGATAGTCGTGCAGGGTAAGGTATGATCCTGCTATCAGCACAATTAATTGCCCTTGCTTCTCAAGTAGCCCTCTGAGGAATGACCTTGATTACACTTGTTTCCTAGTCCTCGCTATCTGGCCCGCCTACTGCTTTCTCCACCCAATTTCCTCTGAATGCATCTTATATAGTGATCGGTGGGGAGATTTGCTCCTAGGGAAATCAGGAAAATGCTTTCCTCCTCCTTAACACCTGCCCTCCTTAATCCTTGCCTTCAGAGCTTCCACCCCCACCATCCTGCTGACATTAACGTCAGATTCACCTCTCTGACCAACCCAGTGCCCTTTTCCTGGTCCTCCTTTTCTCCATCTTCTCTGTAAAGCTTTTATTATATCCTCTCTCTTGAAAATACCACCTCCCTTGACTTCTTTTGACACTAATAAAGTTCCCTTCACTTTAGAGTTGACAAAATGATTTTGTAACAAGACTGGAGAAAACTCTCATTGACACACCTCCTCTCAGGCTTGGGAGAGATGGGATGATGGTAGAGACACATGCATTGTGGACCACAGGATGGTGGTGGGATAAAGATGGAGCCCCTAAAAGGAAAAATGTGAGTAAAAATGTTGGTCACCAAACTGTCTAAGGATGAAAATGCTCTTCTTTACTTGAGGACTTTTGTTGAGTAACCAGATGAACAGGAATGCAGGTCTGTGGCAGAGTTAAGTGGCTCCACGTAACAGAGAAACAACGCAGTACCTGTAGGGGTTGAGGGGAGATATCTCAGCAGAAAAAGGAAATAAACCACCTGCATCAGTGTGAAAGAAAATGGACTTTGTAGAGCTCACATTTCCGATGGAAACTTCGAATACTTTATGGTATGGAATATAATCCTCTTCCAGTCTCCGCAAAATCTTCCGTCAAGTCCACATTGCTCATGTTCTTTGTGCTAATGGATTATTTAGCACAAGGTTGACACAGATCGAAACATACTGTTAGGCAAGGGCTGGAAACAGATAGCTCACAGAGAACCACCACTAGACAGTATCACACTGGATCCCCACACTATCCTCATGACTTGGGCAGACATAGAATTATCTTTCTGGATTTGCAGCTGAAGGGGAAAATAACACGGTTGCCAAGAGAGGTGATGTGAGTTCCCACAGTCAGTAAATGGTAGAAGTGAAATATAGATGCATCGGGCTCTTCCAACTCCAACAAGATCTCACTCAGGTATTTACTTACCCACAGAATGACCCTTTTTTTTCCACCCTTTCCATCTTCATTTCCTCCTCCCACATCTTAAACATGCAGCCTTTCTCTGAGAACTCAACCTCCTTAATAAGTTCAGCTGTCACCTCCATATGGGTGACACCCCCCAACCCCTACCCCCAACAAACACACACACAGACCTGTATCTTCGGTCTTGACTTCTCCTGTAAACTCAGAACCTTTATCTCTACCTACTGATGGGACATCAGCATCATTTCAACCTCCATCTGTCCAGAATCTAAACTCTTCTTTTCTCCTTCCATATGTCCCCTGGGCTGCTGTCATGCCCTTAGATTTCCAGGCTGAAATGAGGGCTGCATGAAGGGCAGGATTCGCTGTTTCCTCCTCCTTCCTCAAACCCAGCAATCACCAGTCCTGTGGATCCTGCCTTCAGGGCAACCCTTGGGTTTTCTCTTTACTTTTATTTTTTTAAACATTTTTTATTGAGTTATAATCATTCTACAATGTTGTGTCAAATTCCAGTGTAGAGCACAATTTCTCAGTTACACATGAACATACATACATTCACTGTCACATTCTCTTTTGCTGTGAGCCATCACAAGATCCTGTATATATTTCCCTGTGCTACACAGTACAATCTTTTTCTCTTTACTTTTAAATCTCATTTCTGTACTACTTAATCCAGGCCCTCTCCATCTGACACCATGATTATTTTTGGTATTCAGTGCAAGTAGATATTACTTTCATTTTTAATATATATCGAGTGGATTTTAATATGCTGATATACCATAGGTAGGGCTTCAAAAAATAAGCCTAGAGCTCAGAGAGGTCTTATATTGGCCCAACATATTCCTTTCACCTCCCAGGGTTCTCATTACTCCTAAATGGGACAATGAGGCAGAAAACTTCAAGCCCACACAATGCTCTTCTGCAATCTGCACGATGGACTCGGAGATCCAACAGCACAACGACTGTGAAAGCCAGCCCTCTGGTGCTAATGGAGAGTTTTAACCCAGATCTGAATTCACAGGGACATCCAGGACTTAATTCTAACTGTTTAACTGCCCACCAACCGCCATAAGTCATATCAGAGCCTGTGTAATCATCTCAGCAAGTTTTACACTGAGATATTTTAAATAGGTGCTAAGTGGTTCTAGGACTCCAGGTTCTCCCTTCTCCAATATATCCTATCATTAGTTCTATATACATATATATATCGAAAGAGAGAGAGAGAGAGATGTGTGTATATAGAGAGATGTATGTATAGATATATATAGATACATATATTTACTTTTCTGCTCAAAAACCTTGCAACGTTCCCCAGTGATCTCAGAATGATGTCCTGACTCCTTCCCTGGGCATTGGCAGCCTGTCAGAGACAGGCTCAGCCCACTTCTCCAGCCTCACTTCCATATAACCCCCAACCCCACCGCAACCCTGCCAGGTCCTCCTTCCTGAAACACACCCTCAGAAGCCTTGTTTCTAACCACAGTCCCTAAGACCCTAGCCTAATGTTAACTTCATGGTCTGAAATGTGTAGCTATCAAGCGGATTCTTTAGTAGACTAAATCTTTTGTCACTGAAGTGTTCTGAAATTTATCTTGATGTTTAAAAGAAAAATTCTCCATTAAAGTAACTTTCATCTTCTGGGATCTACTTTTTAAACTTTCCATCCCCTGTAGTTATCAAATGCATGTACCAAGCCTCTAGAAGATAGTAACAGAAATAGTAATAGATTGTACCAAACAGTAATAGACCTCCCTGTTCTCTTAAAGTCTGCTTCCTTCATGAGAGAGAAGAGGAAAGGGGGAAAAGTCAGTCTTTGGAATCAGCAACCCAGGATGTCAGTTCTGCCTCTGTTTCATACTAGCTGTGGGTCCTTTTGATCCATCACTTAACCCCCTTAGGCCTCAGTTTCCCCATTTGGAAAATGGGAATAATAATGATATAAATAGTATAACCCCCTAAGACTTACAGAGAATATTAAATAATAAAATATACAAAAATGCTATGTAAAGTGGAAAGTACCACAAAAAGGTTATTATTATCTCCACAGTCACCACTCCCCTTCAGATCTCTTTTCTCTTCCAAAGCAATATCATTATCATTAAAAACAACTCTGATAATATTGTACACACACAGAATACCTCATGGGTTTCAAATGCATGATACACACCTCTAATCCTCTATGAAGTGCACTCATCTTGGACTTAAGTTAACCTTGGAGAAGTCCTTTATCCTTTTCATGTCTATGTACTCTCTCCTCGTGCCCATTATCACCTCCTTTGGAGCAGTATCCCTATGTCGTGTCTTCATTCCCTGTTGCCAGCACTGAAAAGTGATGGGCTTGCAAAAGTAAAAGGTTATAGGCATTGGCTCTAGAGCCAGAGAGGATTTGAATCCCATTTCTGCCACTTACTAGCTGTGTGGCCTTGGGCAAGTTACTTTAAACTCTCAGTGGCCCAATTTCTTTGACCATAAAAATGGGAATGATATTAGCACCTACCTCAAAAAACTATTATGAAGCTCAAGTAAGCCAATCTGGATAAAGCCAATATGGTGCCTGGTGAGTTCTTAAAAAATGTAAACTATTTTATGAAGTGAGACTGAGTCTGTTCTTTTCTGCCTTATCAGTCCAGCCCTCTTTTCAACACAGATTCCCCATACATCGTCTTGATTTGCTCATTCACAGGAACAAAACTTACTGAGCGTCTGCTACATACGAAAGGCTGTCCCTTGAATCAGAGCAGCTGTGTTTATGCCTCATAGCTCTCTGTTGCTTTCTTTTAGGCCACATGATGCTAAGAAACAGAGACAACTTCCATGTGGATTGCAGCCTTCAGCCTTCCCCTCTTGTTTTCTAGAGCAGAGAGTAAGATGGTGCTCCAACATCAAATCACCAGGTACAAAAAATTTCTTCGTAATTCTTTACCGAAAGGCTTCTCAGATTCCTTAACATGCTCATATTTATGGTGAATCTCAACAGGGGACAGAGCTGACCACATTTCCTGAACTCATTTCACCATGGGACCTTTTAATTTCTCTCAGAATCAGCATCCCGTCAAATCTACTTTGGAAAGTGCTGTGTGGAAGTCCTGTTCCTATGTCTTCCTCTTCTGCCCACAATGTCACTTTGAGTAACGCAAACTGTCCTTTGAAAATGCCTCACCTACATAAGACTACCCACTGGAAGACTGGAGAGGGAATTTTTTTTTAATTGAAGTGTAGTCAATTTACAATACTGTGTTAGTTTAAGGTGTATAACAAAGTGATTCAGTTATTTTTTTCAGATTATATTGCATTACAGATTATTATAAAATATTGAATATAGTTCAGTAAACATTGATCATGTACAACGTAAACAAGTCAGACCATATTTTGTCAACGGCTCTAAATTCTACAATGTACTGTTGTTCCCACATATTCAAATGTCACTTATTTAGTACAATCTATTACTATTTCTACTACTATTTTCTAGAGGCATGATATTGATAACCCCCAAGCAATCATAAGAGTTGTCACAAAGACAATGTATTTTCAATAGACCCTTCTAGAACTTCATTTGGCATTTAGTGACTCAACTTTGTAATCTGTTTCCCAGTCTAGAGCAGATTAGAAAAAGCAAACTCGGGCTAGTAGAGGCAAACACACTGCAACCACAGAAAGAATTACAGCTGAGTATTTTGCCATGAAGGTGAAAATATGAAAACTAGAAAGGAGACACGAAAATTCATAGCAATCTAGGAACAATTAGTGCAGGGCAAAATCCATGAAGAAACTATTAAATCCCTGACGACTTCATTCCATCACTTCCCAGACCCCTGAGTGATGCAGGAAAAGGTAAATTCTATTCAAGATACTAGATTAAATAAAACAAGATAATATGTAATACATTTTAGAAAAGTTTTCCATCTACAATGGATTTTTTTTAACTAAAAATAAATAAATAAGAATGGAGCTGTTACATGGCCAATCAGATGTTTTCCGGAAGCTTCTGAGAAGAAGCACACACTGTCTCATGTTTACACTGCGGGGTAAATAAGATGGAGTTAGCATCCGTGCTATTGATCACTGATTGCTTGACAATTCCTCCTGTCGCTCTGCCCTTCGCTGACCTTCTTAGCACACTCTGCCCCAGTTCCACTCAGCCCCTAGGACTCTCTAAGTCTCAAAGATCTGTGTCCAACATCAAAATCCCTACGCAGCTGACTTGGCATTATCAGCCTCCGCTGGTCACTTATCCAAGTAACTTAACAAGAGTGAGAGATCAGGGCTACGACGCATTTACATCTAACGAGTAAATGGTTATCCCCCAAATATAGCCAAGTTAAGAGTGCTGGCCTTGCAGATTCGGGACGTATAAAGGGAGCTGGGGGGCCACACTCTTGAAACTGCTCTGACCACATCATCGCAAGGTAAGTGCTCACCAGTGCCCAGTTTTTTGCTCCCTGTAGCTGTGATTACCACTGATCCAGTTACCAGTCAAGGAGAGAAGGCAACACAGTAGCGTTTGCTGAGGACCTACTAAGCATAAGGTACTGTGTTAAGGGCAATACGGGAGACAAGGAGGCAAGGCCTTTTAAGAAGCTTCTACAAACAGTAAAAAGACAAGAATATAAGCAATTATGAGACAAAAAAAATTAACCTGCAGGATAAAGCTGAATAAAATGCGTACTTATGTCTCTAATTGTTTAGATCAATATTATAACATTCAGTCAACAAATAAACATGTCTGATTGTGATAGCTCTTCTGTGATTGCCTTGAACTATTATTTGAAAGTTTTGTGGCTATTTAAACTTTTTTCTTAAATCAGGATTTCTGATCATCAGGGAGAGGATTTTGGGAAGAAATTCTCCCATGCATTTTTATCTATCTCAGAATGCATCTGAGTCTGCTTGTTAGCGTCCGGTTTCTAGCTCGGTCTTGCAGGGCGCACCTCGTGGACTTTGGTCTGGGTCATGTCTGGCACTGCAGTAGCAACCCCCAGAGGGATTCCAACCCTAGGAGATTTGTGGTGCTTTGATTTCTGGCCACCATCCTCACCAGAATACCTTCTGTCATACACTGACAGGGCTGAGAGGAATCTGAGAGATTTTCTGGTCCATCTGTTTCATTTCACAGAAGGAAATTAAAGCCCAAAGAAATTACAACAGCTATTCTAGAGAACTGGCATTAGAAAACTGAGGCTCTGCCTCCGAGTCTTATTTCTTTTGAACTAAGGATTCGGAATATAATACTTAATCATTTAATTTTCACCTGAGAAATCTGTGAGAATATTAGGATATGGCTGGCAACTATTAGAGACTCAGAAAAGGAAGAGAAAAAAGGAGGAAACCAAAGCAGTAAATCAAGTGCTGAAATGCCTCTTCCTACCTAAATGGTATTTCACATGTTCCCCTGGTTCTGTAAAAGCACTGTATGGTGAATGGGAAGTTTAAGCTAAATTCGATATTGAAAATTATTCAGACTCTTATGGCTTCTTGAGATCTTCATATAGGTTATAAACTCCTGGACTGAGATTCCTTAGTCCCAGATGAGTTATCAGCTGTCTTATCTTCCTCTTCTCCAAGAGAATATAGAATATTGAGGGTGCCCTTCCTAGACCTCTTACAGAAGTCTTGCCTCTAATTCACAACTTTTCTCGCATTTGGCCAAAGAATTCAACTCCTGGTCTAAGCATCCAGGTTATAATCTGGATCATTCCCCTCCCTCCTTCATTTCTTCCCTGACCCCTCACAGGCCCCTTCTCTCAGCCAGAAGCATCATCTCTCTGAGTCCCTATAAAACTTCATTTAGACTGTTACAGAATCTGTGTTATTCTTCCTCGTTCAGAGATTTATTTGAGCATTTCTCTTACCCCTTACTAAATTTTGCATTCCTTTAGGGCAGAGACTGTTGTTAGTCTTCAGGAACTGACATGGTATTTTGCACACACAGAAGATACTCAAAAAAAAAAAGTGGTAATCGAAATTTATAATGAACCAATTATTTAAAGAATGATTATTTAACTGAGGGAGAAAATGGAATATTTATTTCCATCTCACAGAATCCACTGTCTAGCTATTTAAATGTAGACAAACTTAGAATAAACAGTTTCTAGATTTACTTAAGTTCCTTATACTTCATTTGTTCTTTGTTTTTGTTTGGTTTTTGATTTCTGGAATCACTCCCCAGGAAGACACTTCATTCCTGAAGGACACTGACGGTCACTTTGGGAACCAGTAAGGTAAGCGTTACTTTCATCTTGATTGATACAATCATTGAAATTAGCGAATATCGTTTTACACGTTCTCATTCTTGCCGCGCTCATAAGAAGCTGAAAATGATGAAACTGAAATCAATTGCTTAAGTATTTCTAAAGGCAGATTACAAAATAGGCAGGTTTTCCCCAAGGTGCAATGGCTTCCCAAATTTGCTCATTACACTGATAAGTATAAAATACACTGCAGAACCTTGACACGAAAGCTCCAGGTCAATATACTTAGTTGGCCCTGCACAAGGTGTTCGTAGGATAAGGATCCAGTCTTCACACAAGTCTACCTTTGCTGTTCTTTGAGCAGAGTCCGCGCCCCTGAATCCACTCAGCTGTGCCTTTACTCACAAATAATGCTGAGGGATAAAAAGCGATCAATTCACACCTGTGGCCAGCATAGTAATAAAAACACTTTCCGCTCCGAAATTTGTGTTCGCTGAAGGTAATTCTAGATGAATTAGGACTGAGGAAACCAAAGCATAATTAAGTCATGACCACCCCACTGCTGACAAGATACAGTAGCTGAGAAATTCCCAGGATAGGGGATGAAAGTTGAGAACAGTATCATGGTGGACTCACAGCAGAAAGGGGGTGGGGAGCACTCGGAGGGTGGTGATGGAGATGGGGGTGATGGGGACTGGGGTGGCCATCTCAACTAGAAGACCCCCTAAAGAAAGGAGCAGAGTTGGTGGTTGAGAGGACCCAGCTGTGCAGGGTTGGAAGCAGGCCCAGCTCTCAAAACAGAGAAGAGGCTAATTAGGGGATTTTCTTGGGGGGAGAATCTCCAGGGACACCATGAGTCATGCCTAGAGGGTCAGATCAGACCTCACTAGGCAAAGTTTATCAGCCAAGAATAAATGGTTTTATCACTGGGTCCCAGAACACAGTTGCATAAACATGGGGCCAAGATCTGACTTAGAAACCACACGCACGCAGAGGATTGAGGGACTTCGCTTGACAGCGAGCGGTGAGTCAGCATGTGACAAGGTTGCCAGAAGGCAGTCACCACCTCAGGCATGACTCCTAGGTCAAGAGAGGTGAGGGCACATGCTGATGGAGGATGACATGTGGTCTGGATGCCACACTTTAAGAGATTAACAGGAGTGAGCTCACCGTGATGGGAAAGGAGACTCAGAAGCATGCCACGGAAGAAGCAGATGATGATGCCTCTGGAAGAGATAAAGCTAAGGTGAACACAGAGCAGCCGTCACGTGGCTGAAGAGTTGTCTTGTGGGAAGAAAGTGTGAACTCTTTCTGTTGTTACCAAGAATGCCAGAATGAGAAGCGCACGTCCTGAAGTCACAGAAAGCCAGCTTGTGGTTCAAGCAAGAAAAATCTTCGGCTCGTGAAACCCGCCCAAAATGATTTTTCCAAATTTTCCAAAAATTAACCAAATGGATAAAAGTTATCCCTGAAGGCATCCAAAAAGGCTGAACAACACCTTTGCAAGAATACTGCTGATACAACTCATGCACCATCCAGGCAGTAACATTAGAAGATGCTGAGTCATGGTTAGAGTAGTGGGTGGAAGAAGAAAAATCTCCACCTCAAAACCGGCAGTGACTTGGATCCCAGATGGAAAGCCTTGTCTTTCTAAGAGGCCTAGAAATATAGCTTGACCATGACCTATTGAAGTCTTTCCCCAACTTCAGGCTTCATTCTTACCGCACCATCACAAATTCTGCAATACCCATTTAACAGCAGTACTATGAATCACTTAATATTTTATTTACCTTGATTCCTTGTTTTCCCTTTTATTTGTTTTTCAAAGTTACCATATATGCTTGCTGTGAAATTGTGGACTATCTCCATCAGCATCAACTGAACATTTAGATATTCAAAATCTCAAAGTCCACTCCAGATCTGCTGATGCAGGATACGCATTTCACCAAGACTCCCAGTTGGATTCCTGTGCACACCAAAGTGTGAGAAACACTGCTTTATATCACTAGTATAAACAGACATTGCACAATCTCTAAATGGGAAGCACATATTACCTTATTTTATCAATTCTAATTTTCTCCATTTTTTTACAAAATACTATCTCTAAACTTGGGGTTCATCTTATAGTCAATGAAGGGAGTATAGTAATTAGCTCTATTTTTTTTTAATTTGTGGAACACAAAATAGTTTATCTCACAGTTGATGGCATCTTTATAAAATAAGGTAACAGACTTTAAAATAAGCATACAGTTATTAAAATTAAGGAAGTATTTGCCTAAAATCATTTTGTGTCTAAGTAGTGGGACAGGCCATGGCTTTGGAAAGAGCGGCTTTAGAAAGGAAAAGAATGCTCCCAAAAGGCACTGTGTTTGGGGCCCTTGGGAAAAATTCAGATTCCTCAATCCCAACCACAGAGATTCTGTTGCAGACGATTCTGACGTGGATCATCATTTAACACTTTGGGTACCATGCTTAACACTAAGTCAAGCTAAATAACGTAAGATCATAAACCTGCAACCCAACAAGATACCCTCATGCTATAGTGCAACCATTGTCAAATGGTCTGCCCTCAAAGTGTGGTCCGTGGGTCCTTGGAGATGCCCAAGAACTTCTCAGGAGGTACATGAGATCAAAACAATTTTCATAATAATACCCATAACAAGACCTTGTTTACTCTGTTGACCTAATGATGCAGAAGCAAGGATGGATAAAACTTCTGGTGCTTTATTACAAGTCAAGACACGTCACCAAACTGTACTAGCAGTCATAGTATTCTTCACTGCCATACACTGGCACTGCAAAAAAAATTTTTTTTTAATTTGAAAAGATTTTAAAGGACTTAAATTTGCAGCCGTGAAAATTATTACTTTTATTCCCTCTCAAACTTATCCACATCTTTATAATGTTCTGCATGCTGGGACAGGACGTCCTAGTACAGCACTCCCACTGTACACCAGACTTTGATGGTTGTCTCAAGAAAAAGCACATGTGCAGTTGTCTGAGTTGCAAGATGAACGAGCCAGTTGATTCACGAAGCACCATTTTTACATAAAGAATGACTAGTGGACAAACTATGGTTTCTCAGACTTGGAAATCTGGCAGACATTTTGTCCAAAAGGAATGAAAAGTGCTGATCATTTCAAGGAAAATAACTGACAATCCTTGTTAGTAATGACATATTTGAGCATTCAACCAAAAACTAAGAAAAAATTTTAATGGAGGTACAGGTAATTGAACCCAGGACCTCGTACATGCTAAGAATGTGCTCTACCACTGAGCTATACCTACCCCTCGACACTAAAATTTTGGAAAACCATTAGCTGCCACCATTAGCTTGACAACTTGCTAGTATTTCAATTTTCTAATGAGATCAGTGCTGATATTAAGGATTGTGATTTTTTTTAATATTGCATAATGAAATGTCAATATTTGGAAGTTCTGTATAACTAAGCAAACCAGTATTTTCCAAGCAATCAATGTATGACATTCATACATGAGTAAAAGTTCCATTCAAAGTTCAAGACAGATCAACAGATTATAACAGGTACAAAATGTTTGTTAATTTGGTTTCATATTCTACATTGCATCCAGCCTTTAAAAAACTACCACGTGTCAAGTTTAGGTACAGTACCTAAGAAGAATATCTACAGTTATTTGAAAAGGCAATTAAAATACCCTTTCCATTTCCAAATTACGTAACTGGGCAAGATTTTCTACATCTACTTTAACCAAAAACAAAAACCAAAACAGCAACAAATTGAATACAGAAGCAGACATGGAAATCCTTCCATCTTCCGTTCAGCAGGCATTACAAAGAACTGCAGACATGAAAAGTGGTTATACTCGTGTCACTCATTTTGAGGGGTTTTGAAAAAGAGAGTCACTGTCATAAAAATATGTTATTAATGTTAAAATGCAATGGACTTGACAGTAATTTTGAATGAATCATAAATATTTAAAATTTTTTCACAATTTTGATTTCCAATATTGTAAATATTGGACCTACATAAACCAAACTCATTGGGTTCCTGATCGTTTATAAGAGTATGAAGGTGTTCTGAGAGAACGAAGTTTGAGAACCACTGCTATAGTAAACCCCACTTAAGCCTCAACAGTAGGGGCTATCTTCAGAGACGTTAAAAGCAATGTGAATGAATTCCTCCTCTCCACCAGGCAGGAACTGAGAAAATCTAAACCAGCACAGAGGCTGCAGACCAGGGGCCCTGTCTGTGGGTACTATATTGATTTCCAGTCTCTTACTATGAAAACTTAACCACGAGCACACAGATGGCTCAGCAGAGCCACGGACCAAAGTCAAACCAAAGTGCAATTTATCTGAATAAGGTCCAGAGGGAAGGAGATGCTCCTCTTTCTGTAGGACCAGATCCCCCCAGAATCGCAAGGAGGGATATTGAAACAACACTCAGTTAGCAATGAAGAGTTAACTTCATCAAGGGTAAGATTGGGGGAGGAGGAGTGCTTTCCAAGAGGTAATTATAAAAATGTTCAGTTTTCCCACTTTTAATAGGAAATATAAAAGGCCTTATTCAAAAAATGTGAACTATTTCTTAAGGGAGAAATGGGGATGCGTGTGTGTAGTTTAACTCCATTTTACGGTCAGTTTTAGGAGAATGAGTGGGAAAGAAAAAAGGAGAGGAAGAAACGAAGGAAGAAAGGAAGAAGAGGAGGAGATGGGGGAAGCGATGTGGGGGCAGTAAGCAGAGGGTCAGGAAGGGTGGGGGACGAGATCCAGAGGGAGCAGGAGGAGCACATGCAGATGAGGAAAAGGAACCAGAAAGCCCCACAACCTGCAGGGGCCTTAGAAATGAGCCAGGCTTGCTTCTTCATTGTCTGTGGAATCAGTGGCTCAGAGAAGCTACGTAGTTCAGTCAAGTTCAGTGCTGGCAATAGGGACCTTGGGATTTGCTCTGTCTCAGGTCACTCCACACCCCATAGCGTTTGTGCTTGGATTTATGCTTACACAGCTGCCCAGGAGATGGGCTGGAGGCTGCAGCCACCGCTCTCAGGCCCCCTGGAGAGACCCCAGCCTTCTCTTGGGTCAGCACGGGCACTTGGGTTGGAACGCTCCTGCTTGCCTGCTCTGGGCTCTCTGGGGTCTCACCAGCAGGAGCATGGGGGGTCATCCTAGAGCCCCAACCTCTCGGAGCCCCTGTCTACAAATGCTTTCCCCGCCTTAGCCTGGGTCAGTTTTGCCATTGAAAATGCTAACCTCTACTTTTTTCTTTTGTATTTGGATAAACACTGAAGAAGCTGAGCTGTTAAACTTTATCTTAGGGAAAACCTCAGAGCTGGTTTATTCGGTGTCGTGGAACCTCTTACTGCTTTCAATACACAATTAGCAGTCAACTGTTTTGTTTACTTGTCTTCAGTTTTCATTTCAACAAACAAGCACTGTAGTTACAGCTATCAGAATAAAATCTTGTTACAGCAACCTGAATCCCACCTGGAGACCAAGCAACACTCGGAGGGTTGGAGAACTCAGGTTTCTTATGCCGGCAGTCCCAGAGGAGTTAACACTCTAAGCTCTGGACCCCATTTGTAGGTTTACACAGGTTTTTATAGGGCTTTAGGTTTTGATTAAGTTTGTGCCATATGCAAATGAGGTGTTAGAAATGGACCAATCAGGAGTGAGCTTTCCAGAACCAATGGAATTTTAGGGGTAAATGCAAATGAGGTGTTAGAAATGGACCAATCAGGAGTGAGCTTTTGGGAACCAATGGAATTTTAGGGGTAAGTTTCATTTTCCTAGAAGCAATCCGTTTAACAGAAGCACAAAAGCTGGAAGGCAATGGCCCTGCTTGGGAGGTCTTGCAGGTCCCTTGTGGGTTTTGCCCCTTCAATCTCATAACTATTTTTTTTAAAAGTTCAGTGCTGGGACATTAAGCCAGATTTTCTAGCTTCTAAGCAGGGAAAATATATAGAAAAAGGACCAATGGATGGAGATGGTTTGGAAGGGAGTGACAGGAGGGATGAGTGGCAGGATGTGGGAAAGAAAGAGGGAGAGAGAAAGGCAGAGGCAGAAAGACACTTATATACCCCACCACACACACACACCAGGCAGTGTATTAATCTAATTAAACACTGTGTGTCGCACCCCGATACTGCTACATGTAACTAAAGCTTGGAGACCACTGCATTAAGCCCAGTACTTCTCAACTCTACTATGCCCAGAAATCACCTGGAGATCTTGTTAAAATGCAGATTCTGGTTTTATAATCTGGGGTGGGTCTGAGATTCTAAATTTCTAACAAACTCTTAGAGTGATGCTGATACAACATTCCAAGGACCACTCTTAGAGTCAGGAGGCTCTAATCTGGCAGTTCTCGGAGGGGGGGTGGTGTCCCTGGACCAGCATCACTTAGGAACTTGCTAGAAATGCAGATTCTCAGGGCCCGCCCCACACCTACTGAATCAGAAACTCAGGGCTTGGGGCCTAGAAATCTGTGTTTTAACAAGCTTTCTAGGTAATTCTGGAGCATCTTAAAGTTTGGAACCATGGCACTAGGCCATAATGTCTCCTATCGCCTTGTCACCTGTAATTGGCTAAAGTGTGGAAGCATTTTACGTTCCAGTCATTACTTTCCACTGGCTGTCTGAAACTCCTACCAGGAATTACCAACATTTCAATCATTCTTTCCAGACACTCTGAAGATTTGGGATTGACACAGATCATGGGGCTTATACATGACCTATAATTAAGGAAGTATTTTCTGAGGCCTCCTGTATTGGGCTCAGCATGGCTTCCTCTAATTGGTTCAGATTTCCACACCTGGAGCTGGACTAAGAGATGTTTCAAAATCAACAGAGAGTAAAGCAACCCCTCAAACTTTTTTTCCTACAGTAAACGATCCCCTTTAGCTCACTCCTACTTGCCCACTCAAGGCCCTCAGACCGGGTCCTAGATTCCTCAGGGCCTAGGTTAATCCCGAGAGCTTTTGAATCTGGCCCCCTGCCTGAATGGCAATAACAGGATGGGGCCCTTTGGATTCAAGAGTCCCCCAGGCTCCAGACTCAGCCGTCCCGGTCTTCCCAGCGCCTGCAGTCATGAGCTCTGATGCAGAGATGGCCATTTTTGGAGAAGCAGCTCCCTACCTGCGGAAATCGGAGAAGGAGAGAATCGAGGCTCAAAATCGCCCATTCGATTCTAAGAAAGCCTGCTTTGCAGTGGATGATAAGGAATTGTACGTGAAAGGTATGATCCAGAGCAGGGAAAATGACAAAGTCACAGTCAAGACCCTCGACGACAGGGTAAGTGTTGATCCCAGGTGTTCTTGCTAACATGGGCATCCTCATTTTCCCCTGGGGTGGAGTATTAGCAATTGCATGCTGTGCAGAGGGAGCTGAAGATAGCACCAGACTAACACAGGTCTGCTCTGCAGTGAAGTCGCAAGGGGAAACTGCCGTTACGCGCACCTTCACTCCTGCCTCTCCTTCCCCAAGGATTTGGGCTTTGAGAGTTTTGTGATGTTTGCTTTGGAGAAAAGGGACAGTGAGGGTGGAAGAGGTTGGACTATGTAAGGAAAAGATTGTTGCTGATTGCTGCTGGGTCGGCAAGTATATCGAATATAACTCTCTAGGCTGCAGAGTGACTTACCGAGGGAGCTCCAGAGGCAATGCTGAGTTTAATGTAGAGAATTACAGAGAACCGTTCAATTCAGTACTTACTGGACATCCACCACGTCTAGGTCACAGTGTCCACCTCCTTGCAAATATGAGCAAATCTCAGTCCCTGTTTCCCCAAAGTTTACCATCCAGTGTAGGAATCAAGAGTCCCTGGCAGGTATTTGCAGCAACATGGATGGACCTAGAGATGATCACACTAAGTGAATTAAGTCAGATAGAGGAAGACAAATATGATGTGGTATCACTTATATGTAGAATCTAAAAAAAAATGACACAAGTGAACTTATTTACAAAACAGAAACAGACTCTCAGACTTAGAAAACAAACTTATGGTTACCAAAGAGGGTAGGGGGAGGAGGGATAAATTAGGAGTCTGGGACTAGCAGATACACACTACTATACACAGAATCGATAAGCAACAAGGTCCTACTGTATAGCACCGGGAACTATATTCAATAGGTTGTAATAACCTATAATGGAAAGGAATATATATATGCACAATTGAAGCACTGTGCTGTACACTAGAAACTAACACAACATTGTAAGTCAATTATATTTCAATAAAATGTAATTGATACCTATTATCAATTATACCTACCTATAGGTTTAGGTATGGTAGGTATGAACCACCGTTCACAAACTCGAGCGTACGAGACAGATTTATTGTTATTGTTGTTGTTGTTGTTATTGAATTTAACTTCCGATTTCAGCCTCTATTCAAAGGGCTAGAAACAAATTTTCTTGTGCATTATTGGGGTATCCGCCCCAGAGCTGTGCAGCATTTTCAGTAGTACCACATTGGGTCTCTCCCACTATGAAGGATGTGCTAAGAATAAGAAACAAGTCCTGGTCCCCAGAGCTTCAGGATACACAGACTTTTGTGTCTCCCTTGTGCGACTTTGGGTGTCTCCCTCTAGTGTAGGGTAGTGGGGCAGAAGGGCCTTCTTTCCTCAAGAGATTTGGTCTATTCCAACAAATCTCCTTCCTTTTATCTTTTTGGTAAACTCCTCAAAACTCTTCTAAGGACATAGGCTTCTGGAAAACCAAGGCTGGAAAGGCTTACAGGCTCTTTCTCTTTTCTGCCCCGTTTTCTACCTCTCCTGAGTCAGGGAGTGCAGAGCCAGCTGTGTGCCCAACCAGAGGGAAAAACAGAGCGGGGGAAATTGGGGAATGGTCTCAAAATGTTGTTCAACCATGGACCACACTCCAAGTCCAAATGGTTTAACCATTAGAAAAGAGCTGCAAGGGATTCTGGAAGCCTTGAAAAGTCGTGGGTGGGGATGGAGAATGAAAGGATAGGTAACAGGAAGGGGGAAGATGGGAGGCAGTCTTGACTGTCCGCCTGTTAGTATGTTCTGGTTGTTAAACCACGTGAATGCATTGTCTACCTGAAAAAAAAAAAACTAAACTGAAAACAAACACTCACAAAAATAAAACAAAAAGAGAAGATAAGACAGGGGAGAGCAGAAACAGGTCATGGACGAGATGGCATTTAAGAAGACTTTTGAAGGTGGCTAGACATCATTTCAATGTAGATATTGCAGACCAAGGAACCCACGTGAGCGGAAGCATGGAGGTGAGGATGCACAGAATACACTGAAATAGTTTCTTCCAACATTCCACGCTCGGTATCATCACAGCACCCACAGCAAATGGGGCAAACAGAAGCAAGCCACTCTGGCCTTGGCCGTCCTGAGTCCCACCTGGCCACCCTGAGGCTGAAGGGCTCTAGAGCTTTGCACGCCTGTGATCCACTCCTGGCACCCAGAATGGCACACTGACTTGGGGGCATTGGACCAGAATTGCTTATGCAGTTTGAGCAGCAATAGATTAATCAAGAATGATTCTTTACAGATCATCTCTGGGCACAGAAATGATCCAGAAAGTTATCCGTGGTAATGGGGTAGTCTCACCACAATGTCTCACTGTTTTCACCGCTCCAGTAGCATGGGGTACTGATCACCAGCTACCCCATTCATCACGTGCTTCTCCTCTCAATACCCAGACACTGACTCTGAACAACGACCAGGTGTTCCCCATGAACCCTCCCAAATTTGACAAGATCGAGGACATGGCCATGATGACCCACCTGCATGAGCCAGGAGTGCTGTACAACCTCAAAGAGCGTTACGCAGCCTGGATGATCTACGTGAGCGCCCCTCCACATCTCTTTATCCCATCTACCTCCCCGAGCGAAAATAAATCCCACATGTGGAATTTTCTGATTTTCTCAGACCTACTCGGGCCTGTTCTGCGTCACCATCAACCCCTACAAGTGGCTGCCGGTGTACAACCCCGAGGTGGTGGCTGCCTACCGAGGCAAAAAGCGCCAGGAGGCCCCGCCACACATCTTCTCCATCTCTGACAACGCCTATCAGTTCATGCTGACTGGTGAGTCAATTTCTTTAATTTATATTTTTTAAAACAGTTTTCAGTTAATTACTCAAGTCCTTTAACTGGACTGGATCTTAGTTAATTACCCGATTACCATTAATCATCCAACTGGTACAATGACCAAAGTAAGGTTCAGATGATTTCAGGATGGAATGAATGCCAGAGGCACAGTGGCTTCCATCAACCAGTCATGGTGCATAAGCCAGTGCTGGAGACCAAAGTCACACAAAGCACATGCTTATTTGGGGGAAATGTAGAATGCAATGAGATGCCCTGCCCCACTTTCAAAGAACCTCCAACATGGGCATGCTTGGAAGAGAGACTACATTAGTAGCCACTTAGGAGGGCAGAGTTGGAGAAATGGGCATAGCGGTGCCCCTTCGCCTGTCTTCTCCAGGCTCCTCTTTCTCCTCCTTAAATTTCCAGAATAGCAGGAGGAGAGAGATGTGGTAACACCGTCACGCTGTCATGCCTGACAACACTTCTGTCTGCTCGACTCCCACCTGACTTGACTCGGTGCAGACAGAGGAAGTAGAAGGAAGCATCCGAGATCTGAAGACACTGAGATGTCTTCTTGTACAATGCTGCGCAGACATCAGTCTTTCCCACCTCACGGTCACAATGCTGGCCATTTCTGCGTATTTAATATCTTTCTTTAAATTGACTCACGTTACATCCATTTCAAAAGGAAAACTATATCACTATTAGTATTAGTTTCATAGGGCTACAAAATCCTACCAGCCAGGTGCCCTAAACAACAGAAATGCATTGTCCCACGGTTCTGGAGCCTGGAGGTCTGAGATCCAGGTGTCAGCAGGGCTGGTTCCTTCCGGGGGCTGTAAGGGAGACTGTTCCAGGCCTCTCTCCTCACTTCCGGTGGTTCAAGGAAGGTCACCTTGATCTTTACCTCCCCCTTCACTTTGTGTTCTCTCTCATGTGCCTCCAAATCTCCCTTTTTATAAGGACACCAGTCATATTGGACTAGGGGCCCACCTACTCTAGTACGACCTCATCGTAACCTCATCTTAGCTCATTACATCCGCAACAATTTCCAAATAAGGTCACGTTCTGAGGTACTGGAGGTCAGGACCTCAACATGTGAATCTAGGGGGAAACACAGCTCAACCCGTAACACTACTGTAAGTGGAAAGCCATTGTCACTTTCCACAAGTGGAAGGTAAGGGTAAAAGAAATTTGCAATGACAACCAGTGTCCGTAAGTTCTAAACAGAAGCTGTGGCTTCTCACGAGTTCTGAGTCTGAGGCTTGCTTTCTTCGTTAAAAATAGAGATGAGAAAGTGCTATCGAGGAGTTAAAGATTGATGCACACGAATAACTTTCACACTGTGGGGTCTGCTGTCCGCTTCGCACACTGCCCACGTTACACATCCCACATTTGGGAAATCTGCACAGATGGTCTCCAAGAAGACTAGACATGACCAAAGCATCACACCGCTAGTTAATGGCAAAGCCAGTTCTAGAACTCACGGGCTCTTCCCACCCCCAGTGTGGCTCGATTTGTATACCCTGCCTGTTCGTTGTTTTTTTATTTTGTTCTGCTTCCCTCCTCATTTCTAGATCGGGACAATCAGTCCATCCTCATCACGTGAGTAACCCGTTTGCACCAGGATGACTTGGAAGTGCGCCATCCGTCCCTTCTGCTCTCCTTTACCTCACTTACTTTTAAATCGACAGCGGAGAATCCGGGGCTGGGAAGACAGTGAACACGAAGCGTGTCATCCAGTACTTTGCAACAATTGCGGTTACTGGGGACAAGAAGAAGGAGCAGCAGTCAGGCAAAATGCAGGTGAGTGGCTTCCTGCACCCGGAGGCTTGCTGGAATAGGTACAACTTAAATCCCTGGTGAGCACCACGTGTTTGCAGGGCTTTGTGCTCAGCAGAGATGCATGGCTCAAGGTCTTGCCCAGGGGCGCTCACAGGATGGCAGGAAGTGACTCCACTTCCCGGACCTAGGCTCCAGCACGGCTCCAGCACCAGCAGCCCCGTGACCGGGAGTCTCTCCACCCTCTCCTCTGGAGAAGGAATTGTTCAGGCCAGTGGTTCTCAAACTGGAGGGCTTGTTTATAACCCATTGCTGGGCCCCAAGCCCGGAATTTCTGATAGAAATTCCTATTTCACATTCACAATCCTGGCGTGTTGCATTTCTCCTATGCCCAGGGATCACACTTTGAGAACCACCTGACTGGACAGTGGTTTCCAAATAGCTCTGAAGTCAGAAGGATAAACAACCCTGGTAGGAGTTGGGAGGGTGAAACTCTGCTTTCCATCGGTGGACTTCTGAGTAAAAGTCCTCAGGAAATACTATTTGCTACTTAAAAAAATTTGAGAACCACTCTTTCTATCCCATGGGTCACTTTCATTGCTCACATTCTATTTCAACTTCTGAACCCAAATATCTATATAAATGGGTCATGGTGCCTGCAGTAACAGAGGTATACAGTCTAAAAATCCGTGGTTTATGATGAAATGTTATCGAAGGAAGGCAGTCTGGGAAACTGAGACAGAGGGGGCAATGCTTCGACCTGGCATCTGGTGTGGCCAGAAGTCTCTGATGCTCTGTGAAGACCTTGAAGACTCCTTGGATACAGTGGGGATGGGCCTGTGGGCACCTCCACGTGTCTGCACTAGCCACCAGCCCGGGCTGGTCACCCTCTCCCTGGGCCCTTCCCAGAGCATCCACACTTCTGAGCCAGCAAGAAGCTACTTCAGAAGACATCCAAAGTCCTCTCTTTTCCTCTTCTCGCTTATTATTAGGGAACCCTGGAAGATCAGATCATCCAGGCCAACCCCCTGCTGGAGGCCTTTGGAAATGCCAAGACCGTGAGGAATGACAACTCCTCGAGATTCGTAAGACTCAGTCCAATTGTCAGCTACACCCCCAAAACCAAACGCTCTCCTCCAATGCTGGATATGAAAAATTGCCACATAAACTAGTATATACCTACCCCTAAGCGATTTAGATCAAGCAGCCCAACTGGGCTATTCTGATACACTTGGGAGAACGTGTTGGCTTGTTCCCAGCAGGGGAGGACTTAGCTGTCCTTCCCTAGCTAATCAACAGCACCTCAGAGCACCCTGAAGTCACAGTGATTCAAATTCCACAGGTAGAGAGCAATTCCTTTGCGCTAAAATTGGTCTCTTTCAGCGGAAACCTTTTAAAATGCAGAAGTCCACTGAGCAATACCCACTGACCTATTAGCCATGGAAACCTGAGTGTGAATTTTGTTAGCAGACTTGATCTCCTCCAAGTCAGGAGCCACTGGGGGGTGGGGAAAACCTGGCGAAGGCAGAAGAGCTCAAAAACTGGGGAAATGCTGGTACTGGAGATGTTGAAGGGTATGTTCCATACTTCAATGTTTCACCTAGGATTTGCTCAGCCAAAGAGGCATTTATTTCCAAAGTGGGCAAATAAACATTCAGTCCTCAACCTGACTTCACTGGCCTGTGGCCTAATTCCCAAAGGGGAAACTCTCATTTATGCCTGTGGTTGCAAAAGTACATCAGAACTTCGTACATCTCAGTAGCTGGATAACCGTAAACCTGAATTTTATTGGCACCTCTCAAAGGTAAGATAGTCATTGATAAGAAAGACATGTAGGCATCGAAGACCATGGCCCCGAGCCCTGACCTTTCTTTCTCGAGCCCTGACCTTTCTTTCTTTCCTTGTCCATCCCCTTGGTCCTCTGTGCATCGCCCCCTGGCACATGTCTTCCCAGCTGCACGACTAAACTCTTCCTTGCAGGGGACCTGGGTGCATGTAACAGGGCAACAGTAACACCTGCTTACACCAAGTTAGCTATTGCGCTAACCTGGCACCAGCTTAAAGGGCCAGACACGCCTGCAGGCACTCTCTAGTCTCACTCCCATTTATTTAGTTTATTGACCTCTGCTCTTGGCCCTGACCAGAACTCACAATCATTCATCTACTTTCCGCCCTCCAAATATTCACCGGCTAAGGGTCACTTCCATCATCTTCCAATAACCGGCTAAAAATCCTGAAGACTCAACAAATATATTTATAATTCACACAAACCTCCACTGGACCTTCTCTAACTCTTCGTAGGCTTCATTCAGAAAATATTGAGACTATGACTGAGTACCGACTACATTTCAGAGCCTGTAGCTGAATCAGCAAGGTGACATTCTTGCCCTCAAATGTGCTTGGTGCAGCAGAGACCAATTAAGCAGATAATGTAAAAAGGGAATTACATACAGACACACACAGACACACACTACGTATAATTTCCCCTCTCATTCCCCAAAATGGGGGAACTCGGGCGCTGAGTAGGTCCTTTGGGAGCCAGGGTTGCATGTGGTAAACAGTAAGGGAAACAGAGGCAAGAAATCTCAGAAGTAACACCCAGAGGCAAAAAAGAAGTCAGACAGACAGTTCAACCAGGTTATCAACACAAAGGTGTTGTGGAGAGTTGAAGCAGGATAAAAACCAAGGAGACAGGCAGGTGTGAGGTGGTCCCAAGCAGAGAGCTGAGAGGGAGCCTGCGGGCATCCATCCCCAGAGCTACAGGAACAGGGCCGGGTGCTTCTGTCATTGCTCCCAGAGGCTTGGCTGAGCCGGCGTGGGGACTCTGGGTACCAGGCAAACAGCGAAGGAAGTCCTCACACCCCTGGCATCACCTCCTCCCTGGCCCTACACTTCCCACCCACGGTAGCCTCTAACAGAGGCCAGCTACAGTGCATGTAAATAAAATAACTATGGCCTTTGTCAATCTGCCACTGGACAGGGGAAGTTCATTCGGATTCATTTTGGAGCCACGGGAAAGCTGGCATCGGCAGACATTGAAACCTGTGAGTCCAAACACGCTGGCCCCTTGGATTCGGCCACAGAGGCATCTCCCAGGAACCTAAAACCACATTGTTTTTTGTTACCTTAGATCTCTTAGAAAAATCCAGGGTGACATTTCAGTTATCCAGTGAGAGAAGCTATCATATTTTTTACCAAATCATGTCAAACAAGAAGCCAGAACTCATTGGTAAGTCCTTGGTGATCACTCTCATTTTCCAAATCAATCACGTTGGAAAAAAAAAAAACAAACTTGAAGTCAGTTGTGCATAAGATGCTAAAGGAATCTTTCTGCTTCACAGACCTGCTTCTCATTTCAACCAATCCCTTTGACTTCCCCTTCGTGAGCCAAGGAGAAGTCACCGTGGCCAGCATTGACGACAGTGAGGAGTTGTTGGCCACTGATGTAAGCAGTGTGTGTGCGTGTTTATCCCCGTATGCATGGAATTACTGAGTTTATGAGCTGAGAGGTACCCAAGTGATCTCATGAGGAAGCTGGGACACAGGGATGCTAAGTGATTAGACCCAAGATCTTGGAGAATTAGTACCGATCGCACCCCTCCTCCACCCAGTTCCACTTCAGAAGATTCCAAAAGTTCTCCTAAACAGGCCTTCAGTTCCATTCTCCGGTGTTTTAGAGTAAATGTTTTCATGGATAAGGCTTTTAAAGGTTTTGGTGGAAGTTTTTAGGGTACAAAAACCATCTACATGGTCCTTTAAGAAAATCTAGAAAATATGGGAAAGTCTGAAGCAGGGAAAAAAACACCCACCCTGCTGCTTCCCCCTCCGGCTACCTACCACCTCGGGCTGGGGCTCGAGCCAGGCACCCACCTCCTCAGCACACCTGTCAGGCCTCTGGCCTTTAGCTTTGGGGAGTATCTCCAGGGTCAATAATCATCATACTAACTGAGTACACTGAGCACTTACCTGTGCTAGGAACTGAGATAAGAGGTCTGCCTGCATTATCTCATTTAAGCCTCAACAAGACCTGTGGGATCAGTACCACTAACTGCTCGCATTTCACAAAGGTGGAAGCTGAGTCTTAGAAAACAATATACATTATTTGCTTAAAGACAGTTTGTAAATGACAGCCTTTGAACCCAGATCTGCCCAATTGCAGAACTTGTGTTTTTAACTAAAATATACCATCTCTGAGCAACTAACTGTCACCCCGGCTGGCTCTCCCATCACAGACGTGGCAAAAGCTTGTGGAAAGGGGCCTGACACCGCAGGGGCACTGCCCAGGGCCTTCATTGTGTGACCTTTCCAGGTGATGCTAGCTGTTTTCAGGCAAGGAGAAAATGTTCATAATCAGAGAAACTTCCGTTAATTTAAGTCTGGCCATTATATAGGTTTAACCAGGTTTTCCCAGCCTTTACCAACTGAGGAGTACGGAAAGGGCGGGTTAGTGGCTGATGCAAAGCCTCCATCCTCCACGAATGCCCTCCTGAGGAATTCTGAAAGTCCCCACAGTTATTTCAGGGCCTCACTAGAGATCCCTGCCTTCAGAGACTGCCGTTGCTCCTTCCTCCCACGGAGCTTCTCTGGGCGATGGTTTATTGCCACATAGAACGGGATCGCTCCCTCTGAGTGCCTGCCTCCTCCAGGAGGCTCCCCAGCAATCCCGCTGTCACCTGCTGCTTTTCAGCATTTAGCGAAGGTTCTTTCTCTTTTTACCAGAAGCCACCCATTCCTGAACCCAGATATGCATCTGCTGGGGTGAGATAAGGATTCAAGGGCCTCAGAATCTCTCCTCCCCTCGGTCAGCTCCTGGCATGGACTCTCCTTCCCCTCAAAGGGGACGCCACCCTGAGTGCCTCACTCTTCAATACCATCCTGCTGACATCAATCTACCAGGCTGCCCCACCAGCTCACCAGACGTGTCCACACGTTTCAGCTCCCACTTACCGACATTGCTTAGGCTCGGGCTACAAACTCTGCTACAAAATCATATGTACACCCCAGAGAAAGATTTTCCAGTATAAATCTTCATAGTAGAACGAGGGGGAATAAAACCAAATCGGCACCTGCTATAGGCTTTGAAGTGACCCAGGTTGGCTCCAGTCCCAGTCTTACCACATCTTGCCTGCAGGACTTGGGGCAGGTTCCTTACCCTCTTAGAAATATTCAGTTCTTCACTTGGAAATATCTGTGCATCCATAAGGTTCTCATAGGGACTTAATGAGATTACATAAGGATAGCGCCTAACCCCCGCCTAGCTCCTTTCTCATTTGAAAAATGACATCTCCCCTTCCAGTTCTAATATTCCGTGATGCCATATTGTCTCAGTTCTGAACACGGGAATTCCTGGATTGCAATGCCAAACTCGCAGACTGTTGGATAGTGTCCACCCAGCATCATGCAATGGTTCCCCATGGCCTCATCCAGAAAACAGCTCCCAAATCTATGCACAGTGGGAAAGGATTAAAATCAATTCTCATTGGATGGAAGAAAACAGGCTATTCACATGTTCTCCCCATAATATCCACCCACCCACACCAACATGTTACATTAAAAAAATGGTTTTTAACCTGTAACTTACCAGACCCCACCTGTCATCCGCTTATTGGGATAAATGCTGTCTCGTGTACCATACAAAGTGCCAGGGGATCCCTGAGTCCTGCTGTGACGACTGTCCTTTTTCTAATTCCCAGAACGCCATCGACATCCTGGGCTTCAGCTCAGAGGAGAAAGTTGGGATCTACAAGCTCACGG
Organism: Camelus bactrianus; assembly: GCF_048773025.1. Lineage (NCBI taxonomy): Eukaryota > Metazoa > Chordata > Mammalia > Artiodactyla > Camelidae > Camelus > Camelus bactrianus. Next base: position 5,762,766 of record NC_133554.1, read on the forward strand.
GCGCCGTGATGCATTATGGGAACATGAAATTCAAGCAGAAGCAGCGTGAGGAGCAGGCAGAGCCGGACGGCACCGAAGGTAACCACACCCGGGAGGGGGACGGAGGTCTGACCTCCACCTGCATTCACGTGTGGACGGGGCCACGTGAGACAAGCCTTGTGTCATCTCAAGAGCTGTTCTTTGAAAACCGTGCAAACTGAATTTGCACAAAGCTCCTGACACTGCGCTGGGGAAGCCCATTCGCTGGGTCAAAGAATCCTTCAGTGGCAACGACACGGACACCCAAAAGTGTCATTCTCGTACATGAGTAATCCCTGTTCACCATCTCTCACCATCAGTTCACCTGTTATTTTTGGGTGGACATTTAAGAGAGGATTTGGCTAAGCGAACTTCACTTTCTGAGCATATCATTATTAATATCCAGAATGTTGGTCTAATCATCGGGCTTAAAATGAGACCTTTGGTAAGGTTGGAGCTAAATTTCTCCCTCCTATCACTTTCTCTTCCACCCTGACATCTGTTGAACTTGACCCTGAACCAAGGACTGATGAAAAAGTCTTATTCCCATGACTCTCACCTGGAGGACCTCACCATGCCCCCTGCCTCATCCACAAAGAGGCCTGGAAATGGAGTGGAGGGCAGTGTCCAGGGCTAACCAACAGCAAGACCTGCCACCATATGCCCTCCTCACCGGGCCTCATATCTCTTGCACTGCATCTTACGAACTCCCTGAGTAAAAAGCTGTTCATCCCTAAAATTTTCTTCCTTTTGATAACATCCCCACACTGTATGAAGCAGTGTGTCTTGAATCCCAGATGACAAAAAGGAACACTAGCCATGAATTAAAGGACAGGAAAATACATATGGTTTTATCAGGGTTCAGAAAGCCTCACCTGATTAGGTTGGGTTTGCCCAGGATACACTCTCTTGTTATTAACTCTAAGTCGACTGATTAGTAACCTTATCACGAGAGTAATACCCCATCACATTCCCAAGGTTCCATCCACACTCAGGTGGAGGGGACTATCCAGGGAATGTACACTGGTTTGAGGGAAGGGAGGGTCCCCCCAGTTGTACATGCAAAGTAACAGGAGAGAAACTCAGAGCAGGAAGCACATCTGGTTTTGGGTAATCAGGGAAGGCTTCCTGGAGGAGGTGGGGGCACTGACTTGGACTTTGAAAGACAGGTAGAATTCTGAGGGGCCATCTAGGCAGAAGAAACATGCTGAACAAGGAGGAAAAGGGAGGAACGTGATGGGGACAGAGGAGCAGAGCATGGTCCACTTTGCCTAGAGAAGAAGATGTGTGTCATGGATTTGTAAGAGATGGGAATGAAAAAGCGATTATTTTGGCATCAGTTTGGGAAAGCCTCGAGTGCCAGGATAAATGGTTTAGAATGTCTGTGCTAGACATCAGAAGCCACTGACGCTCCAAGTAGTAGCAGAGTATGTGTGACAACCCAGAATTAATCTGTCAGCTGTCAGGCTCACCAAGAGTGTGGAACCTTGCAGAGAAACGTGTCAGGCTCCTCAGCATGGGCGGACCATATGGACGTGTATCATGGCGGGGTCCCAGGCCCTGTTCCAGCCCTGGCTGCCATGTGTTCAGTGTTTAGAAGCAGAAAGAGGCTGGCGAAGGGGAAACGGTGACTGTAACTGGGGCCTGAGCTCCTCTGATGAGGATACAAGCCACGACAGCACTGGCTGCATGCTCACCATGCACCAGGCCTGCTTGACAAGCATCCAGTCACATGGGCCTGGCACTGTCCCCCAGCTGACAAATGACAGACTGCGACATAAAGAACAAAGCCCCGCGGGGAGGATACAGCTCAGTGGTACAGCACGTGCTTAGCATGCACGAGGTCCTCAAACCCCAGTACCTTCATTAAAATAAGTTAATTAAATAAAAACCTAACTACCCACCCCCCCAAAAAAAGTCACTGGTTAAAAAATTAGTTAAAAAAAAAAAAGAAGCCCAAATTCAAACCCATGTTCTTTGCCACTTTACTATTCTACATTCTTTTTAAATTTATTTTTTATTATTATTGTTATTATTTTTTAAAGGAGGTACTGGGGATTGAACCCAGGACTTCATGCATGCTAAGCACACACTCTCCCCCTGAGCTATTCCCCACCCCTATTCTACACTCTTGGAAACAGTAGAGATGCAAGCTCTTTTGAAGGTGAGCAGGACCTGGTGCCTGGCTCAACACAGCATGTCACGGGTGGAAAAGAAGGATGTATCACCCCAAGCTTTCAAGTTTAAGGAACCAGAAGAATGATGGTACCATCCACGTCAATGGGCAAAGCAGGAAGAAGGGATAGTTAAGGGATTGCAAAGAGTCAGGCACGCATTTGACCTCTTATTAAGTCCTCAACACTTTCCCTGGGTTTTTACTGACTTGTCTCCATAACCAGCAAGGAGGTGATGGTCCCAACCCAGGAGGTGCTGTCCCCGGCAAGCAGCATTTCTCTACCTTCTCGATGAGCTCGATGCAGGCAGCCAGGTCCATCCGGAAGTCACGTGGACACCTAGTGAACTACGTGAAACTGCCAATATTCCAACTGCTTTTAACCATCTCCAAACACTCGCAGGCTGTGTCAGGTTTTGTACTTCTCTCTCAGCTGCTAGCCTGGCAGCCTGCACAAATCAGGAAGGTGCTTAATATAGAGTGCTAATTGTCTACATGGTGTCTCCTTTACTCGTACACCCCTTCGTGGTAAGATCAGACTCCCACAGTGCTCAGTAACTATATGTTTTTTAATGAAACTTAAATATCAGTACATCAAGATCAACCTCTTATTAAAGAATGTATCTAGGAGGCAAATTGAAGGTTCTTGAAAACCTGGGACCCTGCACTATGAGGTTGAAACTCCATTTGACAAATCCAGGCCTGGGGCATGTGAGAACATAAAAATATCAAAAAGATTTACAGAAAATATTTCTGGGAGGAGCTAGGGCCTGACTGGAGATTTTAGCAGCTGCTGTCTCGTGTGACACCTGTTCTCCTCTTTCTTCAGTGGCTGACAAAGCTGGGTACCTGATGGGTCTGAATTCTGCAGAAATGCTGAAAGGCCTGTGCTGTCCACGGGTGAAGGTTGGGAACGAATATGTCACTAAAGGGCAGAATGTCCAGCAGGTAATGGAGATGCTCTGAATGCAGCTGACTCAGCCATTTTGCTATGTTAACTGTCATCCTCAAGTTCTTTCGGTTGCAGGTCTCGGAAAAACGTATGAAACAGGCTTCAGCAGGAAGGGGGAATTCATTCTCAGGCCCCAGGGGGTGACTCAAGGAATGAAAGTCAAAGTGTGCCTTGGGCGCCACAAGGGCCTGGAGCCAGGCAGCCTCTCTCTGGCTCCTTCTCTGGGGCTCCGTGAACTGTCTTTTCCCTCCCGCTCTGTTGTGTGCTCACTAGGGAGACCTTCTCTACCTCTCCTGTCCACGGCCACCGCATAGCTCCCAAGTTTACACCTCTGTCATTCCAGCCCCTTCCTGAGACTGAGGCCAGCATCTTTTGATCCCAATTCCAAATTCTCGGGAGAGACACTCTGTTTAGCCCAACCTGGATCAGATGTCCACCTCTCACTCAATTAAGTGTGGCCGGGCTAGAGTTATGTGTTAGAACCGTGGCTGTTAGAAAACGATCTTTGTAAACAGGATAGTCCACATGAACTGAGCAGGTGCCTACAGATAGATTCAATATTAGGTTGAACTGTATGAAATTGCCAATCTCTTCCTGCTTTTGACCTTCAAGATGTCAGCTTCACATGTTTCAACTTAATACAGTCATAAAAACGCTAACTTGAGGGTTGAATGGATGATCCTTTTTCAAGGTGACCAATGCAGTGGGTGCTCTGGCCAAAGCCGTCTACGAGAAGATGTTCCTGTGGATGGTCACCCGCATCAACCAGCAGCTGGACACCAAGCAGCCCCGGCAGTACTTCATCGGGGTCTTGGACATCGCTGGCTTTGAGATCTTTGACGTGAGTGGTTTGGATGAGTGGACACCCTTCCGCTTTGTGTCCTCTTTGCTGAGTCTCCACTAAATTTTCCAAACTCACTCAAACTCTTCGGTATTTGAAACACCCAGTTCAACAGCCTGGAGCAGCTGTGCATCAACTTCACCAACGAGAAACTGCAACAGTTTTTCAACCACCACATGTTCGTGCTGGAGCAGGAGGAGTACAAGAAGGAGGGCATCGAGTGGACGTTCATCGACTTCGGGATGGACCTGGCTGCCTGCATCGAGCTCATTGAAAAGGTAAAAAAATGCTGCTCCCCGGGGACAGTGCCTCCTTGGTGGGACCATCACCTCTTTGCTTAACCCCTCCCTGCTAACAGACCAGTGCCTGTAACCCCATTCCCCCAGACTGTGAGCCTTCGGAGAGCTGAATCCCCTGTGCAGAAAGGGTAAGTGTTTAGAAAGCACCAGAATCTGCTCAGACACTTACAGGGGTACGTGGGTGATTAAGACCCAGGGGCTCAGCTATCTCTAAGAATGCAGCCCAGGGGTGACTTCGGGGTTTCATTCACACCTGACTTGTCCAAAGACCCAAGGAGGGGGGACCACGGAGCAGTGGGGTTCCTGGAGGAATGTTACTATGAGAACAGCAGACGACATTAGCTTTGAAAACGGAATTCCATCACATTTTGAGCACTGGTCATTTTGGAAGTATATCTTCCTAAGGTGGCTACTGAGAAACCCAGAAGTTATTGTTTAAAATATGACCCATATGATTTTAAGCCTATGTTTCCAACTTTACATTTTTTGTAAATCTAATGCTAAAAATGAGTCAAATGGGGGGAAACTCAGCTTTTTTCCTTCCTAACTAGGGGGAATTGCAGTTTCTTCCTATGGTGTTCCTTGCGTGTGAGTTTCCTTTATGACCCACACGGAACACTTCACTTCTGATACTTCTGGTCCTCAAATGTGCAGAGGTTCTTCCTCACAACAACAAGCAATTCTCTACGACACCAGCTGGGTGTCCTAGAATTTAACTCAATTCCAACACAATTGACCCAGAAATGTCAGTAGTAGGTCCCCAGGTGCCCTATAACTTCTGATCTACGTGGCTACAAATCAAAAGTTCCTCAGGTTTGATTAATTTGTAGAGAGGTTCACAGAACTCAGGGAAACACTTCCTTACATTTACCATTTATAAAAGGATATGATAAAGGATACAGAGGGTCAGCCAGATGAAGAGATACATGGGGTGAGGCCCCGGAGGGTCCCCAGTGCAGAGCTTCTGTCCTGGTGGGACTGGGGAGTGTCCGCCTCTCAGTGTGGATGTCTTTGCCAACCTGGAAGTTCTCGGAACCCCCTACAACTGGGATTTTCTGGAGGCTTCCTCAAGGGGGCATGATGAATTACTAGCTCCATTTCCAGCCCCTCTCCCCTCTCTAGAGGATGAGGGGTTTAGACTGAAAATCCTAAGCTTCTAACCATGATTTAGTCTTTCTGGTGACTCATTCTGGTTCTCTCACCCAAGAACCCATCCAGAGTCCCCTCAATAGAACAAGAGATGCTCCTAGTATTCTGATCACTTAGGAAATTACAAGGGTTTTAGAAGCTCTGTGCCAGGAACTGGGGGCAGAGACCAATACATATATTTTCTATTATCTCACCGTGAGCTACATTTGCAGACACGGGATTTCATTTCATGTTCTTTTGTTCAACAAATATTAAATAAGCATCTACTATTATGTCTGGCACTGTTCTGTCATCGCAGCAGACAGCCTTGCTCTCACAGTGCTTTACATCCCAGTGTTCTTAGTAACAGAGTGACAAAACCAGAGAAGCTGTCCTTGGCTCCTACAGATGATGGAGTCATTGGGACATGCTGCTAAACGCTAAGGATAGCCTGTCATCCTCCCTCCAGCCTATGGGCATCTTCTCCATCCTGGAAGAGGAGTGCATGTTCCCCAAGGCCACAGACACCTCCTTCAAGAACAAGCTGTATGACCAGCACCTGGGCAAGTCCAGCAACTTCCAGAAGCCCAAGCCTGCCAAGGGCAAGGCGGAGGCCCACTTCTCGCTGGTCCACTACGCGGGCACCGTGGACTACAACATTGCCGGCTGGCTGGACAAGAACAAGGACCCCCTGAATGAGACGGTGGTCGGGCTGTACCAGAAGTCCTCCCTGAAGCTACTGTCCTTCCTCTTCTCCAACTATGCTGGTGCAGAAGCAGGTGAAAATCTTTTCTCCCCCTATCCCTGCCCCTTCCACGGAAAGCTCTGTGTAATTACTCATCACTCATGAAGAACAGTAGTCAGCAGTGAGCTTCAGGCTGACCTAGACTTACTCATCTCTGAGCGCCCCTTTTCTTTCTCCTGCTTCCATTGTTCCTCTTCCTTAAGAGATTGAGTTCTAACCATTGGATGCAGCAATTCCATTTCTGGGTATACATTCAAAAAAACCAAAAACACTAATTCAAAAAGATACATGCACCCCAATGTTGATAGCAGCATTATTTACCATTTACAAGGTACAGAAGCAATCTAAGTGTCCATCAACACACGGATGGATAAAGAAGATGTGGGGTGTGTGTGTGTGTGTGTGTGTGTATATATTATATATATATTACTCAGCCATAAAAAAGAATGGAATTTTGACCTTTGCAACAGACCATGTCCAGTAAATTGGTGCAGCCACTATGGAAAACAGTATGGAAATTCCTTTACAAATTAAAAATAGAACTACCACATGATCCAGCAATTCCATTTCTGGGTATATACACAAAGGAAATGAAAGTACTACTATATTATATGATGGAATATTATCCAGCCATTAAAAAGAATGAAATCTTGCCACTGGTGACAACAGGGATGAAACTTGAGGGCATTATACTAAATGAAATAGGTCCGACCGAAAAAGACAAATCCTGTCTAATCTCACTTACATGTGGAATCTAAAAAAAACCCCAAACTCATAGAAACAGAGAGTAGATTTGTGGTTTCCAGAGGTGGGCGTGAGAGGTAGGGGAAATGGGAAAGGGGGTTAAAAAGCTAAACCTTCCAGTTATAACATAAATGAGTTCTGCAGTTGAAATGTACAGCATGGTGACTAGAGTTAATAAGATTATTTTGTATTTGAAAGTTGCTAAGAGAGTAGATCTTAAAAGTTCTCATCACAAGAAAGAAAAATTATGACTACGTGTGATGACATGTTGACTAGACTTAATGCAGTGATCGTTTCACGATCTGTACATGTATCAAATCATTACCTTGTACATCTTAAACTTATACAATGTCACATGCCAGTTGTATCTCAATGAAACCGGGGTGAGGGGGAGCGGCGGGAAGCCACCACTGTGTCCTCAGGACTCACCAGACACCCTCTGTCTGTCTCCAGGCGACACCGGGGGCAGCAAGAAGGGCGGGAAGAAGAAGGGCTCCTCCTTCCAGACCGTGTCCGCTGTGTTCAGGGTTTGTTTTTTGGCAGCTTCCACATTTGGTTGTTTTTCTGCCCAGTGAAATGGCATTTGCTGTGGTAAATGTACTTGTTCTGGTTTCTGTCCCAGGAAAATTTAAACAAATTGATGACCAACTTAAGGAGCACCCACCCTCACTTTGTACGATGCCTGATTCCCAATGAGACCAAGACTCCTGGTGAGTAAGTCCCCATCAGAACAGGGGTCCCTGAGACGTATGCAAAATTTTGCAGGGTGGGGGAGCAGGGGTCGCACACGTGCGTGTGTCTGTGTGTTTGTGCACGTGTGGTTCCCTGAGGACAGTGTTGTTACAGTCTTCAACACTTCTCAAAGTAGTCTACGAAATAAGGCTGCAGACTTAGCAAGTTAAAAATACCAGATGTCCCCATGTCTATTGCTTGCAACAGTTCTCTGCAAGGTAAGTGTAATTAACTCAGTTTTATAAGTGAGAAAACCGAGCATCAGAACCAGATACATAGATGTAGAACACTGTGCAGCTCAGTAGACCTTTAACCATCCCCAGTCCTGGACTCACAGATATTCTTAGAGCGCAGCTGGCCTTCAGGGTCACTTGTCACAAGGAGAACAAACTATCACACAGACTGCGGACACGAGGCGGCTCACTCAGCAGCCAAGCTCTTCCATCCCAAACACTGGGCTTCCCACCCGACAGTCAGGGTCCTGCCTCAGCAGCAGTAACAGGAGGATGGAGGAATCAGACGGTCGGGGAAAAACACCCCAGCTCCACCTTTACCTGCCAAGGGACCTCAGCCAAGTACTTTGGCTTTCTGATCTATAAAAGGAGGGTTCAAATGGCATTTTATTAATCCATTCACTTGGTTAATTCATTTACTTATTGAATGAGCACTTACAAAGTGTTTACTCACTCTGTAAGTATTAACTCGCTTAACCAGCCTTAGAGGGTGGTTGTGAGAGTTAAATAAGCGAGTCCACAAAAAGCACTGAAAACAGAGACAATCATAAGAAAAAGAAATTTCTAACTATGGATGGTGACGGACATTAACGAGACTCATTGTGATCACTTCACAATACATACAAATGTCAAATCGTTATTCTGTATGCCTGAAACTAATGAAATGTTTCATGTCAACTATTTTTAAAACATGCTGGTACATAGCACCACAACAATAGTTGTAGGTGAATTTAAATAAATTCTGTCAGTCTGTGATTGATGAGGGGGATCCAAACATGTGAGACTGCACGTAATATAATATATTACATGGTCGGCCTAATCAACGTACCTCCAACATGATGCTCTGACAACAGGGAACACTTCTTTGCGAATTCCCATGAAACTCTTAAAACAACTGATTATTTATTAGGCCACCAAGAAAAATAAAATAAAATAAAATAAAATAAAATAAAATAAAATAAAATAAAATAAAATAAAATAAAATAAAATAAAATAAATAAATTAAATTAAATTAAATTAAATAATAAAATAAAATAAAATAAAAAATAAAAAAGTAAAGTAAAGTAAAATAAAATAAAATAAAATATGGCCAAACACCTTGTAAACACTCAATAAATGTTGGCTGTCAATTATGGTCATAATAATAAATAATAACTATCATTATTATAAGAAGAAGAATAATTATGAGAAAATTCTAGGTTGAGACAACCAGTCCATCCTCATCAGAGTCAAGGGCCACGAACAGGGCAAAGATGAATATTTTGGCTTTTAGTCCCACGGTTTTGGGGTGCTAGAGTCTCCCCAAGAGGTTGAGATGATTCCTACTGTGAGGCTGAAGGTGGGCTCCGACCATCCCTGGCCCCTCTGTCCCCAGCCATCTGGAAAGGAGCAGCTGGCACCAAACCTTCCAACCAAAAAGTCTGGCAATGTCGGGGTATCTCATGGTGCCCAGACCATCAAAGGAAACAACAGAAAAGACACCAACCCTCCCCAACCCGGCACGTTCTCTCCCCAGGCGTGATGGACCACCACTTGGTCATGCACCAGCTGCGCTGTAACGGGGTCCTTGAGGGCATCCGGATTTGCAGGAAAGGCTTCCCCAGCCGGATCCTCTATGCTGACTTCAAACAGCGGTAGGTCGCCTGCCCCTGCACCTCTCTCCTTTTGAGGGTACCTGTTGCATTCCCCAAAGGCACTCCTAGAGCTGGGAGTTTGGTGAGCTCACAAGCCTCCCGAGGCTCCCAGGGACTCACCTTTTGCTGAGAGAATGATCCTCTCTGCACAGAGCTAGGTTCCAAGGGCAGAGCTCAGACCACTTTATCCTGACTGTGACTCTGGACCAGGGTTTCTCAAGCCCCACACCGTGGACATGTGGGGCTGCAGAATCCTTTATTGGGGGGACTGTGTTGAACGATTTTAACAGCATCCCTGGCCCCTACCCACAGTTTTCAGCAGCAAACCACACCCCTCAAACTGTGACAATCAAAAATGTCTCCAGACATGCCAAATGCCCTCTGGGTGGACAAACGGCCCCCAGTGGAGACCCACAGCTCTAGACCATTCTCCTGCCAGCTGCCATCTGAGCCCATGAGTTCAGGCCTTGTCCAGGGAAGCAGAGATGAAAAGACTCCCTAAAATGACTATTAGCTGCAGGTCACAGCTGATTTCAAGGCTCTTCTTTTAAAAAAAATTTATGGAAGTATAGTTGATTTACAGTGTTGTGTTAATTTCTGGTGTACAGCAGTGATTCGGTTATACATATACATATTCCTTTCATATTCTTTTTCATTGTAGGCTATCACAAGATATTGAATGTAGTTCCCTGGGCTATATTGTAGAACTTTGTTGGTTATCTGTTTTATATATAGTAGTTAGTGTCTGCAAATCCCGAACTCCCAAGTTATCCCTAAGTGTCCATCGACAGATGACTGGATAAAGAAGTTGTCGAATATATGTATACAATGGAATACTACTCAGCCATAAAAAAGAATAAAATAGTGCCATTTGCAACAACATGGTTGTACCTGGAGATCTGTCATACTAAGTCAAGACTCTTTTAAGTCAGATAAGAACCATTTCCTCTGAAAGCAAAATTCCAGCCATGCACTCAGCTGGCCTTCTTGCTGTTTCTTTTTCTCCTGTCACAACCTGCTTGCCTAGAATTAACCCCTAGATTCCTTCTCTGCCAGACTTGTTGCTGTATAATATTCCATTTCCTCCTAAGGCTGGAGCAGGAGAAGGTTCTAGAAGGCCTGGTCTCAGGTGTGGGGACTTCTGTAGGCAATGAACCCATTTGGGAGCTGTTATCCCTCAGCTGAAGCCTCCAACCTCCCCAGCACTGCCAAGCTCTAGGTAGATGCGAGTCCTAACCCAGCCTCCCAGTGCAGGGCTCCAGTAAGGTGGGAGGTGGAGCGCGGGTGGTCCTCAGCTTCTGTGTGCAGGGCCACCTGCTGGCAGATGCCTGTCCCCCAGGCTGCAGTGGCTCCCTGGAGTCTGCCTCCCAGACTCCACCCCTGGTACAAGGGACACCACCTCCTCCTGTCCCAGCATTGCCCATGGAACAAGGGAGGCTGTGGCCTCTCTGGCCTGGGTCACCACTGAATGACTGGGCTCCGAGGCCCCTGGGCCTGAGCAGGGAGGAGCAGGAAAGGGCAGCCCTCAGGAAGCGGCACGACTGAGCATCCTCCCAACAACTGCACCCGACTCCCTGCCCGCGCACACCCGGCCCCGGGGCCGACCACCGCCCTCCCTGCCCAGGTACCGGATCCTCAATGCCAGCGCCATCCCAGAAGGGCAGTTCATTGACAGCAAGAATGCTTCCGAGAAGCTGCTGAACTCCATCGACGTGGACCGGGAGCAGTACAGGTTCGGCCACACCAAGGTGAGCACGGGTGGGGCTGGGACAACCCCCCCGGGAGCCCCCAGGCCTGGCTGCCCTTTCCCCTTTTGGTCAGCCTGCCATCCCTCGGCCAGTAGCCCAGGCATGCAGAGTTCTGCTTCCAGGTACAGGAAGCTCTGTCTCCGTGTTGGTTTTAAGGGTCCAGGGGATTAATTGGAAGCTGGAGCTCCCCATCCCCAGCCACAAAAGACATGGATGGGGAGCATGGAAGTAGCACCCTGAAAAAGGACAGGGAGCCCAAGAGATCAGAGAACAGAGAAAGAGTTCCTGGGACAGTGAGGACTTGAGACGAATTGTAACCGATAAAAATGATCACCGTTACTGAACACACATGCCTTGAGACCTGTAACACGCCTCCTTTACACATTTCACTGAATCCTCCGATAACTCAGTGGTGATAAGAGTGGTACCTGCCTCATGGGGTTACTGGGAGGCAGCGGAAATGGAGTTTCCCAGGGGACAAGAAGCTTGCTCAGGGTCACCTGGATGGCGGGTGCAAATCCTGGCCTGACTCCAAAGCTCTACGTCCTGGGAAGGGCCAGGGAAACATCCCCACCAGGAAGAGCCTGCTGTCCCCAGGGGTGCCCTGTTCCCTTGGAACATCACAGGGGTGGAGGAAGCTCTGCCACTGAGGACAGGGTGGGAGGGGGCCCCAGGGCGGGACCAGCCTCCTGGGATGAGCAGAGGGAGAAGAGGACGCGGAGGCAGAGGTGACTGTGAATGTCTCTCTCTGAATCTGGGCACAGCTGCACCTTTGGTTACCCTCCTGACTCGTCCTTGCTTCCTGCTCGTGAACCCCATCAGCACTGGTCCACGTGGGCTAGTGGGGCCTGGAACATGCTTTGGAACAGGACACAGGAGAGGCCACCGCAGAGACCAGAGCCTCCGAAAACCACGTCCTGGGAGCCAGACGGCTGCTGGTCCCCACCGTCTGAAGGCCGAGGGCTGGGGTTGGGCAGAGACAGCCCCCCTCGAGGGCCCCAGGGGTGAACACCTGCTGAGGCTGAGGCAGGGCTCATCTCTCCTTCAATGCAGGTATTTTTCAAAGCTGGGCTCTTGGGGCTCTTGGAAGAGATGAGGGACGAGAAGCTGGTGACCCTGATGACACGTACGCAGGCTCTGTGCCAGGGGTACCTGATGCGGGTGGAATTCAAGAAGATGATGGAGAGGAGGTGACGCAGACCCCCGCCTCTGTCCCCCACCCCGCCCTCCTCCTTAGGAGCTGATGCTCGCTTCCTGCTTTTAGTCTTGGGATCTTAATATACTGCTCATCCATTTAACCAACATTTGCTGAGCCCCAGTTCTGTGCTGGGGTCTCCGCTTGGCACTGGGGATACAGAAATGAGCCCTCGCCTCCAGGAGCCCATGGAGGAGAGGGAAGCAAACACGTGCATGGTTAATGTGAAAACCTGTGACAAGTTCAATGTCAGAGTCGCATTCGGGGCAAAGGGGAACTGGTTGGGGTTGGGGGTTGACATGAAGGAGTCAGCAAGAAGAAAGAACTTTCTGAAGGAAGCTTTGCATGGCTGGAGGAAGGGTGGCCAGTGGGGAGACCAACAAGCAGGTCACATGATTGGAGCACAGCCAGAGGCAGGCAGTCGGGGGTCCCCCGGTACCACGTTAAGAGCCCAGACTGGATCTTCTGGTGGGTGGGGAGCCTTTGCTGGGGGTGTGGACAGAGACAAGGGAGAGGATCGGGTTTACAGCTCAGGGGAGTCACTCTGGCAGCCACAAGGAGAGCAGGCGCAAGGGCACAGGAGGCGCCAACACCAGGTTGTAGCAGACATCCCCATAAAAGACAAGGACCTGAATCAGGACACAGATGATGGAAGAGATCGAAGGAATCTCTAAAGGCCTTGTTCCTCCAATAATTCAGCAGGAGGAACAGCAGCACTGATGGCTGGCTGTGTGGGCATTTCACGGAGAGGGGAATTTGGTACAAGCCCACTCTCCCCGACTCCCCGAGACCCAGTACATCTCTAACATCATTGCCATAACTGACCATGAGTATCTGTTAGACAAGAATACCTCCCAGGCATCGAGCTCGATGAAGTGAAAGGAAGCCAGCACGGAAATGAAAAAAGTCCCAAGAAGGGGCCAGTTTAAGGGGAAGAGAAGCCAGTTTTCAGATTCACGTGAGCCGTGGAGGATGAAGAGTAGGAGATGGTGTCGCTGTCGCTGCGACATAGGCTACAGTCTAAACTGGGGAAAAGATCAATCTTAGGAAGACAAGCATCTGGGAGGTGACCAGTGGGCGGGAGACAGGTCCTGGGTGGACACCAACACTTAAGCAGGAAGCAGGCATGAGGCAAAATAGAGTGCAGCAGGAAAACTGGTTTACCAAGGAGCCAAAGGCAGAAGGGAGTTTCAAAAAGGTGAGAGTCAACAGTTCAAATGTGGGGCAAAGAGCCAACAAAATAGGAATGAAAGACGCTCATCGCATGGTAATTGGAGGCCACTGACAACCTGAGGCTGAGCATTTTCAATAAGGTGATGGGGGTGGAAGCCAGGCGGACGGGAGAGCCGCAGGGTCCCAGACCCTCTCTCGCCTCCCACCCTTTGCACGTGCTGCTTCCTCTGCCCCTCATTTGCAGAACGGACTCGGGAGTCCTTAGGCTCCGCACAGCCTGGCTGTCCTCTTTCCCACCTGGCCGGGAAGGGCAAAGGTCTCGGGGCCCCAGGGGGGAGTAGGGACTGGGTCTTGCTTGGTCCATTAATCCCAGTCCTGATGGGTGCACAGGGACTCCATCTTCTGCATCCAGTACAACATCCGATCTTTTATGAACGTCAAGCACTGGCCCTGGATGAACCTGTTCTTCAAAATCAAGCCCCTGCTGAAGAGTGCGGAGGCTGAGAAGGAGATGGCCACCATGAAGGAAGACTTTGAGAGAGCCAAGGAAGAACTGGCCAGATCTGAGGCTCGCCGGAAGGAGCTGGAGGAGAAAATGGTGTCCCTGCTGCAGGAAAAGAACGACCTTCAGTTGCAGGTCCAGTCTGTAAGTATCTTCTTCCTGAGACCAGGAGGCCCCCATCTGATGTCTATTCAAGAGACAGTGGTGCCACCCAGTGGCCTTTTAGGGTACTGCATCACTACCCAGAGGGTGAAAGGAGGCCGGCCCTGGCTGGCTTCGTGGACACAGAACATTTTGGAAAACACGTCTGCAAAGTGACTTTCTGCTCGCCCTGATTTCTCCCTGTCTTCCACAGTGGAGTTAGACGTATTTTGCTGTGGGCATGAGGGGGATGTCATCATACTAAAAATCTGTCAGGAATGCATCCGGTCTTTTTTTTAATTGTGTAACTAAAAATAAAAGTAAAAAAAAAAAACAAAAAAACCACATAATTAAAAAAATAAAAGCAAATCACTAAAATTAAATAATTCAATTCAAAGTAGAAAGAGTCATTTTTCTCTGTGAATTTTGAGAAAATGGTTATACTCTAAAAATGCTTTAAAGCTATGCATTTTTATCAAAGAAATAGGGAAAATGAAACTGTATATGTAATATTAATACTCTGGCAACGTAATTGTCTCACTCCACAGAGTTAAGATGTTTATCGTTTGCCCTTTGCAATGAGCCTTTCCTCATGTGCACAGTGTTTTCTTACCCTCTTTCCACCTTCCCACTCAGGATGTGCAGCTGTTAGGAACACTTTCCTAAGCCCAGTGGGCACGAACAAGATCTGGAGTCAGATCTCTGGGTTTACACTCCAGATCCTCCACTTGGTAGTTGTGTGACCTCGGGTGGGTGACTTAGCCTCCTCGTGCCTCAGTTTTTCCATCTGTAAAATGGGCACAGTAATAGTACCCACCTCGTAGGGTCGTTGGGAGGATTGGATCAGTTCATGCAAGGAAAGTGCCCCGCACACGGCACACACTCAAAAAACACAGAGGATCATTCTCTCGCCAGACTCTTTGTATCCATCACCTCAAACACATGTCCAGTTCTTACAATTCTCTGGTGTGAGAAGATACAGCCCAATTACATTTAAGAGTGTAACTAGCTAATCTTGGCCTGTCCACGAGAGTCACGACAAAGTCTTCTGGGACATGCACGTATTTAGTCACTTATTTCTGTCTACTTTGATTTTCTGTTCTGTGGCTCAAGGAGGCATAGGAAGGGCTTTTCTGTTGAGAGTTTTAAAAGGTAGTAATGTTTTGGAAATATTAGGTAGCTTGTGACAGACAGGGTAGATGAGGCATTTTTCAGCTAGTGTTGGAAGGAAGAGTAAGATGGCTGGACGTCCAAATCTGGTGAATTTGCAGAGACTTTATGAACACCATGAACGCCTTTGCTTGAAATTATTTTAGGAGAATTTCTATTATGTGGATGATGTCATTAGTAGTTTTTTTTTTTTAATGGATGATGTGTGTGTGTATGTGTACACGTGTGTGTGTCCATGTTCCATTCCCTGGCTCAGGCCCAGATAAGGGGCTTTTGAAGGGCAAAGCCCTTTACTTCTGGGGTTTGTCAAGAGGCTGATCAAAATGGAACGATCTGATAGACAAGACATAGAAGCAACCTAAGTGTCCATCGATAGATGATTGGATAAAGAAGATGTAGTATATACACAATGGAATACTACTCAGCCATAAAAAAGAATGAAATAATGCCATTTGCAGCCACATGGATAGACCTAAAAATTGTCACACTAAGTGAAGTAAGTCAGAAAGAGAAACACGAATACCATATGATATCACTTACATGTGGAATCTAAAAAAATGAGGCAAATGAACTTATTTACAAAACAGAAAGAGACTCACAGACATAGAAAACAAATTTATGGTTACCAGAGGGGAAAGGGAGGAGTGGAGGGACAAATTGAGAATCTGGGATTAGCAAGTACAAACTACTATATATAAAATAGATAAACAAGGCCCTCCTGCATAGCACAGGGAACTATATTCAGTATCTTGTAATAGCCTATAATGAAAGAGAATATGAAAAGGAATATATATATATATACATATACATATGTATATATATATATATATAAAACTGAATCATTATGCTGCACACCAGAAACTAATACAACATTGTAAACCGACTACTTTAAAAAAACACACACGCAATGATCTGGATCTGTTTCAGGAAACAGAAAATCTGATGGACGCAGAGGAGCGGTGTGAGGGGCTCATCAAAAGCAAGATTCAGCTGGAGGCCAAGGTGAAGGAGCTGAACGAGAGGCTGGAAGAGGAGGAGGAGATGAATTCTGAACTGGTCACCAAGAAGAGGAACCTGGAAGATAAATGCTCTTCCCTCAAAAGGGACATTGACGACCTGGAGCTGACGCTGACCAAGGTGGAAAAGGAGAAGCACGCCACGGAGAACAAGGTGGGCACGCCCGGCCCCGGGGAGGAGGAGACAGCCAGGGAAGGACCCCGTTCACCCAATGCTGCCTGCAAGTGAGAGGGCGAGTGGACAGGTGGTTCTGTCCCATCGCATCTGCCTCTAGGCTGGTCCTGACCCCTTGCCTCTTCTCCCAGCTTCTGCTGCTTGCCCCTTGTACCACAAACCTCTAGCCCCAGCCCTCCCCCCACAAAGCAGATCTTTGAGGAGAGGCACTTGGCACAGGGAGAGCCAACAAACATGCTACAGGGCCAGGCAGCCGGTGAGGGAGACAGGCGGTGAAGGAGGCAGAGAGCTGGACCACACCAAGGAAGGACAGGGGGGTTACAGGTACAGGGACCCTGGTGCATTACTGGTCAAGCGTAGACTGGTGCAGCCTTCAGGAAAGCCATCGGGGAATTCTTACTCAAACTGAGAACCCATGTATCTTTCAACCCAGTGATTCTGCTCCTGGGTATACAAACCAGGGAATTTCCCAGGCCAGGTCCAAATGGGGCCACGTATGAGGATGCCTGCGGTGGAGGAGAAGTAGAGGCAGATCAGGGTCCACCCCGGGGGAACGGAGAGGCGAGACGCGGAGGACGCACACCGGGCTGTACCACGCAGCCGTCAGGAGCAAAGGCTCGTGCGCACAGGGCACAAGACAGATGTGAAAGACTTTGTGCTGAGTGCGGGGAGGAAGTAAGATGAAATCTACAGCGTGGCACCACTTCTGCAGACTAAAATTACATGCACACAAAACAATACACACTTTACAAAAATACATGGAAAACACAGTCCATGATTCTCATCATAGTGGTTGCCAATGAGGTAGAGCAAGGGATGACGGGAGGAGGGAGGCTGGGTGACCAGTCAGTGTCAGAGAGACAATTGGGAGTTGACAGAGAGGTGACAGGGAGGGGTGGGGACTGCGGCAAACTGGAGAGCACTTGCCCTGTCCACAGGTGACAGCCAGGACTCGGCTCCCGCCAACCATTGCCAGGTGGGACTGGGAATCCAGCATGGCCAGAGCTTCCAATTCTCCTTGAGAAACCAGACATCCAGATTTTATGTGAAATCTGTTTTTTTTCCCCTCAATGTTTGTAACTTATTCAAAAGTTGTAAACTAAAGAAAACATGTCTGGGGCCAGATTCAGTCCACAGGTCAGGAATTAGCAAGCTCTGATCTGGAAGAGCATCACGCATGGAGAAAAGTTCAATTCAGCGCCCTAATGCTCCACATTTGGTACCCTTGTCCTGCTCCCTGACCCGCAGGATGGCTGTCCTGGATTTCCTCGCAGAGCACCTCATGTCTCTCCTTGCCCTTCCTGCCTTACTCTCAACCCCCATCAGCTAATAAATAAATGCCCATGTTGCGATGAGTACAGACTGACGTGCTGCCTTTCAGAGGCAGCACATTTTGCATTTATTAGCATCCTTCCTTGTACCATATAACAACACCCTCTTTAAAGGAACCATCCTCATGGGAGGGTCTGAGCCGCTGTGATAGGCCAGTGAGGAAGATTTTAAAAACCCAGAGGCTGCCAATTTCAGGATGATGCAGGCAAGAGGGTGAGCACCTGCTGGAGAAGCAAAGAAGCAGTAGCCAAAAAAAAAAAAAAGAAAAGAAAAAGGAAAAGGGGGGTTGAGGAATCAGAAGCCTTTGCTGGACGCTTCTGGTTTAACTGTTGGAACTTTTAGTCGGTGTTGATACTCTCCTAGGTAAAGAATCTTTCTGAAGAAATGACCGCACTTGAGGAAAACATTTCCAAGCTGACCAAAGAGAAGAAATCTCTGCAGGAAGCTCATCAGCAAACACTGGACGACCTTCAGGCAGAAGAGGACAAAGTCAACGGTCTAATCAAAATAAACGTCAAGCTGGAGCAGCAAGCAGACGACGTGAGGACATTTTACTGCTGTTACCTCTTGCGGAAGCACAGGCAGGACAGGGTCTATGCAGGACGCAGGGGTTGAGGGTTCTGACCCTGGAGTCAGAAGCCTTGAGTTCCGATCTCAGCCCATTCCAGCGAGTCTGGGATGCTGAAGGAGCCGCTTAAACTCATGAAGTCTCAGTGTCCACCTTAGGGAATGGGAGTGCCGGGAGCTCTACCTCGAAGGGTTTGCATGGAGAGCACACAGGGAGGGTTCAGTAAAATGTTGGCTGCTAACACCATCAGCAGCGTCATTATCAGCTTCCATCTGTAGGCCCTTTGGGTCCCTGTTCTCACTTTGTTCAAATGAGTTCAGGTTTCACTCCCAATCATGGCTAGAACATTCCAGATCACTGTCATTGTCCTAAGGCCAGAGCAGGTGTGTTCCTCCCCGACACCTGCTTTTCCCCGCACCCACACGTGCACACACACACATTTTTTGCCTAAATCTCCCCGTGGTTGCATGGTGTAAGTAGGCAAAGTGATGGTGTGGCACCTAGACCTTCACAGGCACGGCTGGAGCAGTGCCCATCCACAGAAGCCCCGTTTGCTCCCCTCGGAGCAAGAGCAGGCACCTCTGGGCAGTGTGGCTCCACTGGGAACGTGGCCTGGGATGGGCCAAGAGGGCTTCGGCCGAAAGAGGCACCGAGGCCTCGGACAGATCCAGCCTTTGCTGGAGGACGGAAGAGACGGGAGGCAGGGGAACAACATGCTGCCGCCTGGGTCAGAGGTGGCCATCGCCCCCTCCGGGAGCCCAGGGAAGCTGCCCTGGCTGAGAGGAGAGCTCGCGTCTCAGCAGCATCTCAGCCCTTCCACCCGTGTCTTCCCAGCTCGAGGGCTGCTTAGAGCAGGAGAAGAAACTGCGGGCCGACCTGGAGCGAGCGAAGAGGAAGCTGGAAGGAGACCTGAAGATGTCCCAGGAATCCATCGTGGATCTAGAAAATGACAAGCAGCAAGCGGAGGAGAAACTGAAGAAGTAACCTTTCCTAGTCGCCTCTGAGCCCCGAAGCCCCTTCCCCCTTTAAGAGGCTCGTGTCGCATGTTATTTTAAATATAAACATATATGCATCTATTTGCAGGAAGGAGTCTGAAATCAGTCAGTTACAGACCAGAATTGACGACGAACAAGTTCACAGTCTGCAGTTACAGAAGAAGATTAAGGAACTTCAGGTACCGCGTCAGCACCTCCCCGACCCCTGGACCCCACGCAGGCGCCCTCCCTGCTCCTCGCCCTTGGTTTCTTTAGCTGCTTCTTTTCTTTCTCCTCTTAGAGCTGGAGAGGATGTCTTGTCCTTCCCTCTGTTTTTCAAAGTTAAAATACAAGTTTTCTAAGTAGCACATAAATAGATTTCCTTGAAAATCATTAAAATACTACCAATGAGATTAAATATTCTCATAGGCATGCTCCGACCGCCACCCCTGAGCCTGTCCCCTTCCATCTTCTCAGAAGTCCCTGCTAGTTCCAGTTAGAGGTGCATCTTTCTGGGTCTTTGGCCATGAATTTATGTACACATTCAAGACCCAAGGGAAAAAAATACACACATCGTATACATATACAGGAAAATATTTAAAAACATAAATATATATATATATATATATAAACTTCTGCATAAAATACATGTATATGTGTATATACACAAAATATACATAAAATTATCATACTGGGACTATCGTTCTGCAACTTGCTCTCTTCACATAGCAATACGTCCTGCAGAGCTGTCCATGGAGACGTGGGTGGATGTCTTACTGCTTCGTGGCCTCCCAGACTATGAGCTCTATCACGGTTGATTTGACCGGTCCCCTACTGATGGGCATCTAGATTGTTGCCAAGTTTTTTTCTTGGATTTAATGAACTTTATGATGCCTGCCCCATTTCTCACCACCATGCCCTCCCAAAGTGGGCTGTCCTCCCGCCCTCCACCCCACACGGCATTCCTGACCCAGTGACCCTTCCAGGCCCGCACAGAGGAGCTGGAGGAAGAGGTCGAAGCAGAGCACAACCTCAGAGCCAAGATCGAGAAGCAGCGCGCGGATCTGGCCCGGGAACTGGAGGAGATCAGCGAGCGGCTGGAAGAAGCCGGTGGGGCGACTTCAGCCCAGATCGAGATGAACAAGAAGCGGGAGGCCGAGTTCCAGAAAATGCGCCGGGACCTGGAGGAGGCCACCCTGCAGCACGAGGCCACGGCGGCCGCGCTGAGGAAGAAGCACGCGGACAGCGTGGCCGAGCTGGGGGAGCAGATCGACAACCTGCAGAGGGTCAAGCAGAAGCTGGAGAAGGAGAAGAGTGAGCTGAAGATGGAGATTGATGACCTGGCCAGCAACATTGAGACTGTCTCCAAGTCAAAGGTATCTGATGCTTCTGCAAACGCCAGGCAGCATCCACTGCCCAGTGAGCATGTAGAGTTCAATGCCTCAAACTCGCTGCGTGTTCTAAACTGAAACCCTCTCCCCACTTCCGCCTGCCCCAATCCCCAGATTCATTCAAGTCATCCAAGCCTTGATCCAAAGATCTGCTACAACTCAAGGTCTCATCATCCACCCAAGTCTTCCAGAAAGCTTCCAATCCATCTGGCACTTTTTAGAACTAAACTCGTGGATGGACTGCACCCAGAGGTCTTGCTGGGTACAGTTTTCTCCACGCCACCTTCTTTAGGCTACAATATTGGTCCCCAGGAGGCATAGACAATGTGACGTTATGCATGACAGCAGGGGTGGGTCCAGGTTTTGTGGCACTTGAAGTATACAAAATTCAGGAGACGAGGGATTCTTTAAGAAAAAGGAACAAAAACAACAAGTTTCTACTGTAGAGCACAGGGAACTATATTCAGTAGCTTGTAACCTATAATGAAAAAGAGTATGAAAACAAATATACATATGTATGACTGAAATATTTAAAAAATTTAAAAAATAAAACCTATGAAATTTCAAAAAAAAGAAAAACGGATGCAAAATTATGAATACAAAATTAAGCATGAAAGTAAATATTTACTTAGAATAAGAAAACTAAGTCCCAAATTACTGATGCTCCAGGGACTCAGGTTACACTGTCTTCTGAGAATCTCTGGCTACTTGCCTGAAATGCCTACCTAGAAAGGTATTTTTGCTTGTGACTAGCTTCCCCTCCCCATTTAGAGCCTTTGACAACTCCCTGCGTGATCTGGGGCCCTTGCAAAAGAGCACACGGAAGCTTAACTTTCACCAGCTTCGTGGTAAACCCGCCTGTGTGTGTGACTTCAAGGACAAGGCTTCCTCAGAGAGCAGCTGTGTGCTCCTAGATTCAGGAGCTGCCCTCGTTCATGGGTGCTCAGGGCTGCGCTTGGGCTGCTCTGCTGGGCCAGAACGCGCAGTGACCCCAGATGTGGGGCTGGGGGGCTCCTGTTTAGGGTCTGGGTTCATGCTGCCTGTGATCTTTTTTTTTAATTGAAATATAGTCGGTTTACAATGTTGTATTAGTTTCTGGTATAGAACATAGTGTTTCAGTTATACATATATATAATCTTTTTTTTTGGTTTGTTTTTTTTTTGTTTTTGTTGAGGGGAGGTAATTAGGTTTATTTATTCATTCATTCATTTTTTTAATGGAGGTGCTGGGGATTGAACCTAGGACCTCTTGCATGTTAAGAATGCGCTCTAACACTGAGCTGTACCCTCCTCCACATGTATATATTCTTTTTCATTATATGTTACTACAAGCTATTGAATACGGCTCCCTGTGCTATACATCTCTAGGTCTATCCATGTTGCTGCAAATGGCATTATTTCATTCTTTTTTATGGCTGAGTAATATTCCATTATGTATATACCACATCTCCTTTATCCAGTCATTTTTTTTAAATTGAAGTACAGTCAGTTATAATGTGTCAGCTTCTGGTGTACAGCACAATGTCCCAGAATCCAGTCACTTGTTGATGGACATGCCCTTGATTTCTTCCCCACTCCCTGATGGCAATTCCTTTCTCTTTCCAGTTTCCTGGTTTTTCTGCCCTTCTTGGGTTTTGTCTCCCTCTAAAATGTTGTGTTTATATTCCTTCTCTCTCTATCTTTGTCTCTATCTCTGTTTATCTCCCCAAGCCAGGCCAGGTTGCAGGGTCAACTGAGTTAGAAGAAATCCCAGGCTTACCCACATGCTGTGCCTATAACCACCCCCTCCTTATCTTTACAAGCTCCCTATCTCCATCACTGCCGTCTGTTCTGTTTTGAATTTTACAGTCCAGGGGCAGCAGCACTTTACATTGCCTTACATGTTTTAAGTTGGTGTAGCCTTTGATTTTTCTCCTTGTGAGTCACCATCCCTTTTTCAACTCCCCTGATTTAATGATTTCACATTCAAATGTTCTCTTCTCACAGATACCCTAAGCTCCTGGAAGATTTCCTTTGAACCTAATATCGCGTCCTCTCCTGCTGCCGTCCCACACTTGGCAATCATAAGACATACATGGTCAATGGATTTATTTTATGTGATAAGAGATGAGAGGAGAAGGGACCAAGGATGCATTTTCCCCATTCATGTTGACTTTTTCTTTTTTAAAGAGTAACATGGAAAGGATGTGCCGGACGGTGGAAGACCAATTTAATGAAATCAAAGCCAAGGATGTCCAACAGACACAGTTAATCCACGATTTGAACATGCAGAAGGCAAGACTGCAGACCCAAAATGGTGAGGATGGGCAGGTCCCTGTGGTCCTGTAGGGCCATGGGAGAGGGTGGGCAGAACACTGACTTGAAGCCACATCTGTTTGCTAGGGGAGCTGAGCCACCAGATGGAAGAGAAGGAGGCTCTGATTTCACAGCTAACCAAAAGCAAGCAAGCCCTCACTCAGCAGCTGGAGCAGCTTAAGAGGCAGCTGGAAGAAGAAAGCAAGGTGAGGATGGGCGTCTCTGTTTGGAGTGGCAGAGTCAGGTAGAACCTGAGAAGTCATAAAGCTGCTTGGAGGCGGTGCTACATCACAAAGTCCAATGCTTCTCTCTACCTTGTAGTAGGGCAGGAACCCATTCTTTGAGGTTCCAAGACCTTGGCATTGATCTTTCTTCAGAGCTAGAAAACTCTACCAATGTGCTCCATCCTCTGAGCTTCTCTGTCCTCCCCAGAGTGGGCTGATAAACTCCCCTCCCCTGCCAAGGTCACCTCTTCTCCATCACTGCACTAGCTTGGCCATCTCTGCCTCTGCATTCTCTCCCTCTACCCAGCAATTCATCCCAGCCCCTTGAAATGCCCTCCCCTTTCTCCTTCATCCCTCTTTGTGTATCACCAGCTACAACACCCAGGATTAAGCCCCGCTCCTCCAAAAAGATCACATGGTTTTAGGGGCATCCTTAGGACATTTGCATAAACACGAACACCATCATCATGTTCTGGATGTCAATGTCAAGATATTAATGTTTGTAATAATAAATGTCTGCCCAATAATCTATAAAATTCTAGACGGTAAGAATTATTTGCCCCTCCACAGTAACGAGCAATAGGAACAGCACACAGTAGAACAGTGCACATAGGAGGTGCATAGCAAATGCTGACGATGTGTATTTGAGCACTAGAATGGGAATCCAGGAGACCAAAACACTGCACAGATGGAATTCTGAGGTTGCCATGTTATAGCTAAAACTTACAGGGCCATCTTTTAGAATTCTCCACAAGCTCCATCTGCCCTCTTCTAAGAAAGAAGTGCGCTATTTGCTCCCATCTTCCTATTATATGGGAAGGGTCTTTGGTGGACTGAGGGGCAGGAATTGGAGAGAACCAGAGCCTGAACAAGTAATGAGAAGGTCCATTACAGGAGCAAGGCTGTCCTCTGACCAGGAGACAGAAGCAGCTAGGTTTTCCTTCCTGGGCAAAGTTTCCTTGTTTATTTGTGTCTTTAAAAGGATAAAAATATACGCATTACAACCAGAAAGTGTTTTGTGACATTATGATGAGGGCTACACTGTTCTCCTGGCCAGGTGGGAGTGAGTGACGGAGGCCTCTGGGCATGTGTCCCCTCTCTGCCTGGGAAGAGGTGGCAGAGCTGTGGCAACGGCACCGCTCCTGTTAGAGTTCCCGGGGCGGGTGGGGAACACAGCTCACTGGTGACACCAAAAGATACTTTGGGGGTTTTCATGGTCACAGTATTCTATAACATTGCATTAAGTAGTGAGAAAATGATCCCTTTCTAATTCTGTTACAAGCCTTCTGATTAAACAAGGAAAAGGTCTCAATGTGGATCACATCTCTCTAGCACCTGCGTATCTTCCTCAGCATGACACAGAAAGTGCGCCTTGGACACGGCCCCAGCGGCAAAGTACTTAGCTCCAAGGTGATCACGTTGCCTCGCCATCATTGCATTTATTCTCACGGTTACCTTCTGTTTATGGCGAGTGGTAATGGTCTTCCATTTAAATAAGCTTATTTTAATAGAATAAAGGAGTCCATTTTTTTTAATGAAGTAAATAAAAGCAGGATTTAGGATGATTCAGCAACGTTTGTGAAAGCAGCCTGGGAAGGATTCAAGTTGGGAAACACTGGTCTCAACGAAAATACCTTAACTTGGAAACGGCCAGATGTTTCTGTGAGTCGTCACCCCTGTAATTCCGCAGGCCAAGAACGCCCTGGCCCACGCCCTGCAGTCCTCCCGCCACGACTGCGACCTGCTGCGGGAACAGTACGAGGAGGAGCAGGAAGCCAAGGCCGAGCTGCAGAGGGCGATGTCCAAGGCCAACAGCGAGGTGGCCCAGTGGAGGACCAAATACGAGACGGACGCCATCCAGCGCACGGAGGAGCTGGAGGAGGCCAAGTACGGGCTCCCGGGTCACCGTGGGAGAGAGGACCCGAAGACACAAGTGAAGGGACGGGATTCATCCCACCCTGAGAGACCCTCTCTCCCTCCCCAGGCCTTCTAGTTTTCTTAAGCATGCAGATCCGGTCTCCCCGCCCTTCCCCTGGGGTCCTGCCCGTTTCACCTGGCCCCCTTGGCACCTCCTGGGCGACTGCTTTGCCACCAACCATTTCAGGATTCTTCAGGTGACCCGTACTGTCCGTTCATCTAACTCTAGCTCTTGGTCTTACCGAACCGCAGTCCTCCAGAGAGGGCTCAGTTCTCTTCTGAGCTGGCAGTTCTGAAATCGTCCACCTTTGCCAACAACCACCACCACAAATCTGGCTCTCCTAGGAAAAAACTGGCCCAGAGGCTCCAGGAAGCAGAGGAAAACACAGAGGCTGTGAGCTCCAAGTGCGCTTCCTTGGAGAAAACCAAGCAGAGGCTGCAGGGGGAGGTGGATGACCTGATGCTGGATTTGGAGCGGGCCAACACAGCCTGCGCCACCCTGGACAAGAAGCAGAGGAACTTCGATAAGGTTCTTGTCAAAGATAAGACACCAAAGATACCACCGCTTGACGGCAGCAGCGGTGAAAGTGATGGCCTGTCACTCGAGATGTGTGAAGTGCACACAACTTTGGGGAGCCCCCCGGAGTGTCAGGCCTCGGGGCGGGGGGGGGTTAGGATTCATGCTCTCTCTCTGTCTTTGTGACGGTCCCCCCCAAAGGAATTTTATTTTTAATTAAAGCTAATTCAGAGTCCTCTGAGATCCAGCTATCTTGAAGAATACAGCAGATCTCTGTAGAGATATCCGGGTTTAGAACCCCCGATCTAGACTGGGGCTCACCCTGTTTCCTTGGTCCCTAAGGATGGAAGGGTCCAACCTGGGCATTGCTGACAGCCCTTGTCTGCATGACTCCTCCGCGTCCCTGGCCCTTTCTGCTTCTCACGGGTCCCTCTGCCATCTCCTAGGTCCTCACAGAGTGGAAGCAAAAACTGGATGAGAGTCAGGCTGAGTTGGAAGCGGCTCAGAAAGAGTCCAGGTCACTCAGTACAGAAATCTTCAAGATGCAGAATGCCTACGAGGAGGTGGTGGATCAGTTAGAGACGCTGAGACGGGAGAACAAAAATCTCCAAGGTAACCATTCCCCCTGACAGGTGTGTGATAGCCCCTGAGCTCTCTACCCCACTACAGGTGTGTAACTGTCCCCCTTCTCTTCTGGCCACCCCTCCCCCATTTGGCCACAGCTCCCGCCTCCTTCCCACTGCCCCCACAAAATCCTCACATCTACTCAGTTTACCCCGAGGCCCAACCCCCCCCAGCATAAGGCACAGTAGCAGCAAAGCCCTGTTCTAGGGAACTGAGGGCTCACCAGGCTCTGCTGGAGGACGGATCTTCTGCAATGCTGTCTCTACGTGGCTTTGTGTCCTCGGGAGGGCCACTGAATCCCTTAGGACCCTGACGTACAAAATCAGACCAGGTCCAATGCCCCTTCCAAGCCCCCCCTCTATCTCTAAGACTATGATTTTATGCATTTTCTCCACAATATCCTCCCCTGGTCCTCTCTGGGACCGTTCTGTAGATGGTGTGAAGATTTAGGGTCACACAGTGTCCTGTTGCTCCTCTCTCTGCATGGTTCAGGTGGCGCCACACACCTGTGTCTTGCCGACACCTCCCCCAAAAGGCTTCACTGTGTTAATTCTCTCCCGTATGAATGTCATGAATGAATCACCAATCCCTAAATTCCCTGGCAAACGCCTGTGCCATCAAACAGAGCCTGTTGAAACAGCCTAAATCAAGCCTGTCCTTTGCAGAAGAGATTTCCGACCTAACCATGCAGATTGCAGAAACCAACAAGAATCTTCAGGAAGTGGAAAAGACCAAGAAGCAAGTGGAGCAAGGAAAGTCAGATCTTCAGGCTGCCCTAGAAGAGGCAGAGGCAAGTGTCTGGGATGCGATGGAGGAGGGCAGGGCACTGAAGGAGAGGGGACTAGACCACTCCTTTGGGGGCCCTTCCTGCCGAGAGGCACTGAGGCTCCATCAGGAAGACCATCCAGCTTCCCTGGAGGAAGTAAGTGCATTCTCTCGCTTCATCTCCTGGGTATCCTCTGGTGCACTGTATTTCCCCTTCCAAATAAATAAATTTGTTCATTATGTCCTTGACGTCTTCTGCTCAGAAAGCAAGAACTCAACCACCAAACAACCTGGAGCTGGCTCAGAATCCCTTAGTTTTAAAAGAGAGTTGGGCACAGTCATCTTTGGCTACTGGGAATTCTGCATAGTCTGAAGAGTGCAGTCTCCTGATGCGATCATCAGTTGTGGCCATCGCGGGGCAGGAGGTTGAGATGTCTCTAAGGAAGTCTGCACAACGCGGGATAACAGGAGGACAACTGCTGTGTCCTTTTAGAGAATGGGCTGGCTTCTGACTTCTGGTCACTATTAAAACAGACACACTCAATCCAATTCAAAAAGATGCTCTGTCCTCCTCAAGACATAAGATTGTTAATAACAGATATAGAAGTTTCAGTTCTAATATGTATATAGATGACTGAATCACTACACTGTACACCAGAAATTAACACAACACTAAACCAACTATACGTCAATTAAATAAATAAATAAATAAATAAATAAATAAATAAATAAATAAATAAATAAAATTTCATTTCTAGTTTCATTGTCAGTAGGGACATTTGGGAGCAAATTGCTTGACCTCTCTGAGTATTGTTCTATTCAAATGCTCATGAAACAAGCATAATAATACTCATTTTATAATAATAGGGATGAAAAAACCCATTCAAAAAGGTGGCTGCCCCTGGCACTCCCAATCACTCCTTTACTTTTATCAGGGTTCCTTGGAACATGAAGAGAGCAAGATTTTGCGTGCCCAGCTAGAGTTGAACCAGTTAAAATCTGAGCTTGACCGCAAGCTCACTGAGAAGGATGAAGAAACTGAGCAGCTGAAAAGAAACAGCCAGCGGGCAGCAGAGGCCATGCAGAGCATGCTGGATGCTGAGATCCGGAGCCGGAATGATGCTCTGAGGCTGAAGAAGAAGATGGAAGGAGATCTCAATGAGCTGGAGATCCAGCTGGGCCACTCCAACCGCCAGGTGGCGGAGACTCAGAAACACCTGCGTGCAGTCCAGGGCCAGCTCAAGGTAAGCGTGCGGCCCCTGGCAGACCTGGCAGGACCTCAGCCTGCCCTGGGCTCTGGCCTCACCCCTGGTTTCCCATGAAGGACTCCCAGCTGCACCTGGATGACGCCCTGAGGAGCAATGAGGACCTCAAGGAGCAGCTGGCCATCGTGCAGCGCAGGAATGGCCTCTTGCTGGAGGAGCTGGAGGAGATGAAGGCGGCCCTGGAGCAGACGGAGCGGACTCGCAAGCTGTCAGAGCAGGAGCTGCTGGACGCCAGTGACCGCGTGCAGCTCCTGCACTCCCAGGTGTGTCCTTCCTCCCTCCGCCTGGGGTCCACCCTGGGGGCTGGGCGGAAAGGAACCCCATCGCTCCTCCAAGACTAGTGATCAAGACCAACTTCCGTTAGGCTTAGTTCTTGAAATAACTGTCTCTAGATGGACAGATTCCTGAACTATCCTTTACCTGAAGATAAAAGGTTGCACATGCACATTGTCGGGAAATCAAAGCAAGGAAGGATGAATTGTTGCATAAAGGGCCTAGAGAAGTCTTCACTGAGGCAGTAACATTTAAGCAGCAAGCTTAGAAAATTAAGATTGTTTTTTGAAATAATTATTTTTAGGAAAATTTTTTAAATTCCTTGTTGTAAAAAATAGAGAATATAAGCCAAAAAGTAGAAGAAAAACATCAACCATAGTGTTAACATTTAGAGATCTTTTATTCTAGGTGCTCGTCTCTGTGCGTAAATACGATATTTTTGGTAAATGTGATCAATCTTTTTGTAACTTTTTTTCATTTAATAATGTGTCCTGATCATATTTCTATACTTTAAAACAGTTTTCTATGATATGGTTTTTAATGACAGAAAAGTAGTCCATTTTAGTTGTGTATTATGGTACTTTTATTTAATCAATATGGTTGGATAGTTTTAGATTGTTCTCAATAAAAATTTTTACTATTAGAAAGAGTGCTATGACAAACTTCTTCATAACTAAATTTTCACATACATCCAGGATTATTATTTCCTTAATATTCCTAAAAGTAAACAAATTCCTGGAAGGACAATTCCATGGTCAAAATGCTAAAGATATTTATGTTATAAATTACTCTTTAACTTAATTATCCCAATTTTTGTTCCCACTGGGAAAATATGTGAGAACTATTTTCTATAAATTCTCAAAAACCCTAGCTATTTTTTTTTAATCTTCACCAATTCTGTGATTGAAAAACATCTCCCTTTTAAAATTCTTATTTCTTTGATTATTAGTCAGGTAGAACATTTCATCACATTTTTGGCCATCTGTATTTCTTCTGTGTCTTAGCTATTGGTATTTACGCCCTTTTTTCTTAATGATTTGTCTTATTTACATATTAAGGAAGGAAATATTTTTTCAGCAACATACATTGCAAATGTTTTCTGGTTTGTCATCACCCTTACAATTCCATGTATGATGTATTTTGATCATGAGAATTATTTTTCATTTCATATAGTTATGTCAACCATTTTCTTATTCCAACACCTTTAATTAAATAATCTATCCTTCCACAAATATTTGAAAGTCTACCTTTATCATTTACTCAATTCTTTTACATACAATTCTTGGGTCTTTTTTGGCACTTACTGTTCAACCAAGAATGAAACACTATCTTTTTTATATTTTTTCACCCATGTGAAAAATAAGAAATGGAACATGATCATGCTGGACGTCTTTCCCCACCCAGCTCTCTCCCTCTAATCGCTGTTAGTGTCCAAATGTAACCTGAACCTAATTTTTCTTGTAGAACACGAGCCTGATAAATACCAAGAAAAAACTGGAAGCTGACATAGCCCAGTGCCAGGCGGAAGTGGAGAACTCTATCCAGGAATCCAAAAATGCAGAGGAGAAGGCCAAGAAGGCCATCACAGATGTGAGCTCCTTTATTATCAGAGATGCTGTTTGGAGATAAGAAAGGGGCTTCTAAGCAGGACAAGTAGGTTTCTTTCCCTTACCACCTACAGTGGTACCACCTACAGTGGTGGCTTCCTGGAGAGACGGAAGGAGATGGAGCCTCAGCAGAGGCAAAGCGGGAGGGGAGCTGTGCGGAATCAGTGACGGCTGAGGGAGGGAGGCAGGCATCAGCACACCCAGGACCAACCTCACAGCATCCTCCATGCACTCGGGCAGGGAGGGCGGGTGGCCCACCGGTCCTTCCTGTGAACTTAACCAGGCGGCCATGATGGCCGAGGAGCTGAAGAAGGAGCAGGACACCAGCGCCCACCTGGAGCGGATGAAGAAGAACCTGGAGCAGACGGTGAAGGACCTGCAGCACCGCCTGGACGAGGCTGAGCAGCTGGCCCTGAAGGGCGGGAAGAAGCAGATCCAGAAGCTGGAGAACCGGGTAGGGCAATGGGGGAGGACTCTCGCTCCCAAAGGGACACCATTCAGTCACCCCTGGCAGAACCACAATGCGGAAACTCAGGTGGCAGGAATGGGGCACTGAGTCGACTGCAGGTTTCATTTGGGGACCGCCTGTGAAGCTCCCTGTGAGCCCAGCGTCGCACCTGTTTCTCCCTCGCTGGCCCCTCCGCCAGCACACACAAACCCACTTTAGGATGCATGTCCCTCGGTACCTGTAATGTAACGACATTTTAAATGTTTTTATCTAGAGTCACATCTACCTAAATTGTGGGGAGGCATACTTTACAATCATAAAATTGCACATTTTGGTGTGATTTACATTTTGGACTGAGCTCCACTTTGATAAGTGATGGCCCATCCTACGTAAAATCTGTCCTCTTCCTTTGCCTCCCATTGCCGGATCTCGTTCCCTCCCCAGATTTCCTAATGTCTACACGCCGCCTGCAATTCCCACATCTTTCTCACTCATCCTAAACGGAGGGTGATTGGCACTTCCTCCAGGCTCACTCGCTGGCGAAGTGCAATGTCCACATGGGACAGTCGTGCTTTTTCTTTATCTGGGAGTGTACTTCGTAGTTTTAAATTTATTTGCTGATTCTTCCCTTTGTCTCCTGTACCCCCTCCTTTCCCCTTTAGACCTGGGATGGTTTGTTTTATTTGTGTTTTAAAACGGGCAGCACTATGAGTTGGCATTTTGCAGAAGAGCTCCACAGAGGAGGACGTTAGACTGTCTCTGTGGTCCCCGAGAGAAGGGATGGGAAGGAGCGGGAGAGGAAGAGGATGAGGGGGAGAAGAGATGGAAACAATTTCTCCCAGCAGGAAAGACCCAAACACATTCTTTACGCCAACCGCCCAAGGATGTGGTCACCCAGCTCTGAATACATTTTAAGTGTGAAAAGGTTTTGGAGCTAAAAACTACAAAGCTGTAGACATACGAGAAACAGAAGTAAACACCAGGGAAATTAGAGCTCCCCCTCAAATTCTTTAAATGCTTATTTTTAATTATTCCCAGTCCCCTTCTACTAAAACGAACTTGGGATTATCCATCTCATGGGTCCTCCCTTGAGGGAGGAATTAGACCCCATGCCACCCTCTAATGATTCTTTGATTCCTGGGTTGGCAGGGAACACTTTGCCAGCCTCCCCTCAGCCTGGTGAGGCACCATGACTGTCCTCCAATTCCCAGCTGCCCCGTTATCTCAGTTCCACGAACCTTTCAGAGGCCTAGCGAGAATCCCCAAGGGAAGCAAGTGTTTTCTAGAACCTGACGGAAGACAGCTTCCTAGGGCCCGTGGGTGGGATCCTTTTTGGATCTGTGCCCAGAGCTGCCTGTTCCGCTGGTAGATTTCAAGGTTGATCTAGCGAGTCTGCAAGCCCAGAGCCACCCTCCCACCCCCGCCGCTGGGCTCTCTCTGGACTGAGGAGTCGGGCCGTAGGGGGTGACCTGCATTCTTGGTGGCTGTCCTGTCCCCTCAAGACTTGAGAAAAGGCAGACGCAGCTATGAAATCAACCATACATGTGCAGCACTGTATCATTACAAAACATCATCCACAGACTTTGTTTAATTTGATCCCCACACTCAAGGCAGGTTGGGCAGGAATTATCATCTCCATCCTAAATACGCAGAAAACTCGTACTCAGTGATGGCAGCTGACTTGCTTTGGATCAGTCAGCTGGAGCCAGGGCTTAAACACACCTTTGACTCTCCCTGGCTCCAGTCCTCTCCATGAGCCCTGCTGCCTTACTTGATCAGGAATCAGAGTCCCCACAACAGCCCTTGCTGAGTGCATTACCCAGAGGAAGGCACATCTTTTGCACAGCCCAATCCAGTAGCCAAGCCATGTGCCCCTGGGGCTGCTTCTGCCCAGAGAGGACGTCTTGTCACGTGTGCAGAGCCCTGGCACGGACTAGAGGCAGCCTTGTGAAGAAAATGTGTTCCTGAGCCCCAGGACAGACACTTTTGCAAAACAGGCTTAGCAGATCTTGAGTTCACCCTCCAACAAATGGCACAGGAGTGGGTGAGGAAAGCCTGGGAGATGCCACCTGACCTCTGCGCTCCTTCCGTGTGCAGGTGCGGGAGCTGGAAAGTGAGCTCGACGCTGAGCAGAAGAGGGGAGCCGAGGCCCTGAAGGGCGCCCACAGATATGAACGAAAGGTTAAAGAAATGACTTACCAGGTAAGCAGTGACTCACTGAATCCTCGGGGGACGCCTGCTGGATCAGCGCCGGCAGAAGCGGCAGGGGTCTGGGGCCCTGGCACGTACACTCTGTTTGCAGGCTGAGGAGGACCGCAAGAACATCCTCAGGCTCCAGGACCTGGTGGACAAGCTGCAGGCCAAAGTGAAGGCTTACAAGAGGCAGGCAGAGGAGGCCGTGAGTGTGGGGTCCTGGGGGCCCCCTGGTCCTGAGCAGGAGGACATCCCAGGTTCATAGGGTCTGAGGCCTCGGTTTTCAGCAGCAGGTTATAAACACGAGGACAGGACACCTGCCATCTCCCTCCCAGTCTGTATTAGGCAAACCTGCCCTACCTCCCCTCCCCAGGCCCCTTGCCTCACCCGTTCTGGCCCAGCCACCTCCACCCCTTCACTCTGCCTCTGCCGACCTGGCTTTATCTCACCCACCCTGACTCACCCCATCTGCCCCTGCCTCACTCCGCCCTCCCTGCCCCTGAGACCTGACCTCAGACACCTCATTCTAATTCACGTCCTAATTTGGTTCACCCCGTCCCTGGCCCTCACCACCTCCATCCTTCTCCGGCCTCCCTCACTCCCACCCTCTTGTTCATCCTTTCTGATCTGCCCTTAGCAAACAAGTGAAAGCAACAGGGAGGAAACGGTTTGGGCAGAAACCAGCACTGCTGAGATTTTTTTTCTGGGAACACTAGGTCAGAAGATGTTAGTAGCAGGAAGCTGGGGCAGTGGGTGGGGGAGGAGTGGGGTCTTTTTCTTTTAATAGAAAAAAAATCATTTGGGAAACTCTGGGTTCCACAAAGTTGGACGAATCGTTTTGCTTCAAGGATTTCTCAGATTTTGCAGGTAACATGGAATGAGCTCTTCAAAGTAGAAGAGGCGTTCTGAATGTAGCATTTCCCATCCTGGATGGACCTTGGCTCCTTTTTATTAGAGGCAGAGCATCCCACGGGACAAGTGTCCTGAGGAAAAAGGTCTGGGGACCCTGCCCTGGATCAATGACTGGTGGTTCCATCCTGACCTCAGGAAGCAGATCTGAACTGGTTAAATGGAGGGAGGTATCCTTACCCACCAGATTAGCATAGTCACGCAGGACTGGCCGGGCTGGAGGGGACCCAGGAGGCCACCTTCATCAGAAACCCCTGGATGGCCCTCAGAGAGACCCACGCGCTGTCCTCGCTGCAGGCAGATGGTGCTGGGAGCAGGCACAGGGCAGCGGGCTTGGGCCATCAGTCTCTTGACACTTCCAGGTGACTTGGGAGACTCGGGTCTCCTCTGAAGAGCTCCAGCAGGGGAGACGACACAGAAGGGGGTGCAGGGGAACGTGGGGGCATCCGGGGGCAGCAGACCCGTGAGGGGCCAGGGCAGTCCACACGGGCAGGAGCTGCGGGCGTCGTCCGCACTGCTGGAGGGCTAGCTGTCTCTCCTCTGCTATCAGGGAACTGGGGGCCCAAGCCCTCCCAGTTCCCCAGGGGCTGTCAGGGGCCAGGTGTGGGCCTTCCTCAGCCTCCTGCCCCCTCTGTCTTCCATTCAGGAGGAGCAGGCCAACACGCAGCTGTCCAGGTGCCGGCGGGTCCAGCACGAGCTGGAGGAGGCTGAGGAGCGGGCAGACATCGCTGAGTCCCAGGTCAACAAGCTGCGGGCCAAGAGCCGGGATGTGGGGGCCCAGGTGAGAGCAGACCTCTTCCCCAGCCGTCCTGAGACCCCAGACCAGGCAGCACCCAGGCAGAGTTTGGAAGGTGCCTGTTGGTGCCCCTTCCCTGCTGCTGGTAGTGCATTCACAGATGCCACTGCTCCAGCCAGGCCCCCCGTGGTTCCAGGCCCATGGAGTGGGGGAGCAGTGACTGACCAGGGGCCAGACACCCTTCCTCTCCCCTGTCCCTCCCTGTTACAAGTGGCGCTGCCCAAGAAGCCCCTGCTTTGGTGAGGTGCGGGTGGGGGGTGAGGGGTGGAGTCCATCCCATCTCCAGGGGCTCAACTGGTTTATTTTTACAATGCAAAGGGAGACACAGCCACGCCTTAATATTTTTCTGAGGTTCCAGCCTCCCCAGCTGCCCACTTGAAGACGATGCTCAGCCTCCCCTTCAGTTTGACTCATCTTCTGTGTACGATTCTTTTTCTCCCACAGAAGATGGAAGAATGAGCCTCTCCCAATGCCTGTTGCCATGGGACATCTCGGGAGAGTGGAGGGAAAGTGTTGTGAGAAATAAACTCTCCTGACTACTGGGATCCCTGGCTCTGCTGTGCTTATTATCATGGTCCCTTTCTTCTCCACAAGGTGGTTTCAGATTCTTGCCAGTATGTTGTACACACAGAAAGTAAGGGATGTGGAAGTGGAGCCT
Organism: Camelus bactrianus; assembly: GCF_048773025.1. Lineage (NCBI taxonomy): Eukaryota > Metazoa > Chordata > Mammalia > Artiodactyla > Camelidae > Camelus > Camelus bactrianus. Next base: position 5,798,140 of record NC_133554.1, read on the forward strand.
CCTGGCCCCAAGCGGGAAAGGTGGAACTCCAGCCCACTTCCAGATCAACCACCACCCACCCCTCACTGTGCATTTAAAAATAAAGACCCTTTCTCATAATTATAGCACACTGTTGTCCTAGCAACTCACAATTCTTTCAAATTCACTTCCCCATTTCTCCCTAAATTTACAGAAGGGGAAACTGGGCCCAGAAAGGTGAAGCGTTCTGACTGTAGTTGTCCAGGGCAAAGGGGAGACAACCCACAAGATCCCAGACCCCAGGCCAGGTTCTTTCCTCCAAGAAGCTCTGTTTTTCCATCCTGTCCCTCCCAGGGGCCTTGTGCCCACTCCTCTCAGACCACCCACAGCTCCCATAACATCCGAGCACCTGAATTCACTCATTCCTGAGCGGACAGATGCTTAGGGAGAGACTGCATAGGGGCTGGCCTATCTTGCAAGCCTTGCTCCTCCTTCCAGCGGGGTCTCTCCTCTCCACGTGCATGGATCCTCCCCCACGGGCGCTCGGGCCGAGGGGGAAGGGAGCAGCTAGTCTTAGGGCTCACTCCCGGCTTCTCCCCAGATCCCACTGATTCTGATTATGTTGGTTTTCTTATCCTGAAGCAGTAGGAATGCAGCAAGATGAATAAGGACAGCTTCAGGAGCCAAGACTAAATCTGAGCCTCGGCCTGACCGCTTAGTAGCAGTAGCTGCATGGCCTGGGTTGCCCACATGCATTCTCTGAACCTGAGCTGTCTCACGGTCAGACTGACCTGTGTGGTCAAGGTTACAAACTTTGGGTTCCAGCAAACCTGGATGGAATCCGGATGCTATCACATACCAACTGTGTGGCCTTGGGCAGCTTCAGACTAACTCTCTGAACCTCAATCTCCTTACTCTGTAAGGCGGAGATAACAATCAAAAATCATAGCTTCGCTGTGACAGATGGGGGGCTGGGCTGGGGGCAAGGGGTGCAGGTGGTCTGACTTAGTCTGTACCAGGCACTGAGGTGCCCTCTCCTCGAACACTTAGATCACCCCTTCTCTCTGGCCTTCTAGATCCTCCTTTCCTTCTCATCACCAGCCCAACCCCTGTGGCTCTGACACCAGCACTATCATCACCATCCTCACTGTCATCACCACCATCACCATCCTCACCATCATCATCACCATCTCACTGTCATCACCACCATCACCATCCTCACCATCATCATCACCATCTCACTGTCATCACCACCATCACCATCCTCACCATCACCATCACCATCCTCACTGTCATCACCACCATCACATCCTCACCATCACCATCACCATCCTCACTGTCATCACCAACATCACCATCCTCACCATCATCATCACCATCCTCACTGTCATCACCACCATCCTCACCATCATCACCATCCTCACTGTCATCACCACCATCACCGTCCTCACCATCATCATCACCATCTCACTGTCATCACCACCATCACCATCCTCACCATCATCATCACCATCCTCACTGTCATCACCACCATCACCATCCTCACCATCACCACTGCCAAACTTGAGGATGAAAAAGTCCATTAAAAATGATCTCTTCACAAACTTATGGTTTCCAGGGGGTAAACGTGGTGGGAAGGGATAAATTGGGAGTTCAAAATTTGCAGATACTAACTACTATATATAAAACAGATAACAAGTTTATACTGTACAGCACAGGGAACTACATTCAATATCTTGTAGTAACCTACAATGAAAAAGAATATGAAAAGGAATATATGTATGTATATGTGTGACTGAAACATGATGCTGCACACCAGAAATTGACAGTTTACTATATGTCAATTAAAAAAAAAGAGAGAGATCTCTTCAATCTCCTCGCCTTTACAGGCAAGGAAACTGAGGCCATTCTCAAAGTCCCTGGATACCAAATCCTAGTCCCACATCTGCCACCCACTACATCGTCCTCCAGTAAGAATAATAATACAATTTCAAATACACAGAGCAATTTTGCATGAGGCTGAGTGTTCATGTGCCTGTTTTCCTCTTTTCCATTCCGGCTTCCCAACAAGCCCGTCAGGAGATCAGGCAATTTTCCAGCGGTGTTGCAGACGGGCGACGGCTTGCCCAGTGCTGAGGAGGAGCTGAGTGGCAGCTCCACAGACTCGCCGTACAGCACAGAGTCTCAGGCCGGTGGCTCTTCCCTCGGCCTGGGCGTGTGCTGTGGTGGTGAGAGCCTGGGCGCCCGACCTGCCTGGGTCCTGGTCCTGCCCCCTCACTCACACACTGTGTGATTAGGGACAAGTCACTTCATGACTTTAAGTCTCAGCTTCCTTGTGTGTAAAGTGGGATGTAACAATGTCCTTTAGAGTGTTATTTTGAGCAGTAAGTAAGCATGCGCAAGAAATGCCCTTGGTCTAGAGCTGGACACATCGTTAGCACTCTGTCATCATGGTGGGCAGGGGTGACACACGGCTTTGTGGCTTAGGGGGAGTGTAAGACAGGGGTCCGGATGGACAACAGCCTGGGGCTTTGGCTGTGTCTCTAAGGGGCTTCTTCTGGTTTGGGGAGTTAACATACCATGCAATTGGAGGTCATCAAAAAAACTTCCTGTGGAATCACTCCTTCCTGACACCCCAATAAAAGCAGATCTGAATTCCACCTGCTCAAACACACTCCAGCTCACCTGGAGTTCCCGGAGAAGCCCCCCAACCCTCACCCTGCAGTGTCTCTGCACTTACTTGGTCCCCACAACCCCACCCTGGGCCCCCAGATATCTGGCACCCCAGGCTTTCCAGAAGGCCTTGGGCAAGCCAGGGAATGTCTCTGAGCCTCGACATGGAAGTCCTGGTGCTTACCTACTTCAGGATGGAGTTGTTTGAAAGATTCCTGTGTGATGCTGTGCAAGACTTCCTCAGCACTGCAGTGTCACCCAAATTGGAGATGTTTACCTAACAAGAATGATAACAATGGTATCGTTGTTGTTAGCATTACTACTGCTCCTCCTATCATCATCATTATTACCACCATTCAGCAGTGAAACCTAGCCACCAAATCTGGACCCCAGTTCTGGGGCCTTGGAGAGCAGAGCCTACCCTGACCCACGGGCCCCTTCAAAACAGAGCTTTGCTGCCACCTCCTGGCTGTGAAAAGACACGCCTTTCATTATGCAGATGACCTAGAGATTGCACCCCTGAAGTCTGGAAATTAGACACTGAGTCAGAGGTGCCCCCGGAATTATGACATCTGGTCCAGGCTTCTGGTTTTGCAGATGAGAAAATCAGATTAGTGACAGGATCTGGTAACCACTTCAGGTGTAGAATCAGAGCCAGATGCCCAGGCCTCGGAGTTCCCAGACCAGGGCTCCTTCAGCTGAGTGTCTGGAGAAGAGGACCCTGCAGAATCTGAGATGGAGGCTAAGGACTGGCCGGGCAGAGAGTGGGCCCTGGGGTTGACCTGGGCAGCAGCACAGATGGGGCCATGGCCAAGGGTCTGCTCCCACACCTCATGCTTCTCATCCCAGGAACCTCTGCCAGGCTAGAAGAGAAGTGTGGGCCCTGGGGTGGCAGGCAGTGCACCTCCACAAACAGCCCCCTGCCCTGAATAGGGGTGGGTGACCAGCCCCTGGGTGTCTCTGGGATGCAGGGGGCTGTGACAATTCAAAAAGTGAGGTTCCTTGTCCTGAGACAAAGGATCAGGGCGTCTACTCCACAACAATATACCCAAGTCAAGACTGGTGCCATCTGACCCTTCAGAGCCCCTCTCTTTCTCCAGTCCCCCCAGGATGTTGAAACAATGAGCTTCCTTGCTCTCTGGCCTTCAGGTGGGTCCAGTCAATGGGGAGCTGAGACAGAAAGGCAGGGGAAGGAGGGGCGAGAGGGTGTGTATTCCCTGCGTCCCTCCCTGCAGGCAAAGGTCCCACTTCCTGCCAGGCGCCCCACTCCCCAGCCCTCTCTGTCTCCATCTCTAGTAACCAGTCCTCTCGCCCCGCTTGCACCTTCAGGCCAAGGGAAGGTCGTGGAGCCCCGAGCAATCTGACCTGAAGCTCTGCCCTACCCTGGTGACCTCCCTACACCTGCCCACACCTGCACAAGTGGACGTCTTCAGGTCATCAGTCCCATTCAGATGGCTAATGACCCTTTCAGTTTCATTGCACACTTCAACATGACACAGGCCTTCCCCCAAATCAAGCTTTTAGGATCGCATCTAGGCCCCTTTTTAAACTTAAACCAGAGCGCACACTCACAGCTCTTGAATCCAGGAAGAAGCAGTTATTTCCTCTGGGATCTAAGTGGTAACCCAGAGTGCTAGACCCAGCTCGTGCCAGCTCACAAAAGCCAATCATAAAATTTTTAGGAATTTTGTTAGACCGCTGTACACAGACGTTAGTAAAATTAAATTTTATAATGTTACAAGATAAACTACAGATCTTCCTTGACTTACAATGGGATTCCGTCCCAATAAACCCACTGTAATTTGAAAATACCGTTAAGTTGAAAATGCATTTAATAGTTTAGCCTCGCCCACCTTGAACGTGCTCAGAATGCTTACGTTAGCCTACAGCTGGGAAAAATCATCTCACACAAACCTATTTCACGGTAAAGTGTTGACTATCTCATGTAGTGGGTTGAATACCGCACTGAAAGTGAAAAACAGAACGGTTGTCTGGGTCCGGGACGGCTGTAAGTGCATCAGTTGCTTCCCCTCGTGACTGCGTGGCTGTCTGGGAGCTGTGTCTGCCCTGCCCAGCATCGCAAGAAGATCAGACTGCTCATCTCTAGGCCAAGAAAAAGATCAAAATTCAAAATTCGAAGTATAGTTTCTATTAAGTGCGTATCACGTTCATCAAGTTGAAAAATGGTGAGTCGAACCATCGTACGTCGGGGATTGTCAGTATGTGAAAAACAAAAGTAATAAAAAATCTAAACCTGTAACTTCCTAATTATTCACTACACTGTATCATGACCTATGATTTACGACTGCTAACTCCGTGTGACAGACATCTCTGACGGTGTGGTACTTACATCTCTTCCTGTCTCTGCATTTACTGATGTCATGCGGATATTCTGCTTAGCCGTTGTGCAAATATTTACACCACAGAAACTGGCAAACACTTCAATGCAGACTTTTTTTATTTGTTTGCTTGTTAAACATTTACCAGCACACCACTAAGTGGAATCAATGAAACTCAAGTAAAAACAAATCTGCTAATTTGTATATAGAGATATCAGAGTATGCAGGACCACACCCACACCCCCTGCGCCTGCCAGTCCTACTAGGCCACCTTATTCAAGGCAGCAAATTGAGAGGACTTCTCAGGGCCAAGCATTCCATCCCGCAGAGTGTGGGGAAGGTGGGGGGACAAGTCATAGGAACTCACTCAGCTGTGACAGGAAGTCAGCTTCAATGTCTAGGCAAAAAGGAAGATTTATTGGTTCACCTAAATGAAAATTTCAAGGGTAGTCAATCTCCAGGCTGACTGAGCCCACAGATATGTAGTTGGATCTAGGTTTCCAGATGATTTCTTATTTTTCTCTTTCTTTCTATCTCTCCATCCTGCATTCCTCCAAATTAACTTTATTCCCAGGAAGCCTGCCCCTCTGATTACAAAACGGCTAGGCTTATATCCTGTATCTTAGCATCTCATTCTAGCAGCCGGAAGGGAAGAGTTTCTCTTTCCCCGGAGTTCCTGTGAAAGCCGAAGGGCTGGGCTCATGGGCTTTGATTGCCCGGATGGTCTGGCTCCTGGTGGGAAGGTGGCAGGAGGAAGGGGGCTTTGATTGGTCAAGTCTGAGTCACGGGGGACCAGCTGCACCCAAACCCCACGAAACCAGAGTGCAGAGGGGTGTTTCCTATTTCTCCCATTAGGTCAAGTTCCTATTTCCAGACGAAGCAATGTAGGGGCTAAAAAAAAAAAAAAATGCACCAACTAACTGTTCATGATGAGGGTTCATGAGCACCGGGCCACGGGCTTTGCTGAGTCTGCTGCTCGCTTTTGGAACTGGGCTGCCTTCCCACAGGGTCATTGTGTGGACAAACCCACACGACGGCTGTAAAGCCCCTGGCGCAAAGTGGGCTATCCAGAATGCCGGCTGGCATTTTCCTTTCTTCGTTGCTTATCCTGACTTGTCGCTTTCCCACGAAAGAGGAACCACTGCTAACATGAGATGCTAAGACGTAGCCTGTGTACAGATTATCTCCCTCCACTCACTGTTCAACCCGCCGGCACTCAGACCCAGCAGACACCCCTTGTCCTTCAACACTCCTGCGAAGAGTGCAACTTCTCATAACATAACATCATTTCCTCCCCCGCCAGTGGCCCGAATTCCACGGAGGGCCTCTCCCTGCTGACAGGAGGAGGAAGAGACCCTAGCTCAGAGGCCATGCCCTGCAGCCAGGAACTTCCTGTCCCATGAGTCAGGAGGGAGAGGTCTGGGTGGGGCCAGCACAAACATCTGGACCCAAATCGGGACACGGCTGGGATGTGAACCCAGAGCCAGCCCACGGCAGGCTGGTGGCCCTGCTGGGGCAATGCTCCTTCTGGAGACCAAGCGGGCAACTCATCCAGCCAACAGTGAATTGACTGAGGCTCTGTGACAGGCCAGGAGCTGCTCTAGCTCTGGGGACACAGAGGGGAAATAAATAACAAGCCTCAGAAGCACCTTCCCCTCAAAGCTATCACAAGTTCCTCTCAAAAGTCAACTGCTCCACCGACCGGTTCCTGATTCTCACCCCCTCACTTGTCCTCCCCCGTTCCTCTCTGGGCCCTTGGATTATTGCCACCATTCATTTCCCGGTTTCTCTCCACCGTGAAACTGCCACCTCCATCAAGGGCCGGCACCTTCTTCATGATCTTAGAATCTTCCAGTGCCGATGTCCATAGAGGTTGCCAGAAAGGATAAACGTTCATAACAGCATTTTCATAGTAAAAAAAATAATTGCAAATAACCTAAAATGCTTAGGAATCAAGGACGACCTGAATACTTCACAGGCACAGTTATAATCACAGCAGCTGACACTCATGAAGTACCTTCTACGTGCTAGACGCTGTTTTAACAACTTTACATGCCTCATCTCATTTAATACTTGCACAACTTCTCTGCTGTAGGCTCCTATTTTATCCTCATTTTACAGGTGTGGCTCAGAGAGGTTAAGAATTTGTTTAATGTCACACAGCTAGTTTAGTGATAGGGCCCGAGTTTGCAATCACCATGCTAGTCTAGGATTACTTGGAGGGTTAGGTATCCTTTAAAAGGCGACAGCATAAACACTGGACTGCATCAGGATGTATCTGCGAAGATATTTACTAAAAGAAGTTAAATGAAAGAGGCTTAATATACGCACGCTGATCAAATCCCTGTGAAAACATGTGGATGTGTCGGACATGATGATCAGGGTGAGGAAGTGGGGTTTCTCATCTCTTTGAGGCTTCCTTTCTCTGCAAAGCTGTGTATAATTTTTTTTTAAGATATCTACCTATGCGTTTTATGCCCCTGAGGATGGGCAACCTACTCTCTAATTTGATACGTGAATCCTTGCTGAGATGTTCGGGCATGAGACTGGCCTCAGTTCTGCTCCTTCCCAGCAAAGGCATTTTACAGGGATCTTCTGAAACAAAGCCTTGGCTGAAGGCTGGCTTTGGGGTGTGCGATTGGCTCTGGGGAGTCCTCAGAGATGGAGGAAAGGGCTTCCGGGTGACGGGGATGGGGGATCCTTGTGAAGTGTCACAGAAGTGTCAACTCAGTTACAAAAGCTACTTTCCCGCCCCCTCTGCTCTGTGTTATCCTCCCAGCCCTCAAGTGCCCCGGGTGCTTTAAGAAGGGGTGGAGACAGGAAAGCCGAGGTCGCTAGTGTTGAACTGAGGCAACTCTGGATGGGCAGACAGGAGTCCTTGGGGAGGGGCGGTAGGAGCAGAAGGCTCACCAGGGAGTGAGTCCAGGTCAGGCAGGTACACACTGCTCTGTCCAGCTCTGGCCTGATTTCCTTCCTCTGGCCTGAAGAGCTTCCCAGAAGCAGAAGCGATCTGAAAATTCCCCCTGAGCTGGAGTCAGCCTAGGAAATACTGAAGGAAATAATGCCAAATGCCAGGTGGAGAGGAAAGAGAAGACAGGAGGCGTGGGCAGGAGGGCAGGGAGTGGATAACACCCATAGGTGCAGCCTGCATAGGAGTGGGGGTGTGACTGGGGGAGGGGGTGTGGAAATTCTGCTGCCTGAAGTTGATCATATTTATGCCAAAGAAGCCTGGTGAATGGGAGCACCATTGCCAGCTTCAAACACTTAGGTAGACACTCATGAGAAAAGAGACGGAATGTGCTCTGTCTAGAGCCTTGCTGCTCTAAGAGTGGTCCAAGCAGCATCCGCTGGGTGCTCAGAGACACAGAATCCCAGAGCCCTCCAAGATGCAGCGAATCCAAACGTGCGCCTGAACAGGATCTCCAGGTGACCTGCGAGCACGTGAAACCTGAGAGGTATGGCTCTGGGGCAACTCCACTTGCACTGTCGTTCAGAGACCAGTGCCCATCTCTGCACTGTTTGCTGATGGTCTCCCACAGGATAAGGACAGAAACTGAGAGTGTTGGGAAGCTTTTAAAGTCATCTGACAACTGCAGTGACACCCAACCTCCTGGTCGGTGGACCACACGCTGCCCGTCTTTAACGCTGCAGACGTGGCATGAGCCGAGTACTCAGCACGCCCAGCAGGGCTCAGAGGCGCCAGGAGGGCTCGCTAAAGTGCAGCCAGCTGAGCCCATCCCCAGACTGTCTGAGTCATTAGTTTGGGGGCGGGGCCTGGGAATCTGCATTTCCAACACACTGCCAGAAGACGCTGATGCTGCTAGTCCTGGGGTCGCAAGCTGAGAATCACAGCACAGACTGGAAGACAGGCCCCAACCAGTGGCTAAGAGTTACAAGACCCAGATTCCTGCTTAATAGAAGGAAGAATGTTCTAACAGTGGGCGTTGTGTAGCCCAGAAACAGGTGAGCTTTCCCTTTACAAAATGCGTTCAGTCCTTGCCTCCCTCAGACCTCACAACAGCCCTGAGACAGAGCAATAGCAAGTTGTTACATGATTGTTTCTATTTTTTTAAAGCACCTTATTTTTAGTTTTTTTCTCTCCTTAACAGAGGCACTGGGGGTTGAACCCAGGACCTCATGCACGCCAAGCACGCGCTCTACCCCTGAGCTATACCCCTCACCCCGCTATCGTTTCTGTTTTTACAGATGAGGAAACTGACTTGTCCAAGGTCAAATGGCAGAACAGGTCCACACACTCAATAGCTCAGATGGAGCCTGAAGGGCCTCCCTTCAGGTGATGCTGAAGGGATTCTGGCACTGGGTGGGAATTTGGGTCTGACGGTTTTAAGGCCCCTTCAACCTTAAAGAAACTGGAGCCTCTTTCATGAATTCCAGCCATTAGGCTTCACTGGCGCTCAGGCAGATTTATGACCCCACTACCCTTCTGCCCCAGAGGTGAAGCTCTCCTTCCACTGGGAGTCAGGCTCTGGGCCAAAGAACTCAACTATCTTAAGCCTCAGACCCTAGAAGGGGTGCTGTGGTGGTGGCTGACAGCTCTCAGCCAGGTCCCTCCCCAGGTATTGCCCTCCACCCAAGAAAGCCACCTCACCCAGGATCATGCCCCCGTCCCCAGGGCAGTCTGCACGCAAAGACCAGGCAGAGAGGGTAGCAGGGATGATCCCCTTGCCCAAAGCAAGATAACACAGGAGAGCCATCTCAAGTCCACAGTCCAACCCCCACCCCCGCCCCAAGCCCATGGGATCGACGGAGACCCCTGTTGTGACTGCATCACAATTCACGACTTCTCCCATGACCAACCCGCTGCCTTTATTCCCCTGTGGGTTGTTCAGGAGACCCAGAGAGACAGAGTTCACAGCTCCCAGTGTATGAGCTATACGGTCTTGGGCACAGCAAACCTGTTTTCCCACCTGTGAAATGAAAATAATAAAGTCAATTTCATAGGACTGTAGTGGGAATTAAGAGACAGTTCATGGGACATGATTAAAAAGCCCAGGCTCACCTTCAGCACTCAATTAACAGCAGTAGCATCACCGTCGTCATCATCTCGGAGGCTGATCATTCCTCAGGAATCACCAAATACTCTCAGGTGCAGCCGAGTCAGTGTCAGAGTGCTTCAGTCCTCCAAGTGTGGTCTGTGGACCTCTGGGTCTTGAAGTCCCTTTCAGAGGGTTTGCCAGGCCACAGCTATTTTCACTGTAATTCCAAGATATCATTTCTCTTTTTCGCTGTGTTGACATTGGTACTCACAGTACAAAAGCAGTGGTACCAATCTATCTAGTGGGGCTAGAGAGCAAGGAGGACTGTCGTCCACACTTCTACACCGATGCTGCTACTTCTGGCCAAGCCTCTGATGAACAGCTTTGGAGTCAATGTGAATGTACCTGCTGCACTGAGGGCCTGGGGCTCTGTACCTTGGCTTTCTGGAATCCTCCATTTCCTCCCCCACTCCAAAAAGCAAGCCCATGAGGCACCTCCCCAAAGCATCACATCTCTCGCAAGCTTACAAACACTTGTTTTTCCACTCAGCCTCCCTAGGCTGGTGTAAATGATCTGTGGTCCACCCACTGCCTCCAGCACTATAGAGCCCAGAGAGGGCGAGACACGCACCTGCTCTCCTCATGATGGTAAATGGCTACTGTAACCCATGGGGGGCGCTCCAGGGCCCTGGAGAGAAACAGTGCAACAAAGATGGTGGTGAGACACTTAAGTCAGGATCCCGTATTTCTTGGCTGTAGACACTTATGGGAGTGAAATAGCTAAGGAAGAAATAATTCCCAACTTACCCAAACTCTTACAGAGAACAAACCAACCAAAAAACTGCACCCCAGCTCAGTTGATGAAGCCAATGTATATAAATGTTGATATCAAGACAAAAGTTACATGTAAATCTCAATCATGAATATGAGCACAAATGCAAAAAAATTCCAAAAAGTTACACTAGCAAACTGAATCCAGGAATATATAACAAAGATAATATATCCTGCGAAAAGACCAGGTTTATTCCAGGATGGTAAATGGGACTGAACGTTATAAGAATCAATTAGTGGTAACATTCTACATACACAGATTGAAGGAGAAAAATCATGTGATCATTTCAATGGGTGCAGAAAAGAAATGTTTGATAAAATTCAATACCTGTTTACCATTTTAAGTGTGTACCTCCATTTGCTATTAAAAAAAGAAATGCTCCTTCTTAAACTAGGAATAAAAGGGAAATTCCATGATCACACAGAGTCTTTGCCAAAAAAGCTTGTAAAAAACATCAGCCTTAATGGTAAAATGTTGAAAGCTTTTTCTTTGAGATCAGGAATAAGACATGGGTCCCCTCCATCATTATTTTTATTAATCAGAGTACTAGAATTTCTGCCTAATATAACACAGCAGGAGAAAGATACAAAAAAATACAAGGGTCAGGAAGGAGGAAACAAAACTGTCATTATTTGTCGATTGTATTCATCAAATTTTCTAAGAAATCTACATATACAAATATCACAACTAACAATAATTCTTATTTATTATTAATAGGGGTTTAGCGTGGTAGCTGTTTTCAAAAATAAAAATACACTAAATGCAATGAGGTATCCTGGATTGGATCCTGGAACAACAACAAAAAAAAGGACACTATTGGAAAAACTGGTGAAATCCAAATAAAGTCTGGAGTTTAAACAGTAATGCCCTAGTGTTGGTTTCTTAGTTTTGATGGGTGTGCTGTGGTTACGTCAGATGTCAGCACCAGGGAGAACTGGGCGAGGGGGATATCGGAACTCTGTGCTGTCTCTGCAACGCTTCTGTAAATCTAAAATTAATCCAAAATTAAAAGTTTATTTATAAAAAATTAGAAACCAAAAAGCACAAATAAATTGGACTTGTATATTCCAGCACGAAATGGGTAGACAATGGTTTTTTAAATTATACTATTTATAATTGAATTTTTTCAAATCAATTTCCTAGCAGCAAATAAAACAGAGCACCTACAAGACAACTACAGAAAAAAATGATAGAATGATTAAATTTTAAATTATTAAGAGCTGGTTTAAAAAATCCTGAAACAAAGATAGAGCACGTTCATTGATTAGAAGACACTACAGAATAAGGGTGTCATTTCCTCCCAGATCAATTTATAGATTTGGTACGATCCAAATTAAACGTTTCCACCGCCTTTTTCTTCTTTCCTTCCTTCCTTCCTCCCACACACTTCCTCCTCTCTCTTTTTTCTCTGTCTCAGTAGCAGTTAAAAAGTTAATCTCACATTTTATAAGGAAATGTAACAGACCAAGAATAACTAAGGCATCCTTGAAAAACAAGGTGGAAAGATTTGCTTGCTTTACCAAAAGGGACCCACGGGGCATAGGAAAGAATGGATTTTTGTTGTTTGTTTTTTTTCCCAATAGAAGCAGTTTAGTTTTAACAAGTAGGATGCTACAGAAAATAGCTAAGATTTGAGTGCTCCCACTTGCCAGGCACCGCTCTTAACTTTTTTTGTATATGTACTCACTCAATCTCCACAATGTTCCAAGGACATAGCTACTGTTCTTGCCCCGTTTACCATCATTAGGAATGCCAGCGAGAACAAGGCACGGCCAAGGCCCACAGAGGAATCCCTGGTCCCCAGAGGACTCTGGCTGCCAACAGCCTCCAGAGAGATGTGGGCACACACCGAGCTCCCTATCTGAGCGGACCTGCCCTACACAGGTTATCTCCAGAGCAGGACCCAGGATACCACGTGGGACCTCTAAGGGCTTGTTTCAGGCTCAAATTAGCCCCTGGCACTTACTCACAAAGCTCTGGAAAGTGTGTGTGGGGTGGGGGGTTGAGGGGAAGGGAGCAGGGAACTGAGATGCAGACAAAAACTTCCTAGTAAATTAGGATTCCTACTGGTGCCAAGAACTGGGAATTCCCAGAATATTTCCTTTTGTTTTTTCCTCTTTAGCCTCTGTGCCCTTCAAAAGACCCCTGGCATCTAAAGAAAGCTTCTATAATTCTGCTTCCAAACGTTATGTAAATCACCCCCACCCCTTCTTTGGAGGACCAGGGAGGAACTGAGTAGGGAAGGGGTGAGCGCTGCCCTGGCCAGGCAGAGTCTAGACGGCAGCGCAGTGCGGGTAGGGGCCCAGGGAACTATTACAACGTCTCCCCATAAAAAAATGCAAGCCTTGGGGGCCGGGGGCAAGTGATGCCCAGATCACCCAACTCATGTCATCAGCTATGAGAACTTCTGGGGAGGAGGGACCACTTGGACTTGCATGTTTCCAGGCTGGCCTCGGACAGTTAAGCCAGGGGCACACCACCGCGGGAGGCTTCCTCACCACTGCCCAGGGCGGGCAGAGGACGGGGGCAGCTAAGAGGTCTGGGACTTGATTGTAACGTTTGTCCTTAGACTTCATCCTGTATGAAAAATGTCGGTTGCCCTTGAAACTAAGGATCCAGGGGAAATGGTACGCACCAAAGAATGTGTGCTCTTCCCTTGCCAGACAACCCCCCAGAGTTAATAATAACACTACTACTAATAATAACAACAACTATTATTTATATTTATTGAGTGCTTGCTATGTCCTACACACCTTTTAAGCTTTCACACCCCCTTGAGCCCCATGAGGGCAGGACTACTGTGCCCATTTTGTAGACTTAGAAACAGGTTCAAATTTGCCCGAAGTCACCCTGGAGCCTGGATGTGACCCTAGGGGTGACTCCAGAGCCTACACTCTCCTGCACTTCGGTACATGGCTCCTTGAATAGAAGGCAGGCAGAAAATCCCAGCCTGGCGTTCTCCACAGGCCCTTTAGTCACTCTCCAGACTTTGCCTGAGCCACTCTGTAGGACCTTGGGGTCACGGGGGCGGGGGGCTCCCTCGGGGCAGCTGTGGTCCAGCATTTGCTAGGTCTCTGTCTTACCCAGAGGCCCTCGGGGCAGGTTCTCAGGGCTGCAGTCAGTGCCAGCTTCTCCCTGATGCATCCACCCCCTCACCATGGTGGGCTCTGGGACCCCACTGCAGGGGCGAGATGCCCTGTTGATCCAGCAGGGATGTGCTGGTTCACAGAAAGTCACGTGCTGTGACTCAGGCACACAGTGACATCCCAGACTTCCTACCTCCAGACCTGACTACGTCGTGTTCCCTCGGGGGCAGTTCTAGCCCTCTGGTCAGGAGGTGCAAGGTGTGAAACAGACACTGACCATCATCCTGCATTTGGGGTTAGAGAATGCCTTCTGACGCCCAATCACTCACACACACACACACACACACACACACACACACACACACACACACACGCTCCAGAGCTCCTTACTTCCTGTGAACCACAATGGCTTTCCTTATCCCACAGAAGAACAAAGCCATTTTCAGCCTTAGCCTGTACAATCATTGCCAGCCTATTTCCAGGCACTTGTGAGAATCCTTTTCATTACCGCCGACTCCTCTTTCTGCCCTGCCAGTGTGTTGAGGCTTTTCCGTAACCGCCTTTCCCTCTGCCCGCAGCTTGGATGTATGCCCCTCAGACCCCCGCCGCTTTTTCTGCCTCGCTCGCCCCTCTCTCATGCTGCCTTTCATGGCTAAGACTGATCTCTGCCCAGCAGGTTTTGTGACGCTTCCTGCCACAAGTCTTTCATCGCCAGCCTGTCTCATCTGTGGTATGTTAATAGGAGCGCCCTGTGGGAGGATTCGCCCCTTCTCGCCCCTTAGCCCTGGAAAGTTCTTTTCTGGTGCACCAGGCCTGCCCAATTTCTGTCAGTATCGGTCCGCCGATTTATTTTCTTCTTTGTTGACTTTACCCTCCCTGGGACCAGACTGTCAACTCTGTGAGGACAGGCACCCATCCTGTCATGTTCGAGACCACATCCCTGGCACCTGGGATAGTGCCAAGCACACAGCAGCGGCTCAGAAAATATCTGCATAATTTGCTAAACCCACCAACCAGACATCCTTAACTGTTCAAGTCATATCACAACATAAATGCACCTGTGAGGCAAAATATAATGGAGCGGTTGAGAGAGCAGGATGTACAAACTATTGTATATAAAAGACATGAACAATAAGGTCCTACTGTACAGTTCAAGGCACTATATTCATTATCTTGTCATAACCTATAATGAAAAAGAACATATACATGTATTACTGAATCACTATGCTGCACACCAGAAACTAACACAAATTGCAAATCAACTAGACTTCAATTTACAAAAGAGAGACGGGAGCAGGATGTGAATGCTGGCTCCACAAAAAAAAAAAAAAAAAAAGAAAAAGAAAGAAAGAAAGAAAATAAACAAATGGGGTTATCAGCAGTACCTACTTCAGGGTTACCGAGAAGAGCAAATGAGTCAATACTTGTAAATCATCTAGAACTGGCTCTGCCATGAAGCGAACATTCAGTAAATGCTAATGGCAACTGTCATTATTCACCCTACAAACTCAGCGTGTACTAGGAGCAAAAAGATGGAAAGGACGTTATCCTGGCATGTAAGGCAGCCAGACAAGGTGCTATGGGAAAGGAATGAGAGGTTGCAGGGTGCCTGGGACCAAAGCAACTATTCCTGCCTGGGGGCACTGGGAAAGGCCAAGCTGGGTCTTCAGGGCTGACCAAGAGATGGCCGTGTGAGACGTGGGAAGGGGCCTCGCAGGCATGTGACTGAGGCGTGGGGAGGGAGGCAGAGATGAGGCGGGAAGGGTCCTTTCAGACCTGACTGCTAGAGACTAAGTAGATTATACTTAGTGTACAATTAAAATAAAATACAAGCTATCTACACAGGTTATTCAAAACTCTGTCATGAAAATACCCCTCAGCTAGGTTCTCCCTTTCCTAATCTAAAGGTCCAAAAGAATTTCCTCTTGTATTTTTTTTAAATTCGGGAGGAGAGGTAATTAGTCTTTTTTTTTTTTTTAATGGAGGCGCTGGGGAGTGAACCCAGAACCTCGTGCACGCTAAGCACATGCTCTACCACTGAGCTACACCCTCCCCCCTAGAATTTCCTCTTTTCAAAAGCATAGAATGTCACAAGGGAATAGTCAATGTTTCCAACCCTATTCCCTAAAGCTGGTGCCTTTTCAACTATCTTTAAGGTAATTATAAATAAGCTTAAGACAATTATTAAAAAGACCTTAGAGGAAGCAGAGTGAAATCTATAATCAAACCATATGATCAGATCATAAGCAGTTTTCAATTTGCCAAACCTTTAGCCTTTCAAACTAATAACAGCCTCTTCGGCACCATCTCAATAATTCACTCATTCAACAGATATTTAATGAACACCTATTATGTGCTCGGCACTGTTCTGGACCTTAGGAACAAAAGAGCCAGAAATCCATACCCTCGTGGAGCTTGATTCCAGGGGAAGATCATTTTTAACTTGCTACTGACAGAGATATACGTGGGGTTTGCAACAACAATATTTTGGAATTCCTTTAAAGGATTTAATGCATTAAAACTCAAGTTGAGAGGTATTTGGTGTGTGTGAGAAATTAGGAAAACTCAACTGGGAAGATGGCCAGAGGAGTCTTTTTTGTTGATTGGGGCTGCTGGCTTCTCATATCTTGTTTTTTCCCAAGGTCAATATCTAAGACCCGTAATCCACCTTATTCCTCACCATGGTCCTTTAACTAAACGCGGGCAGACCACACCATTTAGAAATATGTTCAGCTGCAAGTATCAGAGAGCTCAACTACAAAGTTTTAAACAATGCGGACATCTGCTGGAAGAAGGCTCACTGTTTGGCAGCTCAGCTGTATCATCCTGGCTCTTTTTTTATATTTCTGTTCTTCCATTCTTAGTGTGTTGACTTTTCTTTCACATACTCGTAGCATTGTGATCCCAAGAAGGCTGCCCTAGCGCTAGACATCAATTCTGCATCCAAGATGGGGAAAAACAGGGGAAGATGACATCAGTGAGCGTTCAACTCATCTCTTATTTAAGGAAGAAAAATTTTCCCAGAAGCCCCAAGTAGACGTCTTCTTCTCATTGGCCCAAACCAGGTCCCATGGCCACATATGACTCAAGGGAGTCTGGGAAAATCTGTACTTGGTTTTTCAGGTCCTGTAATTGGAGGCAGCAAGAGCAAAAAGGGCGGCCAGAAATGGCTTGTATAGGCAAACAACCATGTCTGCCAGAATAGCCAGAGAAACCACAAGACACCAGACTGAAGGTTGCTCAAGCCATTTTAGGCTGGGAAATTTTTACAAACAGAAAAAAAAAGGCACATTTCAGATTGAGTCCAAATATTTTGACTTAGACCAGAGCTAGGTCCATCTTAGGGAAAACCCTAGGCTGGAAAGCCCCTCTGCTGAAGGAAAAGCCCCTGTGTCCAGAGGTAGGGCACAGCTGGAAACTCTGCACCAGGAACGTGGATGATGGGTTATACTGGGGAGTCAGCAGAAATTGATACTATGCTAATAATGTGGCTTCGTCAGTAGTCAGGGATCAAAAGCTAGAGGAGGGGGCATCTCCCATCTCATGTTGATCACGTAAGCCCATCGATCTTGAACATGATTGTGTCAGGAATAAGGATGGGACTGAGGGAACCAAGTCCACTTTCCCATCAAGAATATCCTTTTTCCTGACCAGCTGAACTGTACCCTTTACCCAAGTTATGTAAATACTTGCTACCACCATTATGAGTCCAAAGGTCTCATTTATGCTGATTCATGGGGCTTTGGGCGTCCACACACTGGGAAGTTGGGAAGTGACAATTCAGTCAAAACAGAAGTTTGGCGTGATACAGTAAAAAGGAAAAGAAAAAACCCAAACAAAGTTTCATGTGTGTCTCTGTACATGTGTTTGTGAGAAAACACACCCACATACAATGTTAAAAGGCCACACTGCCCTGATTACACCCTAAGTCCAGGCCTGTCCTTGTAGCTCTGACCACATTCAAATGTCTTAATTCAATAAGGGATTTTGGATAGCCACAATGTCTTTCTTTCGTCCGGACGACCTAAACCAAGTTACTTTGGGAAGAGAGTAGAATTCATTATCATGCTGCCATGATTGGAGACATTTTCAGAAAAGTGAGCGTCACCCAGATTTATCCATCTCTTCATCTATTCAGCCATCCACCCATCCATCCAGCCACCTATCCACCTATCTATTTATCCACCCATCGCACCCTCACCCATTCATCCATCCACCTATCCATCCATCAACAAACGCCCATTCATTTCCTTCACTATCCTCTTGTCTTCCCTGCCTCACAGAGATGCACTGTCACCCTCTTAGTCTTCACTCTTCACGGGGGATGCCTTTCTCCCTTCTCCATTTCGTGAAAACCCACCGATCCTTAAAATCCAGGTTCAGCTCTTTTGGAAGGTGCTTCCTGGTGCTCCACTGTAAGCCCACGGTGTCAGCTTCCATGTTAATTCTTATGGTATTTATGTTTTGCACCCCCTTTTATTATGTAATAAATCCCAGCCTTCAACATCTCTTCACTCCTGTATTGCATTGCTCTTGTCTCTTGTGATTGAAACATTCTGTATTATTTTTTATCTCCCCAAGTAAATTGTAAACTCTGTGAGGAGAGAGACTATGGGTTTCACTTCTTTGCCACCTCCCTCTACAGCTGGCCTTTTGCATAACAGTATGCAAATTGTAGGCACTCAACAAATATACGTTGATTGGGTGCAGTTTCATCTGTGGAGTGGGGATAATATTGGTGTTATGGGAATTCTGTGAGGATTAACTGAGACAGTGTACGTTAAAGACTCTTCTTACACTGCAGAGTCCTAAAGACATTATTGATAATATTGCTTTACTTTAATAAAAACAGTAAGAGGCACTTATGTTTTTGCTCCTTTGCTAGAATAAGAATTCCAAACCTAAAAAAAAAAAAAGAAAGAAAAAAAAAAGACACTAATGAACTTATCTACAAAACAGAAATAGACTCACAGACATAAAAAACAAACTTACAGTTACCAAGGGGAAAGAGGGTAGGAAGGGGTAACTTGGGAGTTTAAGATCTGCAAATATTAACTACTATATATAAAATAGATTTTTAAAAAATTTCTTCCATATAGCACAGGGAACTATATTCCATATCTTGTAATAATCAATGATGAAAAAGAGTATGAGAATGAGCATATGTATATATATGTGTGTGTGACTGAAACATTATGCTGGCCAGCAGAAATTGACACATTGTAACTGACTATACTTCTATTTAGAAAAAAAGAATTCCATGAAGGCTGGGACAATGTTCCATCCACCATCCAGTACCCTAATGATGCTGTAAGTACTAATGAAATGTTTGTTGAGTATATCCTTGTTCATTCAGACTGCAGATAACCTAGCATATAGCTATTAACTCTTATTATTTTTATAATTGGATTAGAAAACATGTCAAGCGGTTTTCGGCTGCCCAAACAAAGCAGAGTCGTGCAGTAACTAGAGAAGTAGGAAACTCTGGCTCCTCCTCTCCTAGCCTCCTGTGAAGCTCAGGCATGGCTGGTAACCTAGACTCTGTCAATCAGAGGCACAGGTTTCTAGGCTTTGAATATGGGGAAGGAGGGGAACTGAAGGTGAGAAAGAGGAATGAGGTGGGGTTAGGGGGCGGGCGGTAAGACAGTGGCAACGTTACAGCTTCGGTGTCTGGTGTCCAGGCTAGACAGTCAGCAATGCAAGCGCTGCTCTCTGGAATTCAGTGGTGCTGCCAGCAGGGTTTTTTGTTTTGTTTTGTGCTGAACCAGTTCTATGGCATGATTTTTGTTTTTCTCTGACTGCAAATCCCTGCTTTGTCTCTGCCTATTTGCTTTGCCTCGTTATATGATCTTTCTGAGAATTCTGTGAACCACCCAATAGCCTCCAAATTACGTTTCTCCTGCTTCAGTAATTTTCTGTGCTTATAACGAAGAATCCTGACTACTTAAGTGTCTAGCCTGATGCCTGGCGTGAGTGAGAATTTTGTATTGGTTCTTTTCTCTTTTGGGCTCCTTATCCTCCAATTCTTTCCTTCCACTCAAGTTTCACTCTAACTACATGATGCTCTGATCAGTGGGAGGAAAACCTCTCTCATGTAAAGAAAGCATGGAGCCACTCCATTCTATAATCATCTGCTCCACTAGATCCCATGGAAGATCATTCCACAGGCTAATAAACTTGGGGTGGAGGGGTGAGCAGCAGGGAATTTCTAAAATTGCCCTTTATTTTTAAGATAAAAGGAGTTTTGACAGCAAACATAAACTTGTTCACTAAACCCCAAAACATGGTAATAGGGGACATCTGTGAATGCCTAGCAGGATCTGGGGACCAAGAAACAGAGTGCTCATTTATATGGTAATGATCTTTTGGACTTCATAAGCTGGTGGACCTGATTAAGTACCCAGAAGAGGTAGAGCATACCAAAATGTTTGGGTTCATGAAAGGTTTGTTTAACTCATGGGTAACAGAACCATACTGGATGGTAAAGAGGGCCCTGGGGAGTTCTAAGAAGTATATTCTTAATATTCTTGGATGAAAATTTCCAGTGGCTTCTGCAGAACGCCCGCAGTATGACTCAGAGACAGAATGTTGGGCTCACTGGGTTACTGAGGGCCCACAGAACTCATTCAGTCCACAGCCCCACCCCAAACATAGCAGCCTAAACAGACAATTATCAGTCATTGGCTATTCAGCCTCTGCTTAAAGTCCTTCAATGATGAAGCACATGGTTAGCCCAGTAAAATGATGTATTGATATTGGTTATTTTGTCCCTAGGATTCACGCTCCCTTATTACAGAACAGCACTCTCTGGGTCACATTCTCCTTCCCGCTCTCTCTCTGAGATGATCTCTTGTCCATTGTGTGACACCTTAGGAGGACTGTCAATGAAGGCATCTTGCCTTCCCTGAGCCAAGCCAGGCTTATCCGACTCTAACTCCACGAATTCTAGATCTTGAGTGCAGTGATGCCAAACCTCTAAGGTGGAGTCGGGAGCTAATTTATTTTAACAGTAGCCACTCTGTTGAGTTCCTTCCATCTAGAATCCCAGACATTTCCCACTTCCTCCATTCTTCCAAGCCTGCTCCCCAGACTTATCTCTGAGACATCCCAACCTCCATTATTTTTTTTTCCTGCACATGTGTTAAGGAGTTTGTTTCTATTGTTTGTAACCAAAGAATCCTGATTCAACTCATGGTGGCAACAGTAACATCCCTTGCTGTTAGAAAGCTCTTCCTTAGAGCAAACTCAACTCTTACTCCATGTAACTTCTACCCTATTCCTGTTTTCCAGAGCAACTGTTTTCTAGAACAACTGTTTTCAGTTTTCTGGGAAAATTTTGAGCCAATATTTTCTATAGGATGGACATTCAAATATCTGAATGCAATATACTTCCCCTTACTCATCTATTTTCTGGTTTAAATAGCCCTGATTTCTCAACAGTTTACTTGTAGAATAAAATTTCCAAATCTATCAACATCCTGGTGCCACTCCCCTGAACCCTTAAAATGTAACCCCCGTCAGGGGAACATGAAGGGTATAATAGGATCACAATTTCTCCTGTATTCCTCCTTAATTATATAAATGGTGACTTTTGGAGGGTGGGGAGGGATAGACTGGGATTTCAAAATTGTAGAATAAACTACACTGTATAGCACAGGGAAATATACACAAAATGTTATGATAACTCACAGAGAAAAAAATGTGACAATGAGTGTGTATATGTCCATGAATAACTGAAAAATTGTGCTGAACACTGGAATTTGACACAACATTGTAAAATGATTATAAATCAATAAAAAGTGTTAAAAAAAATGGTGACTTTTGTTTAGCAGCGGCATTACATTATTGGATTGCATTAGAATATATATATTCAATCAAAACTAATTTTTAAAACTCATTGCTTCATCATGCAAGCAACACATAATCTTTGAAAATGAGAAAATACAAATATACAAAAGATAAATTTTAAAACTTCTCACAACCCCCCACCCAGTGATAATCACTGTAAACATATTCTTATAAAATCTCCCATACTGTTTGATCTGCTTATTCTATTGTCTCTTCTGTTGGCTGCATAATATCACAAGTATGGTACATATTTAACTGGTACCCTCTGGACGGATTCCATGCAGTTTTGGTTTGCTTTGCTATTGTAAACAATGCTTCGATAAACACTCTTATATATCCATCTTTGTATGTTTCTCTGATGGTTTCCTTTATTTCCAGCTTTATTGGATATAATTGACATGTAACATTGTGTGAGTTTAAGGTGTGCAACGTGTTGATTTGTTACACGTTTATATTGCAAAATGACGGCCACCACAGGGTTAGCTCACACCTTCATCCCGCCACATAATTATCATTTCTTTTTTGTGGGGGGGACATTTCAGATCTCCTCCTTAGCAACTTTCAAGTATGTAATACAGTATTATTAGCTATAATCACCATGCTGTACATTAGATCCCCTGAGCTTGTTAATCTTGTAACTGGAAGTTTGTACCCTTTAATCAATATCTCCCCATTCCCAACGCCCTCCAGCCCCTGGGAACCACCACTCTGATTCTCTGAGCTCAGGTTTTTTTAGATTCTACATGTGAGAGATCATACAGTCTGTCTTTCTCTGTCTGACTTACTGCACTTAGCATATCTGATGACTTCTGAATCATTCCCAGAAGCTGAATTGCTGGGTCAAAAGACATGTGTTTTCTTGTGAGGCTTTTAATTATCTATCACATTATTCTCTAGAACCAATTTACACTTCTATCGACGGATTATAAAAGGTTTAAGACTCCTGAAATTTTCACACGAGAGCCTGCCAAGCCAGATGTCTATAAGTAATCATTGATTCTAAGCTAAATCAAATACTGTATTTACACTTTTAAAATTTTATTTTGTTGACTCTAGTTTCTCTTTCCCACCTGTTGGGATGATTACATTAGAGACTCAGTCTTGACTCTTGAGCATCTGAGATCTGGAGTCTTGAGACTGAGTGAGTATGAGGTTGCTCGTGAATCCTGGCTTTATATCCTAAGAATCTGGCGGATGTCCCTGCTATGTTTTCATCTGAGTTACAGATACCATTGCTGGACAGAACAGAGCCAAGAGCTGGCCCCAAGGCAGTCTGCTGGTGTGTCTCCAGCCTGAGAGATAATCATTTCCAAACCTACCTAAGAGCTCTGGTGGCCGCATACATCTCACCCAGTCCTTCTCAAGGAACCACCCACAATCCAGCAAGTAATGAGGTGATGGTTGGCATGGCAGGACAGGGTTCCAACCTGTGGTCGGAGTCTGTTCTCGTCCAACCAAGGGTGTGTCAGTGGTTAAATTCATCAGTATCATTCTTGCGTCCACGTACCCACTACCAAGATGAAATAGATGTTAGTAGTTTGCCATATTTGTCTCAGATATCTTTTTTTTTTTGAGGATATGAGGCATCTCAAACACAGCTGAAGTTCCACTCCCATCCCCCTCCCACCACCAAAAGGAGTGTGTAATTCCTTTGCATTTTGTACTTTCAGTATACTTATATATATCCTTAGACAAAGCCCATTACGGAGTTTTTCCATTTGAAAATTTTGCGTGAGTAGCATTACATGTATGTACCTTCCTAGTACTCTTCAATATTGTTTTTTAAGTGTATCCATATTGATACATATAGATCTAATTCATTTTAACTACTTTATAATCTCCCATTTTTAAACAAAATTCTCTGCTGAAGGACAATTCGAATATTTCCACAAAAAGTGTTGCGTTGAATGTCCTTAAGCACATTTCCTTGTGCACATATTCCAGAGTTCCTCTAAGACAGATGCATGGTGAAAGTGCTGGGTCCTAGGGTGTGCGCATCTTCAAGTTTATGTTACCCAGTTGCTCTGCAAGACAGTCTATCAGTTAGTTCCAATGCATATTCCTGCCAGGACTATATAAGACCTCTTTTCCCACATCCTCACCAACATTTGGTATTGTCAGACTTACTAACAGGTGCCAAGCTTTGGGGTACGAAATAGTTTCTCAATATTTTCATGTGTAATGAGTATTAGTCACAGTGGGCCTCTTTTCATAGTTCGTTGGTTGTTTTGAGTTCCTTCCTCTATGAGTTGTGTGTCCATGACTGTGCTCTCCAGCTTCCAAGATGGCGCCAATAATCCGTGCCTCCTGTAATTCACACCCTTGTGCCATCCCCTCCCACACTGTGCCAGGGTTGGTTTGTGAGACTAATGGAATACGGCAGAAGAGGTGGTAGGTCAGTTCTGAGACTAGGTTACAAAAGACTCTGTAGCCTCCATCTTGGTTATTCTGTTTCTCTTGAATCACTCAATCTGGCAGAAGCCAACTGCCACACTGGCAGCAGCCCTATGAGACAGCTCCTGCGGCAAGGAACCGAGGCCCCCTGTCAACAGCCAGTAAGAAACTGGGGCCTCCCAAAACAGCTACATGGATGGATTTGGAAGTGGATACAGATGACTGCAGCCTCAGCGACATCCTGAGTGCTCAAACTGCCCAGCTAAGATACGCCTGAATTCATGACCCTCTGCAAGGTAATGTTTGTTGTTTTAAGCCACTAAGTTTGGGGGATATGTCTCCTCAGGCAAGGGAAACAAAAGCAAGAGGAAAAAAATGGGACTATATTAAACTATAAAGCTTCTGCACAGCGAAAGAAGCCATCAACAAAATGAGACAACAACCTAGCAAATGGGAGAAGATATTTGCAAATGATATATCCAATAAGGGGTTAATATCCAAAATACACAAAGAATTCATACAATTTAACAACAACAAAAAGACCCAATTTAAAAATTTTTAAGTGGCAGAGGTGATGAATAGACATTTTTTTCAAAGAAGACTTAATAGATGACCAACAGGCATATGAAAAGATGTTGAACACCATTAGTCATCAGGGCAATGCAAACCAAACCACAAGGAAAGACCACCTCACATCTAGGATGGCTATTATCAAACGGCAAGAAATAATGGGTGCTGGGGAGGCTGTGGAGAAAAGGGAACCCTCACGCACTGCTGGTGGGAATGTAAATTGGTGCAGCCACTATGGAAGACAGCATGGAGAGTCCTCAAAAAATTAAGACCAGAACTACTGTATGAACCATCTACCCCACTTCAGGGTATTTATCCAAAGAATACAAAATACTAATTTGAAAAGATGTATGTGCACCAATGTTCATCTCAACATTGTTTACAATAGCCAAGATAAGGAGACTATATATATATATATGGAACAACATATATAATGGAATACTACTTAACCATAAAAAAAGATAAAATCCTGCCATCTGTGACAACATAGATGGACCTTGAAGTGAACTAAGTCAGATGGAGAAAGACAAATATTACATGATTTCTCCTATATGTGGAATCTAAAAAAGAAAACAAACAAAAAACAAAATAAATCAACATACCAAACCAAGCAAAAACAAAAACATAGATACAGAGAGAACAGAGTAGTAGTTACCAGAGGGTGAGGGGCCGGGGGGGAGGGCAAAATAGGTAAAGGGGTCAACTGCAGGGTGATGAATGGAAACTAAATTTTTGGTGGTGAGCACACTGTAAGGTATATAGAGGTAGAAGTATAGTATCGTACAAATGAAACATACAATGTTGTAAGTCGGTGTTATCTCAATAAATAATTTTTTTTAAAAATTAGTTGTGCATTTTTCAGTTTGAAAATCTGTTCTTCTTTCTGACAAAGACCAGAGCAAAATGATTATTAAATAATAATGTTGACACAACAACCTTATCCCTTCTTGCTCCTTTGATTACTCCAACCATTGGGATAAGATATAGACACCAGTCATCTCTTTTGGTGGGTCAGCATCTGGACCATTTCTCTGTCTTGAGAATCCCACATCCCCATAAATTGTAGTACAAAGCAGAACTGATCATTGCTGACACCCACTTCCATGGCCTCTCTTGCAGCAAGGATGTGGGCACGTGACCTAGGATCTGCCAAGAGGACATATTCCTCTTGGATTCTGAATGCAAAGAATCACCAGCAATCATAGAGAGTGCTTTTCACACCTTGGTGTCTTCAAGAATCATCTTGAAGTCTTGCTGAGCTGCACGTGCCCCCACCCCCACCCCCAGAGAGTCTGGCTCAGTAGGGCCAGGGTGGAGCCTGAGAATTTGCATTTCTAACTCTCCCAGGACCACACCTGAGTTACAGCCTGTGGTTCCCAGGGGCGAGTTCAGGTCCCAGGGCAGCAGAGTTGACACTGTCCCTAGGATCAGCAGGGGAAGCTGGGCCAATTCTGCAGTGAGATCTGGAGCATTGTTTCTCACTAGATGGCAGCTGACATTGGTCCTCCAGCCCTCCTGGCAATTCTAGGAGCTATTCTGGTTCCTTTAAATAGATTGCCTTGCTGCATTTTTAAATCAGCCAATTTCTGGTGCTTGCAACTAAAAATGCTATTTGATCTATCAAGCATCTATTTTGTTGTCTTTTAAAACTTCCTTTGGGCCCTAAAGCACTCTCAGCTTTAGCCTTCCTGACGTTACTCTCCCACTGTTGTATTGCATCCCTGGGATTTATGCCACTTAATTCATCTTTTGGTACGTGTCTGCTAAAAATTATAATTTTTCTCATTTCCAGAATAATGTATGGTTATTATAAACATACTTGGAAAATACCAAGAAGCTCAAAGAAGCAAATTCGTAATTATCTTTAATCCCACCACCAGAGACAACCATTATGAGTATACTGTTACATTACTTTCAGATTTTTTCTGTATGCACACATCTTATATATTTGAGATCATACCATACACACTGCTTTGTAACTTTTTTTCATTCCAACAATATAAGTAAACCTTTCTCCTGTCAAAAAATATTGTGCAATATAATTTGCACAGCATTCCAGCATATGACGTCCTGTAATTTATTCCACTAACCCTTGCTATTTGACATGTAGGTTGATTCAAATTGTTCGCAATATAAATGACACTGCCAACTTCTGATTCAAAATAGCACATGGTGAGCAATTCCTACTACAGCCTCTCCAAATTCTCAAAATTTCATTCATCCAACAAATATTTCTTGAGCATGCACCATGTGTAACGCACCGTTCCAGTTGCTGAGGATAAAGAAATAAACAAAACAGACAAAAATCCCTACCTTCATTGTAGCTTTCATTCCAGTGGGATGAGTAGTAATAATACTACAGGTCAATACTATACCCACCAACATACAACAGACTAATAATATACCAACGATAAGATGATGATGGCAGCTACCACTTATTAAATGTTTGCCATCTGTCGAACATTATGTGAAGACTTTTCAGTGTAATTAATCCGCAGACACTGTTATCAACTCCAATTTTCAGGGAAGGCCACTGGCACTTTCACTTCCCCTGCCCTACCATTAATGCAGGAAGATGTGGTGTTGAATCCGTTAAATCTGACCCCTCCCCACAACCTACGATGCGAGCAAGAGGAAGACGCCACCTCCTAGAGCTGTGCAATCCCAAGCGAGAGCCTGTTTCAATCAAGGAAGTGTACTAATCTGCTTCACTTCAGCTGTAGGCTGGAAAGGAACCAGGACCACTGCCCCCATGAGACCACAGGTGATCTGCCTTCTACCCACTGACTAGCATCGGATCACATGTTGTTCAAGAGCAAACTGAGAAGAGGGGAGAGCACAGCTCAGTGGTAGAGTGCATGCCTCACATGCACGTGGTCCTGGCTTCAATCCCTAGTACCTCCATCATAAATAAATAAACCCAATTACCTTCGCCTCAAAAAAGAGCAAATTAAGAGAACAAAACTGGCATAGTATCCATGAAAAAATGCAGAAGGGGGAAAAAAAGGTAGATGCCTAATTAGAAGACCCACAGGAAGAGCAAGCCACTGACAACCACTCATTGCCAAAGGATGGTGCTGGGAAATCCTTTCACATCCACCAGAAGACACAGGCTTTCTGAAATATAGGATCGCAGGAGAAACAGACTCAGGTGAAGAAGGCAACAGACAGAGACAAATAAAAGTAGCATTAAAAGAGTGGTGAAGGAGGAATACAAGGAAATTAAACACAAGAGCAGATTAAAATTCACATCACAACTCCCTTCACCAACAATAGAGCTGATGCCACCAAAAAAATTTTGAATCTTTACACCGTATAGCACAGGGAAATATATTCAACATCTTGTAGCAGCTCATGGTTAAAAAGAACATGAAAATTAATATATGTATATTCATATCTGACTGAAGAATTGTGCAGTACCCCAGAAATTGACACAACATTGTAAACTGACTATACCTCAATAAAAAAAATTTTGAATCAGAGACCTGAAGCAACTAGAATTCTTGCACACTCTTGGTAAGAAACAATTTGACAACCTGCAGTAGAACAGAAGATGCACATAACCTACAACCTGGCAATTCCACTCCCAGATACACTAGGTTAATGGTTCCGAATCTGCTTCCTAAAACCCAGATGTGCAATTAAATCAGAATGTCTTGAGGGTGTGAGCCACACATCAAAAGTTTTTCTTCACTCCCACATGATTCCAATGTGCAGTTAAGTTTGGGAATGACTGCTCGAGAGAAATCCTGGTGTGTGCGCACCAGATGACATCTACTGGAATGTTCACCGCAGCACTGTTTGGAATTGTGAGAATCCAGAAATTTCCCAATGTCCATGAGCTGAACTGACACAATGTGGTGCATTCACACGCTGACACACTACAGCACAGTATTCGTGGCAGTCATACCCATCAGCACGGAGAAATCTCACAAAAGTCATGTTGGGAAGAGAGGGGAAGCAGTTCACCGAAGAGCATACACTACGTGATTGCATTTCCACAAGAAAAATGCATGAACTGGACAACGTATTGTATAAAGATACACACGTTTGTTGTAAGACTACAAAGAAATGCAAGGGAGCGATAACCACAAACCTCAGGGAGGAGGAAGGAGCATTGAAGACACTGATATTGTTTGATTTCTTAAACTGTTAGTGGTAGCTTATACCTTACATGTGTTGTGAATATTATTTTGTCTGCTTTATTTATTTAGTTAAATATTTTTAAAAGAATTTTAAAATTTAAAAAAAGGAGAATATTCACAGGTAGGGACCAACTTGAAAAAAGTTTTCAAAATTCAGAGAAAAGAGCAAAGAGACCAGAAAATGATGAAAGGAAAGTGTAGCTAAGGAGGACACTGAATGGCCATAAGTATACCTTTTTTTTAATTATAATGCAAAGAAAGTAGACAACTTTTTTTAAACCCTACTGCTTAAAAATGAATTTATGTAAACTTAGATTAGGATAAGAACTTCCAGAGCCAGAAACCATGAAGAAAAAGATTTCTAAATCTGAAATATAAACAAATGTAAAACAACATTAAGATTATTGGGTAAATGTGTTGGATTAAGCTGGTTGTATCCAACCGTTTGCTCATGGCCTTAAATGTTTCCTCAACTAAATTCTTGGAAGTAGATAATGAAAAAATTACAGGGGGTAGGGTTATAGCTCAAGTGGTGGAACGCATGCTTAGCAAACACAGGGTCCTGGGTTCAATTCCCAGTACCTCCTCCAAAAATAAGTAAGTAAACCTAATTACCCCCAAAAATTAAAATAAATAAAAATTTAAAATATGAAAACAAATACATGTATGTATATGTACGACTGAAACACTGTGCTGTACATCAGAATTTGACACAACATTGCAAACTGACTATACTTCAACTAAAAAAATTCTTGGAAGTAGAATTACTGACATATAGTAAATGTTCAAAAAACAGTTGTTAAAGGCATGAATGAACAGAGAAGACTTGGTAAAAGTAACATTCATTCAGGAGAAAATTCTGTAAAACCATAATGTCAGAGTTTACTTTTGAATAGGGGACTAAAAAACGACTTTTATCTGCTTTTTCACTTGTCTGGTTTTTTTTTCTTCTCTACAATTAACACATGTTATATAATAAGAACAAAGTATAATTTTATTAGTAGGTATATTCAGGGTAATCGCAGCAAAGACCCTTCCTTCCCTGGAAAAGCTCATGCGTGGTGAAAAGAACTTGCCTCATTCTAAAAGACAGTTAAAAGAGCTTGATTCCCAGCCAAATCTTCACTCAATGAACCTCATCTTGGTAGCCAGCCTCCCTCCACCCCCAGCATCCCTGCCTCCTGGAATTCTTATTCAGCTCCCCTCCCACACTGTATGAGGGTTGGTCTACAAGACCAACAGGATATGACAGAAGAGATGGTATATCACTTCTGAGATTAGGCTATAAAAGACACTTCCATCTTGGTCACTCTCTCTCTTTCGGATCAGTTGCTCTGAGGGAAGGCGGAAGCCAGCTGCCGTGTCGTGAGCAGCTCTGTGGAGAGGCCCCTGTGGCAAGGAGCTGAAGTCTCCTGCCAACAGGCATGTGGGTGCCTACAGGCACGTGGGTGCACCATCTTGGAAGTGGCTCCCCCAGCCCCAGTCAAGCCTTCAGGTGATGCAGCTCCAGCAGAGATCCTGGCTGAAACCACACAAGAGATCTCGAGCCAGAACCACCCAGGCCAGCCACACCTGGATTCCAGATCCTCAGAAACTATGTAAGATAATAACGGTTGTTTTATGCTGCTAAATTTGGGGGTAAACTGATCTGCAGCAATAGGTAACTAATATACCCTTTTAAACTGAGTTACTAGATTTTAGCACCAAAGAGAAGTAATGGGGGGGAGGGAGGCAGACACAGAGGACGAGGACCTTGGACAGAGACACACTGCTGGGACCACGGTCTACACCAAGCATCACAGCCAAATCCTACCTGGGACCCCACATAGTGCACAGCTGCCAAAG
Organism: Camelus bactrianus; assembly: GCF_048773025.1. NCBI lineage: Eukaryota > Metazoa > Chordata > Mammalia > Artiodactyla > Camelidae > Camelus > Camelus bactrianus. Next base: position 5,828,827 of record NC_133554.1, read on the forward strand.
GACACTGAGGACCTGGTCACACAGAGAAACACAACCTGGCAGAGAAAGGAGAGGTCTGCGTTCTCCACTTTCCACAAGGAGACCCTTGGAGCCGGCACGAGGGGCTGCAAGGAGGAAGGGGAAGCAGCGCTAATAAACAGAGCCAAAGCCATCTCCTGCTTCCCAAGCCCAGGGAAGGGGCTCTCAACTGAAAATGTGGTAGCAAGTAACAACTGAATGCGGTGGAACGTTTCCTCGAAATGAAACTATTTTAAACTGGAAGTGGCTGGGCAGAGCTGATACTTACAAGACAGGGCTAACTTCAATTTTTCCACTGTTAAGCGTGAATAGGGTTTTTGTTAGAAAAAAAGGAAGCTAGTTATAAAAACAAAGTGAACCTCGCTGGTGCAAGGCTAAGTGGGGACAGTTCAATCAGAGCAGTTAAAGAAACGAATGAGAACTGAGATGTGTGTTTTACTTCTTCTTGAATGTTAAGCTGGTCAAGTCCCTCAAGCAGACACACGGCACACTTTCCAGGCCTACCACAACCATCAGTGCAGACAAAATTTTAATTATTCAGAATCTCCTGCCCTTGTAAATACTATTCCTTCTTAGACACCAGACCAGCTGCCCAAAGGAACTTTCTATGATCTTGGAAATGTCCTCTATCCACACTGTCCAATATGATAGCCACTAACCACACACAGCAACTGAGCACTTGAAGGGTGGCCAGTGCAACCGAGGGATGGACTTTCACATTTTATTTAATGCTAATTACCATAAATGTAAACAGCCATGTGTGGTTAGTGCTACTGTTGACAGTGCAGTTCAAGATGACGTGATACATAATTCTTGCTACTGAACTTTTGGAAATCTGGTTTCCTAAATTTGGGGGAGGGCAGCTTTGCTTGCACATTTGCTATGACAAACTCCAAAATGACAAGGTCGCTTTGGTTCAAGGTTTCTGGTACTTTCACACTCCCACCAATTCTTCCCGATGAATCCTGGAACCCAATTGTAAACAGCATCTACAATAATGTTTACATCAGGAAATTCTGAGCATTGACTGGGTATCTGATAATATTCAAGAATTACTAAAATTTCATGAAATGTTTACAGGTAACAGGATACGACATCTGCAATTTGCTTTAGGTAATGGAGCGCGAAGTCGGGTGGAGGAAACAAGATTGGTTGCTCATTGTGGAGGCTGTGTGATTGGGTTCATGGGCATCCCTTACATTAGTCTACTTCACAATTTTTTTTAATTTTAAAATATGTCAGAGTTTTTAACAAAGTGGGAAAGTGCTCATATTATCATATCAAGTGGAAGGGAAAAAGCAAGCTACAAAATGACAGACAGACAATAAACTGGGGAATTTCTATAAACGGAAGGAAATATGTAGCAGAGGGTAGTGGGTAGGACCCAGATGGCTGAGTTCAAATTCTATCACACCGACTTGGCTTAGGTAATGTTCTTAGTTTTGCTAAAGCTCAGTTTCCTCATCAACCAAATGAGGCTCACACTAGAATGAACCTCTTAAAATTGCTGTGGAGACTAAATGAACTGATTTAGCAAATACTTAGCCAGCATCTGTCTTGAAGGCCCATCACTTACATCTGGAAATAGATTTATAAGTGGTTGCCATTGTACCACCATATTATCCAATTTTCCATAAAAGGGATGTCTTCCTTTTATATTCCAGGGAGAAAATTATTTTTTTTTTATAAAATGAAAGAACAATTTCTTCCATTACTGCTTCTATATTCTGAGAAACTGTTAGCAAAGTCAGTTAATAATTTATCAGATGTTCTAAACTTCAACAAAAGGAGAATTCCAGTTAGTGCCTGGATAAGTGGAATTCCCCCACAAAAACCCTGTTTTGTTGCCTTTGTGACATGTATTGGGAAAACATCATCTGGAAGCTTTCTCTGGCCTGGGGGTGGAGTAGGCACTTGCTTCTAGGGTTCTCCTCATTCCTGACCCAAAAGCTCTCCACACCAACGGACAGACCTTGGCAGAAGATGCTACATACTTTTCCCTTCCTATTTGTACTTGGTAGTGGGGAAGGGTATAGCTCAAGTGGTAGAGTGCATGCCTAGCATGCATGAGGTCCTGGATTCAATTCCCAGTACCTCCATTAAAAATAAATAAACCTAATTACCTACCCCCCCTAAAAAAAAGATTTGCATTTTTTAAAGCAGTCTATATCCTTCTATTGTCACTTTCTAGTTACAAATCCCCTGCAAGTGACAGTCACGTTTATGAAATTGTATTTTTCTTCTCTCGGTAACATGAAAATCTTGCCTATCCATTCCCTGTAAACTTTGCCTTGGGAAACAGACATGCAAGGCCATAAATAAAGTTCCGGGCCAAGTGTATTTCTGCTCAAGAATAACAGCACTGTCTCAATTTCCCTGCTTCTGTCTGTATCACAAAGGCCGTTTTCCACTTTCTCCTGTCAGTGTGGTAGCACGTCAGTAGAAACGACACTAACCCAGAGGGAGGGTGAGAAAAATATGGGCTCACGTAACTGAAAAGTCCAAGGGGGTAGGGTTAGCCTCAAACATGGTGAAATCCACGTGCTGTCACATTTTCAGTCATTTCTCTCTTTCCATCGTTAGGCTCAGCTCTCTGCTATGTGGACTTCATTCCCAGTCTCATTAAGGCAATGGCATTCAGTAACTTCAAGCTTATCTCTACCATCTCAACTACTCTAATTGAGAAAGAAGGCTTACCTCATCCCCAGTCATCTGAGCAAAGTTCTAGAGAGCAAAGTCCTGGAGAGCTCTCATTGTTCCACATCCGGCCACATGGCTACCTCTGAAACAGTCTTTGAGATTTTGATGGACTCTTTCTGAAGCCAAAGGATAGGATCAACCATCTTTAGCCACACAGACTGAGAAGATGATGGATGGTTTCCCTTCAAAGATAAAAGAGGCTGTTAAAAGAAGAAGGCAAACGGATGCTGAGCAGACAAAAACAACAGCTGTCCACTCTGCATCGCACAGCAATCTTTTTAAATGCCCTTTGACGCCACTGGGAAATCTCCTGCCAAACATTCTCCCCTGTCTTTGTGGCGTTCTCAGTTCTTTGCCAGTAGTCTCCTATTCCAGGATCTTGGGCTCTTGCCCAGGAAATGAAATCCTCATCAACACCATCAACATCACCAGCTGTTCACTCCTAGTATACTTTCCTTTCTCCTCCAGATTCACAGGCATCAGCTGGATGAAAAGATGGAATACCACCTGTACCCCCAAGTCCTTCCAAGTCCCTCTCAGAACTTTAAGACTTCCAGAGACATACTTCAGATTTCTTTTGGCTGCAGCATTTACCTGCACATGCATCAGGAGGAGGCAATGGCTGGAGACTCTGAGCAAATATGCCATCACATCTTGTATCTGTGCTCCAGATCAAAGCCTGTATCTTGTTTCTCCAAGCAACCCACATCTGGTCTCAGAAGGGAGTCACCTCATTCTGGGAATGCACAAGTTTGTTTTTGGTTTTTTTTCCCACCCAGCTGTGACTGCTTCTTTAATACGTACACTATGGTACCCGGCACAGTGCTGAGGGCACAGGAGATGTTCAATGATGCATGTCCTATTTACCCTTCCAAGGGTCCTTAGGAAAAACAAAACTAAAACAAACAACTAAACTGAAGATGGGATTAGGAAGGGAATGCTGGGAACTTTATCTGTGATACATTTTTCAAGCTAGACGATGGGTATGTGAGTGCTCACTGGATTATTGGCTAGTCTTCTGAAATACTTCATAGATTTAGAAAATATGCAGGTTCCAGCTCAAATTGACAGACCAAGAAGCTAATCTAATCATGTCACTCCCCAGCTGGGCTCCCCACAGCCCACAGGATGACATCCAATGTCTTTGCCTGGAACACAAGGTCCAAGATGTGGCCCAGTCTTCCTTCTTCCCACCTGTGATGGACTGAATGTTTGTCCTCACCCCCTCCTATTCATATGTTGAAGCTCTAACTCCCAATAAGACGGCATTTGGAGGTAGGGGGAACTTTGGCAAGTGATTAAGGTAGATGAGGTCACGAGGGTAGAGACCCTATGATGAAATTAGTGTCCCTACGAGAAGAGGAGTGCTCAGAGCTGCCTGTTTTCATCACGTGAAGACACAACAAAAAGGTGGCCATCTGCAAGCTAGGAAGAGAGCTCTCACCAGGAACTGAATTTACAGGCCCCTTGATCTTAGAATTCCTAGCCTCCAGAACTGTGAGAAATAAGCATCTGCTGTTCGAGCCACACACTCTAAGGTACTTTATTATAGCAGCCCAACCTGACCAAGACACCACCCTCCCGTTCACAGCCATCACTCCAGGCATCTTGAACTGCCACGTCCTCTCGACTAGGTGCCCTGGAGCCTGTCTCCTCTCCTTTTTGCCACACGGCTAACTCCTAGGTCCTCCTCATGTTCGGCAGAGTAGGCTAACAAAGATCCCAGAATGCAGCAGCTTAGAGAATGTAAGTTTCTTTTCTCTGAGATGAGCAGTCCAGGTGAGTGGGAAGCTCTGCTCCTTGTGGTCCTTCAGAAACCCAGCTTCCTGCCAGTCACTGCTCTGCCAGCCTCCAGGCCCTCATGGTCATCTAGCTGCATGATGGAAGCGACGCACCCCCAACTATATGCACATTCCATCTGCAGCGACAGGGAAGAGAGGATGGAGACAGCATGCTGGGATGCTCTGAAGTCCAGATCTAGAAGCGGTCCACATCATTTCTACTCATTTCATTGGTGATAACTTAGTCACATGATCACAACTAACTGCTGGGATGCTGGGAAATGCAGTCCTTATTTAAGCAGCCATGACTAGTTACAGTCGTCTAAAAAGGGAAGATCAAATTTTAACAAACAATTGAAGTTCAGAAGACCTTGATTCCTCTGGATAGCCTTTTCTACCCCCTGACCACTCTGTCTAGGTTAGACATCCCTCTTGCAAACACCTAGTACGCTACACAGCAGCTACGTCAGTAGTTCCTTATCTCTCAGCTTCCCCAAACCCCGGCCCCCAACTCGACCATAAGCGTGTTAAGTGTGGCGCTGTACCTTCAATGCCTGGCACTGGCTAAATACTGAGTAGATTTTCAGTAAAACTGTGGAGGATTGGCTACTTCATTTGCAAGGCCCAGCACAAAATGAAAATGTGGAATCCCTTGTTCCAAAAGGATTCAGAACTTGAAGAAAAAAGCAGCAGGCTAAACATGGGGCCCTCCTGAATGCAGGTCCCTGTAGCCAGCCTTGGAAGTATGAATAACTAAATGAATTGAATTGAATAGCCTGAACCATCCTCCATACGAAAAGTCCCGTATGTGCTGTGTGCTTGTAAGCAATGAGGAGATGTATCAAACCACTGTTGTGAGTATTTGGGAAGTAAATCTTTCTGTCCGTCTAGACTGAATAGAGGTCATCTCGACGGGGAGGGCATATTCCTTGTTATTTAGAAGGTAGGAACACACCAGCTGGCGGGCGGCCAGCCCCCGCACAATCCAGATGCAGAGCCTCTCCCCTTCTGCTTGTCTCCTTTCAGCAAGTCATCGCAGCAGCCGTAGTCATCATGGTGATATTCCAAGACTCCTGTGGTTGGGAAGACCTTAGAAGTCATTGCCAAGCAGTTCTCCAGCATCTGCTCAAACACCTCCAGCGACAGGGAACTTCCTACCTCCCCAGGCAGCTCCTTCTGTTTTTGACAGCTCTGCGGATGGAGCTTTTCCTAAAGTGGAGCCAAAACCTCCCTCCTCGTGACTTTCACTCACTGGCTCAGAGCCACCCAGAGGAAGTGTAATACCGCTCCCGTGCCCTTCAGGTGTTTAAAGGGCTCTGATGATCACCTGAAAGCAGAAGTCACCCACAAGGAGCATGGATACGGAATATGGGCCACAGATGGATTGTGTCTGGCCCAGGCAAGGTGAAATGTGGTTTTTTTGGTTGATTGCCAACACTGAAAAATCAGGAGAGTTCATAGGAAATGTAAAATTCAAGCCTCTAAAATTTGAAAGCTCTGGCAGTACTGAGCTCATGATCCCTCAATCCTACTTGCCACTAAAGATACTGAAAAATAGCTATTAGTCTTATAACAACTTACAGTTAAAAAGAATATGAAAACGAATATATGTATGTTTCTACACAACTGAAGTATTGTGCTGTACACCAGAAATTGACACAACATTGTAAACTGACTATACTTCAAAAAAATATATATTAAAAAAACCCAAAACAAAGTATATGACCCAGTGAACAAACCCACGAACATTTTAACATGTAGTTAGCAGTTGGATAATCTCTAAAAAAGAAAAAAAAGAAAAGAAAAGATATTGGTTGGATAACTGCTACTCCACCACAGCCTGTTGCATTGGCTACTTGATATCCATGAATAGAAAACTTATTTTCAGAATCCTTGTTTTGGAGCAGAGGGTATAACTCAGTGGTAGAGCACATGATTAGCATGCATGAGGTCATGGGTTCAATCCTCAGTTCCTCTGTTAAATATAAAAAAATAAATAAACCTAATTACCCGCCTCCCCGCAAAACCCAGAATCCTTATACTGACGAGTATGTTACTATGCCCAGTCTCCCTACCATAGGAGAAGCCATCAGCTGTAAACCCAAGTTTTTTAATTGGTTTCAGGTAAAGTTATTTAAAGAGGGATAACTCCCATTTTCCTTTGTTTCTTCCTGCTCAGAATGCAGAAGAGTTGGCTGGTGTTCCAGCAACCACCTTGTGACCATTAGGTAACCTTGAGGCTGGAAGCCACACACAGGAATGTTGAAACAAACAGAGAGCAGGATCCTGGTTCAATAATGATTCTGGAACTGCCATATCAGCTGTACCTACCTCCGAACTTCTTTGACCTAAAATGAGTAAGTTAAAAAAGCAAACATATACTGCTGAAGCCACTCTTATTTTTAAGTAGTTGTTATTAGCAACTAAAGGCAGTTCCTACCTGGTATATGATTTGTCATTGCCATTTTTGTAGTTAGGTCTTTATTGTGAAAAACTCAATATATACTAATGTAGACAGACTAATATCCACTTGCAAAAGAATAAATTGGGACCCCCTACCTCACACAATATCAAAATCGATCATACACCTAAACTTAAAGCTAAAACTCTGAAACTCTTAGGAGAAAACATAAAAGTAAATCAAAGCTTCATGCAGTTGGTTCAGGCAATGATGTCTTAGATATTACACAAAAAGCATAAGCAATAGAAGAAACTGGACTTCATCAAAGTTTAAAACTTTTATGCTTCAAACAGCACCCTCAAGAAAGTGAAAAGACAACCCATAGAATGCTGGGAAATATTTGCAAATCCTTTTCTTGATAAGGTACTTGCACCTAGAATATATAAAGTATTATAACAACTTGATTAAAAATATTTTTAAAAACGCAATTTAAAAATGTACAAAGGATTTGAATAGACATTTCCCCAAAGAAGATAAACAAGTGGCCAATAAGCACATGAAAAGATGCTCAACATCATTAGCCATCAGAGAAATGCAAATCAAAACCACAATGAGATACCACTTCACACCCACTAGGATGGCTAGAATCAAAAATAACAAGTGTTGGCAAGGATGTGGAGAAATTGGAACCCTTATGCATTGCTGGTGGGAATGTAAAATGGTGCAGCTGCTGTGGAAAACAGTTTGGCAGTTCCTCAGAAAGTTAAACATAGAATTACCATATGATCAGGCAATTTCACTCCTAGATATATGTTCAAAGGAATTGAAAGCAGGGACTTAGATATTTTTATACCAATACTCATAGCAGCATTATTCACAACAGCCAAATGGTGAAAATAACTCAACTGCCTATCAACAGATGAATGGATAAACAAAAGGTGATACATACGTACAATGGAATATTAGTCAACAAGAAAAAATGAAGCACTGATACATGCTACAAACGGATGAACCTAGAAAACATTAGGTAAAAGAAGCCAATCACGAAAGACCACGTACTGTATGATTCTGTTTATATGAAATGTCCAGAACATGCAAATCTATGGAGACAGAAAGTGGAGATTACTGGTTGCCAGAGGCTGGGAAGAGGAGGAAAGGGGAGTGGCTGTTAATGGTACAGGATTTCTCTGAAGGTTGATAAAAAATGTTCTAAAAGTAGATGTAGTAATAATTACTCAACTCAGTAAATACACTAAAAATCACTGGATTGTACACTTTAAATGGGTGAAACTTATGGTATGTAAATTACATCTCAAGAAATCTGTTTTTTAAAATAGACTAGTAAAAAGAACGCTCCTTTACCTACTCCAGGTTTAAGTTATTGAGGCCAATTTCTTTTCATCTCTACCCCAACATACTCTTCCCCCTCCCATGTCATTTTGAAGCACGTCCCCAAACACCTTCTTATACATAATTTAAAACCAGGAAAGCCCTACAGTATGGCTAGCTAGATGTCCTGGCTGTGTGACATCTGAGCTTGGTTTTCCAGCCTTCTTAGACCCGTTGCAAATGGCCTAATACCCTATAGTAAACCCCTTTCTGCTTACACTTTCCTGCAACTAAGCACCTCAATCATTGTCTCCAATTGACATTGTATCTAATTGACAACTGACATTGACCTTGAGTGCACACTGTGGTATCTAAAAAACAGTGTTGGAGAATCTTCCATCCTTAATCAAAACCTCCTGGAAGTCCAGAGCCTGCTGGAGACCATGTGTAAAAGTAAGTCTGTTTGTAGATGAGGACGGACTGGAGGACGGACTGGAGGAAGGGGGCATTCCTTCCCAGGGGTAACCCCAGTGATAAAGAGCTGATGCCTGTTGATAAGGTTGTACGTGGTCCTCTGCTCTCTTGGACTGATTCTGATCGCCTAAAGAGGAACCTGCCTCCTTCCCGGGATCCTCTGCCCTCAGGAGCTGGCTGATTCACCGTCTTCTCTTGTCATATCCTCCACGACTTGAACTCACCTCTGGCACCCTGTGTAACAGCGAAGAAGGACTGACCCCGTATTGGTTTGCTTCTTTTACTTTAACCTTTGTATTCTGTTGCTTGTTTTTTTTTTGTTTTTTTTTTTTAAGTTTTTTTTTTTAATTCTGGGGGGAGAGGCAATTACATTTATTTTTATTTATTTATATTTCTAATGGAGGTACTGGGGATTGAACCCAGGACCTTGTGCATGCCAACCACACGCTCTACCTGTGAGCTATACCCAGCCCACCTCTATTGCTTGTTAATCACTAAAGGTATGTTGCCTATAAGCTTAAATTACACATAATGGCTCATCTCTGGGAACCCTGCCTCCCAGGTAGTGAGCATTAAGCTAAAATACCTTTGCATAGCTCACAGGAAACATCCTGACCAGGCCCACCTGTGAATGACTGTAGGCAGGAAGGAATTAACACATCCCCTCCGGGAGGCTGACTGGAACCAGAAATGTTCGACTTTACTCCCACCGCTTTCAGTATAAAAGAAGCATGAATTCTAACTCAGGAAAGGTGGTTCTTTGGGACACTAGTTCACTATCTTCTCAGTCTGCTGGCTTTCCAAATAGTCACTATTCCTTGCCCCCACAGCTTGTCCCTCGATTTACTGGCTTGTCATGCAGCAAGCAGTATGAGCTTGGACGTGGTAACACCTGTACCTTGAGTAAGAAAAGTGGGGTCTGGTTAACATCTCTACCCAACCACTTTTAATATAAATAGGATCTTGTATTTAAGAAGTCGTGGGCTTGGGCACCAAGGGGCTTTTATGCAATTCCCAGCTCAGACTCTTGTTAACTACATGACCTTCAGCAACATACTGGATCTTTCTGGATCTCTATTGCTTCGTCTGTGAAATGAGAATAATAACCCATCATTTATGTGAGTTGAAAGGAAGGCATGAAGACAGATTTATAAGGCACCTCGCTCCACGTATGACATCGAATAGCCACTCAGCCACTCTGGTTCCCATCCTGCTTGCCACACTTTATTAATGAATATGAAATTGTGTTAGATCTTGAATTGGCATCTTTTCAACCATAAAAGATTCAGCTCTTTTTGCAGTTTTGATTTTGAGAAGTGGACTCATTTTCCTTTCTGCATGTATTACTCTTATATAATAGTAATAACAGTAACGAATATTTATTGAGTGCTTGCTCTGCAGCAGACACTGAACTAAGGCTTTTTAAGTATCTTATTTCATCTTCTCAGTCTCACTATGAGTTAAGTATTATCTTAGGAGAAAACTCAGGTTGAGGTCAATTTATTCCCCAAAGGTCCCACAACATGCAAACGGCTGGGCTGGGCTGGGCTGGGCTGCTCAGCCCACCAGCCTGGTTCCAGAGGCTTCTCCATGCTGCTTCCCTGTCTGCTCTGAGTTCTGCCTCTAGCCTGCCCAACTCCTCTCCTTCCTAAAGAGCATCACTGCTCCCACCTTCAGGCCCTGGACCACCAAGGTCTGGGGTCATCTTTATCAGGGAGATGGTATGTAAGAGGTTACCTGGCTGAGACGGCCATCACCGAGTTTTAGACATTTGCTGCTGCCCTGGGTCATCTCTGCTGCCAGGGCTGCCTGGGGTCAGGAGCATCCTTCCCAACTTGACCCAACACCTTGCTTGGAATGCTACTCCTGCAGATGCCTGATTTTGTGTCACCTTCCTGGTCCTGGCCCGTGGCTTTGCTCTAATGACAAGGTCCTGGGCTGCTTGCCTGGTTGTTGGCCACTCACACTACCTAGACCACCTACCCTACCTAGACCACCCATGGCCTGACTTTTGGGACCTGTGTGTCCCCTGATTTCAGCCTGACCACTGCGCTAGGCAGCTTCTAAAATGGCTCCCAGAGATTCTGCCTCCTGGAACCCACCCAGGGCCTCCTAAGGAAAAGAGCACTGCAAACATGATGGTAGTCAGCCTGAGACTAGGTTACAGAAGACTGACTTCTGCTTTGCTCACACACTCTCTCTCCCCACGCCATACCCTCACCCCAACCCCAGCTCCCTATGGAAAGGCCCTTACGGCAGGGAACTGTAGGGGGCTTCCAAATGGTAGCCATCAAGGAACTGAGGTCCTTAGTCCAACAGTCTATAAAGAACTGAATCCTGCCGATGACCAGTGAATGAGTTTGGGAGTGGATCCTTCCCCAGATGAACCTGAGATGACTTTGGCCTTGGCCAACATCTCAGCTGCAGCCTGTGGGACTACCCCGAGCTGGGGGACCCAGCTCAACCTCATCGGGATTCTTGACCCATAGAAACTGAAGGATAATGTGTGTCTTGAGTTGCTCCGCTTCAGAGTAGCTGTTATGGAGTAACAGATAACTGATGGAACCACTGACTACAGTCTCCCCGAGGTGTGCCTGTCTGTGCCTTAACCTCCCAGCCCTGATGAAAGGGCTCTACGTAACACTGAAAAGACTGAATGCCTTTACACAAGATACGCCGGAGCACAGCCGGACGATCGTGCTGCCAGTCAGCGGAAGGTGGGATTATTCTTTTAGAAGTACATTCTCAACCAGGGGGCGATTTTGCCAACGAGGGGACAAAAACTGGTTCTCGGGAGAATCTTACCCTTTTTATGCATAAAGCACAGATACACACGTAACACAAAGACAGACAATATACTTCTGGTATTAAAATTTCACGACGGGGGAGAGGTGATCATGATAAAAAGGTTGAGAAAACACTGCTTCAGGATGAAAAATCTAGCTGCCCCGTGCAGGCTGGGGTGCTACCGAGAAGAGCAAGATAGCAGAAGCATCAGAAGCAGGACAGGAGATTAGGAAAGATCTAACAAGAAGGCTTCCAGAAGCCCACGTGTGCCTGCCCTTCCTGGGGGCTCTCCTGGCATCCTGTACCCCCACCTCGTGGAATTTAGCCCACTGTTTAATTTCCTTTTCACTTGTCAGTATATCTGTAGGGAGCACGGACTAAGCCAGCCCAGGCCTGGCACACAATAGGGGGTCAAAGGAAGACCTCTGTCTGCAGCTGGTGGTGCCGAGGGCTGTTTCCCCCAGGCTCCAGGAGACTGTATCAGCACCCGAGGCCCGGCCCCAGCTCTGTGCTCTGCTCTGCCTTGGGATGCTGGGACTTGCTTTCATCTCCAGATCAGTTGGGAAGGAGTTCTCCTTCTCTCTGTTCTGTTCCCTGGCCTGGGATGATGAGCGTTAGTGATACAAGATCTTCTCCCTCAGGGGAGACACACATGCTGCACCCAGAACCTCAGGCCCAGTGGCTGAGCCCTGCTCCTCCTGCCAGGCTCAAATCCTCTCCCCAGGGCCCCATGCGCTGTGCTGGGGTCTTCCTTCCTGTGGCTTCCCCACCCAGTTCACAAGACACTCTTGGGCACAGAAGAGACTGCGGGTCCTGCACCTTGCTCTCCCCGTCTCTGGAGATACTCTCTCCACCCCCAGGTAAAGTGACAGGTGCAAATCTATCCCAGGATGAGCTGGGGTCACTTACCTCACAGCTCCCCCACGGTGAATCTGATCATGAAGTCCCCACTCCCAGATGACCACCACAATTTGAACATGTAAATTCTGAACAACTTAAAAGATCTCACTGCTTAATGGTAATGCTTCATGGACATGTTCACCTCTAAGACAGATAAATAGGTAGACAACCCAACAACCACATGACAACTCAAACCCACTTGAACTTGAGGTGAGAATGAGGATAAGCATGTCATTAAGATGTGAGCTGGGCATCCACCTTTGTCCTCCTGTGAAGACTCAATATGCTCGGACTCAGATCAAACGTCTTGGCCCCAGCACTCATGGGCTGTGTAACCTTGGGAAAGTTTATTAACTTCTCTGAGCCTCAGTTTCCACATCTATAAAATAAGGATAACAGTCATATCTCCTCATAGGGTTGTTGAGAGGATGGAATAAAGTGATGCATGTAAAACATTTTGAATGATGTCTAGCATATACTAAGCTCTCCCATAAACGTTACTTCCATTGACCAGTGGGTCCCAGCATGGTAAACGCTCTCACATATGTTACAGCGGCAGGCGCAGAGTGTGTTTCCTACCCCAGTTATTCTTCTCTCCTTTCTTCCTTGCTGGTAGAAGCGGCTTCCCATGTTAGCTTTTGGAAATGCTGAACATTCATTTCCCCAGATTGCCTCCCAGAAGAGACAGCCACAGGCCAGTTCTGGTCAATGAAATGTAAAGGGAAATCTGCAGGAGGTATCTAAGAAATGTTTCTTCCTTGATCAGAGTGTGTGAAAAGATTCCTTTCCTTTCATGCTTTGGGTGCTCTGGTATAAAGATGTGATGCTTGAAGCTGAAGCAGCCATCTTGCCACCATGAGGGGAAACTCACATGGATTGCAGAGATCTGGACTCAACACCTGACACCATTGATCCTACCCTTGAACCACTTACCTCCTGCCTTCTCTTTAACTAGAACAATTCAAAATCCTTCATTTTAAAGCTGATATGAGTCTCACTTTCTGTTATTTACAGCCAAAAGCACCTTACATGTCTTAAAAGGAGCTTAAGTAATATTATAAGCTAAGGAAAGCTTACAGGGTAACTTAACCCTGTGACAGAAGTATTGTTCCTATTTCATAGATGAAGAAGCTAAAAGCAATGTGGCAGGAGTTTTGAAGATCAGTTACCTAACTTAATCCTCATAAAAACTCTGTGAGGCAATTCTTATCTCTACGTACAGATTTCTTCACAAGTTCAGGTTAAATAATGCCAAATTTACACAATTAATAAATGGAAGAGTCAGGACTTAAACCCAAGTCTCTCAAATGTAAATACAATGTTCTTCCCAATGTTCTTTGGTGCTACTGGTCCGCACTAAAATCTTTTGGACGTAGTATTACACTGCCAATGCTGAATAAGTAAAAACTTGGTCATCCTAACTCAGGTCATGCCAACCTGAACATAATTATGTTCGTTGCTTAGAAAGTACATTTGCTAACTAAATATTAGCCATAATAAAAAAGAACGGTGGTGACAGCTGGATGAAATTCACAGTCCTAAGACCCATGTGCCAATGTATATTTCTGTCTTTAGGCCCTTGGAGAATTTATATTCCTGATCCGCACTTCAATTGCTAATTGCCAAGCGTCTGTTCTTTTTAAATCTTTATTATTTTTTATTCTCTCCCAGATGTTGAGTTGAGCAGCAGTGATTTCAGAAATTCAGTGAGACGTCCAGCTGCCGAGTTTGGGAAGTGTCCATGTTTTGTTTCTTTTCAATCCTTCAACTTGAATTTATGATGAGGTTTTGATGAATAGTACCCTTCTCTCAGCCCTGCCCTCTTTGCATGTGTCTGAGTCTGCGATATCGTTGGTCTAATTATGCGGATGTGTCTCTTGTTGGAAAATTTATGTGACGACTGTTGCCAAGAACCAGGAGCCAGAACTAGGGATTTGTGGTCTAAACATCCTTGACTCCACTCTCGGCAGTATATCCAAAGTGAAGTTGGTGAGACCAGGTAGCTCATTAATTTAGAGCTCCAACAAGTTGAGAGTCTGAGAAAGTCAGCCCTGCAGGGAACTGCAGATTTATGATGGGAACCAAAGACTTGGAAGGTCAATCAAGATCAGGAGAAAAGGAAGGGGCTGGGTATAGGAATGGAGGGAAAGAAAAGGTGGGTGCATGGTTGGGTGTACTTACTATATTTACATAGATAGGACTTTACAGCTTGGGTCTTTGTCACCCAGAGACTGCTGGCACTGTCTAATAAACCTGGCTAAGTTCACTCACTTCTTGGCTTTCCAATTTGATTTTGAATTCCTTGAAGTCAAGAGTTTTTCTAGTGATCTTTTGCTGTGTAACAAATCACTCCAATATTCAATGGATTAAAATAAAACTAGTCATTTCTCAGAGTCAGGAATTTAGGAAGTTCTTACCTGGATGGTTCTGGCCTCGGTCTCATGCAATTGCAATCAGACAGTGGCTGGAGAGCTGGGGGCTGGCTGGGCATCTTTCTTCAAGTGGTCTCAGGGCCTCCCATCTATGGGACTTTGGCCTTCCTAGAAGTATGGTGGCCTCAGGGGAGCTGCAGTGCTTATAGCTGAAAACTTCAGAAGTGAGTTTTCCATACAGGTGGCAGCTGTATCATTTGTTACGACTTTTCTGCCGTCCTCTATTGGTCAAAACAGGTACAAAAGCCCACCTAATTTCAAGAGAAGGGGACACAGACCCACTTTTTGATGGAGGGAGTGTCAAGGTTATACTGCAACAAGAGTTGATGGGATGGGAGACATTTTTTGATGGCCATAGTGGAACAATGCCTTCACAATACCAATCCCTTGATAAAATGTGGAACAAGACAAGGATGCTCACTCTCATCACTTCTATTCAACATAGTACTGGAAATCCAAGCCACAGCAATCAGACAAGGAAAAAAAAATAGAAAGGGTCCAAATTGGAAGGGAAGAGGTAAAACTCACTATATGCAGATAACTTGATACTATATATAGAAAACCCTAAAGACTCTACATAAAAACTACTAGAGCTGTTAAATGAATTCAGCAAGGCAGCAGGAACAAGATGAACATACAGAAATCTGTTGCATTTCTTTACACTAACAATAAAATATCAGAAAAGTAAAAAAAAAAAAAAACTTTAAAATCCACATCAAAAAATCAAAACAAAATACTTAAGAATAAATATGACCAAAGAAGTGAAAGACTTACACACTGAGAATTATAAAACATGGGTAAAAGAAATTAAAAATAATTTAAAGAAATGGAAAGATAGCCCACGCTCTTGGATTGGAAGAATTAATATTGTTAAAAAGGCCATACTAGGGAGGATATAGCTCAAGTGGCAGAGCACATGCTTAGCATGCATGAGGTCCTGGGTTCAGTTCCCAGTACCTCTCCTAAAAATAAAAACTAATTACCTCCCCACTCCCACCGAAAAAAAATAAATAAAATAAAATAAAATAAAATAGCCATACTATCCAAAGCAATCTACAAATTTAATGCAATCCCTATCAAATTACCGAGGACATTTTTCACAGAACTAGAACAAATAATCCTAAAATTTACATGGAATCACAAAAGATTCAGAATTGCCAAAGCAATACGTAGGAAAAAGAATAAAGCTGAAGGCATAACCCTCCCAGGCTTCAGATAATACTACAGAGCTACAGTAATCAAAACAGCATGGTACTGACACAAAAACAGACATATGGCTCAATGGAACAGACTATAGAGAGCCAAGAAATAAACCCACACGCCCACGGTCAATTAATCTTCAACAAAGGAGGCAAGAATATACAATAGAAGAAAGACAGTCTCTTCAGCGAGTGGTGTTGGGAAAGTTGGACAGGAGCATGTAAATCAATGAAGTTAGAAGACACCCTCACACCATACACACACATACAAAAATCTTCAAAATGGCTTAAAGACTTAAACATAACACAGGATTCCATAAACTTAGAAGAGAACATAGGCAAAACATTCTCTGACATAAACTGTAGCAATGTTTTCTTAGGTCAGTCTCCCAAGACAACAGAAATAAAGGCAAAAATAAACAAATGGGACCTCATCAAACTTGTAAGCTTTTGCATAGCAAAGGAAACAATAAACAAAACAAAAAGACAACCTACGGACTGAGAGAAAATATTTGCAAATAAGGGCTTAATTTCCAGAACATACAAATAGCTCATTCAACTCAATAACAACAACAACAACAACAACAACAAATCCAATAAAAAAAAATGGGCAGAAGACCTAAATAGACAATTCTCCAAAGACATACAGATGAATAATAAGCACATGAAAAGATGCTCAATATCACTAATTATTGGAGAAATGTAAATCAAAACCACAATGAGGTATCACCTCACACTGGTCAGAATGGCTGTCAGTAAAAACTCCACAAACAATAAACGCTGGAGAGGGTGTGGAGAAAAGGGAACCTTCTTACACTACCGGTTTGAATATAGTTTGGTGCAGCCGTTATAGAAAACAGCATGGAGATTCCTTGAAAAACTAAAAACAGACCTACCATATGATCCAGCAATCCCACTCCTGGGCATATATCCAGAGGAAACTCTAATTCCAAAAGATACATGCACCCCAGTGTTCACAGCAGCACTATTTACAAGAGCAAAGACATGGAAACAATCTAAATGTCCATTGACAGATGAATGGATAAAGAATGTGCAAATATATATAAACATACACACAATGGAATACTAGTCAGCCATAAAAAGAATGAAATGATGTCATTTGCAGCAACATGGATGGATCTAGAGATTGTCGTACTAAGTGAAGTAAGCCAGAAAAAGACAAATGCTGTATCATATCACTTATACGTGGAATCTAAAAAAGTGACACAAATGAACCTACTTACAGAACAGAAATAGACTCACAGACGCAGAAAATAAACTTATGGTTACAGGTGGGGGAATGGGGAGGGGAGGGATAAATTGGGAGTTTTGGATTTGCAGATACTAACTATATATGTATATATATTTCCTATATATATACACACACCATATGTTTATATACTATATATATTTATATTTATCTACTACATACAATAAAGAGATAAACGATATATATAAAATAGATAAGTAACAAGGTCCTACTGTATAGCACAGGGAACTATATCCAATTATCTTTTAATAACATATAACAAAAAAGAATATGAAAATATATATATAACTGAATCACTATGGTGTATACCGGAAACACAACATTGTAAATCGACTATAATTTTTAAAAAATTAAAAATAAATAAAAATTTTAAAATAATACAAATGAACTTATTTACAAAACAGAAAGACTCAGACAGAAAACAAACTTATGGTTATCAAAAGGAGGGGAAGGATAAGTTAGTTTAAGATTAGCAGATATGAACTACTATATACAAAACAGATAAACAACAAGGTCCTCCTGTATAGCACAAGGAACTATATTCAATACTTTGTAATAACCTATAACAAAAAATATGAAAAAGAATATATATATAACCGAATCACTATGCTGTACACCAGAAACTAACACATTGTAAATCAACTGTACTTCAATAAAAATAAACAACACCTAGCCCTTCATTTCTCTTTATAGATTATTTATTGTTTACCTCTCCCACAGGGCCTGTCACTATGCTTATGTTACCCTAAGTACTCAATGGATGGTGACTGCTTGATGCAATTCAGTGCAACAAATCATTTATCTACTTATTATGTGTCTGCTACTCATTCATTTCCCAACAAGACACCACAGCGCTGAAGGCTGCCTGCCCCTATAAACCCTACTGAGAGAGGCTGGTGGTCAATGAATAATCAAGAAATACATTGGGATAAGTTGTGTGAAGAGGGCGGAAAAAACTATGGAGTTAGAAGTTGAGTATTTAATGGGGCAGAGAGTGAATTGCATTCAGGGGTGAGCATGGCCAGAGAAGGCTTCCTGAGGACTCTGCCTGGGAGGCAGAGGCAGAGCCGTGTGCCAGGTGCAGGCACTAAAGGAAGGCGGGAGGCCTGGGCCCAGGTGGGCGGAGCTCACCGGCGGCAGCTGGTGCTTGTTCAGGCGGCTGGGGACAATTTTAGCCACCCCCTCATGGGGGACGGCGGGGGTTATGTCGGTGAGGGTTCAGCCTGGAAAGTGGAAGCCACTCAGGTAGTTAAGGGAAGAAGCTGTTCACTGGAGGGAAAGAGAAGCGTGGGGCGGGAAATGACCGGGCGTGGGGAACACGCGGGATGGTCTCACCTACGTTCTCAGCAGCCGGCGGCCCCCAGCGGGGCGAGCTCCAGAAGGTGACTCAGGAGTGAGGGGCGTCCGCGGGGGGAGGCGAGGGCGCTGGAGAGCCGTGGCTTCTGCTGCTCTTCTCTCTTCCAAACACCACACCGGTGCCTCCGGAGACAGGAGGGAGGGGGCAGGGCACAGCCTTGGAAAAGAAATGCCGCAGATGTTGAGAATACAGCAAAAAGTAATTAGAACCTCCTGGAACCAAGATGGCGGAAGAATGGACTTCCGGTACATCTTGCGCCTCCTACGCTCATTTTACTACGCCAGCCGCTAAGTGACACCCCTCCAGGCGCCACTACGCTTCCCAGGCTGACGTAAAAGGACAGAAAGTGGGCGGGGCCAATTCCTGGAAATCCCCGCCTACTTTCCTGAAATAGAATATCCCTCCCACTTATTAGCATATGAAATTACCCAGCCCATAAAAACTAACCACCCCTTGCATCGGGGACCGCTTTCCCTTCTGAGACTGTCCCTATTTCTGCCTATGGAACGTGCATCTCACTAAATAAACTTGCTTTCACTTTACTACCGCTCACTCTTGAATTCTTTCCTATGGGAAGCCAAGGACCCTCCCTTGGCGAGGAGTGTCCCAGGGACTTACCTGAGACCTGGAACACAACCATTTTCCTGCCACAATCTCATTGGAACACCCTGGCAGGGAAACCCTATGGACAAGGGATTTGGGGCCATGAAGGGCCAGGCAGAGGACCCCTCACCTGGGGTTCCCATATGGGGGACCACAACCAGGGCTGGGCTGGGGTAAGGAGGCTCCCCCAAGCCACCCCTACCCTTGCACGGCCCTGAGAGTAACACCTCAGAATTTGTCCCCTAGTCCCAGTCCTGTGTAAGGTGGGATTGGAG
Organism: Camelus bactrianus; assembly: GCF_048773025.1. Classification (NCBI taxonomy): domain Eukaryota; kingdom Metazoa; phylum Chordata; class Mammalia; order Artiodactyla; family Camelidae; genus Camelus; species Camelus bactrianus. Next base: position 5,848,353 of record NC_133554.1, read on the forward strand.
CCCCTTTGGACTGGGAGAGGCACATACCACACAACAACCCCCAGCAAAGGCCTCGAGTAAAGGAAGGCTCTCTGGAGAAAGCGATGTCTAAGCTGAAAACAGGGCTAACCAGGGGGAGCGGAGAAGTCTTCTAAGGAAGGAGAGTAGTGTGTAGAAGATCCCAGAGACCTGAGGGAGACACTTTAACAAAATTGCTAAGTGTTCTGTGAGTCACACGGGGGACTGGCCTTTGCTGGTGTCTTCTATATGGTGCAGGTACAGAGCTGGTATTCTCTGGGTCCTGGTGAATGATCCCCCCGGGATATAGAAACATGGGCTACCTGTGAAGACTTGGAGGAGGGTAACCCACCTCCCACCTGACAGCATCCTAGTCACCTCCCACCTGAGGATGACAGCAACCCCCTGAAGGAACCTCCTGCTTCTGCCCCTGCGCCCCAGTCTACACAGCAACCAGAACTACCTAACTTAAAGTAAAAGCGATCGTGTCCCATGACAGAAGCCTCCTTAGAACCCTCCCATGGCCCCCTGTCTACTGGAGTAAAAACCTTTGTCCTTTAAGTGGCCTATAAGCCCTGCAGGGTCTCACCTCCCCCACATGCATCACAATTGGTTTTATTAAGGGCTATTTCTCTCTCCCCTTCCCCACCAGTCCATAAGCTCCTCGAGGGCAGGAATTTTTGCTTGTTTTGCACACTGCTCTGACCAATTGTTACCAGGCAGAAGCCCAAGGTCCGTGTGGCCAGAGTTTCTGATTTTTCAAGAGAAATTACACATTGGGATTTTTATGTCAAATTGGATATTTAAGTACTACCATGTAATAACATTTTTCAACAATATTGTGCTGAACATGTAAATGAGAGCCACGGATTTCCAATCTATGGTCACTGGCCCTGTGTAAAGAGGCAGCGGCCAGATTTGGAAAGCAGACTCAGAAAGGACAAGGCCCTGAGAAGATGGGGTGGAGTTGTGGGTGGGAGGCCCCTTGTTGACATGCTTGGTGATGGCCACTAGGGGGAGCGCCCCAATTCCTCCCCTCAGGTCACACCTGGCCATTCTCCACCCAAGGGAGGAAACTGTTGATGCAACCAAAACCAGAAAACATTGGTGGGAGGTCCCCAGAGGGAGGTGCATCTTGTGTGAAAAGCAAAGTGGTCCAAGGCTCTGGGGTCCACGTGGCCAGGTCTGTTAAGTCTGCTCTTGGGATTTCTCTTAGGCTCTCCCCCTACTGGAATTTTTCTGGATCCTCGATCTGAATTCCTGCCTCTGAAACCCTAGGTGCCCAGATGCACCAAGGCATTGTCTACCTACAAAGCCAGGCAGGGGCAGGGCACATGCTGCTTGTCAAGAAGGCCTGGGCTTGGTTACTGGCCCAGTGCCCTTCTGTCTCATAATTTCCAACAACTTGTCGAGGAACATGGTATCTCCATTTTCGTAGACAAGGGCAAGTGACCAGAGAAGTGACAAACCCAAGGCTGCACAGTTGTGAGCAGTGGGATTTGATACAAACCCTGGGCCATCTGCCTGATGCCAGAGCCCATGTTCTGACCACCCCACCGCTCTGCCCAGGAGGAAGGCATGAGCGAGTCATAAAAGAATCAGACTGGCAGGACTGCAGGGACCTTTAAAGTCACTGAGTCCGTTGCCCCCCTGACATGGGACTCTTTTTATTTTATTTTTAATATTCTAAGACAGAAAATAAATGTAGTTTATTTAAATATTGCTTGTTAGAAACATGGTCAGTTTAGGGAGTATTCATCCAAAAACTTGAGGCAAATTCTATGTGCTGATGCATAATTTATAGTAAGATCAATCCCCGTTTATCATATGGAAAGGTACAGAATGTTCATTTAAGCTTCTTTTTTTGAAAAAAAAACAAAAACCAATTTTGAGACCTATTTTTATTGCTTCTAGCTGTTGGTCACTAGTGATAGGTCCTGTGAATAAATCCAGCAAGATGTCCACCCCGCCGTGTCTTTCTGACTAGCTCTAATCAGAGCTTTGTCTCCCTGTGACCCAGGACCCCAGCCGCGGGACGACGTCATGCTCTTTCCGTGGGGAAGTCTGCTCTGTGTTTGACCAAAGACTACAGCACAGGCATGAAGCCCTCCTATCTTCCTGAACAACACATCCTTTATTTAAAAGGACCCCATTGAGGAAAAATATCCAACACTGGGATTTGAATCAAGATCAGGGGAGGCAGGAGCTGAGCCTGACAATGGTAGGGGTCGGTCGTTGTGGGTCCGGAGCCAGCATCTCCCATGATGGTGAGCCCCAAGAAGAGCAGGGTCAAAGAAAGGTCATCAGGCCTGACCTTTGGGGAAGGGGGTTTTTGAGCGAGCTTCCCTGCCAAGGTTCTCAGTCTTTGAGAAAGACCTGACGCTGGTCTGGCTCCTTCTTCCCGCCAGCTGCAGACCGTCAGGCCTCTCCCCCGGAGCTCTCGGGCTCCTTCGGTCTGCTCTTGTCTGCTCAGCCAAAGGAGACATCACTTGCTGGTGCCACTTGACAGAGCGATCACAGGCCCCGCGGATGCAGATGCGTGGAGGGCGGGCGGTGGGCGTGGGGGTGGGGAGCAGGCCAGATCGGATCAAAGCTGGTGGAGATCCAGTCCGTCTCTCCCACTGGCCTCACTTGCACACTTTAACTCAACTTGCCGAATTACACGAGGTCAGTTGCTAAACCCTCCTTCCAGAAAGGCGCCCAAGAGACAGCCCTCTCTGTCAATACGCTAATCAGATCCAGCGAGAAGTTGCTCCGGCACCTTTCCCCTAAATGGCATAATCCCGTTTCTAATTTACTGATTATGCAATAAGAAAATGTCTTCGTTAATTTCATAAGAAAAGCGCATTAGCCTACTTAGAGAGCTCATGCTTCCTTCTGAGATCATGAATAATCTCAGTTCCCGTTAATAAATGGAACCCATAAGGAAAATCAAGAGTAATTACTGTGTTTATTAACATTCGGTGATTAACATTTCAAAAGTAATTTAAATAAATACAGTGCAAATCTGAGGGGGACCCCCAAGGTAGTGATCGGTATGGAGTAAAACAGCCCTCACTGGAATCTGGACAACTTAAAATTCACGCTGTCCAAGGTGGCTGTCACCAGTGTCCAAGAATCTCAGGTTACGGAGAATGAATGGGTCCAGGGTCGCTCCCACAAGTATTTCCCCTCCACAGGCCACAGGAGCCTGGAGACGACTGTCCTTCCCCTGACATCCTACTCCTCCAGGGTCTTTGGTGACAGTTAGGTGGGAGCAGATTCCACAACAGCAGGTGGAGACCCTTGGGTGGGTGTACAAGGTACAGTCTTCTTTCTTTTTTAATTAAAAAAAAATTTTATTGACATGTAGTTGATTTACAATGTTTGTTTCAGGTATACAGCAAAGTGATTCAGTTGCACATATACATACCTATATATATTTTTTCTTTTCAGATTCTTTTCCATTATATGTTATTACAAGAAACTGAATGTAGTTCCTAGTGCTGTACACAAAGTTTTATTTCTTAACTGGCTTTGTTCCAAATTTCCTACGCCACTGTGACAGGCTGAATAATACCCCTTTGCCCCTCAAAAGATATCTACATCCTAATCCCTGCTGCTTATAAATACATTTGTTTGGTTTAAAAAAAAAAAAGAAAGAAAGAAAGAAAGAAAGAAACTTTGTAGATGTGATTAAATCCAAGATCTTGAGTTGGGGAGATTATCCTGGATTATCCAGGTGGGCCCTGAATGCCATCACATGCATTCTTATAAAAGGAAGGTAGAGGGAGATTTTACTACACACAGAAGAGGAAAAAGCATGTGAGCAGGGAGGCAGAGATTGGAGTGACGTGACCACAAGCCAGGGGAATAGCCACAGCTACCAGAGAAGCCGGAAGAGGCTGGGAACAGATTGTCCCCTCCAGCCTTTGGAGGCTGCAGGGCCAGGCCAGTGAAACTGATTTCAGACTTCTGGCTTTCACCACCATGAGAGAATGAATGTATGTCCTTGTGAGCCACCGAGTTTGCAGTGATTTGTTAAAGCAGCCGTGGGACATTAATAAAGCCACCTTCATGATTTTTACCACACCTTGTGCTAGCAAAAACCTCATGAAATCATGTTTGATGCTCATCAAAATATTCAACTTAACATCATTTTAAGTGCTCATCCCTATGCCCCCTGCAATTACCTAATAAATCACCAGACCCCCAATGGAAGTGCCCCCTCACTTCATGAAACACTGACCCAGCTCTGCACAGCTTAGGAAGGATCCACGGTGCAGCTGGGCTTTCAAAACCACTCCATTAAGTTCAAATTTCACTTGAAAATAATCAGAAAAAAAGAATAAAGAATCAGCCCCTTTAAAAATAGAAGCCATTTCTCCAGCAAATTTTCGCAGAGTCAGATTTTTAAACGCAGAATTGAGCAGAATCTTAAATCATTCTTGGTAGAGTTACTAACATGTAGATAAGGACACTTAAAGGGGAAGGAGGGAGCCATAGAGTGTGCTAGCAGGGGGCTGGAGCTGGTGGCTCATCTAGCTAACAGGAATCTCATTTCCCCTGCTTGAACCTGAATCGCGGGTCTCCAGGTGCTTCTCTTTTCTCTGCCTCAGGACAGAGGAATGTGTAGGTAAAGCAGGAATTGCTGTGCAAGGGAAGATTTGAGGATTTTTAAAGTTTAGGGATGGAATTGATAAGGTCCCCAACCGGAGAAGAATATGCTGAATTTTGAAGAGTTTCCCATGACTCAAGCATGGGAAAAGGCAAAGCAGGAAACTTTCATCCCCAAAATTGGAACTGCCCAAATGGGCACACACCTGGAGAGGTCTCCAATTCCAAAAGGAGAGTCAGGCTAGTCTAACTCATGCCTGTGAGTAGATTTGGATAAGCAATGGGTACTGAGAGTTAAATTCTAAAAGGGATCAGTCCTGGATTTACACCTATGGTTCCCCATTTTTTATTTTAATATTGTTTCATCACAAGTCAGTGTAGCACAGTGCTTCAAATGTGTTTGATGGAAAATTTGGTAAGTGAATAGATTCTTTTAGTTTATATACTACTGAGAAAAGTAATTTGAAAACAAAATTCTACTTTTTACTTCTAAAAGGTCTGCAGCTTAGATCATAAGCCTATCATCTGAGGCTCCATCAGCCAAGCCTGGGGGAAACTCTGATCTCGCCTAAGTGAGCCATCATATGTTTCCTCCTGTACCTCTGTATCTCAGCACTGACCTGGTCCATTTTCTGACCATTAGCATCAGCCCAAGGCTCCAGGAGGAACCCTCTCCATCCAGATTCAGTCAAGTACTGACTCAGAGTTATGGAAGACCACTGGGATTTTTACCTCCCTAGCATCCACGGCTTCCCCTGGGGGAAACGTCTTGAAATTGCAGGGTGGGGCTAAGCCAGCCCCCATAGTTTTGAGGGGTGACCATATATTGCAGATTAAGCCAATCAGCATATCCCGTCCCCTTGGCCACAGAGAATGTTCAAGGAAGGGGTCAAAGAGAGTCAGGATCAGAACTTTTAATTCAAATGCTGGAAGAAAGAATCTCCATACCTGGGCTGAATCTGAGCATTAGTAAGACTGAAGATGCTGGCTGCCATGATAATGAGAGAGCTTTAAGGAGTAAAGTTGACAGAGTCACATCAAATCAGAAGAAAGCAGAGTTAAGATATAGAGAGATTAGGACATTGTTTGAGACCCTGGATCCAGCCATGCCTGAAGCTTCATATCCCTGCATCCTTCATTTATAGGAACCAATATATTACATTCTTTTGTGGGGGGGTGGGGGTGGATTTTCTATTATTTACATTTAAAAGTATCTTGATAAATTGAGGCTGAGGCACAAGCTATACCTTTGTAGGAAGAATGCATATGCCTCTTCTAGAGAGGCACATTACAAAAAGGTATACCTGCCTGCTTTGGCTGGGGCATGGCCAGACTTTCAGAGTTCAACCTGGATTGCAATCCGCGCTTGCCCCATATGCTGGGTTTCCTTGTGCAGAGATTAACCTGTGCAACTATACTTGACAGTCCCATGACTCAGAAGGATTTCCTCCTTGTGGTAGCCAGCCTCCAAGATGACCTCCAGGGAGCCTCACCTCCTGGTGTTCACACCCTCACATAATCCCTCCGAGCCCCACAGAGGGCTGGCTGTGTAACCAATAAGCTATTGTAGAGGGAAGGTGAGTAGCTTCTGAAGCTAGGTCGTAAACATGGCAGCAGCTCTGTCTTACTGGCTCTTGGATCGCTCTCTCTGGGGGAAGCTGGCTACCAGGTCATGAGGATACTCAAGCAGCCCAAAGGAGAGGCTCCTTGCGTTAAGAGCTGAGGCCTCCTACCAATAGCCACCACCAGCTCATCAACCACATGAATGAGTCATCTTGGAAGCAGGTCCTCCAGCCTCAGTCAAGCCTTCAGATGATGCAGCCCCTGCTGACACCATGACTGCAACCTCTTAAGAGACCCCAAGCCAGAAGCACCCGGCTCAGCTGCTCCTGAATTCCTGATCCACAGAAACCATGAGCTAATAGATATTTATTGTTGTGTTAAGCCACTATATTTTGCAGGAATTGTTCCATAACAGTGGGTAACTAGTTTTCTCTTCCCTGATCTATCTCTCCTTCCTGGCGAAATTCCCTGATTCCTTTACTAGGCTACCCACTCCTGCCCCACACAGCCCTTCAACCTCATCCTCTTCCTCCAGTTGTGGTTTTCTCTCTAAGGATCACCCTTCAGTGCAGCCCCCACGCTCTCTCCCCTCTCTCTCCATTCCAGCCTTCCTCCTCCAGCTGAAGAAATGGCTCTTTTTCATTCCTATGTCCCCACTCATTTTCCTCTTGACAAATGCCATGACAACAATTACGGTTGACAATCCTTGCTATAGGAAAGTAGATTTCTTCATATATCCTAGTAGACAGGGAAATTTGTTTTTTATTGTTTTGGGGTTTTTTGGGTTTTGTTTTTTGGTTTTTTGGTGGCTGTCCTCTCCTTTGCCCCATCTTCCCAAACTACAGAGGGGGAAAAATCTCCCACATCCCCTTCGTGGGAAGTCAGGGCAGTCTGAAAAGCCCTGTGAATTCTGATTTTTCACAGGGCTTTTGCAGTGGCAGAAGGGGGCTGGGGAGCAGTGTGCCACAATTGTCATGGCAACACGCTCCCTGGTGGGTCCTGGGCTGCACTCCCAGGCAGGGGAAGCAGCTCCCAAGTGTGTCTCTCGCTATGGGCATCAGAAGGCGAGCTGCCCTGGAAACAGGAGGGGCTGAGGCAGCAAGGCTTAGCAAGTATCCAGTCTCAACAGCCAGACTGCCAGGTAGGCAAAGCCAGTGAGTCTGGTACTAGGGGAACAGGTAAGCTTGACCCAGGGCCTAATCAGAGCCCCACATGGGCAGGTCTCTACCCTCCCTGCATGATTTTTATTCCCTGATGATGTGGTCAGTTTGGGGCTGCAGGTGACTCCTGGCTCTGGGAATAAAAGTCAGCAAAGTCCATTACCCACTGTGTCAGTGGTTCCCAAACTTGGCTATTCATTGACACCCCTGGAGATCTTTACAATATCTTGATGCCTGCTTCCCCCTCCTGGATATTGATTTACTGAGTATGGAGTACAGGGTTGCCATCAGGATATTTTAAGTCTCCAGGTGATTCTGATATACAGCAAGAGGTGGGAACCTTGCACTCAGCCAAGGGTCTCAGCCAGGTCTGTGCGTGAGAACCACCAAGGAACTTAAGCATGCACACCACCTAGACCTCCCCAACCAAAGTCTCCTCAGTGGGTCCCAGGTATCTGAATTTGTCACAAGCTCCCAGTGATTCCAGTGAACTGCTGGTGTTTTATATCATGAATCCAGCATAACATAAGGTAAAGCTTTGTAGAGTGGATGGTCAACAAGGAATGTGGGAGAATTGGGACTGGACTGGGGGCTTCCATGGGCCTCATTTTCCTCCTAGGGGTAGGTCTGGATGGGAGATGTTGCACCGAAATTGTGAAGTTAAAATTGTTATTTGGAAGTCCCAAAAGGAGCTGGCACTGCTGTTTTTGTATGACTCAATTTAATACCAACTCACTAGGATACTATTTCAAGAGGCAGGGAGGGTGGGGGCACATGGGGAGGGTCAGAGTTCAAGGTTCCAGGTAGCCCCACAGGCTTACCTGCACGTGATATATGTGCAATTATAGGACCCTGCTGGAGTTATCTTCCCAAAGTTAATTCTTGATCCCATCCCGTGACCAGCATAGACCTGGACTCCGCATCTCAGTAACCTTCTGCTCAGAGCTTCAGGGCTTGATGCCCTGCTCAGGAGGCTAACAGGTTCAGCCCCTATAAGGCAAGTGTTGCTGGAAGATGGAGCTCACCATGGGAAAAAGTGTCCAGATCCCCTGCCTAACCTGGTGAAGGGCCACCGGTACAAGATCTCTGTTCAAGATCTCTATTCCCTTGCTTACTATGAGTATTTCATTTTCTTTTCTTTTCTTTTCTATTTTTTTGGTGGGGGGAGGTAATTATGTTTGTTTATTTTTAGAGGAGGTACTGGGGATTGAACCCAGGACCTTGTGTATGCTAAGCATGCACTCTACCACTGAGCTATACCCTCCCCCCTCATTTTCTTTAATACTCTTTTTTTATTAGCTTTAGATTGCAGAAGTCATATGTGCTCATTGAAACTAATGAAAAGATGCCAAGATTTATAAAGAAAGGGTCATCTCCTCCTACCCTCCCCTCCATTTCCACTGCCTTTCCCCCCAAATGACCAATGTTTACAGCCACCTCATTTAATTTTTGTTAGGAAGTGAGTTGGTTCCACATCAATGAATTTGTCCATAAATCAACTGTCCTTTTTTGTGAACCCTGCTACACTGTTGGTGGGAATATAAATTGGTGCAGTCACTATGGAAAACAGTATGGAGGTTCCTTAAAAGACTAAAGATAGTTACCATATGATCCAGCAATCCCACTCCTGTGCATATATGCAGAAAAGATGAAAACTCTAATTCGAAAAGGTACATGTACCCCAATGTTCATAAGCAGCACTATTTACAAAAGCCAAGACATGGGTGCAACCTAAATGCCCATTAATTGATGAATGGATAAAGATGTTTTATATATACTATATATATATAGAGAGAGAGAGAACACACACATATACAAAGGAATACTACTCAGCTGTAAAAAAGAATGAAATAATGTCATTTGCAGCAATATGGATGGACCTAGAGATTATCATACTAAGTGAAATGAGTCACACAGAGAAAAACAACTACCATATGATATCACTTATACTTGGAATCTAAAAAAAATGACACAGATAAACTTATTTATAAAACAAAAACAGACTCACAGACATAGAAAACAAACTTATGATTATTAAAGGGGAAATCGGGGGAGGGATAAATTAGGAGTTTGGGATTAACAGATACATACCACTATATATAAAAGAGAGAAATAACAAGGATATACTGTACAGCACAGGGAACTATATTCTATATAAAATCTATAATAGAAAATAATCTGAAAAGGAAAAAAATATATAGCTGAATCACTTTGCTGTACACCTGAAACTAACACAATATTGTCAATCAACTAAACTTCTGTCCCTTTTACTTGCAAACACTTGAAATAACTTGAGGTAGTTTAAGCACTGTGGATGAAGGTGGTCATGGTTGGATGAGTCCCCCTGCAAAATTCATATGTTGAAACCTAACCCCCAGTGTGATGGTATTAGGAGGTGGGGTGTTTGGGAGCTGAGCAGGTCATGAGGATGGAGCCCTCATGAATGGGATTAGGGCCTTTGTAAAAGAGACCCCACAGAGCTGCCTTGCCCTTCTGCCCTGTGAGGACACCGTGAGAAGGGGGCCGTCTACGAACAAAGAAGTGGGTCCTCACCAGACACTCAATCTGCTGACACCCTGATCTTGGACTTTAGCTTCCAGAACTGTGAGAATTAAATTTCTGTTTAGAAACTACCCAGCCTCTGGTATTCTGTTATAGCAGCCAAAATGGACTAAGACAAAGATCATTTTAAAAAGGGGTACACAGTGCCTTGACTTTTAAAATGGAAGGGCTCAGGGTCATTGCCACTCTTACAAAACTTCGTATCTGAGAAAGCTCTCTAGTTCATGAGCCACCCTTCAATGCATTGCCTACTTTGGTTTTCCCAGCGGTGAGATCAGTAGGGCAGAGACCTTTGTTCCTGTTGCACAGATGAGGAGACTGAGGCTCCAGCCACATCACCTGCTTTTCAAGCTTCGTTCAGGATCTGCTGACTCAGCTCTGCCTTGTCTGTCTGTGCTGCTCAGCATGCTCATGAATGTCCATTACCGACACCTTAATGAGATCTTGAGTGAGAAATGGCTCTGGGCTAACATACTTTTCATTTTCTTGAGTCTTTTTTAGTAATTCTCCCAGATCCTTCTCCCCATCAGTGTCAACTGTCAGCTGGCGCTTCCTCCTGCTGTCAAGACACCTTGTTCCATATAGTATGGACCAAAAAACTAGCTAAGAAAAATTAGTTTGTTAGAATTGTTTGAAAACTGAGCAGGTAGGCTCTCACTGAGATCCTGAAGGACTTTCCTAACAGGTAGGTACATGGAAGAGGCTTGGGTACATAGACTTTCTTTTTTTTATTATGGGAAATTTCAAACCTATAAAAAAGGAGAGAGAACAGACTAATGACCCCCCTCTGGTTGAAGGATCCCACCTTCAACAATTAACTACATGGTACACATTTCTTGCCTTGTTTGTCCAAAATTCCCTTTTGCTCAGTTCTTGTTGAATTCTGGATTCCTGAAGGACCTGGATATTCCCGTACTGTTAGCATCAACTTTGGATACCCATAGAGGACCCTATCATGCAGTTTCATTTCTTAGTGGTAACTCAAGATGCACAAAACAACAAGGCTCTACTGTATAGCACAAGGAATTATATTCACTATCTTGCAGTAACCTATAATGAAAAAGAATATTAAAAGAAATATATGTATGTATACGGATGACTGAAACATTATGCTGTCCACCAGAAATTGACACAACATTGTAAACTAACTATACTTCATTTAAAAAAAAAAAAAGATGCTGGCCCGGGCAGCTTTGAAGGGCAATTTGCTACAAGGTTCTCACAAAGCCCATCTTCCCCCATCTTCAGGCTGCGTCCAGGGTCCACATGCTCCTCAGGCTCTGGCCTCTAGGTGACCACCGGAGAGCATTTGCCTGACCGGGAGATCCTGCTGGGGAAGTCAGGAGGAATGTAAACCTGTGTTCTATTTCCTCATCAAGGTTGTCCTGGAAGGCTCTGGAAGGAATTTTTATTAGTCTATAGAGTAAATTAGCATGAATTCCATCTGCTTATGACATCAGGACAATCATCATTAATAAATGATGATTAATAAAGCCACCCTCTGGCTTCTCAGATCCTAGATTTGGGTAAAGTCTCTTCCAGTCTGAACCCAGACCAGTGCCTGCTCGCTAGAGCTGGACTCTCGACTGAGAACACTCCCCAGACGGCCTCCTGTGAGCGGATCCTTCCTGTGGTCTCCTGAAACAGGTATCACCACCCCTCTTCTGCAGACGAGGAAATGGAGGTTCCCAGAGGTGAAGCCACTTGTCCCGGGTGTGTAATTAGTAAGCAAAAAAGTTGGGACTCCGATGAGCCTAATAATTTGAGTCATCATTAATAAACGGAGAGCTAATTATAGTCATTGAAGAGCCTGTTCCTTTTCTGTCGTGATTAATTCTGAATTTATTTTTAGTCTTCTAAAGAATGGAGACTTGTGGTGAGGTTTTGTTCAGAGCTAGAAACGTGCTATTTCCAGCAGTCTTCCAGGGTCAAGCCAACAAGCAGCAAGGTCATCCTTGTGCCTTTATTCAAAGCTCAAGATTCCCCGGGGATTTGTGTCCACCTAAGCTGCTTTGGACAATGATATTCCCATCTTGATAAGTGAGGCAGCACCTCCATAGGTAAACTCCAGTCTCAGCCACACTGTTGGGGAAAGGGGTTAGGGTCTGGCTTGTCTTTGGGGGTAAGAGAAGCAGGCTAGGATGTTAATCAGAAGCCCATCCTCTGTGTGTGTGTGTGTGTGTGTGTGTGTGTGTGTATTTTTCCATGCTTTCCATATGCTAATAGCCGCCATCAAGTTGCAGGTGGATCTTCTCCCTGGGGACACTCCGTCTCTTTAATGTAGCTTTGCCTATCTCTGCTGGACTCCTTGAGGGGTATTTTGTTGTTATTTACTCCTGGGGGGGATCTCATTTCCATACTTTCTGCTGCAGCCACCCTGGGACGAGTGCGAAGGGGGTGGACACTCCTTTGCTCCTCACCCACCAAGGCCGGTGGAAAGACAGACTTCAATTTCTAAATGTTATTTTTGGCCCCACAACTGACAATTTCTCTGAGGTCTTTTCTACTCTTCAAGCTTCTTTTAGTGAATGTCACTGAGGAAGTGGGGTCTGGTCCTCCTTGGTTTCAGAGCCTAGTCGGGTTGGGGGTAGGGGAGGTGGGGGGAAAGATGGGCTGTATTTTCTCTTCCTCCTCCCTCCCTGCTCTCGCACCCCCTTTCTCTTATTCTATAGTCTCTGTCTCCTCTCTTCCCCACAATGCCTCCCCTCCTCATTTATCCCTTATGTCTCTGCCTCCCACCTTCTGCCTCTGGCTCTGATTCCACGCCTCTCAGCATCTGTTTAAGTGGTGGTGTGCCTGCCCAAATAGGATACACATGCAAACCTTCCCTTCTTATAAATGACAATGTTCTCTGATGGTACAAGGAATACCTGGAAATGAGTCTGGCAACCTTGGTGTTAAGGATGGTGTTTCTCAAAGTACAGCGTAAGGACTCCAGTAGAAAAATCTGGAGTTTTATTGAAAACACAGATTCCTGGGCCCATTGTAGACCCACTAAATCAGAATCTCCAGGAATAGGCATCATTTTTAGCATGCTCTTCGGTGGTTCTTAGATACACTTAAGTTTCAGACTCTTTGGCTACACTTCTGACTCACACTCCAGATGGGAGAACTGGGGAGGGGATGGATGAAGCTCTGAATGTTTTTTCTCTTCCTCGTGGTCCCAACGCCAGTTTTTTTTTTTTTTCCCCAGACTCCAAGAGAAGAACTGGACTCATTTATTTTTTCCAAAGTCATGGTTTCAAAAGGCTTATTTTCAGTACCCTAACTTTCTTTTCCTTCCCACTGTCTTCTTGAAGCTGAATCTTGAGATTCCCAAGAAATGCACAGAACACCCACTACAACGCAGGAAGACAACTTTAGAACCTCTTATTGTGTATAATGTATGTTTTAATATAACTGTTTTAAAATTTTAATCTTGTGTATTATACTCATTAGTTTAGTGGTTCATGTATTTAATTTATAAAAAATAGAAATACATCTATTTGGGAGTTTTACTGATAGAGGTCCACAGTCGATAAAGTCGTAAGAATATCACTCTAGAATCAAGATACTACCTATTCTTTGGGGTCAGGCACTATATTATTCTCTTTAACAAACTGCCTTGAAGCATAGCACGTCCATACAGAAAAGTGCATGAGGTAAATGTACCGTCTGGAGAATCACCCTGTGTAACTAGCATCCAGATCAAAAACTGGATATTATCAGCATCCCAGGTCCACCCCCCAACCCCATGCCCTCACTACTCCTCCCTCAAATAGTGACTCTCTTGACTTTGAGGAATTTCACAGAAACAGAACCACGCTATATGTACCCTTTAGTGTTTGGCTTCTTTCGTTCAACATTACATCTGTGGGATTCACTTACATGGAGCAATAGTTTGTTCATTCTCAAAGTGTAAAGTTTTCCATTGTGTAAATCTGTCATCATTTATCCACTCTGCTGTGGTGAACACTGGGCTGTAATCGGTTTGGGGCTATTATGAACAGGGCTGCTGTATGCACTGTGTATGTCTTTTGGTGAACGTATGAACACATCTCAGGTGGCTCTGTACCTAGGAGGGGAATGGATGATTCAGAAAAGATGCTCCATACAGCTTTGCCAAGCACCACGATCAAAAGGGGCTCCTCTCAGCGAGCACGCCAGGAGCCCCATGGCCTCACAATGCCTGCTATTTTCTAGTTTGTTTTTATATTTACCTGGTGAGTGTATATTGTTACCACCTTATGATTTTGATTTGCTTTTCTTGACGATTAACGAGGTGGAGCACCTTCTAATGTGATTGGCCATTTGGATATTTTCTTTTATGCGATGCCTGTTCAAGTCTTCTGCCCTTTTTTCTATGGTGCCATCCGTCTTTTTCTTACAGATCCATAGGAATTCTTTATATATGCTCCATACTTTTATAGCATGTGCTTAATAGCTTGTTGCTGAATGAACCCATATGCATGGATTTGGGAAAGCACCCTTGTTGAATAAATGAGGCCTTTATATGTTTTTGTTTATTTTTTGGTTCATGCTCGCAGCTTCTTTGAAGTATAATGTACATACCCCCAAATTTACTTGTTTTAAGTGTACAATTCAGTGATTTTCAGAGCTGGGCAACCATACTGCAGTCCAATTTTAGAACACTGTTATCACCCCCCAGAAGAAACTTCCTGCCCCTTTGCATACTTTCTATTCCCACTTCTAGCCCCAGGCAACTGCTTATCTGCTAACTGTTTCTATAGATTTGCCCTTTCTGGACATTTTCTATAAATGCAATCATACAATATGTAGCCTTTTGTGTCGTATGATGTCTTTGAGATTCATCCGTGGTGTAGATCAGTGCTCTATTCCTTTTTTGTGGCAGAGGGAATAGCCCATTGTCTGGGTAGACCACACCTTCTCTATCAGCTGATGGGCACTGGGATCATTTCCGCTTTTTGGCTCTTAGTAATACTGCTGCTATGGATGGTCACTGCAAGCTTTTGTGTGGCCATTTGTTTTCATTTCTCTTGGGTAGATACCTAGGAGTATTGCTGGGTCAAATGGCAAATTTATGTTTAACTTTTTAAGAAACTGAAACCCTTAAATTTCTCTGCCATCCATAGGCTGCTGATGGAAAGGCACATGAGGCTGTTTTGAGTAGAAAAGAATGATCTGCCAGCACATAGCTATCAAACGTGCAGTGTTGAGAAAAAGCTAAGAAAGAGGGACTAAAGCCTGCTCTTACGAGTTTACAGCCTAATCCAGATGTTCTAACACATGTGTTTATGGAGTAACTCAGCAATTTGGGAAATCTGAATATGAACAAAGGCAAACAATCTGTGCAAAACGAATCTGGGAAGCAGTGAATGCCTACTTTTTGCCAGACTCAATGTTAGGCTTTAAGAGGGATAGATGGAAATTTAAAGCAAACATGTTTTCCCTCCCCCAAGTCCTCCACCCAGTTACTAAGCAACTAATCAGTAAAACAAGAGTTATCAAAGAAGTTAACAATTTAAAGATTCAAATACAAGTTCAAGATAATAATAGAAAATGGGGGGTTGGGGCAGGGGAGGAAGGCAAGGAGGAAAACAGATAAGGGAGGAACTCATCCTTCCTTCAAGATCTGGTGCGAAAATAGAAACCCAGAGTGTGTTCCTTTAAAATTTTTGACATTCCAAAGATGTAAGGGTTTCCCCTCCTATTATTGTCCTGGAAATCTAAGTTCAAAAAGAAGTGTTGGATAATGAATAACCAGGACCATTGGACTAAATCAATAGACAAAAATGACCACTAATATTTGAGTACTTAATGTGCCAGATATTGCTCCAAACAGTTAAGATTTTTACTCATTTAATCCTCTTAATAACTCTATGATAGAAATACTACTATCATCTTCTAATGATGAGGAAAATGAGGCTCAGAGAGGTTAAGTAAGTTGCGCAAGGGCCCACAGCTAGAAGATGGCAGAACTGAGGTTTGGATACAGGGAGACCAGAGCCTACACATTTTTTTTTTTTAACAGAGGGACTGGGGATTGAACCTAAGACCTTGTGCATGCTAAACATGCGCTCTACCACTGAGTTATGCCCTCCCCCCAAGGGCTTACATATTGAACCACCTCAAGTCCCATAGTCCAGCTGATGGACTCAGCCTCCAGTCACAGGTGGGGAAATAGACCCAGAGGTGTCTGGATTTGTCTGAGGTCACTTGATTGATAAGAGATCAGGGACAGGAGTTCCACTGATGCTGGTGCAGTCTTACTTCTATCAAGATTGATGACAGCCTTTTCTTAAAATGCTATTTGTGGGTGAGCCACAAGGATACACAGGTTTCTGACTCTGGCAGCATGGACTAGAAGAAGCAGTGCTCGATGTACAACAAGCCAGACCTGACCTCTGCTGTTGACTGGCCATATATATTATGGTGGGCAAGTCATACCCTCTGAGCCCAGTTTTTCTGCTTGTAAACGGGGGGCAATAACCACACCAGCTCATAGGATTATAGGAATGAAATGAAAGAATTGAAGAGGTTGACAGCCTTGCTCACTTTTGGTGCTGTAGAACTGTTTGGGGAGGGTCATTTGGAACTGAAGTGTGTGGGATGCTGTGTAGGCTGAGATGTCTCAAGTCCAAACTGAATCTCAGTTTGCTGATGGGCACCCTGGAGGATTTTGGGTTGCAGGAAGGCTCTGGACCAGCTGTCCTAACTTGAACTGGGCCATATCACCAGATACGAAACCTGAGATTAACCTGTTGACAGTCACACATGGCCGAGATACAGGGCATTCCAGTCCCTTTAACACTTGATTGAGGGGAGGGTATAGCTCAGTGGTCAAGTGCTTGCTTAGCATGCACAGGGTCCTGGGTTCAATCCCCAATACCTCCACTTAAATAAACAAACCAACCTAATTACCTCCCCCCAAAAACAAAAATAAAATTATTTTTTAGAAGACTTGATTAGGTCAGTTACTTTTCGTGACTGTTTTCTATATCAAATTTCACAGCTCTGCTTTAAGGGACTCTCAGTGGTGACGGTGGTCAAGAGTTGGTTTCCCTTTGATTGTAGAGAAGGAAGGGTTTGTGAGTTTGCAATTGATGGAGTATTATAAACAACCTGCCTTTGTCAACTTGCCTATTGCCAGAGGCCAGGCTGAGGCTGCCTAGGAGAGATGACTTAAATGCAGAATGTGGCTCAACAGGGATTCTCAAAGCTAGGGTGGGCCTGGGGATAAGCATTTAAAAAGTTACTCAGGTGATTCTAATGAGAACCACCGGTTCAAAGCATGGAAAGATGTGAGAGGTCTTAAGGCTCTGGCAGCCCAGCCAGATTGGTTTGGTAAAGTGTATCCAGGAAAGCACAGTGAGAGATGAGGCTGGGGGAGGGCCTGAAATGCACAGGCTGAGAAGTCAGTACTCAATGTAAAGGGCAATAGGGAGCCATGGAAGGTTACTGAGGAGGATGTAAGGATAGGCAATTAGAAGTATACAGAGAAATTAAAGAGTCCAGCTATTTACAATTTAGGAAGTGGAATTTAAGTTTTCCTATAGAGTAGGCTAACAAAGAAAGCTGTCTTTTACTTCTATATCCTCAGTTTAAGGTCAGCTTCCTTCAGCACCTAGGTCCACTGCTCCCTGCATAGCAGGAGCTTGTCCAAATGAATTTTGCAGTTATCTGGCACATTGTGTGGAAGGTGGCTGCCTCCCACTAATGTTTGTTGACTGAGTAAATGAATGTAGACTCCTCAGCCTGGCCCATCTCTATTTCAAGAGGTCTGGCACCCAGGGCCAGCCTCCCCTTCGCATGCAATATCATGAGGGCTGTTTCTCTCACCTTCCCGCTCTTCTCCTTTGATGCCCATCGACCTGCTTCCAATTCTACCAACTCGGGTTCCGACTCCGTCGCCTCCCCGCTCTGTCCCTCCGGTGTAACACGCTGCCACCCGGCTTCCCGGCTGAGGCGCCTGGCTTCAAACCTGTCTTTCACCCATTGTCCAGTTTCCGGTGAGTCAAGTATAACCCCAGGTTCAACTCCTATAGTGACGGCCACAAACACATTCCCTCACAGGCACCTCAGAGGAGGCGCCCGCCCGCCACGGGCCACCAGGCCAACAAAACAGGCAGAGACGGGCGTTTCTATTCCCGCGGCTCTCGGTGGCGGTGGGGTTGTGAGCCGGGAGACCCCTCCCCAGTGACCAGCCCCCTTTGCGACGGAGCGCCCGGCCCTCAGCGGGCGTGGCCGCCCTGGTCCAGCCCCCGCCCCGCCCCCTCGCGCCGAACGAGCCCCCGCCCGGCCGCCAGCCCCCTCTCCACGTCCGCCGCCACTCCCTCGCCGCGGAGCCGGGCTGAGGGGGATGCTCCGGGTCCCACCTCCGCGGGGAGCTGCGCATTTCCGCGCGCCAGAGCCGCCCGGGCTCCGGCGGGCCCTCGCGGCGGCTGCCCGCGTTCCGCGTCCCCGGGAAGTTGTCTCCGGAGCCCGCGGTGCCTGGGTCTCCTCCCCCTGAGCCCCGCCCCAAGCTGGGAGCCGTGAGCCGCCTGGCCCGGGGGCGTCGCCGCTCGCTCTCCGAAGCCCGCGAGTCTTCGCTTCTCTGCGCGGGGCGTGCGTCCCCCGCCCGGCCGGGGACCCCGTGCACCCCCGAGACGGCGCGCGCCCAGAGCGCGGGAGCCCGGAGCGCCGGGCGCCTGGGATCCGGCGGAGCCGCTGCCCAGCCCGCTGGGCTCGGCAGGGATGCAGGCTGCGCTGTGAACCCGGGCGCCAAGGCCATGTCCGGCGCCCGCTGCCGGACCCTGTACCCCTTCTCTGGGGAGCGGCATGGCCAGGGGCTGCGCTTCGCCGCGGGCGAGCTCATCACGCTGCTGCAGGTCCCGGACGGCGGCTGGTGGGAAGGCGAGAAGGAGGACGGGCTCCGCGGCTGGTTCCCAGCGAGCTACGTGCAGTTGCTGGAGGTAAGAAGCGAGGGCCGGGGCTGAGAGGCCGGGGCATCCGTCCTCGGCGTGCATGCAGACCTGTTGCCCGCGCCGCGGAGACCGGAGCCACCCCTTCCCGAGGGGCACCCGACCCGGGGCCGCGCGCTCCTAGGAGCCGCGAGGGCGGCGGGCGCTCCTCGGGGCGTGGGCAGTGCGGGGCTCGACCCCCGAGCGCCCCCCGTGCCGGGCCTCGCGAGCACATCGTGGCCGCCCCGAGGAAGCGAGAACTTGTTGCCTGTATGAGTTCTGGAGCGAGCGGGCGGGCGCGTTCCGGCGGTGGCCGGAGCCGCCAGAGGGCTGCCGAGCCCGCGGTCTGGGGAAGACGCACGGAGGATCGGGATCGGAAAAGTGGCACCGCCTGGGCCCCGGAGCCCCGAGCCTGCCGACCCGTGTACGGTCGTGCTGCGGCGGGTCGGACTGCCTGACCGCCTCGGGGCCGCCCACTTGCTGGTCAGCTGCGCCTGGCTGGCCACCAGCCCGAGCCCCGTCCGCAGGCTTGATCCAGGCGTGCCGCAGCCCCCGGCCAGCGCCTCCTCCCCGACCCAGCTTCCCCAGGCCAAGGTTCAGAACCTGAAAAGTGGCTTGTCCTGGGGTTCTGGCCTGGCCCCGGGGCTTCACAGGACCTGCTGAGCCAAGCCAGCTGGCTGTTTATTGTCTGGGTGACAGTTGGGAGGCCTCACTGTCCTCCCATTGCAGAGCTCATGGTTACAGACTGAGTGGGATCTGAAGTTTCTAAAGTCCTTTGGTGGGGGGACGCGGGGGGTTACGGGATGTTCCCTTTAGTGAAAGGCTGCGCGACCCCAGGACTGCTGTAGACACTGTGAGCACACAGGAATATTCTGGCAAAACACTGTCCAAATCATAGAGATTGAATTCATTAATAATTTAACCTCTGACCTACTTCATGAAGAACAAAGTAGCAAATTTTGACTGAAAATACTCTGTGCAACTCCAAAAAGAAAAAAAGAAAGATAGAGGCGAATTGGTTATGGGTGAGCTTGCCTGAGAAATAGCCCGTGGAAACATTATCAAAAACAGAGCCTGGCCTCCTGCAGGTACGTCTCTTTCAGGTTCGGGGTAACCAGCAAAATCTCCCCTAAATGGATTAGTAGCATTTGAGTAAAGTTGAGGCTAGAAGGAGCTTTCACAGGCTGTCTGCTGAGTATGTTTGGGACCTTCTGGGTTCTGTAATTTGAGAACCTGTGTGCGTGGGAGAGGCTCAGGTGTTCCTCAGCTTTCCTGGTTCCCTTCTTGAGATTCAGGAGTGAAAGAAAGCGAGTGAGTTGCTGCTTCTGAAGACCTGGAGCCTCCTGTTTCCAGCCCAGAAGCCCTGGGAGAGACTATTATAGAGTCCTCCGGTGGCCACAGTTTTCCAGGAAATACTGATGTGGAAATTTGGCTGCTGGAGGTCCGGTGAGGAGCGTCCCTGGCTGGACTGAGCCAGCTGTGTGTTGGGTGGGGGTGAGGCTGCTGGGTTTGTAGGCTGTGTTAGCAAGAGTGAAGTGGCTCAGCTTTCTCTTCCTGGGGAAAGTGAATCAGACCCAGGGGAACCTGCAGAAAGATCATCTGGGACAGTCGTGGGTGTGTCAATCTCAGTTCTGTGGCATACACATACACAGGAAATCTCTGTCGCCTAAGGGGCTGTCAGACGTCTACCCATCTGTGTGAGCAGTACCCCAGAGGAGCCTCCATTTGTTCAGCACCTACTTGGCATGGTACATACATGGTCAGCAATTCACCTGACAGCCCTGGGAAGGGGAGGCACTATCCCCATTTTATAGGCAGACAAACTGAGTATGAGACAGGTGAAGGCAATCACCCAAGGAGTTATGTTGGTATACTTGGTTAGTGGCTCAGCTGACTGAATGTTCCCATGTCTCTTTTAAATCCAATACCCTGAGCCCAAATGTACCAGAAGGCAAGTGAAGGCAGGATCTGGGTCCTTGTGGGAAAGGGCCAGTGCAGCCCCTGAGGTCAGCATGCTGGTGACAGCATCCATGAGGGGAGGCTGGGATGCTGGGGTGACAGTGAGGGCAGTGGCTCCTTCCCACATAGAGCATCTCTTCTGTGAACCCTGAAGTTTGGTTTCACCCAGAGCTGGCTGGTTTTCCCAGCCAAGGCAGGAGTGGGCCTCAGCCCTGGGACTCTTTTCAGGGCAAAACAGATGCAGTTTCAACAGGGCCCTTTGTGTCTGGTAACCTTGTGCATGAGCAGGCTGGACCTCAGGGCTGGGTACAGATGGAGTATATGCAGGTAGAGTCCCTTGGGATGGAGTGAGTCCCCAGAGACAAAGTGGATGAGTGGAGAATGCAGAACTCCCGAGGGGTCACTGGTGGTGGACTGGCCAAAGTAACGAATCCTGAGCCTAAAGGAGCACCAGTCATGTGTTCCTCAAGGCTGGCAGTTGGTGCAGAAGCCAGGAGGCAAGAGAAGGGGCCCAGGGATACGAGAAGTGGAAAAACCTCCGCTACTGGGGCGCCTGGCAACGAGCTTGCTGGGAGCATGGAGTTCAGACGGCCAGGGGAGCTATTGGGGTTACAAGTACAGACAGAATGGACCTCACCAGCCTCCTGCAGGAGGAGGGGGAGGGTGGGTACACAGCTGAGATGGCACCGCCAGCATCGCCCCCGCCCCAGTGTACCATGTGCTCTCTGGTGGAAAGAGTGATTCCAGGAAACCCCATCTTGGCAAAAATGTGCTAAAGATTGAGAGCAGTGTGTGCAAAATGAACGTGCCCCGAGTATTTCCCCCTTGTGCATGTGAAAAAAGGGGAACCAAGTGGCCCTGGTTTACAGGAAGCATGTCGGGGAGCTGGGAGCTGACTGAGAGGGCCAGAAGATCTGCCCTGGTGGCCAGCCAGCCCTGGGGGAGAGGCCAGTTTGGTGGAGGTTCTGGTTCTGGTTACTGGGGAAATCTCTTTGGCCAAGACCCCAAGGAAATGGTGGGACAGGGTGGCCACCAGGGAAGCCTCAGCCAAGCAGTGATGGTGGGCAACTAGTGGCTGCAAGGATCCTGCAGGTGGGCAGCCTTCCAGAGGGTGCTGGGAGGAGGGAGCCAGCTGCTCCCAGAGAAGGGAGGAGGCCTAGCAGATAAGGCCCACAGCTGCCCAGGAGTTATCAAGGCCTTTAGATAGAAGCCACCAGAAGCATCTTTCTTGAGGGTCTGTTCAGCCATGAGGAGGGAGAGAAGCTGAGAGAGACATGGTCAAGAAGGAGCCGAGGTGATGCTCTTACCTCGAATGAAGAGAGGAAATTAGGGATGTGGAAGATGCTGTAAGACGTCTTCGAAAACGGCCAGAGCTCTTGGGAAGTCATGCTGGTGGGTAATAAGATTGGAATGCAGACACAACAGCTTTCCTTGAATGAGGGTGCTGTTCTCAGAATCCATGACCTGGCTGCAAGGTCTGGACCTCAGAGGTACTAACAGAATATGAGACTGCCCACCAAACCAGTTGGCTGCAGAGGGTCACCCTTGGACTTGACCTCCTTCTCTCCACCTTCTGTTCTCCCGTTTTGGGTTCATGTGATTGTGCTGCAAGAGTTTACAAGATGTGGCTGGGGGGAGAGGGATACAGAGCTGGGGATGTGGGCTGGGCTGTAGATAATTAAGGGATAATGTTTTATCCATTGCTATGTTACAAGCCACCCCCAAACTTAACGTCACAAAACAACCACTTACTATCTCCTTCATTTCTGTGGGTCGATGGGGCTCAGCTGGGCAGTTCTTCTGGTCTATCTTGGTTCCTCTCGCGCATTTGCAGTTGGATGGTGGCTGCCGCTAGGGTCCTGGAGGCTCAGCTGGGCTGGAACCTCCAAAATGACATCTTCACTCCCATGTCTGGTGTCTTGGTGCTCTTCCCCGGGGCCTCCCTCTCTGCCTGGCGTCTTATCCTCTGCTGCCTTTCTCTTCAGCAGGGGGCGGTTGGAGTTTTTACATACTGGCTTCCAGGAACACAGAAGTGCGAATTGCCAGGCCTTCTCAAGGCTTAGGCTCAGAACTAGCACATCAGTTCCAGCATGTCCCATTGGTAAAGTGAGTTGCAGGACCAGTCCGGATTCAGTGTGGGAGGGAGATGCAAACAGGTGTGGATGCAGCGAGGCAAGGTTTATTGAGGGCCATTTTGCAAACTGGCTGCCTCAGAAGGGTAGTCTGTCACCATCCTTGGAGGCTTTTTTTTTTTTTTAAAGACCCCAGGGATTACTTGGAGTGGGGGAGGGTATATAGCTCAGTGGTAGAGTGTGTGCTTAGCATGCACAGGGTCTTGGGTTCAATCCCCTGTGCCTCCATTAAAAAAAAAAAAAAGACACCAGGAATTTCTTTATCCCATAGGACAAATGGTGGCAGCTGAATTTGAAACCAGATTTTCCTGTCCCTGAAGCCTGGGGTCTGTCTCCTGGGCCATCAGCGCACCAGCCCAGCTTTTTCAGGTCGGGGCTGTTGGGTGCTGGTTATTAATGGACATGGTGTATCTGAGCTGTCTGACATCTAGCAGGTACTTGCTGGGTGGCGCAAATTGATTTTCATACCGGGCTTGTCTTTCTGTAACGTGGAAATTACCTACAAGGGGTGTGACCTTGTCCCTCATGCTGATTTTTTTCAGGCGGTCGTTAGCTCTGTTCACAAAGTAAAATTAGGGCTGGTGTTTTGTGGAGCATGTAATTGTGACCAAAAAGATTCAAGTGCTTTCTGGAATCATCACTCAGTCATCCTGCCCTTTGATTAGGGGGCTGTGGCCCGAGTTTGTGGCTCCCTTGGTTGGAAACTCTACCTTGGTGCCACCCTCTCTCTGCCTCTGCTCCAGGGGAGCCCCCCCCTTCACTGCCGTGTGCGGGTCTGGTCAGGTGGCCACTTCACAGGACTTCAAAGCGGTAGGCAGGGATTATGGGTTCTCTGGATTCGGGGCATCTTCACAAAAGTTCCCTTAGCAACAAGTCGGCAGGAATCCCTGACATCTGTTAACCACCACGTGAATCCCTGCCGTCCGTGACCAGCTAGAAACATGAATGAGATGCTGACGGGCTTGTATTCTTCTCAGCCTGGAAAAGCCCAGCTTTTATCTCACAGCCTGGTTGACCTCGTCTACGAGCACGGATGCTGGACTCCACCTGGCTAGTGAGAGAAAACATTTGGTAAACCAGGAAAGCTCGGATCTGTGTAAGGTGTTAGGGTCTTTGTCGGGCCCCTCCAGGGGACGTGCTTCTCCCGGCTTGCTCCCTCATTGCTCCCAGCGGCAAGGCAACACGTGACAAGCTCTTTAAAAAAATGTCAGCACTGGTCCCCCCTGTACTTAACTGCAAAATGAGTATATTCTAGTCTCCCTGCAATGGCGAGCATCTGGGTGGTGGTTATCCCCATGGGGAGATGTAGAAATGGTGGCCAGCAGGTCGGACTGGCTTCGGACTGGCTTGTCCTTTGGAGAATTAGAGCCTGGGGTGACATTGTGGAGGATCCATTGCAACGAGTGTGTGAATTGTGTGAGGTTCTTGTGGATTCCTAAGAGGACCCACCCACCCCTTCTTTCACATTTAGTGTCACCTGTTTGTCCAATCATCTGATAAAGGTTTGTTAGGTTCACTTCCTGGCTCTCTGTGTTTCCCTCACTCTAGAGCCAGTGTCCAGACTCAGTCTCAAGGTACTCACTGGTCACATGTCCAGACTCAACTCTTCATCTCTTTCTTCCCTTCGCTGCCTTCTTCCCCGACCCTCCAAAGCGTCGTGAATGTCCCTACCATCTCGCTCTCCATCATGTCACCTGCCTCTGCCCCTCCCCTCCCCCGCCCTTTCCCTCCTGTTCATTCTGTTACCAAGCCTTGTCTGCTCTCCCTTAGCAACATGCCTCGAAGCTTTCTCCTCCTCAACGTGCGATGGCAAACTTTTTCTGTCAAGGGCCAGGGAACATTTTAGGTTTTGTGGGCCAAGAGGCGAAACCGAGTTACAGCTGCATCCCTGTGTTTGGTAGAGCACCGGAGTCGGCGAGAAGCTGCGAGCGCCCATCTGGTCTCTGTCACAGCTACCGAGCTCTGCCGATGAAGCATGAAACAGCTATCGACAGTCCCGAAACCAGTGGGCGTGGTTGCGTTCGGATAAAACTTTATTTTTGGATCTTGAGATCTGAATTTGTGCCAGGCAGTATTCTTCTTTTGCTTTGATTTCAACCATTTAAAGATGGATAGCTCATTCTTAGCTTATGGGCTGTGTGTAGTTTGCCAATCCCTGTTCAGAAGTTGATCGTTCATTCATTCAACAATCCCTAATTTGAGCACCTAGGGTGAGCTGTGGGTGCTGTTGTAGGTGCTGGAGGTGACGCAGTGAAAGGCATAGAAAAGAAGCTTACCTTTTAGTTGGGGAGATGGTAAACTAGCAAAAGAAAAGAAAGATAATTTCAAAATGGCATGGGGCCAAAAAAACAGGGTATTGTGACAGAGTAGGGGTATGGGGTGGAGGCAAGGGGTTCTGTAAGACTCTCAGGGAAGGCTTCCCCAAGGAGGGGATGCCTGAGCAGAGACTGGAGTGATGCAGACAGAGGAGTGCACCATGTGAGTATCTGGGGGGAGTGTAAGTACCTGCACTACAACTGCAGATAACCCTGAAGAGGGGAGTGTGTTTCATATGTTGTAGAGAGCCAGAGTATTCCCGAATGGATAGAGAGCAGGGAGCCGGGGCAAGAGAGGCTGGGATGTGACACAGAGGGAGGCAGGTAAGTTGCAGAGTTGTTTTTTACCCCCACAACGTGCAGAACTTGATTTTTCTATGAGAATTGCTATTTCGAGTCTCTATTCTGCATGGTGGAAGAGATGTCAAATAGTTTGAGGTTCCTTGCCTTTCCCCAGGTTTGCTTTATGTGCTGGTGGGGACTAAACCGAAAACAGCATCATTCCAAGGGCCCAGCTGTTCCTCAGTGTCATTTGGGCATCTGCTGAACTGTCCTCCCCCGTGTGGGGCTCTGTTGTCCACCCAGACTTTTGCCAGGGACAGACAGACGCTTGTCTGGAGCTCCCTCCTCTCCTTCTCAGCAGTTTTTGGAAGGACTGGCACTGTCTAAAGCTGCTTCTGCCTCCACTGGTGTGCTGGTAAATGTTGAACAGCCAGCTTTGGTGGGGTGGAGGGTGGCAGGCGGAGAGAGAGAGAAGTTCTGATTTGTAGCATTTACCAATTTCCAGGGTGTAAATACTCTCGCTGTGGCTGATTTCAAGCTACCAATGATTATTTTTTTTGTTTTTTGGTGGGGTAGGTAATTAAGTTTACTTATGTATTTTTAATTGCTTTCTTCTTTTAAGTGGAGGTACTGGGGATTGAACCCAGGACCTCGTGCATGCTAAGTGTGCACTCTTCCACTGAGCTGTACCCTCCCTATCAATGATTTTTTAAAATTGAGTATCTTTGACATACAATCTTGTGTCAAGTCCCGGTATATACCGTGTTAATTTGATACATTTATATATTACCATGATAGTGATATTTAACACCTCTATCATGTTACCTAATTATCCTTTCTTTTTAGTGGTTGGTAGGTGTCTGAATGCAGCAGAAAGACTTCTGGTTTGAGGGAAGGGGCTGTTGTGCTCTGATTTGTTTTGGAAAGCTCACCTAGGGTGTAATGTGGAGAATGGATTTAAAGAGGGCAGAGGGGAAGCAAGAAGATGAGTTAGGAAGCTTGGAGCAGGGCGATGGGAGTGGAGATGCTGAGATAGAAGTAGGTGCTTTGGGCATGTGTTTTGTCGATCGATCGAATCAAAAGGACTTGCTGCTGGATTGACTGTAGGCGCTGAGGGCCTCACCTCTGCAGGCCAGTTGTGATACACACTTCCTGTTGTATTTTCCTCATCTGTGCATCGTCCATGCTGCCACCAGAAACCACTTCCTTAAAACAATGAGGTAAAAGGCAAATAAAAATTGGGAAGAAGTTCATGCTCTTAATGCAGAAAGTACTTTTAAAAATGATTAGAAAAGAAAAAAGGAACACATCATTATAAGAATGGGCAAAGAGCTTGGATAGACACTTTATCATAAAAGATATGCAGTCATCAGCATATTCAGCCTCACTAGTAATCAAAGAATTGCAAATTTTTTTGTAAAAGATAGCTTTGATGAAAGTGGTTAAAATAAAAGAATGAGTGTTGGCAAGGGTGCAGGGAAATTGCCATGCGCATCCTGGAGGGAAATTTGGCAGTATACCTTGAAACCTTAACGTGCATGCCCTCTGGTCCAGCAATTCCACGTCTGGAAATCTGGGCTCAGGAAGCATCTGGTAGGCACGCTGTAAGCACCAGAGTGCCTTTCGCAGCACTGTTTATAATAGAGCACAGATTGGCCACGCCTTACCTGCCCATCAGGAGGGACTGGTTAAAATAAGGTTCACCTGTGCTTCACACAGGCCAGACATGCAGAGGGAACTCAGCTCAATTTTGTAAATGAAACATTTTTTGTCAGTGATACTAAGTGTTTTCAAGGAGTTAGCATGGTTCAGACTTTGCCTTATGATGAGGCAAATAGAGATAGTGTTTCCAAGAATGAACTGTTTTTTAAAAGCAGAGACAGTGTTTCCAATGCATGCTCTATGTGTTCTTTTGTGCCAAGAACAGGTTGAAGGGATGCTGGCCTGGCCCAGGACCATATGCTTTTAAATATCCTCTATAACAGCAAATTTTTGTCTTTCGAGGGGTGGATTTGATTTTTTTTTTTTTTTTTTGGAAACAGGCAAAATTCATTTGGAGCCAAGTCTGGTGTGTCTGTACATGTGACTGTCTGTCTATCACCTTGTCGAGAAAAGGATATAAAGCAGCTTACCAAAAAGCATACGGTACAATAAGATAAAAGCACAAATACGTGGGGAAATCTAGGGGAAGGAGAAAATAAGATGACTGTTGGATTGAAGAAGGAAGAGTGTAGAAGGTAATTGAGTTAAGTAACACTGTTCAGGGTTTAAAGAGAGGTCCTTTTCTCAAGGAAAGATGTGTTTGAGCCGTTCTCCATAGGGAGTAAGAGAGATGTTGTGAAGATGGTGGCATCGGGAGCTTAGGTGCTGTGCCAGTCAGGATGGGTTAGGTGATGCTGCCATAGCAAACGACCCCCACATCTTAGTGCTTGTAAACAACAGAGGTTTGCATCTACCTCATGCTAAAAGTCTGTTGCAAGTGGGTTTGGGGCTGTAAGACCCTCCAGGACCCAGGATAAGGGAATAACCACTGTCTGGAATCCTGCTGGTGATCATATTCATCCCGGAAGTGACACATGACATTTGTGCTTAGAACTCATTGACTAAAGCCCAGCTATGCTAAAGTTCAAGTGACTGTGGAAATGCACTCTAGCCACATGCCCAAAAGGAGAGAAGGGGAGAGCTTCCTGTTCGTGGACAGCTCCTGGGACCACCAGGTGCAGCCTCACTCAGGGGGATGCCCCGCTTCTGGGCTAGTTCAGCCTCAGTGTTTTATGACCATACTTTGAGCAGTGCTTCTCAAGCTGGTTTTGATGCCTCTAGAGCAAGACTTCTGGGTCTTGTTGGCTGGATTCTGACTTGGTAGGTCTGGGATGAGGCCTGGAACTCTCCATGTCTGATGAGCTCCCCTGGACTTCAGCCTCACAGGTGCCGTTATCTCCTGAGACCAGGATGAACTCTGACTGGTCTTTCAAATCACTCCCTCCCCCGAGCTATCCTGGCATCTTGCGTGCTGCTGGGCTCACCAGTGGATTCTTGGCCTGATCCCAGACTGCCTATGATTTTTTTTTGTTTGTTTGCAGTAAATGCATCTGTCACAACTTTTGGTTCAACAAAAACAAATATTTATATTTGAGCACCTACTGTGTGGGCCAGGCTCTCCACAAAGCTGTATCAGTGGATACAGCCAAGACCTGGGGCCAAAGTCTTCCTCTGGGAGCCCTTGGGGATGTGCTGGCCTGGCCCCTCCAGGTGACTCTGGTGGGTGACTTCTCTAAAAGACTTGTCACTTAGCATC
This sequence comes from Camelus bactrianus, assembly GCF_048773025.1. NCBI lineage: Eukaryota > Metazoa > Chordata > Mammalia > Artiodactyla > Camelidae > Camelus > Camelus bactrianus. Next base: position 5,877,117 of record NC_133554.1, read on the forward strand.
CATTGTTCTTTCTCAGATGCCTCAATTCCTCCTCTCTTCTCATTGGCTTGTCAAATGCACTGAGAACTCCAGGATTCATCAACAAAAAACTAATTGAGTTGTGAGAACCCTTCAGAGATATTTTAAAAAATTCTACAGAAATGAGTCCTTGTCTTAATTTAATCACGACAGGGATTCTTGAGCAGTGGTTCATGGAAGAATGAGTGTCATTGAGGCATTTGTTTTTGATTCGTGACACAATGTGGAAATAGAAATAGAAAGTTGGAGTCGACTGTTTTTATTTTAGCAAGTGTTTTATTGATAAATGGCTACAAACTTTTGTTGTGCTTGGAGTGAAAAATAAAACTTGAGTTTTGAATAATCGAGGGCATACCACAAAATCTACTAATCTGGTACTCAATCTTATATTTTCATATTATACAGAAGGTTCTGGATGCTGGGGCCTCTCTCTTGGTGTGGGCATGGGGAATCTACCTGTATGACATTACCATGAAGGGCTTTAAGGCCAGCACGTCTCAAATATTAGTGTGTGTGCAGATCACACGGGGCTCTGGTTAAAATGCAGGTTTGGATTCGGTGGGGCTGGGGCGGGGCGGACACTCTGTGTTACCTAACTGGCTCCCAGGTGGTGCTGAAGCAGCCGGCCTCTGAGCCACGATTTGAGTAGGAGAACATTTGAACACCCTAAGGGGTTTTTAAGTTTGCCAGTCATGATTAAATCCTGGAATTAGATTGGATTTCGGTTACTTTCTTTTTTCTTTATCCTTTGTGGATGATATGAGGCTACACAGGGTCATGGAAAGAACACAGATTTTGGAATTAGACTTGACTGTGAGAGGACAGAGGTGTGGAGATGGGGGAAGCTGGTGTTCCTGTTTGCCCAGAGGGACCTTCCATCACAGGTGGAGGCAGGGCTCAATGTTTTACCAGATGAGGAGCCAGCTGTGGAGGAAGAGAGGCTGGGGGCAGAGTGGTGAGTGACGCGGCGGGCGTGGCGGGCCCAGCGGGCCCAGCGTCTTGACTGCAGTGCGAACATGATGGCAGAGAGAGAGCCTGGAATGGTCTTGCCAGGTACCAACAGTGTTTGGAAAAACGTGCGTTGGGGATGTGGCTGCCACATCTCAAGGCAGTTTTTCGGTTCCAAGGGGATGCTGGTTGCCTTGTGTGGTTGGGTTTGTGGGCTTGAATGTGAGCCCTGCAGCTACTTCCACTGCTTGGACTTGTTCAAGGACGTGGCCAGAACCTCCCTCCATGTGGGCCTCGGAGTGCAGGACAAGAGTGTGGCAGGCAGCTCTGGGTTCAAATCCTGGCTCCGCTCTGCTGCCTGCGAGACCCTAGGCGAGTTGCAGAATCTTCCTCAGCTTCCTTGGGCTCCTGTGAGGGTAGCTGGCACCTTGTATACACTCTGTTAATGGAGTTTACATCCCACATGTTCTGGGGATCCTGCCAAGTGGAATGCTGAGAGCTGCCAGTTAATTGGGGCTCCCATTGTGGGCAGGAGCTGCTGGGGTGGGAGAAACCTTTTTCTATGGGCCCCTCTGAGATCAGGTACGAGACTGTCTGGTTGCAGCATTGTGGTCAGGGCCTTCCCACCCATGGGCACAGATCCCCTGGGCATCTTACTAAATGCAGATTCGGCTTCTGACAGTCTGGGCTGGGGCCTGAGAGTCTGCGTTTCTAACAGGCTCTAACACAGAGATGCTGCTGGTCTTGGGCCCACACTTTGACTAGCACGACTGGAGAGCACTTTTGGGGGCGGTTTTCAGGACACAGGTCCTACTAGTTAAAGGAAGTGAACCATCGCTGCTGGCCGGTTCTAGTTTTCTGAAACTGCTGCAGAATCCTTGCCGCTGCTCAGGCTGGGCTAATTAGTCGTAATTGCTTCTTTCCTGGGTCTGATGGGCCCCTGGCTGCCCGGATGCTCCCAGAAGAGGCTCTTACAATGAGAAAGAGGCTTTGTTTGTTGGGAGAGGTGATGTGTAAGAGGCTGCTACAGGATTTAGGCTTTCCTTTTAATCTTTGCTGATCCTGGGGCGAAGGAAAGGTTTGTTTCAAGGATCTGGATGGAAATTCGCTTTTGCAAGTGTTGCTGTGGGGCTCAGAACAAGTGGGCCCGTGCCCTAGGGCACGAAACCAGAGTTGGTGGTGGTGCCACAAAGCAGGCATCCTCTTTGGCCCCCCGGGTAGAACACGCAGGCCTGCACTGCTCAGACTTGGCCTCTCTTCTCTTGCCTGGATGGCTGCCTAAAAGCAGTGGCTGTTCCTTTAATCCCTCAGTGATGTCCCTTCTCCACAATGATGCCACAGTGATTTTTCCAGCCAGTCTGATCACGGAGTGCTCCTGTTTAAGACTTTTCTTAGGTTTTGCGTTGCCTTTAGGATGTAAGACGACTTAGCTTTGCTTATAAGGCTTTTTGTGCCGTAGCCTCTGCCTCTGTCCCCAGCGGTGTTTTAGCCATTTCTCCATATGCATAATGCTGTCACATCCAGGTAGGACCACTCAATTCTGGGATGTACCTTGGCTTTCCTGGGTGTGTCCTTGGCACGTCCTGCTTTCTTCTCCCTGACATGACCTTCCTCCCCATCCTTTCTTTACTCCCATCCTGTTTTCTTTTGATTTTAACAGCTCTACTGAGATATAATTCACATACCATTGTAAGTGTGTGGTTCAGTGATTTTTTCCCAGCATGTTCATAGGGTGGTGCATTCGTTACCAGGATCAATTTTAGAACATTGTCATCGCTCCATCTCTGTTAGCAGTCACTCCTCGTTTCCCCACCAAACTCCAACTTCACACGACCACTAATCCACTGCCTGTTTGTAGATTTGCCTCTTCTGAACATTGCATATAAATGGAGTCATAGAATTGGTGGCCTTTTGTGTTTGGCTTTTATTTCACATACTATTTTCAGAGTCCCTGCATGTTGTAGCATAAATAAGTACTTCATTCTTTTTTATGGCTGAATAATATTCCATTGTACTGGTACATCATATTTCATTTATCCATCCATCAGTTGTTGGACATTTGGGTTTTTCCTTTTTGACCATTAGGAATATTGCTCATATGAACCTTTGTGTACAAGTTTTTGTGTAGATAGGTTTTCACTTCTCTTGGGTATATAGTTAGGAGTGGCATGGCTGGGTCCTATGGTAACTCTATGTTTAACATTTTGAGGGACTGCCAGACTTCTGCAAGGTGGTGACAGCATTTTACAATCCCAAGGGCAGTGTATGAGAGTTCCAATTTATCTGTCTCCTCACCAGCACTTATTATCTGTCTTTGTAATTATAGCCATGGTCGTGGATACGAAGGGGTATCTTACTGTGGTTTTGATGTGCATTTATCTGAGGACTGAGAATGACGAGTGTCTTTTCATGTGCTAATTGGCAGTTTGTGTATCTTCTTCGGGAAAATGTCTATTCAGATTCTTTGTCCATTTTTGACTGCATGCTTTGTGCTTTTTTTTTTGAAGGGGGAGGGAATTAGGTTTATTTACTTTTTAAATGGCGGTACTGGGGATTGAACCCAGGACTTCGTGCATGCTAGGCATACAGTCTACCACTGAGCTATGCCCTCCCTGCCCCTGCATTATTCATGCTTTTTGCTGTGATCTCTTTTCTTTTTCTTTTCCTTTTAGCCAGATGAACCTGTTCTCACTTCTTAGCTTTGGGTGTTAATCTCCTGGGAAGACTTCGCCGACACAGCTCCCCTGCATTCTTCCAGACATCTTAGCACTCACCCCACGGTGTTGGAACAGACGTTGCCTCCACTGCACTGTCAATGTTTCGAGGTCGAGGGTTGGGTCTCTGATCTTTATAGACTCAGCGTGCAGCGCACAACCAGGCGTAGGCGGACCATACATAGTTCAGTCATTTTGACCATGGCGCCGCCGAATACATGATTCTGGGTTTGCACCCATGATAGCTGTTTGGTTTCAAAGGGGACAAACAATAATAAAAGACTTCGCAGAGTGATACACTTACGGAATCTCTACTCCCCACCCAGACATCTTGAACGTGTGGACTGTGTGTCCAGGATAGATGGGGAAGAGAGTGTGCAGGACTCAGGGCAGAACATCCCCCTGTGGGAGCAAATAGCTTGGGTTACATGAGGTAGGATTGTCTCCTCGTCCAGAAGTTGCGGCATACCATGATATCCTGCTGGAGGGAGAAACGGGCAGAGGAATTTGACCTCCCTGGGGACTGTTTGATTGCTGGGTCATCCTGGAATCCTAGAGTGGGTCTGTAGATCCTCTAGTGTAATGCTGTTTCCAGCTGATCTGACCTGGGTTTGGATGCTGGCTGGGTGAGACTTTAGGGCATGTTGCTTATCTGACTTCGGACCTCAGTGTTCATATCTTTAAAATGGGGATAATGAGGCTCGTATCAGAGGATGATTGTGAGAGTTAGAACTGTCTACTTGGTTGTTAATGCTCTGCAGAGAGCCTGGGGCCAGGGCCTGGAGGTGCTGGTGGCCACCCATCACTCAGGGTTCTGGTCACTATTTTCTTAACTCCAGACCCCTGGGTCATCAATTCTGGTGGAGACCTTGTCTTTCTGGCTCTTGTCAACTCAGCTCAGTTTCCATCTTGGTTCTTCCAAGTAAGACCCTTCCTGTCAGGTTTTGAATCATCATTGAAGATGGGTTTGGAAGTCACGGCCTTTCTGCGGAAGGACCCTCTGCTTTGCCATGGCGTCTTTAGACCACTAACTTCAACCAGAAATTCCCTTTTTGAAATGTCACAGTTGTCTGAATCGCCTCCCATCTGGACCCTCTCTGACGGGGCTAAACCTCCCTGGGTGTGTGAGCAAGATTAGAATCTTAGCTGCAGGTCAGTAGTTAAGGGGAATTTTGTCTCAGAGCCTGGGGCAGATAAACCTGCCTGGAAATGCAGATTTTTCTGCAGCAGGTTGCATCCAGAGGCCCTGGGTGCGGTCCTGCTCGGAGTGAGGGATCGTAGGACCTGGGGATATTTTCAAGTTGGTGTGTGTGTGGCGTGGCGAAACAGCCCTTGATTCCTTCTTTCAGTCAGCCAGCTGCTGGATTTCTGAGCACTACTGTTGTAGGTTCTTTGGGGGCGAGAGGGTAGCCCAATAGTGGGAACCTCTGCCTGTGTCCCAGGTCCCCTCTGCCCAGGCCTTCAGGGTGGCACTGGTGAGGCTTCTGCTCATCCTTGGCTCCCCTCTCATCCCCCCGTTAACCGGGGCACAGAAGAGAGAAGTCTCCCTGGGCTCACTGCAGCCCACCCAGAGGAGAGGGCAGGGAGGGTCTTCCTGCTTCTGACTCCTGCTTTGGAAAGAGGAGGCAGTGTGGCCTTCAGGAAATAAAATCTATGGGTGCGGATCTTCGAAAGGTCTCTGCTTGCACCCTGACCAGGTGACTGACGCACACTGATTGGGAATTTGGGATCAGAGCGACAGCGAGCTGGGGTTTGCAGGGGTCCGTGCAGACAGCAGTGGTCCATGACCTGATCTGCGTGTGCCCTTAAGGAGCCCTGGGGTGGCTGTGGCCACAGAGATCCTGGTCGTGTTTAGAATTTCAGGTGGACTTCCTCCGCCTCACCCCAGAGAAAATAGGATGAAGGTGTAGCCAGGCCTCCTGCTCATCTGTGCAGAGCCCTCTGCGTGGAGCCATTCCGGGTGCGTCTGGCTGGTGGCGAGCCCCTCTGGTGGGGGAGGTGTTGGGAACAGCTTGGCCAAAGCATTACCAGCCACTCCGGGGGACTGTGGAGCCAGCCCTGGCCTGATCCCTGGGCCCTTTGCTCCTGACTGTGCCCCCGGCCCAAGACGACAGCTATGCTGCTGTGTGAATGGGAGGCAGAGCCAGCCTGAAGTCTGCGCGTCTCCCAGACCTGGGGTTCCCTGGGCTGGCTTCTGGAGGCTGGATGCAAGCGCTTCTGTTCTGGCCACACACACTCCTAGTGGGCTGTGGGCCGGCCCTTGATCACTCCTGTTGAGAGTGGCTCCGGGAGACTCCTCCAGGAAACCTAGGGCCCTGGGGAACACGGTTTGGAAAGCCCAGTATCAGGTGCTGCTTGGGGGAGGGGTTGTGGGGGGTGGGGGAGGGGAGGTGCCACCACCGAGTGTCGTGTCGTTCTGGTTTGTTTCTGAGTTGGGTGCCAGGGGGAGGTTGGGTCGCTTTGTTACTTAGGTGGCTGGTCCGCCTTATTATTAGTCTTGGGGAAATGATTACTTGGAGAAGCAGCAGCAGGTGTAAATTGTGCTTCACTGGAAATCGTCAGGACTATATATATATATATTCAGCTGTAGCTGCGAGTCTCTTGCAAACGAGGACCAATGTGAGATGCAGGCAAGTTGGAAAGGGTTACAGCGCAGACCTGCCACTGGCATGATTGCTGGTCACGGACTCACCTGCACTTGGCTTTGTGCGGGAGGGGGAGGAGGAGCAAGAGTTGTTCCTGGAGGGCTGGACCCCACGTGGGAAGGCTGGAGGGAAGCGGTTTGAAGCTGACTGACATCCCCCTCCACCTCGCCAGAAGTGGACAAGTTTTCCGTTAATCTGCTTCTTAGTAAATATTCCTTGTTTCCACTCAGCCAGGAACCCCAGGCTTAGAGGTACTGTCCCTCTCCCGCTGGCCTCATGTGGCCATCCATGGTGTCCTCTTAAAACCTGGGTCCAACAGAGGCATCTCCCCTGGCTCCTGTTGCCCCGTGTCAAGGCGCTCCCTGTCGGGGCGAACACAGTCCTTCCCAGAGCGCACCTGGCCACCTCACCTGCCCTCCCTGGCCCACACCTGGTGCCTGGTACACCGTGGTGCCTTTGGCGCAGCTGCCTTTCTGTCTGGGGTCCCTTCCCCCTTCTGCCTGCCTGGGGAGTGAGCACCCGCCTTCAGATCCAGCCTGAGTGTGGCCTTTGATCTCTCCCCAGGCCTCCCACTGTGATGACACTTAACCTTGTGGGACTGCAGTGACTTGTTTATACAACTCTTTCCCCTCCTGCACTCTGAGCTCCTCCAGGGCAGGAAAACTGCCCAGCCTGGCACAGCGTTTGGCATCCCTGAGGTCTGGCTTGGTAACTGTGGGATAGCCGGCTGGATGGATGGATGAACCAAAGAGGATGGAGAGAGAGCTTGTCTTAGAGAATTGGGCACATCTTGCTCTGAATTCGGCTCATGGCTGAATCCACCTTTCTCTGAAAAGATGTAAATTGCCTTGGGGTGAGGCTTGGGGTCATGGAAGGCCCCAGTTAGAAGGGGACGGGTAGCCAGGTCAGCTTAGAGCTGAACATCAAAGTAAGGCCACTGGGGCCTGGAGAACAAAGCTCTTTGGGCTACAGGACAGGACACCCCAGAGTGGCAGGGGACAGTTGAGCAGGTATCACATGGGCCGGTCCCCCGACCTGCTTCTTAGCCGTGTTGCTGCAGGGACGGGTGAGTGAGCCCAGGACTCTGTGGACAACGGTCAGAAGCCATGGGTTCTGATTGTAGGACCTTCTACCCCACACACCTTTTGACTTTTTGACTTTGCAAAAGTCATTTAAAAGTCTCTGACCTTCAGTTTCTTCATGTGCAAAGGGGAGGTGACCCCCATTCTGCTGCCTCTTGAGTTGAAAGGAGTTTCAAGGTGACGGTGGATGTGAACTTGCTTTAAATCTCAGGGTGAGCTGATGAGCACAAGGCCTGTGACCAGAGGCTGTGCAGGAAGCAGGGGAGGGTGTGGTGCTCATGGACCCCGCTGTTCTGACTCTCCCTGGTGGCCTTGTCCCAACCGTTCAGCCCTCTGTGATGGTCCTTTCTGCCCTGGACCCTTGGAACTTGCTTGTGAAGTGGCCACCTTGTCCACTGCTTGGGTGATTAAAAGAGCTGTTGATATTCTTGTCCCAGACGTGCTGTAAGCATTTGGAGTGAGAGCTCCGTCAGCCTCATCACCTCCCTTTTCCTTCTCCGCGGCCTTGAACTGGGCCCCTCCGAGGCACGAGGTATGTTCTAGGCCCCGTGGATGCAGCCGAAAATGAGGCTGACAGAATGCGACTCACGGGTCCCTGTGGTCAGAGGGCTCTTAGTCCATGGGGTACTGGGAGGGTGGCCAGGGAGAGAAGCCCTGTGCAGCAAGGGGCCCTAGGTGGTGGTCTGGGGCCATGGGAGCACTTGGGACCCGTTAGGGGCTGCATTGTGTCCCCCACCCCAATTCATATGTTGAAGTCCTAACCTGCAGTATCTCAGAAGATGACTTTATTTGGAGGTAGGGTCCTGCAAGATGTAAGTAAGTTAAATGGTGTCATTAGAGTGTCTTTATAAGAAGAGTTAGGACACAGATACACACGGGAAGACACATGAAGACACGGGAGAAGACGGCTGTCTACAAGCCAAGGAGAGACCGACCCTGCCGACACCTTAATCTGGGACCTCCAGCCCCCAGAGCTGCCCTCGGCCCGCGGTGCTTTGTTCAGGCTTCCTGAGCCGGCTCCTGCAGGTCCCTTAACCTGGATTTGGGTGAAGGACTTATTTGTATAGTTCTGCTTGGGATCGAAACCTTGGTTGTCCTGTTTTTTTCTCCCTCGTGACCACGTGACATGCCCACATCCCACACTAGAACGCGAGCCCGCGAGGGCAGGGCTGTGTCTGGTCCGCTCACTGCAGGCTCCCCGGGACCCGGCACAGGTGAGGGCCCACGCTGGCACTGGGACGCGTCTTCTGGATGAATTCTGTCTAAAGCAACGGCCTGAAGTCAGATTCCTCACTCTGGGCCTAAACCCAAAATTTTTAATTAAAATAGCTGGTTTTCTCGCCTCCAGGTCTCAGCTTGGAGCTCACCCTGCGAGGTGGCTTCCTTCTCTGTCACCAGACTGTGTCCCTTATCTTTCTAATCTCCACTCAGGCACCAAATGTGATTAAAATGTGTTAAAAATCAGAGAAGAAAGGTTCATTGATTAGTTTTTCTACACTTGGTGGGCTGAGCCACAGATATTAAACTGGGTCATACAGCCAATGGGTTTGTCACCTTCCTGAGGGTTAACTCAGTGAGGTCAGGGGTTTGATCACTGCAGCGTCCCTGATGCCGATGACAGTGGCTGGCACAGAGTTGGGGACTGGGTCATATTCGGGGAATGAATAATTCCATCAATATAAAGAGTAGATAAGTCAATGCTAAGCCTTTCCCGGTGGGATCAGCTGGACTTCGTGCAGGGAGGCCAGCCCTGTGCTTGCTGCTCTGTTTTCCTCCCCAGGCTGCTGCTGGGGGTTCTTTGTCTGCAGCCCCTGATTCAGGCATCCTGTTATCCGCTCAGTGTAAGAGGAGAGGCTTCTTTTACAGGGCAGAGTTCCCCTGGTCTGACATGTGGAGAAGGTCCCTGACTTTGAGAAACTCGTGACCTGCCCGAGAATTTTTGACTACTTCCTATTCCTCCTACTCTGCATCCAGTTTTCTTTTCATTTCCACCCCCGCTTTTAAAAAAAAATTGGGGTGAACTCACATACCACATCAAAATGTACCATTTGAAAGTAAACAGTTCGGGGGGTGGAGGGTGTAGCTCAGTGGTAGAGTGCGTGCCTAGCATGCACGAGGTCCTGGGTCCAATCCCCAGCACCTCCATTAAACAAGTAAATAAGTAAATAAACCTAATTACCCCCCTCAATAAAATAAAATAAAAAGTTCAGTGACAGTTAATACATCTACAGTATTGTACATGTAAACAGTCACTGCTATCCCGTTCCCGAACATTTTCATCACCCCCAAAAGAAACCCCATACCCATTAAGCAGTCATTTCCCATCCTCTCTCCACCCCGCCAGCCCCTGTCAACCACTAATCTATTTTATGTTTTTGGATTTGACTGTTCTGGGCATTTCATGTTGATGGAATCAAGTCTGTGGCCTTTTGCGTCTGGTTTCCTTCACTTTGCATGATGTCTCCGTGGTTCACCCACATTGTAGCACAGGTCAGGACCTCGTTCCTTTTCAGGGCTGAACAATATTACATCATATGGATTCACCACCTTTGCTCATCCAGTCGTCAGTTGATGGACAAGTGCGTTGTTTCCACATCTTGGCCATCGTGACTAGCACCGTTCACTTGTTTTTCTGTCTCCAGTGCTGCTTCCAAATGCTCTTTAGCCCATCCAGGCTGCATGGGCTGCTGGTGGAGGACAAAGCACTTGGAAGACGAGGAGGTAGGTTCATGGTCCTAGCTCTCGCTCCAGCTCTGAGACCCTGTCAAGCCTCAGTTTGCTCATTGCTGAAATGGGTATAAAATTCTCTGCCTTCGTTACTCAGCCTCACAGAATGTTGTTTGAGGCACAGATCATTACAATGTGAGCTGAATTCCTTTCTGAGCTGGAAAATCCAATGTCAAATGCGAGTTACTGATGTTCCTCATTTTCCCTTTGATTTTCTCACTTTCTGTTTTTCTCTGTTTCTTCTTTTCTCCTTTTTGCTAAAAGCTTCATTTGAATTCCCTTTTCCTTTCCTCTTTCTTCAGCTGGCCCAGGGACATAGTTGGTAGTCTTCCATCCAGTGCCTCACTGGAGATGCCCACAGTGATGGGGTGTCATCCAGGCATCGCTGGGAGGGCTGGGAGGGGCGGCAGAGGCAGGTGGTTGGCAGCGTTGCCTGGATGATGGGGGAGAAGTCAGTCACGGCCGGACCTGAGTGGGGAAAACGTGGGCTGAAGTGGCCCCACCATTCCCTTGGGCTTGGCTTTAGAGACTTCATTTATAGGCAGTTTCGAGACCTTTTGCAGTCCAGAAAGTAACCAGATTGATGGATAATTAGGCAGATATTAGAATCCAAATAAGTAGACCCAAAGGACACTTGGAGGAAAATGGCAGATGGAGAGGTCTGTGCTTTCTTTGGTGTGTTGCTTTGCAAATGCTTCATCTTATGTCATCCCGTGTGTGTTGTTTTCCCAGTTTCAACTTCTTGGAGGCAAGGCGATGGCTGTCTTTTATTTCTCCCCCTCGTGCTTGCTCTTGGCATCCCTCATAGGTTCTGAACCTTAGTGGTGTTGAATATAAGTGATAAGAACTTTACTTGTTTATGCCTGTAGTGGTTGCAGAGGGCTTCCATGTGCGATTTCTTGTTTATCTTCCTAACAGCCTGGCAAAGTGGAGTCTATCCCTCAACTAAACAAACTTAAGGCTCAGAGAGGTTAAGGAACTTGCTCTGGACACACAGCAGCACTTACTTAGGGAGATGGGAAATGAATCCTTGTGGAGCTGGACCCCATTCATCTTGGAGATCTTCTTTTTTTTTTTTTCTGTAGAAGTTGCAGGTGGCCTGCCCTGTTACTCAACCCGTACAGATTCCTCTTTTCTCAACAAACTTCAGAGAAGCCTCAAGGAAAGCCAGTGTCCTGCTATCTTGCTGTGTTCCTCATTTGCTACCAGTGAGTCTCATTTAAGGAACTGTTACCATTCGTGGTAACAGGCATGGAGCCAACTCTGAATGATGTTGCTGCTTGGAACTGGGTTCCGGGTTCACTTCTGGAGTTCTGCATTGGACGAAGTCACTGAGAAGTCTGGCTTCAACTGGGTCTTGCAGAGGGAGGGGGATGTTGGAGTGAGGGAGCCGAGGGAAAACGTGCCTGGAGGAAATTGGGTCAAGATGTTTGGTTTTAACACCTCTGGTTTTCTTCCAAATCAGAGAAGGAAAAGATTCTGACTTAAGGAATGATGGAAGTTTTAGGGTTTTCCATGAATGGGGCTCAGAGCTTGATGGAACCTAGATTTTTTGTGGCTTGGGTAAAGCTGTAGAGAGAAAAACAGTGCCTGGCGGTTAGGAGGGGCTCCGCCCTGGGCAGGTTGCTGAGCTTAGAAAACATGGACCAGTGATGTTTGCTGGCTCAGCCACAGGAAGTGCCCACTGGCCTTTGAGTTGTTCAGGGACCTGTGTGTATGTGTTGGCAGGGAGGTGGTATTTTTTAAGCTTAGAGACCTTCCCTGAGGTGACCAAACTGCTGGGTATTATACAGGGGCACTGCCTTCACACTGGAACCCTTTGGCACGTGAACAAGATAAGGAATTCATTCATTGAGTGAAAGCTGGAAGCCTACAGTATACAGGGCGCCACCCTTGAAGCTGGAGATACGGGAGTAAACCAGGTAACACAGTTTACCTTCTAGTTGAGGGCAGCAGACAGTAAAGAAAACTAAGCTGTGTATTGATTAAGATTTATCATCTTAAATGGGATGAGTAGGGAAGGTCTTACTAGGAGAGGACATTTGAGCAAACGCCCCTGGAAGAGGGAGCAAGTGTGTGGATTTCTGGGAGAAGAGCATTCCAGCCAGAAAGCAGAGGGCACAGCCAGTGCAAAGGCCCCGTGGCCTGCACATACTTGGAGTTCAGGAACAGCTGTGTGGCTGTGGGTGGGGCGTATTAGAGATGGGGGCAGGGAAGTGGGAGGGGCCCAGGGCAGGAGGAGCTTCGAGATCCTAACTTTTACTTCGTGTGCCAGGGGGAGACGTTGAGCAGAGGATTGATGTAACCTGATTTATTTATAAGGATTGCTCTCCTGCTTTGTTAAGAATGGATGTGGGGAATGCAGGTGCAGTGGGGGGCAAGGATGAAAGGAAGGAGGTGAGTAGAGAGATTATCGCGGTAACACAAGCGAGAGGTTATGCTGGCTTGGACCAGGGTAGTAGATATTGATGTGGTTTAAACAGTTGGATTTTGGCTGTATTTTGCAGGTAAAACCAATGGGATCTGGTGAGGGATTGAATGTATAAAGTTTGAGAGAGAGCTTGAAGATGGTTCCAAGGTTTTTGGCTTAAGCAACTGAAAGGAAGGAGCTGGTATTAAACGAGAAGGTGAGGATTGGAAGACGTGGGTTTTGGGAGAGTATCAAGAGTTTGCTTTGGCGTGTTATGTTTCAGATTCTTACATATATTCCAGCAATGATACTGGGTAGGCATTTGGAAAGATGATGCTTGAGTTCAGGGGAGAGGTTGGCTGCGGTTATGATTTTGAAGTCATTCTTGTGTGGATGGTCTGTACTGGATGAGATCACCCAAGGAGTATGGTGGGCGGAGAAGAGGGCCAGGGATGGGGCCCAGAGGCACCCCAAAGGGGGCGAGGGGAATACCAACCGCAAAGGAGAAGATTCAGCCACTGGGTGGGTGGGAGGGGAATCAGGAGACCAGAGCAATCTCACTCTGAGACGGCAGCTCAGGGTCACTGGGACACCGAGGCTCCCCAGGATTAGACAGCATTCAGGGGTCCTAAGCACACCCCAGACAGTTTCTGAGATAAGACTTGCAGCTTATAGGATGACTAAAATTTTCTTCTTCTTCTTTTTTTTTTGCACCCTTTCAGCACAAACACAGACGTCTTAGCATGGCTCAAATCATGTTTGCAGTTTGCTAATCCCCTGCCCCATCCCCCGGCCTCCCTGGCAGCCCATCCACAAATAGTTTGGGAAGGAGCATAGCCTCCCTGTTCACGTGGTGCCGAGGGCAGAATTTTTAAAATGATTAATTGTTAATCACACAAATAACATGTGAATTCAACCACATACCCACAGTGGGGAGGAGAGAGTTGGTTCTTGATTATCCTAGGTCTTTACCCGTAATTTGTGGCTCTCTGAAGGCTCACGATACACAAACAGACCAGCAAGTAGGACTGAAGTATTAAAACTTCCTGATGGTAGGGGAGTGATGACAGAAGACGTCTTCAAAGGCCCCTTAGAGAGGGTGATCGTGAATAGGAAGGTGAGAAACTGAATTAGACCGAAGCCTCCTTGGATGACCTCCCCAGCCCCTTGTGGACATATATCCTGACAATTCGTGGGTTTAGTTCTTTTGCATAAATTATAAGAGTGTATTGTTTCTTGACTTCTTTTTCGTGGCCACTCAACAATCCAGCTTGGAGGTATTGTCTTGTTAGCACAGATACGTCGTGGTTATTTATAAAAGCCATGTGATGTTCTGCAGTATGGATGTGGTGTATTTCATTTTTTATCTTGTGTTAATGGATGTTTAGGGTGTTTCTTAGTTTGTCTTCCCTTCTCTCCCCACCCTTTTTCGCTATTAAAAATACCACTGCAGTGTTCATTTTTGCACATGTGCCCAGGCTTGATGGGTAACATGAAAAGAGGACTTCCTAGGTGGTGGGGCTGAAGTCTTAGGGGTGGGGGAGGTTGAGCACCCCGCTGGCGTCAGTCTCCGTGACAGGGCCTTGGAGCATGTTGTGTCCTTAAATCTCTCCAACAGCCCCAGAAGGCAGGTCTTTTTTTCATGCCCTGCTCTAGGTGTGTGAAAACTGACATGTAGAAAAGTGAGACATCTTGTCCACGGTCATGCAGCAGGCCGTGGAAGAGGGGAGACCTGGGGCGGAGTCCCTGCCCACTGTGATGGGGCGGCAGGTGAGGAGGACTCTGAGGGTCCTTCCGGTCTGGGATGGACCCCCTGGGGGGGCTGCCCAGGACAGAGCTCATGGGAGGCTGGGCCCTGCCTTGATCAAGATGCTAGTCTTTTTTTAATTCAGTCAAGGGTTCCTTACTTTTCAAATATTAGAGGGCTTGAAGCTGTTTTTACTACCCGGTGCTTTCACTGACTAAGCAGAATAAGAAACATTTTTTTCTTTGAAAAAATATTAGTTCACCATATATAAAAGGCCACAAAATATACACAACAGAATCCCAAGTTTGTGTGAAAAAGATGAGTGTGTATAAAATAAAGGCTGGAAGAAGATTCATCAAAATGCTAATGAAAGTTACTGCCGGGTGAAGGGTTTATGGGAACGTGTAGTTGCTTTTTTGGGCTTTTTCCAATTAGCCCTTTTCCTCAGTTTCTTACAGATAACACGTATAAATATTGTCATTGGAGAAACACAAACATTTTTAAAAAGAGAAACATGAGTATTTCATTAAAAAGCAAAAGGAAGCTATGTGGAAGAGATTTCCACACCCCCATGTTCATTGCAGCATTATTTCCAATAACCAAGACATGGAAACAACCTCAGTTGGATGAATGGATAAAAGAGATGACACACACAGAGATTTCACCCCGGGTGGGGGCCACAGTGGGAGGAGCTGGAACTGGGGGGCTCTGTGCGGGAGGGGTCAATATGACATAAAGATGCAAGCAGAAGACTCTGGTTGTATTTATGTTGGGGGTGGATTTCTATTTGAAGATGTCCAGGGGAAGGGGAAGGTTTAACTTTAAAGGCACTCTTGGCAAAAACCCAGCTGGGGGACAAAGCTTGCTGACATAGTGAGCAGTCTATAGAATTTGATGGCAGAAGGCGTTGCTAAGTAAAAGGAGGCTGTGGAGACCAGTGAGGGCACCATGCTGGTGGCCCAAGAACTCTTCAGCTAGGTGGAAACAGCGTTTTCCTCTCTAATGCATTAAACAAAAAAAACGTGTTGTTGCTGTTGTCGAGGGGAGGCAATTAGGTTTATTTATTTAGTTAGTTTTGGATGAGGTACTTGGGACTGAACCCAGGACCTCCTGCGTGCTAAGCACGTGCTCTACCACTTGAGCTATACCCTCCCCCTTCTAGTGCATTTTTAATGCATTTTTTATACCTGGATGTTTTTATTTCTTTAAACCTTGTTCTCTTATTCCTATGTAAAATATTTTTTCCTTGTCTGTTTTTATTATCCATTAAAAATATGGTAATATACACATAATTTGACCATTTTCACCTTTTTTTAAAGGGTACAGTTCAGTGGCATTAGGTGCATTTACTTGGTTGTGTTGCCGTCATCACCAGCCAGCTCTAGAACTTACTCATCTTGCAAAAACTGAAACTCTGCACCTGTTACACAATGCCTCTCCACCCCCGCCTCTAGCCTCTGGCAACCACCCTTCTACTTTCTGTTTCTATGAATTTGATGACTCTAGGTACCTCATATAAGGAGAACCATATAGTGTTTGTCTTTTTGTGATGGGCTTATCTCACTTAGCATTCTAAAATATTTTTAATAGGCAAATAATTGTTAAAAGACAAAATCCAGTGGAGTAAATTTGGAAGTCTATTGATTTTACTAAACGATTCATGAATTAGGAAGCATCCCAAAACATAGTGGATAGAAAAGCACTCTGAGAATCTGGATTTAAAGGAAGGTTTTTATAGGCAGAGAAGGGATGAGAAAGGGAAAAAGGATGATTTGGAGCAAGGCCGCCTTCCTTTGGAGGGTGGGTCCTAGTCTGTCATGCAGATGACCTCACTAGTGTTGATCAGGAAATTCTAGACTCATTGGTTTAAAATTCCACTCCTGGGAGTGAGGCTGAAACTGCAGTTGGTTAGGTATTGTGTTTGGGTTTTTGGACACATCGGGCTTAGCACAAGTGACTCCATTTTATACCGACTTGTGGATTCATAGAAAAATACAGCTTGATCAGATCTGGCTGTTTTTTCTCACTTTGTGCCTGTCTGGAAAAGCAGTGGGACAAGTGGTTGGTGACATGAAAAAGATTGAACTTTAAAAAAATGACCATGGAGCAAACTGAGATCTTTGCAATTTTTTGAGGGTTTTTTTTTTCCCTGATTCTTCCTTAAAAAAGTCAGAAGATATGAGATCCCCCTTGCTTGTTAAGAGTGCCTGGGAGGGGGAAACGCGAAGAGTTCTTCAAATAACTTGAGGAAATGACAGCAGGTATGGTTCACACCATTTATAAAATCTTCAGCTCCCTCCTAGAGAGAAGATTCATGGGGTTTTATTCCCCCCTCAGCTGAGACAAGTCCGCCCAGCGCTCTGAACACAGGCTCTGTGACTGACACAGGGCAGCTCCCACTCCCTCGGCCCGGCCGCCAGAGCAGGGCTGGTCCTCAGCCGAGACTGCTGTCTGCTGCATCTCCAGAGAGGCCTGGGGAGTTAGCATGTCCAAGTGGGAGCCCGTGAAGGACTCTGCAGGAGGCTGGAGAGGTGTTTGAGATCGATGGGCACGTTGACTGTCTTTGGCTGCCTCATCTGTCATTGGATGTTTTGGGCTAACTGGGGGGCATATTTGATTTACGTGTAACACTCAGTCACTGAGTGGATGACAGCGGAAATGTGTGAGCCCCTATGAAGCTCAGGTTCGAAGCCTGTGACCTTCCCCCCGGGGCCATGGTAGAATTCTGCTATGATGCTTGAGTTAGGGGACAAAGATGATACTGACCATGTAGATATCTGTTCTCTGTTGTCCCTTATTCTCCTTATTCTGGTAACAGCACCTCAGTTTTATTTTGGGGAACCACAGGTGTGATGAGTGCATAGAAATGGAATGCTCTTACTGGGGCTCGTGCTGCCTCTGAACCCTAAGGGTGGACACGTGACCCAGGCTTGTCCTGACTGCCCCTGGCCAAAGTGATCCAGGCGCGGGCCTGTGGTCCAAGCTGGTCCAGTGAGATTCTCTTCTCTCTGGGACCTTGTGCTGTTTTTCTATTCGTCCCATCAGCGTCTGAGTTCCTGTTGCTCCACATCCTGGCCTGCGCCTGGTGTAGCCTTTGGACTTTTAGTCATTTAGGTGAGTGTGTAGTAGTTTCACATTATGTCTTTTATCTTTACCTTTTCAGTTTAAAAAAAATTCTACGTTTTATTATGAAAAATTATAAACATGCAGCAAAGTTGCAAGAATTTCATACTGTGCTTCCCTGTGCCTTCCCCTGGCGTCTGCCGTTAGCATGTTATTGTTCTTGCTTTATCACATATCCATTCTTCTAGCCATCCGTCGGTCGTATTTTGGGGGGAAGCATTTCAGAGTAAGCTGAGAACATCAGTACCCCTCACCCTAAACACTACAGCACAGTGTTGACACTTATTTTATCCTTTTGAGATTTAATTTATGTACCGTCTAGTGTGTATATTGGAAGAGTCATTTGTTGAGTTTTGACAAATGCCTACACCTGTGTGGCCCCAAACCCTATCAGGTTATAGAACGTGACCTTCACCCACGAGTCCCTTCCCCTGTTAGTCCCCACCCCCACCTGCCAGAAGCAGCCATTGCTCTGATTTTTTTTTTCTTTCCCTATTCTAGCATCACACTGTGGTTTCAGCGTGCATCTTCCTGATGACTAATGATGCTGGGCACCTTTTAATATGCTGTTTGGGTTTTCTCGCTTATAACATGTCTAAGGATGACTTTTAATTTTGAGGGGGGTTTGGTGAGGGGATACCGAGAGTGTATTCCTGTAACGATATGATTCCAAGGTGTCTGCTGTTAATTGAGGGTCAACTCTCTCATGCCCTGTAAGACTTCCCAACAAGGAAATGCTGGCTTGTTAAAAATCCACCCTGAAATTGGGTAGAGTAGTGAAAATTTTAAGCATGTTGCTCGAAGCCTTATCATCTAATCATTTCCAGTTATGTAACTTTCTTTACAGTGAGTGTCAGTCTTGCAAGAGGACTCAAAATCATTAGCAGATTTTGTAAAGGGATTTGACCAGCAGCTGCCAGAGGAAGTGTGACTCTGAGCCCCCCACGTGGGTGTCAGACTTGTCCTTGTCTTGAAAGGCGAGGGTGCTGGCGCAAGGCCTGATGTGCTCAGGGAAGTTGGCAGAAAAGGAGCTTTTAAAAAAATCATTTCCCTGGTCAGTGTCAGGGTTGGCTAATGTTGCCTTTCGGGGCTTCGGTCCTCGTCCCACCCTTCGTGGGCGAGGACTCTGGGTTTGCTGCAAGTCTGTGAGTGGCGGGTATTTCCTCCCCTCCCTGGGGCCCCATCTGTCGCATCCTGCAGCTGCATGCATGTGGCCTCGTCATGGAGAGCGGGCTGGGCCGTGGTGGGGGGGAGAAGTGAGGTCAAGCACATCCTCATTTGGTTTTTTGTTTCTTGTCAGATGTCATTTTGTGAAGGAGCTACTGGCTAGGGGCAGGTAGTCACCAAAATGTTGTCCAGAGAGCCTGTCCTCAGGGGCAGTCATGTCCCAAAGGCACCACTGGAAGGTGTATCGGTAAAAGTTTGGAGAGCAAAGAAACACCCTTGTGGAGGTAGTGGGGCATATAAGGAGGGGCTTTGTATGGAGGTGTTTGTGGGGTTAGAAGAGGGCGGAGCATGCCCAGGGGAGGCAAGGGGAGGGAGCAGAGACAGGAAACTGGAGAGAGATCTATAGCTGGAGTGGGCTGACTGGTGGATGTTACCGCTGACCACAGCCCGCCGCAGAGAGGCAGCAGGTGGAAATGCCCAGACCTTGCTCTCCTCCGACCTCTCGCCTCCTACCTCTCGCCTCCTACCTGTCTCTCCCATTGGCTGAACCCACTTGTTAACCAGTGGACAGGGGAGTCCTTGAGTGCAGTCCCTTCTCCGTCTGGTGCACAGAGCAGGCGGGAGAAGGGCTGGGTGCAGATCCTGACAGGCAAATAGAAAGTAATCAGCCCGGAACTGTTTCCAGACCTTTGTCCCATGTTAAAGTGCCAATATATTTGCTCTGGAGGAAGAAATTAAAAACCCCTTGTGGAGAATTTGGAAAGGAGTTTTGGTTTAAGAACGGAAGTGAGGTCAAATGCAAATACGGGCCTTGAACGTAGAGATTCTTCCTTTACTTGCCTTTGAGTCAGGAGACAGTGGGAGAGGGGTACTCCTGGGCCGTGGTACCAAGGGTCTGGGAGGAACAGAGGCACCCTGGAGAAATGGTGGGTCTCAGGTGGGGGGAGCCAGAATGAGGTCCTGGGGGTAGAGGGACCTGGGAAGTCCACTTGTTAAGGAAATATCACGTATCAAAAAGAGATGGAAAGAAAGGGAGGTCATGGCAGAGCCTAGGTTTTACTGAAGGAGAAGTCAACTCAAGAGTTGGAGAAGCATCCAGGTCTGAGGTAGAGAACCCCACCTCAAGGCTGGCTTGTGGAACAAGAAAGGAAATACAAGGGCCAAGGGCAGAAGTCTGTGGAATGGGCTGAGCTTAAGCCAGTTGCTGGTGGAAGGAGAAGTTAGTCCCTGGGATCTTGACTCCTGGTGATGCTTATTTATGGCCGTGGAAGAAAATAGTCCAGCGTGTAGACTCTGGCTCCGGAGTGCTGCGTTCTTCTGCCACTTACTAGCTCTGGGACCCTGGGCAGATTAATTAACCTCTCTGTGTCTCAGATATCTCATCTGGAGACGAGACCATTCTTAAACCAATCTCATAGGGTTGTATTGAGGTTCCAATGAATAAATGGACACAAACCTTAAAATAATGTCCAGCACAGAGTAACCAGGCAATCAGTGTGATCTATTAATATGATTGTCCTTTAAATAATATCACTGCTTGGCCCGCATAAGTGAAACCTGCATCCTCTGGAGGCTGGGCCGAGGCATTAGCATATTTTTAAAGGTTCCTGGGTATTTCTAGTCAGTAGCTAGAAACTGTAAACCATTGCTTTATGGTTTAACTGTCAGGTTCTCTGACCCTGTCCCAAAGGCTGCCTGTGAACTAGGGAGGACCGAGTGGAGCAGTTTTGGGGTTGGGGGCGGGAGGGAAGGGAGGAATGGTCCCTCCGGGGAAGAGAAAATGGGAGGGAAGCCATGATCCAAATTGATCCCTGAGAAAGCAGTGGGAGGTGAGCCAAGGAAATTGGCTTGAGTTAGCTTCTTCTTGGAGGCTGGCCGTTTGTCAGAGGCGGCTCACTAGTCATTTACACATTAGTATGAATAGTCCTTGGCCCTTCTAGTTGTGAATAGAGCACAGCTGGGGGACAGCATGGGGGTGTGGGCATCAGAAGGAAGAGTGCTGAGGGTAGGGAGGTTGAGGGAGAGGAAAACTTTTAAATGTTTTTTTTTTTTCCTCATCTTGAAAAGTTAGTGGTCAGGAGGATTTAGGGGTGGAGGTTCCCTGAAGCTTTGTGGAGATGAATTTTAGGAGGTGGTGTGTGTGTGGCCTGGGTAAGGGATGATGGTGACTCCACTTTTATGAAACATTTCTCCAGGGTGGGTTTCCCAGAGCACAGTGAGATGAGTATGTCTTTTCAGCTTTCATCATGGAGCTGTTTCCTGGCTGGCTTGGAGCATCACAGTGGGCAGTGGAATACAGTCAATAAGAACGCGGGGAACCTGACTTTGATCGGGGTTTGAGTCATGTTTGGTGCCTCTGGCCCATGGCAAGCTACTCGAACCTCTCACTGCATCCATTTCCTCATCTGTAAAATGGGCATAATAATATGGGACTCAAACAGAAATTTTGGAAGAATTAAATAAAGCAGTTAATATATGTAAATAAGGTAGAACTTCAGAGATTTTGTTTTGTCTTTATCTTTTTTTTCCCCCTACTGATTTCTTTTGGGAGCCTTTTGAAGGAGTCCAACAGATGACCCACTCTTGGACTGTGCCTTGGCCTATCTGTCCCTCCTTACCATCTCCCTGCATCCTGCAGGGCCCTCCCCCAGGAAGTCTGGCTGGTCATCCATCTCTCTCCTTCCTTGGGAAGGAAGTACCTAAGAGGCATCTGACATATACTGCTTTGAATTGGCTTTTTTGAAGCATATATGTAAAAACCGAGAGGTCCTTGAGGCCGGGACTGTATCTGTTTCTTCTGTGATTTTTAATATGGTCTCTTGTACCTGGGCAGTGATGTATGAAGCACTAAGATTCAAGGAATTTATACTTGAATTCACATCTTGGCTGGCTGACCTTAAACGAGTCACTCAGTCTAGGCCGGCCTTATTTTGGCATGTGTAAAATTAAGCTAATATTACTGAGAGCTGTAAGAGTTAAGAGGTAAATGTCTGTGAAACCACCTCTTCACTGTAAAGCAAAATTATAGAAGTTATAGAAACTCAGGGTATTGTTATCAATCCTTCTGTATTCCACCAGAATGCCTTAGCCAGTGCTGAGCACCCAATAGCTTCCCAATAAAATCTTCTGGGGCAGTCGATTGCTTTCCAAGGAGAGTTGCTGTAGCTTTAGTTTTGATTGGCCCATCATGATGTCCTGTCTCTCATCTTTTGGGGAAATTAGCCTCCTCTCCCCCTCACCCCCAACCCTGTAGTCCTGGTGGTGCTTGCCAGCCAAGGTAGGTTGCTAAATGAGCTGGGAGGAAGTTACCAATGGTCCCCTAAATTAGGGAGATTTCACCTGCAGAGAACAGCCAATCAGGAGGTGAGATGGCACTCCACTGACATTGTGTGAGCCCCTGAAACCAGTCATCAGTCATCCCTGAACTCTACCCAGTAACAGGAGCTTATAAGTCCACTCCCCTTTGCCCCCTCCCCATCCTTTTTGGCTTAAATTTGTGGATGACTGAGAGCCCTGGCTCTCCTTTCCTTCCATCCTGGAAGGCAGCAATGATTTCTCTTGTCCCACTAGCAACAGGGGAAGAGAAAGGGTGTTGCAGGTAAAAAGTCAAAACTGGCAGATTTTATTTTAAATGGGTATACATCTTCCTCTAATCAAATGCTATGCTGTCATTGAATGATGTAGAAGAATATTTAATAAGGCAAAATATCACCAAGGAACAGTGAACATGTGTGAGTTTTGCAGTTAGAAAACAGTCTTCAAAAGAAGTTTTGCATTCAAAAGAGTGCTTGTGAGTCAGGTCTGGGGGACCTCAGATTTCTTTCCTTCATTTTTCTTATTTGTCAGACACACATAGAGTGCTTGCTACGTGCCTGGCATTGTTCTAACTCTTTGAATCCTAACAGCGACTCCTGGAAGTAGTTTCTGCCGCTGTCCCCATTTTACAGGTGAGGAAACTGAGGCACAGGAGTAAAGTGACTTGTCCACCATCACACATTGGTGCCTGGATTAAAGCCTGACAGCCAGTCTCCCAGCTCATGCTCTGAATGATCCCACCATGCTGCCTCTCACAGGCGTTACTGAACAATTACTGTCTGAAAGGAGAGAAATTTGGGGGGAAAAAAACCCTCTACCTCCTAACCTGCATTCAGTCGTTCTTTTTTTTTTTTTTCCCCTCAAGGATATAACCAGTTCAGGGAGAGAAAGAAATAGAAGGAAAAGAGAGAAAGGAAAGAAAATTCAGAGGCAGGAGGGAGAGGGTGGGAGGAAGGGGAAAAGAAAGGTAAGAGGTGTCTAAGAATGTGTGGGGTTGGGAGGCTGAGGGTAAGATGGAGTCCGCTGTCTGTGTCACACCTGATTTTGGGCGTCAGTGAGTAACTCCTGTTAGGGCGGCTAGTTGTCATCTTAATGAGCTGGCTAAGCACCATTCCTCGTGCTTTGTTTTTACAATATATTTAAACAATTGAGACAGAATTCACGTAGCATAGAATTCAGTCTTTTAAAGTATACCCTTCAGTGAATGTTCACTATTTAATTCTAGAACATTTCTGTCACCCCAAAAAGAGCCCTGTCCCCATTAACGGTGACACCCCCCTCTCCACAGCAACCATTAATCTACTGTCTGTCTTTTCTGGATTTGCCTGTTCCAGGCATTTCACATAAATGGAATGATACACCATGTGGCCTTTTGTGTTTGGGGTGTTTCACATAGCGCAATGTCTTCAAGGTTCATCCTTGTTGTCTCATGCGTCTTCATTCCCTTTTTTTTTTTTTTTTTTAAGAGAATGGTCTTTTTTGCAAGGGGTGGTAATTAAGTATTTTATTTATTTATTTGAAGGTACTGGGGATTGAACCCAAGACCTCACGCATGCTAAGCACACACTACTCCTGAGCTATACCCTCCCTTCCCGGGACTTCATTCCTTTTTATGGCTAGTCATATTCCATTGTGTGGATAGAGCCCATCTAATTTATCCATTCATCTGTTAACAGACATTTGGGTGATTTTTGATTTTTGGCTGTTATGAATAATGCTGCTTTGAATGTTTGTGTACAATTTTTGTGTGGCTATTTTTTCTTTCTCTTGGGTGTGCATACTCAGGAGTGGAACTGTGGGGTCACATAGTGCTTCACTTTTTGAGGAATTGCCAACTTGTTCCTAGCTATTTAACCTCTAATCCTTAAATGCCATCTATGGAAGGTTGTAAACCTGCAACTTGGTGCTTCATTTTTTGGCTGTAGTATCCTGAATTTGATGAGATGGGAGATGGTATGCCCTTAAAAATGGCCCCTCTTCTCTTGAAACTGACATGCCATGTGCCAACCTTCTGCAGCAGGGGGTTGGCTTGTGGGTTCATCTAGACCACCTGAGGGAGGACCCCCAGCCCTGATGGTCGTTCTTAACCAGCAGTAACGGATCATCAGAGGGATGAGAGAGCCCAGGTCAACCCAAACCAACAAAGCCACTCCCACGGAAGTCAGCCCCGACACCAAAATGCAACCAAGAAATTAAAAAAACAAAAACAAGAACAACCCTAACTCTCTCTTTCCCAAGCTGCTCAGTCAAAAATGCCTGTTCTTGGCAATAATTAAGGTTTGCATGAGCTTTCAGGTCTACCAGATGTTCTCACGTGTAATGCATGGTGGGTCCTCAGCAGGACCGTGAGCTTGGGGGAGCAGTTACTTCTCCCATCATCCTGGTTTTATAGCCAAGGGCACAGCAGGCTCGGAATTTGTGATTTGCTCCAGGTTAGGAAGTGGCCGTTAGTCAAGGACAGACTTAGCTTTCAGACGTTTTGACTGAGTTCTGTGCTCTTTTATTACAAGATCTTGGCAATGTTCATGCTCGTTTTAAAATCAAGATAAAGATACTCTAATTTTTTTTTAAAGGATCACGTTAGAGAGTTCAAGCTTGGTTTTGGGAAGCTTTGGTAAAATTGTGGCTGGATCTTTGGCACAAGAGGGAGGGGTAGCCCTGTGCCCCTGCCGACCCCATCCCGTGTGCACACACACAGTTACCCAGCATATTTTTACAAGTTTATTTTCTGTGTTTATGTGTGAGGTTTCTTACTTTGCTTGGCTGGTCTCAGCGTCTCTCTTTGAGCTGTAAGAGGAAATAGAAGGATGTCCCTGTTCTTTTAAGTAGCTAGTAAATTCCGAACTGGTAGATAGGTTCAGCTGGGATCAAACACCATTTACAGAAACTTTCAGGATGTTTCCTTTTGTCTGAGTGTTTAAAAAAAAACAAAACAAAACCGAATTGAGGTTGTCTGGGAGGTTTTGCAAGTTTCAGAGACACAGTTGTATATTTAAACTAAACTGTGATTAAACACAGGGACACATACATGCCTCCTCCCACCCCGACCCCCAAAAAACCCCAAACCCCACTGCTGTGGCTTTGCCTAGAAGTGTGAAAACAACTATTTATTCATAAGCCAAAAACCAGGCGTAAAGTGGATCTTGCCCAAGTATGATGAACACAGTATTTTCAAATGTTTTAAAGCGAATTAGGTAGGTACGAAAAAGTATTTTGCCATTGACATGTTAACGAAAAATGTAAACTGAGTGACTAAACATTTGAAGAAGGCTTTTTGGTTTCCTCCTTGCTTATCGAAATTCTTAACTTAATAGGTAAATCTCAAGTTAGCACACCCAGAGGAGCACGGATTCTGAAATAGTAGGTCCTAATGTAAGAGATTTTTACTGTCTCACTGCCGGAAAGGAGTGACCTTTAAGGTGTTACCCATTGACTGTGGTGTAGCCTGTTACCTACCGAGGTGGTCAGTTTCCAGCCATGGTGCATTAAAGCTGAGCGGGGCCTCAGACCCAACCGGAGGGCCTGGGAACCTGCATTTCTGGTCTGTGACCACCACTTTGAGTAGCAGGTCTCCGGGGAATTCACCTTCTGTTTCTTGAGAGGGTTTTGCTTTGTAAAGAAAGGTATGAAGCTCAGTCCCTATGTGGAAGGCTTGGCCAGGACCCGTTCCCGGGGCATCTTTTCTTGGGTTGACCTGGGGTGGGCTGAGTGGACACACCATTCCATTTCTTTTTTAAAAATCTATATTATTACCTTTATTATTTTTTTTATTAAAGTATAATTGATTTACAATGTTGTGTTAGTTTTTGGTGTACAGCATAGTGATTCAGGTAAATATATATATGTATTCTTTTTCATGTTCTTTTTTCATTATAGGCCATTACAAGGCATTGAATATAGTTCCCTGTGCTGTACAGTAGGACCCAGTTGTTTATTGTGTATACAGTAATCCCAGATACAAACTACTTCCTCCCCCAGTGCCAGTCTCTGATTAGGGGTTTGGTTTCCAGGGGATTCTGGTCAGGAGGCGGGCAGCAGCTATTGTTCTGGCCAGTGGTGTCTGTCATAGAATTCTCTTTGAGCACAGAAGCTGTAGTTTTTGTTAGAAGTTCGATGTGCATAGATAGTGATTTACACAGTCATTACCCAGACCCTTTTTTATCCGGTACCAGGGGTCCTGCAGACATGAGCCGCTGTGGGCTGATGTCACAACTTTGCATGGGATTTACTCTGGCCTGATTGACCTAAACCCGTACGGTGAGCCCGGGGTCTGCTGTGCTCTGACCAGAGTCACTCTCTTTCACTAGGAGGTGTTCCCCTGGGCCCAGCACTGCCCATTAGCGGCAGAAGCCCCTCTGTCCTCCTGGGCACCTTTCGGCGAGCACTTTGGCAGCTGTGGTCAGGACGCACGCCTGGCTCTGTTTTAGGGGCAGCGAGGAGTGTCGGTGGGCCCAGCAGCGGGTTCCTGAGCTACACACAGGACCCCAGCTGGAACCGGTCGCCAGCCCCCCCCTCCCCCGCCCCAGCCTTTGGACTCCTTGTGATCACATCCCGGTGGGCCACTGGCCGACCAGTCTGAGGGCCCCGCCTGCTTCCTCTGAGCTGCGGGAGTGTGAGGGCGAGCACCTGACCAGGGCCCAACCATTCTTGGTCCTGGGCCAGGTCGGAGTAGGGCCGGGGCTGGGCCCCGAGCCCCTCCCATAGGCTCCTGTTTCCCCCACACTCACCAGCTTGAGCTGCAAAGCCCCTTTGCCCGTGGAGCCCCCGACACACTGTATGCGTCTGCTCAGGCTGCCAGAACAAAGTTCCCCAGACCGCGGGTGCCTAAACAAGGGGCATTTATTTCCTCATGGCTCTAGAGGCCCAAAGCTCAAGGTCAAACTGTGGGCAGAGTTGGCGTCTTCTGAGGCCTCTCTGCTTGGCGTGTAGACGGCCGTCTCCTCCCTGTGCCTTCACCTGGTCTCCCCTCCTGTGTGTCCAGATCTCCTCTTCTTAGGACACCAGCCCTATTGGATTAGGGTTCACTCTAATGACTTCATTTTAACGGAATCACCCTTTAAAAGGGGTGATTTAAAAGACCCTGTCTCCAGGGGGCAGTCATACCCAGAAGTCCTGGGGGTTAGGACTTCAACATATGGGTTTGGGAGTGTGTGACACAATGCAGCTCCTGTTACACACTCTGTTACTCTTGTCTGAACCCCCATGAGTTCCGCCTGTGCCTACGTACAAAACCATCCAGCTTGATCAAGGGTGCATGGAATTAAAAAATTGTGTAAGTTCAGAACCTACTGAGGACATCTGAGAATCTTTCTATGAGAATTATGATGGGTTTTAGTGCTCTGATTTTATGATGTTCTCTGTCTTTAAACCTTTAAAATATGTGGTTAGTTACATAGACTTACTATATAGTCTGTTTTACTGACTGTATTTTGTGTGTTTCTTCAGATAACTTGAAAGGTTTACAGTCAGCTTTTAGTTCTAATCGTTATCTTTGTGACTACTGCTGACTTTGTAAATACTCCATCCCTGTTTCTTCAGACATACTTACTGACTCTGCTATGAGCTGTGGCAAAGTTGTTCTTAAGAGTGGTAATCTCAACAAAAATAGCTAACACTTATTACACTTAATTTTTAAAATATTAAAAATTTTAACCCTCTCCACAACCCTGCATTGTAAGATGACTATTATACATTAAAAAATTAAAAAAAATTTTTTTAATGGAGGTACTGGGGATTGAACCTAGGACCTCATGCATGCTAAGCATGCACTCTACCAGTGAGCTGTACCCACCCCTCTATATATGTTTGAAAGATGAGGCATTCAGAGAGCAGTTGCCCAAGGCCACTCGAGTTAGGATCTGGCAGATCTGGGGTCTGGCCTGGAGTCTGTGTGGCTCCCATCCTGTCAGGCCTGCATGTTTGGGGTAATTGCTTTCATTGCTCCCTCCCTCCCTTTTATTTTTTTGGAGCTCGCTTTCTGGAGGGGAGCGTTCAGAGCTGCAGCTCTTAGGGCTTGGCTCTGCCCTGGGGTACCTGCAGGGGCTGTTCAGTGCTGCCAAGCACTCATTTGAACAGTGGCACTAATGTCCCCTCTATGTGGCCTGTGAGCAGCCTCCCAAGGCAGGGCCAGGGTCCTGGGGCCACCTCCCAGGGTCTCCAGAAGCAGCCTTAACGTGGCTCTCAGAGGGGCCCAGCTGGGTGCAGGCTGGGATGGGGCCAGCCTGGCAGCTGGCAGTAATGATGGAGACCCCTGTGTGTGTGTCCCCTGCATGGGGCACCCAGTGAGGTGCACTGGGATGGTGGCCAGCGTGGGGCTTCATCTTAGGCACTGGGTTCACAAACACACACAGTGCACACAACCACATGTATACACATATGCACAGACACGTGTAGACACACACGACACACACATACACGAATATGTACGCATTTTGTGCGTGTCTGGTTTCTGTCACTTAATGTAATTTTTTATTGATGTATAGTTGATTTACAGCGTTGAGTTAGTTTCTGGTGTGCAGCATATTTGTTTACATTAGAGGTTATTACAAGCTATTGAATATGGTTTCCTGTGCTCTACAGTAGGTCCTTGTTGTTTATGCACATACACATATTTTAATTGAAATGTAGTCAGTTTACAATGTTATGTCAATTTCTGGTGTGCAGCATAATGTTTCAGCCATACATGTATGTACATATATTCCTTTTCATATTCTTTTTCATTGTAGGTTACTACAAGATATCAAATATAATTCCCTGTGCTCTATCTAGTTATTTATCTATTTCATATATAGTAGTTAGTATCTGCATATCTCAAACTCCCAATTTATCCCTTCCCACCACTTTTCCCCCTGATAACCATAAATTTGTTTTTATGTCTGTGAGTCTTGTTTCTGTTTTGTAAGTAAGTTCATTTGTGTCTTTTTTTTTTTTTTAAATTCTACCTATAAATGCATATATGCATTTTCAGAGAGGGTTTTGACAGGGAATCGGTCTTATGCACTGGGGCTGGTTAAGTGGTCATCTCCACTCCTGATGCTGGAGCTTGATGCCCACAGGGCAGGCGGAGTCAGGAGGGAAGATCATGAGCTGGAACCTCAAGAGGATGAACTTGACCTTGGTGGTGTGGGCGTCCTGCAAACCACGCACACATCTGGCCTGGGAGTGGAGAAGCTGGCGGAGGCTGGGTGGCTGGGGGTTTGGAGCAGTTGCAGCCGATGGAGGATCTGGGCGATCCTGGGGTGGGGGTGTGGTTGGGTTTGAGCAGCTGTGGCCAGGCTGCTGCTTCACGCCCGTGGGGCGGGTCAGCAGTCGGCAGGAAGGCGTGTGAACTACCAGGTGACTGCCACTTCCCTTTTGCCCTCTGACCTCCCGAGACTCTTCCTATGGTCCACTTGAACCAGAACGTACAAGAACATGTGTTCTGGGAGCTGAAGTTCAGTCTAGTCAAGGTGACACATTAAAATCCATCACACCACCTGAAGGTTGGGTGAGCGGATGGGAAGACAGCAGGTTCGGGAGTCAGAACGATCTCAGTTTGGGGGAGTTATCTGATTGGTGCCTCTTCCACGAAGGGGGAAATAAGAACCCTAAACCCCTCTTTGTAGAGGATTCATTGCAAGGATTAAATCAAATCCAGAATGTCGAGTGTTTTACTTTGCTCCTGGACTGACAGTAAGAAATCTCAGACCTTTCACTATTCTTGACACTATTCAGGAACATAATACCTCCATATAATTCAGTTTCACTCTGTCCCCTCCATAAATGGCTGCATAATTCCCTGCATTAAGTTCATTCCTAGGAAGCTGATATTTCTTCTTGTTATTGTGAATGAAATTTAATTAAGGCTTTAAACTGGTTATTGATGATATATTGTTCCAGAAGGATGTTGATAAATAATCAGGTTCTGTCTTTAATGGGAATTTCCTTATAACTCTGATACTGGCTGTTGGTTTTAGATAGCATGTGTATATTCTACTTAGCATTTTAATATCCTTTTTATGTGTGTTTTCCTGTGTTCTCATGGAGAGTATAAGATTAGGCTGGTCCTAATACCAAGAAGAGGTATTTTTGAAGCCACAAATGGGTGTGGATTTTTATCAAATGGTGCCTTGTCAACATCTCTCAAGATGATTATATATATTTTTAATTTTGGAAATATTGTTATTATTAATGATATTAATAGATTTTCTAGCGGGACAGTGTTGAAATCAGAGGCAACTTGGAAGAGAGTCTGGGAACCTGGATTCTAGTTTTAGTTTGGTTCTTGGTTGCAAATTTGACCTCGGACCAGCTGGCACCCTTCCTTATTCCTTTTAAAGATATTCTATGTTCACATCCATCACATGGGCAGATCTCTCTTTTCCTTCCCTTTCTTACTGGTGAGTTGGAAAGATAACAATGGATCAGTAGTTCCTTCCTTTCCATTTGCTTGAATGCTTTAAATGCTTTCTCATTTGAACCATGAAAAAAGCGTAAAATGAGAGGGTACCATAACCTCTTTATTGGACCATCATCAACCAGGAATTCATGTGTTCATTCACTCATTCCTCCAACAAATATTTATGGAGCAACTGCAACATGCTAGGAGTTGTTCCAGACGCTGGGAATACAGCTGTCAACAAAGTAGACCAACTTCCTACGCCGTGAAGCTAAGTTCCCAGTAAACACACACTTTCCATACATGTGTCAGCTAAGTGATAAATATTATGAATATGATTAACATAAAGCAAGGGGAGGGAGTGGATAGTGAGGCAAGTAGGGGAAGGTTTACTTTAAGTGGGGTGGTCAGGGAAGACCTTTCTGCGGTGACACTTGAGCAGAGAACAAAATGAAGACGGAGTGAGGTGAGCCACGTGGAGATCTGGGAGAGGTGGTATGTGCAAAGGCCCTGTGGAAGGGCAGCGGTGCCCATGGAGCCTGAGTTGGCTGAGCTGGCAGGAGGAGAGGGAGAGGACTGGAGGACTGAGAGGTCAAGGAAGGTCAGATGATGCAGGACTTTGTGGGCCATCATCGCCGCTCTATTTTTTAAGTGTGAAGGGAAGCCACTGAGGGGTGTATGAGCTGTGAGTGACACAGGTGGGTCGCTCTGTCCTAATGGGTCACTCTGGCTGCCCATGGAGGCTGAGTTAAAGTGGGCTGTGGCCTGAGGGAGGGTGGCCCAGCCTGGGACGATACTGTGGAGGTGGTAGTAAGTGTTGGATTTGGGGTCCGTGTCAGAGGAGGCACTGACAGAGTTTGCTGATGGATTGCAAGCCTCGTCTTAGACACAGCTCCTTGGCTTTTCCTGTGAGAAGGAAATGTGTCAAGCCCCCCTTCTCTAGTCCGGAGAAATCTGGCCTGCATTTTCCACTGCACCATTGTGCTGAGTCGGAAGAAACTCTGAGGACCACCCCCAGCAACTCTCCCAACCTCTGGCTGGACTGAGAGACGAAACTAACCAAGGGGTTTGGCTGTCCCCAGGAGAAATTCTGTTCTGAGGACGAGCCCAGAAACACACAATGCAGTTTGATTGGATCCACGGAGGAAGCCCCAGCCTCCCATGGGTCGTTGGATGTTCGTTTGGAAAGAAAGATGAGTAAGTTGGCCCCACGCCCCCCTGAGTTACAGCTGGCGTTAGTCACAGCCACGGGTGACATCGTGATTAACTCATAAAAGACAGGCCGCATTTGGGAGGCGTTTGCTGTAATTCGGGGCGTCTGGTCCTCTTGCAGACATCCCTTTGTGCTGGGCCGGCTGCACCCGCCCCGAGCTCCCGTGGGGCCAAGTTGCTAATTGATGTCCTTGCTCTTGAGACTCTCTCCCACCCCCAGCTCTGAACGGGGAAAAGCCTCATCTCTCCTTAAATGTTACAGCTTCAGGTCTTCCCTCTTGGTTTTCTGCTAGTGTTCCTTCCTTTGATCTGCTGCTGGAAATTTATTTCCTTCCTGGAGCTGAGGCATCCAGCTCTGAGCAATGCAGACCCCCCCACCCCTCACCACCACCTCCACCGACCCTGGCTTGGCAGGCAGGCGCCCCCCCCACCCCATCCCCACCCCACCCTTAGTTCTAAGCCTGCATCTTGTGTGCTGAGGGGCACAGAGCTCGGAAGGCGGGACCAGAGCTATGGGTGGACAGGAAAGAAATGGCATCGTGCCTGTACTGCCGGACCTTTTCCCTCCACACAGAGATGGGAAAACACACATGAAAAATAATAGTAAAAGGTGAAGTCAGAAATGTAAACAGACGTAAACCAGCAGAGCGACATGGGGCCATCATAGCTGCTCCTCCGCCTTTATTGGCTTAGGAGAAATCTGTCTGGCTCGCCCAGTCCCTGGCCTTCATGGTGGAGAACCAGTCTGAGCAGTGGGCAGAGGGACAGAGTTGGAGCATCCTGGAAGGCTAGTTTCAGGAAGAAGAGAGAAAGGACTGATCTTGAAGATGAATGTATGAGTATCTGTCTGTCTCTCTTTCTTTTGGAAAAGGATGTCTGCAGGGTGGAAAGACCCAAGCCACAGGGGTGTGGGAGGAACTTCAAGTCCACTGGAGCAAGGACAAAGGAGATTTGGACTTTGGCTGCTGCCTGTGACTCAGATTGAAAGGGAAGATAAGATTTTAAGTTTTGTTATGTATTGTGAATGAGGCCCTTCTCCCTCTTTTAAAAGAGACTTTAGTTTAAGGTCATATTGCTTTTAAAACAGTTTTTGGTTGCCTGAGTGATGTTTCTTCGAATGTGATGCCGTAGGGAGGCTGAGTCATGGCTGTGGAGACAAAGACCAATGATGAGTGACAGTCATCTGCGTGTGCATGTGAACGTGTTCACGTGTGTCGGGTGGGTGGGGTTGAAGATCAGGAGTTCAGAACAGCTGGGTTAGATGGTAACTTTTAACCTTCTGAGGAGCTACAGGAGTATTTTCGGAAGCTGGGGCACAGTTTACATTCCTATCTGTACCAGGGTCTTTCCATTTTTGCCAACACTTGTTATTATCTGTCTTTTTGATTACAGCTCTTCTGGTGGGTGTGAAAGGGCATTTCATTGTGGTTTTGATTTGCATTTCCCTAAAGGCTAATGATGTTGAACATCTTTTCAAGTGCTTATTGGCTGTTCTTATATCTTTGTTGAAGAAGGGTCTTGTCAGAGCCTTTGCCTTTTTTTTTTCTTGTATTGATTTAAATAACAAGTGTCTTTTTATTATTGAGCTAGAAGTGTTCATATACTCCAGAGAAAAGTCCTTCATTAGATATGCCATTTGCAGAAATTTTCTTCCACTCTGAGATGTCTTTTTTACTTTCTTGTGTTCTTTGAATCACAGGAGTTTTTAATTTTGATAATGTCTATTTTTTTTCCTTT
This sequence comes from Camelus bactrianus, assembly GCF_048773025.1. Taxonomy (NCBI): domain Eukaryota; kingdom Metazoa; phylum Chordata; class Mammalia; order Artiodactyla; family Camelidae; genus Camelus; species Camelus bactrianus. Next base: position 5,910,339 of record NC_133554.1, read on the forward strand.
GTCCCTTGTGCTTTCGTTGTTTGAGAACCTGTTGACTAACCCAAGGCCGTGAAGATTTACACTCTGTTTTCTTCTAAGAGTTTGAGTCGTAGCTCTTACATTTAGAACTTAGATCTCTTTTGAGTTAATTTTTGTAAAGGGTGAGAGAAAGGCGGAAGCTTCATTCTTTCGTGGGTGGCTGTCTTGTCCCAGCACTGTTTGTTGGAAAGACTGTCCTATCTCCATTTTACAGTCTTGGCACCTTTATCATCGAGGCATCTTTTAACTACGTTATGAATTTAAGTGATCGGGCGAAGAAACATCTCCAGTCTGTCTGCGGACCCACAGGGAGAAATCAAATCAATCAAGGAACATTTACATTAAAAGATGCCTTGGTTGGAATTTTAAACAAGATTCCAATGAAAACTTTCCCTGAAAGTGAAAATAGGCAGCAAACAATGGTGTTGAATAACTGTAAGTAATGAAACGCAGTTTTATATTCTGGCCCAGTTAAGGGTGAGTGGGAGAGGCCCTTGGCCTTGGCTTGCTCTGGAATTCGATGGACTGTGGACTGAAAATCAGAGCCGACTGCATCAAGTGTGGGTCTGTGAGCACGAGGAACCCCTCCATGGCCCTTTAGCTACAGGAGGTCAACGCAAGGACAGCCGGGCAGAGGGAGCAGTCTGGGGGACTCTGCACAAGTCGGCTTCTTGGCCTTGATTTAGGAAGAGGATTAGGGAATTATTTCCTCTAGAAGCCTCCACCGCAGACTGGAATTCCTGGAGGGCTGAGGCCTCTGCCTCCCACGTGTGGGCTGGGCCGAGGAGCTGCCCCAGAACGGCAGGCGTGGGCCAGGGGGATGCACGCCTGGCCTCGGGTGGGACTCGGGGCCCCAGCCGGGGCAGGGCTGTGTGCTGGGCTCCCAGGCCTGGCCCGGCTCCCCCGCCGGCTCTGCAGTTCCCGGGAGTCCGCCCAAGCTGAACGCCCCAGAGCAGAGAATTAGCTAAGCCCCAGATGTTTAGAACCCTGACTCAGGGTTTGTGTGTGCTCTCTCCAGAGCTTATGTGGCCCCAGAGGTGGTCCTGGAATCGCTCAGATCTTTGTGTGGTTCTCGTGTTTCGTCTGCGCTTCCGAGGAGAGACTTGGGGTTCCAGGATTTGCTCAGAGCTTTCTCCCCTGGTCCTCTCAGCCTGGTGGGAACTTGCCCAGTCCCAGGGCCTTCAGGGGATGGAGACGGAGGCTCACATCTTGGAGGGAAATCCGGTCAGAGCTCAGGACTTAGGGGAGTTCTCTGTCCAGGTCCAGTGTTTCCTGGGTTGAGGTTAGTGTCTTTAAAATCCAAGTACTTTGCAGGGGAGGGTATAACTCAGTGGTAGAGTGCATGGTTAGCGTGCACAAGGGCCTGGGTTCAGTCCCCAGTGCCTCCATTAAAACCAATCAACCAATCAGTCAATCAAAGTTCTCAAGCAAGAATTGGTTCCTCCAGCCCTGAGCCTACCCCTCTGTGAGCTTATAGCTGAAATGCTTTTGCGGCAGCTGGGTGGAGCTGTTGATGACGAAGATTCTGCAACAAGGAAAAAGTGAACGTTCCATGTAGTGCCTCAAGCCCAGGTCTCTTCCAGACCATGGGGCCAGGAGCAGAAGCCCCCCCGCCAGCCCCCAGCAGCTCCCAACTGAGGGCCATGTGGTGACCCCGCCTGGGAAACCAGCAGTTTCCCTTGTAAGTCATAAGTCAGAGCTGGGTCCAAGGAGGGGCTGACGAGGGGGACACTGCTGCCTTCTCCCAGGGGCGCCCCGCGTCGCGGCTTATTAGTCAACCCCAGCATTCAGAGCGAAGAGATACTCACAGTCACAGAATGTTGCATCATCTCAAGTGCAGGGGTGGCAGGTTCAGCTATCAGGCGCCAGGTAGACCCCACTAAGCTCCCAGGATTTATGTGCCATTGGGAACAGGCAGCCTCGGCCCGTCCTGGGGACCATCTGCCCAGCCGGAAATTTGAAATTGCCCCGTTTTGTAATGTTGGTAATTGATTCAAACTAAAAACAACAGCCAGCAACAGTGGGCCAACCAGAACTTACCAACGGCCTGGTTGCAACCCTCTCCCTGCCTAGGACGCTTGCTTCTAGGGACAGGGTGGCTTGCCCAAGGTCACCGGCTTGGTCGTCAGCCTGTGCTCACCTGGGTCTGGACACCCAGGCTCGGGTGCTGTGTCTGGCCGTCCACGTGAGCGGAGGGGACGGAGGAGACCCAACGTGGTTGAGGTAGACGACCCGGCTCAGGAAGGGGCAGGGTTTGGAGTTGAACCCAGAACTGGCTGGCTCTGTCTGCTCCGCTGTCACTGGAACAGGAATCGGGGTCTGAGGGTCCTGGTCACATTCTCTTCCCACAGCTCCACCCTGAGATTGGCTCCTCAGCCTCCAAATACAGCTGTCGTTTGACCGCAACAGCTTCCCGGAATTCTGTGGACTTTTCACGAACCAGAGGAGATCTAGAGGGCGTGTGTGTGTGCAGACATGTGAATTCTCTCTACCCCACACCCATTTACTGTTCCGCGGGTTTCCTCCCTGAGAACTCCAAGGAGCTCCCTGGAAGAGAGAGAGTTTGAGAGTCAGAAGAGGAAGGAAATACAGGCAGACCTCATTTTTTGGTGCTTTGCAGATACTGCATTCTTTTTTACAAGTTGAAGGTTTGTGGCAACCTTGCATTGTCAGAGGATGATTAACATTTTTTTAGCAATAAAGCATTTGAACATTAAGGTATGGGATGTACATTGTTTCTTAGACATAATACTCTTTATTGCACACTTAACAGACTGCAGTGTCATGTAAACATATCTTTTAGACACACTGGGAGACCACAAAAAACTGTCGTGACTCGCTTTATCGTGGGAGTCTGGAACCGAATCCAGAGCGTCTCTGAGGTCGGCCTGTGTGTTTCTTGGTCTGAGAAGCAGCTCCCCTTTGCAGGGAAGGCCCGTTTAACCTGGGCCCTTCCTCACTGGGCACGGACTCTGGGTCGGTCACTACTGGTGAGTTGGTGTCTGGGGAATCGGAGTCATGTCACCAGGCTCAGTGCCTGCTGTGGGTCCCCTGCAGCTGCCGGGGCTGCTCTGAGATGGAGAGCCAGGTGTTGCGGGAGTCCTGGCCCCCGACTGGCAGCACCCACGGTGGGCAGAGCCTGAGGGCTCACCGGGTCCACCTTGTCCAGGTCCTTCGGCCCCCATGATGGGAATCGGGGTAGAGTGTTAGGGGTGGAAGCGGGGTATGAGTGGGCAGGAAACATTAGTAAATAAAGCAGACGAGGTTGTAAAAGGTTTACTAGCTCAGTATTTTCTGGATGTTTTCTAGTCCTTTAGGGCTGATCTAGAGGAAAGCTAACTTGTCCACTGACTCCCACCGTCAGCTGACCCCCCTACACGGCCTCGCTCCCAGCTCCACCCTGACCCCACCCCATCGCCCTGTCACCATTCACCTCCCTCCTTCATCCTCCTGGGAGAGAAAGAACAATCTCCTTTGTTTCCCCTCTTTTAATCGTATTACATATGCAATTGTGAAAACTGTCTTTTCTTCTTTAAACTTAATACATGTTGAATATCTTTCTATGTCAGTAGATGTATCTAAGGCATTATTTTTAGTGTTTGCTGTTCATTGTTTGGATGAACTATTTATTATTTACAATCCCCTAGTGATGGGCACTGAGTTTGTGTCTTCTTCTTCTTTTTTTTTTTTTTGCTATTATTAAAATCACTGAAGCCAACATTCCTTGAGACGGGACTTTTCCTAGAAAGAAGGATGCTCTGTATTTCCGTCGTGTACCTCTATGGTGTACATTTTGACCCGTGCTGTCATTGCTCTTCAGAAAGGTGGTACCAGTTTCCAGCCCTCGCTGCCCCATTGGCTGGCCACGACTGTCATTTGCAGGCCTAAAGGAGAAAATGTGAAAGAAAAATGTGCAGCGGTGTAGTCTGCCAACACCCTTGTGGGTCACCGTGCCTGAGACACCTCCTCCCTCTCCAACACTGATCCCTCCTCAATGCCTTGTTCCTGCCCGTCCCTTCTGGGCCCAGTTAGCACCTTGCTAACTGGGGTGGGGGTACTAGTGGGCAGAGAGGGCTGAACTTGAGGGCCTTGTCTCGAATCTTGGCTGTGTATTTAACTACCTAAGGAAAATCTCTTGTCTCCGTGGTGACTTTGTTTTCTGATCTTGAAATGGGAACACTGATACTTGCCTTACAGAGTTATATACTTGACACACAGTGGGTGACGAGTAAATAATTCACTTCTTTATTTTCAGGTCTGCCTCAGTTATTCCAACACACATAGCTGCTCTTCCATCCCCTTGCCCCCCAGCACATCACTTGTAATCCTCATCTGTCACTTAATCCACCACGGGATATCTTTATACTTGCAGACTTAAGATATGAGTGATTTGTGTCTTTGAGTGCATTGTAGTGACCCAGGCTCTTAAGTGGGTTGTTCCTTGGTCCTGAGACACCTGGAAGGTTGGCTGAATGCATGCCAGGTTCACTGGTGACTCTTTCTGTCAAACGAAAGGAAGATCTTAATGATATCTGTTGCCTTCTGCACATGTGGTCTGGATGAGAGGGGGACCCGGGTCTGCCAGGGGGGCTTCTGCCCGTGTGTGGGGTGCATAGGCTCTCTGGGCCCCTTCCTTTGGGACTTGGTGAGGGATTGTGTCGTGGAGGCTGTGTCTCCCCTGAGGACCCATCCTGTTGGGTCTTACCTAGGACCCGTGTGTGCCAGTTTCCATCAGGCCTCGCCAGCCTGGGGCCTGCAGGGAGTGAGGGCCGGTCTGCGCTGGGCTGTGCTTTTCCTTGCCCGCTGTCGCCTGGCCTGTCCCTGTCGGAGGCTCGTGCAAGGCCCTGGCACCAGGGGCTGGTCGGAGCCGTGTGGGGAGCCCTCTTGGGCACAGTGACGGCCCTGTTTCCTCCTCCACCTCGCCCGGGGCCCCCATTCACTGCAAAGAGAGTCACGCATTCCCCCTTGAGATAAGAATAGAGCCCAACTGTGCCCCAGGACAGAGTCCAGCTTCTTCAGCTGGCCCTCCGAGGCCTGGCAAGGGCGCCCAGATGGTACTGGCATGAGTGGGCCCTGGCTGCCTGCCCCGCCAGCCCCTTGTCCATTGTATGGTGGGGACACTGGGTGCAGTGTGTGTGCCTTCCCGGCCCCCCACCCCCCAGAGCCCACTGTCTCCAGCTCTGCTCAGGATGGAGGGGCTTGGCCTCAAACCAACTGCCCCCCATGGCTCTGCGGTACCCCTTCCCTTCTCTGGGGCCTCGGACTCCACCCTCCCAGCCTTGAGAACCTCCTATGAGCAACCACGCCTGTCTGTTCCTGGAAGGGAGGGTAGATCCTGGCTCGGAGCAGGGACCAAGGAGAGGCCATCCAGAGGCTGGATGTCGAAGGCAGCAGCCCGGGGACCCGAGGGACAGGAAGCAGGAACCAGCAGGGGCCACAGATTGTGTGAATGATGAACAAGATGCTGGGGCCTCTGCCTGGCCCCGCCTGTGTCTGAGATGGGAGCTGGAACAGCCCCGTGTCAGGTCAGTGGCAGGACTGGACCAGGAGCTGTTAACCAGGCACGGGGCCTGGAGTGTCCCCTGGCTCTTCTCGTGATCCTAGAAGAGGATCCTGGTACACTTTCTAGTCTTCAGATTCTAAGGCTGGGCTTCTCAAACTGTGGTCCCTGATCCAGCAGCACTCCCTAGACCTGCTCAATCAGAAAGCAGGAGTGGAGCCCCCAAATCTGTGTTATACACGCTCTCCAGGGAATTCTATGGCACACGGGAGCTCCAGGACCATTGCTCTGAGTAGGGTGTTTGAAAACAGGTTTCAGTGCATTCTGGGGTCCAACAGGTGACTCAGGAGTGTTGAAGCCACAGCAACCTGGAGGGCTTAGGCCCATCTAAAGACAGTCAAATAGATAGTAAGGGGAGGGTACGGATAAATTAGGAGTCTGGGATTTGCAGACACAGCTCCTATATATAAAACAGATAAACAACAAAGTCCTACTGTATAGCAGAGGGAGATATATTCACTATCTTGTAATAAGCTATAATGATAAATAATATGGAAAAGAATATATATATATATATATATACACGTATGTATAACTGATCACTATGCTGTACATCAGAAACTAACTCAACATTGCAAATCAACTAGACTTCAATTGGAAAAAAAAAGCGGCAGAAGAAGAGACAGACTATGTCAAGGTGAAAAAGGAGAGTAATGAAAATATCTTTTTGAACATGAGCCCCCCCCCCATATGACCTTAAAAAAGATGAAGGTCTCATTCTGCACATTTGTGCATATTTCAGTTAATTCTACAGCTGTGTCAAGGTTGTGTTTTGGGTTTATGTGTGAAAAAACCTGAGGCTCATGGTAGTCAGTAACATGTTTGTGCAGTGGAGATGTGGTTGGGAGCCAGGCTTTCCCACTCTCTACCCTCCCTCCAACGGCTGTTAACCAAACCCACCATCAACTGTAAGGCCAGCGGGGTGAGGCCGCCCCTTCCGGCCGGGAGCGCCCAGTGAGCCAGGCCCCAGGTGGCTCCTGGCCTGGTCTGAGAAAATGAGTGCGCTTTTAAACACGGCCACACACAGCAGCCCAAGTGTTTGGGACGGTGCCTCCAGTGAAGGGTGTCTGGGTCCCTGTCTCAACATGTGAGGGTTTCTGAGAGAAGCTGGCTTTTCCAAGGAGAAAGCACTCTCTGCAAGTCTTCAGTGGGAGGGCAGGAAGAAGGCAGACCCAGGGGCTGACCGTTTCTGAGGCTTTAGGCTTTCTGAGGCGCTGTCTCCTGGGTGGGTCTAGGGGAGGCAGACCACCGCGTTCACAGATGAGAAGGCGTGCTCTCAGGGGGTTCGGGTAAACGGTGTCCTCGGACGTTCTTTTCCCTCCATCCTGCCACCTGCAAGGGCTGTGGCGCTGATGACATTTGCAGGGTGGGGCTTTGAGGATGCTGTTGGAGTACGGAAGTTGTATGGCTGTTGATGAGCGGCCAGACTGTTGCCACGTGCTTTTGGGGGTTTTGTATCAGGGGCCCACCGGCTCCCAAGTCTTCCCCTGTGAGAATGGGTCTCAGTGGTTTCTGAGATGCCGGTGCTGTGCCCTGGGTGGGAGGGCTGCCGAGCTTCTTGCTGGGGTGCTGGTGGCACCCAGGAATACCTGGCCTTCTGAGACTTCGTTGGGAAAATGGGGCTGGAGACACGTGGGAGAGGTTGATGAGTAGTGAGCCTCCGTGGTACGTGGGCAGATCTTCACTACTACCTCCTTCTGTATTTTCTTAACTAATAAACAGACCTGTGGCTGCACAGGTTGGATAGACTATTTTAAAACAGATCTGTCGACTCAAAAATATTGAATGATAACAGACAGCATTTACATGGCAGTTGGTATTTTTCAGGCACTGTTTCAGACACGGCACCTTTATTTAGTCATCCATTCCATCCTCACAACAAACCTATGAGTACTGCCAGGCCTGTTTCACCTGTGGGGAAACCGAGTCACAGAGAAGTGAGATCATTTCGTCAGGGTCATCCAGTCCGTGACGGGTCTGTCCCCAGGCCATCTCTCTCCAGAGCCTGCGATCTGAACTGCTGGTGGCTGTATTGAGTCTGCACCCCGTTCCCACGGAGGGAAGTGGAGCCATTGCAGCTACATGCCTCCCCCTCCCAGCTGCCCATCTGTGCAGCTATGGAGGTGTGGAGGACTCCAGGCAGTTTTGCAGTGTCATCTTTGTGGTCTGGGGATTGAGTCCTGGTCTGGCTGAACCATTTGGGGGAGACTCAGTAGTGAGACAGGAAGGAAAGAAAGTGATGGTGCCCCGTCTTCTCAAGTTCCCCCCACCCTTGCGAGGAAATGAGAACGGAAGGGTTGCCGCCAGGGCAGCGGCTGGGCCAGCTCCTGGTGGCTGCCCCCTCTCGTTGGTGGCTGTGTCATCCACTGGTGCCGGGGGCCAGCACAGGTCCAGCTGGCTCACAGCTGGATGCAGAGCAGGAGGAGACGGTGGGTCCAGAGGCCAAAAGACTGTCAGGGATGTGCATGTGCATCAGAGGCCGGCCTTGACTCTGCTCCAGACAGGAAGCGCCTTCGCGCTGGGCTCACTTGCTGTTCCCTGGTGGTTAGCACCGCTGAGAACAGAGCTCCAAGTTGTGGTCAGAGGCGTGAGCTGCCAAACAGATTTTGTCCTCAGACAGCCCAAGTGTGACATCCTCCCCTGTCATTCTCTGCCCCCGGGTCACCGTGGCCTGGAGGTGAGCAAAGCTGGGCAGGAGGAATCAAAACCTGCCTGATGGAGGCACTCAGAGCAGAGGAGGTGAGGTGGCGGCCGACAGGCCCACTCAGCACTGGGGCTGGTGCTTCTTGAGAAGTCGTTGGGTCTGAGTGTGGAGCCCACGTTAGTCCAGAGGCCCTAAAGCCAGTCAGTGCTTTGGGACGGCGACCGGGCAAGGTGTAAGGACAGTCTGTGGGCAGCTTCTGGAGAAACCACTGAGGTGTGGTTTCTCCTCATCCAGGTCATGGTGGTGACGGGGGGAGGAGGTGTGAAGCAGGAGGGAGGAAGGGGGACCAGGGACCTGGACCAAGAATCAGACGCTCTTGGGAGGATTCCACATTGTGATTAGCATGCTTGCAGGAATCCTAGGAGACAGTGAGTCTCTGCTCATTCGTAACCCTTCTGGAATTAGTCGTCATCTTAATGTCTGTGTCCCTGAATGAAATGTGTAATAAAATGTAACAAAATATAAAATAAAACGGTCTCTTGAGAGTGGGGAGCGCCTAGGGCTGGCCTAGGTCAGCACTCGATAACTGAGGGAGGGAGGGAGGAAGGAAGGAGGGAGAGGGACAGAAGAGATAGAAAGATCTTCAGCTATGTCTTAGAAGCAACTGCAACATTTTGGACTATTTAAAATTGCTACCCACCCTCCCAGTTTACCCTGAACTCCTGATTCGCCTTACCTTGTTCTTTTTTTTCTTCTTCCATCACCTTCTAAAATTCTTCATAGTTTGCTTCTTTATAGTTTTTATTGTCTGCTCCCCCCACCCCCTGCTGGAACCAGTGCTCCCTTCTGTTTTGATGACAGAAATGCCCCAAGTATCTAGAAACTGTGCCTGACACTTGGTAGGTGCTCACTAAATATTTGTCGAATGAATAAATGGATCAGAGTGCCCAGGAGGTACTTGGCTTGTGCCATCTGTCCCTGGGAATCCGCTTGCAGTAGACCTTTGAGCACGCTGTCCTGTGGGAGGGGCAGCTTTGCGTCCCCTGGGAGGTGCCCGCACAGTCTGGCCGCCTGCCCTCGGCCTGCTTGGTCCTCATGATTCACTGGGCCCCTGAGGTGGGACCACGCTGAGCCTGCCCGACGGCCCAGGCACACACAGGCTTTCCAGAATTGGTGGGCAGGACAGGGAGGGATGAGCAGGCAGTGAGTAGAGCTGTCCGTAGCTCAGGATTCTGGAGCTTGTGGTCGGACCACATTCCTGAATCCTGCCCTCTCCTCCTCCCATCCCCACAACTCAGATCCCACCCGCTGGGCTGTGAGAAATGGAAAGGTGCCCGGTTGAGCAATTGAGGGCTAAGGTGAAGTCCCTGTTTACTCAGCCTCTATCTTGTCTTGCAAGCTGGTGCCCAACCCACAGAATTATTCCGGGTCCTCACGGCTGTCTCCACTGGGGGCTGCCCCTGGGCCCAGACTTCCATTGCTGTCAGTTTCAAGTCCAGACTCCACTTCTTAGCCTGGTGGTTGGGCCCAGCCCAGACCCCTGGCAGCCCCCACTCCGAGGCCATTTCAAGTCTTTGCTCGGTTTTGCCCTTGACCTCCTGACCCATATCCAGTTGCCTACTTGGCATCCCCCATCAATCTGTCCAAACGTCATGCCACCCATGGCCTCTCCAACTCAGTTAACGGCAGGCCTGTTCCTCCAGCTGCTCCAGTCCAAACCCTTGACCCCTCCCCCCACCTGCCCTTTCCTTCACATCCCATGTTCAGTTTGTCAGGTAAGCATGATGGGTTCCTCCTTCCAGATAGAATTTTAAAGAATCCAGCCACTCCTGGCCACCCTCACCACTGTCATCTTGCTCTGAGCCACAGCCACCATCACAGTGCCCTCAGACTAGGGCGGTCACCTCTTGACGGCTCTGCCAGACCCCCGTCTGTTCTTTTCAGATAATAGGTCCTATCACTCTGTCCCTCAGAACATCCCGATGGGCCCCCAGGACGGCAGAGTGAAAGCTGAAGAAGTCCTCATGGTGGCTGACAGGGTGCCACAGGATGGTGACGGCCCTGACCTCGGGGCCGCTCCTCCCTCGCCCCTCGCTCCTTCCTCTCCGGCGGGTCGGCCTCTCTGGTGTCCCTTCAGATGCTCCAGGCATGCCTCCCCCTTAAGGCCTTGGCAGCCCACGTGGCTACCTCCCGGCAGTGGGCTGAGTAATGGTCCCCCATAGGCGCCCAGAGCCTGTCAATGTTACCGTATAAGGCACACAGGGTTTTGCAGGTGTGATTAAATTAAGGCTCTTGAACGGAGGAGATGATTTTGGATTACTCAGGTGGGCGCCTCGTAAGGACAAGTGTCCTTCTAAGAGGGAGGGAGGAGGGTCAGGGTCAGGAGCAGATGTGAGAACAGAAGCAAGAGGTTGAGGACGTGAGGAAGGGGCCACGAGCCAAGGAATGCAGGCAGCTTCTAGAAGCTGGAAGAGGCAGGGTTGCCGATTCTCTTCTAGGGTCTCTAGAAGGAACCGGCCCTGCCGATGCCTTGACGGTAACCCAGGGAGACCCGTTTTAGACTTTGGGAGGCAGGAAATTTGTGTTGTAATTTTGAGCCTCTTAGCCCGTGATGGTTTGGTACAGCGGCCACCGGAGACCAGGCCATTCCTTCATCTGCTTTGAGTTTCCTGCTCACTCTGCCAGGCCCATCCCTTTCTCCTGCTCTGATCTTTCTCCGTCACTCATCACCTTCCAACCGAACCGGATGATTTACCTGTCTCATGGGCCGCATGTCTGCCCTCAGAGACGCTTAAGCTCCGCTAGGGCGCGGATCTTTGTGTTGTTGACGGGGGCATCCCAGCACCTAAACATGTCTGGTAGAGAAGAGGGGCTCAGTCGGTCTTGAGTGAACGAATGGTTCCAGACCAAGAATGTCCTCTCCTCCTAGCCTGTCCTCTTGGCTTGCGGTTGTCTAAGTCCATTTCAGCCTCTCCTCTCCTGTAAGCGAATTGCCTCTCAGGGCGCGGATGGTGGTGCCTTCTGTTGGTCATGCTTATGCAGCACCCAGAGCCCTGGGAGTTCTCGGGGGTGAGCCCCACGGCGGCCAGGGACCCTGGGAGGATTAGTTTTGTTTGTGTGTTTCTCCCATAGCGTCGTCCGAGTCAAAGGGACCCCCTGCATTGATCTCTAAGCCCGACCTCTTATTTCATCAGAGCAAGATGAAGATGACCTAAGGAGGGATGGGTCCTGCCCAAAGTTAGCGCGTTGCCATGGGGATTTCTAGAGCCCCCAGGGCTCAGGCTGCCTGGTCCTGCCACTCTCCAGCTGCATTCTCTCTCGGGGGCTCCTCCCCACAGCCACACCCAGGGTCTGCAGGGCCTCCCTCAGAGCAGGTCCTCAGAACTAGAAGATTGGGAGTCCGTCTTGGCAGAGGACTAGGTGAGGGAGGCGAGGTCTTTAAAGAAGCCAGGAGGTTCTCCCCAGGGACGGGAGACGGGGAAGCTGATGGGTTTGTCTTGTCACCAGCAGCTTGTTTGCAGAATGGGGTGTTTGGAAGACAGAAAGGAAGAAAAGAAACAGTGGCAGGTGGGGCAAGGGTTGTATGCCCACAGTGGGCATCTTGGGCTTGAAGACCCTCAGAGGGCATGGCGCCTGGCCAGGGAGGAGCAAAGAAGGAGAAGGGAGGCCTTCTTTGTAGAGGACCTGAGGTTGGCTTCCCTGGGACGCAGCTGCAGGCCCTAGAGGGTGACCAGTTGACTGTTAGGAAGACTCTTTCCTGCTGTCTTCTCTGGGGAAGACACATTTTGAAACACTTCCTGAGTTGGGAAGGGGAGGTGACATGTTAGCCCCCTCTCCCCGGACTGCTGATGAAGGGTGGTTAGTGATGAACCCACAGCTGTGTTTTTGCACCACTGCCCCCGCCCCCCGCCCCCCGTACACCCGCCTGTCCCGCTGGGGCTCCCCTCCCTCCTCGGTCCGCAGTCCTCCCTCTGCCGGCGGGTGACTCACTCAGCTCTTGTGCAACAGCCCAGGCCCTCCGAGAAGAGCTGTTTTCTTCTGTGCCATAAGCTCCCCTCCTGATTTATGTCTTTCCATTTGGGTTAATGCTTTCCACATTTGGGTCTGAAGATTAGCGTGTGGCTCATTGCTGCAGCCACCAAAACCCCAGTGCCCACCTTGGGTCTGGCACGGAAAAGCCAGCCAGCCAGCCAGCCAGACAGCCAGCCAGCCAGAGGGCAGCTTGGAGCTTCACCCGGAGGCTGTCCTGCCCCCAGCCGGCCTCCCTGCCTCCAGGAGGGAGGCACACAGCCCCTACTCCTGGCTTGCTGGGGACTCCTTCTGTTTCCTGTGAAGGGCACACAGCTTGCAGGTGTGTGACGAGGTAATTGTCCCAGCCTGTGACTTCCCGCCGAAGACGCCACTTCATCGAGGAGTGAGAGGCGCAAGCTGTAGGGCGTAGGGAAGTGTTATCTCTGTGGCTTTGAAAGCCTTTGTATGACACATTGTGTGTGTGTGTGTTTCTCTTTTTCTCCATAGAACAATAATATTACCTTCGTTGCTATGGTGGTGTTGTGGGGGTGGCTAATTGGACGCAGACCTGATACAAGCTGGTGGCTGGTGTCCATAGTGATTATCAGATGCAGCCGTACATTTTAGCCCCCAGAGTGAGGCAGGCGGGGCATCACTGGCTGTGGCAGCGGGTGCCCTGCCCTCGCAGGACTGGGATGTGGTGGCACCCTGGTCAGAAGTGGGACCGGGAAGCTGGGCTTCCGGTTGAGGCAGGACTGTCCCTGGTTGTTTCCAAGTCTGAATTGCAGCCTGGGTTTGCTGAGGCTGCTCTGAGGCCCCAGACCACAGGGGAGGAGACACCTGCTGCAGGGAGGGGCAACAGTGGTGCCTGGGGCACCCTGGGGGCTGGTGGCCGCTGTGCAGCTGGTCCACTGGGCCCACTCACCTGGCAGATACCACTTTCCTGTTGAGGTTGTAGCATCCATGCAGGAGGGTGTGTAGGGGGTTGGTTTTAAACTCTTGTTGAGTATGCATACCCAGAAGTATATCTTTGTCAGTTTTATTGACTAGGTAATATACTGATCATTTCTGACGTTTGATAGGCACTAACAAGTACAGAGAGAAAGTTGGCCTCCCTCCCACCCTGTCCTCTGCCTGTCAGTTCCCTTCCCCAAAGGTGAGCAAGCTGCAAGTTTCTTGTGGGTGTAGAAGAAACAGCGCAGATATTTACAGATAGACCTGCGGCTACATTTCCCTTCATGCCTGTGGCAGCTCCCTCTTCCTTCTTCCCCTTGCTGCTGCTGCTGCTGCTTCTGCTTTTCAGACCCTGTAACAATATTTCTTGGAGTTTAGTCCATAGAAAGAGCATCTTCATTTTTTTAATGCCTCCGTGATTCAGTTCACTGATGGACACATAGGTTGCTTCTCATCTTTTCCTGTTTCCTTGACCTGCCGGGGAGACCCTGTGTGTCCCTCATTCCAGCCACGGGGGCTTGCCAGGGAAGGATCAGTTGTTGAAGTTGAAAGTCTGGTAAAGAGTCTAAATGTTTGTAATTTCGATGGAAAGTGCCAGATTGCCTCCACCGGGGCAGCGCTGCTTACCCTCCACCAGCTATGTCCGTGAGTGCTCATTTCCCCACAGCCTCACCAGCACCATGCATGTTCCAGTTTTTTAATTTTCTGTACGGAAGAGTTTCGTGCCTTTGCTTTCAGGTTGACCTCCTGTCCCCATTTGCCTCCACACTCTCTCTGCCCACTATGGGGACAGCGCGTGGAGGTAAGGGTACGCACAGCAGATAAAAGTCTGTCCTGCAGACCCTCCTCTGGGCAGTGGTCTCGCCCCTCTGCAGGCTGGCTGCTGTTTTACATGCTTTCACATCTTTGGGGAGGCCTCCTTTGCGACATTGGAATTTTCTGCTCGTGGCAGCATCACTAGAGCCCCTTTCCTGCATGCTGCTCCTCTTACCTTTCCCTGCTTCTTCCTCTCTCTCAACTCCGTTGTCCCTCACCTCACCCCTGCATACGTCCTGTCACTCGTGTGCAGTTTCTGTAGCTGCTACTTCTGTTCCTCACTTTCCCAAGATAGTCTTTTCAATGGAAAGTCAGACTTGGGCCAGAATCTCTGGACCCCACTCCTAGCTGTGCGTCTTAGGACACATGCTCAAGAATGAATTCCAGGGCAGAGTGGGGCGTGGTGGCCGCATTCCTTTCCCCTAAGGTTTCCTAGTGAGGGGGCTGGAGGTGGGGCTGGAGACAAGCGTGGTCGGAGAGATGCTCTCAGCCAGCACAGTCCAGTAGAACTTTCCACGGTGATGGAAATGCTTTTTTGGGCCGTCCAATGTGGTAGCCACTGACATGTGAACACTTGAGGTGTAGCTAGTGTATCTGCTGGACTGGGTCTTCAGTTTTTTGGTTTTTGTTTATTTTGGGGGCGGGTGGGGAGAGATAATTAGGTTTATTTGTATATTTAATTTTTTTTCATGGAGGTCCTGGGGATTGGACCCAGGACCTTGTGCATGCTAAGCATGTGCTCTACCACTGAGCTCTACCCTCCCCTTTCAGTTTTATTTTTAATTAATTAATATTTAAATTGTGTGTGTGTAGTGGCTTCCATATTGGACGGCACAGCTCTAAGTCATGCACTTTTCAGGATGGGAATAAGAGTCTAAGAAGCAGGTTTCCACAAGTCAAAATATGGTAGTACTTCTGCCCCAAGATGGTCAAGTTCGGTGATCTATTTCTGGACTTCATGTATTTCTTTCTTCCCCTGCTGTCTTGCAGTAATGAGTTAAGGAGAAAATCATCATCCTTGGACACTTGGAACTTGACCTTGTAGTGTTACCTAAAAGGAACTGTATTAGTTTCTGATTGTCACAAATATAGTAGCTTAAAACAACACCTCTCTGTTACACCTGAAGGTCCGAAGTCTAAAATGAGTCTGACGAGGTGCAAATCAAGGTGTCCCAGGGCTGGCAGCGTCCCTCTGGGGGCTCTGGAGGGAGTCTGTTCCTTTCCTTTTCCGTCTTCTAGAAGCTCCTTCTGTGGCTCACGGCTGCACATCCTGTTACCTTTTCTCCCCGTTTCTGGCCTCACATTGGCTTCTTCCCTCTTTGACCATTTCTCCTTCTGATAAGGACTCTTGTGATTGTATTTAGGGCCCACCCAGATAAGTGAGCATAACCTTCTCATCCCCAAATCCTTAATTACACCAGCCAAGTCTCTCTTGCCATATAAGGTAACATATGCAGGTTCCAAAGATTAAGATGGGGCTCCATTGGTGGGGGGAGCACCATGAGGGGGTAGCTTCCAGTACTTGAAGGAGAGCAAGTTTGTGCAAGAGAAGGGTATTTCCGGCATTGCCCAAGGGTTCTGAGTTGGTGGAAGTGGGCAGGACTTGAACCACTCACCCTGAGGGTCTGATGTTACAGAGCAGTGCAGCTCAAATTTGGCGGGTCTCCCAGCCACCGAGGGACTGTGGAAAAGGGGCTGAGGGCCGGATCTGTGCTGCTTCAGTGGTGCCCTGACTGGTGTGCTCCTGAGTCACTCTCCAGGTGCCTCTGCGCCTCAGTGAAGTCTGGGGACCATCGCTCTGAGGAGCCGTCTCGGGGACTGTCGGCATGCGTGTGGGAGGTGGGACTTCTCGTCCTCTGTGAGTGAGTGCTGCAGATGGGAAGCGCTGGAGCAAATCAAGGAGGGGCCGGAGTCTGCAGAGGAACTGCCACCTGAGCCACACCTGGGAGGCAGGAGAAGGCGTGGCCGCACCGAGAAGCCGGGAGAGGACTCCAGGTGGAGGGAAAGACGACTGCAGCACGGAGGTAGGAACCAGCATGCCACTTGGGGACACAGAGGCCCTTTAGGATCAGAAAGGACAGGGACGGGGAACTGATTTCAAGAGAGGAATACTAACAAGTTTAACCTGCTGGTGTTTGCAGGGTTGCGGCAGGGCAGAGGCAGGGTTCTGTTTGTAGTGCTGTCGGGGTGGCGTGGATGAAGTCCCAGACTGGGTGGTGGCAGGGAAATGGAGGAAACGTGATGAGTGTCAGGGATTTGAGAGGAAATATGAGAATGACGTGGGTCTAGCAACCAGTCACCACTGATGGAGCAGGTGTGTCAGGTGCCCTCCTCCATGGGCACAGGGCGACGCGCTGGAATGCTGGGAGCAAGACACGCAAGGTCCCTGATCTCCTAAGTCTGCTGAGGGTGGGGAGGCGTGTGGAGCTGGGCGATAATCCAACAAACCCAAATAAACAAGAGGACCACTATCCGGTGGTAACTGCTGTGGAGAATTAAGTTGGTTTGTGTAATTGGGAATAACAAACTGGTGGCTTCTTTAGATCAGATGCTTGGGCAAGGGGACTGCCCATTTAAGCTGATGTCTGGGTCCAGCCTTGGGAAGAGCTGGGGGAAGGGGACTTCAGGCAGAGGTGACAGCGAGTGCAGAAGCCTTAAGGACTGCACTTTCCTCATCCAAGGAACAGCCGGAATAGCACTGTCCAAGAAAATTTTCTGCAGTGTCAGAAATGTTCTGGGTCTGCACTGTTGTGTGGGCCACCAGCCCCATGTGACAAGCCAGCACTTGAAATGTGGCTAGGAAGGCTTCGGAACCAAATTTCACATTTTACTTTAGTTCTCATGAGTTTAAATTTAACTTTTAAGAGAAAAATGTGGCTGGTGTCCACTGCATTGAACAGCCCAGAGCAAGACGGCCGGCATGGCTGGAGGGAGAGGGCTGTAAAATGTTGAAGGATCAGGTCGATAAAAGGCAGACTTGACTGCCTGGTGTATTAGGATAAAGAGCTTGGATTTTTTTTCTCGAAGAGGCAGTGCGAAGCCTGATTGTAGTTAGATGGGTGAGACGATCTGATTAATGCTTTGTAAGTTCCCTCTGGCTGCCGTGTTGAGGAAGGATTGTAGGGGATGAAGAGGGGACCAGTTAGACCAGTTAGAAGATCATTGTGACAATGTAGGGAGTGGGGATGGTGCCTTGGGGACAGGATGGCAGCAGTGGACACGGAGAAACTTGAGTGGATTCCGGATGAGTTTTGGAGGAAGACTGACAGGAGTGGAGAGGGAGTGGATGGAAAAAGTGGGAGAACTTGATGATCCTAGATTAGGGGCTTTAGCCACAGGATGCATCATGGCGCCATCTGCTCAAATGAGGCATGGAGAGTGGGTTTGGTTTTGTTTTGCTTTGTTTTTGGAAGCAAGGAAATGGGTTCTTTTTTGGGATCTTTTAGGGATTCCTTTCGAGCATCTGTGTAGCACTGGCAAGTGGTCAGATGGACCCCGGGGAGAGGTCAGGGCTGGAGAAGTGAATTTAGGGTCCTCAGGAAATAGGGGATGTATAAAGCTATGGGTAAGGCCACTAAAGAGAGAGTGAGTAGGTAGGAAAGAACAGAAAGGGCAGGAGATTGCTGTAACATTTAAGACAGCATGGGGAAAGATCCAGAAACATGACTACTTGAGATGCCATGGAAGCCACGAGAAGTCATGGTTTCCTGAAGGAGGGAGTGTTGAATGTGGCTGCCTGGCCAGGGACTCTAGAAGAGTCCAAGTTGCCCTTGGATTTGGTCACAGCATGAAGGTCATTGTTGACACTGGAGATCAGACTGAGTGGAGTGGGTCAGAAAGTAGAGGTCATGATATCAGTAGGTCTTTGGGTGAAAGTATTCACTGTGATGAGAAGCGAAGGAATAGACACTGGCTGGAGGAGCGGGGGTAAGAAGATAGATCTCTCTCTCTCTTTTTTTTAAAGCCAGGTGTTATGTGCTGACAGGTAGAAAGCTGTAGGTTACCTTTGATAAGAGGAGAGCCTTTCAGTTGCTGAAATGGCAGGCAAGGCTGAGAACGTGGGCACTGATGTGGGCAGGATGGAATTTGGGCGGGGACTTGATGACCAGTTACTGTCAGATTGCTGTTGTCTTTCTAAGTGAAGTATGAGGCAAGGCCATTATCTGAGAAAGAGTATGGAATCCTTGTTCTGAAGATGGAGAGCAAATCATGGGCTGACCGCAGTAGGGGTGCCAGTTGACTTGAATGGTGCTTCTCGGACGTGCAAGTGAGTCACCTGGGGATTTGTTAAGGTGCAGATTCTGCACATCTAACACGCTTTCAGGTGGTGTTGCCGCTGCTGGTTTTTGGATCCCACTTTGAGGAACAAGACTCCATTGTGCTTCTGCGGTGGGAAACTTAGGAAGACATACAACTTCTTTCGAGCCCCGGAGATGCCTGAATTGTCGCACATTGAGATTACTTTCAGGGCAGAGCAGCGAGAGTTGAGTGCCAGTTTGAAATTTGTGGCCATCCGTTTAAAGCAGGTCTTCTCAAAGTTAGAATTCTATGGAGAACTTAAAAACAAGAATCCCCGAGCCTGGGTATTAAAATTCTGAATGAGATTCCAAATCAATCTGTGTGGGGTGGATCCCAGCCACCCTCATTGTTTAAAAAAGCTTCCCTGTTGATCCTAGTGTTCATCCAGGCTTGAGAAACACTAATTTAAAATACTGGGTCAAGGGGATGACCATGGGAGTAGGTGGGCAAAGTGGGTTGGAGGCAGGGCCCCCCCAGGATGCGTGGGCCCCTGTCTGTATAAACAACTCGAGTCACCCCTAATCAGCGTTCCAAGGCTGTTCTAGCTGCCCAGTCTTGCATAGTCCCTCCGAAGAAATTCCACGTCGGCCAGCAGGAGCAATCTGCTCACTAGGCTGTTCTTCTGGAGTCTTCATGGGGTCCTGGGATGACCATGTTGGCTCACGGGCCAGAGCTCCTGGGGCCATCTGGTCTACCTTATGTATGGGCTTCATGGGTTGGGGGGAACTTATTTGGGTCTGGAGAGGGGGTTGTTCATAGGTTCTGCCAGTCCCTGCTGGTCCCAGGCCCCTTAGACAGCTTCAAAGAAGGCACCCAAATGGTGGGGCCCCTTGAGCCACACGGCCTGGTCATGAACAAGGACAGAGGAACAAAACAGTTGACCAACAGAAAGTCCAACTTATAAGATGGGTCCTAGCATCCAGTTGCCAACACTCATTAACAGGAATCATGATGCAAGTCAGACGGAACTAAAGCATCTCTGTATGTGGCAAGGAACTAACACCTAGAGAGCCAGCAAGGATCTGAGGTCTGCAAACAGCCACGGTAATGAACTTGGAAGTGGATTCTCCAATTGAAGCTTGATATGACTACATCCCTGGGGTGCAGCCTTGTGAGAAGCCCTGGGTAAGGCTCAAAGTCTGGGTAAACTGTCCCCAGATCCCTGACCCACAGAAACTGAGACGACACATGTGTTGTTTTGAAGCCACTGAGTTTTGGGCTAATTTGTTAAAACGCAACAGTTAATAACTAGTAGAAGAGGTGAAGGCAACGTCGTCAAAAGTCTCTGTCTCTTGGCTTCCGTTCCGTGGGTCGGCTTCATTGTCTCGCTTAGCCACCTCTTCGGAAAGATTCTGAAAACTCTTGGTAATTCCAAGAAAAAGGGGAAATCACTGGGCAGCTTTCCAGTGGATGGTATAGTTGGGAGATGGGGTCATCCTAACACGTGGACTGAGAAAGGAACAAGAGTGGTACCCAGAGGAGAAAATCAAGGTCGGCTGGTTCCAGAGGGAGGAGAATGGAAATCTACCCCAAATGGTAACTGATGAGATGTGGAAGTGATGGAATCCTTGAGGTGAGCCTGGATGGGATTTGGGAGAACCAGCCCAGCTCTCAGGCAGAGAGGGGACTGAATGATCAGTGTCACTGACATCAGTGGGTTAAGTCTCAAGGTAAGGAGCCTGGGGTACTGAGGGCCGAGAAAAGGCCTGTGGGAAGTGGTGATCCCTCTTAACTGTGTGAGAGAGTGTCTGTGCCCGTGTCCAGGCAAGGACATGAAGAAGGGAACACGTGGTGCTGGTGAGGCACCAGGCAGGCAGAGAGAGACCATTCTTTTGAGTAGTCTGGTGGCAAGATTTTGATCACCTGTGCTAATAGGAGACAGGGTTGCAGGTTGCCAGTTGCAGGGCTAAAAATATAATGAAATGAATCACAAAAAGACAAGGCTGCCAGGAACCATGTAAATCACTCGTTTTGTCACCTGTTAAACCTGAATTAGTCCCCTAAGTCTTCTTTTAACCTAAAGTTTCTGCTTCCTCCTCCTGAACCTTCAGAACTCCTACCAAGGTGGGGAATGGTTGGATTCCAGCCTCCTCATTTCTTCTCTGTGTCCTTTCCTGATCTCCTGCTAAAGAGCTGGGCTGGCAGTAAGCTAAGACTATTTCTCCAGCCCAGCAGCAGAGAAGCAAAGTCCTGGCCCTTCCCGGGCTCAGTCAGCCACCTTTTGGTATGAAGCAGACGCTGATCATTTCCAGTGAGTCTGGGAGGAAGTTAGCTCATCACGTTGTCAGGTTTGAGCTGTGCTGGGTTTGCGAGAGAACAGCTCCGGGGGAAACCTTGGCACAGGGACCGCACGGACCGGCACACTTAGGTGGTGCGCCCAGGACGATTAATCTTGCAGAAGGCATGGAGATGCAGCTTTCTTTTCAGAATCAAGCGTTGTGTGTGCAGGCGTGTGGGTGCTTTTATAACAGCCTGGGATGGCCCTCTCTCCTGTGGCATCTCACAGGGTGGGCGTCCAGGGTGTTAGAGGATTCAGCTCGTGCCTGACCATCCAACTACGCCAGGATACTGCGAGTGAAAATACGTTGGAGGAGACATTAAGAAATGCAGTTCCTGCCTCACGTCCAGCGCCCTCATGGAGAGAAGCTGGCTAACTGTCCCGAATCCACCCCCTGGGCAGGCGGTGGAGAGACGCTCCTCTTGGGTCGCTTGACGCTGCAACCCAGTTTAAACTTTTCACCGGCCGGAAAGGTTTACCAGGTCTCTGCCTGCCCAGACTGTGTGTGTGCAGCATGTGTGGAGGAGGCCAAGCAGGGCTCTCTGTGTCACCTTTCCTGGGAGCTCTGAACTCCGCAGGAATGCGTCCTGACTTCGCCCGGCTGGTGGAGCAGGAGGTGTTTGGTAAACAGGGGCGTGGTGGAGGGAGGGCAGGACAGGCCGGTCCCCAGCTCCCTCTGCTTTTTCCGATGACTCACAGGCTGCGATGCTGGAAGGGGCCTCAGAGATAGATCATCAGATCCAGCAGGCTTATTTCACAAGCATGAGGAAACAGGGCTTCCAGAAGGTCCCGGAGCAGTGAGTGGAAAGGTGGACAGGGGACCTGTCGCTCGCCTCCATGCACAGGGACACATTCTGCCCCTCACATAACCTTCTTTGATAATTTACACTCAGGAAGTGAGTGCCCAGCATGGGGGATGTGTGCAGCTCCCCCAGCCCTGAGCTGACCCTCATGCTTTCTCGAATCCTGCCTCACAAGTATCCTCTTCCTCTGCCATCTTGGCCACTGGGACCTTAGGCAAATGAAAGCTGCCTCCCCACGTGATGCCTACACCACCCCATCGCCCTGTCTTCCCATTAGATCTGTTCTGTGTAGTGAATACAGAGTAAATCTGAGCAAAGAAGTCACTCAAGGGCAGTGTGAAAGAGGGGAGAGGGCAGAGGGCAGTGCCCCCTGCCTGGGGCGGCTGGGGCGTTGTGGTCAGAGGAGTCTTTTATGTCAACTGAGGAAGCCATCTCTGCTTTTCTGGCCAGGCTAGCCCCGGGGGCAGGTCCCCACGTGTCCCTCAGCCCCCACACCACCGCTCCTTCCAGCTGTTCTGGCTGCCCCGCCACCCAGAAGGTTCCCTGGAGAGGAGAGACGGGGCAGTGAAGTGGATGGGAGCTTTGGAGCCTAACAGGAACTCAAGGCTCCCCAGGGTCTCTCAGGCAAAAGGAAGTAGGTCCCGATGCACATTTTAACCCCCCCTCCCCACCCGGAGTGAGGAAATTACAAGTGTGCTCCTCCCATACCTGCCTGTAGGTCTGGCCAAAGGCACGGAGCCCGGAACCTGAGTGAGTTACGCGGTTCTGAGGTCTCGGGTTTGTAAAAGCTCAGGAAAACAAAGCAGCCTGGAAGGGAGCCTGTGGCGCTGGCTTCAGAATGTTAACAGGGGCTCAGAAGATGGTGAAGAGGACTTCACGGAGGGGGAGTCCTCTCCTCTAAAAGGAGGAGGAGGATTCCCAGGTGCCAGAGAGGGAAGGGCCACCCAGGCCAGGGATCAGCATGAGCAAAGGCACAGAGGCACCAAAGGTGAGCTTGGGGATTAACTGAGGGGACTTGCTTGAATAGGCTGATTGGTGATTGCTTTGTATTGATTTAGAAAACATTTGATCTGGCGTGGCCGAAGGCGCATGGGGGTGAGAGGTGAGATGATGAGAAGGAAGGAACCTGTCGCCTCTGACAGGATCCTCTTTATTGCCAGTGCTAAAAACCAGCTCAGGGCTGCTTCAGCCAAGAAAAGAATGTTTGAACTCCCCTACAGGGTCCACAGTCCCAAGGACGTCAGGATGTGTTTTTTCTCACTTCATCTGCATCGTTAGGCCAGCCCCACGGTGAAGACTTTGTCGTCCTCCCTGCTTTGAGGCCGCCAGCAAAAGGGCTGCTTTTCCCATGAAGTTCCGAGTTAAGTCCGGTAGGTTTCAGACCGGATGCTGTGGCCAGGGGCGTGGAGTGTGCTCGTTGGCTGGGTAATGGCTCTGCCTTGCCCACACCTGAGAATGGAGAGGTGTGCGTCCCCACAGGAGAAGTGGGGTGCCAGTGCTGTAGGAAGGGGGCCGGGGGCATAGGCGGGCAGATTGGCAGGTGTTTACCACTGCTCACCAGAAGGCTGAAGATCCCTGCAGGGTTTGCGCATTTTGTTTTGCATGCCGTTCAGGGGCTGTCAGAGGTGGTTTTGAGTAGGCGGACACTGTCCTGGCAGGCAGCAGAGGGGTGGGTAGGGGAAGAAAATGTGGAGAGATTTTGCTGGGTTGAGTAGCTAGGACTCCTCCCTTGCATTTCTTCCCAGATGCATTAGTTGTCTTCTTTATCCTATTGCTATTAGCCAGGCCTTCACTGACAGCTTGGTTATAGGAACTTTGGCCAGAAACGGAAACCCAGGGATTGCTTCTTAAGGACTTAGTTCCAATTGGGGGTTAAAATAAACAGCCCTGTGAAACTTTAAAGACCACTTTGGAAGTGACTGACTGTGGTGCATTTGGTAAGTGGGAAAACCAAAGATGTCTGATGTGGGGTTTGGGTTTCTGAGTACTAGCAATATTTTAAAATATGTATATATTTTGTCTATGTGGCAGGGAGTAGAATTTGCTTTTGGACATGTTGAATTTGAGGTGTTCATGGCATGTGTCTCTAAAGCAGAATGTGGTTTATCACATGAGTCAGAACCCAAGTGGGGACCTAGGAATGAGCCACGGGATGCAAAGCAGCGGCTACTAGAGGCTGATCTTGGGGTCATCGCCTTTGGTTAGTGATTAGCAGCCTGTGGCCCATGGGCACCTTCTCCTTGGTTTCATGGCTACTGCCATGGGCCACCTTCTATGCCCTGGAAGAGGAGAGCCGGTCAGAGTCCGCCTGCATGTACAAGCTGGCTTAATGAGCCAACATGCCCATCCCTGTGGCTGTGGGGTAAAGATGTGTCCCCACTTCTCTGCAGAGGCAGAGATAAGAGTGATGTGGCCACGAGTTAAGGAATGCTTGCAACCATCAGGAAGTCTGGAAGAGGCAAGGAACAAAGCCCCTTAGAACCTGCAGAGTGAGTGTAGGCCTGCTGACACCCTGATTTGGACTCAGCGTCACTGATTTCAGACTTCTGGCTCCCAGAATTATAAGAGGGAAAAAGATGGGTGTTGGTTTAAGCTGCCAAGTTTGGGGTTACTTGTTACAGCAGCTGAATGAGACTAATACAGCGAGCATTTGTCAAAACCAGCCTATCAAGATGCCCCTTGTGGGGGAAATAGTGATCCCTGGTCAAAGAACTTTGAACCTTTTTTTTTTAAAATATATTTATATTGAAGTGTGGTCAGTTTACAATGTTCTGTCAATTTCTGGTGCACAGCACAATGCTTCAGTCATGTAGGAATGTACGTATATCCGTTTTCATATTCTTTTTAACCATAAGTTACTACAAGATATTGAGTGTAGTTCCCTGTGCTATACAGTGTAAACTTACTGTTTATCTGTTTTAGAACTTTGCACCTTGAACACATGAACATTCATGCATTCCTTCAACGCATTTTTACTGAGCACCTGTTGCACCTTGGGCCCTGTTCTAGGTGCTGGGCGTCTACAACACCGTCTCTGCTGACACTGCTTCGATTCTCCTGGGGAAAGCAAACAATAGAAAACAAATAACTGTGGGATACAGTATCAAGCTAATGAGGTTCTGTTTTCCTCTCACAGAGCAGAGGGTAACAGGATGTGCTGTTCTCAGTGGGGTCGATGGGAAGGGTCTCTGGCTGCTAACATTTGAGCAAAGACCCGAATACGAGGGGTCAAGCCAATGGATGTCTGAGGAGAGAATGTTCCAGGGGAGGGAAGAGTTAACTCGTGGGCCAAGGGGTGGATGTGCTCTTGGCCCCTCTGCTGGGTCTGGAATAGAGGGAGGGAGGGGGTTGCTGTTCAGGCCACCGCGAACATGGGTTTTCACTCTGAGGAAGGTAGGCATTCGCTGGACAGATGCGATTTGAGGCATGACATTTTTTAAAAGATTGAGATAAAATTAATAAAATTCATCTAACAAAAATTCAGCATTTGATTTTTAAAAAAATCTCCTGATTTTTTTTTAATGTTTATTTTTATTTATTTATTTTCTGGGGGCAGGGAAGTAATTAGGTTTGCTTATTTATTTATTTATTTTTAATGGAAGTACTGGGGATTGAACCCAGGACCCCGTGCACACTAGGCATGTACTCTGCCACTGAGCTCTACCCACCCCCTGAAAGTTGACCATTTTTAAACTATACAACTCACACCCACCTCCTTCCCTCTCCAGCTGCATTTTATTCTTAGTTTTTCTGACCGTGACTGCCAGAATTTTAAAGACTTCGCTGTTGTTTCATGATTTGTTTGCGTTAGCACTGTCTGTTGGTTCCCTGTTAAGAAAGATGAGGAGTGATTTGCACTCTGCCTACCCTCCTCCCCAGATGGGACAGTTTGCTGCTTACGTTTACTTATTCTGTTAGCCAGGCATTCACCAACACCTGGGTGGTAGGAACGGCAGCTGGAAACTGATGCCAGGGGTTGTTGTTTAAGGATCTGGTTCAAACCAAGGGTTAGAATGAACAGCCCTGTGAAACTCATGGTCTCTCAAGTCCTTTCCTTTCCCTTTCCCTTTCCCTTTCCTTTCCCTTTTCCTTTTCCTTTTCCTTTCCTTTCCCCTTTCCCTTTCCCTTTCCCTTTCCTTTCCTTTCCTTTTCTTTTCTTTTTTTTCTTTTCTTTTTTCTTTTCTTTGAACCCATGGGAGGAATTTCTTTTAGCATCAGGGCAGGGATGGTTGTGCTTCCCCTGGGCAGGTGGCTCATTTTATCTTCAGGACAGACACCAAGGGCTCCTTAGCCAAACACAGGTCCCTCTTTGCTCTGGCTGCAAAGCTCCATGCCAAATTTGGGGCCACCCTCTTGTGCTGGGAGATTGGACTGGAGAGGTCCCCGACCTCAGCCAGACCTCATCACATTTTTTCTGCTCCTATTTTGTCTTTCTCTAATTTGCACTTGGGGTCTGGATGAGGGAAGATGTGGTGTGGGGACTTTCATTAACTCTCTCATCTCCGCTCCATCCTCCCAGCCTCTCCCTGCTCTGAAGTCAGACCTTCTGAACTTGACCTCCCTCCTCTGGGTTTTGTGCCCATCCCACACTCTCCCCCACTTCCAGCATGGGAAGCAACCACTCAGAAATAGGACGCGTGGCCCCTTGCCCTGTGTCATTAAGGATGATTTATTTCTCTGTTAGAGATAATGGTCCATGTGAGGACTTACTGGAATCCTACATGCGGGGCTGATCCTTGTTAAAAGATGCCACGTGAAGCCTGCACTGGTTTAAGGAGAGTCGACCAGAGGCCAATGAGCTTCATGTCGGGATGCATGGGTCCCCTTTTCCTGAGCCCTCATCGCTTCAGCTCAGGGGCTCAGAGTACCGAACTGTTGGATGTTCTCCAGCAGCTGGCTGCCCAGGGTCTTGTACCACCCTCTCTATCTTCCTTCCAACCCAACCCACCTCCCTGGTACCCTAAACAGCCACAGTTCGCTGGCTGAGAAATTGATTCTCCCCCCACCTTTTGTTTTTTTATTAAAGCAGCACATGCTGTCCACCCCCCCACCCTTTTAATAGACTGAAATTGGACCTGGTTCACAGCAAGGTGAGATAGGTCCAAGCTGGTTGGAACCCCAGCAACCCTCCTGCTGAGCAGATAGGTCTGCTCTCAGCACAACTGATCAGAATTTCATTCTCTCCCCTCCTTCTGAATATATCCTCTAACAGGCTGGTGCATTTCTGTATTTCCAGGTCCTCTCTTTATAGAGGATTCCTGAGCTCGGCACTGGTGGCCTGGCTGCGTTCTGAGACCTAAAGGCTCCCTGAGTCAGGCCTCTTTACAATGATGAAGGCTTCCGAACTGTTTGAGGAAGCTGTTCAGAAAGGCCTTGTCATTCATTCATTCATTCGTTCATCCATCCATCCAGCATGGTTCAGTGAACCTTTATTGAATTTCTTCAGTGGGCAAGGCTTGTCTGCTGGGTGCTGTGGGCAGTGTAGACACCCAGTGTGGACACTTGGCCTTCTGCGTCCCAGCAGCCAACAAGCTCACTGCCAGGCCAGGAGAAGCATGTGCCAGGCACTACTTAAACCTTCTCTGACAAGTGCTATTGAAGTGGTGGTGGTGTTAGCGCCCCTCAAAAAACATCCTGGTCCGAGTCTTTATCAACAATCCCATCTTCCGGGAGAGGGCTGCCCACTGAGCAGAAATTGGGGTAGTTTGTGTGCACATCCCCCTTCCCCCCAGGGAGTCAGGGCCCAGCTCACTGGGACATCTGGGCGGGTGGGATGTCCCCTTAACTCTCGACTCTCCTCGTCTGGTAGATTTTCCTCTTTGGCTTTCCCCCATGCCCACCTGAACCTCTGAACTTTCCTGAAACTACGTGGGAACCACAGGTGTTCCCTTTCTTTAGAGGGAAACCGTAGCAGTATCTGCTGGTGCCCTATAGATAAATTTATTAAACCAATAGAATCATTTTAGTTACTTGGGAAACATTCAAGTTTTTCCAGGTTGGTCTGGGGGTGTCCTTGCAGCTTCTAGGCGTCCTCTTCCTGGAGAGGCCACTGACCTGGGCTCTCTTTGGAGTCTACGCCACGGCTCTTACTGCTCCCCCCACCTCCCCCGTCTCTCTTACGGCTCAGCTAGCCGTGGTGCATTCCCGGGAGCTAGTAGCTATGTAGAATCTTCTGAGATGCCTTTTCCTCCTCCCTGGGGATGTGTATGCCCGACCCCCAGCAGGATCTCATCATTTCTTCCCCATGCCACCCGTCAGGATTTATTAACAAGTTTTGGTCTGAAATTGGAATTCTCCACCTCCCCAGCAGTTCTTAATTGATTTCAACAGCTTGTGCAACCCAAGTTGATTGACTTTTCGTGTCATGTTTAATTCCCTACCCTCAGTTTTAGCTGAAACTCGGCTACCATCCCCTCTAGTTAGAGCACCCGGAACAAATTCAGGTTCCTTACAATGATTTGGCAACAGGGACTGAGCCAGGGATTGCAAATGCCCTGTCAAAGCAAAGGAGATATGATCTCTGCTCTTGGAGCCTCAGAGGGACACCCCGAACCCCACCCCCCTGTGTGTGCATTCTCAGCTGACTAGCTAATGACAGGACTGGGCTAATGTGATGCCAGAAACGTGAGTCCCTCACTGTCAGGTGTGGACAACAGTGAGCATGCTCCGTTGCCATGGGAACGTGGACATGCATTCATCTCAAAGCAGAAAGAATTCACTTCCCCTCCTCAGGGATGTGGATGTTTCCCACACTGTTCTCCGGGCACGTCTGTTCTTCCTGAAGCTGCAATGTCCTCCTCAGCCCCCCACCCCTTGCTGCACCCCCATCACCCCCCCCCAATCCATTGTCACCCTCTTCTGGGTGGGTGTCCTGGCCCAGTGTATGCGGTTGACCCGTCCCCACCCACCTTGCCCCCTTGCCACTTTGTAGGTGTGGCCAACATCCAGGCATGCCTCTGATGCCTAATTTGAAGTCCTGGTGACCTAATTGTAAAGTAGGAGGAGAAGACTGAATGTTTCTTGAGACAAGGCAGCGAGATGAGAGCTGGCCTGAGCGAGACAAAACAGAGTGAGGCTTTAGAGTTTGGCTCAAGTCCTGGCTCTGCCACTTATGAGCTCTGTGACCTTGGAAAAATACCTTCCTCCTCCTTTTTGTCCTCATAGGTAAAGTGGGGTAATCCCTACATGACCAGGCTGTGGGAAGGATGGAATTAAAGCATGGCGGAGCGCTTAACGTGTCACTCAGTACGGGATCATTTTCTCATGCTGTGTCGCAGCAGCCCAGCGGGACTGAGGTGTTGACACTGAGCTAGGTGGCGGCCACGCCCAGGGATGTTGTCAAGAATCCAGAACTCTGGGCTGTGAGCCCAGTCTACCTGGGGCCGGTTGGGTGATGTGTCACACGGGGTTCTTTGGTTGCAAACTTCAGTAACCGACTCTAGCTGATGTAAGCAAAGTGGAATTTATTGCAAAGATACTGGAAGCTCACAGAATGGGCAGGAGGCTGGGGAAACCTCCTAAAAGCACATAGAAGCCAAGGTGCTCAGCTGTGTGAGGCCAGGTGGTAGGACTAACAGGAGCGATCTAGCGGACCCAGTGTGGCCAGGTGTGCTTGGCGGTGATGGAGGAACCCCACCTGTCTCGTGAGGGATCAGCAGAGAGCATCTAGAGGCAGGCACACCTTCTCTCTGCGGAAAAGTAAGGAACCCCCGCCCGGGGACCCCTTCGTGTTTAAGAGATGCACAGAGAAAGTACCCACTGAGAGATGATTTCCTAAAAACAGAAATGGCGTGGTGTTGAAATAAGTGGTGAAGGACAGTGGGCACTTAAGCAGCAGTTGCTGCAATGGTTGTGGACAAATCTCACTTTGGGCTGCTTTTCTGAAAATGAGAGGCTTGAACTAGATGATCTCAAAGGACCCTTGGGTTTCTAACAGGGTTGTTCCAGTGATGAAAAAGATGGCTCTTCTGTGGCGAAGGGCCAGGAATTAGCGTCGGTAGCCTTCAGTTCTTCATTTTACCCCTGAAACCTCCTGCTCCACCATATATGTCGATAATGACCAATATTTTCTAGAATCCACTTAATTTTTTTTTTACTTTTGTATTTTATTTATTTATTTATTTATTTATTTATTTATTTATTTATTTATTTTTAACATTTTTCATTGAGTGATAGTCATTTTACATTGTGTCAAATTCTAGTGTAGAGTAGAATCCACTTAATTTTTAATAATAGTTGTCTACAAAAAAAATTATAACCAATGTATCTACTGTCCCTACTTGAAAAATCATCTATAATTTATATAATTTACCATAAAATATATAATTTACCATACATTTATCATAATTTACCATAATAAATAAATAAAATTTACCATAGCTATAATTTACTATAAAATAAAATTCACCCTATCCAAGTGTACAGGTCGGTGACTTGACAAATATATACACTTATGTAACTTCCATGCTAATGAAAGTCCAGGACATCTTTCCAGAAAGTTCTCTCTTGCCCATTTGCAGTCAGTTTCTCTCTTCTCCTCTCACTCATCTCCTGAGGTCACCTCTGATTTTCTGCCCTGTAGACTAGCTTTGCCTGTTCTAGGATTTCATAGAAACAGATCGTGGGGTGTGTACTCCTGAATCTGGCTTCTCTCACAGGGAATAATGTCTGAGATTTATCCATATCATTGCATCAGTTGTTCATTCCTTTTTATTGAGGAATAGAATTCCATCAGTTGAGCATACTAGGATTTGCTTATCCATTTGTCAGTTGACGGACATTTGCATCGTTTCTGGTGTTTAGCTGTTATGAATAATTCTGCGAACATTTGTATATAAGTCCTTCGGACATGTTTTCATTTCTGTGGCGTCAATACCTAGGAGTGAAATTGCTGGATGCTATGGGAAGAGTATGTTTAACTTTATAAGAAATGGCAAAACCATCTTCTCCACCTCACTCATCACTCACAGAGACCTATGCGCTTTCCGTTGTCCTAGCTTCTCACCAACATTTTCTTTTTCAGCCATTCTAGTGAGTATGAAGTGGTTTCTCATCGTGCTTTCAACTTGTATTTTCCTGAGGATTAACGATATTGAACATTTTTCATGTGCTCATCACCATCTCCGGATTTCTCAAGTATTAACACTTGCCAAGTGTCAAAAATAACACATCACTTGGCATTAAAAAAAAAAAATCCCTGCGTGTTGCTCCAATTCAATTCCCTTTTCTCTTTCTCTCCCCGGAGGTAACCCTTAGTCTGCGGTTGATGCATATTTTCCATGAGCACGTTTAAAATTTTTATTAGCACATATGCATCTAAAATAACATTTGCTAATGTCTCATGTGTTTTTAAACTTGTATGAGATGTATTTCCCTTTTGGGAACTGGGTTTTCCTCACACGTTGTTTTTGAAGTTTATCCATGTCGATATATGTAGACCTAGTTCATGTTAACGGCCCTCTGGTTTTCTAGAACATGCATGTCTCATAGTTTATCCCTGTGGGTGGACACTTTAGGTTACTGGGAACCATTGTACACCTCTCCTTGTGCACATGTGTGAGTGTTCCTCTAGGACAGATACCTCGAAGGGGAATGAATATCTGGGTCTGCAGTTTCTTTCTTTGCAATCCTTAAATATTTTAAAATTCCTTTTTATTGCCTTTCTGTGTTATGGAATCTTCAACACTATTGAAAAGAAGCAGTGGTGGAGAACAGCCTTGTCTTATTCCTGACTTTAAAGAAAAGCTTCCAGTGTTTTCCATTGAATGTGACGTTTATTGTAATTTTTAATAGAGTTTATCAGACTAAGAAAATTCCATTCCTAGTTTGTGAGGAGTTTTAACTGTCTGGTACTTTTTCTGTTTCTGGGTTATTCTGTTTTTTCCTTATAATCTTGTAATATGGTGAGTGTAACTAGTGAGTGTTCTAATGTTTTCATATCCTTTAATTCCCAGGATTGGCTAATGTGTATTTAGGATTTTTATACCTATGCCCTGTGAGGTTAGGAGACAGGCTTTTAATTCTTACATTGTTTATCTTCGACGGTTGGTACCTGAGTATTATAAAAGGAATTGATTGTTTTTCTGTCTCTTTCTGGGAGAGGCTAACTGTTGCCTTTTCCTTAAAGGTTTGAGAAAGCTTGTCAGTAAAACCACATAAACCCATTATC
Organism: Camelus bactrianus; assembly: GCF_048773025.1. Taxonomy (NCBI): domain Eukaryota; kingdom Metazoa; phylum Chordata; class Mammalia; order Artiodactyla; family Camelidae; genus Camelus; species Camelus bactrianus. The sequence continues at coordinate 5,941,890 of NC_133554.1, forward strand.
ATTTTTTAAGGTAGATTTTAAGACCGCAGCATCTGATTTTGAAGGTTATAGATCTATTCAGGTTTTCTATTTCCTTTTGAGTTAGTTTGGAATTTTCAGTTTTTCTGAAAAACGATTAGTGGCAGGAGATAGTAAATAACCAGGCTGTCCCAAGACTCGTGGGAAAAAAAGCATCTTCCGCTGATAGCATCTTCAATCTGCGGACACCTAGGAGGTAGGTGGGAGGAGATCAAAGTTAGAGCATTGCAGGGTTTTGTGTTATTCAGAGGAAGGAAAGAGCTATCGATTAACTTGGTGCTTGAAGTCAAGTGTACATGTTAAAAATGTCAGTGTCACCACCTAAGTAAGTATCAACAGACTGTACAAATGCCAAGGTTGTGGGGTTGGAAGGAGACTAAAGAAAATACAATCAATCTCAAAAAATGCAAGACAAGGGGGAGCAGAAGAAGCAAAGAGAAAAGCCTGGCAAAGAGAAAGCATGTCATCATGATGCCCTGCAGGCAGCACCTCCTCCTCCTCGGCCTTTCTGGACCCCTTGGCTTTTCCCCTTAGCACTGCACACCTCCATCACTTTGCACTGTGACTGCCCGTCTGCCATCTTTCTCTCTTACAGGAGGGGACCTCTTCTGGGTCATTTATCTGCTGCTTCGCAGTGCCTGACATAGAGCATGTGCCCAGTAAGTGTTTGAATGAGTGGGGCAAACAAGTAAATAAGTAAGTGAACAGAGGGGCAAGTAAATCCAGAGGCATTACTCTGTCAGGTTCAATGGCTATGGGGAGTTGTTTTAATCAGCGATCGCCTGGGTGGATCTGTGAGTTGGGAACCGAGACAGCAGACGCGGCCTTGGATTTGACTGGGGAAAAGGGCAGGGTGAGATGCCTCAGCTGAAACCTATAAAGTCGTCAGCTGTCCGTGTGGCTTTTCTGCCCTCGATGGGTCCGCGGTAGTTCCCCGAGAGGCAGTAAAATAACCTGCGCAGCGAAGAAGAGCTTCTCAAACATTAACCTGAGCTCAGGTCACCTGGGGCGCTTGTTAGACGGCAGATGCTGATGCAGGAGGGGCGGGGGGTGGGGGGGCCTGGATGCTGCGTCTCCAGCATGCTCACTGTTGCTGGTATGTGGCCCATGCTTTATGGAGCAAGGGTTCATGCTGTCATCGCCACCGTGGCTTCTTCCCCCAGGGCCTCGGGGACAACGGAGTGACTCTTATCCTTGGAGAACAGACTCAAATGAAAACCATCCTGACTTCCAGGATTCTTACCAGTGACTGTGAAAGATCCCAGCACATGCTGGCCAGGGAAGGGTATCACTGCCCCAAACTGTGTTTCATGACCCGTGTGCTCGTCCCCAGCCCTGAACCCTGAATGTTCTCCAAGCTCCCTGCACCGTGACCACCCTCCTCCCCGTTTTCCTGTTTCTCAGGCTGAGCTACCTGGCTTGTTTGGACGCATTGCATCCTGAAACGCTCTCGTCTTTGTGATTCTCATGTCACTTGTCACTGTCCTCTGGCCCTGCCACACTTTATCTGTGCAGTCAGAATCCTGTTTCCTTGCTTCATTCCGGCGAGCCTTCGCCTTGCTGTCATTCGGGTCCCTAGGCGGGAGGACCTCCTCTTATGTCTCCGTTGTTGCTGCCTGCCCCCAGCAAGACACAGGCAGCTCACCCTGTACGCCCAGAATCATAACACAGACTGGAGACTGTGACATCCTCACCCTGGCTTTCTTCATTTTTCTTAGTCCCTTGTTTTCAGAGAAATGACACAAAACCAGGGGGCAGTGCCCTAAATCGCACGTAAATCCATAATGCACCAACCCTGGGGCCAGACAGACCAGAGGTCCACCCCCGAACCTCTGTCCCTGGCTCTCCCCATCACGTCTCCGAAACAGTGCTGGCAAGTGGTCCACTCTGTTCTTTCTCCCACATTTTTTATCAACTCCTGTGGGTCCTGGAGGCTTGTGGACAGAAGATCATTTGATCAGTAAGTGATGGGACCTGGGGTTTCTCTGGGTATGGTCTGGCTCCAGGGTTTTACAGAAAGCATCTCTGAAGCCAGAAGAACCTCTTACTCAGGAGGAGAGTGGAAACTTGAATGCCTTGGGGGCCGTCCTCATACCTTGGGCAGGGGCAGCCTCCCTGCGTACGGCTCCAAGTGCGTTCATGGACCCTGACAAGCTTCGTCCGTCGGTTTTTTCCAGGATGGGCAGAGGTGATGCATCCCTGAGAGGAGGCTCAGGGGCACCACACTGGCCTGCACAGCTGCTGGGGAATGGATGATGGTTAAATCAGGGGCCACTGGCAGGGTCTGCATGCTGGTTTGTGTCCTGGGGACCCAGCCTTTCCTAATTATTAACTTTGGCCGAGTAAGCTGTGGGCTAGGTCGTGTCTGGTACTGTCCCCAAGAGGCAAGTGGTGGCCATGGAGATGTCAGAGCAGCCCTTTCGGCCACCATTAGAATCACCTGCGAGCTTACAAGGCCCCCGCCTCTGGGTGTCTCCCCAAGGCATCCCATTTCACGGGCCAGGGGACTCCTGGGCATCGAGGCAGCTTTAAAACTCCCAGATGATTTTCACTGGCAGCCAGGCTGAAAACCACTGCATCAGGGGATGGCAGAGAAGATGGAGACGTTTATCTCCATGCTGTCAGGGCAACTTCAGCACGGCCTTTTCAGTTTTTCAGGAGATGATTGCCATCTTTATTTTTCAATGGGAAATTTCCTGGTTTTCATATGTAGGCCCCTGACGTACAGGCTAAGCCCACACCTCTCAGACAGACGCTGATGAGGCTGGGCTCCGCCCGTCCCCCATTCCCTGCACTTGTGGGTGAGTACGCCTGTGTCCTGTTCTTGTTCTTGGCCTCAGACTCAGAGTCCAGCTCCATAAAAATGTTTGCTGAGCCCAGACGCTGGGTAATTCCTGCTAGCCCTCAGCAACCCCATGGGGTATATGTTATTTTGATCCTGTGTCTCAGATGTGGGAAGTCACTTCGCCAATGGGATGGTGAATCCCAGACTTGAACCTGGGTCTCTTTGCTTCATAATCCCAAGCTCTCGGCCATCCTGCTGCCTTTCTGTGCGTGGCGTCCTTTGGTGCCCTCTGCCTGCGGATACCCCACAGATGAGCTTCTGAGGCGGACCCTCTGACTCTGATTGGCTCAGAGCCTATGGTCGGGCCCCATCAGAGGGTCATGTGTGGTGTTGGGGAAGTAGGAATCTGGAATGCAGAGTACCCTGTTTTATTTTATTTAAAATTAAAATATATATATATATATATATTTTCTCTGATCTGTTTTTTTTTTTAAGTTGGTGTTTATTTATTTTTAATGGACGTACTGGGGATTGAACCCTGGACCTCAGCATGCTAAGCACGTGCTCTACTGTTGAGCTATATCCACCCCCTCCACTGTCCCCTGTTTTAGAGAAATTGTACATTTCCAGCTTCTGTAAGCTCTTTCCCCTTCCTGTCCCCACCCCCACATCCCAGATTATGACTTGCCCCTCTCTCCCGGCCTCCTCTTGATTTTGGAAATGGGCCAGAAGGACAGCATCTTTGTTGGCATTTTGTCTCCCTGAGGTCAGGTCAGTAGCCAGGCCAGCTGAGTGGAGCCCATGGCAGCAGAAACGAGGAACGAGGGTGAACAGGGGGACAGGCCAGGAGTGGAAGCAGCAGCGGATCCACATGGGTGCCGATGGCACATGACCCCAGGGCACAAGCCAGACGGGGCAGGTTCATATAGCGCAGAAGGTAATCACGTAGCGTCTTCCAGAAGACTGGGCAAGGATGGGTCTCCGTGGTCTCTGGGCAAGGCTTTCAGTAGCACGGAATCACAAAAGGAGAAGGGTTTTCCCTTTGCAGTGCCCTCAGTGCTTCTGGTTCTGTTCAGGAGAGTTTCCGGCGGTGCTGGGTGAGGACCGGCCACGGCAGGTAGTGCTCCAGCCGGGACTCAGTAACTGCTTGGTTTTGCAGTCGCAGTTATTTTTGTGCTATTTCTGGCAAATGTTACTAGTTTTCCATTCAGAGAATACTATAAAATTTTGTGAGAAAGGCTTTTTTTTTTTTTAAGTGAAAAAGTAAGTCAACTAAAAATAGTAACTAAACAAGAGGAGAAGTGGTATGATGGGAGGCTGAAAATGATAATGTGGTTGGTAAAAGACACCTGGCTCCCCGGGGGAGCTGGGTGTAGGGGTCCAGGGTATCCAGCTCTAGGGTCAAACGGGACCCTATAATACGGGACCTTGGGCACATCATTTCATGCCTCTGAACCATAGTTGACGCCACTGTAAAATGGGAATATTGTATTAAATGAACTCATGTATGTCACGTGCTGGGCCCAGTGCCCGATGCAGTGATAGTAAGTGGTGGTCATTATTGTATGAAGTGTGCATCAACATGAAATCTTGCACCTGGAGGCCATCAGTGAGCACAGGCCAGCTGTGGACTAGCAAGCTTTGTGAGGGAGTGAGCTCTCCGTCAGCACAAATGTTTCATAGACTCATCGCCTGCCTAGGAGTTGGTGGCAGGAATCTGCCACTGAATGGGCCAGACAGCAGGGGACGTCCCTTCTAAGGAACATTCTGTAGCCTGTGTGCAGAAAGTTAACAGAGCTGGCCCAAGACCTCTCCCGTTACAAAACTTGCTTACAATGTTTGTCTTTGCCTGGCACCCGGGACCTTGAACTTAGGTAAGGGTCCCACCATTCCCTGAATGATAAGGGTGGCTCTTAGTGAAACTGTTCTTACACGTGTTGTGGTTTCTGTGAACACTTGCTTTCCAGGGAGACTGGGGTTTTGCTATACGTCATCGGGCAGAGGGTGCCTGTGTGACCAGCCCCCCACGGAGCCCCTGGGCTCTGAGTCTCTGCGAGCAGCCCTGGTAGGTGAACTTCCCACCACTGTCAGAGCTCATTGCTGGGGGAATTCAGTGCATCCTGTGTGTCATCTTGGGCACCACCTAAGGGTTCATCTTGGGTGTTGCCAGTGTTATAGAAACGCCTACACTTTGGGGAACCCAGTTTGTCTTAGAGCCAGGTCTGCAGACCACAACAGAAGCTCCACAGTTGGTTTCGATGGCGGTGTTTCCCTAGAGCTGTTTCCACCTCGCGTTGTGGCAGCACTCCCACGTGGCTAGGGTAGGGGGGGTGGCTTCCTGCTGTGATCAGGGGGGTGAGGGCACCTTCCCTGGTTGCCTGAGGCCTCTCGGGGTGGCTGCGGTGGACACCCACTCAGCTCCAGGTCCACCCAGACACCCTTGTGGGCTTGGCCAGCCTCTGTTCTCCGCCCCAGAGGCAAGACCCCACCTTTGCCCGGCTGGTGAGCACCTGCACCAGCAGCTCCAGGTCTCTCTAGCTGGCGGGCTTGCCCTTTCCTCTGGTGCCAGGGCCCCCTTGACAGCAGGTACAGGCCGGAAGCACCTACGTTGTAAGAAACAGTCCAGCTGGACGTGGCTTCCTGTCACACTCTCTTGTCTCCCCCTGTCCCTCTTGCTTCTAGTACTCATGGGGCCTTCCACCCTATCCTGCCCCAGCCCTCCTGGTCACTGGGGAAACTGGGGTGCATGTGGGGGTGTATTCTAATTATCTGCATCTTGCTCTGAGGTCAAGTTGCGTTTTACCCCCAAGCAAGCCCCTGACTCCAGCTCCTCCAAATGTCCCTGAGCAGGCCTCGTCCCGGGGGTGCCAGCCCTGCTTGGCTGTGCTCGGCACTCTGCTCCCTGTATGTCTTCTGCTCTAATGCTGTTTTACTTATGCTTCAGTTATTTTTTTACTTTATATATATATATATTTTTTTTTTAATTTTAATGGAAGTACTGGGGATTGAACCCAGGACCTCCTGCATGCTAAGCATGTGCTCTGCCGCTGAGCCATCCCCCACCCCCGCCCCAGTAACTTCTTTTCCAAGTGCCACTCGACCTGCCCAGCAGTTCCCCATGGTTCTGTGGCACCCAGCCAGGCAGACCTAGTGAGGCCTTGGAGCTGTGAACAGCAGCATGTCTCATCCACAGTCACACAACAGTCCGACCTGGCCAGATTTGGGGGGAGGCAGCTGATAGTGGTTCCCAAAGCTGTGTCCACATGCTAATCCCCAGAACCTGGGAATGGTATCCAGTTTGGATAAAGGGTCTTTGCAGATGTGATCAAGTTAAGGATTTTACAATGAGAGGATTATCCAGATGGTCCTAAATGCCATTGTCCTTTTAAGAGGGAGGCAGAGGGTGATTTTATTACATACAAAACAGGAGGAGGAGGATCAGGGAGGCAGTGGCTGGAGTGGTGTGGCCATAAGCCAAGGGAGGCTGGCAGCCACCAGGAGCTGGAAGGGGCAAGAAATGGATTCACCCCTAGAGCCTCCAGAGGGAATATGGCCCTGCCAAAACCTTGATTTCAGTTCAGTGGTACAGATTTTGGACTTCTGGCTTCCAGAGTGGAGAGACAACATACTTCTGTTGTTTTATGCTACCAAATCTGTGATAAGTTTTTACAGTGGCCATAGGAAAGTAATACAGAGGGTATCTGGCAATGCAGGTATCTTTGGGAGAAGCCCTTACCACAAATGCAGGCTGATGAAAAGGGCTGACTCTCTAAATACTCTCTACTTTATGATCTTTAAGCTTTGTTGCCCTGGCCTGTGCCAAGGGACTATTAGGCATAACTCTATTGCATGTTACAAAAATGCCCCTCAGACTGGCTTCAGACAGAAAAATTTGTAGGTTGGTATAACTGAAACATTTCCAGGTGTCAGCTTCAGGCATGGTTTGATCAAGGGGTTCACACAGTGTCAGCAGTCTGATGTCTCTCTTTGCCCCCCACCCTGTCCCTTCTGTTTCTCACCAGTCACTTTTCTTCTCTGTGGCCTCCATTCTCAGGGAAGTTTTCCCTGTAGGGTGTCAAGGTGACCATCCGCAGCTTCAGGCTCACCTTCTATCATAGTACTGCTTCCTCTCCCCAGTAATTCCAACCAAAGTCCAGGGATTGAGCCTCTGGGTCACCTGCTCATCCCAGAACTAGCCACTGTGGTCAAGGGGATAGACTCCTTGGAGAAGTGGGGGCCACCTGTCCCCACAAACTGTGATGAATGAGAGTCGGGGAAAAGCACATCCCCAGAGGAAAACCAGGGGTGCTCTTACCAGAAGCACGGCTGTGGGACAGTCACACAGAGCTGAGAACTGTCTCAAGTTGTGTCCTGCCTGGTGGTTCCTGAGGCTTGTGAGACACCAGTGAAGACCATGGTGGTTTCCAGGCCCCAGATCCCCCACAATGTGCTTGGAGATGCCAGGCCATGCCACTGAGGCTTTCCCTCTGCCAGAAGAATCCAAGTGTGAAAACCAGACTCAGCCCCACACATCACAGGAGATGGAGAAGCTGACCCTGGAGGTCGCAGAAAAGGCGGGGATCGGGTGAGAGAGCTGAGAAGCTCTGTGTCCAGCAGCGGCAGCTGCTTGTATTAGAAAATCTCATTATCAAAGCATCTTTGAACTTCTGTTGGCGTTTCGTGACTGATGTTCGACCTGGTGAGAGCTGCGCTTGGGAAACGGAAAAGGAGAGTGGAGCTGAGCGCTCCCGCTACAGTGGGGCTCTCTTTGGCCACAGTCTGTGGAGGGAGGTGACTCACTGTGGGGACTAAGCAACAGAGGACCTGCTGTGGCCACGTGAAAACAACACTCCTCCTGCCCCTTCTCTGCCTTGTGGAGGTGGGAGCCCTGGGCCTCGTGTCCTGGAGGAGGCATCTGGCCCTGGAGGGTGCCCAGCGGTTAAGCTGTGCAAGGTGATGGTCAGGAAGCTGTCTCCACGAGCAGCTCGGAGGAGAGGTGACGCGCTCAGAGTTCTGGAGCCAGGTATGCAGGTTCAGGCTGCCTTCTGTCATGTCTTGTTTACGGTGTAAACTTGGGTTTGTCACCCTGACAAAGTTTCAGAGCCACCTGGGTCTAGCCTCACCCAGTGCTGCCACTTACAAGTGTAAATGCCACTTACACCCTAAGGCAGGCTGCCAACTATTTGAACCTCAGTTTCCTCCCCCTGTGAAATGAGTATACTGATCTTCCCCAACTTAAGTATTTCCATTGTGAGTTGAAAATGTTGCAAGCTGAAAATGCATTTGATACACCTAACCTACTGAACATCATAGCTTACCCTTGTCTACCTTAAACATGCTCCAAACACTTACAGGAGCCAACAGTCAGGTAAAATCATCTAACAAAAAGCCTGCTGGATAATACAGTGTTGACGATCTCATGTAATTGATTGAATACTGTACTGAAAGTGAAAAAGAGTGGTCCCCTGGGTCCAGAATGACTGGGGGTTTACCCTCCTGATTGTGGGGCTGACTGGGAGCAGTGGATCCCTTTGCTAGACCGAGATTCAAAATGCAAAGTACGGTTTCTACAGCGTATCGCTTTTGGACCGTCGTAATGCCGAGAAATCATTAAGTCGGACCGTCGTAAGTCGGGGACCATCTGTACTTGCAGGACATACCTCCAGGGTGGTGATGGAGGTGGGGTGAGTGACTGTACGTAAACTGATGAGAACATTCAGGCACGTTGTGTCACGTTAAGTGTTTCCTGCTGTGCTTGTAATGAACTGAAAATTAAGATGCCTCACCTGCCTCCAGCGTCGGTGCGAGTGTTAAGTGAGATAATGTGCATCAGTGTTCAGAGCAGAAACTTACTTTCTCCCTTCATTGGATTTAAGCTCCCCCTGGGCAAGGCCTGTTTGTCTTGCTGGCTGCGATGGTTTCCCGGTCCAGAAGGGTGTCTGGAGCATAGGACATGCAACGGCAAGTGTTTGCTAGACAGATAAGTGGACGCACACAGTGTGTGCTGTGTTAGCCGGCATCTTGGCACGGGTGTTCCTGAGTCCCGGGTAATTCACACATTGTGCCAACTTCACCTGAGCTGCTGCTTCCATGCTTTGGGGCAGAGATGGTGGCTCTGGCAGAAAATGCTGGATAATTGCCACAGAGAAGTTAGATAAGCACTTGGTTGTGTGGAGCAGAGAGAGCAGAATAGCAGGGGCTTGTCTGGGCTGTAGGAAGATGGGGGACCCCTGGATGTGGGCACACGTGCACATGCCAGGTCCCCCCATGCCTCTGTCTGCTCAACATTTTTAAAAAATTGGAAGTATAGTTGATTTACAATGTTGTATTACTTTCTGGTATGCAACAGAGTGATTCAGTTATACACATATACATATACATACTTTTTCATATTCTTTTTTATTATAGATTATTACAAGCTGTTGAATGTAGTTCCCTGTGCTGTACAGTAGGACCTTGTTTATTTTGTGTATAGTAGTTTGCATCTGCTAATCCCACACTCCTAATTTATCCCCTCTTCCCCCTTTCTTAACTGTAAGTTTGTTTTCTATGTCTTTGAGTCTGTTTCTGTTTTCTAAATAAGTTCATTTGTATCACTTTTTTAGATTCCACATGTAAGTGGTATCACATGATACTTGTCTTTCTCTGTCTGGCTTACTCCCCTTAGTATGATCATCTCTAGGTCCATCCATGCTGCTGCAGATGGCATTATCTGATTCTTTTTTATGGCTGAGTCGCAGTCCATTGTATAAATACACCACAATTTCTTTATCCAGTCATCCGTCAATGGACACTTAGGTTGCTTCCATGTCTTGGCTACTGTAAATAGTGCTGCTGTAAACATTGGGGTGCATGTATCTTTTTTGAATTAAGAGTTTCCTCTGGGTCTGTGCCCAGAAGTGGGATTGCTGGATCATAGGTTAAGCTTATTTTCAGTTTTTAAAGGAATCTCCATACTGTTTTCCATAGTGGCTGCACCAAACTACCAACCGCATAGGGGGGTTCCCTACTCAGCATTTTGATGGAGGTGGGAGGGAGCAGGGACTCCTTTTGTCAGAATGACAAAAAGTGGTGTTAGTGGGCTCTGCCTGCCTTTCCTGACCCAGCAAATCACCACAAAACCACCACTAAGTCACTCTCTGCTGCCTCTTCCTGACCTGCTCTGGGAAGGCCAGCCAGCAGCGGCCCTTGGGGCAGGGCAGAGGTTGTGTTTGCTGGGCACTGTCCTTTCTGAGTGGCCCCTGCTGCCTGCAGGGCTGGACAGGGCCTCCTGGGCAGCCGTCCCTTCCCTACGGGTGTCCTGGTGGCCACAGGCCTCACCCATATGGGGCTCCCTGGGCGCCCACAGGAGCCCGGGGGCTGGAGGGCATATGGTGTGGGGACCAAGATCTGCAGGGTCATTAGAAACCCTCATCATCTGGTGGTGGCTCAGCCCTCCTGGGGGAGGGAGGAGAGGGAACACGAGCAGCCCTGGCTTGCTAATTCAGGCACTTCTGTAAGCAACAGCAACCCAGCAGCCAAGCCAAATTAGCCATGTTATTTGACATTATTTACATAAAGAGATTTAAATGATCTGTGTCCACAGTGTTCATGTGCCTTCAGTGGGCAAGATGCATTTTATTTGTTTTTAAAGTCTGTGTATTTTTTTTGTGTGTATCAACAAGGAAACATTTGGGGATGATTCGGGCAGTTACAGAATCTACTTTAAAGTAGTTAACAGAATGGTTAATATTCCTCCTTAATTGTGAGTCAGAGCTTCTCTGTGATCTCCAGAAGTCCTACAGTTGGTCTCTCTGTGGAAATGGACTTGGATCAGAGTCATGGGGAACCAGCTAAGACCCGGTCTGAGCGTTAGGCTGTATCAGGGTGTCTCAACCTTGACATTGTCGGCATTTTGGGATGAACAGTTCTTTGCTGTGGGCAGGGGGTCCTGTGCATTGTAAGCTGTCTGGCAGTATCCTGGCCTCTATTCACTGGATGCGAGTGGTAGATACAAAAATGACCCCCCTCCCTGCAAAATGTCCACGTCCCTGGAACCTGTATGTTCAGTCACATGGCAAGAAGGAATTGAGGTTGCAGGTGGAATTAAGATTGCAAATAAGCTGACTTGGAGGTGAGGAGAGTATCTTGGATGAGCCAGGTGGGCCCGACATAATCACAAGGGTCCTTGTCAGTGGAAGAGGGAGGCAGAAAAGAGAAGACCAGAGAGTTGGCAGCCTGAGGAAGACTCGGCCCACCGTTGCTGGCTTTGAAGACGGGGGAAGGGGCCATGAGCCAAGGAATGCAGGTGGCTTCTGGAAGCTGAAAGTTCAGTAAGACAAGGAAACAGATTCTTCCCTAGAGCCTCCACAAGGAACGCGGTCATGCCGACACCTTGATTTTAGCCCAGTGAGACCCACTGCTGAAATACAGAACTCTGAGGTAAGAAATTTGTGTCGTCTTAAGCCACTGAGTTTGTGGTAATTTGTTATAGCAGCAATAGGGAACTGATACACTCGCCCATTGTGACAACCAGTAAATGTCTCTAGGCATTGCCAGATGTCCCCATGGGGCAAAATCACCCCTGGTTCAGAGACGCTGGCTATGGGGACCGCCATGGTATTTCCCTAGAAACTGGGAGAGGAAAGAGTTTCTCTGCTCTGTGATGAGAGTGAGGCCAGGCGTGGGTGCACCCAGCACGGTTCTCTCTGGAAGGAAGGAACCAGTGGTGTAAAGGCGGGTGGGGACCACAGCTGCTCCCCCAGCCCCTCCCCGGGGCTCCTGGACCTGTTGCGCGGTCATCGTGGCAGAGTGCACTTGTGCCTGTTTGTACAGAACTAGAAAAGCAGCTGAACTGTCTTCAACTACATCATCAAAGAGAATGTAGGAACTCAGTAAACGTCAGCCGAAGTAGCATTGCTAGCGGCGTCCAGGGCAAGGTGGGCCAGCACGTGGGGTGTTCCCCGCACTGTTTGTGGGCGTCGTGGGCAGAGAGGAGAGGCCGGGAGCCCAGCCTGCATGGGGGGCCACCCAGCCCGGGCTCTGGGCCAAATGCACCGCCCCCTGGTTTCTTCAACCCAACCCTGATGCTGTCATTCTGTTTACTTTGCTGACTGCGAAATCCACATGGTTCCGATTTCTTCTTTGTGATCCGTCGTCTCTGTGCGGCTTCGGAGCCAGAATCCATGTGAAGCGGCTTTGAAGTGGTTGTTCTGGGGTAAGTGGGACGTGGTGCTTTTTCAGGGTTCACGGGGGCAACCGTGAGATCCCCATTTGATTCAAGCAGGGCTCTGGGAGTTGCGACTGGGAGGTGGACATTGCTTCCCAAGCACATTGGTTCTGGTCCTGGCCCAGGAGCCACGCTGGGTCAGAAGGGAGGAGGCTTTGCAGAGCCTGCGGTGGGTGTGCGCAGCCAGGGCCCCTCCTTGGTCCTCAGCTTGGGTCATACGATACCTCATTCCAGGCGTCCCTGGCTGAGTCAACACGTGGTTCCATGTCACCTGCTGCCTCTGGGTGCAGCCCAGAGATGGAGCTGCGGCCTTTGGCTCCTTCTTGCAGGCAACAGCTGGCCGTGCTTGGGGGCAGAGGAAAGGCAGATGCAGGGAGAGAAGAAAAGAGAGGGACAGTCAGTGAGTGGGCAAGGAGGTTATGGAGGAAGACATCGCCTGTATCTGTGCTTTTGATATTAAAGGGCCAGATCATTCCATGATGGGCTGGACTTTGCTGGATCTAATTAGTGTGTGGAGGCCAGTGGTCCCCAAGTTTCAACCTGCATTAGAAACACTCACCTGGAGGGCTTGTTAGAAAAGACTACAGGGCCTCACCCCCAGAGTTCCTGCTTCAGGAGGGCCGCGGTGAGGCCTAGAAGTCTCTACTCGGGAACAAATTCCCAGGTGATACTGATGCTGCTGGTCCGAGTCTGAGGGTCATTGGTCTAGAACCAGACGAGGGTCTTTATGATGAAACTGATGGTCCTCAGGACTTTACAGTTGATTGGTGAGGACCTACCTCACTTTTTTAATTGAAGTATAGTTGATTTACAGTATTAGTTTCGGGTATACAACATTAGTGATTCAATATTTCTATAGATTATATTTCACCTCAAGTTATTACAAAAGGACGGCTCTGTTTTCCTCTGCTGTACAGTACATCCTTGTTGCTTGTGAGGACCCCGCTTTTGATCTGAAAAATCTTATGAGGCGACAGCGTCATCATCGATGTTTGTGATTTTTTTTTTTCACAGTTCTCTGGAATTTTAACACATGCTATAGATTCGTGTAACCACCACCTCAACCCCGGTGGAGAGCAGTTCCATCACCCCGGGACCCTCCCTCGTGCCTCCCTTTCCGTTCACAGCCTCCCCCAACCTGCCCCTTCATCAACCATCCCCATAGTTTTGTCTTTTTTGAGAATGTTGAATAAATGGAATCATACAGGAGGTAACCTTTTGAGACTGGCTTTTTTTTTTTTTTTAATGTCCTTATGTTGAATTATTTCGGCCATTAGATGACAACAGTATTGGGTTGTCTTTCTTCCTCCCTCGCTTCCTCCCTCCCTTCCACGTTGACCGCCCACTGTAGACCAAGTGCCTCTGGGGAAACACACTGTCACCCAGATTTGGGTGACGGGGCAATCAGCGTGTTAATGGAGGTACTGGGGATTGAATGCAGGACCTCATGCATGCTAAGCACGCGCTCTACCACTGAGCTGTACCCTCCTCCCCCATGAGACTGGCTTCTTAACATCGTATCTGTGAGATGGTTGCAGGTTGTGGCATACATCAACAGTGTGTTCCTTTGTGTCTGTCCTGAGTGATCTATTGCGTGGATGTACCACAGTTTGTTCCTCAGTCCCCGCTGAGATTGTTTGGGGTTATTACGGATAAAGCTGCTGTGAACATTTGTGTATACGACTTTGTGTGGACCTGTATATTCGTTTCTCTTGGGTGAATATCTAGGAGTGGGACTGCTGGGTTGTATGGTCGGTGTGTTTAGCTTTATAGAAGACCGCCAAACTGCTCTCCAGGGTGGCTGCACCATTTTGCATTCCCACCAGCAGTGGCTGAGATGGCCAGTTGCTCTGCATCCTGGCCAGCACCTGGTCCTGGTCAGTCTCTTACATTTTAGTCTTTCTGGATCATGTCTGATTTTTAAATGTGTAAATGAGTCTCAGAAAGGCTCAGAGTTGTCCGAGGCCCCTGGCCTCTTGGTGGCTCCGTGAATAACTAGAATCCAGACCTTCTGACTTGATGGCTGTGAGCATTCTGGGTGGTGGCTGTGCTGAGCAGGTTATTTCACATGCCAGACTAGAAACCGGTAGCTTCTGTGTGAGACTGGGGGCTCTGAAATATCAGGGCACCTGTGGCAGGGTAAAGGCATGTATCTACGGACTAAGGAAACAAGGAAAGTAGAAACAGGAAGTGAGGCAAGAGAAAAGGTGCATATCCTCGAATCACAGAGGTGGGAGGCACTAGGCTCCTTCACCCCCTCATCCCTCCTTATTTTTAAATCGAGGCTCAGAGAGGGGAAGCAGCTGGCCAAATGTCACACAGCTCACTGGTGCCTCTTGACCCTTTGCATGTGACCCACAGTTGGCAGAAGCCACCTTGATTTCCAGAAGCATCGTGGGAGTATCCCTGGGGCCACAGGCTGTGTCCCCTTGGTGCTTGAGGAGTAGAGCTTCTGCAGGTTGATACACCTGGTCAAGATCACCATACTCCCTTGGTGTCTTGGACTCAGGTCTGTTCTGGGTGGGAGCTGGCTTCAGGAAGGAGCTTGTGCCGGGGGCCGTGGCCACAGCTGAAACCAGAGCCAGTGACTTCATGGGGTGGAGGCTTATAGGGGACCAGGCCCTTCTCAGGGGTGGTCCCACCCACCCTCGCAGGGGAAACAGTGCAGCTGCCCTGGAAGGCGGTGGACATGCTTTCCCGATTGCAGAATACTTCTTTCATTTTGAATATCATTTGTTTGGTTGCCACAGCAACATCAAGTCTCTATTTTAATGCTAACCTGCGTGGCTGCAACTTTCTATATATAAATGCTGCTTTGCACAGTGAATTAGCTGATGCCACGGGGAAGCAGCGGATGTGGAGACGGTGGCAGAAAATGACCAGCGGGTCAGCTTTGCAAGAGGAGGGACTGCGGGGCTGAGGTGAGTGGGCCCCCGGGCGGTGCGGGTTATCTTCTGGCCAGGTGCTCGAAGCTCATTGGTGCAGGGAGAGAGCGAGGCAGCCACACCTGCCACACCTGTGGGAGCGGGGAAGCCCTCCTTGGATGGCCTCCTGCTGGGCTGGGGGCGGTGATACTTCTGTTTCCCCACGGATCTCCCCTCCTCATCCTTTCAGTGAGCCTGGGCCTCGGGGAACCAGAAGTTCTGGAGAGAAGAGCGAGCCACTGAGGCAGGGTGGTGTCAGGTGAGGTGAGGGCAGAGTAAATTTTCCTTGTTTCCTTTGACTTGGTTCCCCGGTCTGAATCTGTGCCTCCTCTGTTTTGCCTTTTCTCCTGTTGGGGCCAGATGACTCCACATGGTACAGAGAGAGTGCTCAGGAAAAGCCCAGAAGGGACCTTGGGAATCGGCAGGTTCAGCTCCCTCAGCTCTAAATGAAGGAGAAGCCCAGAGAGGTGCACACTCTGCCAGATGTCACACAGCCAGTCAGGGAGAGAGTGGGACGGGAACCAGGTGCCCAGAGATCTTCTGATGCAGGCATTCCTCTCATGGGGGTCAGGACGGCTGTGGGTGTACACACCAGACTTAGGGTGCTGCAGAGAGGGTGGTCCCCTCAGGGGTGCTCCTTTCTCATGTCACAAGTTGGGGGTCCTGTAAGGAACCCAGGATTATATAACAGGAGTTGAAGCCATTAAGGCTTCCAGAAAGAGCATGTAAGTTAGAGTCTGGAAAACTGGGATTCATGCAGATTCAGCCACTTCCTGTGGGACAACTGTGTCCGCCTTTCTGGAGGCTCCATTTCCCTCCCTAAACGCTGGAATCCCTTCCCAGCCCTGTTGTGGAAGGTCACTGTCACAGCCGGCGTGAACCTGCGGGGAGCCAGAGCGGTTTGGAAACCATGAGGCACCCTCGCGGCGCCGTCCGCCCGCTGCCGGGAGAGGCTGCCCCCAGCAGCCGAGGGCTCCTCTGCAGATGGGGTTTTGCGGTGTGCCTTGAAGCGCAGTGCAATTTTATCTTTGTTTAGGAAGCCTCGTTCGGGTTTCCTCTTTAACAACAAACATTCTACAGATAACTTAAGTGCCCTGGATCCACAGACTTTCAAGGCTCCTTGTTCTTGAAAAGGGAATATTCGTACGATTAGAATCTAGGTGCCTGTGAGTGGTATTTAGTCTGTGGGGTTGCGAGATTCAGAATTGGGAGCACGCACTCACCTCTGCCTGGGTGAATAAGAAAAGTGGAATGAAGAAATCCCTTATGGGAATTTATAATGAAAAATAAGTGTAAGGGGGGAGATTCTTAAAAAGGGGGGATCAAGACCAGGTAAAGCAGTGTATTCTGAACACGCCGTGTCTGTAATCCATATTAACCAGCATGAAAACCGGAGTCGGAAAGCATCAGTGTGCATTGCACGTGGGAAAGCAAGTCCTGCTACGTGAAACTTGCTTCGTGTGGAGTGAAGTGTGCTTTTTCCTGTGGGTCAGACTTTTCAAAACAAAAGAATGGCAACTGCTGGTCTTGAGTGGTGACTCGACGAGCCTGAAGTCTCCTGTGGCTGGCTGGTGATTTCTTTTCCAAGGAAAAGCTGGAAGGAAAAAAGAAGGGTTCTCAGTAGGGGAGAGCCCCACGCAAACATCGTCTTGAGAAGCTGCTGGGGTGCAGCGTGCAGCCCAGACAGGGACCAGCAGACTGGTTGGGAAGCATGAGGTCAGGGGATTGGAGGCGGTAGCCCCCCTCCCGGGGCCTGAGGTCAGAGCTCCCCGTGGGCAGATTGAGAAGGATGCCTGTGATTCTTGTGGTGACTGCCAACTCACCCCTGCACGCTCCCCAGCAGCCCCAGAGCCCGCGTTCCCCCGCCCTGGAGCCCTGCAGGTGTGGATCCTTCACTGCTCTCACGAGGGATGGACCCAGCTGTCCTCCCACCAGCACTGTGCTCCCAGGATGCTGGTTTCCGGCTGCTCAGTGCATGCAAAACGTGGGAATCTCCCTGCTCACTGTGGCACCTGTGTATCTGACCTTTACACACCGTGGACGTGCGTCTCGCCTCCCGAGGCTGCTGGGCCTGGCTCTCTTTCTCCTTGGTTCCTGCTCTGTGCACGGACCACCTTCTCTGCCTCCCTGCCCCACCAGTGGTGCGTGCCTGGCTCCTGAAGCTGTATCATCTTCCTCCCTACCACCTCCCCTTCTGAACCTTCTCATCAGCTGTTGGGGGACCACTTTTCCATAGACAGAGTAGGACAGACTTTCCAGGGTCCCTTCTGGCCCCCACACCTTGTCCCATGCTTCCCTTCCAAGGAAGGTTGGACCCAGGCTGGGGTGCTCAGCTCTGGGTGGGATGGAGTTGGCCACAACTTTGCAGCCCTTGGGAAGTTTGCACTGATAACCCGGAAGCCGGCATGGAGCTCAGCTACCAGGAGACGCTGGTAGTAAGAGGTCTTAGCAAGAGGATGGTTAGTATGGGGTAAAAGTGCTAATTACACTCTTAGTCTAGGTGGATTGTGGTGTTCGGTTCTTTAAAACTAGGGCGCCCTCTCTTCAAATGACTGCTTGTGTGGATACCCAACAATTAAAACCGGGAGTTGCACACTGGTGGCTGATGGGAAAAATCAAGTGCAAAACTCTGGGGGCTTTTGGTGGTGGTTTTGTTTTCGTTTTTGCCTATGGTTTCATTTAAAATTTTTTGAGTTGGTTGCCAACATCTAAAAATCAGTAAATTTCACATTAAAAATTCAGATTTCCAGCTTCTCTTGCAAAAATGAGTAGCTTTGGCGATGCCGAGCCCACCGTCCTCTGTGGCTCTAATATGGTGAATGAGTTGTTTTTTTTTTTCCAGTTTGCCACAGTCCCCACCCATCTCTGCTGGTTGCCAGTCCTGAAAGCAGTAATGGATATTCATGTGATTTGTGATGTTTCTCTCATGAGTAGGGAAATGTGAAATAGCTCCTGTAGCCGTGTCTGTGAGAAGAGGGAAGGGGAGAGGACCACGGTTTTCAAGGTGTTAAGGAGGTTCTTTCTGAAAGTGAATCTCCTAAAGATTAATTTTTAAGGAATGGTGGTAGACTTAGACCAGGTGCCTTTTTTTTTTTTCTTTTGGTTTTCTGGTTCTCGAAGTGTGATGCCTGAGCCAGCAGCAGCAGCAGCACTTGGGATCTTGTTAGAAATGCAGATTGTTGGGTGCATCCCGCACACACTGGTTCCGAAACATGGTGGTGGGTGGGGCCCAGCAGTCTGGGTCCTGCTGGCTCTTCGGATGCATCTGAAGGCTGAGAACCACTCCTCTGGGCCCAGAGCAAGGGCAGGGTCCCATTAGTGTCACTTTCCATCCTTTTAAGACCTGGGGGCGGGGGAGGAAAATGGGGATCCCGAGCCGAGGAGAAGGAGTTAAGGGTTTCACCCGACATCACTTCAGGCAGCGCCCTGTATGTGCTTCAAGGGCTGGAGGAATCCTTCCGACTTACAACGTCTCAGCAAATCCAGTCCCCTTTTTCCCAACCCACCCATCTGAGGGTCCCGTTGGGGCAGCAGTGGTGGAGGAGTCCTGGTGCTTTTGACTGTCCTGGAGAGATAGATGGTCACTGGGCTCTCTTCCCAGGGGAGTGTCAGTGTGTGACTCTAGCAAACGAGGCCAGGGAGTGAATCCCACTGAGAGGGACCAGGCTGGCTGCACAAGCTCACCAAAGATAACCAGGCATTCTTGGGCTGGGAGTCCTTAGGGGGAAATAATATACCAGCTCTTTAAACACTTGGAGGTAAGAGCCAATCACCTATGAACGTACCAGGTCTAATTCGGTAACTCAGACTGCTGTGGCCCTAGAGGGTCACTTGGCTTCTGTCCACTTGCTCTCTGGCTAAAGGCTTTAGTGACTTCACCAGTCATTTAAGTGAGCCAAGAGAGTACATTTTTCCCAAGTATATTTACTTGGAGGTTGAACCCCACTTCCTTAGTGGGCTAACAGTCCTACCCGGAGACTGAAAGAACTCCATTGATTCAGTATTTGTTGGGTGTATTTTCTGTGTCTGGGGACAGATTTGAGTCAGACACTGTTTGTGTTCTCAGGGAGCTCAGGTAAGCGGTGGGGTGAGGACCACTCATCATTGGCCCCTGAACAAGAGGGGCCATGAAGGTGGGGAGTGGACCATTCCAGGGGAAAGGGACGTGGGACTTGTGGAGTGGCTGCATCTCCCAGGAGACAGCAAGCAGTGAGGAGCCTGGCCCCTCAGACAGAGCAGGAGGGATCCCCGCCCCAGCTGGAGTGTTGAACCCAGGCTGAGCCTCGATATCCAGGGAAGAATCCGGGGATGGCCTGGGGTCAGGAGGAAATGCGTCAGCCTTGGAGACGGGACACCGGGCTCAAACCGGTCTCTGTGTCTGGTTACTTGTAAGACCTTGGATAAGACCTGGGTTTATTTGATTATAAAATGAAAATAAAATTCTCCCAGGATTCTTGTAAAGGTCAGATAAGCTACAATAGATACAAGTTACTCAACCACAACAGACAGCACTTCATCAAGGAAGAACCATAGGAAAGAACTAAGAGTGGATCAACTTCGGTGGGGAAAAAAAACCTGACCCTTTGTCCTTCTTATTATGCACCTGTCTCATTAGGAGCTTGAAATCAGGGTTGGGAGCATTCTATTGGGGTGTCCTTGCTGACGGCAATAGGTCAAATGAAGGCATAACACAGGCCGCTTTTTGAAGACTGGCCTTGCATTGGTTGACTCACAGCTCTTGTCTTTCTCCGTCTGGTTTGCTGGGGTCACCAGCTCCCCAGCAGCCCCGGTGGATATGGGTGTTCTCGGCTGCATGGGTTTTACTGGCTCCTTCTGACGGTCCCTGAAATCCCAGTCTTGCCTGCCAAGCGTGCCGACTCCATCTCACGTGCTGTTCCTCATTCTCCTTCGCTGGCGTGGTCTGTGTCAGGAAGGGCAGAAGGTGTTGCTCCGAGAGGTTAGCCTGCAGGTCGAGCAGCTGGAGTGACTCAGCGTTGGTGACCTCAGCTGATGGGTTTCCTAAAGGTCGCTCAGTGATCTAACAGGGCTGGGACGGTACGGGGCACAGCTAATACTGACGGAGTTTTCTTCCATTGTTGCGGCCCTCTTATTTAGTCTTGGCAAGAATCCTGTGCATTGGTGGTGGTATTTCCATTTTTACACGTGGAAGAGAAAAAAAGACAGGTTCAAAGAGGTGACGTGACTTGCCTGAGGTTGTATGGCTGGCAAGGGGTGGAACCTGCACTTGAACTTCCTCTCCCCGGGCGGAAGGTTAGACGCTGGGTTTGGGGACAAGCGAAGGAACGTCTGTGGGTGACCGAGTGGTCTGTGGGGGTTGCATCTCCTGTTTCTCATCCCCACACCCCAGTGCATTGTGCATACCTTGTTTTGGGTCACAGAGTGGAGGCTGTGGTTCCTCGAAGCCTCTGGAATCTTCCAGGCTCCCTTGTTGGAATGGAGCTTTGCATTTCAATGAGTGGAAAAAAAATAAGCAGAAGAGGATTTGCCAAAAGGGAAAATCAAGTGAGTTTATGACTCCTCTTTGTGTGCACAGATGTTTCCTCCCTGGGTCACCCCCCTTCACGGAGGCCTACTGGCCACAAACAGATAGGAAGTGACTCGCGGTCGAGCAGAGAGCCAAGCTCATTGGCAAAGGTCGCCTTGCACAGAGCTGTGTGGGGGTCAGCCTGGGGAGGGGTCTTCAGTGGGGTTTGGCTTCTGCCATGCCACCTGGCCAGAGCTAGTCCTCCATCCATGACGACAATACCAGCACCAGGGTGTAGAGTGGCCGGAGAGCAAGGGGGAGACTCCGTCCCGGGACTGGGAGACACGGCGTCCAATCCCCGTCTGTCTCTGAGCCTCAGTTTCCCCTCCTGTAAAATGGCACCGTGGGCTCAGATGATCTTTAAGGCCCCTTCCATCTCTGATTTTTGTGTCAGCCCTGCATTGCTTGAGAAAGTTCTTTACTGTTGTTCATTTTGTCTTAAGTCAATTCGTCTTACAAATAAAGCCCTCCCTCCCTGCAGGTCTCCCTGCCATTCAAAAGCTAATACAGTGAACCCTAAACTAATGAACAGTGTTCATTTTAGGGGCTGGCAAGTGAGATGGGATATGTCAAGGGGGACTTTACTACCAAATATTATCTAAATATTTTAAATAAGTCTATATTTGTGCATTAGCTCATAATGGAGTAAGTTAAAGATTTTAAAAATGCACTAAAATTCATGTGCTCACTATGGAAAACTTGGAAAATACAGAAAAGCAGAAATAAGAAAAAATATCATTCTTTTCCTTGTTTTTTTGGTGTATATATTTGTCTACATGATTGGGATCATATGGTATGTTTAAAGCTGTATATATTCATTTGGAAGAAGGGCAGTGTTTTCCTGCTTATAAAAAAAAATTTGGTAAATACATTTTTAAAATAAAGAAAAAAATTTTTTTTAATTTTCAAAATTAAAAAAGTTACTAAAAAATTTAAATATGGTAAAATAAATACACTTACAACAGACAGCGGAATCCCACAATACGAAAATAACCTCTGCTAACATTTTTGTGTTTCCTTCGTGCTTCGCTTGGGGTGGGGAGAGCATTATTTTTCTGTGGTTGAGGTCATGCAGCAGATTCTGATGTCTAAAATAGGAACCACTCTTAGAGAGATGATGATATAAAAGAGGGTTTTGATGGCAGAAAGCATTGGACACTGGGTGGTTTATTAGTCTTTCCTGTTTTAAGGGGGTAGGGGGGAGACTTGTTCATTCAATATGAGTTTTAAATATGCAGAAAGTCACCACTCAGGTTCTCTGGCAAAGAAAGCGGCCTCGATGGTGCTCTGCATAGTGAAGCGTTGCTTGGGTGGAGGAGGGAGACAGAGGCTCCTTGTTTGGTGAGTCGCGCAGCACAGCGTCCACAAAGCTTCAATAGTTCCCCCATTGTCGGCAGGAGCTTGGACAGAAAAGGTGGCATCAGCTACAGATGGCTCCCCACACATGGCCAGAGGCTTCATCTGTACTGGCCTTGAAGGATGTTTCAGGAGAAACATGTTATCCTGGTTCTGGAATGGAGGGAAGCAGCAGAGGGGGACCAAGGGAAACACTCAGATACCAACCTCATCCCTGATCTGGAGAATCCACCAGACAGCACAATTGGCTGGATTCCTGAGTTGGGAGAGTTCACTAAGTGAGGGGTCTCAGATGCATTGATAATGATCACTTCCCTGGTGGCATCTTCCTAATTTCAGTTGATCTCTCAGTGCCTGGAGAGTAAGTGGGTGGTGTCTTCACCTGCATACCTTCAAGAAACCGTCTCGCTCGCTCGCTTGCTTGCTTTCTTGCTTGCTTGAAGTACAGTCAATTACAATGCATCAACTTCTGGGGTACAGCACAATGCTGTTTTTTTCATATCCAATGTTAATACAGCTTGGCTGGATATGTACCCATCGATGTCAAACTTTTTGGACAGAAACTCCTATTTGCAGCTCAGCCTGTTCCATCATTCAACAAATGTTGATTGAACAAAACAACGACCATGCCCATGAAGCTTTGACCTCAGTGGGACTTGTCTTTGAGCAGTTTGTAGCATTTTCAGATGCGCAATGCCAGGCCCCGATGAGCTGTGAGGAAAACAGAGTCCCTGCCTCACGGAGCTTTTATTCTAGTGGGAAGTGTTCTCCAGCTGTTAGTAGGAGCAGAGGAGAAGTCTGGGGAAGAACTAATTTCCTAGATACCTTCCCTCTTTGCCTGTTGGTGTGCATGAATTTTTAAATCATCTTTTTATTATTTTTGCCATTGATTACTCATTTTAACATACTTGTTCTGGTCTTTTCTAATGTGTTCCTTCTTAAGCCCACACTAATTCATTATTTCCTTGCTTTTTTTCACTTTGCAATTTTGGGAGATCCTTTTAAGTTTACCCTGCACTTTACTGATGTAACTTTTAATATTTTTATTTATCCACAACTGCTACTGTGGATTTAAATGAGCAGTTTTCATATAATCCTTACCTCATCTGGTTTCTTCTTTATGTCATCCATTCTACTTTACCTGGTTTTTTTCCATTATGATTTTTCTGTTCCTCTTTCAAAGAGGTAACAGCTTCTTGACTCTAGCAGTTTCCTGACACTTTGACTTACATTCTGCGTTTCTTTCTGAGATGTGCTCTTCCTTTGAGCCTTCTGGGTGGCATTTCCTCACTCTTTTCCCATGTGTTTCCTCCCTTTCTTTACTCATTCTTAACAAAGCAGGATCTGTGTAGACTCTGCATTATATCAGCAGAGTACAGATATCTGTCACTGGCTGTGGTACTCTGTGCACTTGGAAGAAGGTTGAATTCCCTTCCAAGTTGCATACTTGCAGGTTCAACCATGCACACATCTCCCAGTCCAGTTCTTGTGTTCAAATTGGCTGTCACCTGGCACACTGCTCCTCGGCTGCCTGGCTCTTTGATGTTCTGAACGGGTGGAGTGCGTGAGAAATCACAGTTCCCCTGGTCCCATCCCCATGTACTGCGGCCAGGGCATTCTTCCGACTTGACCTGTGTGATTCATCCCGCTCTGAATGGTTAATACCCCTTCCCAGCCCCTGCACCCACCTGCGCTGCCTGCTTGCTTGTTTCCTGGGAATTGTTGTACAGAAACAGGTGATGGGGACGGAGAAGCAGATCTCGGGCTGCTTCTGAGCCACAGGAGCTGGCTGTTCGGGGCTCAGGTGGGTGCAGGTCATGCACCTCACATCAGGGGCTGGGAATGGTGAAGACGCCAGGTGCATCTCCAGTTAGAGACAGCAGCGAGGGGGTGGGGGCTGTTTCCCCTTTCACAATTAGTCTCCATTTTATAAGACTTTCTCCATTTGCTCCACTGGCCTTAATGGTTCTGGAGGGTTTTTCCACCAGATTCTGATTGTCCACAATTTTTAGTTTTTTTGAAGCTTGGGTGAGTTTTAGCTTTTGTTTTTTTTCCTCTTATTGCTACTTTAATCAGAAGTCGATAGTGGTGTCCACAGGGCTCCTGCCCGGTGTCCCTTTCCATGGGAAGTCCTCTGCATCCCTTTACTGTGCTCTTGGTCCTCCCCGTGGTGACTCAGGCTCGCACTGGGGACCTCGTTCCTATAGTTGTGGGTATGTGGTCAGTAAAGAATTCAAGTTTGGTTTTCTGGGATTCAAAAAAGAACCTCTTAAGCCATTTGGTGGATGCGGCACGATCATTTTGCACGTGGCCTGAAGCTGTGTTTCTCAAGGTGGGCTGGGTCTACAACTAAAGCTAGGCGAGATGATCTTAGATCACATTGAGATAACAGTTTTTAAGTTACATTTATTTTAGTGTGTAATAGAAAAAAAAAAAAACCAACCAAATGAATCCATGATTTCACAGATATGTATTGCTGAGGGCCAGTCTAAGTTCAGGTTCCCTGTAAGTCAGTTAAAAAAGTCATGTAAAGCATCGTGCAGCCGAGGCATAATTATGGGAAAATCTTGACAGTGGAATGTGGGTGACGGAGGTCTGGGAGATGCTGAGCTGAGGAAACCTCCTGGGTCTAGAACGGGGCCTGTTAGGAGGCCTTTGAAACTGGGTGCCATTTCTGATATGTCCACTTGATCTTGGGAATCTGTTACGGTGTGGGACACATACAAACCTTTTGAGGGGCCTTGGACGCAACCGTGTTGGGTTCAAGAAAATGACTTCCAGTCACTTTACGGAAGCCATCGACTGGCCCCGTGGGCTGGGCCAGCCCCTACCTTCATACAGCCCTGCCCTCTTTCTTGCTCTCTTCTGCGTGGGCATCTATATGAATATCTTACCTGCCTTCACTGTTTGTCCTCAACGCTCCCCAGCTCCTTGTGTGCCTGTATGCAGATTTCCACGCCCACCTTACTTCCAAATTTCTCCTTTGGAGATGAGCAGGGGTAACCGCCTCTCAGTGGTCAGTAAGCGTTTTCTTCGTTATCTCACGTGGACACTTGTTTTTTTTTTTTTTAACACCTTTATTTTGGTGTGATTCCTGTACAGTAAACTACACATATTTCAGATGTACTATTTGATGAATTTTGATAGATGTCTACACCAATGAAACCACCACCACAATGAAGATAGCTGACATTTCCATCACTCCTCAAGAGGTGCAATTTTCAAATTCCCAGTTTATCCCTTCCCACCCCATCACATGGACATTTAACTACGAATTTCTTAAGAGCCCTTCCTTGTTTGCTTCCTGTGACTCTGATTCTCAAACCTCATATCCATTCTCTCCCTATCATGTAGCCCCTGAGTGTGAGGCACTGGGCTGGGTTGGAGGGGAAGAGGATTAAAACCTGGTTTTTTGCCTTTAAGAGTTCTGAGAGGGGCTCAGGGGTGGGATGGACTGGGCTGTTGCATCGGGGAGAATTCATTCTCCTGCTACTTGAATGCCAGCCCCCCCATCCCCACCAAGGTTCTGCTGTGCACCCTTTCTGCCTGAATTCAGAGTCAGCCTGTAGGATTTCACCGCCATCTCCGGTCAGATGCTCCAGTTCACGTGCCAAGGGCCAGACTCGTCCAGGGATCACTTTGAACTTGGATATGTAGACAACAACCTCCACCATGTGCCCTGGGATGGCTCCCACTGCGGCTGGATCTCTGGGTGACCAGTTCTCTCGTTCCCTTTAGCGCCGGCTTTTACTTTCTCCCATTCCCCTTATGTCTCATCAGTTACCAGGGCTTATTCTCCTTCTTACTTCCTGTCCCTCTGCTCAGTCAAGCCCTTCCTTTCCATCCCCACTGTCGGGCAAATTCCGTACCTTCTGAGGAGCCTCTCCTGCCCGTCCCAGCTGAAAGGGCTCTGCCTTCCTCTGGGTTCTGAAAGCTCTCATTGTCCATCGGCTTATCAGTTGGCGCTCATTACTGACAGACTCCCATGTACGGTTATTCCTTGTTTTCACTTGTGTTTCTGCCTTATCTTCCAAGCTTTAGAAGTCAGGTCCTGTACAGGATGCTTGCCTGCATGGTCCACAGCATTCAGAAAGGGGTCGTTAGTCACTGTTAGTTGCTTGATGGACCACGTAGCCAAGGGGCTGCCCATCAGGGAGGGGGTGGGCGTGTCTTTGAGACCCTGTACCCTGGAGACTGCACGGGCTGGTGAATGATTTCCCTCCAGGACTATGAAGCATTTAGAAAAAGTGAGTCATTGCCATTCCCAGATATTCTTTCTTATTGTCATTATCGGACAACACGATTTGTCCAGCGCAGGACGAGGTCCCTGAGACTAAATGCACAGTGGAGCTCGGTGAGCCCTGCTGCCCATGGTCCCTCTCGTTTTCTGGCTGCCTTTCTCGTTGGGAGCTGGGTAGCTTCCCTCTGGGTGCCTGTTTCTGGGTCACACTGGCCAGGTTCTCTTGATCTAAACTATGTCTGTGGGTCCCAGACTTTTGTTTTCAATTGAGGTAAAATATACCTAACATGAAATCTACCATTTTAACTATTTTCAAGGGTACGGTTCAGTGGCATTAGGTATTTTCACATTGTGGTACAACCATCGCCACTGTCCATCTAAGGAACTTATCCACTTTGTAAAACTGAAATTCTGTCCCTTATTAATCTGTAACTCCCCCTCCCCCTCCCCCCAGGCCCTGGCAGCCACCATTCTACTTCCTGCCCCTGTGAATTTGACCACTATAGGAACCACACAGAAGTGGAATCGTGTAGTATTTGCCCTTTTGTGGCTGGCTTATTTCCCATAGCACAGTGTTTTCCAGGTTCATCCATGATGTTGCATGTGTCAGATTCCTGTTTAACGCTGAACAGTATCCCAGTATGGATGGACCACATTTTGTTTATCCATCCATCCATCAGTGGCCACTTGGGTTGTTTCCACCTTTGGCTATTGTGAATAAGGTGGGAGGTGTGATCTCATTGCGGTTTGCATTTCCCAAATGACTAGGGATGTGAGTATCTTTTTATGTGCTTTTGGCCATTTGTATATCTTCTCTAGAGAAATGCCCTTCACCTCTTTTAAAATTGGGTGGTTTGTGTTTGCTGTTGAGGCTAAACTTTTTTGTGTCCAGGGAAACTGCAGGGCAAGTCCTACTCCACCAGCCCCTGCTGATAGTAACAGCCGCCGTAATGACTTGCGTGACCCTCGCGCTGCGTGAAGTATTTACGTGGAGTTCTTTCTCCCCGTTAATCCTCACAGCAGCCATCTGGGGAAGATTCTGCGGTCATCTCTATTTTACACGGGAAGAAACTGAAGCTTAGAGGGTGTGACCCTGGTCTGACTCTGTCCCCCGAGGATAGCATTGCTGTCCTCGCCCCCACCCAAGGAGCTGGCATTGAAACCTCTTCATAGTGGACACTTCATCCATGTGTTTGAGAAAAGAAGTGATAGTTTATAGGAAATCACCCAGGCCTCGGGACCTCGGTTCCTCCAGAAAACCGTATTTACTTCAATAGAATCAGTTCCTAAAATCCCAGAGGTTTGCATCTGAAAGCAAACCCAGAAGTGCATGGCATTTTAAAAAATTCATTTTTCACTAAGTAATCATTTTTTTATTGGAGGTACCGGGGATTGAACCCAGGACTTCGGGCATGTGAAGCGTGGGCTCTTCCACTGAGCTATAACCTGCCCCTAGAAGTGCATGACATTTGAAGTGCTAAACCTTCAGCTACTCCAAAAAGCTTTCTGAGCAGTGTGATATATTCACCAAGGATCCAAGTCCCTGCTGAAACTCATTTCGTTGGTGGAGGCGATGTTGCTCCCACAATCCTTTCTTCACTTGAAACTTAACAGCTCTGTGACCCATGAGCTGTTTTCATCTGAGATGCCCAACATGGCCTCCGCTTTCACCTGCTGTCTGTCCTGGTTTGGAGGTGACGAGGGTGAGTGAAGGCAGGGGACCCTCACCTTGCCC
The DNA here is from genome assembly GCF_048773025.1 of Camelus bactrianus. Classification (NCBI taxonomy): domain Eukaryota; kingdom Metazoa; phylum Chordata; class Mammalia; order Artiodactyla; family Camelidae; genus Camelus; species Camelus bactrianus. The sequence goes on from NC_133554.1 coordinate 5,969,701, forward strand.
CTCTGGGAGCCGCGGCTTTCCCAGCCCTGGACGGGTCTGACACACTGGTTCTTTGGGGGAGCCTTTTCCATCCTTTTTCTGTTGGCTTTTATCTGGCCTTGGGTTCACGCAGCTGGGGCTGGAGCTGGGGCCAGAGCCGTGACTTCGGGTTGGGAAGAAGTTGGCGGAACATTCCCCAGCAGGGCTTGGGCAGACCCAGGGAGTCCCGCCTAAAATACAGAGGACAAAGGCGCTCTTGTCCACCGGCCTGGGGGTGGGAGGCATCTGGTCAGTGACACAGGCTTGGCCATTGTATGTCGTGACCTCAGCCAACTTTTTTTTAGCTGAGAAAGGGGAAAAAGGGAGAGTGCAAAAAAAGAGAAAAGAAAGAAAGAAAGAAAGCAGGCCTCCAGATCCTTTGCATCTGGAAAGTCCAGAATGTGTTGCTGATTTCCCCACAAGAGGAGCAGATTTGGAAGGAAATGCGCAATGTGGTGGGTTCTTTGTGAAAGAACAGCAGTGAGAAAAGCCGCAGGAACATCCTCCCGGGTGCCTGGCGCCCTGACCCTGGGGGAGCTGCTCGCCTGGGCCTCATTTCCCGAAGAGGGGGCCATGCAGAGGAAGCTGGCAGGGGCCTGGCCCTCAGCCCGGCGACTTCAGACAGGACCCACGACTCTCTGAGTGCACAGCCCCCGAAGATGAGCTCTTCCCCAATGATGGTAAGACCCGATCCTGCTCGCCTGCTGATGTGTGTTCAGCTGGCTTTTCTCCGCATGATCCTGGAATGACGTTGACATTTTAAAGAGGCCGTTCTCAGAACTCCCCCGAGATGTGGGCTCCCAGCTGCTGAGCTTACAAGGTCTGGTGTGTTGGGGGCGCCTTTCGCAGGCCCAAGGCAAGTGGAGGGAGGGGAAGAGAAGATGCGGTTGCTGTTTGAGAAAGCAGGAAGAGAGGGGGAGATGATTGAAAGGGGGCGTTTGTTGAGAGGAGGGGAGTCTTGGCTCCCCCTTGGTTACCTGGGGAAGCAGTTTAGTTCATTGTGACTGAGAAGCAGGGTAGAGATGTGCATTTTTCTATCATGGGGATCAGAGATCTTGCCTCTCCCACTTAATTCCTCCCAAATCCAAGGCCTGGTTTCTACCCACCCACCTACCCTCTACTCCATGGCCCAGTTCCAGCAGGGGCACTGCAGGGTGAAAAGCCCATTAGGGGACACAGCTCCCTAGAAGATCTGTCCAGTTAATCTGGTATCTGCACTGTGCTTCCAGGCTCGACTGGAGGCTTCTGTCCAGTTTGGTGGTGGCAGCAGTGGCCTCCATAAAGATGATGGATGCTTTCCTGAGATGCAGGAGGAGAACAGCCTTATTTCGCTAACCCTTCTGCCTCTAAAAGTTAGACTCCCCACGTTGGAAAGAGAAAATCTCTTATCAGCCAAGACTTTAGCAGCCACTGTCTTGAGGTTCTGGACAGCTGAGGGAAGTCCACTTTCGATAGAAAGGCTCGTCTGTCTCTGCACAGAAGCTTCTTCCAGGACGTTCTGTCCCACTGGCTGGGTCAAAATCAGCATCTCTGGTTTCGGCATGAATTGCAATAGACGCCTGAACTTGTACCAGGAGGAGAAAGAGTGCTCATTATCCTGGAGCATCTTGACCTAGGAAAGTTCACAGCAGGGCTTCTCAAAGCTCAAAGTGCATCTGAATTGCCCAGGGACCTTGAAAATTGTAGAGCCTGGCTCTAGGGTGGGGCGAGAGCTTGCCTGTTTTTTTGTTTTTGGTTTTTTGTTTTTTTTTTTGACGGGGGAGGTAGTTAGGTTTATTTATTTATTTTTTAGCAGAGGTGCTGGGGATTAAACCCAGGACCTTGCACATGCTAAGCACTCACTACATTTCTAATCAGCTCACAGAGGATGCCTGGGCTCCTGGTGCAGGGACCACACTTGGAGAAGGATTCTGGTAAAGAACTGAGACCAATCCATCAAGTTCTGACAGTTACAGCTGCCCAGGACCTGGCTGCAGAGCCCTGGGGGTTCTGGTGTTTCTGGCCTTGGCTGAGGATGGTGGCCAGGAGGTTTATGGGGAAGAAGGGATTAGCAAGAAGATGAACACTGAGGGGCATTCAGGGAGTGGGGAGGAGCCCAGAAAAGCTCTTGGCAGAGACCGAGGTGTGTGGGGTGCGGGCCGTTGGCGGGTTGTGCCCAGGCTGCAGGAGTGGTGTGAGGGGTGAGCAGAGGTGCTGTCTGCCCACGAGCCTGGAACAGTTCCACTGGAGGCTGCCTTCCATGCTAGGCAAATTCTAACTTTGGACACAGGGACACCCAAGATGCTGGGATGGACGTCTGGTTCTAGGCTAAATAGAGCACAACCCTGGGTGGCTCTGGGAGTAACAGGAAAGGGGATGGACACAGGCCATCAGGATAGAAGAACTCACCAGAACTCACCCTGGTGAGAGGCAGAAGCCCAGGTGTTTGGGGCCTGGGATGCGTTCCAGGACAGTCAGATGCCTCTAAATCCTGTGTCTACACTTGAATGTGACTTTTTTCCTACTCCAACAATTGCACGTCTTCAAAAATGATAGACTGACATCCAGAAACATCGACTATTAGGCTATATATTTAAAACAAACAAACAAAAAACCCCAGCCCTGGAGACCATCTGGTCCAACTTCCCTATTCTTGAGATGAGGAAATTCCATACCAGCGGAGATGAAGTGGCTTGCTCAAGATCTCGCAGCAAGACAGCGGCCGCTCCGGGCCTGGGCACTGCCGCCTCCCTGTTCACATCCTGTGTTCTTTGCCCTGTGCCCCAGAGCCGGGGGTACATCCCCCATAGTCATGTCCTCGGCTGTCCCATTCATCTAGTTTCCAGGAGCAGAGGCTCTGAAAATGACTTGGGTTGGTCAGAAGTGTGCCCCTTCTGATTCATAGAAACGGTTCCAGCCCCTCTGAGCCATTATCTCCCTCCGGTGCTCAGGGTTCAGAGCCAATTAGGACTCGCTGAGAACCAGCTTGCAGAGTCAGAGGCCTTTGATTGGAATCACTGGGAGCACGGGCCGTTGGGGCTGCAGCGTAACCAGACTGCGTCTCGGCAGTGAGAAGACTGGCTGCCCTGCGTTTCTTTTGGTGCCCGTGGGCTTGCAAGTAGCATCCGCCAAGCTGGACCAGCTGGATGGTGGCCACGGGCCAGCTGTCAGAGACTCCCAGCTTTGTGCCCTAATGAGCTCCAGTCCACCTTCCTTTAAAACGGCACCAACCCCCCCCCCCCCCCAGAGCATCTGTGGGCATCAGCTGTGTCACCTGTCGTTGAAGTTTCTTTCTGGCAAGCAGGCTGGTTTGCATGAGGTGCCAAGCCTCTGAGTGCCGGGGCTAGCAACCTTCAACTCCCTCCCTCACTTCTGAACTTCCTAGGTCAATTTTGAACAGGACAGAATGCTTGGGAAATTTGGTTATGGGGTTTTCTTCAGAGTCAGAAGAACTTGAGAGTACCAGAAAGAGTGGCATAAGGCATCTTGGGGTTTTGCACCTTAATACTAAAGAAAGGCTGTATTTCTTTTTCTCTTCCCGCCTGTCCCCCCAACCCTGTCCCAGTACCAAGTGCTGGCATAGCTCTCTTGTTCCCAGGCTTTTTCCTCTGCGAAGGGAAGCTGGACCTGGAATCATCTAGAGGGGGCTTCACCCTGGCAGGAGCTCCCTAGGAAGAGTGTTGCTGCTGTATGAGCCTCAAAGTGTCCTTCAAAAGCATTTCCCAGGGCAGGCGAATTGACATCAGTGTAGATAGAAACTAGTATAGAAAATCTCAGGTGCATTTTGAGATCCTTTAGAACTATGGGAAGTGCTAAACTCTGGCCCATCTCCTTCCTCTGACAAATAGGGACATCTCAGCCTTAAAGCGACCAGAATAGTGACCTGTGGCAGAGGAGGAGAATTACATGTTCAGCCTCCACGTAGAGGTTTGGGGTATAATGCCCATAACTTAGTATCCTGGTTTGGGCATAAATTTCATGATTTCCAATTTCTGTTAATTGTTTCACATTAGTGGCATCTTTCCCCCTACCAATTCTGAGTCTGGAGTGAATGAAGCAGGATCTCCAGACCAAAAGAGTTTCAGACCTCTTCCTCTTTGGAGCCCAAAAGAGTTTGGGGGACTTGCACAGGAAAAGAAAAATAAAAGGTAATGTTTCATGGACATTTATGTTCCTTGCCAGGACGTCTCTGTCTTCGCTTTTGCTTATGTGGCCGCTGCTTTTGCAAGTTGGCGCTGGGCATTTAAATCCCTTGAAATTTCCCTTACGGTAGTTTTAGGCTCTGTTACGAAAGATGTTCCTCAGGGTGCAGAACCCCAGTGTTTGAGGGCTGGCAGTCCCTGGTGTTACAGGTGAGAACACAGAGGTCCAGAGAGGCAAAGGGGACTGTAAATTACAGACAGCGTGTTGCCCGGGAAACACAGTCTCGTTATGCCCAGACCCCCCGTACTTGCTGCAGATGCTTGTGAAAGTCCCGATGTGGAGGTAGGATGTCAGAACAGCCCCTGCTATTTTTATCTGCCAGGGGAGGGGTAGGAGGAAGGGAGCCAGCCTTCTCAGCAGCCCATCAGGAAGCTGGGTTTGAATAAAATGTCTCTGTTAATCACAAGCCGGTGAGCAGAATCACTTGGATTTTTCCTGCTCAGAAGCCAGTTGCTGGAACAAGCTGCCGGGAGCACACTGCCTTTCCCTTTCAAAGTCAGGCAGACCTGAGAAACGGGACAAAACCTGGGGTCTTTCTCTGGGGTTCCCCAAGCCCCTCTAGACTCCAAGGTGGGGAGGCAGCTGCGGCTTCCCATCTTATTCCTGGAGCCGTTCTCATATTCCAGGACAGCTGTGGGAATCCCCTTCCCCACGTGGCCCTCACCACGGCCAGGAGGCCTCTGGGCACCTGCTCCAAACCTCGTAAGCAGCACGAGTGACTGTGCTGTTCAATGGCACAAATCATGCTGTTCGGGTCAAGGTGGAGATTCTCCCCAGAGATGCTGAAGAGCGTGTTATCTCTCAGATCCCTGTCATGACGGACGGTGTCACCAGGAAAAGCACCAGCCGTCCAGAGTTCCTCATCTTTTGCATTGTCTCCTCTCGAACCTGTTAATTGGCTCTTCTATCTTAAATCTGTCTGCCAGGTACAACAAGAATAAAAGTCTCTTCCCTCCAGGGTCGGTGAAATGGGGCTCATGCAGGAAGGTACCCAGGGCCCACGGGGAAGCCACTTCCTACACGATCGATTCCTTCCCGCCCCTCTGCTGCTTGGCCCCCCTGCTGCTTGGCCCCCAGACACTTCACGGCCATGGCATAGCTTCCGAACCAGGAGGGTTCATTCATTCCAGCTCATTCTTGTAATTCACGGTATTGTTTACAAAACTTTTCCATCCATCCTTGCCCCGGTGGAGACCCCCATGGTTTCCAGTTTAGCAAGTTTTCCTGCGAGGGTTGACTTCCTGTCTCCTTGCATGGACTACATTGTAATTGTGTTAATCAAAATTCCTGGTTAACCAGATCATCCTCTTCCTTTTTGGGGTCAGAAAATACAGAGTTTATTGTTCTGTGTTCTCTGCCTATTGAGTCCTGAGAAACAGGCCCAGTGAGTTGATTGGCCCCCAGGGAGGCACTGGGGGCTTGCAGATGGAGATGCAGAGTGGCTTGGACTGTCTTCCAGGAGCGAGACATGTTTGCAATGCTCAAAGCGGTTCAGCCTGCAGGCCCAGGGCTGGCAGCTTGGTGGATGCGGGCACCCCCAGGGCACTGACGTCCACCTCTCGTAGTGGGCACCAGCGGCAGCCACAGGGCGAGGCTTCCTCTAGCAGCTTTGTGGATGGAGGACAGTGACAGAGTCGCGTGGGGGATTGCAGAAGGTAGCTGATGCAGGCAAGGAAGAGCAAGGCAGATGCTCGTGGGGAATGGAGCTGGGGAGTCCAAGTGAGCCCCCGTCTGGGCACTTGTAGGTGTCATCCTGGGAGGCTTTTCAGCAGCGGATACAACATCTGGCATAAGCAAGGGGAAGTGGGGTGGGGGGAGGGGGGTCCAAGCCAGAGGGATGTGGATTATTGCTGTGAATGTGAGCCCATCCACCCATCCACTCTGGGCAGCGAGGCCTGAGGATGCCTGGGTACCGGGTTTAGAAGAGTTCTGGGACATTTGCATTTAAGTGCGGAGAGCCTGGTTTGGATATTTCCTTTCAAATGGACTCCAAGAGGCAGCCCTGCCAACCAGGTGATTTATAGATAGGGGGGTGTGAGGATCCCCATGGAAGGTTCTGGCAAAACCTCTAAGTCAGTCTTGCTTGCTGAGGAATCCTGCATGCAGAGAAGTGGAAGGGAGAATGGTGTCCCCATGGCTCTGTGGCTTCTTGCTGGGAAAGGCTGGAGGTGAGCCTTATGGTTAAATCCCCTTTCACCAGGCGTCTAAGCAGAGTGGATGAAGGGATGCAGAACAGCTCAGACTCGGGCCGGGCAGTGGTTAGAGTTTTCTCTGAGCGCTGAGAACTTCCAAAGGCAAACAGAGGGTGCAACTGAGTCTTCTGGAAGCCCTGGGCCCCTAGGAGCTTTCCCTCATCCAGCAAAACGCTTCGGTCCCAACCTGTCCAACTTTATGGACTCCAGGGCTCAGGATTCCCTGTGGAGGAAGGTCTTTGGTCTCCAAGAACTGTGTTCCCTCTGGCTGCAAACGTGTCCTCCTCTGGGGAAGAGAGGAGAGCAGATACCAGAAGCCAGAGGAGGGGAGCCACCAGCAGGTACCTGATAGGCTCGGCACGGGTGGGGAGAGGAGGAAAGGGAGAGCGGGACCTGCTTCCTTCCTCTTGGTGTCCTCACTTTGCCCTCCCACCCCGTGACCTTTTCTAGTATTACCTGGAACTCGTGATACAGGTTACTATTTCATTTTTTATGCTATATATTGAGAATAGTGACACATACACATGTTCTGTAACTAGGTTTGTGATGATGACGTACACATTTTTTTTTTAAAGCTTTTGGTATTCAGCCCTGGCCCTTTTGAACTGGAGGTCTTCCTTCTTCACCTGTGATGATTTTAATCTTTCAGGCAGGTGGAGTGCATCTCCTAACCACACGAGTGGTAAATATCCTGAACCCTTGTCTGTAACGCAAGGTATTTCCATCGCTTTCACTCGTGAAAGACATGGGGGCCACAGAGGAAGGGGTCGGCGTGTTACTGCGTTAACAATCCAGACGGGGCTGTCTTTGGGACTGTGGTCACGGAGGAGCCTGAGGCTTATTTCTGCTGCTTTATTGGAGGCAGGTGCCCTCCTCCCACTTAAACAGTTGTAGGACTTCAGCCTCATCTTTGCTGTGTAAACGTATTGTTAGAAGGGCTTTGCTTGTTGGGCTTTGAAAACCCGTTTTGCCTGGAGCCGCACAGGACCTTCCACGCGCCGCGTGCGCGTCTTCTCTGAGCTGAGGGAAGTTTTCTTTTCCCCCATTAACCTTCCTTTATAGTTTCTTTTCTGTCACAGCTTTTGTTCTGTTCACTTCTTCAGGAACGCACAACATCCATATCTTCTGTCGCTTCTGTTTTCATGTTTTCCCATTTCCTTTGCATTCTGGGGAAAAAAGTTCGTAAGTTTGTTCTGTGCATAATTCTTTTTCCTTTCTGCAGTACGAATTCTGTCTTCTATTGTAACCAATGTGGATGTTCCTCCTGTTACTACCTTTTAAATTTCCCTACAGTTTGGAGCATATCCTGTCCTTCTTTGATATCTTTTTTTTTTTAAACCATCTTGCCTTTTTTGTATCTGTTCTCTCCTTATGACTTTTTGCTTTTGTATGATGGATGCTGTATCTTCCTGCCCACTTTTGAGGTTGCTGAATGGTTTCCTGGAATTTTTTTTTTTCTTTTCTGAGACCAGATGAGCTCTCAAGTAGAAGTTTGTGCTTCTCCTGAGGCTTTCAGATACTGTTCCTCGGTCTATTTTCTGCACTTAAACGCTTTCTTATCTTGTCTCCCCCACCTCCCTGCACTCAAAGTTGAACAGTTGGTTCACTCAGATCCGTGAAGAGCTGGGGTTTGCTCACAGGTAGGGCACACACACTGCATGGACTGCCATTCTCTGCCTACTTGTTTGGCGAAATAGCCTCTCACATCTGTTTAAAGCCCAGTTGCTACTACAATTCCCAGTTTTCATTTGTTCATTCATCCATCCATCCATCCATCCATTCAGTTTTCTGGGTACTGAACAGAGACTAACACTAGGAGCAAGATGGACATGGCCTTGCCTTCCTGAACCTTAGTCTGTTTCTCTGTTGTGTGACTTCTTGTCCTCCTCCTCCCTCTGGCCAGGTCTCCAGATCTCTCACCCCTAGAAGAACGTGAAGATGGTGCCAGTGTCCATCCTCTCCCCACCAGCCTGTAAAACTGCTTGTGAGGACTATACTTCCCAAAATGCATCGTGCTGTTGCCATGGGTCCCCTCCTTCTTCCCCCAGCTATTTTCTGTGAGTCGCTCTCTATGGATAGAAAGGCAGCCAGAGAGAACAGTACTCTCACCTGTGAGACCGAGGCAAGGTGCCCGATATTCGTGTAGACACAGACCCTGAGGCTTGCGGCGTGGGTGTGGGAGGAGGCCCTGCTTTCTGCCTTGTGTCTTCAACCTGGAGTCGGAGCTCATTTATCCTTGGGTAGCCGTTCCTGGCTTTGCACAGGAATCTCTCCACCCTAAACAGGTGTCCGGCAGAAAGGCATGGGGAGGACGTGACTCTCCAGTTTCCTGCCCAGCCAGGACTTGGTCTTCTTGGTGGCTCCCTTGCAGCCCTGTCACTAATTGGCTGACCCACGTTAAGTGACAGTGGAGGCCACTCCTGGCCGCTGGGTCTGGACTGCTCCGGGCGCACCACCAACAAACCAGTTCCCAGAGACCCATGCCTCCCAGGCGCTCCCAGGCACACCCAGCCAGGTCCTGGCTGCTCCCAGGTATCCCAGCTGGCCGTGTGGTTGGGGAAGGAAGAAGTTGCTGGAGAGTTCTTTGTGGAGAAGCCTTCAAGCCGTGCCAATCACAGCAGCGGGCTCATTAGCAGTCATTGCCATGGCAACGGGTCTGCCAGAAAGTGGCTCGTTAGGCTGACAACTTCAGCACTGTTATATATAGATCTGGGTGTGGGGGGAGTGGGGGTGTGGGGCCCCGTGGATATGCCTTTCTTTAGAGCTCCTATTGCTTCTGGGTTTGGGATGTGAGAGGACGTGGAATAGGAGGACCTTAAAACTGTCTGATCCGGCTGTGAAATCCAGTATCTGAAGACCACCCGTTACCATTGGCGAATAACATTTGCTCACAGCTGCAGAAGGTAGGAATCAGGTGCTCCCAGAAGTCTCCTGAGGGGAAAGGAGTTCCGGGTTGAACTTGAATTGTGGTGGAGGCTGTGGGGAGTGGAGTGTGGGGTTGCTACTGCCTGAGGGCTGCAGACACAAGATCAAGTCTCTCTTAAAATAGTCTATCTGAAGGGTCTGGGCTAGGGGCTAGAGCCTTTTCTTTAATAAGTAGCCATGCAGCCATACACTGTCCTTTTGTAAATCATTACTTCCCTGTTCGCAGTTCTGGTGTCAGAAGTGATGTTTTCTCTCAGTGGCTCCCCTCTAAAGCCGCGGACCAGTCTCTTCTGAGTTCACAGAGCATAGACGCACCTGGGATGCCTGTTAAAAGGCAGCAGGCGTCCCAGACACAGGTTGATTTGATGTGTGAGTCAGGGCTCTGGAATCTACACTTTAACCCACATCCCAGGGGAAAGACTGGGTGTCCCAGGGACCACACTCTGAGAAACACTGCTGTAGGGGGATTTGCTTTTAATCTCTGAGTGACTTCCCTTTGTTTGCCTGCTCTACCCACCCCCACCCCGGGGGAAATCAGTAGCCATCATTAAGAGGAAAATTCCTTCGGTTGTGTTGTTTTAAGTAAGGAGACAAGGAAGTCAACCCGCAGCCGGGGAACGTGACTGCCTGGATGTGGGTGGTGATATTTCTGCCCATCTCCTTGGAAGGCATATGCTCATTTGGAGACCACGAGACAGGCAGGAGAATGAGTTGCCATCCTCCTTCGGTGGGAGCTGGGATGTCAGGTGGTCCAGGTGAAGACATGGAGCTGCTCATGGACAGCTGGGGAGAGACAGGCTGAGGGTAGCCAGGATTTGGATGACTGGACAGAAGTCTCTAGGACAAAGCTAGTATTTTCATGTTTGATTTTACCATTTAATTAGCTGTGCAGCACTGGGTGAGATATTAAACTCTGAGTCTCAGATTCCTCACTCTAAAACGGGAAAGAAAAATGGTGTTTGTGTGGTAGGCTTGTGGTGAAGATCAGAGATAAGTATGTAAAGCACCTGGCCCAGTCCTTGTGCGCTGTAGCATTTGGTGAGCGGTGAGTGTCACTGTCACGGCCACACATGGGATCTGTGCTCAGATGTTTCTTGAGTACCTGAGACTGGAGTTCTGGAGTGCTCTAGAGACTCTTGCTATTCCATAGGAAATAGGGTGAGTGAGTACGTGTTCACCTGCCTTCATTTGCTGGGGCAGAAGCTCCATCATTTTCTTCCGATTCTCAGAGGATGGGCTGTCATGTGCAGTTGAGCAGGTTGTTTACTGAACAAGGGGGCCCAGACTAGGGAGTCAAGGAGGCTGAAACCCAGCCTTGCACTCAGGGGGCTGGCCTATCTGGAGGAAGAGACAGCGTTTTCTAATTCCCGCACAGCCATCCTGGGCATTAGGTTAAGAATTTCTGAGCTGGAGTAAACTGTCTTCATCTCCCTCGACTCCCACTCCTTCTGATCTTGTTCCTTGTACGCGGGGCCCCCAGTCCCTGGGCCAGCCTCACCACTGCGTCTAGTTCCTATTCCCATGGGAAAGAGATGCCAGAATGGAAGGGGAGAAGCCACAGGACTAGGGAAGGGAAGGGGAGGATTTGACTTGGAAGGAACTTGGAAGAAAAGTAATTAGAAGAATAGGTTTGGCAGAGACCTTAATTACTGGGTAGTCACTCAGCTGAATCCCCTTGACGGCTGTGGGGCAGCTCTCCCACGAGGCCTGCCCGTCCACGGCCATGACAAGTGAGGTAACCATGGTGGTTTGGGCCTCTTGGATGAGGGCCTGCAGGTGGGGAAGCCAACTGTGTGTGTGGTAAAATACACATAACATAAAATTTACCATCCATGACCTGTATACATTCACAGTTTTGTGCAACCATCACCACCATCTAGTTCCAGAATGTTTTCATCACCCCAAGAACGAAACCCTGTACCCATCTTCCCCCTCCCTCAGTCCCTGGAGACCACTAATCTGCTTTCTGTCTCTGTGGATTTTCCTGTTCTGGGCATTTCATGTCAATGGGATCACACAGAATCTGGGGTTTCGTGTCTAGTTTATTTCACTTAGTGTGACTTCACCGTTCATCCGTGGGTTAGGGCATATCAGCCCTTCATTCCTTTTGCTGACTGAATATTCCTTTTTATGGATACACCACATTCGCTTGGTCTGTTCATCAGCTGATGGACACTTGGGTTGCTTCTGCCTGTTGGTGATTGTGGATAACGCTGCTGTGAACATGTGTGTGTAAGTGTAGTGTTTGAGCTCCGTTTCCAGTTCTCTTGGGATGTACCCAGTTGTCTCCATGTCTTTGACCCCTGACTTATCTCAGGCCAGCCAACAGGAATAACTTCTATCTGGGAGAGGGGAGAAGGCAAGGGGACTGTGGCGGCCTTGGAGGGTGGTGGCAGAGCACAGATGGCAGGCAGAGCAGGGACCTTGCTAGAGAGGATTTGGGGACCATCTTTGCCACAATGGCCACATTAGGAAATTGGCTGAGTTGGCCCTGGTGCCCCCTCTCTCTGTCAGCACCTCTTGACCCTCCTTGGCTCGGCATCAGAGATGCCTCCTCCAGGTACCTTCCGAAGGTCCTGCGTTTCCTAGATGGGGGACACCTCGGAGCAGTCACAGCCCCTCCTTGGTCATCAGTGTCCTTAGTTGGAAAGCAGGGCTGCTCTGACCCTACAGAATTAAGTAAATTAACTGGAGTCATTCTAAAGAGAAAAGTACCACCCAGCTGTGGAGATGGGATGGATTTCATTGATCGATTCCGCAGGTGGGACCCAGAGAGTCAGGCAGGTTCCGTCCACCAGCCCAGATAAGGAGAGGCCTTCTCACCAGAGCATGTGAGTCAGCGTCTTAACCCATCAGCCTCCCCTGTGGGTATGTGTTTGCCTTTTAAGTTGAGTAGTCCTGGAAACAGACACCTCAGGGAAGTGACTGTGAATGGTGATGTTTCAGCTGCTGTGAGAGTTGGGTGGAGGCTGGGTGTGTGCCCCTGAACTTCCCATCACAGGAGGCAGAGGCTGTGTGAAGCTTGGCATCAAATGGTCCCCTTTTGGCTGGAACTCCCATTTTTTTGAGTACGATGGTGACAGTCACTGCCTTAGGTCCCCAGTTGGTTATTAACCTCCATGGCATCTTCTACAGCTGGACTAATACCATCATCCTCTATTTCACAGATGTGGCAATAGGCAGGTGGGGTGAGTCATTTCCCCGGGTCATATGGTGGCTATGTGGTCGCGTCAGGATTAAGTGAGCCTGAGGCCACAGGGCTGGTTCACTGTGCTTCTGGGTCCCTCTCTCCTCGGCCACCTATTTCTGGCCGTGTCTATCTCTGACCCTTGGTTAACACCCCTTAACAAGTTCTCATTTCTTACCAGGTTATTTAGACAAGCACCCATCTGGCCTTCTCTTCTTAGATTATAAGTTACCTGAACTCAAGCAGAAGCAACCTGGTTCTAGACTTCTTCTCTCAAGCCAAGACCTTCCCATTCCTACTTTACGCCCAACTCCATTCACCCAAAAGGTCCACCTCCTGCACGTGGGATATTTTATATGTACAAGCCCTGTGCTCATCATAGGGCTATTGGTCTTGCATGTATTTTGACCACCCGTCGATCGGGAGAGGCGAGAGCAGTGTCTAGACGCCCAGGTAAACATGCTCAGGTGTGTGCTTGGGCTCGGTGAATGTGCCCTGCTGGTGAGGAGGCCTCCTGGCTGCCGTCTTTAGAAGCCAGCCTTTCACACGGAATCAGAGAGGCACTGCGGGTTGACAGGTGTGTGGGAGACAGAAGCATTTGGGGCATGGGGGAGGGCTTTTAATTAAATTGTGAAAATTCGTAATGAAACACGCACCGTGACTACGCAGAGGGCCACGGGGAGGCTGTTTACTTGAGTCCCAGGAGCAGCTAGGATTGGTCTGATCCCGCTGAGGGCGTGCAGGGCACACCACAGGGAGCGGACGCTTGTGGTTTCGCAGCTTCAGAAAGCCGAGAGCAGTCTGGGAGCTGTGTGTCTCTACTGCTGGCTTTCAGTCTCTTATTTTCCTAAGTAGGGGTCCTTAGTGACTGGAAACCGCCTCTGCAGGCCTCGCTGGGGGATGCTGAGGATGCTTGGGAAGAGCTGATGAGCTTTAATATTTTTTATTATTAGTCCATCTTTGTTGAGAAATTGACAGCACTTCTTGTGTGGCTGGAATTCTGATTTTAGTCAGTTTTCTTTCTTCGCAAGGAACAGCAATTGAATGGGCTCATTTGGACCCTCTTTCCTTATCTTTAAATGTTCTTGAGCTAACAACTTTTATTTCTGTGTTTATTGAAGGAAATTTAGGTGGAGGAGAGAAGCAAAAAGAAGAGACTACAAATTCCCTGTCATCCCACCACCAGGAATTGTCTGTTTCAGCCTTTGTATCTGCATCTCGTTCCTCTGTTACATATTTTTCTCTCATTTTGTTTTAAAGAAAAGTACTACTGTGCATGGTTAAAAGAATTAAACCGTACACAAGTGCGTACAATGGAAAGGAAGCCTCTTTCCACTCAGACTCCCAGTTCTCCTTGCCAGAGTGATTTGGATACTAGATTAGGAAAAACCCACCCAGCCCTTCATCAGTTCCCGGACTTGTTATGGAAGTCCGCTGCGACTTGCGTTAATTACTTCTGGGGGGTTCCCACCCCAGGCCCTGGGCCTCGTCTGCTGCTGAATTCGGTGGTCCTGGGGATTTTCAGATTCCGCAGTGGGAGCCCTGTAAGTGGGTTTCTAGCGGCCAGGAGGAGAAAGCTCAGCTCTGCTAATTGACTGGCATCTCCTCTGTCCTCTGGGGGGAGCTGTCCCTTCTCCGGTCGTTCTGAAAATCAAGGGCTCCTCCCGCTCAGGCAACCCCCGAAACACACACGTGGACGGTGACCTCCCCTAGGGAGGCCTGTGGGCCACACGCCCCTCAACGTCGAGACACACCAAGGAGCCTTTATCTGCCTCTGACTTCCTGGTTGAAAGACAGCTGCAAAAAATGCCACATGTGTGTGACCTTTCCGTTCCTCCTCCACAGAAGCCTGGAATGGTCCCCCCTCCGCCGGGAGAGGAAAGCCAGACCTTCGTCCTTCCACCGGGCTGGCAGAGCTACTTGTCCCCCCAGGGCCGGCGCTACTATGTCAACACGGCCACCAACGGTGAGTCTCGCTCCGGGGAGCGTCCTGCGCCAGCTCCTGGGTCCTCTGTCGGGGGTGGGGGGCGTTTCTCCCCTCCCTCCTCCACCTCCTGGGTTTTAGCCTTTTCCTTCTGAAGTCTACCTGCAGTGAGATCTTGTCTTCCCCGCCGGGCTGGGTGGGAGGGGGCCGCTCCTGGGTGGGGAAGGGTGCCCTTCAAGGTCAGGGTCATCCTTGGAACCCCACGACCACCTGGCATCTTTGTGGAACTCAGCTTCATGGTCTGGGGCTGTGTTTTCCAAACTGGGATCTCAGAGGGGTCTACAGCGCACAGCTGGTTTAAGTCAAGTTAAACAGGTTAAGCTACTACACGATCTCTTGGAACCTGGGATGCACTAGTGGCTACCTGAGCAGGGCTTAACGACAGTGAGGATTTCCTAATTTCACCACAGCATCACTCTCTCTTCCCTGAAGTATCTCACTGGCTGGCATTTCTTAGAATGTTCTTTGGGAAATGCTGGGGCTCCTTCATGATTTATTCTAACCTGTAACAGAAGTTCTCTGTGCATTTCTGAGTTGAGTTAGGCTCGTACCTCCTTGCCCGCAATTATTGTGGGCTTCCTGGGCCTTCACGGCGACACCAGGATCCTAGCAGGTAGGCTGCAGAGTGACCTGCAAGAAGGCCAGAGAAGGGTTATAGAAGGAGGAGCGGCAGGATTTATACAAGGTGTGCAGGCTGTGGTCCTGGGCTGGGGAGAGCAAACCCAGCCAGCGACTCTGTCTCTCGACCTCCAAGACTCCCCAGGGAAATTGCCACGAGAGAGGAAAACACAGAAAGTTAGACTTGGTGGGCCTCACAGAGGTGTGTGCCCGGGCAGAACGCCAGGTCCTTCCCAGATGCACCTGTTGATGCGTCACTTCCCTCGCCTGTGCCCACCTGACTGATGGCCACCTTTCCACCGGACGGCACCGTTGACATGAGTGATGTTTGTGAACCTGCACTCGGAGGGGACCTGGTGACAGGAGAGCCAGCTGCTGTTTAGACCAGAGCCGCAGAGAAAGCAGCTGACAGCTGCCACTCGGGGTGTTGGGTTTGTTTATACTCCCTGGCAACCCGGCCTTCTGCGGGCTCAAGGGGTTGTTCTCGTTGACAAGGTAACCGGGGTTTCTAGGAAAAGGGAAGTAGCACTGTTTCTGACCTTTCTAATCATAAGCTTCCTCAAAATAAACACACGAGCAGCTTTGTGTTGTTATCAGAGTTTGAAGTTTCAGAGGAAACTGTGTTTATGTGCAGTGCCCCATCTGTAAAGTGCAGGAACTGGTCCATGTGATGCTGAGATCGTTAAGAATTTGGCTTCATGTCCTGAGTGAGTCACTCTGGAGCAAAGGGGCATGAGGTAAAAGTGGCTTTCTAAAGTCGAACTCATTTTTCCAAAACAGCCATAGAACAGTCCATTGCTAGTGTATGCTCTCCTTAATTTAACTAGTTCCCCCTTTTTTAAGGGGATATTTAAGTCGCATTTTACGTTACCAGACATCAGAAAACTTTTTTCCTGAAGCCCAGATGTTAGCATGTGCCATGGGTCAGCCCTGTCTTGTGGGTCCTGAGACACAGGCCAGGGGTCAGCAGATTTTGTCTGTATAGGGCCAAATAGTAAATATTTTAAGCTTTGAGGCTCATGGGATCTCAGTCAGAGCTACTCAGCTCTACTACTGTCACACAAAAGCAGCTGTAGACGATAATAACCAACAGGTGCAGCTGTGTTCCAATAAAACTTTATTTATGGACACTGAAACGTGAATTTCAGGTAACTCTGGCTTCTTTTTTCAACCATTTAAAAATGTCAAAGACTAAGGGTCTTAGTTAAGGAGTTCCCGCCTGTATGATAACAGAGTGGCCCAGGGTTGGCCCACAGGCCATAATGGCTGCCAACGCCACTCCAGGCTGTCTGCCATCCCCTGCCCAGCCTTCCCCACCTTCTCCCATGTGCTCGCCGCAATCCTGGCTTTCAGTCTTGCGTTCTAGACACATGCCAGCTTTATTAATTCATTGTTTAATTCATTTTTTATCTGTTTGGTTGATTGAATTATTTGTTTAACGAACATTTACTGGGCCTCAGATCTGTTCCAGGCAGAGTGTTGGATGCTGGGGATATAGTAATAAAAAAAAGAAGCGGGCTCAGCTCTCAAGTGCTTGCCGCCTTAGAGTGGAAGCAGACTTTAAATGAATCTGTGTTTGATGACAGTCTTGAGCAGGGCTGTGAAGGAGAGAAGTCCAGGCAGGGTGTTTTGAGAGCATGTCCCAGGGAGACCCTGGGAGGTCAGGGGAGGCTTCCTGGAGGAGGAGGTGCCCTTCAGCTGAGACAGGGAGCATGAGGAAGGAGTTGGGGTTGGGAAAGTCCTTCTTGACATTGACAGCAAAGATAGTCATGTTGGGAAGGATCGTGTGGACCCTAAATATCACAGGAAGGATTTTGCTCTTTAAAGGGACTTGGCAGCCCAGCTGTCTTTCTGATTCTCCTCTGGGATCTCTTCAGACCTATTATGTTTGGCTGCTGGGCTGCTTTTTAAATTTTTGAATCAGACTGACTGCCTTTCTGCGGGGAAGTTCTTATCAGAACAGCCTCATGCAGATGCTTATCTGACCTCCTGACTCCTGGAGGCATTCATGTCTCCTTTCAACTGGGCCAGCTGCATCCACCTCTGGGCCCCAACTCTTGAACCTCTCCCACCGTGTGACTCGGGCCAGAGCCGCGCACCACTGCCCAGGACGCAGAGCCTGGCTCTAAGCTGCCACGGGCCATTTCTCCCTTTCTTCCAAACTGTTCTAGTCTCCCTTAATCCCCCATCGTTTCTTTGGCAGAGGGTCCTGGGGCACGCTAGGCACTCTGCCCCCCGTTTTTATACCATGTACAGATACAACGAGGTGACAGCTCAATTTACATTTGTATCCCCTTGCTCTGGCTAATCTGCTTAGTTTCAAATCCATTTAGGATTTTCTGTATGGGGATGCTCACAGTGCTAGGGACACAAAACCGAACCAGAGGCCGTCTCCGCCTTCAGTCACTGCAACTCTAGTGCAGGCAGAGAGGCGCAGACACCAGCACGTGTTGTGGCTGTCAGCGTGGAAATCTAGGGGCTCGAGGAATGGGGTCGTCAGCTCTATCTGGGCAGCAGACAAATCTCTGAAGAGGGAGCCCTCGTCTCAGTCGTCCCTGCTGCGGTGGCAGCACAAGCAGAAGCCGGACAGCAGGGGACAGGCTGCTGTGCCTGGCCTGGGTGAGGAGCAGAGAGACAGAGGGACTCAGTCTGAGTTGCTAAAGACCCCATAGGGCCCTTTGAGGATTTGGGACTTTGCCCTGTGGGCCTGGAAAGTGATGGAAGGTTTCCGAGTGGTGGCTTAACATCATCGGAATGTTGTGGCAAGGTTGTTCGTGCAGCAGAGTGAAGGGTGATGTGATGGTGAGCAGGGACCTGGCAGACCCGATAGGAGGAGAAGTAATGAGGTCAGGGCCGAGTCTGCAGCTGTGGCGGGAGGGGAGGAGGTAGGATCTGTCAGATGGGATGTGGCGGGTCCCGCAAAGAGGAACCTCTCAGCTTCCTCCACATTTTCTGCCTTGTGTGCTGGAGCAGTGCAGTGAGAACAGGGACATGAGGGAGGAACAGGTTTGGAAGAAAGGACGTAAATCCATGTTGGTGTACAGTTCCCTGTGGAGCATTCAGGGAGAGATGGTCAGCCTATGTTGGATGGATAGGTCTGTGACTCAGGGGGTGTCTGGGCCAGAGACAGGACTCTGGGGAGCCGTGTGGCTGCGGGCAGAGAGCAGGATGGGTTTCTCCCTCATTTGCCTCTTGGCCTGGCCCTATTGTGTGGTGAACGACCTGCACAGGCACGGGTGGCCCAGAATTTGCATTTCATTAGCAGAGAAATGAAGTCATGAGAATGCAGGAGACCACCCAGGGCAGGCATGGAGTAGAGAGCCCTGCAGAACCACACTTAAGGGACGGTCAGAGGAGGCTTTGAAAGAATTATCAGAGCTGTGAGGCATCCTAGAGCAGACAGTGTCATGAAAGGCAAAGGAGAAAAGATTGTCAAGACAGACTGAAATACAGATCATATTTATGGTGGAGGGTAGGGGGTGAATATTTTAAATCCTTGGGGAAAGCACAGGTTATTTAATAAATGGTGTTGGACCAGATGGCTAACAGGAAATTTCGGTGGGTAAGTTAATGCAGTGATGCTGTTGATTTCATATAAACTCAGCAAGGCCATCAGAGCATGCTTTACATGACTTTGGGAAGCCTTCATCTACCCTATCTCCCCATGGTTAATGGCTCTCCAGGGTGTTTTGTCATTCAGGGCAGTCCTGAGCTGAGGCCCCAGGAACCCCAGGGGTTCTGGTATCAGGAAATTGCTTGCACTACACTGTCTTGGAAAGTGCTTTGTTGCACCTAAAGTTGACTCTATTCTCAAAAATTAGGGTTGTGTTTAGTTTCTGGATGTCTGGCTATCATCATTAGCTATCCTGTTCAGGCACCTAAGCTAGTGTTAAGGGGCACCTCTTATTTGTGTAACAGAGAACTGCATTTCAAGAAATACAGAAACAAAGTTGTTTTGTTCTGTTTCTAACTGGAAGGCCAGATACGCGCATTTAATCACTTAATAGTGATAGCATCATAGGGATTCAGGTCCTCTTTTTGGAGAGATACCGACTTTTTAGCTATTGTTTAGGATATATTTGACCATTGGGATCTTGAAGGGATAGTTTCATTTATCTATGTCTTTCATTTCTAAAGAAAGAGGATCATTTGTTGGGAGGGTGGCGCCTTAGCCCTATTTCTCTAGAAAGCAGAGCCTGAGACAAGGATTAAGTGTTAATACCTTATTTAGGAGGTATAAGCCCAGAGCAGTGAGAGCAGGTGAGATGGGGAAGAGAGGCAAAGGGAGATGCCCCATGATTTTGGCTAGCATTGATGGTAAGCTGAGAGAGATCAGCAGGTCACTCAGTAGGTGTGTTCACTTCTCTGGAATGTTTGCGGAGAGAAGCCATGCCTTGGAATAGTCCATAGGAGAGCAGAGGTGTTTTACCTGCTCACCTCCCTCTCATCTCCTGTTTCCCACTGGCCAAGCTCCTCCGCTTGGAGAGCTGTTTCCCCACATTTTGGGGTTGTATCACCCGCCACCTCCCCTCCCCCAGCAGTCTCTTGGAAAGCCTGATTCCAATTCCACCCCTATGGAGTGATGCTTCATTCAAGCCCAAGGCGGATGGTCAATGGAGCATGGGTGAGATACCAACCAAAATAGAAGGAGGCGGTCGATGGACACTTGAGGGAAGGCCCAATGTCTGTCCCAGCCCGAAGGCTCCTGTAGCGCTGAGTGCTGTGCGACCCTCTCCACCGTCTGACCTGGAGGACTTGCTTATGTATAGGGTTTAGGTGGCCAATGACTTTTACTCTGCAGTCATCCTAGGGGGAACCTTCCAAATCATCCAACACAGAGGTTGGTGAACTATAGCCCTTGGGCCAAATTCAGCTGGCAGCCTATTGTTGTAAATAGTTTTACTGGAACACAGCTGTGCTCTTTTGTTTACCTGTTGCCAAAGGCTGCTGCTGCAGCAAGGTGGCAGAGCTGAGTAGAGACCATGTAGCTCCCCAAACCCAAAGTAGTCACTCTCTGGCCTTTAGAAGAAAAAGTTTGATGGTTCTGCAAAGTAGAGCCCACTGATTTCACACAGGCGGAATGGAGTCCCCTACATGGTAGAGGGACTCAGTCAGAGTTCCTTGGCCTTCCCTTGGCCAAGCTATGCCTGGGTCTGCTGTCCTCTAATCCTTTCTTGTTTGCCTCAGTATCCAGGAGGATGGGCATGGGGAGTGGTGACTTAATTTGCAGTTAGGATGACTGAGTTCATGGATTAGTAGAAAAAACGATCTGAAATAACTTTTTACTTTTAAGGGAAACATAACTGTCTTTTTAGAGCATCAACTGAAACCCAGAAGACCTGGGGATTGTTTTTAAACTCTTTTGACAAAGAATTCATCTGTATAAATGTTTTATTATGTTTGTGAGTAAAGCTTGGAGGATTAAGCCAGGATTTGAGCTTTTAGATTCGTCTGCCACATAGGTGGTGCTTCTCTTGATTTCTTGTTTTAATTTTTCTTTAAATGAGCAGATTCCCATTTAACTTTATTATACCAGGAGCTAATGTGAGTTTCTGGATAAGTTTTCCTGTAGAACACTTTTTAAAGCGTTCTTTGAGCTTTTCTTTGATACAAGCAATTAGATACTTTTCTAACTCCCCAGATAGAACAGCCCTGATAATTCCCTGTTCATAAAAGTTGCCCTGAGACGCTTCTACATGCAAAAACATTGATCTGTTTTCTTCTGTCCATCTGTGTTGAACAAATGTGAGATTAAAAAGACGCTTTTAGTAAAAAGATGCTTTTAATTGGCACATTCTGTTGATTGGATTAGTTCTCTCTCTCTCTCTCTCTTTCTGTGTGTGTGTGTGTGTGTGTGTGTGTGTGTGTTTATACATGTTTCTTAATTTGGCTTTCTTATTTTTCTTTGATGGAGTCTTAATGGAAGGCTGTTAGACCTTAAATCTTACTATTAGTATGTTTCTGTGTGGGTTTTGCTTTTCCTTGCAGAGAATTCATTTTAATTTGTAGTTTTAGGGTAACACTTAAGCATACAACACATCCTTCATTTCTCAGCAGTTTTTAAGACGGGTAATCTCTTGGAGTTTTGCAAATGCCAAGTGGGTTAGAGAGCCATTTACGCTGCCTGTAAATTGATGACCCATTAAAATCAAAAGACAGAGGGGACAAATAATTTTACTGCTTGCTGGAGTTACTTTGAAAAAGACTACTTATTGGTCAGCAGTGTAAGAACTATCCTCTTTGACTGTGAGCTGGAGTCACCAATTAGCGAATGGTTCAGGTGTGAAACAAAAAGGACTGTGTGGAATATGACCCAGCAGCTCTGCTCCTAGTTATCACCCAAGACAGTTGGAAACATGTCCACACAAAAACTCATACATAAATGTTCATAGCAGCTTTATTCATAAGGGCCAAAAATCAAAAGCAACACCAATGTCCATCAACAGATGAATGGATAAATAAGGTGTGTTCTATCCACACAATGGAATATTATTCAGCCATAAAAAGGAGTGAAGTATTAATGGGTACATGCTACAGCATGAGTGAACCTTGAAAATACCATGTTATGTGAAAGAAGCCAGAACACAGAAAGCCATATATTGTGTGAATCCATTTATGTGAAATGCTTAGAATAGGCAAATCGACACAGAAAGTAGATTTGTGGTTTCCAGGGAGTAGGGGGAAAGGGTGACTTCTCATGGGTAAGAGGGATCCTTTTGAGGTGATGAAGATGTTCTAAAATTAGATGTGGTGATGGTTGCACATCTCTGTGAATATACTAAAAGCCTCTGTAGTGTATGATTTTAGAGAGTGAATTTTATGGTAGATAAATTAAATCACAATAAAAACAGGCATTTTGGGGAGGGTGGGCGAGTTGGTGACCTTCCTGGTGTCCTTCCAGAACAATTCCTTAGATGCCTCAGCTGGGGCATTCTTTCTGCCTGTTTCCCAAACTTTGGTGGTATTACAAGCACGTAGGGAGTTTGTTGAAAAAATATCAATAGACAAGTCCCACTGCAGACCTACTGAATTGGAATCTACTGTTTGGTAGGAGTAAAAATTTATGCTTTAGAATTGTAAGTCTTTTTAAATAGTCATCACCTATTTTTTTACTTGCAAGGAGACAACCAGATTGATGGCAGCATGGTCAGTGGATCAGATATTCTGAAGCTAAAGAGTCCGTTTAAATCCAATTTTCTCTTAATGGAAATCCAATGCAAAAATAAAATTTTCTTTAAACAAGTAAACATGCATTCTGGTCTTAAGGTTAAAGGTTATATAACCATAAACTATTGTCTTTAAAGTAGAATCTCATGGAAGAGGGACTTGAAGACGAATAACTCAGTTTTATATGACAGGGCACAGAATGAGTATAAAACTGCCAAGAAAGGCCCTTCACCTGGCTAATGTTTATAGTCTTCAGTGTTGTCAAGGTAGCTGACTTGTGGCTATTTCTAGCATTTATTCTTACCAACATAACAGGATGTAGTGGCAGGTCTTATAATTTCAAAGCTTTTGAGTCAATAGCTCAAAAAACAATTTTTTTTTAATCTCAAAAAGTGTATTTTTGCCATTAGGGAAAAATAAAAAACCTATGGACTCCTGTTTCAGCTTTGCTTCTAGCTGCAGCTAAGTCAGAGAATTGTGAGCTTGTACTGTCTTCATTGTCCGCGTCTGCATAGCACTCTGGCATCTAGGCAGACTGAACACCACCCCTGCCTTCAAGGAACGTGAAGTCCAGTGAAACAGTTCAGTCCCTGGAGACGTAAGGAAGCTGTACGGTTTCTGCCTTCGTATTTCTCTTCTCTGGAGATTTGTAGCCTGGGTCCTCGCTTGCCTCTGCTTTGGTCAGGAAGGCTGTGCCCCCTTCATTCGTCACACTGCAGAGTCCAGTGGCCTAGTGAGTCAGTGGGATCGGGTTGTGTTGAATGCCTAATCTAGCCGTGTCAGGCTAATCCACCCATGCAGATTGGCCAGATCTATACCAGTCATTAGACCCACCCACATCCATTAGTTAAAAAGCAAAGAAAGTACAAGCTGACTGTGAGCTGTGCACCCAGAAGGAATGACATTTGCTTGGTTTGAACTCTTGTTAAAAACAACATGCTGGTCTGTGACAATTGCATTTCAAGGGCAGTGGCATCGTAGTGCCTATGAGTGTGGTGGCATCAGGCAGGGCAGGGTCAGGACCTCTAGATCCAGGGAGGCTGTCTTGCGAAGACTGAGGTGTAGTAGATGGCACATGTTGTGTTGTCTTGAGGCCAGAGGCTGTCCACAGAAGCATTTCATTCTGCGTCCACAGTCCTTAAAGATGTTCGACGAGTTGCCAACATTGAAAAATTGAAAGTTTTCCCACAAGCACCCAAATACATGTCTCATTTTGAAAAATCGTGAGGTGTGACTACATCCCACCCACCTTCCTGCCTGAATACAACTGGGTGAAGCTGAGAACGTCGCCACCTTTCCGGATTCTTCTTACTTAGTTGGCTTCGTGCAAGCATCTTATGTGTCTGGCTCTTGTGGGAGCTTGAGCTTTGACCTCTGTTCAGAAGGAGCCTCCTGGCTTCCCAGCAAGCATTGTAGGGGAGAACTGGTAGTAGACAGAAAGCTGGGAAGCTATTTTATAAATGAACTTGGAAATTGGAGATTATGAAAGCGGACCAGGCATGAGATTCAAGAATCTGGGGAGAAAGGACTGACTGGTTAGCTTCAACAAGGACCTTCAGACTCATCCCATGCTCTGCTGTATTCTTGGAGCTTTTACGGGCACCTGACATATTAGCTCAGGAAGCTTCGCCTCTTGTGGGCTTCCGGAAAGCCCGTAAGTGTGTCCGTGGGGAGAATGGGAGCATGTGACTGCAGCAGGAAGTCGGGGTCCACAGGGAAGGGCAGTCTCAGCAGAGGTAACCGTCCTCGCTCTTTAAAGGGTTAGGTCCCATGGAGCCAGTGGAACTCTTGGCAAAAATGGAAATTATCCATAAGTCATATTCTAATAAGTGAGTGGGCAAGGACTGTGTGAATTGATTATCAGGCAATAAAGTGTTTGCTCAGTGCCTTCTCTCTGCCCATTTCTAACATCCACTTGGATGGATGGCTTCTTGCAGGGGTGGTGTGGGCGAGCAGGATGCGAGTGGCTACGTGAGTGCTTCCCGGTGGAGATGAGATTGGGGATTGAAGTCAATTTCCTTTCCTGCCTGAATAGCCCTCTGAAGGTCCCTTCCGGATCTAAGATTCTATGAGACCAGGAGTTGCCACACCACCGTGCTCATCACCCACCACCGTTGGGGAACGTGCCTCCGTATGGAAAGCTGGCGTGGTTTCCCAGCGATCGGATCTTCACTATTGGAGGAAGATCTTGGAGTCGGGGAACAGCTTTTTTGTTATTTCAGTCCAAGCTGGATTCCAAAGTAGGCAGTGCTCTTCCAAGAGGTGTGGGAGGAGAATGGGGTGAGAAGTTACTCATGCGAGATGAGTGTTTACTGCTTGCCACTCCCTGGCAGTGGGGCGCTGGGCTGTGCACGGGGCACTGAGAGCCTCCCCTGAAGGGTCTTGCTGTCCTTCAACAGATCATAGGCTGGGCCCCCTGGGTGTTCCTGTTGAATGAAGCTCTGCCCTCTTGCCAGCTGTGGTTAGTGTGCCCATCTGCCCAGAGATGCCCTCAGCTCGGGAAGAAATAGCCCCGGTAATGGGTGGTCTGGCACAGGGATGGATGGTGGGAACAACATGCCGGAGGTGGGTACTTCTCTCTGCCCCCTCCCCAGGCATTAGGACTTTAGTGGCCCTGTGGGGACCTAATGGGGAGGTCCTGGTGACTGTGGATACTTGGAGTGGAGAGATCAGAGCAGAAGCAGTTTTCCAACTGGTACAGAAAATTTTCACTTATTAGAGCAACCAGTCTAACTGCACTCATGCACTCTGCCTGGATGCCTGCTGGCATGTGCGCTAGGGTTGGGGCTCAGCTGTCCCCTGTTCCTTGGTGGTTGGGCTCCTGGCTGCCCCTCTGGTCCTGCCACAGACCCAGACCCTCTGCTGCTGAATCCTCAGACTCCTCTGTCTCTCATTTGTCTGGACTTTCTTGCCTGCAACCCAGATCAACTCCCTGAGTTAGCTCAGCCTCCACTCGGGGGTCCTACAGTTCCCAGCCAGCTCCAGCCTTTTGCTTCCTGATATGGGTTGAACTGTGCAATCCCCTTACCCCAAAAAAGAAGTTTAATAGATAAACAAGATTATACTGTATAACACAGGGAAATATACACAAGATCTTATGGTAGCTCACAGAGAAAAAAATGTGACAATGAATATATATATATGTTCATGTATAACTGAAAAATTGTGCTCTACGCTGGAATTTGACACGACATTGTAAAATGATTATAAATCAATAAAAAATGTTAAAAAAAAAAAAAAGAAGTTTAAGTCCTAACCCCCAAGACCCATGAAGGTGACCTTGGATATAGAGTATTTGCAGATGATCAGGTTAAGATGCTAATCCAATATGCTGGATCCTCGCCAAAAGGAGAATTTTGAACATAGAGACAGACACCCACAGAGGGAAGACTATGTGAAGACACCGGGAGAGCCCATTTATGAGCTAAGGAATGACCGAGACCACCAGAAGCCAGGAGAGGGACCTAGAACAGATTCTCCCTCACCGCCCTCAGAAGGAACCCACCCTGCTGACACCTGGATCTCCGACTTCCAGCCTCTGGAACCGTGAGACAGTGCATTTCTGATGTTGAAGCTGCCAGGTTGGTGGTATTTTGTTCGGGCAGCGCAGGAAACCAGTACCCTTCCCACATATATCATGCCACTCATCACCTCTGGGCACTGCTAAGCCACACAGGTGATGTTTTGTCCTCCGCAAGGCCCTGGGATGGAGCAGTCTGCCATCCGTGTCTCAGACACCTGGCCTAAGGGTCAGGTAGCACCAGCAGCAGGAAGGGTAGCCTGCTTTTCTGTTGTGTTTCCAACCTAACAGTGCATATGGGGTGTAGGCTCTGGTTTAAAAGAGCTGCCTTGGGTACCAGAATTCTGATAATTCCCAGAGAAGTGCTTGCAGGAAACCTTTAGTACAAGCCACAGAAAAGAGACCCTAATAAAGCAATCAATTTCCAGATACTTATGATGCTTCTCTTGAATACACCAGAGAGGACTTGGCTGGAGGTCATGGCTCCAGCTCTGCCCTTGCCTGGCGTACCAGTTCCTATTTGCATCCTGGTCTCGAGCGCCCCCATCTCTAAAGGAGATGCTTTTGAAAGCCCCTTCCAAGCTCTGTATTTTCTAGGGGTAGACCCGTGGCCATGCAGACAGGACCCAGCTCCCTGCCACCGCCTCCCTCTGTCCCTGACCCTGCTGCCCGGAGTGGCCTCCACTCTCATGAGGTACCATGGCATTTAGATGTGGAGGGAGATGCTTGTTCACCATGGTTCTTTCTGAGCAGTGGGACTAAGGAGGAATTTTATTTTCTCTTTTGACTTTCCTGTGTTTTCCAGTGTTTTCTCCCTGGCCCTGCATTACTTGTATTAAGTAGGGTAAAAATAATTTCTCTGAAACAGAGGAGCAGACCGGGGCTGAGCGCCAGAGATCTTTCTTCCCCTTCCCCAGCACAACATCCACCCTCCTCTGCCCCTCTGAAGAGGGGGTCTTGTGTTCAGGGGGCTCTTCCAGGGCTGAGATGCACAAAGGGGAGCCAGAAGGGGCCTTTTTCATATGGTGTGAGGGGTGTCCGAGGATGCCAGGCCACGTGATGTCTGCCACAGAAGGAGGGGTGTGCTGGGCTGGGAGTCAAGGAGACCCCCCCTCCCCCTCCCCCCCCTCCCCCACCTCCCCCTCCTCCCTTTCTTCTTTCTCTCTCTGCCCCTACCTCACATGAAGACTTCACTTGCTTTCTGCTGCTGGTATATAAAAACTATATGTGCTGATGGGGGAGACACTGCCGGGAAAGGTATGGAGAAGACAGAGCAGGGGCACAGCCTTGGGAAGCAGGACAGAAGGGGCAGGGAGCACACGGTGCTTTTGGACACCACATCCCCGCCCAGCGGGCTCAGCTCTTGCGCGTGAAGAGTGAATTCCTATTACGGCTGTGCGGATGCACAGCTTTCTCAGCGAGTGGACTTTAGAGATGGAGGGGGACTCTCGGGGGCTTCTGTGACATCCTGAGTGTTTGGGGTCCCGGTGGATTTCTTCTTCACTCTCAGAGCACCTGCCCTGTGGGCTTCACGTGGCTTTCTCTGGATGTCTCCAGACAACTTGATTATTTGCCGCGGTTTTGGGCAGCACCGCCTGTTTGGAGGGAAGGGGTGAGCAGTGGACACTTTCTTTCAAGTCAGGAGTAGTAATTCGTGGGTTGGTTTGATTGTTGTACCTTTCAAAAAAATTTTTTTGATGGCCCCACCTCCCAAAGTTGTAGGGAACTCTGCCCTTCCCCGTTCTTCCTCTAGGTCTGTGGTTCTCAAAGTGGGGTCCCCAGGCCGGCAGCATCAGCAGCTCCTGGGAATCTGTTAGAAATACAGTTTCTCAGGCTCCACCCGAGACCTCCTGAATCAGACACCGTGATGGGCGCTGTGTTCTGTGGTTTGACCAGCCCTCCAGGTGATGCTGTGACGCTGTAAAGCTGGAGGAGCCCCACCTTGGAGGCCGCCTCTGTTCCCCGCGCTCTTGAATTCCCCTAAGTGGATCAAGTGTTCTGGGGCTTCTTTGCAGAGCAGAATTTTTTTTTTTAACCTGCTCCTGCAGTTTTCCCGAGGCATCTTATTTCATTCAACTCTAAAATGCTACCTGTTTTTTCCCCATCTGGCGTGGTCTTGTCTATCCTGAATACCTTTTCTTGACGTTTGAGAAGAACTCATTTTGCCCAGAATGTCTACACCAGTTCATCGTGGCGCTGATTCACAAGAAGGACTTCTGTGCACCTGCAGGGGCTGTGGGCCCTTTGTGACTTGGGCAGGGGATGGCCGGCCTTCCTTGGGAATCCAGCGGGCTGGGAAGTGCCTCTGTGGCTGCACCTCAGAGAGATTATTGCTGAGTTCTGTTTCCCAAAATAACCTTAGCTCTTTCTGACAGTTTCCTCCAGCTTGTGAAAAGCAACACTCCGAGTGATTTCGAGCATTATTTATAAATACAAAGTCACACCTTTTACTGGAAAAAGTCTTCTAAATCTGGATTAGTGATGCAGAACGATTGAAGTTCATAAATGCTGAGTTTTCTCAGAAAACAAAACAAGATGATGTAAGAGTAGAACATACCACTTTGTGGGTAGAGGAGCTTCTCAACAGTTGAGCAGTGTGATTTTTTTCCTTAGGAGGGTATGGAAATCCCACTTGGGGGCTTGTTAAGAAATCACAAGTCAGCATGGTCACAGAAGGAGATTCCAGATGTGGATCTAATGGCCTTGGGGCTGGCATAGGCCATTCACAGGGCAGTGCAGTTTGGAGAATGTCTGTGGGCAGGGGCTGTTTTGTTACAGGACCAGAAGCTTACCTAGACTAGCTCATGAAAAAAAAAAGACTTTCACTAGAAGGATATGGGGCATCTCCCAGAAGCCTCCACTTAAGAACCGAAAATCAGCTGCGTTGTTTATCCTGGGTCTCTGGGACTTCCTCATGTCTTATGCCTCCTTCTTCCTCTGGGTTTGCTTCATACGTATTTTTCTCTGCAGATTTGCCTTTTTTCTTTAGCAACTGTTTAGCAGAAAACAGCTGCAGATGGTAGGAGATATCCACCCCAAGTCCTATTCTAGGGGATGCTGGTCCAAGTGCAATGGCCAGTTTGGCACACCCTTGACACGTGGGTCTGCCCAGGAGGAGCCCTGAGGTTTAGACAGTTCTTAGAAAGGGGTCTTG
The DNA here is from genome assembly GCF_048773025.1 of Camelus bactrianus. Taxonomy (NCBI): domain Eukaryota; kingdom Metazoa; phylum Chordata; class Mammalia; order Artiodactyla; family Camelidae; genus Camelus; species Camelus bactrianus. The sequence goes on from NC_133554.1 coordinate 5,998,648, forward strand.
ATCATAGTGGCACATAGTTTTAATTTTTTTTAATGTCTTATCGTTCTGATTGTGATTTTTCTAAACTCTGTTTTTATGGACAGCCAGTCTTTTCCCTTTTACAGTTTCTGCCTTTTGAGGTCACACTTCTAAAGACCTTTAGCAACAACAACAAAAGAGTAATATTATCTTGACCACTCTTTTAGGCTGGGAATTTTCACCCCTCTTAAAGCTTTAAATCCAGATGGAATTTAATTTCAGAAAATAACATAGGAAATGGATCTGCCTTCTTTGTTACTCAAACCATTGGCCGGTTGTTCTAACAGCATTTACTGACTGAGTCAGCCTTTCACCGCTGCCTGAAATGCACCTCTCTACCATGCGCTAAACTGGTCCACTTAGGTCTGTTTCTTGTTGGGTTTTCTTTTTCTTTTTTTCTTTTCCTTTCTATAGATCTGTCGTTTTATTCCTGCACCAGCACTGCACAGTTTATTTCTCTTTCATGGGAAGTTCTCATGTACTTGGGAAAACATTCACATGGGCTATACTGTTATTAAAAAAAAAAAAAAAAAGAGCCTTCTTACTTTGGTTTCATTTCTAGGGATTAATCAGCATCAGATGTTTCTTGTGTGTTCTTTCTGCAGCTTTCCATTCATGGCCCTTTAATTTAGGCGCTTTTATAAAAGCATCTGAGAACCTTTGGTACACCCGGCACTTAGCAGGGTGTTTTGGAGTTGCTTTGCCTGTCGGCGTCTCCCAGGTCTACCTCATTTGCTGGAGCAGCTGCACAGAACGCCATCCCTTCCACGCAGCATCATTGGTCCCCTATTGGCGGACATTTGTGTTGTCTCTCAGGAGTGTTTTCCCTTCAGCAAAAAGTGCTCCAAAGCATATCTTTATACTTACATCATTGCACACCTAGCGTGATTATTTAGGTCAAAGGGTATGTGCATTTCGGATTTTGATAGCTATCTCCACGATGCCTTTTTTTTTTTAACTTTTTTAAAATTGCAATATAGTTGATTTACAATGTTATGTTAATTTCTGATGTATAGCATAGTGATTTATTTATACATACCTATATTCCTTTTCCTATTCTTTTTCATTATAGGCCATTATAAGGTATTGAATATAGTTCCCTGGGCTCTACAGAGAGGACCTTGTTGTTTATCTATTTTATATATAGTAGTTAGTATCTACAAATCCTGAACTCCCAATTTACCCCTCCCCACTCCCTTTCCTCCCTGGTATCCATAACTTTTTCTGTCTGTGAGTCTGACCCTGTTTTGTAAATAAGTTCATCTGTGTCTTTTTTTTTTTTTGATTCCACATATAAGTGATATCATATGTTATTTTTCTTTCTCTTTCTGGCTTCCTTCACTTAGTATGACGATCTCCAGTTCCATCCGTGTTGCTGCAAATGGCATTATTTCATTCTTTTTTGTGGCTGAGTAGTATTCCATTTATATATATTCCATATATATATGCACGCACACACACACACACACACACACACACACACACACACTACACCTTCTTTATCTGGTCATCTGTTGATGGACATTTAGGTTGCTTCCATATCTTGGCTATTGTAAGTAGTGCTGCTATGAACATTGGGGTGCATGTATCTTTTTGAATTAGAGTTTCCTCTGGATATATGCTCAGAAGTGGGATTTCTGGATCAAGTCTATTTTCAGTTTTTAAGGACTCTCCACACTGTTTTCCAAAATGGCTGTGCCAAACTGCATTCCCACCAGCAGTGTAGGAGGGCTCCCTTTTCTCTACACCCTCACCAGCGTTTATCGTTTGTGGACTTTTTAATGATGCGTGTTGCCTTTTGAAGAGAGAGATTCCCAACCTGTTTTTCCAGATCCTTGCTAATGAGGGATTATTCATCTTCAAAGACTAGCAACCTAGTGGGTGAAAAAAAGTGTCTTATCTTATTAATTTGCACTTCTCCGATCCTGAGTGAAAAGGAACATCATTTTCTTCCTCATGGATCATTTGTAACTATTTTTCTGTGAGTCACCTGTGTGTGTGTTGGCTCTTTTTAGACTGGGCGTCTTGCTTGATCTGTAATTCATACTGTGTGAAGGGAATTGGTGTGCTATCTGCCCTTCCAGCCCTTCTTTGCCTTCCTATCATTTGTTTCTCTGTCTTTTCACACACACACACTCACTCACTCATTTTTAAAGTCAGCCATTGGCCGTGTAACTAGACTGACTTCTAACAGCTCTTTGAACTGAATCTTCATTGATTCATCAAACCCCTATGAGTGCCTGCTGTACTGGGTGCCAGGGAGACAGGGATACATGTATTTGACGCAGTCCCTGCCCTCAGAGCACATCTAGGGTGGGGTGGGATCTGAAGGCAGACGTTACAGCTGAGGTAGAAGAGTCAGCCACACGCCCCTGCTGTCAGCTCCCTGAGGGCAGAGACGATGCAGTGGGTTCTCAGATCTCTTCCCTAAGCCTGGTGCCGGGTCATAGTTAGTGCTCAGAAAGTCTGAATGATGTTGATGGGGCGCACACAGGACCGTGAGTGTCCCAGCCAGGCTGAGAATATCCTGCTGGCCCTGATCTGTCAGCTCCGTCCTCGCCAAGCACCACCTGGGAACAGGATTGCAGAAAACTCACCCTTCTTGTCCTGACTCAGGACTCTGCCCTCAGGGGCTTAAGATAAGACTTTGCTGCAGCACCTCCCCCGCCATGCTGCACACTCACTAGAACCTTCTCCTGGTGCCTTTTCCCTCCTGGTGCCTTTTCCCTCCTGGCTTCCTTCACTGTAGTGCTTTCTTCCCTCTCCTTTTCTAGGAAAAACTCCAAGGACTCAGTCATGCTAAAGGGTTTGTGGTAATCACTGTAATTCTCACTCTAATTCATAAGGCTCCCGCAGGAACTAAGATAACAAAGCCACATGTCAAAGCAGGGACTCTCTGGGGACAGATGTTATGAACCTGCTATTTTTAGAAAATTGAGGTGGAAATGGCATTTGGGGGTTCCCTGAGTTACCTACATTGCTACCATGCATCTTACCTCCTACCACACCTGATGCTGACCCCTCCCCTGGGGTTTCTGTCTCATCCTGGTACCTCCCAGTCTGTGGCTGGTTCCTGTCATGTTTCACCATGGACTGTACCAGTTTTCCCGGCCTCTGGTTCATCCCTGAGACTGTTTGTTAAAATGCAGACTTCTGGGTTCCACCCAAGTTCTGCTAAATGAGAATCTTTGGGCACAAGGTCTGGAAATCTGTCATTTTAGCAGGCAGCTCCAATCATCCTGGTGAGCGAACAAGTTTGGGAAACAAGACTGGGGTTTGCCAAGTAGCTGTGCTTAGGGCCTGAATCCTGAGCATCCAGGCTTTGAATTGATAAGATTTTCTTCTCAATACCTACCTAGTTTTCTCAGCCATACAGCAGGGGTCATAATCTCTCTGAGCTGGCCGACGGCTGCCCACACCTGGTTGGCTCAATAAGACACCCTTTTTTCTTTCTTTTTTTTTCTTAATTGAAGTATAGTTGATTTACAATGTTGTGTTAATTTCAGGCCCCCAGTGGGGGCAGCAGAGAGCCACTACCCAACCAAGAAAACTGACCAATCAGGAACAGGAGTCCTCTGGTGGGTGGGGCAGAGTGGGGAGAGGGTAAAGGGAGGGGGCCCAGGCTTACAGATGGCCCAGGGCAAATCACCGTGACCAGTGGCCTGGGTCTTTCCCACTGGAAGCTAACACATGTAATGCAAGCAAGATGCAGTCTTAGCAAGGGGAAACGAAGTCCAGAAGTGACTGTTTAGAGCTACTAACTCCTGCCTTGCTTACTGTTTATTTAAAATAATAGTTATAATAATTATCGTTATTTTGAGGAAGGGGCACCTCTGCTCTGAAGCCGGATTTACATCACTCCACCTTTCAACTATACTTTCTCTTTAAGGGTTTTATTCTACATAGGGCAGCTGCTGTAATCCACTGATGGGGAACTGGAAATTTCTGGCTTCTAGCATGGGTGGCTAGCATAGCAACCTCCCTTGAGGTGGTTTGATCCATGGTCAGGTCATTTGTGTGTGTCTGTCTCCCCTGGTTTCAGTGGAAGAGTTTCAAATTGAGTTAGAGTTGCCTTGGGGGGAAAAAAACTGTGTTTCTCATGAATTGGGTTGGACGGTCAGAGGCTTTCAGAGCACAGGTCTCACTCCCTGCACTCTGACCTCGCTGTCACCCTAGAGCCTCTGGGGCATGGCAGTGACTCTGTTAAGAGTCTGGGTGGTCACCTGGAATGACCGAGAACCCCAGGACGGCAGCCCAGAGAATGCAAGGGGGCCTCAGCCCAGGGTAACTTGGGCCCCAAGCTGCCACTTTGGTTTTGCTCTGGCTCTGGCTCCATCCAGGAGCCTGGTGTGCTGTAAATAGATTAGGGAGTCTTTTATGGGAAAAGACCTGGAAATGGCTTCCTCCCTGTGGATGGTGCGGTCATCTGGGACAGTTTTTTCCTGCTGCTGCCGAGGTCCCTCAGCCAGAGCCCTGGGGCCTCTCTCCAGATATCTGTCAGGCCTGGCCTGCCCCATTCCTGCCCCACGCTCCCAGGAGCTTTGTGTTTGGGGCTGATCAGAGCTGGCTAACACCAAGACATAGGCTGGGCGGAATCCTTCAGGCGTCTGCATTGTCCCTGATGGAGCCCCTGGTGGAGGTCGGATGGGCAGGCACAGTGCTTATGGGGAGAAGGGACTCCAGCCTCTGGGGCCTGTGAGTGTGCCAGGCCAGTGAGTTCAGGCCAAGGGGCCGTCCACTGGGACCCAGCATCCCAAGTGGGGTTGTGACCACAGGCAGCATCTCCCTGTGATTTCAGAGCCTCTTCCTGCAGCCCCCTGTGCTACTTGATGCCACACTGGCCTCTCTTCTCTGTAACTGGGATTCCCATCGAGAGGCAGATGGGCCTCTCAGGGGCAGCTGCACCATGCCCTTTGCTCTGGGCACGTTTCCATTAGCTACCTGAGGACTCGATTGCTTACTAGAGCTCTGGAGGCTCGGGAAGGAGGAGTGGGGACCAGTAGCTTCTCTGCTAAATATTAAGTGTCTGTTTCTCCCCACGGCTGGTGGTGTCTTGCAGTTGGCAGCGCACAGGGATGGACGAATGAGTGCGTGGATGGAAGAAAGAGTCTGTGCGTGAATCGGGAGCCCCTGCTATTGCCAGGAAATAAAATGGCAGAGTCCTCACATTGGCTGCTGGGTTTCCTTTCCCCTCCTCCCATCCTTTGCAAGAGAGCAGATTTACACTTTTATTTATTTACTTTTCAATAAGTTCACATCTTGAGGGGTACAGTGTTGCACAGACCCAGTGGCCTGAGCTAGAAGATTGCTTTGCAGTCTGACCCAAATGCTACTGTTTCCAAGGCATGAGTTACCTCCCCTCCCCTTCCTCTGGTTTTGTTCCATTTGCCACCAGGAGTCACTGTATTGTTCACTGCTTTGTATACATAGGCACATCTCTTGCCCGAATAGAATTCAGTTTCATCTCAGGCATGAACACCTTTTATTTTAAGAAGAGCTGTGGGTTCCCTCTGGTTCCAGAGACTCTGCTTATAACCAGAGCAATGGCCTCAGACCATAGCCTTCCAGACATATTTGCCGACTTGGAAGTCCAGCTCCCAGCAGACTTCTGCCAGCTCCGAGATTTTGGAAGGAGCTGCTGGGTCTTCTTTTGAAGTAAGATTGGTGGCATCAACCACCGAAGGGGTGGAGGCCACAGTACCCAGTGGATAGTTCTCTGAGGACCTTTCCCGCTGTTCGGAGACTGGTGCTGTCTGTTTATCCCTGGAGAGAGGAGGTACGTCGGGTGGGAATCCACATCGTGCCGTCACGATGTCCATCCTCCTGTCGGCCCATCTGTCCGGGCGTCCGTCAAGTGAGGTGCTTTGTTTGAAAAGGGGAGCCAACCACAGATGTGGACCTTAGGAGATGAGATCAATGTCAAGGTTAAGATCTGTGCCTTGAGGTTTTGACAAAGTGCTTATTCCCTGGAAGGAGCTGGATGGAATGTTTGGGGGTGGGGCTCTGAGGTCAGGTTCTCAGACAAGTCTGAGACACACTTATGTGCAGGAGGTTCGAGGCGGGATGTGCTCTCGGGAGCACCTGAAGGGACTGTATTACCACCCGACTCCTAGAGCCATAAGATCCTTACACCTAAATGATGAGTCTTAAGGTTTTAAGACCACTGATCAAAGCTGGAGGGCAAGAGTATGGGGCCTAAAAGACCAGTCAGCCCAGCTCCTTTATTTTAGATGAAGAGTCGGAGGACCAGAGAGGTAGCGTGCTTGCCCAGGGCTGCACAGCAGATGAGAGGCAGAACCGAGGCAAAAATCCAGTTCTCTAGAATCCTCTCTGGGCAACGGAGGAGGGAGAAGTGTCCAGTCAGATGCAGCAGCTGTAACTTAAACAAAATGCAGAATTGTAGACCAGGAAGAGGATCACTCGTGTGGCAGAGGACCCGTGTCTCTGTGCAAACCCCCGCCAGGGCTCCTTTCCTCTGGACTCGGGGGTTTCAGGTGACAATGGGCGTCTGGGGAGTGATGCCCAGTCAGCAGTTGGGATTCTGGGACGAGAGACCAAAGTGGAGGTGTGTGAGTTAGCAGCCTTGGGCGTAGCTGGAAGGCTACCTCCTCTGGTCCCAGCTGCATGGAGCAGGGTCCCCAGCAAAGAAGCTCTGTCATCACGGGAGGCAGGAAGGGAGATGGATTTGGGAGCAGAAGGCAGATTTCTGTTTCCCGAGGTTCAGGAGGAAGGTGGCAGCGATGCCTCTGTTTTTCCCAGCTAGTGCTGCTCTGTGACACTCCAAGCTTCTTCCCTGTGAAATTCTCAAAGCGGTTGTTTTCTTTCTTTGACCAGAGACCACCTGGGAGCGTCCCAGCAGTTCTCCTGGGATTCCAGCCAGCCCTGGCCCTCACCGGAGCTCTCTGCCTCCAACAGGTACTGTCCATGCGCTACGTCGGGGCATCCGGGAGGGACCGCACACACACCTTCATTGGAGAGGCCAAGACTCTGGATCCTGGGTCTGAAACCTGGCTAGGGATATGGTGGGCCAAACCTGGGGAAGGCTTTAGAAAGGACTCGGAGGCTCCATAGTCTATTTCCCCGTGGGCTGGTGTCTCCCTGGCAGTGCCGGCAGCAGCTCTGGTCCCTCTCACTCCCTCTCAGGTGCTCAGGGAGAGGGGATGGTGAGGTGAGGTGAGGCATCAGAGCACTCCCCTGTCTGCCAGTGTGGAGACCCGAACCAGGGGCAGACTTGCTACAAACATGGTTCCCCAAGGCATCAAGGAGTAGAAGCTAAAGGAGGCAGATGTTTCCAGGGAAATTTTCACACTGTTTGGAAAGGAAATAGATTCCTTGTGAAGGATATGAGTTCTCCGTCTGCATAGGTAATCAAGTGGAGGTCATCAAGGTAGACATTACTATAATAGGTGGGAGGTTTATTATTTACTCTTAGGAAGTACCTTGTTCTGAGATCCCAGGAGACAGACTGCAAGACGCAGCAGTGGGGAGAACAGCTTCTGACTTCTTGTGGTTTAGGCTTTGTTTTAAATGTCACCTCCTCCAAGAAGCCTCCCCGGCCGGCTTACTTTAGCGTCCACACCCATCACTCTGGATCCCCGCCTCCTGCTGTTTCCTTGCCCTTAGAGCACTCCTCCTGTTGTCTGTCACTCACCCACTCCAGACTGTAAGCTCCCTGAGGTGGAGACTTCATTTCTCCTTTTCTTTCGTAAACTCCTCAGTCCCCAGACAGAGCCTGGCCTCAGTGTTGAGTGAATTCACAAATGTCTCCATAATCATGTGGTGTGTGAAGCCCATTTGTTGGTTTTTGACTTCAGGCATCAATCTGAGGCCAGGCCTGGTGATGGTGATCGTGGTGGTGGTTGCAGCCTGGAATGTAAACATCAGTAGCTGTGACATCGTGGTTGCAGCTAGACAGGGGAGGGGAGGCAGGCGGTAGGGGAGGCACGTGGTAGGGGGTCAGGGGAGGGCAGAAGCAGCAGCCACACCCTCACCTCACTCCAGGGGAGGGGAGATGAGAGCCTCATAACCTTCTTGGAACACAAATAATTTACTTCAGGCATCCCAGGTAACCGAATGAAAAGCTGAAAGTCCTAAGAGGACTCTTAAACCCTGGGCCGGGGGAAAGGAAGTGCAGTGGGAGCGGGCCAGGGCCCCACCTGTCCTCGTGGAGAGACTAGGTGTTCTCCACCACTGATACACTCAGAAATCACAGTGTGAGCAAAGCGCATTACTCAGGGATGTGAAGACTGTCGGCAGGAGAACTCAGAACCGAAGTGGTGGCAGAACACACATCTGGAGAATCAGCTGAGGCCTGGGAGAGGGGATGTGTGGCTGTTTCCCATGGAAAGTTCTTCTAGGCTCTTGAAGTGTTTTTATATTTGTGATCGTGTGTCTGTCTGTATGTGTAATCACATATATATATATATTTCTTTTTAACTGTAATTGGCTAGGGGGATTAGGTGATTGAGTGAGTGAGCGTCCTGGGGACTGAACCCAGGACCTTGTACCTGCTAGGCACGCGCTCTACTGCTGAGCTCTACCCTCCCCACCCCACCTTTTTTTTTTTTTTTTTTAAAGAAAGGAACCCCGTGTGGGGCAAGGCCGTGGGGCACTTCCTCCTGATTTCACGATGCAGTGAGTGCTGCAGCCTCAGACCAAGTGGCCAGAAGTGGGGCCATCGGCCTTCCTGGCTGTCACGTGACAGTAGGCGTTTCCAGGCACACTGCCTTGTCTTTTGTTGCTGTTCTTGTGTTTTGCTTTTTTTTTTTTTAAACAATAGAAATGCCTAGTGTGGATAATGTGAGGTGGGGCCCTCTATCCTGGCTGGCCACCCGCACACTAGAAAGAAAATCCAGGCCACCCGCACACTAGAAAGAAAATCCAGCTGTCTTTTTCGGCTGCAGTGGTCTGGGGAGCAGGACCAGGCTGTGACACAGGCCACGGGGGGAGGTGTGGGTGAGAGAGGACAGGTGAGGACTGCCAGGCTGTGCAGCCTGCTAGCGTGGAACTCGTCAGGGAACTTTCCCATTGAGTCGGTGGGGTCACCTCTCCAAAGCCCGCTGGCCCTGGTGCTGTCCCCGGCAGCATCCTGTCCCCTCTTTGCTGTTTGTGGGGCCATCCCCCAAAGAAGGGTTGGGAGATGCTGGCTCAGGCCCCCTGGCCCAGAGGCCTCGGCATGACAGATTCGTGCCTTCACGACCAGCCCAAGAGCTGTGTCCACCAGCACTGTGCTGGGTGCTGGGGCTCCGAGGGGCCAAGAAAGGTGGGAGACGTGGAAAGGGTCTGGTCCAGTGATGAGACCTGCCGAGGTGGCCAAGGCATTAGACAGTGTGTGGACCCCGACTGTCCCTCCCCTGCCCCACCCGCCCCAGGCACCTGATTCCCGTGGGATCCCAGATCTGCCAGGTCCTCTGCCAGAAAGGGCTCTGTGGTCAAATATGGTTGGAAATCCTGACTCCTCTCTGCCCCTTTGGAGACTGCACATCTGCTCAGAGAAGGCCTGAAGCGAAGACATCGTGTAACTCGGTGCTTCCGTCCTCGTGTGTGTGTTTGCATCCTGTGTTCATTGGTGTTAAGCTTCTCTGGCTCGAGTGCAGTGGTCCTCAACTCAGGGGTGATTTTTGCCTACCAGGGGGCATTTGGCCATGTCCGGGGACATTTTTGGCTGTCACTCTCGGGGGAGATGCTACAGGCCTCTAGTGGGTAGAGGCCAAGGATGCTACTAGACACCCTACGGTGCTCAGGACAGCACGGCCCCACCGCGAAGGGTCATCCAGTCCCGTGTGTCAGCAGGGCCCGGGCTAGAAGCTCTTTTCTCGAGGGACTCAGCATCCTCTCAGCAGTGCTCGGGGTCAGACGACGGACCGCAGCCCATGGCAGTGAGAAGCAGCAACAAGGCCTGCAGGACCCCAGCTCACTGATCCTCAGACCCACGTACTGTTCCCCAGGCTTGGTACCTTGGAAGTCAACGGTGAAGCCTAGTCTAGCTGCAAGCATCCTTTCTCTTGCTCAGTAGTACCTAAGGGCACCTCTGACAATCGGTGACACCTTGGATTTCTGAGATTGCAACTCGTTAGACTGGGGCCTCGGGGCACGTCCCTTCTCACCAGGCCTCACTTTGCCCATTGGTAAGCCGAGGGCCGGGAGGAAGACCGTGGCTGGGGTGGGGCCTGACGGGCTCCCTGAGCCGGCGGAAGGCGCCATGGGGATTTCACTCTGAGCGTGACGGTTGGGACTCGGGTAAAAGTGAAACGCAGCAGAGGTGTCCGTCTTCCTAAGAAGCTGACTCCGTGAAGCAGCCAGGCAGCTCTTGGCTCGCCGTGGTGGGGTCGGGGGTCGTTACCTGCAAGGTGGGTGGGGGAGTGCGGAAGGAAAACTTAACTGCGTTTATTGACCACAAGCATCCCGTGTAGCCGTTCGTGAAGATCATGGAAACACAGGTCAGGAAGAAGGAGGGCGGGAACCACAAATGAACCAGCCAAGCTCAGGCAGCTCCCCTTTAAGGAGGCCTCGGGTGGAGGCGGCTGCGGGGCTCAGTTTTACTTTTGAGTCGAGCTTCTGGAGAGGGTTGGAAGGACCACCCCTGCACAGGGCTGGTTCTCCCTTCCTAGTACAGGTTTGTCTGATGCCTGAAGCATAGCCAGCCAGGTTGTCCGCTGGGGAGGGAGACCTGGAAACACACCCAGTGCCCCCCACACATCGGATCCTGCCCTTTGAATGTGGCGGGGTGCTTGGAGTCAGCACTGGGCCCCGGACTTTCCCTCCGTGGCTTCCTTTAATGTCACAGTGGGGGCTGTGTTTATTCAGGAGCTTTACAGGAGGCACTTAATGCCAGGCTTTTTGGGCGAGGTCCACATAAGTAAAGTTGAAATCCAAACAGCACACCCAAAGCTCTAGTCAGTAACGACTGCTTGTGTTAAAAATCTCCTTCAGGCTGGTTTACTATGAAGTCGTGATTCAGAGAGAGAGAAGCAGTAACAGGCAGATGGAAAGAAAAAATGTGAGTGAAAAATGAGGGAGTTTCGGGGTAGAATGGATGACCACGTAGACCAGTGCTGTCCCCTAGAACCTTCTGCACCAACGGAAGTGTCCTGTATCTGCATAGTCCCGTATGGCAACCGCTGGCCACATGTGGCTCTCGGGTACCTGACATGATGTGTCATGCATGTGTGAGGGGCTGAATATTCAACTTCATTGAACATACTGTAGTGATTTTTAAACTGGGGAGTCATTTTAAGTTTACAGAAAAATGGCAACAACTGTGCAGAGAGTTCTTATATATACCCTTTACACAATTTCCCCTCGCGGGAGCGTCTTACGTCACCGGGGTACATTTGTCAAAACTAAGACATCGGTGTTGTACAGTATTATTAACTAAGCTAGATTTCATTCGATGTCACCAGCTTTTCCAAGATTGTCCTTCTGTTCTAGGATCCAATCCTGGATTCCGCGCTGCAGTTAGAGTTTACTGAAGTTGACATAGCCGCCTGTGGCTAGTGGCCGCCCCATCTGACTGGGCAGGGCCGGTGTGGGCAGTGAATCCCTTTCTGAGCTTTTGGGCCTGGATGTGTGTTGAGCTTGAATCTGTTTCCTTTCAGGATGGAGGAAATCTCTCTCTTACTGACTTACCCTGGGACGGGGGATGTCAGGAACCCTGGGTTCAGATGCTGGCTTTGCCTGGCCAGGAGCTTGACCCCCGCTCAGGGATTATGCTTGGATAAACAGCCTGCCACCAGCAGCCCCAGGAGAGCCGGGTCCCAGGGGAGTGAGCCAGTCCTCTTGTCCATCCGGGAAGGCCTGCCTTCGGGCCTGGAGTGTGTGCGGACAGACAGCTGTGCTTCCCCCAGGAAAAGGGCTCCAAGACCCAGGGCCCCACCCACACCACACTTTCTCCTCCAGATCAGGAAGCCCTGGGCGGCTGTCCCCTCCCACACGGGAGCAAACGGGGACCCCTCCTCACTGCAGAATTAGCAAAACCTCCTGGCCTAGAGCAGTTTCTGTGGCCCCAACTGGACCTCACCATGGCCCCCCTGGGAAGGCACAGGGGCCTCATGTTCCTTTAGAAGCCGGCTTCCTGTTGGCTGAGGCCCCAAAGGCCTGTTTAACCTTTGACACCCTGGAGAATAGCTGCAGCTTTCCAACCCCACACACCCACGGACACATGTGTTGTGGGTTCTCTTTGGGGGAATACAGTTTACATCTCAGACAACCAGGGAGGCAGTGGGGACAGGGTGGCCAGATAGAAATTTCAAAACCAGAAGAATTTCCAGACCAGAAGGCTATAAATGTGAAAACCAGTCCCCTGAACAGACCCGGGCAGGTGCAGCGCTCAGCCGGCGAGGTGGATGTGATGCTGGAAGGGCAGCCCTCCGTGGCCTCCTGGGCCTGGTGGGGCAGCGAGGCAGGGTGCTGCCTGCTGCGCAGTCAGAGATGCTGAGTTGCGGATCTGGCTCTGGTGCTTGCTTTCGTAGCCTGACTTCAAAACCTGCCTTCTGACAGCCCTCCACTGCATTTCCCAAAGTGGGTTCTGCAGCACCCCAGCTTTCCTGCACCCAAACGGTCCGTGTAAGTGCAGGACTACCTCGCTGCTGCGTCGTTTGAGATTCACAGAGCACATCAGCGTGTTTTAAAAGGCTTGCTGTAAACAAACAACGTCAAATCTGAATACTGGGGGCATTTGGACCACAAGACCCTGCCCTGTACGTTCACCACGGAACACATCCAGTGAACATCCCGCAGACTTGGTGCGTGCATCGAACGCCTGGGGAGAGATTTCCTTTCTTCCGCCTTTGATGTCATAGTTGGGAGGGAAGAAGGATTTCAAAAACAAGGGCCCTCGGGCTGCCAGGTTTCTTCTGGTTGAGGAAGGAAATCACCTGTTTGTTCCAGAGAGAAGGGAGGTGAGGCCATCCCCACAGGAGGCAGGAGGAAGGTGTCAGGCCGATTTCCTGTTCGGAAGTGTTAAGTCTTGTCTTCGGGTTTCTTTAGGGCATAGAAGCTGGACAGTGGGACTCGGAGGACGGGTGTTTTATGTGGTGGATTGGAGTTGGGGATGGTACCAGACTGCAGGGAGGTGGAGTTCTGGGCAGCGGGTGACGCTGGCAATTCTGTGTGGCTTTGACTCTCGTGGGGACAGCTCTTTCTTTGCGTCTTATTTTCCGTTTTTATCCACTTCCCTCCCCCGCAAAGAGCCCCCCCTCCTTCCTACACAGGATCCAGCCCGCCTCTCACCATCCGTCTCCCAAGCTCTCTCTTTCACTGCCCATAAAGAGAAATAAAATGTGTATGTTTTTGTATTTGAAGTTACAAAAGTCACTAGATAGGGCTTTCTGTTCCCTTTTCTTATCTTAAAAACAGCTGAATTTGGCATTTTACATTTTTTTTTCTTGTATCCCCAACTGAATTATGTTCCTTTGGTTATGAGTAATCCTTGATCAATTTTATTTTATTTTTTTCCCCTTGGAGGCTGGGTCACTGCACAGAAGTTCATGTGCCCAATGCACAGTGAGGCCAGACAAACCACAACGTCGGAGTTCAGAGCAGAGGAAGATTGATTGCAGGGCCAAGCAAGGAGGACGGGTGGCTTGTGCTCAAAAACCCTGAACTCCCTGGTGGTTTTCGGGGAGAGGTTTTTATAGGTCAAATTTGGAGTGAGGGCTGCAGAGCGTGTGACTGTCTCCTAATTGGCTGGCGGTGAGGTAACAGGCGGTGCTCCAGGAATCCTGGTCCAGCCTGAAGCTGCTGTCCTCCACCTGGATGAGGGCCTTAGTTCCTGCAGAAGGACTTACTCGTATTGTTACGTGTGTCCCTGGAGGAGGAACCAGGACCCTGCCAAGCCTGCACTGTTGTTTCTTGGCGGTTCCTCCCTTGTTTCTGCATTCTCTCCTTTCCTTGATTAGCAACTGTTAGAATCTGCCCTTTGGAACTCGTCGGGTGGGGGGGGGGTCAAGGAGGCTGAATGAAGCCTATGTGCTACAAACAAGAAACGGGGGGCATGGAAACGATGTGTACTGGGGCGGACCCCATAGGGTACTGCTCGGTTTCATCTGGAGGCCTCGAAAGCACCCACTTCTGGCCTCGTTTGTTTTGGGGTCTCACCCTTGGCACTGGGGGCCCAGAGGCATGGGATTGCCAGTCAGGAGCGTTGTGGGTGAGATGTAACTGTTCAGATCCCCACTGATGACTTTTTTTGAAGATGTCAGGACTGTTTGAGTGAAATGCAGCAAGACAGGGTGTCAGAGCAGAGCTGCTGTGTGGGGAGAGATGGTTGAATGGAAAATTATTTTTTCTTCCTCAGTAATTGTTTTGACATGAGCAGTAATTAGCCAACAGCTGACAGACCAGAACTGAAGTGAGAACAAGAGGATGGATTAGAGGCAAATGCCGTGGCGTTAGACGGTTCCTGGCTGCCCTAAGCGTGGGGGCCGCAAGCCTGGGGGAGGCTGGAAGCTGGGGATACAGAACGGTGTGTTGAGGGTGCACTTTTGAGGCGCTGTGAAGGGGCACAGCTGGGGTCAGAAGGGCAGCCTCTGCCCTCAGGAAGGTGGTTTACAAGGACCCGGCGCCATCAGAGGTAGTGACTGGTTCCAAACTAAGGCTTGCTGAGGTAAGAACTATGTGTTTCATTTTTGTGATCAACTGAACTTGATTCTGTTTTGTTGGTGGTGGTAGATTTTAGAGTCTGGCTTTGTGTAATAAACTGGGAAACTCACCAGGTGTTTCTATAGTGGTGCGATCTGAGCCTGGGTATTTCTTTATTGAGAGTTTGAATGACTTTGCCCATAAAACCACCTGGGTCCAGTGCCTTTTGGAAGGAGGTTATTTTTCAAAGTTTTTACTCATTTTGGTAAAAGGTGTCCTCTGAACCCCTTTTGATCCTGTGAGCCTTACGGAAGTCTTAATAGCATAGTTATAAATCATATGCTCTTGTATTAAATTTTTTTTCTACTATATTTGTCATGTTTATGTTTTCTAATTCTCAATTCTGAGCACTTGGGTTTTCTCTTACTCTCAAATTAGGCTGCTCTGCCTTTTTTATTGTTGTGATTCTCCACCCCTCTACCACCCCCATCCCGACTGCCCTGACACACACTGAACCAGCTAGGGTTGCTAATGTTATCCTGTCTCCTAACTCATTAACTTCTGTGGTCATATTTATATTCTTTTCTCATGCTTCCCTTTGATTTATTTTACTGGCTTTTAAAATTTGTTTCTAAATTCTTAAATTCTTAGTCCATTTATTTTTATTCTCTTGGCTTTGGTAATGAAATAATTAAGGCCATAGATTTTTCTCTAAATATAATTCAGGCCCTATCCCATTTGTTTTGATATGTTCTTCCTCCTTGTTTTCCAAATATTATGTAATTATAGTTTTAAACTCCTCTGTGACCTGAGATTGTTTCAGAGGGTATTTCCCTAAATTTCTGAACGTTTGGGAGTCCGAGGGAGAGGAACCTTGCGTATTTGTTCTTTCATTATTAGTATCTATTTTAATTGCTTTCTGGTCAAAGAATGTGGCTTGTGTTATTTATGCCTTCTGCAATTTATTGATATTTTATTTGTGGCTTGAATATGCCCAACTCTTTTTTTTTTTTTAATGTTCCATGGCTTCTTGGCAAAAGATATTGTCTGTGTTTATAGGATATGACATTTAATACATCAAGTTCAATCAGCCAGCCTTTTAAATTAAGTTACCGAGATAGTCCACATCCTGACTTTTTGCCCACTAATCAGCCCAAGGCTGAGAGCAATATATTAAGGTTTCCTACTGTTGTTTTTAGATCCTCCAGCATTTGTGTTCTGTCCATGCCAGCCCTGTGCTCCTGGGTTAATAAAAATTCCTCGAATGTTATGCCTTCCTTTGGGTTTTATTTAGCACCAGTCTAGTGCCTGCCTGACGTAGCTCATGCCTACATGAGTAGATTCTCTTTGACGACCTCAACATTCTCCGATGCCCTTGGAATCCTGGCCCCTACCCACCCCTCCTTTACCTAGAGGACTGCTGGCAACTATCAAGAGTTGGCTGGCCTCCTGAGGGCCCTGAGCGTGGCTGGCCACGCGGGGTTCATTTGCTGTCTCTTGTGGCTTCCCTAAGCCACTGCCCTGGGAGGCCAGCTCTGTGGCCAGTTTGCTGTCGCCCTGGAGTGTCTCTGCCCACTCTCCTTCTGGAGCTTGGAACCAACAGGCAGATCAGGGAGAAATGCAGCCACCCGCGGGAATCTGCTGAGTGCATCTCTGCTTCCGAGTGGTCCTGGATTTTCTGGCTGTAGTTGGTGGAGAATGGAAGGCTCCTCCAGCATGAAAAAGGCTGTTTGTGGGGTGGCCTTTACACCCCATTGCTCGACCCCAGCCTTGCAAATGGGCAGGTGGTAGTGACTTCAACCCCTCCTGCTCCCCTTCCTCCCTCACTGCAGAGTGCTCTCAGCTGGATGTCGGCTGGTGAATTTTTCTCCAGGCTGACCTTCAGTGTCTGTGTTGTAGCAAGTCCGCCAAGCCCGGGGCCTGAGGAAGGCATGCTTTCCCGGTCTCCAGAGATCATGCAGGCTTGAGGTTCAAGGCCACCAGATTCAGGAACAGAAGCAATGACCTTCCCTCTCTCCATCCCTCCCATCTCTTGTCGTGGGATACTCTGTAATTTACAGACCCCTTTTGCAAGTATTGTCTTGTTTGATTTTCATATCAACAAAGTAGGTTTAGAGACGAGGTGGGATTGTCCCCATTTTACAGATTCAGAAACTGAGGCTCATGTAACTACACCTGTGAGAGGGCAGGACCGCCTCTGAGAGCTGAGGATGCATGGGCTGCAGTGTGTACCTGTGGTGTCAGGAGCAGGCAGCAATGACAGGGAATTTGAATTGGCCACAATGGGAGTGTTGATGCCACAGAAATTGGCAAATGCTGCGGACCAGGCTCCCCATCCCCCCTTGGAGAGCAGGTGTATCAGCTCACGTTAGGAGTATGAATGAGTGTCATAGGGGTAGAATTTTAGGGCCTTGAATTTTTTTTTTTTTTTTGGTAAACTTTCAGGAGAACCGTGACTCAAGAAGGATGTCATGTGATCCTCTGACTATTAATTGGTAAAGCCAAATTTCATGGAAACCAGTGAAGCCAGTCCTCTTTTCACTGTACTCACATTTCACTAAGGGTGAGAAGGTCCTTAGGGAGAAGTTCCTCAGTGGGATTTGCAGGAAGGTGGCCCAGGACCATCTGAACCTGTAGAGAAAGATAGGACCCTCGATCAGCACCAGTGACCACAGTTGACGCGGCATTGTCTGTGGTGGCTGTTTGACTCCGACGATTTCAGCTTTTTCTACACATCTTCCTTTTCCTCTCTGGTCCAAAAGGAAACTTGGTCCCCCAAGAGTTCGGTAGTTGCGTGCTGGGGGTTAGAGAGAGGCTCTCAACCCATTTCCAGCTCCAGACACTGGGGAGATCCTGAGAGGTGGTCCTAGCCGTGCACGACCCTTCAGAACCAGGCGATGAGGTGGGAGAAGGTCAGCGGTGCCCGCCTGTGGCCAGCACGGCGTCTGAGCGGTGTTTCTGTCCCCGCAGTGAATGGATACCACACGTCAGGGACCCCAGCGCACCCTCCCGAGACTGCCCACATGAGTGTCCGAAAGTCCACCGGTGATTCCCAGGTAAGGGGTCCTGTTTCGGGAGGTAGGGGGAGCCATTTAGGCAGAGCCAGGGAGGTGTCTTTAGGACGGGGATGCTGTGGGGATCCAGGTGGCTACAGCCCTGTTCTGCCCCAAGTAGAAAGTGGCTGGTGTCCAGGTCGTTCCAGCGTCCCTTCGGGGAGAGCAGACCGCTGTGGTCTGCTGGTTTTCTCTAGAAGCTGAGGGTGGTTTGGATGGGGTGATGGTGATGGAATTACAGCTGTTCCATCCTGCTGTCTGGATTTTGCAGCACTCTGAAGAATGTGGACGAGGCCAGGCCATTTTCCTTTCTACCCACCCTTTTCCCACCCCCAGACTTCACCCAGAATGGAATTGAGTAAAACATTTGATCACATTTAACAGTCTAGCAGAGGGGCAGCAATGGGATGGAAGGCGGTGGGAGTATGTTTTCAGATTCCCAGGCTCCTTTCTCACGTGTCATCTCAGCTGACACTTGTGCAAGCGCATGAGGCAAGTGTCAGCTCGATGGCTGTGTTGCAGGTGAGGTCGCGGAGTCTCAGATCGGTTCAGTGACTCACGCAGGTAGATACGATTACCAAGCGGTCAGACTAGACTTGATGCCAAGTCCCATGTTTCTTCCAGTGGCATTCAGCCGTGTCTGAGGACCTGAGGACTGGTCTTCTGTGGTCCAGCCACGAGTTACCCAGATGTTCCTAACGAAGCCTCCACACCAGCCCTTTCCAGGAGTTAAAATGCCAGGCTCCCAGGGTGGTGGTGGTGATGGTGGTGGTGGTGGTGACAGTAGCTGGTTGTTGTCAACACCGGTGGGTACTACGTGCCATCACTGAGAGGAAGACCCTGTGGTCTGTGATGACGGTTGGCTCAAATGAGACACTTAGCTTTCATGCAGGCAAGAGTGTTAATTCTCAGAAACCTAACTATGTTGTTGTCTTAGGAGGCTGAACGTTGGGCTCAGGTCAGGTCAGTTGAAACTCTGGAAGAGAATTGGGACCTCTTACATACAAGGCTCCTTATACGCTGATGGGCTTACGAACCACCGGGTCTCTTATTAGACTGCAGGTTCTGACTCGGGGGTCTAAGGAGGAGGCCTCACGAGCCCCCAGGGGATGCTGGTGTTGCTGGTGGGGGGACCGTGCCTGACCGCCGAGGATCCAGGCAGTCAAGCGTGTCCCCTTCGCCCCCTCTCACAGCACCCCCCACAGCAACTTTGCGTGTTGCCTGCAGGGCCCCCAGGTAGCCTTCTCATCGCAGCCTCTGTCGGTCTGTTTGAAATGAAGGGTATCTGCCGTGTACCTGCGGCGGGTTTCCCTAGGACGCCAGCCGAAGTCGTGCTGTGGTTTACCGGCAGCTCAACAGGCTGGTCTCCCCTGGGCACCATCAGGAAGGATGTTGGAAACTGCCCCTGCTCCCCACCATCATTCTGCCTGCCTTCCCCCCCGGAACACGGCTCCCCCGACCCTGAAAGACTACCAAGTTGTCACCTAACGTTTAAAACCCAGCCTTCTCAGAAGCCAGTCTGACAGTGTGTGCCATGCCTTTGACCCAGGAATTTCCCTTCCAGCATGTTCTTGGGGTACATTCAGGGATTCTGATCTGTGTGTGAGGCTGTCCACTCAAGCTTTATTTTCAGTCTTGCAACACTGGACACAACCTAATTGTCCAACAACAGGGGACGGGTCAAACGGATTATGGCACTGACACCCACCCAGCCAGAGATACCAGGCAGCTGTGAAAAACGCCTTCTTTGGAAGAAAATTGAATGATTCAGGAGAATGCTGAGGCCGTAATATGGAGTGGGAAAGTCAGAACAGAGCTGCATGTCCAGTCCGTCTCACTTGGGAGGAGGCAGTCTACCCATATGTGGAGACAAGTGGCTAGAAGACAGATAAGCCAGAACGTTGGTGGTGGTCTGTCTGCGTCTCAGACTGCGGTTCTCAGTTAGGGGGCGTCTGGCAGCGTTGGGGGACTCTGTGGTTGTCACAGCTGGGGAGGGGGTGCTGCTGGCACCCGGGCAGTGGGGGCCAGGGATGTTAGCAAGCACCCCACAAGTCGCAGGATGGCCCCACAATGAAGAAGTACCTAGCTTGGAAAAATGCTTGGGGCAGAGGTTGAGACATCTTAGTCTGAGGTGATTTTTTTAAAATACGCTTTTTAGTATTTTTAAAATTTACAAGTTTACTTTTCCAGAAGGCACATACAGTGAGCATTCTAAAGCAAGGAGTTAGAGGCGAGGTGCTGGTCCTGGGCACGCAGGGAAGGGCAGCTCTGGAGAACCAGGCCTGGGTGCTGCTTCAGGACGGGCGGGCTCCAGCGTATTCTGTATAGACGATAAGGTCAAGAGGGTGCGGCACCGTCCAAGTGACCAAAATAAACAGTGCAGGACGCGGAGAGAGCAAAGCCGCGTTCGTTCACTGCTTCCCAGAACTGTAAGGTACGGTGTTATTCTTTTATGCTGTCAAAGGGTCTGTGAACTGCGGAGCTGCCTAACCACAGAGGCGCCAGAGGCCAACCATAGAGACAGGTTAAGCAGGGTTGGCGTTTACGGAGCGCGCTGGCAAATGGTCCCCGGAGTATATACGGCACACTTGAGTGTGCGTGGTATTTACTCCCGCTGCCCCAGGCTGCCGGCTGTAACTAATGGCAGTTACCACCTGATAGTATTTAAAGAATGAGTGAAAGAATGAATGAGTGAATGAATGAACACATGGCCATTGGAGATGCAGGGTCGGGGGTGGGTTAAGCATCTTTCTTTTTCTGTTACCAGCTAGCTGCCCCTCCTTGAGCAAACTAATCAGGAAAATTAGAATTTTGGGCAGGTGGGGGTCGTGTCTAATCTTCATGGAAACCAGGAGTGTGTCTATGCCATCATGGGTGGGGTCTGATGGCTGGGTGCCCAGCAGCCCTGGGGTCGCCTGCCCTTCCCCTCCTTCCCCAGCTCTGGGAGACCTGACAGCTGGGCACAGGTGGTGGTGGTGATCTAGTGCCACCCAGTGGAGCTTTGCAAGTCTGCAGCCCTGGGGCGGGTTGCAGCCCTGCCTGGGTATTGGATATGTGGGGCGGCCCACCTGTTTGGAGGTTGGGGGAATCAGAGGCTGACAGTCTTGCTGGCCTCTGCGGAGACACATTCTAGGCCGTCCCTTGCCTGCCTGTGGCTAGGGTGGTGGGGGCCCTCTTTGATCCCTGCACATGTAAAGGGTGGACAAGGAACCTTCCCATCAGAGCCCAGGCCCTTTTGTGACCCACCTTTCAACTGTTACAGCTTCCATGAGCTGCCCCCCCCCCCAGGAAGGCTGTCTTTAGACACAAGAGAGAGGAAAGGGAACAGGACTAAGAGCTTGAAAACTTAAGGGACTTATTGGAGAAGGGAGCTCTAGATGGAGAAGGAGGTGAGATTCTGAGAGCTCATTTGCTTCATGGGGCTCCCCCTTCCCTCCTTAGTAAATATCACATGTTCTATAGAGCATCTCTGTCTTTGCTGGGCACCAAGTCATAGACAGTATAGCCCCTGTCTTGATGGAGGGTAATAGCTGGTCCTGGAGAAAGACTGGAGATAAAGGATTATTTCATTTTGTCAGTGACAGGGCTGGAGGAAGTGTGTGCTCTGAGGACCTGACCAGGTGGTGATGGAAATGTCGGGGATGGACTCTTTAAGAAAAGCTAAGACTGGAAAGATGAGCAAAGGTTTAACTTGGTTAAGAGGTGGTGGTAGGGGAACAGCATTCCAAGTGGAGAGAACAGCATATATGGATGCCTGGAGGCAGGACAGAGAACAGTGATTTCACAGAACCCAGAGAGGCCGAGTAGGGCTGTGGTTTACTCTATTAGCTGGTGTAGGGAGGATGGAAGAGGTGACTGGAGGAGTCCTCAAGGCCTGCTGGGAGCCATTGAGGGGTTTCACGCTGGATCCCACCTGCTGAGAATGTGGGGCCCAGATTATTCACAGAGAAAGGAGACAGGGCTGAGAAGTCATGTGGACCAAGGGCTCACTGGATCGGCCGGGAGTGACCCACTGCAAGTCCACCTGGCACTGCCTTGTGTGTCCCCACTGTCTGTCAGTCCTCACAGTGACAGCAAAGCAGCCCAGGCAAGGCTAGGAAACCAGGCTGGGGAGGGAGCTCAAAAAAAAGACGAGGAGAAAAACTTCTAGAATCAGGAACGGGAAATTTAAAAAACTAACTTTGGTCATGGATATCTGCAAACATATATGAAAGCAGAAGGAATATTATAATAAAGTGCTACGGACCAGTCATGGAACTTCAGCAAATATTCTGCCGGTCTCGTTTCACTTATACTCCCGTCTCCTCTCCCTCCCCTCTCCTCTCTCTCCCCTCCCCCACCCCCTCACTGGATTCCTTTAAAGCAAATTCATCACGTATTGTTTTAACTGTAAATATTTCAGAACATATCCCTGAGGATGAAGACATAACCACAATACCATTAGCACACTTTACGAAAACATGAACTCAATAGATCATCTAATACGTACGTGTATAAGCCGTGTTTATGCTCCCCAGTTGTCCCCAGAATATCTTTCATAGCTGCTCTTCTCCGCAGCCCAGGCTCCAGTTTTACACGTGGATGCATCAGTTGCTCTCTCTCGCTCTCTTTAGTTTCTCTTTTAAGAACAGCTTTGTGGAGATGTAATTCACATAGCGTACAGTTCACCCGTTTAAAATTGTACAGCGCAGAGGTTTTTAGTCTAGTCTCAGAGTTGTGCATCCAGCATCAAAATCAATTTCAGAACGTTTCCATCACCCCCAGAAGAGTCCCCCTAAGCCTTAGGCGACCACAGATGCGCTTTCTGTGTCCACGTTCGCCTATTCTGGACGTTTCACGCATGTGGGATCATGTCATACGTGGTCTTTGTGTGTGTCTGGTTACCATTTCATCCAGATTCTCGCTTTGTTTAGTCTCTTTTCATCTAGACTCTATTTCCTGCGCATTTGTTCTTTTGTCTTTCCTCACGCTGACTCTTTTAGGGGAGAGTGCGGGTCAGTTGTCTGGTAGAATGACCTACGTTCTTGACTTGGCTGTTCCCTTTTGCTTGGGCTCAGGTTCAGCAGCTCTGGGGGCCTGTGGAATACTTTTCCCTGCAGCCGTCAGGAGACACAGTCCTGGGTTATCAGTGCTTTGTGCATGCGGGGACCCCCAGAGTTCTCCCTGGCACGGGCACGTTTTCCCTTCCGGATGTATTGGCAGCCTCTGGGGTGGCAGGGCGAGGCCGCGTACACATTCTGCTCCGGAGCGACCTTCTCACTCAGAGCTCCGAGCATCCCTGACGCCGCGACCTGAGTCTCTTGACGCTGGGGTTCACAAACGTGGCTTTTGAAGCCCTTATGCATACTTTAATTGGCATTCTGTAAGGAAACACGGCCCTCTCTCCCCCTCCATCTTTTGGACTTAATATTTGGTCATTATTCATACTCATGCTCAGATGGTCCCAAATTTGGCTTGTGGGAGCCCCCTTGAGCTGCCTTCTGTGGCGTCATTCTTTGAACACTGTCTTACCTCCAAGCCCAGTAGGTGTTCCAGGTCCGCCTGGCATTGGGAATTAGCCGTTTCTCCAAGGAGCCTGTAAGGTCCCTTTTAGCTGGACGGTCAGAGATATCAGTCCTCATTCGTCTACTTGCCAGCCAGGGGAGGCCTGGATGGGGCTGAGGGGCTGAGGGCACCGTAAGCAGGGACTCCTCAAAGCTCCCCGCTTTGCCTGACAAGCAGTTGGGTTCCTGAGGCTCATCCTGCCGGGTGCGCCAGGCTGTGCTGGCCCCGGGACGGGGCTGCCGGTACCCTGAGGCTTGCTGGGGGAGCCCCTTTGCGCTTTTTTCTGGGCCTTTCTCTGTAAAGTCCCAACAGCCACTCCCTTCCATTTCACTAGAGACAGAATAAGGCCACGAGTCCCAGAACACCCACGCGAGTGATGCCACCACAGTGCCTGCTCCCAGCTCGACATGGGACTCGGGACAGGAGTGGGCACCCCATGTCTGCTCAGGGACCCTATTGAGTCCTTAATGTAATAACGCTGATTGTGGGACAACAAAGACCCAGAACTGAACTCCCCTTTGTGACCAATGTGGCGTGTTCACCTGGCAGTCCTTAATGTTTCATGCCAGGAGCACCCTAGGTCCGGGGCAAGATGCTGAGGACCTGTGGGGTTGGCAGTACTTGGGATGGTGATTTTCTTGCTGGCAAAGGGAAGACATCAAAAACCAACCCAAAGTCTGAATGGAAGCCAGAACGCAGCCTCCCTGCTCCTGGGGTTGGGAGGGGGCCCAGCACGGAGGTGGCCCAGCACCCCTGCCCACAGTGCTCGTGGTATAGGGCGTGGTATGTTGGACCTGGGGAATTCGGAATAAGATGTCATGTTCTGAATCCTCAGTGCCAGGAGGTGGTCTGCGATCTGCCTTAACTCTGTGCTCCCGGGTGGATTCTGTGGGTTCAGGCAGCACGCGGCGCACGGAATCGCTTACCAGCAGAGGGCAGCTGAGGGGTTAACTCCCCCAGCCACAGCGGGGAGAAGAGGAGGCAGACCTGGTTTGGAGCAGTTTCCTCCGAGCCTGTGCTGGAGGCTTCCTCCAATTTGCCTTCAAGCTGGGGCGCGAGAGACTCCTGCCTGCCTTCTCCCAGAATATGGTGACTTAGGGGGTTAACGGAGCATCCCCGAACTTCCCTGGCAAGGGGCTTTTAACCAGTCCCTCCACCTTCAGGGAAACTGAATGAAAGAGAGGATGTCCAATATGGAGAGCAGCTTTGACGATGTTTCTTGCCTCTCTCCCCAGAACCTGGGATCTTCGTCACCAGGCAAAAAGCAGAGCAAGGAAAACACCATCACGGTAAGCGGCTCCCGCGGAGCGCGCGCAGGTTGGGTGGCAGGATGGGGCTGTGGACCACGGCTGGGCTGTTGCTATGGCAATGCAGACCGCGGAGTGGAAGCGATGCCCAGCCTGTAATCTGGGAAGTTCCAAAGCTTGGATGTAGCGGAAGTTTGCCCCCTGCCTCCCCCACCACCCTCAACCGGCCCTTTGATTTCCCATTTCACTTTTTCTCTCTGGGCAAACAGGTGGAAGGATGGAGGTTGGAATCATGCAGAAGCCATTTTTGCGGGGCTGGCAGGGGAAGGTACGCATGCAGGAGTGGGTTGGAGGGGGTGGACTGTGCTCTGAGCAAGTGATGTGACATGTAAATTACAGCCACGGCAGGGTGGCTTTTGTGCGGGGTAACTTCTGGAAGACGTCAAAGTTAACAGCAAGAGAATGCGCCCTAAGAATAGAGTTCCTGGGAGTTCCTGACGGGAAGCAGGCAGCCTCTGCCTGGGGTGGCCAGACTGCCTCCCAGGGCCCTTCCATAGCCCGCCAGGCCCCCATCTCTGGCCCCAGGTCAGCCCCGTGCTCCTGAGGGAAAGTGAGCACTGGACGTCAGTGCCCCTCCAGGTAGAGAAATGACTTGTCCAGCTGCTCAAACAGCCAAGAACTTGGAGATGTGAGATGTGTGGTTCTAGGTTTGCGGTTTTGACCCAAGTCTGCAGAGCTGGGGACGGGGAGTCGCTGGCTCAGTCTCCGTCACACACTTCTGGCCATGCTGCTGACCCCCAGGGAGATGGAACTAAGAGTAGGTCCCCTGCCTGGGCTCCTGCAGGCATAAAGTCCTGCTAGGGAGGAAGAAGAGCGTTGGGCAAACAATGGCAATAATAATTGCTGCCATCGCGTGTGCATTTATGATGCGCCAGTGCAGGTGACAGGACCAAGGCAGTGTGGTGACTGTGAACCTGGACTCTGAAGCCAGTGCCAGTCACAGCACCTACCAGCTGGGCAGCAGCCCAGGGCAAGGTTCCCGGTCTCTCAGTGTCCACATCTGTACAATGGGGTGACGGTGAGCGTGCATGTCACAGGAATGGTGTATGGACTGAGTGAGTCTCAACGTGGAAAGCACTTAGCACTTAGCCTGGCACATGGTAAATGCTCAATTCGCGCTGGTCTCCTCATCACCCTGTTTACAGATGAGGGAACTGAGGCTCAGAGCAGTGCCTCACCCGCAGTCTCACAGCTGGAAAGCATAGGGGTTTGAGACCCACGCTCTCACCCACCAGCAGTGTCCCCGATGGAAGCTGCCCTCTGAGGGCAGGACCAGGTGGCTCATGCCGCGTGGACCTGGGCCAGGGACAGCTTCCTTGGTACTGGAGCTGATAATGGCCAGGCAGGGCGTGGACAGGTTCACACGGCAGACCTCCCGAGAGCACAGTCTCCATCATCACAAAAAGCCCCAGAGTGCTGGGGCAAAGCAGGAGTTCCCACAGGTTCCTGGAAAGAGGCAGAAAAAAGTACAAGAGAGGGAATATATTAGCATCGTAGAAGAAAAGTGAATCCGAGAGATTGAAAAGCAGTGTCTTATGCCTCCCAGAGTTGCTTAAAAGACCTTTGGGGGTGGTGCCCAGCTCACTGGGAGCGGCCCGAGTCATCTGCTCTGGTCTGCCTTCCAGCCAGAGCTTGGGGCTTTCTCATAGTGGGCCCGCGTCTCCTGGCAACACACCTGGTCCATCCCTTCCTCACCGCCTTCCTGCCTCCTTCCCGCTGCCCTAAATCAGTGCTTCTTACAAGGTAGCCTGCAAACTGGTTGGCATCTGACGCCTCTGGGATGCTTATTTAAGATGCAGTTTCCTCAGTAGAATCCTAGACCTACAGGTGGTCTCTCTGGGGCCAGGCTGGGAACTTTGCATTGTGACCAGCACTCCTAGAGGCTTTAAATAAACACTTGAGCCTCGGGGAATTTTTGCTGGGGAAACTGAGGGAGAGGCAAAGGGTGAGTGAGGAGCAGAGCCCTGGAGTCAAACCCGGGGCTGCCGGCTGCCAGCCCAGGTGGCCCCATTTATCTCCAGGGTGGAGACGGGCATCCTTGCTGGCCAGCCGGTGGGGCTGAAGACCTCTGAGCCGCTGCTCGGTCCCTTCCACGGAGCCCTTGCTCTCCCTATGCCGGCCCCTTGCCCAGAGTCCTGACCCTCCAGAGCGCATGGTTGCCCTAGGAGGAGACCCTGCAGGGGAGGAGGCCAGGGCCCAAGCTCCCCTCTCCCCGTGCATCTCCTTAGGCAGTCTGACCCATGGAGCAGAAACTTTGCAGGCCTGCATGGCGATGGGTGATGCAGCTAGATATCCGAGTCTGGCCAGCAGTGTAGTCAAGAAGCTCCCCAACTGACCTGGGCCAGGAACAAGTTTTGAAGAGGCAGACACGTGGGCTCCTTGACAGCGTTGGGGCCTCCCCCCGCGCAGGGCTGCTGTGAGTGGGCTTGATTGGGAGTGACGGGCACTCACGGCAGGTTCCAGCCCTCGGCACAAACGTGATGCATCAGAATCTGGAGGATTCCAGAAAGAATGGTAGACAGTAAGGCCACCCAGCCATGCTCCTGTCCTAGAAAGAGGAATCTGGGGACTCCCGTGGTTCTGCGCTTCCCGGTGTGGCCAGTCTGGGACCTCAGGACCTGAAGTGGGAACCAGAGGATGGGGTGTAAGTACTCAGGGCATTTCTGTTCTGCTTCCACGGATCGTAGCTCTGGCTTTTGCCTCTGCCACACCCTCCCAGGTTAGCTTCCTGCCAGGAGGACATATGCAAAGTGCTGGAAAGATCTAGCCTAGTGCGTGGCCCCAAGTAGCCATTCAACAAATGTTTGCATGGACTGTGATCAAGCAAGTGTTCCATTGCACAGCATCGTGGTTGAGTGCTTGAGCTCTGCAGTCAGCCCAGTCTGGGTGCAGATACTTCTGTGATCCTCAGTTAATAAAATGAGGCCAATGTGACCCAGCTCGTGGTGTTGCCAGGAAGATGAAGTGAGAATGCACCTAAAGCTCTTGGCAGGAATTCTCCCAGGAATCCCACAATGGGGCCGATGAGGTGCAGTTCTCGAGATGCCCACCAGGGGGTGCAGGGCTCTGGGAGGATTCAGGGAAACTGTGGTGGGGTTGCTGGGTGTGAGAAACCCCAAAACCAGAGTTGACAGGGGTGGGGACAGGCACCCGGGGAGGGAGGTGCACTGGCCAGTCCATCCAAGGACTGGTGTCCTCAGAGAGGGGGCAGAAGCCACAAGAGGGATGAGGCCTTACCCTCCCCTAACCCCTCTCCCGCACCCCCAATCTCTCTCCTCCAGTGGTTGTTACAGGGCCACTTGTGGGGACCCCCCTCAACACACACACAGCCCAACCTTCTAGACCCTGGCCAGGGCACTCTAGAAAACCTTTATACCCACTGCTGCGTACCTTCAACCTCCCGCTTCCATGATTCTTAATGCCCAGTGTAATGTCGTAGTTAATTTATCATTAAATTTGCTTGAAATTTTCATGGACCACGTTATTAAGCAAAATAAAGATGGGCTGTGACCATTGTTATTGTTGAAACAAGAATCGGAAATAAGGAACATGTGAAACTTTGGAATCCAGCTCTGGTTTCCAGAAGGAAACCCACCTCTGGACACACTTTGGGGTGTCAGCCCCAAAAAGAGGGTGTGGGGAGACCATTGTCTGAGCTGGGCATTGGGAGGCTGGCCCTCCCCTGAGCAGGTTCCTGCAGGCCAGTGACACCTTGGGTGGCTGCAGGTGTGGCATTGGGAGAAAACTCCCCACCCTGGTTGGGGTTGCAGGGGTCCCTCCCGCCTCCACCTTGACCTTGGTAAAACTCCATGCTCCCCATCTCCAGGGATCTCTGGGTCATTCCTGCCCCTGATGCTTCCTCCCGTGGCCTGCTTCCCTCCAGAGCGGGAATCTCCGCCCTCACGTCGGCTGGGTGTCAGTATCTGGGAGGCAGGGGCTCTTTGCTTGGCTGGGACTTCTCCTGTGTTCTCCCCTCAGGACCACAAGTGAGGCCTGTGCCCCTGAGAGCCAAGGGGCCTAGATTTACCTCCAGCTGCCCTGAGCCCCTGAACCAGAGACCATGGCTGGGGGCCTGTGGGCCCAACTCAGCCGACAGGGGTTGGTTTGGCTTGCACGGTGTTGATGACGATGATAAACCTTGAATTAATTGCCAGCATTTAAACACTGAGACACTTCCTATAAAAAGCCCGATTCTCAGCATCTGTCAAATTATCATGTCAGCTGACAACCCTGGACTCCTCATTCCGGCTTGACAGCAGTTGGTGGGAGCTGAAGGGGATCAGGCCCCTAGACAGACCTTCACAGGCTCCATCCCCCACCCCGTCCTTCCCAAAACGGAGGCTGGTCACCCCTCAACTCGAGCTGCAGCTTCCGTGACATCCAGCACCTCCTTGTTTGTGTGGCTGCCAGGCATCAGAGTCCGCAGCTTCTGTTCAAAACCTCGGGGATTTTCTGCGCTGTTCTTGCCTTGAACATCTGACGGCTCCCATGTTGGCAGGTGCTGGGGCTGCAATGGGTGTTAAAGACTGACAGGGCTCAGGCTTTGCCTTCCTGAGGCCCGCGGCTCCCAAAACAAATTAGCCGGCTCCCCCTGGAGTGGATCTAGGGCTTGAAGCAACATCCGTGGGGTCAGCGGCAAAGCCACTTCCACCGAGCGGGGAAGCCAGGGGCATCGTCAACGTGCTCGGGCATGAAAGGCTGAGACAGAGCCCAGGAGCCCCTGCACTGCCCTCTCCTGGGCTCGGGCCAGCCCCGGGCATGCACCCTGGAGTAGAATTTAAACTCCCCTGTTCCTAGAATATATGTTGTGAGATAAAATTCACAAGGCAGCCTCTCACCCAGGATGCTCAGCCACTTAATTCCTTTCCCTGGAAGCAGATGAAAATGTTACCAGTTTCCAGAAATAAACCAACTGTGTATCTTTTCCTTCCTCCTTTTCTTTTTTGCACTAAGGTGGCAAACAATAAATACGTTGTACATCGTGCTCTTCCGCCACCCACCCACCCACCGTGTAAGAACGTGCTCACATCCTTCAGCACAGATGCAGTCCCCGTTAGTGTCGGCCTCACACTTTTTAACCATTCACCTGTTAATGGGCAGTGGAGTCGGGGTCCAGTCTTTGCTACAAATCGAGCCGTGGTGAAGAACGCGTACGTGTGACCACACCCAGAGGACAGAGTCTTAGAAGGGCAGCCGCTGGATGGAAGGCTCTGGACGTTTGCCGTGTAGACAGACCCTGTCCCGCTGCTCTCTAGAGAATTTGTATCAGTTTCAGCCCCTCTTGGGGGCACAGGGTGAGTGCTGGCCGCTGGAGCGTCCCGGGACCCCTGTGTGAGTTCTCTAGCAAGCTGGCCCTAAAAGGAGGCGTCTTTAGTGCTGTGTCCTGGAACCAAAGCCTTCATGGCTTCTCCCAACCCTCTAGTCAAACCATTTTCTTCCCTGTTCTGTGCCCTCCAGATAAACTGCGTGACCTTTCCTCACCCAGACACGATGCCAGAGCAACAGCTGCTGAAGCCAACCGAGTGGAGCTACTGCGACTACTTCTGGGTGAGTGGTGCCTCAGTTCCCCCTGCACTGTGGCCCCAGGGACCAGGAGTGGACACCCAGGAGAGGCGGGAGGGGCCTTGAGCTCAAAGTGGAGTGACGTCTCCGGATGAAACTTCACGGGTTGGCAGTCGGTTGAGCACCTGAGGTGGGAACTTGAGACCCACTTGGAGTCCAGATCATTCCACGAATCTCAAAGTCAACAGAGTTTTCATTCCTGAAAACATGCAAACCCCACCCAGAATGCTGGAGGGTCACTTTGTCCCTTAGTGATGGCAGGAGAGCAGGATCAACCTCATTAAAGGAGCCTGGGCTCCACACCTGCTCTGTCACTCTTGTTGGTGACCTGGGACAAGTGCTTCTCCTCCTGGACTGTTTCCATCAAAGTCACGAGGAGGCTGGGCACATGGATCTGGGGGGAGCTGCAACTTTAAGAATTCTGTGGTCCCAGAGCCTTGGCAAATCGTTTAACGGGGACAGAGTTTCCGTTGTGCAGGATAGAAAAGTTCTGGAGAGGGATGATGGTGACAATTGCGCAACAACATGAATGTGCTTAATGCCACTAAGCTGTGCACTTAGAAATGGTTGAGATGGTAAATTTCATGTGTATTTTTCCTCGATTAAATAAATGCCTTTTGGTGAAATGCAGAGTCCTACTCAGAAGCTCTGGGGATAGCCTTAGATATTTGCATTTTAAAGTTAACAATCACTTTTAAAATACAATCACCCCATTCTGGAATCAGATACCAGTGAATAGCACACCTAAAAAAAAAATTAACTTTTGCAAAGGCCCCAGGGAACAAGAAATAAAATTTTTAAAAATTGTTTTTCACCACCGTGCAAAATGGATTGTATCTACGCTGTTTTTAGATTCGCTAACCGAGTGTTGGACAAGAGTGCTTTTTAATTCCTACCAAATCTCTTAGGCTTTAAAAGATAGTGGAAGATTCCTGTTGCCCCAGCTGTGTGTCTTCCAGATCTGAGATCTGGGCAGAGGCAGCAAACAGGATAGAGATGGCTCTGGGTTTGACACCTTTGGGGCGGGGATGAGCAGGGATCAGAGACTTCATAGGCTCTCCGGGTCTGTTGAGTTTTACTCAGTTTGCAGTAGGAAGGTGCTGGGGGGTTGAAGTGGGAAGAAGGTGTGATCTGATTTATCTGTGTTGTGCTGGCAGGGCTGTATGTAAGCAGCCAGGAGTGCCTGTTAGCAGGCGGGTGGGGGACACCGGGAAAGATGGTGGCGGCTGCGGAGATGGAGAGACGCGGCTGGGCTTGGAGACATCATCCATAAAGAGGGTGCAGGAAACAGAGCGTGCGGGGAGACTGGCTCGAGCCCCGGGAATGGGCACCCAAGGAGCCGGAGTCAGCTTGTGGGGTATCGTGTAGGGGTGTCGGGGAGCCAAGGGGACTGTGTGATCCTGCCACTCGCTGGTCAGCCTCATCCAGTTCTCACCTTGATTCCCGCTCTCCTGGGACTCTGAAACTTAGCTCAGGGTTTCACCCCCCTGACCGCCAAGACCTTTTCCTCTCACAGAAATCTCTCTGCTGACCCAGTTATTAAAGCCCACATCTTGCTGGTTTTTCCCAGTGTGGACAAAGCACTGCTTAAGCACCAAGGAACGTGGGGGAGCCGGGGCACCAGGGGGGCCACGAGTTGGGGCAGCTGGCACTGCCGCCCCTGTGCTTCCTCTCAGGCTGAGGCTGGGGTTACTAGGGGCGTCCAACTCCCTTCTGGGGCCTGTCCTCCCTACGCTGCACTCCTCCTGGCTCCAGGTGCCGGTGTCACCTAGACACTCAGGACTCTGTTTCCTTCCTAGGCGGATAAGAAGGACCCGCAAGGCAATGGCACTGTGGCTGGGTTTGAACTGCTGCTTCAGAAACAGCTGAAGGGCAAACAGATGCAGAAGGAAATGTCGGAGTTCATCCGGGAAAGGTGAGGCCTGGGCCCACCCAGCTCTGGGGGCTGGTGACCACCTTGGACCCTCAGCCTGAGGGAGTGAGCAGCAGGGGCTGAGCACGTCACACCCAGCACTTCGGTTAGTGCACAGGGCAACGCAGGACTGGAGCCGCAGACTCACAGCCCTGGGGACATGTCTGGCCAGCAGATGTGTTGCTTTGGCCTATGTAGTGTTTTTAAAGATTTGAACCGACTTTTTAAAAAAAACATTGGTAGGTTTCGCATTGAAATCTGGATAGCTAGCATCTCTGGGGAAAGCAGAAAGTTTGGCCACAGTGACTCTGCATCCCTTATAACGTAAGTGATGCCGTAATTGGCTGGAGCTGCCCCTGTACAGGGAGCATGTGTGTCCAGTTTGCCACACTCTCCACCACTCCCTACTGTATCCCCACACAGACCCCTTTATTTACCTGTAGGGCCCCCATTTGAAGCACTGCTTCTCATCATAACAAAAAAGGAGAATGTTACCTTTCAATTCATCTTTCAGCCAAAACTATGTCGCAGGTCTGGGCATACGGAAACCCCTACCATCCCATCCCTGCCTTCAGGGAGCTCATTCTAATGGGGGAGTCAGATAAGGTCCTTATAATCAGTGCAGGGATTCTAGTAGTGGTTTGCCTGACCATAGATGAGGAAGTCGTGAATTCAGCCTAACGCAAGTGGGGAGAGCTGCAAAGAAGAGAAGCTCCTCCATCTCCCTCCTCCTCTCAGCCTCTCCAAGTTTTGAGACCCCGTTAAACACACACCCGCAGACCTGCAAACTCCCACATGTGCACGTACCCCACCCCCACATATGCACACATGCGTGCACACACACACACTTCCCTTCTCGAGTTTCCAGGACACACTGGAAATATTTGTAGTAAATGGCAGTGTGTTTTTAAAACATTTCTTTTTTGATGATAACAACGATGATCCAGTAGCAATTCTTTGGCATTTTAAAGCACCTGTTTCCTCTTGGTATAATCAAGTCTTTATTTTATGACCCATTAAACTAGTAGGAAATTGAGAAGTGGCACAGCTCAGGTGTGAGAAAACAGCGGTGCAGAGCAGGCCAAGAGGAAAATGGCTGTAGAAGCTGACTGTGAGCACACTTACGGCTCATACTTTCACAAAGACGTCACGTTGACAAGTAAATGGAGTGTTCCACGCGGGGACTCTGGTCTTCCCTGGGACAGGTGGGCTCCGGAGACTTCTCTCAGCCCACCCGGGACCTGGTAGGGAGGCCCCTTCAGAGCCAGGAGGGGCCAGAGGTGAACGCCCGCTGGGCTGGAGGCCGGATGTCCGCGTGGCCTCGGCTCTGGGGAGCGGTGCGGGCGCGGGCTCTGGGGGTGACGGGCCTCGTGCCCGGTGCACGCAGTTGGCACTGATGACGCCTTTGGAGGTTTGATGCTAAGGATGTGACATGGTAAGATCTGCTTTCTAGAGAGGTCTCCTGGCCTCAGGCTGGAGGCTAGAGGCTGCAGGCTGGCCATCCTTGTGGTCCTGGGGAGGGGAGGGGAGGGACTACAGGCAGAGTGAACGGAGAGCGAGTGATGGGGGCCGGAGGTAGATGGAGAGCGCGCTGAGGGCACAGCGGTGAGGGCAGGAACCAGACTGTGGTCTCTCAGCACCAAAGCGGGAGATCATCCTCACTCAGCATGCTGCCACGGGACTTGATCGGGACGTCCTGCCTGCATCCTCACACACTGCGCGTATCAGCTTCTGTGCAGCCTGGAAGCACGTGCTGCAGCCCTGGGGGCATCTCTGGGGTTTTCTGTTTGCCGAGTGACAGCCCAGGGGCTCTGAGGCCCCCGCCTCCTGGCCAGCTCTGGTCATGATGAGTGCAGCTCCTCGGGGGACCGCTTAGGTGGTGAATAATTCCAGGACAACACATTTTACACGGACATGCCAGATAATACAAGACACTCCCCAGAGAGCTGCCTAGAAAGTGTGTCAAGGGCCTGCCTGCTGGAAGCGAATTCCAAGGCATCTTGGCTCTCAGGGGAAGTGGGATCCGGGCACTGCTGGTTTCCATGGAGATGCTTGTGCCCTGCAGGCTTGACAGGGGCACTGGGGGCTGGGAGAATGCAGATGGGCTGACACTGCCTTGCAGGGTCTCCACCCCAAGCTCTGGGGCTGGGAGAGGGGGACAGCAGTGGTCCATGTGTGACATTTACTCAGTTAAGGGTTTGCCAGGCATCCAGCCCTGTGCCAGGAGCTGCGCAAATGACAGCTCTTCATCGCCACAGCCAGGGACACAGGTGCAGACATCCCACCTTGCAGATGAGGAGATGGAGGTTCCAACAATTTCGTTCACTCATTCATTCAACAAACACTGATTAAGCACCTACTGTGTGTCAGGGGGATGGACAAGAGCCACGTTCTCAGAGCTTGTGGCCTGGTGGGTTCCTTTACGTGGTTAGTAAGCAGCAGGGCTGCAGGTCGGACCCACAGTCTGGCGCCGGGGAGCTGACCTGGATTTTTCTCCCTCTGCAGGATAAAGATTGAAGAAGAATATGCGAAGAACTTAGCCAAGCTGTCTCAGAACTCCTTGGCCGCACAGGAGGAGGGGTGAGTAGGGAGTGGGGAGGAAGAGGGGACACTCAGGAAGGGGAGTCCCTTTTCACCCCTCGCTCACCATGGCCATGGTCCCATGTGGATAGGGAGGTCTCCATAGTCCTGGCTCAAGGCTGCACTTGCACATTATCTCCTCTGTGGTGGCCATGGGCCTCCCGCCAGGTGCTGCAGTGCGTCAGGACCCCCTTTGGCCCGTCCCGTGGTAGCTGGGCACCGGCCCCAGACGCCCGCCCCTGCTCCCCTTCCTCTGAGAGCAGGCTGGCGGGAAACTGGCTGTGTGAGGATTGACACCCAGCCCCTTGTTTAGAATTCCCTCCTGTGGGCCTGAGGCCCAGGCTGCCCGCCCCCTCCAGCTGCAGCAGCCCAGACCTCCCGGGCAGGGCCCTGGGCTGGGGGAGGCCCAGCCCCACCTTCTCAGCCACAGAAGAATCCCTCGTTGGGAAAAGACTGTGGCCGTCTCTGCTCCGTCTGTTAGCAAAGAGGGTTCACCCCCTCCCTGCTAGCGGGAAGGCAAAATGGCGCAGCCACTATGGAAAAAAACTTTGTCAGTGCCTCAAAAAACTATACGTAGAATTACTGTATGACCCAGCAGTCCCACTCCTGGGTTTGTATCCAAAAGAACTGAAAATCAGATACTCAAATACATACACGTGCATGTTCATAGCAGCAGGACTCACTGTAGCCAAAAGGTGGAAACAGCCCAAATGTTCATCAGGGGGTGAATGCAAACAAATTGTGGCCCCTCCACATTGGATACATGGATATATGATGGAATATTATTCAGCCGTAAAGGGAATGACGTACTGATCCATGCTACCATGTGCATGAGCCTCGAAAACATTATACTGAGTGAAAGAAGCCACTCACCAAGGTTGCATTTTGTGTGATTCCATCTATGGGAAGCGTCCAGAGGAGACAGATCCATACAGACAGAATGAAGGTGGGTGGTGGCCAGGGCCTGGGGGAAAAGGGAGTAACTGTCTAATAGGTTTATTTTCGGGGGGGGGATGTTTATTTATCTGCTTGAGCTGCTGTAACAACACCATAGACTGGGTGGCTTAAACAACAGAAATTCAATTAATCACAGTTCTGGAGGCTGGGAGAGTCCAAGGTCAGGTGACGGCAGGGTTGGTGTCCGGTGAGAGCTCTCTCCTTGCATTGCCCGCCGCTTTTCCTCCGTGAGAGGGAACAAGCTCTCTGGTGTCTCTTCTTACAAGGACGCAAATCCTATCAGATCAGGGCCCCATCCATATGACCTCATGTAATCTCAGTGACTTCCTTACAGGCCCTACCTGCAAATTACAGCCATACTGCGGGTCAGAGCATCCAACACGTGAATTTGGGGGACACAAACATTCAGTCCTTAACAGGGTGATAAAAATGTCTGGGGACTAGAGAGAGGTGGTGGTTGCACAGGGTGGTGAGTGTCCTGAAAGCTTGTTCTCTTTGAAATGGTTAATGTTGTGTTCTGTGAATTTCACCTCCATAATGACACAAATGCAGAGTCTCGGGAGGTTAGAGTTGAAAGGTCCCCCGAGGTCCTCTCTCTAGTCCGACCTCCCTGCAGTGCAGTCTCTGTTTGAATCCCTCCTGCGAGGGGAAGTGAGCCCAAGGATGGAAGGCGCTCTGCCGTGCGATGGCTGGAGCGTGCAGAGAGCTGTGATGTTGGACAAGCCCAAGTCTGCCTGCACGGCTGGAGTCCTTCAGGGGACAGGGCTTTGCCGACCGAGTGCGGCTTTGATTAGGGCCTCCGCGTGGGCTTGTTGTGCAGCCAGGAGGCCGCCTCTGAATGGCTTTCACTGACCCAGCAGGCCACAGGCAGCCCCACAGGGCCAGTGTCTCCTGGGGACGTCAGTGAAGTTGCCTCCAGACTCCTGCTCCGAACACTGGGCCTGAGACCAGGGCAGGAAGGGGGCTTTCCTAAGTACCCCCGTGCCCTGGAACGCAGTGCTGCACTGGTCTCCACGTCCTCGGCCTAGGCTGCTACCAGGGCCACTGCATCCCGCCAGCATGCGTGGCACATGCTCCCAGCTGCACGAGTCAGGCGGTATCACCACGCCGTACACACAGCACCTACAAGGGGGCAGCCACCGCACACTCATGGGCGTGCACCAGCACTGCTCATGGCCGTGAACACATACCCCACGGCCACTGCACGCACGCACTGCACTGCGGCCACCCCGCTCCTTCCAGCAGGCGCGTCGGCCCCCGACTCACAACGTGCAGCTACACTGCATGGCTTTGGGCATCAGCTCGTCCACCTGAAACTTGAAGAGGGCAGTGCTGGAGCCTAGAAGTTTGGGGCCGTCTAGGAAGATGCCTATGGGGAGGCTTGAGACGTGCATGTCGGTCAGTACATAAACAGAACCAGGAGACTTATTCTGTCTTCAGTTTTCTCTCCTGTGTGGAAAGGAAACGGGATTTTGGTCTTTTCTGGCTGGGAATTGTGACAGTCACATGCGTTTTGCTTTGGCAGGCCTCAGACGGTCTCCTGGCACAGGAATTATAGCTCGGGTTTTGTTTTTGTTTTTTTTTTTTTTTTTCATTAACCTCTTATCAGATGAAGAAATCTCTCTTCAATGAGAGAATTTCTAAATTGCTTTTTTCTACCTTGTGAAGCAGCTCCAAGTGGGGCTGGAATACTGGTAGCGGGGAGACCTGCCTGGGAATGTATTAGCTCAGAGAGGCCCATCTGAATGTTTGGAGTGACATCCTCCCCCCGCAAAGGCCCAGCCAGGAGATGGGGCCAAGGACATTGTCCTGAGTGTGAAACAGGGTTTCCTCCTTTCTTCCTGGCAACCTTCAGATGACAGTCTCAAGCCACTACTGCGGTCCCTGGGCCAATTACAGACCACGTTCTCTGCTGACAGAAGATTTAGAAACTCTCGACACCACCCAGGGTTTCTTGGCTTCCAGGCTCTTGTGTGTACCTCCCGCAGGCTCACGTGTGGCTCTGCTGCAGGGACAAGCCCCCGTCTCCAGCCTCCTTTAATCAAGTCCCCGCTCCTCCCGGGACTGCCTCTGTAAGCTTGTTGGCTTTCACTTTAGACCTGCGGTCCATCTTGAGATAATCTGTGTGTGTGGCACGAGGTCAGGGTCAGGACCCCCTTTCCCCTGTGGTTGCACAGTTGTCCCTGCACCATTTGTTGAAAGGCCGTCTGTTCCCCATTGAAATGCTTGGCATCTTTGATGCACCCTCATCGCCCGTATCTGGGTGAGTTTCTTTCTGGACCTGGTTTTCAGTTTCTGTATCTGCATGACTATCACGCCTGCTTCCATTCCCTCCTTCCCCTACCGTGGACCCCTCACCTGTCTGCCAAATCAAAGTGAGGAGCCAGGCCACCCAGCGTTGCCCCAGCCCGGCTTCCAGGAGCTCAGGCCCGTCAGGCCAAGACAAATGTCAACAGCTTGGATGACCCCATTTCTCACTCCATCTCTTCTTGGTGGGCCCCCCCAGCTGAGATCACCCGAGCGGACCTTCTTAGCTGCCAGACTTTAGATAAAAGCTGTCAGTCATTTCCCATAGACACCCACCTCGGCCCCAGCCAGCCCCACGACCGGACAGGCCTGGACTGTGGTCTTAGGGATCCGTTCTGTTCTGTTGGGTAATTCTCAGCTGTAGGCCGCTGGGCTCAAAACCCAGAAGCCTCACAGTACGCTGTCTTTCAATCAGCCTTTGCCACTTGAGTTTAGTGAATTCTCTGGGGGAAGTGGCTTTTGGAAGAAATTGAGTCAACTGAACATTCAGCCGGGGTTTACCCGCTGGATGGAGAGGTCTCGAGTCAGGATGCTGGGGTATCGTTTGGAAGTTCAGCGAGGTTCAAGAGTTCCAAATAAGGGAGACTGGAGCGTGGGGGCCTGCATTCGAAGGTCTTGGGGACTTCAGGAGATTGCTTCTATTTGGAGCAGCTCCTTCGAGTGGAAAAGTGATTTAGCTTAGAGGACTTTCTGTTCTGTTCTCTGCGGGCTCCAGGCAGCCCTGGAGCTCATATCCAGAATCAGTACTAGCCTGTGGGGGGGGGGGCGGGCACGCTTCTGAGGGTGGTGATGGTGAGCTCTCTGAGAGGTCCCTTGACCCAGATGGTCCGTCTTTGACCCCTCTTGGAAGTCAAGCCACTGGACGTTTGCCTGCAAGCCAGGCTACTTGGTACCTTCTGTTTGAGAAGAGCTTCTCCCTAAAAATGCAGCCGTCCTCCTTCCTTGGTTTGCCAGCAGGCGTTCGTACTCCTCAACAATAAACCCGGGAGCAGTGATGGAAAGGCAGGGGACAGTAACGGGCCAGGTGTCCGGGCCCTCACAGCACTGTACCCCACCTCCCTTTCACATCTCCCCAGTCCTCTGGGCCCCCTGATATTTCCACAGGCACTCAGCTGTCTGCCGTGGTCTGTCCTCTCAGCTCCAAGATCCTCAGCTCAGTTCAGGATCCCTCACCTGGTCCCATCGGGTGAGGTGTGGTACCCGCGTTTGTTTTGTGCCTGGCCTCTGCCTCATCCAAGTCCACCGTCCCAGGGGTCCTGCGTTCCCCCAGGACTCGGGGTCGAGACCCACCAGCCAGCCTCAGGGAGGGCCGTGGTGTCTGACGGGAGGTCACGCAGACCCCTCCGAGCCTCACCGTGCCCTTGGTCTTGCAGCTCCCTGGGAGAAGCGTGGGCGCAGGTGAAGAAGAGCCTTGCGGACGAGGCCGAAGTTCACCTCAAGTTCTCCGCCAAGGTAACCTCTCCCCGCGGCCTCCCTGGGTTGGTCCTACACAGCGATGTACCGCTGAATGTTTAGCAAATATCTTCCCAGTGTGGTGTCGCCCAGTGGTGTAAATTTCAAGAGTACAAAACACGTAGCATTAGAGGGTCCTCCCCTGTACCAGTAGCCGTACACGTCCATCAGGAGCGTGGGTAACAGTCCCAGGTGGTTAGGAAGGGACAGGGGCTGGGTGTGCCTTACCTTTGTTTTTAACGGAAGTCCTGGGGGTTGAGCTGAGGACCTCATGCATGCTAAGCACTCACTCTACTGCTGAGCTAGACCTCCTTCTCTCCCCGTGTTACCTGTTTTTAGCATAGTTTGTTAATTTTAAGTTTCGCTCGTGTAATTTTTAATACTGGCCATCTTTAACAACCAGGCGACAGAGTTCCTCTGAATTTAACACTGGGCTCTGGTGAGCCGGTACGAGCCGCCCCTGCTCACCTGTGTGCCGTGAGGGTGGGTGTCCCTCCGTTCCTCAGGTGAGCCCCTGAGTGATGGGACCACACTTTCATGTCGCTGGGCCTTCAAAGGAACGCACTGGCATTTTCTGCCTCTTCTTGGTGTCTAGAGAAACTAGACTGTTTCAAAGGGAGAATTTTGTTTTGTTTCATTTGTTGTTACTAGAGAATTTCAGACTAGGTAACTGACCCTTCTTTCATTTGGTCCAAAAGACTCTAGCACTGTGACCCTGAGGAGAGCGATGTTTCTGTGCTGCTCACTCTGCCCTCAGTACCCAGGGTGGTGCCTGGGACATGGTAGATGCTCAACAAATGTTTCCTGGAATTATGAATGAACAGGCCCCTATCTCCTCTCGGCCCCCTCGTCTTTTCAGGCCTGCTTTCTCCCAGGATTTCTCCAAGTTTCCTAATGACTCTCTCTTCCCCAGTCCCTGACTCCTGCCTCCAGGTTCCCTCTCAGGCTCTCAGCTGCTTCTCAGGTGAAAATAAACCAAGAGTCTAAGGGGGAAATTCACACTAAAGTGTGCATGACTGATGGGACCACCCACTTGCATGCTTGCCTTTTAAAGGAGGAGGAGCTCCGGAGAGTGGCACCATTCCCAGTGACCTTTGCCTACCGGGTCCACACTCTTTCTTCTGCCCTCCCACAGTCACCCGTCAGACACAGCAGCCCAAGACAACAGTGGGACAGAGTGCTTAAACCCTCTGAGCCCACATTTTAAAATCGGGGGTACACTACCTCCTTTACTGAAGGTGGCATCCCGCAGACGGCTGCTCCTTCCCGGGACCTCCACACTCAGCACTCTCTGGTCCTCTCTCTTTCCTAGTGCCTTTCCCACAGCAATTGCGATTCTGGGCTTTTGTATCCTGTCGGGGGACAAGACACTGGCTTTGTATCCAGCTCTCCCCAATCCACCCCAGCATGGTTCTCCGCACGGTGAGGGCAGAATGAATGACTCACACAGCTGAGACGTGTGGAGGAGCTTTATAAAGAGCTGGGGTGGGAGGAAGGACCAGGTCCTCGCATCTGAAGGATGCTAGTGCCCCAAGGTGGTGTTGACACCAGATGCGAGGGAGAACTCCTGAGCTGACAGCGGCACACTAACCTCATACCCCAAGCATTTTCACAAGGAAATTGCCACTGAGAGACAAGGGAGCTCCGTGAATTAGTCTCTTTTGAGCCTTGCTTACAAAGCAGCGAGTTATTTTTGCGCTGCAGCTCATGGCGGTGTTCCCTCTAGGTCTCCCTTCTCCTCTCTTGCCCCCAGCAGCTCCGTTCCCTGCGGTGAGAAACCTCCACTGACTGTGAGATGAAGGGCGGTGGGGCTGTCGCCGGGAGTGGTGGGGCTGGGAGCCAGGTCTGCAAGCTTCTGAATGGTCGCCTGTGGCTCCCCGGGAATCCTGGTGATGTGTACTCTCCATCAGCGGGACCCCGATTCTCGGTTGTTTATAAAGTGCTCAGCGGGCGACAGAACGCCTGCTGCACTGTTTCCTTCTGATCTTTCCTTTTACTACCGCCACTCGCACCAGTGCTTCTGGTCCGCAAATGAGTGGGTGGGAATTGGCCAGGGAGGAGCTGGTACAGGAAGCCTGGAGTGCCCTTCCTGTCCCTGGGCTCCTGGCGCCGACCAGTTCCCAGGCCCCAGCTGTGTGTCCAACAGTTTAACTCAATTCTGACACTAACTTCCTGGGGTCAGCATCAGATCCCACAGGTTAAGGACTCAGTCCCGCAGAACCCCCCTCCCCCACTTCAGATGGGTCCCACTACTTCTGCCAACTTGGCTACAGATCAGGGGTTCCCATGACGCCTTCCTCAGGTTTAATGATTTGCTAGAACAGCTCACAAAACTCCGGGAAACACTAGGTGTATCAGTTTATTATATATTAAAGGATATCGTAAAGGATACAGATGAAGAGACATGTAGGGGAAGGTATGAAAGAGTCCTGAGTGCAGGAGAGCCTGTCCCCATGCTGTTCCTGTCCCCATCCTCCCCTCACGTGGATGTGTTCACCAGCCCAGGAGCTCTCTGGGGCCTGTGATTTACAGATTTTTATGGAGGTTCCATCATGAAGGCATGATCAATTGTGAACTCAAGCTCCTGCCCCGCCCCTCTCCGCAGGGCATGGGGAGTCAGGCCAAAAGTCCCAGGCTTCTAATCATGGCTTGGCCTTTCTGGTGACCAGCCCCCATCCTGAAGCTTTCGACAAGCCCACCGAGAGTCGCCTCATTAGAACAAAAGATGCTCCTATCACCCATGAAATTCCAAAGGATGTAGGAATGGGGTCAGGAACCGGGATCAAAGTCCCAACATTAGATGTAAAGATGCTTCTGGCACCTTAGTTGTTTAGGAAATTGCAGTGGCTTTAGGAGCTGTGGCCAGGAGCTGGGGACAAAGACCAAACTATATGTTTGTTATTAAATCACAGTGATGTACATGTTCTAGGTGGTTATGTGTAGGATACAAACTCATCCCTCTCAATTTTATCAGCCACACAAGACATCCTCTCCATTTCACACATGAGAAGGAACAGAGAGGTTACATCACAGCCCATGGTCACACAGCCACATGGGCTCAGCTACTGAAGAAGCAAAGGAGAGGACTGAGCGAACTGGAGGCTGGAGCCCCAGACCTTTCCTCCTGGAAGCCCAGTGGCATTGAAAACACAGAACCCTGTTCTGAGGAGCACAGTACCCTCTCTTAGGGACTGTGCGGGGTGGTACAAGCTGGCCCTCCAAATGTCAGGATGTTTTAAGTCAGGGCCAACTTCATCTAGCTGATGGGAGGCTTATGAAGATGATTTCCACAAAATTCACCCATAGATTTTTCTAGAAGAATGTC
Organism: Camelus bactrianus; assembly: GCF_048773025.1. NCBI lineage: Eukaryota > Metazoa > Chordata > Mammalia > Artiodactyla > Camelidae > Camelus > Camelus bactrianus. The sequence continues at coordinate 6,041,245 of NC_133554.1, forward strand.
TGTGCCTCCAACCTGTCAATCATTATTGGTGGCCCCAGGCAGTCGGAGTGGCGGCCCAGTGGTTATCTGATGATTCCTTAAAAAGAAAAGGCCGCAAGAACTATCCATCCACCAAGGATAACACAGCCATGTACACGCAAAACCCATTTTAACATCTGCTCCAAAAGGCTCGTTGAAGTTCCGCCCTGAATGTGCTGTGTCTGGGGCAAGAGCTCTTTAGGAAATGTAATTTCATTACGGCAATCTTTTAGGCCTTTCTAGTCTGCTAGCCCGAGCCACTGTTCATAGCAACGGACTGTTAAAGAAATAAGACTGCTGCGTATAAAGGAAGGGAGAAGAGAAAAGTTCCTTCTGATGGTGAGAGAAAAGCTGATCCCGCAGCAGAGGCCATGCATTCAGCCAGAAGATTTCAGGGGCACAGCGGGAGTCAGGAGACATGACTTTGCTGTCAGTGCCATCACTAACAAGCTTTGCAGCCTGGGGCAAGTCACGTAGCATCTCTGAGCTTCCGCTTTTTCATGTATGAAATGAAGCGTTTTGACCAGATCAGTGAACTTGAAACTTATTTGACTGTGACTCACAGTAATACGTTTCTCACAGCCACCCAGGACGCCCAGGTATCCACACGCAGCTACGCACACACGTAGCTGAAACAGCTCCTTCGTGAAACTGCTTACCCTTTTGCCTGAAATGCACCCTGTTTTCTATTCATGTCTGGTCTCTTCTCATCTGAAAGCTCGTCCTGACCCACTAAACTGATTTCACAACTCTTAGCAACTCACTGTTTGGAAAACAAAAACCCTGGACTACATTCAGGCTTGCCTTATTTTATACTGCACGTTGCTTTATTGTGTTTTTTACAAATTGAAAGTTTGTGGCCACCTGTGTTGTCAGATGGTTAGCGTTTTTTAACGATTAAGTATTTTTAAAATTAAGGTATGTGCATCTTTAAGACATAATGCTATTGCACACTTTTAATAGACTACGATGTAGCATAAATGTAATTTTTGCGTGCACTGGCAAGCCAAAAAACAAAATCCACGTGACTAGCTTTACTGCGATTTCCACTTTATTGTGGTGGTCTGGAACTGAACTGCACTGTCTCTGAGGTCTGACTTTAGTCTCTGAAATTCCTTCCAACTTGAGATTTCTCTTACTCTCTTCTGATGAGTGACTTGAAAGGAGGCAGGAGTTCTGAAAGGCAAACTGAATGGTTGTAATAGCCGGTTCCAGCCAAGACAGGCTGACTCAAGTTCATGAGGGCAAGCTTTGCTGGAGGGACTTCTGCCTCCTATTAAACAAAGATGCTGGAAAGTTAAGAATGAGTATGAAAAGATACCCAGACAACTTTCTTAAAGAAAACAATTAGCCTTTTAAGCACTTAACATATATAGAGAGAATCCATGGATCTTCCATCTACAGGATTAAATCACTTCTGACAGTTAGTAGCATCGTGTTTCCAGAATGTCGTTTGGAATTTGGGGAGAGCATTTGGCTGCATTGGCAGGATCCCGGGCCCTTCCCCAGACCACAGGACCTGGGGCCGGGGCCCAGGAGTCCTGCGTGTTGAAAGCCCCTCCAGGCCACTCCTGGGCGTGTTGAAGTCTAGACGTCTGTCTCTTCCCAGGCCCTCAGAAAGAGACCCCAGAGTCACCGGGTCAACAGGCCCAGTTAACCCACATGGACTCCCATCCAAGGCCTAATCTGTGGGGAAGAGGTTTTCATCGGCAGCACTCAAGTTTGTAGCATCTTGCAAACTGCCAGCAGATGGGGGTGTTTTCCTGTACAAGGAAACTTCCAGGAGCTCAAAAAAAAAAAGACAGCAGACATCATAACCAACATAGGAGGAGAGGGGCGTGTGCGTGGCCTGCTCTCTGTTAGTCTTTGACAGACGTCGTCTTGTCACCCAGGGCATCGGGCCCTGGAGATTTTGTCATTCTTCCAAGTAGTGAGAGGCACTCATTGCGTGCCAGCTCTGGCCAGATGCTGCGGACACAGCAGCGGCCAAGCCAGCGTGGCCCTCACCCTCTTAGAGCTCACAGCCATGTGTGAGCGGTGGTTTGGAACTAGGAACACCCCGTCCTCGAGGTCTCCGGGGAAAGGATAATGTGGCAAGGGCCTGTTGAGGAGGAAGAGGAGAGAAATCACAGGATCCTGGAGCTGGGATGTCATCCGGCTGGGGACATTCAGCTCTGCTTCCCAGAGATGGGTGGAGGCTGGGGGACCCTGGAAGGCCTGTGGAGGCGTCCTGGAAAGCTGAGTCAAGGAGTCCTGGGAAGCTGTGTTGGGGCGGGGGGGGGGGTCACAGACCAAATCAAGAGGTTCCTGAAAAACTCTTGGCTGGAAAAAGCTGTCTTGGGGGAGGCATAGACCAAATCAGGGGGGTTCTGGAAAGTTGCATAGGAGGCTGGTCAGGGGTCCTGGAAGGCTGTGTTGGAGGGTCAGTGGCCAGAGGAAGCTAAGTTGGGGTGGGTAGGGGTCTGAGAGGCTGAGCCGGGGGGATCTAGGCTGTGACCTTGACCACAGCAGGTCCACATTTATCTGTTTTCTCACCAGATGCATTTTATGTTCACACCCCTCCCCCCAAAAAAAGGTTTAAGTAAAAAGTTCTTCCAAAGAGAGTGGAGGGGGAAAGAGGGAAGGAATGAAAGAGAAGGAAAAAGCTCGACAACCCACGTCACCTAGTGCCTCTCAGAGCATAAACCCCTTCTCTGGCCCCCAGGGTGCGAGGCCAGGTCGGTCTGATGGGATGGGGGTGCGCCTGTCTCCACGCAGCCGTGAGGGTGCAGCTCAGGACAGGGGCCCTGTGAGCTCCCACCTTGGCTTCTTTGGGCCCTGGACCATGTCCGGACCATCTGTGGTCTCAGCGCCTGGCACACAGGAGATGACCAGTAAGTAGCACCGAGTCAGGATCACCTGATGAAACGTCATCCACACGCAGTCGCTGTGCCAGGTGCTTGGGGACGCAGGGGTGGTGGCTTGGTTTCCACACCCAGAAAGTTCCCAATTTGGAAAGTTAGGAAGATGGACAGACACCTGAGCAAAGCCCTAGAGGAAGTTCTGGGGGCTTAGAGCAGGAAGGGGGTGCCAAAAGGGGACTCGGAAGGTTCCAGACGCTAACCTGTCCATCAGCGTGAGCACCGGGGCCTGGCCAGCTGAGGTGACTTCCTCAACCGTGACCGGACAAGCAGCCGCTTGTCCCTGCCCTTCCTGCGGGATGGGCCCCATCCTCGCCTGCGGGGTTGGGGAGAGCGGCCCTCCCTCTGCTTGCCGCTGATGCCCGGGGTCCTGAGTGTGTCTCCTTCATCGACAGCTGCACAGCGAGGTGGAGAGACCCCTGATGAACTTCCGCGAGAACTTCAAGAAAGACATGAAAAAGTGTGACCACCACATCGCTGACCTCCGCAAGCAGCTCTCCAGCCGCTATGCCGCGGTGGAGAAGGTGAGGGTACAGGACGCCGGGCCTCGTGGGAGCGGTCCTGTGGGGGAGAGGGGGCTGGGAGCCAGGATGGGGCCCGTGTGCCAAGGCAGGGGCCTTTGTTTACTCTGTGGTGGGACTGGGGGCACCCCTACCCCCAGCTAGAGGGCAGGTAAGAGCTGCTCCCTCTGAGCTGGTGGCGCTCAGACCCCCGGTGGGAGCAGACGAGGCTGCACCTGCAGTGGGCGATGGAGGGGCCTCCATCCGGCACGTGAGACAGGGTCCACCCTGCTTTCGTGGGACTTGGAGTCTGGATGTGCTGCTGGTCCACACAGCACATCCCCCTTTGTCTGGGTCTCACCTGGCAGATTCCCTCCTGACGGAATCGCTTCCCTCCCAGAGGCTGAGGTGACCTCGGTGGGAGCTGCTGGTGGCCAGTCGTGGAGGGGGGGAGGTCTTCCTGGGGGCTGACTCCAGCCAGCCTTAGAGAGGGGTGCAGGAGAAGGGGGCACGTACTGCTGCGGGCTCCTCCAAAGGGCCCATCCTGCCCCAGAAAGCAGTGGCTGGTGCTTCCATCTGCTTAGCCTTGCTGTGACGGAGGGTGACCTCTGTGGTTTGGGGACTGCCTGGGCCCCCAGTACGTGCACCCACTCCAGTGAAAGCACGGTGTGAGACGCTTGCTCTGGGCCGAGAGGCAGGGGTGGGTCCCTGCAGGGTCCCTCACTGGCTGGGTGATGCGAGTCTAGCTGCTCAGCCTGTCGGAGCCACGTGGCGTCAACCACAAAAGCAGGGAAAAGCCAGGACTCAAACCTCGAGGAGGGGAGGCCAGGCCACATGGGTGCCCCGCGGGCCCTCCTGGCTCTGAGCCCCGTGAACAGCTCCACATCCTCGGACCCCAGGCCCGGAAGGCCCTCACGGAGCGGCAGAGAGACCTAGAGATGAAGACCCAGCAGCTGGAGATTAAGCTGAGCAACAAGACAGAGGAGGACATTAAGAAGGCGCGGAGGAAGTCCACGCAGGCAGGTGAGCGCGGCGCCGCCGCCGTCCTCGGCGGGTCTCAGCAGCCCGGGAGACGGGGCCCCGGGCAGGTGCGTCCCACAGGATGAGGCTGTGGAGTGGGGAGCAGGCCAGGCCGTGGCCAGGCCATGGCGGGGGCCGGGGCTCCCCACCCTCCCCAGAGGGGGCTCCTTGTGGCTGAAGTCCTGGGTCTCTGGCCAGGAGATGGACCAGCACCTCCAGGCACCCAGAACTCAGGGGTCCTGTTGCCGCGTGGAGCTTCCAGGATAAGTGCAAACCCCACCCACCCATCTGTCCCACCTCCCCGGGGAGTAACGCTGCACAGTTCACCTGCGGTGACAGGCTTCTGTCCCAGAACAGAGGCCGACATTTTGTTTGATGAAATAACCACATTTCAGAGTCTCTCCAAAGGAGTGCCCCAGTGAGTTAGCTTCTGCTTCCCCCTAGAGGTAAAAATTAGCTAATGCACAAGGAAGGGGGAGAAAAGCTAGTTAGAAACAGTTTAAACAAAATTGTGGGGGTAGGTATAGCTCATGCTAAGCACGCATGAGGTCCTGGGTTCATTTCCCAGTACCTCCACGAAGGAAGAAAAAAAGCTTGCTAAAAAAAATGTTGAATATTTCTAAAAAACCAGTTTTACTGTGTATAAGGACAATGCATCTTGCTTCGGGGGATTAACATGTGTGCTGTGGGATCGGGGTTTGGATTAGTTGGTCTCTAAATCCCTTTCATCCTAACTTCTGGTGAACCTAGTACAATCAGTTCATTATAGGATGAAACAGCCACCTTATGGACATTTTGAGATAAAGTGGCATAAAAACGTCAATGACAAAGAAATTAAATACAGCATTGTATATAAAGGTCTTTTTTTGGACTTTTTTAAGTTGAAGTATAGTCAGTTTACAATGTTGTGTCAATTTCTGGTGAGACGAGGGGCCTGGCTCCTGGGTGCAGGTGGGAAAGGGCAGCCACGGTGAGGACAGGATGGAGCACTGACGGTGGCATTGGCCCTTTTCAGGAGATGACCTGATGCGCTGTGTGGACCTCTACAACCAGGCCCAGTCCAAGTGGTTCGAAGAGATGGTGACCACCACACTGGTGAGTGACCAGAGATGCATAAGCATGCCACAGTACAGGGACAGGCGCTCAGGAAGCCCGGAGTGGAGAGGACCCTGGAGATGGTCTTTAGGTCTACTCTAGTGTTGGGACCAAGACCTCGGCTCCGGGCCAGTCCGTGTGGATTCAGATCCTTGCTCTGGCCCTTCCGGGCTGTGAACACAGGCAACGATCAGTTCTTGCTCTCTGCTCCGCCCCCTGGGGGGTCAGGGTCAACCAAGCAGACAGTGGTCCTTTTAGGAAAAATAACCAAGCTGTAGGAAGCATGAGCCTCCCCATGCCCCGAAGAGGTGCAGGTCCGAGACAGGAGAGCCCTGTGAGGCGGGTGAACAGGTGAGGTTGGGGCAGCAGTGTGGGAGGGGTCAGGGGAGGCTTCTGACCAGGGGCCAGGGGGTCAGGCATCAGACCCCTTTATTTGATCTCCCGAGTATTTCCAGTGAAGTCAGTCAGCACCTGCTGAGTGGGACAGTGAGGTGAGGCTGGCGCTTGGGCCACTGGGCGACGAGAAAGGAGACATGCCAGGTGCTTATCACACCGTCCCACTGCCCAAAGCCACCCCTGTCCATCTGTCCGTCCAGCGTGGGACTAACCCCCTGCCGTCCCCAGGCGTCAGCCCACCAGAGCAGATTAGAGGCCTCCCCCAGGGACAGTGACCCAGTTTTCCTCCTGGTTAATCTCCTAATTAAGCTCCTTCTTTACTCTCCCCCTACCTCCGTTAACCACCTGGGCAGTGACCTAGTTGTGTGCAGAGTAACAGTCTGATCCCCTAAATTGCAAAGATGCAGAACCACTGGGGAACCGAAGGGCGAGCCCTGTCCGCTCTTCCCTTTGACAGTGGCCACCCCGCTCCCACCCTCCCGGCCTGTCTCTGGCTGGTCCCTCAGCACTAGGGGTGGACAGAGGAGACAAGGACACCCAGCAGAGGCCTGGGGACAAAGCCCCAGGAGTCTGAGGCACAGAAGCCCCTGCACATGTTCCGTTTCCCTCCCCCACCAGGGGCTGGGCTGCGCTGGTGCAGAACCACGATTGAGAGGACAGCAGACCCTGGTGCCAAGCCCACTCCTCCCAGAATGCCGTGTCACTTTGAGCAAGTGATGTTCCCTTTCTGGGAATTAATTCCCTTGTTTGGAGGATTCGGATAAGACTAGAACCTATCCCTTAAATTTATTGTGAGGACTATTAAGGAATGCACCCAGCGCGCCTGGCAGAACAAGACTCAGGCATCAGGAGCTGCTGCACCCGCAGCCGCACCTCCTCCCCTGGCTATGGGGCGAGCTCCTCGGCAGACCCCAGAGGGCCCGATGGGGCGGGGTGCGAGCCGGGCGGTCTGGGCCCTGCGTGGTCCCCAGGGTGCAGCGACACGCTCGGAGGTTTCCGGTGGTTCCTTCCCCAGGAGCTGGAGCGGCTGGAGGTGGAGAGGGTGGAGATGATCCGGCAGCACCTGTGCCAGTACACGCAGCTGCGGCACGAGACGGACATGTTCAACCAAAGCGTGAGTTCCCGGCGGGGCCCCGGGTCCTGGGCCACCAGGTTAAGGAGCTGCTACAGATGAATCTGTCCTGAAGGCAGGCGCTGGGCGGGGGCTCGGCCTTGCAGGCGACCTCTGGGGGTGGACGTGTCAATGGCCCTGGACGTCCACGTGAATCCTTCCTGAGCGCGTGACGTAGATGAGCCCGGGCGCTGAGGTAAAAGATGCTCACGATAGTTGAATTCGCTGGAGATGTCATTGCCTCCCCCGGTGGACTTCTTACAATTCTAGAAATATTCAAAATAGCTGAAACTGGGGGGCGGGGTTAGAGTACATGCTTAGCATGCACGAGGTCCTGGGTTCAATCCCCAGTACCTCCATTAACATAACTAACTAAATAAACCTAATCTCCCCCAAAACAAAACAAAACAAAACAAAGCAAAAAGCTAAAGCTGAAGTTCCATTTGACCTGCTCTCAGGTGGTAAACGTGGGGACAAATGGAGAAACAGGTTGCAGACCCACCTGCCCTCTCATCCACCCTGAGGTCTGGAGGCTCCCAGGGACCAGGGCTCCAGGCCCGCCCTTCATGGCCCCCTGCACGTGTCCCTTGCCTGGGCCTCCTGGTGCCTCACGACCCCCTAGAGAGGCTGCTCTGATACGGGCGCAAAGGTGCAGGCGGCATGGCTCAGAAGATACGTCCCTGGCTGGGCCGCCACCTCTGATGGTTTCCCTGCTTTTCCGTCCCTTACAGACAGTCGAGCCTGTGGACCAACTGCTTCGAAAAGTGGACCCAGCCAAAGACCGGGAGCTGTGGGTCAGAGAGCACAAGACGGGCAACATTCGCCCTGTGGACATGGAGATCTAGACGCGCGGCCGGGGGTCCTGCCGAGGAGGGGCTGGGGGCCCCACGGAGAGGAAGTGGCGCCCCCGCCATGGGGGCTGCTGCCAGGCGGAGCCTCCCTCCCACCCGCTCTCCTGGTCCCCCGAGGAGAGGGGACAGTGATGCCAGGAGGGCGGCCTGGACGGCCCCATTGGGAGCTCTCCATAGTTCCCAGGCCGAGGAGATGGAACCACAGCCCTGCCCTTGTCTCCGAGGCTGAAGCCCCCCAATCCTGTGCTGTGCTTGCCACTCCAAGAACCAACTGAGGCTGGAACTCTGGTCCCTGCTGAGCACTGCAGGGTCCCCTCCCCACCCAGAGACGGTTGTGTCACACGCTTGTGCCCCTGGAAGCCCCAAGGCCCTTCCTCCAGCTGGCCCCCCTGTCCCCAGGGCTTTGGAGGGGCAGGGGAGGGAGGTCTCTGTCTCAAAACCGAGTGTCCTGACAGAATCATGGATAGAAGCCACCGTTCAGCTCAACAGCCCGCACCCAGAATCCTTTGCAACCCTCCTCTCTGATTTTTCCCCGTTGCATTCCGGGAGCCCACATCCTGGCTCTTCTCTGCTCCTTTTCATCATTGGGAGTCTTGGGAAGAAGGCCTGGCCCCTGTCTTCCCAGACTGACCCAGCCTAGAGAGGTCAGGATGGAACTACCTCACTCAGCAAATTAGCCCCAAGTCGGAGCATCAAATCCTGTTTCCTAATAGATCAGGAATCCTCTGTCAAGTCCCCTCTCTGGACATCCCCGTCCACTCAACCTGCAGCCTCTTCCTCCAGGAAGCTCCCTCCTCCCACCCTTGCCCATCCCAGGGGCTGGCTCAGTCCCACGAGGGAGATGGGTGGTGGTGCAAGTCTCTGTCACCCCCCAGATGGCTCCACCTGCTTGTGCCCGGCGGGGTTGGGACCACTGTCCTTTGTGTGGCTTTCACTGGTGTGTACCATACAGGCACCGTAGACCCTCACGTCCACAGGACATGTCGCCTTCCAGGCAGTCGGCCGCCTCGGCCTCTCAGCCCCTTCTGCACGTTCCAGAGCCCTGCACGGAGCCCCCGCTTGGCGCTGGTACCACCTTGCCCTTTCCCCGCCTCCCAATTCCTGGAGAAGCCTGGGCTGAGTGTGACCTGGGAAGCTTTTGGCCCTGTCTCACTCATCACTTTCTCCCTTTACAGAACCACAGCAAACACATTCTCCATCATGTTAAATCTTGAGGCTCAGCTCAAGGGGACCAGAAGAAGAAAGGGGCTGAGGGAGGTCACACCACTAGCAAGGGGCAGATTTCTAGCCTGGAACCCGTGTCCTGAAAACCCATCTTTCTTGTTAATCTTTCCCGTTGATTACTTTGGATGTACAGATCCCATACGTCTCCCAAAGGGCAGAAGTCTAAGAGCACAAATCACTGGTCTTTCTCTCCGTCTTACATGCTGGTAACTGATGACTCGTTAATCTTCTCTCTCATTGAGTCAGAATGGCGCCGCCATAGTTTATCACAGAAAAGATGCCAAATATCCTACAGCAAACCAAGCTCGGCCACTTTTATTAAAACGTCCCAACCAGAAAGCTCACCGTGAAGGCCTTCAAGGCGAAGGCCTGCAGGACGGGTCTGTGTGTCTGGTGTGGAGAACCACTCCTTCCGGGTGTGAGGTTGGGCTGTGACACCAGCTGACAGTTTGGGGATATATATTCCTTGGTTTCTTACAAAAAAAAAAAAAATGGGTGCTAGTAGCAGTCGCTTTGTGGCTTGGTAAACTAATCTGTGGATGGTTTTAAAACATTCAAAGCCAGTAGCCTTGTTATTAACACAGATATTTTGAGTGTGATGTGGCTCGTGGATTTTGTTTCCTCCTTCCCATCTGAGGATTCCAGAGTCTTCTGTTCTTCTGTGGACCTCTCTTGCCTCTTCCAGGGTAGCCCGGGCTGGCCCAGTGCGGGCCAGTCTGCGTTCTGAAGTCATTTCTTCCGCTTCATCCCCTCCCCTTGGTCTCATTAGCTCCTCCACATACTTCTTTTCCTTTTTCCTTCCCTCCTTCATTCATCATCAAGCATTTAGCTAAGTCTGGGCCATGTGCTAAGATCTGAGGACAAGAAATGGCCCTATCATCAGGGAAGCCCCACGATCTCTTGTTTTGTGTGGACTTGTCTTTCTCCAGGGCCCTGCGGCTCAGTGACCTTGGCCTTCACACACGGGCACCCTGTGCAGAATTTTGGTTTGCCGCGATACTGTCTGTTGCGCTGACAGCTCTCTGTCCATTCATTCACTCCTTCATCCTATTACTCAGCAGACACTTGGGGCGAGCCAGGCGTTGTGTGGGTGCGTACAGGACAGGCACTCCCCACGTCCCCTCTGTTCTCCAGGTGGACAGGGGGATGTTCAGACCCTTCTGGAGAATGACAGCTTTGCACCCTTCCACATTTAACCTACGGGGAGCCTGTACTCATCATACAAACTACTGCCACGTTGCATTTCCCCAAGGACGGAAAAGCCAGACCCTCACAGCTCATATCCAACTCAGATTTCAGAGATTTCCTTTCCCCTCGCTTCACAAAGAGGAAGAATGAAACCCAAGGATGGCCACTGAGGGCCATGAAATGAATGGTGATTTACAAGCTGGGCTGGAGCTGAAGGTCCAGGCCCCTGTTCCAGTATTAACAGGGCTCCCCCTCTGGGCAAAATCGAGATTCGGATGAAGTCTGGAATATCTGAAGGGGCGCTTCAGAGTGGCGCTCTGCGGTTTCAGTTTAGTTTGGTTGGGTTTCTGTTTTGGTGTTTAGGTTATAAGGGGGTTTGCCTGGCTTTATTCAGAGTGAGCCACTCCGGGTTATTCTTGAGCACATCCATGGTTCCCTTCCTGAGAACAGGTGAGCCTCTCCTACCTGCCTCTGCCTGGGAGACGTGGGTGCTGCTTCGTTTTGTCTGCGAAAACGTGATTGTTTAAAAAAACAGTCTCTAAGACAAAAGTGACTTGGTTGCCGTGACAGCCTGAACCACAGAGACGGCTGTGCTGAGGGTCTGCCATCGGACCCCTCTGGGCTCCTTTCTACTCCAGCCAACGCTTGTTGGCCAGGATAGGGTTGCGTTTCTGCGGGGGGAGACACTTCTCCCCACGGTGGGGCTGATTAATGCCTAAAGCAAATAGAAACCGTGTACACATTCAGGAACCAGGGGTTTGTTTCTACTCCCTTTGTGAAAACCAATCAATTCCTAGATTAGGGGATGGGTGCATAGAGATCTTGGCAGAGCCAAAGTCCCTTCTTGGAAATACAAGCCATAAAATTCAAAGGACGTCAAAGACCTCGGCTTGTTTAAGTGATTTTACTTCCTGCTGTGAGTGGCCTTGACAAGGAGCGTTTAAACAGGATCCTGCAGACCTGCTGGGGATGATGTAGGTAGGGGAAGCACTGGACAGATGCTAGGTGGGGGGCAGACCAGCAGCACGCAGCCTTAGCCAGCACACTGTCTCGTTCCCACATCCTCCCCACCCTGACAAGAGCCACTGGCTTTTCTTCTTCCAGGTTTATTGAGGTATTCAATATACAGTCCTGGGAGTTTACTGACATACAGTAAAGTTCGCCCACTTGAAGTATATGGGTCAATGAATTTGGACAAATTTATGCCGTCTTGTAACCACCACCAAAATCAACACATTTCCATCACTCCCAGAAATGCCTTCAGGCGTCTTTGATGTCGATCCGCTCCTCCCAGCCCCAGCACCAGGCAGACACTGATGGATTTTGTGACTCTGGAGTTCTGCCTTTTCCAGAACGTCCTAAAAGTGGAGCCACACCGATGCAGCCTTCGAGTCTGGCTTCCTTCACTCAGCTTGATGCCTCTGAGTCACCACGTTGTGTGTCAGTAGTTGGTTCCCTCGCATCTCCATCTCCAAGTCGCCTTCCGTCCGTTGCCTGGGGGCACCCACTGCTTCCTTGCTTTTAAAATGAGTTGTTTGTCCCCAGAGTCCCCAGCCCAGGCTCTCCAGCTTGTTTGTAAGGCTACTTCCACCCACTGTGCCCACGAGTGGTTCTTAGGGCTCACACTTGCTTATGGGGTTCATTTTAGGTTTCTGACAATGCAGAAAGTGGCCAGGGGTCGGGGCAGGGTCTGGCAGGGTCTCCGCTACACCCTGAAGTTTGTATCTCAGCTGGCAGATCCACTAGTTCCCGGGGACCCTCCCCTCCCTTCAACCCGCACATTCCCAGCCATCTGTTGAGCGTTAGAGGGTGAAGATGGAGGCAACGTGGATGAGACGGCAGGCAGGGGGCTCACCACCCTTTCCTGGATCTCTGCTGTTAACACTGGTCAGGCTCTGGGTGTGACCCCCAGGGTCATGACCCCTCCAAGCCATACTTGATTGTGCCCTGCTCAGTGAAAGGTGAACCCCGGAAGGCAACCAGGCACCTCTCCCAGCAAATGGAAGGCATTCCTGGGTCCAGGCCGGGTGAGGGTGTGGGTCATGGAGCTCAGGTCTCGGGGTCCCATGTTGCTAGGACGCTTCTGGGTTGAATTTTCCCCTTCGTCCCCCCGGAGCACTCTGGCCTTTCCTGAAGGTGAGGGACCCAACTCTTTCCTGATTTGGGTGAGAATAAACAGGGGACAGAAGCCCATGTCCCGTCTCCCCTGAGCCTCCAGATGCTGGGGCGTGGCTGTGTGGAGCCCTGGTCGGGGGGCGCCTCTGAGGGAGAGGGGTCGTGATGCCCTTGCACCTCTGAGTGCTGTTCAGGGGGACGGACCCTTTGGTGTCTGAGGGACGTTCCTAATGGGACTGCAGTGGGGGAGGCAGGCAGGCACCTGGGTGCTCTGATGCGGGCAGTGTGACATGGGGACGAGGAAGGGAAGGAGGTACCCGGGCAAGGGCACCGACTGGCCCCATTCTGCTGTCTCATTTGTCCTGTAACCTGAAGTTAAGCCACGTCCCCTCCTGGGACCTCTGTTCTCTGCCTAGTGGAGGTGCTCCGCACCCAGCGTCACGAGCTACAGCGGCCGGCTCTTGGGACCGTGGCCTCCGGGCAGCCAGGTGGACCCAGGGACTGTCACACCAGCCATCCTAGGTGACGGGGGCCCCACATCTGCATCTCTGCCCTTCCCTTAGGAAGGAGATGATGGGGGTGGGGGGCAGCCCTTTCACAGACGCGAGCACATCAGCAAACCCCATGAACGTGGAATTTTCTAACAGACTTGCTTGTTTGCTCTGTTTTCTGTAACTTTTGCTAAATACTTTATACATTTTTAATGTTAAAATGCTGCGTCTCCTGCCAGCAATCCTCATCCCAGTATGAATGTGTTTACTCCACATTGTATATCCTTCCATCCCCGGCTGCCTAGATCAGTAAATAAAATCGATGTGCTATAATTTATAAGTAACACTGTTGAAACTCTGATCCCTATGGAGGCTGTAATCCGCCCTTCCCACCCTCTCCCCACCCCCACCCCCACCCCTGTAATAGCATTTGTGTGTATTGATGCTGACAAATTAAATGTTTAAAAGAGTTTAAATTTTGAAGGCATTTGCTATATATAATTGTTCTGCATTATGATAGAGCATTTTCAGGAAGTTAAATGCTCTCATTTTTTCCCCCCTTTGGCTTTGTGTGTACACTTGAGATGCTTAGCTTCATCCCATGTAAAATAAACTGTCCAGAGACACTGAGTCGTCCCGCTGGGCGACCCTCCTTCCTGGAGGACTGCCACACTCCCTTCTGTACGAATGGGCTCAGCGTTGCTCCCAGACTCCCAGGCTTCGTGATTTTATTTTTACCCCTGATGACTTAGCAGGGGAATAGAGGACACCTGGGCATTGACCCCCAGCGGGGTATCACGTTGCCAAAATCACACCCCTGGCCCTGGCCCCAGTCCCCTCCCCTGTGGACAGAAGGGCTCCTGCCTTTTGTTTCTTTTCCCATCCATCTGTCCATCCATTCATCCACCCATGCATCCGTCTGTCCGTCTATCCATCCATGCAGTAATTACAGACCACCACGGTGAGCCAGACATTGCTCTAGGTACTGGGAACACATCCGTGGTTAAAACAGATTAAGAACCTTGACCTCATAGAACTTCCTTTCTAGCAGGAAGAGACAGACTCACGGAATTGTGTAGTGTGGATGTAGAAGATGCTGGGTGTTACAGAGACAGGGCGGAGTGAGGGGGATCAGTGGTCTCGGGTGAGAGAGGGTTAGCTGCAGCATGAGGTGGGATGACTGGGGTGGCCTCATTGCGCAGGTGGCATTTGATCCAAGACGGGATTCCTGGGAGGAAGCCCAGCAGGTAGCTGGGGGAAGAATGTTCCAGGCAGAGGAGGTGGCCTGGTTAAAGGCCAGAGGCACCTACTTGGGGGAGACCAGTGTGGCTGGAGCAGAGGGGTGGGGGTGGGGCAGCTTCTCCAGGGCCTCTCGGGCCATCGAAGGCCTATGACTTTTACTCGGGGGGGTCGGAGCCGAGAGGTGCACGGCCTGACGTCCTTGCTGTCGGGCTCGCTGTACGTCCAGGGGACGGTGCCAGCAGGGGTGGTGACGTGGAGGCAGGGAGAATGGTCGGGTTCTGGATGTGCTTTGAAGGTGGAGCCAACATGGTTTCTAGGCAGATTAGAGTGGGGTGTGACAGAGAGGCACTGGGGTGGCTCCGAGGACTTCAGTCCAAGCAACCGAAAGGATGGACTGCTATTTACTGGGATGGGGACAGCCATGGGAGGAGGGTTCTTCCCCCTCCTCTGCCTCCCACCCACCCTCTCCAAGCCCCTTCTCCCCCCGAGGGCAGACTTGTGGGCAGGCTCTGGCTCCAGGCCGGCGTGGAAGGGCTCTCTGTCCTTCAGCTCCTAACAGGGGAGGGAAGAGGCATGGGGTGGTGGCTGGGGGACTCCTGGCTTGGGACGCAACAGGGCCAGCCTCTGGGAAGAGCCTGCTTCTTTCAGTCATGGTGGGACCCGGATGGGGAGTCACCAACTGAGATTCGCTGGCCAGAGCTGAGGCCTTCTTCCCAGTGGTCTCTGGGGTTTGGGGAGAGTTTATGGCCCCAGTTCAGACTTAACAAATCCATTCACAATACATCATCTCCAACAACTTGTTTGGCTAAGGGGAATAAACTCTCCCTCTGATAGAAGATGTTTACGCAGGTTTTCAAACAAACCTCCAGGTCATGACCTCTCTCTCAGCAGCATCAACACAGCTGCCAGTGGTCCCCCCCCGCGCCAGGCCCTTCGCAGGCACGGCAGCCGGGAGGAGTGGATGGTACCTGGTCTGGCTCCTCCTCCTCGCCCTCAGGGAGGACAGGAGGGACTGAAGGGCTTCCGCCGCCTTCTGTGTGAACCCGGGGCCCTGTCTCCTTGCCCGTGGCCTCCTCTGTTGTCACAGCAACCCAGCCCCTCACCTCCGGAAACTCATCTTCTCACCCCTTCTGCTCAGGCCTCCTTGGGAAGGGAGGCGACTGTAACTCGTGAAAACAGCTCTGAGCAGGGAGGCTCGCCTCCTGGCTTTGTCATTTAGCAACCGTGTGACGTAGGCAGGCAACATCCTTTTGCAGCTTGGCTTCTTCCTGCAACGCTGGCCTTGCCTCACCTGCAGGCTCGGTGTGGACACCCAGGAGGCACTTCTAATCGCCTGCCGTGCCAGGTTTGGCGGCCTCTGGCCTCACTGGCATGGCCTGCGTCTTGCTTGTGTGTTTGTTTTTGAGTCCAGTCAGCAACTGTCCTGGTTCTAACCACTCTTGAGAACAATGCCTTGCTGTGGGTAGTGAAAAGCTAGAGAAAGAGAAAGGGCTTCTTTTAAGAAATGATATGCTCTCACAAACTGGTGGGGAAAAACACTAAGTACACACACTCACACACGCCCACAACATTAAGGCTTCCTGAGAAGTACTCTGGCCTCGCAGTGCCTGGGGTGGGTGGGAGGGATGGGTCAGCACATCGGTGCCTGAGCGTCTCAGTCCTTCCTGAGTGACGTCGGGGGGAGGGGTGGCAGGTGGCTTTCTCCCAGCAACAGGGACCTGCTTTCCCCTGCTGCTAGACTGTTATGAAATAGAATACAAACCCCAATTCTCCTGCCTAGACATTGCGGGCTTTGATTTTGTAGTTACCACCCCTAGACAAAGCGGAGCCATCTTTCCCATCCAAGATGGTGGTTCTGGGATCCCAGGCATTACGCTTAGCCACGCCAGGACGCACCAACCTTTCCTCTGGGTGGTGCGATTTAAGGTACATATTCATGAGGGTTCTCCCTGTGGCCTGAGCTGACTGAGGGGTGGAAGCCTTCCCTGGCTGAGCCCTGCTCTCCTATTTACCCGTTCATTCACTTGACAGCATGGACTGTTGTCTGCCAGCTCCTGGCACCAGGCTTGGTTGCAAACTGACGACCTGCAGGCTGGAACAGCCACAGAGAAGCTGTATTTGGCCCACACCAGGTTTTTGAAAATTTTGAAATGGCTCTCAACATTTAAAAGTTTGGCAATTCCATCTAGCAATTGGATTTCCCTTGGATTATCAAAAAGAAATCGAGTAACACTGGGCCATTGTCCCTTATGATCACATTCAAATGGAATTGAACATTGGCCGTCCCCTGCATGTACGACACAGGCCTCACCACTCCCTACGGCCTCTCCGACCCACCTGCTTCACTTGCACACCCTGCCTGCAGGCCCCTGGAGGCAGCTGAGTCCCTGTGGTAGGCAAAGAATGACAATGGCCAGTAGATACTGAGCTCTCACTCCATGCCGGGCTCAATTCTAAGTGCACTGCACACGTTGGCTCATTTCTGCCCCACGGTAACAATGAGGTAGACACCATTGTTATTGCTGTCTGCTCAGGGGATAGTCACTGAGGGCCCAAAGCTGCCAGGCACCAGTCTGGGCAATGGAGACGCAGTGGAGAACAAAGTAGACAGAACCCCAGCCTCCACGGGGCTCTCGTCCTGCCAAGCACAGACAACACCAAGAATAAATAAACAGTCAGGCGTACTCGTGAGGGAGAACCACTGAGCAGGAGAAAGTTGGGGGCGTGCCGATGGTTGGGGGTAGGGGTGCTATGGTAAATAGAGTGCTCAGTATAGGCCCTGCTAAGAAGGTGACATTTAAGGAAAGCTGTGAGAGATTAGAAGCGCATTCTTGGCAGAGACAGGTTAAGAAACGTGCCTGGGGTCACACAGCTAGTACCTGCAAAGCTGGGATTTGAACCAAAGCTGGTTTCAGAGCGTGGCTCCTAATCACTGCATTACAGGGCCATCTCTGCCTCTGAGGTCCTCAGAGTAAGGGCAGAGGGCAGCCAGGGAGCATCGGTGCTGCCAGAGAGCCAGAGGCAGAGGTGGGCTGGGGCAGGGATGGACCAGGGGCAGCAGGAAAGGCCTCGGCCGGAGGCTTCCGCTCTGAAGATTCTACCCCTTGCCCAGTCCTGCCAGGAGGCCGAGGTGGATTGACCTCCCGCTGTCAGCTCTTTATTTTAATCTCAGGGGGCATCTAGGAGCTTGTCTCCCGCCTCCAGCTCCAGGCCCCTCCTCCCTCCAAGTGCTGGGGTGAACCCGCCACAAATCCGCCTAGTCCACCAGCCTCTCAGGGTCTGACCGTCCCCAGCAGCACCCAGCCCGGCAGCCGGGAGCCTCGGTCACTCCCGCCCGCCCGCCCGCCCAGCAGCGCCTGCCCGGCCGGGCCCACGCCGCCTCACCCATGGGGAACAGCAAGAGCGGGGCCCTGTCCAAGGAGATCCTGGAGGAGCTGCAGCTGAACACCAAGTTCACGGAGGAGGAGCTGAGTACCTGGTACCAGTCCTTCCTGAAGGAGTGTCCCAGCGGCCGCATCACCCGGCAGGAGTTCCAGAGCATCTACTCCAAGTTCTTCCCCGAGGCCGACCCCAAGGCCTACGCCCAGCATGTGTTCCGCAGCTTCGACGCCAACAGCGATGGCACCCTGGACTTCAAGGAGTACGTCATCGCCCTGCACATGACCACCGCGGGCAAGACCAACCAGAAGCTGGAGTGGGCCTTCTCCCTCTACGACGTGGACGGCAACGGCACCATCAGCAAAAGCGAAGTGCTGGAGATCGTCACGGTCAGTGCTGGCCTCTGGGCTTCCGGCTCTGGGGGCCGGGGTCACCACCTGGGGGCGGGGCTGCAGCGGGGTGGGGACCCAGGCTTTGTGACTCGGTGGCCCGAGAGCGTGGTCAGGAGGGGTCCGATATTCATGAGGGACACTTACCCATGGCTTCGTTTTCCTCCTCCAGAAGAATCGGGGCATTTCCTAGTATTTATCTTTTCGTTTCCGTCCTGCCTTCTTTCCCTCCCAACTTCCTTCCTTTCTCCATGAGAATGTCCTTCAAAACCTTCAACAGTACACGTTCTGGCTCTTTCACAAGTCATTTTGTGGGGGAGGGGATTAGGTCTATTTATTTACTTATTTATTTTAAGGGTGGGATTGGGGATCGAACCCAGGGCCTCGTGCGTGCTAAGCATGCGCTCTACCACTTGAGCTATACCCTGCCCTCTTTTAAAAATTTTGTTTTCTAATGAGGGTACTGGGAATTGAACCCAGGACCTCACACACGCTAAGCATATGCCCAACCACTGGGCTATAGACTCACCCTCCCCCACAAGTCATTTAAAAGACATAGCATGTGTCAAATATCCCGAAGAAAAAGGCCCAAGTTGCAGGACGTGAAATCTGGGTTCTAGTCCTGCCTTCACGACCTGGGGCAGGTCACTTCATCCCGGGAGCCTGCCTTTCGCGTCCGTCTCGTGTTCTACACAAACTGCTGGCTCCTCACTCTCCTTGCCAGCCAGGGCTTCCCAACACCTGCTCTCCTCTCTGTCCATGTTGGCCCAGCATCAGATCATCTGTTGAGAAGGCTTTCAGTGTCTGGAAAATAGTTTTATAATATGTAAGTAATTAGTGAAATTTAGAAACCGACGCAAAAGAAAGTTAAAATGGCCTTTAATGTCATCGTCCAGAGCAAACTACTGTCAAAGTATTGACATACAACTTTCCAGCCTTGCATCCACATATTTACAAGTAATTTTAGAACAATGACATATTCACATGTGATTTTTATCTTCCTTTTTTCAGTCACTGTTTTGTTGTGAGTGCTTTCAATATCAAACCATTTCTAACAGCTGCTTAGAACGCCATCGTCTGGCCATGCCATATTACGTACCCACTCCTCTATGTCTGGAGGATTCGAATGTTTGCATTTTCCCCTCTTACCTCATTTACAGCGCCCTCGTTTTACTTGATCTGTTTTTTGCCCTCTACCTCATGCCACTTCCTTTATTTCTCTAATTCCATTTCTGTGAGAGAGGATGTTTTTCATATTTTATATAATTTTCGATGCATTTATAATCCTGCTTTCATTCGCACAATTCTCCCACCCTTTTTCGGGGAAACTATAAATAAAATGGCCAAGCAGGCAGCCTCTGGTCAGTGGACTCTGCCTGGGCCTCCTGTTAGGGACAGGTGTGTGTGGGAGCCTCGCTGGGCTCTGGGCTCGGCCTGCAGAATGAGCCCCCCTGCACTGGCAGGTGGCCGGGGGTGAGGACCACACCCTCGGAACCACCTAAAGGATGCCAGGCCCAGCAGAGGCCTGTGAGCTGGCGCTCCTTTGGGGAAAGGAGGAGGAAGGGGAGGGAGGGAGGGCGGGGAGAGGAGGACGGAGGCCGGGAGGGGGAGAGAGGTTGTGGAGCACCCACACCTGAGGTTATGCAAGACGACGCCAAGCCTCCGCTGTTTACCAGGTCCACGTGACTGGCCTGGGAGTCCGAAGCGATGGGTTCTCGTCCCAGCTGTGCCACCAACAAGCCGCGTGGCCTCGGGAAAACCGTATAACCTCCCAGGGCCCAGGGTGAAGATGCAATGGTTCTTTCTCTGTCCTTTTATTGAGGCCGTGAGGGTCTGTCCTCAGTGTTGGACGCAGGGTGGGCAGGCAGCCAATCACTCTCAGCCGTTAGCCCTCCGGCCTGCACGTGCTTCCCCGGCTCAGGACAGATGGCGGTGTTAAGGGAGCCGCTGCCGTTTGCGCTGGGCACCTCCCGGGTCTGAGTCCCGCCGTCGTCGGGGCTGCTGCCCGGAGCCGCTGGGTCTGGTTTCCGCGTGTTACAGCGCTGGGGCCGCTGAAAGGGGGCTGCTGACGCTGCTGATCCTCCCTCCAGCCTAGTTTCCCTGGAGTCTGATCCTGAGTGTCCCCTCTGGGCCTGGCCAGCCCTGGTGGACTCCTAGTAGCCTGGAGCTGGAAGGGCACGTGGAGACGGCGTTGTCCCTTTCCCTGACCACTTCCTGCTCCTTTGTCAGCGAGACTAGAGGGTGATGAGCAAGACCCTTGAGCTTAAAGCTGAATCTGTCTCTGGCTGCCTCCCTGAGAAGAGTAAATGAGGGGCTTCCCGTGCCCTGGGAGACCTTCGCCAGCCCCCAGAACGCTCTCCAAGGCTTTCCGGGGGTAGGACGTGCTGCAGGTGTAGAGGTTCTAGTACCAAGCTCACCTGGGTTAGAACCGCCACTCTTCCACTTCCAGGTGAGGGACTTCTAGCAGGTTAGTTGACTCAGTCTCTTCATCTGTGAGATGGGGCCGATAATACCCACCTCATAAAGTTGTCGTGAAGGTCACATGCAAAGCGCTTAGAAAGGTGGCACACGTTAAGCACTTATATATTAGCCCAGCCGGGTTGGCAACCAAGGTACCCCCTGGACCCAGAAAAAGCCATTTGCTGTTATTAAATTTCTGGACAGTGGGGTTCGAGGTAGGAGATCCCAAACTTCCGCCCTGGGGCTGCTGTCAGATTATCATCAGGAAGCTTTTTATTTCTTATTTTCACTTTTTAGTAAAATGAAAGTAATATGCTGACATGATCAGGAAATTCCAGCAGGGTGGAAAGGGACAAAATAAGAAGTGAAAGCTGCTTTCACCCCCTCCCCTGCGTTCTCCATCCCTTCGGAGGGTCTCAAAAGTCCAGATGCCCGGTCCCCACTCCCAGGAACTGGGGTTCAGTAGGGCAAGCTGGGACCTGGACACCTGCATTTTAGCCTCTGCCGCAGCGGATGCTGGCTGGCGACGTGGGTTCCCCCGGAGCTGCTCCTTCTGATGGGTTCCTCCTCTTGATTTGGTGCAGGCTATTTTCAAAATGATCAGTCCTGAGGACGTGAAGCGACTTCCGGATGATGAAAACACCCCGGAGAAGCGAGCCGAGAAGGTCTGGGGGTTCTTTGGCAAGAAGGAAGACGGTAAATTCCTTCTCCTTCCTAGCCTTTGTTCCAGTCCCAGGGTGTTTCCCAGAAAGCCCAGCCAGATTTATCCTTCCGAGTCCGGTGCCCAGGCAGGACAGAGGTCACCTCCGCCCACTGCAGGGCTGCCTGACGGGCCTTTGTGGGTGGTGACAGGACGGCCCGCGGGCAGTCGTGCGTACGCCCACTCTGGAGCTGGCGGGAAACAGTACTGCCTCCCACTGCTTGTAAAACTCCATTGCTGCCTGAGACGCTCTTGGGGAGAAGCAAGGCTCTAAATGATGTTGTGCTTTTGAAGGAAGAAAACCTCTTTCGTTACGACAGAGCTCACCCACACTGAGGGAGTAGTAACCAGGAAGGGGCACAGCTCAGGAGCAGTTCGTAGGCAAATGGCGAGTTTTGAGACTTTGCGAACGGCTTTCTTTTTAAATGGAGTGCCCTTTTTTTTTTTTTTTTTCCTTCAAAGACACTTTGGTTTACTTGTTTATAAAAAGGCCTTCTGCACAATTAGGACAAGGCACACCTCAGCTCAGTCTCCATCTGAATGAGCACCCAGTCCCAAGCAAGCAGGATCTGGATTTAAACGGTTTTACTTTAGGAAGTTAATTTGGAGCCCACGAGAGGCAGCACCAGATGGGATTAGATTTAAATTGGACGGCAAGAGATTGATGGGGGGGAAGGCCTATGAGGGAAAATGGGGAGGGATCTGGAGGAGCCATCGGGCTGCAAAGTAGATCAAACGCCTCTGGGTAGTTTGGGCTTAAGAAAAGTCTGAGACTGCAGCACTGGGCTAAGAAGGTCTTGGCCAAGCCGATGGGGCGTCCTCGAGCCCCTGCTCCTGGCTCCCTGCCCTGCTCCGTCTGGCTGGAAGCAGCGTGGTCTGGCACTGAAAGGGGGCTGCTAATGCAGGGTGCCCACATGCAGCTCAGGAAGGACATGAGAGAGGGGTTGGTGTCAGACGGGGGCGGCAAACTTGAATGGCTCCCGGGGCTGGGAGGATGAACAGGAGAGCGGCTGCCCAGTTAGTGAGGGCCTGGCGAACAGTGGGGAGTGGCTGTCTGGTCTGATGGCCTCTGATCGATTGTTGCCACGTGGGGGTGCGGGGCTGCTGGTGTCTCGCTACCTGATTGTTTTAAAAAGAGCAGCCAGCAATTGAGATTTCTTTTTTTTTTCCCTCATGCACACCAAGCACGCATTCTACCACTGAGCTGTTCCCCTCACCCCTGCAGTCAAGATTTTTAACCTCTGAAGCGCCTCCGTTGATGACGGCCTGCATGGCCCAAGGCCACCTGCGGAGCCAGGACTGGCCCCTGTTGTGGTCTCTGGGGCAGCCTCTTACAGGGCTCCCCGGCACAGGTCTGAGCAGGACCTTAAATCAGGGCCCTACTATTCTGCGGTCCAGGAGGAAGTCGGGAAGCAACGAGGTCTTTGATGGTAGGGCCAGAATTAGGGCAAGGCAAGGAGGTGCCCAGGCACAAATGGAAGGCGGCCCTTGTTGTCAGTGCCAGCCCTGTGCTCACACGACCCTGAAACTGAGCACCTCCTCAGATTTCGCAGGGGAGGCCCTTCCCGTGCCTCACCCAGCCGTCATCTCCCCCTTCGAGCATCCTCTCCTCCGTTGCCCAGACCCTGGCTGCTCAAGGCTCCTCCCTGAGGCTCCTCGCCCCTCTTTAGCCCCTTTCGTGACGTCCCTCGGGGTCGGCCACGTGCTGAGGCCCTTGTTCTGCTACTTGCTAACCGGAAAACTGCCCCAGGTGAATTTCACAGTCACAGTGGGGAGGGAGGTGCTGGGGGCTCACACGCGCGCTCGTGCCTGGTGACTTGTGTTTCCACACGGCCCATCTGGAGTCAACGCCTCACTCCAGCATCGGGTTCCGAGGGTGGGATTTCAAGCTCTGTGCGAGGCTGACAGGGCAGCTGGAACCTTAAAACCCAGTTTCCCAGCCGGACCTGCACCGGGAAGCAGCCTGGCTCCTAACCCAGGAATGATTACGATTGCCCCAAAGGCCTGGGACATAAGCCAATGGAAACCCAATTCAGTTCAGCTGAGGTTTTTTTTTAATTGAATTATAATTGGTTAAAAATGTTGTGTTAGTTTCTGCTGTACAGCGTAGTGATTCAGTTTTACAGGTTTTTCATTCATTTTAGGTTATTACAAGCTATTGACTATAGTTCCCTGTGCTGTACAGGAGGACCTTGCTGTTTACCTACTTTGCACATAGTAGTTTGTATCTGCTAACCCCAGACTCCCACTTTATCCGTCCCCTCCTTTCCCATTAAGTAACCATTAAGTTTTTTTCTGTGTCTGTGAGTCTGTTTCTGTTTTGTAAATAAGTTCATTTGTGTCATTTTTTTTTAGATTCCACATATAAGTGATACCGTGTGATATTTATCTTTGTCTGATTTAACTTCACTTAGTATGATCATCTCTAGGTCCAGCCATGTTGCTGTAAATGGCATGATTTCATTCTTTTTTATGGCTGAGTAGTATTTTTTCATCCAGTCACCTGTCGATGGACATTGAGGTTGTTTCCACATCTTGGCTGTTGTAAACAGTGAGTTCAGCCAAGCTTTACTGAGCACCTACTACGTGCAGGACTATGAGGATAGCCATAAACAGGAAGGAGCACCTGCCTCATTCTAGAGTCATTTCTACAGGTGACTGTCTCCCCATCAGACCAACAGTTTCCCAGGGCCAGGGGCCTTTTCTCACTCCCTTCCATGCCACACCCCACCCTCTGCCCCCTGCAATCTCAGCCACAAGCACAGTGGCTCTGGCACGGAGGGAGGGCTCTGTGACGTGCATTTAACTAGATAGGACTGAATTCAATAGCTGGAGGCTCTCTCTCGTCCCAAACAAGGAGGTAGATTGAGGATGCAGAGACACGCAGGGAGGACCACGGAGGGGTTGTCAGCCAAGAATCAGGGGGCTGCCCAGGAGCTGGGAGCAGGGTGGAGAGCCACCTCATAAGCCAGCCTCTCCTTGGGACACATTGGACCCCTCACCCTTCACTCCCTACTTCCTGGGCAGACACTGTTTCCTGCTTCTTAACTGAGACTCTCTTTCCTTGCCCAGTCCCCTAGAAGATCCCCCAGAGCGTGAGGTTGGAGACCTGGAGTCATATTCGAAATATTTCATAACCAGCAAGGCGGAGGTGCCAACCAGTCAGAGGAGACACAGCACTAGACCGCACCCGGGAGGCCCTGCCGTGCCTGTCATTAACCCTTTTATTGTTCATTCATGGGGAGATCCAGGGGTCCTGGGGAGGAGTGAGGGGTGGGGGTACCCCCAGGGGCACTGAGACTCAGTCTTTTCAGAATAGAGCCATCCATCCTGGGCATGCTGGCCGATGTTAGCCTCATCACAGCTGGAAACAGCCTATCCTGACTGTGATCTTTTCCCCCTGTGCAGATAAACTTACAGAGAAAGAATTCATTGAGGGGACCTTGGCGAATAAGGAAATTCTGCGACTGATCCAATTTGAGCCACAAAAAGTGAAGGAGAAGTTGAAGGAAAAGAAACCCTGATGTCAACTGCTCAGGTCTCCTCCCCTCTCCCCGCCATTCACACAAACACACGTGTGCACACACCCCGGGGGCCGGGAGAGCCTCCAACCCGCAGCACGGTAAACCCACAGCACAGCTCCCTGCCAAACGGAAGCGTCTTTAGCGATTCACTGGTCCCACCTTCCCTCTGTGTCTAGCGTCCCGCCCGCCCTACCTGCCCGCCTCCCCTCCCCCCGCCCGCCAGCCCAGGCCTCCCTGATAATCCCAGGATTAGGTCACAGGAGCCCCAAATATCAGTCCCTGTGTAAGCTGCTTTGTGGACTGTTGGGTAAGCAGGTTCCAATAAATGCAAGAGGAGCTGGGCACATGGCTGACTGGTCGTTCTTGAACCAGAAAAGGAGATGAGTTGTCGGTTCAACCTCAAAGACTGGAATGCGTGGCCACTGCAGTCCTAGGCCAGGGTGCGGGGACTGCGGTGGCGGAGGAGACAGACTTGGCCCTGCCCTCCTGCGGCTCAGGGTGCACAGGGGACTGCAGACCTTGAAGACGCCCTTACTGGCGATGCAGTTACCATGGAGACAAGCAAAGCAGTGTGGGAAGAAACAACAGGAGGGGCTGACCTGTCCAGAGGTCAGGAAAGGGGTTCCGGATGAAGAGGCATTTAAATGAAGACCCAGTGGACTGGGCTGGGGGAAAGGTGAGGATGGGGAAACTGTGTCTCCAAGACCCTGAGGCAGGAAAGAGCATTTCAAGTTCTGGGACCATGAGAAGGCACGTGTAGCCGGAGAGCAGAGGGAGGAGGGAGAGCAAATTGTGAGTTAAGCCTCCAAGGCAGGCAGGGGCCAGACCATGCAAGGCCTTCCCTGCAGCCCATGGGAAGACCCAGCATTACCGTGGGGCTAGTGGGTACTACTGCGGGGTTTGAGGCAAGGGGGGTATGTGTTTGTCAGAAATCCCTCTGGCCGGTGGAAATAAATCAGAGGGGCCAGACTGGGGGCAGGGAGCCTGAAGGTCACTCTCTCATAGTTGCCCAGGTGGCCCCAGGCCAGGGTACCAGCAGTGAGATGGAGAGAACGGGGCCAACTCTAGAGATGTTTAGAAGGGAGAATCCACCTGGAGGACCCAGGAGTCATAACCTAAATAGCACGTCTTCTGGGAGCATAAGGTGGCTGGCATCCTGTACAGCTGTAGGGTACTCTGTGAAGTACACTCTGTGAAGATGCTAAGAGAACAGTGTAAAGTCCAACTTGACTGAAGAGAAGAGGAAGAGGTAGGGGTGGTAAGGAACCATGTCAAGACCCTTCCAGATGCAAGGAACAGAAGACCCAACACCGGTTGTGGCACAAAGATTATTGACTCACGCAACAGAAATTCCCGGAGTAGCACCAGCTTTGGGCCAGGCTTAATCCAGGGGCTGCAGCAAGGTCTCGGGGCTCCTTCTCCCTCTCCTGGTTCTGCTTCCTGCTGTGGAGGCTCTATTCCCAGCCAGGCTTTTTCCCCAAGGGGCCACCAGCCAACCCAGGCTTATTACTTCATGGTTCCAATTTCAGTGAAAAAAAATTCTTTTTTGTCTAGAGTCCCAAAGTTCCAGGACTGTCTCTCATTGGCTCTGATTGGCTATACGCCCAACCCTAACCCGGTATCTGGTGCCAGGAGGATGTCATGCTCAGGCTGGCCAAGCAGATTTTCAGATTTGAGGGTAGAGTTGGAACCACTCAAACTTCATGGACTGAGAGTGGGAGATGTGTGATTTCCAAGAGGAAAATGCTGGTGCTGTTAGTCTGAGAGAAGTGGATTGTAATAATAGGTGTCCACGACAGAGACTTTGGGGAAGTCATTTCACACCTCTGAATTTCTGCTTCCTCATGTGCGTGGAAACTCAAGGGCAGAAGTGGCCTCATCAAGAACAATGACCCAAACTGCTCTCACATGGTCCCAGCCTGTTGTGTGGTGGCTCTTGGGTATTTCTTAGCGTCCCTAGGAGGTGTCCTCTACAGAGTCGCCAATAGGTGTCTCAGTGCCAGGGGCCGTTGCTGCCACCGGGCACCACATTCCCACCACAGCCAGGCTACTGCGTTCCTGACATGCCCGAGCTGTGTGCTGGGCTGCTGGTGAGACTTCTGGTCTCACCAGCCATCAGTGTTTCTTGAAAGTTTCCCAGGTAAGTGCAATGCCAGGATTGAGACTCACCAGCTGGATCTTCAAGGAAACAGCAAAGTGAATAATTTAGAGAGTAGTCTAGAAGAAGGGAGACAGTTGTCCTCCACCCTTTTGACCTCTGACCTCTGCTCCCCTCCCCTCCCCTTCTGCCCACTCCTCTTGGTCCCTGAGACAGTGGACCACCAGGTCCCCAGGCTTAATACCGCAGCTCTTTTCCCCACTTCTGGCCCCAGACTCTCCAGGGGTGGAGACCTGCAGCCCCAGTGAGAAACCAACATAAAAGAATCAACAATACAGATCAACTTCAATAAACTGGTTATTTTAATTATTAGGAGAACAAGAGCAAGCAGGGTGTGTGTGCGCCACCCCATTTGTAGAGGGGGGAGAATATATTTACAAATGCTTTTTTTTTTTTTAAAGTTCCTTCTATCAGTGACCAGGTCCTAGATAACTGACCCCCAACAGCATCCAATGCTCCCGAGACATTTCTGTCTTGTCTCATTTGATGAATGTGTTCTAAGCACCTGCTCTGAATACAAGCTGGGAATACGAGACGCCCCAGCTTTCCAGGAGCTAATGGGCTGATGAGAAATGGCAGGGATATTTGCAGAAAAGAAAAGCGAGAAGGATGCATATTTTAATGATTGAACTACAGACAATCTGGACGCTCCCAAAAAGCTTTTACTTTATTACATACTTGCCTAATGTCATTGCTTCCGTATCCCCCGGTGCAAAGCAGAGGCAGGACTGGGGCAAAGGCAAGATGGGCACTGGCCTCTGGAGCAAAATTTAGTTTTGACCTTCAGGAGCCAAAAAAACCTCAGTAATCAAGATAAATATTCTGATGCAATCATTTAAAAATAAAAATTTATCTTAAAATGTCCATGATGAGCAAAATATCAAAACTGTAAATAGTGAGGACCAGACCCTGCATTTGCATCTCATGGCCTCACCTGCCCCACCCTCCTCCCAGCCCTGGTTCCAATAAAATGTTATTTTTATAAATGCCCCATAGGCTGTAGTTTGCAGATTTGATTTTTTAAAATATTGCATTAAACTGTTACTTATCTTGACAATGGAGGGGTTTTTTTCAGTACTCTCTTAAATTTTGCATCCCAAATTCATCACTTGCCTTGCCCTCGTCCCTGCCCAGCTGCAATTTGTTCTTGGCAAGAGAGTTGCCAGGTGAAATACAAGATGTGCAATGAGATTTGAATCTCAGAGAAAGCACATCGCATGGGACATACTATACTTATGGCTACAGTTATGGGCTATACTTATACAACGACATTACTCATTTATCTGAAATTCAAATTTAATCGACTGCTAAATCTGGCAACCTTGCTTGATAGTATCATATCACCCCCTCCCCCTAACATAGGGCAGCATTTGGTTCCATGACAACACACCACCCACCCACATACACATACTTTTACATACTGTAACAGCCACACTTCTGAGCACTGACACCCTGTTTCCAGAGAATGTTCCTCCCTTGATCTTCCTCAGCCTCTAGACTTACAGTTTCAGCCACTGAGCCTGTCCCTGGTTGCCTGGGTCCTCCTCAGTCTCCAGAAGCACCCTGCACTCCATCAGCAGAACGGGTCCTCAAGGCCGCCTGGGCGTGTCCAGATCAGCCCCAGTCCTTGCATTTCCCCTGGGCCCCCTCCAGCTTTCAGCACCCGTCCCCATCAGAGGAGTCGGAGTCTTACCGGTGCGGACTCAGTCAGGGAGAGCAGTGGGCAAACCTCCCAGAGCAGGAGGTACAGCCGCCCACGTACCAAGGGCAAACCAAGAGAACAGTAGGCAAGGCAGGCTTGAAGAAGCCGAGCTCGGAAAGGCCGGTGGAACCAGAAAGCAGAGGAGATGACCAACGGCAACCTTCACAGGAGCCCTGGGAGCAGGGCCCAACCCTCAGAGGAAGGATGGAGCTGTTACGGATCAGATAGAACTTCTGCGGCCCACGGATGAGAACTGAGATGCAGAGAGGAAGGAAGGACTTGACAAGAGAGGAAGAGGAGAGAAGGAAAGGAGTGGGCTCTGGTGGGCGATGTGGGGTCCACACCATCAGAGGAAGGCGTGCGTCTCACCGCTGACGCACCGGCCGTATCCCGCCATTTGCCGGCTCAGAGGGCCTTCTAGCTCCTGCACACCCTGCCCAGTGTGGGCTTGCATCCGGATTACCTGGGATGCGTGCTACACAATTCCCATGGCCCCGGACACAGTCTCTTAGAATCTCTGCCATGAGTCAGGCTCTGCATTTAAGTCGCTTTGCAGGCAGTCCTTGGACACCTTGAACTCGACTTCAGATACACACCTTGCACTGTGAAGGGTGAAGGAAGGATGGCGGTTGGCCTGTTTCACAGCGGACATCTCCCTGTGTCC
Organism: Camelus bactrianus; assembly: GCF_048773025.1. NCBI lineage: Eukaryota > Metazoa > Chordata > Mammalia > Artiodactyla > Camelidae > Camelus > Camelus bactrianus. The sequence continues at coordinate 6,070,371 of NC_133554.1, forward strand.
TAGGGCTCCATTCACTTGAATGTAGGGCCAGCCCCCGAGGCTGGGGGTCATTCTAGAAAGCACACCTGTCGGGGTGATGAGGATGATGAGGGCAGGCAGAAGCAGTGTGTTTGCGCAGCCTCTGCCACACAGAGCAGAAGAGCCAGGAGACGGATGTGTCAGTGTGGGCGGGATGCGCGGGAGGACACGGACTCTGCTCCACAGCAGCATCATCTGGCTTGGCCACCTCGTCCCCGCTGGTCTCAGGAGTCCCCCGGGAGCCAGAGCCGAGCCAGAGCGGGGCACTCCTGCCTAGATCTCACTCTCCTCGAGAATCTCCTCCATGGTGTGGGCCAGGGTGAAGTCCCCCTCGCTGCTCTCAGACAGGCTGCTGCCCCGGGGCCAGGCGGCGTGGCCGCGACGGGGCGGGGCGCCCACCTCCCCCAGGCCCTCCACAGTCAAGTGCAGGAGCTGCCTGCTGCCGGACGAGGGCTGCACCTTCCCCAGCGTCCCGGCGCCGGTCCCCTCCGAGAGCTTCTTGGGACATTTCCCCAGGAATCGGAAGTTCTTCTCCAGGACCCAGGCTCTGCAGCCCGAGTGGTGGGCCAGCAGGAAGCGGGCCCACTGCTTCCGCAGCTCGGCCTTCACCTGCCAGGTGAGGAGAGGGCAGGGTTACTGTCTTGGAGCCAATGCACCACGTGTCCACCCAGCAAATATTTCTCAAGTGTCCTCTCTGGGCCACCCTTGGGAAACCTACCTTCTCACTGGGGGAAACAAGCAAAGAGAAGCAAACAAATGCATGTGAGCAGAGCAGGCGGGAGTGACACCTGGAGGCTGTTAAACAGGACAGTGGGGTAAGAGACAAAAATGTGAGAAACGGCACTCAGAAAAGGACTGTGTTGAGGTGGCATCTGAGACCTGCCTGGCAGATAAGGGGTCCCTGCGTGAAGATACAGAAGAGGCAGCAGTGAGCGAGGCGGAAGAGGTGTTGCTGCCCAGAAGCTTACATTCTAGTGGCAGGAGACAGAAATCCATATTTAAACCTGGGGTGGAGAGAGGGGACCATGAAAGAGAGCCAGAAAATTTCCACCAACTCCTAAAGTCAGGAGAAAACTGCTCGGGCCTCTGCTTGCCCCCCCCCCTTCAAGCCTGTTTCCCAGGGTGCACAGAGCTGGCTGGGGCTACGCTATAATATAAATAATAAAAATAATCATTGTTACCAGGCATAGGACCTTTCCCAGGCATGCCCAGGGCAACACTGTGTGGTAGGGACAGTTATTATTCCCATTTTACAGATGAGGAAATTGAGGCTCAAAGAACTACACTGACCTGACTAACTCAGAGCTCCTCAGTAGGTGAGTCGTGGCTTAAATAGATTTCTGGACACCAGAGTTCCAGCTGGTTCCCTCTGTCACACTCTGATCCTCCCAGCGTGGCTCCAGCGGGGCCAGGTTTGGGTTCTGGCTTTGCCGCACATCCCAGTACCTTTCCCCACCGCTCTAAGCTGCCTCCTGCTCTCTCTGCTGGATGCCCACGGCACATGCTGGCCACTGCACTTCCCCCCATGGCGCCATCATGGACGCGGGAATCTCCGGGGACTGTGGGACGCCAGCCCCAGCCTCGCAGGAGCCTAGGGTGACAGCGTGGGAAACATACCTCTCCGTTGGCAAAGCAATACTGCAAGGCCACGAGTAGTCCCTGGAATGGAAGTAAGAGGGGCATGAAGCTTTACTTGGTAGAGGTGTCTGGGGGTTACTTGGAAAGTCCTAAAGTCACCCTTGTCCTAGGAGCCCCTACAAGAGGCAGGCAGCTACCTGCCAGAAGTAACTGCAGTTAGTCGTGTTCTGTGACTAACCGTACAGTGACTGAGTCACTGTTAACTCAGGTTTCCACGGGGTGTCCTCGTTAGCACCCACCACCCATATCAGCCTAGATGTTTGCTTAGGTGCTTACAGGTCAATGATGATTAGACCCTAAATTCTCATTCATTCAATTATATAAATACTGTACAAGGTAACTGATTTCTACCTGTCCACAGTGGGCAATGGCTAATTTTTTTTTTTTTTTTTTTGGTTTGTTTTTTGCTTGGCTTGCATCCTTTCCTTTTGGAAACTGACCCTCTCCTACTCCCTGGGTTTCTGGCAAGGCTGTCAATCATGTGGTCTTCACGTTCCAGGGTGGCCATGACCACTATAATCAACCCCAATGGGCATGTGACCCGAGCAGGGCCCATCTGAGTTCTTTTCACCGTGAAAGAAGAGAAGGCTGCACCGTCTTCCCTGTGTTTGCCAGCTTTACAGTCAAAGTTAGCCTGGAGATGCTCAAGGGCATATTCCCAGCTACACGGAGAGAGCCCGACTGAGGGTAAAGCCAGCGCAGAGAAAAGCAGAGCCTGGAGATGCTCAGAGACAGATTTCTGATGATGTTCTTTGAGTCCCTGGATCCAGTTATGCCTGATCCTGGACTTTTCACTTTTGTGAGATCACAGATACCCCTTTCTCTTGTCAGAATATTCCTCTTGCAAAGATAGATCATGCCATGCCAGTGGGTTCCCATCACACTTAGATTCAAATCTAACATCCTAACCACAGAAGGAGCTCAGGTGATGTGGGCTTGTGTCCGTCTTACTGACTTCATCTTGTACCACGCTGCCCCTCGGTCGCCACATTTCAGGCACGCGGGCCCTCTGGCTGCCTCCAGCATCTCAAGCTGATGTATTAGGATGTTGAATAACTAAGTGGATCCAAACAACAGATTTGTCATCTCACATACTTCCTATGGGCTAAGAATCTGGCCATGGCTTAGCTGGGTATTCTGACTCACAGTCAAGATGTTGGATGGAACTTCGGGCATCTGAAGGCTTGACTTGCTTTCAAGGTGACTCACGTGCCTGGCAAGTTGGTGCTGGTTGTTGGTGGGAGACCTCTGTCCCCTCAACTAGAGCTTCTTGGGTGTCCTCATGATATAGGAGCTGGCCTCCCCTAGAGGGGGTGACCCAAGTCAGCAAGGTGGAAGCTGCGACTCGTTTTTTATGTCCTGGTCTCAAACATCACATGCTTTCATGTCCACAATACCTTAACGGTCACCCAGCTCAACTCTACTCAGCGTAAGAGGGAGTGACTCAAGGACCTGAAAACCAGGAGGCAAAGCTCATTGGGGGCCATGTTGGAGACTGGCTACTGTAACTCACTTCTTCCTCGGGTCCCTTCACACGTCCTGTTTTCTGGACCATTCTCCACTCATATCTCTGCCTAACTGGCTTTTCAAAATTCAGGTCTCAGCTCAAAAATTCCCTAAAAGAGAAGTCTTTCCCGACCACTCAAGTTTGGGTAGCCATTCCAGTCACTATCGCAGTCCTCCATTTTATACTCTTCAGGATACAAATAACCAGAATTGTTATTTATTTGCCAACTTGGTTATTATCCATCCCTCCCCGCCCCCACCTTCCCCAACCAGACCAGCGCCTTTATCTGGTCTTTTCACTGCCAGATCCCCAGCACCCGAAACAAACGCCTGGCACATAGTAGGAGGTCAACAGTATTTGTTGAGTGAATGAGTGAACGAATGAATGAATTGAGTTTCTGTCACTTATGACTAAAAGAGTCTTGCCTTGTACAATGTCAGGCCGTTTCTGAATTACGACAGGACAACCTCCTTTGTTCTCTTCCTGGAACTGTGGGCACGAGTCACAACAAACATGAGGCCACCTTTATATGGCGTGTCTGTTCACAAAGCATCCACGTTGGGGAAGTTTCGACCAAGGGGTAATCTCTTGAGGTTGCAAACATTTTCTGGATGTGCTGCTTAACCACCAGAGGTCTGGAATCAAAGACGCCTCGTTAATGTTTGTTTCCATTGTTTTCCCAGACTCTTCTGCATCCTAATTTGTTAAATAGCCTCCTGTGGCAACCTATGAGCCATGGCCTTCCCTGGGACGCGAGGGTCAGTGGGACTCAGGCTGTGTGTCTGATATATTGGTGCTAAATCTGTGTGCAGGACCCAAGGACTTGAGTGTTTATGGGAAGAATCTCGTAAAATGCCAGGACTCACAAAGAAAGGACACATTTCCAAATCAAGAGTGAAGCTCACAGTGCAGACTGACCCTTCCATCTCTCTCGACAACATTTCTCTCACCCTCTGTAGCTAGTAAGGGGGGTTTGGTCCTGGGAAAGGAGCTGAAATTGAAAAGGAATTATAAAATGTGGCTCTGGGGGAAGATTTTTATGCTCCTTCTTACGGAAGCCAGAGAGTTCCACGCTGGCTGTCACATGTGGGGATTCTGTCCATGAGTGTGGAATTTTCCTTGTCTCAGGCACCTTTATTCCATGGTGATTGCTCCTGGACAGGGGTGCGGTGGTCCAGGTCACCATTCTCAGACACACCATCTCCTTAGAGGGTCCCAGCTGCCCTGCACAGTTGGCAGCGCAGGTGTTATTTGCCTCTGGGCATATGAGGTTAGAAGAGGAGGGTTTTCAGGGAGCCAGAACTCTTGCGCCTGAGTTGGCTAAAATAGGATTCCACAGCACAAGCATGTCTTTCTCTTCTTTGGGTTCTTGATTCATGGTTTGAGGAATGTCCTGGAGTCTGGTAGAGGTCTCCTACCAAAGCAAGTGTGAAGGGAGTGGTCCCATGAACGTAAGGTTCTCACGTCACGTGTCACCAGCACGTGGCAGTCCCTCCAAAGGTCCCTCGACAGCAGGAAGCTGGTGAGACTCTCCATGCAATCAGCCCTTGGGAGAGTGAAGGGCCCCCAAAGTAGCAAGGAAAGGACCAAATGGTCCCGTGTGGCAGCTGCTCTCCAGAGATGGCCCCAAGGATCCCTCCCCTCCCTGTAGGCATGTGCTGCTCCTCACATCGAGACATGGACCTTATTCCCCTCTCCCTGAATCTGGGGTGACCTTGTGACTCCTTCTACCAGCACAACGTGGTGGAAGTGACATCTGGGACTTCCTGAGCCTCTGCCTTGAGAGGGTTAGAAGTGCCTGCTTCCTCTCTCTCATAACACTTGCTCCTGGGATGCCCTGAGAGTCCAGCTGCGGTGCAGGATAGATGGAGAGGCCCCATGGAGGACAGCTGAGGCTCTCTCATTGATAGCCTCAGCGGAGCTCCCAGCCAACAGCGCAGGTCAACGACTGACTAGCCATGGGAAGGAGCCATCTTGGATGTTCCGGCCCAGTCAAGCCTTCAGATGTTTGCAGCCCCATTCAAGGATTACGTGTATCAAACGGATCACCTTGCTGAGTCCAGACACCCAGGCTCACAGCATCATTAAGGATAATGACATGGTTACTGCTTCAAGCCATGAAGTTTGGGGGTAGCTTGTGGCAGAGTAGTGGACAACCAAAACCTGCTCCCTCACCAGAGGAGTCTGATGGGCTCGGATTCATTCTCAGAAATCTGTCCTGCAAAGCTCTGCGTGAGTGCCTGATCTTCAGCTAGCCTTGGGTGTGGGAGGTCAGCTGATCCAGGAGTCACGTGACCGACCAAGCCCTCAGAGGAAAAAAGACCACCAGATACACCAGAAAGAACAGCTGTAGCTTTGTGTTTTGTTGTTGTTTCTAATTTGGGATTACTTTTTAAAGAAGATTAAGGTCAAGCAACAGAGGAAACCCAAATTACTAAGCCTTAGTCTTTGAAATCCCCCAGAAGATTGAAATAAATTAAACATGGTTTCAAAATGAAGAAAGTTACCCGTGGGTCCTCTGTCTCGGTTCAAAGCCACATCAGGTCAGCTCTACCAGAAGGAAAAAAGAGCCATGGTCCAGCTGCCCAGCCCGTAACCCAGGCTCTGTCTCCTTGGCCTTTGGTGTGTGTGCAGAGGTCAGGCACGTTTTCTTCCCTCCGTCCACAGAATCTCAGTTCCTGACCCTGCTTGGTGACAGTGGCTTTCAGACCCTGATATAAGGAACCTGGTGTCTCCTGGTTCTGTCCCTCAGGGGCACCTGAGAGGCACCATTGCACAGTGGTTCCAACAAGGGCTTAATCTCTGAATGCAAATCTCATCTCTTACTTACTTCCTCGCATTATTTGCAAATTCTCCTCTGCGCTTCAGGCCCTTCATCTTTAAAACTGTAGAATAATTGCTCCCTTACAGCGGCAGGTGTGAGGGGTCAGTGCAATTTATTTTGACCCAAATAAAGCCGCTCCAGCCAGCCTCAGCCTCTCAAGCCTTCGACGTTTAGGCCCCAGACCCGTGAGCGGGGAGTGATCTAGGAGGTCCAGCCCCAGTAGCCATCACATGGAGCCCAGGTGAGACAGCCCTACTGGTCCCACCTGGATTCCTGACCCCCAGAATCGCGAGAAATAGAGTATTGTCATTTTAATCTGCTAAGTAATGGATAACACCTGAGGCAATGGATAACCAAAACACCTAGGTACCTGAACTAGGAGGTAAGCTGGCCTCCTGGTTCTGGTTTCAGCCCCGACACATCTGTCAAGTTTCAAGACCCTCTTGGCCTCTGCTCACTGGTTCCTACCCAAGTTGTGTTGTGTTCTGAGAGTGTAAAGCACAGACAACGTTCATTCTGCCCAAGCTCTGCAGAGAACCCGGCAAAAAATAGGCACTTAATAAAAGGCTTCATGTTGACACTCACAGTTAATATGATCGTGAGTCACACGAACTCTTGGAGGGCAGGAAACAAACCACTTTTCCTTTCCTTGTCATTGAGTCATGCTGGCAGGATTAAGGCGACACTTCCATCTACACACCCTTCAATGCCAGAGGCCCTCGCCGATAAATCCTGCTGATGCGAGAATCTGTTTCTAACCGTGGGGTCTCCCAATGCTGAATCTGTTTAGGTCAAGGGCAATTTGTTTTCTCCAAAACCAAGGCATCCTTGTTCAGATGTCTACTTACGTGGAAGGAGCTCAGAGTCAACTGAATGAAGAGTCGGATAAGTTTGGAGAATCCTTCCACTTGATCGTCAGTGATGAAAGAGAAGAGAATCTCGTGAACACCCAGTAAGGGAATGAGGACCAGCGTTGACTTGGCCAGTCTGCAAACAACAACCCAACCGCTGTCAGGAGGGCACACGGGGAACAGGCAACATTTCCTTCTCTCCTGGGCGTCCTTTACTGTAGCCCTTATCCTGCCGACAGCGGGTTTTCCCACTTGTCTGCTTGTCTCAAGGAATGCCTCAAGGACCAGTGTGGTCTTGGTCACTGAAGCATCCCCACACCTGCCTCATGGAAGATGCTCAGAGCACATGGATTGAATGAATAAATGGATGAATGAATGAATGAATGAGTTCCCCCACGTAGATTATGATATACCTACAGACCCTAACGTTTTGCCTGATGGGTAGATTGCCATGCCCATGGCTGTCACCCTGGGACGCCACGCCCCTTCCAGGTTTGACACGTCTCCGATCACCTGGCTAGCCAGCGAGTCTCCACCTCTTTCTCTTTCCAGACTTCCTGTGTCAGGGCTCTACTGAGCCTGGGAAGGGAAAGAAAGTGACTTGCCCAGGGTCACACCCCTACTAAGTGGTACATCCCAGCCTGGAAGCTGGGCTTCAGACCTCGCACTCAAGCCTTGCACCCTCCAAGCAAGACTTCACCATTTGCCCGCAGGCTGCCCCTCAACCCTGGTGACAGCGAAGGCAGCAGGAAATGAGACACTGATCCTTCCCCATAAAAAAGCACTGTGTGGAAGGTCACTGTTGTATACACTCTACACGAAAAAGACAAACATTCCTCGGTACCACCCACGTGCAAACTGCACAGCTGGGGCCCAAACATTCCGCACCGCATGCCAGTGGTTCCCAAATAGGCTACCAGAATTCCTTACGGAGATTTTTAAATATATATATTTTTTATTGGTTGGATATATATATATCCTGGGAACGGGGATCTTGAAAGACCTCCCCACTGGCCACGGCGTCAGCAGCCACATTTGGGAACAACTGCTCTCTACCACTGAGCTGCTTCTCAATTTAAAACTAACTCCATTAGCAAAGGTGACTCACATTCAGGGCATAAACAAAGCTACTGTCTGATACACATTGGGGAAAAAAGAATTTAAATGTAATGATTTTTTCTTTTTTAGCCCAAGTCACTTGTCTTAAAGGGCCAGAGTAGGCCAGAGTCCCTCCCCACTGAATACAAGTCCCCTGGAATCAAAGATGCGGACACAGAGGGGGTCATCAGCCCCTCCTGGGCGGTATCTCCAGGAAGGTTTAACTCTATCCGAGAGGAAGCGCTGACCACGAATCCTGTGTCTGTCAGAGTCATTTCAATGCAATGTTGTCAATGAAACAGAAAGCCTCACCTTTGTGTCCTAAAAGGACCTCAAGCCAGTAAGAGTTGAGCAGGAGTCACCAAGGAACAGGGACTCTACCTGAGCACGTGGGCTGAGTGTCCCAGGGCCTTGGTGGTCAAGGGGAGGCCGAGCAGTGGGGAGTCTGAGGCACGGGCCCCAGTTACGTGGTCCTCCTGGGCCGACCTCACATCCGCTTCCACGCCCAGGGCCACCTAACTGCGCTCCCGAGGAGAGACTATTCAAGGGTTTGGGGTTTTGTTTAATTTCCAGGAGTGTTTTAAAACCCTCTAGCTGAACGGTTGCAAAGTGGCAACCATGGGCTATTCGGCCTGCAGACACTTTCTGCTTATGCTAGGCAGTGATTTTTGTCATTGGCACCATCTTGGAAAACAAGGAGATTTCAAGCAAAGGTGTCCACATTTCCAGCTTCTTTGGAACAGGGAGATCTGGCCACTCTGGGCCCCAGTTGCTGCTTGGCAATCGTCGGCTACAGGCTTTAGAGGGGCCACGTGCTCTCCAACCCTGACCAGCCTGCTGGTCTTTGCAAGTGTGTGAGTCTACGACCCTTGCTCTGGGCCACCCGGACATGCACTTACATACTTACATGCAGACCCATGTCTTATCAACTTAGTCTTGGGGCCAGGCTATGACTTTTTTTTTTTTTTTAATGGAGGCGCTGGGGATTGAACCCAGGACCTTGTGCATGCTAAGCATGTGCTCTACCACTTGAGCTACACCTTGCCCCCCTGACATATTTTTTAAATAAACTTTTTATTTTAGAATAATTTTAGATCTGTAAGAAACTAGCAAAGACAGCATAGAGTGTGCCCACATCCCCTTCACTGAGTTTCCCCTAATGTTGAAATATTACACGGCCACCGAACCTTTGTCAAAACTAAGAAAGCAATGTTGGCATGTGACCAATACCAATACTCAGACTTTATCTAGATTTCAACCAGTTTTCCCACTAAGGTCCTTTCCACGTGCCAGGATCCAATCCAAGATCCCACATTTAGCATGGGATGATTTTTAAATAACCATATTTTGCCCAATATTAATTATATTTAATATTAATCATATTATTTTTATTGCTAATATTTACAAATAAAATCAGCAAAATATTTGAAATTTAATATCCAGTGTTAAAGAATTTTTTTTGAAGAAATGTAAATTATACAAACTTTCTGGAAGGTAATTTGGAACTAAACATCAAAATCTTTTAAAATATTGACATCCTTTGACCCAGAAATCCAAATTCTTGCAGCTTATTTTATGAAAAGAAGGAATAACCATCTTTTTATGAAGTTCTGGGCCATTTTCATAACTGCCGCCTCGCTGGGTGGATGTCAGAAGGGACTTCCCACTCCTCATCTCATTCTCAGCTCTCCTTAGACAAAGTACTATGTGTGTCGCTGTCCACATGAAAATCCCTAAATATCTATAGCAGCTTCCTCTTAGGGACTGTGTTTACGCCTGTTTTTCATCTATAGTCATTTGTTTATTTAAATGGTTTAGTTTATTGCAGTCGTTTAGCTATTCAACAAATATTTATTGAGCATCTCTCTGGGCATATGAGCAAGTAAGTGAGAGAGGAGGGGCTGGGGTCTAAGGCAGCAGGACGTGGGGACAGTACCTGTGTCCTGGGCTCAAACCCCAGCGCCGCCAGTTACTAGAGATGTGGCCTTGGGCAAATCATCTCACCTCTCTATCTGTGAAAATGAGGATTGTACTACTAATAATAGAATGTGAAATGTTAAAATAATAAAAGTATTATTAATGGTAATTCCTGACAGTGCCACTGTCAGGATTAAATAACATGTCATTGTAAGAACTAAATAACCTTAGAATAAATGGTACCTGATACAGGATGCATGATCAATAAAATTTAGCTATCACTATTTTTATTTTAAATAATTTTATAGTTCTTTTTTAAAATTAAAAAAAACTTTTTTATTGGAGGTACAGGGGATGGAATCCAGGACCTCCTGCACGCTAAGCATACTGTCTACCCCTGAGCCACACCCACCTCCCAGCTATCACTATTTTTACAGAAGACATCCCTGCCCTCAAGTTGTACACAACCTCAATGACTTGGATAAATAATTTTACTTCCATCTGTGACATTTTTCATCTTCAGCTGCCTACCAGAACGTCCTTTCAGGGGTTTAGCATGTTAAGAAATGATTCTCCTTCATATGTTTAAGAGTTCTGCCCCACGGGTCACATGGAAAGCTAAGATCATTTATCTAGGAGACAGCCATTCTGTGCTGGGAACCACAAAGAGCAGAGAAGCTGAGGGCCCACTGGTGTCTGTCCACAGTCCAAGGGCACTGCTTTCCCTCCAGGCTTGGCTCAGTGGTCCCTCTCCAGACCAGGCAGCTGGGCTGGTTACAGTTTCTCCCCTTGAAAGGTAGAAGCCTGGGGACAAGGGCCAGGACTCCAGAAGGTTCTCCAGCTCCTAGCAACTTGCCTCTCTGGCAAGTGTGTTTAATTTAAACTTTCCTGAAATATATTCCTGGAGAGGGGCCAAAACTACATTCTGAAAGTTCTCAAAATCTAGGAGAGTTGGAGACAGGCCTGTTCCTACCAGAGTTTGGACAAAATGGGCTGCCATTTTGCCCACTGCCCCTTCCTCCTCACCCTAGCAGGGGGCCCTAATGGAACATGTACATGGAGGGGGCTGTGGAAGAGGAGAACTTTCTAATGTAAAGGAGGGCAGTGTGAGCTGGGGTGCTCATGACGCACTGGGGTAATAGAAAGCAGCCCTCCCAGAACTTGGAAATGAGGGAGTTAGCACAGCCTAGATGGAAAAAATGGGCAAATGGGCTTATCAAAGCTAGCCCAGGGAGTAAAATAAGGCGGCCTGGGTGCATCCTAAGAGACAGAGCCCTCGCTTTTTCTTAATTAATAAGCATAAGCTTAGTGATTCAGATATATATTCTTTTTCTTGTCTGATTGCTATGGCTAGGATTTCCAATACTATGCTGAATACTAGTGGTAAGAGTGGGCATCCTTGTCTTGTTCCAGATTTTAGTGGATAATCAATTGTATTGCACTCTGCATGGAGATAGAATGAATAAACAGAAAACAGATGGGCAACCAAAATGGCAGGAAAAGTCACAAAGAAGCAGGAAGTTCTCAGGACTTACCCAGCCCTATGGGTGGAGACTCTGGGGGATGACCCCTCCCTCTCAACAGCCAGGGGCGCCACAGGGGAGTGGTGGTTTCTCAGGCCACCACAGTGACCCTTCAACACCAACCACTTAGATGACATGATCACCAAGCAGCATTCTGCGGACTGCTTTGGATTTCTGGATCTTTCGATGTCAACTTTATGAGGAGTGCAGGCACTAGAAGGACCCCTGCCGCCGCCCTACCCCCATCTTTCACAGACTCTAAGAATGAATAATTGTATAGTCTGGTCTGTGTATTAGTCTCTTGTGACTTCAGCTGGTATTTGTCAGCCCTCCAAAGTCTCAGCCACTCAGGGACACTGAGAAGTCACCAGGACAGTCCCCGGGTAAGGGCAGACTCGCCCAGGTGAGGTGTCTCACACTGGGAGGCCTCCAGGTTGGTAGGTACCCAGGTTCCTCTTTTTGAGCTTTTTCCTTGAATGAGGAAATGACAGGGGAAAGGAAAAAGGAGCCACCAGGTCCTTAGACTGTGGATGTAAGTCAGGGTTACTCTTTCTCTCCCCAGGATAGCTGGCCTGAGTCACTGCTCAGTCATGAAGATCTCCCCAGCATCCTAATTTACACTTGCCTAGATAATTGGCTCCCAATCAGGTGTGCACACTTCAGGGCTCTGCCAGGAAATCTGTTTGGTACTGGAAGAATATACAACAGAAGATAATAGAAGTTCTACGTAAGTTAATTTTTATCTATTCCTTGTAGTTGTCTTGTGTCGGTATTTACAATGTATGCACTCATTCAGTAGACCACATGTGTATGTGATGAGGTGACATCATTCTTTACTGACAGCGATGTGTGATTAGAAAAGCCTGGGAGTCACTGTCCTGGATAACTCTAGAGGAAAGGCAGGAAAGCCAGGAAAAGAGGATGTCAAGGCTGCTTAGAAACACATTTGCCATGGGCCGACCAGAAAATTCCATGCATTATTTCACTAGAGCATCTGGCTGCGGCCCCCGACTCTGGCTGTGTATCAGAATCTTCTGGGGATTCTCCTGTAAGAAGGTCACGTGGTGGGGTTCCTTCCCTCACGTACTGAGTCAAGTACCCTGTGGGGGGCTCACAAGTTGGGGCCAGCTGTCAGGTGATGCTTAAAGCAGCAAGGACGGAAAGCTACTATAGGGGCCGCTGTGGGTCTGCAGCTTGGGGACAGCCCCAGTGCTCCATGGTGGGCTTTGGGGGCACAAGATGGTGGGGTTTAGGCTCTCGGTCTGAGTGGAAAGTGGTGCCTTGGCATTCGTCTGCCCCGTTTCTGTCTCCTGCCGTCTCCTGCTGGGTTTTGGTGGTGCCTGGGTGTCCCCGGCCCCTGGTTAGGGAGAGGGCTGCCCTGCCTGAACGGGCCCACGCAGCAGACAAGAGAAGCCCGGCTCTTGGCCTTGGGCCTCCACCCTCAGAGAGCAGTGAGAGGCTGAGCCTTGGGAAAAGGGCCAACGAGGCTGTCGGCCACTTGGAGACTCGGCCAGAGGCGCCAAGAAAGTCGGCGTAGCTCTGTGCGGTCCAGGCCGGCCCAAGTGCCCCAAGGCTCGGGGGTTTTGTAAGGTATTTGAGCCAACTATGGTACATACTTGCCCGGCCCTCAGCTGTGTGTGTTTTCCCTTCTGGAATTCCTGGGGGGAGAGTTTTAGGAAGACAAGATGTGGGGTCTGGAAACCCTGGGTAAATACCAAGCACCACATCCGACCACACCGAGCCACTTGTGCCTCTGACCTCCTTTAATACTCACCGCGAGCAGGGTAGGGGGGCCCGGTGTGCCACTCCCACGTTACACACCAGAGGGCGGGCCCAGGGAGGCCAAGCAACTTGCCCTGGGTCAGTCTGGGGCCATGGCCTCCGGCCTCACGTTCCAGACCAACATCCAGGCCCTTGGTGAGTCAGAATGTGTGCTCCTCGCAGCCGGGATCCCCATCCTATTTACCTTTTGCTCGAAGCGCTGTGCCAAGCACACTGCGGGCATTCATTAAACGTTTGCCAGGCGAATGAAAAAACTACCTTCCCGTCTCACCTGGCTCCGACCCTCCTCTGGCCTCAGAGAGGGAGAAACAGAGCTACAGCCATCCTCACTCACCCCTCCACCTCTGGCCTGGCACATGGACTGAAATCTCCACCTTTGGAGCTAAACTTTGGGTTAAAACATTCTGTCCCCAAGAAGTGCACACATTCTACAGAAAGTAAAGAGTAACGGGAGAAGGTGGGAGGGAGTCCTTTATCTTCCATTCTTTCATTCATTCGTCTTTACAGCAATTCAGAGCTCAAGAAATACCTATGATCTGACTTACCGTAAGGTGGGACAGCGGTCGCCATGGAAACAGAAGGCGGGACCCAGCAAATGCAAGTTACAAAGAAAGGGTGACTGTGTAAAGGATGTCCTGACCTCTGGCTACTTACCTGTATTTATAATCCCTGAAGCACATTTGATGAGCTTTGAGCTTAGAAATGAGAAGCTTGAGAATTTTCAGGAAGATGAAGAAATTGACCTGGAAAAAAAACAAACAAAGAGATATGGGTAAGTGATGGACTCCATGTGGCTATGCATATTCAGGTCACCCTGGACCAGGCCATCAGATCCTTGTCCATGTAAACAGGGGCAACGCAGCAGTCAGCCCGTCAGGTAGTTAAGTGTTTACCGTAATCCCCACTCTCCCTAATACCATCTCAACTGAGAGTCTGGAAAGGATCCGAAAAGTCACTTAGTTTATTCTTCTGCCTCAGGAAGACCCACCACCGCAGCCATCTGAGGAAGGCAGCTGGACATTTACATGATTATTTTTAACTGACATTTATTAAGTACTCACCATGCCAGGCATTGGGCTAACTTTCCATACATTATTTTATTTCATCCTCACAACACCCTCTGAGGAAGCCACACTATTTTTATGCCATGATACAGTAAGAAAACAGAGGCACAGAGGAGGCAAGTACCATTCCCAAGGTGGCACAGCTAGGAAGGGACGAGCTGGTAGTTAAGTCCAGATTTATCTGATTATCACCCTCCCTTTACTTAAGCCGAAGGCCACAATGCCTCCTGCTGCAAAGGACTCCAGGCCTATTGGTGTCAAATTTGACATCCTCTTGCTGCCACGGAATTCACTGGAAAGCACATTTTCTCCATTCCCTAGACAATTTTCCATAACTGTCATGGCCTGGGAAAATTGGACCCTTCATTGTCAGCCTTGGGAGACATTTAAGAATACGTCTGCAATGTTGTGTTAGTTTCTGGTGTACAGCATAGTCATTCAGCTATTTTATATATATATATATATATATATATATATACACACACACACACACACACATCCTTTTTCATTATAGATTATTGTAAGATATTAAATACAGTTCCCTGTGCTATACAGTAGGTCCTTGTTGTTTATCTATTTCTCTATATAATAGTTTATATCTGATAATCCCCAAATCAACTATACTTCAATAAAAAATCACATTGAACACCTTAAACTTACATGTGTTACAAGTCAATAATATCTAACTAAAGCTGGAAAAATTTTTAAAAATTTGTCTGCAAGCTCTTCAACACTGCTCCCTTCAAAAGCAGAGCCGAATTTCCCTTTTCTCTCTGGAACGTGAGCTGGGTTTAGCTATTTGCATCTAATGAAAAGAATATGGCAGAAGTGATGCTATGCGATTTCCGAGGCCAGGTCCTCCAAAGGATGGCTTGCACCTGGTGTCCTCTCTCTCGGCGCTCACTCTGGGGGAAGCCAGCCGCCATGTTGTGAGGACACTCAAGCAGAAGCCCACGTCGGGGGCCGCGCCCTCCTACAGCCAGCACCTCTTACCAGCCACACATGTAGCCCCCTTGAAAGCTGACTCTCCAGCCCAGCCAAGCCTTCACAGGGCTGCAGCCCGGCCACCTTCTTGACAGCAACCCTATGAGAGACTGCGAACCTCCTGGGAAGGCAAAGCAAGTGGTCCGAGCGTGGGTAGGGCTTGGAGAATGAGAACCGGGTTTGTGAGACATGAGATGGGAGAGAGAGGGAGGGAGGGCCAGTTCCTACAGGGCCTTTCACAGTCACCCTAAGGAGTTTGGGTTTTCTTCTGAAAAACAGTGGGGAGCCAGTGATGAATTTTAAAGGGGCAAGTGACCTGATCAGATTTGCATTTCTGCATCTCATTAGTAGCAGGCTGGGAAGAGACTGGATGAAAGCAAGACTGGATGGAGGAAGGGAGATGAGCTGGGAGGCAGTTGCTGAGTTCCCAGGGAGGATGAGGGCGAGGGGAAGAGCAGTAGCGCTGGTGGCTCAGTGACGGAGCAGAAGAGACGGATCAGACAGTATTAAGGAGTCTGCATCAGATGACCTTTGCTACCGGCTGGGTGTGAGGTCAAAGATGACTCCAAAGTTTCCTGTAGATCTCAACGTGTGCTAGTACCCCTCACTGAGAATGACCACTGGAGGAGGAAGAGCATTCGGGCCAGGGGGAATCTAGTAGTTTCGGACACAAGAGCTATCTCAAGGCAGTGAGATATTTATGTCTAGACCTCAGCAGGGAGGTCCCAGACAGAGCATGGAGCCAGTGAAGCAGGTGAGATGTCCAGGGAGGCTACGCAGACTGGGAGAAAAAGAGGGTTAAGAGAATCACCTTGTAATGAAGGGAAAGGTGGAGGAAAGGAGACAGCAGAGGAGATGGAGAAAAGGTAGCCAACCGGAATGAACCACAAGGAAGCGGTTTCCTGGAAGCTCAGGATGGGAAGAATTTCAAGAAGGTTTCAACGCTACAAGGAATTTAGGCAAAATAAGACCGCACTTAGCAACAAGGAGCTCACTACGAGAGGCAGAAGCACAAGCCAGGTCTCAATGCTGTTTTGTGAAGATGGAAGGCAGCGAGTGTAGACCACATTTAAGAGGCTTGGCTTCGATAGGAAGCAGATCGATGGAACAGTAGTTGGCAAGGGATGCAGATTGGAGATAATGTCTCTCCACTAATTTACGGCGCTAGAAGAGGCTTTTGGGTGCAGTTGTTCTTAAAATTGCAAAGACTTAAAAATGCCTCTGTGCGATGGAGGAAGAGCCCACAGAGATGGTGGTCGGGTGACAATTAACGGAGAAAAGTCTTTACGGCATTGAGCCAACACAATACTGATGTCCCTGTCTTAAACCACATATTGAACGAAACACAAGCTGTAGAATCCAATACCCACCTGCTATTACTTGCCTCATTGGCCTCGGGAGAATCAATGCTCAAAGCGAAGAGACTAGGGTTTCAGGCAAGAGGCTATTCCTCCAATCCACAAGCCAACGGGAATAATGGAGATTCCCAGCCAAAGAATTATTTAGTAACAGAACACTTAAACACAAACCAAATGTAACCAAGTAATTTATCCCTTTTAATGGGTTGTCTGTTTTTCATCACAAAGGGAAAACGTTGTGTCCTTGGCTTAGCCATTTGTTGAACTCGGGCATTTTTCTTACCAAGTAAGCCTAACAGGGGAAAGGCACATATTTCAGCGAATTAATTTCGGTGAGGACTGTCTCCTAGGAAATGAAGGGCTGGGATGAGAAGCGTGTTGATTCGTGGTTCTTTGTGTCTCCCAGAGACCAGACAAGAGAAAATGGGCATCAACCACTGGACCACATGGAAGAACAGCATCTTCACGGCCACGGAAGGAAACACCAGCTCGGTTGACCACAGAGCCTCCTTTCATCCAGGCGCCCCAGGAGACAAGGGTTTTGCTGTCACCTTCGGATGGGGCTGTTTGTCATTTGCGCATGGGCAGGAAAGGGACCGAAGGAGGAAATTTTTAAGGAGCCCAGCCAACTCCTCTTGGACTCTGGGGCCAGATGGGGGGCACACAGAACCTCAAGCACAGAAGGCTCCCTTTCAGGGCGGAGAGTTGCCTTCTGTTATTGACAAACACTGACGTTCTTCTGTGAAAACAAGCTTTTTTTTTTCAAGGAACCACAAAAGCCAGACTATTTACATAAAATGGAAAAAGGAGAATGCCCAGCAACCCCCTGCGGAAGAGAGCAGATGGAAGAGGAGCCTGGCTGGTGAGCACCCAGAGGCGCTGGCCTTGGGTCCAGGCAGGAGGATTTCCCACTTCCCTGCAGGACCTTGCTCATCCTCCCAACTGTTCACTAACTCCCTGCCCCTCCCCTGGACTTCTTTGGTGGGTATCATTCTCACACGCTGTCATCCATAGGAGCTTTAGGTGGGGGAGGACACAGCTCAAGCGGCAGAGCACATGCTTAGCGTGCACAAGGCCTGGGTTCAATCCCCAGTACCTCCTCTAAAAATAAATAAGTAAACCCAATTACCTCTCTCCCCAGAAAAACAAAAGCAAACAAAACAAAAGGAGCTTTAGGACTCTGGGTTGAGCAGTCTCTCCTCCGCCCCCAAATTCTGAGCCTTAAGGAACAGAGGTCCTTCCTCCCCAAGATCTCAGAGCAGCAGCATCTCTAGACTCCACCCCCACCAGGGCTTTGGGTTAATATCCATTGTATGTTTTCTTCCTCAAAAAGAAGCTTCCTTTGTCTCCCCTCCCTCTGGCTAGTGGTGTTAAAATCCAGGCCAATAGCTTTGCCAGCCCTGGGCTCATCTGTGACTGAAAACACTAACCCCAGGGCCTTGTACACTGCACAGCCAGTCCTTACGAGGAGGTCACTGAGCTGACTGCAGGCTTCTTTACCTTGTTTGAAAACCCAGAGGGAAGAAGGCTGATAGTATAAGCCTGGATTTCGGGACTGAGCCAGAACAAAGAGACTTTTCTAAGTTGTTTCTTCTCCTTCAGCAGATCCTACTCACAGCTCAGCATCTCCATCTCAGGGGACCTGGCCCGGGTTCATTCTGAGCCAGAGAACAGGGTGGGTGGCAGCGAAGGGGGCGGGGTTCTCCTGCTGCAGAGCTCAGAGAGGAAGAAGGTGGGCAGGCTGTCCTCACCATCACACACAGCAGCATGGGTCCTCGGATGATCCACCAGATACTCTTATTCCTGTTGGTTCCCCAGCACCTACGGCAAAAAGCAGGCGACAGAAGACTTACAATCGAGACAAGGTTGACGGAAGGGCTCACGCCCTCCGGAAGAAGGATGCTCATACTCAAGACTCATTTTCCTCCCACCATTCTCCTAAAGGGCGGGAGGGGAAGGGAGGACTCCAGTCCCTTCCTGTTAGGACGGTACTCTTGACTCTTCTTACTAGTGAAGTGCTCATCATGCTAACATCTTGGTGTGTATCCTTCCACAGTTTTCTCCGTGTTCCTACAAACATAAACTCTTAGACAAGCATACTTCATTTTCCTGGGCTTCCTTTACCGTGCTTTGCACGACTTTTTTTTTTTTTCCTGGGGGTGGGGAATGTAATTAGATTTGTTTATTTATGTACTTATTTTAGAGGAGGTACTGGGGATTGAACCCAGGACCTCGTGCATGCTAAGCATGTGCTCTACCACTTGAGCTATACCCTGCCCCCGGCTGTGCTTTGCAGACATAGCTTTTATTTAAATACACAAATTGAATGTTTGTGGCTACCCTGTGTCCAGCAAACCCATCAGCGCCATTTTTCCAACAGCACGGGCTCATTTCGTGTCTCTGCATCACATGTTGGTAATTCTGTCAATATTTCCAACTTTGTCACTGTTATGATATTTGCTGTGGTGATCTGTGATCAGTCATCTTTGATGTTAACTATTGTCATTTTTTTTTTAGCAATCAAGTATTTTTTCATTTTTTAAATTGAAGTATAGTCAGTTACAATGTGTTGATTTCTGGTGTGCAGCATGCGTGGTGTCCCAGTCATACATATGTGTAAATGCATATATTCATTTTCATATTCATTTTGGCTAAAGGTTATTACAAGATATTGAATATAGTTCCCTGTGCCATACAGAAGAACTCTGTTCTTGGCAGTAAGGTGTTTAAATTGAGGTGTGCACACTGTTTTCTCAGACGTAATGCTATTGCTCACTGAACAGCCTACAACAGAGTGCAAACGCCACTTTCATACGAAAGGGGAAACCAAAAAATCCACGTGCCTCGCCTTCCTGAGATATTCGCTTCATTGCGGTGGTCTGGAACAGAGCCCACAGTGTCTCTAACATGTGCCTGTAGAGGGGATTTTTCGGTGGTGGCTATCTGGAGGGGAGAAAATGGGATCATATGATACACATCTTTCAGCAACAGGCTTAACAACGTGCTGTTGAGGTTTAGTCCCTAAAAGCCAAGAGACAGGGAACTCACTGGCTTTTTCAGTAGCTTTATACTAGCCCACCCCCTGGGTGTGCCACAGTTTAATGATTTCCATGTCAGTGGATGTTCGGAGGAGGGGGGGTTCATTTGGTTGGTTTTGCTCCTTTTCCCTCACCGTGAATGTGGATGCAATAGCCATTCCTGCACCTACATCTGTACACACCCAGGGTCGCTGCTAACCTAAGCAGCCATTTTTTGTCCTAATTTGTGCTAATTTGCATGTGTCACTAAATTAATAGACTAATGACTACAAGAAGGATCTTTGATGGTTTTATCTACCTTCTTAAGTCTATTCTAGATGGTCAAAGTAGAAAGGAGGGGGTCTTCTCTTTGGGAAAATCGTGTATTTTCTTATATTTGGCGTATCTGGGAGTTACTAGCTTGTGGAAGTGTAAACAGGTGAGTTATCTACCCTGTGTTCTCCAGCTGTGCACGGGCGATGCTCCAAGGAACAACAAACAGCACCGGGAAGGCTGGGAGGAAACACAGAGATGTAATCAGGAGCTGGTTGGCCAGACTTGCCTAATTCCCGCCCCAATGGGCCAAGCACACCTGGTTAAAATTCATAAAAACCCAACCACCATGGAATTAGGGACTGGAAGAGCTGAGAGACCTAGGGCGACACAGGACCACCCACTGTTTTCCTGTCAGAGAGACCAGGAAGCAGAGAGGAGAACAGACTTGCCGCACGTCAAAAAGCAGCTTACAGTAAATTCAAAGACGTTCATCGGAACCTCCAGCATCACAGGCCAAAGTTACCTCCTCCGAGTGCCACGGCCTCAATTTCTCCACGAGTCTGTGGCAACGGGGATTCCAGAGCTCGTCTTGGGAGACTGAGCTGGCACGTGGACTTGGTGTGTCCCCCCCAAATTTATATGTTGAAGTCCTAACTCCCGACGCGATGGCATCTTGAGATGGGGCCTTTGGATTTAATGAGGTTTCGAGGAGGTGTGTGTGGCGGGGGTGGGGGGGACATCATGATGAGACCAATGCTCTTCTAAGAGGAGAAAGGAGAGCTCGCTCTCCCCCCCGTCACGGGAGGCCACAGTAAGACGGCAGTCGTCCACAAGCCAGGAGAAGGAGCTTTATCAGAATTCAACCAACCTGGTGCCCTGACCTCACACTTTCCAGCCTGCAGAGCAGCGGGAAATGTCTGTGTTTTAAGCCACACAGTCTCTGGTATTTTGTTATGGCAGCCCAAGTAGACCAACATGGTAGGAGGAATGTCACCTGCTTCTCCCCAAAACCGTCCCAATTTCTGAACGTGTGCATCAGGTCTGCAGCACTTAACATATACTCGCATGCACACGTGTGCACTCACACACATCCATGCACATGTGTGCACTCACACACATCCACGCACACATACCCCCCTTCAGAATCTCTCATCATTGGAGAATTATCTGTCCCAGAAACCTCCCTCCAGTTGGTCTCTGACTCCAGCCAAAAGCTCTCTTGGGCTCCCGTGTTCTGACAGGTCCCCAGGAGAAGAGGCTGGGAGTTCAGGTCACTCACCCCAGCCCACCAGCAGGTATCTGGGCCACAGCCACCTTTCAGAAAGCACTGTGGGCTCCAGCAGCGTGCGGAGGTAAAGCCCTTCAACCAGCAGCCACGAGTAATTGGCGCCCACAAAGTAGTGCAGGAGAACCTGCGCCGAGCGGCAAGAGGCTGCCATCTGCGGAGGACAGAGCAGCCGAGGGTGAGTCCAGGCTCCCGCAGCGTCTGGACCCCAACAGGGTGGACAGGGGCCTCCCCACGCACAGTCCCGCCCTCTGTTCTCCCCTCTCTCCCAAACCCTTGCTGACCATCTCAGAGAGGCTGGCAACAATATCAAAATCAGAAGCAGGGCTTCCTGCAGGTTTTAAAGCCCAGCCTCTTCCTAGACATCCTAGATATTTTTAGACAAAGGCAGGAAGAATTCATCATCGGTAACATCCATAAAGAAAACAGTGAAAGGTATGTTCTCTGATTTTAGTTCAGTTAAACAAGAAATCAACGATTTAAAAATCTTCATGTGACTAGAAATGAGGAAATAAACTTCTAAATAAGTCATGAGTCAAAGAAGAAACGATCATAGAAATTAGAAATTATTTCTTTATGGAACGTAAGGAGAACACTGTACATCAAAACTTGTCGGGGGAGGGTGGGGGTATAGCTCAGTGGCAGAGTGCATGCTTAGCATGCACGAGGTCCAGGGCTCAATCCCCAGTGTCTCCATTAACAAAACAGCTTGTGTCATGCAGCCAGTACCACACCTTGAATGAAATTTACACACTGAAATGCATTTATTAAAGAAGAAAAAGGCTGAAAGTCAGTTAGCTTATAAATGTCAAAAACGTTAGAAAAAGAACAGCAACTTAAACCCAAAGAAGATGGGAGGAAATAATAAAGGTAATAGTGGAAATTAATGAAATAGAGGACACAAAATAAAGAGACTCAATAATGCCAAAAGTCTGTTCTTTGAAAAGTCCAATAAAATTGAGAAACATCAGCAAAAATGATCAATGGGGGAGAAAAGTGAGCGAGGGTACAAGTAATCAATAACAGGAATGAAAACGGGAACCCTGCTAGAGATGTAACAGACCTTAAAAAGAGCTTATGAGAATATAAGCAATATTATGCCAATAAACTTGAAAACCTCGCTGAAGTAAACAATTTCCTAGAAAAACACATTACTACAGCTGACACCAGAAAAAAACAGAAAATCTGAATATAAAATTCATAATTAATCCATAATTAAAACCCTTCCAGTAAAGAAAACTCTGAGCCTAAATGGCTTCACTGGGGTAAACATTTAAGGAAGAAATAATACCCATCTTATATTCTTCCAGAGAAATGAGAAAGAGATGATTTGTTTTAAGAGGCCAGCATTAACTTGATTCCAAAACCTAATAAAGGCAGTACAAGCATAACTTGTATACTGTGTTTTGCTTCATTGAGCTTGGATACTGTTTTGTTTTTGTTTTTTTTTAAATTGAAGGTTTGTGGCAACCCTGTGCTGTCAGATGATGGCTAGTATTTTTTAGCAATGAAGTATTTCTTAAGTAAGGTATGTACTTTTTTTAAAAGACATAATGCTACCACACACTTAATAGATGCCAGCATAGTGTACACATAACTTTTATATGCACTGGGAAACCAAAACATTCACATGAGTTGCTTTATTGTGATATTTGCTCTATTGTAGTGGTCCAGAACCAAACCACAAAATCTTCAAGGTATGCCTGTACAAGAAGGGAAAATTATCTCTGAATGCAGATAAGGAAATGCTAAACAAAACACAGTGTTAGCAACTGTGCAGCAGTCAAGGAGAAACATTAATTAACAGAGCCTGGTTGAATTTATTCCAGGAATGCAAGGTTAGTTTAACAGGTTACTGCATTCATTAATAACAGGACACAAGAAAACCCATCACAAAGAGTGCTGAAAAGCTTTACTGCTGTAAAAAGAAGTAATGATTTTAACAAGTTGATCTGGTCCAATTCTTTTGTTTACAGATAAAGAAATTTTCCACCCACTGGGCATAAAGCAGCCCCACAGTGAACTCTTCCACTATCAATTGCCTTTACCTGTCCCACTCTCTGGAGGTGGCTGGTTTTTTTTTTTTTAAGGTTAGGTGATGTATTGCTAACCAGAAAGACTTTGACACTCCTTTATCTCTCTCTTCCCCTCCCCAGACTCACCTTCCTGCCCTCTAATTCCCAGTGCTGATTTGCAGTGTTGACCCACCAGCGGGAGCCATGGCGAGGAAAGACATACCTCTGACACGTAGGACATCCACGCCTGCTCGTTGTCGGGCCTCTTGGAGTAAGAGTTGTAGAAGACGACATCCTTCACCAGCACAGCCAGGGCTCTCAGGATGAAAGAGGCAAACAGGTTCATGTGGATGTAGTTGCGGGTGCAGTGGAGTTTTCTGCACGAGGAGAAAAAACAAGTGCTTTCGTTCAGAAGAGAAGTGCTCAGATCAATAGCTGTGTGCCTGAACCCTGTGTATCATTGCTGAAGGGCACAGGTTCATGGTGCAGGCTCCTGGGCTGGATGGCTGGGTTATATGATCTTACCTCTTGGTGCCTCATTTTCCTCATCTGTAAGCTGGAGATAATCACTGCTAACATCTATAGCTTGCTCAGCGTTCCGGGCTCTGTTCCAAGCTATCTGCATGTGGATGTACTGATGGGTATCCTTACTCCTTACAAGCACGGGAGGATCAGGTCTCCTGCCTGGTGGTGATCTTGGCTCCCTCACTCACCAGCTGTGTGACCATGGGCATGTGACTTCATCTCTCTGTATTTCAGTTAACTCACTTTTAAAATGGGGGTAATAGTAATGCTAATCTTCTAGGATTAAAATTCATCTTAATTCCAATTAGGAAGAGATATAAATGACTTAATGCATGTAACATGCTTAGAACAGTGCCTGGCACCCAGGAAGCACTCAAATGATTGATAGCTAATTGGAGTCCGAGGGCCCTGGATTAAAATCCCAGCTCTACCACTCACTCATTTGCTTTGGGGAAGTTTTGTAATCTCTTCTGCATAAATAACTCATCTGGTAGAATTGTGGGGAGAATGGGCTGTGTTAGTAATGGGTATGATTAGGAGTTTAGAGCAGGGCTAGGCACCTAGTAGGTCACCAAGTCCAAAAGAAACAAAAGAGGAGTTAGGATTCCCACATCCCAGCTCTAGCTGTACTCTGTGACCTGGGGTGACTCAATGCCTCCCTCTGGACCTCTGAGATCACTTTCCCCTTCACCTGCAAAATGAGATGGATGGACTAGAGACGCTCTTAGATCCCTTCTAGCTCTGATAAACCGTGACATCATCCACCCTTCTCCTGCCTTCGAAAGGTAGCTAATGAGCAAATCCGGGCTACATGTCTCAACACGTGCGAGCAGAAGTTCTACTCACCGAAGAAACAAGAGGAGGGTGAGAGCCAGGAAGAGGGAGACAATGGAGAGGGAGTACCCCACCGTGTACAACAGCTGCAGGCTCGACAGCAGGGCGTGATGTTCCACCTGAACGCAGAGGAAGAGCAGACATGACCAACGAGCCAGGCAGCCATGGTGTCCAGCCCCCAGATCCATGCCCAGGACCAGCAAGGTCAAGGTATGAACCCTGGGAGACTTGCTGACATCTTGGCTCTCTGGCACATCTCAGAGGCTAGGGAACCTTCATGAGTGAAGAACCCACCCCAGGTCTCTCCTCCATGGCTGGCCCCACAGCCCAGCACTGATGCACCAAGATTCACAGTATCATAGGAGAATTGTGCCCGGGACAACAGGGTGCCTTGGAAGTGAGGATAGGTTCTTTGTTCTGGAGTGTGTTTCCCCTAGAATGTAGCGGTCCCTCGCTCTGGAAGATGGGGCCAGGTTTCCATCTGGATGTAACTTTTCATAGATGATCTCTTAAACAAAGACCCAACAAGACACTGGAATATTTTCTCTGAGTTCCAGGACAGCCTGATTGTAAACAGAGTGTAGTTTACTGGAAATTCTGTTACTAAGTATGATTTTCCAATGGAATCTCGTCTTCTCACCCAATCCATTGCGCACATCACCATCAAGATTATGTTTCTAAATAAATTTTTGCACACGATCCCACACTAAATATTTAATTCCTAATAAATTATGCCTAAATTTCTCTGCCTAACTCTTTCATCAGCTTTGTTGACATATACAATAAACTGCATATATTTCAAGTATAAAGCTGGGTGAACTAGGGCATGAATATATCTGTGATTTCATCACATTCAAGATAAGGAACATTCCCATCACCTCCCAAAAGTTTCCTTGTGACCCTTTGTAATGCATCTCCTCTCACTACCCCCTGCTACTAGAGACTAGTTTGTACTTTCTAGAATGTTCTATAAATGGAATCTTATAAGTACTCTACTTTTGTCAAGTTTATTTCCCTCAGAATAATTATTTTGAGACTCATCCATGTCATTGTACGTATCACTAGTTCATTCTCTGGCTATTACCAAAAAGGCAGGAAGTAACAAGTGTTGGTGACAAGGTGGAGAAAAAAGAACTCCTCTGACACTGCTGGTGGGCACGTACACTGGTGCAGCCACTATGGAGAACAGTATGGAGGGTCCTCAAAAAATTAAGAACAGAACTACCCTACGATAGAGCTTTCCCACTTTTGGATATTTACCCAAAGAATACAAAAACACTAATTCAAAAAAATACATGCACCCTTAAGTTCACTGAAGTGTTAACTACAACAGCCATGATATAGAAACAACCCAAGTGCCCATCAACAGATGACTGGATAAAGAAGATGTGATCTACTACTCAACTATTAAAAAAAAAAAAAAAGATGAAATCTTGTCATTTGTGACAATATGGATGAACCTGGAGGGTATTATGGTAAGTGAAATAAGTCAGACGGAGAAGACAAATGCTGTATGATTTCACTCATATGTGGAATATAAAAGAATCAACAAACAAAAAAGCAAAATAAATCGTCAAACCAAATAAACCCCATGCATATGTGAAGAACAGAGCAGTGGCTGCCAGAGGGGGAGGGGTGGGAGCGGTGTGAAATGGGTAAAGCGGATTAACCTGCAGGGTGATGGATGGAAACTAAATTTTTGGTGGTGAGCTGTAGGGTATATAGAGGTAGAAATAGAATGTTGTACACGTGAAATATATAATGTTATAACCAGAGACGGCCTCAATAAAAAATAAACCTAAGATTTTAAAAAATTTTAATAGTTTATTCCCTTATTACTGAGTAGTATTCCATTGTGAAAATACCACACTCTACTTACGCACTCACCCATTGACGGACATTTGGATTGTTTTCAGAGTCTGGCTTTCACACACACAAAACGTTGCTCTGAAAATTTCTGTACAAATTTTTCTGTGGACATAGGTTTTCATTTCTTGCAGATAAATATCTAGAAATAGAATGATGGGGGGTAGTAGGGTGTATGTTTTAACTTCTTAAGAAACTGCCAAACTGTTTTCTCAATCAATTGTAACCATTTCCATCCCCACCAGGGATATATGAGCACACAGCTGCTCCAGATTCTGCTTACCCTTCATCCAATCGGTCTTTTCCGTTTTAGTCATTCTAATGGGTGTGTCGTGGTGTCTCATCATGGTTTTAATTTGCACTTCTCTAATGATTAATGGTGTTGAGAATCACTTCATGTGCTGATTTGCCATCTGTGTATTTTATTTGGTAAAGGATCTGTTCAAATATTTGGCCATCTTTTAAATTGGATTGTTTGTCTTAATTTAGAATCGTAAATCTTCTTTATATAGTCTAGATATAAATCTGTCAGATACATGTTTTGCAAGCATTTTCTCCCGTTCTGTGGCTTGCCTTTTTATTTTTTTTTTTAAGTGTCTTTAAAAGAGCACAAGTTTTTTTATTTTGAGAAACTCCTATTTATCAACCTTTTCTTTTACACTCGTCCCCCTTATCTGCAGTTTTGCTCTCTGTGGTCTCAGCTACCTGCTGTCAACCTCAGTCTGAAAATATTTAATGGAAAATTTCAGAAATAAACTATTCATAAATTTTAAACTGTGTGCCACTCTGAGTAGCATGATGAAATCTCACACCGTCCCACTCCGTCCTCCCAGGGACGTGAACCATCCCTTTGTCCAGCGTATCCTGCCCGTTAGTCACTTAGTAGCCCTCTCGGTGATTAGACAATCTCAGTGTCACAGTGCTTGTGTTCAAGTGACTCTTATTTTAATAATGGCCCCAAAGAGTAGTGATGCTGGCAATCCGGATACACCAAAGAGATGCCACAAAGTGCTTCCTTTAAATGAAAAGATGAAAGTTCTCAACTTAATAAGGAAAGAAAGTAAAATCATATGCTGCAATTGCTCAGATCTACAGTAGGGACCAATCTTCTAGCTGTGAAATTGTAAAGAAAGCTGTGCTAGTCTGGCTGTCACACCTCAAACTGCAGAAGTTATGACCGCAGTGCGTGATAAGTACGTGGTTAGGATGGAAAAGGCATTAAATGTGTACAGTAAGATACTCTGAAAAAGAGAGACACCTGCACGCACACACACTCACATACAATCTCCTTACAAACTGTCAGTTAACGTGCATGAGGACCCCCAGGTGTGTCATCAGTTGGAAGAACATTAACATGTCTAATTTGCTAAAACTCCAAAGAGCAAAGATTTATTAACACTAGCCTTTTGGGGGCAAAATTTCAACCCTCTACTAGAAATACAGGTAAACATGGCCAGAAAAAAATTTTTTTAAAGTATTTGATTTCTTGGAAATATGGCCATTTGCAGAGAGGCCAATGCCCTGGTTCTCACTGTTCTAAACAGAGAAATCTTTCCTTCCTAGCTTGGAAATAACGGTTTTCAAGTCCTGTTTTGTTGTCCCTGTCCACTGACCTCAGCCCAGGGCAAGAAGCAAGCAGCAAGCACCTGCCGAGGAATTCGTTGTCATCACCTCCACTTCCGGCCTCAGCTACAGCTGAGTCACCTGGGAAACTCTCACACCAGTATTGACCCCATCACACTTCCACTGACTCAGAATTTGTGAAACATTCATTCAGTATGTACTAAATGCCCACTGTATGCCAAGGCTTTAGGGCACCCCAGCACCAGGCCAGGTGGGGGGTTAGGTATTCAGATATTACTATGGCTTTGTCATTGTTCTCAAGCAGCTTAGTCTGGGAGAGAAGGTAAGAAATATATGCAATTGGCCCAATTCACAGCATGCAGTTAGCATGAGCTTGGGGTTGTGACAAAAGTCAGACCAATCCCTGAGATAAGCTGAAGCCCATCCAAACACAAGCACGGTCTTAATACCTTTAAGAGGTGTGACCTGTCACGTGGTGGAGGGAACATGGAATTCTGTCAACTCAAATCAAGTAATAATGTTAAAAAGAGGTCTAGAAAGAATTCCCTGCAGAGGCAAAGGCTCTGATGGAAGGCTCTCCGTGCCTAGCAGGAAGACATGATAGACCTAAGAGAGTGAAGGACAGGTCGACCCCGACTCGGCTCGGGAGGAAGTGAGTCACAACCAAGATGGTCAAACATACAGCAGAGTTGAAGGAATTTTCTGGAGAACAGCTGCACACCCACCACCTCGATTCTAACATCAACGCTTTCCTCGGCGTCATCACATAACTATCCTTCTATTCATCCCTTAGAGAGAGGTTTTCGAAATTATTTGCACAGTCTGTATGGAACTGGTATTACTCTTTAGAGAATGTAGCCTGTAAAAGGATGAGGATAAGGGTTAGTATGAGATCTATCAATAAGCACGTGCTTTTAAGTTTAAATTGGAAACTTAAGGAAAACAGCATTGACTTCAGAAAATTTAAGACCCACCTGATAAGCCTGAAGCAGTCAATGAAATAGAATTATGTCATAATTAAAGATTTGTTTGTCATAATAAATATTTAAGATATGTAAAATATTTAAAGCATCTAATATCTTAAATATATTAATGCAGCATAAAATGTAAAAGGGCATTGGAATAACTAGTTTGGCACTAAAAATTAATTAAGGACCTCCATCACCAGGACCCAGCCTAGTAACTGGGCAGTAAATCATTGTGTGTTAGAGCGACAAACGAATCCCGTATCCACGTCTCATTCACTGTTTGTCCCAGTACCTAGTGCAAAAATCTAGCACGTAGTAGGTGCTTCACATCCTTACTGTCTGAATGAAAGAAACCAAGATGAGTCCCTAGATATCTGCCTGCTTCGCAAGCACCGCTGCCTCTGTTCACGCTGCCTCCTGCACTTGGTTTGGGAGGGGGTCAGCAGGATAAGTACAAACAGGAGGGCTCTGGGGAGAAGACTGGTACCTGAGGGACTGTGGCCTAGGATGCTGGAAAGAAGACGCGTGGAGAGCCGTCTGACGTGCAGATTTGTTTGCCCCCCTCCCCGCCAGACATCTGCCGAGCTACGATGATTTACTGCCCAGTTACCGGCTGGATTCTGGTGGCGGACCCAGCACCCCTACGTATGGCGCGCTGCCGAGAGGTCAAGTTCTCCGTGGAGAACCGCCAAGTCTATCAACTCTTTGAACCCTCGCAGCGGTCACGTGCAATAAATACGCTCCCCACGGGATGGATGGGGAAGCGGAGGCACAGAGCCGTGTATGAAGGGCTAGGAAACAAATACTCTGGATATGAAGTCGGGCTGCCTGGGCCCCTGGCCTTGAGCTCTCGCCCCGACACTTGGTGTGTGTTCCCTCAGGACACACAGTCTTCTGCCACAACCCAATCTACATTCTAATGAGGGGGCAGTGTCTACATTCGAATAAGGGGCAGAGTCTATATTCTAATGGCGGTGGAGCCTACATTCTAACTAGGGGTGGAGCCTACATTCTAATGAGGGGGTGGACACGGGAGAAAGTAGGACAGTGACAGATGCTGTAACGACTGGAGGACTGGGTAGAAAGTGACCGAGGAGGCCACTCTCAACGAGGTGGCCTTGGAAGACTTGGATTGAAAGGAGACCTTGGCCTGAAACCTGAAGGATGGGAAGGCCCAACCACAGAGGAGCTGTGGTGTCCCAGGTGGAAGGACCAGCAAGCACAGAGGCTGGGACCAGCGCTGGAGGCTACCTTCCCTTGGAGGCTCACGTCTCATCTGAGCAGCAGAAGAGATTCGATGGCTGCCACAGGGGTGCTGCTTCATGTAACTGAGGATCTCCTCAGGAGAGTCTGGGGCCGACACGCTGGGTGCCGGCCCCTAGTGTGGCCCCCAGTGCCAGCCGTGCACGTGGGGGCCCCCGGCGGAGGGCGTCTGGGCCCCGGGGCACTTCCTTACCGAGCCCAGGGGACTCACGTTTTGTTTGAAGCTGTGATTCTCAGAGCATTCGGAGTCGTCCTGCCAAATATCTGTGGAGTTCTCCTGCGTCTGCCAAGTGCCCCGAGACAGGCAGTATCTGTAGGCCCTTCCTGAGTTCTCTGAAAGTAAACACAGCTCTAGGGGAAAGGTCAGAACACGCAGCCCATCCCCAGAGCACGTGGGAAGGCCCTCGTCCGCACTGCAAAGCTGTGGAAAATCCCAGGGGAAAGGAATTTTCATTTCCCCTTCTGGGGGCTCATTAGCAGCCTTGCTGTTTATTTGGGATGGAAAGGAAAACACGGAAGCCTCAGCATTTCGTAACAAACCATGAGCCGTTAATATCCGTTGTGTTTACCCAAAGTCCCGGGAGCTAGAACAGTCCCCGGGGACTCAGAGACGTGACAGCCCTCCAAGGTGCAGCCCCAGCTGGGAGAGGCAGACCTGGGGGTTCCCAGCGCCGGCACAGTGGGGCATCTCTTCCTGACGCCCAAGAGGCCGTGCCAGGAAGAAGAGAGGGCGGTGGACCAAGCCACCTGCAAGCTCCGTGGCCTTACACAGGGCTCTCCCACCCTCTGAGCCTTCCACTTTCTGCATCAGGGGCTGAGGATAATAACGGTACGGACCCCCAGCTGTCTGGGGAAGGATTAAATGAAAAAATGTGTCTCTGCAAGTGACAAGCAAAGCTGCTGCCCACGATGATGGCTCAGTGACTCAGTCCCAGGAGCCCCTCCCCAGAGGCGGCATCCTCCCACCTGGATGATCAGGGCCTGGACTTGCAAATAAGAAACGGAAATCTGTTGGAACTTCCTACTCCTGGCCCCGCGGGTAGTGGGCCAACAATAACTATCTGCTGGATTTAACCGATGGCTCCGGCTACTCTCCGTCTGAAAGCTTTGCTAATTGCCATCTCAGACAACATGCTCCAAACCAAACTCTTCATCTTCTCCTCAGACCTGCTCCTCCCACATATTTTCCCGCCTCAGTTGATAGCAAACCCATCTTCCCAGTCCTCCAGCCCCAAACCTTGGAGCCATCCTTGCTTTCTGTTTCTCGTACTCTTCATGTCCTCCAGCAGCCAATCCTGTCTCTCTCCCTTCAAACATGTCCAGAATATCCGCACTACTTCTCACCTCCTAGGACCCCCCACCTGGTACCTCCACTCTTATTATTGCAAATGGCCCCAGTACTCTTGCCCCTCCGGGTCTACGGTTAACACAGCAGCCAGAGTGAGCTGGATAAAACGTCAGTTGCGTAAGTCATGCCTCACTCAAAATCTTCCACGGGCTCTCTGAAAATAAGTCAGAGTGCTCATCTGGCCTCCCACAAAGCCCTGTAAGGCCCAGCCGCCAACACTGACTCCTCCCGTCCAGCTAACTCTCTGGCATCTTCTCTTCCAGCCTTCCTGAAACCTCACATCCTTACGCCTCCTGGGCTGCTTCCCACTGCATCTCACCAGAGGACAGTTCCACGGACTACGTCCCTACCACTCCCCTCCAGAAATACATCTTCCTTCGAAACTCCCTCTTTGCACTGGAGCCGTCGAAATATTGAGACGGAATTCTAACTGCTGTGACGACTCCTTGGTCTGAAATGAAATACAAAATGTCACCACCTTGCCTTCTCAGAAACCCCTTCTCTTCTGCCTGCAACTGCGTCACCGTCGACGTTTCTTGCGAATAGTTGCCTGTTCCTAGATTTGAATTGTTTCTCTCTCCCCTTCCAGAATAAAACCACCAGGAGGCTGCACTGCTGGGGCAGGTGGGGGTGGGCCTTAAGTAACGGTCACTTCAGGGCCAGCTAAGGGTTAAATTCACCATCTGAGTCCCGGGGACTTAAAAGCACCCATTCAACAGCACCTCCTTCCAATGCTGTTGCAAGGGTAGATTTGACGTTCTTTCTTGCCATCTGAGAAGCCAAAAACTGCGTGGCTGTGAGCTTCCCAGTCTTTCTCCCCATCTCTTTCTCCTCTCCAGGATGGTGATAATTCTTACTCTCACTGCAGCAGAGTCTGTGGCAGCCAGACCCGGACACTCTAATCTTTAAAGACCATTACATAAACAGAACATCCAGGCGCAGAAGAACTGCAGGATGACGAGAGGAGAGGCAGAGAGAAAAAGGAAGATGCGTTACTGACAGCTTAGGATAAGGAGGCTTGAGAAAAGCACCAGGTGGGAGCCTCTCTTTTTAGCCGCCCCCTGGCTGTTCTACCCAAGAGAGACTGGCCTTTAAGGAAATGTTAGAAAGTGGTAAAATAAGACTTACTACCTTCACGCCACCAAGGTAAGTATGAAGGGCAGGGGACGGAGACATTTCCCGGAAAGGAATGAGGCCAGCACACGTACTGATCGAAGGTCCCGTTACAAACTGTGCCTGCAGAGAGAAGAGGGGTAAAATGAACTGATGGAAGCAGAGGCCTCGGGAGCCCAGAGCCTGCCTTCCCGCATCAGAAGCTGGTGTAGCCTGTGTAGGGACCTGTGTGGACGTCCCCCTCTTCAGACAGGTCAAGGATGAGGAATGGGACAGGGAGGACCGGAATGCCTAATGCAGCCCTGTACACTGTGGCTTTGCTGCCCAACTTGACCCCTGGCAGCAGTCCAGGGAGTTAGGTCACGTGCAGGTCACACTGATTTCGGTTTACTTTACACAAGCTGAACTCTCCCAGAAACGCAGGGTCAGGAGGACAGTGGGAGGTTCAGCCAGTGTCTTCTGTTTCCATAATTAACTAAATCATGGTCAAGCCCTCACCAATTCAATCTAGGAACACCCTTACTGTGAGAGGTGCAAAATGGCCAGTGGATGTAAGGGGGCCTGCGGAATTGAGGTTCTTGGTCACGTGTACCCAACACAAGCACTATCTGGTCCTGTTTCTCTGTTTAAAGACTAATCCCATGATCATTATGAAATATTTGGGAAGCTCAAGCTCATGGGATGACTTGCACCCTGGCGCTTGGCAATGAGATGCTACAAAAATAAGGTCCAGGCTTGTGGGGCCCCAGAATCAACCGAAGGGGTTTCAGCCTGGGTCCCAAACATCCGTATTACAAGCTCCTCACTCTTGGGTACCAAGCTTCATTTCCCACCATCTGCTAGGGCCACTTGGGGGGGGACTGTCAGATTACTGGTATCGAGATGCTGCAAACACAGATCTGTTTGCTTATGCTGGCTTAGGGCACCTGGGGGGCCTGGCATCCAGGTGGTAGCACCCAGTCCGTGTGCGCTCACCTGGCTGAGCCACCCAAAGCGTGGCTCCAGATCAGGAGGCCTGCCCTCCTTTGATCTCAGAAAGCAGCATTCCCCAAAGTGGGAGTGGTTCTTGTAACAGGGCAAGTCCTGATGGCTGCCGCCTGGCTCGAGAGCTGTTTAGAGGGAGTGGGGCATGGCTTGGAGGCTGGGACTGACTTCAGGTCAGAAAAAGGAGGAGAGAGTCTATAGTGTCCTGTCACCTCTGGGCCCCTGAATGAAACGACCTGAAAGAAGCCAGGAGACCATGGAGGGGGCCACTTTCAATCCACAGCTCCCCGTGCTCAGAGGCAGTGGGTCAAGGCTCCTTAATCCTTTATTTTTTTCCTTAAAAAAGAAATGAATCTGGATGCACCCAAAGGGTCAGTATGTGGACAGAAGCGGCTGTGGGCAAACTATTAGCATATTTGCTAGAATGCTCTACACCTAATGTGACCTGGATAAGAGAAATGTTATAACTCAGAGTCAGCGAGCACGCTGGGAGACTGAGGGACAACCCCACACACAACAGGTTCCTAGGTTACTCTGCGATGGTGGCTCGTGTCACGTGATTAGGTGGTCAGTGTGCTGTGACAGGTGGCTTTTATGAAAGATGGCCACAGGCATACATGTCCCATCTCACGTGCTCTTTTACAGTGTAGGTGGGTCGCCTTTGTAACTCTGACCCAATTGAACATGGCAGAAGTGACCTCCAAGGCTAGGTCATTAAAGGAAGCATGACCTCTGGTCATCTCTGCCCTTGCAATGCAGCCCCCATGCGGTGAGGAAGCCCAGGCCGTACGGAGAGGCCAGGTGGAAGCGTTCTGGCCGACGATCCCAGCTCGACTCCCAGCATCAGCCAGCAGAGATGGGTGTGAACCAGACGGCCCAGGATTCCAACCCCCAGCCTCTGCATTTTCCAGCCAAACTCCAGACATTGCAGACCAGAAACCAGCCATCCCCAATGTGCTCTGTCTGAATTCCTGACCCACAGAAACTGGGAGAGATAACAAGTCATTACAATTACTGTTTTAAGCCACTAAGCTTTGGGCTATTTGTTACACAGCCATAGATAATTAATACATGTGCTCACCAGAAGGTTCCTTGAGCAAGTCTCTCAGACACTTCTCTTTGTACTGAGCCCACTTCCGAGTTGTCTCCTCAAGGAGAGATCCTGTAACCTGAGTGGAAAAAAACTATAGTGACTCCCAGGTGGCGGCAAGCACACAGGTGGCCTCATTGCCGTCTAATACCATGATTCTCAAACCCTCCCGCTGAACTGCCTGTGATGGTCTGCACCATGCAACAATTTCTTTGGTGTCTTCTGTTCTACCATCAACAGACATACAAATTTTACATTCACGCTGTAATCTAATCATGCTGGGTTTTAATACAAACATGAAAGATTTTTTTCAAAATCTTAAAGTGAGGCTGACATTTCAAGAGGATGCAATACGCCCAGTCTGAAGTTTCACAACCAAACAGATGAATAACTGCATGCTTCTAAGACAATGTGGATCTGTCTTAAAGTGAGGGGCAGCCCACTAAAGGGGCTCAGTAGTGTGTCAGAGAAGGGTCGGAACAATTGCGGGCCCGACCATCCCGCCCAGGTATCTGTGGGTCCAGAGTCGAAAACATTAGGTTAACAGATGCTCTGCTCCTGTACCAAGGATCAGGGATTTTTCTCTTTCTGACGTTCACTGTCCCATCCCGTAGAACCTTGGATGCACAGCCACACGCTTTTTGGGCTTTCCAGATAACTGGGCTGTCTAACAACTTCTAATTGTGTAGCTGTACCATGTGTTCTGGTTTTAAAAGGGGGTTTCTCCTAACATTGTAAATCAACTACGATTCAATAAAAAATTAAATAAAAAAAAAACAGAAGAAAAAAATTAAAGGGGCTTTCTCTTCTTCAATTCACTCATGTTAACCGAGCACATGTTGTGTGCAAGCTTTGCATTAGGAAGGAGTTGAAGGGAATACAAAGATGGCAAGACACTGTCTCTGCCCTCAAGGACTTAGCACCTGCTAAGGAGAAGGAGATTAGGTAATTGGCTGGCCCAAGAAGTCACATGACCATCCTACCCTGCCCTCCTCTGCTTCCAAACAGGCTCTTCCCCAGTGGCTCAGTACTGACACCCCGGTCCTCTATGTCACAAACCTGAAACCAGGAGTTGTCCTCCACTGCTCCCCCTTCTTCACTCCACATCCACCCATGCACCGGAGTCCATCCTCCTCCATTTCTTTCCTGTCCGTCCCTGCCTCCCATTTCCTCCACCTCCAGCCTGGTGCCACGTGCCCCCTCTACACTGTTCCAGAGGGATAGGTCCATGGGACAGACCTGTGCACAGGGCGCTCCTGCTTAAAGTCTTCTCCTGGGGACCTGCTGATTCAAGATTTAATTTCTCAGCCATCCCCATCTCAAGTCTCTCAACCCCAGTCACGACTTGGGATCTTCATACTTCCCAATGGTCCCTCCCTCCCACACTCGTTTCCTGGTTCATCTCTCAAGGCTCAACTCAAGCCAATGACCGCTGGTCCCACTTGAGTTGGACCTTGAGCTGGTAACCCTTCTCAGTGTCTCGTGACCTCATCGCCCTGTACTGTCAAGGGTGGGTCACTCATTCATCTCCCTAACCACCTAAATACATTCCCTGAGGGCTGAGAGAGCCTCACATCTCTGAACACCAGCCCCCAGCACAGGGGCTACTGTCCTCTTTCTCTCTCATTTTCTAGCCAAAGAAACAGGCGCAGAGGTGGAGCGGCGGAGGGTAGGGATGAACACGGAGAGGCTGAATATGTGATCAGGGCTAAGATCGTCCATCTCATCAACTTGCTTTCAAGTCTTGTCTCCCCTCACTAGAGGTGAAAAACTCAAAATGCTTTTCTGGGCCAGGTAGATAACCTGAAAGAAGGAGGTAGGACAGGTGTAACTACAGGGAGCTGGGGAGCCTACTGTAAACTGGGGAGAGGTTCCACTGAAAGGCATCCAAACAGAGAGAGAGAGAGCGAACAAAACAAAAGTATCTATGAACGTATTTACAAAACAGAAACAGGGTCAGACACAGAAAACAAACTTATGGTTGTCAAAGGGGAGAGGAGGGAGGGATGAATTAGGAGTCTGGAATTAATAGATACAAACTACTATATATAAAATAGGTAAACAACAGGTCCTACTGTATACACAGGGAACTATATTCAGCATCTTATAATAACCTATAATGAAAGGCATATGGAAAAAAACATGTATAACTGAATCACTGTGCCGTACACCAGAAACTAACATGACATTGTAAATCAACTTTACTTCAATTAAAAAAGAAAGAAAGAAAGAAAAAGCATTTAAGAAAAAAAAATCCATGAGCCCAACAGGTAGGCAGTTTTTACCTCCTGAGTAATTATCCAGTCTCCCCACTTCTGTGCCGAGCATGCCCCACCCCCCAGCCCCAGGGCACTCGTGATGCGGTCAGTGAGCACTGCCTCTGCATTTGTCCCAGGAGTCACACAGCCAACCTTCTGAACAAAAGCTGGTATGGTCATTAGACTAGAGGTTCCCAAACTTTCTCAATCAACGCTGCCTTTCATATTTCAGTAATTTTTCCATGCACCCCAAGCCAAAAGAAGTATCTCAAGCTCCGCTAATTCAGTAGGTAGATCTGAACAGCGTAACAAGTGCTTATATCCCAGCAACTTAGCACCTACTAGGGACTGAAAAATGTCCCAAACCTAAGAATCGGATTGGACAGCCCCATGCAGGTTCCTGCTCTGCACTGATTTTCTGCAGTGCTTGCTTTTTTATCACAGCAACTGCAGAAAACCGAGCTTTGCAAAGATGCATCATCAAAAGTAATGCAGTATGATATAACGCTGGCACCACAAACTACCATAAGCTAGTAATTCTCACAGTGTAAACTGTCATGTTTCACTGCTACCCTCAGAACAGGTTCCTTGTGGGTGTCCTGGGGCACCTTAGCACACAATTTGGGAAACATGGGATTTGTCAATCAATAGCAATCACGATGATAATGATGGTGAATTAATGGGCATTTATCCCTTGGTTTCAGTCTCCAGTGAGTGTTAAGTCTCCATTAATCATCTCTCTCTCCTGGGTACGGCCCCAGAGGCACAATGGGACATTAGCAACACACTGTTTAAAGAAACCCACATCCTAAAGAGACCATGACCGACTCTATATTATTTTTACAAATTCAGCTGAGAAGTTGATAACCAAATCATAAGTTTCCAGAATCCCCCAGGTCACCAAAGTAAGACCTTCCTTGGATAAAGTGCTGTTTATATCCTCGGGGACTTCACTAGGACCTAGCAGAGGAAGAGACAATAAAATCAATCAGATATGTGAGCTCTCCCTGGACTAACGTTCCCCCACTCCCCGTCCCTTGCCATGACTAATGGCTGTGGTCAGGAGCAGGAAAAAAAGAGGGAAAAAAAAAAAAAAAACAAACTTCAGAAACACTGGATCTGGCCAATCTAAGGGAGTTGGACAAACTGAGACCACCTTCCCAGGTACTCGTCCTAACGACACCAAAAACGCAAGAGGCAGATCCAAGTTCAAGCACAGCCAAATTCAACAAAGTAATGATAAAAGGTGATACATGAGTGGGTGTTTTCTTACTGGAAAAGTCCAGCCTGGTCTTGGTTCCTCTTCCCATGCACAGACAACCAGCATCAACAGCTAACTTGGCTGAGACAGGATTAAGGAAAAGGCGAAAAAAGTCTCTGTTGACTTGCTTTTAAATAAAATGTCTATTATTCTTCGTTATGGAAGGAATACACTTCACTGTAAATAAAATAAAAATTACAGACCAGCAAAAGGGCAGCAGATGGAATCAGAATCTTTTTACTCAGAAATAACCATCTCCTTCCAGACTCTTCAGTCTGTGCACATACATTCTTTTTCTTTCTTCTTTTTCCTTCCTTTTTAATTTTACCCCAAAGGGAAGTCATATTGTTGCATAGTCCCTTTTTCGCTAGAAGATGTATTATGAATCTATTTCCATGCCAAGAACTACACTTCTACAACACCATTTTAAGAGCTACGTAATTTTCTACGGATGAATGTGATATAATTTATGTTTTAAATCCTCCCGCACTGAACATCTATGTTGTTTTTAGATGTTT
Source organism: Camelus bactrianus (assembly GCF_048773025.1). Taxonomy (NCBI): domain Eukaryota; kingdom Metazoa; phylum Chordata; class Mammalia; order Artiodactyla; family Camelidae; genus Camelus; species Camelus bactrianus. Next base: position 6,109,140 of record NC_133554.1, read on the forward strand.
GCTAATATAAATGATGCTGTAATGAAAGTATTCATAAACACTTGAGCTCATCTTTGTTTTCTTAGGAGGAAGTGGAATTTCTGGGTCATAGACTATACGTTCTTAAAAGGTTTTGACAGTGTACTGCCAAACTATCTCTGCCAAAAATTTTTTTTTAATGTAAAAAGATGCAGCTTTTTACACTTTCACCAGCAACGTATGAAAAAGCCACACGTTCACTTCTCCAAGAGCCTTAGAGAGTTTATGTTTTTTTGATGCCAAAGCAACTAATTAACTTAAATGAGTTGGGGGGATGGTAAGGGGATAGCACTACTTCCCAGCTTGAATTTAGAAACTAAAAACTAAACTATCCCTGAGGATTTCTCATGAAGTGAATTTTATGACGACTTCCTGCCAAAAACCACGCCACGGTCATTTATATCCACGCAGGAACAGCGTCTATGAGCACAACGTATCACAAAAGTCTGCGCAAAGCCTCCTGACATAAACATCTGGAGAAAGAACACGAGGCTTAAGACGGATGGCCCAGAGGAGGGCCGTCAGAACCATCTGCACACACCGCGCGACAGACAGCGCGGAGAGATTCTGAAAACAGGCTGGTGGCCGAGGCGGGGAGGGGAGTTCTTAAGAGGCACATTATTAATTATGAAAACACCGAGGAATGGCTTTGTCAGAGACCTCAGCCGGCCTGAGGCACTGCAGATTCTGCTGCTGTGACACAGAAATATTCGTATGTCAACAGCTTCCAAGGAATGCTAGGGAAGAAAGAACACAGGACTTCAAATGCCCTGGGAGCAGGCGCAATGGCTCCCTGCTCACAAGTGAAAGATCGCAGGCAATCGTGTAACTCGCATGAATCTTAATTTCCCCGTCTGTAAAATGGGTTCAGAAACAATCGTTTTTCTCAGAGACTCATTGGGGGGTTTAGGGAAGATGATAAATGATAAAATGCCAAGATGATAAATGAGGAAATGCCAAGTGCTGCAGCAGAGCTTGGCTCTTAATAGACAGTCGACCCATGGTTGTAAATAGAAGGTGAACAACACCAATTCGCTGAATATACTCTGTGTGAATATGCAATAGTGTATTGAAGCAAATTCTCTATCAACTCTCCCAACAACAGCCCCACCACTAACTAATTAAGTCCGAGAACAGGAGGCTGGCCAGGCCACCTGGCCCTCAGGAATGTTCTGGTCACTCACCACGAAGCTACCACCACCAGGGCAAGAATCCCAGGAAACCATGCACTGGGCTCCCGTCTATAATCTATGAGGGTTTGGAGCCAGCCTCTGGGAACATTTGAATACGGAGAATTTGGTAGGGGTTTTCTGTCTGTCCAGTTCTGGGCCAGCCCCAAGGAAAGTCTGGTAAGTCAAACACGTGAGAGATCTGGAACCCCGGCCCTCCCTCCACGCAAGCAGGAAGGATCAGAATTCCGAGGCTGCAAACAGAGACAAATTCTGCCCACGGACCGAAGGAAGAGAAGCGTTTCTCAAGACTCTTCTTTCCTCAGATGTGTGGAACTGAAGTTCCTTCACATCGTGGCCCAGTATAAAAATGGAACCCTGAAAAGGGAAGGGGCAAAGGTCTCACCTCTTTGGATAAGAATAAAACAAGCTAACAGAAGCCCCACTAAAGAGGATAGTTACATACGTTATGATGCATCCCCGAGGCCCTTAAACATCACGCCGCACCGCTACATTTACTGACACAGAAAAACGTTCAACTCCCGGAGACTCAGTTTGCTCATTTGTAAAATGGGATTAACAGGAGACCCTCCCTCACGGGGTTGCTGAGAGCATAAATCATACTGGGGCACCGGACCTGGCGCATAGTGAGCATTCAAGAAAAATGTCAGCTTGTGTTATCAGTGTGTTTTGTTATGAAAAAAGCAGATTACAAGATAATATTTATAGTATGAGCCTTATGTTTGTTTAAAAAAAAAGCTATATGTAAATATATGGTAGAAAAATGTCTGGAAGAATAAGCCAAAAAACGTGAATGAGGGTGAGCTCTGGGTGATGGGATTACAGTGATTTATAGTTTGTATTGATAGTTCTTTGGCTTTTATAAACGTATATTTTTAAACAATGAGCATTCTGGATTTTTATAATAGGAAGGAAAGAAGTAAGGAAGGAAGGGGAAAAAAAAGACCCTCCCATTCAATCTAAATTCTCAAAGAATGATGAAAACAGATAGGAGGAAACATGCAGGAATTGTAAAGGCTATATGCAGCGTTCACTCTTACAAGGGAAAATGCTTATAATATGATATAACGGGGAGACCGAGATATAAAATGTTTTCTGCATCCTAATTCCAGCTGTGTAAAAAAAAAAAAGGAGAGAAAAAGGATTTGAGGAAAATATACCAAAATATTAACAGTGATTACTATCTCTGAATGCTTGGATTATGGTTGAATATTATTGTTTAAATATGTTTTATATTTTCCAAATTGCCTACCAGAGGCCTCAGGGGCTTCTATAATTGGAAAATACGTACAACTGATCATAAGTGTAGAGATAATAATAAAAGCAGCTCTTACTTGCTTGATGGAGACCAGGAGCAGCAGGGCCATGAGGGGCCTCGCAGGGGTCGAGAGAGCGCGTCTCCCGGGGGAGGGCAGTGCCCGGGCGGCAGGGATGCCGCTGGGCAGCGTGTGGGCTCTGGGCAGGGGCCCCTGTCTCCTCCTCCCGGGCCCTGCCCTGCTCGGTGGCGGCCTCATCGTCCTCGCTGTGTGGTCACCAGTGCCGACACATGGCTCTGACCGTCCGAGATGTGCCGCAGGCGGCCTCCTCCTGCGATCCTCTTCGCACGGCAAGGAAATGTCTGCACGAACCCTCTCCACGCCACGCCGAGAGCAGCTGCTCCGGTCGAGAGCCATCTACCGAATCTCCAAAGTTTCTCATCAGCCGCGGCTCATCCCCCGCCCCGGCCCCCCCAAAGGCAGGGAGATTTTTCCCAGACCTCCCCCAAGTCAGCTGTGCTCCTGGGACTTCTGGGCAGAAGCCACCAAGGAGAAAAGGCAAAGCGGTCAGTGGGTCCCACCCCCCCTTCCAAGGTCAGGCTCTCTGCACAAGACGGGGATGCAACAGGCTTGGGACCAGCTGATGGGGAGGACGGGCCCCCAGCCAGGTCTGAGGTGAGGGGGCACGTTTCTGACTAAGCTTCAAGCTTGTCCAGCCACAAAGGCAGGGCCTCCTCTGGGCCATGTTTATGCCAAGGCTTCCAGAGAGACAGTCAGCCAGCCCAGGAGACAGCAGTTCCTGACCCAGGGCTTGAAGCAAAATCCCTCTCAGCAACTCAAGTCCTGTCTGCACAGCAGCAACACAACATGCTGAAAAGTCCGAAACGAGTATGTCCCTGGATGCCCCACTGTTGTGAGCAAAGTTCCCTCAGCCCACCTGGCGGTCCTTTTACAGATCCTTCTCATCACGACTCACACTGACCAAATCTTTTCACCCAGCGTCCTAAGTTGTTCATCATCCCAATAACCCTGTAAGGGGCTGATTATTTCCCCAGTTGACAGCTGAGACACGGGTTCAGAGAGGTTAGGTGGCTTGCCCTAAGCCACACAGCAAGTGAATGGCAGAGCCAGGATTCCTGGGTCTTCTGACCAGTCCCCTGACCACAGCTACTTGGGACAGTGTCATATCTGACTCTGACTCTCTAAGTGAGTTCCTTGTCTCTAGCAGGCTCAGCACCATGTCTCTGAAAGGCTCTGCTTGGCGCTTCTCACCAGCCTCTTCCTCTTCAGCTCCCAGCATCCCTTTCCAAGTCTTCCCAGCCTTCCCAACTGGTGGTCCAAGCAGAAGACATCCTGATTGGATGAAACACAAGTCAGCAAGAGATGAGAAGACAGTGTTTCCATTTAGGTTTTTTTTTCTCCCATAAGTTGAACTGAAGGAGCTCATCTTGGTTAACTTACCTAAGTGAGTGAATTTTGAACAGTTGGGAAAAACAGGTGAGCATCACTTAATAGATATCCTTGGAAATCTTAAAAACCCCACACAGCAAGATTTTCAACCTTAGCAGTAAAACATTTATGATGAATAAAGACCCCCAAAATGGACTCATATAAGGATGTGACCTGGAATCAATGTGGTCATCTCTTTGGGACAGCAGAGTAGGATGATGTGATAGGGGAAAAACACGGCTGGTGCGATGCCTCTGACCCTTGATGTGGCTGTAAAGCTAGCTATTCAGCAACTGCACGTTACAGACTACGTTCCAAGTTGCCTGCTTGGTAAGAATATTTTATCTAACCTCTCTAAACTTTTTCTCAAAAACATCTTCTTCCTGGAAGAGACAGGGGTTGAGGGGGCTACACACGACTTCACCCGTTGGATGGATGCCACTTAGTGATAAAACAAGGTAACTCCTCTTCCCGCAAGACTGGCCGGCAACCAGGACAGACAGACACAGCTCACAGGCTGCCGACAGCATGTCGTAACACAGTCCCTAGTCTTTGCCATCAGGAGAATACAGACAGAGTGATACTGACCAAATGACATCGGCTTTTCCTCCTACCTGCCCAGGCTGGCAAAATCGGAGGGGGTCCGAGGGGCTCCTCAAGGTGTCTAACGGGGGCCCAAGAACCTGTGTGCCCAGATGCCACGTGGACTCCTCTGCTACCCTCCTCCCGCCCTCACGGCATCATCAGTGTCCTGCCGGAGAAGCAGCCTCAGCGTGGCCACTCCCGCAATGCCCCCTTGGCGCGGGCATGAGTGATAACGACTCAGGAGGGAGGGGGCAGGGCACAGCCATTAAAAGAATGATGCAGCTGTTGAGGATACGGCAGAAAGTGGACAGACCCTCCTGCGCCCAAGATGGCGGAAGACTCGACCCCCGTCCACCTTGAGCCTCGTTATACCTCATTGCACTACGTCAGCCGCTAAGTGACCCCCGCCAGGCGCCACGACGGTTCCCAGGCTGACGTAAAAGGCCAGAAAGTGGGCGGGGCCCAACTCCTGGAAATCCCCGCCCCTTCTCCCCAAATAGTTAGAATATTCCTCCCACTTATTAGCAGGGGAGGGTCTAACTCAGTGATAGAGCGCATGCTTAGCATGCACGAGGTCCTGTGTTCTGTCCCCTGTACCACTATTTAAAAAAAAAAAGTATAAAACAAACAGCCCCACACTCCAGGGCGCTCTCACTTTCTGAGACGGTCTGCATTCTCTCTGTGGAGTGTGTATCTCTCTAAATAAACTGTCACTTTACTATGGCTTACTCTTTTTTTTGGTCCAGAAATGGGCAGAAGACCTAAACAAGCAATTCTCCAATGAAGACATATGAATAACCAATAGGCACATGAAAAAATGCTCAATATCACTAATTATCAGAGAAATGCAAATCAAAGCTACAATCAGGTATCACCTCACACCAGTCAGAAGGACCATCATTCAAAAGTCCACAGATGATAAATGCTGGAGAGGGTGTGGAGAAAAGGGACCCCTCCTACTACGGCTTGTCTTGAATTCTTTCCTACTCCCTTGTTGCAGAAACCTGCCCAAGACCTGGGGATGTGATGGTTCTTCCTCCAGCTCCAGCAACGGTGTGCCAAGGGGCTCTGCCTGCCAGCTTTAGAGGCTGCAGGGTGGTGCTGAATTCTGGGACAGAGAGCTGTCCTCAGCAGTCCCTTTCTCCATAAAGCAGGGCAGGCCTTGGGATTCCCCATTTCTGGGAGCCTGAGGACCCTGCTCAAAGCACCAGGCAAAGGCGAGCAGTCTTACCGGACACCCGCTCGAATTACCCCGTCTTCCAGAATGAATAAACAAATCGTGGTCTAGCCACACAGTGGGACATTATTCAGCCTTTAAAAGTGTCACCTGCACAGCGAGGCCCAACAAACCAAAATGCTGGAGCTTGGAGCAGAGGAAGGTTTATTGCAGGGCCCAGTGGTCGGCTCATGCCCAAGTTTGGCCGCCCAACTCCCCAAAGGGTTTCAGCAAAGCAGTTTTAAAGGCCAGGTGAGGGAGGGGTGTCCCAGGATATGTAGTCAGCTGTGCACAATTCTCTGAATGGTTAATAGTGATCAATCCTTAGGCTCCAGAAAGTCTGGGAGCTCTGCTGATGATCACCACGTAGTTAATTTCTTCCCTCCCCTGGTGGTTTTAGCATCTGAAAAACTCAGGAAATACGCATCAGATACCATTATCTAGGTATTTCAAAGAGGTGCTACAGCAGAGAATATGTGGGGGAGTCTGTGCCAGGAAGGCCCCTTAAGGGTCCTTCTCAGTTACAAAAGCAAGGAGATTGTGACTCCTGCTACAACACAATGAAGCTTGAGAACATTATGCTGCATGAAATAAGCCAGTCACAAAAAGAGAAATTCCACATATAGCTAGAGTGACCGAATCCCTAGAGAATATAAGCGGTCGGGGGAGCTTCCAGGGGCAGGGGGAGGAGGGTTGGGGAGTTCGTGTTTAGTGGGGTTAGAGTTTCAGTTGCACAAGATGAAAAAAGTTCTGGAGACTGGTTGCAGGACGTGAATGTACTTCACTGTGCACTTAAAAATGGTTAAGATGGATGGGGGGAGGGTACAGCTCAGTAGAGAACAAGTGTAGCAGGCACGAGGTCCTGGGTTCAATTCCTAGTACATCCATTAAATAAATAAGTAAACCTAATGACTTACCCCATCGCCCCCAAAAAACACAACAGAACAAAACAAAAACACAGTTAAGATGGTCAATTCTATGTTATGTGTATTTCAGCACCATTTAAAAAGAACTAAAACAGAAAGCCGCGCCCCGCAGCGCTTCTGCATGGTGGGAAGGACAGAAGGACCGGCGGTGTTGAAGGGGGTCCCAGCTCTGTGATTCCTCAGGGTGCTGGCCTCACAGGGATGGCACTCGCTGGAGGGGGCCGGTTCCCCAGGGGGATGTGAGGGAAGACGTGAGGATGCCAGATGGCCGGGCTGAGGAGGGGCAGGTACCACGACGAGGCGGAGGAGGAGCGGGCCCGGCTGCTCACCCTGACGCTGCACACCCCTCACTCGGCCATGGAGCCGGCCAGGCGGCAGCGGGCGCTGACCCTCCTCCCCGTGGGCCTCGCCCTCACCTGCTCCCTCACGGCCGTGGGCAGCAGCTACTGGTGTGAGGGGACCCGGCGGGTGGCAAAGCCGCTGTGCCAGGACCGTCCAGGGGCGCTGCACTGCATCCATTACAGCCCGGGCAGCGCGGACAACGGGAGCCAGGCTGTGCAGTACATCTGGGAGATGGGGGACGACAAGTTCATCCAGCGGAGGTTCCACGTGGGGCTCTGGCATTCGTGCGAGGAGCGCCTCGGCAGCCCAGGTGAGCACGGCCAGCATGGCCTACCCCGGGTGACAGGTGCAGGCCACTGGCCAGGAGCAGACGCTTGAAACCCAGCTCTGCCACTGACTGCCTGTGTGTCCTCTAGCCAGTCCCTCCACCTCTCCAAGCCTCAGTTTTCTCTTCTATAAAATAGGAACAAGGGCAGTCAGGACACATCTCTAGAATTATTATAAAGATGAAATGACCGGCTTCACATAAATCACTTGCAGCAGCACCTGACACTCTAAGGGTTTGTTAAACATTCGCTTTTACGGTCTGCTAGTGTCATTCAACTCCCGGAGAATCTAAGTGCTCCGCTCAACTCTAAGCTGCATCTTTGCATTTTTAAGAGGTCTTGGAATAGAAATTTCACTTAGCAAACAAACTCTTATCATCATCAGTGGGAAGGGAACGCCCTTTATGGAGCACTCACCAGACGTAAAACCATGAACAAGTTAGACTTTGATTCTAGGCGACCTTTGAAATAATCTAGCAAAGTAAGTATTTTTTCCTCAACTCACAGATGAGAAAACTGAGGCTCAGAGCGTTTCAAGTCACCTAGTGACAAGTCTGTTCCCTCCTCCACTGTATTACTCAGCCCTGGTGCACCATCTTTTGACCTGTGGGCTTGACAGGGTGGTGGTGAAGGAAATGTTGAAGGAAAAGGAGCAAGAAGAGGGACGGGAAAGGTCAAAGGAGAGTGTTTTTACCTCGTGAGGAACGGACGAGGGAGGAGCTGGACTCCTCAGTGCTCAGCAGCCTGGTTGCAAAGCCAAGCCCACACGCGGGACAGGGACGGTCTCCCCTTCATGCTGGGAAAGCACATCCCCAAGGTGGACGGGAGAGACCCCCCCCCCCCATCATCCCTATCCTGACCTCAGGCTTGTTACCTTACATTCTTATACAGTGTTTTACTTTTCCTAGAGTTTCTCACTGCCTTTTCTTTTCCCATACTCGTAGCATTAGTGGTTTATTCCTGAGGTCTAAGTAAAAGGCAACAAGAAGGAACTGTCTGAGATGCTGTGTGCCCCTCCCCATCCCTGCCCCCATGGTCACTGCAGACAGCGGCGCCAGGCCTCACCCTCCACGTGTCCAGGCCAGTACCCTGGTCTCTGCGTTAAGTGTGGTGAGGACACTGCTACAGAGCTACAGAGCCCTGTCGTTAAGGACTCCAGCCTGGGGAGGTTGCTCCTGGACCCTGAACAAGCCCAGGAGAGGGGCTTTGGGGTGTCCGGCCACCCCCAGTTCTGCTGCCCCCTGAGGCCTCCTGGATACGTTCCTTCTGAATCAGCTCCACCTCCGTCCCCCCATAAGCTGACCCTTCCATTGAGCCCCTACCTGAAGGGCTATTTCAGGAATCCTCCTGATTCCCCAGAATAGATCTGCACTTTCTTGTTTTTCAGTAGAGGGGTGGTAATTAGGTTTATTTATTCTTATTCATTTTTCAACAGAGGCACTGGGGATTGATCCCAGGACCTCATGCATGCTAAGCATGCGCTCTACCACTGAGCTATACCCTCCCCTCCCTGCACCTTCTTCCTGATGCCTGAAATGCCTTTGAAGAGAGAAAGCTCCCTCCCAAAATGAAGATTTGAAACAAAAATGCCTGGTTGTGGCAGTGCTTCAACTGAATGTTCTTTTCCTTGCATGGGGGATTTAGCCAACCAAATGTGCTGAGTTCCGATTCTAGGCTGTTCAAGGACAGAGGGGCCTGGGCACCCTGTAGTGGGTGGGGGGTTGGGGAGAACAAGCAGACAGGGTGCCAGACTCAGTCCCCAAGACTCAGACACGGTTCCCCAGGCTGGTTTGATGCGCCGCTTGGCTGGTGAACCTCTGTCGAGCTGTGTAACACCCGCCTGTTCTAGCTTCATGGGATTTATGAAGATTTTTCCTTTTAATCCTGCTGGCCTTATTCAAAAGGAACATCATTTCTGAGGATTCATATTAATCAAGGGGTCATTATGGTCTGACCCTTCGCCCAGGCTAAATTCAGCCTTCTAAGCTATTGTGAATTCTCTTAATCTCCTTGGCTGGACTCCATTCTCGCTCTGCCCTGCTCCTGGCTCTGTACCTGGCCTCCTTTTGACTCCTGTGAGTTGAGACAGCCCTCTGCAGAAGACCAGATAGACCCTCAGTCCTCCGGGCGCTACGTAGAAAGAGAGCAGGGTGGTGACGTAGAAAAAGGCACTGGTCTCGGGTGAGAAAACCCAGTTTCAGTTCCTGACTCTACCAAGCTCTTTGAACCTGGCCTTCAAATCTGTGAACTCCGGATAGCTGTACTTGCCTTTGTCAATCATTAGGCACACCAAAACATGAGAGGCAGTTTGCAAAATACTTGCATAGCTTTCTCACTGGAGGACTTTGGTGATACGCATTTTGCAGATGAAGAAAGCGAGGCTCAGAGAAGTTACTTAACCTCCTATGATTCCTGACTGTGGCTGAACCGGCATAGAAGCCAGTCCTGTTGGGTTTAAATGCCACCTTCTGTCCACGATGTCCGCCTGCTATTCTCAGGGTTCTAGTGAGGACCTGATGAGATGTAAACAAAGGGCTACATTAGCCCTACTGTGCCCAAAGTGAATATTGTGATGCCCCCAAGGCTGTGGGGACCTCACTGGTAGAACTGGGAGGACAAAAGCAAACGTTTGCTACTGTGTCCATAATGCTGCTAACGACCAGGAAAAAAAAAAAGCACAACCTAATAGTTGAGAATTATGTTTTATTTGGGGCATTCCTGAGGACTTAAAGCCAGGAGGTAACCTCTCAGATAGCTCTGAGGGACTCTTCCAAAGAGGTACGGGAGGAGCCAGGATATATAGGAGTTTTTACCAAAAAACAGGTAGCTGAACATCAAAAGGTTACTGCTAATGGAAGAAAAACCAGGCATCTCAAGTTAACTTAGTGTTTTTCTATGGGCAGGAAGATACAAGAGTCTCGGCTTAATGAAATTATTCCTTTGATATACAACTTAACCTTCTAGGGCCAGTGTCCTGTTTTCCACAGCATCCTTTGTTTACTGATCCAGCAGGTAGCAGACTCTGTCCACACCCCTGCTGCTGCCGAAATCAGAGAATCAACCAGGAGAAATGTCCTGCTGCATCCATCAATCCAAAGCTGAGCTAAGTTAGAGGCTGCAGAGGCCACCATGGCTGTGTATTAGCAGACAGCTCCCTGGTTCCATTGCCCTCAGCCCAGGGGCTGTAAACACTCCTTCAGGCCACTTGTGGACAGTTAACGTGACAGATGATTCCTTGCTTCACGTTCAAGCCAGGAAGCATCCCAGCAGAGCAGCTCAACCAAGCAGCTGTCTCATAAACCCAAACTTTATTCCTCTCCGTCCATAGCACAGCAGAGGGGCAACGAAGAAGTGTGAAGGAATGAGGCCCAAGGGCACTCGGAGGTTGAGCATGGCAAGTATTAAGGTTTATGATCTTTGGGCAGGTACCGCCTAAAGCATCTATTTGCACAGATGGTCCTTCCCGGGAGAGCCTGATGAGGCAGAAGGTGAACGCTGGCTCGCGCTCAGGAAGCAAAAAGATGGGCTCTGTGTTGAGAAGTCAGCTGGACGGAGGGAGGACGTAAAAGAAGAAGAGAAATTTAGACTTGAGACTGGAGGACATGGGGAGCCATTATAAGTTCTTGAATAGGAAAGTTACCTGGAATTTTTCTCTCCTATAAAAGGAATATATTTTCAAAAGTCTAAAGATGCTCCCCAAAGTTACTTCTCTGCCTGAAAATGTCCAGAAAATGTAGTTGACACGATCCTGGCCTTCAAGGTACTTGCAGTCTAGTAATAAATGATGATGTAAGCTCACCATATGCAAAAAGCCCCCAGCAGAACTTATTTTACTGCAATAAGGTTTAAGCGCGTATCAACTGTGAGAGAAACTTTCCTAGCCCATTTAATCTTCAAAGCAAGGCTATTGTGAGGACCACTGAACCGACAATGCATTTTTTTAAAAAATCATTACAAACGTTGTTACAGAAGCTAATTATTTGAGATTCACATCCTAATGGACGCTGTTTGGGAAGTTGAGTTCCCCTAGTCTAAGGCTGGCAGTGTCAGTCCAGACAGGCTAGGTTATGCTGCAGCAACACACAGCCCCCAGCTCCCAGTGGTGTAAACCAGCACATTCACTTCTAGCTCATACGGGGCTGGAAACACCGTTTGCCCCTAGTGGTCAAGGTTAACCCTACTTACGATCCTCTTCTCTTTTTCTCCTAGGTGAAAAGTGTAGGAGTTTCCAGAGTGTAATACCAGCTGAAGAACGAGGTAAATATCTCCCTCACGTTCTGTCCACCAGCCATCCTTGCAACTTGGACAATTTTTCTTATTCTGGTTGGGCTGGCGGAGAAGATGAAAGAGATTTTTCTAGTTTTCTCATGAAGTCGAGTCCAAAAGCCAGAGCCACTGGCTGTCTTCACGTGCCCTGTAGTCAGGAACGCCAGAAACTGAGAAACAACCCACTTTGCACCACCTGACTGGTAGTGTCCGCAGCTTTCCATGGTGTAAACGCTCCCGCCATGGCCAACTTCAAGCAGTCCGTGAGAGGTGAACACAGAGTAGGAAAAAGATGAGTTGTAGCTCTTTACTGCCTGCAGCAGCTTTTCTTCTCTGTAACACTCATCAAATGTGTACTTACTTTCTTAATATGTTTTCCCACCTGGAATGTAGCTTTTGTGATGGCATAGACAACGTCCGTTTCATTCATTGCTGAGTCCTCAGTACCAAACTGCTTTATAGGAGGCCTTTTGCAAATATTAGTTTCTCTCCCTGCCGTCTTTTATTCAATCCCTTCCACAACCAACACATTTCCTTGAAGCTGTATTTGGGGTCCCATCCAAATGGTAAATAATAGGCCCATGAGAAAACAATGGGGGTTTGGTATCACGAATCAGGGCTTTTAAACTCTCAGATTCCTCTCCCCACCCCCAGCCTCTGGTTTAATCTATCTTCTCCTTTAAAAGACAGTATCTTCTGGAGGAATAAAACAACACATTAACTTTTAAAAAATATTTATTTATTTATTTATTTATTTATTTATTTATTTATTTATTTTCTGATGGTAGTACTGGGGATTGAACCCAGGACCTCGTGCATGCTAAGCCCACACTCTACCACTGAGCTATGCCCTCCCCACTAAAATTTTTCAAAAATTTTTATCTTAATAGAGGTACTGGGGATTGAACCCAGGACCTCAGGCATGCTAAGCATGTGACCTACCACTGAGCTATATCTTCCCCAACTTTGAACTGGGGAATGAAGACCCCTGTATCCCTCAGTTCCTCACATCAAAGTTTTGCTTGGTTGTTTTTTTCCCTTCCTCCCAGTTAACGACAATCTTTCCCAACTTTTCTTTTCATTGCCAACTGTCCAAGACTCAGCAAAGCTATCTGTGGACTTTCACTCTGTGGTGTTTGTCTTATATTTTTCCCTCTACTCAAAGGATTGAATGTCCTAGTACTTCTGAATTCTCAGTTCCCAGCATCTGTCATCCCTGCATATTCCAGGTGTTCTGTGGCTGTCCATCGGGGCTGAGGTCCTGAACATCCTTCTGACATTGATGAGCGCTGTCCTCCTGGGCTCCAGAGTGAGTTATCACAGCTCGGGGCTCCACTGGCTCAAGGTGGACGCCTCTGTAGCCATCCTCATGGTGCTTGCAGGTACTTTCCAAGAACATCATCGGAAAGGCTAGATTCCCCCCACCCCGCCCCAGAGGGAATGGCGAAACTCCAGGCTGGCTCTTCCTGCCCGCGGCCGGTTCAGCGGGACCGCTGGGCTGCTGGAGAAGCTACTGAATTAATCCCATTGCCGGAGGCAATGGGTGACTGAAGAAAAGAAAGGGCACAGGCACAAATGGAGAATAAAATTCCTCAGCATGCCTTGATCACAACCCTGGGAAGGGAGTCCACAGGCTGTAAGAACAGAAATTGCCTGATTTAGTCCAGCGGTTAGGCACAAGTCTGTGGAGGAATCCTGCCTGTCTGGTCTCTACCACTTAATGGCTGTGTGATCCTGGGCGAGTAACTTAACTTCTCTAAACTAGCTATCTCAAAAGGCTACGGTGATGACTAAGAATGCACACAGTGTACAGTGAGCACTCAAAAACCGGTAGCTCGTTAAAAATTATTATCTGTGCTTGGGGTAAACATCCCATATGAATAAAGAATTTTCCTTTTTGATCTTCTGTATTCTCCCAGCAACTTAAAAAAAAATTGGGGGGGGTATTTATTTATTTATTTAATGGAGGTACTGGGGATTGAACCCAGGAACTTGTGCATGCTAAGCAGGCACTCTGCCATTGAGCTATACCCTCCCTCCTCCAAGCAACTTTCAGAACAGCTTAATTTGGTCTCCTAAGTGGGTTTCTCCACCACGGAAAGCACCCTGCACAAATAGCTTCCTCCATTTCTCCGGCTGGACGCACATAGCTCTGTTGAGTTAACAGTGCACCGGTCTAGTTTGTAGATCCCTGGTGGGCTGGACAGGTGTGACGCATCCTTCCCAGGTCTTCTCTTCTTATCAGTGAATAAGATGATAAAATCCAATTTCCAGATCTGCATAGCAAGGAGTCTTGGAGACTCCTCCCCAGGCCTGGCCTCCCCCAGGGTCCCCCAGTCAAGAGTAGACCTCTTTCTGGATAGCTCTTTAGTTTCAACTGTGTGCGTGTGATCTCACGGGGAATGTTTAAGGATTTATAAGAGCAGGTGCAGCACAAGGACTTTAAACTTTCCCATTAATATTTAAATAATGGCCCCACCAGTTAAAACTAATTTCTATTTGGACTCCTGAAACCAATCCCCAGTTGGTCACTGCCTGTCGTTTATTAAATTAAAACGTAGGTGTAATGGGAGTCCCTGAAAAAAAGAAACACAAAACAATAAAACAACTTGTATTTAAAAGCAAAACTCAAGGAGACTTCCTTGAACGAAAGGCCCAAATCTATATATAGAAAACTCCGTCCGACCCGGAGGACCTGACGCAGTAACCCAAGTCCAGACACATCCCACTGAAACCACTTAAAAAAAAAAAAAAACCCTCTGGGTTTCCAGGCAAAAAGACCAATTCACTTACGAAGGACAGAAAATTGCACTGGCAACTGACTTATTGCCCTGTGAGTCTAGTGTGGCCGGAACACATGCAGATTTTTAGGCAAAGTTTCTGAGTGTTAGCAAACAATCCACAGTAAAAAGAATAACATGACAGAACACTGTGAAGTGTGGCTCAAACACCCCTCATCTGTTCTGGAAAAAAGAGTGTGTAACGAAGGGACACAGGGGCATGATAAAATGGAAAGAGGTGGTCATGGGAGGGATGATGTGCCAAGGGGCATATATCACTGCTCAGACTGGTGACTCTAAGAAATTAGTGTCCATGTAAAGCAAGAAGGCTGCTTGGAAGGGCTCAAGGAGGTGCCAGTGGGCTCCCAACCTCCAGCTCATGCAAGGTAGAGAAACCACGTTCTGCACCGTGGCTCACAAGCTTTCCCCATGCAGGGCTCCTAGCCATGGTGGCTCACATGATGTACACAACCATTTTTGAAATCACTGTGAACCTTGGACCAGAAGATTGGAAGCCTCAGACGTGGGACTATGGCTGGTCATACTGGTGAGTCGCTGACCATGGTGCTCAAGTCCTGACGGGCCAACAAGGATGCACACGGGTTTTGCAGGACCGCTGACCTTGGCCAGAGCTCCGCCATCTGCTACGCTTGTGACTTTGGATGAGTTCCCTAATCTTTCTGTAGCCCAGTTTCCTCATCTGTAAAATGATGATACCTGTCTCAGATGTTCTTATGGGAAGGTAAAGAGATTACGTTTATAAAATTCTTGGTGCAGAGTGAAGTGCTTGAGAAATGAAGAGAGTGTTATTATCTTTTTAAACACAGCTTACTTCAATGAGGGGGCGCCCAGCCCCTGATTGTAATGGAAAGACAGGCCACGACAGAAATCGTCTTTAACAGGAAGACGTGGCCACGTCACACAAGACCACAGGGGTTCTCTTTGATGTGGACGTCCAAGGCATGGCTGTGTCTTTAAAGTGTGTGGATATATACTTACAGTTTCATCCCGTGTAACTTCTTGTGTAACACGTTCAGGGCTCGCTCTCTCGCCCTGCTGTTCCAGGGTCTGGGGACTGTGCGTATGTCACGGCTGTCCATGAGCTTCATGATTTACTAGGCTTGAATCTTCTTCATCTCCCAAATCAGAGGAAGTTAATTTTCACAAATGTTTCTCTTAACACCGTTCCCTCCACCTGTTTGTCACTTTAGCCGCCTCCCTCTGAACAGGTGCCCTTGGTCCTGAGGTGACGTCACCGGCACTGCACACGGTTGAGAGGAGAGCTGCTCCAGGGCTCAGATGAATGTCAGCGGAGGGGCCAGCAAATGTGGCCAGTTTACACTGAGGTCCTGTTGCTGTGGATGGAAGCAAATCCCAAACACGACAGAAGTCGGAAGAATGGTCTGTTTCCAACTTCGTTTTGATTTTTGTTTCCTATCATTTTTAATTTCATAATTTTTAATAAAAGAAATATATACACGTAATTTTAAAAAATCAAATGGTACTAAACATAACAATCCCTCAGCCCCATCCCTCCCTATTCCACTCTTCCAACCCATCAAGCCCTCCACCTTCCTGCTCAGGTCTGGAATGGAGCTGTCGAGTGGAATCTCCTTCTGCGATTCCCTTGCTTCCTTCTGTCCCAGATTCCCCATCAGTATTCTGCTTAGTTTCCATCTACATTTTGTGGGAGCACATCCTCCAGTAGCTTCCAAAGCAAGGGTTCAACGAGAGGTAAATTATTTCACTCTTTGCATGTCTGGAAATTTATTTGTTCAATGCTCCATCTTGATTGATAGATTGGTGGAGCATAAAATTCTTTGTTGAAAATAATTTTCCCTTAGAATTTTGAAGACGTGGCTCTGTTTCCTTCTAGAATTGATTGTTTCCTTCAAGAGCCCAATACCATTCTGATTCATATTCCATTAGAGGTAATCTGCTGTCTTCTACCCTTTATTTCTGGTGTTCTGAAATGTCCTGATAATGGACCTTGAAGAGGATCTTCTTTACATTCACCTACTTCTTTCATGTGCTTGGTGAGTCCTTCGATCTGAATATTCATGTCCTGGAATTCTGAGAATTTTTCCCTGTATTATTTCTTCGATTATTCCCATTCCTCGGTCTTAAGTTCTCTTTTCAGAGAACGCTTCTTAGGTAGACATTGGGTCTCTTGGGTTAATTACCTAGATGTGACTACATCCCCTACATCTTCTCTCTCTCTTTTTGGTATTCCTGAAAATTTTCTACTTGTCTTCTAAAGCCTTTCTATTGAATTCTTCTTTTGAATTGTATTTGAATTTCCAAGAGATCTTCCTTTTTTTTCTAGTTGTTCCTCTTTCCTATACCCTGATCCTGCTTTACTGAAGCAATATCTTCTCATTTGTCTCTGAAGATACTAATAAAAGAGTTTCGTTGCTGTTTTCTTCTGTTTCTTGTGTTATCTCTTTTGTTTAGATGCTTTTTTTCTTCCTTCTGTTTGTTGTTGGGCCTTTCTTCTAGATCTTGGTATCCTTGGTTGTCAAGTCATATTTAAGGATGACTGGGAACTGTGGAGCGGGGTTAGAGCTTACCTCCTGCACGGCTTTCTGGTAGAAGATTGCTGTGGAGCCATTTATTTCACCCGGGAATTCCGCTCCATGAAAACACACACAAATGCCAGTTTGTAGAGGTTCTTCTCGGCAACCACTCTTCTGGGTTCTGTGAAAGATGAAAAGTGGAGACTACCAACTCAGAATGCAACAGGCTTCCGGAGGATAGAAATGTAAAAAGAGCAATACCCCAGTGCCGGTGTCCTGGATTAGCGGCCACAACAATAAAAAGTAACACATATGTTAGCAGATACTATGCTGAGAGCGTCCCACACATTAACTCATTGAATTCCTCACAAACACCGAGGGTGCAGCACCACTGTTCCTGTTTTGCAGGTGAGGAAACTGATACAGAAAGGTGAGGTCACGGGCTCAAGGTCGCACAGCTAATGAGAGATGGTGCAAACCCACAGAGCAAACTCAGCGCAGCGACTCCAGGATCCAGCCTCTTAACTGTCAACACAACGCCTCCAACAACACATGGGCTGATCTCTGAGATTTGTAATCCAAAATCCGTGTTCAAATTGGGTAGAAACAGGAGCTGACTTTTCACCAGACTGACTCCCAGCAGGAAGCCCTGGAATCATAGCCCTGCACTGTCTCCTAATTGTGCCTTTTGTTGACAGCCTCGCGTGGTGTTCTTTCGCCCTCTGTATGGCTGTGTCAGTCATGGCCACGAGCAGATACACCACAGCCCGCCTGGAAATCGCAGAGAAGAAAAGTGTACAGAGGGGCAGTCAGCCCTCTCAGCGTAACTTCCAGGAACCTAAGTCTTCGAAAAGTGTTTGGGAAACAGAAGCTGCTCCCAGCCCCGCTGAGCATGCTGTCATCAGTGTATCTGAGCACCTGCCATCAGATGTCCCAGGCAAGGTGTCCATGTGCTAGCCAGTGCTCAAAGCTGCCAGACCTGCAGAAGCAGGCAAGCTAGGCACCACGTCCACAATGAATATCTCTGGGGTGAGCTTCACAAGGCTGTGGTCCAGGTAAATCTTCCACCTGCCATCTCATTCATCACTAAACACCTTTGGCTTCATCTTCTGATTCTTTTTAAATTGCCAGTACCTTTAAGTGAGATAGCATTTACAGAAGATATCAACCAATGACATTGTAGTATAAATGAGCATCTCAAGCTTTCCTGACACTTTAACAAGGGTGACAAAAAAAAAAGGGGGGGGAGCATGTGAGTGCCAAGGATAAGAGAAACTGAAGAAAGAGGAAAATAAGGCTTTGACTACAAAGGATGTAAATTTGTTGCCCACGTAGTTTTATTCATAAGAAGGTTCCAGACATTTTTTTTCCCCTTAATTGACACACACAAATTGATAGTATGTATAACTACCCCATATTTTCTTTTTTAAAATTTTCATCAAGAAGAAATGAATTTAAAAATTAGTTTTGCTTTATTTTTTAAATATACTTTCTTCTCAATTTCCTAATTTCTACCTATAGGAAAATCAATTTGGAAGGATAATCAAATAGTGAAATAAAATGAGAGCAGTAGAAATGGAATGACATCTTATCAGAGTGAAGTGGAACAAATGTTTGAATTGTTGTGCTTAAATGAAATTGCCAGGCACTTTTGCTTCTAAAAATAAACACTGCAAACCTGCAAGTCTTGTCTGAAGCAATGGGGCACTGCTTCTTTCCTCATGTGTTCTGTTATAATGTTATATCGATCATCTTGTATTTTAAATGAACATGTTACTGAGGTCACAGGTCGGTAGACACATAATTCGGGTTTTTGAAAAAAAAAAGAAATGGACTGACAAATTCTAACAACCCTAAATGCATTCTTGCTTAGATTCATTTAAAAAAATGTATTTATGTGTTTAGTGAACACAGTATTTCTGGAAAGGAAATCCTGAATGTTTCAAATAAAATTACTCAACCTGCTTATGCTGAACTGTAACACGTATACTGTCATAGAATAAGGGACAACCCAGCTAACTTCATATTCGGGGCTCCTGTTGAGTACCTGCCTAATGGAGGATAGTCCCATGGAATATCGTGTTTTATGGAACCAAGCATATTTGAAGTGATATTAGATGGATTGTTTTACCAGAAAAAACCCAACTCAGAGAAGGCAGGCTGAGATCCCCTGGACCATTTCCTCACTTGGAGCAGAAGGGTTTGTACCCAACGTCCTCTGCCTTCTACAGTCTGCATGTTCTTTTTTTTTTTAAATTGAAATATAGTCAGTTTACAATGTTGTGTTAATTTCTGATGGAAGCATAGTAATTCAGTTATACACACACACACACACACACACATATATATATTCCTTTTCATATTTTATTTCATTACAGACTCTGACAAGATATTGACTATAGTTCCCTGTGCTGTACAGTAGGACCTTGTTTATATATTTTGTATAGAGCAGTTTGTATCTGCTAATTCCCAATCTCCTCATTTATCCCTCCCCACCTTTCCCCTTTGGTAACCATAAGTTTGTTTTCTATCTGTGAGTCTGTTTCCGTTTTGAAATGAGTTCATTTGTGCCATTTTTTTAAAATTCCACATACAAGTGCTGTCAGGCGGTGTTTGTCTTTCTCTGCCTGGCTGTCTTCAGTGCGTGTGCTCTTCCATGCGGTTCCTCACCCCCGTGCGTCTGTGTAGGTGGGCTCTGTGTCACCGTCACAGAGACAGACTCTGATCCTAGAGGAAAGGAAATCCACTAGGAAAGTTCCCACAGAGAACTCCATGTTCTCAGGAAAAATAAATCTTGTAAAGACTGTGGCTGAAGGTGCCATGGAAGAAATGAATTTTGTGGAGTCACGTGAGAGCAGCGGACATCGTCAGACAGCACAGGTGGCATCTGGGGAAAGCAGCCAGTGATCAGTTAGACACCGGGGCGGGGCAGAGGCCGGTGGGCTCCTGAGGTTCAAGGCAAAACTGATTTCTTGCTACGTCCTCTGACCTCCCGAGGCCTTTGCTTCCTTCTAAAATTTTTAAATGTTGATTTTATGTGAGTCTGACACACATGCAGAAAAGTACACAAACTCTAAGTGTAGAGCTTAATGAATTTTCAGACAAAGTACAGCCGTGTAACCAGCACCCCTCCCCAGATCAAGAAACAGAACCAAGGTGTCTCATTTCCATCTATCTTTATTATAAGACAGACTCAGGTGGATTTTCATTCCTTAGTGCATTGAAATGATCTCTTTATATCTATGGATTGTAAATATTTCTCTGTGGCAAGAACTGTTCTCTGTTCCCCCCAGCATCTAGAATAATGGTTAGCAAATAGAACCCCCCCGACATATACACATACGTATGTGTGTATTTGTATATACATGTGTGTGTGGAAAGAGAGAGTATCTATCTGTTAAATGAGTGTATGTATGCCCCAACAATAGGCCTTTTTTTTTTTTAAGCATTTTGTGGGAAGGAATATAGCTTACGATTAAGAGCATAGACCCTGGAGTCAGACAGCCTGAATATAAATCCGAGTTCTTCACCTGGACCTTGGGCAAGTCACGCGTGTCTCTCTGCCTCAGTTTTCTCATCTGTAAACTGGGAGAATAATCCCACCTATTTTAAAGGTTGTGAGGACTGATGGCATTAGCACACGTGAAGATCTTAGAACAATGCCCGGCACTTACTCAGCACAAGGAAGGATTAACTGCTAGCATCCGCCACCCACAAAGCACTGCGTCAGATCCCACGGGTACCCGGGGACACGGGAGTCAGCGCCCTTGCCGATGAGTTGGTGGAACAAGGGTGACATCTCAGTGACTGTGTCCCAGAGAAAGCCAGCATCAAATGAGTGCAAATCCACCAAACGTCTTTATCCTGGAAGCTGTCCCCCCTTACTTAACCATTCAGTGAATTTTATTAGGTGTCTACAGTGTTCCAGGTACCACCACTTGTCCTAGAAATAAGGAATCAACCTCCTTCCTTTTCTAGAATTAGCAAAATGCTTGTTTGGGGTCAGTTATCACAGAAACAGTCCATGGCCTCTGTCTATCTATTGCCCCAACAGGCAAGGCGGTTTCCAGGGTGTCAGCTGTTCTGAACAGCAAACCTCTTGTGTGAAGCAGCCTTCAGTGACCTTCCCCAACCAGGCTGGGGACAAGGGGTCCACGTCTCCTCTCACAAGGAGGGTGGATTTTTTTTTTTAAGTTGTCACATGAAGCAGGAGCGACATCTTCCACACCATGAAATTGTGGGAGGAGAGAAGACAGCAGTTTGAAGACGGGAGAATCAGGGCGGTCAGATGAGATCAAAAGGATGTCATTCAGGACCCACTGCTTCCCTTCCCCTCTCCGTGTGATCATTTTATTTTCCCTTTTCAATTAGGAAATACTTCAATATTATAAAATAGTGTAAGGGACATGCATGTATCCACTGGTCAGATTTACCCGAAGTAAATGCTTGGTCACGGTTGCCACTGATCTTTCTTATCAAAAAACAGAAAGAAAAGAAAAGAAATCTAAAAGATTCAACTAACGCCTCACACCCCCTCCCCATCCCTTCCTCCCTGCTTTCTTCCAACAAGTAACCACCATCGGAGCCACGCCTTGCATATCTGTGCACATTTACTGCACGCAGATGTGTCCACAAACTACACGTGAAAGTGTCTTGTACGGATTCACATTTTAGATGAAAGACATCATTTCATATTGAGATTGTCTTTTCAAAACAGGTAAATTTTTTTTCTAATTTTTTATGGTGATAAAATGCACAGAAAACTTACCATCTTAACTATTTTTAAGTGCACAGCTCAGTGAGCATGAAGGACCTTCACACTGTTGTGCAACCATCACCACCATCCACCCACAGAACTCTTTTCACCTCGACAAACGGAAGGTTTTTCATCAGGAAACAATAATTGCCCATTCCCCCACTCCCCCCAGCCCCTGGCAACCATCATTCTACTTTCCGTCTCTGTTTGCTCTGGGTACGTCACAGAAGTGGAATCATTCAGTATCTGTCTTTCTGCAACTGGCTTATTTCATGCAGCCTGATGTCCTCATGATGCATCCATGTTGTAGCAAGTGTCAGAATCTCGTTTCTTTCTAAGGTTGAATATTCCAGATAATTTTTTAGCTGTCAGGCTGGCCCGACAACCCACCACCCTGCCCCATCCTTGCTTCCCCGTCCACAAGAGCCCTGCCGCCTGTGCATGAATGCCTCCGTGGACTAGAAACACTCGCCCTTTAAAGGAAGATCAGGAGTGAAGCAGCTTTATGCAGCAGAATGAGTGCGGCCCTGGCTAGAAAAGAAGGACCGAACTCTCAGGACCTGCGTTCCAGCCCAGAGAACATGCATGGGCTGGGGTTAGCGGGCCATGAATAGATGGTATTGACCCAACTGTTTACTGTTTCTCCAAATATGTGCACATCCATTCCCTGACTCAGCCCTGGCATCCTTCACCTCTGAACCCTGTCCAAGATCCTCAGGAATGGGTCCTGACATGCATTAAGGGAAGGCAACAAGGAAAACCAACCCAGACTAAGGGAACATTGCCAGAGAGAAGGGAGAAACCGAAACCATCAGGCACAGGAATGGACCGGAACCGTGCTGGGTGTTTGCGTGTGTACGTGTTTATTATACATAATTAAGAAGTGTTCATGGTCACCTTAACTTCCAAGGAAGAAATGCAGTTTCCCCATCCCCACCCCCAAGCACTGTTCCCTGCCCCGGCTCCTGGCCAACCCAATGATGCTCCCCACACAAATGAGGACATCCTTATGATCGGTCTTCTGCGTTTTGATGGGTTGAGTACTGGAACGGGACTTTAGCTGTGTATGTCTCTCTGTTTCTGATCCTACTGAGATTCCTTAAGTAGTTAAAATATTGAACATTTGGGATAAATTCTTAGCATTCTTAATTGGGCGGAGTCTGTTATTGATATGCAGTATCTTATTTTGTTCTCCCACAAGTCCTGCACGATCAGACTGTTCTGCCCATTTTACAGGTGAGGAGGCTAAGGCTCAGAGACGTGGAAGAACTTGATTAAAGAGAAACGCTCCCCAAACGACTCTTTCCAATAGCTCACGTCACACCTCCAAGTGGTTCATTCTGCAACAGGCTCTGTTCCGCTTAACAGATTTTCCGTGCTTTTCTCCCCCAGCCAGAAAGAGATGGCCCGGTGGCTCCCTGCCATGCCAGGTCTGAGCTACCTGGAAGCTACCTTATACGAGGGTTACAGGAAGGGAGGGCGAGGATGTTTGTGCTGAAATCCCAGGTCCCGATCCCTAACGCTCAGCCCCAAACTGCAATGGAAACCTCTTATAGTGAGGCACGCGGGAGAGCTTTAAATGGCTTGGCAGGGACTCTGAAATCAGACCCGGCCAGCATGTGTCCCTGGGTATCAGAATAGACACTATATTTACCCCAAAAGCCCTTTAGTGCTCTGAGAGCTATAAATAGTCATTAGGGCCCAAGCAAGTGGCCTTAACACAAGGACTTCTTTCCAAAAAATGCAGAACCATTTTAATTAGACTTGCAATCAACATTTGGGAGGGCAGGCCCCCGGATTCCGTTTGCGCTCAGAGACACGGTGAGTAACGTCCTCTTCACTGACCATTTGGGGATTAGCACGCGGGCCGGAGCAGCCCTCCGGGAGCTCCCTGGAGAGGAGGCTCGGGGCTTGGTGCATGAGTGCGCCTCCCCCTCCCGCCCCGGGTCCCGATCCCGTCTCTTTGCAAAGCCAACACCTTTCTTTTTTCTTTTTTCTTTTTTTTTTTTTTTTTGTCATTTCCCCCCAGAACAAGATGGGAGTCACAGCTATGCTCGCGCTGCCCCTGCTGCTCTTGGGAATCAGCGGCCTCCTCTTCATCTACCAGGAGGTGTCCAGGTTGTGGTCCAAGTCAGCCGTGCAGAACAAGGTGGTGGTGATCACCGATGCCATCTCAGGACTGGGCAAGGGTAAGCCAGCTTCGCCCCCACTTGTACGACTCCCGCCCCGAAGGACAAGCAGTGACAGGGTGGCGTCCGGGTGAGCCGGCTGGGCAGAGGTGGGGGGCGGGGGAAGGCGATCAAGGTTGTGTTTTCTCCTACCATCTGTCATTAAGCAGCAAGTGTCTTCTCCCCCAGAGGCTGCAGCTTCCTATCCTGAGAATTGAGGGGGTTGGAATATATGGGGTTGCAAACTTACAGCCTGCAGGGCCAAAATCAGTCTGCAGTTATGGTCTGTTTTGCTGTCACGGGGTTTCCAGAAATTCTGAAATGCAAAGCCCTCCACAGGGGCAGGGAACTGGTTACAAGGCCAGACTCGGGAGCTGGGTTCTGGTCTGGGCTCCACCGCTTACTAGCTGGGGGCCGCCCTGCTCAGCCTTGGATTTCTCCTCTGAAGGCAAGGATACAGTCCTCTCTGCCTCATAATGTTGTTGTGATGAATAAATTAATTAATAGGTGGAGAACACTCAGAACAGTGCCTGGAGCTACAGTGGGCAGCACTCAGGTGTTAGTAAGGGTGATAAGGATGAACAGATCTAGGCAGGACATGCAGACACCAGTGTACCACACTCCCCACTAATCCCTTTTGTCTCACACTCTTCGGATTCTCTCAACCATATCATCACCTCCTGGTCTTGAAGGCATTTACCATTGCAACTCCTGAATTAGATGGTGTCAGAGGGCCCTTCCTCTGGTGGCATCTGTGACATAAGAGATAGTAACTGTCCTTAGGTTTGTAAGCTTCTGACTCTCTCATTCCCAACAATGGTAGTGCAGCCCCGTGCGTCATATAGTTGGGGTCCAATTCTTGCTGTTGTTTTTGTTATTTTTAATCAAATGCAGAACCCCCCAGCCAAACATTCACTAGGTCACTCAGCTGGTGTCCACTGGGTTCACTACATCCTGAGTACCAAGATGAGCACCAGCCCTTCCACAGAGGCCTGCGGGCAGGCTGGGCACCCGCCACCGTGCCGCGCCATCACGAGAACATTTGCAACCTCCCGTCTGGGAATTCTCTCAGCGCCTCCTTGGCAGCCCACCTTCAGTGAGTGGTCAGCTTGGGCTCACCACGTGAGATAGAAGACAAAGAGCCAGGCAGTTAAACTAGGTTCCCGGGTGGCCCCTACGTGGGCCCCAGAAGCAATTCACAAGAAGGATATCCTGCACCATTAGACTCAGTACTCAAAAGGGATGGCGATGGGGGACCACAAATTCCATCTCTACAGGGACCGGCCAGGGCACACGCATTTGCCAATCAAACCAGACACAAGACAACTGACAGTAGTGGGTGCCCTGGGGAAACGGACCAGAGACACCCACCCAGAGACACTCAGAGTCAGTGTTCACAGCAACCTGTTCTTTAAGTAGAACACGCCCTTCCAGCAACAGGCCAGCTGCCAACGTGAGACCCCTTCATCACCTTAATTCCCTGCCACCTTGATTGCTCCTCCCTCTTGGATGGCCCCCGAGGAGCTGGCTTCTGGGCTCCGTGGCTGCTCACAGAAAGACACTACCTTTAGTGGCGTGTCTGGGGGTTTCTCGATTGGTACCCAGGATACAGACTCTCTTGGTGACTGAACCACAGATGCAAGAAAGGCACGTGCATCCTGCTGCTGATGGGCGGGCGATCTCCACATGTCGATTCCATCCTGCTCAGAATCTTCAGAGGGCTGTTCAGAGCTTCTCTAACTGTCCTGACTTCCTGTTTTACTAGATGGGACTTAAGTTCTATCTATTGCTGAGAGATGTATATTTGGTTTTATAGTCTTATTTATTTTATGTAAGTCTCATTCTATTAGAGCTAAATATTGTGCAAATCAGGTATTTAGGAAATACATCTCAGAAGCAAAATGGCATTTTCAGAGAAATAAGGTCTAGTCTCTGTCATGTTACCACTGCTCTTTTTTTAAGTCTCTCATGGGCTCACTCTAGAAAGAAAGGCAAAGCAGAAAAAAATAAAGTCCGAGTATTTAAAAGTAACTTGAGAAGCTGGGCGGGTGTGACCTTAAATAAATGCTTGGCCAGAGCTCGCTGCTGACCGCAACAATTCCGAGTTCCAAGTGCTCCATTTCCCAAGTTTAAGGCAAGAAAAAAGTGAGGGGCGCCAACTCATGATCTTGAAGACCACGGTGGGGTCTTCAATAATCCAACCAACCCCCGGGGCAGCCTCAGCTCTCCCCGCTCTGCTCTGGGAGGGTTGGGGGCCCATGAGATGTCTCAGGGCGACTCAGACCTCGGTCCAGGCTCCCAGCGACAGGGAACTCCCAGCATGTGTTCAGATGCTTCTGGGGGCTTGCTGGGCAGGGTCCTTTTCCTGTCCAGTTTAAGGAAGTCCTAGTAAACAGAACTTTCCTATGGAGGAAGGGCTGTTTTATGCCACTATGAGCTGCCCTTCGCGGGAGGCCACCACATTAAGGCTGGAAACAAAAAGAAATTCCAGAGGAAGCTGAAAGAAATGAACTCTAAAGGAACTCATGGCTCCAAGACCT
The DNA here is from genome assembly GCF_048773025.1 of Camelus bactrianus. Lineage (NCBI taxonomy): Eukaryota > Metazoa > Chordata > Mammalia > Artiodactyla > Camelidae > Camelus > Camelus bactrianus. The sequence goes on from NC_133554.1 coordinate 6,135,474, forward strand.
GAATTCTTGGAATTCTTGCACTTGGAAGAGAGAGGGGCTCACCCTCAGGGGTGTCATCCACACGGCGCGCCCTGTCTGCCCTCCTTCTCCCCCACAGAGTGTGCTCGGGTGTTCCACACCGGCGGGGCAAGGCTGGTGCTGTGTGGGAAGAGCTGGGAGAGGCTGCAGAGCCTGTATGATGCCCTGAGCAGCGTGGCGGACCCCAGCAAGGTAAGGCCTTCCGGCAGCCAGCGTGGCTAACTTCCGGCGTCCTTAGCCTGCGTTGACTGTCAGCGAGCAGCTCCTTGGGTGAAATTTGGTGATTGCTTTGGGGGAATGTAAGGCAATGGCCTCATTCATCTTGACACAGGTACCTCGGCCAGTTTGGTGGTTGACTCATTTTGACCACCCACCCTTCCAAAAATGTGTTCTCCAGCCCTCGGGCCTCCCCACCCCCCATCCTATTTAAGTCAGACTCAAAGAGGATCCAGAAGATAGAATTTGTTACAGATAGGGGGCTCTGGGTATAAACACTTATGGCTGATTCTTTAAAAATAATACTTCAAATAATATTTCCTTCCAAGAAATCAGGGAAACGTCTCCTTCCATGAAGTTATATAGGAGGTGAGCACAAGGCTGGTTTTTTCAAAGGATTTCCAGAGCATTGTTTAAGAAATTTTTTTTTTTTTAATCTTTGCCCCTGTTGTTGAATTTGGTTTGGGAAATAGCCCCAACTAATTTAGAACTAAGCCTGGTACTTGAGGAGGTAAACAGGACAGCAGGGCATTCTCCAAGTTGTGTTTCTTGGGGTCTTATTGGGTATTATTTATTGGTTATTAGGTAGTAAAAACAAGGTTCTGAGGTCAACTGTGTGGGACATATTGAGTTAGGCCAAGCTTGTCTGACTGTTTCTTTACTGCAGGACTTTTCAGAGCCTTTGATATGTAAATATGTGTATATTTATCCAGGAAGAACATATAATAGTCTGCTTTCCAAATAAACTTGACCAGGGAGCCCTCTTTTGAAAGGCATATCTCAGGATTAGTGTTTGTCAAACACTGGGATTGCGTTTATCATCAATTTTCTCACCTATACCCCTTCTAAACCATGAGCATCTTGACAACAGAAAGTGTTAAAAGCCAAACACAATGCCCAGCACATAGATGGTGCTTCAAGGGTATTGTGTTGAGTGTATGATTTTGGTCAAAAACAAAATGTGGTTACAAAGTACTGGACAGATTATGTTGTGGCTTGGAAGCCAGCTTGAAAGCATTTTCCAAAAAAGAGCTCAGAATTGTTGTAAGTAATGACATCACCTCTGGAATCAGTGCACAGCCTCCATTTGGATTTCTTGGTTCTGGCCCCCTGACCCGAAGTTCAGACTTCTCACTGCACATTTGCATGTCTGGAATGTTGTTGCTCTGGTCCGCAAGAATGCATTTTCTCCATCAATTTCCTTCCTCCCAGAATCATCTCTGCTTCTTCCTCATCCTTTCTTTGTAGTCATTCCATGAGCTCTGAATTTCAAAAGGGGTATCTCTTAGATTGAAGCCCCCAGGTCTGCGGGGATGTTCTCACACGCACCTTGATTCTCTCATTGGTCCAGCAGACATTCACCCCGAAGCTGGTCCTCTTGGACCTCTCGGACATCAGCTGTGTCCAGGATGTGGCCAAAGAGGTCCTAGATTGCTACGGCTGTGTGGACATCCTTATCAACAACGCCAGCGTCAAGGTGAAGGGGCCTGCCCACAAGATTTCTCTGGAGCTCGATAAAAAGATCATGGACGCCAATTACTTTGGGCCCATCACACTGACCAAAGGTCTCGTGAGTTTGACCTTCCCGTGGGTTCTTGGGCCACTGGCTGCTGGAGAGGGCTCTGTTATGTCACCCAGCAGGCGTCCAATTCTGGATGGAGTCTCCAGACCCCTCAGAAAAATCCCTGCTTATTTGGTGAATGCTTTCAGCATCTGACTGTAAATGTTGATAAAAGCAAAGGGACTGTGAAAGTCTCTTACTGGCAAACTCCACCCTCCGTCCCTGTGAGGCCCCCTCCCCAAGCCCCGCCCTTTACTCCTCTTTGCTTCCTCATATCCGTGGCTCCCCTCCAGTCCCATTCCACATCTCTGGATCATTGTCTTCATCCTCCACAAATCTTAATACATCGACCTTGTGGTTGATCTGCCCCTAACCAGGACAGTTGGTCAAAGGTAGAAATTCTGTCCTCAGTAATGAAGAAGAAGAGTTTATCCCCAACTACAAGAGACCCAGAGCCCTTTCAATTCCTTTGCAGAAACAGGGAAGGCAGGAGGGTATCTCCCTTTTAAGGGCCAGATGGTGGTTTCTGTATGGAGATTTCTAACTGCCAAGTTCAAGTGCAGGTCTGAAGCCTGGAGGGGTTGTGCCTAGAGATGACATGGAATTGAACTAAGAGTTTAAACCCTCCCCCCTCCCCACACCACTAATAAAGTTCATCAAAGCAGAACCACAAAAGGGAGACGATAAGCAGGGAGAACGTCTACACTGCGGGAGTGGGCGCCCTGGCAAAGGCTGAGGAAGCCTGGTTGTAGAGCTGCCCCTTCTCTGCAGCCAGAATCTCCCTGCTAATGGGCTTTTGAGACCTGCGGCAGAGGAAGGGAAAGAAGTATCTGGAGCAGAGAGATGACTTCCCAGAGCTTCTAAAATGGTGCCCAGCCCAGTCCCTGAGGGCACAGACGGCAGGCTGGCCCAGGTGTGTCAGTCACGCTGCCTCCGAGCGCCCAGGGTGCCCTGGCATCGAAGTGAGGATGCAAAACTGAGTCTTTGACTTTCTGCCACATCCCTATTCCACCTGGACCGTTTTTCACCTCACAGCTTTCCCTAAATCTCCTCATTTGTAAATGAATTCGGTTTAGGGGGAAATTTCACCATAAATTAAAAACCCCCTTCCCTCTCAATAAATAGAAGAAAATCTGAGATCAAAACAAAATAGTGAATTCTCCAAAGACAAAGTGCTGAGGTCTTTCTTCTCTTCTTAAAAAACTTTTTAAATTTATTTTTTACTGGAGGATAGGTGATTTCTAATGTTTCAGGGATACAGAAAAGTGACTTCATTTATACAGATATATATTCTTTCTCAGATTCTTTTCCATTATGTGTCATGACAAGATATTGCATATAGTTCCCTGTGCTATACAGTAGGTCCTTGTTGTTTCTGTATTTTATATATAGTAGTTCATACCTGTATTTCCTTTTTCAAAAAAGCTTAGCACATGCAGGAGAGGTGTTAAAGACCTACTGGAAGAGAGGTGAGGGTATAGCTCAGTGATAGTGGGAGTGCTTTGCATGCACCAGGTCCTGGGTTCAACCCCGAGTACCGCCATTAAAATAAATAAATAAATAAAATTAATTACTTCCTCCCACAAAAAATCCAAACAAATAAAAAACTGAAGACCTATTGGAATCACCCTGAGACTTCGTACTAGAAGCAATAGGAGAACTGAAGAGAGATTACCTTTCTCACTGTTGAAATCTGCGTCATTCCATTTCTGTGTCTCCTCGTGCACATGGATGGGTCATTTAAAATCAGCCAGCAATTCACCATTTGGGCCCAGCCCACTCTTAGGAGACACTGGATAAATGATGGCCGGGGTCCATTCCGTCTGCATCTCACTGTGATCTAATTACCAGGAGGGCAGCGGGGCCCCAGGTGATGGAGGGGGTCTGGGGAAGGGGTCTGCATGCTGCTGCCTGCCTCGCTCTCAGATCTGTAACTGGGCCTCATTGCCCCGTGCTTTCCAGCCCTGCTTCCCAACATGATCTCCCGGAGGACAGGCCAAATCGTGCTAGTGAATAACCTCCAAGGGAAGCTGGGAATCCCGTTCCGCACCGCCTGTAAGTTGCTAAGGCAAAAATGTTTCGTCTTACGTTACGTGTCTTACAAGAGATGCTGTGTCTGGGACTAGGCGTATGGCCGCATCGGGAAGGAGGTCCAGGGATGGAGGCATCCGCGGGCTTTGCTTTCTTCCCTTCAGCTCCTATTTTTGAGCACCTACAGCACTCAGGTGACTGCGGGAGATAAAAAAGAAGCCTTCCTCCTGCACCCCCAGAAGCTGCGTCCCACAGGCAGCCAGGACGTGCCCTGGCTGAACGGGACCCGTGCCAGATCAAGGTCACACTCCTGACGTGGGTGCGCAGTCCCAGCTCAGATACCGCCTTCTCAGCAAAGATGCCCTTGAGGGACAGGAAAGATTACAACTGGGAAAGAAAGGAGGGGTGCGTGTCATATCCGGAAACGGGAGACGGATGAAGGGTTCTGAGGAGGGAGGAGGTAGAGAAGGAAAGGGGCAGAGTCCCAGGAGAGGCGCCAGAGAGAATTCTAAAGTGACAGTCCTCGAAAAGGTCCGAGGGCGAGTGGGGCTTCTCAGTGCATGTTCATGGGATCCAGCTGGGAAAATTGTGGAGCCACTCCCACCACCCATGAGGTGGGATGTGGGAGGGTGGGGAGCAAGCCTCATACGTTTCTTTACGGCCCACAGTACCACGCATGACACAGGAGCTGGGGATGTGTCTGCTGGGCAGAAGGGAGGGACGAACAAGGATTGGGTGGGGCCCCTGACTTAGTCTGCTGGGGCCGCTGTAAAGAAATACCACACGCTGGATGGCTCAGACAACAGAAACGGATTTTCTCACAGTTCCGGAGGCTGGAAGTCCAAGATCAAGGTGCCAGCAGGTTTGATTTTTCCTGAGGCCCCTCTCCTTGGCTTGCAGACGGCCGTCTTCTCCCTGTGCCCCCACATGGTCTCTCCGCCGTGTGCAGCCCTGCCGTCCCCTCCTCTTCTTATAAGGACACCAGTCAGGCTGGATTAGGGCCCGCCCTAACGGCCTCCCGGGAGCATCCGATCAAGCCAGAGGGAGACTCCTGTGGGGAGGGGGAGAAAGAGAAGCCCAAAGGACTCCCCTGGGGTCCTAGCCACATAGGGGCCACCAAACATTGCGTGACACAACGGGGCAGCCCATATGAGGACATGGTGACACTCAGGTTGGTAAAAGAATTTACCAGAGATAAAGTATGAGCACAGAAACGCGTTTATCAGGGGACACTGCCATAGGCAACTGCGGGCCACACAGGCGAGGGGGCTGGTTGTTGGGGTCTTTTATAAGGTCGGGTCACAAGGTGCCTGATCAGCTTGTGCACAAGTCTCTGATGGGCTGAGGTAAGGGAAGAGGTTTAGATCTGTGAAGGGCAGTGATAAGGTAGGCATTACCTGGGGCTGTCAGTCTGTTAGGGGAAACACGCCCAGTAAAGAATGTCAGATACCTGAGAGCCCAGGAAAGGGGGTTCAGAGAGCTTCTAGGTTGGTGAACACGCGGAGGTTTGGGGACAGCGGTACACTCCGCAGGGGCGTGGAAGATCTGATCCCTTCCCCCATAACTTGCCCTGTTCATCTCTTCCATCTGGCTGTTCCTGAGTTATATCCTTTTATAATAAACCTATAACTTAGTAAGTATAAGGTTTCTCTGAGTTCCGTGAGCTACTCTCGCAAATTAACCGAACCCAAGGAGAGGACCATTGAAATCTCTAGTATACAGCCAGTTGGTCAGAAGTACAGGTGACAATGTGGACTTGTGATCAGCCTGAACAGGGTTGGGGGACAGTCTTGTAGGACTGAGCCCTGAACTCCTGCTCGCCGATGCTCTTACTCTGGGCCCCTGCTATGAACAGGAGTGACTGTGAAAGTACTGCCTATTTATCAGAGGGTCTCCCAGGCGGCCGCTGTGTGAGGAGTTTCACACATCTCTTCTTGTTCTAAACTCACAGCAGTAATATCTCCGCTCTATTTATGCCTCACCAGGTCCTCAGGTTACAGGTGAGGCACCCAGCACCCGCATCCTTAACCCCACTGACCTCAGGACCTTGGAGAAATCACTCTCCCTTGGGGAATCAGCCTTCCCGGGAAGGGATGAGAACTCACGCTAGTGCCAGGTGTTTCAGATACGTTTTCTCACTTGGCAAGCGTGATATTATGCCCATTTTAAAGATAAGAAAACTGAGCCTCGGAGGTAATAATTAGCCACTGACCCAAAGTCACACTGTGGACAAGTGGTTAAATTGGACTCAGCCCCAGCTCTGCGTCTGCCCGGCTCTGTCCTCCCCTATGGCGTGAGGAGCAGGGCTGTAATTTTTGAGGCCTCTTTCAGCAGAGTCTGTAGGAACGTGTGTCTCCAGCGTCCCCCTGGGAAGCATGGCCGGGATTTGCATTCACCTCCCGGCTGGTTTCTCTTCCAGATGCCGCCTCAAAGCACGCAGCACTAGGCTTCTTCGACTGCCTCCGGGCGGAGGTGGAGGAATACGACGTGGTCGTCAGCACCGTGAGCCCCGCTTTCATCCGGTCCCACCATGTTCTGCCAGGCCAAGGAAACTGGGAGGCCTCCGTCTGGAAATGTGAGCTTTCAGAGGGAAGCCGGAGGGACAGGGGCTGGGAGGGCTCCCCGGGGTGGGGGTGGAGGGTGTTCCCGAAGCATGAGACTGGGGGCCGTGGGACCCCTGCACCCAGCCAACGGCAGGGAGAGACCCCCCAACTTCAGCCGTGAGGCACCAGGTAGATGGAATCTTCACTCGCAACCAGCAGACTCTGCGCTCCATCACTCACAGGCTCTCTGCCTTCGGCCACATGACTGCAGGTCTCTGGGCTCAGTCTCCCACGTGGAAGAGCCAGGATTTGGTCTTTAAGAACCCCCGGCCCCTGTGCCCTAGGAAGCAGCACGGAGCCCAAGCTGACGGCCTGCATCTGCAGCTCATCTCTGTCACATACTCCCCGTCTGACCACAGGCAATTCCCTGCACCTGTGCCCCAGTTTCCCCTTTGGAAAATGAGGGCTGATGGTAATACCTACCACGTGTAGCCATTGGGAGGACCAAAAGTTCCAGCTCATAAAGGGTTTGGAGCTGCAACCAGCACATCGCGAGTGCTCTGTAAATTGTTCCTATTCTAGAATGCTCTGAACCGAGCAGCTCCACTCCGCCTGAGGCTCTGTCTTCATTAGGGAATCAGGATGAACCAAGATGTGGGCAAGTGGTTTCCGGGGGCTCCAGACAAGCCCAAATCTGCAACAGTTATAAACCACAGCCCCCTCAGACATCTGGCCCCTTCTTCTAAGCTCTTTCTCATCCCTTCCACGGCTCACAACCACCCTGCGAAGTTAATAGGGCAGGAAACTGAGCCCAGTTTACAGATGAGGAGGCTGAGGCACAGGGGTCAAGTGCCTCCCCAGGGCTCGGGGAGCCTGGGACTCCAGCACCGCACTCTCCTCACCCCGGGCGCAGGGCTCTGACCCCTCCGTCTCCTGCAGAGGCTAGAAGCTCCGCCCCCTCCTCGGGCTTTTCAGTCTTTTTCAGGAAGCTGACCTACGGGGTGCACCCGGTGGATGTGGCGGAGGAGGTGATGCGCACGGTGAGACGGAAGAAGCAAGAGGTCTTCATGGCCAACCCCATCCCCAAGGCTGCTATGTACATCCGCACCTTCTTCCCGGAGTTCTTTTTTGCCGTGGTGGCCTGTGGGGTGAAGGAGAAACTCAGCGTCCCAGAGGAGGGTTAACTGCTGGGGAACAAACCGGTCACCTCGAGGGGAATAAAGGCTTTCCTGGCCGGTGCTGGCTCCTCTGTCCTCTCGGCGCTGCCTACCTCCACTCCCCCACATGAGACATCTCCCAGCATGAGACATCTTCCAACCTTCGCTCCATCCAAGTGGGGTTGCTCGGAGGCCAGCCCGGTCCCATGGGGCCGCTGGGTGTCTGGGCCATGACATTCCTAGGACAGACTTCCAGAAGCTTCTCTATAGGATGACAACCGAGCAGAAAAACAGGAACCATAACGGGTCCAACACACACACACACACACACACACACACACACACACACACACACACACACACACTGTGGCCACCACACACACACACACACACACACACACTGTGGCCACCAGCCTGCCCAGGGACTCAGTCAGAAAACCCCTTCCATTTTACACAAGGGTGACCTGCCCGGTCAGCCCCAGCCACAGAAGCTGGATTTGGTGACCCGTTCGGGCAGGGCTGCCAAATGGAACTTCCTGCGGTGATGGAAATATTCTATCGCCTGCAGGGTCCAGGATGTTAGCCAGTAGCCACCAGTGGCCGTTGAGCCCTTGGAATGTGGCCTGTGGAACTGAGAAACTGAATTTTTCATTTTATTTTATTTGAATTAATTTGAATTGAAAGAGCTGCGTGGGGCTAACAGCTCCCAGGGTGGCCACACGGCGGAGCTGTAACGCCCCGGCCCGGCAGCTCATCAGAATCAGCCCTTTCCCCCGGATTTAATTGGTCCAAAGAGGAGCCCAGGCACAGCTGTTTAAAACTTCTTCCAGTTGCTTCCAAGGTGCAACAAATCCTGAGAACTCCTGCCCTGGGGCTTCCAGCTCATTCCAGCCTTTTCTCCCTTTCTCAAAGCAAAACTCTTAAAACCGCCATCCTTGTTACTGGATGGGTGTTTCTCCTGGTTTGGTTTTTCTTTAATGATTCTTGGGATCTTGAAAAGTGGAGGGTACATTTTTTGCACTGATATTGTAACTACTGATGCAAATTTTTCTAATATTTATAGATGAAAGAGGGCTCAAATTTCCCCTGGAACCCACGCCATTTACCAAATTAACACATAGGTGGTACACATATGCACATATATATGCCTGGATTTAAAAAGCAAAGTGTCCAGGATCACGTGATCACCAGGGACTCCAGGTCACCCCAGGATAAAGCTGATGGTCAGGATGTGTAGCCAGAATTTAAGGGGGTCAGCTAAGGCAGAGCAGGTCTGGAGTCAGCAAGAAAACCTTCTATGTTATTGCTTTTGTTGGGGAGGTGGGTACTAGAGTGGTGCTTAGGATGAGGGACGAATGGATGGTGGGTAGGGGCTGAGGCATGAACAAATGCATCAGGAAAGTGACTGAAATGTGATTGGTGGTCAGAGACAGAGGTGGCAGCTTCGGGACAAGAAAGGCTGGAGCCAGGGCCGCAGGCAGCCGGTCCCGGGGTCACCCCGGTGCTGGGCTCCGGGCCAAGCTTGGCCACAACCCAGACCCGGATCCTGGGGGTCTCTTTAGGGCTGTGCCTCCTCTCAGGTTGGTGTGTCACAGTGGGGCGGGGCCGAGGGGACCATGTTTTGGAGGTGGGGGAGGGGCCATGCTTCTCCGGAGCAGCTTCTCAGAGTGACCTGGGAAGCAGGCTTCTGGGCTGGTCCTCGGTTTGGCCCAGATAGAACTCTTTCCTATTATGATTGATTGTTTATTGATTATTTATGTTGACATTACTTACAGAAGCTAGGAAGAGGCGAGGAAGGGTCGTCCCCTACAGGTTTCAGAGAGAGCAAGGCCCTGCTCTGCCCTGGATTTTGGACTTGTAGCCTCCAGAATCATGAAACAATACATTTCTGTTGTTTTAAGTCACCCCGTTTGTGGCAGTTGCCACCAGCATCTTTAGGAAACACACCCCGATTTGAATATATATGTTTCTGGCCTGCATCTTGACCAGTGCAGCCAATAGCCTGAAGTTTGTCAGACAAGAACCAGAAAAAACTGGGGGCTGTTCTCTCAAGGAGACACAAGCATCCTTCTCCGTGTGCTTACCGAGCCCAAAGAAGCAGTCTGGTTAAGGCTAATGTCATGAGAGAATGAAACAGCTCCTCATCCAAAGGCCCAGGCAAATCCACCGACCCAGTCTTCCCCACCCTCACCCCATTCACGGGATCAGGCACCCTCCTCCAGGAGTGAGAAGGGAACCTGTTACTTGTTTTTGCTCCCTCATGCTGCAGCACCAGCGCCAATAAAGCGTTGCCTGAATTCCTCGTCTGGCCTCTTATCGATTTCTATTGATTAAAGGGTCCAAGGACCCTGGTCAGTAACAAAGTGATGGTCCACAAAGACAGGCTCAGACTCTGGTCCTTGAAAATATGTGCCCTCCAGAGGGAGACCTGGGGAGATTTCTATTTACTTAGAGAACCGCAAGTCATTTTAATGAAAAGTCCTTTAAATTTTCAGACACAACTCAAATCAACGGCTTTCTGGTATCAACAGCAATGAGCCATGTTTACACAGCAGAAACACTACAAGATCATTTGTCTAACTTGAGTAACTCAGACAGCCATTTACACATTTCACTGATGAGCTTTTATTAAAATTGTACATAGAGCTTAGTTAATTTTTTTTTAAAAAAGAACTTCCTTTTTTCCTAGTATCAAAATAGTTCTCTTTTTTAAATACCTTGAAAAACTTTAATACAATTATTTGTTATATATTAAATACTCTCCTAAAATCTGAATCATTTCTCTCCCATCTCTTTTCTCCTAGAATCCTGCCTTTCCATCACTACCACTTTTTCTTTGGCATCTTTAATGCTTTATCCCAGAGAAACATTAAAAGGAAAAGATTTTCCTGTTAAGTCCACTATTTCAAAAAAAAAAAAAATTTAAATAGGAGAAGACAATTATATTTGATTTGATTTTGAAAATTCTCATTAACTAGGCTTCCCTACAGAGTTATGTTTGCCCACATCCAATCACTCTTTAGTACAAGTATTCAGACGCTGGAATTTAAATAAAGCAGCATTTCTTGTCCTGAAATGATTATGCTTACCCAACATCGCCCTCTAGTGGTCTGGAAGTATAAAAGCAGCCAACAACATAGAGTATTTTGGGGTATTAGGTGTTGGAAATCTAGATGCAGAGACGAAAAACTGTTTTATTTTCAAGACAACCAGCTTCCCCAAATCCCACTCTCAACACGAGCCATCTACAGGTGCTCAGTGCAGAGTCTCGAGAAAGCCAGCGTCACCCATCACTAGAATACACACCATCAGAGGCTGGACTCTGGTAACATTTTCTTCCGACCTAAGGAAAGAGTGTGGTATTTCACCTTCGGTAAGGTTCCGAAAGAAGTCTGCTCCCCGGGAACACTCATCTGTGACGTGCCGAGAGTACTGGCCCTCGGGGGCCTGCCAGCCTTGCGAGGGAGGCGCAGAGAGCTGGGCGCTGACCGGACGTCTCTCTCTGGGTGGCCATCCGGACCCCTGGTCAGGCTCTCTCGAATCCCGAGGGATGGGGACGAGCCTCGAGCCTGCTCGTCCACAGCCGGGCTCAGCCTGCCACTCACCAGGGAGCCTGGGGCCGCCTGGGGGGCCGCTTGGGGGGTTACCTCGGCCCTGTCACCCTTCCTGTTCTCCTTCCTCCAAAACACAGCCCTCAGAAGGGTGAGGGTACCCTGTGGGAATCGGTCTGTCTCCGAGTCCCTGCCGTCCGCATTAGCCCTCATCTTGCCTAAGGTATTTCGGTGACTGTCTGCACTGTTTCTGGAAAACATGGTAACATTAGGAGCCTCCTTGGGGGAGGGCACTCTGCCCCTGCTCCCCACCGGGCCACTGCCCTTACAGCTTGTGGGCTTCTGGCCCTCCGGCCAGGCTCGTTTCTCATTCTCCATTGAGGACATCACCGTAAGGGGCAGGTCAAACTGTCTGGGCAGCCTAATATCTTGACTAGAGTTTTCCTTGAGCTTCCTTGCTGTGTTGGGGCCATCTGAGTCGCCAGGGTGGCCCGAGGGGCAGGGCGCCCCGGCCAGCACTGGCTCGCTGGCTCGCCCACTATCTTCACTTTCACCCTTAGCAGAAAGGGTGGCGTTTAACCCCGGTGCTGCGGACTTCTTATCCCCGCCGGCAGCGCCGGTCAGCAGCGGCACGATGGACTGGCTCGTGGAGCGAGGTCTCCGTCTGGACTCCAAGTACTCCACCAACCCGACAGATGCCCCCGGTGGTGGCTTCTCCCTGGGGCCAAAAGACCACCGGAGGGGCACAGTCTTGAAGGCCCCCTGCTTGGTTCGGGAAGGGGCGGGCCCCTTCATGCTGATGCTGCGGCCTTGGACGCCTCCTGCCAAAGGCCTGACCTCCAAACCTCCTGAAAGAGACACCAAGAGCATTAGCGCCCGAGTACCCCTCCAGCTGCGCTAAGAGTAATCCCAATGCCCGTCTAACAGGCACTGGTTGAGCACCTCTGACGTACCAGGCACCATCCTGGGCCCTGGGGGCACAGAAGTGGGCAAGACACTATGGCCCCTGCCCTCGGGGCATCAGAATTTACACCCGCTGTTCCATGGAACCCATTTACACATTTGACGCCAGCGTCAGTGAAGGCAGCCACACGCTCAGGCAGAGCGGACTCCCGATAGAGCTCAGCCTCTGAACCATCTGGCCGAAGATTTATCATCATCCTCATTCGTCTTTAAATACTGCCATGAAACAGAATGCTCAGCAAAAGTCCCTGCTTTTCTAGGTCAAATGCGGTCCTTGTGTCTTTCAAATGCAAGAATCTCAGCTATCCTACTTTGGGCTTAAAAAGAAAAAGTAAAAGAAGATGATTGTTTAATTTTATCAGAACTGCCAGATAGACGTCCATTGTGTTTTGCAACATTAGTATATAGTTAAAAAGATGGTTTTGATATATATTGTTAAGCAAGAAATAGTCTAGAAAAACAGAGTAATCCAGCCTGCAAAAAGATACACACATATATGTGTAGGTGTATGTGTGTGTATGATACGTATGTGTGAAAATATACAAAGACGTCTGGAAAAATAAATACTAAAATGACAAGGGAACTGTGTAGAGGGAACTGTGGGGGTGCTGCGTATTGATTTTTTTCTTAATTCTTTCCTAAATCTCAACATTTTTAAAGGGGACATACATATACTCAAGGTTGTACATATTTTCTTAAGAAACAGTCAATCAGTTACAAAAAAAATTCCATTCATAACAGCATCAAAAGGAATAAAATACTTAGGAATGAACTTAACCAAGGAGGTGACTTTTACACTGAAAACTAGAAAACACTGCCAAAAGAAATGAAAGACAATATAAATAAATGGAAACACATCTCACGTTCATGGACTGGAAGATTTAATACGGTTAAAATATCAGTATTACCCAAAGCAATCTACGGAGTCAATGCGACCCCTATCAAAATCCCAGTGAAGTTTTGAGCAGAAATAGGAAAACCCACCCCAAAGTTCCCATGGAATCTCAAGGAGCGCCAAACCGCCAGTCACAAAAAGACACATACTGTGTGAGTCCACTCTATGAGCTACTCTGGGTAGTCAAAAATCAGAGAGACCGAAAGGATAAAGGTGGTTGCCAGGGGCTGGGGTGACGGGTAGGGGTGGGAAAAGGTATAGAGTTTCAGACTTACAAGATGAAAAGAGTTCTAGGGACGGATGCTGCTGGCAGCTGCACAAAAACGCGAATGTACTTAATACCCCTGAACTGTACACTTACAAATGGTTAAGGGAAGTATATTCAATATCTTATAATAACCTATAATGATAAAGAATATGTATAAATATGTGTAACTGAACACTGTGCTGTACACCAGAAACTAACACACTGTAAATCAACTATACTTCAACTAAAAAAATAAATGGTTAAGATGGTAAATTCCACTATGTGTCTTTGAACACAATAACAAAAGTAAAAAAAAAGTCTGTTAAGGCACCTTGATTTACAAGATGCCTGTCATCCCTGAGAAAGAAATCTTCAGCTGAAACACACAGCCCACGTGGCACAGGGCCAGTCACACGATTCAGAGAAAGACCCGAGGTCAGGTGCACCAGCCTCTCCTCCACAGCTGTGCCCTCTCACCACGGAGCCCGGTCAGCCCCCCGTGATTAGCACAGACAACCCGGAGGAGCTGTACGGGGAGCGACTAAGGGTCCACAGAGGCACAGGCAGGGGCTCAGGGAGCTCAGAGGAACAGGGGAAGCCTGCAGATGTCACCAAGGGTGGAGGTGCCTGGACTGAGAGGCTGCGGACGCCCATCAGCCCCGCGAGGGAAGGACAGCATCTCAGAGGTTCCGCGGACCTTGCCTTTCGGATTTTTCACAGACCATCTTTAGGTTTTTTTGTTTGTTTTTTGTTTTCTTTAAAGTACTTCTTTAGATTAGCCAGCAGTACACACAATCTCACCCAAAATACTTTGTAATTCCAGTCCCGATTGACGTCGGCCCTCCACCACTAAATTCTCACACCTTGGAGGGGAAAAACAAAAACTCAAAACAAACAAACAAAAAAAACCAAACCAACCCTGTCCCGAGGACTGAGACGTGTGAGAAGCCACAGCCCCGGGAAGGGCAGAAAGGGAAGCTTTGTAGGAGGAGGACAAAGCGGCGACTTTCAGCCTTTCAAAACGGGACAATCGGCCTGAAGCCCTGGCAGGTGGCGGATGGCTTGGCAGCGGCCCTGGCACACTGTCCATCCTTCCCCCGAGGGTGGAAGGGCCCGGGCTGCCCGCAGCACCGCAGTGGCAGCTCATTGCACGTCCCTGGACCACAGGTGCCCACGCAGCGCCCGGCTCCTCCTACTCAAAACGCAGTGAGAAAGCACGTCGGCCACCCCCATTATTTTCTTTTATTCTCATTGGATCAGAGAGGGAGCCAGAGCTTTAGACACGCGGAGAAATACGCGGAGAGATGCGCGGGAGCGCGCCCACGCGGATGCAGCGCTTCCTGCTCAGCAAGCATCTCCCTTCCGGGGGCCAGGCCGGGCGGGGGAGGGGCGGCCCCGCTGCTCCTCCCCTAGGGAGCTGGGCCTCCCGAGATGCTGGGAGCCAGAGGCAGCGGTGGTGTTCAGAGACCCCTTGGCGATGCTTCCTTCCCGCTGGAGAATCTGTGGTCCTGCTCACGCCCAGTCTGGCTTGAGAACCAGGTAGGGTCTAGACTCTGACGCCACACTGAGGACACCCACGGTTAAGTACTTCCAGAAATCTGTACAAGCCCCAGAGCATACAGAACAGCTTCCCAGGGCCCCAGGAGCCCTCCTCACCCAGATGGTGCCTGTGCGGCCCAGTGGGCACAGCCCGCACCACATAGCGACCCGGGAGCTGGCGGATGCTTCACTTGAGAAATGCCACGTCCGTTCCTCTGTGACTTTTTCTTCTGGGCTAGTGAAACAGGGCATCTGCCCAACCGGACGGTGTGTGCTGTGAGCAGGGGGCGGGGCCTCCTCTGGCCACCCTTATCCCACCTGCAACAGGACGGGGTGGAGGGAAGCCCCCATGGGAAGAAACTGAAAAATAACATACATACGGGGGTCTGGCAGTCAAAGAATAAGAAAAAACAGAACCGCTGGAAACGGAGCCATCAGAGAAAATAGACAAAAATCAAAGCTCTCAAGGAGATTTAAGTGCAGAACAACAGGGGACTGGAAAATGTGCTTTCAAGGTTTTAAAATTCAGTACCTGAATTGAAAGCATGCAGGGTCATGGCGAAGACTCAAACTGAAATTTTCAGTGGCCTGAAATTATCTTGAAATCTGTGAAATTCAGTAAATCCCACAGATTTCATAATTGTGAAAGCAACAAAGTGAGAAAGAGACAGAAATCACCGGGAGAAGCTAGGAGACTGGGAGGACAAAACTATGAGAACTAACAGGCAAATAACAGGAATTTGAAAAATAGGAGAGACAAGAATTAAACAGAAGAGCGTTTCCCTAAAGAAAAGCCTGCATCTTCAGAAGAAGAGGACTCCCCAAGTTCCAGGCAGGGCTGGTGAACAAACACAGACCCAGGCATATGCGAGTAGAATTTCTAAACTCTAAGGTCACGGCAGAATCGTAAAAGTTTCCAGCCAGAAAGAACAAGTGACTCTCACATGAAAAAGAAGAACGTCTCACCTGCGACCCTGGGGCCTGGAAGACCGTGGGAAAACACCCACAGACGCCCGAGAGAAAAGGACTGCAACCCAAGAGCCCTGCCCCAGCCAAGCTGCACCCCCTCTGCAGGGGGGAAATATTTGCGGCTGCGCAAAGAGTCAGCATATCTGGCATATCTGAAAAGACCTTTGACCAAGCACCGAAGAACCAAGACCTCAAGTGCCAGGGTGACAAAAAGAAGGCAGACAGGGGTGTTCAGGGGACCCTGCAATCATGTTCCACCCCCTACACATGGTCTCAGAATGTGTTACAGAAAGTTAAGGGAGTGTGTTGGGGACGGGGAGAGGGACTGCAGAAGGAACTCTGACTACAGTCTGGAACAGAGTATGAAAACACCTCAGTGAAACCTAAGAGTTGAGGACTGATGTAGGGGAGTTCCTAGCACAGACTGAGGGAACGTGTGAAAGCATTTCAACACTCTCATTTTGGGGAGGCGGGGGATGGCGTGGAAGCGTTCTGCAGGTCTCCTCCTATCCGGGGAGAGAGAGCAGGCAGCGATGGAATAGATGACTCTAGGGAAATAGCAGGCTTCTCATATCCATATACTAATAGGAAACATAAATATACGTGGGGAATATTGGGAAATAAATATTGGGAAACATAAAGTAACCATGAACAAGATGGAAAAGAACAGAACTTCCAAGTGAATGAGGGGAAAAAAGGGAACACACAGCAGCATGATCAAATCAGTAAAAATAAGAAAAAAGTAACAGTCATAGAAAAAATGTTTTAAATGAAATGAAATCAAGTGTTGTAGTTGTTACAGTAAGTATGAATGGACTGATAAGATAGGCTCTGAATTTTTGTCATTAAAAAACCCCCCAAACCAGTTTTTAGTTCCTTAAAAAACTAAAAATACAGTTATTGTATGACCCAGCAATCCCACTCCGGGCATATGTCCAGACATAACTCTAATTTGAAAAGACACCTGCACCCCAATGTTCACAGCTGCACTATTTACCACAGCCAAGACATGGAAGCAACCCAAATGTCCACTGACAGATGACTGGATAAAGATGTGGTGTACACACACACACACACACACACACACACACACACACACACAATGGAATACTACTTAGCCACAAAAAAGAATGAAATAATACCATTTGTAGCAACATGGATGGACCTAGAGATTATCATACTAAGTCAGTCAGACAAAGACAAATATCATATGATATCACTTATATGTGGAATCTAAAATATGATATGAATGAACTTATTTATAAAGCAGAAACAGATTCACAGACAGAAAACAAACGTGGTTACCAAAGGGGAATGGCGTCAGGGAGGGATAAATCAGGAGTTTGGAATTAACAGATACAAACTACTATATATAAAATAGATAAACAACAAGGTCCTACTGTATACCACAGGGAACTATATTCAATATCTTGTAATAACCTATAATGGAAAAGAATATGAAAAAGTGTATATACACACACACACACACACATATATATATAAATAACTGAATCACTATGTTGTGCACCAAAAACTCACACACTATGAATCAAGTATACTTCAGTTAAAAAAGACATGGAGAAGTTAAATACAACAACTAATTCACCTAATTTAGTCGTTAAGATATAAAGCTCCCATCCCCCAAACAATGTCCATTATTTTGTGTTCTCACACAACACTGACAAAATCATCACCATGTACTAACTTGATCACAAAAAGGGAATCATTTTTGAAAACCATATTCTTGAATCACAATCTGTAAAATTAGGTATAAAGAATAAAAACTGACCAAAAACTCTTAAATACTTGAAACACCCAGATAACCTTGAGATGAAAGAGGAAATCAAAACCTGAAATAACACACTCTCTGGAAAGCACTGAGAAAGAGAAAACAAAACCTTTGAGGCTCAATAAAAAGCCACAGAAGACATTTACTGTCAGGAGCACCAACACTGAAATGCTTTAGCCCCAGGCCCCCTCCTCTGTGAAGGACCTTTGCAATTTTTTCACACAGTCACATTTTCATACAATTGCAAAAGTAAGGTGTATCTATGTTCTTTCTCTTACAGAGCCTGTCCCAACACCCATCCCCAATGATATGAGCTGCAGTCCCCACAAAACTTGGATCTGTTTGTTTTAGTTTAAAATGCCTTCACAACTGTGAAGTCCCTATAACCAGAGCTCACAGAAGGTCAGTATTTCCCTACAGGGGACTGCTGGGATTTGGGAGGGACAAGTCTGTACTGACTGGTACCATTCCTGGACACTGCAAGCCACTTAGCATCCCCGCCCGCTGGGGACTAAATGCCAGTTGTCCCCTCTGCTCATTTGACATCCCCGTGGGGAGAGGATGTAGTACTAAACCTCTGTTGAAAACCTACATGCTGGATTTTGATCTAACAGGAAAATCAGGCCGGATTCTCAACCATCTCAGAGCCTCTCCAACAGATTTCAAAATCTATCGCCGTTTTATTCAAACCCCAAGAGGGGGAACGCTCCCTGTGGAAGCAAGGCTCTTGCAGTGTCTGAATGGCATAAACTTGAGTTTGGAGCCACGCCGCCAGGACTCCGGCTGCCAGAGGGAGCAGACCTATTTGCAGCCCGGCTACCTCCCAGGAGTTCCCGTGACTGGTTACTTCCTAAGATCAGCTTTCTCCTTTGCAAAAGGGCTAGAATTCCACCTCTCATCTGAGTCGATGAGGTAAGTAAAATGCCTGCAGGGGCCCGGGGGACAGTTATCTGTCAATGTTACTTCTCCGCCGGCCCTCGCGGTCTCTCTGGGGAGTTTTCTGGAGCTGGGCCTCACCGCTGTCTGAGCGCCCTGTGGAAAAGCTGGCCATCTTTTGAAGCTGTCTCCTACAGGGGGTGTGAAACACATTTCTCCCTGGGAGAACTGAGACATGGCCCAAGGTCCTAGGCCTCTGGACAGAACTGAGATGAACTTATGAGGCTGTCAGAGACTCATGCTGGTGGGGGATGGACAAGCTTGGGAAAGAACGCCTTTTGTGTTCACCAGACACTACCCTAAATGTGCAGTCATAAAAATGTAAAGGAAAAAGAAATGTCAGAATATATATAATGCATCAAATAGTGGATGCTAAGGAAATCAGACCAACGTGATACACGTGGGAGAGGTGGTCCCATTCACATTCTAATGGTGAGATTTTGGGAGCCAAAATGCTGAACATCAAGGAATAATTAACCAAACTTTGATACATAGACTGTAATAATCAGAGGGCTGGATTCCATGATAATCGAAAACCACCTGCAGCTTTGAGATGCGACCATTATATATTTATTCCCAACAGCTCCTTGCCTGGAGCACATGCCCAGACTTTACGTGACTCACTCGCACTCACGTCTGTGTTCCAAATTCACTCTCTCGAAAGGGCCTTCCCCGCCGCCCCCGTCCTCTCTGCACCCCTTCTCCCCCACCCCCAGCCTAGATACCTTCCTCCTCTGATGAGCTCCCTCTTCGCCCTTCTCCCTGCTTTACAGCACGTCATCATATTCCTTTACTCGCTGATGCACTGTCTCCCCCCTTTAGATGGTCGGCTCCAGGGAGCAGAGGAAGAAGGTACCTGCGGCTGGAGGGCAGCGGACAGGGCGGGCTAGGTCCCGGGAGACCTGATCTGCAAGATGACCAAACCTCTCACTATGACGGACTCTTTATAGAAACACTCCAGGCCACGAAGTGCCAGCACTTCCGTAAAGATGAGGAGCCACGGTTGTCATGGAAAATGAAAGCAAGATCAGCAAATTTAACGAGCGTGATAAAACGTACCCTTTTCCTGCCGGGGGAGGCTGTTTGTGAAGAAGGCAGGCCCCGGCGCCCGCGGCCGGGCAGGAGCGGGGGCAGAGCTCCAGGACAGCAGGCTGCCCCGCGTGCTGCTGTTACTGCTCCCGAGCCGATGCAGCCAGTGGTCAGACAAGGAGGAGCTGGTGGAACCTGTGGAGGGAGCACAGACAGGGCAGGCTGGGCCCCACGCCATCCTTCAGGGCCCCCGGGGTGCGTCTCACGGCCGGGTTCACCTCCCGAGCCCCGACCAGGATTACTGATGACGGCTAGAGGAGAACCTGTGCTCGCGGGAAGGCGCCGGGGCACAGAAAGGACACTGTGTTGATGAATACCGAAATGCTTTTCACGAAACCACAGGTCGCCAACTCCAGTTTTCCAAATATGGCATATGTTTTACTCTTTCTACATCTATCTTCCATGAAAAGGCAGACTTGGCACATCGGCGGATTTAGACCTCCTGGCGCATGTTGGTTTTATTCGGCCATTTTCCAAGCGTTTGGGGGGAAAATACCTGAGGAATTTTTTTGAATGCTCTTTTACCCCCAAAGATAAGGATGGCTAGTTTGCAGAGTGAGGTAAGTCCCACAAAACGGTCGGTTTTGACCCTTCTTTTCCCTTCAGGCTGCCACGCAAGTCTGAGGCTGCCTAACAGACCTGGCCCTGGCATGTGGTTAAGTAGCTGTTTGCTGTTAAGGCCCCACGCCCCTTGTAACTGCCCTTTCCTTTCTAATGGGACGAATACAGGTTTATGTTGCACAAGCTTAATTAAAATCTGGCTTCACAGGAGTGAGACTGGGGATGAGGACTCCCACACTCCCAAGAGCCACCTGCCAGATGCAAAATGTGACTCCTTTTCCTCTTCCCACTCTTGGATTCCAGCATGTCCATCCCACATCCTCACAAGTGGGACACTAGTCTGCAGTCAGAGCTCCCTCGCTCAGGCCCCTGCCTACCTCTCCGGACCCTGGATGCTCGGTGGAGCATCTTCCCGGTCCCCGGCCCTCCTCTCGCCTGGAACCAGCAGCAGCACCTACCTCTCATGGAGCTGCTGGCCGACCAGGGAGGAATGCTGTTTCTCTTCTGATAAAACAGGATGTAAGCGCCTCGGGTATTCACCTCGTCTTCTAGAAGCGGTTCCACCGTGCTGTCATCATAACTGTACCACTGGCCGTCCAGAGAGTTCCGGCAGTAGGCTGCGAAGGTCCAAACCCCAAGGCCCCATTACTGCAGCCCCACAAAAGCAGGAAGACATTTCCCGCTGGTATAGCTGAAAAGCGGACGTTTGTAACAGAATGAGAAACACTGGTCCATTTTTAGCCAGAAATGATTTTTGTGGAATCAGAAAGGATCCATCAGTTACACTCCCAGATGCTCAGGGATAAAGGAAGCTGTGGCACCACGAACAAATCCTATGTTGCAGGGCTTGCTCAGGCAAAACCTCCAATAAAAGGGGAGTCCCCATTGGAATGAAAACGCGATTTGCATTTAAACTTTGTACGTGGTTTACTTGGACATCGTTGGTTTTAATCTTTAACCTTAACTGCAAATTGATTTTTGAATGCTTTTTTTTTTTCCCTAAGAGCTAATGTTGTGGTTTCATATAATATACTTCGGATAGATTGCATTGAAAAAATACAGTTATTTTTCCCTTCATGCCTACTGTGATGTTCTGGCAAACCTGAATGATGAAAGATAATTTAAAAAAAAAGATAATTTAAAAAGGGAGTCCCGAGTTATTTATGGGAGCCCCAGGCAACAATGCCAGTGTTCACGCAGTTCTTCTGAGAAGCTTCAGAACGCACCCCTCTGAGTCAGTGTGCAATGAAATCAGGCAGCTGGATTACGGCACACTTCTCTCCTGCCTAAGACCTGCAGTCAGACATCTAAGAAAACGTTCATAAGTAAGATTCTCACCCCCTTCCAAACAAGTACGAGAAATACTCCTCTCTTCCTCCGGACCCCAGTAGACGGTGTCATAATACCCCAATCCGGGAGCCAGCCAACTTCTGTCTGTAATGTTTCAGGCTCTGCAGGTCACCAGTGGCCACACACAGTTTCTGCCATGTATTCTTCTTGCTAGTTTTTTGTTTTGTTTTGTTTTGTTTTTACTACTTTTTAAAATGTAAAAACCATTTTAAACAGAGGCTGCAGCACATGGCAAGGGCCTGGCACAGAAGGGGGCCTTCATAAATATTTGTTCAACGAATAAATGAGTGATGATCTTGGATTTTTATACAGTCCAGTGTTTTCTAAACTGCAGGGACATTACTAGTACACTAGGAACAGCACACTTTTAAAAAAATGAGATATTTTCATTTTTTCCAAAGATGAAATAATTCATATGATTCTAGAACAGACCAAGGTATGTGATGAGGAACAACTGAATGAGGTGTCCAGCTCTCTGTTTCTGTCCTTCCATCCTTCCCTCCTCTCAAGTTCCTCCAAGGGATTCACAATTAAATGTACCCCAGAGAAATAAAAAACACCAAATCTGTTAAGTAAGAGTCCTTGAATCAGATCACAGATGAGGATAAACGTCACTCCCTGGGTTCCAACAGCCACCCTCCCATATTTCGTACAGTCGAAAACTCAGGCTGTAACTTTCTATCCCAACCACCAACCTGACTCCACTCTACACCTGGACCCGCCCTTCCCACCCCGGCAGGTGCTGGACGTGCGGCAGGTGAGGGGTCTGCTTGTGCCAATGCCCGGCAGCCCAGGGGTGCCTCTTCCCGGGGCGTCTGGAGGCCCGGGCCACAGCCACGGTCCGAGAGGCAGGCTCACCTGTGTAATGCCCACCTTGCAAACTGCCGTGGTGGTTGCAGACAGCGTACAAGTCGTAGAGGAAGTCGGGTGGGTAGCTGGTGGGCAGGCAGGCCGGCTGCTTCCAGGAAGGCCAGGGGCCGGATGTGGCCTTGGGGCCGGCGCTCCTCTGGGCCACGTGGGGAGCCATGTCGAGGCCGGAGAGTGGGAACTTCACCAGCGTGGAGAGCTTGTTTCTCCTCTCCCCGACCTGGCAGAACCTCTTGAGGTGGATGATGAGGATGTCTGGCAGGGTCCACAGGCTCAGCTTCACCACGCCCTGCTGGAGGGCCTGGCAGTGGGGGCAGCGCCACGCATCGTCCTGGGCCAGCTGGAAAGGAAGCCACCGGGCCCGTGAGGCCCCCAACCCCAGGCTCACGGCCCACCCGCCGAGACCCCCCCCCCCAGCCCCCTGCCCAGCCAGGACCTGCTCCTCCTTCGTGTAGAACTGGAAACATTCGTCCAGGGTGCAGCTGGGCTGCTGGTGCGCCTGCTGCTGCCGCCACACGCTGTCCGCGTCCTGCACCTGCTCCTCCCGGAGGTTCCCGAACAGGCTGCGCGGGGGCAGAGCAGACAGAGGGCGTGTGGGCGCCTGGCATCTGCCGGGGAGGCAGGGCCCCCTTCCTAGGGCTCCCGCTCGATTTTACTGGCATTCTCGGTCTCCCCTACCAGCTCCAGGAGGGACCAGGTCCTTGGCTACCCTGCTTTGTTTCATGCTGGGGTGCAGGGGCCTGGCATCAGTAGGAGACTTAGAAATACTGGGCCGAACAAGGTCCTTTCCCAAAGCAGAGCGAGTGCCCTCAGGGTTAGAGAAGCAGCCACGCTGGGTGGTTAAGAGCACGGGCTTGAGCCAGGCAGCCTGGGTTCAAACCCTGGCTCTGCCACACATGAGCTGTGTGACACTGAGCAGCCGTTTAACTTCTGTGTGCTTCGGTTTCCACACTCCTCATAGGATGTAATGCGTGAAATAAACTGCATGTCTGTAAAGCGCCGGAGCAGTGACCGGCGCGGGGGGAGGGTGAGCGTCACCTCACCGTTTACAAGCATGAGTGACACGACCAGTGCCACCACCCAGCGCCGTCATCATTGCTATTCCTGTCACTGTTGTTTATACACTGACAAGTGCCAGCGGGGCTTCTCGGAGGACTGGGTCACCCGGCGTCCAGGAGGCACGCCTACACCCGACAGTCACGCCGGGGGAACTGCCACAGAACAGGCCCCGTCTCCTCTGCGGGACTCACCGCTCCTTGGTGCCACTGTCCCACTCCACAGCCAGTTTGATGTGCGGGGGGCCCCCCGGCCTCCTGGGGTGCAGGGCCCTAGGGAGAGAGCACGGAGCCCGTCAGGTCTTGAACTCACAGAAGGTACCCGACCCTGTGGATGGGCACCTCCAGGTCTGGGGCGGGGGGAAACGTGGCAGCACCCTGATGAACAAGGTGTGTCTGGGAGAAGCACCCCAGCTTGACCAGAGCCGAGGCAGGATCACCCAGGCATGGAGCACCGAGGGGGCATGCAGTGGGTCGGGGGGATGCTGCGGCCCCCGGACAGGGAGAGGAACACTTCAAGGAAACAAATCTTTCTAGAAGAAAGACAAAATGTGGTGCATCCATACAACAGAATATTATTCAGCCTTAAAAAGGAAAGAAATTCTGACACAGGCTCCAATGTGAATGAACCTGAAAACATGACGCTGCGTGAAACGAGCAAATCACAAAAGAACAAGTGTTGGACGATTGCACTTATAGCAGGTCCCTGGAGCGGCCACACACACAGCGATGGGAAACAGGGGGGTGGCCGCCCGCAGCTGAGGGGTGCAGGGGTGGAGAGCTACTGTCTAACAGGGACTGAGTTTTAGTTCTGCAAAATGAAGAGATCTGAAGATGGACAGCGGCGATGGCTGTACTTAAGACTCTTGAACTGAACACTTAAAAATGGTTAAGATGGCATATTTATATTATGTGTATTTGCCACAGTTTAAAAGAAGGAAGAAATTTCTAGGAGAACAAAACGTGCTGGGATAGGGAGGCCAAGGGGCTGAACGCAGGGCTCTGCGAAGGAGGCGAGGCTGAGGCTACCAGATGCTGGGGGAGCTGTGGGAGGGAGGGAGGAGGTGGGGCCGGGCGGCGTGGAGGTGGCGGTGACTGGAAGGGCTGCGGCCTGCGGGAGGGCTTCCTTCAGCAGGTCTGCTTCTTGGACAACTAGACTCTTTTCCAGTGTCTTCAGCCACCTACCATGCAAGGCCTGTTAGTGGGTTGGTTTCTAAAACCAACAATATTTTTACTGTTTTTTAAATGATAGTTTACAGACCAATACTTTTGTAAAATAGAACAGAAATGTAATGGGGGGGGGACAGACAAAACACAAGCTCGAGAAAAAAAAATTATGATATCCATCATGCTGTAAATCGCTCTGTCAAGGGCTTTAAAGTTTCTCAGTGCTTCCTTCCAAGTTCTTGTCATGGACCGGTGACCACCAGCCTCCGGGGTGGCACCACGAGAGTGCAGCCCACTTGAGCGGCACAGCTCTCTTCTTCAACAAAGAGTGCGTGAGGGCACCCTTCTCAGGGACCCCTGCCCCGTGTTCTCTCTTCCTGTCGGACCCAAGCAGGTCCTGGCTGACACCCCTCCTGCCTCCTTAACTCTGTAAAGCAACCAGCCGAAGACGTGCCAATGGGGCGTATGGCCCAGAACCTTCTGGCTTGCCCCTACCCTGGTTCCTGTCTATTTTTAAAGGGAGGGGCCCTGCCCTAAAATGATTCTGACACCAAATCCAAAGTGTATTTCTTTTTTTTTTCCCCTCACATCACCAAGCAACTGACTCAATTCGGACACTGTCCACTGGAGGTGGCATCAGATCCCACGGGCTGAGGGCTCAGTCCTACAAGACGGCCCCCACTACCCTCACCCCCTTCGGGTGCCAGTCACAGGTCCGGGTTGTCACCAGTGCTTCTGACCGACTGGCTCTATGATTGGAGGTTCCCATGACCTCTTCTATGGGTTCCATTAATTTGCTAGGGTGGCTCACAAAACTCAGAGAAACTGTTTGCTTATGAGATTGGCCGTTTAGTATAAAAGGATATAACTCAGAGACAGCCAGATGGAAGAGAGGCTTAGGGCAAGGCGCGTGGGAAGGGGGGCAGAGCTTCCACGCGCTCCGAGCAGCCACTCCCCCAGAACCTCCTCGTGTTCACCAACCTGGGAGCTCTCCGAACAACGTCCTCTGGGGGTTTGATGATGGTTTCATCACATAGGCATGACTCATTAGGTCAACGGCAGTTGGCAGTCAACTCAACCTCCAGACCCTCTCCCCTCCTTCGCTCAGGGAAGTGGGACTGAAAGTTCCAACCTCTAATCACATGATTTGTTCTCCTGGCCACCAGCCCCAACCTTAGGTGCTTTCCAAAAGCCACCTCACTAACATCAGCTCTGGCGTGGTGGAAAGGGGTTTGTTACGAACGTCGATACATTTACCGCCCATCTCACTTGGGAAATTCCAAGGGTTGTAGGAGGTTCGGGCCAGAAGCAGAAGACCAAATATGGATTTCTTATTAGAAATCACAGGATCACGCCCACATCTGGATTCAGTCAGCTTTGGCTGGCCAAGCCAGGGAAACTGAGAGCCTCCCTGAGAACTTTACATCTGTGGGGAAATGAGCAAAAGTGCTAGACAATTTATGAGCAAAACCTCCTCTCAGATATCGTGCTTGCCCCTTGGATTGCTTCTCAAGAAGTCTGCAGTGGAAGGTGGGGAGAATCCGGGTCGGAACCACAGGAGACAAGGCCACGCTTGCCTCACCCCTCAGCCACAGTCCGCAATCTTCTTCAGTTGGGGCCAAGGATTCAGTGGTAATATTCTCCCTTACTCAAGAGCTGGCATTCAGGTTGAATTTGGTAACCCAGCCTCACTGAATGGGTTTTTTAAGTCAGAACCATCCTGGGTTCAAATTCACAAATTCAGGCTCAGCCACTAACTAGCCGAGTGAGTGTGATCACGTTAACTCATCTCCGGGAACCTCGGTGTCTCCTCATCTTTGAAGACACCATCAGGATCTCTCGAGACGTAAGGATTGAAGGCACGGAAGGAGTATAAGGACCTAACACCATCGCTGGTGCTGGAGATGTCAGGGACCAAGAGTAGCAAAGACTGTCATCTGTTGAACTGATGCACAGTCTTAAAGGCGTCTAGTCACGTAAGAACACATTCATTCTCTTACCAGGTCTGGACCATCTGCTTACCTGTCAACTGCCCAGTGACAGAGGGGCCGACTGTCCTGTGGGGACAAGTAGCTGCAGGCCAGGGAGAGCCCCACGACCCGGATGGCAAACAGGGATCCCGGGTTCTGCCGAGATAAGAACAGGAAGCAGGTCACCATGCACGTTGGTGTCAATCAGACTGTTAGGTGCAAAGAAGTTACTCCAAAGAGTAACCTTTCGTTCACGTTATATTTTGAATATTCCCTTAATATGACTATTCCAAACCTAGAGACAGAAAGCCTTCAATTTTTTAAGAGACAAGGGTGCACCTTTTAATAGTGATCTAACACCATTTAACACATTAAAATTTCCAAAACAATGATCACAGTATTTTAAAACAACACATGTTTAATTGGAGGAACTGTTGGCATAGTAAATGGGAAATCAAACCAATTGTGTTGTTTAATTATTAACAGGTAATTTAATTTACATTATGAAGATGGTTATGATCGTCACCAAATTACCAAAATGAGGCAATTATCTAAAAAGCAAGTTGGTGAATACTTTCCATACCAAAAGCTAAGTAAGTATTTATACATTTCAAAATGAGCCACGTAAAAAGAATACTATCTATGTTTTTATTCTAAGATGTACTTTTTTTCATATTCTAACTTTTCTGAAATTGAAGTCAGCCTTAAACAGCATGATTCACAATAGTCAACAGGTGGAAGCAACCCAAGTGTCTGTCAACAGATGAGTGGACAAACAAAATGTGGTCTATACACACAATGGAGTATCACTCAGCCTTAAAAAGGGGGACAATGCTTACGCATGCTACAACAAGGATGGCCCTTGAAAATATTTTGCTGAGTGAAATAAGCCAGACACAGAAGGGCAAATATTGTATGATTCTGCTTATATGAGGTTCCTAGAATGGTCAGATTCACAGAGACAGAAAGTAGGATGGAGGTTCTCAAGGGCTAGAGGCTGGGGGAAGCGGGAGCTGTTTAATGGGTGTAGTGTTTATGGGGAGGATGAAAAATTGGGGGGGTAGGGTGGTGATGGCTCTGCAGCATTGTGACTATAATTAATTACACCTGTGAATGGCTAAAATAAATGTTGGGTACATTTTACTACAAGTAAAAAAAAAAAAAAAGTCAATGGACTCGTCAAGCAATGGAAATACAGTTCTTCCAATTGTCACTGATGACCTTGGCTGCAGCCAGGAAAAAATAAAAAAATTTCTTACCAACTCTGACAAAGATAAAAGGCAGAAATTCCTACTTAAAACACACTGGCGAAATACAGACTGACTTCAGACAGAAGAGGGGGAAAGGATTACAATTCGAAGAAAGAGGAACAAGGCATGGACAGACAGCGAGACCCAAAACATCCTCGGGGCTGTGAGCCGACTCCCGGGCTGCGGCAGCTGATGCGTGCCGTGGGCAGGGGGCCAGTGATGTCCGGGGAGCGGGTGCCTGGCTAGACTACAACCACACTGTAGCTGACCTGCAGCTTCAGCAAACACAAAACTGGTGGCTGGAAGCAAGTTGACTTCAGGGTCTTAGATTCAGGGCTGGTCATGTCAGGGTGTACTTCTTAAGGAGAAGTTAGTTAAATCTGGGACTGGGGGGGTCGGGTGGGGGTGCTTTTTTCCTGGACCCTGTCACTGAGCCTTGATGTTTGGATAGCGACATAATCAAGGCACCGACACAACGTGGAGACAGCTCACTCTGCTTCCACACGAGGAAACTTTACAAAGTGACCAGAAAGATGTCTTGGTAATGATGAATCTGTTTTTTTCATTATTCATGCAAATTCATCCCATCCAGCAAATTGGTCATTTTTGTAAGAGACATTTTCCTGTCCTCTATTCTTGGCTAGGGAAATTCACTTTGGGACCCTCGGTAGCTATTCACTTCTTTTCATCTCTCCCATTCCGTGTTGAGAAGATTGAATGTATTCTTTCCAGATTATTACCAATGACCAATTCTTTCCAAATTTTTTTCAAATTATTCAAAAGATAGTACTAGAAGCCTTAGGGCTGAGTGGGTGGGCTAGCCTGGGAGCCTCAGTACACATTATTCCTGCAGAAAACCATGCCCGTCCACACGTTCACCAACGCAATCGTGGAAAAGCATTCGTAGCTGAGTTGGACGTTGCCTGCGTTAGAGTTCTGCCGGCCCCATTGATTCCTTGATCAGTTTCTAAAATGGAAAAGACAGCAGAAGTGCGGAGGGGAAAGCACACGGGTGACCAGGGAGGATAAAAGTCCAGCTGAGTCCAACGCTCGCATGAAAGTGTTTTCATCCACTTTCAACAGTCAGGAGCACAGGACTTGGGGAAGGCTAAAGCTATTACTAGATATTCTGACCTACTTAGAGGGAAGTTAGAGTTTCTAATTAGGGCACCGTGGCAGACCTGCTAGGCAGTAGATGGAGCAAAACCCTTCGGAGATAAAGATTCGGTACCGATGCAGAAAGTAAAATGTAAAACGACTTCAACAAAGTGATATTTGGTATAAATCCTGAATCAAATGTGTGGTTTTCCTTGAGCAGGAAGGAAAATGAATTATGAAGAATTCCCTCTGAAATATTTGGTACGTCTCCCAGGTGAAAAGTTCTTAGAGAATAGTTGAGGGGAATACAAAATTCTGAGGCTGCTGACCTGTCCCTAAAAATTCCAATGTCTTCTTGGCCAAAGAGCCATCAGAACAGTTTCTGATACTCTAGGGGCTAAAAGGAATGGTTTATAGAATTTGTTGTTTTCATTTGGAAACTATCAGTCTGAGAATAAATAAATGAGCAAGGCAAAAAGGTGTTTCCCCTTGAGTTTTTATCTGATTTTCAAAAACTGGACAAAATTATTTTACTACCTAGGTTTTCATATTTGGACATAAACATAAATGTTAATTTTCCACAGAAGTTAGACCCTAAGTCCCTTGAAATTTTTAATCCAAATGTTTAAGTTTGTTTGGGTTTTTTTTGGCAGGGGGGAGGTAATTAGGTTTACTAATTTATTTTTAGAGGAGGTACTGGGTGTTGAACCCAGAACCTTATGATTGCTAAGCATGTGCTCTACCACTGAGCTACACCCTCCCTGCTAAATCAGAGTTGTTTTATATGACAATGTAAACACTCTCAATTGACAGCGAATTCTTGTCATTCCTGAGCTACCCCTAGGTTCCTACCCCTTTTCCCCACCTCCCCTCAACCACACACACACACACGCACACACACTCTCACGGACCTGCACAGGGGCCTCACTCTTCATGAGATAGCGAACCTTGCCGAGAATGCACTGCTGGAGCTGGACCCAGGAGATGGCTCTGTCTTCCCTCATCAGGAAAGGTGGCCCAAACCTGGAAACCCAAGGGAACGAGGCGATTTCAGCAGAAGAAAAACCAACAGTGCCCAACAGTCAAAAGCATTCGCTCCACTCATTGGCTTCTCTCAACTGGAAAAGAGTGAAGCACCCAGCACAGCACACAGTTGCCCACTGCAGCCCCTCATTGCAAATGGAGACACTGCGGTGCAAACAGCAGCAAAGCCAGAGAGACACTGCGATGAAAGAGATGGTTCCACATGGTCGGCCGGCTGGGATGCCCTCCTCCCCAGAGAGAGAGGAGACTAAGAGAACAGGGGACCCAGAGGAAAGCCAGGCAGAGGTGAGCCCAGAGGGAAGCCAGTCCAGTGGACACGCTGATGACTTTGTGTATCAGGAATATTCTCGTGACCGGGACTGTTCCCACATCCTGGTTTCATGAACACACAGCAGTGAGCTGGTGGTCTGAGAGTGCCTGCTGTGGCCGCAGCTGTGGCTGTGGGTTCCAGCTCTGCCGTGGGTGCCCCCAGACAAATCACTGACCATTGACTGCTTGCTGGCCACCCCGTTCGAGGTTGCGTGCAGATCCAATGGAGAAAGAACATGCTACTGTTGAACGAACGTTGCTAAAATACAGCACAGATGTGAGCTGGTGCGTGTGGACTGGCAGGAGCACTGGGTGTCAACTGATACACACACAGATGGGTTTATATACCTTATCTATTATTGGGCGCTCAGGTGGTTTCCAGTTTTTTATTTAAGCAAAGCTTACCTGTGGCAGGAACTATACACATTCTTTTATATATACATTTGGGTGCCTGTGACTAACTGTTTCTCTGGGACAAAGTTCCAGAAGTGGAAATGAGAGACCAAAGCTATTCATTACCAAACTGCCCTCCAGAAAAGCCACACGAATTGACCAGTGAGGCAAGTGCCCCATTCCTTGGACACTTGCCCAGAATGAGTATTATCCATTTTTAAAAGTCCTTTAATAATCTGAAAGGTTAAGTCCAGCATCTTGCTAATGCCATCAGAATTTCTTCAGCTACTAATGAAGCTGAATATTTTAATAATTTAGTATTTTTAAATATTATTTAATTTAATCATATAATATAAAAATTTAATATTTAATAATATTATTCTTCTGTGAATTAATGTTAATTTATGGCAAGAGTAAAATAAATATTTAAAATAAAAAGAAAGTGAGAAATCAATTAGCCCAGTGTTACATATTGAATAATTCATTCACTCCTTAGTAACATGACATACGCCATTTTTATCACATAACAAAAACGTACTTGGCCTTTTCTGGGTCATTGATTTATATGTATATTCTTCTGCTTATATCACAATACTTTACTAATTAAAACTTTATTCTGTTTTAATAGAACTTTCCTTCTTCCTTCTTTCTCCCTCTCCCAATATTTTCTTGCTTTTCTTATGAGTCTGTTATCCCTGATAAATTTTTACCAACATTTTATCCATCAAAAAATTTTTCACTGGAGTGATCTCTTTTAAACATTTCTATTTGCATTTTATAAGAAAACCATCTGTTTTGGTGTATTTGTTATGCAACCAGTCACTTCCTTGAACTCTTTCATTAGTTTTAATCACCTTCAAGTTCCTGGTTTTCTGGACAGACAATAAAATAATCTGCAAAAGAGTGGTGATTTTATCTTCTCTCTCCTACAGGCAGTTTCTTTTCTCTTGTCCTGCACTGCGTAGGCCTTACAATCCAGCATAAACAGTGGTGAGAGCAATAATAATCATTCCTGAAACCACAGGAAAACCTCTGATGCTTAACTTTTAATTAAGGACAATGTTTGCTATCTGCTTAAGGCAGTTATTTCTGATCATCTTGATCAGATTTCTTGATCAGAAATCCTTGTTGATTGACCTTGTGAATGGATATTTAATTTGATCAAATTAGAATTATTCTAGACTGAATTCTAAGTACATATCTACACATCCCAGACATCATATAAAAGAAGGATGCAGTGAAACATACCTGCTGGCCTGCTGGCCCGAGCCCACCAAGTTACAGAAGAGGATTAGCACCTTGGTCTCACTGTTGACGGGAAGGGCTAATCGCTGACCCTCACGGGCAGACAGGCGCAGGGATACTGGTAAAACAGATGGACGAGCTGAAGAGAGAGCATTATAATCTTACACACTTGTATTCTTAAAGGACCTGCTCTGCTGGGTCAGAACCCTGGCTTCTAGCCGCTCTTCTCTTTGAGGGTACCTGAGAGCATCTCCTGGCCAGGTGACAGGGGGGCTTGGAAGGCATACACATTATCTCCCTCTGCAATCGTGTTCAGGTCCTCTTCATCAAAGAAGGACCGCTGGAGTCCACTGGGATACAGTTCAACCAAGATCACCTGGAACAAGGAGGATCATTTTCCCTCTTGTTTCTGAAAGGGAGCTTAACAAATAAGAAGTCTAAAAATGACTGAGAGCCTTAAACCTCTCTTTTGCTCTTTCTTTCCTTTAAGTATTTTTAGTAATAAAACACAGCAGGTATAACAATTAGATTGCAACTCAACTGCAACAGCAGAGTATCTAAGGGCTGAAGGAAGAGCAGGAAGAAGAAAATCGGAAATCGAAAGTTTCATACCCAGCTAAACTATCGTGCAAGAAGGAGCCTAAGTTTGTTTTCTGTCTGTGAGTTTGTTTCTGTTTTGTAAATAAGTTCATTTGCCTTTTTCTTTTTTTAAACCAGGTGGGGAAGGGGATGGGAAGGGATAAATTGGGAGTTTGAGATTTGCAGATAATAATTAGTATATATAAAATAAACAGCAAGTTTATACTGTAGAGCACAGGGAATTATATTCAGTACCTTGTAGTCACCTATAATGAAAAGAAATGAAAACAAATACATGTATGTCTATGTATGACTGAAACATTATGCTGTACACCAGAAACTGACACATTGTAAACTGACTATACTTCAATTAAATAATTAATTAATTTTTTAAAAAGGAGCCTAAAATAAAGCCCACTTCAGGTAAAAAAAAAGTGAGGGGGTTTACCACTAACACAACTCTGCTGAAAAAACTTCTAAATAGTATTGCTGACTTTTTTTCCACATTATGTCATATATGGGAAATATCTGTATGGAACACAGAGGTGAGCAGAAGAAGCTGGTTTTATAGTGGAGGAGAGGGGTCACTGCCTTGAGGGTCTTGGCTATTCCCAGACCCAACTCTGTCCCCTGAAAGCCTGAAGGAACCAACAACTCAGCACTCATAACCCATTCAGGGCACAGTGGCTGAGAAATTCTCTTGTAAAAGATACATTTCAGGGTGAAACAGACAAACTGAACTCAGAAGGCAAACTTGAATTGTAAGAACCAAAGAAAATGGTACATATTCATATGCGTAAATGTGCACTGGCTATATAAACCTATAATGATAACAACCATTACCACTACTGTAACCTGTGAGAAAAGGGAGCAGGGATTCAAATATTGGATAATAATATCCACCTACAATAATATCTAAATCGAAAAGCTATATGGGAAATGAAAGCATAAATTGTGTTGTTTGGGAAAATTAACATAAGACCATGTTAGGCACGCATGTTGACATGTCAACAATAACCAGTGAGAGCATAGGAATATAATGTATATATCCCAAACTAGGAAAGATGAAATAAAGAAAAATTGCTCAACCCAAAAGAAGCAGTAGAGAAAAAAGAAACAAAAGAAAAGCAGAGTAAATAGAAAGCATAAAATAAAATGATGCAAATGAATCCAAATACATCCATGATCATAGCTGGAATAAACTTACCAGTCAAAACAAAATATCAAAATAGATGTTTAAGTTGCAATCAAAATGCCCACCCTGCACTTAGGCATCTCAAGTGACCACCTCCCTGCACAGACACATCACAGCTTTCCAATTCCTGACACTCCTTCTACTCTCTTAATGTTTCAAACTCCACCTCTCAGACTGCCCCCCTTTTGATCTTTTATTACTGCCTTTTTTTCCCCAGGACTCTTTCTCACCCACTGTCCTGCTCTCTTCTCTCAATAGATCCCCATATAGCACTTTGGGCTTACAAAGCAAGATACACACATTTTTTCCCCCTATTTGAGATTCTCGTTAAAATGGGGACCGAAGTCCGAGGGACTGACTGGGTAGGGCAGGAAGCAGCTTGAGTGATCGTGGTGGTTACACAGATGTACATGCATGTAAAAATTCAACAAGTTATAACATTAAGAGCTGTACATTTTATTGTATCTATGTTATTCCTCAACAAAAAAAAAGCTTAAAATATTTTTCACTTAGAAAAAAAAAAAATCCCAGGAGGTCACCAGGGAAGTGTAGAATTTTCATATTACAGTTAAAGACACAGAGGACCAATTACTCTGTCTAAGGTCAAAAAACTAGAAAGTGACCAAACCACAATTAGAACCCCGTTCTAAGCCCTTCCCATCATGTGACATTGCTTTTCACCACCATCACCTCTACCCTGTCCTCAGGGGGCAGGGCGGGGGATGCTGGTAGGAGTCTGCCCTCCAAAGTCACAGTGACAGGGGAGGGTACAGCTCAATTGGTAGACTGCATGCTTAGCATGCACAAGGTCCTGGGTTCAATCCCCAGTACATCCATTAAGTAAATAAATGAAAGAAAGAAAAAGAAGGAAAGGAAAAAAAGGAAGAAAGGAAGGAAGGAAGGAAGGAAGAAAGGAAGAAAGAAAAGAAAGATGGAAAGAAAAGAAAAAACCCCACAGTGAATCCAAACTCTTTACCAAGAATCTCAAAAAAAAATTTTTTTTTAATTGAGCACATCCATCCCCTCTCTCCCAGACTGCCTCTCTCATGAACACATCCCCAGTTCCTTCAGCAGTGCCTCGTATTTCATTTACTGTCCCTTCAGTATCCTGCCTTGTCTCAGGACTGAAAATATAGACTAGCAACTTCAGTTCTGAAATCAAACGATCTGCGTTCAAATACTGGCCCAGCCACTGCCCTGTGTGACCTTGGGCAAGTCACTTACCCTCTCTGGGCTCACTGGTAAAATGAAGATAATTGTAATATCTACCTCACAGGATGGCTGGGAGGGGTCAGTCAGCTATGAACATGAAGTTCATAGAATGGTGCCCAGCACTTAGCAAGCACTACTGAGCGTCAGCTATCGTTGAAACAATGATGATCGTAATCACCATCACCTTCTTGGAAGACGAAGGTGGTGTCCTTTTTTGGTTATTCTATGAAAATGCAGGGAGAGGTCAAAGCCAGTCATCACGGACACCACGGTCTACTAATCAAAGAGAAACTCATGAATCACCCTGGAGTCACCAGCAAGCCAGAAATTATCCTAAGCAGCCTAGACAGCTGGCCCAGTCAGCATTCATCGTCCGGTGACCAGGCCCCAGTGCAGTGCCACCACACCTCATCCGCAGAGACGCCACCTTCTTCTGCAACCATCTTCCTCAGGGCTGCCACCGTGCTGAGGATGGGCACGGCCAGGCCGACCCGCAGGAACCGCTGGCTCTTCGAGGGGAAGACCAAGGTGACGCTCAAGAATCTGGAAAATAGGAAGGAAGCCACATCCTTAAAGGACTGACATGAACTGTTGCCAACATCCCTGATACTGCATCAAGTTCGGCACTTGGGCAGGTCTCTGCTTCCCGGTGGGGTTACTGCACTTTAGGTATGCTGTCACCAGGTGGCAGTGGAGAGCCAAATCGCCAAGGGTCTCAGCTGAGTGTAGTTTCCCAGCAAGTTAAAAGTAAGATATGTTATTAAGAATGACAAGACAGATCTTCCACAATTTATGATGGGATTATGTCCCGTTAAACCCATTCATTGTACACTGAAAATATCTTAAATCGAAAAGGCATTAAATACACCTAACCTACTGAACATCATAGCTTAGCCTCGCCTACCTTAAAAGTGCCCAGAACACTTACATGAGCCTACAGTTGGGCAAAATCATCTCACACAAAGCCTATGTGAAAATAAAGTGTTGCCTTTCACACCATCATAAAGTCAAAAAATTGTAAATCGAACCATCGTGCGTCAGGGACATCTATAGAAATCTATGGTCTCAAGGTTCTGTATGCTAAATAGATAATCTTAAGCAAAAGGGAACTTCCCCCCTTGGTAACAGGACACAGCCTTTCTGTCCGATCTCTATGGATGCTCTCTCTGGCTCCACTTGTAATTAGCCAATTCACACAACTAGTTAGCAGAGCTGGGACTGGAGCCGAGGGAGTCGGGCCCCAGAGTCAGGGGTCCTAACCACCGTGCTAAGCTGCATCAGGCCAGGAACCACAGCTCACAGCAGACATCACTGGATGGTGTCACTGATGAGAGGCTAAACCAGTGTTATATTTGTGGCACAGAAAATCAACAGCACAGGAATTCAGAGCAGAAAGGGGGACTGAGTTGCCAGGAAAGGCTTTATGAAGCCATCCTGTCTTTACTGCATCCTAACGATGGATGGAGGATGTCAACAGATAGAGAGCAAGAGAAATGGCTTTTCTGGAGGTGCGGAATACAGGGAAGAAGTGCTGGTTCCAATGCCAGGGAAGGCGTCCCGTGTAGGAGCTCACTGACCTTCCACGAGGCTGACACTGGCCAGCTGCCGTAACGGTCACTGCAGAGCCCTGGGCTCCTGCGACGCCTGCCCTGCATGCTTCTTACTGTTACAGAGCTGAGCCTCACCACGCCTCCCCCCTCATCCCGCCTCCTCTTTTCTTTTTCTTCTCCTATCTCCCTACCACCCTTTTCCTTTTCCTTTGCTCCTTAAATAAACCTTTTCCTACACCTTCACCGAGAGGAAAAAGGATTTGGAAGTAAAGCAAGGGAAGGCAGATGGTGACAGATTTCTCCGGTTTGCCCCGTCTGACCGAGTGGTACCAACTGGCCTGTGCCGGCTCCTGAATGGGCCAAAGTCATCAGCCTGGCAACGGGGCCAATAAACAAAAGCATGTTTATATAATTCCTTCCTCTGCTAAGGAAGGGCACAGTAACCTTTCACGTTAATTGCCCCATTTAATAACTCAGTGCCCCCCAGGTACAAGGCTGGTTTCTAGAGAAATGCTTGGCTGAGAAGCAAAAGGTTGCCCACGAGGAGTAAGGATGGAAGTCAAGTTGGCAGGCGTGGCACTCACGTACCTCGTCTGGCGCAAGGGGATAGGCAGGGACACACACAGGAAAGGGTCAAAGGTGTTGCTCTGTTTCAGGCAGTGGGGACAGGTCAAGGAAGATCTGCAGGGCAAAGGAGACACATTACAGTTTCATCACAATTGAACCATTTGGCAGTTCCTCGAACAGTTAGTTACCACTGTAGTTCCACTCCTAGGTCTACACCATGAAGAACAGAAAACAGGTATTCAAATCCTTGCACACAAATGTTCATGGCAGCATCGTTCACAAGAGGCAAAGGGTGGGCACCACCCACGTGTCCGTCGATGGATAAACAGGTAAACAAAACATGTTATGTACACACAATGGATGATTATTCAGCCATGCAGTCCTGACATGCGCTACAACATGAATGAACCTGGAGAACAGCATGTGAGTAAAAGCAGCCAGACACAAAAGGCCACGCATTTTATGATTCCATTTCTATGAACTGTCCAGAACGGGTAAAGCCACAGAGACAGAATGCAGACCAGTGGTTGCCAGGTGCTGAGAGGAGGGAGGAATGGGGAGTGACTGCTTAATGGGGAACAGGTTTTCTTTTGGGAGGATGAAAACGGTTAGGAACTGGAAGGAGATGGCAGCTGCAGAGCATCACGGATGTGTGCCCACTGAGCCGCACACCTTAAAATGGCTAATTTCATGCTATGTGACTTTCAAGTCTCGTCACATGTATTAATGCACTGAGTGTGGGAAGGGACGCTGTAACCCTTCCAAATAGAAATACAGCCTTCAAGCTCGAAGGTCTCAGACTCACTGTGCCCCTAAATCACACAGGAAGCTTTTTTTCAAATGCAGATGTGGAGGCCCTACTCCCAGAGA
Organism: Camelus bactrianus; assembly: GCF_048773025.1. NCBI lineage: Eukaryota > Metazoa > Chordata > Mammalia > Artiodactyla > Camelidae > Camelus > Camelus bactrianus. Next base: position 6,173,260 of record NC_133554.1, read on the forward strand.
TTCTGTTTCAGGGCACCCAGGGAGAGGGGACAGGCATCGGAATTTTAAAAGCTCCACAGGTGACTCTAGGGTTCAGCCAGGCAGAGAACCACTGATGCGGTGGCCCTCCTTACTGTGGGGATAGAGGAAATCAAGTTCAGAAAACAGCAGCTACTAACAACAGCTGACGTCAAAAGAGAAGTTACTATAGAACCGGGCATTGTGCCTCTCCTAACCCCTGTGCTACCTGTAACAACCAGGATTAGCCCCATTTCACAGAAGGAAAAACCGAGGAGTGGGAGGCGAGGGATAAATTAGGAGTTTGGGATTAGCAGATACAAACTGCCATGTACAGAACAGACAAACCACAAGGTCCTGCTGTATAACACAGGGAACTACATTCAATGGCTTGTAGTAACCTGTAATGAAAAAGAATATGAAAAAAGAATATATATGTATAACTGAATCACTATGTTGTACATCAGACACTAACACAACATTGTAAGTCAATTATACTGCAATTAAAAAAAAAAAACTGAAGCACAGAGAGGGTAAGTCACTTGCCCAAGGACACACAGCTCTTAAGTGGTTGAGCTGGCTCAGGTTCCAGAGTCCATATCGATCATCATTTCTTCAGAGTCTTTAGTATAAGTAAATCTGCATAGTTTATTTATATTCTTTAAACTCTTTTAAATTTAACACTCCCTTATTTAGCACTTATCTCTAAAAGTGAAAGGCAACTTTTATATTCCACGCAGGTACTCCTATTTTATTTCTTTAATCATATAATGTGGCAGATTCTGCCAAGATGTGAGGAGTTTCCGGATGCTACGCTCCTTATCCTAAAATCTACACGAACTTCCTTGGGAAGAGGGAAGAATATCCCACTGGCAGGCCATGCTGTCCCCACCAGACGGCCCGAGGCCTTAAGTCAGCAAGGACACTGGAGCTGGGATCAGAAACAGCTTTCCTAAGTCTCTGCAGAAAGCACCAGTCCTGCTGGAATGGTTTTCCATCAAGCAGACAAAACTGAAAAAAACCAGGGCCAAGCAAGAGACCCTGAGGTTTTTGGGGTGCTGTCCCAGGCAACCCTAAGTGCTCTGCTCATAACAGGTTGGTTTTCCGGGATGCAAGTTAACACCAAGCATTGATTTTAGAAAACAGAGCAGAGTTCAATCACTCTCGCTGCTTCTGCTAAATCTCCCTTTGGGAAAACCGTGGTGATGCTTTGGTCAACAAGATGTCTCAGACATGGAGCCCCAGCCACCAAGAGGAGCTGACACTGGTGGGATCTCCCCTGGCACCCCAATTCTCTTCTAACCCTTCTCCCACCCTCACCCAACACGTACCACGACAGAACAGAGGCCTGAAAGATGTATTTTTGTCGTTGGGAAATTTCCAAATCTCTGTTTCACATTTAAGCAAACAAACGAGACGGGAGTATTTTTCCTTGACTTACTCAATTTTTGTTTAACCTACTAAAGCTAAGCGAGGCTGCGTTTTTCTTGTAGATGCATCCTATTCAACGGATGCAGGGACGTGGCTTTCTACTGAGCCAGGAATCTCTGTCAGGCGTAAGAGATGTGTAGTTTGGGAAAAACAGAGAAAGGTCTAATTTTGTCTTTAAAGAATGAAGGAAACATATTTTCATAATAAACCACAGACAGGATGTGAAATGCACCTGTTCCTCAAAGGAGGAGAAATGGGGACAGTGAGAGGGACCAACAGATCAGGGAGGGAGGGGCAGCGTCACTGTCACAGAAAACTCCAGGTATTACCAGGCTCCAGCTCTACCCCCAAATGTGGCCTGAGGGTCCTTTTGTCCTCGCCATGCCCTCCATTCACGGTCCTGTCCTGCTGTCCCCCACATGCTCACAGGGGAAAGGGACAGAAATCACCTGCTGCCCTTTAGTGTTCACACACCCTTCTCCCTCAGGTATTTATTCTCCCTGAAACAGCTTCTGCTGCAAAGCCAGCCTCTCACCTGCTGCTGGAACTCAGAACTGCTCTTTCTTCTCCATCAGTTACAAACGCCCAGAAATGACACTGCAGGTTCGCACTCCGGCCTCTCGCTGCTGCTGGACACACATCTTCCACCTCAGACCTGGCTGGCTTTACCTGCCTGCTGGCTGGGGAAACGCGTGTCCACACCAGCAATGGTAATTGTGACAACACACAAGTAAGATGTCTCCTCGCCAAGAGCTGTTCTGAGAAAGCCTTCTGAAACATACTCTGCTGAAAAGGGAATGTGCCTGTAACTGGGACCAGGTTAGGCTTGCTGTGAATAAAAGCTAGGAATGACATGACGAGATGAACACGTGCACACACGCACACACACGCGCGCATACACACACACACGCGCGCATACACACACACGTGCGCGCACACACGTGTGTGCGGGCAATCCCTCCTCTAGCCAGAACTAACATAGCAACAATCCTTGGCTATTAAATTTGCAGATGTTTTCAAGCTGATAATCATGTAGAATAAGGAATAATTTTTCCTCTGGTCTATAACCTCCAGCATCCTATTATTTCCCCTCCTCTCCTCCAGCCGAAGGCAAAAACTCAGCCCCCTAACGAGGGGGACCAGGGTAGACGGAGGAGGGAGAACCTCAGTGAGCGGGTCTCTCGGTTAACCCCTAATAACGCTCCCAGCTTGCAGTTCCATGAAGAAGGCTGATACCGGGGTGACCCTCCATCCCAGGCAAGCCTTCCCCAGGAGAAGAGGCCAAAGAGGGTCTAGAGCAGCAAGCACAGGCTCGGGCCCCGGCCTGGAGCAGGTGCCCACGGACCGCTGCAGGAAATCACTTCTCAGACCTCGAGAGCCCTAGCCCAGATGGACGTGCCTAACTATGTTTTTTTTACTGTGGACTATCAGGCAGAAAGCAGTTATTTTTAGCTGTCACCATCCCACCCACCCCCCTTTTTTTTAAGCATGAATATCTTGCTTCTTACTCATCCTGCTACAGTAATCTACCCAAAGGGAACCCACTGTCCTTCGTATCCGATCAGCTTAATTGTCACTTCTTCAGAAATCCTCCCGACTCCCCTGCCGCCTGGTGATACTGCCATTCAGAACAAGAAATACGCGTTTGGTCTTCTGGCCCAGAGCTCCTAAAACCCTTGCAATTTCCCAAGTGATATGGGCAAGAAGAAAGGTAAAAGGAGCATCTCTGCTATTCATAACAAGCGCCACCGACCACACCTGCTTTCTGCTAATGAGCAGACATTGGGAAAGCCCCCAGATAAAAGCACAGGGTGGGGGCTGGGTGCCAGTGGAACCAGCCAAGTTGGCTCAGCTCCACCCCCACCTCTTGGCAAAAGAAGGGGGCCAGAGGTTAAGTTCATCACAGCTGGCAGTGACTGGATCAGTGGCCCCTGCGTATGGTACCTCCAGAGAGACCCTAGCAGAGGGGGATGGGAGAGCTTCCAGGCTGGTGACCAGAGGGGCTGCTGGGAGGGTGGTGCACCCAGAGAGGGCATGAGAGCCCCAAGCCCCTTCCCACATGCCTTGCTCAATGCATCTCCCATTTTGCTGCTCCTCAGTCATATCCTTTCCAAATAAACTGCTAATTTAGTAAGTAAACTGCTTTCCTGAGTCCTGGGAGCCGCTCTAGCAAATTATTGAACCTGAGGAGGTGGTGGTGGAAACATCCAATGTATAGCCAGCCGGTCCGAAGCACAGGTGACGACCGGGGACTTGTGATGGGTGGTGGGGAGGCAGCCCTGGGGGCTGAGCGCTGACCCTGTGGGGTCTGTGCTCACTCTGAGGGGATGGTGTCAGAATGGAGTTAAGTCGTCAGATGCTCAGTGGGTGTCCGGAGAGAACTGCAGGAGTGTCTGTGGGGGCGAACATGCACACGTCTGGGGCCAGATGTGTGGTGAGTGTGGTGGTGGTCAAAAGCAATGTAAAGGGAGACAGGAGTTTCTTCCCCTTTCACATTCATAACATACACGTCAAAGCTCCCTCAGTTTTCCCTTCAAAGCACTCGCCAGCTCTATAAGGAGGTAAAAATCCAGGCATCTCCTTAGATTCTCATGGTCCTCTCCGTCCCTCCACCCCTCCCCTTAAATCCTGGCAAGTCCTACTGCCCCTACATCCCAAACACGGTCCCCACCCACCCACTTCTCTCCATCACCACCTCATGGTCCCAGCCGCCACCATTCTCCCACTGGGAGGCCAGTGCAACATCGTTGCTCCTGCTCCCGGTCCTGCCCTCTTCATCACCAAAACAACCAGCCAGTCTCTAAACTGGTAACTACACCACACCCTGCTTTAAACTCTGCAGTGGCTTCCTATGCCTTTGAGACTACAACCCACACTTGGACCGGACACCGGCACCACCAGGTCACCGTCCACCTCTCTGGCCTCACCTCCCATCCCTCACCACTCAGCAGCTCTCTGCTCCTCGAACTGGCCAAGACCATTCCAATCCCGAGCCCCGGGCTGTTTTTCCTACCTGGAACACCCTATCCCCAGGTATTTGAATGACTGGCTCCTTGTCACTCAGCTTGAGGCTCAAGTGTCCCCTCTGAAAAGAAGCCTCCTCCATCACCTCATCTAAGGTTGGCTGCCTCCCCCATCTCCCAGGTGACATGCATCGTTATCCGCAATGGCCTGTTGCGAGTGTGTCATCTGACACCTCCCCAACAGAACATGAGCTCCTTGAGAACAGGGGCTGGGTCTGATTTGCAGCCTAATTCCCAGCACCCAGAAGAGAAGCTGGCACGTAGTAGGCATGAGTTAAAAATCCAGAGAATACTGTAAGTCAGCTATACTCCAATAAGAACATTTTAATAAATAAATAAGTTATCCAGAGAATAAATGGATCTGTTTGGTTAGTAATTTTCTCTCTCGTGGGCAAGGAATTATGCTTCTCACTGTAGCCGCTGGACCAAGCCCAACCTCCGATGCTCAAGGATGTGAAAGAAGGAAAGGAAAAGAGTGTGTGTGGACAAGAGGGGAAGAGGGTGGAGAGCACCGAGTGAGCAAGGAAGTGAGTGGATGTATTGCATGGGGGCACCAGCAAGTGCTATGTGGAGGCAGTTATGGGGACCCTTCCCCGAGCTCTAACATACCCTCGCCTTTCATCTCCCCCTCCCTCCTTCTAGATGCTCTTCTCCCTCCTCCTCTATTCTTATCCTCTGTCTCCTTAGTTTGCTTTCAAGCTGCCTCTGCTCTGAGTACCTGGAGATAAGACAGAGGCCCTACAAGCAGCTTCCATGGCCAAAAAAAGCTTAGTAGACACAAAATCTAGGTTTCCTCTGTGCAAACCTCATAATATATCATCGCTTCTCTCAGGAAATCACGGGGCCTCTCTTCATGGACAACGAGAGTGGGGCTCATTTAGAAGAGATTTTAATTACCCCATATGCCAAGCGACCAAGGGCAGGAGGAGAGCCCAGGGTCACTGTGGCTGTCACTCAAGGTCATGTGAGGTCCTCCATGGTCAGGGAGAGTGAGAGGACTTAATTGCTGTGGATTTTCTGTTCTAGTGGGAAAGCAGCTTTGGTATTCTTCCAAAGTGTGTCCAAAACTACTTGGTCTTCCTAAATAAACAGTCACCTCAAAGACACTGATCGTATCCAAAATATATTATGGGTGATCACTGAATATAATATAAATCCTAAATCAGAACAGTTTCTGGGCAATTTTAAGTCATCTGCTCCTTTCCAAATACAAAGAATACAAATCGCCCCAAAAGACAAAAGGAAATGGCCGTTAAGTCAATGAATTCTAGAAGGCTGAATAATTGCTACTTTGTTTGAAGTAAATAAGAGATAAAACCCAACAGGAGGCTTATGGAAAAGACGGCAGAGCAAAGGAAAAAGAAGAGTGTCCAGGAGAATCAGAGAAAAGCATACCTCGGAAAATGATTTAACGCAACATCCAGAAGAATATAAAAACCTGTCTTGGTGTCCATAATGGAGATCAGGAGGGCAGAGCTGCCGTGCATGAAGTAACAGCAGAGCATCACAAGAAAAGAGCGAGGTCAGATGAAGAATCACCCAAGAGGAAGAATCATAAAGAAAGCAGAAGCAGGACTTGTCCGTCAGAGATTTATCAAAGGTCAGTCCTGGTTCTGCCGTTTACAATGTATCCTCCCAAAATGCCCGACCTTCCAGATGGTAACCCATCTCCTAAGGCACTGGTAAGGATTAAATTTAAAAATATCTGGGCAAGCATCCATGTAGCCAGTGGCTCCCCCTAAATCCTGATCACTGTGCTCATTTCCACCTCGGATTGGGGTTCATGCTTATTTGAATCCATTTCCACCCTTTCAATCCTGTTCATCCTACAGAACTCATCAGAAGGCGCACCTCCTCCGCGAAGCCCGGGGTGGGTGAGGGGTTCTCCCCTTTCAGAGCTCTCCCTGCAGTCAGTGCTTGCACTAAAACACTGTCATACTGGAAAACAGTCTGCCTTAAGTCAGTCTCTGAACTACCGTATGTAAAAGCCCAAAGAGGACACAGACTTTCTGAAGTCAGAGTCTACAATCAGTAGTTATTTTTTTAAGAACTCCATTATGCTGGGAAATCTTGAACTAGAAATAACTTGTGAAACTGGGATATCTGGCGATAAAGAACAAAGAAGAAAGATCTCATCCACTCCTGAATGATGTCCTGCTGGGGGGATCTTGGCCTCCACAGTCATACTCTGTAGAACCACCCACCCATCACCCCATCACCCTTCCTTCAAGGAGGGACGGGAGGTCAGGAGCCAGCAAGAAAGGAAATAAGCACCGAAGGTCAGAGACAATAGGAGTGACTGGCTCACTGGGATTTATAATGGGAGAGAGAAGCATTTTATGGTTCTACAGTTTTGTAATCTCGGGGTAGACCTGGCAATGGGAGGCTGGTTACCAGCAACCAAGTTTTCTGAACCCCTCAGTAACAAATTCTAAACACCCCCCATTCTTACCTATATTGTGCTTGAAAGTGGCTTTGCACAAAACTTCGGCCTAAAGAAAGCGGAGCCGAGGGGGACAGGGTGTTCTCAGAGGTTTTCCTGGTTTCAGGCTGAAGCTGCAAAGAAATGAGGAGAGGAAGCAAGATTAGATGTGCCTCCCATCACTACGGAGCCTACGGCCTCCTCCTGGGTCCACAGCACCCCTTCCGGGGCCCAGACCTGCAGAAGCAGAACCTTCCATGTTGTCTTACCGTTAATTCAGCACCCCTTCGATGCCGGGGCCCCCAGACTCCCTGAGAGAGAGACCGTGCGTGTGCTGAAAGAGCGGGAGTGAAGCCTGAGCGCTGGCGAGCGATGGCAAGCGCTGACGCACACCCGCCTGGCCCCTCCCTCCCTCGGATCCCCCGGCCCCCTCCCTCCCTCCTGCTGGGCCCCTCCCTCCCTCCTGCAGGGCCCCTGTGTCTAGCTGCCTCCTGTACATCTCACTCCAAATACACCCACACCAAATCTGCCCATCTTCCACGTTCCAGTCCACACTTTCCGGGGGAGCCAGTCTTCACACGAGCATCATCTTTCTCAGACAAACCAGGTTTGCTCACGCCTTAGAACAATGCACCGGCCTCCTCCCTCCTCCACAGTCAGTCCTCTTGTGTCCTTTGCATTCCCGTATGTATTAATTTCCTGTTGCGGCTCCAGCAAACTACCACAAACGAGTTGCTTGAAACAACAGAACTGTACTCTTGCACAGGTCTCGGACCAGACATCCAAAATCAGTATCATGAGGCCAAAATCAAGGTGTCAGCAAGAGCGTATAAGTGTTTGTCGTTGTTCCAGGATGGGGCGTATCTGACGGGTTTTGAACCTAAGTGGTACCTATGTGCACAGAGACAGGCTGTAACCTGACAGCCAAGCACACGATTGAGGAAGGGGAGTCTGGAGCCAGGACACAGAATAGGAGGCTCAACGGTCTGCGTCCCCACAGGGTGCCTAGAGTAGGAGCTGTGAAAATAAAGAGGAGGAATGGACTCAGTCCAGTCACCCTGTGGACACAGCCTGTAACTGCGCACCGGAAGAGGGAGGATATATGCGGGGCCAACTCGCAGCTTCCAACCTGGTGGCTGGAGAACTCCTGTTCCATTAACAGAGGAGGGAAAGTCAAAAGGAGACAGTAGGTTGGGGAGGAGGGGTGGGCACGCTGAAGTCAAGGGTCATCGACCCCAGGGCAGGCACCTGACGGCGGGCAGAAGGCTCGGAGGAGTGACAGAGAACCTGGATGCAGAGCGGACATTAGCATTTTGGGGCTGCCCGGGACTGACTCCTCTTCTTTGGGAACATAGAATCCAGTCCATGGGGAGGCGGGGAAGGCTTTTTAATCAGGCATCCTGCCCTCCCTTACCAAAGGGACAGGCACACGACCCAACCAGACAGAGCTGATGTTCCTGCCCCGTGTGTCAATCATGGGCAGAGAGACCAAAAGGCTGCAAAGAGTGACTCTAGCGGAAGCGTCCAGGCTGGAGGATTGAGCCGTTCCTGCCACCAAGATGCCCCCATCCCAGAGCTGTCTGGTTCTTGATGGTTCCAAGCCTTGCTTCAGCCTTCCCTTGGAGTCTACGACACACACCCTGCACTTCCTGTCTGAGTCAGCTGAAGCCGGCTGCTGCTCCTTGCAACCCAAGACCTCATGATGATACGGGCTGCTTCTGTGTCAAGATGATGGCACAGCATGCTTTGGAAGGGGCTGGGATGGGATCATCTAAGGCTGGGTCTGGAAAGAGAAAATCCCGAACGAGGCTGGGGTAAGAGGCAGCAGAGGGTCATTCACAAAGCAGGGACCACGAGGTCAGACCAGGCTGGCTGACTCCACTAGACCAGTGACCCTGAATCTCTCCCTGAGCCTTGTTCTGCATCTAAAAGGAATAGGAATATCACATCCAGCTGGATGGAGCCATCATTTAAATCCAAAAGGGGGGGGGGGGGAGCGGGTAGTAGAGCTCAGTGGCAGAATGTGTGCTTAGCATGCACGAGGTCCTGGGCTCAAGCCCCTGTACCTCCATTTAAAAAGGCAATCAATCCATCAAAAAAGATACAGGTATCCCGCCTGGCATACAGTAGGTGCTTAATAAATGTTAACTTCCTGGTCTTCCCCCAGCCCCATTCCTTTCTTAATTCTGCATGAGTGGTGTTTTCTGTAAGATCACCTGCCAAAATGGCTTCTTGTGTCACAGCATCTAAGGTGAGTAAAAAGACCCCATTTCCACCAGATGAACACATCTATCATTGCGTTAATAGAGAAGAAAGTGGTCCTTATGTTTTTTATTCCCAGTTTCAAATCAATCGAGCTACATGGCTTTCATATGTTTCGAAACAGAAATAACCTCAGAAAGAAAAATTGTTCAGAGTTACACAGAGGACAGTCCCTTTCCTTCTTGGAAACAGAAAACGAAGTTCGTGCCAAACAGTCCAACAGCTCTGCTCTTTTACCTTCAAGCGTTCACAGCCAGGCCTCCGCGGGCAGCCCGATTTTCTGAGAGCAAATTTCTAGAGCAGCTTTGACCCCGGACAGAGAAAAGGATCTTTTCTGGTTTCAATCAGGTCAAATGAAGAGCCAGAGGGAGGAGGTTGCCGGAGACTCAGATTAGAGTCTCCTTCAACCGGGCAGAAGTTGAGTGACCTGAACAACTTAAGCTCCGTTTCCCTCAGCCGGGACACACGAGCTACCCTCTCAAGCATTAAGACATGATAAATACCTGATTGTTTCAACCACTGCAGAGTTTGTGAGCGTCTCCTATGTGTCAGGAGTGAAGTTGGGCCTGAAAGCATCACGTCGGGTGCCTGGCACATGACACATCGCAGTACACAGTCTCTCTCTCTTTTTTTAATACATCGTTCTGATTTCAAAATGTGTTCACACTAAGATTGTGGATTATACTTTAGCAACATGTTTATCTGCTCAGCATTCCCTTCCTGGGAGAAGTAACCTGCCCTAACTCTACAGAAGCCGTCTTTGGCCCACGTGATTTCGGTGGCATTCATGCCACGGGCATGTGACCAATATGCCCAATCAGAATATTCCATCCTGGTGGCCATCTGCCCAGGGGTGGGCATGTGAGCCAAGCTATGACAACTGGGCTCCTTCCTGGGCTTTTTCTGGAATCCCAGGTGGAAAAGGCTATATGAGCATTGCAGGGGCCCATCTTGCCACTGTCTGCGCACAGCCAATCTGAGAATGGAGAGTCAAAGAGACAAAGAGCCAAAGACCTAGGGACATCATCTGCGTCCTTAGATCCAGCCTTACCTGAAGCCGGCTCAGCCCTTGCACTTACAAGTTCTAAAAGCCAATAAATGCCCTCTCCTTAAGTTTGACCAAGTTAAATTTCTGTCACTTGCAACTAAAAGGGTCTGAGTTAGATAAACAGAAAATCATAGTACGTGTATGAAAACTCACCCATAACCCCACAACCCAGAGAAAACACCATAACCTTTGAGGGTCTGGTCCTCCCAGGTTCTGTTTGATGATGCTTTTGCTTTGCTTCATTTGTGTCTTTTGGAGTGAATGAGGTGGTTCTTTCTAAAAATAAGAAAACCAGCTTTCCAGCCAGACCTCCTTCGACTTGAATCCTGATTCTGTCTCTTCTTAAGCTGTGCTGCTTTGGGAAGGTTATCCACCTCTCTGAATCTTGGGTTACCTATAAAATGGGGATAATAACTCTAGCCACACTCCACAAATGGCAGTAGTTACTCATACTGGGTACGACACTCCAAGATGTGATCTGAGGAGTACAGAATACTATACAATCATTATCTCCCCCGTCCCAGGCATTTGGCAACCTGCTATCTCAGACATGAGAACTGTTTTTGCAGCTCTGCCAGGCTCTTAGCTTCTACATTACATTGTTTTAGATAGGTCTATTCTTATTCAAGACATACATAGTTACATTCTCCTCTTCTTAAAGGTACAACTTGTCATTTTCAAAGAGAGAGAAAGACAGGTAACAGCTGGCTATACAGACAAGAAGAAGATGACTCAGCTTCCTGAGCCACTTTATTTTTAAATAAACATTGTATATATTTAAAGGGTGCCGCAGGATGACTTGATTTACGTCTACACAGTGAAATGATCACTTCCGGCGAGCTAACCAACACAGCCATCTCCTCACGTAGCTACCTCTTCTGTGTGGGGTGCGAGCACCTGAAATCTACTTTTAGCAAATTTCCGGCATTCAGCACAGTACTATTCGCGGTTGTCATCCTGCTGAACGCCAGGTGCCTGGACTTATCCCTCCCACACCACTGGGACTGCCGTTCAGTCTTCACTTCTCTAGAATGCTGGGCCCCAAGCAGGTAATGAAAGGATGAAGAAGTGACGGCTGAAAGATTTAAACACTTCCAAAGGGCTTTTTAATTGACTCACAGGAGGGATGGGAAAAAACGTCCAGACTTAACACAAACAAACTAGCAAAGCAGTTCTTGCAGCTGCACCTGGATCGGGTTTGAGACACGTCAAGAGGAACACGTGACGGATTAATGACCAAAGCTGGCGAAACACTTTTTTAAATTACAGCAGATTATTCGTGGATACTGTGGGAGTAACTTTGCTCTCTCATGGGATAATAACTTCTAAGCTTTTACATTTTTAAGTGAGAGATGAAAGGACAGCATTAGAGCAGAACTCATCACTGATCTTTATTTAGCAAAGCCCACAGAGAACACAGCTGATGTGACGATTAACCGTGGTTATTATGAGTGATCGTAGGGCTCTCTTATTCTCAAGGGCTTGAGGTTTCATCCAAATCTGGGAACGCTAAGTGCACACATGGAAAGATTATCCATCCTGTGTCTTGAGAAAAAGACTGGGAGTCGCTGCTCCGTAGGATGAGTGAGAAAGCAAGGGGAGAGTTAAAATGGTACCACCTGAAAATAACAAACTACGGCACGCATGGCCTCGGCTGACCATACTAAAGCCTAGGATATTGACAAAAAGGAGATTTTTCAAACTTTAAACCAAACAGAAACCCTCATTCATTGTCTCCCTGGGATTAAAGAGGATGAGGTGCTGCAATGGGAGGAAATGCCTGGTCTTAACACAAACGGGGTTCAGAGGAAGGAGCAAGGAATGGTGCTGTGTGTGCGGTGGCCAGAATACACACAAATCTAAGAATCTGGGTTTCCAGATTTAGTTTTGAGGAGCTGAGTAAACACGCAAGGGAGAAGAAAAGGAAATCCAACACTGTGTGTGGTTTCGAGGGTGACCGACCTGGTCGGACCCCGGCCCACAGGACGAGCCCTCCAGGTCCTCGTGCACGCGGTCCAGCAGCCAGAGCAGGAACTCCAGGGCGTCGTGCTGCGAGCTGCCTTGGAACTGAGAGCCGTACTTGGACACAGCATTCTGGAAGGAACAGAGGGAAATCAGATGGGCAGTTTGGCCTTTCCAACAACCAGCTAAGCACCAAGTCTACCCACGGTGGCGATTCAGCCCTGACGGGGAATGACAGCTCAGAAACCCTGCGCAGCAGGAAGCAGCCTCCCCCAGGGAAGCAGTGTGAGCGGGGTTGCGGACCCAGACCACCCTCACCACGGCTAGTGGAATCAAAGGGCCTGGGCTGTTTTCTTTTCCTTTCTTTTAGTCTTTCCTTGGGATTTACAGAAAACCTTAGGATGTGTCGACGCAAGATTCAAGGTTTAACTAAGATGCTGGTTCTGAGTCTCTGGAACACTCTAGCTTCGGTGCACAGGAGGGTCTAGTTTGGATTCTTCCCCCAGGCTTCTCTGCACTTTGACTCCCAAGCAGGGCTGTCAGATTAGCGAATAAAGTAAATAATAAATAGGCAATAAACAATGAACGGTGCTTGTGGTAGGAGTATGCCCTATGCAACTTGAGGGGTATATTTCTACTCACAAGTTATTGTTTATCTGAAATTTCAGTTTAACTGAGCATCATATCTTTTATCTGGTAACTCTACCCCCCAGTCTCCCTCAAACCTGTATCCTTAGTACCAACATTCTCTCCTGGTTGAGGCGGGGGAGGGGTCCCTCGATCCCGCCCTTCCAACTCGAAATCTCTAAAGCCAGCTCTTTCTCTTAGCATCAGTGTCCTCCTTCAGGTTCCCCCTCAAACACACATCAGTCAGCTTCGGATTCTGGCTTCCCAACTTTTCCCATCCTGCTCCTTCAGAGGAGTCCCAGTGCCATTGCTAAGTGCTAACTCCTGCTGATCCAGATGGCAATACCTACCCACAGAGGAGCCCAGCCCCCGGGACATCCCCCTGCCAACCCACCGCCGGCAGGAGAGCTCAGACCCATCTTCCAGAGCCCCGCTGGTGATGGTGCCCTTACTCCCAACCCCTCCTGACCCACTGACTCACCACCTAACAATCCAAACTCCTCCGGTCTGGTCCCATCCATCGCTCACCACTCCCTCACGTACTTCAAAGCTCCTGGTAAATGAGCCACTGTGGCAGGGAGGCAAACACACTTTCCCACGTCTATCGTCTCTACCTCGAATTATTCTTCCTTCCAAGAGAAATCCACTCCCCTCCTGCTAATCACCCTAATCCTTTAAAACTGACACTTACCTCATCTTAGTCTGGCTAGAGAGCCACACAACCTTTCCAGAAAGAATTTGACAATTTCAAGAAGACAGACAAGATAAGACCTTAATGATGTCCCTCTTTATAAATTCCACGCCGCGGGGTTTAGCCTAAGGTAATGAGAGATACAAGCAAAGATACCTCAATGTATTACAGCTATCAGGGGGAAACTTACTGCACACTTATATCAGATGGCCTTAAAAATTATGCTTGAGGAGATGCTCAAGAGAAAAGGAATGATCCTGTCATTTTTAATACAAAAATATATGAGATTATTTTATGTAGATTTATAGATAGATAAAAGACTAGAAAATATATGGTAAAATATTAACAAATGGTTTTAGAAAGGTGGGACCATAGGAGATTTTTTTTCATTTTCATTTGTATATTGCAAACTTTTTTTTTTTACAATGAACACTGTTCTTTATTGGTCTTTCTCCAATTATAACAGTATCTGGCAGGTGTTTTACAGAATATTTTTTATGACTTTACCTATTGATTCTACTATTGAAGTCCTTTGGAAGTCTCTTGAAATGTGACCAGAACCGCATCAGAGGTAAATGCTAACGCAGGAGGGATGAATAGCAACATTTGGTATTTCTACTCGGCAGTGTGGCACGGCTCCACCTGTGTGTGTGTGTGCAAGTGTGGGTTTCTCCCTCACAACACTGATCATTTATCTGATATCTGTTATAATAAATATTCCTAGTTATTTCATATTTCTGGTTTTTAGGGATGAAATCTCATTTTTATATGTTTCTAAATCGGTCTTGCTTTTGATCTTCTAGTTTGTACCTGACCCCATCAGTGACAGCAATAATTCTAAAACATGGATTTCGAGAACCATTTAGTAATTTTCTTTCTGTTCATTATTTTTTACTCCATTTCCATTGGGTGTCTTACTGTTTTGTCCAGAACTTCCAAAACACACAAATGATGAAGGTAAACTTTTTTTTAAAATGCCTCCTCATATATCCAGAGAAAACTCTAATTCAAAAAGTCGCATGCACCCCAATGTTTACAGCGGCACTATTTATAATAGCCAAGACATGGAAACAACCTAAATGTCCATCAACAGATGACTGGATAAAGAAGATATGGTATATATATATATATATATATATATATATATATATATATATATATATACAAAACAGAATACAACTCAGCCATAAAAAAAAAAATAGAATGAAATAATGCCATTTACAGCAAAATGGATGGACCTGGAGATCATCATTCTAAGTGAAATAAGCCAGAATCAGAAAGAAAAATATCATATGATATCCCTTATATGTGGAATATACAAAAAAAGACACAAAGGATCTTATTTATAAAACAGAAACAGACTCAGACACAGAGAACAAACTTCTGGTTACTGGTGGGGGAAAGGAGGTGGGAAGGGATAAATTGGGAGTTCGAGAGTTGCAGATACTAACTACTATGTATAAAATAGATAAACAACAAGTTTATACTGTATGACACAGGGAACTATATTCAATATCTTATATTAACCTATATGAAAAAGAATATATGTATGTATATGTATGACTTTAGTATTGTGCTATACACCAGAAATTGACACCACATTGTAAACTGACTATACTTCAATTTTAAAAGGTTAAAAAAAAAAAAGCAATGCCTCCAGCATATCACTTGAGGCATCCCACACGCCTAAAATTGTTGGTCTAAAATTGATCCTCAAGCACATAAGCTAAGATAAATTCCAGATGGTGGAAATCCTTAATATAACCATAGAAGAACTAGAAGTATATAAAATAGAATGCTTCTCAAAAGGTATGAAATAAGTAAAACTTTCAGCAGGGAGAAGGAGGAGAGAGTTTGCAGCAAATATGACAAGAGTTGAGGGACTTACAGAAACAAGAAAAAAGAACATTAAGACCAAGGCAGAATGGATAGACAGACAATATGAACAGACAACTCCAACAGCAGCTGGAATTCCTACGACTAGTAAAAAAGCATGCAAGAATCCAACACCTCACTGCTTATAAATAAAAACAAGACACTTACTTCTTTTTGTTCTATAAATTAATGACAGAACATCCTGTACATAGGAAAATACCCATCGCTGGTATATCTAAAATTTGATATAATTATTTCGAAAGAAATTTGTTGATAGGAGTACTAAAAATAGTCAAGCCCAATAAAGTCGATTTAAAAACTAAAAAAAACCAAAAAACAATAAATACTTAAAACTGGGATGGTGATTAACAGGTACACATGTCAAAACCTATCAGATTCTACACATAACATTTTTACTCAGCCACGAGGAAAGAAATTCTGCCATTTGCAGCAACATGGGAGGACCATGAGGACACTGTGCTGAGTGAAATAAGACAGGAACAGACAAACGGGGTATGATCTCTCTTATATGCAGAATCTAAAAAACCTGAAATCAGGAAAACAGAAAGTAAAACGGTGGCTATCAGGGGCTGAGGGTGGGGGAATGGGAGAGATGTGGTTTAAGGGAACAGATTTGCAACTAGTAGATAAATGAGTCCTGGAAACAAATACATGGTCCAGGTGGAGGTATTGTGGGTTCGGCCCCAGACCACCGTAATAAAGCAAATATCGCAAAGCGAGTTACACCAGTTTTTTGGTGTCCCAGGGCATATAAAAGTTACGCTTACACTATACTATAATCTCTTCAGTGTGCAACAGCATTATGTCTAAAAAAAAAAAACAATGTACACACCTTAATTAAAAAATAATTTATTGCTAAAAAATGCTAACCATCATCTGAGCCTTCAGCAAGTCTCATCTTGGTGACATGTCAGCCTTGATGCTGATGGCTGCTGAACGATCAGGGTGCTGGCTGCTGAAGTTTGGGGCGGTTGTGGCAATTTCTTAAAATAAGACCACAAAGATGTTTCCTGCATGGATTGACTTTTCCTTTCACTCAAACACTTAGAGGCCACTGTAGGGCTATTCACTGGCCTCACTTCAGTATTGTGTGTCTCAGGGAATAGGGAGGCCCGAGGAAAGAGAGAGAGATGGGGGAATGGCCAGTCGGCAGAGCAGTCAGAACACACACATTCATTGATTCAGTTCACCATCTTACACGGGTGCAGTTCATGACGCTCTGAAACAACTGCAGTAGTGACATTAAAGATCACTTTAACAAGGATAATAATCATGAAAAAGTTGGAAATACTGTGAGAATTACCAAAACGTGACACACAGACATGAAGTGAGCAAATGCTGCTGGAAAAAATGGCGCCGATAGACTTGCCCAACGCAGGCTGCCACAAAACCTCAGCTTGTAAAGGATGAAATGCCTGCACATTGCAATAAAAGGAGGTGCGCCTAGGCAGTGATTATAGACAACAAAACTGAACTATAGACATTAAACTTGCTAAGAGACTAGATCGTAATTGTTCCCAACACTAGAAAAATGATAATTATGCAACAGGTCGATGTTAACCAGCGCTACTGTCAGCAACCCTGCTGCAATACAAATGCAGGAAATCAGTACGCTGTGTACCCTGCACAGCGTTGTATCTCTAATATAACTCAATATTTTAAACTGGGTGCATTTCATTGTACATGATTTATACCTCAAAAAGTTGATTTAAAAAGCAAGAAATCTAAAAATAACAAAATAGCCATCTTTGCTTTAACCATGTAATTTCACTTCAAGGAATTAAGCTTACAGAAAGGATCAGAGCTAAGGACAATGATTTAAATATAAGAATTTTCAATGCAGCGTGATAACTGGAAAATTGTACAGCACATAAATGTATCCCGAGGGATTGACAAGCTCTCTTTATGAAATATTATACAATCATTAAAAATTAAGTCTTATAGAATATTTTAATGACCAGGAGAAAGTCTTATGATAATGCTTAAATTTAAAAAGCAGGATACAAAACTAGAACTTCCAATTGTTTGTATATGATCTGAAGCACATCAACATGCTTATTTGGTTCTCTCTAGAGGGTGGAGTTCCAGATTTTTTTTTCACAGTTTAGCACTTTCCAATTTTTTATAGTTACATACATTTAATTACATCATTAGAAAAGCAAAATATTATGAATAATACCATGGGCAGGATTTCAAAAGTGTATGTATTTACTTGCTGTTAAAACAAAAAGCAGTCCTACTGTCTGTGCAGGCCAGGTGACTTGGGGCTCAGGAAGGATGGGATACCACAAACCCATCCCATATGTGTGTCTGGGCCGGGGTAACTCACTCCAGCATGTTGGTCCCTTCTAACTTCCTCCCTTTCTGGGTTTGAACCTAACAATCCCTCTTAAAGACCAAACTCCTTTACACAATCTTAGGTGGCTTGTCCCCAGCCAATTCTCCAGCCCCTTCCCCCAGCCATATCAGCTTTCATGAATTCATCGTATCATTCATTCATTCTGCCCAGCCGTAAAGGCTTCTTGGCCCTACCCCCTCAGTGACTGACATTTTCAGTCTCAGGGTCTACAGTGAATCTGCCCACCCTCCCATGTCCTTCGTTGACCCTTCATCCTTCAAAACTCAACTCAGTGGTTACCTCTCCTGCCCTGCCTCCTCACGCCACCTCCCCTCCCGCTAGAAGTGCCCTGTATCTTCATGTTGTAGCACTTGTTATCAGTTCTAATCATACACCCCTGGGATTATTTCACTGACTTCCACCTCTCCTGCTGGACTGTAGGCTTCTGGAGAGGAGCCCCAGGATCAGGAGTTACGCCTATCACCCCACACGTATTCCATGCTCCCTGTACAGAGTCTGGACACTCCATATCCGTTGAATGAGTAAGTGTCTCCTCATCTATGAAATAAGAAGCGCCCACCTAGATTTCAACCAGCAAGGTTTAAAAGCCCAGATTCTGGAATCCTTCTCCACTCTCTCCAAGGCTGCCTTCCTGAAGTCGCAGGAAACCCTGGGACATATCACCTTTATCAATGTATTAACAACTTGATTATCCTTCAGTTCTCCAAGGCTCACAGGGAGCTTCTTGGCACTTTGAGAGCAGACAATAGATAGGAAATCCTGGTGAGTCAAGGAAAGTGATTACTAATTTGATAGACATTTCAACTCCTCTTGCCTCTCTCACTGCTGCAGTAACAGGATGAGAATGCATCAAGCAAGAGAAAAGGTACACAAAGATTACCTCCCTGCCTCCTCCAGGTCTCTGCAGGTGAGGACATATAATTAACTCATTTTATACTCACAACAACCCTATAATAAGGTAGGTACCACTAGAGTCCCATTTGACAGATGAGGAACGTTGAGGCACAGTTGAGCTTTTAGTAACTTGTTCAGGGTCACAAAGAACTTGCTCTTAACCACTGCTTCTCACATTTAAAAAGCAAATGATGCCAAAGGAGGTATTACTGACACCCATTTGACCCACTGACTCCTGCAGGAGAGGTCTTCACTGGTCGAAGCAGAGGAGAGGACGGTGAGTGTTGGCATCCTTTAGGGTCACATGGCAAGGATTGCTTTCTCAGGCTGAAACTCAAGAGCGGTGATGCTTGTGGAATGAACACTGACAAGTTCCCCCTCCCCCAAGAACAACAGTCCCTAGTCTGTGGGGAGCCTCAGCTCTCTGCCCAGAGCTGTGGTTTTTTAGCAGGAAGCCAGCCATGCGCATCAATTATCAGGACTCTTTAATCCAACCGGGACCCCAAACAAATACCCTGCTTTAATCCTGGGTGAAGTGATACACATAACTTCCAAAGCCTCATGATCCTGCAGCATCCCCGGTAAGTAGACCGTAACCGCGGGGACAATGGATACAAACCCACGCTAACGCATCCTAGACGATTTAATTCACACTGAACCAAAGGATAGCACCTCCGGTACGGCACACGCACTGTCTCCCCTCCGGCACTCAGCGCAGTACTTGGCGCGCAGGGTCTTAGCTTCCAGTGGGCTTAGAACAAAATGCTAACTCCTTACTATTGCCTCCGAGACCTTACATGGTCTGGCCAACCTCACATAGGCCCCTCTCTACTCTTGTGGGCAACAACCACCCTCGGTTTCTTTCATGCCTCCAGTTCTCAACTCCTTCAGGCCTCTGGCCTTTCTATGTGCTGTTCCCTCTCTCTGGATTATTCCTAGATCTTGGCTTAGCTGCGTCCTCATCTTTCGTCTCCTCCTCCGAGGTCTTGGCCTTCGAAGTCGGACTCCCCCCCCCCACCCCCAACGCATGCCTCTAGACTGGTAACTCTATCCCTGACGTTAGAACCCTTCAACGAATGTTTGTTGAACGCAAAAGAAAAAAAGGGTTGAATACACTCCAATCTACCAGCTCCCTGCACTCACCCCCACCCCTCAAAAAATGCCTGTAAGTTAATTCAAAAAGAAAACATTCGCAAGCAATAACATACTAATCAACTCAAAACAAAAGCGACTATCCGGAGCTGAACTGGTAAATGCCATCTAAAGAAGTCCCCAGGAACACCCTTTCCTGATGGCGCAAGCACTTCTCCAGAAGGGCCGGGACTCGGCGGCCGCCGAGCGCTGCCTACCTTGAACTCCGCGGAAAGTTGAGGCGTGTATTCGCGGGTCCAGAGCGCGCGCACCAGCGCCGCCAGCTGCTCGGTGACCTCGGCGCGGCCCGGCGCCGCCCGGTAGCGCCCCAGCGCCAGGAACTCGGCCAGCAGGTCGGTGTTGCTGAGACACTGCACCACGGCGTTCATGAAACAGGTGTTGCCGTGGTTCTTCAAGCCCTGCGCTCCCGGGGGCCGCGCCCCGTCGCCGGCGGGGAGCTGGGGCTGGGGTCTGGGCGGGCGCTCCTCCCCGGGGCTTCCGGGCGCGGCTGGATCCGGACCCGGGACGCCGGCAAAGCCCCCCTCCCCGTCGCCATCGCCAGGTCCCAGCTGGGGCTGGGGCTGGGGCCGGGGCCGGGGCGGCGAGTCCCCGGGGCGGGAGCGGCTGCCCAGTGCCAGCAGGAAGCGGCTGAACAGGCGGCGCAGGGAGCGGCGGCGGCGGCGGGGTCGGGGCGCGGGCGGCCCCTCTCCGGCCGCAGCCCCCGCGCCCAGGTCCATGGCTCCCGCCGGCGCCCCTCCAGGAGCGGAGCCCCCAGACCCCGGACTCAGGGCCGACGAACCGCTAACAGGCTCTTCCAAGCTCGGAAAGGCACCCTGGCGCCGGCTACCTGCGGGCCAGGTGTGCCGGGACCGGGCGGAGGCGGAGCCAAGGGCGGAGCCGCCCCGCCCCGCGCGGGAATCCGGCCTTAGGGCCCGCCCCGGGCAGCGCCCCACCGCCCCCACCCCCGCCGGGTCCCGCCCCCGCGGCGCGGACCCGGAATAAAAGCGCTGGAGCGGGGCGTTCGGGCTCCCTTCCCGCTTCCTTACCTCTTATAAGCCTACCGACCTGAATTTAACCTTTGCTCCTATTCACCTCCCAACCTTCAAGCTGTGAAAATAATGGTAAATATGAACGCCCTGGAGTGAATTGCAAAGCCCTGGCGATTTCCAGGTTTCCCGTAATTACGTCCAGGTGAATGTGAAGAGAATGGAAAGGCAGACTCCCCAAGGGGTAGCCTCGGGCGCTGTGCACAGACGCGCACTGGGAGCCGCGAAGGGATGGGGAGCGCTTTTGTGCACGGCTGTTTCCTCCGCAGGCTCAGGTGTGTGTGGCGCCACCGCCTTCCAGCTCGTCTGCCCCGCAGGGGAGGTAGAGCCTTTCCCGGGACCCGCCGTACTGGGACCAGAACCGGGAGCCGCATGCTGCCCCGTGATGGTTGCGGTTTGCTTGCTTAAATTACAGGCTAGGTTGAAGAGTTTACCAAAACCTTCAAGTGAGACTTGATCGTCCTTCTTTTAGTTGGAGAAACGGGTTGAGAGGTTAACGCAATGGGCTGAGGTCACAGACCCGTAGGCAGAGAAACCGGAACTAGACCCGAGTCTGTAGGCTGCCAGCCGCATAGCCTGACTCTTTCCAAGCTCAGAATTTGCTTACCAGGAAGTTTTCCGGCTCCCGGGCGCGCCTCCTACGAGGTCCTGTGTTCACTTCTTAACGCAAAATCCTGGCTGAATTGTTGGCTGTGTAAGAATTGGCTTTGCCTTGTCCCGCCCGTGATTCCCTGGGTAATTCTGGGGGCCTTGCTAACTTTATCCTGTAACTGTCAGGTTTATAATTAATCAGGCAAAGACTTGCAAAGTGAATTTCTCAATTTCTAGCTCAACAAGAGATCAGCAGGATGCATTATTATATCAAAACCCTGAAATGTTTCTTATTATTTGATGAATAACTCATCATCATTTATTAAATATCCACCTTGATATGTTAAATAGGGCAGCAGCGAGTTACCTGAGTCAGAAAAGAAGCATTTATTAAAGGGTAAAGATTATGCTCAGAACAAATGACTGTACTGTGCAATTGAAGACTCAAAGTGTTTCTCGAAAACGCCATTATTTACCCTCTCTGGAAAAGGATACCTGGTTGGATGATAAACACACAAAGTCCATTCCTTCACCCTTCTAATGGTAAGCAGACGAGAAAGATTGTATGGCCAACTCCAGAAAAGCACCTGTGAAATTTCACCTGTGATAATTACCCCAAAGATCCCCAACACGCGTTTTCTTTGAGGAAAGCACCATCATTCGTGCTTAACTTTCTACTCTGTGTCCAGAATTCTGCTAATGGTTTAATACATTATTTCACTTAATTCTCACAAGAATTTTTTGAGCAGGTAGCCTTGCTTTACAGAAGAGAAAACAGAGTAACAGAAAGCTGACGCAAAACAAGACAAAAACCCTAACAGAGATCTGGATTCAAACCCAGGTCTCGCCCCAGGCAGCTTGACCAATGAAATGCTGATTAAGAAGGTAAATTCACCTTCCTTATTTTTAGAGAAAAACAGCAAAGCTTATTAGTGCACAAACTAGGAGGAAGGACTGTGGGTTTTGCAGAGTCATAGACTCGAGAGGATGACAGGGAATTTACTCATCATTAAAAAAAAAAGAACTTTAAATTACAGTCTGGACTAATTATTCTTGAACACATTTCAATTTTAATATATAATTTAAGAATGTAAAATGCATCCTATAAGGAAAGGAGAAACTTGTAGGTAAAATATTTTAACCAAAGAACAAAAACACAGATGTGAGATACCAAGACTAATCCTGGAGTCATTGAAGCTCAGCCCTCACTCAGCAGGACCGTGTGTGATTCTTGTGAATCCAGGTCTCCGCAGCTTCACGAGGGAAACGGATACTTCCATCTCAAAATGGCCCCATCGGCACTCACACTAACGATATACTGGTTTCCTGGACTTATCCGGACGCGGGTGATGTTGCCGCTGTGCCCCACCCCGACGTGGGTCACTTCACCCTCATTGTAATCCCAGACTTTGACCAGATGGTCATTTCCACCTGAAGAAGATAAACAGTTATATGGCATTGCTGTGATAGGACAGAGAGAAGCACTCCTGATTTTAAATAATTGGATCATTTCCAGTACATCCCCCGGGTGCCAACTTAAAGGAAAGAAAAACCTATCTTTATAATAACTCTGTTCCTTGATTATAAAAATCTAGGTCTGTTGTAGTAAATTTGGGGAAAAAAATACAAAGAGGTAACATCACCCTTGATCCCACCAGTTTAATTTCTTCCAGTGTTTAATTTCTTCCAGTCTCTTTTCTGTAAGTTACACAGACACATATCTGTATATGTGATTGGGATCATACTGTGTTTAATTTTATATCATGCTTTAAGTAAATATATTTGGGAAGCTTTAATTGATTTGGAACACTAATTTGTTAATGTCCTGAAGAGTCCAAGAGGCTGGCAAGAAATGAGACTGATGCTGTTCCAACAGGCGCGTTGTGTGGGAAATGCTGATTTAAGAGCCTGGCTTTCAAGGGTTTGGCACGAAACAGCAGGGCAAGGCAGGCCAGGCAGCCTAGACCATTCAAAGGTCCATTTCTCCCATCGCTGCCCACCACAAAAAAGTAAACAGTGGGAGCTTAGCTTTTGTTTGTGCCCCTAAGGCTTGCAGGCAAACATTTCCTCTCATTGAAACGTGACTTCTGGATTTTTCTTTCTGAGCCACGCCGGCTACGGTGGTGAATCTAACCTTTAGACTCTTCTGTGGTCACTTCCAGTTGCCTCCCGCCTGGGGGTTCCATGTTCCCATTGAGATAAGCTGGGCTTGGCTTTCTTTGCTAATCCCAGGACTAACCTGTGACAAAGTGTACTCCTTCCAATGTGATATCCATGCCATTGATTGACCCAGACAAGGAACCGTCCAGCTCTCTGATTACTGACCCATCAAATACTTCCCAGTAAGCAATCTGGAATTCAAGAAAGACGCATTAGGCAGGATTCAGCTCAGTGGAATCATCCACACACAGTGCTAACAAAAGAAGGTTCCACTTTATATAGCAGGCAGCAAAAATACACCCTGTGATGATATAGCTACTGAAATTATAAATAGGCTCAAGCAGGGGGGTGGAGAAACCATTCTAATATTTTTAGGAGTGGCTTTTAAATTTGCATTCTATTTAAAGAGATGTTGATGTGCTGGTGAACCTGGATTGAGACGGAAAGCGCTTTGGGTTCGACTGAGCAGACTGAGCCTGAAGCAAGCGGCCATAGAAAGCAGAAAAGGGCCACTGCAGGCACTTCCCCACTTGTGCCCTTGATGGAGGAGGGAGGGCGAAGCTGGAGGCCTGGCGGGAGGGGAAGGCACGTCCTTCCTTCCTTCAGCGTGGGGGATGAATGAGCAGGCCGGACAGTCCTGGAGCCTGGGCCTTACAAAGTCACCTCTCACTGGGGCTGGCCCTCCCTCTTCCTCACTCTGCCTTTATTTCCAACCTTCTCTTCTGCCTCAAAGCAAGAGAACATTCCGCAGGGCCTGGTTTAAACAGAAACTGGTAAGATCCCACCGCCGCCCACCCCAGGGAACTAGGTTAGGGTAGAAAGAAAACAGGGGCTCAAGGAAGGAAGATTTTTCTCTGAATATACTGCTTTGAACTTTGAACCTTGTAAATGTACAACCTAGTCAAAAACAACATTTCTTTCTTGCTTTCTAAACAAAGACCACTTAGCCAGGAATGGAGAGTGGGGATTTGCGTATACATTTCACCCAGAATGTTCTCTTTGTTTCATGTTGATGGACACTTGCTGGGGGGGGGGGGGGGAGAAGAATTTTGTTGTGTTGCAGTCATTATGCCAGGAATCTGCATTCCTTTGAATTTAGCTGGAAACTGTGTCTGCTACTTAAAATTTTTCTTTTAATTTTTTTTCTTTTTCTTTATAATTTCTATTGATGCTTGATCATAACTTTTACAATAAAGATCTGTTTTCACAGTCAAAACATAAAGGAGTATACGAGCATGCCAGAATCCTAGTTTCTCAGGAATCACATCTATGTAAGTCGTTGGTGCCTGACTACCAATTTGGCAGATTTATGATTTAGGGTTTGAATATTCTGGTCAAAATTCTAGGAAGAGGGAACTAGACTATTTCAAGTCTCATAAGCTGAAATCTATAATATGGTGGCTATCACCCTCATGTAGAAAGAATATGAAAGCTCTTACAGAGACGTTGTGATGAACTCCCTAACATGCACTCCACCCCAGTTCTAAGAGGAAGCCCGCTTAGACCACAAGTCAAACATGGGCTGAGGGATGGGCAGGCTTGGACCCACTCAGGAGGATTAGACACAAAGAAACTAACAACTGACAGAGACAAGGATGGAGGCGGATCTCCAGGCCCTCCCAGGACATTCTGTCTGCGGCAGGCAAATCCTGGTTGGACCAGGTAGCATTCCTTGGGTTTTTATGACAAAGTGTCTTCAGGCAGTAGTTCCTAATCACCTGGGAAGCTTACACAGGAAAAGCCCCACTCCTGGATTCTAATCTGGGGGTGGGGATGATGTAGGAGGTAGGGGGAAGGTAGGGGGGAGTCGCCTTTAGTATTTTTCCCGCAATATTTTTATAACTTTAACACCATTAACTTTTCTTGTAGCTGGCAAAAAACCTCTTAAGTTATCTCAAAGTCATCTCAATGTCTAAATGCGGAGAATCCAAATCCAGTAACGGATGTGCAGGTAACCAGGCCACGATCTGGGTGGAAGATACCCCAGCTTCTTTGCCCCTCCACGTACCTCTCTACTGAAGCCTCTGGCTTGCTCTGAGGGGGGAAGTGTTCCCCTAAAAGGAAAAACCAATTTCACCCTGGACTCCCCAGCTGAAGAGATTTTTTAATATATTGATAAAGTAGGGTGACGAGAGATGAGGAGCTCTACTGTCATTTGATTGGAATTCAAAGTGACAGCTTTGGGTTTGGGCACTGAGATTCTGTTCCAGCCTTAGAAATGTCCTCATAATCAAAACCAATACTTACTGAGTGTCCACTGTATGCTGGGCCCCCAGCTGTGAGCATTATATTCGAACGTGACTTTAATCCTCACAGCAACGCCAGGACACCAGCAATATCATCCCTTCCCTTTCACAGACGAGGAAGCAAAGGCACCCAAAGAAGTTACGCAGAGTTTCCAAACGGAGCGGTGGACCCACAGCAAAGCCATCAGTTGAAGTGGCGGGGCTGCACCCTTAGCCTCCACCTTTCACTGCTTTTCTCTTGTACCAGAAAGCTCTGGACTCTTTACCTTCCTGTCCGTCCCACTGGTGATGATCTGGAACTCTTCAGGGTGGTAACAAACACACTGGAATAAGGTGTTGGCCAGGATCATCTGATTCCTCCTCAGATGCCTGAAAAAGAGATTCCAGAGCTGTGAAACACGACTTTCTCTTCCTTAGAAAATTTGTTTATTATTCACACTGGACTTGGTAAAGCTTGGCTTTGGGTTGGTTGATTTATCCCCAAACTGACTTCCCGTTGCTCTGCCCACTCCACTCCACAACCTCCCATCCCGACCACGGGGAGCGGCAGCTGTCAGGAGTGCTGAGTGGAGCCCTTTTCTAAAGACACAGTGCAGAACTCAATGCAAAGCCTCAAGCCCTGGTGGGAAGGAAGTAAGAGGCTGAACTCAGGGTCACCATGCGGCCTTCCGCACACGGGACTTCATTCCCGAGGCCACCATTCTAAAGTGAAGGTCCCTAGAAGCTGGGCAGGAAAGCGTGGGGCAGGGCTTTTGAAAAGTAAGTGTTGCTGAGCCTCACCCTCTAGCGACTTGGATCTAGTAGGTGAGGATGAGGCCAACAGATCTGCATTTTTAATCAGCACCCCAGGTGATCCTCCTGTGCACGGCGGGTTAAGAACCACAGCTTTGGGGACCATACCAAGAAATCTGTAAATATTGCTTCTCCTTCCATTGACTGTGCGGCCCCATGGCCACCTCACAGGCCAGGCTGTACTGGCTAAAAAATGCACCTTCTGAACAGTCTTTTCTTGTGATGAAAGTTTTCAAACAGGGCCTCTGAGCTGAGCATTTTAAAAGACTTTGGCACAAATTAACCAAATGTTCCTACTAGGCAACGGGGAGGATTTACGGATTTGAGGTGGTCACAGACCATCCATAGAAACAAGTTCAGACCTACCCTTCTGGTTATATAATGTCCTGATGGAAAGTTCAAGTGTGGTCCGTGGACCAGCACGGTGGTGGGGGGGGGGCCTGGAAGCTTGTTAGAAATGCAGAATCTCAGGCAATGCTCTGACTGTAGAATCAAAATCTACATTTTTAATAAGATCTCCAAGTGATTCGTATGCATAGCAAAGTTAGGGCCAGAAGACAAAGGCTTGCTTTGGTTTTTGTTTTTTAATGTATTAAATAAAAAGCATTCTGCCTTTGCCTTTAATTCCATTATCTTCTCTCTAATCAAGAACGTTTCTTATTCTTCTGCAATATCACTATATAGCATACCTATTTATCTATCTGTCTGTCAGTCTATCTGTTCTCCCATCCCTGTACTTCGCCAAGTCTCTCTAATGCAGTTATATACAGAAGTGAGGCATCTGAGAGGGGTGCTCAGCTGGGAGAGGGGTTGGAAGAATAGGGTTTAATTCTAAATAAAAGACGCAGGGCAAACATGTGTGTAGTCAAAAAAAAAAAGCATCCTTGAAAACCCTGTGAATTATTCTAACAGTAAAGTTCACATGCTGTGGTCCAGTTGGCTTGGAGACAGTCACTGTATGGGGGTAACAATACATTCACAGGATACGAGGTCCCTGAGAATGTGGCACATTGTCGTCACTCCCACCCCCATGGCACACTCATTCTGAGCTTGACTGGACTCTGGGGAGAGACCAGAGGAACTCCTCGCGTTACCTACGTTGTTTCCTTTCTCCCCTTTTTGGAGAGTTTTTAGAGTTGCATTAGTGTAAGTTAAACCATGCTTCGCTCTGTGTATCTGGAAAGCTACTTCCCTATCTGTCCAGAAACTTCTAACATCCAGCTTTTCCTGGAAACTAACCCTTTCTGCCAGTATCTGTAAGTCCTGTACAATCTGGAGATGAATGGCTTCTAAACACCCCTTCACTGTTGCTCTGAGTAAGATGTCCACCATTTGTTTGAGTCTTCCCCCAGGTTCAACAAAACAGTGGAATTGTTGAGCTGCATCCTCCCCCATTGCCGGTACCTACACGAGGTCCCAGATGATGCAGGTCCCGTCCGTGCTGGCCGTGACGCACTCCTCGTTGCTCTTCTTCACCCTGATGCAGGACACAGAGGACTTGTGCTCCTTCAGCGCCTCTTCCAGCTTCTGGGTCTGGTAGCCGATCTGCCACACCCGCACCTGGAAGTCACAAAACACAGGCTCTCAATTCACACCTGGGGCTTTTGAAGGGGTGGGGGAAAAAAAGATTCCAAAGAGCTTTCTCACTGCTGCTGGGATGGACTTGTTTTTCCAATTCCCTGTTCTCATCTCCGTTGAATGGGCTGGGGGTGCCAAGTTGCAGGGCAGCAATCTTTTTCCATGGAGCCAGGAGAGCACCACCAGTGACCCTACCAGTGACCCTATGCCTACTTCTACTTTTAGGGCTGAGAAATTGATCAGACACCCGCTGCTAAGACTGATGACACAAAGGCTGCTGCTAAACCAAGTGAAATAATACGTCTACTCATTTCTGCTGAGAGTTGCTCTCAAATTTCTTGTGCCATCAGGGAATCTCTTGGGTACCCAGAGCCATATTTAAATTTTCACATCAGCCGCTCACTTTTAACCATTTAAAATCAGTGGCTCTCAACCCCACCAAAGCCAATACCCACTTTCAGTAACAAATACTGTCTAACACCCCTTTGCTATCTTGAAATGAAGTCCCTAGCTGCCACAACTCCCTATGAACCAAATTTCAAAACAGTCAGTATGATGCCCTGTCATAAAAAGGGTAGGTAAAAGGAAAGCTATTTGGTCATTATGGTGTGTCCTGGAATGGATAAACGGGCTGTCACAGCTGTCCCGGAAAAACATAATAATGTAGTCAGATGCTTATGTCTTCTTAAAATGAATGTGCTGGACTTATGAAAAATAAAGAAGAGCAGAAATTATTGTGTGGAAGTGGTGTGAGACAACGGAAGAGCGTAGTCCAGGGAAACACTGCACTGAAAACCAGTGTTGGGATCAGTAATGACAGACAAAGTTATCTGTACCTGCCAGGAGGAAAATAACCTTCAACGGAGTAAGGAAAACATTCTGAGACAATTTCTTTGTCATGAAGATGAGGAAGCAGGCAGTTACCCCAAATGAGCTAGGTGGTCTTCATTTCTGTGGTGCCCAAATAATTCCCTATGTCTGGACATGGGGCAGGGTGATGACTATTGCCAAAGAAAACAAATCACCGATCCTGGAATCTCACCCTGGGTGCAGGCACGCATTTCCATTCATTAGCAAGGGTGATGTGCAAATGTTCTAACTAGTGGGGTGGATCCGTGGATGTGCCAGGCATGAGCCCTTTAGTTGTGGGATGGCAGGGGGATTCAGGTATAAAGTAGTGGGATTAGGGTCTTTGCAATGCAACTAATGGCCGTTTACTGATGAAAATGGAAGTAAGATACCTAAGAGTATTTTGGCAACTACTGAATTCAGACCAGTGCACACCTGCGGGCCAGCAGCCCTGGTCGCTAGTACTTACAGAGGCCTTGAAGACTGTCTCTTGCAAGGAAAGATCTGTAATAGCTGTGGGGAGCGGCAGGGGAAAAGACTGCTGTGCAGGGATGAGGGCAATGAACTTGTTACGTGTGATTTCCTCCCAGGCAGTGAGACTCCAGGACACAAACACTCCACTACTAATTGGCTTGGTCCAAACTCTGCCAAAGGCTACAGGAAGATGCCGTATCTTTCTTCCTAGTTATTCCTATGATAGAATGGAGAAAAGAAAGGAAAAGGAGACATCCTATGTCAAGAAAGGGAAGGCTTTGGGATAGGAAACAAGTGGGGGGTGGGGGAGGGGAGACTCTGAGATGAATGTGTGAAAGACGTTTTAGGCTCCTTGAAATGATAGAAAGAAAAGGTTGAGTGTAATAATTTTAAAATGATGGTCAAAGCATTGGGTAGATTAAAGAATTGACTCTAAAAATAGCATCTCCTTGCCTTAAAAAACTAAAAATAGAGTTACCATATGATCCAGCAATCTCACTCCTGGGCATACATCCAGAAGGAACTCTAATTCAAAAAGATACATGCACCCTAATATTTATAGCAGCCCTATATACAATAGCCAGGACATGGAAGCAACCTAAGTGTCCACTGACAGATAACTGGATAAAGAAGATGTGGATATATACATACACACAAGAGAATATTACTTAGCCATAAAAAAGAATGAAATAATGCCATTTGCGGCAACATGGATGGACCTAGAGATTATCATACTAAGTGAAGAAAGTCACACAGAGAGAGATAAATACCATATGATGTCACTTATATGTGGAATCTTAAAAAAAAAATGATACAAATGAACTTATTTACAAAACAGAAAGAGACCCACAGACATAGAAAACAAACTCATAGTTACCAAAGGGGAAAGGGTGGGAGGAGGGACAAATTAGGAGTTTGGGATTAGCAGATACAGACTACTATGTATAAAATAGATAAACAACAAGGTTGATAGCACAGGGAACTACATTTGCTATCTTGCAGTAACGTATAATGAAAAAGAATAAGAATATATATATATATATATATAAAACTGAAACACTATGCTGTACACCAGAAACTAACACAACATTGTAAATCAACTAGACTTCAATTAAAAAAAAGAATAGCATCTCCTTCAAAAGATAAAGACAACTTATGTAACTATAGTTTTTGAAGGAAAAAATTATTCCAGAATTCTGGCAAAACATCAGCTTGGAGTCACAGCTTGATTCATATGGAACACTTTCATGTCTGTATCCTAAATGTCCTTTCTGGGAACAAGTATATTTAAAGGTGTATTTATAGTAGTAGAACTTTCATGTATGATGTGTTTTAGGGGTTCCTCACAATCTGAATTTGGTCCTACCTGACTTCAAGTACAGGTGAAAAGCATCAAATTAGTAGCCTGCTATGAGGTAGCTGCTCTGAATCAAGGGCTATTTTTAAAAGGCTCTGCCTTGGAGAACCATACCTCCCCTTCCCCACCGCCGCTGATGACCCTTTGACAGTCACTGGTGGTAGCAATAGCTGTCACTCCGATCCTGTGAGCATTGTTAATGACATAGATCAGCCGGCCTGTCTCTGGGGCGAAGGCTCGGATTTTACCGTCGTCCCATGCTGGCATGAAAGGGAGACAAAAGGCAAGCAGGATCAGTGTACTCATGCTCTCTGCGGACTGCAGCTCTCCTAAATCATAAGTGACGGACAGTACCTGGGGGCAGCAGGGGTGATGGCTGGAAGAGGCCAGGCTCCCACCAACTGCCGGGAATCATGCCCCCCTTTTCCCTGATTCCCCCAATTGGCACACCTGGCTGAGAGAAACGAGTGGCTTGCCTTCGTGGAACCTGCTTCCAGGTGCACCCCACTCCAGGAGAGAGAAAGTTGGGGAGGCCAGCTCCCACCTCTCCCGTGAGCTGCAAAACTTGCACATTCAACTAACTAGCTGATAGTGCATCTCGGATGTGTGACTCAGTATCATCGACAAATAAATGTTGGCTTCCCGCCCCTCGCCCTACGCTGAAACCTATGCTCCTTCTCCCACTCCCACCACCTGCCCCTTCTCAATAAAAGTTGCCACCATCCATCCTACAGCTGAATTAAAAATAAATTTCCTTTGAGATATAACTTAAAGTCAGGTTTTTAACCTCTTAAACAACAAAAGGAGTTCCCACACAAGTGCCCTGTACTCACTTAGGCCTCACATCCATTTTGTAAGTGAAGCACGGCGTTTCCTTGCTAGCGAGAAAGCAACGTGCCAAATGCAGCAATTGAGGGGAAGAGAAATTGCTATTTGGTAATTCCTAGCTCAGAAAGTATCCCGCTGGAAAGGAGTCCCCAAGAGAGGCCAGACCAGTAGTAAGTGGACAGTGGGAGGCTGTTCCGGGTCACCCCCACGCAGACATTAGTAGAATGAGAATGATGAGACCCAAAGCCACAGCCGGAGCCAGAGGCCAAGTCCCGGCACGGCACCGTTACCAGAAATGATGCTCTTGCCGTCTCTCATGAAGTCAATGCCGTGGCAGGTCATGTTGGGCACGGTGATCCGCAGCAGCTCCCTGTTGGACAGCGTGTGCCACACCCGGATGTCCTTCTTGGCACAGGTGGCAAACAGCTCAGCAGTGCCACTGCAAAGAAGCCACCGGGAGAGTAAGAGATGCAGCTATAAGACGCGCACAGTGTTTCCTAGGTGCGTGTTTGACACGGACAGGGGCTCCATGAGGATACAGGGGAGGGTGCCTTTTAGACCCCTATTATCTCGGGCTTGACACACTTACAGATTTCTCGTGTAAAATGGTCTTTGATGCCCGCAGATCATCTGTGGACAATCTTTTGTAGTCTTTCCTCTAAGGAAGGGTTGGGACAAAGGTGCCCAAAAGGAAAATGTCAAAAGTCTTTTGGGGGAGGGTATAGCTCAGTGGTAGACTGCATGCCTCGCATGCACAAGGTCCTGGGTTCAATCCCAGACCCTCTATTTAAATAAATAAATAAAACCTAATTACACTCCCCCACAAAAAAATTAAAAATAGAACTCTTTCAATGTCCTGCTGACCAAAGGATAGCATGCAACACGTGAGCTAAACTATATCTGCAGGATATCTATATTAAAAGAGGCTAAACAAACCATTTCTTGTAAAATAGACAATCCCGTTAAAATTTCAAAGACAAAAATGACAAGGGTGCCAGAAGTCATGCTTGCTGATAACCCAAAATACTTCTTCACTCAGTGATGAGGAAATATGAGATTGTGGACAAGGAAGAGAATCCCAGAGTAATTGCTCTGTTGGTTTGTTTGTTTTTTTTTCTCCAGAAAGGATAACTTGTAAATATAATGAAAAATACTGATAGGTCAAAAAAAAATACAGATGATTCTGATTTGGATGAGAACAATAAGCCCTACCAGGGTATAATAGAGACCACCTGCTCTGTGAATATGACCTAGCTACAGTCCCTGCGGAGACTGGGCTTTTAGATTTAAATACTTCTCAAGAAATTTCTACCTATCACAGCACAAGCACGTTCGTAAAAAGAGAGCCCCTCTTTCTTTTTTTAAGATCTACTCACCTTGGAATTAATGGAAAAATAAGTGGATCCTTCCCACCTATTTAGCTTTGGGGCTCAGAGATAACATTATGACGTGGAACTTGTTTCTTAGAAACAGCAAATGCTGGAACAGGAGAGCAGGAGCTCCTTGCCAGGCAGTCTTGATTAACAGAGATCAAATCCAGCCAGCATTAGAGTGTTTATATTTATTTGAAATAAGATGTTTTAGATCAGACGCTGCCTTCAGTGAATGAGCTCCTCCTTTGGGGAACATGAGCCCTTAGAGGCACATGGACTCCTATGAAAATCAAGTGTCATGTAATGAATGGCCCGAGAGAACTTTCCAAACTCTCCCTATCCTGATAGACAGGCTATTTCAGGAGTTAAGCCTAGTCCAAAAATGTCCTTAGGTTAGCATCGGAGAGATTAAGTTCCAAACTGATTGGATCGAGACGATGCACTGAGTACATGTGCTCCTTCCCTCTCATCTAAAATGTCCATCTACAGATGAATGGATAAAGAAGATGTGGTGTACATATACAATGGAATATTACTCAGCCATAAAAAAGAATGATATAATGCCATTTGCAGCAACATGGATGGACCTACAGATGATCATATTAAGTGAAGTAAGCCAGACAGAGAGAGACAAATATCATATGATGTTGCTTATAGTGGAATCTAAAAAAAAAAAGGTACAAATTTTATTTGCAAACCAGAAATAGACTCACATACATAGAAAACCAACTGTGGTTACCAGTGAGGAAAGGGGCGGGGGAGGGACAGTTTAGGAGTTTGGGATTAACAGATACACACTATGATATATAAAACAGATAAACAACAAGGACCTACTGTATAGCATAGGGAACTATAGTCAATGTTTTGTAATGAGCCATAATGGAAAAGAAACTGAAAATATATGAATGTATGTATATGTATAACTGAATCATTTTGCTGTACACCTGAAACTAACATTGTAAACTGACTATATTTCAATAACAAATAAGAACAAAAATAAATAAATAAAATCCTATGAAATAAAGATAGAGATAAGGGTGACAGAGGCACAGAGAGCCCTAGAGGTAAGGGCAGATGTAAATATAAATGTGTAGATACACATTTTGTTTCCTTAACAATACAGCAAAGCAGGAAGTATTATCATCAGACAGGCCAGAAACACTGAGGATAAACAGAAATCAGCCAGATTTGGCAAAACTAATCAAATCGGCCATCAAAAAATGGCAAACTATGACTGCAGCTCTTTTTGACATTAAAACTGAGGATGGTTATTTGTTCCATTGGTTTCACGAGCAATTTACCGAGATACACAGCAACTAGATCCAGAAGAACTCAAATCTTCTGCCTACTGCCAAATCTGGAAGACCCAAGAGGCACAAACAAATGACTCAAAACACCTTTGAAGAAAGGCACTACTGAGCTTTTCTCCAGACACCACTGAGAAAACAGAAAAGTTCTGCCAGTTTCTTACCTTATCCACGATAGACTTATTAGAAAAGCCAACATTCTAAAGAGGCCCAAATCTGAACTATAAAATGAATGTAGCTGCTTGGTAGAGGCAATAGAAAGTCTATTAAAATAATTCACTACCACAGACAAATTCAAGGAGAGAAAGACAATAATTCATTATGCTTTATCATGATGATGCTAATAGGCATTGGAAATGTATTAATTTCTACTTACAATGGAAAGACAATGTCCTCGACAGCTTCAAAGTGACAAGTTGTAATGAGAGTCTCTTTGAAATCTGTGAAATTGACACGATAAATGTGTGATTCTTCTGTTCCTACAAAGAACTGGTGTCCTTCCCCTCGAAGTGTGATGGAAGTGATGCCACCTTGTAACTGGATTTTCCTTTAAGGAGAAGCAAGAGGTGAAGTAGATTTACTCAATGAATGAGTGTATTAACCAGCTGAAGAATTACGGAGGATGTACATTAGGCACGTGACCCAGGACACGCCTTCAAGGAGGTGACCCAGTCGGGAAGACAAGAGTTACTCACAATATGAAGTGCCCACAGTGAGCCAAGGGTTGCAGGAGTCAGGGGAGCTTATCAGTGAGATTTGTCTGAAATGGGTAGGATTTGGATGGGGGAACATTCCAGGCAAGCAGATGGGTACACATGACCATGGCATTTAAACACTCTATTAATTCCATTTCTGGGAAATAACCCTAAAATCAGGGAGGGAAAAAAACCTTTATGCCAAAGGACGATATTATAACTTTATTTAACAGAATAAAAGTTTGGAAACCACCTAAATATCCAATTGTAATGGAATGGTTCCATGATCCATGGGGCAGCGACTTCAAAGAATATTTGCCTAGCCATTAAAACCATGTTTAAAAGATTATAGAGTATATATATTTTACCACCATAATTTGAAAAAGGTTGTGTGGTAATATCAAAAACATTCATGATGCATGCGTTAACTAAAAAACCACAATACCAAAATTTTGTATAAAAATAAGTATAATTATCTTAAAATGTATATAAGTAACACTAGCAAGAAGAAATAACAAAAGGTCAATAGTGGCCATCTTCGCCAGAATTTTCAGTAATTATTTTGTCTTCTTTCACGTTTCAGAGATTTCAGATGCCCCTGCTCCCTAAATGTTTAATGAGTATAAACTTCCTGAAAAATGAATATATAAATGAACGGGGCCCCTAGACACCAAGCCTTGCTCTGCAACTAACTTAGTTTTGACAACGAGAATTTGGTGGCGGTCCTTTTGCAGCGAACCTGCATGGAAAATGCAGTAGTTTACAAAGAGTCATTTGTTGGTGGGACACAGGACAGTTCATGAAGAAAAGGATGGACCCCACGTCACATCCCCCTCCTTCACTAACTGGAGCTCTGGGACTCTGGCTAAGCTGTCGGAAACCTCTGGGCCTTGGTTTACTCAACCACAGAATAATTCTCCTTTGTAGGGTTGCTGTCAAGATTAGAGACAGTGGAGGTCACCTACATGAGCCCGGAGAGGACATCTGGGCTGTGGAGAAGACAAGGTGCTTGGGGTCCCGGGCCTCCAGGGGCAAGGCCAGGACTCTCACCCTGGTTCCCTTTGGAGCCTCCGTGACATCTCACGTGAGCTGCTTCCTCGGTCTACTCAGACCCGAGGAGGAGGAGGTCACGGTATCCAATTTGAGCCTCGCTGCCAGTCACACAGGCTTATTTTGGAGACATTTATAGCACAAGCCTGGTAATAATTACTTTGAGTCCAATTACCTTCATCACAATGGGAACATTTGTGTATTAAAAACAAGGGGTTAAAAATTAAAGGGTTGTATATAAAATAGATAAACAATAAGGTCCTACTATATAGCATTGGGAACTATCTTCAATATCTTATAATAGCCTATAATGCAAAAAAATATGAAAATATATACGTATAACTGAATCACTATGCTGTACACCAGAAACACTTTATAAACTATACTTCAATTAAAAAAATATATATATAACTAAAGGGTTAATTTATTCTACTCACCTTATGTATCCAGAGTCTACCCAACATTGTTCTTAAGTTGCCCCCCACCTCTTATTCCCCTTCATACAAACATAAAACCGATCCCAATATATTCTCAGTAAGACCTATCCCGAGCATTGAATTTTAAGTTGCAACTTGTCTCTTACCTGCTTCAAATCCCAGCCCCTCTGACTCTACGTGCTACTCCATTCATCTCCATTGCACTCATCACTCTTTCATACTATGTACCTTACTTGTTCATTTTGTTTATTACTTATTGTCTCCTCCCTCCTGCTGGGATGTAAGCTCCATGAGGGCAGGGGTGGGTCTTTTCTTTTTTTTTTTTTTTTTTTCTTTGCTTTATTCATTGATACCCCAAGCACCTAGAATAGTGCCTGGTACACAGTGAGTGCCCAATACAGATGTGTGTGCATGAAGACAACGGGTGCTCATTTCTCCAATGCATATGCGGGTACGCAGAGTTCAGAGGCCGGGGGAGCATGTCAAGGGGTGTCTGGCTTCTGTTGAAGCTAAGTTCAAGTTCTGCCCCTGCTCCTCTGAAAAGCGTCTTTCTCTGATTCTCTCTGAATGTCCATGATATATTTTACTTTATCTGGACTATGAGATTTGTATTTGTATATCACCTTATATTATAGTGACTTTCTCATGTGTCCCCACACCAGACTGTAAGTTCTGGGTGGGCAAATACATATCCTATTTTTCTTTATCTTTTTTGATAGCATCTAATACATAGGTTTGTATGGAGAAGTACTCAGTAAATACCTGTTAGTGACAATGTATAAGATTTTATTTTAATTAGATAAGCCATGAAAAGTACATAGCATAACAGCCGGCATATAGAAACAGCTGGGACATGCTGGCTATCTGTATGAAAACCTGTATTTGAACACATTAACTACTAGCATAGTACGTGGCACAAAGTAGGTACCCGTTGCATAATAAATTTCATTAAATAAATCAAATTTGAAAGTTTGAAATTTGGGGTTATTGTTTATAACAGCACATTTTCTCTGGCATAACTCACTGTATTAGTTAAATCATAACTTATGCATTTATTATGTGTAACAGTGGACTACTTGGACTTAATTCAGCATAAGCCACAGTCTTTTCATTGGCAAAACCCACCACCCATTGTGATACCAACTACTCGTTTTAATAGCAAGATGAGATTCTTTAACTAAACATCACTTTGCCAATATCCCATAGTTGCTGGCTTTAAGCTAACTTCCTGGAGGGTCTCTCCCCATCCAAACCCTGTGGGGCCTGGAACTTACTTGATGGCTTTGTAGCTGGGGCTTTTACAGAAGACCAGCAATCCAGCTCCAGAGCCCACCAGTAACTCCCCCATCTTCAGGCACTTGATGGCTGACACTCCCTAGGCGGAGACAGAGCGTTAAGAAAAAGGCAGAACGGTTTCATCATAAAGAATCTGTGTGTGACCTGATACAACGGCCAGGGCCGTGCTGATGCTGCCTGGCTGGAGCTAAGGAAGGTACTGCCTGTGATGTCCCCCGGGGCTGGCTACCGAGCTGGGGTGCCAGGAAGGAGCCCTCCTGCTCCTGCCAGGAGCAAACATACTTCACCAAGCTTCCTACCTTTAAAACCACCTGTGCATTTTGAATATACTAAAAATCACCACTTCATGCCCCCTCGAATGCAGTTCAAACAGAAGGCATGAGCGCAGCCACAGCAGTGGCAGCTCTTGAGTTGCGACTGTTTTCTTCAAAACTTAATTCTCATCATGCAAAGAGACCACATTTGAAATCCAAAGAAAGCACAGGCGACTCCTTATTGCTTAGAGACTGCATTTTCTGACTAAAGCATGCAGTACATAATGTCTCCAATAATAGGAAACAGATTTAAATTCAAAGCCATCTTCAAAGTTTGGGGACGTATGGCCGTTTAATGGCACCCACCATGAAGCCCTAATTTTATTTTATTAATTTGTTTTTTAGTGGAGGTGCTGGGGATTGAATTCAGGACCTCGTGCACGCTAAGCATGGCAGAAAATGGCAAGGCAGAGCAGACTTAGATGGTCTCTACTCACCAGACTGAATTTGTCCTTCACAGGCCCAGTGTCTGCCAACAGTTTAGTCCTGGGGTTCATCTTTAGAATATCTCCAGTGGTGGTGCCAAGGTAGAAGAAGCTATCGTCATTGGCCATCTGGGGAGCAGAGAGAAAAAGAAACGTGAGGACCTGGTTTTCCCCAGGGGTGCTCACAAACCCCTGATCAGGGACAGGGTGAGCTGCCTCTGAACCCCATGGAGACCTACGAAGGTACTCAGGGTGACTTCTGCATTTTTAGACTCAAAGATGGGTAAGAGCAGCTTTGAAGGGAGCAGAATCAGGGCCAACTCAGAACTGGAGGAAATATTAGACTCTACTCAGCCTGGGTGTTTCACTGGACGTGGCCTTGTGTCTGATGTTAGTGTGCACATCCCAAGACACCTCCCACGGGCTCCTAGGACGCAGGTGTGCTCCTCCAGAAAGAATATGCATTCGCTTTCTCTCATGTTTTCCAAAGTCTACATTCATAAAATGAGTCTATGCATTAAACAAGAGGAGTGAGTCAATGGAGGATGGGGTTACAGGCACGGATGTCTGAATCCACACTAGAAACATATGAATACTTCCTCTTTATGCAGAAGACTGCAGTTCAACAAATAGTTTCACTATTTCCAGCACAGAAAGAAAGTGACATAGAGATTGTGTGGGCTCAGGGCGCCTCCTGGCTACACTGCTTCCGTTCAGGTGAGGTAGGTTTCTGGGATCAAACCGCAGTCCAGGTCCCACTAAAACAGACCTACCAAGCTGTGTCTAGACAGCGCCACTCTAGCTTCCCACTGGAGCCCCCAAAGTGAGACTCTCCCTCTTCCAAACCTCACCTCTGCACCCCCAGCCCAAGGTGCACATATGTACACACACGTACACTCACACACACACACACACCCCTCCATCTGGTCAGTACCGTTAATAGGAACGTGTACTAACGTTACCTAAGATAACACTTTGAGTGATACTCACTGCAACACTCAAGACTATTCTTTTCGTCTGTCCTGTTTGGCACTCGGTGGGCCAGATCTTTCTATTTGGGAGATCCAGTTCCCACACTCGAATTGTCCCACTGCAGAAAAGGAACACAATCAAATGGAGACCCACTGAATAAACACTTCATCTCTTCTCTGTTTTCTGCGCTCTCTTGAAGGAGAAGCAGAAAGGAAGGGAACTAGGTATTTTTGAGGATTTGTTACCGTCTGGTGACCTATCTAAGATACAGTCATCACTTAGTATCCACAGGGAATAGGTTCCAAGACCCGTTGCGGACACGAAAATATACGCATGCTCAAGGCCAATAGGCGGCCCTCCTCCGTATCCACTGGTTCTGCACCCGCGATTCCGCACTCGAAGATTGTACCAACCGCGGATCTCACGCACAGTACGCGATGCGCGGTTGGGTGAATCTGCGGATGCGGAACCGGGGATCCTGCGGGCGGTTCGTATTCCATTCAATCCTCGAAACCACCCTGCGAGGTAGGTTTCCTGCTCCTCCAACCCTCCAAATGAGAAAACGCAGAGCCTCACACAGCAGGGCAAGGATTCCCACCCTGCGCTCTCTCCCTTTGAAGTGAATACTCTGTGCACTAGTGAAAACAAACATACAAACAAGTAAACCAATGAAGAGCAAATTGAAGTTCGTCAAGTATGTTTCTTTCAAGGGATGGCGTCTTGGGGACATTTTTTAAAGGGAAGGACTCCAGTGTGGAGAGTCCTGTCTTCAAGGAAGGAGAAATGAGACTAAGCAACTGAGAGTCAAACAAAATCATCATCTAACAGAAGACTTGGCACAGAGCTGCTTTTTAATCACTGTATGTTAAATTAATCTGTGTGATTGTAGAAAAATATCATGGTTAATTAACCTCACAAAGATTTCAGCTAATATCTTAAGGCAGAAAAGATTAATTTAAAAATATATTGATAAAGTTTGGTACATCCCCTCTTTTTTTTTTTTAGCCCCCAGAGTTATGCACAGAGTAAGTGCTCAAGGGTATTTTGCATATACTTTCCAAACTTAGAAAAAAAAATCAGCTTTTCCATGACCTCTCTGGGAGATGTCATTTGGATGCTCAGAAACTGGAATTTGTAGGACATCTCATGCGGGACAGTATGATGGAATGTCTGAAATTGGGAACATTTTGGAGAACCCAGCATACACGTGTACCATATCAGAAATCTTACTTCAAAGTGCTAACTTTTTCTCAGTTACCAATGCTACATGAAATTAAAGCAGACCTAAAATAAAGATTGTCCTAAAAAAATTTTTTTTGGCTTAAATTGAAGTTCTCACTCCTGGAGAAACATTGCCCATAGACATCAGAGGGGGCAGACATGAGAAGCAGACAGACTGCCATAAAACACGGCTTCAGTCCAACTACTCTGCAAACCTCAAGGTACTTGAGTTTTGTGTCCACCAGGAACTTCCAAAGTCAAGGTAGGATGTGGTCAGCTGCTTTAGGACCAGAGTACTGTCCTCGTACAGTTCTCTCCTTAGGGGCTGGCTGGCTTTCATGCTAACCAGTTAGTTTCACGGCCTCTGAATAAATCCTTCCTCGTAATTAGCCACAGAACAAATGCATGCTGAATGTCACAAGGTGGGGACAGGAAACAGCACAGATGGAGAACAGCACACATCTTTGGCTGGAAAAGTAACCAACAATGTGTGCCTTTCACAGAGGGGAGACCCACAGCTGGGCTGAAAAGATTAGTTCCACCCAACTTACGCTGCAGCCCTGCATTCACAGATTTCTGACCTTTCAACTGCTATGTGACATGAAAGAGGATGCTTTTATATTGGTTTAACCTTCACATCAAACTCCAAACAGGGCTCTGATCAGTGAATCTGTAAATTAATTTCTTCTGTTAGACAGAGGCTGGCCTCTGTTCAGACCTTCTGCTCGGTCCCCCTTAGCTGCTTGAAGCTGACCCTACCGGAAATTATGTCATATGGCTGATAGTTGAATACTGGAAACTTCCTGGCACAGTTCATTCGCAAACTATCATTTCATGAGACCTAAATCAAGAGCAGGTGTTAAGAAACATCAACCCATAAATGAACCAGAGCAGTTGTGCAAATTACCCTGTGAGCAGGGATCGTAGGTGACGTGTGATCAGTAACAGGCAGGCCAGAGCCTGACATGGGTTTAGCAGGTCAGCAGAACCTTCTCAGTAGGAAGCACAGAATATTCAAATAACCGTCTTTTAAAAGACTTTCAGCTAAAAGGATTTTTCTTGACTCCAAAATCATGAAAATTGCAATGGAAGGTCTTTTCTTCCAGGATGAAAACCACATTCTCCCTAATTGGAATGACCATGTTTTCTGCATAAGCAAATCAAGTGATTTACGAGTTCTGAAAACCTCGCCGGCGGACACGTACTTTCCAGCAGTCACAAACATCTCATCGCAGCACTTGGAGAAGATGACGGTGGTGGCGTTCCCGACGCTAAGGCCGGCCGCAGGACTACCGCAGACGGCATCTCTCTTGGCTATGCTCCACACCACCACGCTGCCGAGAGGGGAGGATAGAGAGAGTCAGGGGAAACCGGCTTTCAAAATAACAAACGGCTCTTTTAGCGGTTCTAGAAGGAAAAAAAAAAGTTACTTACAAAGGAACAAAAGGATGACACTGACCGTCCCCCTGCCCCCAACATCTCCTCAATCACATTGGATATTAGAAGACGAATGGGTGACACTTAAAAAGTTTATAAGGGAAATGATTACAAGGTTGAAAACCAATGAGCCTATCAATCAAGTCTGATGCTAAAATAAAGGAATTTTCAGACGTGCGGGGCATAAACGTTTACCATTCATTTATCTCTTACAAAAAATTTTCCTTGGGGAAGTACTCCAGCAAGATAATAATAATAATAATAATAATAATAATAATAATAATAATAATAATAATAATAATAATAATAATAATAATAATAATAATAATAATAATAATAATAATTGAAAGCAATAAAGAGGGTGGCATAGGAGTGGTCTCAAACTTGAATCTGTGTCTGAATCACCTGGAGGGCTGGCAAAACCAGAGGGTGCTGGGACCTACCCTCGACTTTCTAACTCAGTAGGTCTGGGGTGGGGCCTGAGAATTTGCTTTTCTAAAAAGTCTCAGGTGGTGCTGATGGGTAGAATGGACCCCACCCCCACCCCTACCCCCGGCCCACAGTCAGAGTTGACCCCTGATTGTCCAAATCCAATCGGCAGAACCCTGTGCTCCTCGCTACCGAGACTATTCAGGGACGGGCGTATTGCATTTTCCGAGTACAGCAAAGTTTGGCTTTCTTTCTTTCTCTA
Source organism: Camelus bactrianus (assembly GCF_048773025.1). Classification (NCBI taxonomy): domain Eukaryota; kingdom Metazoa; phylum Chordata; class Mammalia; order Artiodactyla; family Camelidae; genus Camelus; species Camelus bactrianus. The sequence continues at coordinate 6,216,142 of NC_133554.1, forward strand.
GAGAAGAAATTTTCTTTGGAATGTTTTTCTCAACATCTCCAGGTCTTCTACAAGCAAATTTTAGATAGCCTAGACTCAAGCTTAAAATTACAGGGGAGATGAGCTGTTTTGCAAATTAACCTTGATTAAGAGGCATTTGTTTCTCCCCCAAGGCCCACCCTTGGCATCTCTCTGGCAAGGGCTGGGGGTGGAGGTGGCCCAGTTGCCAAGCTCCAAGAAGCCCTGGGGCTGGGACCCAGGCATCGGTAGTTGCAAAATTTCCTCAGGTGATTCTAATGTGCATCCAAGATTGAGAACAACTGCAGTTAAATCGAGCTAAGAATGTTAATATGTGATCTCTAGTTGCATTTCTTATAAAAAAAAAAAAAACAGTCAAATGGGCCAGGGAAGTGTGACTATTTACATGGCAAGGGAATGACTATATAAGGAGGAAATCGCATGAAAATTTTGTCGATTTGCTATATGTTAAGAGAGCTGTCAATATATAACTACACACAAATGTAAAATTCCATTGCAATTAACCTCAACCTTGTTTATGGAGCTCAAACAAGAAAATATCTGTAAAAGTGCCTCGAAGTATTAAATCCAACCCAAACCTCAGGTGTTAGTATTTCTCTTCTACAAATGATGTTCCTTTAGCATTTATAGACGAATAGGCACTGCATTGATTGTTCTTCATAATATAAAACTTTTCTCCCCCCAATTTCATTTATGCGTATTTGTCGCCTACAAAACTTGACTGTGAGATCCCTGAAGGCAAAGATCATGTCTTGGCAAGGCACGTTAAAAATGCCACGTCTGGAGTCACACTGCCAGGGTTTGTCCTCGAGCTCTGCTACTTAGCTGGTGACTTTAGTTCCTCATCCATCATACGACCCCAGTAGCTCCCATATCATGGAGCTGTCATGAGGCTTAAATGAGATAATGCAGTTAAAATGCCCAGCACACACCTGTCACATAGTAAGTGCTCAAAAAAAAAAAAAACTTAGCTGTTGTCAATGATAAGAATGTTGACGACAAGGGTGATGTCATCTTGCACAGCAATGGTTCTTGAGTTAGCTGCACATTAGAATCCTCTGGGAAGCCTTTATAATTCCTAAAGCCAAGGCCCGTCGATCAAACTCTCTGAAGGTGGAGCCAATTGTGAGTAATTTTCTAAAGCTCCCAGTTGATTCGGTGTGTTTCCAGGCTTGAGAACCACTGTCTATGCTATTTTCCTCAGAGGCTTTTCTCACCACACATACCCAACGACAGATGGGCAAACAGAGGATGTCAGAAAGGAGAGGGTACTTAACATGTCTAGAAATACGCCTAGTGGAAAATAAGTGAATATGCTTAGTTCATTACCTTCCATCATCTGGGCCTCCTAGAGATACCAAGTACAAATCATTTGGTGAAAAGGCCAGAGCTTCAATTTTGCCCTTGTGAAGTGACAGCCGAGCAATCAGCTCCCTTTTCTTATAATCCCACAAAATGATATCTGCCTGGGGGCAAGAATACACTGTCAGATCATAGACTGGCTTTAAAAGAATCGGAGGAGATGGCTACCCTTCTCGGTGAAAAATAATCATTTGTCACTTTTCTAGAAATTAGATCATGTCTTACAAACATGACAGCAAGAAACGGAAGCAGCTGTAAGCAGGGACTTTTTGTTTCTGAGCGTTACGGGTCACAAGCTGTGACATCAGATATAAAACCACCAGACTCCCTTCACTCTCAGCCTGGTAGGAGGAAAATGAGTTCCAAGAGAAGTCAAAATTAAGAAGAGGAAGGGTATAAACATGGCAGCATGGAGCTATTCTGAAGTGGGGCGGTTTTGCTTAGGAGGCACTTCTAAATCAATTCACAGTGAATGATTTTTGGTTTATTTACCTTGAAGCCCATGAAAGTGACTTGTCCAGAAGCAATGTAAGCTCCGCTCCTGGAGATGGTCACACAGGACACATTGTTGCCATGGCCGTGTAGGAAATTCTGTTCTTGAGTATTGATTGCTTGAATGAGGATGGTGCAACCCAGAGGATAAATCAGATGCTCCTGGTCTGGATGGCATTTTAGACCAGTGGGCACATGTCCTAAAAGAGAGAGATTAAAAGTAATAGTAATCAGGTGCAGAACTGGCTGGTAATTTTTTTTTGAATGGAGTACAAAAGAGAACACTTTTGAAATAAGCCTTAATTCAACTAAAATAAGTGTTGGGGCGGTGGGGGGTGGTAATTTCTTCTTAGTTAAATAAAATAGGTAATTTTATTCCATTGACAAGAAGTTTAGTCTAATATATAAACTTCTCAAATTTGAATGTGCATGAAAATCTCCAGCGGCTCTGGTTAAAATGCAGATTCTGATTTTAGGTCTGGGGTGGGGCTGGGATTCTGCACTTCTGACAAGCTCCCAAGTGATGCTGATGCAGCCAATGCTGGTCCAGGAACCACACTTTGGACCCAGGTCCAGTTTTTGTAATGCTAGGAAGGCATGAAGCAGGAGCTGCCTGTCTGGGTGAGTGCATAGGCATAGGGAGAAATTATGGCACAGAGTATATTTACTGCTAGGAAAAGATTTGCATGGCATACTAAATGGGAAAAAGTCTGATTATAAGAGAGTATGTACAGCATGAGCCCACTTTTATTAAAAAATTATATGTAAATGTATATTTGAAAGGATCATACCAAAAGTCTCATTTGGGAAATGTAATGATGCCTGTTTTTTTTCTTTTGGCGTCACTGTATTTTTCACTTTCTAAACTCTTGTTCTTAAGTACAGCTATGGACTTCTCCCTGTATTCTCCGTGCATAACATACTATTTGGCATAAAGTAGTTCTAGGTAAATGCATTGTGACTACATGAAAGAATATAAATTGTCACAAAACCAACAAGGTAAAAACAATGCAATGAATACTATTCAATTTTAAAAGGCCAAGAGAATTGCCAGGGGAGACACTGGGATGCACTTGACCATATCGTTACTCTTTGAGCTCTACAAAACAGCACGAATTCAGTAGCAGGGTTCTGTGTTTGAGGCCTTGTACTTGTCACCAGGGTGACCCTTTGCTCTCCCAGCAGGCCCATCACTTCCTTTACCAATGATCTGGTAACCAGCTCTAAGTGATTGATACCTCAGATGTATAGGTGCTCACTTTCTACCAGCAGCTGTTAAAGTAAAAGGAAGACTTCAGAGCCAAGTCCTAGAATGTGCTAAATCTTTAGTCACTGATTGTTCTGCATCTATATTATTAGAATTTTAAAGCTTTCAGGCATCAAACACACTTTTAAGTTTGCTTTTTCTAAAGTGTAACCCACTGCTTGTTTTCATCTTTCGCAAAAAACCAAACAGCATCCCCCCAACCCCCTACCCCGGCTTATTGTTCCAAATAATTAGCAGTGATAGGTCAGATTTGAGCAGAACAACCAGGCCTCCTCTGACCAAAGCACCCCTCTCCTCCAGCTCCCTGAGGTGTCCTCTCCGCCTTCCATCATGGTTTGAAATCCTCACCAGCAGAAGAACCCTTCCTTTGGATTAGAGGACAAATCACCCCCTAAACTGGTTGCTCAAACACGTTTCCCTTCCCCCCAGCCTCTTCTCATTACTACATCAGCTGGGATTTTAGAAGTTCCTTGTTCCCAGGGGCCTTACAAGGACTCTGTAATCTGGTGGTTACTAAGGGGCGGGCAGCTTTATGGGCTGTGTGGGGCTTAGAGCCAGTGGAGAGCTGATTTAGTGGGTGAAGGGTTTCAAACGACAGTTACTCATCCTTTCCACCTGGTGAAGAGGTTCCTTTTAGGTGCTGGCAAAACACATCCCATTCTTGGAGGCTTGGAGCGAGAACGGGACTCTAAGACCTTTGAGCAGGAGGGGCTGTCTGAGCCCCCAGTGCTCGGCCCTGGCGAAGGCTCATGCCAGTGTCGTAAGCTGCCTTCCCGGTGCCACCCAGTGGCTCCCTCTCCCTGTTTGCACTACACGTTCCCGGGGTTCCTAAACCACCCAGTCCGGACATGCTGGGGGTCTCACCATTGAATCCGATCACGGCCTCAAGCTCCAGCTCGGCCACCTCGGCCTTGGGCGAAATTTGGTTCTCCATCACCTGGGTACTCGGCTCACTTTCCTTTCAGCCTCCGCAGGTGCAGCGTCTTCCGGTCGTTATGGTAACGGACGTGCGCATGCGCGCCAGATCCACGCCCGCCCCGAAAGCCGGCTGGTGGAGTTCGAGTTCTTAGACCTTCTTGAAATGGAGAGGGGGCTTCTTTTTTACTTTATGGTAAGTATTTCAATGGAAATTTAAGGGGCACTAAATGCACAGAACTAATTCCCTCTCCCCCATGTAAAGAGTCTGTGACCTTTTGGGTAACTATATGATCAAGCACCGAGTGGCATTTAAAAATTAAACATAAAGGATTGCCTCTGAAGGTAAAGCTGCTATAAGAAAATATATAATTGATACTTCTTTGGGTCCATTCTTTGAAGACAGATAAAAAAATTCTTTTAAAGGTTTATTGAGGTATAATTTACATATCAACATTTACTTAAAGAAAGTGAGTTTTAGTAAATTTATACAGGTGTGCAAATATCACCACAATCCAGCTTTTTGCTTGTCTGTTTTCGTTTTAAGCAGGATAAAATTTTAAGTAACTGCTAGAGGTCTTAAGGGGCTCCCACCTTTCCGGGAAAACGCTTAGATTTTGTTCAAAAACAATTTTAATTGCGCCCAGCTGTTCGCGTGTCTTAATGGGAACAGATGGCTCCAACCTCCAGTTTCCCCCGGGGAGCCCTTTCGTTTCTGCATCGTAGTTTCGAGGCCTTGGCGTATATTCACTTTGCAAGCGCCAGGTTCCGGTCGCGCACGGGTCGAGGCACGGGGTGTGAGCCGCGCGGGCCGCCGTAGTCAGCTGCTGCGAGCAGGAAGTGTCCGAGGAGCGGGCGGAGACTGCACCATGGCCCCGGACCCCTGGTGAGCGCCGGGTGAGGGCGGCCGCGCTTCCGGGGAGTGGGCGTCGCTAGGCCCTGGGGCTGGAGGCTTTTCGGGGTGAGGGGAGGGAGAGCGAGGACCCTTCGCTTGCTGTCGTGACGGGGTGGGGGGAGTTAAAGAGCTTTACCGCACCCTGCCACTCTAAGTCTTTACAAGGGTCGCCGGGGCTGGAAACCGGGTGGACCCTTGAGGAGCTGCGTTCCAGGGACGAAATCTCTGAGCATTCCTTTAAGCCCTTCTCGGCTGCATCTCCCAGATTTCCCGCCCATCCTCGTTGTGAAGCTGGCTGATGCAGGCTTCCCTGAACTGTGAAAATGACGTCGAAGTAACCTTTTTGTGGAATGCCAGTCTGTCTGGTGAACCTCCGTATTTCACAGGTGGAGAAACCGAGGTTCAGAATCCATGGTCACCAGCCAGTTAGTAACTAGCTGGCTCTAGAATCTAGGTCCTGTAGGCCCTTCAAAAAACTTACAGGAATCTGGGAGGGAAATTGTGCGTTAGTTGATAAGGCATTTTACTGTTACCTGAGTTAGTATCCTGAAGCCTGATTCTGTGGCAGCCACTTCCGCAGTAAAACAATGAAAAACCTATAAGGCTCTTTAATTTCGACAATTAAACCCCAAGGACTGAATGATGAAAGACACAGATTCTGATCCCAAGGAACGTATTGCAATAGAATATCGGACTTGAGCTTTTTGTTTGCTAATTAAAAACACTATAGCTCTATAAAATTCTTGTTGGCGAATATGTCTCATGTTAGTACTTCTAATATCGTTTATAATTGTTTAAGTTTCCGACAGTCTGGATACTGAGAGATTAACTTTGCAAGATGAAAGTTAGCACTGCTTGGGACCTAATTATCTGGGCCAATGGCGTATTTGATTTAACAGTGGTCGCCCCCACCCCTCCGCCACCAAACACCCCAATAGAAAGTTTAGAAAATACTGAATATTCGCAGAGAAAAAAAAAAACTTTAACTCTGTCATTTGGAATAATTGCCATTACTGATTTTTAAAATGAATTTATTACTTTGTATAATATATGTGTATATATGTGTATACATACACACACCCCCATACATTTTTACAAAGCAACATTTCTCCATATCATTAAATATTCATTGAAAACACAGTTTTTATGGTGCTTAATAGTGCATCATATGAATGATCGTGATTTAATCACACCCCTTTTTGTACCTTTTTTAAAATATAAGGGTTTTTTTGGTTTTACTTTTTAATATTGCAAAGATTACCTCTTTGTTTCATTTCTTATTTCCTTGGCTCACTTCCTGGAAGTGGAACTACTGGATCCAAGGGTATGAACATTTTTAAGGCCCTTGATACATATGGTTAAGTTGCCCTCCACTTCCTGGAAGCTAACGCCCTCATTTTACACTTGAGGTAGGAAATAAAGCTCAAAGCCCACGTTATCAATTTAGGTTAGTGAAAGCTATCAGTGAACCCCCGGCGTCTTCCACAGTTAGTGTTGAAAAGCTTAATTTTTCCTGTTACTCTTAAGTAGTTTGACTTAGCAGCTTTCTCATTTGTGGAAAGTGAAACAACAGGGGAATTCTTCTGTGCTTAGATCAGCTTCCTTGCAAGGAAGGTTGCAGATCAGGAGAGCAGAAAGGAGTCTGAAGTAGGGTTTTGAAAAACTTATAAAAACAGACTTGACTACAGCTTTGCCCTCGTGCTGTTGAAAATCATGGGTTGATTCTTCGTTCCTGAATAGCATTTTAAGGTTTGGAAATGGAATATAGCTGTTACTATTTTAATGGCATATCAAAGCAAGTGGTAAGCTCACTGTGTGATAGAAATAGCTAGTGATTACCATCTCTGAATGGCTTCTTTGCTGAAGTTAATCACTTTACCACTAGAGCAACTTATTTGTTGATGATACACCATTTCTGGAAAAATTATGGTTAAACCTTAATAGTTTTATATTCTGGTTAGACTTTTTTGGGGAGGGGTCTATTAAAAAATGTTACTATGGAAGGTAAAAAATAAAGAATAGTATAGTAAGTTTATACTCATCACCCAATTTCTGTAATTATCAATATTCTGCCATTCTTTTTTCCTTAGAGGTTAATTTATGCTTTTATTTGCCAGTATAACCTAATTACAATGGCTTGCAAACTTTTTTGACCTAAAAAATATATTTTATGTCACAGTCCAACAAGTACACACACTCACATATGTATACACATGTATATAACTAAAACAGAAGTTTTGCCAAAAATGTCCACCCTAACACTAAGTGTTCTTCTGCCACATGGGGAGTATAGATGGTAAGTGTGTAAATTTCCAGAGCTCCCAAGTGAGAGAAATTACTGTTGGCCGAAGAGCTCAGACCTGATAAAAGCTGGGCCAAGAGGTTCTAACCTGGACGGACCCACAAGGTCAAAGCAAGCCTCTCACTCGGACAAGAGGGAGGAGCACGTTCTAGAGCTGGTGGAAAGCACAAGGAACAAGCCAAGGTGGAGGGAGGGAAATGAGCCTGGCATGTTCGGCCAAGTGGTGGCCTGGGTAGGAGGGTATAAGATGGTAGACACAAGTGGAAGCTAGTTCCTTCAGAGCCTGGAAGAGCAGAATAATAAGATTAGACTTTTAAAGAGACTCTTAGAGCTACAGGGGATGCTTTTGCCCACATATGGCAAGAGGTGTATTGTACCTTATTACTCATTTTCATACGTATGGTCTGGGGCCGCAGAGCCAGACCTAAGAGCCTCTTTTCATAGAGGACAGTATGGAGGGAAAAAGGGGAAATGTGGCAAAGCTGGGACCAGGCAGGACCCGATTTTCCTTATCAGCCTCCCTCCTATTTTCTTAATTGCGTATTGTCTTGTTATTGCCTGCTCTTTTTGGGTATACTTGAGTATATATATATACAGATATATGCATGTGTATATACATACGTATATATGAATGATGCCACTTTAAAGTGATGAGCTGTTAAGGATCCTAACTCATTGGATCTGTATGAAATTTAAAATGTAAAGCTCTTAGCATAGGACCTGGCCCAGATCAGTTACTCAAGTTGTTAGTCATAGCTACAATTACTGTGGTAAGATGCCTAAGGGAACTGATTGGAGATAGTTTTTTCCTTCATTCATAAAGACATTTGCCAAGTTCCCTCAGCACTCAAGTGATACGTGGGAGTTCAAAGATGTTAAGAAATGGATTGTTTATTTTTTCAAGCAAAAAATTGCAATATTAGGTCAAACAGCAGCTTTTCCTATTTTTTACTGGGACAGCCCTGGAAAATACATTCTTTGTTTGCACAGTCCCTGCACTTGAGACATGAGATGCGTATACACACAAGTATTTTCTGTAAAACAGAAAGTAAAAAGACTGTAACCATAGGCAAAAATAAGGGACTCTTGAGGTTTCATTGTGAATCCTTCAAAGCCCCCAACACTGGAATAACAAATAGAAACTCGGGACGTGCTTTGAGAGAGTTCTGGAAAGCCCAGATGCTAGGTGGGTGTGTCGTGTGTCCGCAGAGCCTGGTGTTGTGGGGGAAACAAGCTGCCGCTGTGTGTAGCTCTTCCCGGGCGGCCGCCTGGCTGGCTTCCTCACCTGGCCCTACACTCTCCGGCCCTCCGGCCCTCCGGCCCGCTTTGTTTTCCTTCTGAGCACGCCTCCACACCTGACACACCATGTTTTGGTTTGTTTTATGCCTTTCTCCCTCCACTAAACTCCTGGAAAGCAGGGCCTTTGTCCATTTTGCCCACTGCTTATTCTCCGGGGCCCGGGGCCGTGCTCGGCCCGAGGAGGCCCCCCCCCCCCGGAGAGTCTGTGGGCTGTCTGGCGTCTCAGCGGCAGGAGGGCGCGGTGGTCAGGGCACGGGCTTAGGGCCAGGCAGCCTTGCCTAGCAGCTGGTGGTACCCATCGGGCAAGCCGCTCTGCCTCCTTGTGCCTGGTTTTCTCATGCGTACGAGGGGTTTGGTAACCCACCTCCCAGTGTTCTTGTGTGGGTTTAGTGAGTTATTAGAAACGACGCACTGAGAATCGAGCCTGGCTCATAGTAAGTGCCATTCAGCACGTGTGGCCATTACTGCTGCTACTACCATTCTCCCTTCCTGTTCCTGTTCTGCAGAAATTTCCTTTAAAGAACCTTCAGCATTTTCCTCCCTTTATGATTTGATGCAGGTTCTCCACGTACGATTCCACTTGCCAAATTGCACAAGAGATAGCGGAGAAAATTCAACAACGAAATCAGTATGAAAGAAATGGTGAAAATACAACCAAGGTAAGACCAGGAGAGAATTAGTACGTCACGTGATTTGTTTGAGCTCTGAGGTCTGAAGACCCTCCCCTTCCTGAGGCTGTGTGTGTGTATGAGTGATTATTGGCCTATGTGCTTACTAATGATGAATTGACATTACAACCAATCAGTTAATAGTTATTTAATCACTGACATTAAGTGAAGCATGACATCTATTTAATTTCTCCTGTTTTACCTTAAATTTTCTCTTAATTTTATTGTCTGGTTTCAGGGTTGGTATACATTCCCCCAGATGGTAAATCTTTTAGGCTTTGCAGGGTGAGAGGCCAAGTTCTCACCTCTTTGAGTATCCATTCTCGACAGAAGGATAATAGTTGTTTTTTTTTTCTTTTTTTTACATTTTAAAATGTACAAATCATCCTTAGCTTAGAGGCTGTTTTAAAAAAAAAAAAAAAACAGTGGTGGGATATGGCAAGGAAATAGGTTTTTTAGGAAATCAATGAGTCCATGCCAATATCTTTGATTCTAATCCAGCACCAGAGGGTTCTTTGTAACGTCCCCATTCCAAATTACTGTTTTCCTTTTCCTGCTTGAGAACCCAAGTTTCCAAAAGCATTGATAGATTTTTGCTCGTTTGGTCTCTCTTATAGTTTATAGAAAATAGTTTCAGAATTCATAGCACCACTACAAATACTAAGTAAAGTTTGAGTTTGTGTCTTTTTTTGTTTTTTGAGAGTGTCCCACTAAGGCTACTGAGGTTATTCTGTTTTAAAGTTGTTAGAATTGATGCTTTTTTTTTTCTGTGTCTTATTCTCTCCTTTGTCATTTTCAGGGTTTGCTTTTTTCCCTAACCTTGCCGATTTAATTTTAAATATCCAAACCATTTACATTGTTCATAATTCAAAATTTGCCCCCTTACAAAGTTATACTCAAAGTCTTCTTCCCATCCTACTCTTTTCCATGCCTTTTTCACCTACTTCTTAGAGGTCACCTCTTTAAATTAATTTCTCATTTATTCTTCTTGTGTTACTTTTTGCAGAAATAAGCCTGTGTGTGTGTGTGTGTGTGTGTGTGTGTGTGTGTGTGTATTCTCATTTCTCTTCCTCTAACACGAAAGTTACTACTTTGTATCTTGTCTTTTTCACTTAATATATCACAGAAATCCCTCCAATTCATTGAGATCTTCTTTGTTCTCCTTCAGGGCTGTATGCTACTCTGTTATGTGTACCCTAGTTCATTACTCTGTCTCCTAAGAACGGGCGTTTAGATTGTTTCCAGTCTGCTGCTGTTATAAATAATGCTGCAATAAATAGCTTTGTGATTTTTTTTTTGTATTTGTGGAGGTTCTTTTATTTATTTTTTCAGATTTAACTTTATCTCTTTTTTTGTATATATTTTTATTGAAGTATAGTCAGTCTATAATGTGTCAATTTCTGGTGTACAGCATAATGCTTCAGTCATACATGAATATGCATATATTCATTTTCACATTCTTTTTCACCATAAGTTACTACAAGATATTGAATATAGTTTCCTGTGCTATACAGTATGAACTTGTTGTTTATCTATTTTATGTATATTAGTATCTGCAAATCTCGAACTCTCAATTTATCCCTTCCCACCTCTTTCCCTGCTGGTAACCATAAGTTTGTTTCTATGTCTGTGAGTCTGTTTCTGTTTTCTTAATAAGTTCCTTTGTCCTTTTTTTTTTTTTTTTTTTTTTAGAGTCCACATGTGAGTGATATCATATGGTATTTTTCTTTCTCTTTCTGGCTTACTTCACTTAGAATGATGATCTCCAGGTCCATCCATGTTGCTGCAAATGGCATTATTTTATTATTTTTTATGGCTGAGTAGTATTTGTGGAGGCTCTTTTAAGGGTGAATTCTCAGAACCAGGACACGTGTGATTTTTTTTTTTTTTTTTTTTTCCCACTCATTGCCAAATTCCCCTCCAGAGGGGCTGTCACCTTTGGCACCCTGCCCACAGTGTTTCTTCACAGCCTGGCCAGTAGAGGGTGTTGTTGTTCTTCTGGATTTTTGCCAGTCTGTTAAGTGATAGAAAATATTTTAATGTAGTTTCATTTCATTTATTTTTAATTGAAATGTAATTGATTTACAATATTATATTAGTTTCAGGTACACAACATAGTGGTTCGATACTTTTGTACATCACAAAATGATCACCAGGATAATTCTAGTTACCATTTGTCACTGTACAAAGTTATTACAGTATTATTGACTGTGTTCCCAATGCTGTACATTACATCTTCACGACTTATTTATTTTATAACTGGAAGTTTAAACTCCCTGACCTTCCAGTGTAGTTTTAAAGTTGCATTTTTCATATTATGAATCAAGTGAAGTATGTTTTCACTTACTTAAGCCCTATATATATGTATTCTGTGAACAAACTTCTTGTCTTTTGCCCATTTTTCTATTGGATTGTTTGTCTTTTTAATCTTTAAGAGCTCCTCATATATGAGGGAGATTAGCTCTTTGTGATATATTGTAATTATTTCCTCTCCTTTATCATTTGTTGTTTGACTTTGCCTTTGGTATCTCCTGTCATGTGAAAGTATTTTTCTTTTTTAATGAAGTTGACAATTTTTAATCGCCTCTGTGTTTTCACTCATAGCTTTTGCTGCTTATGGTTATAAAGGAATTTATTCCTGGTTTCTTCTAGCAAACGTATGGTTTCTTTTTTTACATTTAGATCTCTTGATCCATTTAACCAGAATCATCTTCTTGAATTGTTAGATCGTTAGATTATTTCTAATTATAAATGAGTTTTCAGTGTGACTGAAATATTGCCTAGATTAGAATAAATTCCTCAATGTAGGCTTTCTGGATTTAGGTTGTATAAAATTTTAAGCATTTTGGAAATGTCTCAGAATTACATTTCTATACGAGTTCTGATTATCCTTACAAAATCCTTCTCACTCAGGTGAAAGTATATAATAGTTTAATATGGATTTTTTGGATCACTTATGCCTTTGAACATCTTTTCGTGTATCTATTGGATATTTGTATTTCTTCCTTTATGAATTGCCTGTTACATATATATGTCATATATATATATATATATGTCCTTAACCTAACTTATTTCTTAATTTCAAAGTGTTCTTTAAATATATGTTTAAGTGTATTAAGCTTTGATCTGGCATATTTGATACAAGCATTTTTTGTATTAATTTGGATTTTGACTTTGCAAATGACTTTTTAAAAAAACATATACTTGTTTTTAAATTTTATTTGAAATTATCAGTATTTTTATTTATGGCCTTTTCTTGTAGGAGAAGAGGAGATAATGCTTTAGAAGGGCCTTTCACACCCAGAGGGTATAGAAATATTTTGCCTAATTATCTAAATTTTCTTTAACTTTTCCTCCTGTTTTTAATTTTTTTAAAAACACATACATTTTTATAATATTTGAAATATATTTTGTGTACCCTAGGCATCTAATTTTTCCCATTTACTAAATTATTAATTCCCTTCCCCCCCAAGATATGAAATATTCCTTATTTCATTCACTGAATTTTTATACAACTACACTGTTTCTGAAACTTCTCTTCTGTTGCACCAGGGAAGCCACTGATAAGTACCAGCATTGTACTCCTATAGTTTTGTGTAAAGATTTAATATCTATTTGTTTAAGGCCCCCTTTGTTACACATATCCATGATCTTTCTATATTTCCTTTCATTTATCCTCCTTTAAGAGTAATTTGCGTAGCTTCATTAAAAGAATTTTGTACCTCAGTTATCACCTCCTCTCGTTTTGGAAAGCTCCAAATGGGATTTTGAATAAATGTATAGTGTATTTGTATATTTAATTGGGAAGCTGTTACATTTTTGCAATTTTGAGTGTTTCCTTTTACTCATTTCCTTCAGCAATATTTCCTGCAGTTACTATATGCCAGGCACTGTGCTAGATATTTTTAATATTTTATTGATATTGTTAATGATGTTTAAAAATAATTTAAAAAATTCTCCCTGGCTATTACTTGGATTTAGGAATGCCCTGGATTTTTTCATTTTGGGATTGATCACCATCCTGAAACCTTTACCTGTTTCTAGTCATCTTTCAGTTGATCCTCTTCACTGTCCCAAATAGACTATTATCAATCTGCAGATAATGAGAATTTCACCTCCTTTCCAGCCCTTGTGTATTTCTTTAACTTGTCTAATTGCATTGGTTAGAACTTCTAGAGCGCAGTTAAATAGTATTACAGTTAAGGCAGTACTGACCCATTCTTGGTTTTCTTTCTTTGTTTTTGTTTTTAATTAACTTCCCCCATGCTATATTAGTCGTATGTTTATTCTGTCTTTAGTAATTAACACCATTAGCTTTATTATTAGATTTTCTAACATCAAACTATTCTTAAATTACTTGGATAAATTCTACTTGGGGATGGTATGTTGTCTTTTTTTAAAAAATGTATTTCTTTTTTGGGGGCAGGGGGGAGGTAATTATGTTTGTTTATTTATTTATTTAAATAGAGGTACTGGGAAATGAACCCAGGACCTTGTGCATGCTAAGCGTGCGCTCTTCCACTGAGCTATACCCTGCCCCCCTTGTTGTCATTTTCAATGTAATTCTGAATTTGTGTCACTAATATTTTTAAAGACTTTTACATTTATAATCCTTAAGGGAGATGGACAAGTGGTTTCCTTTTTTTCTTATCTGTCAGTGCTTGTTACTAGGGTTGTGTTTGCTTAAAATATGAAGTAGGCTTTCCATCATTTTATGTGCTTTGGAAAACTTCTGATAAATTATTGTAATGGAAGTTCTTTCCTGATTATGAAAGTAATCGTTTTCCTATAACATACTAAGAAATCCCACTACTTAGAGATAACCACCCTTGACGTTTTGATGTGTTTAGTTCCCAGGTGACGTCTCTCTGTGTGAGTGTGACTTGGTTTCTTTTTCTTTTAATAGATTATGGTGGATGTCTTACTATGTTAACCACTTTAGATTTCAGTCGTACTTTTTAATGGCTGCATACTCTTTCACCTGTTGAATGCTTTTGGCCTTGAATTTTGTAGACTCTTCTTAGACCTGGTGTGTGTGTGTGTGTGTGTAAGTGTGTAAGAATATGTGTTGTGCCTTTTTTGTTTGTTTGTTTTACTCTTTACTTCTTGCATGAGGAGGGATCTGCCTTCCTTGGCGTTTTCCCATGAACGCTGTGGGTGGTTTTTCCGTGGTTCGTAGAGGTATTAGAATAGTTAGGGTTAGACTTTCCTTGGCTGCTGATACCTTGGAGGGTTGCTTGATGTGTGTAGCCCTTGGCCAGCCTCTGATGTTCTGCTGTATTTTCCTTATCGGGACCCTGCTAATCTAAGGAGAGAGCCCCTGCTTCTGCTGCCGTTGTGTAATTGCTCCTTTGAACAAGGTAGCAAATGAAACCTGGGATATTCTGCCTTTTTAAACATATCTCTGATTGTATTCATAGTTGACTATGTTTACTTGACATGGGTAATTTTATTTTTCATATTTTTAAATTCCTGGGAGGCTTTCTCCCCACCCCTCCACCGATCCTTTAAGGTGGCACTTAGAGTCATAAACAAAAATTTACTCAGGGTTTGTGAATTGGGGAAAACTGACACGCTCCTGGAAAGAGAGTCACATGAGGTTGAAACTGCTTTTTATACAAGAGGAGTGTTAACTGCTATGAAACTTGTAATGGGTTATAAGTACCCCAGTGTGTTTAGAGAATACTGGCCAGGATGGCAGTGGAACCTGACATCTTGTTCTTTGAAGCATGGCTGAGGGAACGGTCGGGTTTTTACTGGTGAACAAAGACTGGGGACATGCAGTTTCCTGCATGGCTCCCAGGTGGACAAATAGGATCAAAGGGTGGGTGCTCAGGGGACAGAATTCAGCTGATTGTGAGAGCAAAGTGAGTTTCCAGTCAGTGTCAGGATTCAGGTCTGGACTGGCTTACCACCTGGTCAGGTTGTAGAGTGGCTGGACCGGGTGACTG
Organism: Camelus bactrianus; assembly: GCF_048773025.1. Classification (NCBI taxonomy): domain Eukaryota; kingdom Metazoa; phylum Chordata; class Mammalia; order Artiodactyla; family Camelidae; genus Camelus; species Camelus bactrianus. The sequence goes on from NC_133554.1 coordinate 6,231,311, forward strand.
GTAAGAATCTATATGAAAAAAAAAAATTCCATACAAACCCAAGGTTGTTGTCGGGAGGCTCAGCGTCCCTTCCAGCCCACCCTTGGTGGAATCATAGTGTGAAAAGCGGCGTTTACATGCTATGTGGCGGCGATCTCACACCTCTGGACTGGCATACTTAGGCTGTGTTCTTTTCTTTTCAGCTTACCGTGACAATCAGAGCTTTGTTGCAGAAACTGAAGGAAAAGATCGCCCTTTTGAAGGACTTATTGCTAAGAGCTGTGTCAACACATCAGATGTATCCATGTAAACATTTCCACCTCTTTCTAGAGTGGGAGGAAAAGCAGTCTTATTTTAAGAAAGGAAGGAATCTGGGCCACCCAGATTTTTCCACAGCTTGAGGAAGACCTGATTTCCCAAATATTGCCTGTAATCTGGATTTCTATTTTAAGTGCCTGTTACATGTTTTACAGTGAATATGCTGGCGAAGCAAGACATGCTGCGGGAATTAACTTAGTTCGGTGTAGCTTTCACAGTGCAGGAAGCGCGTGCTTTCTGTCAACACCGTGTTTACGCAGAGCCCTGCACGGCTACCTGTCTGGCCTGCCTTGAAGGTGGTCCACAGTTGCCGCTCCAACGGGAGGACGTCCACGGTGCTTCTAAGCTGTGCTTCTGCGTCTGCAGTTCCCAGGGTTTTGAATGGTTCATTTTCTTTTTTTGAGAGGCCAGTACCCGTAGAAACCATGCATTCCCTCCCCCCACCCACCAGTTATACAGATTGTTGAAATGTGACTTCTTTGCCTAATTGTTCCAGAGGTCCAGACACTACCCTTGGTTTTGGAGTTTTGGGGGTGTGGGGGTGGGAGGCACTTGCATGAAGCAAGTTGTGCCATCACATCAACCTCCCACTGCCAATGTCAAGTATTAAAATCTTTTCTTTTAGGGGAAGGGTATAGCTCAGTGGTAGAGCTCATCCTTAGCATGCACGAGGTCCCAGGTTCTATCCCCAGTGCCTCCACTAAAATAAATAAACAAACCTAGTTACCTCCCCCAACCAATAAATAAATAGTAAGTAATCTTTAAAATATATTTTTCTTTAGAAATTCAGAATCTGATCAATTTAGGAAAATGCATGTGACCTGTTACATAAACTGATCCTTTAAATCCGAGGTTATATTGATTTGAAAACAGACCTCAGACTGGTCCCCTTTATCATTCCTTTTCATTGTCAGTAGTGTGTACCAAAGACCCCTACTTTGATCTTCCAGGAAATAGTTGTTACTGCCCGATTTTAAACATGGGAAAATGTAGGAATATAGCTTTTCAGATAAAACAATAGAAGATGTTTTAAAAAAATATTTTTTTCTCCAAGAATAACCCCTTCATGTCACCAGGGAGGTTGGTTTAGATTAGTTGCATGATTTCCAATATTCAGTTATTAACTCACTAAGGTTTCAGGTAAAAGTTTAATTTCAGTGGACAATTGGGGCCTTATTTTTAACACAATTGGAATACTCTGATACATTTAGTTTGTAACTGCATAATCGGTGTAACCATCTACACAGATCTGGTATCTTTTGTTACTGCACAGTCTTAAAAATCCATTAAGTCTTACTATATAGACCTCAGGTGGTTTCATTTGGCAGGGCTGTTTTCTCCACTTTCAGTACTGAGTGCTTGGACGTCTCCACGTGGGATCAAGGTGTTAGTGTTCCCTAAATCATAGGTGTTAGAAATGTAGCTAAATATTGTTTCACAGTATAATACTAATAACTGTATTTGCTAACAGGTAACTGATATAGGCAAGAAAGAGATAAATTAATGGCTTTTACTTTTTCTCTGTTAACTTCTGCTAGTTCTTAATTACAGGGTGTATAATTGTAGTAAGTCAAGAGTAATAATGGACTTTGTTCTTCTAAATGTCTGCAGTCTGACCATCTTTTGAAATCTCATAGACTCTGGTCTTTCGGTGATCTATGAACTTGCTGAATTAAGCACCAAGCGTTTAAAAACACCAAACAGAGCTGTTAATTTAAATACATTATGAAAATATTTAAGGACCTTAATGTGAATAATTTAGAATTTCCTAAGAGAACTCAAAAACTCAAGTGGAATATAACCACTTTTAAAATTCTATTTTTCTCCCCCAAATAATTCGGTCTGTTTCTACCAGAACTGCAACCAATACTAGGAATGGTGTTCAGATAACCCACCACACGGGGGCGCTTGCAAACTTCTGTATTTTCAGGGAGACCATTTCTTTTGATCAAATGAAAAGGTGGAGGTAGCATCTATATTACAAAGGCCTCTATTTAATTCTCCTCTTCCTCACATCTTCCTTTTCCCTGACCTACCTCTTCCTAAACACCGAAAGTAATTCTGTGACAGTTATCCTCCAGATTTAAGATGTATCAGATAGCAACTCATCAGGCCCAGTAACCTCGTATTATTAATTTGTTTTGGTGGTTCTCATCCTCCTTTACAAAAAAGGAATTGAGGCCAGGTTGAAATTGCTCCTCAGGTCACAGATGGACTTGAAAAGAGAGTACAGCATTCAAGCAGAGGAATTTTTTTTTCTTTTTTTTTTTTTTAACCCTGAGAAGAATCTTTAAGAGCTTAAGTAACTTGCCCAGAACCCCACAGCTGAGAAACAGAAAGCCAGGATTCCAGTGCGGGGCTGTCTGGACCCAACACCAGTTGTTTAAAAGCTGAATTCTCCTCTAGTAGATAGAATACAGTCCACTCTGACCCGGCATGTCTTCAGCTAGAATTCCCTATTAACTTGGCACGTTGCTGTAATTCCAGGACAAATCCTGTTTATAATGCAAATCCTCAAGACCCTTCTTAATCATCAGAAAGATTAAACAGTGTTCACTGTGGTTTATTAGGTATACTTTATGATGTTGTAATTCTTAGAAAAATTTTTGTCCATAAATCGCCAGTAGAGTGACTTTTTAATCCTTTTTCTGGAGGCATAATTAATGTTGGGTGACTTTTTTAATGTGGGTATTTGAATAACACATTTCCTAACCGTGTTGGGTAGTTGAGAGTTTATGGTACTTTATTGAATAAATTTATGCCTCTCTGCATTTGTGAAGTTTTCCAGAGAACACTAGGAGTTGCCAGGAAGATAAGTCCTATGAAAATGCCTTCCAAACAATTAAATTCAGGGAGGTGAAGCATAAGATGTTAGTGCTCTTTACTGAAAAAGGATTTTTCTTTGGCAGGAATAAATGTGAAATTAAAATGGAAGCGGCGTGCTTTTGAACCGGTTAGCTTGCAGTTCGTAATTCAGAGTCCCGCAGCCAGAGAGTTTAAAATTGCTAGAAAACATTAAGTTCTGTTCACAGTGCTTCTTGGAGATGGAGATTATAATGGCCTCACCATCTGAGAAAAGGTGTGTGCTGCCGGGGGCTGCCTGTGAAGTTTAGGTCTTCACTAACGTTATTCACAGCGTTGGCTTCATATGAAGCTTCTTGTCTTACTGGGTTTTTCAAAGGCAGCTCTTGTAGTACATTAAAGAGAACTCAGAAAATCTCCTTAAAAGGGGTTCAGCATCAAAAGGTATTTTGGTCTTTGGAGAAGTCCGGTAGAAATAAATTTTTAAAATCTATAAATAACTCTGCACCCTTTTGTATTTTGGGGGGAAAAGAGACGGCTAGACAGGTAAATGGCTGGAGAGATGCTGCAGTCACCGTGTAACAAACCCGGAGGAACGTAGGTGTGGAGAGGCCAGCTGGATAGGTTTTCAGGATAGCTGAAAGTGAAGTGGTTCTCAAACCCTGTGGGTGTCCAGGACAGTTTCCCTGGTGGCTGCTAGGAGGAGAAAGATGTCGAGGACAAGACCATCTTTGTGTCAGAAATTTTCTCACTTACAGTCCATGACATGGTTCTCTCTAGTCTGGGGTGTTAAAATTAAAATCTCTCTGCTTTTCACCCCGATAGTAAAATTAGATGGTAGTTTTTGTCTATTGTGGTTTTACAAATGTCCACACATGGCAAAATGTATAGCTGGTATACAGAAACCCCCCTCCCGGTTTGTTGGAAATAGTTCTGCTCTGTGATATCCAGGAGTCTGGGCACCGTTGATGTGCTGAGAACAACGTGGGCTTCGGCGCCAGACAGAACTGAGGCTGAAGACCAGCTCCGCTGCTTCCCCAAGGCCAGAGAGCTGTTTAGCCTTGCTTGACCTTAGTTTCGCTACCTGCAAAGTAGGAGTAATTGTACTTGCTTTCAGGTTGTTGTGAAGGCTGAAGAAAATATAAAGCCTCTCTCCAGACTAGCCCCCCCCCAGAATTGTGGGTGTTGAATGAAAGGTATTTATCGACACTTACTAACTGTGTAACCGTGGGCAAGTTATTTAACTTCTTTGTGCCTTGTTTTCTTGTTTGTGAAATAGGGCTAAAATTATACCTGGTCTGTAGGATTGTCGGGAGGATTAAATTATGTGTCTAGAAGGCACAAGCGTTCCTCGAGGATTAGCTGCTACTTATTATTTTATCATTGCTAAAATGACAGCTGTCACTGAGAATTTACAGGTACTCCTTTTGTGGAGTTTATGGTCACATAAGGAGGTTATATCAAAGCGCACAGATAATGATGTTATTCAAATACGACTTGCAAAATGTGATCAGTGCTTTGAGGAAGGTAAGGACCTGGCCTGGTACATAACAGATACTCAGTAGAGTTTGTTAATTTAAAGTAAAATAAAATAAGAGTTGAAGTGCTGTGTGAGCCAGAAAAATCTTGTGGTCTCTAGGACCTTAAGCTTCCTTGGTTATTCACCAGGCTGGTGGAAGAGGAGGTCCCAGCCCCGTCCACTGACTGTGTGCCCAGTTATCTGCTCGTCCTCTTACCCTGTCCTCGCTTCCCCTCACTGTCTTGAGTCCACGTCCATGCAATGTGATCACTCCCTAGACGATTCTTTGACCTCTTGTTAACGATGTCTGTAGAGTACGCAGTGCAGAGGGCTGTTCAGGTCCTTCTCTACACACCCCTCGTCCTGCTTCTCTCTATGCTCTGTTCTCTCCATAGATTAAAATAAAAACAAGGAGGTAGACGGAGTGCTCCTAACTGGTTAGTTTTCCAGTTTTCCTGGATTTACAGGGAGTCTCTGGGAATAGTCTGAATTAATATTACCAGTTTTGTTACCATTTTTAACCGGATGCTAAGAAGTGGCAGAGTGAAGCGAGCAGTACTGGGGGCCTCAGGGTGGAGGCGCCCCCCGAACGTGTGGTGGTCAAGCCCAGCACCAGGTGGTGGGAGAGCCCTGACCTCGAGCGGAGAGGGCTAGAATCTAGCCCATTAATACCGTGACCAGTATGCCCTGGCCACGTGGGGCCCTGGTTTCCTGGGCAGAACAAGAGAATCGGGTTAGGGGTCTCAGACCAGCTCTACCATCAGCCGTTTGTGGTTCTGTTCTCCAGTCACCAGTCTTCTGAACATGATCACCAAGTGTTACTGCTCTTGAAACTGATGTTCTCTGTTAGTTTATTCTTAACCAGTTTAAATCTAGTGTCTGGTCAATTAAAAAACTTGCCTTTATAGTTTCTATTATAAAAAGTACCTATACACTTTATTTTACATTATTTTTATTTTATGTATATTTTATTTATTTATTCTACCTCCACACTTCTTATTTTTGCCAGTGGCTCCTCTCTCTCCCTCATCCCTGTCCTGGTCCATCCTGTTCATAATGAACAGTGCTGGTGGTTGGCACCTGTCATCACAGACTTTCCTAGGCATGAACGAATATACCTGTAAATGTAAAATGCTTCTGATTTCAGAGGGTCATACTATACATGTGGTTCTGAAACTTTTTGTTAATTAGCGTATTACAGAGTCAAAGAGTCCAAAGCAATATTCGATGGAAAGCCAGTCCCCCTCACACCCTGAATCCCCAGTTCCGTCTCTTTAGGGGCAGTTGTTTGTATCCCTCCAGAAATTTTCTCTGTATATACAAACATAAATGTCTCTGGTTTTTTAAAAATTCTTTTTTGTAGGGTTTTTTTGTGGGGAGGGAGAGGTAATAAGATTTATTTATTATTAAAAATTTTAAAACATTAAAAAAATTTTTTAATTTTAATTTTTAATGGAGGTATGGGGAATTGAACCCAGGTCCTCATGCGTGCTAATAAGCATGTGCTCTACCACTGAGCTATACCTTCTTTCCCCCGATTTTTTTTTTTTAAATGCATGCAGTGGGAGTGTCTTATTCACTGTTTAGCTCTTTGCAGCTTTTTTGTTTGTTCAACAGTATTTTGGAGATTATTCCACATCAATTTATGTATCACTTAGTAAGTGCTCAGAAATGTTAATTATCATTTCATTATCATCAGTACATAAAAGGTTTCCAATTCTTTTTTTTTTTTTTCTCCCCAAGGCTGCAAAACATTCCGTTGCTGCGTTGGTCCCTTATTGACGGACCTTAGAATATTTCCGGTATTTGGCTATTATAAATAATGCTTCAGTGAACATCTTTGTTCCTACATCTTTGCATAGACATGTGAATATGTCTGCAGGAGAGACTCCTCTGGAAAGAATGTGCCTTTTAAATTTTGTTAGGCATATAGAAGGCAGTCTGGCAATTGGTTGAACCCATTCCTGCCAAGGATGTCTGAGAGTGCCTGGTTCCTCGGCCCTTTCTGGAACTGCTCTGTCCTGGTTTCCTATCTGATGGGTGAAAATGATATGTTTCCATTTGCATTTTTTCACTAATAACAAAACTGCATGTTTTTTTTTATTTGATTAGCATCATAAGAGTCTCTTTTCTGGGCTGTGATACGTCTTTTGCCTTTTAAAAATTTGCCACTGTTGTCACTTGTAACTTTGTTTTGCAGATACTTAAAATTTTTATACAGTCAGATTTATCTTTTTCTTCATGGCTTTTGGGTTTTCATTCTCGACTGGAAAGATTTTTCCTACTCTAAGATGATTAGAAAGTTCTCCGAAGTCACCTTCTAATGGTATTTTTGTAATGTTACTTCTTACGTTTAAATCCCTGAGAGCCAGTCAAATCTGTGCTTAATTGTAATATTGGATTATCATTCAGCTTATGTTTGCTTGGGTGGTTCGATACTGAAATTCCAACAAAACCACAGGTCGCCAGAGTAGGCTGAGCATAGAATGGAAGACAGGGCTACTCAGCATTGTGATGTAATTAATAGTGTCCACAATTCAAAATTCCCGTTTTGTCCTGTATAATTCACATCATAGCTTCCAACTCCCCATAGGAACTTCTTTTAGATAGAAGAGCCTTCTGCTTTATTGACAATTTACCACTGATTTGAAACACATTGATATTTATTCTTGGGTTGCATTGATTAGAAGGCTAATATTTGGCCCTTTTATTAATACAGAGGAAGGACTTAAGCTCACTGTTTCTTAGTTACAGTTGCTACTGCACAGTTTCCAAGGTGGGTTCTTAGTGACTGCAGTCTAGTAGGAAACAGAAAAGCAATGGTAGTAATTTTTCTCCGGAAAGTGTGGCATCTGGAATATTGAGAGGATTTATCCACTATTATTTTTCAAATATCCAAAGTCACTGACACTGCCTATTTATGATTTTTCTAACTAATATCTGTTACTGGGGAAAAAATTTTAAAGGTTTTATTTGCTTTTTTTGCTAGCTCGCCAGCTCTTTCTATTCAAAATGACCAACAAAAGTAGATTCACTGGGCCGTGGTTTTCCCACCCAGGGAAACTACTTGATTCTGCCAATTTCTCTGAAACTTCTTGGGTCTAAATGCAGTGTTTAATATTCCTCTTAAAAGGAAGAGTATCTATACTTTCAAAGCAGTAGTCTCACTCTCTTACTGGAACCAGGAAAATTGTGGCCATGAATTGTGCTAGGAAAGGTATGAGAGATGATCTGGTGCTCCATCTAAAGAAACAGAGATTCAAAAGGAAGTAACTGGTTCAAGACCAGAGAGGATGGCCAGACAAGGACTAGTAGGCCTTTGGACTCCTGGTCTAGCCCAGTTAGTAGACCAACACATTAAAATACGATGGTTTCTTTGTAATTTTGCTAGAACTAAAGATCATGCAGTATATTGAATAGTTGATAAGTTTTAGAGCAAATCTGTTGCATGAAGTAGCATTTTGCAAAATATATTCCAGATGTGTTAGTAGGTTGTATCGTGGAAGAAAGGGCAACATAGAAGACTTGTTTTCCCCCTTTTTTCCTTTTTAACAGAGTATCTTAGGGTATTAATGTCTAGGAAGACACCCTTGACCACTGCAACCTACAACTCAAAACCGAAGGAATCCCTGAGTCACACTGCCCTGTTTAGAGGAAGAACATTTCAGGGTTGGTCACTGGGGGGGAAATCGTATTTACCAACTGTGTTTCTCAATCAGTGAAAGATCTCGTGCGGTACATCTGTGTCAGTGGTAAGTCCCTCTGCGATGGTTGTGTCCAGGTCCTCGAAGGATCCGTGAGACCTGAGGTTAGAGCAGGAGACGGAAGAGGCTGGCTCAGGTCCCTTCTGGGTAGGATTGACTAGAGTCTGTAATGGTCACCAGTGACTTGGAGAGCTCACTTAATGACGAAATAGGTCAAATGAGGTAATTCACCCACTGTTGGACCTTAACGAGATGCCTGCAGAACACAGCTCGAAGGAGACCGAAGACAGAACCTATTGGATGACCTTGTAACTCGCGAGAGACTACTTCTGGCATCCTTTAAGAACGAGGGTGCAGAGCCAGAGCTCATCAGGTATGATGTTTTCACTTCCAGGGATTAGGGTGGTGGGTGAAGATTGGTTTGCAGAGATTATAGCTGTTTCCCAAATGGCTTACTTTCTTGAACTAGTAAACTATAGCCTGTTCATTTAGTGTTTGACTCTCACTTTCTATTCAGTTTAGTTTTCATTACATTCCTAGATTTAGTAAACCAGGTACGTTCAGCTGAATCCCATCTTCCAGGAAGACCGTTCAGGTGGAACAGATATGAAGTCAGAAAATGTCTTTTCATCCTTTGGTTGAGCTTTCTGCTGTGCTCGCTGCCTTTTAAACTCCTGAAGTCATGTACTTATCTGTGTTAGAAAATGATTTTTTTTTAATGGGCTTGTTATAAAAATGTGTCCTGAAGACTGCAATCCATGGCTCATGGAATTAGAGGAGGAGGGCGGTGGGTTTCTTTTCCTTGTTCTTTGCCAAGGAGGGGTTCCCACTTTACAGAACTGGCAGCTGCTGTGGCCCTGGCTCTGTCGAAGACCCAGAGACGTGGTCCAGCTTTCCAAGCTGAGGTTAATGAACTGTAAATTGTGGCATGTTTAGAATTGGCCTCCCCCTCTGCCTCTGGAACTCTCTTAACCTCATTGTGGGAATCATCACAGGAGATCTGGCTAAACCCTGCCTTCACCGTGGAGGGGCAGCTTGTTCCTGCTTAGCTCTTGGTTGGGAATGAAAGGGCTTCCCAAGGGCGATGGTTTTTGACCCAGGCTCTGCCTCAGATAATTAAACCCGGGGGCGGGGTTGCGGGGGCGGTCCTAGAGGGCTCCCAGGTGGTTCTGCGCAGCCAGTATTAGACCCCTGCGTTACGGCGGCCGGAGAGGATGCTGCAGGTTCCTGTTGGTCCCAGTCTTCTCGGGAGCCTGTGACCCAAGGTTTGTAGAAAGGGTGAAATTCAGGAAGCTAGATGAAGGCTTAAGTTGTTTCTATGGGGAAATGAAAGCAAGGAGTCCGTGAGGGAGGAGCTGTGTCCGCGCAGGGTTTGTAAGTGGACGCGGAAGCCGGTGGCCCATCCGCGTGGTGCCCGCCTCTTCTCTGGCGGATGCAGGAGTGAAGTCGTGGGGTGAAGGCGGCGACCCAAGGGCTGGAGGAACTGAACAGGTGAGCAGGGGAGCCAAGGTGAGGAGAGAGTTCCGTGGGTCAGGGAGGGGCCTTACGTTGAAGCCCAGAAATGAAATAAAGGCATCCTCAGGGCGAGAGCAAGTTTCGCTGGGGAGTAGGGGCCACGGAGAGAGCGCACGGTCGGAGGAGAAAACATGGAAATCCGCCTACTCTTTCCTGGTGGAGGTGGCCGTTCTGATGGGTAGTGACAGTCACTGTGTCCATTCTGCTTCTCTCCGTTGTCATTTAATGATGTCGAGGGGGCCAACTTCTGGATTAAGTCTTTGTAGGGGGTTTTGTTGCTTTTTCGGTTCCTCTCGCTTGTCACCCCTGTCCTTTTTTTTTCTTCTTGTCACCCCTCTTCTCTCCTGTGACGATGTGTTTCTTTGCTGTTTAAAGCATGACCTGTACATGTGCAGGGTCCACTCCACCTGGGAGCCGGTTAGAAATGCAGTCTCGGACCCCACCCCCACCCTACGGAATCGAATTCTCATTTTAGCAAGACCCTCAGGTGATTTGAATGCACCTTAGAGCTTGAGAAACACTGCTTTCTAGCTCTTGTTCTTAATTGTGGCAGGCTGCGTCGGAGTCACCCAAGAGGCTTTTAATTAAAAAAAATAAATAAATAAAGAGAAGGAAAATACAAGTTCCCGGACCATATATTGCAGAGTCTGAACGAGTAAACTGGGAGAGGCCTGGGGGGCACTGCTGGGGTGGGTCTCCCAGGTGGTAGGGTTAGAACCACTGCTCTGTCACGGGGTCCGAGTGATGAGCGCTAATAGCTTCCATCTGCCTCGTGTTTTCTGGGTGCCCGGCGCTACGCGAAGCTCACGTGCCTGCGCGCAGGAGATCTTCATAACGTCCCACCTTGCAGAAGAGAAACTTAGGCTCGGAGGGGTTAGGTAACCTGCCCGAGAGTCTAAGGCTCATCAGTCCCAGAGTTTGGATTTCCTCTAGCTCTGTGCGTCTTCAGATGTGAAGTCTTAACTGCTGCACCACAGGAAGAGCGGGACCAGGAGCTAGGACTCCACCCTGCTGCTTCCCGGTCCTCAGGGCTTCAGAAATCACTGACCTTAAAATGGGGTATGCGTTCTGCCTCTTTTTCATTGTTTGGACTAGGTGAGGTGGTGGTTTTGTGCTTTGTAAACTCTAGAGCCTTTACGAATACACGGTGTTGTTTAGGCCGGGAGGGAGCTCAGGTTGCCTGGAGACCCCTGTCCCTCCCCTGAGTGCCCAAGGGGGACCCATGTTCTGCACCTGGTCCTCTGCCCTCCCATGCTCGCCTCCCCAGGCTCATTCTGTGTCCCTTTCCTCAGTGACCAGCTTGCTGCTTGTTGTCCAAATGGTAACCAGTGGCACGTTCAGTCCAGCAGTGGCACCGTGGCTGGCAGTGACTTATCTTCTGGAGGTGTTTTAGCGGAAGCCTGCTGGAGCCCAGAGTAAAGTCAGTGGTGGGAGAATCTTAGGGAATTGGGCAGAGTAGCGGCAGAGGTGTTTTGGATGGAGGCCTGCTGAGCCCCATCACTAGAATGCCGCCTACTGCTCCTGTGTTTAATTTAAGGCTGAGCCCCGTGGTGGGCCTCAGGTGTTACTTGTTGGTGAATGATTGGGGTGGCTGGGGCCGGAGAGATGGTGAAGCAGGGAAAGCTGAAGTCCTGAGGGTCTGAAATAATGCAGGTAAGCGGCCAGGCCTTTTGCCTTTTTTGGGGTTATTTTTGCCCCGCCCCCCCCCTTTTTAACAGCTAATCCCCACACTTGAGGCCTCCCCCTCCATCCCTGACTTCCCATACCCTAATAATTGCTGTGCACGGACCTAGCCTTCCGAGGCTCTGAATTCAGTGGTTAGACATGACTAGTTTGGGTTCATAGTGCGACCTGGCCCTCCTGCCTTTTGATGGGCAGGCTGCCCAGTCACTTCTGATGCACCTATCAGCGACCTTGCTGCTCTGTCTTTGGAGAAACCTCATTCCTTCCCCTGCCATCAGTTTCTCAGATGTCTCCAGCGATTCAGAGATTTCTTCAGTCCTCCTGTCGGTCAGTTCTAGTTCTGGGCTCCTCCAACAGATTTGTTTGCTTCTTTAGTCTCTGGAGTCCTCCAGTGTTTTTTGTTTGCTTCTGTAACTCTTGATGTCAATGTAGGTTACCTTGTCACTCGGGGCACAGTGGCCGGGTAGGGGTCGCACGTCTTTCCAGTAGTTCCACAGCCTACAGAGACATGTTGGCCAGAAAGCCTTCGCAGAACTTTAAAAGGTTACAGACCTGCTCTCCCTGGCACTTTTGTCATCAATGCCGGACTGTCACCACACATCACCTGTTGGGGGATGGGGGTTAATGTGCTAATCAGTATTTCGAAGCCCTGCGTTAACTGGCAGCAATACTGCAGGATCAGTTGACCCACCCAGGACCCCCTGGGACCCTGTCGGGCCTCTCTGCCCTCCTGGGCCCCTCCCTCTTCCTCTCCCATTGCCTCCTCTCTCACCCCAAGTCTTGGCTTTCTGTCCCCGATCCCTCACTCCCTGGAGTCCTTCCACCCCTCCCTTTCCTCCTCTTTTCTCTTCCTCCTCATATGTGGCCTTATTAGGGAGACTAGAGTATTGTCAGACTTCGGTTTGGATTAGCATTTCCTTTAAACAGACATGAGTGTAGCCACCATGTAATTGAATGTGTAACTGTCATGTGACAGAATCTGAGTTTTACCTTACGGATTACTGATCATTATTCTAAAGCAGTAAGCCTTGATGTGAGACTTTGGTCTAGATAAGCAATGGTTGACTAATTGAGGGCATTTGGAAACTTGTTAAAGAAGTCTCTGTGTAACGACGTCTCTTGGAAGAAGATAAGCTGTAACTTCGAAAGCAGTGACACAGCTTCTGATTTAAAACCCGACTGCCCTTTATATTTGAGAGCATTGCTGAGTCTCACAATTAGTTAAATCTTTGTCTGCAAAGAAGGAAAAAAAAAATTGCATACTCCACTGCTCTGTGACCATCTCAAAGATTATGTGATTAACTCGGCTGTAGTGGGTGGCTAATTGGCTAAGCTTTAATCTTCACACCACCAACTATATTGAGGATTACAGGAAATAGGAAGTTATTTAGAGGTTGAGATGGGAGTTATGTGTCAGGAATGGTATATTAACAAGCAGAACAATTGCTAAAATCAAAAGACTAAAAGATAATAATGAAATGCCACATTTTTTTAGAGTGGGAAGTTTACATTTAATTTCAGGTATTTACTTTCTCTTTGAGTTGCTTAAAAAAAAAGTGATACTTCCAATTTATATTTCATATCACTGTATTGATAGCCAGGGTAGGTAAAAGGAAAATTTGCATTAAATATTCAAAGTATTCCTCCTGTAGATCATTGAATGTTTTCTTTCAATTTAAACCTTGGTTTATAAGGATGATTTCTATCTGATAGTACTGAGATTTCCTAAAAAATAATTATGTATTACCTAAATATTATATTTGTATAATATATATTATATTTATATTTCCCGAATAAGAATTATTAACGTCGCTTTAAGTTATTGACCCATGGCCAGCCTGCTCTTTCAGAAGTGGGAAATTGCTAAGGAATACACACCTGCATCATTAGCCTGCTCACGTGGGACAACACAGGAGCCATAGTTATTTATCCCTTCCACGTATGCCCCAGAAATAGACTCGCTTTTAGGTCATATGACACGTAAAGGATGTGCTGAACTCAGTAAAGATACCCTTTCCTGTTTCAGTGAGCCCAACAATAGTTTAACCAAAGTGGCATTAAGTTCAGCTCAAGAATATTTAATTTCTCAGATAATTTAATGAAAAGTTGTTAAGAAATCAAAAATGTGGTAAATAGAAACCTTCTTTCTTTTGAGTGCCTACTGTGTGCCAAGCCCTGGTAATGGGAATGTGGTGGCAGCAACCCCAGAACAACAAAAAACAACATTTGCATTTGAGCTCCTTATAGTTCAGCGAGTGAGGCAGGCAGGAATTAAAGATTCACACGGATCAGTTTAGTAGAAAAATATATATTGTGCTTCCAGAGAATATCGGTGGGGAGCTGATTTAGCGAGGGAGGCCATGTAGTTTAATGCTTAATTATTTTGCAAGTGTATATTTTGTTTCTTCATCTAAAATTTAAATGCCGGGAGGACAGGGATCACAACTCAGATGTTTGCTCACTGAATGAAAACTTTTAAGTTTTTTTCTGTATCTTTTAGAAACACCTAGCAGAGTTTGGGCTATAGCAGGCACTCAAATTTTTGTTGATGGAAAGGTTGACTGAGTCAGGATGTGATATGCTGGGTTCTGGTAACTAAACAAACCTGGGACCCTCGGGTTACCATGCGAAAGCTTTCTTTTTAGCCTGTCTCCTGTAAAGTCTGGTGGTTCTCTGGGAGAGCTCCCTTCAAGCAGTGATTCAGACTTTCCCATCTTACGGCTGTGCTGTCCTGACACAAGCCCTCCGTGTTCACGATAACAGGAGAGGAGAGGGAGTGTGGAGATCTCGCACTGCTTTTATATGCTGTTGCCCAGAAGTTTGACAGAACAGCCTGTTGGCCGTAACCAGTCACGTGGCTCCAGCCTAACTGCAGGGGAGGCTGGGAAATGTAGTCTTTGTCCGTGCTCCCAAAGAGGAAAATGAAACGGGACATGGTGCAACACGTAGCTCTGTCTCTGCCTCCCTGATTACTTTGGGTGGTTTGATGGAAAGCTAAGTAACTTTGGCATGCAGTCGGCCTATTTTCCTAATCAGCAGAGATTAGAATCAGAAGTTAATAGAGGCACGTGAGGTGGGTTGAGAGGTGACCCTAGTGGGGGTTGTTCATTTATTATGCACATTCTCAAAGAGTTCAGGCAGGCAGGGGAAACAAACAAACAAATGAATTCATGATGGAAACATGAAGTGCAAATGAGTACATACAATGCAGACGAGGAGAGGTTGTGTCTGCAGCAGTCAGAGGAGGGAGGGCCATGTAAAGCAACTAAAAAGTCTAGAAAAGAAGGCAGTGTCTATTCTCACTCTCACCAAGGGGCGCCTGGTCTAGCTCGTGCACTAGTATAGCAGTCCCGGTGCCCTGAGCTGGGGCAGCAGGTAACCCTACTTGAAACTGCTGAAAGAAGGAAAAATACCTCCACGTAGTAAGCTAGGGAATTGAGAGGGATGGTTAATTCTACAGCCAGTGATGCCACAGATCCAGGATATTGCCATGTCTTTGTTTTGTCTTTATCTTCAGACCAGCTCCTTGTGGTCGAGGATACCTGTAGAAAGTGCCCAGATACACTCCAAGCAGCATCAGGGGAGGAAGGAGGGTGTGTTTTGCAGAAGTAGTACATTCACATGGCTGAGACATTTTAAAAGCGTTTAACAGTGTTGAGTAAAAAGCCTCCCTCCCTCTGTGTCCCCCACTCCTCAACACGAATATCGATGTTAACAATTTTTGGCCTATTGTTCAAAGATTCTCTCAAATATATGCCAGCAAAGAGGAATATATCTTCTTATTTTTTTCCATCCTTTACACAAATGGTAGCATATTATACAAATCATTCTATGACATTCTCTCGTCATCTAATTAAATATCTTGGAGATCTTCCCAAATCAGCGCATGAGGTTTTGTCATTAGCTTTTTATAGCCTTGTAATATTTCGTTGTATGCACTACCATAATTTAACTAGTCTCCTATTAATGTGTGTATTATTTCCGCTCTATTACATGTGTGTGTATATATGTATTTAATGCATATATTTTTCCTATTGGAGAAATATGGTGGTGTTTAACCTTACACATAAGTGATTTTGTATATGTGAAAGTCCTTCTCTAGATAGGTTCTTAGAAGAAGGATGGCTGGGTCAAAGGGTATATGCATTTATAATTTTCATAGAACCAGTTGAGACTTGTGCTTGCAATTTATGTGAATGCCTATTTCCATATAATCTTCCCCAAAGAGAGTGTTAGTAATACTTTCATATCCTATTCCAGTCTGGTATATGAAGATAGTTTTAATATTTGTTAAATTTTTAATATTAAATATTTGATCCATTGGGAATTTAGTGAATTGGTTTTTTCCTGCTTGACTCTTTTTGTGACTGACTACTTTTTTTTTTTAACTGAGTCATTTATCTTTTCACAAAGTTTGAGATGTTGAGATTTATCATATACATTCCCACATGTATATGGATCTGTTTCTGGACTTTGTAATGCATTCCATTGTGGCTGTCTACTCGTGTGCTGTGACCATTAATTTTGAGGCTTTATTACAAGTTTCAGTACATCATAGGGCTAGTCGGCTAGTCTTCTGTCATACTTTTTTTTTTTTTTTTTAACGATTTTGCTTTTTTAAAAAACGAACTCTAAAATCACATAATCTAATTCTAAAAAAGGGAGAAACAATTGTGTGTTTTAAATTGGGGTTACATAAAATCTTAAAATCCTTTAAAATGTTGAATTTTCTTGTCGAAGAACGTGGGACTTTTTCCGTTTGTTCAAGCCATCTTTCAGGCCGTTCAGAATGTTTTCTTCAAATACACATTTCTGGTTCCATTTTGAGGTATTTTATGGTTTCGGTGGTTGTTTTAAATTCAGTTTTTCACTTCATCATGCTTTTTGATTGTTGTTTATGTGAAAGCTGATCTGATGTCTGCTATTGTATGTGAGCGTTTCCTTAATTCTGATTGTTTTTAGTAGTTTTGCTATTGATACTCTTGTATTTTCCAGTTACTTGTTTTCTAAGAGGGAAGAAACACCTCCTAGATGCTTCACAGTAGAATTTGGCTCAAAATAGAAATAGGCTAGGGTTGTATCACGTGCCAGAAACTGTGGGAAAGTGGAGTTGCCGTGGTCGGCTTGGTTTATTCAGGATAAACACATCCCTGAACTGAAACTGAAGGTGGGCCTCTGTTCCCTGAGCAATGGAGCCTTGAACAAAATTGAGTTCTAACAAGGGAGAAGAAGGTGTCAGTGTTGGGCAGGATGGGTGCGTCAGCCCTTCTCTGCGTCCCCTTAGCAACCGTAAGTCTCTTCATCTTGAAGCTTCTTCTGGCATCAGAGACTCAAGGTTCTTCACACTCTGACCTCAGCCAGTTCTTGAAATCCCAGAGAAGCTGTAGGTAGCTCTCTGACATTCTGGGTTATTTTATTAAAGTTCAAGTGGAACTTAGTTAATGGCTTTATGTCTCTATTTGCCTTGGTAAGGAAGCTGGGGTATTGACACCTGCCTGTCTTCCTGAAGAGGTATAGGAGGTGATTTTGAAGTACAACCCAGTTTTAATAGCAACACATTTATACAGTTTCATACAACTGGTTTCTTCTGCAGACAGATGATCTGCATTTTATGTTAATTATTGTTTAATTCCTTTTCAGGAGGTAATAGCTTCCGACTTTGTCTCCATGTTCTGGAGAAATAGGGTCGGTTAATTTGATGCCTGGACTGATACTTAGCATGACAGGAGGGAATATTTGAAACATGGACTGACCTGGGAAATCTGGAATGTATGTTGCCTTGGCACATTTTTTCCCCTCTGTGTTAATTACTGGTCTGATACTAGCCATGCAGAGTGTATGGTGACCGTGTTTCCTTGGGGAGAAAAGCTGGCTATGTCATATGACAGGTGAGACATTTTGTCTCGGAGTCTTTATGGCTTCTTTTCTGGAAGAGACAGTTTGACAGTGTTAGGCTAAGATGTTGACACTTGGGGACATCCCACTGGTTTGGGGGAACGAATAGAATACTTGGCTTTCGAAAAAAAAGTTAGAGTCTAAATTTAATTTTACAGGGATGTATCACGACATAAGCACCTAGCTGTGCAAGAGAGGAATCGATGAAAATGGGAGCACCCTCCCACTGGCAGGCAGTTTCCCCTTTCCTCCCAGAGGCAGCCACTGTTGGCGGTTTATGTATCCTTGCAGAGAGAGACACACACATCTCCAGTCTCTCTGTCACCCTTTCAATTTTTAACGTGAATTAGAGTGTCATATGCCCTCTTTACTGTGCATCATCATTCTTGCCTAACAGTATGCCTTGGAGATTCTGAAGTAGAGTGTTTAAACCAGTCCTCTTAAATATCTTGAAACTGTCTCACACTTGACAAAGTAGCTCTTAGAAGTTTTTCGCTTACGTACTCATGAGATGATTATCACTTGAAGGGATCTGTGTAGTCACTTAGTCCAGATTTTTTTTCTCCATAGACTAGCAGAGGAAGCTCTGTTAGCAGCCTGACTTCCAAATAGATGCTAATGGTAAAGAAGGATTGTCTGTGTGGATGACTGATCAAGCAAGTGAAATCGGAAACCTTGAGACCTAAGTAAATATGAGTCGTTGCAATCCCGTGTCATTGCACAAGTCAGCGAGGGTACCAGTTATTACCGTGTGGATGTAAAAAAAAGCACAGTCTGCCCACAGACAGATAAAGATGCTACTACAATGGCAGCAACCTGGTGGTTTCTCTTCTCGGAAGGCCTTGAATGCTGGACAACAAAGAAATAGCAAATGAAAAAGTATTTTAAAAGATGCTATTGTAATAGCATCTTAAAAATGAGGTATGTAGGAATGAGTCAAACGAAGGAAGTGCGAAACCTCTACACTCAAACTGTAAAAAGTTATTTAGAGAATTAAAGGAAAACCTAATAGGGGTATGACCACGTTCACAGATTACAGAGACTCAATACTGTAAAGATGTCAGTTCTCAAAAAATCGGTCTGTCGGTCAGAGCAAACCCATTTAGATTCCTTGGCTGGTTTTGTTTTTGTCACTTAAGCTGATTCTGTGGTTTGTACTGTGATTCAAAGAGCCAAGGCGGTTTTGAAGAACAAAAGGTTTGAACCCTCACGTGATTGGTTATCAGGACTTACCATAAAGCTGCAGTGTGGTTAGGCAAGGACAGGCAGATAAACCAGTAGAACAAGATAGAGCTCCGATACAGTTCCCCAAACATGTTGTCACTAGACTTATGACAAAGGTGACGCTGCAGTGCAGTGGAGAAAAGATGATCTTTTTAATAAATAGCGTTAGGTCAGCTGAATGCCCGAGTGGAAAAAAACAAACCTTAGCCTCTGCTGTCAACCCTCCATGAAAATCCGTTCCAGAAGGACCGCAGACCTAAATGTGAAATGTAAAGGAAGAAGGCTTTTAAGAAGAAAACATAGGAAGGTATCTTGATGACCTTGGGATAGGCAAGTACTTTGTAAACAGGACACAAAAAGGCCAAATGTGAAGGAAACACATGGTAAGCTGGATTTCATTAAAATAAGAAATTCTGTGTATCAGAAGATACTGCAGAGAAAGTGAATCTGTATTTGCAGTGAATGTATCTGACAAGTAAGTTGTAATCCGGAATATATAAAGAACCCCCATAAATCAAGAAAAAGGCAGACAATTCCTTAGAAAGAAATAGGCAGACGACTTGAGGTTGTACTTCACAAGAGAGCATATCCAGTGGCTGTTGAAATGGTGTTCAGCTTCACTGGTCATCAGGAAATTGAGAACTAAAACTATGAAGTCATACCGTTACCCCTGCCAGAATGGCTGGAATTAAAACGGCAGACATGTGAGGAGCTGCTAGGGTGTGGAGCTACTGGAGTGCTCGTGTACCCCAGGTGGGGCTGTCAGCTGTACACCCAGTCTGGGAAGCTGTTTGACTGTGTCTCCTAAAACTGAATTGGACAAAAGACGTGTGTAAGACTGTATGGAGCATCCTTCTAAATAGTCCCACCCAGAAACACCCCACTGGGTGTCAGCACTGCAGTGGGTAAATACACGGCGGCACGTTTATACAGTGATATTACACAGCTGATGAGAGGGAACCAGCCACAGCCACACACCACACAGTGTCAGTGCAGCTCACAAGCATAACAGTGAGCGAAATAAGCCAGACAGAAGTGTACAGAGTACACGATTTCATTCCTGAGAAGGCAAGCCTTTATAGACGGTGGTGCAAATCACGAAAGTGATTCCCTGAGGGGAGTGGTGACTTGAAGGGGGTCACGGGAGGTCCTGGGGCTCTGCTGACGCTCTGTTTCTTGCCCTGGGTAGTGATTAACTGAGGTTGTTCACTTTGTGAATTATCTTTGAGCCGTACACTGATTTTTTTTGTTTATATGTTCTACTTGAATTTAAAAATATAGAGGGGGTGGGTATAGCTCAGTGGCAAGGCGCATGCTTAGCAGGCACGAGGTCCTGGGTTCCATCCCGAGTACCTCCATTAAAACAATAAACCTAATTACTTCCCCCCTGAAAAAAAATAGAAATTTTAAAAAAAGTTCTAAAAATATGTAAGTACACACATATATTTTTATATAATACATATGTATATATATGTACACGTGAGTGTACACATATATACACATGTATACTTGTATATATGTGCAGTATGTAAGTACAGCAAGTAATGTATATATATTACATATGTATATAATAGATGTATCTGCATATAACCATGTGTACTTAAGTATAAGTGTACATATGTGTATATACTTAGACACATATCCATGCATCCATATGTACACGTATGTGTACATGTATGTGCGCGCACACACACATGGCTATGTCCCGAACAGACCACCAGATGGAGATGTAAGCCAGTAGAAGGGGAGACTTCCTCAGACCTTCTCAATGTCCAGATTTTGACAGGTTAGGGTTTTTCTCCTCCGAGAGTGAGGAGAGAATGTTGAGATAGCTTGCACTGCCCAACCTTGGAAGAGGAGTCGCTCTCTGTCCATTCCTCTCTTTACTCTTCACCCTCTCCCTCCGGGTCCCTGCAACCTGCCTGTCACTGTAAACCTCCTTGGTGCCTCTCCGTAGACCTTTGCCCCACCCGCAAGCTGTGTATTCTTGTTTCTTTCTCCTCCTTTCGTCTTCCTTCCTTGCCTTTTTCTGCCACATTTTTCTCTTCCATTGCTCTTTTCCCCTGGAAAAAGATGTTTGATTTTGGCATTTCTTTCTTTCTTTATTTTTTTTTAAACTGACGTAGAGTCGGTTTACAATGTTGTGTCAATTTCTGGTGTACAGCATAATGTTTCAGTCATCCATACACCTACGTATATTCCTTTTTATATTCTTTTTCATTATAGGTTACTGCAAGATATTGAATAGAGTACCCTGTGTTGCACAGCAGGACCTTGTTTATTTTACATATAGTAGTTTGTATCTGAAAATCTCTAAATCCCAGTTTATCCCTCGCCACCCCCTTCCCCTCTGGTAACCATAAGTTTTTTCTATGTCTGTGAGTCTGTTTCTGTTTTGTAAATAAGTTCATTTGTGTCTTTTTTTTTGTTTTTTGTGTTTTTTTAGATTCCACATATGAGTGATATCATATGGTATTTTTCTTCCTCTTTCTGGCTTACTTCACTTAGAATGACGATCTCCAGGGCCATCCACGTTGCTGCAAATGGCGTTATTTTATTCTTTCTTGATTTCGGCCTTTCTTTCCTTTGGATTTTCCTTCCTATGTTTAACTTTGGAAGAAGGGATATGTTTTCAGTGCCTCTAATCGTCTCCACGTAAGTTGTCTTTGCATTTGTGGGTCTTTGCTGCCGTACTGTCTGCCCTCCACTAATTCCACACCCCTCCCTCCCTGGGGAAAAGACTCATCTTTAATGGGATTTAAAACAAGTTATCAACAAGGTACCTGCTCATTAGAACAAGTCAGACCATCCTGTGGTATAACCCCCAAGTTAATACCCTCTCCCCCTTTCTTTCCCTCCAGTCCCGTTCTCCTGAAGTAACCCGTGTTAACTTGCCCGCATTTGTCTGTGCTCACACAAATATTTATAAATACAGTTACACAGAGATGAGGTTTCCTTTCCTTTTTTTTTTTTTTAATGAAAACAGGATTTTACTATACATATGACTCTAATTTACTTTTTTTCATCTTATACTTGGGCATCCCTCCAAATCAATAGATCTAACTAAATTCTTTTCTATAGCTATGTTATTCCACACTATAAATAGGCGGTTATTTTTCCATCCACCGCCCACTTGATGGATATGGGGACATTTAGTTTTCTGCCATTACAAACAAGGCTGCAGTAAATATCCATAAAGAAAGTGGCTTCTATTTCTATAGGACATAGTCCCCTAAGTGGGGTTACTGGGGCAAAAGCACGGGTGTTCAAAGTGTAACAGCTCCAGCCGTGTCTGTTTCGTGGGTTGTAGCGTTTGATGTTTCCTCTGACAACGTACGGGAGAGCTGATTGCCCTGCCGCGTAGCTGTCAGTGGGTATCGCAGAACTGGTTGGGTTTTGCTGATGTGATGGGTGAAAAGTGGTATCTTGTTTTGAATTGCAGTCCTTGGCTCCTGGGATAGTTGTGACTTTTGATGGAGAAAATAAACAGATTTCTGCATGCATTAGTTTTAAGTTATACAGCTCCTTTGGGAATTGAAAAAGGAAAAAAAAAAAAAATCCAGGCTGTGAATAAGCCTGGAAGAAAGAGGAGTTACCGATACACACTGTATTGTAAGTTAGTTGATTTTTTTTAAGGCCTCTGTAATACTTCCCACCTTGTGCTTTTTAGAAGTAAAAATTGTAAAGAAACTGGAAAAAATATTTTCTGGTTGATGAAAAAGAGAAGATTTTCTATTCCTCCCCCTCTTCTCTGTTTACCAAGTACTTTTCAAAGACATTATTTTTTTTTGACCCTCATAATAATCTTCAAGGTTGGCAGAGAAGGGGTTACTTTTTAGGTTTGTAGGTGAGACTGTCGCCATGTCAGCGATGGATTAGTGCCAGAAAAAGAAGCAGAGCGTGTCTTCCCCTCCTTGGCCATGGGTTGGGTTTCTCAGGCGTTCCTCTGAATTTTGGTTCCTTGAGGACCCTCATCTGTTCTTCCTCACGGGCTTTGAGTACTTTGCCCTCCTCCTGTTCCTCACACCCAGTCGATGGCATTACCCACTTCCATTCAGTCCAGGTGAGGAGTGCGAACATTGCACGGGTAATTCTGTGGAAGGAACGAAGGCTTTAGGGTTAGAAAACCTGGGTTTGAATTTTGACTTCATTTCGTTTTCTGTAAAATGCAGACAATCATGACTCCTCAAAATGATGTGATGTTCAAAATGCTATGATGAATATGATCCTAATTTTGTAGTAAACTTCTATCATATCTTTCTATAGACACTCTGTATACAGCATATATATTAGAACAAACATTAATAGTGGCTTAGATGGTTAGGCTTCAGGACTTCGGGGAGTGCGAGTTCCCTCCTTTAAACTTGTATTTATTTTCCATATTCTCAGGAAGAAAGTCACTTTCTTAGAAAATAATTTTCTACATGTAGGGGTGTCCACATCCAGTGACATACTTGGTTGTTTAGTAACTGCCTCTTTCCCTAGCTTATACATTCTGTGTGTGCAGGAGTGAGAATTCTGTCTCGTTCTCTGCTGTCCCCTCACTCTTCCCAGCACCTGGAACAATATGTAGAACAAAGTGGATGCTTATCAAATATTTGTTCCAAAGTGCTGTTGAGCAAATGAATATAGCTATTAAAAAAGCATGTGAAGTTCAGATGAGATAATACATGTGAAGGGGCATATCCATGCCTTTGTAAAGTGCTTTATAAACATTCCAGAACACTTGCTGTCACTGATCTTAGCAGAGGGGAGTCCAGGAGTGGTGTGTCTTTCTATCCTGCGCAAAACAACGAGAGATCGGCACATGATGGCTTATAAGTAAGTGCCGAATTCTGTGGCACGGGCCGTGAGTGGTCTAGGAGATCGGGAAAGGGAGATCCGTGGGAGGGGGAGGAAGTTGAGAAGACCCTGCAGCAAATAAGACTTGAGATCGCCCTTGTGGAGTGAGTGGAATTTGTCCCCCCATGGTTTCCCTCTTTCTTTAACCCTCCACTTTCTAGACCTGTGTTTTCCATACCAGTCTGCATTTTGGTTCCCAGCTGGTTGCATAAAAATCACCCAAGGGAGCCTACAGATTCCTGGGCCCTGC
The DNA here is from genome assembly GCF_048773025.1 of Camelus bactrianus. NCBI lineage: Eukaryota > Metazoa > Chordata > Mammalia > Artiodactyla > Camelidae > Camelus > Camelus bactrianus. The sequence goes on from NC_133554.1 coordinate 6,255,042, forward strand.
CCTCACAGGGAGAGGACGCCATGGTTAAAAGCATGGGTGCCCATATCATTGAGTTTTTAGATATGAATTTGATGAATTGGTAAGAAGCAAGGTTACTGAGGTGGAAATGATGACTGTACGGGCGGTCGTTGGCCTTTGTGCGTCTTGAGTGTGTGTACATTATTCATTGACACCCTTCAGCAGTCTTTTAATGCCAAATTTGGATTTTTGTACATCAGTTGACAAATATAAAATTCTGCTCCCATAGAATTTTTAACACTGTAGAGCTTAAACATTGTGGTGTTTAATTTTCCCTGCCAGCCAATAATTTCATTTTAGTAGACTTGCATCAGATGTCCAGAGAACAGTGTTAATTTGCACAATTAGTTGAATATCTTAGTGCATCTTATCTTTATTTTATGATGAGCGAGAATGGAAACCAATACAATAAAGGGGAAAACAGTAAGAGTTGAGACAGAGATGGAAATCACGGGGCATGCCTGATGCCTAAATGCAAATTGTCAGCCTCAGGTGGGCTCTCATTGGATTTGTCATCTAAGTGTGTTGTGAAGAACAAAGTGAAAGGAGATGTCGAGCATTTGTTACTGCAAATGGTCCAAAAGGCACTGCAGAAACTCCCTCATAATATGTAAGCATCTTGTTGACTTTCACTCTTTCTGTTTCTAAACGTGTTTTGAAGACTGCATTGTGTAATAAAGGAGCTGCTTGCAGTAAATGATAATGATTGGATTGCTTGATGTTTATTTTTGTAGTTGAACTTTAATTGCTAGCCAGCAGATGGCGCTCAGTCACCATAAACGTGGCAGAGTGGCTAACTCATCTTTCACTTAGAATCTTTAGGTTTTTGTATATTACCTCTTCCTGCCCTCCTACTTTTCAGGCACCATGACAGTCCCACTTGAGGTAAAGAATTGTTCCTTTTGGCTTTATTTGCTTGATTTTAGATTGCCTGGTTGACTCAAGAATAGCACACAGAGATTTACCAAATTCAGGTCAGAGGCCAAAATAGTGACTTCTTATGGCCTTTTCCACCCTGCATTTCTGTTCTTCTGTGAGCTGCTTTGTTAAGTTTTAAATTTAACATTAAAGCTTTTTGTTGGTACATCTGGCCATCAATGAATAGGGGAAAAAATGAGATTGGTTGAAAATTAGGAAATTACTTGATTGTGATAGATTTTATTTTATTTTTTAGAATTTATTTGTTTTATTTATTTTTTGAAGGAGGGAAATAATTAGGTTTATTAATTTATTTACTTAATTTTTTTAATGGAGGTACTGGGGATTGAACCCAGGACCTTGTGCATGCTAAGCATGTGCTCTACCACTGAGCTATACCATCCCCCCTGATTGTGGTAGATTTTAAAGATGCTATGGCAAGACTTTTCTTGGATGATATGTAAGAGATTTTCCTTGTTTGAGTTCTTAGTGTTCTAGACTGAAACACAATAAAGACTATTGATTCAATTTAACAGCAACAACAGAATTATTTTGAGTATTTACTTTGCAAAAGGCACAGTGTTAGGCATTTTTGTCCCTGGAGTACCAGCTCCCCGAGCTCAGATATTTGTCTCTTGTTGATTTTCAAGCCCCTGGATTAGGGCTGTCACAGAGAAGGCACTCAGTAAGTATTTGCAGGAAGGATGGATCAAATAGGTGGATGGAATACAGAAAAAGAATTAGACAGAGTACTAGACTTAAAGAAGTGAGCTGTCTGTAAATATGCACGAAATAGCCATAGGTCCACAGATTGTGACCTTGAAGGAGCAGTTTTACCTTGGGGTTGTTATTGGGAGCTATGTTGAAACTGGAGAAAATCCCGAAAGGAAATGAAAGATTTCCCGAAGTTGTGTCAGTTCTCCGAGTCACCCAGTTTGGAAATCTTTGTGCACTATATCCGTTCTGTTCCCCAGCACTGTGGAGCTTTCCTTTGACTTGCCCTTCCTCACTGTTCTGTCTCGTCACTTCCCTCACCCAGACTCCCATCACCTTCTGCCTGAAGCGCACTAGCCTTCTGGTCTACCTCCCTGACTGCGGCATCTCCCCAGTGTAATCCAGTCTGGATGGATATTGTTGCCAGATTTTTGCCTCTAAAGAATTTATGTCAAAGAAACTATTTCTGATTGAAGTTTGAGCCTCTGTGCATGTTTTTATTCATGGAAAGAAACTACCCAAAAAAGTTTTGAGGAAGGAATTACCCTTTCATACCATGGCAGCCTTTTCACATCTACAGGCAAGTCTAGTTACAAAGCTTTGCAGACTCAATTCAGTTCACTGACACCCCAGAAATGTCTCTAGTCCTAACTGCAAACCTCTGTGTGGTCTGTGAATACTCAAACACGGATGTTTTTTCAGACAAAACAAACATTTTACATAGTCACTTTGACATCTTTTTAAAATGCTAAGAAAAGCTACTTCTTGGAATTCGTTGCTTTTCCAATTCTGTACTCAGTTGATGAGAATTCAGTTCACTTTCCCTCTGGTTAACTCTAACCAGCTTCAGCCACATTTGTCAGCAGACAAACATGGATTATCTTCCTCTTCCCGGTATTATAACTCAATAATGCGCATCATTTGTTTTGGGGAATGAAAATGAAATATTTTTATCTTGTCAGAAGTGACTATGAAACTTTTTGGAAAAATCTTGGTAAATCCAACCTGTTTAGTAACATGGCATTTGTTTGATAAGTTCCATTTATTAGATAAGTTCCATCTTGAAAGAATATGGATAAAATGATGATTTATTTTTTTAAAACATTGCAAGCTGACCCTCACCTCTGAAGCAGAATATTTAGCTTTTAGCAGAGTATTTAGTATTTAGCGTTTCCTTTCTTTCACTTACTTTTCAAAGGAGAAACACTCCTTCATTGTCTTTCCAAAAGCGGGCTTGAGCTGCAAGGTGTTCTAGGGAGGGAATTCCCCTTCAAGTAAGATTCTCTCCACCTGCTTGACAACATCAGCCTTTGCTGTAAACTGTTTGAAGGCAGGTAGCAGTTGATTAAGTTTTCTTCCACCTTTTAAATAAAGAAAAAACAAGTCAAATGTTCCTCTCATTTCGTCTCTCTTGCTGCGAAAGCCTGGTGGTTTTCCTAGCTCTGTTTCAGAAGCACGTACTGAAGGCTTACTCGCCAGCATACCCCGAGGAACTGTTTTTCTGGTGCTTGGGATATAAACATGACTGTCCTGTGGCCTCTTCCCGTACAGGGCTCATAACTTAGGAAGGGAGACAGATGAGTAAATAACTAACTACAACCCTGCTTGATCAATGCCACATTGGAGGTTTTGAACAAAGTGCCCTGGGAGCACCAGGGAGTGATTGATGCAAGGGAAGGGGGGTGGGGATGGGAATCAGGAAAGACTAAACAGCAGAAGTGACATCTGACTTGAGCCTTAGGGGATGAAGAGAATTTTGCCAGATGGACAAAGGGGTGGGGGTGGGGACCCTCCAGACTCATACAAAAACATGAGAGTGTGAAAGTTTGTGCCTTTGTCTGAGAAGTGGTGAGCTGTCCGTAGGGCTGAAGGAAGAGTGGGGTATGGAAGAGGGTACTGGGAGGTGACGTTGCAGAGATCACTGGGGCCGTGTTGTAAAGCTTCAGCTTGATCCGGAGCTTCTGGGGAGTCATAGAAGTTTTAAAGTAGGGGGGATGTCTGTTTTAGAAAGATAATTCTGGCCCCTGAGGATCAGATGATCTGAATGGGCACAAGGGGCCTGGTCAGAGGCGGGGACCATCTTCTGCACGAGAGATGACAAGGTTCTGAGCTGAGGCAGCACCAGCATGGAATGGAAGTGGGTCCTGGGCTTGAGAACCACCTCTGAGGGAGGCCTTGGCGATGGATGAGACATGGCGAAGGGTCATTGGGGTGAGGGGAGGAAGCTTGGAAGAAAGGTTTGGACGACTTGGGAAACAGGGGTGCTGCTAACCGAAATAGAGAGGAGAGGAGAAGCAACACTTACGGGGTGAAAGCAGTGAATTCGATTTTGGATGTGTCGGGTTTGGAATGGAGTTCGCAGCTGAAGTTCCCAGAGGGAAAAGCCTTAAATGCAGACGGGGAGCCTGAATGATGGGTAGAGAGAAATTTGACAGTCAGTGATTTTCCAAATCAGGGTGAGGTGGGAAGGTGGGGGACGTGCCCTGCCTGGATTTTGTTGTGTTTTTTGAATAAATGAGTCTTTTATTTAACCCCCAGCAGCCCTCGGCGGCAGAAACTGCTCTCTGTGTGTTGCTGGTAGGTGGAAGAGCCAGGATTTGGGCTTCTGCCCACAGCTACTCACTCCATGTTGGCGAGCAGAGTCTGGTCCAGTCCAGGGTGGTTTCAGTTCCTGCCTCTGTGTAGTAGACACGAGGGTTATCTTTATAAAAGGTTAAGCAGTTGGGTAGTGGTCATTTCTGGACAACACGAGAAATGTGAAAAGGGCTCTCCAAGAATTACCAAAAAAATGGAGCCATGAGCGAATACGTGTAAATCGCCTGGAGCCATGCTTGTACGTAGGGGTGCTGACCGCCCGTTAAGTAGTGTTGTTCCTGCTGCTGCTGTCACGTCACCATCGTCCTTACCGTCACTTTAAAATGAGTCCTGTGAACCATGCTGTAAAGTGAGTGACTGTTCACATCTGAGTGGAAGTGGTCAGAGATGGTTTCCTCAAGGTGATCCCTGCAGCTTGGACAGAAAGTGGGCAGGTGGAGACCCAAGAGGAGATACTCGAGATGAGAATTGTTCTGTAATCACGGAACTGGGGCTGGAAATGTGTGTCCCCTGTCCCTCAGCCAGCAAGGAGTCCAATGTGTCTGGTGCAGAAGGGGCATGTGTGTTGCAAGAGGGAGTAAAGATTAAGATTGATAATTCAGAATTTATCTTATAAATGTTACGTTACATTCATAAAATTGGTTTTGAAACCCTGCATGGGTTTCTATGTGCAAGCAGCCATACCCTTTAATAAGAAATTAAATGCTCATTTTTTTCAATGCCGTAACCTGTAGTTATAACATTGCATCTTCTTGAGAATTAATATTTGTGCCTTTGGTGCCACGTAGCCTGTGACAGGCTGGAATTCTCCCGGGGGCCAGCCTTATGCATCCTTGCGTCTCTTCCAGCACTGAACGCAGCTGCTGGCATCCACGAAGGATGCAATAAATTGTGGTCGAATTGAATTTTCAAAGCCTGCGAAGCCGGCCACCTCCGCACTTGTGGGAATGATTTGCAGCAGAGCTGTATTTTTTGAGCTATGTAACGCATTTAATCTTGTTCATAGGTCCAGCCTGATGACTGGAGGGGCTAAGCGAGGAGTCCCCAACCCTTGGCTTTTCGAGGAGCCTGAGGAGACCAGAGGCTTGGGTTTTGATGAAATCCGGCAACAGCAGCAGCAAATTATCCAAGGTACCGAATACACCAAGAGTGCGGGCTGAGAAACCGTGTCAGAGAGGACCACAGTCTTACATGTTCCTTCTACCCACTGAAAATGGGAGGGAACCCTGGTGGTCCTTTAGAGCTCTTGGTGATTTGTGCCTCAGGGTGCCTGAGACAGACAGGTGCTGTCATCCATCGAGGTCGCTCGTGGAAGTAGGGATTCTCCACTGGGAGAGGGAGAAAGCTGGCAGCTCTGAGTCCCATCACCCCGGTGACTCTGAGGCATGTGCCCCCTTACTTTTCTCCACGATTGGGAATCATTCTCCAAAGAAAAGCCTCCATCTTTCTCTTGTGTAGAATAAGTCAGTTTGGCTCTTACCTTCAAGTTCATCTTGCCCAGTGGCTTTTAAACCTGCTGATTTCTTCTATTTTTAATTTCAGAAGTAATGCATGATTGTTACATAAAGTTTAAACAATATCAGGATATATAAAAGGAAAGCTGTCTGTATTGTTTCTCCAATCTCAAACCATAGACAGATTAATAATATGTATTTCCTCAGGCTTTTGTCTCTGCATGTACATACATTACTGTACATTCAGTATAAGTACATATATATTTTACGTAAGTAGGATCATGATACAGATAATTCCACAAGGTTTTTTTTTTTAAACTTGTGTCATAGACGTTTTTTGATGTCAGTGTTACAGACGTTATTCTTTCTAATTCTGCTTTTTGAAAAAGCCTTGTGGAGGTATAGTTGACATCGTAAGTAGCACACATGTCAAGTGTGTGATTCAGTGAGCTTTGACGTACGTACACGCCCGTGAAACCATCACTGCAATCATAATAATAAACAAAACCATTACTCCCAACAGTGTTCTTCATGTCCCTTTGTAGATCTTACAGTGGTCTCTCCCACATCCCCAGATAGCTGCTGACCTGCTTTCTGTTGCTATAAATTAGTTTCTGTTTTCTATAATTCTGTATAAATGGGATGGTGCAGTTTGGAGGGGGAGGAAGTCTGTAGTTATTTAAATGCAGTTATTTAAATATTTATCCATGGTGTTCCATGGGCCAGTATTTCCTTCTCTTACATTATGGTATCCCTTGTATAAATTGACCACAATGTGTATATCCGTTCACCTGTTGATGCATATTTTGCTATTATGTATAGAACTGCTGTGAGCATTCATGTGCAAGTCTTTGTATGGACATATGTTTTCATTTTTCTTAGGTAAATACTTACCAGTGGAATGACTGCATCATCTAATAGTTACACATTTAACTTTTTTTTTCTTTAATATAATTCTGTTTCTTTCTTTTTTTTTTTTTTTACTGTATCACATTGGCGGGGGAGGATAATTAGGTTTATTTAATGGAGGCACTAGGGATTGAACCCAGGACCTTGTGCATGCTAAGCACGTGCTCTACTGCGGAGCTATACCCTCCCCACCATGTTTAACTTCTAAAGAAACTGGCAAACTAGTTTCAAAGGTGACTGTACAATTTTAACGTCACCGCCGGAAGAACTTCTGTGTTCTAATTGCTTCAGATCTTCACCAAAGCTTATTATAGAAAGTCTTGTTAATTTTAGGCAGGTGGGTAGTTGCATTTCATTGTGGTTTTAATATGTATCTCCCTCATGACCAGTGAGCCTGGGCATGTACTTACTTGTCATCAGCATGTCTTCTTCGATGAAGTGTTTACTCAAATTGTTGGTCTGTTTTTAATTCGGTTGTTTGTCTTTTATTACTGAGTTATAAGAATTTTAAAAAGTAAATCCTTTTATATGTCATTTTTCAGAGAGATATATATATGTCTTACAAATGTTTCCTCCCCATCTATGGCTTGTATTTTTCATTCTTTTAACGATATCCTTTAAAGAGCAGAAGTCCTTAATTTTAATGAACTCCAATTAGAGATCTTTGATTACCTAAACCCACAAAGATTTGCTGCTTTATTTTTTTCTCGAACTTTTATAGTTTTAGGTTTTACATTAGATCTATGATCTACTTTGAATTGGTTTTTTACATAGCAAGGTATAAATAGAAATTCAAAAAAATCTTTCTTTTTTTTTTTTTTTTTGCATTTGAATATCTGTTTGTTCCTACACCGTTTGGCGGTGAGGGGTAAGTCTCTACTGACTTACTCTGCTATTGTCAGAAATCCATTGACCATATATGTTGTGGGCCTACTTCTGGTCTCCCCCTCAGTTCCATTTGTCCATTTTTTTATCTTTACATCAATGACATACTGTCTCCATTATTGTACCTTTGCCGTAAGTCTTTACATCAGGTAGTCTAGGTCTTCCAACTTTGTTCTTTTTCAAAAATGTTACTGGCCATTCTAGATCTTTTGCATCTCCATATGAATTTTGGAATCTGCTTTTAATTTCTACAAAAAAGCCTTCTGGAATTTTGATTGAGATTACAGTGCACCTTTAGATTAATTTGAGGAGAATTGACATCTTAACAATATTGAGTCTCCTGATCCATGAATATGGTATATCTCTCCATTTATTTAGGTCATCTTAAATTTTTCTTAACAATGTTTTGTGGTTTCTCCTGTGCACATCTCTACATCTTTTGTCATATTCATTCCTAAGTATTTCATATTTTTAAATTCTCTTATTAATAGCATTTAAAAATTTCTATTTCTGATTGTGGCTACTATATAAAAATATAATTGGTTTTCATATATTGATCTGGGACCATGCAGCCTTGCTAAATTCACTAATTTATTAACAGCTTTCTTGTAGAATCTGTAGGGTTTTCAATACAAATGGTCATGCCATCTATGGATAAAGATAGTTTTACTTTTTAAAAAACGATTTCATTTTTCAGAGCAGTTTTAAGTCAACAGCAAAATTTAGGGGAAGGTCCAGAGAGTTCCCATATAACCCCTTTCCCCACACATGCATAGTCTTCCCCCATTATGAACATCTCCCACCAGAATGGTATACTTGTTAGGATTAATTAACCTACATTGATATCATAATCACACAAAGTCTGTAGTTTATTTTAGGGTTTACTCTTGGTGTTGTGCATTCTGTGGTTTGGACAAATATATAATGACATATATCCATCATTAGAGTATTATACAGAGTATTTCCGCTTCCCTAAAAATCTGTGCCCTGCCTGTTTATCCCTTCCTCATCTCTCAACTCTTGGCAATCTCTGATCTTTTTACCATCTCCATAGTTTTGCTTTTTCCAGAGTGTCATGTGATTGGAATCATACAGTATGTAGACTTTTCAGATTGGGTTCTTTCACTTAGTAATATGCATTTAAGTTTCCTTCATGCTTTTTCAAGGCCTGATAGTTCATTTCATCTTAGCACTGAAGAATTTTTGATTATCTGAATGTACCAGGTTTATCCATTCACCTTCTGAAAGGCATCTGGGTTGCTTCTGTGTTTTGGCAGTTGTGAAAAAGCTGCTGTAAATATCTGTGTGCAGGTTTTTCTGTGCATGTAAGTTTCCAACTCTTTGGGTAAACACCAAGGAGTGTAGTTGCTGGATCGTATGGTAAGAATATGTTTAGTTTTGTAAGAAATCACCAAACTATCTTCCAGAGTGGCTGTACCATTAGGCATTCCTACCAGCAAAGAATGAGAGTTCCTGTTGCTCTGTGTTCTTGTCAGCATTTGATGTCAGTTTCCAGGTTTTGGCTACTCTAATAGATGTGTAGTGGTATCTTGCTGTTTTGATTTGCATGTCTCTCATAGCATATGATGCGGAGCATCTTTTCAAATGCTTATTTGCCATCTGTATGCCTTCTTTGGTGAGGTCTGTTAAGATCTTTGGTCCATTAAGACTTTTTTTTGTTTATTTTAGATGACACTCCTTTATTAGATATATTTTTTGCAAGTCTATATAGCATGTTTTCTCATTTTCTTGACAGTGTCTTTCACAGAACAGAAGTTTTAAATTTTAATGAAATCCAGCTTATCAATTATTTCTTTCATGGATTGTGCCTTTGGTGTTGTACCTAAAAAGTCCTTGCTAGACTTCTAGTTCCTTGTTTTGTGTGTAAGGACCTTGGAAGTCACCACTCCATCCTAACAATCAGTAATAATCTGCACTCAGCCACCTTCATGATTTATCAAGTTATTTACAGATCAATACATATTTAATTTTAAAAATTTTTTAATTGAAGTATAATTGATTTACAATGTTGTGTTAGTTTCAGGTATACATCAAAGTGATTCAGATATGTATAGATATTTATTTACTCCTTTTCAGATTCTTTTCCGTTGTATGTTATTACAAGAAATTGAATATAGTTCCCTGTGCTATACAGTAGGTCTTTGCTGTTTATTTTATATATAGTAAAATGTCTTTTTTTTTTTTAAGTTTAGTGTATCTTTTTAAAATTCTTTTTTGAGGGGGAGGTAATTGGGTTGGTTTATTTATTTTTGGAGGAAGTACTGGGGATTGAACACAGGACGCTGTGCATGCTAAGTGTGTGCTCTACCCCTGGAGCTATACCCTCCCCCATAAAATGTGTCTGTTAATGCCCACCCCCTAACTTATCCCTCCCCGCTCTTTCCCCTCTGGTAACCATAGTTTGTTTTCTATGTCTGTGAGTCTGTTTTTGGTTTGTAAATAAAATTTGTATCTTTTTTTTTTTTTTTTTTTAGATTCCACATATAAGTGATATCATATGCTTTGTCTTTCTGACTGACTTCCCTCAATACGATAATCTCTAGGTCCATCCATGTTGCTCCTAATTGAATTTCTTTAATACAGTCTTACTCAGATTATCTGTTCCTTCTTGTGTGAATTTTGGCAACTTGCTGTCTTTGAAGGAATTGGTCCGTTTAAGAACTGGTTATCTAAAGTTATCAAATTTGTGGGCATAAAGTTGTTCATAACATTTCTTTTATTACCATTTTAATGTCCATGAGATCTGAGGGATGCCCACTTTTTCATTCTGATACTAGTCATTTGTGTCCTCTCTCTCTCTCTCTCTTTTTTTTTTTTCTTTTTTTTTGGTAGTTAGCCTGGTTAGAGGCTCATCAGTTTTACTGATCTTTTCAAAGAACCAGTTTTAGTTTCATTGATTTTTCTCTTTTAATTTCCTGTTTTCAGTGTCATTGATTTCTCCTCTAATTCTGCTTATTTTGGATTTAATTTGCTCTTCTTCTCATTTCCTGAGGTGGAAACTTAGACTATTGATCTTAGATCTTTGTTCTTTTCTAATATAAGCATTTGATTCTATAAACTCCCCCTCTATGCACTGCTTTTGCTATGTCTCATAAATTTTGGTAACTTGCGTTTTCATTTTCATTTAGTTCAGAATATTTTTAAAGTTCTCTTGAGATTTCTTCTTTGATCATGTGTTATGTAGATATTAAACAAATAAATATTTTGGGATTTTCCATCTGTCTTTATGTTACTGATTTCTCATTCAATTCCATTGTATTCTGAAAGCAGACGTATGATTTCTGTTCTTTTAAATTTATTAAGGTATGTTTTATGTCTCAGAATGTGGTCTGTCTTGGCGAATGTCCCTGTGTGCTTGAAAAATATGTGTATTATGCTGCTGTTGGATAAAATAGTCTATAGATGTCCATTATTTCTGGTTGATCATAATGGTGTTGAGTTGAACTGTGCCTGCTGGATCTGTCCATTTCGGATAGAGGGATGCCCAGGTCTCCAGCTGTGACAGTGGACTTACATATTTCTCCTTGCAGTTCCATCAGTTTGTTTTGCCTCATGTAGTTTGAGGCTCTCCTGTTAGGTACATACTTGTCAGAGATTGTTGTCGTCTTGGAGAACTGACCCACTTATCATTATGCAATGCATGTCTTTACCCTTGATAAGTTTACTTCCTTTGAGGTCGGCTCTGTCTGAAATTAGCTTTCTTTTGATGACAGTGTGGTCTATGTTTGTCCATCCATTTATTTCTAATATCTGTGTTTGTTTATATTTAAAGTGAGGTTCTTGTAGACAATATGTAGTTTAGTCTTTGCCTTTTCATTGGTATGGTTTTACTTCTTCATTTCAATCTGGATGCCTTTTATTTCTCTTTCTTGCCTTATTACGCTTGCCACAACCTCTGGTACAGTGTAGAGATGTTGACAGCAGACATCTTGCCTTGTTTCTACTCTTATGGAGGAAATACTCATCTGAAAACCAGATGTGAGTGTTTTTCTTTGTTCAGTACTAGGTACTTTTGTCTTTCTAAAAATATTCTTGAGTTTTTTTTCCTAGGGTGTAGTTATTTGGGTCTTGCATTGACCAGAGCAGTGTTTATTTTAGAGCAGGTCTCAGCAAACCATGACCTATGGACCACATCTGGACCACCACCTGTTTTTGTATGGTCTGCAAGCTAAAAATGGTGTTTCTATTTTTAAATGGTTGAAAAATGGTCAGAAAAAGAATACTTGAAAAAAAAAAGAATATTTGGGGACTTGTAAAAATGGTATAATGTTCAGAGTTTAGTGTCCATGAGTGAAGTTTTATGGGAACACGACCGTGCTCATTCATTTGTGTGTTAGTTACGGATGCTTTCCTGTGACAACGGCAGGGCTGGATAGCTGCGCCAGAGACCATGCGAACCACGAAACCTAAGATATTTGCTCTCTGGCTCTTTATAAAAAATGCTTGCTGACCCCGGTCTAGAGGTGATTTCCTTCACTTCTGTGCCAGAACCATTCTGAATACTCTGTCTGATGCCCCGTGAACTATGAGGAGACCTGGTTCGTGGGAATGGGAACTATGACCAACCCCTCTGAGCTCAGAGGGTCATTCCCTCAAACCCTTTCAGGTGGTTCTTTACTGAGCCTTGTTTAGTTTCCGCACACCCTTGCCCTGATCAGCACTCAGCTGGGGTCTCCAGGTGGACCCCGTGCAGATCTCCTGGGCTGCTCTCTCCTCTCCGGCACTGTGTGCTGCCTACTCTGGCTACCTGGACCTACTTGGATTCTTCTCAGCTCAGGGAGGCTGCTGGGCCCTACCTGGGGTCCGCCTTCCCCACTGTGGCCCGGGAACCCTTTCAGGGGGACGATCTGGGGCAGTCAGAGAGCTCGTGTCCTTAGTTACCCAGCTCTCAGGGACCGCTGACCTTCGTTTCCTGATGTCCGCATCTTGAAATTGGTGTTCTGTATATTTTGCCTGTAGTTCTATGTTGTGTTTTGTTGTCCAGTTGTTTCAGACTGGAAGCAAACCTGGTCCCTGTCAGTTCATCTTGCCCAGAGGTGGAAGTCTAACTCCATCTTAAACTCCCTTTCCACGTGAAATTGTGGATGAAATGAAACACTGAGCCGCCCGTGTCTAATTCTGCGGACTCGGCCCCATGTCGTGTCTGAAGCAAAGTGAAGAAGTTAAGAGCAGTGTCGCTTCGCACGCAGCCCAGCCTTTCACTCGCAGTGCTTTATTCTGCAGGATTCATGGCTCCTGAAAGGAATGTCTGGCTAGCTAGCACTTAGGAATTTTCTGGCATTGTTGCTTTTTGCCCAGAAAAGCTGTTTTCAGTCAGGGAAAGTCTCCCTGTCCCTGAGAAGGGGCTTCGTTTGGAGAGACACCTTCTGGAGTGGGGAGATGCCAGCCTCTGGGGGTGCGGGCGGGTGGGGAGGGCGGCGGCACGTACTGCAGGTCAGTATGTTTCTCTGCTCTCACCTTTGTGTTTCCAAAGGCGCTGTCCCTGCCGCCTCCCTAGCAGGAGGGTTTATCCTGGTTTTCAGGGATAAACTCAGAAATGAAAGTCATCTTTACACGAAACCCCGACGGACCTTTTCTCTGTTCAGGGGCCTTGGTGCCGTGCGGAGGTTGACACAGCTCTGCTTCGTTGGCAGGTCCTGCGCTAGAAAAAAAATACAGAGCCCTGAAGGGTCATTTCTCACTGCCTTTTGCCCGTGGAGTCTGTTAGCCTTTCTGTACTTCGGTTGACCCTTAGAGAACACTTTGAAAATCATCCTCAGGTAATGGCTCACCCGCAGAGCTTAGACTCGAGCAGTGAATGCCTTCCTTTCCCGACCTGGAAGTCAGCCCTGGTCGCAGCCCGTTTGTCGGTCTCAGCTTCTGGGCCGCTTAAGCCGTACTTTGAGGCACAAATGGACATTCAGCTGAAGATGGGTGAGGTGATGACAGTAACTGGATCACCTCAAACAGCCCTGAGATAAAAGGAAGGAAGGTGGGTTTGTGGTGAGCGCGGACCCTTGTCTCAGTCAGACGGCGAGCCTTGGAGAAGGTGTGAGTGTCACTCTGAGCTTCCTCGGGACATCTCTTGTTGCCGGGGCTTCTTACTTAGCTCCGTCTTTTCTTACCATAGTCTGCAGACATCCTTTGCAGTAGCGGAAGGTGGTGCCTTAGTTCTGGGTTTCTGCTTCCTCAGGTCTCTGAAACGGCTGTGGGGCGGGTGGCCGGCCAGGCTGCACCTTATGCTGGCCCTTCTTTGCAGCTCGTCATTGGACCCGTGCAGTCATAACTTCACAGACGACTCTCTCTGAAGGTACGCCTTCCTGTAGCTGTCACCTCATCTGGGGTTCCTTCCCCCAAAATCTAAAAACAAAAACACCTGTTCTTAGAACTTGCTCGAAGAGTCTTTCCAAGGTAATGATTAACTTCCTCCCTCTTGACCTCATCTTACCTCGTCCGTTCCTTACTTCCCCGTATCCAGGGAGAGCCCCTTCTGTGTGTCAGATGGGAGAGTTTCCATTGCTTCTCTCCGGCACCGAACACCGCGGCATCAGCTGCTCTTCCTACTGCCTGAACTCAGAGGCCATCTGGTGTTGACCGGAGGCCCTTCCGTGTATGTGTCGCAGGGACTGCATTTCTTTCTTCTGCAAACCTAGAGTCTGCAGTCATTCCGTGGTGTGAACACATTTTTTAAGTGCTTGCTCTGTCCCACCAGGTGGGCTCAGAACCGGGACGAGAACCTAAGAAAAGAAGACACAGCCCCAGCCCTTGGGGCTCTGGTCCCGTGCTCAGTCAAGGGTCTGAGGTGGCAGCTCTTAGCAATGTCCCTTGGTTTTATTGTTAAAATGTTGGTAACTTTCTGCTGCTGACAATTTCAAGCACATGACAGTGGAGAAAGTACAATAATGATTGCACCTCACCCATCAGTTGCTTCAGCAGTCGTCATCTCAGAGCCAGTCTGGTTTCATCTCTGTGTCGGCCCATCTCCCCATCCCTGGATTATTTTTTGAAGCAAATCCTAGACATGATATCCTTTCCCTGGTGAATATTCGAGAATGTATCTCTAAAGTATGTTTGTAAAAGATAAGGACTGTTTAAAAAAAAAACAAACCAAAACCACAAGGCCATAAGCACCAAGTTGACAGTAATTCCTTAATATAATCGAGTATCTAATGAGTGTTCAGGTTCCCCTGCTTGTCCCATGGTGGGTTTTTATTAGGTTGTTCAGTTCTGGATCTGAATATGGTGTGTACGTTACAACTAATCGATGTGTCCCTGAAGTTTCTTTGATAGATAAGTGCCTTTGCCAGCTCCTTTTTCTTTGCAGTGTTCTCTTTGGAGGAAACAAGATCATTTTCCCTGTAGTTTCCAACCATCTGGACCTTCTGTTTGTAGCCTCATGTATGGTTTAACGTATTCCTCTGTCCCGTGAATTTTCTGTAAATTGGTAGTTAGATTTAGTGGCTTGATCAGAGTCAAGTTTGTTATCTGTGGCAAGAATACATTATGATGACTGTCCTGTTGTGTTTAACCTACAGCCACCGGGTCGTCCTCCTACAGTTATGTAATATTTAGTTAGAAGGTGGTTTTACTGAAGGTCTTAAGATAGGAAACATTTAAACACCTAACTGTTCCACAGGGGTTTTCCAAAAATTATTCTTTTTCTATTGCTGCTAGAATAAATTAGCATAGACTTAGTGACTTAAAATACGAATTTAGTGTCTTACAGCTCTGTAGGTCAGAAGTTCAATACAGATTTTATTGGGCAATACAATTACAATAATAAATATTATAATAATAAGTGTATTGTAATGTTACAATACAGATCAAGGTACTGGCAGGGCTAGGTTCTCTTTTGGAGGCTCTGGGGAACAATTCATTCCCTTGCCTTTTCCAGCGTGTAGAGGCTGCCCACATCCCTTGGCTCATGGACCCGTTCTTCAGTCTTTGATGCTAGCAAGTGGCCTCTCTCTGACCCTTCTTCCTAGCTCCCTCTGATCACAGCTGGGAAAGAGTCTCTGTTTTAAAGACGCATGTGATTACATGGGGCCCACTTGGATAATCCAGAATAATCTCCCATCTCAAATTCCTTAACCTTAATCATATCTGCAAAGTTTCTTTCGCCATGAAAGGTCATGTTTTCACAGATTGCTGGGATGAGGATGTGGACGTGTTCGGGGGGCCATTATTCTGTGTAGCACAATGGTCATCCATTTTTTTTTTAAAGTTAACAGCATCATAAAATTGAAGAATGATTAATAGAGTGTGGTATATTGCAGATGATCTATTGTGATACCATAATGCCTTGGGCTACAGAAAAGGTAGAGGAGAAATAATAATGAGCTGCCATTATGACATCATAGTAGTTTTACATGGTTCTGGATCACTGTTGCACAGGTCTTGATAATCATTTATATTTTTGCAAGTAGCTGCATTCTATTTTGTTCATTGCCTCTAAGATGACCATACTGCCTCCCCTTAGAAGTGCTACCTTAAGACTTGTAGCAGTTCAAGTCATCAATATGTTTACTATTAAATCCACAGCATCTCTGTTATCTGGACCTTCTGTAGTTTTGAACTATGGGATGAAAATTTATTGTGGCACCTAAACATAGTGAAGAGGTGCCAAGTTCTTATGGAAATGGTTTAAGTAGAGCAGAATTTTTCGTCTACTTTCTGTTTTGCATTAGCAAGATAACCTTTGGGTAGTTAAGTCAGATAACGAGTCATCATTAAGAGGAAAGAGTGTAACGTAGGTATTTTTCACTCATAATTCATGTCTGTATTAGGTGAATCAGCGTCAGGACTTGAATGATTTTTCTTCCTAGTTGAAAACCATAAAGGAATTTCCTTTTCTGTTTTTATATTGTTTTACCTTTTAATTCACATTGATACTTGACCCTCAGTCCTATATATAGATTATTTTGGGGATGCATTTGGAATTTTACTGGAACATTGGTCATCCTGTAGCAGCACTAGGTTGATGATAGATTTCTCTTGGAGGCCCTCCAAGAAGTTGTTACTAAAGACCAAAAGGACCTCATTATAAAGTGATTTTGCTATAAAATGGTCCCTTGGAATGATCCCTAGAGACACCAGGTAATTTGTATAGTTAAAAAAAGTATGGAGTGTCAAAAAATGTTACTAAGAGGTCCTTACCTCACACCATTAGTCTAAATAAATTCCAGATGAATTAACAAGTTAAGTGTGATGGCTTAATTCCATAAAAAGACGAGGAAAAAATGTATAAGGAAATGTTAATATGATCTTGGGCAAGAAGACCTTTGTGATTTCTGCTTTTGTAGATATGCCTTCATGTGAAACAGTCATTTAAAAAACCCCATCAACAAGTGAAGCCACAAATGTCATGTTACCCTCATCTGGCAGAATGCTTGGTGGAAAGAGTTATGGACTCAGCCTCAGAGTGTTCTTTCCAGTGCACCTGAAAGCAAAGGAAAAAAGTAGTTACAAAGAGATTGAGACTGCCCAATTCAAAAAAAAAAAAATCAAATTTTAAAGAGAAGATCTTGAGTAACTTGAGTTCTTTTCTCTTTAAAGTTTTAAAATCTAGGAAAGTGACACATTTTTGAAAACAAAAATGCTGTTTTACTATACATTGTTTTGTATTCTGCTTTTTTTACTTAATAGCACATCAGATTTCTTTTGAAATCAAAGTATACACATGCAGTATCATTTTTCATGGCCAATATAGTGTTTTACTGTGAGGCTATACTCTGTTTTTAAACAAATCTGAGTTTGGGCATTATTACATTGTTTCCAATTCTTCACTATTATAAATGTGTCAGCCTGGGTCCAATCCGGAGAAAAAAATTTGAAGTTGGAAAATTTAATATACAGAATTACTAACTATAATAGGTCGTTAGAGTAATGAGGGATTAGCTAGCAAGAAGTAAAGAGACAGAAGTAGCAGGTAGCAGGTGCAGTCACTAACTCTTGTGCTGAGATGGGGCACCCAAGGCAGCGTCTCATGCCCCCAGGGCTGAGGTCCAGATCACAGCTGGGAGTCCAGTGGATTTCAGAGAAGTCACTGGGGCACCCCGCTGGTGGATCTTCCTGGAGATCTGTCCTTAGGGGACCAGGGAATACTGTTCACAGAAAAGTGTCTAACTGCAGGCACTCTGTTGTAAAACTGCCCAAGGAGGGGGTGTGTTGGGAGAAGTGGCTGGCTTGGGTTGTCGCTGGGCGCTGGACACTGGAGAAACTATAAGCCTGCACGAGCCTGTCACAAGGACAGGCTGGAGCCAGGAAGCAAAAACTGTTTCCTCCTTCAGTGTCTCTGCAGTACCTTCTGCTGACAAAGCTGGTAAAGGGAAAAATATTTCTAGGACCCAGATGCATTTTCACAGAGCAGCCAAAGAAGGGTGAACTTGGATCTAAGAGGCAGTAAATTGATCAGCAGCATAGGAAGCAATATCCTTGTATGTACATCACTGTATACTATATGAGTGTTTTCTTGCATATGTACCTAGAATTGATAGATAAAAAGGTAGGCACAGTTTGCTCTCTAAAAAGATATATTAACTGTTGTCCCATGACAGTTCCCTTCGGACCGTTTCACACTTTACTTAACCCTGGGTGTTAGCATTCTTTTTAATCCTTACAAATCTTATAAGTCAAAAAACCCCCCAAAACCCTCATTATTGTTTGTTGATGTTTTTAAAAAATTAATAGTGATGTCAGAGCTTTTATTTATTTTCCTTTATAACTCTTTTGTGCTTTTTCTGTCTATATCTTTTGCCCATTTAAAAAGTTGAAATATTAAGTCTTTCTTACTGATTTGTACGTGCTCTTTACATATGAAGTATCAGAAAGTTCAAACATTTACATAATCAAATCTCATAATACTTCATTATTAATATTTAAAATTTAATTCATCTGGAAATCATTGTAGTTTAAGGTCCGAGGTGTCAGTATTTAACTTTTTTCTCTATTTTGTTCCAATAATGTTAGCTATTTTCTCTCCCTTTTCCTGACTGATTTAAAATGCTACTTTGATCATATATTGAATTGTGTTACATGCCTGGATCTATTTCTGGACTTTAAATTGTTTTCCTTTGGTTTCTAGTTAGTTGATTGTCTCACTTTTTCTTTCAGAACAGGACGCAGGCCTTGACGCCCTTTCCTCGATCATAAGTCGCCAGAAACAAATGGGGCAGGAAATTGGGAATGAGCTGGACGAACAAAACGGTAAGAATACGTCCGAGATTGACCGGATTTGCCAGTTACTATAAATGCTAACGGCTTGTATATTTCTTAAGTGACTTTAATATTACAAAACACATGAAGTAGTTTAACATTGATGGATTATTACAGGTTAATGCAATTGAGGACGATTTGTGGGATATGTAGATTGTGGTTATTAAACACGATGCAAAGAAATTTAGTAAAAAAAATTTCCAATTTTCTGGAGCTGCTTTTAAAAATACTTTGTTTTGCGATCCATTTATCCTGTGAGCTCTCCCATGGCCTCGCAGTGAAGTGGCTCAGTGAAGCAGGCTGCTGCGGGGTGGGGCAGCATCTACACACTGGGTGGAGTTGGCTCCTCCTTCGTCATAAACACCGGGCTTCAGGGCAAAACAGTACTTAAAGATTTTTATTCAGTGCTTGGTGTGGCGAATCTGGTTGGAGGAAGATTCGTTTGCAAACCATGAGCAGGACGGCTTGGGAGAGACAGAGTTTAAAGTTGAGAGCCTTCCTGAAAGGCTCTTGTGCTCCAGGTGCGTGGTCTGAGGGGACGGGGAGCCTGAATGAGGGCTGCAGCAGCAGGGGTGGAGGAGAGAGGATGGAGGCAGGGGACTGATGGTGCTTGGACTGTGATGGGACCTGGTCAGGGGAATTGGGTGGGGGAGCCACTGGTTTGTGAGCAGAGAGCCTAGGTCCACTTTGAATGTGTCCAGTTAGAGATGTCAGGGAGAGATCCGAGTCACAGTGTCGAGTGGACAGCGGGAGACGAGGTCCCAGAGCTTGGTGAGAGGACAGGACCACAGAGTAGGGATGTGGGACGCTTCAGCATAGAGCTGATGTGTGGCAGCGTTTCAGTGAGGCTAACATTTATCGAAGACCCCTGCTATGTCCTAAATATTTTTATCTATGTCATTTCATTCGATGCACGGCACAGCATCACCAAGACAGTGTTCTCTCTGTTTGTTGGAGATAAAGCCCAGAGTGCCTGAGGGTCCCGCTAATGTCACCTCACTTAGAAGGGACAGAACTGAAATTCAGACTCAGGCCTTCTGATTCTCTTGTGACTGCTTTTTTCTGCTACAGTAGCTTCCTCTTTAAGGAAGACAAGGTAGGGAGAGAAGAGTAATAAATAAATGGTTCCAAGGTCTTGGCTCTTGGTCTTAGTATCCCAGAGGCTCGGGGTGGAATGACTTTCAAGAAAAGTTACGTCTGTGGGAGCGTCGGAGCCCTGGGGGTGGGCGGCTGCTCACGCTGGGGGCGGGGCTGCACCTGTCAAACTGTGCCCGTGCCACTTCTCCTGATCTCTACAGAGAATGAGTTCATCTGTTCCCACAGCACTGTTCCCTTCATCTATCGTAAATGAGTGAGTAAATAAATTAGTTCCATCTATCTACCACCATCATAGGTGAATAGATTCCCAAAGAAAGTGGAGAAACCGTCTATCTTTACAATCCCAATAGTGGTTTTTGATGATTCAAGCACAGAGAGGAGGGCAGTTCAGTCCTTTCCTGATGGTGCTAATGTGAATGTGCTAATTGTTGTGTTTGCCTCCAGCTTGCTCATTGGCCAGCTCCTTCCTCGGAAGGCAGTGTTTGTAAGAAAATGAGCTCTATGGGAAATCTGCCTGTCGTGCGTGTTACTGTGCATTAGCCCAAGGAAGTTTAGCCTGTGCAGTGGGTCCGACTCGAAAGCTCACTGGCCACCATGCTGGTGAGGCACGCCCATCCTGTGATGTGCTTAGTCCAGCCATGTCTAGTAACCTGTGGTCCAGGGCTGAGAACTGATGGTGCCTACTTTGGTGCGGCGGCTTGCTGACTTTCCAGGTGAAATCAAGCATTTTTCTTGTGTAATCAAGCACACGAGCATGTCCTTGTCTTTTCCCTTGTTCAGGGTCTCCTGCTTTGCAGTGTATTGGAATCACCCGAGGATCTTGTAAGCCTCCAAAGCCCAGGCCGTGCCCGAGCTGGTTTTCTGTTGTCGGCTGTAACACACTGCCACAGCCCCAGCGGCTACAAACAACGCGAACTCCTTACCTTACAGCTCTGGAGGTCAGAAGTCTGACGTGGGCATCCCTGGGCTAAAACCGGGTGTCGGCAGAGCTGCGTTCCTTCCTGGAGGTTCTGGGGGAGGATGACTTTCCTTGCCTTTTCCGGCTTCTGCAGGCTGCCTGCATCCCTTGGCTTGCGGCCCCTTCTCCATGTTAAGAGCCAGCAGCAGTAGATGGAGTCCTCCTCACTGTGTCACTCTGACCTCTGACTTCTGCCTGCCACTTCCACCTTGAAGGACCTCTGGGATTACATTGGGCCCAGTGAGATAGCGCAGAGTAGTTTTCCTATTTAAGGTCAACTGACTGAGCACGCTTACTCCATCTGCAACCTTAAGGCCCCTTGGCCGCGAAACCTGGCATGTCCTCAGGTTCCAGGATGGAGACGTCTTTGGGGGGCACTGCTCTGGCTGCCGCAGCTCTTTATGCCAGTTAAGTCAGGATCTCAAGGGTGAGGCCCAAGCGCCAGTATTTTTTAAAGCCCCCCGGGTGATTTCGGTGTCCTGCCAAGTGTGAGAACCAGGGCCCTTGTTGGACACGCTGAGAGGGTCTATTTAGTGCTGTACTTTTACCTTGCCTCTCACACGCTCACGTGGCAAATTCTGGAACATTCACCTGGTTACATACATACACGTCTGCCATCCGGGGCACAGAGACTCTTTCTTCCCATCACATGTTTTACCCCCATCCTGGTGCTGCCTCTTCCACGCCTCCCCGGTCCTCATCTCCATTCCAGACCCGGATGCATGCATGTGTACATAGACAAACGAGGTATTTTTCCATTCGTTGCCAAAATAAGCTGGGTTTTCTCTGCGGTGGCCCCCCAGAGAGGTGGCAGTTACGCCGGTGGTTTTCCAGTGTGCACATTTGCTCCTCAGAAATAGGGCAGAATCAGCCATTTCTTTCACAGGGACAGAGAGACTCTCTGAGGGTAAAAAATTATATCCCTGCCAGGACTGTCATCAGCCTTTATTCCTTTTGTCAAAACCACTAAGGCCATTATATCTCTAGGTGTTGAGGACAGGGTTGCAGCCCCATGTGGATTTTTCCTGTGACCCGAGTGTGTAATGAGGCCCCTGGGACCCTGGAGAAGTTTACCCATTGTGGTGTCAGTATGTCTGTTTGGTTTATTGACCAAATAATTATTAAATTGTTGTTTTGGTTTTCATTAGAGGAGAGAAACAACAGGCTAGGTCATGGTGAGTCAGGCCATTTTGGAATCAAGTATCGAAACCTTCCTAACAAAATACATGCCACTGAGAACATAACCACAAAGCTGAAGGGACAAATGACCATCAGTTTCCAGCCTTTCCAGAGAGAGTTAAAAAGGGCCTGACCGGCACATGTCTTTCCCTGTTCATGTGCCAGTGGCCAGGCCCTGCGAGGAAGAGGGTCGACAGTTCAGTGGAAATGCCTGGGCGTCTAGTGGGTGTGGAGTTGGGAGCTGGGGTAAGTGAGGGGTGACGGGAGAGGGACTGAGCCAAGGAGACCACCTCACTGGGATCACAGTTCACAGTGAACGGGATGGCTGGGCACAGGGAGCTTGGGCCAGCCTGGCTGCCCAGGTGCTGTTCCCGAATGAAGTTGTGGTACAGTTTTACTGAAAAATTCCCCGAAGTTCTTGCTCAGGAGGACAGGGTCTTTCGAAAGGAATGAATGCTAAAACGAGAAAATGAGTGGGTCTGGCTTGACTGGCTTGACTGAAGTAGATGTTTCTGAGACCTAATTTGGGCATCGGCCAAACCTTAGAGTCAGCACCAAGGAGGACCACAGAGTCCTGGTTCTGATGGATGAATAACACCAAGAACGGGCTGTTTCACAAATCCCTGTCGGTATGTGCCGGTCCTCATCACCCTTCCGATGTTCAAATATCCCAATCTAGGCCAAGCCTTTTGATGTTTCTCTGTCAATCTCTGAGCCTCACCTGGCTTTTTGGAAGAAACCACGATGATGAAGAATGCCACTTGTCTTGACAACGTCAGTACCGGGATTGAGGGGACCAGGGTGTCCTTTGAAAGAGCGAGACAATGTGACTGTGCTCCTTGAAGGACACAAAATCATCAGATTTCATACACACATCAGTGAATTACCACTGTAAGGGTCCGTTAGAGCTCCTGGCTGAATTGTTTAAAAAACATTTCTTTATATATCTTTATTTTTGTGTCTCTCCATGAGGGCAAGGACATTCTTGATCACCTTCGGTGTTGAACAGGTTGTGCACTGCACAATTATCAGAGGAACATTCATATTGTATTATTATAGATTTGTGGATTTATTACAACCACGTTCCAGCAGTTCATAAAGTATCTTGAGGAAGGTTATTGGGTACATACATATACAGAATTACTTAATTTTATTTTGATAGTTCTGTCTTTTTTTTTTTAATCACTGTGGAAATATGTATATCTCTGATGCTTTTCACCTTTAGGTCTATTGATCTGATTTTAACATCACAGTCTGTGCTTTCACTTGGTTAGTGTTTACCTGGCTTAGTGATTCTCAAACTTTGTGGTTTAGGGCTGCTTTATATTCTTAAAAATTGTTGAGAACTCCTAAGAGCTTTTGTTTATATAGATTGTAGCCATCAATACTAACTGCATTAGAAGTTAAAAGCAGACAGTTAAAATATTTATTTACTCATTGCTTTAAACATAACAATAATAAACCATTACATACTAACACAAATAAATTAACTTTTATGAAAAATAACCCCCCAAATAATAAGTAGCTTAAACTAGCAAACGCTGGTTGTATTTTTTTATCTTTCAGAACGTGTCCATTGTGGGTCAGTGGCGGACATAGACTTAAGATTCCCTGACTGATAGAGTAGCCACCGTTTCAGACACTGCTGGTCACTGTGCCAGAGTAAGGGAGCTCTCGAGGGTCTTGTTCCTGCAGTTAAATGCTGTGGCCCAGCAGTGACCTGTCAGTTTCACTCAGCGCTCATTGGTCTGAGCTAATCCTGTGTCCCACCCGGCCACCGGGAGGTGTAATCCTCCCGGCTTGTCTGGTTGAGGGGGAGGAGGTTGAATGATACAAATGACCATCATAGAGGCAATATTTAATAGAAACCAAACTGCCTCTGATACTTACTGGCTTTGGGACCTTCCTCTTTCTCTGTCCTAACTTTCTTGTCTAGAAAATGGGGGTTTTCATGCCCCTTGTAGAGTGTTGTTACGAAGATGAGAATAGCCCCTCATACATTCTAAGCTGTCTAGAAGTGTTTTCTGCCATTTACTGTGTTTATTCACAGTACAGACTTTTAGTCAAAGCGGTAGACCGAGCTGATAAGGGAGTCCATTCGCTCCCTTTTCCAAACATATGGGGACATGAGATGAAAGATTTTTTAAAAATGGATATATACTTGTTAGCTGAGCTGGAAAGCAAGAAAGAGAGTTCTCCAGGTGTCAGAAGTGAAGGCACCGACCCATCGCGGTGAGTGGAGTTGAAGCCTCGTGGCCCTGGGGTTTACCCGAACAGCTCCATACCACAGGGGCTAGCATTCAAACACCCACGCCGAGGCGGGAGTTGAGACTGTGGTCCCTGTGCGCTGTGCGGGGCTGAAAGCGGGCTCTCCATATAAAGCCAGGAGCCGAGAAAGGACAGTTTTATGGGAAAACGAGTTTCCCCCATCCCCACCCAAGAACAAGATGCTCAACGAGGCCACCCACCTTGGGCCACAGCCGCACTTACATTTTTAACGTGTACACTTAAGTTTACATTTTTCTAACAAAGTCTAAAGCAAATAAATCTCTCCGAATAAATCAAGTTTAAAATTCTTAAACTTTCCTCCAAACTCCTCCCCTTTGATGTTGTTTTAAACTGAAGCTCTCTCTCTTTTTTTTTTCTACAGTCAGTATTTTATTTAGATTTACCAACATGTTTTTACTGGATTCTGTTACAATTGTTGTATTCATGCTATTACTCAGCTCTTCTAATTTACTTCTTTTGATTTGGAGAACTACACTTTTAAACACCAGGAAGCTTTCATGCTTACAGCCCCCTCCCCCAGCAGAAGTATGTTTTTAAGATTGTAAAATCTTTTAAACCTTTGAAAGGTACTGGTCAGAACTTTACATTTTCCTTCTGCTCCTTGCAGTATTTCTGTGTCCTCCAGGTGAGTTTTGGTTTGTTCATCTCAGTCTTTTCTCTTTCATGCTGTTTTGGGCTGAGTTATGTCCCCTTCAAAATCCATAGGTTGAAGTCCTAACTCCCAGAACCTCAGACTTTGATTTGGAAATAGGGTCTTTACAGAGGTGACTTAGTTAAAGTGAGGTCGTTAGGGTGGGCCCTAATCCAGGATGACCAGTGTTCTCATAAGAAGAGGCGCTCAGGACACAGACACACACACAGGGAAGACACAGAGAGAAGACGGCCGTCTGCAAGCTCAGGAGAGAGGCCTCAGAAGAAACCAGTTCTGCTGGCACCCTGATCTCATACTTCAAGCCTCTAGAATGGTGAGGAAATAGATGTCTGTGGTTTAAGCGCCCCAGCCCTGGTACTTTGTTAAGCAGCCCGAGCAGACGCCTGCGCGTGCTGTGGGCTTCTCCTTGTGCATCTGCTGATTCTTCACTGGCTTCGTGTTTATGAGCCAGGAACCACGTTGATGAGTGTAGTTGGCCGACAGGCTTTCTCAGCATTTCAGTTGGTTTACTTACTCTGGGATCTTCTTTCTTGAATGTCCTCCTTATAGATGGTCTGTGTAGACCAGCAGGTAGCTCTTCCTTTAGGGCAGAAGAGGACACAGCAGATTCAGAACTCTTTGCTGTAAGCCTTACCCCAAAATCACTAAGGGAAGGAGAACTTTAACCTTGGGGTGCCATCTTCTATGTATTTTATTTCTTTTCGCCTCTGTGTCTCTCTTAGAGACTCTTCTTTGACTCCTGTGCTAGCCTGGCCACCAACCCCAGGGGCACTCCCCAGGCAGAGAGAGCTGCTCTGGGGCTCCAGCTGGGGGCCAGCACTGCAGACCCGCCTCCGCTGGACGGGGGTGAGGGCCGGCCGGCTCAGCTGCTCTCTAGACAGCTCTCCCCTCAGATGCCCTGACTCCTGCCTCACAGCCTCTTCTCTGTAGGCCATTCTTTGGCTCCCAATAGCCATTGACTCCAAGCTTGGAGCTTCTCCAGGGTTCTATCAGGGAGAAAGAGCTCCTGTCTGTAGCACTGATCATGTATTTCAAGTTGCTTTTTTTTTTTTTTTTTTTTAAGTTTTGGTCTATTTGCCAATATAGTCCTAGCTATCTTTTTTTTTTTTTTTTTAAAGAAAGCCTTTAAAATGACTTATTCACTGATAGCACTCCTTCATGTTTTCTGAGCCACCATGGATTTATTCTTTCAGAAAATATTTTTACTGGCAATTAATGGTGCTCTTGGGAAGGAAGGGGGCAGCTCTACTGTCTTGAGCTCAAAGTCTCTTTTATACTTTTTTACAAGATCCCAGTATCTATAGAAATCATTTTGATGAAATAGCTAGTGTTCTGGAAGCTTCAACGAAGCAAGTTTTTAAGACAGTCTGTGAAAGCTGTTTTCTAGGGCTTCTGTGATGTGAGTTCTACCTCCACGTTCTCATCTGATGTGTTTATAGATGCATTTGCCTGAAGATAAGACAGTTAGAGATATGGAACGAGGTGATTATTTTCCATGCACTTTGGGTATTAAGTACTCGGTGATGTAAAATCAGTTCTTTATCAGAACATTCATTATTCATCTCTAGGAAGGGGCTAGTTTATAGTAACAGGCTAGTGGGAGAGAGAGAGAGCCAATGAGAGCAAGTTTGTCATTCCAACACCAACTGGGTGTCCAATAGTTTAATTCCATTTTGACACTGTTTACTTGGAGTTAATGTCAGATGTGAATGCTCACCCCCCAAGACTGCCCTCACTTTGGATTCCAGCCACCAGTCCCGAGGATCCCTAAGCACTTCTGCCCCACTGGCCACAAATACAGGGTTCCCACGACCCCCTTCGGGAGTCCATAATTTGCTGGACTGACTCACAGAGCTCAGGAAGATGTTATACTTACAATTACAGTTGTGTTATAAAGGATACAACTCAGGAAAGCCAATGGAAGAGGTACAGAGGGCAAGGTCTTAGGGTCGGGGTGCCCACTGAGCTTCCATGCCCTCTCCAGGCACATCAACGTGTTTACCAATCCAGAAGCTCCCCAAACCTCATTGTTCAAGAGTTTTTATCCAGGCTTCATTGTACAGGCATGATTGAGTAAATCTTTATAGTCACGTGAGGAACCCAGATTCTTTAAATTTGTTGGCTCTGCAGAAATGATACTCAGACACATGTCTGATGTTCGTCTGGCTTTGCCAATGGCTTTAACTCTGATGATGACCTGGGTTGGGCCCACTTTGGGTCACAAGGACTTATTTTGCCCTCTGGTCTAGTGCCTCCTTTGCCCCTTTCTTCTCGGCCAATATCTTGGTCTTTTCTCTGGCCGTGTAGCTGGTCTGAGAGGTCATCTAATGAGAGAGAGGCAAGGATTTTCCAAAGGAAAATCTGTGGACACAGTTGTCAAGGAAAAGGTCATTTATCCTCAGGCCCTGGGACAGCTGGCCTAGGTGATTCATCACGCTTCCTCTCCCGTGGGCTTGACCGCAGTTCCTAGCTGACTTCCAAGAGGGAGGCTGTCAGGCCAACTGTAGCAGCTGAAGTGGAGAATGGAGGACAAGAAAGCCAAAACGAGAGACCAGAGGGAAGCCAGAGTAATCACAGATGCGAGGGCGGGTTGCGCTGGGAGCTCTGCCTCTTGCTGCTTTGACCCAGTGATAATGCTGTTCTTTTGCTGACGCCCTTGCAGGCTGGGGTGGACTTGGAGCTCTCTGTGGAGGCCATGTCGGGGGTCCCCAGGGCCACCCCCAGGTTTGGTGCTTTGCTAGAAGGACTCACAGGACTCAGCATATACTTGTCAGCTCACTAACATTTACGTGTAACCCCTAAGTCAGTACTCTGAGTGCCTCCGCCGTTGCTCACAGACATGCATGAAGAGGTGAGCATTTCGAGTTATCCGATGAGCACGTTCCCAGCCAAAGTCAGACCAGGTGGCGCTCTGCCTTTTCATTTCTGCTCCAGAGGTGACCAAAGAGGGGAGGCTCAGGCTCCGGGGCCAGTTGGATGTTGTTTGAAGCTCGGCTCTGGCTCCAGTTAGTGGGGCAGCCTCAGGCAAGTCAGTTAGCACTTCTGAACCCCATGCTCTCTTCTGAAAAATGGAGAGTATAGAATCTACCAGGATGAGCTGTTTTCAGGATTTCAGGTACACATGTACGCATACCTGTTTCCTTCAGGAGTGGAGGCTCCGTATTTGCGAATTCAGTGTTCACGGTGGCTTTGTAGGCTGCCATTCCCATGAATAACAAGAATCGGCTCTAGTTAGACTCGTGGTTATTATGAGGATTTGTTACAGTGAAAGACCACAGAGCAAAATCAGCAAAGAGGAAAGGCGCACGGGGCGAAGTCCAGGGAAACCCAGGCGCGAGCTTCCCACGGGCCTCTTCCAGTGGGTGGAGCCGCAGGATGCGCTCAGACCCCCGGCAGCGCATCGTGACACCTGCGAGATGTTGCCAGCCGGGGCATCTCACAAGAGACTCAGAGCCCAGGGTTTTTTTTGATGGGATTGGTCACGGAGGCACACGCCCCCTGGCACAGTCCCAAATTCGAGAAGGAAAGCAGACATTCAGCATAAACTATACTGTTTATACAGTTTAGGAACAGCGACCACACTTATCAGTTAGCGGTGGGAACCCTCCCCAAATCCAAGTTCCCAAACACCAACCAAGGACCAGTTTTGGAAGAAAAGCAGTCAGGCCGGCTGTGTTAACTCTTTTCTGTCCGTGGGCCCTCACTCAACATGGTTCGTTTATCCTGTGCCTACATCTCTCTGTGCTGGGAGGATCTGTGAGGGGCTGAGAATGTGTGATTCCCGAGACAAGGAAGGGAAGGGGATCCGGTGGGGGGCGGGTGGAAGCTGCCGGGGACCCATCCTCACTCCTCCGTTTCGTGTGGACTCTGTGAAGGTCATGTCCCTTAGGGAAGACCTTCCGCTAAGCTTGGCCTCTCGCTATGAGTCACAGAGAATGTGCTTTACTGAGTGGAAGTTGTTTAGCATCTGGGGTGGTGAAAAGGATTGAAGAGCGCTGGTAATAAAAACCAAAGCAGCAGGAAGGAAGTGGTCTGATTAGAACCAAGTGCTTCGGCCGGGAGAGACCGCGCTGGAGAGGAACCCAGGTTGGTTCAGAACCATTAAAGTGGCTGGAGCACAGAGGTAGCCCGGCCTGGCCCGGGTACTTTGGGGAGGAACACGGGGTTCTCCTCCATCTGGACGGTCCCGTCAGGAGAGAGGAGTCAGCAAAAACACCCTGAATGCAATGATGGAGACCTTTTATTTTTTATTATTACTGCAGTTGTTTCATACTGCATTTTAAGTAGTCACTTAGGAACTGGGTTGACATCAAAGGTAAAATAGTTCTGTCGGCCAGTTTGGTTAGTTTGAAATCCATAAACACAACTTTAAAAAAGTTTCTGTTGTGTACTGAGGAATTAACAACCAGCCTTTGAGCGTGTTTCAGTGGTAAGCGTTATGTACCCATGAATACATGAACTTGAGACCCCGGTGTGTTTCTGACCTTGGGGTCACCTGGGTAGGGTTATTTGAGGCCCTGTACTCGGAAGCGACCCTCACCTCGCTTCCTGGAGTCAGTCCTGACTCCTGTAGGACTTGTACCACCAGACTCCTCCTCCGCTCGGCCTGGCCTGGCGGTGGGAGTGAGGTGAATACTCCTTTACTGTTTTGTCCCCAGTCAAAGAGCATTGGAGTAGCTATTTTTGTTTTGTTTTAAAAACAATACTTTCTCTTGTACTTTTTGCCAGAAATGGGCAGAGTCTGGGAAGCAGTAAGTAGCTGGAATTAGGAGAGCCGTGTCTCAGGCGGGCTCACGGAGAGAAGGCTTGTGGTGGCGGTTTAGGGTGTGAGTTGGTAAGGCGATTGTATTTGTTTTTTATCTTAAATCACTTATGTACATGTAACCTGACTAACACCATTGGAGTCAGGCCTCAGTTTTCCATGTGAAGGAGGAGAAGGAGACATGGAGCATCTGTGTGAGTGTGTGTGTGGATACACAAGGGAGACACTCAGACTTGAACAGGAGTAGGTCGGATGGTCTAGTTCACAGTCCGTCGTGCCCCAGGTGGCAGAACTCCTCCCCCTGCTCGGAAGTCTGCGGGCGGACCGGGTGCCTCACGTGGCCACACCGCGAATTCCCTTGTGCTCCTTTGACTGGAATAATGCTGAGCCACTCAGTCTTTTTCTAGGTTGAGTTTGAAAGCCGCGTGGAGTGTAGGTTAAAGGAAGGAGAAAAAGTACCAAGATAATTAGGAGAGCTTTTGTCCAGCCTCCTTTCTTAACTTGTGCCACTGACCTTGGAAATTGAGTACCTTTTTGCTACCCATAGAAGCACGGAGTCCCAGGTTGGGCTCTCTTGGGAGCAGACTCAGGAGGGAGTTCAGTATGCGGGATGTTTACTGGGGAGTCCCTGTGGGAACCACACCTGCAGGAGGGAGGCCACAGAAGCAGGATGGGCAGAGGGAGAGGCTGAGCTGGGAGACAGCTTTAGCCAGCCCCTCGGGAAGCTTTGGAGCCAAAGTGGCTTCATGTGCCTGGGTCTTTAGACCTCATTTCAGTCAGTCATTGGATGTGGGATGCCCTGGGGAGAAAGAGCATGTCCTTGGGCAGGACAGCTCTGTGCCCTTGAGGCAATCCCTAAGGAGGCTGATGGCCAACGGCCAACTGCTGAAAGCACTCCTGGTAACTGGGGTCCCGAGTCCTTCCTTGAAGGAGGAACTCGGTGCCTCTCTGTTGGGTCCACC
This sequence comes from Camelus bactrianus, assembly GCF_048773025.1. Classification (NCBI taxonomy): domain Eukaryota; kingdom Metazoa; phylum Chordata; class Mammalia; order Artiodactyla; family Camelidae; genus Camelus; species Camelus bactrianus. Next base: position 6,285,649 of record NC_133554.1, read on the forward strand.
ACACGTTGGATCAGTTTCAAGCATTTGGAAATTGTTCAGTCTATAGAGTAAGAAATCAACAGGTCAGATGGGATGTGAGTCACCTGGAACGCACGTCTCTGGAAATGATTGACCCATACCAGACATTCTCAAAAGACGTTTATAAATCTTTGGAATTAAACCCGTATATTGCTTCTAACCTACTTGTAACCATAGCTTTGTTTGCAGTTAGGATAAAAATAAGGAACATTGTGTCTTTTCACCTTTTATAGTTAAATGTGTATTATTATGGGAGCTATATATTTTAGGGCCTTCTGCCTTTAAAAACTGTTACTCAGTTATAGCTTGTTTAAAAATAACTGGAATCTGTAAGCAGATATAAAGGGTTCTCTTCAGGAACTTGAGAAATAAGAAAAAACCCAAACGCAGTAGGAATGATTATTTGCTTTGTTTCACGTGCACCAATGTTCTGCTCACCGCATCATACCTCTTTTACTTTAAAGAAAGAAAAACTGGTTCCAGACTTTCTGGTTTTATTGTTTAAAAAATTTCACACTTTATGAGTAATTCTTACTATTAACTAATTAACTAAGGGAAGGATGAAATGGCAGATTTTTAATTGGAGATGGAAACCACTTCAAGCACCCAGCTCTCTCAGTTCCGTGGGAAGTAAGACGGGTTTCCTTGGAAATTAGTTTGCATGCTCTCTCTACCTCTTAACATAGAATAAAATAGTAACTCCTCCACAAGAAGGGTTCTCCTGTGTCTCCCATCAACTCGAGCTCCATTCTGAATTAACGTTTGTTAGAAGCGCGAGGGGCAGTGGCAGCTGTGCAGGATGAACGGCCTCCACCTGCCTGGAACAGCTGGGGGAGGGGGCAGAGCAGGTGGCCCCTAGGCTCCGAGGCCCGGAGCAGCTTCCTGGAGTTTTCCCAGGCTCTGAGACCCTCTGAAGAGTGGGGCGAGCACCCCAGCTTTTCCCCTTCTCAGGGGAGGGGTGACCTGTGTTTCAGGGCAGCAGAAGGTGGCAGAACCTCTATCTCGGTCTTCGCTGGATGGTGGGATCTGGAAGCGTGGGTGCTGTGTTTCATCCTGCGGAGCCTCAGGGACTGACGGAGCCTGAGACTCGGGCAGGTTTCTAACTCCCCTGCACCCCTCAGTCATCTCGTTTCTCGAGCAGGAAGGTAACAGTACCCAGCCCCCGGGGGCCCCGTGAGGGTTAGGTGGGATGGAACGTCTGGCGGGCACGCCGCCTGGCGCGCAGCGGCTGGTGGCTGTGACGGTCATCCCGATGCCCGTGCTTTGTGGGTGGCTGTGCAGGTTTGTTGAGTGGGGGCTCTGCTGGTTCTCACGGAGCCACTGGGCCACACCACTGCCCCCGTTACCCCGTCGGGCTGAGGGAGCTGAGGCGCGGGTGCGTTGCACACGGGTCAGTTGGCCACAAGTGTGGAGATTTAATCATGATACCTTTTTAGGAGGAAACTGGCTGGGAACCTGTAATACCCTTTTTTGAGTTTTTGTGGTTTTACTTAGAATTTGAAGGGCTAGCAAACGTCTCTCCATTGCTTATTTCCACACTCGATGTTGAAACGTCAAAGCGTTAGGCCTGCCCAGCAGCCAGGTGTCTTCTGTCTTGGAGGCCATACTTAATTTATTGCCCAAGGTGATTAATGTGTTGAGTCCATCCTTTGGAAATAGGTGTTCCCCACATATTTTCCAAGACCATCTTGTGCAAACTCTGCCTATCTGTTTTGATATTTCCTCCATCTAGTTTTCCCAGGTGCCCTCCCCCCCACCCCATTCCCTTTTCTATGAACATCAGGGCATGAGAAACAGGGGAAGACTATTGAAGAGTCCAGTGGTTAAGAACAAAGGCTTTGGACTTGGAGAGCCCCCATCACCCTCCCACTCCCATTCTCTAGCTCTGGGACCAAGAGCAATTTTCTTAATCTTTCCAAGCTTTGTTCCCCATGTGTAGAGCAGGGATGATAACACCTACCTTATGGGCTGTGAGGATTAAACTAAATAGGACCCCGCATGGGCGATGCTCAGCACAGCCCCGGCCCCAAGCCAGGCCCTGGACGTCCTCCGTAAATGGCAGCCTTGTTGTCCCTGCAGCGCCCGGAGACCTCGGAGTGCCGTTCGGTTTTTCATCCTCCGTGATGACAGGCGTGCCTCTCGAAGAAATGTTTGAACTCGCCTTTTTGAAAGTTCAGCCTCTCCAGGTGACCCTGCACACCTGTGATGTGGCTGATCTCAGGGTATAAATTTCTCCAGCGCACAGAATTTCCTTTTCACCACGCACAACTCATTCTTGATATTAGGCACTGGCCTCGGAGCCTTCTGGTTTTGATTGGCCAGTCAGGGTTCACCGAGGCAAATTCTTTCCCGAGATCGCTCCATATGTTCAGGAAAGGGAGTGCTGGGGAGCCGCGCAGGCCAGGCCGGAGACGCGAAGCCAGGAGACGGCGTGTGTTGCCATTTTCAGCGACTCCCGGTGGACAGCCGGGCAGGATGATTAATATTTTAGCATCTTTGTTCTTTCGGTTTAGTTCTAAGGCTAGCGCTGTTTAAATCACTCTGAAAATAACATGCCTGACGTTTCTACAGTTAAAGAAAAAGAAAAAAAAAAAGCAACCTGAAGAATTAATCCTCTGCCTATTACTGCGGAAACCTTTTTGGTGAGAAAGAGAAAATTGGATGACTTCGGGGAGAAGACTGATTCTGAACAGCTTCGTGGTGGAGAATACATTAAAACCTAGGAAGCTCAAAGGCGTGACCAATCGTGTGTATTTAAGAGGCTGAGATTGGCATCACAGGGCACTTGGGTTCCATCGCTGGTCCCTATGTCTGACCACCGTGCTGGTTTTAGACATTTATTATGTACCCCCTTCTGACTCTTCACTTAAGACATGCACTTGAGATTTTTCAGCACATAGAGCCCTCCAGGAACCTCAATATTGTACTGAGGAAGTACTGGAGACCAGAGGCCAGGGTTTCATTTCATATTTAAGTACTTTTCTTTGCTTCCTGTGCTGTTCTATAAACCGAAAGGGAAAGTTGTTCAGGGACCTCTTATTCAGCCTACCCCGTGTAAGGCACACGGCTAAGTTTGAGATTCAATTTAAGGATTACACTGAGCGGTGGACTTACAGGTATAAACAGTTGCCTTGGGTCGTAGCTCTGTTCCTAAAATAATCACATGTCGTAATTGAAAGATCGTAATTGCGGATCATAATTTAAATCCCTCAGCATGCTGCTCTATTTATAGGAATGCCTTAGTTGCTTCAGAAAAAGCTTTTCTACTCTTTTCGATAATTGCCTCTTGCAGCTGCTGATTTTTAAGCATCAGACTTAAGAAAGCTGTAGAGCACACCTCTCCAAGTAGAATCTTTCAGTCCTATGATAAATAGAATATTTGATTAAAGAGTTAAAATTGATTTGATTTGGAGGCTAGAACTTAATGCAAGAAAATGTCTTTTAATGAAATAGATTCCAGTGTTATCTTTTATTATCCGTAATTCTGCAGCAGGGAAAAAAACATGTAATTTTTCCTGTGTATTGGGTGCCTCCTCTGTTCCAGGAACTGCTTGTGCTGGTTTATGTATTGTATTTTAGTGCTATTCTCACTTTACAGACGAGAAAACTGACCCTGAGGGAACTGAATACTCCCCTAAGATCCCATAGCAATAACATGACGGCGCCCTCTCCGGCTTTGTACCCGTGGACGAGTAGGCATGGGGCATGTCCTGCAACGGGGATTCTTCCACATTACTGCTGGAGACTCTCTCCCCCTTTGTAGACGACCGGGGAGATCTAGCTTCACTCCCTTTAGGGCCCAGGTGGAATGGCTGGTTCTTCCTTGGACTTTATAGGTCCTGGGTCCGCATCTCCTGGCACCTGGGGAGGATGGCTCCTCTGCTGAAACTCCTCTCCAGCTAGTTCCCTGACTCTCCTCCTAAGCTCGTGAGGCCCCCATGTAAGGACTCAAGACGGTGCCCCAAACAGTCTCTCCTGGTTGCAGACTCACTTTATCAGAAGGAACAGTGTTGGAAGATGATTGCTATTTAGGGTTTCGTTGTATGTTTTATCATTCCACATCTTTGTTTTTTCCTTCCCTGATAGAAATCCTTGAGAGGCAAAAGAACTCAGGGTTGAAAAGAGGTTTTGTTGTCAGTTCAGTCACAACGATCTCTGCTTTGGTTTGCTTAAGACTGTTATTAAGCTGCTGGGGTAGGTGTCTTCCTGAAGCCCTTCCAGGGCTCCCCAGCTGCTTCCTCTCATGACTTCGGGCCTCCTCCTGTGAAGGCCGAGGCTCCGGCTCTCTCTAGGTGACACTGGTGCCCCTTCTCCACCAGAACTGGCCACGTGGTCTCGTTCCTCCCGACTGCGTAAATCCACCTTCCCCCCTTGCATTTGGGTCTGGGTACCAGACTGTCCTTGGGGCTTACTGTGAATCTGTTCTAACTGGGAAAGTAAGGCTTTCTCTTCCTTACCATCTACTGATTTCTGTCTCTGTTTTATCTCCCAAAGGAATGATGTATTAATAGTTTCCTAAGGGGGCTGAGCCAGAGTCTAAGGTGGTGGCAGGTAGAGGGTGTGTGCCCTTGGGAAAAGTTCCAGGTGATTCTGATACAAAACCCTTCACCATCCTACCCCCTCTCCAAGTCACCCCCTCCACGTGGACCTTGTGCGTTGCCTCCGTCCCCTCCCAGGGTGGGATTCTGTGGATAAGCTATATCTTGGATTGGTCCATTGTTCAGATCTGTCAGAGAGGAGAACATTTTTTTTTCAGGAGCTGTGTGCATGGTGAAAAACATGCAATTTTTAAGGACCTCTCATTTTAATTGGCAGGGTGGTTTAATTATTAAAAAAAATAATGATAGTATATAGAGATCAGAGCTGTCAGAGAGGTAGGAATGTGGTAGTCATATTAGTATGACAATTATCCCTTTAAAAGAGGTACTAAATTCACCGTAACTTATTTTTGTCACTGTGTCATACTGACATGACTCGCTTTTTGTCTACCTCTTACCCCCAAAAAGGAACGGCAGTGATGACAACATCCAGGAGCCAGTGTAGTCATGACTGTTGTGATGTGCTTGCAGGGGGAGGGGACAGCGGCAGTTCAGAAAACTAGATTAGCAGCTCCAGAATGTGAAAGCTTCTTTAAACAAACAAACAACTCCCCACCAAAACCCCATCATTTCTACAAGCCTGTAGATACATCTCCTGTATCTTTCCCGAAGTTGTACTGCTCAGCCACAGAAGCAGAGGCGTTGCCACTGGCATCACACGGTGCTTACTTGCCGTGCTCTTGGTTAAGCCATTGTCCCTGAGCTCCAAACACGTCCTCCTGTGCGCCCCTCTGCAATGCTGGGGCTGGCACCCTGCCAGCCCCCTCTGCCTTGCCAGCGGGCTTCCTGGGGAGCTGTGCCGGCAGGGGATGCTGGAAGGATGCTGTGAGGTTGCAGGACAGAAAGGGAAGGCACTTCCTGTTTACTTCCTGTCTGCTTGCATCGCACCAGCCGGCCGTTCCCCTTGTCAAAAGTTGGGTTGATGATGGGCAGGTGACGTGTCTTCGACAGTTAAATGTGAAGGAGGAGCCCTTCTAGGGCCGCTGGCAGAGGCTATCTCTCTCTTCTAAGAAAGAGACGACCCATCCTTTCCTTCTTCCGGAAGGCATGTCTGGATGTGACACCTGAACTGCTCTAGTGACCACCCTGTGACTGTGAGAGGAACCAGCTTGAGGCCAAAGCCCTCACTGAGGCCAGCGGAGCAGAGACTGGCAGGCTGGGTAATGGCCCCAGAGGTCCACGTCCGGGTCCTGGGAACCTATGTGACGTTACGCACCAGAGGGGACTTGGAGATGTCACTAAGGATACAGGCTTTGAGAGAAGGAGATGATTTTGGATGGTCTGGATGGGTCCAGTGTCATTACAAGTGTCCTTAAAAGTGGAAGAGGGAGGTGAGAGAGCCAGTGTCAGAGTGGCATGATGTGTAAAGGACTCGGCCAGCCATTGGTGGATTTGGAGATGGAAGGGGCCACGAGCTAGGGAGCGCAGGCAGCCCCTGAAGCTGGCAATGCAAGGAAATGGACTCTTCCCTGGATCCTCCAGAAAGGAATGCAGCCCTGCCAACACACTGCTTTTAACCCAGCAAGACCAGGTCAGACTTCTGACCCCCAGATCTATCTGATAATAAGTTTGTGTCATTTTCAGTCACTAAGTATGTGGTCATTTGTTACAGCAGAGGTAGGAAACTGATACAGAGTTGGAAGGAGCCCGGTGACTTAATGCCTCTGTTGAACCTCTCATCTGCTGACCCTGGAGCTCCTCTTGAATTTCTCATCACACAAGATAAGTTGTTGAATCCAGTTTGAGTTGAATTTCTGCTGCTTGCAGCCTAAGCTGTCCTAATCGACACATACATGTTTCGCAGAATACTGTATACAAGGTAGACGCCTAAATGAGCATTTGCTGTATTGTGGAAAAATGTTGGAGAAAACCCCCAGAATCCACATCTAAAGAAGCAGGGCTGTTTTCTGATTCATACTAAGTGTAATAACTTAGAACTCTCTTTTTTTTTTTTTTAATAAAAGACACAAAAGATGTTTGGAAGGAGGGATAAATTATTTGAATACTGAGATGGCCTGGAACTTCAGCAGGTGCACTTTCAAATTGCCAGATTCATTTCCTATTGTGACCTCCAGGCATCCAAATTCTCTTTTCCGAAATAACATTTCAGCAGACTCGGTGAACATGCCAAGAAGTGATTATTTTTACAAATCCAGATGACTTCCTAATTGAGGATCGCTCCAGCAGAGGTAGAAATGAAGGGAAACATAGACTCTCTTTCCATCTCCGCAGATTGGGAACAGCCCCAGTCCTGGCTTTAACCAAATGCTGCTGACAGCTCTGAGAGTGGTTATCATCGGACAGCTGTTCGGTGGCCTCAGTGAACTCAGCTGGAGGCTCAGCCCAGTGTAAGATCAGAGAGGCCAAAGATCAAATGCTAGTTCGATTGGTTTCCAAGCCTTTTCCCTACCACTTCTGGGTTTCAAATCAGTGTGTGTAATTTCGGCTCCAAAGACCATCCTGAGACCCACAACCCTCTGCACTCGCTTCACCCCCCGCATGCTCAGTACGCACGCTCAGGCTCTCTGCCTCCTCTTCCTCCCTTCACCAGCGAGCTGTTTCCTAAAGTGGGTAAATCTCACGTCCACAGGAAAACGGCGTAGCACGGCGTCCAGCCCTGCGTGTCTAGCAGAGGCCTCCTGGAAAGGTTGCATATTTAATACACTTCACGTCCTTCGTCAGGACGGTCCTTCCAGGGTCTGGATCCTGTGTGAACCACTGCTGTGTTGTTAGGGTAGTGGGGAGTGTGTGTTGGAGGTAGGAAAGCAGACCCCCCAATCCCAAAAGGGGAATGGAGCTGTATACCACAGAGGGTTCTGGGGACAGTTTTTCATATGAGAACTGGTCAGAACCACAGTTAGACTTACTGGTTGCAGACTTTCCCTTACAGTTGCAAGCTGTCAAGTTTTCTGAATGACTTTAAGAAAGTCACAGATGAAAGGCTGTGTGTGTGCGCACGCTGCCCACTGTGTAACGGTGTTGTAACGAACGTTCCATCCGTCTGCAGAGCACGCGGACCGCGTTACTGCAGTGTCCGTGCTCTCGTCCATGTGGGATCCCCCTTTCCTTCCCTTCCCTTCCTCCTGCCATAGTCAAGATCGCCCTATTTTTTCTTCATCTGTTTTTAATTACTTAGTACATTGTAATCTTTTCTTTTGTGCTTCTTTTCCCACCGACAGGCCTAAATATTTCCTTGCTGTCCCCCTCTGGTGTCCCCCTCTGGTGTCCCCCAAAGCCTTTGCTGTTATTTCTCTTCTTTTGTAAAAATGCGTCCCTGAATACAAGGCAGTTCCCGTATTTCCAAAGACAAGGCCCCCACGCCCCCCGCTGAATTTCTAGCCGACTTACAATATATATACTTTCAGGGCTGTAGTTGAAATAATTAGTTGTCCACTTATGATATTAAATTTATTATTTAAATATATCTATTTAAAATAACTTGGAAAAATATTTAGAAACATAGCCTTTCCACTTTCATTTTATGAAGTAGTCTTACTCAAACTCCTCTGTTGCGTCTATGATATCGATGTTTTTGTCCCCAAAAACCACATTAGAGCAGCGTCCCACAGCCGACCCATCCCTCATCTTCAGTTACAATTCACACTTTCCTGTTGGACCAGAGGGTCTTAACAATAAGTCCTTTCACGAGAGCAAGAGACTCGTAGCATGTTTTACTTCTTGATTCAGCAGACACGTATCCAACATCTAGTTGTGCTGTGTAAGTGCTGGGGACAAAGATATAGGGGAATTTGTTTTTCTGGCCTTCTTCCCCCAGCTGCCTCCAAGGAATTTACACTCTCGTGGCAAAGGTAATATTGGGAACAGAGACTGACAATGCTTTGTAAGAAAGATGAGTAATAGGAGTTGTAAAGTGCTGTTTGAAGGTTCTGCACGGTGCCTGCCTTCCTATCTGATTCAGATCTGAACATGCATATTTTTCCACGACCTCTGTGACCATTAAGAGCATTAATAGCAATAGTAACAATAATTTCTCCACAGAATAAACATGTCTTTTACCATAGCTGTGGCAGCTAAGCTGATCTAGAGTTATCTTTCTTGATACGCCCCGAGTTTTCCATGGAGTGGGTGAACCCTACACTGTGAAGCAGAAATCAGTGAGTTTCAGGGCTTAGGAAAGTAACCTTTTGGATCCCCACCCCAATTTCTAGCCACATTGGGCTCTGGAAATGACGTTCAGCCCACCCTACTGGGGTGCTTGGTGATCTGAGAGTTCCCAAGTGAATTTCAACCTTGAACTCATTGACGGCTGCATGGTACATGAGTCTATTACATTGGGAACACTTGTCAGGGAACTGGACCTTGCACAAGCACATCTATCAGGTGCTCACTTACCTCCAAGAGCCCTGGTTGTATGTTGTCATCATCTACAAGCCAGTGTCCTCTGAGAAGGCCATCTGCCCCGTGTGTCCGTTTCCTTGTTGGCACGCCATCGAGCTCAGCACCAGCCCCCAAAGCCGGGTGCTGTCCTGCCACCCTCTCCACCTTTCACAGCTACAGTGTGTTTCAAAGGACTAATTCCCTCTCCTAGAAAGCATTATATCTGAGGAACTAAGAACCAGTGCTTAGAAATAGAAGCTTTTTTTTTTTAATTGAAGTATGATCAGTTATAATGTGTCAACTTCTGGTGTACAGCACAGTGTCCCCAGTCATGCATATACACACGTATATTCGTTTTCATTTTCTTTTTCATTAAAGGTTATTACAAGATACTGAATATAGTTCCCTGTGCTGTACAGGAGAAATTTTTTAATCTATTTTTATATAGAGCAATTATCATTTGCAAATCTCAAACTCCTGAATTCATCCCTTCCCACCCCCTTCCCCCCGGGTAACCATTAAGATTGTTTACTATGTCTGCGAGTCTATTTCTGAGAAACATTTATATATATCTTCTAGTTGAGCAAAGACTTTTTTTTTTTTTTTTTCCCGTATTTGGTATCTAAATTCCATTCAGGATTGAAGAGAGTTTTTTTCCCCTCTTCTCCCACCTTTCTCCAGCATCAGTTTTCTTCCCCACAAGCACTCTTGTGTTTGAAGGAAGGGAAAATAGAGCTAATCGTTTCAGGTATTTCTAGGCAAGACAAAGGCTCTACCAAGAAGCTCTCAGGTACAGGAATGTCTAGGGTAAAAATGAATTAAGGTACTTAGAATAAAACATCAAAGAAGATACCAGATTCCGCCATAGTTGCCGCTGAGTAAGTAGGAGTTGAGCCACATACCAGCCCGGTCATGATGACGATGAAATCGGCATTGGGACATACATTATAGTCACTCATTATTACTGATCCCAGTAGAACAATTCATGTTATAACTTATGCTGAGAGATGGCAGGAAGCGCTTCTGTATTTTAAAGGTAAATCATCAGGTTAACTTAATTGGGTTAAGGGAAAAGCATACATCAGAACAGCTTGAATTAAACCAATTCACAAAAAGAAGCCAACTCTCAAACTCAGGTTTTCTAAGCCGTCAAACTTTTGTTCAGTTTCTCTAAGAATCCAGGGACTGTGTGTGTCTGTGTCTGTGAGTGTATGTGTGTATACATGTATTTAAATTATGCGTTGTTTCTTATGAAGTCATCAAAATTCAGTGATCATTTGGGGGAAAACCCAACACCTTGGATATTTTTTCCGTTCTTCCTTAAATACTCATTTATTGTTGAAAATGTAGAGATGGGCTTGTTTATAGAATTAGAGAAATAATCTGAATGTATGTATTGTGGGAACTAAATTACAACTCTTAGAATAGGATTCTAATTAGTGTAACTGAACATAAACTATATAATATTTTAAGTTCTACAAGCCGCTAGAGACCATGAACTCTAGCAGGGGCCAGATCTATGTCAGAGGCACCATTTTATTTAGAAAAATTATGAAAACCATTGTAACCAGCAGGAATTTGTGCTTAGTTTGGAAGATGACATCAAACACTGAAATGGTGCCGTGTGTAGGTTCTCAGACGGGGACTGTCTCTCTCCACAGAGAGCACACTTAGTGACAGAGTGCGCGATGAAAAGATGAAATGACATTGACTTGTGACCCTGTTTTTTCTCCACAAGGATATGAATTTAAGCAGAATTAGCTTGGACCACTCTTAGAGTCAAACTTTAAGAAGTTAATGGGATTACAGTGAGAATCAGGTCTGGGAAAAGTGAGTAATTCAGATGGTAAATGCTGGGAGAGATAGTGTAAACCAAGGGGAGAATTCTAGAATCTAACTCTTGCCAGAAGTTCTGAGGGACACAGGTTACCGTTGCTTTCGGACAGAGGGAGGAAGTGAGGAAGGCAGGCCGTCCACTCCGTTTCTGTGTCCCCAGTGCTGAGCGCCGGGCCTGGTCCACAGCCTCTGCCTCGCAAAAGTTTGTCGTGTTGTTGGAAGCGGGGAGAAGGTTCCTGCCCTAGAGGAAGGCCACTAGGAGGCCTTGCTTTAGGAGGTCGGTTGGATTCCTCTGTTGGCTGATAAGAGCAGGTGCGTGTGCAGGGTACTGAGAAGCCCACCAGGAGATGAAACTGCTTCGTGAGAAGTGCCGCTGAGTGAGCTTAAAAAACATGCTGATTTGGGGAGGAGGGTATAGCCCAGTGGGAGAGCACGTGCTTAGCATGCACGAGGTGCTGGGTTCAATCCCTAGTCCCTCCATTAAATAAACTTAATTACCCCCTCCCCCCAAAATAAATAAAAATTTAAAAAATTTTTAAAAAGCACCCATCCTTGGAGGCTTTCTAAAAGTACCCCCCCCCCCCAAAGAAAAGTATGAACACACACACAAAATGCTGATTTGAAGCTGTTTAATGGTTCTTACTTTGCCAGATCTTCATGCTGGTCTTTGCTGGAGTGGTAAAATGCATCCGATTAAAAAAAAAAAAAAGTCCATTTATCTGATGCTAGAATACAGTGTGTTTGTGAACATAGGTAAAAATCAGAGGAATGTCTCATGTTAAGTCATCATTGTCCTTTGTTACCTTTTGGTGTGTGTGTTTGGTTTATTGGGTTATAATTTACATAGGGTACATTTTGTCCTTTCAGGGGATCAGTTCTGTGAGTTTTGATAAACAAGTACCGTCACAACATGGAACGTGCCCATCACCCCAGAACGTTTGCTTATGCCCCTTTGTGATCAGCTCCTCCCTCCATCTGAGCCACTAGGCATCACTGATGTGTTTTCTGTCCTTACAGTGTTGCCCTTTCCAAACTGAAACGTAAATGGAGTGGTGCAGTACGTAGCTTCTATCTCTGGCTACTTTCACCGAGTATAAAGACGTTCAAGCTTCATCCATTCTGTTGCTTGTATCAGTAGTTTGTTCCATGGCATCCCATCGTATGGCTGCACCGCAGTTTGTTTCTTCCTTCACCAGTTGAAAGACATTGGGTTGTTGCCAATTTTTGGCAACTTGGAATCAAGCCGCCTAACATTTGCATTTAGGTTTTTGTGTGAATAAAATGTCTTTACTTCTCTTGGGTAAATACCTAGAAGTAAGTACCTTTACTTCTCTTGAGTAGGATTTCGGGTTTATATGGTCAGCATCTGTTTAAGTTTTCAAAGAAACTGACCAACTGTTTTCCCAAGCTGTGGAGGCACCGCATGTAACACGTGCATTCCTGTCCTCAGTGTATGAGAATTTCAGTTGCACGTCATTTTTGCCAGCACTTGGTATTAAATTTTAGCCATTTTTAATATCTCTTTCAAAGTTGATTTTGTTAATGCTTTTTATAATGTAGAGCACTTACCCTTCAAAAGCAAAATCTTTCTCCAAAGAGTGAGAATTTTGTATTCAGGTCATTTAAAAAAATAGAGTCATTTCTCATTGTTTATGGTGCTTATGGTCTACAGAGTCACCGTGACCACGGAATTTTGAGTGTGGAACTGTTGCTCCCAAGGGAAAATACCAGGTTAGGTTCCCAGGAGGCTCTGCTCACAACGTTTTTGTGTATTTTTCACTCTGCACATGTCCAGGGATGACCAGAAAAGAGCCCTGAATGTTATTTGTGGAGGTTACAAGTAAACTTGAGCAAGTGGGCAGATTCCCCTAGAAAGTACTTAAATTTAGTTCAGTTTAAATAATAATTTGTAGTAATTTGGTTCAGTCCCAAACATAATTAAATCTTAATTGAATAATTTAATAAATTGATGAGAAAATTGATTTGCCAGACCAGGACCATTCCGCATGAAGGTTGCTTTGAAAACACCTCAAGACCATCCTAGGATTTGACCCCCAGCACGAAGACATGCTATTAACTTAGGCAAGAAGATTTTGTGCCCCATTCAAACATACTGAGCACACACCTCATTCCTAAAAAGGAATGTAAAATGTTCAACTCTGAATTTGATCATAGTAACGGCTACAAGGTATGTGTTTAAATTCACAGAGACAGATTAATGCACTTACCAAACCCCCGTTGCCTAAAAGCAATTATAAGTTTTCTAGATTGACTGCCAATATGATATAGGCCCCAAAGAAACCACCCCTCTTTACTGAGACAGAACAATAAATTGGTTTTCCTGAATACAGTGGGTAAAGAATCCAAGTTCCTGACCTTGAATATTTCACTGGTAGTGTTCTGTGCAGTAGGGAACAGTCAGGGTGACATTTGCTGAAATGTTGGAGATTTATAACATAATAGCTTGAGCATATGTGCCAAAAAATAAAAATCTTAAATCCTATCAAATCAAGATTAATTACCTATTAAAATGCTAACAAATAGTTTAGTACAGGTGGTGTAATAGGCTGTCTCTCTTCATATATTGTTACAAAACAAACTATTTGGCGGTGACATGAAACATCATGTATCTTCTCTCTCACTCTCAGTGGGAAAACGGAAAAAAACTGCTAGTCGGTCATTCTCGGTGTGGATTTTGGCATTTCATTAGGAAGTGCTATCACAAACCTTTTCACCGAAAAGCATATGCAACTCTCTGGAAACGGCTCAATTTCCTGCCTTTGTACTGCTGCCAAAACGCTGTTGCTTCTCCCCATCACTAACTACTACATATTTATTCCTTTCTATCTTTGTGGAGAGTAAACGCGGACAGCACTCCCAGGAAAAGGAAAACAGTAGTTGCTTCCTCCCTCTCACTGGCTTTGCAGAAATTAATACCGTGGGCGAAATGTCTTCTTCATGTTCAGCTTTAGTTTAATGGCTTGAGCTGTGGACCAAGGGGTAGTAGCAGAAATGATACACTCACGTGATGGGGTTTGTTCATTGAGATGCTTTTTGAAATTTGCATGAAAATGGCTCGTGAAATTTTGTCAGTGAACCTTCTATTAGTAAGTAATGGCGTTGCTAGGACGGCTCCCGATGAATAGTCAGCAAATGTTTACTGAGGACATGCTGCATGCCAGGCATTCCCTGCGCTTCAGTGATGCTGTGGGGAGCAACCTCGACCCGACCCCCTTGTGCCAGTTGTCTCCGGTGAAAATGTCTCATTACTGGAAGACGATGGAACACAAGTGCAGGCAACAGCTATGGAAATAGTACCCAAAACATCATCGTGGCTTAAAAAGCAGTAGGTGGGAAGCACATTACAGGTTTGAAAAGGTGCAAAATATTGGAAACCACAGTAATTGAGACTTAAATAAAACCCATCAGCAGGCTTATCTATTTTTCCAATTTGTCACCTAGGTGCCAGTTTTCTTAAACAAGTAAATATGCCTTTCCTGCTCGCATGGTGTTGTAAAGCCCTTCCTGTGGGAGTTTCACTCCCCTCCTCATCCCGAAAGAATCCCAGCAACGTGCAGTGCTGTTCTGTTTCCGAGACCCTGGACTATCTCCCTCCGAAGGGTGTAACGAGCTGTACTTCATTTGTTTTTGCAAAACAAACTCTTCAGCAGTGACATGAAATATCATGTCTCTTCTTTCTCACTCACAGTGGGAAAAGGGAAAAAAAAGCACCCCTTGGTCATTTCTTTTTGTGGATTTTGGCATTTCGTTGGAAAGTGCCAATAGTTAGTCATTTTTTATGCTGCTCTGGAAAGCTGTAAGCAGCCTTCCAAGTCACAAAGCAAACTCAGTCCCTAATGGTTCTCGAAACCCAGGTCAGAAAGGTGGGAAACTTGTATTTTTCCAGGCAGGGAGTGCATGAAAAATACACTTGCAACCTGCTCAGCTGCCCCAAGTTCTCCTCTGTAGCCAGCTTCTCTGCTCAAAGGACTGCACATCAATCTGTCGCTGATGGTCAGCAGAGCAGCAAAGAGCCAATGTTTTTGTGAACCTACAGCAGAATGACTTGCTTCCCAGCTGGTGATCAATCTGTGTTGGACGGCAGCATGTTTGCCTCTACAAATGAGCTGGACCCCTCTGCCACGTATCTCTGCCAACTTTTGAAAGAAAGAGTCTGTTGCAATTCTTTTTGGGGGTAAAGACAAAAAGTCTGTCTCCCTTTACACAACCAGCTACTGAAAAAAATCCATGCAAATATCCACAGCCAGTATCCCAAGGAAATCGTTTTGAGAGGTCAGGAAGTTGTCCTAAAAGAAAAAGAATCCATGTATGTCTTTAAACACATACACACACCACACACTAAATATCTCTGTTTCTCTTTTGTAAAAATGAGGTGCCCGTGGTAATTGTAGCATCTCTGGACACTTCTCACTTCAATCTAGAAAAATCCTAGGCTTTAGGATATTGATTGATTTCTCCAAGCTCCACGTGAAGCCAACATTGAGATAATGCTGTGAAAATTGCTGCAGAACTTTTAATTGATTTTGATTATTATTGACGAAAGTGGACTGACCAGGTTTAGCCTGGAAGTAATGCCACCAAATCAGTGCTAATGGAAACGCACAGTGTGTTTTGGCAGTTGTGAACTTTTAAGAGACCTTTCTTAAAGTTCACCAGGGCAGAGAGGTGCCAGTGTAGCCCAGAAACCCACGGCACGGCAGAAGGACTTTGAGTTGGCAGAGGTGAAGAAGTAGCTAAGAGTGTGTGAAAAGTTATGTGAATGAGGACGAGAGTAAGGAGCCGTGATGGGGAGCAGAAGGGTAAGGAAGATTTCTGGGGTTGAGCTCGCTCTGGGGTTGATGCAGCGCTCTGGTGGATTTGGGGTAGGTGTGAGTGAATGAACGAAAATGGGGATGAGGAGGTATTTGTGGATGGGGACAGTGAAGTGGAAAACTTTAAAGAAAGCTGTATACCGTTGCAGGGGCATTTAGTAACACAAATTACTGTTCTTTGCTGTCTGTGACCACGTTAGCCCCCTGGATAAACAGGTTCTGTTGACATTTAGGACAGAAGTGTAAGGGGGCAATGGAATTTTTTGCGTCTTGGTCAGGGTAGGTGGGGCGCCTCATTTCTCCACAGAGCGTAGGGGTCTCCAGACCCATGGAAGAGCTTGTAGAAATAAAGTAGACGAGTTAGAAAGAAGGGAACTCTGGAAAGAGAGAGTGGAGATCACTTTGGCCTCAAATTGTGGCTCAGCTGGGCCATTCTTGAGCCATGGAAAGGCTTTCTGGTTTAGTAAGCCGTTATGTTAGATGCACTTCATGGTAGCTTCCAGCGTCATATTCAACATGAAACCGAAGCAGACTGCATAACTCTGCCAGAGTTCCGGTTCCTTTAGGGTAAAGACTGTGTGTGATCCATCTTTGTGCTCTTACGTACACATAGTTGGTACCCAGACCAGACAGCTGCTTTCAGTGGTTGATTTCACTGTTCATCCCCAAACACGAATATTCCCCACTCATAAGAATAGTGGTGTTGCCTTCTTGGGTTGGATATATGACCCTCCAGCCCCCAAGCCTGCCTGAGAAGGTGATGTGCACAGAGGACGTATTACAGCAGGGCATGATTATCTCCTTCAGGATTAACCGCTATGATTATTAGTATCTTCCCGAACATCTTAGCAACTCTCTGTAGCCCCCTTGGCTTTTTCATTAGTGGAATTATCTAACTAGTTACCAGTTTATAGCCAGAAAGTCTCCCAGTTTCACCAGCTTTTGAGTATAAATGAATTTACATTAACATGAATGCCCACTGAGGCCATATTAACATTAATGTCGAAATCTCACTGACTCCCCTCTTTAAATAGCTCGGTGAATCCCAAGGGAGTGTCTTATACGTCCTCGGGAATCTGAGCTGCTAATATGCCACCACTGCTGGTTGCCACTACCGCTTGGAGACAATGCCTCCCTCCCACCACCATGACCTCCTGTCCCCTCTGTTGCTCCAAGATGACCAGTTAAATTTGCATACAGGAAGGATGCCTTTGGGGTAGCATGGATGATGGGCAGCAGGGAGGTCAGGATCCAATGAAGGGAAACCTGTTAGGAGATGGCTTGATACAGTTTAATCATGAGATGATGTTGGGCTAGCCTGGAATGACCAGGGTGGGGAGAAGATACCGAGAGAAGCGGACGGATTTGAAAGGAGATAAAATCAGGAAGATTTCGCGATTAAGTGGCTTCTGGCTTGCGCAGCTGCATAGAAGCCAGTAGCACTTACTCTGGGCCAGGGCACACAGGGAGAGGGAGTTCCGCTGCGGCAGAGTGCGGAGACCTTGAGTCCCTTGAGTTATTCTCAAGTTAGGTTATGTTGGGAAGAGTTGGCTTCTTTTGAGTTTGGAGCTCAGGGGAGAACTCTGAACTTGAAATTTACATCTGGGGGTCACTGTACTCACGGTGATCGAAGTCATGGTCCTGAACATAGAGGAGAGCTGAGGGCCTAGAGCAGGGCTCCCTGCTCCCTCCTGGAAGAGGGGGGTGCGGAACAGCAGCCAGAGAGGTTTGAGGAAAAGCATGAGAACAAGGTCAAATGATGGTTTAATTAAATTTCTCATGTCTTTTCTCATTTTAATCTATTCTGTTGTACCCCTCTTAGCATATGCCTTCCATAGTCAGGGTTGTTAATTATTAGAACATATCTTTTTGCCTCCTGTTTGGCCTGAGGTGGAAATACTGAGCCCAGCTTGGGGGTGAGGGAAGCAAGTGGGAAGGGCGGAGGCACAGGAGTGGAATCCACCCCTGGGTGCTAGGACCGAGAGACAGCCAGTCACAGTGAAGCGGAAGAGGAGGGCAATGGCCTTGGGAGACTTGAGAGCACCTAGGATGTGGGACTCGTGGTTTTTGTTTTTGTTTTGTTTTTTTCATTTTTCAGTTTTATTAGGAGACTCATGTTTTAAGTATTGGGAAACTCCTGAAGATTTTTTAGAATGACAGTGACAGTGGGGGAAAAAGAGGGGGTTAGGGTGAAGGTTATTGTGGATTTAATTGGGCAGTGATATGAAAACACTGCAGATGCCAGTGTTCAGTTGGAGACTACTGCAGTGAGTTTGGGGTGAATCATTGACCAGGCTGGTGACGGTAAGAATGGAAAGAAGAGTATGTTTGAGAGAGAAAAAAAGACTTCACAAGCTCTGATGATGGGTCCAAAGGGAAGTCTAAGGGCAGCAGATGAATAAGAAATGACTCCCAGCCTCTGAGCCTGGTACAAATCTCCACATTTCAGAGCTAGAAAATAGCTTTAAAGTCATCTAATTTGGGGGGAGGGTATAGCTCAGTGGTAGAGGCGTGTGCTGAGCATGCACAAGGTCCTGGGTTCAATCCCCAGTACCTCCGTTTAAAAAATTTTTGAAGTTATCTTATTCAGTGTTTCCACATGCAGAATCTAATGGAGAAACTCAGGTTGGAAGCCATTAGATTGTGAAAGTAATTCTCAAGTCTCTTTCTGAGGTCCTTTCTTTCCTTTCCTAGTGAGATTTTCCAGAAATGGGCTAGTTTATGTCACTATCATACTCAGCCTCCAGATTTCCCTTATCCACCCTGACCAAGGTTCAGGAAAATCCCAGGCGCAGTGGATCTTAGTAACAGGATACCCTTTGCCATGTATCTTTTATATTTCATGGACACTTGGGGACATTTTGGTGAGAATTTTTAAAATGAGACTGTATGGCATGACGTTCCAGCTCCACACCTACCTCTCACCCCAGCAGGAAGGAATATAAGCAGTGCTTTCCTGATAAAAATTATGGAATTTACATGGAAGACAGTATAGTAGTGGTAGGAACCATCAGTTATTGTATTATGGCTGTTGAAGATAAAGTTCAGTTTTGCAAAATGATGAAAACGTTTATCATCCATCCAGCTGTGTTGTACACTGCTATGTTAAAATATTGGGTTAAGCATTGGTCTGCATTAAAAGAAATACTGTGTTAGAATCAAAAGAAATACTGTGTTAGAATCAAAAGAAATAACGTTCTTGGTCTACTCTATTGTTGAAAAGTCATTCGTTGTATTTGATTCAGTTACACATGCCATAGGAACGGAAATGTATTACCTAGAGTTGGGGACCAATCCCCAGTAGAACCGGCGAATCATGTCACGTGAAGCACCAGATTACAGAGAAGGACTCAGCAAACCAGGGCCCGCGGCCTGTTTTCATACAATACACAAGCTAAGAATGTAGGTTTTAATATTTTTTTCTTTTTTTAATTTAAGTATAGTTGATTTACAGTGTTGTGTTAGTTTCAGGTGTACAGCACAGTGATTCAGTTATACGTATATACTTTTTTAGATTCTTTTCCATTATAAGTTATTATAAGATACTGAATATAGTTCCCTGTGCTATATAGTAGGTCTTTGTTGTTTATTATTTTGTATACAATGGTGTGTATCTGTTAATCCCAAACTCCTAATTTATCCTTCTCCTCTCTCCCCTTTGGTTACCATAGTTTGTCTTCTATGTCTGTGAGTCTGTTTCTGGTTTTTAAATAAGTTCATTTGTATCTTTTTTCTTTTTAGATTCCACATGTAAGTGAATATATATATGTTTGTCTTTGTCTGACTTTACTTAATATGAAAATCTCTAGGTCCTCCCATGTTGCAAACGGTATTATTTCATTCTTTTTTATGGTATATATATACCATGGACTACTACTGTACTATATATATGTATGTATATATGCGTGTATTTTTATACACACACACACACACACCCCCCACATCTTTATCCAGTCATCTGTCCATGGACATTTAGTACCTTTTCTTTTGTAAATGGAGGTACTCCGGGTTGAACCCAGGACCTCCTGCATGCTAAGCGCTCTCTCTACCACTGAGCTATTACCCTCCCCTCTGATGGACATTTAGGTTGCTTCCATGTCTTGGCTACTGTAAATAGTGCTGCTACGAGCATTGGGGTGCATGTATCTTTTTGAATTAGAGTTTTCTCCGGGTATACGCCCAGGAGTGGGATTGGTGGATCATAGGTTTTTATATTTTTAAATGGTTGTAAAGACCCCAAAGCAGAGTACTGTTTCGTGACATGTGAAAATTATGTGAAATTCAAACTTCGGTGTCTATCAAGTTTTCTTATTTTTAATACAGCCTTTCTTGTTTGATTACATACTATCTATGGTTGCTTTTGCGCTGAAACAGCAGAGTTGAGTAGTTATGACAGAGACATATGGCCTGCAGAACCTAAAATATTTACCATCTGGCCCATTGCAGAAAATGTTTACCAAACCCTGAGCTAAGGCAGTGTTTCCCAAACCTTAATGTGCATATGAGTTACCTGGGACTCTTGTTAAAATTCAGATTCTGAGTCAGGAGGTCCAGGGTGGGACCTGAGAGTCTGCGTCTCTGACAAGCTTCCAAACGATGCCAATACTACTGGTCTTTGGATCACATTTTGATTTGCAAGGGCCTGGGTATTCAAGCCAAAAAAAAAAAAAAAAAAAAAAAGTGTGTTGTAAAGGAGAGATGATTAACTTTTAAAGTAGAAATAGACCTGTTTCATTTTACTTCAGAAGCCAGAACTGGGACCTGTGGGTACCAGCTTTGGTGGTTGCCTTAGGAAGCACTTTCTACCGATTAAAGGTAACCGCAGAGCCACTGCAGTGGTGGCAGAGGAAGCTGGGAGCGTTTGAGAGAAGATTCCTAGGCTGGACGTTCCCCAAGTGGAGAGCGGTGACTGAAGGCTCTGCCAGATTCGTTTCTCTGATGGACGGTGAAAAGGCGAGGAGAGAATAGCGAGCCGGGAAGACAGACCTGGTCACTCCTGGCCGCGGCCGAGGCACACAGGAGTGGCCGGAATTGGATTCATCTCTTGTAAAGGGCACAGCGGCTAATTTACCTGTGCAACGGGAGTAACACATGATCGAGGCCTAGCAGTCAGTACACGCATGAAGAGTAAAGGCTTAGCTGCGATTTTTGTGTCTCAGTTTGTACATGGTGTTACCGGAGTCCGCCCTCGTGTGCCCTGCAAAGGCCACAGTTGTCAGAATGACACTTTCACTCATTCACTTACGAAGCAGTTAAAAGGCAATCCCTGCCCTTCTTACTCTGCGCTTGGGTCTGTTTCTCCCCACAGCCCTTCCCTGAAGTCTTTCATGCCTTATGAATGAATCCCTGCCTGTCACTGGATCTCGCAGCTGCAAGTCATTTGAGGCCCTGATGAGTGAATCCTCTTGTTAAAAGGCTCCTCTAAGAAGTACTTTAAAAACACACACACACCCCCACAAAAAAACCAGGATAGAAACTAGCCATTTTGAGCAAGCCGATAAATATTGGAGACTAGCAGTTTCAGACCGATGAGTGAGTCATGGAGTATTTAAGCAGCCTGGTATCTAGCTATTGATGAATACCCTCAAACCCATAAAACTCACGAAGTTAATAGCAGAACTCTGCACAAAACCCAGTGCGCGGCCATAGCCGTGGTCTCAGTGTAGCGCTCAGCTTCGAACGCTTTTCATTTCAGCTTGTCACGGGCCTTTAAAGACATGATTTATGCTTCCTAATACCCCAGGGAGGTTAAGTGTTTTCATATTTATTGCATGGAAGAGGGTTCTGTGCTTGCTTGCCTGTCCTGAAATCAGTTTGGCTGGAAAAGGACACAAGAATTCTGACCTCAGCCCTGTATTCAAACCAGGAGTCAGCACTTGAAAAATGGGAATCAATATCTTGCCCAGAGAGCGCGTTTCATCCTGCAAACCTGGGGGAGGAACAGATGGTGGGAGGCCACATGCACACAATGCTGCTTTTTCTTTCACAAATCCGCCTGTATCCCCCCATCCCAGAGCTCGGCTGCGGTGATACAGGCCAAACATCTTTCAGCTCTCAGACTTCTCAGACAGTTCTTCATCACCCCCATGTTGGGTTCATCGCCACCACGATTGTGATCCTGATTATTAAAACCTGTGTAGCACAAAGAGTCTAGATTCTGTCCCAAGCACGTTGGTCATCTTCTTCTCAACAGATTGTGTGTGTGTGTGTTGATATTTTTCAAAATCATAATCACTTCAGTTGCCCATCCCCTGTTCCTGTTACCCATGGAAATCAGTCTCTTGCCACCTTTACAACTAAACAGACATGCTGGCGTACATTTCCTGTTCCACGTGCCCACTTCTTGTTCACCTTCCTTGCAGTCCTTGGGTTTATTATGGTTACCTCTTTTTTGGCAGGTAAGAGGTGGGGTATGTTTTTAAGAAACACATGTGGGGACCCGTGCATGTTGTTGCACTCAGTTAACTGGATGGGTTTTTTCCCTTTTGGCTCCAGCTTGCTCCCAGGACCAGTGGGGCTCAGTTCCCACGGTTAATTCCTGATGGGTTCCTTTGCTGCAGAATCTCTGTTTTTCTTCCGTCCTACTTACCACTCCCTCATAAATCTTTCACAGATAAAATTTTTGTCGCATGGCTTCAGGACTCAAAAAATTTTCATTGTTTTCTTACTGTCTAACAGATGACACTAAAATTTCTTCGGTCAATATCTAAGGCCCTTTTGAATCCAACCCTGATTTTCTTCTACTCTGTGTAAGTTTCTTCCATTTCAATTCTACATGTGTCTGGTACGTACCTATTACTTTTCCAGGTGCTCTTTAGGCAGTGGGTACAAAGCATTGTTTTTAATCTACTCGGGGAGTCGGTATGCTTTCATAAGGCCAATAAATAATGATAAAAGGCAGTATGTAATTTATGAGTGCAAACTGGCTCCTACAGGTAAGCCTCACTTAAATCCGGGGCTCTTTAGGGGCCTGTCTTTGGTTTTCTCTTACTCTGCACGCTCTTAGCAAGGTCCTCCCCTATTCCGATCAGCTTGTCCATATCCTGATCCATCCTGTGGCTTCAGCCTTGTCTGGGTGCTGAGCATGGTTCGGTCGTGTTTCTCCACAATCCCAGATCCATATTTCTAACCTGACCCAGCAGCTTCACCGAGAGAGGTGCCTCCGATGCAGTGTGTCTGAAATTCAATTCATTTTCTTCCCCACAGACCTGTTCCAACGCCTTACTGTCTTTCTCCGCTGTTGGTGTCACCATTCAGCTTACCTTCAGGGTAGGACATCTGCAGCCTGTCACTAAATTCAGTTGATCGCACCTCTGAAACTGTCACTCATGTCTCTTTTCCGCACCTCTCCTGCGTTTGTCTAAGGCCCCTCCTCTCCCTTAGAGAACGACTCCTGGAGCCCAGCAGCTTTTCCCACCCCGACTTTTTTTTTTGTATATATATATGTATTTTTATTGAGGTATAGTCAGTCTACAATGTTTTGTCAATTTCTGCTGTGCAGCATAATGCTTCAGTCATACATGAACATACATATATTCATTTTCATATTCTTTTTCACCATAAGTTACTACAAGGTATTGAATATAGTTCCCTGTGCTGTACAGTATGAACTTGTTTATCTATTTTATATATAGTAGTTAGTATCTGCAAATCTCAAACTCCCAATTTATCCCTCCCCACCCCCTCCCCAACCCATAAGTTTGTTTTCTATGTCTGAGTCTATTTCTGTTTTGTAAATAAGTTCATTTGTCTTTTTTTTTCAGATTCCACATATAAGTGATATCATATGGTATTTTTCTTTCTCTTTCTGGCTTACTTAGAGTGACGATCTCCAGGTCCATCCATGTTGCTGCAAATGGCATTATTTTATTTTTTATGGCTGAGTAGTATTCCACTGTATAAATATACCTCAACTTCCCCCGACTCTTTCAGGGCTCCTGTCTGCCTTCCCCTTGCTGACAGAATTAGCTTCTTCAGAACAAATCCTCCCCTGTTATTTTCGTGCTGAAAGTCTCAAGCGGCGCCTCAGCACATTTAGGATAAAATAGTGACTTGAAGAGGCAGGGGTACTAAAGCCAACCCCAGGCCTGGGCAGCCTCCGGTGTGGGGATTCACACTGACTACCGCCATCCATTTTGCACCTCTGCTTCCTGACACACTGTTCTCTCCACGTGTGATGCTCTTCCTGCCTCTCTTACCCAAAGGACACGGTTGTAGTTCAGATGTCATCTTCTCCATAAACTCTTCCCCGTTGGCAGCCTTCTCTGGGCCCCACGATTTTTCCTGCCGCGGTGGAAGCACTGACTGTCTTAGGTTTACTCGTCATTTTAATATCTGCACCCCTGGAAGTACTTTGTGTGACCCTTTGGAGAAGGGGCTGTACAGGATTTGTCTTTTCATCTCCAGTAGGGCCAGTAGATTGTTTTTGGTTGCGTGAATGGATGAACGTGTCGTTCGCGACGTTGTGGGAAGGGTTTTGTGATGGCAGACCTTTAATTCCATGTAAAACCACTTACTGAGCCCCTGTTCAGTGCACATGCTCAACATACAGTCATAAGGCAGGAATAATGTCCCAAAATTATTTCCATTTTTTTTGCAAAGCTAGAACCTAAGACTCCAGTTAAGTGGTTTGGTTAAGACTATGTTGCTAATGAGCAAAGGAGTCAGAATTTGAACCCAGATTGGTCTGGGGTCCGAGCTTACACCTTGTCTTCCAACATGAAGATGCTGGTGTCAAAGAGTAAATCTTAGGAGCGCGTTTCGAGGCCCTCCGTGAAGATAGTGACTCGGCAGATATAAAGCCCTTGGGAGCTCTCGAAGCACGCCTGTGGTTTTGCAGAGGACTCGAGCTATTTTTACAACTGGTCTCCCTGTCTGTATCTTTGCGGCCCAGATATTGTTTGAGTCACAAAGGAAAATTGTTGATCCAGAGTGAACCAGTTCAACTTTTCTCCTCCTCAGTCTCAAGAGTATTCCATGGAGGAAAATGTTTTAAACCGCACCTGAGCTATAAACAATTTATCCCGAAGGTAACGGTGTTAGTATTGCAGTATGTAAACCTTCAGCTAATAAAAATCAAAGTGGCCTAATTTGGAAAGTACACAGAAGGTTAGAGGGAAAAGCTTGTAAATGTTTTCAAAGAGTCTCTATTTAATTCTATCACCAGCTAGCAAAATAAATAGTCCAGCTGCTAGCTCTGAAACAGACACGTGTTGGAAATGAAATGTTAATCGTTTAAATGCATTGGTCATTAGGAATCAAAAGGGACATGAGGTACACTTGCTGGTTTATGAGAAACAAGGTGAAAGTTCCCAAAACACATTTGTGGTAACTAGGTTTAAAATTGCTTCCTCATCTTGTATTTCAGTGGCTAATACTTAGTCTGGTGCGTGTGTGACGGGGGGGGGGGGGGGGGGCGGCATTTGTCACCCTACTTAGATGCAGAGGTTTGGAAATAAATGGAGAGTGGAAATCAGGAGATGTTAAATTCCACTTTTCCATGTGTCCACACCGTTTGCCGTAGATTACAAGCTTCATGCCAGACTCTTCTGAGGAACAGGAGGTTACTGTCAATAATGTGCTAAGATTGACCCGAAATGTTTAGCCAGCACATCTGCTTGTAAGCGCTGGCCTGGTGTGAGGAGGTTATACTGGAATTAATTCACTCCGTTTTGGTACTCTGAAAGGTTTTCTCCACATCTTGTTTTACCGTAGTGAAACTTATAAAAATCAATTGGAATTTCTTTATTTTTCCTTGAAACTTAAAAAAGGATTGGCAGAAAAAAAGAATCTGCCAAGCAGTGTGTTCTCAAGACAAGCATTTGAATTAGAATTTCATGTCTTCACGTCTTTGTTTTTACCTTCAGATAAGGGTGGAGCTGTATGTCTTCCACCCTGAAAACGTTTGATTTTCTTGTTGAAAACCCAGTAGACTGAGTGGAGGGGAGCAGACAGTGTACCGAGGTGCTCACAGCCGGCAAAACATTTTGTGAAACTGGATGTTATCCTAGGAACTTTCCGACGTCAGAAAAAGGAAAGAAAGGGAGGTTTCTGGGAAATTTCTGCAAGCACAGCACAGCCCTCCAGGTCCTGACACCATGTTAATGCCGGGATGTTTGGCGTCAGTTCATCCTGAGCAAGGCGACCCTGCCTTAGTAGTTTTCTCAGTCAGATTGAGAGGGGGCCTGCCTTCCAGCAGCAGGTGGCTAGAGTTTCTGTTGGAGGTGGTAGAAAGGTTTTGGAAACAGATAGTGGTGAGGGTTGTGCCACATTGTGAATGTAATTAATGCCACTGAATTCTACACTTAACAGTGGTTAAAATGGCAAGTTTTACATGACATGTATTTTACCACAGTTTAAAAAAATTTAATAATATTCCAAAATCCATTGAATTGTACGCATTAAATAGGTGAATTTACGGTATATAAATTATATCCCGGTAAGGCTATTTAAAACAGAAACAGAAACAAAACCTGAGTGTAGGGAGTTGGATGTACTGTTAACTGAATGTTCTAGATAGTTAAGGACTAGTACTTTTGTGCTGAAACTTCTCAGGTAAAAGGCACTCTTTTGTGGGATATAAGAATATGAACTTGAAAAGCATGTTCTGGGGCTTCCTTGGGTTGTGCCTCCTTAGAAATATGACACTTTACTGTCAACACAGCATCTGAATAGAACTGCGTTGTCCAGTACAGTGGCCACTGGCCACATGTGGCTACCGAGCACTTGAAACGTGGCTCGTTTGAATTGAGATGTGCTGTATGTGCAAAATAACACCGAATTTTGAAGATTTGGTACAAAGAAAAGAATGCACACTATCCTGTGAATAACTTTTATTTTGATTACATGTTGAAATGACAATATTTTTGATGTATTAGGCTATATAAAATATACTGTTAAATCTATTTCTTTTTACTTTTTTAATGTGGCTACTAACAATTTTTGAATTGCCCATGCGGCTCATACTACATTTCGATGGGACTGGTCTAGAATTCAGACCCAACCACCCAGGATTCACATGCTTTGAGGTGAAGAGTCACTTCTGATGGCTATGTAGGATTTCCAAAGAATTCCCTGAACTGGCATGGATGTCGAGGGAGTTTATCTCCCAAAGGATGCCTGCCTCTTTGTCTCCAATTCAAAGGTTCTGAAGTGGCAGACATAGGAAAGATCCTTCTCCAACCAGGAGGAGAGCTCTGGGGAGTCAAAGAGTCCCTGGTACGGAGCCCCGTCAATCTGCCCCTAACGTGCTTCCGTAACACACGTTCACTCAGTTGAAGAGTACGTCGCCCACAGACCCAGGAGGATGGGTGGGGTCGGAGGTGGCTTTCCTCTGGCCCGAGGAGCAGGAGTAGAGTCAGCCTGGGGCGAGAAGAGGGCAGGCTCTCACAGGCGGCATGCGCCTCGCAACTCAATTTCAAGAAAATGAGAAGTGAGCCCCTGCACCCAGGGCCCCTCACTAGGGAAGGCACCTTGGGCCTTGGAGGACCCAGGGCTCCTGGGGGGATGCTCCCTCCGCGCCCATCTTACCGGCGGCCCTCTGGCTCCAACCTGCGCTGTGTCTGTGAGCCCGCCTTGCCCTGCCTCCTCCTGTGCGTGTTTCGCATCCCCTGAGACAGCCACGCCTGAGTGGCTCGCCTGGCTGTCTGAGTCACCTCCCCGGGTATTAATTATTCTCGTGGTTAGTGCTCTGGTTACAAAGTTACGTAGGTTTCAGGGGGTCAGCTCCAGTGCTGTTTTCCACCATTATTTTTGGAGTGTAATTTAGTAGGATGTGAGGTGTTTCAGGGATGCATGTATCACATGATAACAGAAACACCCACGTGAACCCTGTCCTGTCTCTTCGGTAGACGAGTCTCAGGATACCAAGGTGACCGCCGCCGCCACACCGGGCAGGTGTGTTCCTGGCGTTTCACAGCAGACACAGGTTGACACCGTGGTGTATGGCAATCAGGTATGGCCGGATGAGAACCGTCACTCTTAAGATGTGGTGCATGATGTGCATCTGTGGGCCGCCTGAGAACCAGTCTGCCAAACATAACAGCATTATTTCTATGGGGAAGTGTATTCCAGCATCCTTGAGTTCTAAGCAACCAACTCACTAATACACTTTTGGAACCCATGCCCTTTGCAAACTGGCAAGTGGCTGTAAGCCTCTAAAAAACAACTCTCACCTCCACCACCACTTCCTAAGGAGAAAATAGGAAATGTGAACTTTGGCAAGCTGACAGGAGTTGTGAAAATCATAGAAAATAGAAGGTAATTAGCGATGAAATAGGAATTTCAGACTACCTTTCCACCTCTTAACTAATAAATACACAGAGACAGAACTTGACAGTGAATTCTTTTGTTTTCTCAGGTCAGAACCTTTGAAAATCTCTGGAGAATAGATTTTCCACTCTCATTCTTTATTAACGTAGGAGAAATCCTTCAGAATGTCAAAATCCAGGATTTGGGATACTCGGACACTTTATCGACCTAAACGACAACTTGTCTGGGTTCTGCTTAGTAGGGTGCAGTTTAGCGGTTAGTGGATCCTACCTGAGAGGAATGGAAACAAATATCACGGGATAGAGGTGTGACCCTGAAGCCATGTTTCAGCTGTATGTGCATACGTGTGCGCGCATGTGTGTGTGAGAGAGAGCGGGGCAGAGACTGAGGCTGTCTCGTCTGCAGAGATGCAGTCCTTGGGGGCCTCAGGGCTGACCTCCATCACCCAGTGAACGCTGGGCCTGTGAGATGACGACGTTCACACTGTCTCAGAGAGTCCTCTGTGCTTGGTAGAGCTCATGAAGCTGCACCATTTACCTGTCACTGAACCAGAAGGAAAAATGAAACCCTGCACTGCAGTTATTTTGCAAGTGTTACCGAAGGTAACATCTTAATAAATTAAAACTTTGATCGTAATGGATTATAATGACAGTTAAAAAAAAAAAGGGTTACTTTTCACCATGAGAACCGTCAGGGGGTGATGTTTGAAGTCCATGCGGTGCTTAATAGCTGGTAGCTAGTACCACTATTAAGTGTGGTTATTAAGTGTAGAGCACCCCCCCCCCAGCACCAATTTCAGGCACACATCTTTGTTTTAATGACGGGAATCATGCCATTTATCATACAGGTATTAATAGTGCACATAATTTAAAAGTACTGTGGGTATATGAAATATGGTTAATGAGGCTATTGAAAAGAAAGAACCTGGACCGGGGAGTGTGTGATAAATTAAGTTTTCGAGGTTTCGTAAAGGGTTGAATGATGACTCCCTAAAAGATACTTTCTCTCTGCCCAGCTGTGGATGACACAGTGTAGTGTTTCAGACAAAAAGCCAGCTGATTAGAAAGAACATATTGACAAGAGGCCAGATTTGCTCATTACTTATACACAGGATTTGAAAAATAGACTTTCTCCCAGTCTATTTTTCATGGTTCCGTAGTCAGAGACGGCGGCCTGTGTCCCGCCCCGTGGAGATCCTGATCGTTCATCAGTTTCAACCGCAGATGCCGCCTCATTCATGAATCTTTTTCTGTTCTTTCCCAGCCCGACGTGCTCGCTACATCCTCCACACTCCACAGCCCTGTGCACCTCTCTTGTGTCCTGGAACATCCTTTATGTTGGCTTATTTATAGTTATTTCTGAATTTGTTTTTTTCTTGACTGAATTTCCAACTCCGCCAGGGAAGAAGACGGTCGTATCTTACCCTCCTTGGAAGAGATACGAAGTACCTTGTACGTAGGCAGCGTCAAGAAAGATGTTTTGTTTGGGGGGTTGGCTCTTCAGTCAGTTTTACTTGTAACTTTGAAGAAGGTACACCGCAGATTCCCCAGTGACCTGCCCGGATGCTCCTGTGAGCAAGCAGATACTGTCATGAGGGCTCGGTCCACAGTAGGGCAGGCTTGACCCAGAGGGAGGAGGAGTCAGGGTCCAGAAAGCAGAGTTTCATGGTGGGAGAAGAAGGGATCAAGGGGAGAAGGGAGCTCCTATGTAGGCTGGGGGAAGAGAACCAGCCATTCTCCTCGAGGCAGGTCTAACAGGAGGCCCCGGGCACACAGAGATCCCAGGGGCTGGGGAGTGTGTTGTGGGTCCATCTGGGCATCTCTAGTGGGTTGATAGTTGGCAGGGGGCTTCAGCAACAAGCTCTGGGGACCTGACCAAAGGGAGCAGACTGGTTGGGACACCAAGCCAAGCCCCCATCTTACCGGGACCCAGAGCAAAGCAGAAGCTTAAATCCCAGGGAACAGGGATCAGGCAGGCTCCTAACACTGGGGCACGAACAGCAAGGGCTTGGCGGGTGGAAAGGTGCCCTGCTGCTGAGTGCTGCTAATTGTCCCCTTGTCCAGGCTCAGGACTGGTACTCAGCTGGCTTCAAAACTTAGAGGACTACCTAGCCCGGGAGCCCGGGGGGTTGCTGCGGTTGAGGGATGAGGAAAAATACAGTCCTGGAGCAGTTCTTTCACAGGCTGTGGTAGGTGGCAGTCTTAGTTGATCAACACATCTGGAAAATGTTTAGGGACCATCAGCATACACAGATGAACCCTGCCAACCCACCTGTCGTGGCTGCCTCATATGCTGAAGCCCCAGTCACCACTGTACCGTGCTCTGTGGAGGTGGAAGATTTGCAGCGACCTGTGTCTGACACGTACCGTATGCTTTTCGGTAATAATCAGTGGAAAACTAGGATCAAATCCAGTCCATGACTGACATGGATGGCATCTGAAAAGATCATCTGGTGCAGTGTTCAGCTTTCTGGCTGATAGAAACCCAACCTGTGGTCGGAAGGTCTCTTTTTTTTCTTTGTAGGGTCACTGACCTGCGAGGGAATGTTAAAAAAGTGAAATCTCATTGAAAAATAAAATAGACTTTCTCCCAGTCTATTTTTCATGGTTCTGTAGTCAGAACTCATCGGTTTTAAGACAGCATTTTTGTTTGTTTTTATTAAAGTATAGTCGATTTACAATGCTTTAATTTCTGGTATATAGAATGGTGATTCATTTTTACATACATAGTGTTTTGTTTTGATTTTTAAAGTTTTTCCTCTTTAAAAGCATAATATTTATTTGATTGCTTTTTCTTTTTAAAATTTTTAAAAGTTTTTTGAGGGGGGTAATTAGGGTTTTTAAAAATTTATTTGTCTTTTTAGTGGAGGTACTGGGGATTGAACCCAGGACCTCATGCCTGCGAGGCATGCATTCTACCACTAAGCTGTACCCTCCCCCTGATTGCTTTTTCATTATCATAGGTAAATACAGAGATTTATAAAGAATAAAAATAATTTCTTCATTTAGTTAACATCTTTTGACAGTGATAATAAATGCCTATAAAAGGCTAGAAACTTCAGACAGTACAGGAAGGTACAATATTTAATTAAGTGAAAGTTTTTTGTGATTCTCAGGGAAGTTTTAGGCAGATATGTGTGTATGTACTTATTTATGGGTTATTCTTTAGGAAAAAGGGAGTATGTACTACACGTATTATAATCCTTTGCCTTTTTAACCTAATCAGACCTGGAGATCTTCTGTATCAGCATTTACCTGATTCTTCTGTGAGGAGGTGCATAGTATTATACAGTATGGATTTACTGTAATTACACCAGTCCTCTAATGATAGACATTTTGTTTCTAGCATTTTTCTGTTCTAAACAGTGCTGCAGTGAGCATTAACAAGCTGATTCTCAAAACCACTGCTTCAGAAATTCAGGGCATGTCTAATCCAGGGGTTGGCAAATTTTTTCAGCAAAGAGCCAAATAATAAATATTTTCAACTTTATGTCAGGCCATGCAGTCTCTGTTGCAACTCCTCACCTCTGCAGTCATACTGCAAAAGCAGTCCTAGTTGGATAAACAGATTGTGGTATGTATGTTGGAATATTACTTTGCCCTGAAAAAGAGTAAAGTACTGATACATGCTATCACATGACTGAACCTCAAAAACGTTATGTCAAGTGAAAGAAGCCAGACACAATGGTCACATATTGTATGATTCCCTTTATATGAAATGCCTAGAATAGGCAAATATATGTAGAGCCAGGACTCAGATTGATGGTTGCCAGGGGCTGGGGAAGGGGGCTCAGTTGTAAGCAGGGTTTCCTTTTGGGGTAATGGAAGTGCTTTGGCACTAGGAGGGGGTGGTTGCTCAATTGTGAATGTACTAAATACACTGAGTTGTTCACTTGAAAATGATTAATTTTCTGTTATGTGACTTTCACCTCAATTTAAAAAAAAAAGTTCACACATCTGGGGGAAAAAAATGTCAGCATATTCAGTATGTGAGTGAGTGAGCATGGCTGTACTCTAGTCCATTATATTGTAAACTATATAGTAAGAGCAGGTGGACCAGATTTGCCACCCCTGATGTAATCTGAAAAATAATTTCAATAGTAACGTGAAGGTTGGATTAGGTCGGGATTAGGTAGGTTGTAGGGGTTTGGGTAGGTGTGAGGACGTGAGATGGAGAAGCTAGTAAGGAGGCTTTACCGTGGTCCAACAGTGTTTCTTCACTTTGGGGGAGGTCAGAGACTCTGAGGGGCTAGGGACCCTATAGACCCTTCATCCCCCCAAATTTATGTGCACACACATATGTTTTGCCTATAAAAATACCTGTTCAGAGATGAGTGGATAAAGAAGATGTGTATGTACACACAATGGAATACTACTCAGCCATAAAAAGGAATGAAATAATGTCATTGGCAGCAACATGGATGGACCTAGAGATTATCATACTAAATGAATTAAGTCAGTCTGAGAAAGACAAATGTCATGTGATACCATTTATATGTGGAATCCCAAAAAATGACACAAATGAACTTATTCACAAAATAGGAGCAGACTCACAGACATAGAAAATAAACTTAAGGTTATGAGGGTGGGCTGAGGGGAGGGAAGGATAAATTGAGAGTTTGGGATTGGCAGATACAAATTACTATGTACAGAATAGATAAACAACAAGGTCCTTCTGTATAGCACAGGGAACTATATTCAATGGCTTGTAGTAACCTGTAATGAAAAAGAGTGTGTGTGTGTGTGTGTATAACTGGATCACTATGCTGCACACCAGAAACTAACACAACATTGTAAGTCAACTAGACTTCAGTTGCTAAAAGATGGGGAAGGCATGCCTGTTCGCAATCCCATGCCCTGGTTGGAGAGGACGAAGAGCTCAGACTCTCAGAGAGTGGCAATGAGGATGCGGGAGGTCCAGGGTTCTGAGAAGGTCAGGTTCTTTAGAAGAGTCAGTAGGATGAAGACTGGGAAGAAGCCACTGGGATTCTCAGCTCCTTGGTTTATCTCAGCGTCCCTGGAGTAACGGGACTGCAAGCCTGGTTGTGATGGGGTGAGAGGAAGTGAAGATTCCGGTGAGTGAAGGTGGGCAGCAGCCCTGTAGACCAACTTCTCAAGAGAGTTGGCATTAAAGGAAGGAAAGAAGCTTCAAAAGCGTGAGTCTGAGGACTAACCTTTCATACAAAGTGAAAGATGGGAGCATGTCTGCCGGCTGAGGAGGGAGCCGTCTTCATCTCGAAGGTGCAGGAGAGTAAGCTATGGGTGGAGCAGCGTCCAAAGAAGGGGGATATATTGGGGTCAGCAGACAGGGGGCAGACCCTCCTTAGAGGAGAGAGGACGTGTGGGCACGTATAGGTAAGCTCAGCCGTAGAGGTGGGAGCGCTCAGCAGAGCGTTTTCCTGAAGGACATCTCTCTTCTCTGAAATCACTGCCAAGAGCACCTGCTGAGGGTCAGAAAGGAGGTGGACATGGGTTCAGGGGCTTAAGAGAACTGCAGAAGTCTGGGGCAGCCGCTGCGGGCAGGGGTTGCTGAGAGGACAGTTGATGGGTTCCCAGGACTCAGTCAGCCAACAGATGGCTGCACGTGTGCCGCGGGGTTACCCATCCGAGAACACTCAATGCCTGTTCTTAGATGCTTTTCTAACTTCTCGTCAAGAAGGTTGTGAGAGAGAACATGAAAATTGTTACTAATTCCTCATCCACGCACCCCAACAGTCTTATTCCAGCCGGGGGTTCGGCGGGTTGGTTCATACTGGTTTAATTTCCCTACACAGGACCACGAGGGGTTAGTCAGTGGACAGCAGGGCAGCCTTCACGCAACTGTGGAGAAGTTAATCTGCTCTCAAACAAAAGATGATTCCTAATCCACACACAGGTCATTCCTGTCCGTCTGGAGTCTTTGTGAATCCTGCGAGGTTTAGCAGCTAGAGTGGACGTGTGTTCCTCTTACCTCTCTCCCTCCCCCAGTTTTGTTTTTGTTTTAGCAAAAACCAGGTTCTGTAAGAGTGACAGAGAGGTCTGCGAGCTCAGAAAACGCAGTCTTCCCAGTGGGGGTGTGAGTGGCCCTTTCAGTTCGGGGTGAGACCTGAGGCCGTGGCCTGTTTACAGCCCAGCGACCAACTCTCTGGCAGCAGAACGGTTTCTGGTACCCAGCGTGCGCAGCCCTGGCGTTCTTGGACAGAGCGTCCTGATCCTGGAACCTGTTTGTTATCCCTGTTGCTGCTGGAATTCAACTTTCTACTTTCCTCCTGTGAATGATCTCGGCTAATGCCACATATTTCCTGGAATCCGTGGTGCACCCCCCTTATTAAAAAGGTGATCAATTATGAATAAGCTTTTGGAAAGTAAGACAGACCCTGTTAGCACTCAAGACAATTCTCAGTGAAAACATTTCCCCATTTTCCAGAAAACTGAGAAGAACTTGGTAAAAGAGCCAGCTCCTAGGAGAAAATAGTTTGTTGTGTTTTATTTCTTAAATAAATCCTCTTGGCTTTGTCTTGTCTGGTACAGCTCTAGAACCGTCTCCTGATGGAGATTTGTCCTATGCTTTTTTTTTTTTAGTACCTCATTTTCTTTAGAATAATTTTTAGTATTGACTCAATTCTTAGAACTCGCTGAAAAAGTTTTTGCTACTTCATGGAGGAATGGTCAGTTTGGTCCACTATGCTGTGAAAACTATTTTTCCTTTTCCAAATAAATACTTTTAAAAGGTAGATTTTTCTCTCTGGGGGAAAAAAAAGTATCTCCATTCAGATTCTAGATTCTGCAGCCATAGCTAATAAACCTTGATTTAGTGTAAAAAAAAAAAAATGCAAAGAGCCACGATAGCTGTCACAGGAGGTGAAAAGAAGTGTCTGATGCCGTTATTTCTATCAAGAAACCTTAGTGCAGCAAGGGATTTGGGGTTAGATTGAGGGCTCCTACCTGAAAAGGAACGTGTAATCAGCCGTACATGCTGAGTTCCTGCTATGTGCCTCACGGTGTAGTTGACAGAGGGGGGTGTTGGAGAGAATTACCAGTCAGGGTCTGAAGCTTCCAAAAGGAAGCATTACGGTCAGGGAGGGAGGACTAGTACACACATTTAAAAAAGCAGCGCATGATACAGGACTGTATGATTAAGCATGAAATCGCATTGGTACCTTAAGTTAAAACAAGGTCGCTGTGGCTGGGCAGTCAAGATCGTGGATTAGAGCGAAGACATTACTCGGAGTGAAAGGTGGATGCATAGGTACCCACATTATCCGGGGCCATGATTCTCAACTTTTGCTGCATACTAGCATCTCCTGGGGAGCTTTTAGAATCCTGGTGTCCAGGCTGCACCCAATACCAACAAGAGGTTTTTCCTTCTGACACCAAATATGCGGAGTTCTCAAATTCTCTAACCCGACACCCACTGGCTGTCCTCCACAGTTCACTTCTAACGCTCATGAACATCAGACCCCACGGGTTTAAGGGATCAGTCCCACAAGACTCCTCACTTAAGACATTAATTACAAGTATCAGGTCCCCAGGTTACCAGCACTCCTGTCCAGCTTGACTTCCAATTTGGGGGTCCCTGTAATGCCTACCCACTCACGTTTGATGATTTGCTAGAAGAATGCACAGAACTCAGGAAAATGCTGTTGTTGCTATTAGAGTTTATTGTCAGGATGCAGGTGGAGAGCCAGATGAAGTGGTTCACAAGGTGAGGTTTGGTGGGGTCCCGAGCATAGGAGCCTCTGTCCCCATGGAGTTGAGGGTACATCTCCCTCCTGGCGTGTGGCTGTATCTGCCAATCTGGAATCTCTCTGAACCCCGCTGTTCAGGGGTTTTTATGGAGGCTCTGTTATGTAAGCTTGATTGACGAAATCATTGGTGATTCAGCTTAATCTCCCGCCCCGCCTCCCACTTCCTAGAGTAGGACTGAAAGTTCCAGTCCTCTAATCACAAGGTTCCTGCTGGCGACCAGCCCCCATCCTGAAGCTGTCCAGGGGCCACCCAGAGTCACCGCCTTCGCAGAAACTCGACATGTGGTTGAAAGGAGCTTGTTATGAGTAACAGAAGACACTCCTATCACTAAGGAAATCCCAAGGGTTTTAGGAACTCTGTGCCAGAAACCGGGGACAGAAACCAAATGTATTCTTTATTATACTACAGCTAATTCAGTCAGGATTTATGGAGTAGGCACCAGGCATCTTTATTTTTAAAGCTCCCCCAGGTGACTCCAGTGTGTGCAGCCAAGTTTGAGCAGCATTGTTCTCGGGCAGTGGTTTTAAATGCTGAGTGTCAAAGACAAAAAAGCCTTAGCCCTGCCTCCAGTCCAATAAAATCAGCCTCTGAGCGTGAGGCCCGGGGACGGGGTACCTTCAAAGAGCCCCGGGTGCTTCTGCTGTGCACCCCGGCCTGGGAAGCCCATCTGAGGCAGTGGTGACACTGGATGTGGCTCCAGAGAGACTGGGAGATAGGGAACCAGATTCCTAGGGAGAGGACCGCCGAGAGTTGTGGGTCATAGTCAAGTGGTCAGTAAATCCAGGAGGGTCATTACTGTTGCCAACAAGAGGGGCCCAGGACAAGGACTGGGCAAACCCCAAGGGAAGAAGAGGGGCTGGCGTGGGAGTTAGAG
Source organism: Camelus bactrianus (assembly GCF_048773025.1). NCBI lineage: Eukaryota > Metazoa > Chordata > Mammalia > Artiodactyla > Camelidae > Camelus > Camelus bactrianus. Next base: position 6,322,142 of record NC_133554.1, read on the forward strand.
GTCTAAGGCAGAGAGGCGGGCAGTAGGTTATCATGAGATTCACAGGGGAGAGGTGGGCGACGTGCTTGAGAAGCCGTGGAGAGACGTGGACGGTGAGGAGGAAGAGATGCCACTGCTCTTGGAATGACTGTGTCTCAAGGTGGTTGACGAGGGACCTGTTTCATGACAGTATGTTGAGGTAGAAGCCAGGTTTGGCTCCTTACCTGAAGAGGCCACTGATGCCCCAGGGGTGGATCCGGGGTGCCAGGAAGTCAGTGAAAGGAAGGTGCCGATGGGACAGGGTTGAACTCAAGTGAAGGGTCCTGAGGTTTCGTTTATCATGAGATTCAGACAGAAGGCGAGGAACCCAGACGGGTGAGTGTCTAAAGGCAGCAGGCGAGGTGCCTGGAGAGAGAGAAAGGAGGAGAAGGAAGATGGAGCTAGAGGCTGTGCCCCACCAGCCTCGCCACAGGTCTGTGTGGAGGCCTCCGGTCCTTCCTCAGGCTGTGGGCCTGGGCAGGTGCAGAATCCAGGCATCAGGAGCTGTGTGCTGTGACGGCGAGGCCCGAACACGACTGAACAGATTTGCACCTCGCTGGTTGTCACGGCCGACCCTGGTTAGAGCTGTGACGCGCTGGGTGCGAGCTGTAGTTCGGATCAAGCACTTCAGAAGCACCGATAGCATGTCTGCTGCGTAAACCCGGCTTCAAGCCGGCCACCTCACCCGAACTGTGGCTGCGGGACCAGAGCCTGCCCTTGAACCCTGTTACCCGTGCACCGAGAGGCAAGTACGGCCATCGATGTGGGAACATGGCATTTTGGCATGGCCACAACATCAAATGCTCTACTAGTGGGCTTGCATTTTGTGGATTTAAAAAAAAAATGTCATCTTACTTGTAATTCATTTTCTGTTGTATTTGTAAAAGCATCGGTCCGTGACACACTGGAAATTAGAACATTTTTAAAAATCCTACACCACAGGGAGTGTGAGAGGCAGAGTCCTGTCCCCTCGCCTCCAACCCCACTGATGCTGTCATGTCTCTTCTGTGGAAACGCTGTAGCTGCCACTTCATCTCTAGGAATCTGTGCTGGATTTTCATCACTTCTTGGGTGTTGGCATTTGCTTCCATGGATGGATGGATGGAAAGGATAGGAGGAAAGAGGGAATGGATGGAAAGGATAGGAGGAAGGAGGGAGGAGAGGAAGGAAGCACGTCCTTGCAGTCCCTGCAGGCTCCTGCTGTCGGGGTTAACACAGCCACGGCCCTCTGTCCCCGCGGGCAGCCCGGTCCCCACAGCCGCCCCCAGCCCCGCCTTCACGCAGGTGCTCTTGTCCTTGGGTGCTTTGTATTCATCTATTTCATTTCATTCAGCAAGTACTCCCTGGAGAGACGCGGTGCTGGGCTAGTTTGAAACACTGGAACTTGGTGGTGGTTCCCGTAGGACTGAGGCTTGTGTTTTGGGGCCTGGGGAGTGCCGTGGCCAAGGCAGATGAGAACAGAAAAGAAGACAGTGGAGAGACAAAGGTTGTCTTTCGAAACCCACACCTCAGGCCCGTGGGATTACAGTTTGATGTTCAGGAAGCCCCATTCTGGGTGCTCGGATGCGAGGAACTTCCAGGTCTCCAGGAGCAGGTCCCCAGCCCAGGCCAGGCACAGCTGTACTCCCGAGATCACAGCTCCGCACCTCACCGGCCTCCTGACCCACCCTGACCTTTGGACGGTGCTCATGAGTTTATGCACAGAAACAGCAGAGGGGTTTGCGCTGCCATTCTGCATCTCCAGGGAGCAGATCCACGAAGCCCTGGTCAGTCTGCCTGTGAGCAGAGAGCTTCGCACTGTGCCACGTGGGGTGAGTTCCATTCCCCACGGTCCCTCCTCCCTGAGCTTACGCCCCTGGCCCAGTTCAGAGCCCATTCCTTCCTGGAACTCCTGCACAGCCTTCTGTCTGCTCTGCTTTGTCTGGGCTAGACCGGACGCTTCCTGAGGGCAGGGGTTGTGTCTGCCCTGTCACTCGGGTATTCCTGGACCTCCGTCCATGTCTGACGCATAGTGGGTGTTCAGCACTGTTTGTCCTGTTGTCATTTTCTCTTCCTAAAGCAAATGTCTGATCATGCCCGAAGCCCTCCACCTCGTCCATACCCGAGTCGGCGGGTCAGCTGCTCTCAGGTGGCTTCTGCCAGCTTCTGTCAAGTCATGTTGCATGCAGAGAGCTCTCTGAACAAATGTATATTTTGACAAAGGCTCTCAAAATGCTGCAGGAAAGTGGAGCTCTGAGATAACACCTCATTGCCCCCGTGAAGCATGCATCGGTTACAGTGGTCAGCGCCATAGAGGAGAGAGCCTGGGTGTTAGGTGATGCGAGTAAGTGTGCCATTTCAGGGCTAACCTCCACTCTGCTTGATTTAAAATAATTTGTGGGTGGGAAGTGGGTATAGCTCAGTGGTAGAGCACGTGCTTAGCATGCATGAGGTCTTGGGTTCAACTCCCAGGACCTCCAATAAAAAATAAATAAAATGAAATAATTTGCAGATTCTGGTGCTGTGATTAGTTACAGATCACTTTTTTTTTTTTAATCTTGGGGTTTTTTGTTTGCAAAGGGAGGTAATTAGGTTGGTTTGTTTGGTTTCGAATGGAGCTACTAGGGATCAAATCCAGGACCTTGTGCATGATGCTAAGCATGGACTCTACCACTGAGCTATATATACCCTTCCCCGTGGTTACAGATCACTTTTTTTTTTTAATGGAAGTATTGTCAGTTTACAGTGTGTTAATTTCTGGTGCACAGCATAATGTTTGTCATACATATACACATATATATTCCTTTTCATATTCATTATGATTATAGGTTACTACAAGATATTGGATATAGTTCCCTGTGCTATAAGGAAGAAATTTGTTTATCTATTTTATATATGGTAGTTAGTGTTCGCAAATCTTGAATTCCCAATTTATCCCTTCCCACCCCTTCCCCTCCGGGGACCATGAGTTTGTTTACTATGTCTGTGAGTCTGTTTCTGTTTTGTAGATAAGTTCATATGTGTCTTCCCTTTTTTTCTTATCTCCAGAATCCACATATGAGTGATATCATATGGTATTTTTCTATTTCTTTCTGGCTTACTTCACTTAGAATGGCAGCAAGTCACTTTTATTTTAAGTGTTTTATTTTCGACTAATTTTCACTTTATAGAGTAGTTGTAAAAATAATACAATTTCCTTATATGCCTCACTCCATTTTCTCTAATATAACATCTTACCACTTTTTTCCTTAGACTGTATTTGTGCGATTTTTAACTCAGTCCTTAACTGAGGACTGAATCCTCATTTATTACTGTTTGAACTTATTTAATGTTTTCTTGAATAAGACAAAGATGTTTTGCTTTTAGACTCTTGGGTTGCATATACTTGTGTTCTTTTATAGATCATCCTCGCCACTCTTAACACAGTGGCCGCCAGCATTTTTAAATCATGCATCATATTACTAACAATTATGAGCATCTCTCTAGAATTTTTTTAATACTCACATTTATAAAATTATATGTACTTCTGTTCCCCATATGGCTCCAAAATATTAGAAATTAGAAAAAGTTGAGATTAAAAAAATAAATGCAGCATATTAATAGAAGTTTTAATGTTTCCTTTCTACATTCTGATGAATCTTGTTCACCCCCAATTTGTAGATTATTGGCTTAAGTTACTGTCCTGGCTTAAATGTCTCCCTCCTTCCCCGACAGAAATTGGACCCAGTGAGGAAGCGATGCTGTTGTGTATATTGTTTTAACGTTGATTATCTGGGACTGTGTAACGAAGGAATTTTCTTATGTGTGATTTGGAAACGGCTGAACTGTTTCACTTGAACAAGCTAAACCGAGTTCACTTGAGAACTTTGTGATTAATAAGGTAGAACTATTTTTCTTAAAGCAAAGCTACGGATTAAGCTTTTCTTAGGGTTAAGAGAACATTCATCTTACACCCAGGGATTTCAGTGTCTTTATCCTGGAACAAATGCTTTTTTCAGCTCTAGACACAGTATGAAAAATAAGACTCTTTGCAAGGTGCTTGGGAAAGTTCTAAGTAGCTCCCAAGTGGGGAGGCCTTTGTTCTGGAGGAAGAGGCCTAACTTCAGGGGTTAATCGGAGAGACATTGGGACCATCATTCACTGCTGGTGTGGGTCAGTGAGAAGAGTTCACATCTGGGTGTCACTGACCACCAAGCCCTTTCTTGTGGTCCTTTCAGAAGTGATATATTGTTAAGCATCCCAAGAGCAAAACCTCTAGTGTGGATTTATTGGGGGGAAATGCTCCTTGTCCATATGAAAAAGTTATGTATTTATTTTCTTTGAAATTCAGGTAGGTAACAATTAAAGGCTTTGTGGTCAATATTTGAAGAAATAACACTAGCAAGTAATGCTAGCTTAAAAGTGTTTAAATTTGCACATAACACAGTGCCTGGCATATTATTTGCTGGCTGCCTGGTTGAGTGAATGAGCTTAGATTTTTACAAGGTTGAGTGGTATAGTATTGTAATACTGAGTTGGCCAAGCACGTGAACATCACACAGCTTTTGCTTTGTGTTTATTAAACTGTGCATATGAGTCAATTGCTTTTCTCTTCATGTGTTGCATTTCATGATAAAAATGTTTTTAAATGTTTGAGGGAAAAAATGTAATGAAGTAAATACCCTACATGGACTTTGTTTCCTTTAGAGGTTTCTGGTAATATGCTTAAATTTCCCTTGTCAAGTTGAAGCATAAACATTAAAGTGTTTGCTTGTCAACACAAGGAATTTGGTAATTAATTTATATTTAGAAAACCCTTTCCAATTTCAAACGTTTTAGGGAACAAGGTTTCCAAGTGTATCTTGCTAACAGCCAGGAACAGCTGCATTTATGCATAGTTTTCAAACGGTTTCTCTGTGACATCTGTAAAAATAGACAACCTCAGTAACTAAGCATGCCGTGATTGCAGGGCACGTAACAGCATTTTATGATGCGTGGGAACCAGAGCCCCCCCTGTCGCTGGACAGTGTGCCGATTTGTGCAGAAATCCTTTCTTGACTCACACCTGAATTCTAACTTGACATTTGTTAAATCAACGGTAAGGGTGGAAACTTCCATTTTAGCAAGAAGTGTAAAATATGTTACTTAATTTTTGTGTCCACATGCTTCAGCTAGACAATAAAGATGATTTCTTATCAGTAGACCTGATAGTTAACAAATCGGTAATAAACAGCGATGGCTTAGCTGGCAGTGTTGTTGTGACCATTAGTAGTCAGAAATAAAAGAGAAGTTCAGAGCCTGTGCCGTCCGTGCAAGCGTGGACCAGAATCGGAGGTATTTGGGTGGGATGGGGGGGCGGGGAGCAACACCTGCACACCAACCGCTTGGGTCTGTTCTCTTGCCAAAGGGTTTTTGGATTTCTTTCACTCCAGTTCCGTTTCTCCCTCCCCCTGCCCCAATCCTTTTCGTGTTTACGATTCACAGGAAAAGACAAGATCAGCCCTTTAAAAGTCAGCTAGTTAATTAGGAGTGATCACGGAACAGTTTCTCAGATGTTCTGATTAAATGTGGCAAAGGAGATTTTCTTTGACTCTTACGCAGACTTTCTTAGTTTTTGCTAATAAAAAGCATTCACTGGAGAGAAACCACGGACCTGAGTCCCTCCCCTCGCCCCAGTACTTCCAATTAGGGAATCTATTATCTCATTCTAGATAATTGGAAAAGGATATTCAAAATACTGCTTCGTGTAAATACGGCTTTTGCCTGCATTCTATTACGAGGAGTTTCGAACACATCTGGAGGGGAGGCGGCCCCAGGGACATTGAAGTGCGCTGTTTGGGTTGGCACGGTGACATTATAGTATATGCCAATTTGTAATGGCTTTTGGAAACAGGCAGTTTTAAACTCTCCCTGAACTATTCCCCCGAGAAATTATTCAATTAAGTACAACTAAAATTAATGTTTAGCATTTTTTGTTTAAATAAAAGAGGCAGCTATAAAGGGAAATCTGTGGTTCATGCTTGCGCTCTTGTCTGAGTCTGAAGTCAAGCTCCTAAGAAGTAACTGAATGTCCTGGATTCAGTGCGTTTTCTGGAAAAGACGTAGTTGCCGGCTCCTCCTTACCTCTTTCGCACCGTGCACTTGTCTCTGTGGCTGCCTTGGCGGTTTTAGAGCCCAGGGTGGTTGTCTGGCCTCCACCCTTTCCAGCACCAGCTGGGGAGCCACGGGGAACACACAGCGGAAAGGACTCCTTTCTCCATCTTCTTAGTCACTGCTTCTCCAGCTCTAAGTGGGCATAAGTATCACCTGGGGGGGTTTGAGTCATTAGTTGTGAGGTGGGGCCTGAGATTCTGCATGTCTAACAAGCTCCCAGGGGACGCCCTGGCTGCTGGCCCGAGGACCACACTTGGAGTGGCAGGTTCTGAGCGGGCGTGGGGCGTGTACTGGGGGTGGGGCTCCTGGACTTGACTCTGGTTTCTGATCTGTGGCTTGGCCCTGCGTGCCTCCGGGTAGGTGTGACTCTTTTCTTCGTGGTGTGTTTCTCGGAATCCCTGATTCTCGTGGACCTTCCTCGGGCCCCACCGTCTACTGTTCTGGGAGCTAGGACACACTTCCCGTTGTCTCATCACAGGGGTTAAGGGTTTCCGTTGTTTTGTCACGTGTCTCCCTGAACTCCAGGCACATTGTCTACCTTGTTTTCTCCGGCCCGTCTTTCTGCAGCCATGTTAAGAAGAAGAGGAAAAAGTTAACCTCATGTTCTTTAGTCTCTATTCTTAAACATGCAGGCCAGAGCCCTGGTGAGTGAAGGGAGGTATGAGTGAGTAAGTGTGGCTTTGTGGGTTTTAACCAAGTGTCATTACTTTCAGGGTTTGGCCCCTCAGCTCGGAGGTCCAAGACTTTGATGGTCAGCTTTCAAGGGTGGTCTGATTGGGACATGGTTAAAATCCATACCAGGTGAAATCTCCTGAAAGACTGTTTCATAAGCCGGGGTGGTTCTGTATCCACACAAGAGGCTGTTCCAGAAGGACTACAGTATTTACGTCTCCTGGACGGGCTGTTCCCTCCCTGGTACTGAGCGCACATTTATAGTGTGACCTGTGAGGTAGATACGGACTGTGACATCCTGGGAGTGGCCACCACTTCTGTACCCTCCTGCTAGCCCTACCGCAGATGGAGTCTGGAGCGCCGTTTCCTCCGCTCTGTATGGTGTCCACGAGGAATTTCTCACTCTTTTTTAACCTTAAAGCTCTCCCTCTTTCAGTCCATCCTTTGTTGTTTCTATCTCAATAACTCTCTTTGTAGAACACAGCTCTGATCCTGTCCCTTGCCTGCTGAGACCATTAGGTGGTCCTTTATCGCCTAAGCCGTGTTTCTAAGACCTCCACACATTTTGTCATATTCACCTGTAGTGTTTTTCACTTCAGGGTCTTCTTTGGACTTATCTTTTAAATTAAGTTTTTATTTTTATCAAAATAATACATTTTGATTAAAAAATCAGACAGAATGAGAAGACTTAGAAGAAGCAGGAGTTTTCCGCATCAGCCCTCCTCGCCGCAGTCCTGCGCCCCAGGACCAGTGCTTCTAATTCTCTTAGCGGTTTGTGTGTCGCTATCTCTGGTACAGCGTCTGTATTTCAGAATAACACGCTCCTCTTTCTTAATGTTTTCAATCTTAGGCCCTGTGGACTTCCTCCTAAGGACGCTATTAATTTAACCCACAGCAATCCTGTGCGCACGCTCCCCTGCTCCCCTACTGCACACGCATTTTAGTTAAGTCAGCGTTTATGGGATTATGACCACGTCAGTGTTGTTCATGGTCAAGCCACAGTGTGTGCTCGAATTAGATTTTATTTCGTTACACTCTTTTCCTCCAAAGTCAGCAATAGGCTCTTTCTTATTTGTCAATTTGCTGAGTCATCCGTATTGATACTTTCTCACCTCCCCCTCCCCCCCGCCCCCACCCCGTACCTCTAACAGAACTGTGAAATTCCTTTTAATACAGGCAAACTCTGTCAGTAGCTTTCTGAGTCTGTTCCAGCTGCAGTAACAAAACAGCACAGACGGGGAGGCTTATAAACAACAGAAATGTGCTTCTCAGCGTTCTGGAGGCTGGAAGTCTGGGGTCAGGGTACCAGCCGCAGATTGCAGGCTTCTTGTCGTGTGCTCCTGTGCGGAAGGGCCTAGGGAGCTCTATGGGGTCTGTTTTATGAGGCACTGATCCCTTCGTGTGAGGTTCCACCCTCACGGCTTGAACGTCTCCCGAAGGCCCCACCTCCCAACACCATCCCCTTGGGGGTTAGGATTTCAGCCTGTGAATGTTGGGGGGGACACGGCCGTTCAGACCTGAGCAGTGGCCTGCCTGCTGCGTCCTTGGATCCGAGTCCTGCGTCTCCCTGCTCTGACGCGGCTGGCTGCGCTCAGGAACTCGGTGCCCTTTCCTCTCTTTGACGTGTGTTCCGTGTTCCCAGGTCTTCCTCTTTCACTCCCTGCCCGCCGCTTTCTGTTGGAGCCCTTTCTCCAGGAACTTCCGAGAAAGGGTACACAAGGGGTTAAAAAAAATTAAGACCTTCTACATTTGAAAATCACTTTATTCTCCCTTCATGTTTGATTGAAAGAATGACTTCATCCTCCGTTGGAGTTTGTTCTCACAGAATTTTGAAGGCCTCCCTCCCGCAGCTTCCAGCCTTCAGCGTTGCTGTGGAAAGATCTGCCTGAGTTCCATTGTCTGTGAACTATTATTTCCTTCTCCCATCTGTCTGAAAGCTTTTAGAATCTTTTTATCTATAGTGTTCTGAATTTTTTTTCCCCAGTCATTACTCTGAGCACTTGGTACTGACTTTTCATCTGGGAACTTGTCCTTCAACTCTGGGAAACTTCCTTGTTTTGTTTTATCGTTTTTTTCCTCCACATGAGTTTTCTTCTCTCTGTCTGTTGTTTCTCTTGTTGGTGTTGGGCCTCCAGAATTAATCCTCCATTTAATTAAAATGTTTTCTCTCTTATTTTTCATTGCTTTATCTTCCTGCTTGATTCCTTAAGTGATGTCCTCAGCCCTGTATTCCTTCCAACTTTACCCCTCTTTCTCTCTCTCACTGTCCTATCATTTTTTAAAAAGTTTTTTTAACTTTTCATTTTGAAATAATTACCAATTCACAGGAAGTTGTAATAACAGTACAGAGGTCCCATGTCCCCTTCACCCAGTTTCTCTCAACAGTTACAGCTTATGTGATTATGGGGCAATCACCAGTGTAAATTCGTGTAACCATTATCACAACCAAGAATCAAAACTACTATTGCTGTCCTAATTTCTGACAATCCTTTCTTGTTCTCTGAAAGTTCCGATTTTACCTTGTTTGCTACAGTTTTGTGGGTGTACTGTCTTCTCTTATCCCTCTAGGGTGTGTGTATGTGTGTGTTTCTTTTTCTCCAAAAAAGACTTGTTTTAGAATCTTTTTTTCAAATGTCACTTCATTCTAAATGCTCATATTTAAAAGTGAGGCACCCAGAGTTGATCGGAAAGACTTTCTGTTGTCTGAAGTTTCACTGGTGGGCCTCACACTAGAGCTGTGGCAGAGGGACCCAACCATTTCATTATCATCAAATAGCAGAGTATTTCCATCTTTTCTCTTGGGCTGGCCTGTTTCTAGAAAATGACCCTCCAGGCTCCTCTTAGGGGGCATCTGCAGCCAGAGCTCTGGATGCTGCCTGGGAAGAGATTCAGGGAGGAGGGGCGTGAGCTGGGGCTCACATCTTAGTAGGCACACTTTTATTTAGTACTCTCTTTACTGCACCACACCTACTTCCTCAGCAGTGCCCCGCGTCCTGGGCACAGAGCTCTCCAAATGGGATTCCAACCTCCCTGGAGAAGGTGAGGGCTTCTCCACAGCCTGCTGGATGCAGAGAGAGCCCGCTGGTTGCAGGAGCTGGTCCACAGAAAACACTGCTCTCGGGGCCAGTAGACCGAGGAACCACAATGAAGCTTGGGGAGCAGGAAACACCCCTTGGGCTGAAGGCCGACCGAGATTGGTGGGTGGACATTCGGGGGGAGTCTGGGCATTGGGAGTGGCTTGCTGGCAGGATCGTGTGTGGTGTCCACGTCAGGAGGGCCAAGGCAAGGCGGTCACCAGGCTGGGGCTCTGAGCTCACTGAGGGGTCGTTGGCCCTGGGCCCACAGCTGGGACCCAGCATCACTGGATGTGGTCCGTATCCATAGTCATGGGGACAGGTGCAGCAGGAGGAAGAAAAATCACTAGCACACAGGATCCTAGAGTGGCCCTTTCCTCTGGCTTTGTCCCTCCAGCACCCTCTACCTATAAGGCTTAACCTCAAGCTCACTGCAAAGGAGAGATGCTTAGAGTTCAGCCCGCCAGCGTGGAGTCCAGTGACTCTGGAACTGAGAGTCAGTGAATTGGTAACTGGCATAGAGGGATAAAATATAATGCAAAGTATCAATCTGTTGATACGCTTTATAAAATTGGGATGCTTTCAAGTCAACAGTTCTTTAATTAATGGGACCCTCCCCACCCCACCCCCATTCTTATTATACTGTGCTTCATGTAGTGCTTTGCATTTGGATTTCTTTTCTATACTTGGAGAGTTTAAAAATCCATATACTCAGATAGCCTTTGCTCCATAGCAAAGATACATGCGTGGACTGTGGCTCCAGGAGACCTGTCTGTAGATACCTGCCTTGGGCCTCTGCGCCCCCTTTTAAGACTGGAGAAGCACCCCTCAGATATGTCTGAAGTGTGAAAGCTGCTTGGAATAAAGGAAGGTAGCTTTTCTGCAGAGGAAGAATGCTCTCTTCTGAAATGGAGAAATGTTTCTTCTCCAAGTATTTGGGCTTTTTGTTTTTTTGTTTTTGTGCAAGAGTGCATGGTTAGCGTCAACTTTCTGACTGATAGATGTCATGGTGCTGACTCTCTCAGAACCTGTGTCTCAACCGGCTCTCTGGGCTTCATCAGACGTCTTCTATAAGGAGGGGAAATCCCGAGAAATCAAGGTGATGTTCCTCTGGAATGGGAAAAATGCAGACTATGTTTAGTCTGGATGTCTACGTAGACCTGAAATTCGAGACATCAGAGGCACGGGCTACCAAGTAAAGCCTTGGAACTGAAATCCAGAGACCCATCTTTGTGCCCTAGTACTTACTCGTGGGGTAACTTGGACAAGTTACATAATCTGTGTGGGCCTGCTTTGACATCTGTTAAATACTCTGGAGTTCCCCTGTCTACCTTGCAGGATTGTCAGGAGGGCCAGATGAGATAGTAGACAGTTATTAACGTGCTTTGAGACTGTATTACCACAGTTGTAAGTATTTTTAAAGCTCTTCATTTGTATGAAATCAGATTGAAACACGGAATGTAAACCCTGACTTAGAAATAATGCCATTTTACGGATTTCATAAAAAGCTAATCTGTTTGGTTGAGTTCTTAGAGTCAGAACTCAGAAATAATGTCCGAGACGTTCTCCATTCTGAATGTTTTCTCTTTGGATTTATATATTAATGTTTTGTTTTAACTATGTTATAAGAATTTGAAGATGCTCTAAATATTCAGTGGCTGGGGCAGATACGGAAATGCAAGGCTGTGTTCTGTTAGCATTTTTGAGCCCCAGAGGAAAAGTAATTCCTCAGGCAGATCCTGTTGGATTTGAGATGGAGGCTGTTTCTCAAATGGAGCAAAAATCTAATCATTTGAGTCCAGATATTTCATGCAAGACTGTCTAGAAGCTTAGGTGATAAAATGGAGGTCTATGAAAATTGTCCAGGATTTTCTGTGATCACTTGTAAGAGGGGCAGTGTTGACAGTGACCTTGGCTCACAGTGGGAGGTGATATTCTTGACCAGAGTCGTAGAGTCGTGGCATTTGATGATCATGATTATGAACAAGATACAGCATCACCACAAGTAACACCTGTGCGTTTCTGTAACAATTACAAATAAGATTACATTTTTAGTTTTATGGCATTTAAATAATGTCACTGACTATGCCAAAAGCCGTATTACTACAACGTCCATACACAGCATATAAATTGAAGCACTCAGCTGGATCATGGATTCAGCGTAATAAGCTAGTATGTTCATTGTACTGAATAATAAGCATTGACTTCATAATTTAGAAGATACTTTTAGGGGATACTTGAATGATCTCATCTTCAAAGAAAGCAAAACAGAACAGATACGGCAGTCTTGGAATGTTGGGTCTGACATCCCCCTCTGCCTTTCTGAATGTTATGATGGAAAAGCCTCTGGAATCGGACGGATTGCAGTTCAGACCAGCTTTGCCGCTTACCAGCTGTGTAGCTTTGAACAAACCACTTAACCTCTTTGAGCTTTGCCTCTAGGAACACTTGCCTCACGGGGTTGTCCTACGGATTTACAGAAATAGTACCTTGTTCTCAGGAGCCACTCGAGAATTCGTACCTTCCCTTAATGTGTTCTCACTCTTGCATGTAAGTAAGGATCCTACGAAAATGGAAAAGGAAAAAAAAAAGACCTGCTGACACTCTTATGGGACCTGAGGTCCGTGTGGATATCCTTGGTGGAGACTCAGTTGGCCACATGTGTGCATCTCTTTCTGGACTCTCTTCTGTTCCATTGTTCTTGTGTCCATGCCAGACTCTCTTGATTGCTTGAAATCAGATCTCCTGACTTTTCCAACTCTGGATTCCCCCTACCCTAAACACTGATTAAACGTGGTGGGACTAATGACATGTCTGCCTTGTTCCTGATCTTAGGGGAAAGTATTTAATGTATCCTCTTTAAATATGATGCTAGCTGTTGGTTTTGTTTTGTTTTTAATTTTTTTGCCCCCTCTCTTTTTTTTTTTTTAACGGAGGTGCTGGGGATTGAACCCAGGACCTCGTGCATGCTAAGCATGTGCTCTACTGCTGAGCTGTACCCTCCCCACCACTGGTTTTTTTTTTTTAATGCTAGACTTTAGAACAGTTTCAGATTTACCGGAAGATGAAAAAGGAGGGTTCCCATATACCCCACACCTAGTTTCCCCTACATCTTACATTAGCATGTTGTATTTTTTTACATTTAATAAACCTGTATTAATATGTATTTGAGTCCACAGTTTATTCCGATTTCTTAGTTTTTGCGTGACGTCCTTTCTCTGTTCTAGGATATCACCCAGGATACGCCGTTACATTTAACTGTCCTGTCTCCAGGCTCCTCTCGGCTGTGGCAGTCCCTCAGACTCCTTGCTTTTGATGATGATGGCAGTTCGGAGGGATATTGTCCAGGTGTTTTGTAAGATACTACACAGCTAGATCTTGTCTGATGCTTTTCTCGCGATAAGACTAGAATTACAAGTTATTAGGAGGAAGAACACAGAGGAAAAGTGCCATTTTCATCATTTCATATCAAAAGTACATTCTGTACATGTGATTTCTGACCATTAGTATTAACCTTGATCAACTGGCAAAGGTGGTGTCTGTCGGGCTTCTCCCCTGGGAAGTTACTCCTTCCCCTTCCTTTATTTCCCCAGTCTCCTCCTCGGAAAGGGGTCAGTACATGCTGCCCACACCTGAGGAGCGGGAGGTTCTAGTCTCCCCCCGCCTCCGGCTTTGAAGACAGAGTATCTACATGAACTATTTGGAATTTCTCGTGGGAGACTGGCTCTTCCCCCTCATTTAGGAACTCACTCCGTCTTCTATTCAGTGTTTATATCAGTCTAAACTGATGCTTACACGCGATGTTGCAAAGCACGTGATTTACCATGGGTATTGTTTCACACTTTTGGCTACTTTATTTCTTCTGTTGCTCAAATTTCTCCAACTTTGGCCTCAGGACTTCAGTCGGCTGGCTCCTGCTCTCCCTTGGCGTGGCCCCACCGATGAGGTTTTTGTTATTTGTTTGTTTCAAGAACTTCCTTAGTTTCTGGTACTGCCAGGTACTTCAGATACACAAGATGAGTATTTCCTGCCCTATTCTGAGAGTCATCTGTTTCTTTTTACTGGAGAGCAGTGTTAAAACCAAGATCCGGGTGCTAAGTGTGCTTGTTGCTACCGGGGTATTGCTTTTTTTTTTTTTTTTTTTAACGCCTTCTCAGTTGACAGTATGTAAATGCATGTGTGTTTGCTGATCTGTGTATATACACGTGCCTGTGTGTAACCGTTTTTATCTGTATTAAGGCAAACATGCGTTCACACTGACGTCTCTCACTCTCACTCGTTATCACATGGATTGTCCCAGCCTCTCCTTCTAGCTTGTCTGTAAGTGTCCACTCCCACAGTGAGAATCTGGCTCTCTCCATCTGTCATCCATGCCCTTAGTTGTTCGGGTCTGTGTATATGTAGAAGCAATGGTGGAATTAACTTGTACCTCCATGGAAAACCTCTTTATCAACTAGAATTCAATAGAATTTGCCTTTGATCTTCCACTCATTTCCAGGGTAACTCAGGTCAGCACCTTGTCTTTCCGCCCCTTTCAGTGGTGGGGTTTTACACATTGACGTCCAGCTGGGTGCTCACATCACAGTCTGCGCTCCTTCCTGGAATCCCCAGCTTCCTAAATGATTTTTTTTTTTAACATTTACATTCATTAAGATTCACTCTTTGTGCTGTAAAATTCCATGGATTTTGACAAAGCGTAATGTCACATATCTGCCAGTACAGCATCATGCAGAATTTTTTTACTGCCCACTCCCCCCAAAATCGCCTGTGCTTCACCTGATTCTGGGTTATCATCCCTCCCCTCTTCCTCCCAAACTCCTGGTAAACACTGATTAATGTATTCTCTCCGTAGTTTTGCCTTTTCCAGAATTTCATATAATTGGATTCGTACAGTACGTGGCCTTTGTGTGCAGTGCGAGGTGCTAAGAAACATGTTGATTATCTTTAAATCACTCAGTCAGAGCGGAGCACATCATCCCAGGGCTCCAGCTTTCTAAAACAACGGGCATCTTTGTCGTCACCTTGTTTAGTGAGGGCTCTGATGTGGCTTACTTTTTTTTTTTAAGTCAGCTTTTCATTGAAGGGCTAGGAAAGCCGATGAGGTGAGTGTTTTTGCACCTGTCGTAGGTTTGTTTCATGCATAAATTAAGGTGAAATATGTTATCCTTCTAGCGTTGTGTCTCCAGATCAGGGCTGATGGTGGCTGTTCTGTGTCCCTACGCTGATGATGATATTTAAAAATTAAAAGAATGTTCTGGATTATCAGGGTGACCTCTGTATTGTGTCTTGCCCTGCGATTCCAGCCCACATTTGTACTTGCGTATGTCATTGTCTCAGATCCCAGTGGTCCTCGGCTGATGAGAAAAGAAGGTGTACTTAATATGTAGTGATGTATTTGCTTCCAAGAGAAGGCCAAAGGCTGTCACTGTGCGCTGTATAAAGGATGTCTCACCGCTGGAATAAAGAATAGCAGGCCAGCCCCAGAGGGCCGATACTTCAGGCTGTATCACATTCATGTTTGAAGCAGCAATTTACTGTTCACAAAACGAGCTTTATCTGTCAGTGTGAAATTATTGTTGTTAAATAGGATTTTAGTTTTTATTTTAATATGAATGTGTATTTGTAGGACTGTGGAATAAAGAGCTATAAACATAAAGAATATATACCTACTTTTTTGTTTATGTTTAAATAATTTAAGTGGAAAAATGTATTAATACTGAGGGGTGTAGAAGGATTTTTTTTGAATTCCTACCTATGTGCAACTCAAGATTAGAAAACAATGAGTTAGCAGATGGCAGGTTTTCAGTAGATACTAGTAACTGTTGTTTGGGTTTTGCATCCTATGAGCTGTCAGGAATACACTGGTGTAGTCTGGCCGTCTTCCCTTCCCCACACTTTGGGGTGCATTCGGGCCCGCGGCTTCCTCCCCTAGCCTCCCACGGCCAAAGCAGCTCTTGGCACAGGCCACACGCCTGGCGCGATTGCCAGCCCGCAGACACCGTGTGTGCTGCCCTGGTTCTGCAACGCTGCCCTCTGGGGCACCGTTCTCTTCGGGGTTTGGGGTTTTTCCCCTCCTCCGTGGCTTTTAGTTTTTGCTCTTCTTCTTCTTTAAATGCTACTGTTCTCTGACCTTCTCCCTTCACCCTTCACCCATGCCTCTCTTTGTTCGTTATATCTTTTTTAACTTGAATTTTTATGTTAACACAGCAAAACTGACTGCGTGTGTGTGCAATGCTGTGAATTTTAACACATGTATGGATTTGTGTAACCACTGTCACAAACGACACAGGGCAGCTCCATCACCCCAAAGAGCTCCCTTGTGTGGTCCTTTGTCCTTGTACCCTTCCCCCCTCTGTAACCCTTGGTGACCACACACTGATCTTTTCTCCATCAGCATGGTTTTGTCTTTTGCAGACTATCACATAAATGGAATCATACGTATGAACTTGTATAGTATTCCATTTTAACTTTTCTGTTGTGTTTTCTGCTGTGTATCTTTGTACAAATTGTATTTGTGGTTACTAGGGATGGCAGTGTCTATCATAACGGACTGCAGTCTACTTAGAATCAATATTTCATCATGTCAAATGGGGTATAGAAACTTCACCACTCGACAGACCCCTTTGCCCTTCCCTCACGTAAGTGTGATATGTTATACTTCTGTGCATTGAAAACCAGAGATTAAATGCTTGCTTTTAACTGTCAAACAAATAATTAAAGAACTTAATGGGAGGAGAATCTGTTGTTTTTACCCAAATATTTACCATTCTGCTGCTCTGCCTTCATTTCTGATGTTCCAGACTTTCTGCTGGTATGATTTCGATTCTGCCTGAAAAATCTCCTCAGTTTTTCGGTCTGCTGACTTCCAGTTCTCCTAGTGCTTCTTTGTCTGAGAATGTCTTTCTGTCACCTTCATTCCTGAAGGATAGTTTTGCTGGATATAAAGTTCTGTGTTGGCATTGTTTCGCCAGCACGTTAAAAACATTGTTGCCTTTCTTCTGGTGTCCATGGTTTCTGATGGGAAGTCCACAGTCTCCCAAATCTTTGTTCCCCTAGAGGTAACGTGTCACATGGGGGGATTATTTTCAAGATGCTTTTTCTTTCTTTATAATGTTCAGCATTTGGGTATGATGTGTTCAGGCATGGATTTCTCTGTGTTTATCTTTTGGGGGTGTTTCTGAGCTTCTTGAATATATAGGTTTATGTTTTGTGCCAAAGTTACTTCAAATGTTTTTTGCTGGCCCCACACTCTTTTTCCTCTCCTTCTGGGTGTCTGATGACATGAGTATTTAATCTTGAGCCATTGTCCCATAGGTCCCTGAGGCCATGGTCATCCCCCTTCCTTTTCTCCTTATTCAGATTTGACCATTTCAATCGACCTGTCTTCCAGTTTGTTTCCTCTTTCCTCTGTCATCTCCATATTGCTATTGAGCCCATCTGGTGAGTCTTTCTAATTTGGTTTTTGTATTTTTCAGTTCCACAGTTCACACTTGGTTCTTCTCTATATTTTCTGTTTCTTTGCTGAAACATTCAGTCTTTTCCTTTTTTTCAAGGGTGTTCACCTTTACTTGTTTGGCTTTTTTATTATAGCTGCTTCAAAGTCTTGCTCAGAATTCCACCCCCTGTGTCATCTCAGTATTGGCATCTGTTGACTGTTTTTTCTCATATTTCTTGAGATTTTCTGGTTCTTCATATGCTGAGTAATTTTGGATGAGATTTCGGATTTTTTTAAACATTTTTTTATTGAGTTATAGTCATTTTACAATTTTGTGTCAAATTCCATTGTAGAACACAATTTTTCAGTTATACATGAACATACATGTATTCATTGTCACAATTTTTTTTTCACTGTGAGCTACCACAAGATCTTGTATATATTTCCCCAGATTTTTTTTTTTAAATTGAAGTACGGTCAGTTACAATGTGTCAATCTCTGGCATATGGCACAATGTCCGAGTCATGCATATACATGCATAGATTCGTTTTCATATTTTTCAGATGTTTTGATTACTATGTTATGAGACTCTGGTTCTTGTTTAAGAGGAAAACTTTTTATTTGGTTACTATTTCTCCTTCTGTTTTCCTAGATCTTTATCCGTGCCTCCTATTTTTTTTCACTCCCACATTTTGTCCTCTTTAACCTTTTTTTGTGACTTCTGGGAGGTTATTCCAGCTTGTTTTCTCACTAAGTCTTATGTTTAGATTACAATCTGTTGTTTAGATTACAAAGTGCCTTCCCTGTGGCTTTTAATTTGACAAGTGTGTTTTTATCTGATGCACTGTTTCCCGTGACGTAGGTTAGTCCTTCATTGCAGCTCTGTCCTGTTGTATTGGTTTAGTGTCCTCTTGAATCTTGTTTTCAAAAAAGAAACCAATTTCTCAGGTTTCTCCCTTTCTGGAAGGAGTTGTATTTCCTAGGGCAGAAGGGGCAGGAGGAGAGGATGTCCCCTTAAATACTCTTCAGATGCTCCCTCTTTATATACACCTGTTGGCTCATCTTCTCACACGCAGGTCAGTATCTGTCTGAAGTTGGGAAGGGTTCTAACTCAGCGTACGCCTCTGTTGCTCATGTTTTGGCCCAGATGAAGGAAGACTGGAAGGCCATGGGGTTGATCGTGGGGAGGAAGAAGGAGAGGAGCCTGTGCTTTCTGCCCAGCCTGGTCCACCTCTCCTTTCTTAGATGTGAGCAGGTGTGGTCAAGGGGCTTTCTCCTAGGCCTTCAAAGTGGGAGTGCTTCCCAGAGGCTCTGCTTGGGTGTACAGCTGCCTGGCTATAGGGTGCCGTGGCTGAGGTGCGACTTTTCCTTTGCTGAGTCACCGACTGGCCTTTCCTTCTGTTCCTAGTTTCTGTAATATTTGACATCCTTTCCTAGAGTACAGGAAAGTTTATTATTAGAGGTTACCACCCACGCCATGTATAATTTCCATTGCAGAGAATAAAGGGAGTTAAACTAATGCCCTCAGGAAAAGCTCTTTAGTCACTCTTTGTGTTTTTTAACATGTCTTCAAATGTTATTAGCGATATAAGCAAAAGGCATAATAACATAATGACTTTGCAAGTGCCAGCATCCATTATGAGTACAAAAAGGCATCAAACTTACCTGAAAATACACAGCACACTCTCTGCCTTTATGTGAAATTTACTGAGACTGTGAGTGAGCATGGAAAAAAGAATTAAACATAATTGGATTCGGATATGTTGGTACCATACGATATTTCTTCCTGCTTTTGATCCTTTCAGTTTTGCGTCATCCTTCAGTGTCCATTTTTCCCATTCTGTGTTGGAATGGCCTTTGGTATCCAAATTAACACGTGACAGAAACATAAGCTCCTTCTCAAAACCAAATGCAAATACTTAGCAGGAAGCAAAGTATCAGTTGCTCTTTGGAGGGTGTACTGTCAGGAAGGGGTCTGAAAGGGTCAGCTGGTCGTTTCTCAACCTGTTCTCTGAAACCTGTGTTTCATTTGCTCGTAATAGACTGCGGTCAGGGGGATTCCCACGGTAGAAACTGCTAGGCTGCAGGGTGGGAATCCCCGCAGGGTCCCTGCCCTTGAAAATGGCCTTCTGAGGTCATAGTGACAAGTGGAGCGAGTTCTATCAAACCAGCCAGCAGTGGCAGAGCGAACCTTTGAATCACTGATTTGGCAACATGTTTCAAAGTCCATTCGGCAGTCATAACCACACTTTGTTAACTTCAGGAAATGATACAAAAGAAGGAAGATGATAATGGAGGAAAGAGTTCATTGACTCATTAGGTGGCAATAGAAGGTTCTAAGGATCCCACAATGGGCTATTTTTAATGAATGTTTATTTAATGGAATGAATATTTTGTAACCTTTAGAAATTATAACTGTGAAGACTGTGCAACAACATGAAAGAGGACAAATGATATGTTAACGGGGGCAGAAGGCGCATATATTGCAATTACATAAAAATACATATGTTTATGTCAGATCTTAGGAGGAAACCCACAGAAGTGCTTACTGGGGTGTTCAGATAATCTTGTACTCTCCTCCCCCTCTCATTTATAAGCTGCTGTTAAATGATTTTTATCACTTAAAAATAGAGTTTTTTGTTTCTTGTATTTTGTTTTAGCAAACAAACTAGTAATCAGATGAGGTTTACCAATCAAGATGAAAAACTTTGGTCTGAGATTAAAACATTAACCCCTTCAGTGTTGACTACTGATTTTGCTTGGTTAATCTGCTACAATTTTTAAATTTAACCTCTAAGTTATGAATATTTACAAATGTAATGAGAACTTTGTCTAGAAACCCAGTTAACGTATAACAGCTGACATATTTTATTTAATATCAGACAAGGAATATTTTGCACTTGACTTTCTTACAGTGATACAAGCTTATCATATTGAATTTTGTATTACATGTGTGGCATTAAAAAATACCATGGAGTCCTGCTGTAATCATTTGCATGAGAACCATGTACCAAGCAACTCCAGGAAGCATAACCCTTACTGTGGAATATCGGAGCACGACATGAGGAATGGAACATAATACTCACTTTTATATCTGCTGCTCTATATAAACTAGGCGTGCTGTGTGCTGACTAGACAAAACCAGAACCGTTGGATTCAAATCTTTGCATCACACTGTAGGATGAATACTGTGTCCAGCGAATCAAGATGTCACAAGATCTAGAAATCACTTCCTCTAAGCATCATTTAACATTTGGAGCTAATTGTCTTTAGCTGGGAAGAGAAGACTGAGGAGTTACGTGAGGAGAATTGTCTTGTGGGAGGAAGAACGCTAGAACTGTGTGCTGTTTTAGAAATGTAAGATGGAATTTAAAAGTGGGCAGAGTTTCGGCTCAAAATACTGAAGCTTCTAATAATCAGAGTCACGCTCCAGCTCAGCCCTGGAACTGATTTTCCCCTGAGTTTCCCTCTGACTGCGAGTATTCAGCAAAAGGTTAAGCGTCCCACTGTCGGGGGAGTGTTAAGGGAAGGGAGCTAGCCAATGATCTCCTAACTTCTTGCAGCTTGAAAATTTTTTCTCTTAGTTGGTTATTTTGTCTTTCCAACACGCACAAATGTAGGCCTCCCTGCTCGCCCTCTTTTCCTTCTTTCCTTGAAGATGCTATTCGCTCTGCTGATTTCTGTCTTTTAAGCTGTACCTCGAGGTGCTGGTGGTTGTGGTGCTGGGTGTGTGTTTTGGTTTTCTTTATTTTTTAAAAAAGTGATGGCCTTAGAATTATGTTGTTTAATATAGTCACTAGTCACATACGGCTGTTTGAATTTAAATTAACTGGAATATGAAAAAATACTGTTCCTTGCTTCCTGGCCACAGTGTGGGGAACAGATTGAAAGGGTTCAGGAATAGAAACACGAAGTTAAGGTAGGACACTGCTGACAAACACGGGAAAATTTTTGTAAGATATTAGTAACACAGTTTGAGAGAGAGGGTAGGATTGAGAGAGATACTGGGGAGACTGAATCAACTTAGAGTGACTGACAAATGGCAAGTCCAGTGAGGGAGAAGGGAGAGGGTGTGGGCGTGTGAGGCTTCTGTCTCAGGCGAGCAGGTGATGGTGGTGCCAGCGACTGAGGCAGGGAAGACAGGAGGGCAGTCAAATCTGGGGGAAGATGAAGCATTCAGTTTCAGAGACTTTGAGAGTCAATGTCCGTAGAAATTTCAAGGTAGAGTTAAGTAGTAAGCCGTTGGCTGTATGATTCAGCTATGTAGAGCAGAAAACATTCAGGTATCTTAATTTAAATATTGGTGAACTAAAAGGCATACAAAATAGAGAAAATATACAGAACTCTGGGAATTGCCAACATTTAAGAGGAGGAGGAGACTAGACAGGTGAAAGGAAAACCTGGAGAGAGTGTCCCTGAGTACAAGGAAACGGAGGCTTATGAGTGGATTGTTAAATAATAGTGAAAGATTTTCTAGGCAGGTGCTACATAGATAATATTTGACCAATCTGGCTTAGATCCACTTTTCTAGGAAGCAGCAAATTATTCGGTGCTTTGAAATTAACTCAGTGCTTTTATCTTTTACGCTCCATTCATTCACTGCCTTTCTCTTTTAAGTATTTATCTTGCTGTGTATTAGGCACTCTCCTAGGAGTGGGAGATATACAAAGATGAATACAAGTTAGTTTCTGTCATATTTTTTCTGCAAAAGAAAGACATATAAATAGGTAATTGGAATACAAAAATAAGGATCTCTAAGTAAAAAGAGGTGGTTGGAAGTACTGTAGGAGCTGGAGGAGAGCTCCCCCCACCCCCAACCCCTCCGTGCCGGTTACATGCTGTGCTGTTTCACGAGTTGCCCTATTCCTGCTTCTTCACCCGCATGGCCTTCAGAACTCAGCTCAGACATCATTCTGAAAGCTTTATTTACCTTCCTCGTTTGTTCTATTTAATTCTTTAAGAAAAGTGGTAACGTATGGGACAATGTATCTCTAAAGCAATCACTGCAAAAAGAGGAAGACAGGGAAGGAGGGAGGAAAGAGAACCAAAATTTTTTAAAAAAGAGTATATAGAGTCCTTGTATTACAAGAAATTATAAGAAATTCAAACAACACAGAAAATACAAGGATGATCACCCAGGATCCTACCACGCAGAAATAATCATTATTGACATTAGGCTAACATTGCCTGGATATATCCTTATAGATTTGTGCATATAAAAGGAGGGCTAGAAATTACTTCGCATAATTAGAATCATACTATATATGCTGTTTTAATGTTAAGTGCTCAATTTCACTTTTAAAAGATTAGCATGAAAAATGTAAACTTCACATAAAGGATTTTTTTAAGAAGAGATTGTAATTCCTAAAGAGCCATCTAAGGTTAACAAAAAAATTACATAAAACTCTGAAGCTTTGGTGATTTTTATACAGCTGTAATTTCTCTGTATGTTCTACTTCTCAGCAGCTTGATAGGACTTGGCTGTGAGTGATGAAGAAATTAACAGCTCAGCTTCCTTTCACCTTCCCCCCACCTCCCAACTCCCTTCTGATTTTCACTTATAATTACATTGTCACTGTTTATCGCATCTGTCCGCTCCTCTGTAACCTAATCCATATATTTGTTTATTCTCAGCTCCCTATTTAAATGGATTCAGTTTTCACCATCATCTCTTACGTCATGGCCCCTGGCTTCTCCGTCCCAGGGTTCTGTATTTTTATTCACCTCTTGGTCGGCTCGATTTCATCATCAAATAGTTTTCTTTAGAAAGACCCCAGTGGTCCCTGAAGTCCTCTATACTGTCTGTCTGTCACCTTTACACTCAAGGGACAGCTTGGCCGGGCATAAATTTGCCAGGTCATGCTTTCTTTCCCCTGAACTTTCGACATTTCTCCTCTGTCTCCTGGAATTGATGTTGAACTAGTTTTTTTCTTTACTGCTTCTCCCACCCTCAACCGCCAACCTTTAAGGAATCACAGTTTTCAAAGAATATACATGAGTTCTCTAAAACTTTTCACTCACTGCAGTTGAGAGAATTATTACTAGGAAGGACCACCACAGCTGCGATCCTCCAGTGTGAGCTGGGGTATTTTTGGAGTATTAACCATGCATCTTTGTTTTCCTTTCCAGAGATAATTGATGACCTTGCCAACCTGGTGGAGAATACCGATGAGAAACTTCGCACTGAAACCAGGCGTGTGAATCTGGTGGACAGAAAGTCCACATCTTGTGGTAAGAGATCGCCTCTCTAATCGCTTGCGGATCTAAGTTTCCCACGTTGGTCTAATTTTAACCTCAAGGATTTGGTTGCTCTTCAAATACGGGCAGTTTCATTTGATGAAGCATTGGAATTGCTCGAAGATCCCTAAATCTTGTTACGATGAAATGAATCATTAGGAGTGCATGGGAGGTATATGCATTGTTAGGAAATGTAAAAATCAGAATCCTTTCTGTGTGCTTACAAGGAATGATTGTTTGGAGAATTGTATGACCTTATGCAGTTGGGTGGTGGTAGATTGCATGGGTTTTAAAGGCAGTCTTCCTTATTTTGTGCCTTTTTTTAGCCACAAGCGTACTTGTGGAAGCGTGAGCTGTAGAGCAGTTTTGAGCTCAGAATCTAAGGTCCAGCCAAGTTCAAATCCTATATTGAGTGATGTTATCTCTGGCGGTCACTGTACGTCTTAATACCTTGTACCTAATACGGGGATACACAGGCCACGCTAAGAATCACTTAGAGTAAGTCTTAAAATGCTGATTCCTTGGCCCTGCCCTAGAGATTCTGATTGACTGGGGCTAGGGTGGAGTTCAGCGGTGTTCATTATTTAACAAACACACCAGGCAGTCCTGATCTGGGCCCTTGCGATTCTGCAGAAGGTCTGATGTAGCTGTTGGTGAGGTTTCAGTGACCTGTGGCCTGTGCACAGTGCCTTGCCTGCAGGTCAGGGATGGACAGTGGTGGTGACTGTAGTCATCACAGTGATGGTTGTTTGGTGCTTCCTCCCGCAAAGGTGCACCAAGTTTATAAAGCTAATACTTCTATTATAAATAGAAATGCATTAGTGCTAAAAAAAAAAAAAAAAAAAAAAAAAACAAAAAAAAAAAACCTGGTGATCTCAGCATGTGCTTTGCTTGACTTTGAGCCCTTTCGATATGAAAAAATATAATGGATCCCTCTGATTATCTGGTTTTACGAGGACCGCTGTGCAAAGGTTACCTGGGGGACACAGCTTGAGAAGTGTTGCCTTCCTCGCCTGAGTTTGCAGTTAAACAGAAGTCTAGAACAGCAGGGTGACGGAGGACCAGGCAAGTTAGGGCTATGGAATCTCAGAGGAAGAGGAACTCGGGCGCCCATCTCCTCCCCCTCCATCACTGCCTGCTCCCCCAGCCCGGCCCATTCTCCCCTGCCGGATGCCGCACCGCGCCCTGCGCCGGAGGCGTGTGCCTCTCTCTGCTTCCTGCCCCAGAGCAAAGCCTCCCTGATTTCGCTTGACTAGCCTTCTCATAACTGCTGACCACAGAGACTTCGTCCTTTGCGCTAGATCCTCAGACTCTGGCAATAGAGACAGATGGCTTCACTCCCACCTCCCTTACTGTCTTCAGTTCTTGTGTAAACCTTATCTTTCTGAGCCGTAGTTTTTCAGCTGTTAAAAAAAAGAAGATAACCTGGTTATCAAAGTGAACTTGTATAAAACATGTGATGTGTCCGACATCGTCTGTCTGCCCTGAACTTCCATATTTTAGGCAGAAAGGCTCTAAGGTGTAGCAGTTAAGGGTGTGGGTGGGCTCTAGAACCTAGACTCACGTCCCAGCCCCACCATTCACCGGCTGTGTGACCTTGGGAAAACCCACTGCCCTTTGCCTTGATTTCCCCATCTCTGAAATGGGAATCACAATATCACCTACCTGAGAGGGTTGTTGTAAGGAATAAAGGAGTTAAAATAGATAAAGATATGAATATATAGATGATACAGAGACAGACAGACAGACAGGTAGGTGGGGGTAGAGATATATGGCACTTAGTGTGTAACACATAGTAAGCAGTGAGTATTTTTATGTCTAAAGTAGGAAGAATCTTCCCACTTACGTGACAGCTTTCTTGAGGTCATTTTGATGTGCTGAGCAATCATGTTATTAATTTGGAACGACCATATTCATAGACATGTTGGTAAGATTTTGTATCTGCAATATTGCAGCCCTCAGCACATGCCGTTCATGAAGTCGTAATGAAGAATATTGGTCGTACTGTTACCAATTTTTTGTTTTATAGTTTGACCTGGTGTTGGTATTTATATCTAGAAATGTCCATAAAATCGTCCTAGCTGAGCTGTGTAATATTTTTTTTGAAAATAAGAGAAATGTAGAGAATCCTAGGATTACTAAAATGCATGCTTTTTTAAATGTCTCTTGGTATCTTAAAATGTGTTAAGTGTAAATTTATCTCATGTCCTATTTATATTTACTTATATATATATATATAAAATAGAGTTATTCAGAAGGGAGAAAAAACAACAGTATTAAATAGATGCTGAAAGAAGAAATTTCTTGAGATTTTTCAGTGGAAATACTTGAGAAAGAATTCCTTCTGCTAGCCTTTCATTTTTTCCCTGGTATTTCTTAAGCAGTTCATCAATAGTATATCTCCACCAAACAACTATCCTTCTATGATTTCTGGTGCCTGGTAACTTTAAAGGAAAAGGTTTTGCGTTTATATTTTTTAAGCGGACCTTTGCAGTTACATTGTGTTTGTTGACAAGCAGTGCTGGTTTTGCATGTTGACCTGCAAAACTCTAGTGAGGTTACACTTGTGTTTGTGGCACCCAGCAATTAACTTCTAGGTCTTTCACTGATCAATATTCAGTCTTCGAGGGGGTGAGGGGTATAGCACAGTGGTGGGGCACATGCTTAGCATGCCCGAGATCCTGGGTTCAATCCCCAGTACTTCCATTAACTAATGATGATGATGATGATAATAAATTTAAAAATATTAAGCCTTCAAACACAAGGTGTATTGTGCAATTACTGATTAGGTCTAGGCAGCCCTTGGCAAAATTAACCTGACCCTTTTTGTAAAAATGTGTTTTTATTTTGGTCAAGCATACCCAACATAAAATGTACCATTGTAACAGTTTTTAAGCATGCAGTTCAGTGGCATTAAGTACATCTACACTGCTGTGCAGCCATCACCACCATCCATCTCCAGAACTTTTTCATCTTTCTAAACTGAAATTCTGTCCCTGTTAAAGACCAGCTTCCCATTCCTCGCCCACCAGCCCTGGTCAGCCACCACTCTGCTTCCTGTGTCTACACACATGACTACTCTGGGTACCTCATAAAATTGGAACCATACAGCACTTGTCCTTTTGTACCTGGCTCATTTCATGTAGCACAATGCCTTCAGTATTGCTCTAGGTTGTACCATGTGTCAGGAATTCCTTCCTTTTTTAGACGAATATTCCATTGTATGTATAGACCACTTTTTGTTTATCCATTTATCTGTCAGTGGACTCGGGTTGTTTCCCTGTGAACAGGAGTGTGTAAGTATCAGTTCAGGTCTTTGTTTTTTTGTGTATATACTCAGAAGTGGATTGCTGAATCAAATTATAACCCAGTGTTAAATTTTGGAGGGGAACCACCACACCAACCTGACCTTCTGTCTTGCTTGTTGCCTTTAGACTCTTAGGTACTGCCTCGTAGATTTTGTTTGTTTCGTTTTTAATCTGATCAAGCCCATTTGCAGGCAGGAGTTGGGCTTCTGCAGCCTGAGAGGGCAGGCAAGTAGGGTGAAAGGTAAGGTCCTGGGCCCTCCCCGGTTGGGAGGTGTAATAGGAGATCCTAGTAAAGTGAGGCCCCAAAGAGCTGTGACCTTAGGGTAAAAGTGGACCAGAACTGAACTTGCCCTGGGGGATTGTGGGGAAGGCAGCCTCGGCACTGAACAGAACAGGAGAAGGAGGAAAAAAGAGGAAAAGCTATCATTCCTGACCCGTTGTGGTCACAGAAAGGCCCTCCGGTGCGAATGTACCCTGGGTAGCCTGTTCTACTCACCTGTTCTAGCACCAGGCGCCTGGCGAAAAAAAAGAACAGCGAACTGCCTCTTTGAAGGAGAGCATATTTATTCTTGGTCTCTGGGAACCAACCACAAATAAAATTTTCAGGGCAATGACCAGCACGCACTCAAAGATAACCTAGCATATCTGGAAACAGCACACCATGGGCAAGGACCAGCCACAGACCCCAGAATCCAGTCTGCACAGACTTGCAGTATTAGAATTATCAGATGTAGATTACAAAATCAATTATTTTCACATTTAAAGAAGGACATGACAATCTTGCAGGTATCTTCAGAGAATAGGAAACTGTAAAGAGTAACATAGAAAATTTGAAAAAGGGGTAAAATAGAACTTCTAGAAATAAAAAATAACTGAAATTCAAGACTCAGTGGACATACTTGATACCAGCAGAAGAAAGACTCAACCAGAGGACAGATTAGGAAAAATTAAACCATTTTTTAATTTAAATTAAATTAAATATTCCCTTTCCGTAAATGCTAGTGTTTACAAAAAGATGTCCAAATGGCATGGAAGTTAAATTGTGGGTCTTAAGGAAGGCACCTCGGGGGCAACAGCTTGGTGCGAGAGCCTCCAGACGTAGCAAAGAGTTAATCCCTTGCTCTTCTTAAATGCAAGGCCAAGCTGATCATTGATTTGTAAACACACACACACATAGTACATAAAACTGCAAGCAAAGTATGTTTTAACTATGTGGGGGGTGGGAATTAAGCAACTCCGGCGACTCAGGCGCTGTTCACACCGCAGTTGATGACTGTTTAACCGAGAGGACGTGAGTGAGCTGAGAATAGCAGTGGGCACAGCATCACTGTACTTAAGGGAGCGCAGAAATAGGCTGTGAACCGTGAAACGGTCTTTTGTTTTCCTACCATCAGCACATCTTCCTTGCTGATCCGGTGTATCAGTCATAGACGCTTTCGCAATGAGGAAGTGTCCAGTTGTAAGTGCAGATCCATTTGCCAGGGGGCCACACAGAAGGGCTGACGATGAATTTGTTCAGTTGCTAACAAAGGATTCAAGCACCTCTTTGTGAACCTTTCGCTCGGGAGCCTGGGCTTTAAAGTTTTTACTGGGATCTTTGCGTGGTTTTTCCTCCCTTTTTCTTGACCCACCCCCACCCCAGTAACAGCGTCAAGCAGAAAACAGTATTGTCTTTCTCCAGCTTCTGAACGCAAATTAGGCTGATACTTCCCATCGGTACCTCTACGTATGTTCAGATCTGTTATTTGTACTAAGGGCATCTACATAAAAGCGGGATCTTTGTAATTGCAGTTTAAATATTCATTGTGCCTTGTCCTCATTAGAATTCAAAATAGAGCCTCGTCTGAGTCTGACGGACGGAGCCAATTGTGAAGGCCAGACTGAGCGTTCTGAATGACTCGGGGTGAGGGACAGTGTTGCCTCTCAGCATATTGACTATTACGTAATGTTGTCTAAGCACATGTATTGTGATTTTGCGCAGCGATTCAGTGATGTGGTTAGAAATTAGCCCAGCTGGCATTGCATTAACAGGATCTCAATCTGGAACCACTGGATTTGCCTTCCACGCCTCGGAATGTGGTGTCTTAAGGAGACAGAGCAATTTGGTGGTTGAGATGGTCCAGCACAGCCTGGGCGCGGAGCCAGGCAAACCTGGGTCAGTTTGGGCTCTGCCACTTACAACCTGGGTGAACCTAGGCTCAAAATGAGGGTAACGTGGTTATTCCGCAGAGTAAACGAGAGCAAGTTGGGTGGCGTAGTGACTGGTTCTAGTGAGTTCTCAGTCCGTGGCAACTATGTGAAAACGTGGGTTGAAATCGGTCGTTGAGAGCCGCCTCCATAAATGGGACTCAGAGGCTCTTACCTCTCTTTAAAGCCAGCCTAGAAAAGTCTTTAAGGAGAGTAGTGATGATCTCAGTGAGTTATGCAGGGATGTTGTGGAGCTGGGAAGTTTGCATCCTCATTCAGTCAGAAATGGAGTGGATTGTTTTGGGGGTTTTTTTTCCCCCAAATAAACTGAAATTTACAATTTTGTGGCCGCGCTATTACCAGTCATAAAATTAGTAAAAGCTACCTCTAGTGCTTATGCAGATGGAGGTGGGCCGTCTTACGTTTGTATAGCACAAAACTCGCTTTTCCTTCTATTAGCTCTTTTGAATCTAACCAACATAGATAAGAAACTGAATTCTACGTTGTCTGGTTTATTTAATGACCTGAGAGGCAAGTTAATCTTTCAAGGAGTTTTTAAAACCCTACCGCAAACACAAGCAGCTAACCTGGAGCAAAAGAATCACTATACGGATCCTTTTATTTATCTTAACGGTTTATCAAGAATATCCTTTGCTCTTGTTTCCTTACGTCTTTCTCTTACGCTCCTTCGCTGAGATGAGCTCCCCTGTCCTGTACATATGTGTGTGCCTGTCTCTAACCCACTGTCACCTTTCCTCCAGTCTCTGTGGAGAGATGCCCCGTCTCCCACTAATGCTTGTCTGCCTCCAGAGCCATCTTGTCCTGAGCGCTGCCTTTCCCATTCATTCATTCATTCAGTCATTCATTCATTTCTCCTTCCGCACCAACACAGTTACTGGGCATCCTCTGTGTGCCGGGCACTGGGCTTGGTGCTGGAGCTGAAAGGTACCGACGCCCAGTTCCTGCCCTCGGGGAACCCAGAGTGGAGCAGAGGGACACTGGGTTCATCGGTCACTTCAGACGTGTGCCTGGGCCAGGCTGGGAGCTGGGCAACGGCAGCTTATCAGTGCTTTCTTTATATACCATTAAAATTGTATGATAAGCCTATGCTACTTTTGTAATTTAAAAATTAAAATTTTAAAGAAGATGTGCTTCTACGCTTAGTATTTTGATATTTCTAGTCATTTTTTCTATAAATAGTATTTTGACAAGACGATGATAATACTGTATTTTTAGCCCTTCTTTTTAACGTTTTATTATAAACCTATTTTTCTTTGAGAACCTTGAATACCATCCTATCAAATAGATGTACCATCATTTACTTAAGCACTCATGTTTGGGGGCTTTTAAATCATTTTCTCATCCTGCTATGTCAGTGACTCTGTCTTCTGTGCATAAAACTTTTCTCTGTATTCAGGACTTCTGTTAGGTAGGGCATTGGTGAGGGTGCTTCCAGGGTCAGGATCAGAGACTGCCTCTGGCTGTCTTACATTGACAGGACCCTGGTTGGAAGGTTGTTTGAGGCCCAGAGAAGTGACAGGGAGCTGGAGGGCCGTCCCTGCACAAGGGGAGTGAGGACAGGATGCCCCAAGCAGGGTTGCTGCATGACGCCACTGCTTCTGACCGTCTCCGCCTCTCTCGGTCAGCAGAGGAGCGTCGAGCTGGCCGGCCTGGCTGCCAAGGGTGGGCAGATGAAGAGTCTGGCCGAGTTAGACTTCACATGATGGGTCTTCCGTCAGGATGGAAATGGTGGTTGGATCTGAGCAACCAGCGGGGGGGTGGGGAGGTGGAACAACGGAACAAAACATGTTGTCCATTACAGATGTATTTCCCCAGTAGACTTACTCAGGCCCAGGGTGGGAGCGGTGCTCACTCATTATACAAGCATACGTCAATTTATTGCAATTTGCTTTTATAGTACTTAACAGATACTGCACTTTTTATTTTTGTTTGGTTTACAAATTGAAAGTTTGCGGCAACCCTGCATTGTCAGATAATTGTTATTAGCATTTTTTAGCAATAGAGAATTTTAAAATTGTGGTATGTACATTGTTTTTTTAGACATAATGCTTTTGCACCCTTACTAGACTACAGTACAGTGTAAACATAACGTATATGCTTGTGTGGCTTGCTTTCTTGTGATATTTGCTAGAAGAGAGAGACCGGCAGGCTGGGACCCGCTCGTGCAGAGTGGTTGTGCTAATTCAGTCTCCCTTTGTCTGTCTTTTTTTCCTCTGCCGTCTTCTATTGCAGACCTACCGGGGCTCAGTCCTTTGCTCTTTTTTTTTTTCTTGGCACTTTCTTCTTTAAGCTACTTCATCAGCTCTTGGATGGGCTTGTGGGCCACTCACAGCTCTGCATCTCAGACCCGGATGTCACCTGAATCTCAAGGTCTCTGTCTCCATCTGCCACCCGGTTTCTCCTGACTGCACCCCACCTCCTCTCAGTCTGTACATGTCCTTTATGGACTTGTTATCTTTAGCCCCGATAAGCTTCCTCTCCCATTGCTTCCCATTTCCTCAGGCTGAAAACTTCCTTCTCCCTTGCACATGCCTTCAGGGGCCAGACGGAACCCTTCACGAGTGCAGCGGGCCACTGTGCTTACCTCCAGGGCAAATGAGAGAGTGGACCACAGAGTTTTGCCAAGTGGGAATGCGACGCCAGATCACCTGTGTGTTTATTTTTACAAGAAGCCTGAAATCTGGATCTTTAAGTGAATCTCCCAATATCTTAGTGTTGACAGCAAATGAACATCTTAAAAATTCCACGTGGGCCAAACAAAATGAGCAGTGCTGTTCTGCACTTGGGGCCTCTCTCTCACCTCTCTGTAGTCAAGCCCTGGGCCTGTCTGAGGATGACTCTGAAATCTCTCCCCGCCACCCCTATCATCGCTTTCTCTTCTCACCACTCTGTTTCTGGCTCTAGCCACAGTGATGTAGCCATTAAAAATAATAACGAAGAAGTCTGTTTATTGGTACAGAAAAAGGTGCATGATTGTAACTTTGATCTTACTTGCATACGCTGTGGCCCCCATGCTGTGGATTTGGTATCTGAACACCGCAAACGTCTGCCCGGTTACCAGTGTGACCAAGACAAATGAGATGAGTCCCGCTGATTAATAAGGCTCCCTTATTTTTTAAACATACCTTTTTCAGTTGACTTAGAACTGTCTCCTTCCCTCGCCATAATCTGCTGTATATTTTAAAGACATGACCTTTCTCCATTGTGGAGATAATAGATACGAGTCAGTGAAACCATAAAAGCGTAAAATTCTTAGGAGACCTGCTTCTGAAATCCTAGAGAGTGCTGCAGTGCTCTGATGAATACGCTGGAATTGCTCGATTCTCATTTTAGGAGCGAAAATGTGCAACGTGCACACCCACCCTTCTCTTGGCACTTGTAAATACTCCCCTCAGGGGCCCGTGGGTGCTCGTGACGTTTGTGTAATGCACGTGTGACGCGTTTGTGGTCAGATGTCTTTTACATGTGACCACATCACTGTCATCCGCGTTGGTTTTGGGTTCCTGCTGTGGAAAAGCCTGTTTTTCTGCTAACAGCATTTGTTTGGGGATTGAGAGGAGGAGCAGTAGGTTACAGTGTTGATGCTTTGGCTTAATCCAGGCAAAATGAAGCCTCTGCGAGACGCACAAAATTGGAAAACCTGTATTTAATGGAAGGTGATTGATAAGGGCTGACAGCCTCAGAGGCCGCCACGCTTTTATAATCTGTTACGAGGCAGTGACTTTTGCTGTCATCGAGGGGCCAGAAATGATCACAAAGGAGAATCATCTTTTGATTATTGTTTTTGCTCGGTGTGGTTTGGAAAGATAAGGTGTGATTTCCAAGAGCAACTTCTGTTGTTATGGGGTAATAATTACACTGTGCAGGCTTGGCTGGTGCTGCTCCCCGGGGACGTGTTTGTGCGTGTTTTCTGGCCCTGTTTGCTCACTGGTGAGTCCGTCTGCTTTCAGCCAGCACCCCAGGACCAGCAGGTACTGGCTGAGGTTAGAAGGACATCGGTGGGCCTGGGAGGGAGCATGTTTTATGTGCTCAAAGTGTTCTTTACCTCGATTATTTGTCTACTACTTAGAGGAGGAAAAGCACCCCAAATCCTGCTCAGTGTCTTGCCAGCCCAACCTAATTTTTCAAGAGTTCAGCATTACGCTCTCCCTCATGCATCGATTTTATTTTATATTTGTAAATTGAAATGAAGAATTGGATTCTAGTTGTGACCGAAATTACTGAAACTGGGTGAGTCAAGGAAGGAAGTCACCTGATGTCATTTTTACACGTAAGATCAACAGCAGAGACTAAACAGTCTTTGAGGTTGCATCCGACTCTGCCACCCACTTTCGTACCCCTTTGAAGAGGGTTAGCGCCTTCCCTCCACCCGGCGTGCGCGCACATACACAGGTAAATCAGATATGAGCCAGGGTGATGGGCCGGAACTTTGCTCATTTCCTTTCATACAGGGAGGTTGGCCCTTGCAGAGTCAGGTCTTTCCTGAATGGGGACTTTCACCTTCAGTGTTATATATTCCTGTATCTATTGAAAAAAATTGTTATCAAACGTGTATTTTTTCTCATCACAACAAAACAAAGAAGATAGGGAAATTTTTTAATGGAAGATATAGAGAAAGTTTGTTGGGTTTTAATGTATTTGTGTAGGAAAATAAAGGAATGGGGTTACTGAGCATAACTTCTGGGTTCAATGTTCATAAGTGACTGGTAGAGATTCCTCACACTTTTCTCTCAAGTTGGCGTTAACAGCTCTAGGGCTATTTTTAGTTGAATTTTTAAAAAGTTAGCTGTGTTTTTTTGAAAAACTTTCCTAAAATTTAAGTTCTTGGTACATGTTTTCATGCCTCTCTCGCCTCTTAAAAATTGTCATTGTAAACTGGATTAAATGGACATGTGGCCGATTTCAGGGTTATTCAAGTCACAGTTGTTCACAAGTGGATTATCTTCTTTGTGTATTATTGAAACGGAAATTCAGATAGGATGGCCTTCCTGACTTCTAGTGCCTGCCGCCCTGTTGTAGAGGCTCCCTCGCCCCAGCCAGTTACTGGTGTGTGCCCAGAGAATGAGATAGTTTTACTTCAACAAGAGTCGTGACCCCCAGTGTTGCTTATGAGAAACAGTAACCACTGATAAATAAAGCTGAGTAGAAACAAAGTGAAAGGAGTTGTTGTATCTTCAGGAATTATAATAATTAATATCTGGCAACTGTAATTTCTCACTGTTCAGAACACCTCTGCCGCCCTGTCCACGAGTAAGTCCCTGTGCCGACTTATGCTCACTGAGCATCGTGGTTCACGGCAGTGCCCATGTGAAAAGCGGCTCAGCCGCAGGGCAGTGCGTCCAGTCCAGGGCCCTGACATTAATGTTTAAAGACCTTGATCCTAGGCCTGGTTGCATTAATGACAGGTTCTCTCAGCTCTAGGGATCTGTCCATCGGCTCCAGCAGAGCCTCACCAGCGACGCACTTTTTCTTCGCTGGCTCTCCTTTTCTTTCCATCTCAGAGCCAAGCAGTAATGTCAATTTCCAGTCACTGAACCAGCATTAAATTCCTTAGAAAGATTGATTTGGGGCTCATTTTAAGTCACTGTGAGGTTTTCTCTATCTATGAGTGTGAACACTGAGATCAATTTCTCCGGATTAGCAGCAAAATGGTCTTCGTATTGGACTTGGGCGTCAGCGGTCCGTGTCGCGGGCCTCCGCCCACCGAGGGCATGCCTGCAGCTCACGCCCCGCTGCCCGGGCCACCGGAGCCTGCGGGGGTTTCCGGTGGGGCATGCGTCTGCTGAGCAGCCTCCAGTGTTCTTCCACGAGTTGATTTATGGTGATAAGAGCCCTCCTTTCTGTTTTGGCCCACAAAGCAGGTAATTCCTTTCAAAATGACATTTGGATTTTTAAACATAAGAGAGGTCTTATTTCTTTAAAAAATTTTTCCACAAAGATGGATCTGAGATTTTTTTCATCATCGTATTGACATTTGTCTGGTATGACTTCTTACCTATAAACACATGGAGAAATGGAAAGAAAATTGAAAGGGGTCCCTTTTGAAGATGAATAAATACGGTGGTGACTGTAGCACGACAGTGTGAATGTGCTTAGTGCCACTGAATCACTTAGAAACAGTTCAGGCGGTAAATTTTGTTACGTGTATTTACCACAATAAAGATTTTTTTTCCTATTTACAAAATGAGTGAATACTTGGTGTGCCCCAGTCTGTGAGATTATGGCAAAGTTAGAATGATACAAGGTCTAAAATTCCTTGGCATCTTTGTATGAAAGTTCCATACGACCATTTTTCATGTGATGTGGTAACAGAATCCTAATTATATCTGTATAGCTTTGCCTTAGCCAAATAGGAACAGGAGCAAAAATGGTCTCAAAAAGTAAAGGACATCTGAAAAATAAGTAAAAGTGGGTTAAGCATTATAGTGGCTTGATCTTGTTCTTGCCATTCCTATTAATATTACTAAAGCACGGTTAGCTGATCCTTGATATATTCCTCCGTACAAAATATTGGCAACTTATTTCTGAAACCTGGAAGGCAAGGTTTATGCCTGGGCTGTTTGGTTTGTAGAGACCTCTCCATTCTTAGTTTGACAGCAGGCACGTCTTCCCCTGACTTTGGATTTGTTTTACACTTTTCATTCCTTAGAAGAAGCTGGACTCCCAACCCTCCCAATAGGCAGTCATCCCCTTCGTGATCCACATGTGCATCTCTTTTGCCTCTTTTTTCGACTCGGCTTTTCATTCTTGTTTTTTTAAAGTATGATCTAGAACTGCTTCCTGTGATTTTTCTTCCTACATTAGTACTTCTTAAGGCCCTTCTTGTATTTTTGGTGGCATCTGATGGCTCCAATCAATTCAATACTCAGAATGTGCCAGTGGCATAAGTTCAAGACCTTGGGCACATTTTTAAGAACAAAAGCCCTCTTAGCCTGTAAGTACTGAAGAAATGTATTTCTAAGCACTTTACAAAGTAGAGACAATGATCGTGACATAAGTTTATATGTAAAGGGAGGGGAAAAGGAGAACCAACTGGAAGGAGCTTCTCTAATCCTTACCAAGCTGAACATAATGTAACTTGCCTTTGGCAAACTGGAGAAGATTCATCTGCTTAAAGGCATATATGGATTTTGTGGGAAAAGAGAAAATTACTACTTTTCCAATAGTAACCCTCAAAATGAGCCCAGTGGTTTTGTATCCAAGTCTTTCTGTCCAAGGTGACACACACACTTGTTTATCTATACCACTCAATCTGGGGACTCTGGAATGCCTGGGAAGCTGTTCAGTTTGTAGGTGATGAAAGGTCATG
This sequence comes from Camelus bactrianus, assembly GCF_048773025.1. Classification (NCBI taxonomy): domain Eukaryota; kingdom Metazoa; phylum Chordata; class Mammalia; order Artiodactyla; family Camelidae; genus Camelus; species Camelus bactrianus. The sequence continues at coordinate 6,358,514 of NC_133554.1, forward strand.
AGGAGCCCTTGGGAGAATTTCTGCTCAGGGATTTGAGGCTCTCTGTTCAGCCTTTCCTCCCAGGGCTGACGTGTTTATTTGGAGGGTAGCAACTCCCTCAGATAGTAATATCTCTTTTCCACCATATTAACGTTCACAGTTGGGATCAAGCTCCTTAGCGCCAGAGAGAGGATGCTGTACATAATCCTAAGTAGGTTTCTCTGAGCAAACAGCCCAGTAGCATTAGCGGCCCCCGAGGGGCTCACTTGGACGGGCTGTGGACCATGACGTCAGCCCATCAGGTGGAGCCTCAGCTCGCCCATCTTGAAGCGGCGTCTCCGGCTCTGGGGTCCTGTGCTCTTCCCTCTCCCCTCCCTCCTCTCTCTCTTTCTAGTGTTTTTTCCTTCCTCTTTCCTGTTTCCTCTCAGTCAGTTCCAGTCTTCTCTCCCCACCACTCTTCTCTATTCATCATCTCAGTCAAGAATCTGCCTTTTACCGGCCTTACTCCTCAGCCTCACCCCACCCTGTCAGCCAGCATCCATAACGCCCTGCCATCCCCTGGCTTGTTTTGTCTGCCCCAGCCAGTTACTGTCTCTCCTTGATGCGTCACAGAGCATGGAACCATCTGGGAGTGTGTTACAGAATATAACACAAAGCATTTCTGTGATGCCAGAAATGAGGGAGAGAGGTAAAGGGGATTCCCTGAATGACAGTAGTGAGAAGACCCAGGATATCTTGGTCTGTGCAACAGACTGAGAGAAGCACCATTCCAGAACAGAGCTAGTGGTTAGGAGAGAAGATAGAATGATGTGTTTTCCTGCATGAATAACTGCACTGAGAGGCTGCTGGAGAGCATGAGATTTAGTTGAAGGGAATCTAAGCAATGGAAAAAGTAAGGCGATTATTAACTCCAGGAAAACTAAAAGTAATACAAAGAAAGGAAGCATAATTATAATGCGTTACTGAATGTGTACATAACCATAATAATGTAGATATTGGTTGTTAATGTAAACAAACTGTATGATTTATCTATAAGGAAGATGGGAGAGGGAGGAGGTGGAATGTAAGAGGTAAATCCCCCTATAATGGAAGAGGAAATAACTATGTATCTAAAATTGATGGAATTTAGAAACTATAGTATGAGCAAGTCATTTTAAAATGTGGAGGTTAATGATGGAGTATCAGAATGGAAAGGCAGAGTTGCTGTTTTTTTATTATAAACTTTTTTAGAATTATTTGAATTTTTAAATTTGTGCATGAATCATCTTGATGCAACAATTTTGTTTAATTTTTAGGTTTGTAGGTTGTATTGTAACTTGAGGGGTGTTTCTAAATAGTAAACAGAAATCTGTTAATTAGAATCACAGGGTTTATTCAGTAAAAAAAGAATTCAGCTAACTTTATAAATAGAGTTCTTTGTCTACCCTTAGTTGGATGTGTTCCCAAGATGATGAACTGCAGAAATCTCAAATGCTTCTGTGTTGGTTTGTCTTTGGGAGTGTTATTAGTAGAGTAATTCTGAATCTGTTGTGCGTGTTAGTAAGAGAGACTGAGTAAATTTATTGACGCTCTTATGAACCAAGGAGATACAGACAGCAAATGCGAAAAGGAAGGACAAACTTGATGGTGTTAGATTTGAATTAGAAGTATCACTGTAGACTCGTGATTTAAAAATAATGACTTTCTTGCTTTTAACCAGTGAAAGAGCCTAGAAGCTGTGATACGCCAGTATTTGAGCACAACTTAGCACCCAGATCTCAGTTTCTAAATATTGTTCATCACAAACAGGAACCAGGATTCCTCACGGGAACAGCTAATTCCAGGTTTAGGGCAGAGAAATAGAAGGCAAGTCTAGAACGTCTTGTGTCGGAAGTCAAGGGAATGTGCAAACGATGAGGGCTGGCTCAGAGGGACTCTCGCTGTCAAATCTAGGGTAAGCGGAAGCAATTAGAGTGATGATGCTGTTGTATTAGACACTGGATTTTTTAAGTGCATTTGTGAGTCCACATCAATAGTCAAAAAAGGCAGAAGCGAGGCAGAGAAGGGGGTATCTTGCCAATAAATGTAGAAGAACGATAGAATTATGAAGTCATCACTTTGCAGCCACCTTATAATCATTTCAGAGTCATCAATGGATGCTAAACTCGTGGGTGAAAGGTTGTGGGGAGTAGGATATTCACAGTCTCAACTTACCAAATTATTGATTACAAAGGAGGAAAAATACTTGAGCGAAGTGATCACACTTAGCATCACCAGTGTGGGTGACGACCTAGCACCGCACGGCTCCAAACGTGAAGTAACTCATCACCCCAGATCTAACAGAGAGAAGCCATCAGAGTATTTCAGATTGATGGGCAGTCTGTAAGACAGCGTCCTAGGCCTTCTGGAAGTGTCATGGAAGAAAGAAAAGGATGGGAGAACTGTTGTAGGTTAAAGGAGGCTGAAGAGACGTGACAGCTAAATGCAGTTTGTGGTTTCGAGTGGATTCTTGATCAGAACACACACAGCTCTAAGGATGGTTTCAGGATGATGAGGGGGATTTTTTTTTTTCCTGCTTTTCTGTAGGTTTTAAATCTTTCAAAATGGAAAGTTGGTGTGGGGGACATACAGGGAAAATGCAAACAGTGACGTTTCCCCTGGATGAGTGTCTTAGTTCACATTTTAGTGTGTTGTCTAAGGAGCGACTGCAAACCTGGTGAAATGTCTAGGTGTGCCCCCTGGTAAGCCCTTCCCAATCTGGTATGAAACCATAGGAAGATCTTGAAAGCTGAAGACATCTTACTTGTGCAAGATGTGGTGCATCAGGCAGACGTGAGATTCGCTGCACAGACAGGGTCGTGGGGCTCCGGCCGCTCAGGAAAGCAACACTGTTCCCATGGTGGCTTTTCTCTGGAGACCTAGGCCGTCAAGAAGACAACAAGCAAAACCAAGCATTGCCCACCCACATACTACACTGTGTGCTTCCTCAGCTGGAATATTTTGCGAGCTTCACAAACATCACAGTTTAGATTTCCACCCTGAAAATCGTCGTGCTGTGGTGAAACTGTTTGGATGTTTGTCTTTGCACTAGACCTTGGGCTTCCTGAGGTCTTTCGACTGTGTCTTTCGATTCTGATTCCCAGCAGCTACCAAAGTGGTGGACTTTGAATTGGATTTATTTGAAAGGCAAGTGTAGTCACTTGGCTGAGGGTGTTCTGAGTCCTCAAACTTTTTTTTAAAGGACTTGTCAGTCTGGAAAGATGAAATCTGAGTAAAGATAGAACGTTTATTCGATTGTGAAGGGCAGACATAGGGTTCACTTGGACTTGCTCCTCATGGTCTACAACATTCAAATGTCTAGGAACATTAAAAAGAAATGCTGTCCATCACATAGCTGAATTCCTTAAGGTGAGTAGCTCGCCGGCCACGTGCTACTGAGTCACCATCATTCATTTTGCAGAATCTCTCCCATACCCTGTACAATGGAATATTATTCAGCCAGAAACAGGAGTGAGGTACTGAGACATAGTGCGGATGAACCTTGAAACATTAAGTCAAAGGAAAGAAGCCAGACCCCAAAGACCATTTGTATGAAATGTCTAGAAGAGGCAAATCTGTACAGACAGACAACAGATGAGTGGTTGCCAGGGATTAGGGTTTTGGGAGGAAGGGGGAGAGACTGCTTAACGGGGGGGAGGTTTCCTTCCGGGTGGCAAGAAAGTTCTGGAGTTCGCTAGCAGCAGTGGTTGTGGAACATTGTGCACGCGATTAATGCCAATGAGTTTACATGGTAAAATGGTAAATGTTATGTTACGTGTATTTTACTACAATTTTTTTAAAAAAGAAAAACCATTAAAAATAGGGGGTAATTTCTCTCGGATCCTGTGATTTTAAGCAGCACAGGCAATTTGGGAAGGCTAGGGGGTTCCTGGTTTTATGTAGAATGACAGTAGGTTAATAACTCAGGTAAGTTGGGACACATCTGACTTTTGAAGCTGCTAGTGAGGAGAGACATTTCTTTCTGAGTCTGTCCCTCCTTGTCCGTCATAAAGCTGGCAAGGATAGGACACTGGGTCCCACTCAGTGTGGCCATTCCTGCAGTGCCACCATTGCCGGGTAGCAAGTGAGAAGCTCTGGGGAGCCTGTTCACTTCCTGGCCTTCCTGGTTTCTGAGTTTGTTTTCTTTTTCCTGAAATACTTGATTTGGATGTGTGTGAAATCAACCCTTAGACCTGCAGCGCCTGGGAGGCCCCCCACTGAGCATGTGCTGAGAGTTTTGTAAAAAGAGCAGTGAGCGAGCGTGGCCAGTGTTCGTGGTTTGTGGTCATCGCTCGCTGAATTTGTTGCTTCCGTGGTACCTCTCAAGAGTTCTTCATTTTCCATGACACGCCATAGTGCTGGGGCCGAGGTTCAGTGGGATGGGTGGGCAGGGAGCTGGACGGTCTGTGCTCCCGCGGTCACACGTGCTCCAGCAAGGAGAGACAGAGCAGGGGAGGGCGAAAGAAAGGAAATGGAAGTGATGAGAGAGGAGCAGGGAGGGCGGTGCTGAAGGGCAAAGAAGAGAGGCTTCCTGGCTCCGACTCCTCATGGTGGCGGAATCAGCAGTGCCGTTTCCAGAGCTCCTGAACCAGTTATAAGCGTGGAAAGCAGGGATGCTTGGATTAGGCATTGCAGGCGGCCAGGTGGTGGCAGAAAGCTGGGGAAAAGCCACGCCTCAGAATGCTCCTTTCCCCACCTCTGTGAAGCCCTTGACTTAGTGATTCCATCATTGACAGAGCCGTGCAGGCCAGGAGTCACAAATCCGAACCCCTGTCAGGTGAAGTGAGGGCTGCAGCCCAGGCATGGAGCAGCTGGAAGTGACGGGGGCCCTGGGAGCCGGCACACGTGTGCCCGTCCGGACAGCGTGCCCGCCCCTCAGCCCCCTGAGCCTTGGGCTGTGGCTGCCTCCTTATTGCTTGATTTTTTTTTTTTTTAAAGAAAAAGAGAAATACGATTTTTTGTGCAATTTGCCAACTTTTAAAAACTCTGCCTGGGTCAAAACATAACTGCAGGCTGGACCTGGCTCCCTGACTGCTAAGTTATGACCAGTGATTTATGTCAACAAATTACTAATATTATCAGGTGCAAAGGCTGGGTATGGTGTTGGTGGGGCAAGGCGAGGTCAAAGAGTTTGTTTTACTCACCTTTCAGAATAACATAATAATATATTCACCAGGAAGTTATCCTTATTAGGGAAATTAGAGCGTTGATGGGGAAATAATTTTATACCCTGGGTGGGGGAGGGCACTGGGACAGGCAGGCCTGGATGAGGTGTGACGCTGTGGACCTTGGCAGGCCAGGGGTGCTGGCGTGGGCTCTCAGGGCCCCTGGGTGCTGGGCAGAGGAGGACCCGGTGGTGGGAATGGAGCATCCGAAGGAGAGGAGGGAGGGAGGGAAGGAGGAAGGAAGGAAGTTTGGTATCAAAGACAGACTGTTTGACTTCCACATTTTACCTGGAACCCCTTGTCATCCAGCCCCCTGCTCCCCGAAATCAAATGCAGAACACCCCCCTTTGCTTAAAGGTGAAACCTCCGTGCAAGTGCGAGAGCGCTGTGTCTGTGCAGCACAAACCTCGGGGCGTGAGCAGGTGGGCTAACTTCGCCTCACGTGATCAGTTTTATGTTTTGTAACTTATTTCACTGAACCACTCATCGATTCTCATGCTTGGGCCTCATCGTTTGTTGCTTATGTACATTTACCTGCTCCTTAAAAAAAAGAAAAATTTTAAAAGTTAAGGGAACCCGGGTGAACATTAACTTTTGGGGGGGATTAGGTTTATTTATTTATTCATTATTTTTTATTTATCAGAGTACTGGGAATCAAACCCTGATTGCGTGCTTGCTAAGCGTGCGCTCCACCACTGAGCTATACCCTCCCCCCAACTTTATTTTTTAATCGGGTAGAATTGATTGTGATGCTGTTCAAAAAATAACCCAAACCAAGATGAAACATGAGCACAAGCATCGTTCCCCCAGTGCAGGAGTGAGCAGAGCCTGAATTCAGTAGCAGAAGAGGGGCCGGGAGTGGCAGATAGGGAGGCCTGGGGAGCAGGGGGGCGGGCCGCTGGGCGAGTGTAGCTGGAGTGGTCTGTGACAGTCGAAGTGTGAGCACTTATCCGTTCCCAGTTGGGAACCACACTTCTCCCTCCCCTTCCTGGTCTGACATCCTGATCTGATGGCAGAATTTATGTTAAGTTCTGGAAAAGTGGAAAGGGGGTAATGTGTGGGAACCTGTGAAATGATAAATCAGGACCTCTTTAAGGTCTAGGATTATTTTGGCTTCTTTCACTTTTGGGTTCTTTACAGGAGAGGCTTTGAGAGGCAGGAATATGGCTTAAAATGTGTGGAGTTTTGTTCTAGTTTGTTTTTTTCCCTAAAGTAAAAACCAGTTACCGTGATCAGTTTGGCTGTTTAAATAGCCTCAGCTTCATGGTGGCTTCATCGTGGCTGTCTTGCACCTAGCAGGAGAGGGAACAGCTGTAATTAACCCCTCTCCTCTGATTTTACTGTTTCTGGGTAAACTGAGCCCCATCCATCATGCCAAAGGCGCAATAAAAACTTCGAGTTGTTGGGAGTATCCAAGCCAACAGTTTGGTTGGGTTTCTAAGGCTTCGTGTGGAAGAATCAAATCTCCACTGTTCCTTGAAAATGGAGACAGTTCATGTCTGGTGGTGCCGGTCATCCTCAGACCTCTGCTCTCCTTTCTCAGAAATCATCTCCGTCCCCCAGCTCCAGTGACCCCTGCCACTCAGTGCGTCCTGCGCATGCGCCCCTTATCTGCACGTGTCCTTCTTGACCACCCCGTCATTTCCTGGCACTTAACATGTCTCAGGCCACAGTCATCATTGCACCCCACTCCCTTAAACACGCACACCACAGGCACATGCCTAGATTCACCTGAAACCGACACGAACGGCTGGGCTCTCTGCAGTGTCTGTGTTTGGCTCTGCTGTTCTTCAGCGGCTCCCGTGGACGACTGCGTTCATACTTGAGGCCTTCCTCTTCCTCCCACGCCGTCTGATGCCCAGGCCACAGCCTTTCTCACTCACTCGGTCTCTCCCTCATGTGTTCTCACCGTCACCAGCCACGTGCAGGCCCACCTGCTGCCATGGTACTTTGCTGAGCAGGCTTCCCAGTGTCCCCATCTCTGCCTGTCTCTGGTCTCACTTCTCTCCTGTGCAGCTAAGATTCGGCCACCCGTTGACCACTCTGAAACACCAACTGCATTTTGCCAGGCCCTTGGCAGGAAGCCTTCCAGCGCTCCAGTCTGCGCCCAGGACACAGCCCACCGTCCTTGGCTCTGGACCTCGGGCCCTCCGCAGTCTGTCTGCCCTCCACGTCATCTGCCGCCTTCTTCCTGTTCCCCCGCGGAAACCTCCCTCTCCAGCCCGACCAGGTGTCTCCACTTCTCTGAGCATCACTTGTCCATTTCCGCTTCTGAGCACCAGCTCACCTGGCGGCCTTCCTCCTGCGGCTGCTCTCCTTCCAGTCTCCCTCCAGCTCTGCCTGAGGGTTGGGTCTTGTAGCTAATACTCTGTTTTTCCTCTGTGCCCCATGTGTACTTTCACTGCAGTTTATTAACATACGTGAACATAGATGTCTTTGGGGAAGGACCCACACTTTCCTATGTGTGGTCCCCACACAGCGTGGAATGAGGCCGGTGCAGAAACGAGTGAGCCTGGACTGGAGGGGTGTTAAGTTAGAACCCGCTCTCTGGAAGGGGTCAGCCCTGGGTGATGTTGCCAAGTAGCTAGGTGAGCCCACCTTGATTTTTCAGGGAAAGCCAGAAGCCTTAATTTCATGTGAAATTGCTTAATTAAAATCTTTTCACATCATAGTTCTAAGGCGGTCCCTACCAGGGGAACGTAGTCCCTGAAAGTTAAAACTTAAAGACCATCTCATGTGCAACGTGGGCATGAAACAGTAACACGTTCTGTGCACAAATACGAGACAGAGTTAACAGTTCTGCTTTTCAGGATGGGTTTGGGATCTGTAAAGGTGGAGCTTCTCTGGAAAACCAGGAATTGAATGTTCCTCCAGTGAACTTGGGATTTAAATGACAGTCCGATGGCAGTGGCTGTCACTCTTTCCTTTTACAGGTGAATTGGATACCGTGACACCCCTGTTCATTCACGTGACCAGATGCCTTTAACAGCATCTTGTTATTTTCACTTTATGAAAATATTCTTATAAAACAAATTCTTAAATGGAACTTTTCCAGATTGACATTAAAGGGGGCAGTTCTGTTTAGTGGGGTTGTTCAGTGCCGAGAGTGTCTGTATGTTGGGGGGAAATCACAGCCCTTTCCAGGTTAGATGAATGAGAAGGTCACTGGCAAGGATGACACAGCCGCCCTCTTTAAGAGGCTGAGAGAACAGGAGTAGCCGGCCTCGGCAGGTGTTGGGAGAATTCCCACACACGTGCAGATCCCAAGTGAGCTATTATTTATTACCTTTGGGCTTCTGCGACATTGTCATCTTTCATCTGTCCGTCACAGTTTTGTCGAGTCCCTCCGGCGATGTGGCGCTACAGGGAGGATCCCAAGATGCATTGACCATAGTCCCGCCCTCATGTGGCTTGAAGTCCAGAGGGAGAGAGAAACATCCTAAGCACAGAAGTAAAGGAGAGAGTGCCACGAGTGTCCCTTAGTCCCTAGATGACCAATTTAAAAAGTTCATGGTGGTAAGAGGAAGAAGTTTCCCCAGTGCTTCCAAAGATACGCAGTATCTCGTGCATGCTTAACATCACCTCCGCAGGCAAGTTTGACTCCAGTCTTGTCTCTCTTCTACCCATGATACGAGAAACCAGACACGTTCCTGGGCTTTTAGAGGAAAAGCCCTTTCTGAGCATTGACCAACAGACTGAGCACAAATCAGGAAGAGCGAGTGCTTTCCTCCTGTGTTTAATGACGTTCCTGCAAGTTTTCCTGGTGTGTTCATGGAAGCACCGTGACTTGTTACTTGGTGGTGGAGGGGCAGAGAGAGGACCTGAAGACGCGTCATTTACTCGTCTGCCTGAGCCGGGGCGAGCCGGGGCTGTGTGCAGAGGTGCGGTGTCGGGGGCTGGCGTTCACGAGACGGACCCAGAGCTCCGGACCCAAAGCTGGTTCTCCTGCTTCGGTGCTCACCTGCAGTGCTTTGTAAATGCAGACACCTGAGCCTCACACACACCTCCCCCCCAATTCAGGGCGTCTTGGGCCTTGTTGTCTAACAAGCACCCCCGATGTCCTGAAATTGGTGATCCTTGGGGACTGTCCCTCCAAAAGCTCTGGTCTGCAAGTGGGAGAGAGAAAATAGCAGACAAAACAGAACTGCAGAAATAGAGCGGCTGTGATCAGGGCCATCTGGGGGTCCATCCAAAGTGCTGCGGAGGTCAAGGGTACCAAGGGAGCCCCTTTCCAGCCTCAGTGCCTGGAAGGCATTTGAGTTGGTGGAGAAAAGATGGGTGAGATTTTGATGGTTTGAAACGAGTAAGGAACTTCAGGCTAAGGGAGTGGAATGGACGAAGCGCTGAGTTGGGGAGGGCAGTGGGTTTTTGGAGGATCTCATCAAGTTTCTCTCCAACTTCCAAAACTTCGTTGTCACCTGGCCTTCAGGGTAAAGTCTGGACTGCAGAGCATGGTTTCTGTAGCCTAACAGATCTAATTCCAGGCCCTCGACCATGCTGTCCACCAAAATGCACGTGTGTGCCATCGCTCTCACACACACACGCGCGCGTGTGCCCTTTCTCCCCCGCGGACTGAGATAGCCATCTCGAGCTAGCTGCCAGCCCATTTAGGCTGTCCTTTATTTTGGTGGCTTTGCACTTATCACTCCCCCCACCCAGAATACCTGTTCCTCATTTCCCCTTGCTGACTTTTCGGACCTTCAGCGTCTAGCGTAGAACGCACATCCGCCAGAGCAGTGCAGGGTGGCTCCCGGGGAGTCTCCTTAGACTGCAGAGTCTGATGCAGGGGGTCTGGAGTAGGGCTTGAGATTCTGCGTGTCCAACTCGCTCCCAGGAGACGTGGAGGCTGCTGCTCCAAGGACCTCACACTGAGCAGGAAGGATGGAGAACAGCAGTTTCCTACTCCACTACACATCTGAATCCCCTGGAGAGTTTCTAAAATTCCCAGTGCCTGGATTCCTCTTTTCCTATAAATCCTGATTTAATGGCTCTGGGTTATAGTACACTGGGATTTTTCAGAGGGATTCTGATGTTCAAGTGGAAAACCACTGCAACTAGAAAGTCCTCCCTGCCTCGGCAGGTCCAGGTCGTGATGGAGACCGCCAGCGTGCTCGTCTGCGGGCAGGCACCACCATTTGCCTGCGTTTCTCTCTGCACTCTAAACTGCCTGAGAGCAGGTGCTGTGTCATTTGTTCATTCATTTGTCCGTTCATTCAGGAAGGGCTTACAGAGCATCTTTTCTGTGCTCTGCACTGTGCAAAGTACCAAAGATGCCAACCAGACCTGGTCCCTGGGCTCAGAGAATCTACAGCACAGAAAGGGAAGCATCATTCAGCACAGTGCCAGGCATGGTGGGCTCTTAGTGTTTACTGAATGAATGAAGGAGATGAAGGAGGAGGGGAGGGAAGGAAGAATGGAAGAAAGATGGCAGGGGCATGCCCAATAGAAATAGGCATTTCATTGCTCTGGACTTCATCTCCCCCCCACGCCGTCCCATTTCTAGCCATGGCCTTGTAGGAATGAGTAGAAATGAACAAACAAGTGATGTTAATGTGGAGAAACCTTGACGAATAAATACTGTCGAATATCCGTTTCACCCTAACACTCTTTGCACCGGCTCTGGTTACTACCCCTCTAAGTGCCCAATTAAACATTTAGAGCAGCGTCCTCCCTACTTCCTGTTGGACTGTAGGTCTGGTTACCACTCCCTAACCAAAAGGGTTATCACCCGGGTTTGCACTCAGCCTTTGCTTTTCTGCAAGGTGCTGTTTCTTGGTACTGGAAAGGTTAGAAGAGTTTTTTTTTGAAATGCTCCTGTGCAGCTGTTTACAGGTATGACCACCTATCAGCCTGAAATGTCACCCCTATTCAAAGCAATTGAGTATCCTTCAGTATAATCTCCTTTAAAGACCAGAAATGTGGCACCAGGCTGCTTCAAGCTGAGAGAGAAAGCTTCCTCCAGGCTCTTATTTTGTCTCAATAAACTTGAAAATAAATAGCCGAGGACCCCACCCCTCCAGCAGTATTTCTGTATAGCTTTACACATGTGTATCTAGGGAGCGTGTGTGTGTATGTGTGTGTGTGTGTGTGTGTAGGATACACCACTGGAGTGCCTGCTGTATTTATATTTTTCGAAACTCTTGAGTCAGATTTAGCTCATTTACAAATATATTTCCTTTCTCAAAAAAAAAAAAAAAGCTTATTGAAGGGTTTTTCCTGATTTTAAATAGATTTACTGCAACAAAATGGTGAAATAGGGAACAGTAAACAAAATAAAAATCCATCGCCGACAATCATTCGTAACATTTTGGGTGTGTCTTTCCAGTCTTTTTTCTGTGTATACATATAATATGTCTACATGTATAACTTCTTAATGCCATGTGGGATTCTATATTACATACCATGTAACTTGCTTTTTGCAGTTCCTGGAGTCTGAAAAATTATAATGTTTTCACACAGTTTCCAAAACAATGACCGTAATGACTGTATAAGTTTTTGAAAAAGTGTATGTATTGTATCTTTTTATATGGCCTCCTGCTTTAAGTATGAGTAAGAATTTCTAGCATTTTTATTATAATATATTTATATTTATCATAAGATAAATTTTATTTTGGGATTTGGGAACCACAGGAAACAAACTCTTATTTCCAGTGGAGAAATACTGCACCTTACGAAATTTTGCGTCTCGTTCCTTTTGGGAGTGGCAGCTGAAGGCCTTTAAAGATACGGTGTATTTTCCCTGAGGCAGGGAAAGAGAAAAACCACCCCTTTCAGCAGGAGCGTCCTGGGCCCTGGCTGCTGTGCTCGGTCAGACAGGATGGGACAGTAGTCCTTGCCTCAGAGCTTATGTTGCAGTGGGGGTTGGGGGGGGGCAGTAAACAGTAAACCGACCCATAAATGTAATAACTACCAGTTGTGACAGTCTAGACAGCCCGAAGGCCCTCTGGGTCGAAGGGCTCTGAAGAAGGATCCAGTTCTGCGTTACTTATTTTATTAACATCATTAAGATGATCACCAGAGAGTGGTTTGGATAACATAAGCGCGTCTCGGTAATTATGACAGATGAATGAAATCCAATCCCATTAGCTCCATTTGAACCTGTTATAAAATAGCCTCCAGTTACTCATAAACGTGGGCTAAGTGAAACTTCACTGAGGGTCTTGATCTCTCGCGGAAGAAAGCTGCGGTTCTCGCCCTCCGCTTTTTTGTGTGAGCCTTCCCGTGCTCCCTCCGCGGGCGGTGCTGGTTAAGGCCACCAGAGCCAGCACCTGGAGTGGGTGATGCGTGAAAGCGGCCCTCGTGGTCCGTGGCTGCTTTGGATGAAGGGGAATCGATGAGGTCTCTGATTCTCAGTCCTTCTCCCCGACTCCAACCCAAACCTCACCCCAGTGCCCCCCGTTCCCATGATGAAGCAGCAAAGACTGCTTACGGCCCGCTTATTTACCTAATAAACTGGCTCTTGTATCGCCTGGGAAATGCTAAAATTTTTTTGCCAAGAAATCCTAGTAACAAGCAAACAGAGGTCCAGCAGTCAGGTCTGAAGGAACAAGGAACTGAAGGTCAGCTAATATGGCCATTCTTCTCCTCCCTGGTGGCCATGACAGCGCAGGGGTTTATTTGAGGATCCCAGACTTCGAATCGTTGCCTGCATTGTTAGCTGCCCCAGTATTTTAGGCTGTGCCAACAGTTTCAGATATTAATGTATTCGAGAGATCAGTGAATGAAGAATTCCTCTGCACTTTTTTTCCCCTTTTTAATTTTTTCCCCCTTTCCATACACTTTGTTTGTAGTGTCTTTGTCTGCCAGACGTTGCTGGGCATTTCTAATGAGAAAGCAAAGAATTGCAGAAGGAAAAAGGCGAGGGGCGGGGGGCGGTGTAGGGAGAAGAAAACAGGCGAGGAAACACAGGGCGTGTTTAGCACTTTAACAGTAAGGTGACATTTTTACAAGCTAGTCAGGTGCACGGGACTCACTGGGGGAGAACGGCGTTGGCGATGCAAATGCGGAGCGGAACGCGCCGTTTGGGAAATGGCTAACTCACTGATTAGCTTCTCGTCACAGGAACGCACTTGCATTTCTGAGCATCATTTTCCCTGCAGGACACCCAGCCTCAGTGCCGCTTTAAGTATTCAATCCAGCTTCATTATGGCAGCCACCTCACTAACCCACTGTGGGCAGCTACTAAAAGGGAGGAAAAATTAAAGCAATTCATACTCCCGGTGACTTACTGCTGCAGAATAATTGGTTTCTGTTTGCAAAGAACATTATCCCAGCAAAGCCCAGCAAACAGAAAAGTCCGTCTGAGAGAGGGTTACGGGGACTAGGGTAGAAAGTGGGGAGGCGAAGGAGGGCTGGGGAGATGACATGTTTGCAAAGGCAGTTAGCTGATAATTAATTTTTTATATCATTCCATACTGGGATGTGTCCTTCCGTGATGTATGGACATGCGCTGGGTTTGTAGCACGTCCTTTGATACCTCATGGAAATGTTAATGAGACGAAACCAGTTAAAGAGTTCTTTAGACCGCGCGGGGCTTTGGGGAAGGCCAGAATGAAATGCAGACCCTCCGAGGGCTCCTCCGACACACAAGAAGTCCCTTTGTTTCCTGTCTTATGAACCAGAGGCAGGTCTGAAATTGCAGGGAAAGTGAGAGGGGGCTGAAGAGTTGGCGCCGGAGGCTTGGCTTTCTATATTTAAAAAGAGGGGGAAAAAATCGCTCGCCAGTTATTCGCACCCGGGTTTGATAGGCAGTGCAGGGTGTTTTTGAAGTTCCAAAGGAAGGTTCTCTGAAGATGGAAGCGGGATCTGTCTTTCACTTAGACTTAATTAAGAAACTTGCTGGCTTTGTCTGTAGGGGGCCCATTACGCGCAAGCTGCAGCCCCCTCTGAATAGGGGCTCAGCCTGGAAAGTGTATACATGCCACACCGCCTTTGTGCTGTGTTACCAAACTGGAGGCAGGAGCAAGTGCGGACGGGGCTCTGCCAGAGGTCACCCCTTGTTGTCGCCCATGGCCCAAACAGAGCGGCCTCGCCAGCGCACGGTGTTCCTTAGGGACTCGGGACCGATGAACCGTCTATAAAAGGAATGTGGTTAACAAAGCAGGGGGGCGGGTAGAAGAGAGTCTGTCTGCTCTCCCGGTCCTGGTCCCAAGCTGCAAGGATGAACAAGGTGAACAGTGTCCTGGCCGCAAGGACACCTCACTCGGTGTGGGAACCAGAGGTGGTGAGCGCCTGGCTTCAGGGCACAATCTCTCCCCTAGCCCGCTTCCACCCAGCCCGGGGAGAAAGTTTGCCTGGTCACTGTTCTCATAACCTTGAGAATAATTTCCCCCTGGTGGGCTCCTGTGGCCTGCCCTATTTAGGACCAAGTTGCTGAATGCTAGAGGATAAAGAACAGTTGGAAAGCTGTGAGCAGTGGTTAATCAGCTAATTCGCATTTCAAAAGACGCTAATAAGAGGTGATCAATTCAAAGAAAACCCTGGGTATGAGTCCTTTACTCACCCCTCGAGTGAGCAGGCGGCGCTCCCTCCGGTTTCTCGCTCCCCGCCCGTCGCCTCCCTTCCCTCCGGGACCTCCCAGGGTACCTGCACCTCTGCCCCCCCACCCGCCTGCTCCCAGCGGGGCCCTGCAGCCCTCTGCCTTCCTCCCAGCTGCGGCCAGCTGCACCCCAGCCTTGGCCTTTTGTGCCTGACCCTCCTCGCCCACTCGCTCTCCTGCACCTCAGTGTCTTCTCTCCTTACTCATTCCTCCTGATCTGTGACCTCTGGCCAACCCTGTCCGGTTGCCATTTGCTTGGCTGTGACGGGAGGGACCCTCCTCGTTACTTTGCCGTTACGCGTCCTGCCTGGAGACCCATGTTGTGACTGCCCGAGTGTCTCCTGGGACCCGAAGTGGCTCTGTATCTTCCCTACCGTGTCTGTCGCTGCAGCCTCTCTGCCCAGCTTCCCGTACCTGCTGTTCAGACAGAGGTGGGGGGCTGCCTCTCGGGCTTTCTAGCGAGGTGCTTCGTAATTGGGTCTTCCTGCTGTTACAGGCTAATGGCCCTGTCCTGGAACCAGTGTCACCCACCCAGTGACTGGAAAGTCAGCCAGCCCACCAAGTGACACTGTCCAAATAGAGCCATAATGCCAACAATCAAGAGATTTTGTTTCCGCCAAGAGTACAGTTCACGTGTTGGGAAGTGAGCTTGTCAGGGCTTTCTTTCCGCCTCCTCTCCCAACCCTTGGCAAAACGTAGAATATCGTCGCCTTTGATAGAAGGTGCAGTGAAGGGGGCCGGGGGAGATCGTGGAGCATCCTTGACCTGGATGCCAGAAGGAGTAGCACCATGTTTGATGCTTCTGGTTTTCTCTGTGGCTGTAATACCTGTGTGGGGTCTTTTGAACATGGTCCTTGGTTTTCAGAATCCCGGAGTGCTTTAGCCCCATCGTGCTTCAGAAATCCGTTAGGAACTCAGCTGCCCTCTTTCTTACAGACTCTGAACAAATGACATTTCATCTTCTGGCCATGAGTGACAGGAAATTTTCCTAAACTCCAGCCCTGACAATCAGGTGACAGTTAGGGATAGCCTTGCAAGCCCTAAGATGATTGTTGGTCTGGAGAGGTGTCACTGGGAGGTGGCCAGCCTCATGGTTTGTCACCCACGATAAAGGCTTTCTGCTTAGCGTACCCTCCAGTTATCAGGAACATCTTTCGTTGAACCTTGTTTTGACCCTGAGCTATTCTGGAAGGGTTCCTACTTTCAGAAGGAATGTGGACCACATGACCTCCAGGGTCCCTTCCACACGGGCATGCACCAGCACTCATGTCATCACCAGGGGCAGTGGCCCACCAGGCTCTGCCCCAGGACACAGGACTCAGCTGCTGTCTGTCATCTGCGGGAGTGTCAGGGTAGACTCTGAAACAGAGTCCAGCTTTAGATCAGAAAAAGTTCTTAGCCCTAAACAACAGAAACCGTCTCTGATTACTGAAGTACAAAAGGAATTTATTAAGAGGCTCTCTAAGGGGGAGGATACAGCTCAGTGATAGAGCACGTGCTTAGCATGCACAAGGTCCTGGGTTCAATCCCCAGTACCTCCATTAAAAATAAATAAATAAACCTAATTACCCCCCCAAAAAAGGAATCTAGTAGTTTGAAACATCAATCATCAAGAAGGCTGGAGAATCGGGCTCGAACATGGGGAGAAACCAGAGGTGGCTAGAACCATGACCACAGCTCCACCACAGAACCGTCTAGCAGAGGACTCACTGCCACGACTGCCGGCACCCCCAGCAGCCAGCACCGCCAGCGGTGGGCACCAGGGGCTGAAGCTGGAAGGGCTGCCACTGACGTTCCTGGAGAGTCAGTGTTGCTGCTGCCACCACTGAAACGAGTTCTCCATGCTCCCTTGTGTGCACTTGGTGCTGCTGGGGAGGCAGGGCGGTGCCAGCATTTGGCCCTTCTGGTCCTGCCTCCTACCAAGACTCCTCTCTTGTAAGAAATGGGTTCAGATGCTGAGCTGCTGAGAAACTAACTAGTGTCCACTGCAAGCTTCCAGCTCCACTGGGGGTTACTTGCCAAAGGTGGACCTCTTCTCCTGGACTCCTGAGATCGGAGCACGTCTCTGTACCTGAGACGTGCTGTGGGATCTGTGGGGCCCAATGAAAGATGAAAATACAGGGCCTCTTGTTTAGAAATGATTAAGAATATCAAGATGGTGACAGCGTGGGGCCCACTAGGCCTGGGACCCTGTGTCACTGCTCAGGTCACTTGCCCATGAAGCCAGCCCTGGCTTTCCCTTAACAGGGCCGTAGGTCCCCTGCGGGGTCTTGGGGCCTCTATAAGGCCGTACAGATGGATCCTGATTGGTCAGTGTTACTTCCTTTTGTTTCCCACCCACAACTTGAGGTGAGATTATGATTATTCCCATTTTACAGCTAGAACAGATGAGGCTGGATACCAGTGGAGCTGTGATTCCAGCCCAGGTCTTCGGACTGGAGTTCCCCTTTCCCTCCACCATGTCACCCTGTGACCAGGAGCTCACTGTGCCGAGAGCTGTGTGTTCCCGGAAACGTGCACAGCTCTCTTGGGGCATCATCTCCAGACTTGTTAATGTTGTGGGGAAAAGACTGCTCACTCAGTGTAAAGTAAGATTTGGTTGTTCACTTTCAAGAACTGCATTACAGGAAGGAAGGAGAACAGTGCCCACCAGCCAGTAGCCGGGCCCCCACCATGCTCTGCTGACTTAATTCAAAACACACACACACACACACACACACACACACACACACACACACACACACACACACACTTACTTTGTTTTACCTACAAGTACATTGTGTGTGTGTGTGTGAGAGAGTGAGTGAGATGCCATGTAACCTTGAGCAAGTCATTTTCTCAGCTTTCCAGGGCTTCAGTTTTCTCATCTCTGAAAATCTTTGATCTTCTTTCACAATATAGATTGTTGAAAGTTTTTTATTTTATTTTATTTTAATTTGGGGTGTGGTAATTAGGTTATTCATTTATTTTAATGGAGGTGCTGGGGATTGAACCCAGGACCCTGCACAAGCTAAGCACGCTCTCTCCCCTCCCTGCTCGTCGCACAGGGTTGATGCCTCTCTGCCCTGCTCACCCAGCAGGCACGTCTCAGTCTTGGGCACAGAGCTCGCCTCAGTGCCCACGTGCATTCCCACTCTTCCAGCACCCTTTCTGCCCTCGCTCTAGCCCTCAGTGTCTGCCTTGGGTCTGACCCCTTGAATGCCCAGCCTGTACTACCTGCCTGCTCGTACCAGAGCCGCCCCAGCATCTCTGCCATCAGCAAAATGCTCAGTACAGGCTCCCCCTGCTCACAGTGCTGGTCTGCGCATCTTAGAGTAACTGGCCTCTGCCTCTTGTATCCTCTCTCTCCCTTTCTCCCCAGCGCTGTGCCAGTGTCCTTCACCTTCTCTGGGTCCCCGGGAGCCTGCGCGGTGCCTTCTCCAGAGGGGCGCTCACAAATCCTACCTTTCTTGAAGTCTTCTCCACTGTCTGTCTTTCTCCTTTTCTCCCCCTCCCCCTTTCTCAGTTCCCTTCCCTTGACAGGACACAATATGAAATGAAGGTGTTTTTTAAAGAGTATTTATGATGTTTATAAAACATAAAGTTATTTGACATGTTTTTAATTTGAAAATCATAGCTCTCAAACAAAATACAGCTCTCTTTAAAAAGCTGTTATGAATGTAATTGTTTTTTATTTCTAGGTAGTCTTTAATTGATTTTTCCCCCTAAAGGTTTTTTTTCCTTCCTTATTTTAAACCCAAGGAAGGAGAAATTTCCAAGGGTTATTAGTTCATTTGCTGTTAGAAGGAATAATTGATCTGTCAACTCAAAGGATTTATAAGGATTTGGCTCACAGAATTCATGAAAGCAGTAGCATACGTTTAAGTTCTGCCTCAAAAGAAAACATTTCAGAAGGGGCTTCCCCTTACTTTTTGCAAGATAAAAATTAGCATCTCTCGAGTGATGAAAAGGCCCCCTGTTTTTTAAGATCTTCCCAATCTTAAGGGGCCCCAGCTGCACCATTTACACCTATACTTGATATAATTGGATAAATATTTCAACCAAAAGAATGGATTATAAATAAATATCATAAACTTTGGAGTTTCTTCCAGTGGTCCCCCACCCCCACCCCGCCCCGCCCCAGTATAGAGGAGTGGAACACAGTTAACATTTCTTCAACCTTAAATGGGGTTTAGCTTTTTTTTTTTCCTTTAAGCAAATGCACCCAAATTGGGTTTGATTCACAAAGGAAAGACTGACTGCAGAGCTAACAGACCCATCATTAGCCATCCCTGCCCTCTCAAATGGCCTGTCCATTCCACTGCTCACAATATAGGACGGAGGCCGTAAACAAGGGATCCAAGGGAACTCTGGACAAGAAACATACAATGGAGTGGGATAAATTTCTTTAGCATAAATAGCAGTCTCCAAGGGTGACTGGTGTGAATGGACTCCTGCTGTGAGGGTCTCTGTGCCTACAGAGGAGATCTGTGGCTTTAAGAGCTGTGGTCCCACCCCCTAGGCTGTGGAAGTGCTCAGTCTCCCCTGCTGGGCACTGTCCGAAGGCCCCCTGTGGGCCTCCTCTTTCCTTTCAAGCTGTGAGTCCTCAGGAACTTGGTGACAGCTCCTCTTTCATTCTGCTGTGCAAATCCTTGAGCTGTTCCTAGTGCTTTCAAAAGGAAAATATAAGACATTTTGCTTATTCTGTCCAGCAGGAGCATTGGAAGTCTGGTAAGACCCAGGGTTATTCTGGCAGTAAACCTGGGGGAGATCTTCCTTTTTGTAGTGACTCAAAACTCCCTGAGATGACCGGCAACCCACAGTTTATACTTCCTACATCCTTTACATCATGCCCTGTGGGGCGCCATCTACGTTCTGTTCCCTGGAGAACCTGTGTCCTGCTGGCTGGTGACTGGATAACCTAGTACACGTCAATGGATAATTTCTTAGCAGCCTTGAGCCAAAATGTTCAGGTTCCAGAGTAAATAATGACTTTTAAAAGAATTAAATAGCGATATACACGTTTTTTTTTTAATTCAGCCAGTGCTCTGCCTGGTCCATCCTTATCTCCTGTTCTGATCCCAGAGTCAGTCACTCTCAACCATCTTTGCTTGTCTTTCTCCAGGTG
This sequence comes from Camelus bactrianus, assembly GCF_048773025.1. Lineage (NCBI taxonomy): Eukaryota > Metazoa > Chordata > Mammalia > Artiodactyla > Camelidae > Camelus > Camelus bactrianus. The sequence goes on from NC_133554.1 coordinate 6,378,321, forward strand.
GTTATGTGCATATTACTAAATGATACACACCATTTTTTATTTCTCAATTTTAGATATTACCTATTAATTTCATGACCTGACATACAGGTTTTCACTCACTCTATACATACCTCTTCTGTTTCTAATATCATTGTTTTTATTCCTCTACATATTACTATTGTAACTTTCAGTAATATACTTAAATCTCTATTTTCCGTTCCATTGATTATAGACAGTATGTTTTTGCCTCACCTTTTTTTGACCTCTTCTCATCGCGTGGCCATCTGCTTTGGTCAGGTGTTGATTATTTGCGTTCCATTTTGACCACAATTAAGATTTCTATACTGTGGTTTTAGGTTGTTTCCAAGTTAAAAGCCAGAAAATAGCTTTCATATCGTTATGTGAATACTGTGCACTGAAAAACCAAGAAGTGCACTGTGGTTGATTATATTTCCATCTCTAATTCCTAACTCATAATCCCTGTGTTAGTCAAAGGAGAATGTGCAAATCGATTCTCTTTTCTTACATTCCGTCATTGGTTTAAAACCATGCCACATTTCAGTTTGCTAACATTTTTTTCACATTTTTTGTTTTGGTTATTTTTGTAATTTCTCTTTTTTTTTTCTTTTCTTCTTCTTGGGGGAAGAAGCATGTCTTTTTCACCATACCCCTGATATCTTTTGAAGCCATTCCATTCTTCAATAAGCCCACCAACTTCCTATTTTAATATGCTTATTCTAAATTACTTCTTAATGTATACCAAAGAAATTTATACTGCCTTCTATATTTCTTGGAGTTTCTAATTGCCTTTCTTTTTCCCTTACATTTTTTTCCCCTTTATTTTGCCTTGAAGTTTTTCTAAACGGAATCTCCCTTTTTTCCTGGAAACCTACATCCTCAAACCCCCAGGCTTCCTGTTCAGTTCGAATGGCGTTATGACTCTGTAAGTAGTGTCTACTCCTGGATCAAGAGGGATGCTATTGCTCTATTTTCTATTTTCTGTAACTTCTTGATTTCCCAGGTAGTTGGCAATTCTCTTTTTTCTTTTGTTCAGTTTTCAATGCACTTGTGGACAATTCTTCCCAGGATATCAACATCTCTTTAAAATGCCTCAGAGTAGTAATGTCCACATGGGAAAATTCATAAGATAATGTCTCAATGATTTTATTTATTTTGGTTTGTTTGTTATATACTTTTTGTTTGTTGGTTTCCCTGGAGGTTTTCCTTCTAGACCCCCTTTCTGCCTCAATAAGCTGGGTTATATGTATTTTTTTCCTGTACTTTTTGCACTGTTTGTCATCGTGGTATTTCTGTTTGTTGTTATTCTGTGTGCTTATACTGTTTCCCTCACCTCTTTCTCAAAAATTTCAGCCTTCATTTTGCTGAACAATATCTTTAACTTTCTAGGAAAGGGGGCAAAAGTGGTATGCCTTATGAATTCTCATGTGTGAAAATGCCTTATTCCATCTTTATGCTCAATTGGTAGCATGACTGGGTATGGAATTCTAAATTACAAATTACTTTCCTTCAGAATTTGCATTAATGTCTAATAAATGTGTAGTATCAATGTTGCTGATGAAAAATCCACCCCATTCTGATTCTTGTTCCTTTGTTTGTGACCTGTTTTTATTTATCTTGTCATTGACATAGTGTTTGTTTCTTACTCAGGAAGCTTTTAGGGTCTTTTATTGTTGCTGTCAGAACAACAGAACAATATATTTGGTTGTGGGTCTTTTAATTTGTAAAAACTCTTCCTTATTCTTAAGTTTTCCTTTTTTGTTGTTGTTGCTAGATTCTCTTCTTGTTTTGATGGGTACAATATTTCCCCAAAGTCTCTTCAAGAATACTAACTAGAGTCTTTTGTCATATTGTTTTATGAGGGGGAGGTAAGTAGGTTTATTCATTGATTTCCACTTGGAGGAGGAACTGGGGATTGAACCCAGGGCCTCTTGGGTGCTGAGCATGCACTCTACTGCTTGAGCTATACCCTTACCCCAAGTCTTTTGTCATATCGTGTTTGGTTCTTAAGTTCTCTTCTTTTATCAGAATTATCTCTGTATCCTCTAGGGTCAGTTTTTCTGTTGATTCATCTGTGCTTTTTATGTCATGCTACGAGCTTTGCTTAAATGCTTGATGAATCTTGGGGATGAATTCGCATGGCCTGTTTTCGGTTCCGTTTCTCACTCTTGCTTGCTGGCTCTCCGTCTGGAGCCTCTCAGGAGCTGTGCTCAGGGCTGGCCCCTCCGTGCATGTTTTCCAAGCCCCAGCCTCTCCTCTGTTTGGGTAGTTGACCCCACCTGATTTGTGGAAGCCTCTCTTTCACCCGTGGTCCCTCTCCAGTCCTCATCATTGTTACAGTTCCTCTCCCCAAATACATCATGCAGAGATCTTGTAGGTAGACATCCTTAGTAAGATAGAGGGGCCCTGAAAGCGCGCCTCCACGTCTGGGACTCAGGCCAGCAAGTATTCTTTGAGCGTGTCCCACAATAGGCATTGCAGGATAAATACAGGCGTAAAGATGTATTCCCAACCTCATAATCTAGTGGGAGGCCCGTAGTTTTAGGCAGAGCAAGGTCCAGGGTTATGGGCATTTTCAGATGTTTTGCATTTTGGTGGGAACAAGCCTCAGAGGCTTAACAAGCCTGGCAATCCTTTGCCTCCTTGGGAATCATCAGATGATAGAGTGAAGGGCGTATGATAACTCGCTCATTTTTTCATTCATCAAAGATGTTTTAGAGTGTAAGGGACTGTCCTAGAAGCTGAGAAGAACACAGAGCAGGTGCATACTCTGCCTCAGGGAGAGATAAGACATGTATCTAAGTAACTCTTCAATACAAGGCCAAGTAAGATAAATGGAGTAAGAGGAATACAGGTAAAACGTTATAGGAATACAAAGTAAAGTGAGGGGGGAGGGCATAGCTCAGTGGTAGAGCGAGTGCTTGGCATGCACGAGGTCCTGGGTTCAATCCCCAGTACCTCCATCAAATTAAATAAATAAATAAATAAATAAATAAATAAATAAATAAATAAATAAATAAATAAATTAATTAATTTAAAAGATAAAAGGAGAGATTACTTCTTACAACTATGTGCATGTAATGAAATAAATTAAAATAGGCTCATTGAAAAATGTCTCACCGAAAGACAAAACAGATTTAGATGAGTGGAGGTAAACAGGAGGAGAGGGAGTTACTTGGGTGAGCCTGGAGTACAAGGAGAAATTCATCTTGACTGGAGCCAGGATTTTGGAGCTGCTCTTAATAAACAAGTCATTGTGAAGTAATACTGCCCTTTCCTGGAGCACGGCTTCTAGCAGTGGCTTAATTGAAGCATACATTTCCTCTGGCAACACCTTGTTCAGTTGAGGTGCTTAATTCAGTTCCACGAGCTTAATATCTCAGAACCATTGAAATACAGCACCCCCCCCCACCCGCCCCTAATTCTCTCATTCCTCACAGGGAAACCCACACCAGGTCACGTCAGCGTCTCGCTTCCAGCCTCCCCACTGCCGTCTCTGACAGATAGTTTCGATTGGCCTCCTCACCACCCGCTTCAGCCCCCTCCTCACTCTCCTCCCTGAATTGCAGAGGTTGGCGAGTTAAGAGGCACATTTCTCAGACTCCTTGCCATGGAGATTCCACACGTGGCCTGGCTTCTGCTTTCAAAGACTCGGGTCTAGAATTGACCAGTGTGAGGTGTTAGCGAAGCACAGGGGCGTGAGATCGTCTGCTGGGGGTGGGCGTTGGGAGGGTTTGGCTGTTTTGAGGAGCTCAGCAAAGACTCGAGTGCCTAGTTCCTGTTGTCACTGTCCTGTGTGACACGTGGCAGGCAGCCACGGCAGTGGTGCTGAACTGCCCTCTTGTATGGGCGGCTCTGTCAGTCCTGGTTGTGTATCCTCCACATCCAGGTCTCTGTGCTGAAGATTTTGTAAGCTCCCAATACCCTTTGGGGGGAAAAAATATCCTCTTTTGCCTAAACTGGCAACAGTGGATGTCATCATCAACAGCGGAAACCCCACTGATGAGAGGGGTTTGGACTTCCCAGTCACCCGCCCATGTTCCTCGAGGACTTGGACACTCGATTCCCAGCTGTCTCTCACTCTTCTTCCTGCCACCCGGCCAGTGTGAAAGCTCCTGCCGACATTCCAGCTCCACCTTTTCTCCATCTCTGTGGCCACAGCCCGAAGTTCACATATCTGGAACTGAATCACATCTAAAGTTCCTCTGACTCCATCCTCCTCTCACCCTACTTTCCCACTGCGCTCAGACCCACTTTCGAAATTCAGAGAGACCTTCAGTCTCATCCTCCTCCTCTGGTCTAACAACTGTCCTCCCCTGGAAGCCTCACCCCAGTGGGGATTCGTTTCAACTACACTCCTGCCAGTGCTCAGTCTTCTCACCCTTTGGACCTACCTGCGCATTTATTGTCTCTTATGATAACCTTTAAAGTATGCTGTGCTGGTCTAGACCCCCCACTGCATATTTAGTAATAAAAGCATGCTGATTAATGCTTATAAAGTGCTTACCGTGTTCCAGGCACTGTGCCAAACACTTTAATATATCAGCTCTTGGAATCCGCACATCAATCCAATGAGATGGGGATGTTTCACATCCACATGTACAGATGAAGAAACTGAAGCACAGAAAGGTTAAGTGATTTGCACAAGGCCACACAGCAAGTAAATGGTTGAGCTGGGATTCAAACTGTCCGTGTTCACAAGAACCATACTCTGTATTCCCTTAGTTCTATTTTAAGGATGCAAGGATATCCATGCATCTCTGCATGGATATTAAAACATTTTTTCTATTTAACCACAGATGTGATTAATATCTCAATGTTACTATCACAAACTGTGGTTTCTAAAAGCTGCACTTCATCAATATATCTGCCAGGTTTTTTTTTTTTTTTATGAAAACATTTCCGTTTTCTCTCCCATGTTATTTCCTTGCTTTGCATTCTGGGTCTCGATTCTGTTGTGAAATACAGTGTCCTACTGTTGCAGATAAGTATTTCGGGAAGCTGTTGAATAGCTCGGGTGATGGATGTTTATACTGCCCTCCTGTCTCCCTTTCTTTCAAAATGGCAGTTCTGTTACATCCAGTAATGTGTACGCTTACAACTGAAGCACAGCAGTTTGAGATACCAACTTCCCTCTGCTGTCTTCCAAGATAAGTCTGGTGTAGTATGATTAGTCTTTGGGCTCCAAAATCAGTGGAAATTTGAATCCCAGCTCAAGTGCTGAGACCTTGGGCAGGTTACTTAGCCTCTCCAAGCCCCAGGTGTTTTGTCTGTAAAAACAGAGGCAGCCGTACAGTACACTGCATGTGAACAGACGGCCGTGGTACACCACCCCTTTAACATGCCCCGTCGAGTCCACGCAGTTAATCCCAGCACATCATATCCCACTCTCCCCCCAAAACAAGCACATACCCACTGCACATGCACGTAACAGCTCCACGAAGTTTGATAAACTATGGCATTCACTGAGGGTTTCATCCTGAGACAGAGAAATAGGTTACATTGTATTCTGCAAAGAAATCTTCCCTTAAAAAAGAAAAAAAGGAGGCACTGCTTTGTCATCCACTGCTCTTTCCCCAGAAGCCCCCTTTGGCTCGTCGGTCCTCGCCCTCCTGGCCCACCCCGGCTCAGGCAGAATCTCTACAGTTCTTCTGCTCCATCTGACAGGTGGCAGGAAACCTAAATTTCTGGGAGCCAGTGACTATTCATTTAGCAGAGAAGCAGCAGTATTTCATATGATTACATTATTTCACTCTAAGCTTGACTTAGAGAGTTAACAGTTCCTCGACTGTTTCCAAGAGGAGAGGTGGGGGAGCGCGCTGCCGTGTGTTGGAACGCCTCCGGTGGCCGCGGTGCTCCTCAAAGGGAAATGTCACTCTTGTTTATCCCGGCTGTTCGCAGTTCAGTTGCTGGAAGCAGCAAGTCAACATTGATACTAACAGCCTCGAAGTTCTCTTATTTAGACTTTGATTATCATTGGTTGGTTGGTTGGTTTTTCTCTTCTGCCAGAAAATAAGGGCTCATTTTCTGTCTCCGGCTCACGGTTACATTTATTTACATCACTTTCCTAGGCATTTTTTCTGAAACATCATTTCAGGCTATTGGTCGATTTGACTTAATCATAGTCAACTTGACTATTGACTAATGTGTGCTGTAAGGAATACTTCCAATGGGGAAGATATTTTGTCTCGATAGACTTGAATGTGGCTATTCATGGTTACTAATTGAATATGAAATAAATTCTATTGATATGGAGTTTATGAAGTTACTGCAAAGAGGTCAGGGAGGCCGTATTTTCCTAGAGTAACCATTTTATTGGCTTTAGTGTTTGCACCTCTCCTATTTTGGAAGTTTGTGAAAATCTTACACGTCCGATAACCTACCCCCGAATTCCTTTCATTTGCCTCATATATGGCGAAGCTCATCCATCAAAACTAAAGAACTCACTGTTTGGCAGGTTAAATGAAAATCCAGTGGAATAGGAGTGTTTATTGCTTCCACAGAAGGTTCTTCATTGTAGATTATCCAGGAGCCAGTAATGAATGTGTACTATCAGGGGCCAGGGATTTCGGGGGATGAATTTCCCAGGGTTTAATCATTTCATAAGGCCTCTGAGTGTGACTTTTTCCCCAATAATCTACTTATCTCAGTAATTTACCCCTCCTACTGCATTGCGAGGAAAATGAGTCTCCCAGGTTGTTTGCATGATAAGTAGCTGGGAATTGTGTGAGCCTTTCAAGCAGCAGCCCTGAGTTAATTGTAGCAGCCTGAGCTAATGGTTTCCCATGTTAGCTGGCAGGTTAAGTGAAGAAGCGGGCTTGAAAACACCCTTTATCACAAGTACCATGCATTTGAAAAGCTGAAATCTTAAAAATGTTTCTTTATGGAAGACATTTTCCCTTGCATTACAAAGGTGTGAGAAAAATGTCCTTCCAGAGATAGGACTAGCAGTTTTGCAAAGAACTCTGGATGCTGGCTACTCAGAGGGGCTTGGGAGGTTTATGTTTTTGTTTTTGTTTTTCCAGTGGATCACGCTAATTTGCCCCCACCCCTTCCTTTTTAGTTAAGTCAGAACTGGAGAATAAACTGCTCGTTGCAAGCAAACAATTAGAAAAATCTCTTGGGGAAAAAAATAAAATATGCTTCCTAATGTTTTCTGATTGTATTGTTTTAGGTTTATTTCACATTTAACCCTTAAAGTTTTAATTACTGTAACATGTCAACTACCAAGTATGAAACGGATTTTCTATTTAGGAAAAAGGTTAGAATACAGTTTGCTTCGAAAGGAGACTAGGCTGTTCTGCACGGTATCCTTAGGGGACCGGGAAGGTTGCATGCAATCTCTCCGAAGGTCTGGAAGTATGCTGAGGTTGAATCAAAGGTGGATCAGAACAAAGATACTGTTTCCCACATTACATAATTACGAAAACTACACACCTACAGGAAGTTTAGACGGAGGAGAGCAGGTTCCTGCTGGCGCAAGGCTGCGGAAAAGGGAAGAACCAGGAACCCCCACTGTGATTTCTCTGCGCGCCCTCTATGCTCGGTCAGCGCCCTCCCATCCTTAGACCTCTGCTCAGACGTCCCTTCCTCAGGAAGCCCTTTCTAATCCCCAGACTAGGGAGTCTTGTGCACTCTGCGTCTTCCCTTTATAGCATTGTCACAGTTGTAATTGCGCGTTGTTTGCATGGTCCAACTATTATCTCTTTTGCTCTGCCAAGTTTAGCCTCCCGTGAGTACATAAGGGCCTTGTCTGGTTTGTACATACCATGATAATCTCAGAATCTGAATTCTCAGAAAATATTTGCTGAATGAATGGCTGGATGAATGAGAGTGTATTTGTTAGAAGTATTTCAGTGAAGGAGATCGGGGTGAGTTCGTGGGTTAACTGAGGACTGCGCAGGGAGAATTTAAGAGGCTTGTTAGAAGGAAGAGAGAAAGAGGAAGAAAAGAATCACAAACCTCAGAAGTATAAAGACGCTTGGGAGCAAACGTGTGTGTGCCACGTATTCCATGAATAAACTGGCCTTGGGATGTAAAAGTGAGAAAAGAATGAATTTGGAGTGGTGTTTCTAAGAAACAGGTGACTGAATATATCAGCCAGGTTTCCAGGATGAAATAGATGGCATGCTCACCTGGGTGACTTACGGAGCTGGAGGCAGGGATGAGGGAGCCGACAGGAGATGTCGGGGCACCAGGGCTCAGCAGTAGTGGGAAACTATTACCCCACACCAGCCACTCCCATGCCACAGGAGCAAGGGGAGAAGACTCTTTCTGAAGCTTAGTGAGAGCTGGAGCCAGGGAAGAGGACAGCAGACGGGACGCGTGGTTGTCAGGGGGCATGGCCATTGCCAGAACCGCAGTGCTGCAGCAAGGAGGAGACAGAGGAGGGCTGCCGGCCTCTCTGGCTCCCGACCTCTGATCCAGCCAGCGCCCCGGTGGCCAAAGCCAACCAGAAACTGGAGGCAGGAAGGCCCAGTGTTGTCGTGCCTGGATGGCAGCCGCCCCCCCATCCCAGGTGTGGGGAGGAGGGGGAGGATCCAGAGAGGCAAACGGAAAGTAACCAGCTCAGTGAGAGATTTAGATCCATGGGTTTTTATTTTGTTGGCAGTGGTAGAGATCTTTGTTAAGTACGTAAATTATGTATTGTAGTGACAATTGACATGGTATTTAGGACCCTGGTGAATGTGTTGTTTTTTTAAAGGTAATTTTCCCCCCAAATACCTACCTGCTGTTTTACTTTCTGACTCTTCTATTTACTTTTTATTTTGAATATATATTTTAGCCAACAATATAACAAAGGTACACCCTGAGAAATTTCACTTCTCTCCCTAATCTGCTTCACTCCCCCTTCCCCACAAAGGTAACCGTTTTTACCAGCTTTTTGTGTGACTTCCTCGTGTGTCTTTGCAGATACAAGCAAATATGAAAAAATATGTGTGTCATATCCCTGTCTCCCCATATGTCTTCTGCACCTGGCGCATACGTTATTTCACATGTGCATAGGTATGTCTGTAGGACAGACTCCCACATGTGGCAGTTTGGATCAGTTTTGCCAGCTTGCCCTCTGTAGGGATGTGTGGTTTGGTACTTCCAGCAGTGTCGTGTGAGAGCGTCTCCCACAGCCTTGCTGAAAGTGTGTCGCTCAGCTTTTGGAATTTTGCCAGTCTGGTGGATGGAAAACATTTCATTGTGTTAGGTTGAACCACATGAAATTGCAGCTTGTGTGGGTCAGAGATGGTAGTCTATCGGTAATTTGTATGGTTCAACCCAACAGCTTTATTTTGTAGTTTTCTCATGACTGAAACACTACCTTTTGATATATTTATTTAAACAATCATTTGTGTTTCTTTTTTGTTCTGAACAGTCTGTTGATGATCTCGGTGCATTTTTTTCTTTTGCTGGTCTTTTTCTTACCAATTTTAAGGAGCCCTTTATGCATTAGGGAGAAGACTCTTGTGATAATGAGTTTCAAATTTTTTTTCTAGTTTATGTGTCTTCTGAATTTGCTTATGGTTTTTTTCTTTACCACTGAAAGTTTCTAATTTTTTTTTTTTTTTTTTTTTGGTAATTGTAATGATCCGTCTTTTGAGATATTTAGAGTTTGAGTCTTGGTAAGGTCATCTTCACTCCAAGGACATAAGAGAATTCTTCTGTGGATTTTTTTCATCGAACTGTAACGGTTTTGTTCATTGCATTTAAATTTTTGATCCATTTAGAGTTTATCCTGTTCTGAGGTATAGATTTAACTTTTCCTTTTTCCAGTTGGCTACCCAGTTGTTTCAGCACCATTTATTTCATAAATCTGTCTTTATTTCTACTGATTATGGAAGTAACCATGATCATACACTAATTTGGAAGATTAATTTTAAATCCTAGCAATTTACTTTTAACTTTTTGGTTGGAAATATTTTAAGGAATGTCACATAATTTATATATCTTCTTTTACATGTACAATGAATATGTGTTTGAAAAAAAGGATACGTATTTACTGAATAAGATGAATAAAACTTGGGAAACGAAAAAACCCTAATTCTGTTATTTACCTATGTTAATATTTTTATTTGTACATGACATAGAAGTACACACACAGGTGCATGCACACACACATTAGGTGAAGAATAAGCTGTTAAAACAACCATGTTGGAGCAGCACAGTGGCTTATACAACATAGAACTGTATTTCTGTTTCATGAAAAAGCCCCTAGGTGAGCAGTCTGAGTTAGAAAGGGAGGTCTTCTCTCCACTGGGTCATTCATTTTTTTTTTTAAGTCTAGTATATTGAGGCTTAACTTACATACATTAAAATTAAACAGTTCTATGAGTGTTGACAAACATAATATAGTTGTGTAAACAGCATCACAGTCAAAATATTAAATATCCCCACCACCCTCATACTCCTGAGTGGTCAGTCCCTCCCCTACTCCCCACGCCCAGTCCCTGGCAATCACTGATCTGAAATCTGTCCCAATGGTTTTGCCTTTTCACGGGGTCATTCTTGGCCCACTCTCTCTCTCTGTCTTTTCCCTCCACTATGCTGTATGGCTCCTCACCGCATAGTCAAAACAAGGTCACAGGCACACATCACTTCAGGAAAAAGGAAGGAACATTAACACGCACTGCTAATGTTTTCAGACCTGGAATGAGGCACATCACTTCTGCTCGTTTTCCATTAGTGAGAACCTAGCCGATGCCCACCAAACCGGGAAAGGTGCTCCACTGCTGCCGAAGGAGGGGAAAGTGGGTTCTTATGGGCTAACCTAGCAGTTGCCCCTGCAGCCTGGCCACCCACGTAGCCACAGCCGTCTGTTGTCCACACAGAGAACACATCCTCTCCCTGAGGGAGACAACCCCAAACCCCACCCAGTTACTACATCCAACTCAAAGGCCAGAGTTTCTGAGCGATGGAAAGTCTTCCCCAGTAGGTTCTGAGGTGTCTCCCTGTGGTCCAGTGACCTCAAAATTCAAACACGAGAAATTTGTCTCTTCCCCTCCCATCTTTCCCAGGATTATGGTTTCTTTAAAAACTAATGGGACTCTCGTCCAGTGTGCCAGGAACCACATCCAAGTTCCATTTCTGTACATAGTTCTGGCTGATTTTCTGGCTTCCAGCTAGACTCGTGTGGTCTTCTTCTTTTTAAAAGCAGCTACTTTGGGGTGACCTGAAATGATGGATTTAGAAGGCATGGCAGTGAACCTCATCTCTGCCATGGGGCTGAACCTCTTTCTTTGGCTTCATGGAAATGAAAGACTCCGAACCCTCACAGTCTCATCTCCTGCTGTTCAAGCTACAGCAGTACCTTCCCAGCCAGTTTTCTAGACTTTATCCTTCCATCTCTGCTCATAAACTGGCCAGTTCTTGTATGAGCTCATCTCTTTCTTGCAACGGCTTGCTAAAAATCAACAAATTATGTATATAAGCCTTCATCTCTTTAACTACATTGCATTGCCTTGAAATACAGAAATAGATATTGTCATAGCTATTTTAATAGAAAACTATTAAGCCGTCATCTACCTCCTGACTTAAGGATAAGTCGGGCGGGTGGGAATAAATTCCTTAAAGAGCAGGGCTATACAATCAAACATATAAGGAAGTGTAACAGCACGGAAAGCACCATTGCTAGGACCATTGATATGGGCGGGAGGGGGGTAGATAGGGTGTTGACAGAGGGGTGTAAATGTGCTCTAGAAATGGGTGAGGACACAGAGGATCCAGTATTTACTAGGTCTTTTTGTTTAGAGATTAGTATTAGAATAGGTCAGATGAGACATAACAACACGGAGAGTGTAAATGGTCCTCACTCAGAAAGGCTGTAACAGATAGCTTTTAAGGATGACCATTCTGTGTATTAGAGAACATGTAAGTAGTAAGTTTATTAATAAATAGCAAAGCAGTCTATTTGAAAAGACCAGTTAAATAGATAAAAGTATGTCACGTGTAATGGCAGAAAAGAGGGGAAGGTGGGGACAGCTCAGTGGTAGAGTGTGTGCTTAGCATGCACGAGGTCCTGGGTTCAGTCCCCTCTACTTCAATAAATAAATGAATAAGTCAATCAATCAAATCATTGCCCTCCCCCCCAGAAAAACCCACATTAAAGAAAATCTCCCAGAAGACACTGGGCAGTTTTGTAAGCAAATTCTTTCAGATTTCCCAGGAAAAATAATTGTCATGGTGTATATAACCTGTTTCAGAGTACAGAAAAGGAGGAAAGCTTCCTGTTTCACTTTATGAAGTTAGACTAACTCTGATATCAAAACCCAACAAAGATAACATACGCTCACAACTCTGTAGGTCAGTCTCGCTTGTGAATGTAATTATCCTAAAAAGAAAAATCCTAAGTAAAACATTAGCAAATTGAATCCAGCTTTCTATTAAAAGAGAAAAGCGCTGTGGCCAAGCCAAATCTCAAGAATGCAAAGAGAGGTTAGTATTAGGAAATACATTAGCATGATTCATCACATTAATAAATGGAGAAAAGCCAAATGATTACCTTAGTAGACACTGAAGAGGCATTTGCTAGAACTCAGTGTCTGTTCTTCAATTTTTCAAAAAGCCACTCTTCAAACTGTGAATTAAGGAGTACTTTATTAGCCTCCTAAAATAGTAACTATTACACACTAAATGCTACCATTTTGCTTGAGGGTAAAAAAATTAGAAGATCAGATCACGGATAAAATCAGAATGTCGCCTCTCCCTGCTGACAACGTGTCATTAATTTTGAAGATCTAACCTCTGCAGTATGCAAATTAATTAAGAAGGATAAATTAAAATTGCCATCATGTTTGTAAATATTTACAGTCTTCTACCTGGAAGATTCAAGAGAATGAGCTGAAACACTAAAAAGAACGCCTTTGCCCATTATAAAATAAATATACAAAAGTTGTTTTCTCAGCCAGCACCCATAACCACTTAGAAAATTTTACAGAGAATAGAGAAAGTCATATTAACAATAGCTCCAGAAAAAAAAAAAAGTAGCTCCAGAAACTCAACAGGAAGTCGGACCTCTGAAGAAAACCATAAAACATTACTAAGGTTCGAAACCCAGCTCTAGCTGAAGCAGAAGCCAGGTGGGCATTGTAATTGTCATTGTAGAAGGTCACAACTCAAAGGAGGAACTGCAGGAGTCAGGGCAGCTCTGAGACCTTAGGCAGAAGCACAGGATTCTCAAAGCTCTCAGGACTCTTTCCATTCAGGCTGCAGGGTTCAGTTGTTCAGAGCGTGCACTGAGCAAGTCTAAACCTCAGGGCTTGCCATTTATAGCCACGGTCGTCGTAGATTTAGATATTTAGGGCATCAGACTTTATGTCACCATTGTCACAGGAAGGAGCACTTGTTTCTATTGCACACAACGTCACTATTTGGGTTAGTGGTCGGATTGATCCCACCCTGCCTTTATTTCTACTTTGATTTCACCTTTCCCTGCCACAGACTGGCTTTCTCCTTGTGGTGGAGAACGAGTAGTAGGGAAGGTTTCTTTTTGATCTGGCTGGGGTCTTGTATCTATTCCGGAAACGTGGGCTGTTGTGTTCAGCTTATGAGCCTGTGGTCTAGGGCACAGGCAGGCTATTTTATCAGAAGGGTGTGCAGGTTGGTTGGGGCAATAATTGCCAGGCAGGAAAAGTTACTGCTCCGGAGAGATCTGAATAAATGTAGGTATATGCTGTATTCCCAGGTAGGTTGGCTTAAATTGTAAAGATGCAGATCCCCCCCGACAAGTTAATGTATAAATTGCACACAGTCTGATTCGGAGTTCCAGAGAGAGTTTTGGGCCCACTGGACATCACGATTCTAAATTCATCTGGAAGAAGAGACATGCATGGTGAGGATAGTAGGAAAATGCTACCCAGTGGAAGAGAATTGCCTTAATCCGTGGTATTTCGTCAGTGTTATTTTGTCATCTATTCCAGGCCTAAAATATGATCCAGCGTTGATACCGAATTTTTTAAGCCTTTCTTCCAGAATGATCTTTATATAACTCAAGGAATTATGAATTAGGTGGCCAGAGATCTAGTATCTGATCGCCTTACATCACTCAGGTAATTTAGAATGTCTGTTGTGTACGAGATGCTGTGGAAGGCGTACGCCCCTCCCACCTGTCACTACTTCTGTTAGTCTTTTCCAGCCAAAGATGGGCATTAGACATTTTAAATTTGTTGTTCTTACATAGGACTCGGGGAGGAAATTTGCCAAGATGAAAAGACCAGAAAGAAGACGTAAAAGATCTGATCTGAAATTATAAGGGTGCAAACGAATTCAGGGGTTGGTGGGTGAGGAGCTCTAGCTGCTGCCACACCGCTGAGGGTGACATGGGGTTGAATGCAGGGATACTTGTGAGATAGTCGTAAGGACCTGACACAACAAATTTTCAAAGATGAGCAAGACGACGTATACTAACTACCCTTGCCAAAGGAAGAATGAAGGGATGGAGAGGAAACGTCCATTCAAAGAGTGTTTGTCTGGGGAATAAATGCCGGTCAGAAAAACGGACGTTGGGATTTTGTTTCGTGTTTGCGAATGGCGCCCTTCTCAGGAAAGTAAACCCATGGTTGAAAAGGAAAGCGGATGTGTGATGCATGAAAATGCCTTCGTAAACACGTCATGTCTCGTTTCTTTGGCTCCTGAGACAATCGGGGACCCTTCAGCTCCGGAAATTCGTGAAAACAGGCAGGATAGATGTTTGTGTTCTGTGATTTGTGTTCATACTGTGCGTAGGTCCAGTGATCGCGCCTGTGTAACCCCTGAAGGTCTCTTTACTGCCAGGTGTTGGGGAGGTAAGATGATGGAGGCAAACCGGAACTAAAAGGAGAGGAGTTTGCCTGACTTTCAGAGTAACAAAGAACTTGAAAGGAGGCTTCGGGAAAGAGAAGCAGCCTGGCTGCACTGACGGAAAGCAGTAGTGCCATCAGTGTTCAGGAGCATCAGGAAGAATTCAGAAACGGGCGCCCCCTCCCTGCAAAGTCATGGGGGTTTCAGAACTAAAGCTCAGTTCCTCAGTTTGCTTCGTAAAGGAAGTGCAGATACGGTAAGATTCTGCATTTCTGTGGAGCATATGTTTGGAATTAATCATATAACCACGGTTGCACCAGCTGAAGTCAGAACGCAGAAACACGTGGACAACCATGGTGAGCTCTGAATCCAGGGGTAAAGTTCCCAGTGCCGGTGCCCGGTGCACAGGGGAGAAAGCTTTACCTGCCACCATGCCATCCAAGGGCCAAGAGCGTATGTGAGTCCTCGATGGCCTCAGACAGTGAGCCCCCAGGCCTAAGGGAAGTGACCTTCATCAGCTGATGGAGAGGGAGTGAAAGCGAGCGGGGATGCGAGACACTGACCAGAGAAGACCCAGGCGGCGACGTCAGCCCATCTGGCTGATTGGTCACAGGCTGTAAATTCCCCACAAGCATCTTTCTTTTAAGCCCCATCTGCCCTCGCTCCTTAGAAGGACCTGGGCCTCTTGAGGAGCAGAAGAGGGGCGTTGGCAGGGACGGGTGCCACTCAGGTTTGGGATACTTTTCAGTTTTTTAAAGTTGGTCTACGAAAATGGGTTTATTCACCGAGAGTCACTTAGAAGATGGGAGAAAAACAGGGCAGGAGTGGGGCAGGGTGAGGCACTTAGGAAAAGCCAGACAACTTGCTCCCTCAGCCTTTCTGTGGCCAGATGGTCTCCTGTGACTGGGTTCCAGGGATGGCCAGGCTGTCAGAGGCAGGCAGCCCCCTCCTGCATCCAGCCTCGCCTGCACCTCCCGCTCCGCTGACTCCCACGCTCCCCCACAGCCCTTCAGTGGTCGGTGCTGGAGCTGTCCCCCCTCGAGAGCAGAGGACTCCCCTGAATTCATTCATGCTCTGATCTTGGGGAGGGAAACTGCTGTCCCCGTTCAAATGGGAGCAGAGTAAGAGAATGGCCGTGGCATACACAGGAACCTGTGGCAGAGGAATTTCACTGGAGGCCAAGGTGCCCACAGGGCTGGTTTCTGGTGAGAGCTCTCTCCTTGAGCTGCGGGCAGCTGCCTTCTGGCTGTGTCCTCATGTGGCCTTTCCTCTGTGAATGCACTGAGAGAGAAGGTCCTCTTCTTCTGAGGACATCAGCCCCACCAGATTGGGACCCCACCCTATGACATCATTTAACCTTAATTTCCTTCTTAATTTGGCCTGATCTCCAAATACAGCCCTTCGGGGGTTAGGGTTTCGACATATGAGCAGGAGTGGGGGACATAATTCAGTGCATAGCACCAGTACTCAGACATTGCCTGGTCCCTGCCAATTCCACGTTCCCCCTCTCTGTGCTTTTTTAGGAGTTCTTTTCCATGCATCCTGCCTGTCCCGAGAAGTCTTTAAGTGGCAATTCAGCATTTCCAGTCTGCTCCCTCATGTCTGTTCTAAAGAGTGTGAAATTGCCGAAGCATTGATTGATTGATTGATTGCTCTGGGGATTGAACACAGGACCTCACGCATGCTAAGCACGTGCTCTACCACTGAGCTGTACCCCCGCCCCCTAAAATTCTTATTTATAAAACACTGGGCTTCAGATGTTCCATCATCATTCGAAGCTGATCATGATGGAGAAGCAGCAGTTGCCTTCCACCCAGGAATCTTCCTTTCAGGGATTCTGTTGTTCTATTTCTAGCTCTCCCGAGTTAAACGGCCTAGTGGAAAGTTTGCACATAGCAGAAAACTCTGAGCTCTCCTCCTGTCTCCTCCAGTGGGAGATCCTGCCCCTCGTATCTCGTGTCACACCACCCCTCTCGCTAAGGGTCCTTCGCTGGCCCTGGGGTCAGTGGGCGAGACGTCCTGGCCAGCAGTGCTGCAGCGTGTCATGGGACCAGACCCTGTTCCCCGGGGGCTCAGCCATGTGATCTTTGTCAGCTGCTTCACCTGTCAGATGGAGAAAGTAAGACTGGCGACAGCAAATGGTGGCAAATTAAATAAACACAACACCCTGGAGTGACTGCCAAGCTCAGAATGGATAATATAGGTGACGTACAAAGTGTAGTGTTTGTTTCAAAATCAATCCTAATGTTTTATCTTTATGAGAACATTTTCGGGGTGGGTCATCTGACCTTCTCATCTTCCGTCTCACTGCGGTGACATCCCCGAAGCTCCCTCAGAAACCTAGAACATCCTTCCCCCAGATTTTCATGCTCTCTTCTTTCAAAGCAGTCCCTAAAACCCCAGGCCTCCTGTGACGCCCTCCTGCACTGAGCGGTGGCCGCTGTTCTGGGTGAGGGTCCCGTGGTCTCTCCCTGGGTTTGAGCTCAGCTCCGGGACTCACCAGCTCTGGGACCTTAGGTGCCCTGTATTCCGTTTCCTGTCTGGAAACCGGGGAGATGAATGATACCTACCCAACGGTGGGATTCCTGTGGGGATTGAATGAGTTGAAATATGCAGAGCCGGTGGAAGCGCCCCTGTCACTCAGCAGGGGCTCACTGGTCCTTGTTACCTTTCCTCTTCTGTCCTGTAGACCTGGAGGCCTGTGGCTACCGTCCCCCAGCAGTTATTATTGATTTGACTCAACTCAGTAACGTTGGCGAATTGAATTTAAATTCGCTTAGCCCACCAGTTCCCACCATGAAAGCTGTCAGACATACATCTTGGGTTCCATTTTCTGTCGGATTACTTTAATCTGTATTGAAAATCGTCTCCAAAGAGTCTGCTTGCTGGCCAGGTGTAAGGCCAGGGACTTGGGGAGAGGGCCAGGGGCATGACCTCCGAATACCACTGTATCCGCGGGTTTGGGGACTAGGAATGAAGGAGCAAATTCTCGAAAAAGAGCCAGAGGACGGCCGGTGTAGGGAAGCTTTGTTGTCTCAGGAGGAAATTCTGTCTTTTCCAGACCAGCTTAAGGGAGTGAAGGGGAGGGTTTTGCCAGCCCTGGGCTGAAGCCAACAGTGAAAGCTGGGCTCCGAAGCGGTTCAGGGCCCCCAGTTGAGAAGGGGGAGGCTTTTTAGTCAGAGGTGGGAGGAGGAAGCTTCCTCCTGGAGGCCCCAGAATAAAGTGTGCAGGGGATTAGCCCTTCGCAGGTAGCTGGAGAAATATATGAGTGCTCGCTCTCTGTTCTATTGGCTATGTGATTAGCCTTCTGAAGTCTGTGTTGTGTTACGAGAGAGACAAGTTTAATAAACAGATTCTATTTTCGTCCGGAGCCAGGCTTGGACAGCCTTCTAAACCTCTGCACCAGGAAGCCTCTTGGTCCCATGTGCCTTCTCACTCTCTCTTCCACCACACGGTGGCGACACACCTAAGCCGCAGGGATGGGTCTCCAGAGCCACCGAGCACCGAAGGCCCACCGACTGGCACCACGGTTGAGAGTGTGGCACTGACTCTCAAGATGCCTGTGCTCATGCCGTTATAGGAGCCATATTCCGTGTCCATGTATTTGTGTGTTGTTTTCCTTTGACCGCGTAAAGGAGTTGCCCAGTGGTCAGGGACAGCATCCAACTGCCGCTGGCCTGGTCCTGGACCTCTTGGACTCACACTGCCTCTGCCCCAAATTCTGATGGCTCATTCCCGAATCCTGGTTCCGGTCTGGTTAGCTGGCAGCATCCAACGCTCAGGAACCCAGAAACCTACAAGAAAAACAACCTGCTTCCCTCGTTCAACCAAGGCAAGGCTGGAGGAGTTCAGAAAGAACTTTTCCTTGGAAACAATAGCAAAATATACACAGCAGCATAAGTAGATGGACAAGTTCAAGGAGACCAGCCTGCAGACCAAGACGGAAGGATACTGCAGAAAACAGCCAGCCGTGAAGACTGGCTGCAGACTCTCCAAAGCCTGGTTTCTTCCGCAGCTTGGAATCTAAGAATCACGCAGAGCAAACCTGAGCAAAGAAAGCCCAACTTCTCTCCCACGGATAGATTTTATCTGCAACTTGTAACGTCTGTATTCCAAAGAAGAAGTGGGGTAGCTTACAATAAAATGGGCTGTGTGTGTGTAAAATCTCAAAGCTGCTAAAGAAGAAATAAAAACTGTTTGAATGTGGACGAGAACGTAAATAGAGTATATCAGATGGATAAACTAATGTGATGTTGGAGCCTCAAGTTTAGCACCAAGGAGAGAATTCTGGGAAACCAACACAGAAAGAGACATGGGATGGGAGACACAAAGGTACTCTCTAACAGAAGAGAAACATATGTTTTCCAAGAAAGGCAAGCTTTCTCCTGGTACTGAATATTTTATCACAGTAACCGAAGAATCTAATTCAACAGTGATTTTGTAAAACGCACAGAAACTCTGCCACTTGGTTGATACCAACGTTTGTTTGGGTTGGTACCACATTTAGATCTGACAAAATCCTCCTGCTTCCCGGAATTTGTTGCCATGCACACCACGTTTTGCCACATCTCCTTCTGGAAGCTGACCTTAGGAACAGTGGGGAACCCCTCCCAGTCCTCCCCAGCAGCAGACACCAGAGAGGAGTAAGCCTCCTGGGGACCAGTCAGCACAGACTGGTAAGAAGGGTACGTCCTCTGAACTGGCCCCCGTCTCCACTTTCCCAAATGGGAGCTCTTGGTAGCATGATCAAGGCCTTTACCCACAAGTATATGTTGGACAGATGGGAGGTGATTAATTTGAGTTGAAATATGGAGAACTATATCTATATCTATATTTATATTTATATCTGTATCTATGGCCTGGATTGTGAAGAGTGCCCATCAACCAGAGATCCAGGATCCTAGAACAGAGGTTCCATGACAGTTCCTCCGGGTACAGTGGCAAGATGCGATTTGAGATTTTTCTCCCTTTGGGAAGGAGGTGAATGCAGTTGTGGCTGCACTTGGGGGAGTTGCATTAGGACACGTGCATTGTTAGATTAGTGCAGTTTTTCACCTGCGTGTGGACCTGCGTGCACAGGCTCACGTGTGCTGGCTGGGCAGCTGGGGGAGGTACTCATGGACTTGTGTTTCTCTTCTCTCTCTTGAACCCAATACCTGCTTATTCCCTGTGGTTCAGACGCAGGGGACTTACACCCCCATCCTGCCCTCGATCCCCAGGCCAAGCCACCGTAGCAGGCATTTAACACAGAGTCCGGCCTGGTGATGAGTCAGAATGACCCCTAGGCATAGTTCACAGGGACGAATAGTAGCGCAGGATCCATTTCAAAGCAGGAAACAGAAAACAAGTTACCTGCTCTGCCTGCTTCCAGCTCTTCAGAGAAAGGTACTTTGAGCTCTCTCACCCATGTCTTTGGGGTTTTATTTCTTATTTCTAAATAATATGCTCCTACTAATATGACTCGATTTGATTGCAGTTTTGAATGCTATCTGTTCACTTCCTGCTGCGGAAGGCAGTGCACTTACACCTCTCCCTCTCTGCTACCAATAGAGTTAAATCACAGTTGTTAAATAATTATTCAGCATTATCACTTAAACTGTATCAGTATTTTGAGCTGAGCCATGTAGCTTACTACAATTAGATTTCCTTTCTTATACACTATTTTGTTTTTCCTAAACTTATTGTCATTTTCCCCCCTTTTTCTTATCATAATTCTTGCCCTGAATGACTTCAGAGCTAAGAAATTCCCATGGATGTGGTGGAAAGCACATCAAATGGTCTCTTTAATATTTCCCTCTGTTCCAACCCAGATGGGCAGCTTCTCCAAGCCTCTAGGTGCCTCGGCTGCCCGGGGCTTCCCTTCACTGTCTTGAGACTTTTCATCACCTCTCTCTTCCGTTGGAGCCCCCTTTCCTGGGACTCACGCCTTCTTTCTCGATTTGCCTCCTCACTGTGACGGAACACGTCCTCCCTGGCTTTCTGAGAAAGAGTAACTGAGAAGTGAACATCTTGAGATGAGATATTGCATGTCTGGACATACCTTCCCCCCCTCGCAGTGGAGTGATGGGCAGCACGTAGACAACCTGAGGCTGGAAACAACCCAGAGTTTTGAAGGCATTTTTCATCGTCTCCTAGCTTTCCGTGTTGATGCTGGGAAGTCTGGGCCATTTTGGTTCCTGAACTTTGTTATATGTCTTATTTTGCTTTTGAGAGCTTCCCTTTGGCCTCAGTCATCTGGATTTCACACAGAAGGCCTTCTAGTAACTTCTCTCCTCGCCCTTTACTATTGTGTTGGGTACTCGGTGGGCCTTTCAGTCCTGGGCATCTTCCCTTAAACCTTTGACAATTACCCCTGGTTTCTCTTTTTGTTCCTTCAGGTTTATGCACTGGACATTGGGCTTTCTGGTTTAGTCCTCGTGTCCTTGTTATTTTTCTCTCCTGTTTTTCCTGTTTTGGCTTTTTGTTCATTTGGAGGACATTTCTTCCATTGCAACTTCAAATCCTGTTGTATTTTTTTATTGCTGCTGTCTCATTTTTAGACTCTCAAGTTTTTTGGTTTTTTGACTGTTACTTCTGGTTTCACAGCTACAAAACATTTTCTCTCCCTGAGCATGTTAATCATTGTTTCTTTGAACCTTTCTCCTGTTCCTTGCATTATATCTTTTTAGTGAATTCTTTTTTTTGCTTTTTTTTGGAGAGGGGATGGTAGGGATGAATTGGGCATTTTTTTCTTTTTTCTCTGGTCATACTAACGTTGAAGAATGAAGCACTTAAGGGACGTCTGGAAGTTGTGTAGGTGGGGGCGGGGGGTGTTGCGTTGTAGGTTTTCTGGGTGGTTATCAGATAGGGAAGGACTTAGTCATTTTATTGGGGACCCAAAATGTTAGTGTCTGTAGGTCTTTTTGCTTAGTCCCTTTCTGCTGAGAGGGGCCGTGCGGCCTCCTGCCTGGTGAATAGAGGCTTGGCGGTTAGCGTCTGGGCACCCATTATGGGGAGGGGGCAGCGAACTCACTGTTCCATATGAAAATTTGTATTTAATCTCCTATTTTCACACTAATGAACTCATCTACAAAACAGAAACAGACTCACAGACATAGTAAACAATATTACGGTTACTGGAGGAAAAGGGGTGGGATGTGATAAATTTGGGAGTTTGAGATTTGCAAATGATAACCACTATATATATAAATAGATAAAAAACACATTTCTTCTGTATAGCGCAGGGAACTATATTCAGTATCTTATAACAACCTTTAATGAAAAAGAATATGAAAACAAAGATATGTATGTATGTGCATGACTGGGACATTTATGCTGCACACCAGGAATTGACACACTGTAACTGACTATACTTCAATTTTTTTTTTAATCTATTTTCAGCCTCTCGCCTTATCTGTTTCTTTTTCTGCACCTGTTGCCCCCTTCGTCAGAACTCCTCTGGTCCAGTTCCTCTGTTGAACCTCTTTCCTGAGAGGATAGGACAGAGGTAGTTGGGCTGGGTGTGTGCGGTGATGGAGGAGATCTGTAACTGGTCCTCATAAAGTGTCTAACCAGTCCCCCAGTCTTAGCTCTGCCTCTGAAAGTACCTGGTGCCTCCCATCCCGGAGCCTTGCCTGGGACCTAGCGTAACAGCCAGCATCCTCCTTTGAATCCCACCCCCTCAACCCCTACTCAGTGGTTTGTCTCCTCTCCTACTCTGAGCCATTTATCACTCGTCCACATGCTTTCTGGCTTCCAACACTGTATTAACATGTCCGACTGGATATCATTCTGTCCCGTATGCTTTTGGTTTATGTGTTAATACCATTTCTCCCCTTCGAGGTGGAGTTGGGGAGGGGGGCAGAGATAACCAAGGGTGCTCAGTCCGCTGTGTTTGACGGAACCAGTGTGTGACATACATCCCCCCTCCAGCCTTCATCACACGGGGTAGGTGGTGGTATTCCCGTACTGCAGATAAGGAATGCCGCCTCCCCCAGGCAAAGGGCCTTTGTCAAGGTCAGGTAGCTGATCAACAGCAGAGCCAAGATTTGAACCCAGATGTATCTCTGAAACTCACACTCTTTTACCCAGATCACACTTCTCCTGATGCTGTGGGATCGCTCAGGGATTCCTTCTCACCACACTGAACAGTATTAATCAGGAAGGAGCACACACCACACACCATCCCAAGGCGCCGTATAGTTCGACTAACAGGGTTTTTTTTGTTTTGTTTTGTTTTTTTATCTTTCCTTTGTTTCCTGAAGCAGTTATTTCTCTATTTCATCTAACGACTCAGCCTCTGCAGCTGCTGCGGACAGCTTAGAGTTGTCTGAAGGCTGAAGACGAGAACCAAGCCGTGGGCTTACAAGCCATCAAACTTGAAAGACGTACTGAGGTGAAACACCGCTGCAGAGCCTCCCCGCCAAACCTTTTTTTAAGTGCTTTCTTCTTTCCAAAATGAAAAAGAACCACTTGTACTATACAGGCATAAAAAAAAATCTCCAGCTCACACACATAAAAATCTCCAGCTCTGGCGGTGTTGAAGATTTTTTGGTAACTGCCCACCCCACCCCAGCGTAGCAGACAGTGTATTCTTCCGAAGCCAAAATAATTGTGTGTTGTGCGTTGAGATTTAGAGTCAAGAGATCAGTGCATGTGTGTGGGCCGGCACATGTTGCCTTTTCCCCCCTCTCTTTTGGATAAGAATCCTGTCCTAACAGTTAAATAACTTTGTTTTCATACCGAATATTTAAGTTGCAAACTGGAGCCATGTGAGCAGAGGTTTGAAATCAAGACAGCTGAACTGCCCGGGTCCTTTTGAAGTTCAACCGTTTGGATGAAACGTAGACTGACTTCACGGGGAGGCGTTCAAGTGGAGTTTTTCATCCCCTGCATGATCTTGCCCGATTTCTTTTTTCCTAGCCTGACCAAGCCTGGTATTTCCCTTGGCATTCTCAGAGAGGTCCGTGTAGTTCTTGGCAAGTGTGAGGCGCAGTAATATGGGGCTTCCAGAAGAAGTCCATTGCGACTTCTCAGTATTGAGTAAATTAGTCACTTTCAAAGGGAAAATGTGAAGGTATTGTTTGGGTTTAAATTATTTGTTTTTCTCAGCACAAATGCCCTAGCAACTGAACGTGAAGACAGGTTTATTTCAACAGAATTTGTAGTAAACAGTGTGTTCGTTTATGACCCGGCGATGGTACATGTAATAGTCTCATTCATGATTTTCGGGCATGATATAACCAGGCCACGACCTTTCCAAGACATGTTTTGCCACTTTGTCTGTTTCCCTAGGGTGACTGCTGTTCTAGGTGGCCAGGGCTGCGCCAGCGGGCATCCTAGACCCGTCCTGTATAGAGACAGGCGGGCACTTTGTCGTCCGTAGGGCTTTGGGCTGAGCCCTGGCTCCTGGAGGCAGGGCTTTGAGAAGGGCTCCATCCCGGGCAGATTGGGAGCTGCAGGAAGCAATCCGGGCTTGGGTGGACCGAGATGTCCCTGATGCTCCTCTTTGAATCACAACTTTGGCTTCTCCTGATTCTGGTTGCTTTATGTCTAACATTTGCAGAGTCGATGTGTGGACCAGATCTTTCCTGAGGCACGCGTTAAAAATGCAGATTGCCAAGTCCAACCCTAGGCTCTACTGAACCTGGCTGTTCAGACCCTGGGGCCCCGGAATCCTGCTTTTCCCTCCACCCATTCGTAGGCAAATCTCCAGGGCCATGAGTTCCAAATTTAAGGATCAGTTATAAGGATCACGTGATGTTCTTACTAAAAGCACAAATTCCTGGGAACCACTGAATCAGGGTCTCAAGGGGGCAGGGCCTGGGACATGGGGAGAGTGGGACCTTGTATTCCAGAAAACTTTGGCTCCTAAGGCCAAGGTTGCCTACTGGAAACCATCAGAGGAGAGAAACCAAACCCCATCCGTGCCTCTGAAAGACTTAGCACCTGTTAATTAGAACAGAAAACTAGCGAGAGGCTGGGGGGGCACCGGGGTCTCTGGGCCCCAAGGCTGGTCACAGCAGAGATTTTCCTAAGTTACTTTTTCCCATTTACCTGGTCCATTTCTCAAAAGTTTTGAAGCTTTCTGATCCTGCTAAGTTGAAGTCAAGATATAAACTCAGTCCTTATTCTGCTGCTTAAAAGATTAGAGCCAACTTTAAATTCATTTTCTTCCCCCTAATTGTTTCATAAAGCACACGTCACTTGCCTTGACTTTCCAAAAGCAGGTCGCTTTGCGTGCTTTTAAAGAAGAAAGATTTTACAGTATTGTTTCTGTGGCCCCCGGGTGCAGGTCGGTGCCTGGCATGTGAAATGAGTGCTGTATGGATGGGAAGAATATGTTCTATTTTCCTAAGTTTCTTTTCTTTAGTTAAGACTGTCACTGTTAAACATAACCTATTTGGCGGGGGATGGGGAGGTTTGGCCTTACATGTGGTTGATTATTTGGTTTATTAATTTGAAGATTTATGGAAGGCAAAAGGCTGAATTTTCTTTAAAAAAAAAAAAAAGTAAAACTGAGAGACAAAACATACAATTGTACATACCTGTAAAGAGATGTCCAGATCCCCTGTATCCTGCGCAGGAAATTTCATTGCATAAATGGGTTACTATTAGTTGATGGAAAAATTAAGTTAGCTGGAATCCCCAACTCACCAATCATGCCAGTTAACCGAGGTATTAGTGTCCTGTTTAAACTCTCAGGCCTATTAAATTAAATGGCCGTGACGTGAAACCTCAGAAAAGTCTTATTGTTGTCCAGAAAGATTGTGTACAGGTGTTGGCTAGCCTGCTTTAGAATAAGAAAAGGCTCCAGTATTCTCAAAAAATCATTTCCTCTCCTGAGGAAATGACCTGTAGTAAAACAGCCTTTCCAGGACGGCGATCGCTGGCTTTGAGCTTCAAAGAAAAATCCTTGAGTATTCTTCAAGTTATAGTTTCCATCAGACTTTCTGACTGGATGATGATAATGCTGTGTTTGATTAATAAAGTAATCCCAGAAAATAAAAGGAGCTGTAATCCCTGCAGACAGAAGTTGTGGGAAACATTTAGTTGCTCAAGAGCATTATTTTTCATGGGAAAAGATGCAAAAGTTTCAGCTTAGGAAATGAAAAACGTACCTTCTGTCCACTGTGAAAGTTCTGCACTCCACGCTGGCCTGAGGAGTACTTTTCTTGAGTTGACATTTTGACCCCATGCAATGAAAACACTGAGAATTCCATTTCAAACACAGAAGGTTAATTATTTATAGAAAGGGGAAAAAAGAAAAAAAAAAACTTCCTTTGTTGAAGAAAAATAATTCCTAATTATCCACAACTTTTTGTCAGAGTAAGATACCATTTGACTGCAAAGGGTTCGGAAGGTCCTATGGGCTGTTGTGTGAGCTTCTTAAAATACATTCTCTCATTTGCTGATCCCCTGGGGTCACGTTCAGCCTGGGGCTCTGTGAACCCCATTTGTCTGATGGAGGAGACCTGTCCGACTCCCTGGACTGCCTCACCCGCTGGCGCCCCGACCAGGTTCTGCACCAAGCACGTGAGCTGTCTTGCTTCGGCCTCTGCCGGGTGGGGCCTTGGGTACCCGTTACGTACAGGCGGTTCTTCCGTCTGGGTCAAGGCAGAAAACTTCACCCCCGAGAAGCTACTCTCTCATGTCATGTTTTCACATCGCAGGTCAGGGCCATGTGGCAAAGGGTTTGAAGTTAAGAGAACAGACACCTGGAGACACCATCTCATTAGTAAAAAGGAGAGCTGCCCGTGACATGCCTTCCCTTTGGAAATGTCCTTATTAGACTTTAAGACAGTATAACGTCTGAAGGAGGAGGCTGAGTGCCCTGTGCCCTGTAGGATGTCAAAGGGGAGGGATCAGAGTAAGAAAGTATAGAGTGCCAAGCAGAATATCCTCAAATGTACAAAAGCACAAAATGAGTGGCTGGGAGTCTCGGGTCAGAGGGGAGAGGGTGGGGAGGTGCGGGGGCACTTCCCTTCTGACGGGGGTGCGGGGGGAGAGCCCAGGGCCCCCCCCCCACTGGTGCTAGACCCGCACCTGAGCCTTTGAGCACTTTTACAGTCGCTCCAACAGATGGGATCTGCTTCATATTTAGGATACTTGAAGTCGATGTAGGTCTGCTTCCAAGCCCTCCACCAAAATAGGAAAATTTCCCCAATGGCTTGCCAGCCCAACAGCATGTTTTCTGTAATCCCAGTGGAAGAAAAGCAAATCTGGTGCTGTCAAAACTTGCTCGAAATCCTACCCAAGATGTCCCAAACCCGGCTCATCTTCTCCAGCCCGTCTCTCCCTTCCCTAGTTTGTTTTGATGAGCGAGACCACCAACCACTCCGTTTTTCAGAGCCAAACGCTCTGGAGTTGGTCCTGGCTCCTCCTGTCTTGCTCAGCCCCCACCTCCACGTGATGGGGGTCCCTGTGGACCCTCCCTCTTCGGCGTCTATGGAGAAGCCGTCCGCGGTGCCTCCGGATGCCTGCTGTCTTCTGGATGACTCCCTAACCCACCTCCTCGTCTCCGGTCCTGCTCCCTCTCAGCCCATCTTCCACACTGATGCCGGGGTGAACTTTGAGAAGACGTGGATTTACTTCCATCACCCGTTCCTTCCCATCCTCCACCTCGTTTGTCCACCGAGACCTCTCAGAGACCCACATTGCCCGGGTTCCTGGTGACAGGGCTCAGGGCAGCTGGGACCCCCCTGTCCTCCTCGCCTCCTGCCTACACCCGCAGGCAGCCAGCTCTGCCGCAGCAGGTGTCCTGTGACGATTGCCGGTTGGCGCCGCCGCGTTAATTTCCTTAAGCAGAGTTCATTCGCTTCACTTCTCTAAGCCCTGATTTCCTTACCTGCAAAGTAGGGGTAGTCCTGGGTGCCTCACAGTAATTTGGCAGGTGTTCCCAAAACATCTGTTGCTACTTCCATTATAACTGAATTTAGTGTTTGTATTGATTTGGAGAGACTGGACATACAAACAGGATAGGAATCTTCCCATCCAGGAATCTTTTAACTCACATTTTCCTTTATGACCCTCAATATTGTGGAATTTCCAAAATAGCAATCCTGTCCATTATTTTTAGTTACTTTGTTCTCTGTTTATTACTTTCGTTATTAATCAGCTTTTTTTCAGTGTGTTTTCTGATGGATTTTGACTGGTTGATAAGAAAGGGTTCGTATCCATGTATCTGTTAACTGGCCTCTTTAGTTCAGATAGGTTTTCTGTCGACTTGTTACTGGCAGGGTAGGCATTCTCATTATCCGCAGGTAACATTTTTGTCTCCTTTAGTTCTTGAAGGGAAACCAAGGAATAGATGCGGTTAGGCTTTGAAATCACAGTTAAGAAGGGGGCCGACTTGGGCAGCAGAGGGAGACTGGACACCAGGCCGATCTGCAGTGGGGAGGACTGGGCGGCCGACGGCAGAAGCCGAGCAGGTGGTTTGCGAGCTGTGTTGCCGATGTCCTCAGGTCTGCCTGTACTTCTCTCCGGTCTTAACATGACTGAAAACGTCTGACTCTGACCGTTAGAGTTAGTCAGGCCTGGGTCCACATCCAAAGCCCAACACCGAAGGGCTCTGAAACCTTAGACAAATTGCTTCACTTCTCGGAGCTTCGGGTTCTGTTGTCGTCACGGTAGCGGTATCAGGTTGCAGGGCTGTCACGGGGGTGAGAGGTGACCTACAGGAGACGGGGCACACAGTGCCTGGCACACCGCAGAGCCCCGGCAGGTGCTCTCGGAGTTGCTGCTGCCGCTCCGTCCTCATCAGACAGCAGTCCAGCCGGAGACCTCCCTCCCAGTCCCCCTGCACCAGCCCCATCCTGCACCTCCCACATCTGTCCTCTCAGCTCCCCTCTGGCCTTTAAGCCTGCAGCCATCACTGCCACCCCCACCAGCTCCTGTCCTTGAGCTCTGGCTTCATAAGGAGCATCTTGTTTCCTGTCTCCACTCACATCCCTCCACGGCTTATCCAGAACCCCCAAGTTTTCTCCGTTTCAGAAAATGGCACCGTTGACCCAGTTACTCAGGTAGAAATCTTATTTCCTCTCCTCCTGTCACCACAGCCCCTTTCTTACCCAGAAGGAAGCCCTGGTGATTCTGTTCTGAAATCTCTCTCAGATTCCTCCATCTCTGTTGCCACCACCCCTGCACCTCACCCTCTTGCCCGGATGCCGTCGTAATTCTCTCAAAAGGGACATGTTGGCTTTACTTGTCCTTGGGGACTGTTCCCTCTAGTCCAGTCTGCACAAGGTGGCATAAGTGACTGACGTTAAGTGAGATATGGCTACTCTCTGCTTAAATCCATTGATGGTGTTCCTGTAAAATCCAGCTCCTTGCCGCGGCCTCCACGGCCCTACAGAACTTAGCCCTTGGCTCTGTCACCAAACTCATCTTTATTTCTTTCCTTCTTGTTGGCCGTTCTAGCCACAGTGGCTCTCTTCCCACTCCATGAAATCCCCAAGGACTCTGGGCTCACTGCTTCCTCCAGCTGGAGTGGCCTTTGCCCAGCTTTCCTTGTGACTGAATCTGTAACCTTTAGGCCCCGACTTACTACCTCCTCAGAAGGAGGCACTCCATTCAAGTAATTCTTACAGAGCACCTTATTTGTTTCTCTAGCACTTATCCGTGATTTGTAATGATCTCTGTGTGATTATTTGGATCTGTCTGCCCCATTGGCATGTAAATTCCTTGGGGCGAGGTGTCTGGTCCATCTTGACCATCGTTGTATTCCCAGCACCTGACGTGGTACCCAGTCCAGAGTAGGTTAGTGATGGATGGAGGACAATTGGCTTCTCCTCTCTACACAGCCTCAATCCCATCATGAGCCATTCAAGTCCTGCCCTCCCTGCCTTCCACCAGCTCTCGTTTTCAGTTGTTCCTTCTCTGACAGTCCCACCTTCGCCCTGTGCTCCGGGAAGCTCCAGGAGTTCTCATTCGAGAGACAGTGGTTAGGAACATTCTCCGAGTGACAAGGGAGTTAACTGGAAAAGAGTTGCTCTTTACTCACCTTCAGTCGTGAAGACTTGCACCCTGATTATACGTACAGACACTGAGAGCCGGGACTTGAAATGGGGGTGGATGGTCCAAGGCGACCAACTAAAACCAGTTTTGTTCATGCCTCAGAAGTCTCATCGATGGCCTGAAAAGTCCAGTGTCAGAAGCGACAGGAAGCCTTCCAACCGTCTTGCTGATGACCCCAGATTTTGCAACTAGAAATGTATTCCTTTAGTCAAACTGTCTTGTGTTTACAGTGCTCGTGTCTGTAGCATGCGATATGTATAGTAATTACACTTCTGTTCTTGGGGAGAGCTTTTGGTTGAGGGGGTGGGTGGGAATCACATAATCACAATGAACCCAGGTGGTTTGTCCTAAGGACATGGGTCACTGTTGTTGGGAAGCCAGGAGGACCGGGCGAGCCTGCACTGCTCCTTGTTTCCTAGTTCAACTCCCGAGAAAAGAACCTGTTGGCCCATCTCAGCTGGCCGCCGTGGCCCGCGGGCTGTGGCCAGCGGTGGGTTGGCTGACCTCTCTGCATCCCCGTCTCACGGGGACTTGAGGGCTGCGATTGGGGGGTATAAACCGCAGCTGCCTTGGCTCACCCCTCCCCCAGAGCTCCGATCTAAACAGATCCCACTTGAAGGGGCTGTAGGCACCCCAGGAAGCACGGCTGGTAGAGCCTTCGTAATGAGAAAAGCGAATGTTCATGGTGCCCTTACCGTGTTACCGACACTACCCCCAGCGCACCGTATGCACTACTGTTAACCCCACTTCACGGGCGAGGCCCGGACAGGTTAAGTGGCTGGCTCATAATCACTCAGACGGGAAGTGGAGGGGCCAGGATTCCAACCTAAGTGGTGGGCTTAACCATTCCTTACATGTCGCTGCCCCCGGTGGGGAAAGACAAGAAGATAGGGGTCATAAATGGGGAAAGGTGGGGAAGGCAGAATGACCGGGGAGAGGGCCCGAAAGGAAGAGGCGGAGGGCAGTGGCGGCCCCAGCGTCCGTGGGGCCAGGTCTCTGTTTGGGAGTGAGGGGGGCAGCTGTGCGGGTGGGAAGTTCAGCCTGGAAAGTAACAGCTAAGAGAAAGAAGTCCCCAGGGATGCTTGCAGTTCGAGCGCCAAGGCAGAGACCGAGGAGGTCTGGGTGGGCCACTGGAGTAAAGAGGATGCCTGTGTCGTTGGAGCTAAAGAAGTGGACGTCATAAACAGACCACTGACTGTAATAGCCAAGTCGTGAAGGTCTGGGGCTTCGTGACCTAGGGATGCTATAAATAAATGGTACTTTAGAAGACGTGATTTAAACAAATGGGGATCTCATCCGTAAATTAGTGGAGCTTTTTGGACACGGGTAGAAGCGACGGACAAAGCAAAGGTGGTGTCCGATCCCTTCTAGAACGCTGGTCAAGACCTTACTGCCACCCAGTCCAGCAAGCAGGGGGCGGGTCTGAACAGGAAGGCAGGTCTGTCCTGGAACAAAACCCAGACAGGTTGAAATGCAAGAGGGTGGAGTGGTGATGCTAGGTCAGTTGGCAAGTTTGGTAACTTTAATAAGAAAAGTTACTCTCTTGCCTAACTGACTTGTAGGAAAGTCTCACAAGCAACTGCTTACATTTCCCTGGAACCGACTTGAGACCATGGTGATGAAAGGCGTGGGATTCAGTTACCCTAATCTTGTGTTCAGTACCTGAATTCTGCGAAAATGGAAGAACAACACCTCGTATCCAGAGAGCCATCCAGAGGGACCACTTAGAGCGGATCGCAGAGCCTGCCAGACGATACGCCACCTGGAGCTGCTGCCTTGAGGTCGAGCCGCGAGAGCGCGCACCGCCCCGGTGGCAAGGCTGAGCCACTCGGGCGTCCAGCGTGAGATACAGGCCGAGCGGGGAATCGCCAAAGCAGGAAGGCTGCAGGCCAGTTACGCAATTAGCCAAGAGCCTCTGCGGGCCTCCGCGTTTGTTTAGATAAAATTTGAAGTCATCAGCGAGCTCTTGAACCAGAGCCTGTCTTTGGAAGGAGAAGTCAGGCTGACTAAACCTGCCCAGCGCCATGCAATGTGGCCCTGGGGCTCCCCCCCACCCCACAGGAGCAGCCTCGTTTGTAGGGAGAATGCTGACTGTGTGTGGCCTGACACGGTCCTCACTGGCCGGGGGAAGGTCGCCCTGGCCCTGCATCAGGACTCCCCTCCGCCACTTTTGAACCTGTAGAGGGGATGCTAATTGGCAGAGACCAGAGCCCAGGAGAGGAGGAGGGCTGTTAGCCTCTCTATTCCAAGAAGATGACCTTTTGGACCCAGAAAGGAGAACTGTGCTCCGCTTGCCTTTCTTTGAGGCCCTCAGTGTTTCCCACGTATCTCGCTTATCCGCCCGACACCCCTGAGAGGCCCGTTTGTTTGAGATTTCTACAAAGTTATGATTACGCCTATGGATTTCAGTCCCTGACTCGATGTCATTCTAAACCTGGAGTCTCATCCCCAGCTCACTTTTCCTAACAGAACTAAACCCTTTGGGGAATGAAATGTCTCAGGCTTGAGCCTCGCCAAAGGGTGATTTCCTCCCCCCTTCCTTTTTTTTTTTTTGTTGTTGTTAAGTTTGATTTATTGCTCAGCATTCTAGCCAGGCTCGATGGATGTTCAGAATATTATAAATAATGTGGATTGAAAAGATTGTGCTGAAATGTTTATTGCATTCTTAGAAAGAGAACAGGGACCGGCTCAGAGAGCACAGCCACGGGGAGGGCGGGGCGAGGAGGGAGGGGAGGCAGATCTCGCTCCCAGGCTCTATTAGGGCGTCGATAAAAGACGACGCCGCTCTGAAGGGAAGGCGCGCATCGTGCAGTCCTGCTGTCCCGGATGCAGAAGTGTTCCAGCGGGTGGAAAGAATATCCTCCAAGAATGCGAGGACCATAAGGAACTAATCACTGGGCCCTCCCCCTCTCACTTCCTCACCCACGGCGCTCGAAGGAGGCTGTTAACGGAGTGGCCGCCACGCTTTATAACTAGCTCCCTGGCGTGCTGGCTTTGGGGCACCCTCGGGGACGGTGGCAGCCGGGGCTGGCTGTGTGCGCCTGAGAAAGAGCCTCCTTTGGACTGACTTCCACCCAGTGCATTAGCACCCCGAGTCTCCCTCCTCCCGGTGCACTCGAAACACAAATGTTAGACGAGATCAGGACCCCCGGTGCGGGAAATAGATGTCCCGTTTGCACTCAGTGATGATGTGTGAAGCTGAAATCACACCAGGCTCTTCCTCTGCTCTTGGGCCTTTCCTTGGGCTTCTGTGAGAAAGAGGAAGGGTCGAAGTTCCTTAACAGCTCAGGCCACCTGGGCCAGCCTGATGCCAGACAGAAAAGTCTGGCAGTCCGGTGGAGACGGGTCTTTGAGTCCCTCTTTCTTGTATGCAGGGGCCGTCTTTGGGCCACTCCAGCTGCTGCTCTGGTCCCACAGATCCCCGCAGAACCAGCTGTCTCTGTCAAGAGGGAATGAGGCTGCAGTGATATTGGTGTGGGACTGAGGGTGAAGTGTGACAGCAGATGAGTTTTGTCCTCTGCATCCCAGGCTTCTCCCCTTCCTCACGAGGCTGTGTGTCATCAGCAGGGACAGTGGCCTTCCTCTCGGCTGGGGACCCAGGCCCACAATCTCCGTGGTAACCAGAGGAAGCCGCAGCTCTTCCCGTCAGGGTAACAGATGATGTTTGATTTCCTGTTGCGGAGAACTTCCAGCGAGCGTTTAATCCTGACCTCTAACCCAGTGGTTCTCAAATGTGAGCACCAGAGGAGTCATGTTGGGGGGATTGTCAGCACCCAGCTTCCCAGGCCCCCACCCCCAGGCCAGTCGGCATGAGGTGAGGGCCTTGAAGTCAGCCTCTCTAACCGGCTCACAGGTGACGCTCCTGAGATCATGCTGTGAACAGCACTGCCCTAGACACAAAATAGCATCTCTAGTGTCGGATCATTTTTGATAATAACCTTCTCAGGAATATCTGCAAATAGAGGCTGAATAAAAGAAATGTGAACTGGGACCGTTCAGTTTGATACAAAAAGGGTCCACTTGACTGAAAATTCTGAGTCTAAATCATCTGTTAGAAAGAAACCCGTGAGCATCTGGTAAAATCCCGACATTTCATGAACACATAACTCTGTTCATTTATTTGAAAGATACATGTAGACTGTCTTCTCCCAGAATTTTACGTCCAGATCACTCATGGGCAGTATATTGGCTTGGAGTTTGGCAGTGCCAAGGGCACTTGCTTTCCTTGTACCCCTTAGAGTTCTTTAGAACCGATGTGCTGTAATAACCTGTTGTATTGATAGATTATACTTGTTCACGTATTCGTTCTCTCCTTCCTTCATTTTTTTTGAACACATATTTATTGAGCACTTAGTGTGTGCCGAGGACTGGTCTAGCTGCCAGAATCCCTCCACGTTAACTACCACCAAGTGAAAAACGCATCCAAAATCCGTACCACTGAGTCCTAATATCCCAAGCAGCATTTGAGTCTAAGCAATGAGCTGCTATCCAGTCAACCAAAACAAAAGTACGTGCACGGGGAGCACATATTAAATGACACACGTGCTGGGTGTCTGTGGATGACGTGCTGGGGACACAGGCATGGAAACATAGGCTCTGTCCTCTCAGAGGACTTTCAGACTTCCAGGGAGGTAAACCATGAGGCCAGGCAATTGTTAATTTCCCCAAGTAGTAAGTTAATTTCTGTGATGTTCATGCTCTTCCTGCAGCAGCAGCCCAGGAGAAGTGGTCCTCAACCACCTCGGGGAGAGGGGTCCCTGGGGGAAGGGGATGTTTTTGAGCTGAGTCCCAACGCCAGTGTCGGTGTAGAAGCCAGCAGAGGGCTCTGAAGCAGTGCGAACAGCCCCTGCCAAGGCGCCGAGGTGTGAGAGAGCTCGGCACGTTGAGTGAGGCCAGGGTGGGAAAGCTGGATCGTTTCTTGGGGGATGTGTCGTAACTCAAGGTTTTTTATTTTGCCTTGAAATGATTTCTGAAACCTGACAGACCGTGTTGTGTGTAAGCCAACAAATATTTCAAAGCCAAATCTGACGTTTTAAATTGTCTCTTCCACCCTTTTTCAGAAGAGTGGAGGAGAGGTTGACGGTATCATTTCATATTATCCTGAGACACTTTTGGTTCTGTGCGCTCACAGCACACACCTGGAAGTGTGCTCGTGCCCAGGGTGTGAGAGGCAGATACCTGGCGGTGGCTGCCATAGGCTCCTAATGTGCGACCCACGACGCTCTGTGGTCATCAGTGTGCCTTTCCGTGACTGTATTTTTACGGTCTCTTGAAGCCCCGCACACACGGACCACCTTCAGAGGGAGGGAGAGGGGAGAACTTCTACCTGGGTTGCCTTATCCTTGAAATACCTCAAGCCGCGTCCTGGGCTAGCTCTCCAGGCCACTTCCTTCAGATGCAGCTGGTTCCCAGTCTTCCAGCTCTGCTATGGTGAATCCTTGGGCTGCAGATATTTCCATTCATCCTTCTGTTCATCCTTCTTGCCAAAAGAATCCTTGCTCAAGTTTTCGGGCTGACCGTATTCTAGAACATACGGTTAGGAATTTGCCTGATTGTGTTTTTTTCAGTTGGCTCATTGGTGATGTCTTGGACCCCGGGCACACATCAGAGCTGCATAAGGGCTTGGAGGGTACCCGTGTTCACCCCAGGTTTTCACGTGGGAACCCCTAGTTTGCTGCCACACTGACAGTTGGCACTACTGAGAGTGACACCTTCCCTCTGTGAAGGTCGAGTTTCATGGGCCCGCGGGTGATACGCTGTTCATAGAAAGCTGTCTTGGCGGGCGGTGAGGAGTGTCAGAGTAGTCCCAGGTGGAGGGGGCATCGCTGCGGAAGTCCCCGTGATGACGGAGAGGCACCTTCGCTCCACGGCGTACATGCCCCTGGAGTGAGACCATGCCCTGGGTGTGAGCTCAGCAGCCCGCCTGTTGCTTGCGTTCCTGGGTGGGACTGTAAGCCTGCCGCTGCTTTGGCGAAGAGGCCCTTTTCCGTGACCCAGTGCGGAGCAGCTTCCAAGTCTCTTTGTCGTCCTCACTCTCCCAGTCTTGGTGCTGCCCACGGGCTCACACCTCTTCCTGCTCCCAGTGGAGAGCCAGCAGCTGACCAGCGTGCTGGACAGCTCTCACTCCATCCCTGCAGCCGTGCGTCTCACTGCAGCCATGTCACTGACTTAGTCTCCCGAAGCCAGAAGAGGAGGCCGTCGGGGCACTCTGGGTCGAAAGCGCACATCCCTTCTGATGGAGCCAGTGTGAAATGCAGTTTGTCAAAGTGCTCCTCATTTGTTATATATAATAAGTGTATTTTTATTTTGCTACATATAGGCATACAGGCTGTTGAAGAATTTTGCATGAGCATGAATGTCAAAACCTGTTTTCCTGATAGTCTTTGAAGAGTGGCACAGAGAAGATTTTCACAAAAAGGGTGGCAGCCCTACCTGGTTGCACTGAGTGGTCAGGCCTTAGGGCAGGTGGCCGGTCAGACGCTCCTCGGAGGTCCTTCTCTCCTGTGATGTTGCTGCTGTGGAGTCGGGGTGGGGAGGGGTGGATATGGGCAGCATTGAAGGCTTAGGGTGACCCTGGATGGGAGCAGATCAGAGTGTATCTGTCCGAAGATTGGTGACTGTGAATGCCACATTTGTAGCAAAAACCAATTTCCAGTAGGTCATGTGAATGAAAAATATCAAGAGCCATATCTGTAAACAAAGGATGCTGCGGCCATCAAGTCATCAGCTGCTGTCCCCGCCCCGACAGTGAGCGGAGGGGACTCAGGAAGTGGAAGCAGACTGGCCTGGATAGCTAGGCGCAGGTCAGAGGAGCAACTTCAGTCAGCCTAGGCTCTTGCACCTCCCCACACAAACAATAGCACTAAATCCCTTAACTTGTAGTACCTGGCTTTCTTTGATTAACAGTCGTCTTTCGATGTTCCGACTACTGAGTCTTTGTTGCAAAAACTCATATATATCCTGGCTCCTCCCTTACCTCTTCGGAGCAGTTTCTTAGAGCGATCTGAGAGGCTGCCTTCCAGGCTCGAATCCTCAGAAAGTTCGCCCAATAAAACATAGAACTCAACTTCTAGGCTGTGCAGTTTTTCGTCGACAGTAACCATAGCTGTGCACATCCATGGAGAACGTACTGTGTGCCGGGAGTGTGTTCAGCTCCCAGCATCCTACCTTGTCCCGTCTCCATGGCAACTTTGGGAGCTGAGGGTTAGTGTTCTCCTGATTTTAGGCTCAGAGGATTGGGTTCCTTACCCAGACAGAGCTGTGATTTGACTGCCAGCCATCTGGCTTCTCAGCCCATGGTGCTGCTCGAGCTGTCACGCTCCACGGCCTCGCCGAGAGGGAAAGTGCGCATTCACACACACGCGTGTACACTCACGCCCTCTGTCCGCTTGCTGCGCAAGCGGTGCTGGAAGCTAGTGGACAGAGAGCTGACCATCACTTAATGCTGATCACCTGACAGCAGGGGTGACCCCTTTTTAAAAATATGTATTTTTTTTAATTTCAGCTTCGCCAAGGTTTACAATATTTACATTTGATTTTATGACTCTAATTTCTGAGTTTAATCAGCCGAGCTTCTACATCTAAATTCAGCCCTTTATCACCTGCCCTTTACTGAATTTTCACTTTACTTTCCTGAATTCTTTGCTTTGATTTTTATTTTGTTTACTAAATTTTGTCTTTTAATTGGGGTTTTCAGCAAAGACTTATGGATATTGAATTCTTTTCATTTTTTTGTTTTTTGCATGTGATAATGTTTATTTTGCAATTATACTTTTTTCTTTTTATTTTTTATTAAAGTATACTTAGTTTACAATGTTGTGTTGATTTCTGGTGTACAGCATGATGTTTCAGTTGTACATGTACATTCATATGTTTTCATCTTCTTTTCCATTCTAGGCCATTACAAGGCATTGAATATAGTTCCCTGTGCTGTACAGTAGGACCTTGTTGTTTATCTATTTTATATATAGTAGTATGTATCTACAAATCTCGAACTCCCAGTTTATCCAGGGGTGACCTTTTGATCACAGTAGAGCTAATTTTTCTGCCTCAACGGTGGGGACATCCATCAGAGCCAGACTGAGTCGTCACAACGTGTGTTCTGGTCATTCGGTAGAAGACTCTGCTCTCCGAGTGAAAGGACCGCATCTGGCTGGGCTCCCCGGTCCTTATTTTTCTTTTCTCCCACAGCTCTTAACAGTCATCTTTCTTCTGCCCTCCCCATCGAGGCTCTTGGTTATATATAGTCCCTGTCACCTTGGAGGCCAAAGGAGTGCTGAGATGAGGTGGGGGCAGATACCACCTCCAGGGTGACGGTGTGACTCTCCACCCAAAGTGCCAGAAACAGCCCTGGTGACCCCCACTTCAACAAGATGCACTTACCCAGGTTCTTCGAAACTTTCGGTGACATCTCGTGTCTGCTGTTTCCTTGGACTTCGGCCACCAGCTGGTGGCCAGCCCTTTGCAACTCTGAGCCGGCAGGCACTCTGTAAAGGGAAACAGCCCCTGATCAAGGCAGGAGCCGTCGGTTTAAGAAGCCCCCTCTTCATTCAGGCGTGGAGCTGTCAGAACAGGCCGTCGGAGGGCCGGCTGCAGCCCAGCGAGCAGTTGGCGCTGCTTCCCGTGAGACCACGCGGCCCCGCAGGCCCCGTGGGGACCGAGTTTGCGGCCAGGGTCCCCCGGCCCTGCAACGGGCTGGGGTCCGTTGGCAGGTTCTTCCTCTCCCGCTCGCCTTTTTCGACACTCATAATAAGTCCCCTTTCTGTTTCCACTTGTCATTACATCACCCTTCATTCCAGCAAACTTTCGTCATGTGTTATTTCTAAGCTTTCATACTATTAACGTTCAAGGATGGCAGTTTCCCGAAGCTGTGGAGGAAGGCACCCAAATCTTACCCGCAGTGTTTCCCGATCCCACCATGGGATGGCCGGTTTCTGGAAAGTATTATTGCCCCTCCCACACGTGCTCCCAGAGCCTGAGGGAGCCGCCACCGAGCACGCTGATAGGAAGAGGCCCGCTGTGTCTCTCTGCAGCACTCACCGCTTTCCAGCACACGCAGTTGACTTACTTTGGTTTTTGTCTTTACTCACTGCACCCCCGCCCCCCAGTACCCACATGAATAGCAGCTCAGTGAGGGCAGGGACTTCCGTCTGTTTTATTCATTGCTCTATCCCAGTGCCTGGTACCCTGTGCGCGTTCAATCATTGTTCGTTAAAAAAAAATCAAGAGCAATAGAGACAGAATCCAGAGGGTGTGAGCATTGCTTCTGCTTTCCTACCCACGTTGGGGGTGCAGACCTTCTGTCTCATCTGCTGATTAAACATGGAGCAGCTCCATGTGTAACGTGTAGAAAGTCTGTAAAGCGCCGAGCAGTGCTAACGGTGGTACACGAAGGACTGTGGCCGCAGGAACCACGTGCATTTGCCTGGGACCTGCTTGATCCAGACACCCGATGGGCCCTACACGTTGTGCCCTGGGGAGGAGGAGAGGAGGAGCGTTCCCCAAGGAGGGGGCCCTGAACAAGGTGTTCTTGTGAGCCTGGTTGACAGTGGGGGACTCTCCTGCCCTGACCTTTGCTCTAGATATCTCTTGCCCGAGAACTTGAGTGCATCATTTCTTCACTATGACTCTTCGGGACAGCCTAACACATCACAGAATACTCATAAAGTATCAGGATCTGTGATTGTGAAGGAGGAGAGTTTGGTCTCTGAGAAGGCCTCTAGGTGGTGACCTCTGTTACAGGTGGGACTCGGGCCCCTTCAGAGTGAGGTGCTGGGTGAGCAGGAGACTGCGCGCTCCCAGAGCTGTGCCTTCGAGCTGCCCTTTCAACACTAATCAGTTTGAAAAATGGAAGTGTTCTCACGTGACCCTGATATTTGTCCAAATAATTAGAGACAAATAGTTATTTTTGCTGATGGTGTCTTTACTGAGATCATTACAAGTAAGAGGAAATGACTCTGGCTTATTTAGGCCAATGAACATGTGATTTATTTGAATGATGTTGGGTTACTTGGGAATCTAAGGGGTCACTGAGCAGGCCAGTTCTCAGAAAAAGTCAGAACACAGGCCGGCCTGGGGCCTTCTGGCCCGAGCTGTGGATTACCCCTCTGGAGTGTCACCTTAACTGCGCTGGGCCCAACTCCGTCAATCCAAAATCCAAAGCTCCTGGAGCAGAAAGCCCGACTGGCTTCCCTTGGGCTCCACTGCCCGCTGGACACACCAGCTACGTCTGTAGGGCCAGGGCAGGCTGTGTAGACATGGCCACTGCCTCCTCCCCACCAGTGGCGGAGTCTTTTGAGGTGTGGAATTCAGAGACCTGGTTCAGATCTGCCACCCAGTAGCCTTTTGCATCTTGGTCAAATAATTTCCCTTCAACAAAACAGAACAGAACAGATGGCTAAGCATATGATGCCCTGAGAAAGCAGTCCCTTGGCAGCCGAGCCTCCTGCCTCTCTGTACCTGGGTGAGGACTTTGGCAACAGCACCATCCTGTCCCCTTGCCCTCTATCCCTAATTGATGCCTGGTGATTTTTCCCGGTGCACACGGCACAAATGAAGGGGTCTGCCACGGTGACTCCATAGTGTGACTGGAGCCATCCAGAAATCTTCTGACACTTCGTCAGGAGGGAATTGTCAAAACAAGATATTCATAACCCAGTTCCCGACTGTCTGTTCGGAGACACTTGAACTTCTGCCAGACACCAGACAGATCCGCATTCCCAGGGGTCACACACAGCACGACCAGGGGATATTTCTCAGCAAATATTGACATGCCAGAGAATTGGCCTTAAATTATTGACCTGACAACTCATAATAAGCTGCTTCTGATTGCTGAGATGAAGGATTATCTGTTTACAATTGAATCCTGTTGTTAAATTGTGGGGGTGGCTGGGCTGAGCGTGTTTCAGGGAAGGAAAATGAATAACACTTTAAGAACACAGGTGGGGCCTCGAAACCAGTCAGCACTTTCTGTGCCGGAAGCAACAGGAATGGCAGAGTTTACACACTCCCTCTGAGGAATGGTGTCATCTGCAGGGTTTTTGGTTTGGTTTGGGGGAGGCGGGGATGGGTTGGTTTCCTGCCTCTCTCATGAAACTGGGAGGCCCCTAAAGAGACACCGTGCCT
This sequence comes from Camelus bactrianus, assembly GCF_048773025.1. Lineage (NCBI taxonomy): Eukaryota > Metazoa > Chordata > Mammalia > Artiodactyla > Camelidae > Camelus > Camelus bactrianus. The sequence continues at coordinate 6,419,202 of NC_133554.1, forward strand.
CCTCGCCCTGTTGGGCCTGCCCCCCCGGTAGGCACGCAGGAGAACTCTGCAGTTTGGCTCTGGTGTGGGTAAATCTAACTCTCTCGGGCAAGTTGGTCAGGGTGCTCACCCAGCCTTGGGCCAGTGCAATGAGCTCTCAGGTCCCCATGGCTAGCCTTTGTGGACCAAGCACCAGCCTCACCACGCTGGGGGCTGTGGCAAAGGGGCTCTGACGCCCTGCACGCCCCTCGTTCCTGGAGCCCAGGCCTCGGGAGCCTGCCTTTCGCTAGGCCTCCATCCAGTTCCCCTGCCCCGTCCCTTGCAGTTTTAATTCCTTTTAATTTCCTGTTTCTAGGCAAGTTCTTTTTTCCCTCATCCCACCTCCACTCTGCTTGGGTCACCCTCCCCCCGATCCCTGCTTCCTGCCCAGAAATTGCTCACGCTCACTCTCTCTGGCCCCCAGATGTCTCTCCCCTGCCCCACTCTCCTCTCCCCCCACAGCCGGCTTCCTATTCGGTAGATTGGATTCTTTGCACGTTTTTCTGTGTACCTGGAGCGTGAGCTCTGGTCCACATGGAAGTGGGGTGTCACTGGGGGCTGGGGAGATGAATGCCCCCCTGCGGGGCCCAGGCCTTCAGAGCTGAGCTGCCAGCATGAGGTAGGTGCCCTTCTCGTCCCCACGTCACCTCCACACAAATCCAGCCCAGACACACTTGGGGGCCCCAGGCTCGTCACTCCAAAGGGTCCCTTCAGAGAAGACCAAGTTCTCACCTTCAGGAAGCTTGGACTTGTCAGAACAGAGGCCGTGGTTAGTCAGTACCGGTGAGCGGCAGGCCGTGGCTGGTGAGCATCACGGCCCCCGCCCTGGGCCCTGGGAGATGTGTGTCCCCTCATCGGCCCTGCAGACACGGGTGCAGAGGCCTGGGGTTGCCTGCTTACGCGGGCCGGCAGGGGGCCAGGCTGGGGTTGGCAAGTCGGCGCAAAAACGCGGTCCCTGACATGTTCATGCAGCGTGACAGGAGGCCGAGGCAGAGTGCAGACTCGAGAGGGCGACATGGGGCGGCTCAGCTCTGAGGCCCCGCTTCTCACCTGTCAGTTGGGGGAAATGGGTGCTCTGCCAGCCTGATGGTGAAAACGATCCTGAGGTCAGAGCTTCTGAGACTCTCAGGGCGCGTGCGCCCCGCGGCGTGACAGCAGCTCTGGCTTTCTGACGTCTTGTTACCCTGTGGTTTTCATTGTCCTTACCCACGCTGCCCGGGCACCGCAGCCCCAGTCCCGCTCTGCCCAGCCTCCACGTGGCAGAACGCGTCACGACGCTGGGCACCCCTTCGTGGCTCCCTCGGGGCCCCGGCCCATCTGCTAGGTCCCCCGCTGGGTTTGCTTTGACTGTCTCCTCCCCTCGCCTGCAGCCGGGCCCTCAGCGTGTGTCCCCGCCCTGACCCCCCTTCCTCAAAGGCCTTTCACTCTGCGGTCTTTCACGGCTTCTCTCGCCTGGTGCCCACTTGGCTGGGCTCTCCGTGCCTTCTGACTTCAGCCAGCGCCTGCCCTTCCTGTGGCTCGTAACTGAAACGGATGCTGCCAGATGTTCCGCTCAGAATGGCCAGCCTTTCCTGGACGCCCGTCCTTACCGCCAGGCCTCGGCTGCGATCGGGCTGTTTCTCAGCTAAATGCCACCCAGGTGTCCCTCTGTTTTTGCTCCTCTTCCTTCTCTCTTGGAATGAGTGACATTTTATTTCTGTCATTAAGCCAAGAGACCAGAGCTCTCATCTGCCATCCACAAGGCACCGTTCCTGGACAGGGGTTATACAAGGAGTGAGAGTGACTGTCCGCATTTACAGAGTGCCAGTTAAGATGCAGGAGTTTTATATACTTCATTTTATGGAATCCTCACAGCAAGCCTGCGAAGTCAGTATTTTTAGGCTTGTTTTGCAGGTGGTGGAACTGAACTCAAGGGTTAAAGAACCTTCCCGACGTGTCACAGGTGGAAAGTGGGCATGTTTTGAGGTCAGCTCTTCCTGCCTCCCCAACCCAGGGCCCTCCAACCATGTCAGACCTTGTTTCCAGAGGTCCTGTGCCCTAAGGGAAGAAATGTTAATAAGTAATATAAGAATGTAAAGATGGAGGCCAGTCGTTGAGCGCGTCTCTGACTCCAGGGACGGCGACGTCTTCATGGAGGAAGTGGGATCCGAGCTGGGTGGGCAACACCTTGCCCTGGGGTAGCTGAGAAAGGGCTGAGGGAGCAAGGGGATGGGGCCGGGGGTGTAAGGCCTGTTGAGGTGGCGGGGAGCCGGCTGGAGCTGCTGAGGAAGGATTACCCCCCAACAGAGAAAGGGAAGCCTGGAGGGCTGGCTTGAATGCAGAGAAAGAACAAAACCAGAGTCAGCAGATAAGGAATGACTTGTGCACCGTATTTTGATGGAAGCACAATTGGGGGATAATGAAAATGTGGAACTGTGGTGTGAAATCCATTCAAGAGCGAGGAGAACAGAGGCAGGAGATGCCTGTCCTTCCCCTGCCACCACCACCAGAGTCGGGGCAAACCCAGGCCCCCAGGGCGGGCCCCCCGCACCCAGAGGAGCTGCCAGGCGGGTTGGAGGAAGACGGCTGGTGCTCAGGCCCCGTGGTCCGACCAGCACAGCGAACCCAGCTCCCAGGGGCAGGTCCAGGCCGAGGGGTGATCTCAGGGGTGACTGCAATTCTTCAAACCTTCAATCTGAAAATCAAAATGTAAATATGCTCACCTTCTCTGCCCGGCTGTCTACTCTTTTCTTAGCTTATTTACCCAGGAATGGGATTAAAGGGAACATTTACATGAACTTTGGAAAACAAATATTCCGGTTTTGGCTTTTCTCCTGCTGATTCCCCACCTCAGCTCAGAAGTCTGCTGCAAAAAGTCTGTTTGATCAGTGAGAACCCTCTGGTTAATACACAAGCAAATGTCACCTATTGATGGGCACAACTGAGGAACAAACAGCTGCAGGAGTCCCGCGTAAATGCCCTCTGTGGCTCCTGAGAGGCGACGTGAGAGCTGTTTGTTGGCCGTGACCCTTCCAGTGTGAAGAACAAAGCTGACGATGGGAGAATAGACATTGTGGTTCCGAACAGCCAACCCCCGCAGGCAGCCTGTGTGGCTCTCCTTGTGATAAGCAAAACCAGATAAAAAGGCTTCCAGAGAAAACTGGCCTGCCGGGGGTACTACAGCTCAGTGCTTAGCATGCACGAGGTCCTGGGCTCAATCCCCTGTACCTCCATTTAAAATTAAAAAATTGGCCTTCACATCCTCCTGCCGCCTGGCCCCTCCAGCCCCCTCCTCGCCCACCATGCTTATCGTCGCCCAAGTTTTCCTCATTTCTTAAGGGGAGAACTGGCCACTACAGAGGCCGGCTCTCATGCTCTCAAGAAAAGCTAGGCTCCATATCCTCCCTTCCTCCCCTGAGCAGGAAGCACTGGGAGCCGTTACCTACGCTGGGGCTGGAGTAAAGCCGCCATCATTTGCAGGTTTCCAGTGTCTCACTGGAAAAAAGTATGGACCACTCATCCAGATGAACAGTCTTCAGCAAGCACACCGCGGTTCCCGAGAGACTGGGTTTCATGCCCTTTCCCCATTTGCAAAGCAGTTTGTTTTCTTACATCTTTTTGTAATTGCCATGAGCGAGACTTGTAAATATTGTGAGTGGTTGAGTAATACTCATCTGGTAAACTGACCAGAGGAAACGGACATCTTTTTCCACTCTTGTAACTCTGGCCTCCTCCCCTGCCGGCCCCTGAAAGGGGTGCCGGGGGATTGGAAGGGAAAGCCTGCCTCGCCAGGTGCCAGCGGGCCAGCACAGGGCAGAGTGACGTGTGCATGAAAGGTCCCCGTGGCCGCAGCCCTGCCAGGTGTTTGTGGGCCAGGGTCGGGGGCAGAGAGCGCCCATTGTTTAAGAAGTTGGCAGGTGCCCAGAAGTTCAACTGTCTTTCCTCGTTCTGAAATGTCAAACATTTCCTTAGCGGGAAGGATGGATGACTAGACCCCCTGAGGTCTAAGCCCTACTCTGAGGCAAGAGAAAGAAATTCTGCCTGTCACACGTGGCCAAGCACCGTTCACGTCCTGCCCGTGGCCATCAGTGGCTCGGTCTCCAGCGTCCTCTAGGCAGAAGCCACTTTCCGATGTCTGAAATGTCAGGGGCTCTTCCCTGCCTCTGTCTTAAAGAAACGGCAGCTCCTCTGTGTCACATGTCGGGGCACGGATGGATTTTCTTTCTTTTTTAAAAATTTACTTATCAACGTGTAGTCAGTTTACAATGTTGTGTCAATTTCTGGTGTGCAGCATAATGTTTCAGCCACACATACCTGTACGTGTTTTCATATTCTTTTTCTTTATAGGTTATGACAAGATACTGAATACAGTCCCCTGTGCTACAGAGTAGAACATTGTTGTTTACTTTATGTATATAGTAGTTAGTATTTGCAAATCCTGAATTCCCGATTTATCCCTCCCCTCTCCCCATAACCATAACAGACGGGTTTTCCCATGATGCCTTCTGGTGATGCTTACTGAAGTATTTGTTGGTGAAATCTGTCTGGGATTTGTTTCAAAATCATACACCGGGGGCGGGGAGCAGGTGAGGGTGTAGACGAAACCAGATCCACCACGAACTGCTACTAGTTAAAGCCGGGTGCTGAGTTCTTCACAGTCCCGTAGGCTTTTTGTCTACTTTTGTGTTTGTTTCAGTTTCCCACCTTAAAAAGCTGTTGGAAGGAAGAAGAAAGAAAAGGAAAGAGTTAAAAAAAAAAAAAAAAACCCTCTTTATTTTAGTGTTTCAGCCCAAAGATGTCCGTCTGAGCCTCTGTGCCTGGTGAACCCCACACCGTGTCGGGAACCAGGCTCCCCCAGCTGGGCCCCCCTGGTGCAGAGTGTGGCTGGAGGGTCAGCCCCACCTGGATCCCAGTTCCAGCTCTCCCTCTGTCCAGCTGCGGGGCCTTAGGGAAAAGAGTTTGCCTCCCGGAACCTCAGCTTCCTCAGTGAAACAGGGACAAGCGTTATCTGTTGCCAAGGTTGAGCACCAGGCAAGCGGGGCCTTGCGAAGGGTCCACGCCCGCCGCAACATGGCCCCCCGGCTTTAGAAAGATCCTTGGTCACTCTTTCCAAAACCTCCCGCAGAGAGAGACTCCATTCAAGGAAGGTGCCAGAGCTGTGCTCACATTCCAAAACAGCCAGAGTCCTTAGAGGATCGCCATGATAAGGTGTGTCAACATCTCCTCTTTGCCCCTTAGGAATCCGAAAGGCTGCCCTGGCTCAGCCTGTCACCTGCATCTTAGAACGACTTCCTCACTTGGCCCTCGGGCTCCCCAGTTTACTTAAACCCGCCGAGAGCCTCCTTCCCAAAGGAGCCCTGTTTGCTCTGAGAGGGTTTGAAGTGGACAAGCCTTATTTGTCACTGCTGTCAAAGTCCGCCTTTTCATCTCCGGACAAGAACCCGGTTTATCATGTATTATCAAGTTAACTATCGAAGGTGTCAGCCGGAGAGGTGCGTTTTCATTTCTCACAGCTGTTGTGAACCCTGTCATACCTTTCCTGGGGCACAAGTTTCTGTGACAGAAGAATCAGCAGCTGTAAGAGGAGTCGCTGTGTTAACAATGGTTCTGATGGGCCCGGCCAGCCTCGCCTTCATGCTGCGCTGTGAACCGTCTCCAGAGCCCGGGGGCTTTTCCCTGCCCTCCTGGTGTCCCTTCAGGGTCTGAGGGTTGGGAGTGGCCTTTTTCTGAATTTTCTTTCTTCTCGGCCTCCTTGGCACATCTTCCCCACTTATCTCTCCCTGTCGCCTGTCCCTTCTGTGTCCTGCTCACTGGCTTTTCTTCAAGACATTCAGTGCATTCATTCATTTATAGAGAAAAGAATGCCTTGGCCCCTCATGTGCGCTGGGCTCTGTTCTGGATACTGGGGACGTGGTGGTGAACCCAGCGGGCCGTCCCCGTCGCAGGCGCTCCCGTGCCGGTGGCGGAGGCAGGAGGGCATGCAGCGTGTTGGAGGCACCTAAGGCCAGGGAGGCCCAAACAAAGGGACAGCTTCAGGAGCACAGGGCCTTCAGACACCATGAAGACTTTGGATTTTAAGCCATTGGAGAGTTTTGAGCCAGCCAGTAACCTGATCCGAGTCCCATTCCAGCTCAGTGGTGGGGAGAGGATTGTGTCCGGAGAGCGGCAGGTCAGCCCCCTGCCGTGGCCCTACTGGGAGATGGTCGTGGCCATGGCGGCCCTGGGGCCTCTCCCCTTGGATAGTAGGCTTCATGCGTATAAACTCAGACCAGGCGTGGGGTTTCTCCTCCCCAACCAGTTACTGTTCTTGATTTCTTTGTCCTCATCACTCATTCTGCTTTCATCATAATCACCCTGACTGGAAGATTCAGGGCCACTTGTAAGGCCTCTCCTTTGGACCATCGCAGCCTCGGTCCAGAGCCCTCGCCACACAGCTCCAGCTCCGATCCCAACTGAGAGCCAGTTCTGAGCCACCCCACACCCTGCCTTCTCCTCTCTCTTCCTCTTCGGGGCAGCCTGGGCTCTGAGGGCCAGCAGGTCCCTGGATGCCTCGCCTCGGCCTGTCTGCTTCCCGGTTTCCACTCTTTTTTAAGGAAATAGATTGCACGATAGAAACCTTTCCCCCAGCCAAGAAGTAGTGGGATTCCTCCCCAGGTGGGGCTTTTGTTCAACCTGAAGATGTTTCTAGAGGCAGAAATGAATGGAAAGATGTGCTCCTGGTGCTGCAAGGGAATAGACTAAGATCATATTCACATCCCCCCTTACTGCAAGCGTCCTGAAATGCTAGGTAAAATGTTACAACACCCCCTGCAATGCTACTGCATGGTTGAATTCACAAGGAAGAAAGGAAATCCCCAGAGGAAGGAAATGGAGAGAGAACTGGGGACAGAACCAAGTGAGGAAGTGATGCCACAGCCACCAGTCACCAGCCACTGTGACGCGGAGCAGCGACCACAAATTCCGTCAAAGGCTGGATAGTAAATTCGTTAGGCTGTGCAGACCCCAGATGGCGTGTCCCCTCTTTTAATTTTTTGACAATCCTTTAAAAATATAAGAACCATTCTGAACTCATGGGTTGTAGGAAAACAGACCACAAGGCAGATATAGCCCCTGGGCCTCAGTTTGTAGACCCCCGATGTAGAGGCTTGGGTTTACATTTATGAAGACGGGAGAAAAAGAAAAACCTTAGGTCCCCAAGAGGCGGCGTTCTCATGCGATTGGCTCATCAGAGAAAGAAGGTGTATTGGAAAAAACTCACCCACCATCACAGGGAGATGACTCGGAAGCTTGCCGTAAATTTTTAAGTTCTTCCTTGGTATTTAAAACCATGGGCGTGCTGTGCTCACATGGGTTGAGTTTAAAATTGACCTGGCCTGAGCTATCCTGAAGCCCGAGGGTCTGTGGGTAGAACTCAGCGTCTGTGAACTTGGGTGAGAGAGCTAATGGCCTCCTTGTTTTCACAAACTTCCAATTGAGATTTAGCATTTTCTTCAAATAAGAAGGTAGGTCACAAGCCACGGGAGTCCTAATACTGCTTATGACTTTGTCACAATAGGAACCACAGACGATTGTCATGTCAAAATACAGTACATGCAGTATTCTCCCAGAATTTAAAAAACACCTGTTTTGATAAGCACGTTTCAATATAATTGGAAATCTTAAAACGTCACTTTCAAATAATTGTTGGGCCAAAGAAGACACTGTTGATCATTTAAAAATATTTACAGTTTAGAAACTAGCAATAATGAAATTATGTTCTATCAAACCGTGCAGGGTGTAGGTTTAGAGGGGTAATATTTAGAAGAAAGTGGGAAGTGAATGAATTAACTTTCAAGTCAAGAAGTGAGAGAAAAAAACGAGTAAATCCAAAGTCTGAATGGTAGGATTAATAAAAATTAGTGCAGAAATTAATATAAATAAATGAGAGGTGATCAACAAAGTCAAAAGATTAATAAAAAGAGGTCACTTGTGTCATGGCTAGAGAAGTGAACACGCAAACAAGGGGCGTTAGAGATGAGGACAGAGATGCAGCCAGGTGTTTAAATTATAGGAGAATAAAGCAAACAGTTTTATGGCAAGACTTCTGAATACTCAACAAAAATGGGCCATTTCCCAGAAAAATACAATTTAACAAAACCAATTCAAGAAGAGGGGAAGGTAATTCCCCATGGGGAGGCTCTCCCAAGTGCAGAGTGAGGACTGAAAACACACTGCACGTGTGCCACTCGTAGTCAACGACCGTGGGTCGCGTCTGCACCCCCGGCGGCGCTGAAGAAGCTGGGGTGCAGCAGGAAGTGAAAGGACCCCAGCCGCGCGCTCGCTGCCCGTTCTGTCCGGCAGGACTTCTGCGATGATGGACGCGTCCTTCCTTGTCCTTGTCCGGTGTGGCAGCCATTGGCCATGCCAGCCGCTGTCTTAAGCTCTTGAAGCCAGATGTGGCCAGTGAGTATCTAGCTAATAAGGTCAATCATGTGTTAGTGACTTCCTGTAAGAGAATAAGTTGCTGAACTCTTGGGACCCTGACCTTCTAGAAGCAGCTTCTCAGTCTGAGGTGGGCAGTCCTGGCGGCCAGACAACCCCGCGATCCTGACTCGCCTGTTACTTCACAGACAGAGGACGCCTGGTAGGACGTGCGACGCCCTTCTGTCGTGACTCCTTACAGGGCGTTCTGTCTGCTTCTGTTTTTCAGGGCTGATAATGGTGATCTTCCTGCTGCTCGTGGCTATCGTGGTCGTCGCAGTCTGGCCTACCAACTAGTGGCAGTCAGGGGGCCACCTGCTGTGACCCCTGCCAGGGAGGGGGACACGCTCAGCATTCTCCTGGTTCGCGAAAGCTGCCCTCAATAAACACCCCCAAAGCTCTGAACTCTTGACGTGCGTTGCTTCAGCAAAGGTGAACCACATGGCGGCTTCGGAGAGCCACCTGGATATCAGGCGGTGTGGCCCTTTGGGTCCTGCCTTGGCCATCTGGGTGCTAGCCCGAGGTCCCTCGGCAGTCACCGTCCCCATGGCCACCCTGCAGCATGCTGGGCACCCTGGGGGGTGATGCTGAATTAATAGGTAGCTTGTAGCCTCGAACGTCCGGTCTGCTTGGGGAAGTTCTGTGCCCACGTGGGGCACAAGTGAACAGCCAAGGCCACGTGTGTCCAGGCAGGGAGGAAGGGGTGACAGGAGCGCTGTTACACAGACACGTGTCTTGGTGTAACTGCCGCTCCGCCCAGGCCCCTCCCACCCCGAGCCTCAGCACCCCTAGAGGTGAGATATCTCTGGACTCACCTTCAGACCTAGGAGCGCGTTCTTTTTTCTTTCCTCAGGTAGTAAACCCTCTTTCAAGACTGAAACATCTTTATAAGCAGCCGGCATCAAGTCTGTCGTATCGGTGGGTGGGATGGGAAATGATCAGGAGGGAGCATGTTTAGGCTTCAAAGAAAGTGTGGTTATGATGTCAGGACAGTGCCTCTGGCTCCTTATCCAGCCCTGATGTGTATCCTTACACATGTGTGAGTGTTCATTGCACACATGTGTGCTTGCATGGATGGTGAGAGCAGACAGATGGCCAGGCCTGCAAAGGGTGCCCGGCCCGAGGGAGTGGCAGTGAGTCCGGGCTGGAAGGGGCAGAGGGCCACGCTTCACACATGCCCTCCCAGCTGGGCGGAAGGCAGGCTGGGCTGGCGGGCCTCGCCCTCCACGGCTCAGGGGGAAAAATGAGGGCTGGTGCCGGGCGGTTTCCAACCATAAGATCTTACTGAGGAAGAGGAGAGAACGGGCGTGGGGCGGGGGTCCTGGGGGGGTTCCCCTTGGATTTCCTAGAGACCGCCAGTGACTGCTCTCCAGAGGGTGCAACCTGGCCACTCCCGCCACCACCCCCCCAACCCCTGGGGCCAAGACAGGCACAGGAGGACCACGGTGCAGCCTGGCACAGCATTATTTCCTGGGACCCTGAGACCTGAGACTCCGGTGCACTGGGAAGAGCTGGGTCCAGACCCCAGCCCTCCATCAGAAGAGAGTCACGGCTCCGTGCTTGGTCAGTTGTGAGTCGCTGCAGAGGGTGGGTGACCTCTCTGGGCAGCTTTTCCCTGGAGGGGCCGGGTCCCTTCCAGGCCCTGCCTGGCCCCGCTTCCACCTGGTGTGTGTGCCTGTGTCTGGCGACGACCCACGGCCCTCGCCCGGGAGGCAGGCTGGCCCTAGACCTGGCCTGCCCGCGTTCACGCTTGGACTCCGCCCTGTATCAGCCAGGACAGAGCTGCAGCCACAGCCACCAGATCCGAACAGTGTGGCTGGGTCCCAAGCGTCAGTGCCTCAGTCCTGCTGCACATCCATGCAGCTCTGCCAGGGCTCCAACCTGGCCGTGCCCACGGGCTCCGGAGAAGAAAGGGGACCCTGGGAACCCTCACACCAGCAGCGGAACGCTCTGCCCAGATGTGACCCCATCACCGCTGCTCACAGCTCCCTGGGCCTGGACTGGGTGCTGGGCAGCCCCAGTGATCACCACGCCAGTCTCCGGCTACGTGACCACGAACACAATCCCCTTCTGTGCCTCCGTTTCCTCCTCTAGGAACTGGAAAGAAGATGGTCTCCTGGTCCGCGGGTTGCCGCGAGGGTCAGGTGAGTCAGCGCGTGTGAGCGCAGCGCCCCCTGCGTGGCTCAGCTGAGGTTCTTCCGCGTACTGGAGTCGACACTCGCTGGGCCACATGGTCTCCACATGGGCTCGGGGGTCCTCATACAACCCAGGGCACCAGAGCAGACGCTGTGAGGACGTGAGGGCAGCAGGGCAGGGCAGCTCTCCCGTCAGGACCCAGTGCCTGCCGATCTCCGGGGCTGCCCGCACCTGCAGACCTGGGCGAGGCCCTGACGGGGGGGGGGGGGGGGGGGCCCGGGAGGAGACGGAGCAGGATGCCCGGGCCCGTGCTCGGACGGGCGATGGCCCAGGGATGGGAGCCGGGCAGGCGTGAGCGTGAGGCGGGCTGGCAGGGACTGGGATGGGGAAGCAAAGGATTGGCTCGCTTCAAGGCGGGTGTGCTCCCAAAGGAGAGGGGCCGGGCTGGACGGGGTCCACGGGCTCTCGGGTGGCAAGGCGCCCTGGGAGGCGCCTTCCTGGAGGGGTGGGGGGACGGTTGCTACTGGACCCCCCGATGGAAGGTCAGGCATCCGCAGAGTGCATCTTTCAGTCTTGTGCAAAACCCCAAGTCTGTGTAAACAGCGTCTCCCTGGAGCTCCCCACTTTGGGGCTCGTGGGAGGTGGCATTGAAGGTCTGTTTGACTTTCTCACCTCCTCTTGACTTGCTCAGCATGGAGCCCCAGCAACTCACGGGGTGGCTTTGAACCAGAGCCACAGCGTCCTGGCTCAGCCACGAGGACAGGCCTGTTCGAGCCAAACGCTGAGCTGATGTCTGCACGCAGTGGCCTCTGTTCCTTTGAGTGGGCTCTAGGCCCGGTCCGGCACCGCTAGCTGGGTGACCCGGACCAGTGACTTCACTTCTGTGGGCCTGCAGGCAGGGGAGGGGGTGAGACGCTGGTCAGGCTGGGCCGGGAGGACCTGCTGTCCTGGCCTGGGCAGTGCCGGGCCCAGGGGCGGGTTGGTGCCTAGCAGGGGCCTCCCCTTTTCTCCGCTTCCTTGGGGTGGGCCTCTCATGTGAGACCCCCCACCCCACTCTGAACTGAAGGGCAGCCCCAAATTGGCAAAGCGTCACAGTGGCTGGGGCGAGCCGCTTCAGGGGTCAGTTGTATTGGGGCCCATCCTGGAGTCAGGGCATTTTCCAGCTGCGTTTGGCCAGGCCTGGTTTTCCCCCTCAAAGGCGTCAGGCCCACGGTCCCTGGTGAGCACAGGGCTCCAAATCGGTGACGTGGGCAATGCGACCGCAGCCTAAGTGTAGAGGAGAGAGGGCAAGACCCCTCACCTCGGCTGCGTTTTCAATGAAAGTAGGCTTTATTCAGATAACAGTATGAGTATTGTTTAACTTCTCTGATTATTAATTATAAGCTTTTAAAGTCTGGATGCCATATAAAGAAATCCAGATACCTGGTTACAACTGGTACTTTTGTTCCCTTGAAGCTTCATCATTAATAACTAACTAAACCTGCCTTCACTGGCCCGAGGATGGCCTGCTCCTTTCAGGACCCCCCCGGGCCTGGCAGGGCCCTGGCCCCTCCTTCCATGCGGCTGCTGATGGGTCCCTGCTGGCCCTCTGCTTCCAGAGCTGTTGGGCTCCCTCCTGACGGGTCGGTCCTCTGAGCCCTGCTGGCCGGCCTGTCGCTGCGTTTTCCCTCCCAGTCAGCAGAGCTGCCTCAGCATCCTTAGAGCCCCTCCGCCTGCCTGCTCAGCTCCAGGTTACGCCGAGAGCTCTTTGCATAGACTAAAGATCATCCTTCACCTTGTTGGGTTTCTCACCCAGCCCTGCGGAAGTTGAAGTGGGGTTATTCCTCCTTTATTTCAAAAAGCAGGCCAAGACTCTTCTAATTGCTTCTTAGGGCTTCGGAGTTCCCTCAGCCACACGCCAGGAGCAGCAAGCATCCCCCTCCTTCCAGAAGTGACCTTCCGTCCCGCTGAGTCTCCGGTTTGATACAGTGCAGGATACGGACGGATGAACTCACTGCTTTATTTCTCACCGGCTCTGTTCGTCCTTTCACTGCTCGTTTTTCTTGGCATATTTCTTACACGTCTTTATTTAGTCTTAAAAGAGCACAGACACAGCTGTCTGTTCAACAGAACCTGACGCCTGGGCGCGTCTCTGCCACTAGGGCGGTCCCTGTCCCACAGGGCGGGTCACGAATGCGTCAGCCTCCCTGAGAGCTGGCCAGACTCTGGGGGGCTTGCTCACCCTCACCCAGCGGGGTCTGGGCTTTTGACTAGACCACGCTAGATCTTGAGTCCCTGATGGGCTCACTGACTTCCCTGTGCCTCGGCATTCCAGTCCCTAAAATGGACTTTTCCAACCACCTTGGCTCAGTACTTTGCAGCCAGCCTGCTGACTTCCTGCATGGAGTTGGGCCGACATCCATGCCTTCTCTCCTTAGCTGGAGCGTAAGGCCCGGGGAGGCGGTGGAGCTGCTGATGACCCATGTTCTGATGTCTCTGATCAACAGTGTGCTCGCTCGCTTCAGGCCTTGGGCCGGGGGCTGCGGCTGCCAGCACAGGGCCTGGCGGTGGTGGAGTCCCGAGGGAGACGGCACCCTTGAGCACAGACTTTTTATGAAGGACAGAAAAAAGCCACATCATGAAGGTCCTTGACAACTGGGACCTGGACCTAAAATGACTAAGCCAAGAATCCAACTTCCAAGCACCGCCCAGAGCACTTACCCAGGTGCCCGTCAGTGTGCCACCAGTCCAGCCGGGTCTGAACTGGCTTTGAAGAGAGCCTGAGAAGGCAGAAGAGGCTTGCTTTCTCCCCGGCCCATCCGGCCAACTGAGACCTGTATCCTGTCCCTGCCCACCCAGTGGCAGGCGCTGCTGTTCTGGCAGGGACCTCCATGGGGCCCACCCCCGCGTCTGCCCCCCTACCCTGGCTTTGACCCCTGGTTCCGAGCGCCCAGCTCCCGCTCCTAGAGCCGGGCCCTGGAGGAGGCTGGGCGGGCCTGGTGAGCTCTCCCCGCAGCAGGCAAGGGCTCTCCATGCCGTCCAGGGGCTGGCTGAGTCTGCGTGGTGAGACTTGTCTTCGAAACAGCTGGGCGCAGAAGTTTACAGCTTCCAGCCGACCATTGGCTCCACTTCGCGTGGCAACGCAACGTGTTCCTAATGACTGGGTTGTTTATTTAATAGAGAAATCGCAACCATTTGGAGGTTTAAATACAGCTTCACAGAAACCCAGTGAGCGCAGCGCCTGGTGGCTGCGTGGCGCTGGCACCGGCCCAGTCCCTGCACCGACCGCACAAAGCCCTAGCGATGGTTTGAGAAAAATTCTGGAGGATCACTAACCCTATTGTCTTTGCTGGTGAGTCTCTTCTTGGCTTTGAATAGAAGAAACTGGTTCTGTGAAAGGTAAAACCTCTACTTGCATGTTCTGAGTCAGATAGGTTCAAAGGTGAGCTCTACCCTGTCCCCTGGGGTCCCCCGACTTGGAGCCCCAGGGAGTGGCAAGGACAGAGCCCACGGATGGGTTCTCAGGGGCTGAAAAAAATTGTCCCATGTGAGAGCCTTTTAGCTCAAAATCGCATTCAGAGCCAGCAAGCCCCTAGGACCTTCCAAGGAACTTTTCCTGTTTTTTTTAGGGGATAGTTGGGAGTTGTGTCTCAGGCTTTATGAAAAACTAGGGGCTCTGTTGTGCTGGGGAGTTTAGACCAGAAGCCATATTCCTTAAATGGCCTGGAGACTCTCCCCACATGCCGACCACCCATAGCTCGGGCCACCAATAAAGACTAGGAGACAGAGAACAGTGTACAAGAGTTTATTTAATTGATATCTGAATTTAGTTCTAGCATGTGGGGCCCACGTTACAAGTTCCATCTGGGTCCATTACAACTCTAACCAAAACAAAAAAAAACTTAAAAAAAAATCCACAACTTTTTCCATGTCATTAAATATATTCATATATAATAACCATAATATATTAGTATGCATTGGAAAGGAACACTGACCCAAACAGTATGTCATGGTCACAACTAAACATTTACAATTCTGAGTGAACAGAACTCCGAAACGCAGCAGGGGGTCGGGGGGGAGGGGAGGTGCCTTGGGGAGCAGGGGAAGGGGGGTGATGTCTGATGACCTAGGGAGTGGGGCTGGCCTGGCTTTGGCAGGGGTGCGGCCCCACGAGGACACAGTTCGGCACCCCTAGGCTATGGCACGGCTGTGGCCGTGAACCGTGGCCCAGTAACCACATCAGTGAGTCTAGTTGGTCCACTCTCCAGTCTTCCCTTGAGCATTGAGGCCCTGACATTTTTAAATCTCCTACAGGGACCATTTCTTGACCCCTCAGGGTCTCCTGGATTTCAGTCTCATTCCAACCTGGGCCAAACCAAAGACAGTCTGCACCCGTCTCCTGCGGCTACTGCAGAGGCAGGGCACCAGGTGGTCACAACGGGCCCCGGGGCAGCGCCCAGCCTCCCTGGCTTGGACGGCAAGTCTCCCTCCCTCCCGTCTGTGGGGACCTGAGGCTGCTACCTCCTACCTTGCTTGCTCCAGACAGAAGCCACCTCCTGCAGGTGAGTCCAAGGGGCAGTCCCCCATCGATCCCCCCTTCCTTCCACTCCAGTCTTCAGTGTTACTGTGTCAGAGAGGCAGGGACTCTGCTGTCAGGGCCTCCAGACCACCCAGCAGGTAAGAAAAAGGACAACTGGGGACTCTTTCAAAAAAAAAAAAAAAACTAATCGGGTATGTTTTTCTTCAAACACCTACATATCACAACTCTGATTAATACACTCTTCAAAATCTAGTTCCATTTTACATCCTTTCCTAACTGTACAAACCAGAACACTTCACTGCCTGTTTCCATCTCCTCGCAAGGGAAAGGGGGGGCAGGGGAGGAAGAGGGGTGCTTTCCCACCGATGGGTCCTCACTGCTGAAGTGGTGGCTGGATTTGGAGGCAGGTGGGCTGGGTTTGGGCTGGGCCCATGCAGTGGGGAAGGCAGCCTGTGAGGACTAAAATCCCAATAGTGTCCTCACGGCAGCCTGGCTGATCTGGTCACCCGGACACTCCCCAGAAGCCAGGCTATCTTGCCCTCAGGGTGCTGAGCAGGACGGCAAGGGTGGAGGGTGGCCGAATTTAAAGCAAGATGCATTGCTGCTTTGCAGGCTGCTGGCTCCAGACCAGAGGGGCCCAGAGACCATCAGTGCAAGCTCTCCGTGGACCTGGGGGGAGACTCAGGCCCAGGGTGGGAGGTGGCGGGACCACTACGGCCCTTCTGGGCAGGGCAGAGAAGCCAGTCTGGTGTGAACAGAAACGAGACCACCGCCCTAGCCGGGCAGTGCTTCTCAAGGACTGTGGGCCGACAATAGGTACTCAGACCACGCTGGGCGTTGGGGGAGGGCTGACTGCCGTCTCAGGGTTGTGAAGATGACGGGAGCTTACAGGGGTGCCTGGCACAGAGCAGGTGCTTGGGTGATGGCGGCCGGCTGCAGGCCCAAGTTGGGGAGGCCAAACCGCTCAGGCCCGAGCTTCATACTTGGTATGACCCTTGTGATTAGCCAAACTCCAGCAGGGAAAAATGAAACCAATTTCCTGACTGAGTGAGGAGCCCGGCCTCGAATTCATTGTGCAGGCTGTGAGGAAGTGGACCAAGGACCCCTGGGCAGTGCTGGGGGTGGGGGGCACATGGCCCCAGGGCTGGCCCTGTGTGAAGCCATCAGACACCAAGGCCTGGGGCATGGTATCTCCAGGAAGCTTTGGAAAGGGGGCAGCCAGAAAGGAGTGGGCGAGGTGCGGCCCAGGCTGTTCATGACAGCCACGGGTGGGGGGGGGGGGTGAGGGCCGCCACAGGAAGCGGTCATGGCTTTCTTGGTACCCGAGAACCTAGTGGTTCCTGCCCCTGCCCGTTCCTGGCGTGGGTCCTCCAGCAGCTCACTGAGCCAGCGAAGTGGTCCTGACTCCAGCAACCCCTTCCCCTAGCCGGGCCCAGATGCCTTCACAGCCTGCGTTCCAGGCCCTTCCCAGCTGTTGACACTGCTGAGAGGCCTTGTGGGAGCTGATGTCATTACACAAATAGTGTCACTGCCATAAACCCAGCCAGTGCCCCTTCCCCCTCCCCTGGAAAATGTCATAAAGGAGCTGCTTCCAACTTTCCAGAAAGGAAACTCTCTGGGAGGTTTTTGCGTTCGCAATGCCTCCTCCAACAGGCAGCTCCAGCATGAGCAGTGACCGACCACCCGGCTTGGGCTTCTCAGGGGTGTCCTTGGGCCCACTGCCCTCTGCCCGGGCCAGCACCCCCCACCCCTCAGCTGGGCGGGGGCAGGACCAGCAGGGGCTTGATGGTTCTGGCTACACAGGCTAAACCCCACCCAGGAGGGCCTTTGTGGCAGGTCATGGTGGCCCACCTGGGTAAGGCTGGCTGGACAGGCTACTTCCACCTCCCCTGCAGACGGGGCCCAAGTTGTCACAGCCAGGGTTTCTGTGGGAATTCCCAAAGAAAAGTCGGGGGAACAGGAAAGGATTTTGGGTCTTATGTTAAGGGTGGTGGTTTGGCCGGGCTGGCTCAGCCCCCGCCCGGACTGCAGGCCTGAGTTCACAGTTCTCACGTGCCCTTCTCTACCCCTCACGTGTGGCCCGCCTGCCCCGACACCCTCCTGCCCCGGGGGGGAAGGAGCCCGTGAGGTAGCTTAAGTCTCGCCCTCATTTCTCTGGGGCCTGGCCGCCCAGGGGCGCGTGGGGCGGGGCTGGGGGCGGGGGCCACCGAGGGCCCCGCCCTCGTCGCGTCCCCGCCCCCACCCTCCCCCCAGCTGGGAAAGCCCTCGCGGGCCAAGTCCATGCCGCGGTGGCGGGCCGCCCGCTCCTGCTCTCGCCGGCCCCGCACCCCGCCCGCCTGCCCGCCCGGCGCGCCGCAGCCTCCGCACTAGGCCTTCTTGCACTTGCCCTTCTTCTCACGCTGCTGGAACTTGCGCAGCCGCCGCGCCCACGTGTCCCGCCACTGGATCACCAGGCTGCTCTTGTCCGCCACGATGCCGCTCTGGTCGGGCGAGTCCTCCGCGTTGCCCAGCAGCAGGTACTTCTTGAGGGACTTGATTTTGGGGCACTTGCAGGCTATGTCCCGTGAGCGAATCCACAGGTTCTGGTCACCGCGGCGGATGCGGCTTGTGCCCTGCTTGTACACGGAGATGATGTTCACTGTGAACTTCCACCAGTCCCCTGCCTTGTCTGCCTTCAGGATGTGGATCTGAACGGCTGCAAGGAAGCACAGGCAGGCGGGTGGGCCACAGGTGCCTCCTGGGTCCCCAGCTCCTGCAGCCAGATCCATCCTGCCTGCCCCCACCCTCTCCGAGGGCCAGGGATGGAGGAGGAGGTGACTGCCCAAGGTACTCCACTGGGGAATGGATGTGCAGTGGCAAAACTGATCCTGGAATCCTGCCTTCTCATACCAGGGCCAAAGTCACTGCTCCAAGAAGGCTTATCTCCTGCCTGTGTGGAAGGTGCCACCCAGTACTGTCACCACCTGCCCACTTAGCTCTGGGCACTGGGCCCACCCAGAGCATGTTCTGGCCTCCCCTGCTGGCCAGCCTCTCTCAAGGCATCTGGGGGCCATTCTGCTGTCTTCACTCCCAGGGCCCTCCTTGTCCCCCTCCTGTGCCCACGCTTGGCCCAGGATGATAAGAGGCAGAGATGGCTGGACCCTCCAGCAAATACCACCTGACATCTTTCTGGGGTGAAGGAAGTGGTGGATTTTCCCGTATTTTCATTTCAGCTGTTCCTGGGCATCCTGAACTTTGCACTCCAGTCTGAGGGCTCCAAAGAATGGCTGCCATGGCAACCGTTTCCATGTTTTTGTCACCAAGGGACTCAACAGTCTGAACTCTGAGCTGGGGGCGGTGGGGAGCCCTCCAGCCCCGAGCAGCAGCTAAGCTGTGTGTTTGACAGTGCAGACGGAGGTCACCGTGGCAACTGAATGCCCCTCAGTGAAGCAAAGGGGGAGCCACCTTCAGCATCCCTGAGGGCCCCGGTTTCCTCTCCTCAGGACTGAGCTGAATACAGAATGAGCCTCCCCCAGGATGCAGCTGTTTCCCTGCGTGAGACCTCAGACCTCTGGCCCAGCCACAGAGCCCCCCAGCCAGAGTGGGCAGGAGTGGCCCCAGAAGGCTGCTGCAGGAGGCCTCTCCGCCTAGGGCCCCTGAAGAATGTGGCTTTGATCAGCGGTGGTAGCTAAACTGTTTATCCCTACCCCGACCCCTGCACATTCATATGTGAAGTCCTGATCCCCAGAACAGCGTCTTTAAGGGATAGTTACAATGAAGTTATTGGGGTGGGCCCTAATCCGATAGGGCTGATGTCCTCACAAGAAGAAACTGTAACACAGACATGTGGAGGGAAGACTGTGTGAAGACACAGCAAGAAGACAGCCATCTCCAGGCCAAGGAGAGAGGCCAGAGTGGCCACAAGCCTGAGGGCACCCTGACCGAGGACTGCCAACCCCCGAGACCAGGAAGAAAGAAACTCCCGTTGTCTGGGCCCCTCAGACTGTGTACTTGGTTCCGGCAGCGTGAACAAACTCATGCAACTGGACTCGCAGACTCCAGACCTTGGGCCTCAGCTCAGGGCCAGCTGGGCAGACAGACCTGGGGGGGGGGGGGGGTCCTTCCCAGCTGTGCTAACAAGAGGGCAGAAAGAGCGGGCTGGAGCAGGTCTGGCTCTCCAGGCCCCCAAGGGGACTTTCTTACTCCCTGGACCTGCAGGAATGTGGCCCTTCACAGCAGGAGGACTGGAGACCTCTGTCCCCCCTTTCCTGGAGCTCCCCCACCACCCAAAATGCCCTGGAACACCAGGCAGGGCATCCATGGCTGCCCCCACCTCCTCTTCCCTGGCCAGCACCAGCCTGAAGGGGACCCCCTTCACACCAAGGATGCAACCCGGAGGAGCTGCAACCCGGCTCTGGGATACCTTGCCATCCTCAAGGATCCAGCGGCCAGAGCAGAGGACACAGGCCCGTCAGGACAAAGCACTGGCCCTTGTCCTCCTTCCAGCCCAGCAGCTCCCTGGCCACCAGGTGGGACGGCACAGGACTGGGAGCAGTGCTGGGTGGTGGTAGTTCATGTGATCATGCTGGAAAAAATCCACGTTCCCGCTGCCCTTGGCAACGCCTCTGCATATTACACAGCCCACCAAGTATGAGCTGCACACGCAGTGCACACACAGCTGAAAACAGTCAAAATACACATTGAAACAGTGACCTCAGAGAGACCCACTCTGCACACTTGGGAAGCATGCTTGGCTCAGCACAGTGCAGGGGCTGCTGCCACCTCTGATGCCCCACTGGCTGGGAGCCAGGACTGGGGGCTTCTGGGGGCTCGTGGCACTGCCTGACAGGAGGCCCATCCTAGGACCACGGGCCCAGAGGATGTGGCCCTTATACCCACATGACGCTCCTTCCAGGCCAACGAGCCTAAGCCCCACATCCCTGAACCGACGTCCTAAACTGGCCTCAATGAGGCTCCCCCATCCCATATTCAGACATGAGACAGAGATGACCCTCAGAAAGGTGGTCAGTGAGATCAGACCGGGGCGATAAGAGGCATGCTGAGACCCCTTAAATCAGAGACTCGTCTGCAGGAAAAGAGTCCCAGCACAAAGCCAGCAGGGAGAAGCGTCCCCAGCTCAGTCTGAGGTGCTCTCAGACAAGCAGGGGTGGGACTGGCACCCCAGAGATAGCATGAGTGAAGCTGGCTCCAGAAGCACCCCCTACCCCAGGAAGCACCTCTGCAGGATGGAGCGGGTGCCCACAGAAATGAGTTGGCCTCCAGGTCCCAGGGGCCAGGCTGCACTTCATCTCCTGCCCCATATCTACAGGAAAACCTTTCCTGCAGGCCAGAGCAGCCGCCCCTGTCAGCAGTTCTGGGGCTTTCATGCCAGGAACCCTCCTCCTCAAGCCTGCTGCACCGGCCCAGGGCAGCGGGGAGGAGACAGCTGTCGCTCGCTCATCTGCTGGCCCAGCCTACGGAGCATGGCCTGCTGGGCGGGGCCTGGGGCAGCGGCCGGGGCACCAGCCCTGGGGCTGGGCGAGGGGCAGGGGGCTGCCGTCCTCTCCCGGCAAGCTTGGGACACCTCTGCACCGAGGCTTCCCGCCTCCCGGAGGTCTCCAAGATTTATAGGCTGCTCAGAGCAGGTCCTCAGAGGCTTCCCAGCAGCTGCCTCTCCCAGGGAGGCTTGGGTGGTCGGCCCCGGCCTCCCCTGTCCAGCCTTACCTTCCTGTTGGGCCAGTCCAGCCAGAGAAGACTTGTCACCCATCTGCCTCAGAGACAGCGAGGAGGACACTAACCGCACAGAAACCATTAAAACCACACAGCCCCATAAATCTCCCCATTCAGAAAGCGTGTCATGAGTTGCAGCTGCTTTCATAAAATGCAGCCCTGACCACGTGTTTCCCAACCCCCCACTAAGGTCAGAAACGGTGGAGCAGGGCCAAGCCTTGTTCTCAGGGATGCTCACCTGCGGCGGGGGGGGGGGGGGTGAGCAGGTGGGGTGAGAGGGAGTGCAGGCAGGGTGGCACAGGAGCCCCGCCCAGTCTGCCTCAAGTGAGGCAGAGGGCTGGAGGCTCACTGTGGTCAGACCCCTCAAATCAGGCTCCTCAGGAATCCGGGCTGCCACCTCCTGCCACACCCACCAAGGCCCACCTCAGACCTTGAATAAAGTGGGGACAGCCAACTTGGGGCTGGTGAAGGCTTCCCTCATTTCCCTCCTCAGCCAAAGAAGTAATGGTGCATCCCCTCTGAGACCAACAGCAAAATGGAGGTAGCCTCAGTGTCCCCTGCCAGGTCCCACTGCTCAGGCTCTGTTCTTGGGAGGGGAAATGGGAGGCATGAGGTGCCTGGGACCATCTGATTGCCAAGGGCTCCCAGGAGGAGAAGACATCAGGAAATCTGGAAATCAGAAAGCCAGGAAGGACACCAGCCTTGTTCCCAGAGAAACAGTCATGGTCTGGCCTGGCCCCCTGCATTCCCAGCCCACAGGTAGAACTCAGGGGACGGCCACCCTGCTTTGCAAGAGAGTGGACCTGGGGCCCAGCCCTGCCCTGCTGAGCTGGGCGCCCTCGTCACAGAGGCTGGTCTCTCCTGTGATCAGCCCAGGGTGGCTGCTGCCCAGGAAGGAAGCCCAGCCTGCCAGCCTGCCGCCTGCCACATACACAGGGGGCAACAGGGTTTGTAAAAGCCGGTGCAGGAAGAGTGAGGGTGCTGGGGTCCTCATCCGAAGGCACTCACACCAGGGGACAGGAGTGTCAGGACCCATGAGATCCACCCCACTGGGGGAAGATGCCCACCTGAGTCCCGCGTGGGTGAAGTACTCTGTGATCCTGGAAACAGGTCGCTGGTGAGCAGGGAGAAGGCAAGTGTCTCCTGTCTGCAGGGGAAGCAGGCTGGTGTCCCCAGGCAGCTTGGACAGATCCCTGCCTCCCCCGATCCCCACATGAGTCTCAGTCTCCTCATTCGTGAAATGGGAGATACCTTTCACTGGACAGCCTCCACTACCCACACCTCCTTCCTAAAACGGGGAGGTTCAGAGGAGAGGAAGCTCAGGGAGGGGCACGGATGGGGCCTGGGGTTGCCCAGCCCGCAGGGCAGGCCCCCCACAGCCCAGCACCCTACAGCCGCTGGGGTGGCAGAGGTGGGAGGCCCCGGCTCGGGCTCCCCTGTCTGTGGGGACAGGGCCTCGCTGTGTGGGGAAGGCCTGTAGCCCACCACCCCTACTAGTGGCAGGAGACCCCACTCAGTGCAGTGACCTGCAGGCTCGGGCTTTTTTGGAGCTGTGGCTGGGGCCCACTGGCCCTCCCTGCCCAACCTGGTGATCACCCACCTTCTTCGACCTCAGGCTGACTCATGCTGACCCAGCTCCACATCTGGCCTCCATATGGGGCTGGCACTCTAAGGGGGGGAGGTCACATCTGGCTGGGGAAATCGAAGGATCCCCAGGGGGCCGGTGACCCCTGGGGAAGGGTCACTGAGTCGCTGAAACACCATGCCACGTGCTGCTGGCTGGTCTATGTCCTGCTCCCCAGAGCTGGGGACATTGCGGAGGCAGGGGCAGAGGCAGCCGGCCTCTACCCAGCCATCATCACCAGCTGCCTCCAGGCCTCAGCCAGGACCCTAACTGTCTGGCTCCCCAGGCAGCCCTCCCTGAAGGGGACAGCCCCCAGGAC
This sequence comes from Camelus bactrianus, assembly GCF_048773025.1. Taxonomy (NCBI): domain Eukaryota; kingdom Metazoa; phylum Chordata; class Mammalia; order Artiodactyla; family Camelidae; genus Camelus; species Camelus bactrianus. The sequence goes on from NC_133554.1 coordinate 6,441,966, forward strand.
GCTCCTCTAACATATGTACCCACCCCAAGGCCCAAAGTCACAGCAGGCTGTAGACGCAGGAACCTGGTCCCCAGAATGGAGTTGATAACCTGTCTGTCTGCTGTTCCGCTCTTGAAGAGATTGACCCCGATCAGGAATAGCTATTGACCCCGAGGTCAAGAAAAGAGGAAGGTTAGGGCATAAAAAGGAAGAGAGGCCATCATTTGCTAAGAGGCCCCACGCCCCTGACGAAGTCTGAGTTGTTGACTCTCCCCGTCACCACTGCTCATCCATCCCTGGCCTGAGCAGCTAGACCAGAGCCAGCAAGGGGCATCCCCACGGCCGCGGACCCCTCTGGTCTCCACCAGCCCCAGAGGAAGCTGCGGTCACTCCACCACCAGCATCATCTCCCCGCCCTCTATCATGGACCTGCCCAGGACCTTCCTCTAGCACATGGCCAAGCCCATCACACATCAGTCATGCCAACCCTGCCTCCGCCACCATCACCAGCATCCTGCCACTGTGCCCATCAGGTTGGCTCCATCATCTCTGACAGCCACACCACCATGACAGTCCCCCCAACACCACGGCCACCTGTCCTGCTGCCCACCCCCCATGTCTTTGTGGCTTATCTGAGGTGGGAGAACCCGTTCCTGCACTTTGTGAGGGAGGCCACGCCCGCTCTGCTGCGGAGGGCCCAGCCTCCCGGCGTTGGGTGGGGGGTCCTCAGCCTCGGAGGGCCTGGTCTTGGGCACGTTGTTTACCTTGTTGAGTCTCCGCATCCCATCGGCAGGAATAAAAGTCCCCCCCTCCACAGGTGTTTCTGAGGCTTCACTAAGGGTGGCAATGAAGGCTGCAGGGTGCCTCTCCTGGGCCCACAGGAGCGGGAGCAGTCCTCGGCCCAGCCAGGGCTCTTTTCTGAGGTGTCCATTCCCCCAGAAGATGCAAGGCACGCGAGGGGGGCTGTTGCTAGAAAGCAGAATCCCGCTCAGGTCCCCAAGCCCACCTCTGCCAGGGGCCCCCAAGAAAGCACACACGTGTACACACACGTGCGCACACACAGCCTCACGAGCCCAGCCCCTCCCCACAGAAGCCAACAGAACTGCCACCTCGAGTTGAATCCTCAGAAACCGTCCTCGAGTGCTCTCAGGAGGAACACAAGACAGATCATCCTATGTAACGCATTTTGATTTTTCCATCTGACAGTGCCAAAATGTCTTTCAACAAAAGGGGTGACTAATAACATTTCTGGGAACAAATACATTTTCCAAGAACTGGCAGAAGTGAGATGAGCTCACCTTTCAGAATGGGAGCTGGCTGTCCTCTCCCCGCCACTTCTGAACCCAGGGAGGAAGGAAGAGGCGGGCAGCAGCGCCCTGTGCGCCAGCCCGAGCTGGACTGGCTCTCGGCGGCGTCAGAGGGGCTTCTGCACCGAGACATGGACGTGGCTGCGGGGCACACGCCAGCCTCCCTGGCCTCCAGTCCTGCACCCAGCACTCCCACACTCCCTCTCCTCTCCCTCCCCAGCCTGTTTCTACCTCTGTGCGGAAACACTTCTCTCCCTCAGCTTGGGAGCCCTGCCTTGCCCAGTGGGCACTGGATACCTAGGCCCCCTCCTCCAGGTAGCCCTCCCTCCACGCCCCCTCTGGAGGACGGGCCACGCCCCACTCACGCCCACCTCAGGCTGGACCCTGGCCCCACGTCCACTTTCTGTGCTCTCATCTGTGTGTCCGTCTCCCCTCAGAGACCAAAGCTGGAGGGCTAAGCCCTGCCTCCTCCACATCTGTCAGCCCGGCACCCAGAACAGGTTGCGCACATGGCAGGCACTCCATGAGTGAATAAAAATCGGCTCGGGGTGGGGACCGTGTAAGGGGACAGGACTCGCTGGGATGTGCCCACTGGGGCTGTGGGTGCGGTGCCCGTGTGCAGTGACCGTGTGACATGAGGGAGGTTGTGCAGACACCAGGAGGTGAGCGAGGACCAGGCGTGAAGCCTCCCAAGGAGCACGGAGACCAGTGCCGAGGAAGGGGGTGGGGAGGGGAAGAGACGGCCCAGAGGCTGAGCAGAGGGGTGAGGCCGAGTGGGAAGGAGCCGGCAGGCTGGCCCCTCTTACACGCAGGTTGTGGGGGCTAGAGCCAAGGGATGTCCTGGGCCTGAAGCCACTGCCAGGCGTCAGAAATGCTCTGGGCACAGTGTTATCCTGTCATCCTGTCATCCCCATTGCCTGACTCTACAGGCCAAGGTTCTGGAGCCCGGGCGGCGCGGAGCCGGCGCCTCCAGCAGGGGTGAGTGGGCTCTGCCTGCCTGGGAGCCGCCGACCGGACACTCCCCCCACCACACACACAGAGGTGCACTGCAACACACATGCACACAATCCCACTGCACACACCTACACACATGTGCACACACTCTCACACACACACTGGGAGCATTTTCACAAAGGAAGGGCCCCTATGAGGCTAGGTTTTCCTGAGAAGTTGGCAGAAGTGCTAATACATTTGAAAATAATAGAAGCCATCTTCCGCGCACAGCCGTCCCACACTTAGCCTTCCCACTGGTGCTGTTTCAGCATTTGCAAGGTGAGCTGAAGTCCCCTAGAGGGCAACAGAGGACTGAGGTGGCCCCAGAGAGGTGGGCCAGCAATGACAGCATCACCAGGGACCCCTGCCCCTTGGAGATAGGGTGGTGGGGCCACCATCCTTGTCACATCCAGAAGGACATCACATCCCGTTGATCGCACCACCACTGGACAGACCAGGAAACTGAGGCCCAGCCTGGTTCAAAGTCACACAGCAAATATGGAATCTGCCTCCAGATTCTGGGGCCAGTGCCTCTTTCCCTATGGCTGGGAATGGAATGGCCACCCTTCCTTGTCCTGGAGTCTCTCCAGAAGACAGAGGCATGGCAGGCTTGGCCCTGAGGCCTCCCCCACCCTAATTCCTCCCTGCCTTGCTTGGTAGCCACCCCCACCTGCTGGGCACCCCCTCACTGGGAACATGCGAGGAACACGGGCAGGACCTGCACACCCCAAGCCAGCCCAGGTCTTTCTCCTCGCCCCCTCCTGCACCCCATGGCCTCTCCCCCCCGTTCACAGCCCAGTTCAGCGGAGAACCAAGTGTGTGTTCTCCAGCCACACAAGGTCAAGACTCTCCCGAGCAGGCCGTGGAGGAGGAAGGGGGTCTGGGGCCTGCTCTTCACCCAGCAGCGGCAGGAGACCTGAGGTTCTAATTAGCAGCTTCTGGAACATCCAAGTGCCCTGGGTGTAAAGTGAAGGCAACGTGTTTCCTAATTGGCTCCCTGCTGGGGTGTCAGTCAGAGAGCCAGGATTATGCAGCCCCTCCTAGCCGAGCCGCCCTCCTCGGCTGGCCTGCTCTGGCCGGCCTCACCTCCTCCCCGATCCCCAGGCTGGCCGGCTCCCTTCTTGCCCTCCTTCTGCTCATCTGCCCTGGGCTGGCCCAGGTCTTCCCTGGTGTGGAAGGAACACCTCCACACACACCTCATCCAGGGGACCATCAGGATGCAGGGAAGACTCTCCACCGAGCCCAGTGGGAGTCCTGGCTCCCCGCCTCACAGCAAGGTCTGCAGCTGCCGGTGGGCTGACCTTTTGCTGCCCCCGTGGGCCCCGGCCCAGCCCCTGTGGGTGACACTCACTCCTTCCTTAATAAGCCTCTCTCTGCCTGACACCAGCAGGGTCTTCCAAGCTCTTCCCAGAAGCCCCTGCAATCCCCTTCCCAGACGCTTCTCTGTCCTGCCTCCTGCCTGAACACACAGGCCTAGATGCCAGGCTGCAGAGGGATGCTCCCCAACACTTAGGTGACCCCAAGAGTATCGTGGCCCATCCTGGGGGCCAGAAACCCCCTCCAAGAGTCTCTGGGGAGTGGGCAGAGGCAGTGTCAATGGGCTGGGGGGACGGACCAGAGGACATTAAACCTGATGCCACAATAGCTCCAGACCTTGCTGGTGCCCTGAAGGCCCCCCGCTTCTCTCCTGCAGCTGCTGCTCCTCAAATCTTGCCCTGTGGCAGAAATGTGGGTGCCGGGGCCAGGCACCTGGCAGTGGTGCGGGGCCAGGGGCTGGGGTGGCCATGATGAAGTCTGGGAAGGTGGGCACACCAGGCGGTCTCTTGCCCTCTGGGTTTTGGGCCAGGTGGGGCCTTGGGGCAAATGTGATCGTAGGGGGCAGGCTGGGCCTCTGCTGGGCAAGTCACCTCAGCCAGCGGGGGCAGGGCCCCCACCTGTGACACGAGGGAACTGAAGCCCCGCCTCTGACAGCAGCTTCCAGGGATAATACATGAGGAAGTCAGGTGCGGAGAAGGCAGGGCTGAGTCAGGAGGCCGAGTCCTGCCCCACCCACTACCCCTTGTTGCCCGGGGGCCTACGGTGGTGGCAGAGCTCAGGGAGGACCCCTTACAGCAGGAGGGAGCCAGGCCCCCATCCGCTGAGAGGGGGACCTGCCTGCTGCTGGGGGGCGGGAGAGCTCAGAGGAAGCCAAAGTGCCAGCTGCACTGTCAGGGTGGGGAAGGCAACTTCCATGGGGGAAAAGCAGCCAGAAGGGAACGAGTCCCACAGAACCAGGTGGAAAATGGATCTGTTTGGGTAACTTAAAAGTCCAATTTTCCCTTTTTTTTTTTTCTGGAAGAAAAGAACAGGGGCTGCAGTCAACACCTCACAGAAAAGCAAATCTGCGTGGCTCCCCCTCCTCCCAAGCCCCTGCCGCAGAATCTGCTTAGAGGACGCTTTGAGACCAAAATCAAAACCGTCCTTCCTCTGCTCTGGGCAGGGAGGAAGAGAGGGTGGCACAGGGATGGGCCTCAGGCCCTCCTCTGTGACCCTGGCTCTCTGGGCCTTGACAGCCATGCTCAGTCCCCACGCCTTAAGCCTGCGACAAGGCAGAACCCTGAGTCCTTGTCGCACAAGAGTCCCACCTCGCTGTCCCCAGTTGATGCTGGGACCAGGAGGACAGGGCTACATAAGCCTTATCCAAAACCACACCTGAGGCCTCTGGTGGCTGTTGTCACTCTGGGTCAGAGACAGAATGTCCTTTATCTTTAAACCACCTCAAAGTTTGCTTTCAAAAATCAAGGTTTGTTTTCCTGTGAAAGTCTGAAGTTTCTGCGCTGCCCTGGGATGCAAGCACTTTAAAGGGGCCCTTCAGGAATTCACTGTGGACACAGAGGGGTCTGGGACAGGGACATCTGTGGCCTGGCCACTTCGAAACTGACACTTGAAACCCACCATCTACGCTGGCCTCATCCTCCAGGGAGCGCAGCTGGATCATGGGATCACGTCCTGGGCTTCCTGGGGTGTGCGTGTGTGCACGCGTGTCCCTGTGTGTACACACGCACCTGTGTACACACACACTCACATGCAGTAAAATGAGCAAGCTTTAGGCGTTCTTAACATTCCTTTGGGTTCCATCTTTCACTTCATTATGCTAAAAGGTCCTGACCATTGTCCTTACTAAAGAACAACCCCTCACATTTGGTTCAAACAGCTGGCCCAGAGAGGCCCTATGGAACTCGGTGTCCCAGGCCGGGCTGCCGGAGCCCGCTGGGTCGGGGGGATGTCACGAGGGATCCAGATGAGGCCTCTGCACCAAGTGATCTTTCCCTTCCCACCCCTGGTCCTTCCTTCGTCCCGCTCCCACCCAGCTTCCAGGGGACCACCTGAAGTCACTTTTCACCAGGAGACTATGAGGCACCTGGCCCCGTGGTCGGGGCTTCCATACGACACAGTAAGGACATCACCCCCTTGTTACAGACAAGGAAACTGTGGCTCAGAGAAACCACCAGGTTCCACAGGAGTTGCAAGATCAGGGCCAACTTCGAAAGCTGGGCAGGAGACAGAGGCTGCTGAGGCCTTCCCAGAGGTGGCGGGCGGTGGTGGAAGGGGTGGGGCGGCCGAGGCCTTGATGGGGAAACCTGCCTCCAGGGACCAGATGGAGAAGAAATGGGCAACACCAGACAACATCCAGCTGGAGCGGAGGGGCAGACACAGGGAGATGGGCGGAGTGGATTTTTGGGGTCCGGGAAAAGTGAGGCCCTGCCTCAGCCTGACCAGCCAGGCCCACTGGATCAGGAGGAAGGCCCTGGGGTGCAAAGAGCCAGGCCTGGGTTCAGGACCCTTGGGCGGGCATCCAGGTGGTGGCTACTTCCTGGCTGGGTGACGGACACCCTGGTCTCCACACCCTGGCCTTCCCCAGCTCTGCCAGCAGACGGCTGGACAATCTTGTCAGGACTTCTGTTCGTTTCTCCCACTCAGAAGTGCCCCCTCAGCTATCTGCACACACCTGCTCATGGGCTGCAAGGGGCTCCCACCCGTCATGACTGCAATCAGGCAATGACCTCACGTCATGTAGTGTCTGGCCAGCCCAGGCCTCCAGCCAGTTTGGACACTCCTGGGGACCAGAAACCACAAATCCGGCTCCTCACCTCCCATGGGGCAGGGCTGGCACGAGCGATTCCAGCAAGTGCTGACAGAAGGCAGCAAAAGAGAGCCCAAAAGAGAAGGTGTGCAGGGCCCTGTCCCCAGTGCTGGGGTGAAAGGTGCAGAGACACTGGGGGGTGGAGGGGACACCCTCTTCCAAGGAAGTGAGCCTTAGGCCTCCAGGTACAGGGCATCTGTGAAACCCCACAGCTCCCGGCTGGAAGAGGCCCTCTGAGATCCTCTGCGGCTGTGTTCAAACTTCAGGTGCATCAGAATTACCAGTGAGCTATTTACAATGCAGATTCTCCATCTAGCCTGGTGGAGTCAACCCCTCAGAAGGAGCTGGCTTCTGGAATCAGCATTCTAAACACACCAGTCCCTCCCTTTTTCTGATGCCTGAGGACTTCTCTTTGAGCTACAGAGCCTCAGGCTAAATGCCCAAGGGCACAGATGAGGATCAGAGAGGTAAAGTGACTGGTCTATGGCCACACAGCCCCTTGAGGGGCAGAGCAAAGCCTGAGCATCCCAGGCCTGTCAGGCCCCAATGACCAGGATACCTCCCTGCGGGGCCAAAGGGAGAACCCAGCCCCCGAGCTTGGGGCCCCTCACACCCCTTGCCTCCCAGGACCAAGGAGGAAAGAGCTGAGGAATGCCGAGGCGTGGGATGCATCCCACTCGGCTCCTGTCGGGTCACAGGGACTCTGTGACCAACAACTACACAGGGCCACCTGCACCCCAACCCCAGTCCCTCGCTGGTCATGGGGCTCCCTCCCCTCCTCCCCAGACAAGGGGGCTCTCACTCACCATAGTCCTTCTTGCAGTATTTTTTCATGTTAATCTTCAGCTTCCCTTTGGAGGCCTTGCAGTAGGAATCACAGTCTGCAGGGGAGGGGACAGCACAGACAAAACCTAATTAGGCTGGCGAAGAATAGGCCTGCGGGCCAGGCAGGAAGCCACCTCCCTAAGTATCCAGAGGCCTGTGATACCCCTAGGCCAGGCCATGCTGTCGGCCATTCAGGGAGGCCCGGCCTTCTCAAGAGGCGCTTGGGACAAAGGGCCCCCTCCCCACCCACCCCCTTTCAGCCCCCTTGGCCTCTGAGAGGGACTCCGGGGGCTCCCATATTGTGCCACCCAGGGCTTCTGAGCACCACACAAATTCCCCCTCTTCTTAAGACGCAACTGGAGCCTGATTAAAGCCGATAGAGGCCTCATTGTCACCCCGTGGCCTGGGTCTGTGTCAGGCGCTGGCTTCCATGGCGAGCAGCCTCTGGCTGGGGTCAGGCCCCAACAAAAGAGGTCACGGAGGAAATTAGCAGCCCATGAAGCATTAGAAAACCCCTTTGGTGTCCACTCTACTGAAGTGTGCAAATAAAATGCCCCACGAAGAAGAGTTCAGTTCTAATGGGCCCTACTGCTGAGAGGCAGGGCCGCTGAGCCCGCGTCCGCCGGGTATCACTTCGAGAATGTCCCAGAGCCCGAGTGCAAGCCAGGGAGGGTGTTTGGGGCCCTGGGGCCTGCCTGTGACTGGGGTGGCCCGCGTTGACCTACCAGACGCATGCCTCCAACACCAGCCCAAGCATACCCTCTTCCTGCAGGCAATCCCTGCTCTTCTTTTTTTTCAACTGTTTGTTTTTTGTGGGGGAGGAGGTAATTACGTTTATTTACTTATTTCTTAATGGAGGTACTAGGGATTGAATCCAAGATGTTGTGCATGCTAAGCAGGCACTCCACCCCTCAGCTATTCCCCCCTCCCCCTTCAGATGAGGTGATGCAATTCCTTTGCTAGATCCGTGTGTGACACTCTAGGGTGATGGCCAGCCCACCACAGAGGCCCAGTAAATCACTCTAGCCAGCCCTGCACCACCACTCAACATGCTGGATCTCACTGAACTCTCACAAACATCCTTTGATCTGTGGGTGTGATTCCCATTCTACAGATAAGGAAACAGAGGCCACCTGCCCACCTGCATCCTAGACAGCTAGCTAGTGGCAAAGCTGGGCCTTAACCTTGGGTCTGAAATGCTGGGATCACTGTATTCTTGGTTACATGATATTGTGTCTCGGTAAACACCAACGGATTCTCCCTTGACGTGGGCAGGGTGTTCAGCTCAGAGCCAGGGATGTGGAACGCTTGGTGATGGCTGGCAGGGAAGACCAGCCAGGCCAGTCAGGGAGCTGCAGAGAGCCCAGCCTGTCCTAGGAGTAGTGACAGCGGAAACAGGCTGGGTGTGTGTCCTGGTGAGACTAGAAAGGTGCAGGGAAAACACACACACACACACACGACTCTCACATATACACAGGCACACACACACACGACTGTCCCAGGAGCAGGTGCCAGCCCTTCATCCTGCAAAGAGAAAAACCAAGGCCAGGCTAGGGGTAAGGAGTAATTTGTGTGGGAGCCCAGGACAAAGCTAGGACAGGAGGCCAGGCCTCCTAGTGTGACCTGCCCCCCAAACCACTGCTTAGATCTGCAGGGAATATTCGGAGATCACCCCGGAATCAGCCTCTGGCCCCATGGGAGGTGGCTGCCTCTTTCAAGGTCCTAATTAAAGTTGAAACAGCTCTACCCTGTTGCCCTGGGAACCATGGGCCTGGCAGCCCCCTGCTACCCCCTGAGCCAGCTTCCTGGGGCTCCCGTTAGGAACTAGTCTCAGGAAATGGGAAAAAACAACCCCTCCTTCCTGATACCTGGGGCCCAAGTCCCTGGACCCACACCAGGATGCCCTGCCCAGGGGCACCGGAGGCCACAGTGCCAGTCTCTCTTGGAGTCGGGATCTCCCGGAAGGCAGGGCCTGGGGCGCCCAGAGAGACTGGCCTGTATTCCACTGGGTCCAAGCCCGAGAGGTCAAGACGCAAGCTCACGGCAGCCCAAACACACAGTCCATGTGTTTGGCACCCCCAAGCACTGGCACCCCCTCCGCCATGGCACTGTACTTCACCGCTGGGAACAGCCACTCTTGGCCGCATCTCTGCCAGCTCAGGGACAGTCAAGCCACTGCTGGGGCTGAACTCAGGCTGTGCGTAAGTCTTTGCGTCCCCAGCGAGCTGGCCAGCATCCCTGCCTGTCCTCTCCACTCAGGAAAGAGAGCTGGAACGCCAGTGGTGCCGGTGATGTCACTGCCCGGACAGCCCTGAACCCACTCTCATCACTTTCTTGTTATTTTTTTGGCCCACATCAGTACTTGCATTCCGATCAATCACCTGCCCTGCCTCCTCTGCAGGATTGAGACTCATTCCCCGTCTCAGCACTGCAGGCAGCCCCTGACAGCACACCAGCTCCTCCGAGCCTCAAGGCAGCCCCGTGAGGGAGGGACACCCTACAGACAGGACCACAGAGCTCAGAAAGGTGCCAGAGTGCCTGCGCCAAGTGTGGCCTGTCCTGCGGGCAGGAAGGAAGGCAGCCCCTGGGATGACCTGACCCCGCATCTTCAGCACCCCCACCTTCCTCTCCATCACTCCTCCCTACAAGCATGTACAGCTCTTCTTGTCAGAGCCAAGTATCCATCTGGGACAGAAATTGTCCTCCAATGTGTGGCATCCATCACTGCCTAGTGAGATCCAGCTCCAGACCCTGCTTGATAAATCACAGCCGCCCCCATGAATGTCAAGAGCCTGCACCTCAATCACAAGAGCCACTCACAGGGCACTAGCAAGGCATGTGGCCCTGCACTCAGCCCTGCCCAGCAGCCCTCTTTCACGGATGAGATGGTCTGGCTGCAGAGCCCATGTTCCTGACCCCCTGGTTCCCCACCAGAGCCATATGGAGAAATGATCCAAATGCTTTAGGAAAACACTGATGCCTGGGTCCAACCCCAAGATATTCTGATTTCACTGGTTTAGGGGGCAGCCTGCATGTCCAGGTTTTCAAAGTCCCCCAGGTGATTCTAACATGCAGCCAGGGTTAGAACCACTGTCTGAACCAGCCATAGCTGAGGGAGGTGGGGATGGGGTCTCTGCACCCCAGACTTGCACAGAGGAGCCAGGCTGGCAAAGGAAAGGCCCAGAGGGGACGCTGTAAGCTCCAAATGGAGTCACAGGGCAACCTCAAGCCACCTGCGCTTACATGTGTACCGTGGGGCCAGCCTCATCGTGTGCACATTCAGACTGTATTTGGTTTTTTGCTGGTTTTATGTGGGTCCTAGGTCTTTCTGGCAGCCAGAAAATCTCGTCAGGTCAGTGTGCTTGTCGTCGTAAAATGTCCCCTCCTCCCCTCTGATTTGCTGATTCTAATTTAGTTGTGAGCCAGGAAAACAGAAAGACCACGCTTGTCAGAAGCATCTGTAAAGCAGGGGTCAGCAGGCTCGGACTGAGGGCTGAAGTGCCCTCCCTGGGGTGCAGTGAACCGCCTTCACGGACACGGACACGGACACGGACACTGTGGTAGCTCCCTGGCTGTGTGCGGACTCTCTGCTCGGCTGTATTCCAGAGAACTGAGGTCACTGGACAAGTGGTCTCTGCGTAAGGAAGATGCTCTGCATTTTCTCCTTTTATCAAATACACACAAAGCTGCAGAGACTGCTTTAAGATGGACAAAACGCAGCTTTAAAACACGTCTCTGGCTCCTTCAAAATGGCATCCACCTGGCAGCCACCCGTGCGGCCTCCCCTTGTTTTGTTCCAAAATAGCTATAAAGACAATGAAAAAAAAAAAAAGAAAGAAAAGAAAATTCACACTAATGCCAAAAAACTAAACTGATAGATGACCCAAGCTTGGAATCTGGGAGCAATCTCCATTAATTAAAGGCAGATGGTGGTGGAACAAGCAAAACCTGTCCAGGTTTTACCTCAGGACACAGCTCTTTGCTGATAAACAAATTCAGAAAAAAGGAAGGTGACAGGGAGACAATCACCAGAGAACAGACGGGCAGGAAGCGGGTGGGGGCACCGGTGGTGGAAGTACCAACAGTGATGCCCCTGTCCAGGGAGGGGAAGGACGCTCAAGGCTGGGTACAGGTGGGGAGGACAACGTTTGCGGTGGGCAGGTGTACTTGTGTTGTTGTCTACACTGGTGATGCAGAGAATGAGAAAAGCAGGCAGTGGAGGCAGAAGGACACCACCTCCGCAGAGCAGAAGAGAACTGAGGGGAAAGGCCAGCAGGAATCGGGAACTGGAGGATCCATTACCTTGCCGTGCAGCTTGGATTTGGAAGGGAATCCAGCTCTCATGTTAGTACAGTGATCTGTAAAGTTTTTTTTTTTTTTTTGCCAAGTGCCAAACAGTAAATCTTTCAGACTTTGCAGGCCACACAGTCTCTGTCACAACTACTCACACTGTTACTGTAGCTCAAAAAACAGCCACAGATAATATGTAACTGAATGGACATGTCAGACTAAAAAGATCTAAAAAGACACGGCCTCTATGAAGTAGAAGAAAAAAGCCAAAAGGGAAGATGAGGCTGAGCTGAAAAGGCCACATGATGATACAGAAAGGATGGCACAGGAGAGAAAGAAGAGCTGGAAAACCTAAAACCCCAACCTAAAAACCCAGGAGCACAATTAAAATCACCTTTGGAAGCCATAAAAAGGAATGATACAGCAGAAAACCAATTCAGAAACACAGAGGATAAACTGGAGGAATTCTCACAAAATTCAGAGGGAAAGGATAAAATCATGGCAACTATGAAAGAGAAAATGATAGGGATTTAAGAGAGAAAGTTGGAAAGATGGCAGATGACTGGGAGGAAACTGTAGCAGAGACCAAATGGAATAAAGACAAAAACCAAAGATAGGACTCCTGAACTAAAGGCCAACCTACATAAGCACAAGGAAAGGACACACTGGATTTTTTTTTTTTTAATCAAGGAAAAGAGACCAACACCCACATACATCTTTGTAAAACATATACAATACCAGGATGAGGAAAGCATACATATGGATTAAAAAGCAATAAGAAGCTGGCCAGATGACCATGGAACACTGTCTACAGGCTGTGAGGAGGGAAAAGTTTGAAACCTAAGATTTTTATACCTAGCTAGGCAGTCTTCTATGTATGCAGGGCAAAATAAAACAAAGACATTCTCTAGTGTGCAAGGTTCAAACCATGTAACCTGTTTTTGCCCCTTAATTGAAGTATAGTTGATTTACAATGCTGTGTAGTTTCTGGCATACAGCAAAGTGATTCAATTATATATTATGTAATACACACACACACGTTATATACATACATATATGTACATATACACATATGCACATTATTTTTCATATTTTTTCCATTATAATTTATTATAGGATACTGAATATAATTCCCTGTCCTATACAGGGGAACCTTGTTGTTTGTCTATTTTATATATAGTAGTTTGTATCTGCTAATCCCAATCCCAAACTGCTAATTTATCCCTCCCTCACTCTTTCCCTTTCAGTAACCATAAGTTTGTTTTCTATGTCTATGAGTCTTCCTGTGTTGTAAATAAGTTCATTTGTGTTATATTTTAAACTCCATATATAAGTGATATCATATAGTATTTGTTTTCCTGTCTGACTTACTTCACTTAGTATGATAATCTCTAGGTCCATCCATGTTGCTGCAAATGGCATTATTCCACTCCTTTTTATGGCTGAGTAGTATTCCATTGTATATATGCACCACATCTTCTTTATCCAGTCATCTGTCAATGGACATTTAGGTTGTTTCCATGCCTTGGTTATTGTAAATAGTACTGCTATGAACAGTGGGGTGCATGTATTTTTTCAAATTAAGAGTTTTCTCTGGATAAATACCCAGGAGTGGGATTGCTGGATCATATGGTAACTACTTTTAGTTTTTAAATGAACCTCCATACTGTTTTCCATAGTTCCTGCACCAATTTATATTCCCACCAATAATGTAGAAGGGTTCTCTTTTCCCCACACTCTCTCCAGCATTTGTTATTTGTAGACTTTTTTACCATGTGTCCTTTTTGAGAGAAATACTTGAGAGTGTTTTTTAACCAACTATGTAATGAATCAAAAATAAGAGTTAAACAGGGGCAAGTCATGGAATGAATACACTGGTGATGAGTATGGAAACCAACAAACATAGAGGTTTCCAATTTGGTTCTAAAACTGAAGGCAAAGATAAAAATAATTTTTAAATGTTCAAAAGGGAGAATCAGATGATGTATATTTAGGTATAAAAACTATAAAAATTTAGTCTGAATCTAATTTAGTCTGAATCTTTAGATCATATTAACAAAAACTAAGAATGAGATGGGAAATACGACTCTCTGTCTGAAGTAGAACCCAAAACATGCTAGTTCATGCTTGATTCAGATAAGAGCTGTTAGATTAGTGTTTTTGAAAAATCCAAAGATAAGCACAAAACACCAGAGAAGAAACAGGTTATAGCTGACATGCCAAGAGAAACCAAAAAGTGGAAAATACAAAAGGCAACTGTGATAAATTAAGATCACAGAAAAGCAACTGCCTAAAACAAAATAATGAATGTAAATGGATTCAAATCCTCTATTAAAAAACTGATTTTAAGATAATGACTCTTTAAGAGGGATGTAACTAAATAAAGCAATTTTTAAAAAGCTTACAACTTTTTAAAATGTTGTAAGTCTGTCAGTAGGTAACAAAAAGTTCACCTAGTAATAAAAAATATTGTGTGGAATAATACCTTCTTGAAACATATTACACAAAAACCATGAGAAATACAAAAAGGAACAGACAGAAGCACGTAACTAGTAAAAACGCTGAATTCCAAGGATCCGAAATTGCACAGGCCACAGTTCCTGACCACAATGTAATAAATATCATTTATTGTTAAACAAAAAAGAATGAAAACAATGAAACAGATTCAATTCTAAAACTTAGAAAATAAGGAAAACAAAACCTGAAGAAAGCAAGAGGAAAGAATTAATAATAGAAGTAGAAATTAATAAAGCAGAATACAGAAAATACTCAAAAGTTATAAATGCACCCAAGAACTGATTCTCAGTAAAGCCCTCAAACCATTAAACTAAAAAAAGAAAGAAAAAGAAAACAGAAACCCACATGCAAACAAACAAATACAAAACACTGTCATGTCTAATTATGAATGAAGGAGAGAAAACAGACCCATTAGGAAGTATGAGAAAGGGGAAGAACCACAATGTAAAGAACATTTGGTAAATTACAAGGCTATTGGATACAGCTTAGGCTAAAATCTCAGACATCTGAATGAAATGTATTACTTGTCAGGGAAACACAAGTGACTCAAGTGAACTAAAGAAGAGATATTAAATCTGGATACATCAAGAATCTTAAGAAATCTTTGGATCCAGATGGTTTCAGAGGCTGGGTCCATGGAAACATTTAAAGGACACATCCTTTTCTTGCTATCTGATCTGGTCAGAAACGGAAAAAGAGGGAACACTAGTAGGATGAACCACATGAAAGTGCCTAAAATCGGTAATTCTTCAACTTTAAAAGAAAAAAAGCAGTTTAATATGGTTTGACTTTGAAGAGCTGCCGTGAGCTTAGACACACCCAGACCCTGCAGACCAGGTGGTCAGCCTCACTGACAATCAGGTCCCGATATTTTATGCCCCGCAGGTCTGCATCCTCCAGGGACCCTGTCCCCGAGGAAGGGGTGGGTGAGCAGGAAGTGCCACAGTCCCCATTCCCTCTGGGGGCCCTTCGGGGCTCATAGTGAGGGTGCAGGCAAATAGTGGAACATCTGCCGGGGCCCCTGCACCAAGATTGCCCCATCCCACACTCCTCTCCAATGAGACAGGAGCTGCCAGGGATGGACACTGGCACCGCCTGGCTCCCCAGCCGAACATGCTCTGTCCCGGGGAGGGCACCGAAACCTGAGGCCACCATCTGCAGCTCACAGCAGGCCCATCCTGGCTGGCTGGCATCCTGGCTCCTCCTGGGAGCAGCCAACCCTCCCTTTATTCCCCCCACCTGCTCCCCTGATCAACCCACAGCCAAGAGTCAAGAGGGGGCCCCACAGGCCCAATCCCACTGGCCGAGGCCCTCCCTCCTCTTCCTCCACCTTCGGTAGCTCGCCCCTCTGCTCTGCCTCCTATGCCCCAGGTGCCAAAGATCCTGCTGGGCAGGCCTGCTCTCCGGATCGAGGCTCGGCTCAGAGCATATGGCAGGCGGGGCCCAGCGTCCCCTGGTTGGAGCCAGGGGCGCTGCATCTGGCACCTCCCTTGGAGCAGGGCGGGGAGCTGGCCAGGGTCTTGCTCCCAGCAGCACCCGGCCTCTCTGCTTCTGGGCTGTCGCCTCAGGAAGGTGGGGAGGTGGGAGTAAACAGCGAAGGACACCAGCCACCAAGGTCCGTCCCAGGGCAGAGACATGGAAGCAAGGGGAGTTTCAGGCTCCACTGGCTGGGCACAGGGGAGGGGCTCCTGGTACCTCAATCATCCTCCCCTCAACCCCAGCCAGGGTGAAGAGCTCAAAGGGACAGAGCTAGGAAGGACACCCAACTGGCTGGACCACTCTGCCAACCTGCAGGAGACACAAGACAGGTGAGGCCAGTCTGCCCAGAGAAGTGTTTTGGCTCCACCTGACCCAGGTCCACAAAGCCACTCGGAACTCCTCAGGTCAGAGAGATTGGTTTCATTGTGTGCCATTTTCACACATGGTGGGTATCTGTGGGTTTCATAATGGCCATGGTGAGGATGCAGGAGGCACTCCCCACAAAGCCAACTCTCACCTTTTGGTCCTAGGCTGCAGGTGGCTTACTCAGTCCCCCTGGGGCAATCACCTTCTTAACCAGAAGCACTTCGCTCAGGGGAGAGCGGGGTCCACAGGCAGCTCCTGAGCATCCACACAACTCTCTAGGCATGTGCTGGTCTTGCCCACCCACTCTATCACCTCCTAGCCCTACCTGCCTCCACAGCATGATGCCCACTGAACTCTGGGCTCTGGGGCAGAAAGGCAAAGGACCCCTCAAATGAGACAGCCCAGAGCAGTAGACTGGCAGAGAAGCCAGGGGTGAGGTGCTTTGTAAGCTTTGGAAGCAGAGCCAAAAGTGTTTTCAACATGGAGAGCAAAGCGTGGGTGTCATTAATATATAAAGAGTTTTTCTGAATCAATAAGAAAAGATAAGCAACCTAACATTCAAAGGAGAGGAACAGGCAATTCACAAGGGAGGGGGAAAAAGTGGGCAAGGAGATGTAACAATGGTTCAATCTCAAATAATCAAAAAAACACAACTTAAATCAACAGGAATACAGAACTTTTGCCTGGCAAAGTAGCAAAGCAAACACACACACACACTGACAATGTGGTTGGGGTGCAAATCAATACTAACTTTCCTGAGTGCAACTGGCTCAGAAGGTCAAAACCCTGGAAAATGCATACCCTTTGAGGCAGCACCCCCACTTCGGGGAACTTATCAGCTCTTCATCCAGTTAAAAGTGTTCCTAAGAGATTCCCACGTGGCCGGCTCCGGGAGACGCTGGGTGCACTGGGGCTTGTGGAACAGTCAGGGTGGCTTTAGGGAAGGAGGGGACAGGTCCACAATACAAGTGTAACTACACTCCTCAAAGAGTGACACTCACAAAACAGTGTGTGTTGGTAAAGGATGGGGACGGGGTGGGAGGCAGCTGGAGACCTGCATGGATATGAAAGCCAGTGTGAGGAGGTGACACTGAGGAGGACAAGGAGGGAGCAAGGGCAGGAAATGGCCAGGCAGGTGTGAGGAACCAACAAAAGGGAGCCTGGAGTCCGGGGAGGGGGAGGGGCACTCAGCAATGAGGCTGCCTGGTCCCAGCAGGGCTCCCTGGGGGGGCTTGTCAGCCATGGCAGGAGTTTGAATTTCATTCTAGAAAAATATACTGCACACCAAAACGTGGGGTGGAGGGACAGTGGCTGGTCTTTATACTTTTGTTTTGTCTTGTCTGTAAATTTAATTTTATTAGAACGAATATACCCTTCTTGTATCAAAAGAAGAAAAACACTAAAAGAATTCTGAGGCGAGTCTCAGCCTCAGTGAGGATGCAGACCACTAATGGGGGGAATCCCATAATGACATGCTATCTCTGTCCAGTAAGGTGTGTGTGTGTGTGTGTGTGTGTGAGAAGTTCCATCTCTTCCAATTCCACAAATAATAATACCAAGGAAAAAGAAGAAGTGAGTGGTCAGCGAACTGTGCACATGGTGACGTGGCTGGGAGTGAGGTTGCCACTCTCAAGCAGGTGGTCCAGGAAAGCTCCCTGAGGAGGTAACAAAGCACTGAGAACTAAACAGTGCGAGGGAGGCAGGCACAAGAAGGTCTGAGGGAAGAGAATTCCCCAGCAGGAAGATCAGCCTGTGCAAAGGCCCTGAGGCAAGATTGAGCCTGGCAGAGTCCAGGGATGAATGAAGAGACAGTGAGCGGAGGCACAGAGATGAAAAATCACACCAGCTGGGTGGGGCTGGATAAGGTTTGGATTCTGTTTGGATGTAATGCAAAGCCACCAGAGGGTTCTAGCCAGGCCTGGGTCCCCTGGGCTGCCCAGCCCCACCTCACACCTGAGTGGGATCTCTACTCTGTACTGTCCTCACAAGAAGCCAGTCTCCAAGTTCTTGGAAACCTAAATTGTCCTTTTGCTGTGCACAAGCCTCATTCTTCCCCAGGGACTACAAGTCCATATTCTGGTGAAGCGGTCTGGATAGGCATGCTTAATACCAGTGACCTAGGCACCGGCTGGGGGCTGGGGCTCAGATGCTTAGAGCTGGGAAGGGGGCTCCCCAGGGAAGCCCTTTCTTCCTGCTCCTTCCCCAGCGCCACGCCTTCACTCAGAGCTTCTGAGATGGTTTGCATTGCCACACCAGCAGGGGTTGCTCCCAGAGGTGGGCACACTGTACAAGGCACACCAAGGGCCCTCCTTCCCCACTCCCCTCCTGTGTCCTAAAGAGCCCCCCACCGTGACGGCTTGACCGTCAAGCCTGGATCTGACAGATCTGCTGGAGCCTCCCCAGTATCCATTCTCCTTCTTCCCCAAATAGCAAACCCCAATGTTTCCAACTTCAAATACTCTTCTTCAGAGACTCTCATGCAGCTCAGCAAGGCCAGGTCCCACTTCTGGCTCCCAGGGTGTTAGTGGAAGTCGCCTGAGAAGGGCTCCAGGGAAAGCAGTCATGTCCTATAAAAAGGGATCATATCACCAGCCCTACGACCTGAGGCCCTGAACCACTGTAAGCCTCAGTCTCCCCATCTGTAAGATGGGGTAATCATGCTTGTAATGACTGTCCCACCCATTCCCAGGATCAAGGAGGAAATGACTAGGGTGCAGAGAGAAAGGTAAGGGAGTTTGGAGGTGGTCTCTTGAGAAGATGACCCTTCATCTAGAGAATAAAGCATGAGGGGTGCTGCCAGCTGAGTGATGGGCTCCAGGTGGCCTCAGGGGTCCCCGGCTGAGTGACAGAAAATGGAAGGCGAATGACAGCAGAGCAGCAGGAAAGGTGGGGCCTCACGAGGTGAAGGGGAGAGCTCAGGTCAGAGATGGAGGGACCTGGTCCTGGTCCTTGGCAGAATCTATAAAACTGACCCAAACCAGGGAGCTGGATGGTGGAGTGAGATCTGGGCAATGCAGCCCTGTCTCCCAACAGGAGCACATCTGCCTCCAAGATCCCTTCCTGGGCTACGCTGTGGATCCAGATCCAGACAGCCGGCCCAGGGAGAAGGTGCTCAGGTGCCCGGATGGAAAGGCCCAAAACTAGGACCTTATTTTCGCCATGTCTTCTTCATGTGAGTGAACGTGGGTGGATCCCATTATGTGCAGAGTAGCTGAAGAGAAGGAGCCCTCCCCCCGTGGATGCTAGAGAAGCCTGAGACTGGTGGGCCGCTCACAGGTCAGCCGCCACGCCCTGGCCTTGAGAACCAGCCCCCTTGGCGAACATCCTTGGACGCCATTCCTGGGTCATCTCCCTGGGCTGCCTTCCTCTCCACCCTAAGCACAGTCAAGCACCCTCTTTGCTCTCAGCACCCATGATGCAGTGGTTCAGAATTACCTGTGTGCCTGCTCTCCCAGTGAGGAATCGGACCTCGGTCCCAGCACGTGGTGCAGTGCAGGTCACCACTGAATGCTTACAGAACACACTGGAACATAAACTCTGGGTACCCGCCGTGGCCACAAACGCGGAGTAAAACAAGCTGAATGCAGTTGCCGCCGTGAGATACCAAGACCGCTCAGACAAACAAACCCACAAATCAGTCTTCCCAACCAGAAGATACAGTCGGCATCTTTCATGATTATTCCGTGACACCCATGGAGAGCCGGGGTAAAGTGCTCGGGCATCTTTTAAATCCGCTCAGCTCTCTGACAAATGAAGAGGGCGTGATTTTGGGCTGGAGAGGGCTTGAGTGGCACCAGAAACCAGGAGGCCCTGATGCCTCTGCTGGGATGTGCAGATGATACCTGGAAGCCGCACCCCGAGCTCCGGATATGCCGGCTTCCCTGCAGGTCTCAGCCTGCTCTCTCCTGGGTGGGGAGCGTCCAGAGGCCAGACCACCTCCAACCGGACCTTGGAATAGAAGCTGGTGCGCAGGGGAAAGGGACTATCTCAGAACACAGCTGGGCTTCAGGGCTGTGGGGCGGGGGGAGCAGTGAGCAGGCAGGCTATACAGGAACTCCAAATGCTGCCTTCTCTGCTTTCAAGCTGTGTGTCCTTGGGCTTGTGGCTGCACGTCTCTGAACCTCAGATGCCTCATCTATTAAATGGGGTAAAAACATGTAATCCTTTCAAGTTCTAGTGAGATGAAGGCTGACAAGCTGTAAAAAACGTTTGCGGTCATTATTTTTACTATAATTCAGGAACCACGACAAGAAAACCAATGTCACTGCCATCCTGGCATACCTAATTTAAATTTTTTAAAAATTTCTTACTCAATGTCTTGCATGTCCTGCCTGACGGTTGGCTGTTCCTAAAAACAAACCTACTCTCTGGGGATCTGGGTCCTTTCTAGCACTCGCCACAGTGCAGTTTTACTTTGTGCATTTTGGTTTGGTTACTGTCTGCCTCCCTCCCTGAAGCCAGGAGCCACTGGCCTCCATTCTCTGTTCTCCCCAGGGACCAGGACACTCATAAGCTCTCAATAAATATTTGCTGAATAAAATGGGGACTCATCTGCCCTCACCACATGCACAGTGACCCATGACCCTAGCAATTCCTGCACTCCCCAAGTCCAAGGGCAGAGACACCAGGCCTGTGGGGGAACCCGCCCAGAAGAGCAGATCTGTGTCAACAGTAGGAAAGCAGAGGCTCGAGGCAGGATTCTGAAGGGCAGAAAAAGACAATTTTGGAAAATGCTGTGAAACACACAAGGCTGCAGCCTGGTGAGAGCTGCACCTTGCCTGGGGAGGAGAGTGTGGGCCAGCGAACCTTCCCTCTCTGGGGACATCGGAAGGGCTCTCTTGTTTTGTTTGGACTTTAGTAACAGAGAGTCTAAATTCGCTGCCTTATTATGTAAATATATTTGCAGACTGGACATACTGGGCCTGGGACTCTGAAGGCAGCTATTGTAGGAGGGGCCAGGGAGGCTCCGAGCCATGGTGGCCCCCTCCCTGGTCGCCTGCCTCAGAAGCCTGTCCTGTTTCAGTCCTGCCTGGAGTGCCCTGGAGGGCACAGGGGGTGGAACAGGCAGGCTGGGCTAGGCTTTCGGGAGGGGGACCAGACACCTGGGCTGTTTTTCCCTCCTCTAGCTGGTGAAAGCGGCTGACCAGCCCCAGCCCCAGCCCCCTCCCTATGGGGCCCAGCGGCCTACAGCCTGGTTGGGGGTGGGGTGGCCGGGCTGGGTGAGGTCGGGGGGCTGCACTGGCCACGTGAGGCACAGAGCAGCTCCTCTTCCCCACTTGGAACAAGAGGGTGCCAGGAGTCCCCAGCATGCTCTTTCTTCTTGCTGAACAAGATGGATTGGAAAACAAATTGGCTCAAATAAAGCATGTAATTAGATTAAAGCCTCTTGCCCAGAGCCCTGGGGACTGCAAAAGCCCTCCTGACTGGAAGCAGGAGACCTCAGCGGGCTCCACCAGTTCCGGGACATCCAGAGTTTCCTCTCGACCCTCAGCTGCCCATCCCTAGTTCTTCCCAGCTGGGGCAAACTATGCAGAGAGGATTAAGTCTACCCTGGAGATGGTCCCAGACCCTGCTCTGCCACCAGCCCCTCAGGCCCCGGGGTCCCCCTCCTCCCTGCCTGCTGATTCCGCCTCAGCCTCAGAGGGCAGCCGTGTCTGATCCACAGGCCCCCAACCGGAGCCCAGCGTGAACACCCGGGACAGTGATGAGTCTACACGTGGGCAGCTCTGGCCAAAGCACTTCACACCCACAGTCCCATGTGAGCTGCACAGTGTTCTATGAGGAAACCAGCAGGCAGCCTTCAGGACTGCCATTTCTTCACACAAGAAAACAGGCTGGCACAGGTCAGTGTCCCCGGTCACAGCCACTGGGGACACTTTCCCTATCATCAGCTGCCCCTCACTGCAGGTCAGGGTCACCCAAAGGGGTCTTTGTCCCCAAGGCCATGGGTAACCTGACAACTGAGGAGTGACCCTTAACCTCTGCCCACCCCAAAGGACAGCACACCCCTTCTTAAGGGACCATCCTCTTGGCTTCCCAGCGTCAGGCAGAACTTCTGTGTAACTGCCCCACCCCAGCCACCCCCCCATCACACCCCTTCCCAAAGAGTCTGCTTCCATCATGATGCCCCCATCATTCCTCCCCCAGCCAAGCCCCTGGGAAGTGTGGCTGTGACCACAGGGCTGCCAGAGAAAGGAAGGGGCAGGCAGACCCCAGTCAAGAAGCTGCTGCACCCAGGGAGGAGGTTTCTCTTCCCCATCAAAGTGGCAGATGAGCTTCTGGCCAGTAGATGCAAATGAGAGCCTAGGCAAAGAGGAGAAAAAAGGGAAACAGGCATGACACTGGGAGTCCTGGTCTGAATGGCTTAATGATGAGCAACTTATCTCCAGAAAAAGCATGAGAGCTGCAGAGGAGGTGCTGTCCGCTGCTCAGGAGCAAGCATGGAGGCAGGAAAAGCAAACAAGCCGCACATACGCTTCCAGTTTCCCTGCCCAGGCTCCTGGCAGGCATCACTGATCAACCTCCACACCCAAGGGGCCCAGAGCTCGATAAGGTGCTTCCAGGTGCTCAGTGGGAAAGCACCTGTCACCCTTGGTTTACTCTGTCACTTGCCACTGACTGACAGACTTGACACAGGCCATGAAATCCACCTTCTGGGAGCTAAAAGGGACCTTAAAAGCAGGTTCACCCTAGTACCTCCTTTGGTGCCCCCCCGCCCCCGGCCATCTGAATCAGCCTCACCAGCCGCCCTGGAGCTGGCCAGGGTGTCCATCAGTGGAGCCTTACCTGTTTCTGTAACTCCCCTCAGATGTCCTTAGTTTCACCTTCTGGAACGGCCCAGCACAAGCCCGCCTCCCATCTGTTTACCCAGCAGGGCAGCCCTCAAGACCTTCCAGGAAAGCCCTGCCCTCTCAAGCTTCTTGGTCCCTTCAGACTCTGAGGACATGGCTTCCCCCATCACACTGGTCCCACTTCTTAATCTCTCTGTTCCTCAGTTCTCGGACATGAGAACTGAGGAGGCTAATCCTGCCTCCTCCTTACAGACATCCGTGCTGAGTGTGGAGATGCTTCCTGACGGACAAGTCCTGCCCACGTGGAGGCCAATTGTCTGCTGAACTCTGTTCTCTGGGGTACAGGTGAGAACCAGAAAGAGGCTGAAGCAGCCAAATTAGCCTCACAAAGGAAATCCCTTCAGGTCTTCATTCACAGCTTAATTACCCTTTTTTCTTTCTTTCTTTCTTTTTCTTTTTTTCCCAAACACTGATAATAAATGTAATTACTGCCATTCCTAGAACACAGTACATCAGGATCCATGTATTCAAAGGGTTGGGGGGGTCCTTCTGGAGATCCACCCACTGGCAGGAAAAAGGAATGGCTAGCAAACAGAGGGCAAAGAGGCAAAAATCTACAGAACTAGCAAAAGCAGATGCAGAATACCTACGGGCATTTTGAACAGAGGCCAATAGTCCTAAAAGCGTCTTCACAGTACAATCCCTTTTTGCAACGGCTGTATCATCCCGAGAGGTTAAATCACGTTCCATGTGCATTGTTTAACAAGGAAGGGAAGTTGGCAACACACTGGGGAAAGATTTCCATCCAAGATGGTTTTAAAAAAAAGTGACATGGCATTGCAATAAATTATACCTTAGGTGCCTAAAAACCGTACTCATAGGGGCTGCTCATTCCACAAAAATGCAAGAACCACGGCAGATCCCGAAATCCTCCCTGTCAAGACCAGACTCCGCCACCTTCTCAAGTGGAGAATGACGGTACTGCATTTGCCCTGGGGACAGGGAAAAAAGAACCCTGGATATACCCCAGGTCACCGCAAACCCCATGTCCCCTGTGGAAGGTGCTAGAAGTCTTCACGCTGCCCTCTCCAAGAGCCACTGCAGGACCTAGTTGGTGAAGGTCACCAAGAAGCCAGTGGACTTCACCCCTGCCCTGTCCTCCCCACCGGGACACATCTAGATTTTAATGAGATGGACAAGGTCATCTTTTATACTGAGTTTCTGCTTCTTACCCATCCCTTCTGTCTCCAGGAGCCCCCAGACACAGGACTCCCAGCCAGAGCTCCACATTTGTCTTCCAGTTTTAGAGGGCACCCTCAGAGTCAGTGCTTCCTGCAATCCTACCCACCATCCACAGGTCAAAGGGAACTGGAATGAGAGAATGGAATGCCTCTGGGGCCCACAGATCCCCCAAGGGCTGCCCTGACTCACCCCTGGGAAGTTCACACTGAGGGACGCTTCTAGTACAATTCCAGTGGCCAATGAACCAACCAGCTTTCACCCAAAGGCAAGCCATCCGTTTGGCAGCTACCACTTGGCTCCGTTTCTGGCACCCACAAGGACCAGCTCCTGTTAGAAACTGGGCCCCTGGGACAAGTTAACTCACAGCCCTCTGATTTTGTGTGCCTTTGCCCTTGGATGTCAGGCTTGGATGTGGCCTGGAGGCCCCATCACCCTCCTCATGTCCTTCCTGACCATATCACGTGCATTGAAACCTTGAGCTACAGAACAAATTTGAACATCTTTTGTCAAAGGTCAAAACTCTTGCACGAGGCGAGCCCTGGAAAGCCTGGTGGGGAGCACAGATGGAGAGGTCTGCTTGCTGGAGACGAGTTGTCCAGCTGGGTGAGGGGTGTCTCACAGGGGCAGATGGCGAGGGCGAGGGCGAGGCGGGGGTGGGGGGGCGTCGCCATCTCTATGAGGGAAAAACGTGAAAACCTAAAAAGCCTCCTGGGTTTTCTCCAAGATGCAAATTTGGCCATATAAGATGGACTTCCTAGAGGCTGTGTCTGAAAACTCCGAACTTCTAGCTAGACCACTGTTTCCTCTTGTTGCCACTGCTGCTATCAGGGAACAGCAGCCCACCTGGAGGGATGACGAGCCCCCTAGGACTCGCGGCTTTCAGTGCAGAGCAGAGCCAGAAGGCTCTGGGCAAAGCCTGACGTTGGTAGGACGCAGAGGGCCACGTGGGTATCTGCTAACACGTGAACAATTGGTTCTGCTCTAACAGCTGACAGTCTGACTTAGAATCATCTATTTGTACGTCTTTCTCACACAGTAAACCACAGTCCCTCAGACTCAGAACTCCACACCTCATCATCCCTTTAACCCAGTCCCCAGCACAGACCCTCAGTCAATGTGCATTTGGTGAGTGAATGAAGACAAAATGAACAAACGGACAAGTGCGAAAATCCTTGGATCAGAATTCCTGTGGAATGCTGGGAGACGGGGAGGGGGAGAGAATAAGATACGCAAAACCACTCCCAGCCTGGCTGAACAAGAAATCCCCATTTTCAGGCTGTAGCCCAGAAGAGGCCAAGGGAAGGATTTATAGAGCGCAGGATCAGTATTTCATAAACCCTTCCAAATTGCAGAAAAGGCTGCACCTGCCTCCGTCAGTCTGTGGCCGCTAATCCGCTGTAACAGCTCTGTGCCCTCCTTTCTGTCTCCTGCTCGGAGGGCAGGGTTAGCCTGTGTATTCGCCTTTAATAAGCTGAAGCCATTGGGGCGCTGTATTCACTGCTATCTGCTCCCACAGGGCCAGCCCCACGGGGTCCCCTTGTCGGCTCTCCGAGTGAACAGGGGATTTTGTGTTCGGCAGGGGAAACAAAGCTGTCCCAACGGGGGTCCAGTTGGCTGTCGATACGCTTCTCCAGTGAGAGCCAGCGGTGGACACAGCCTGGAGCTGCTGTCGGCACTGAAGGGTGATTCAGCGGAGCAGGGGAGGGAGGCTAAGCCGGGCTCCCTGGGAGGGTCATGAAAGAGGGAAGCCTGTGGCCCTGCAGCATCCACTCCGCTGGCTGGTTGGCTGGCAAGCCCAGCTGGTTAGGCCAGTGCCAGTGAGGTCACGCCTTTGCTTAGTTTCCTGGGTGAGCTGCCACCCCAACCTGGGCAGCTGTCGGGCAGGATGTACACCCCTTGGCCAAGACTGGGCAAACTGCTTCTTACACTGAGAAGAGGCCCTCAAAGCTCACCACCACCATCTGATGCCAGTAACTGCGGCACCACGATGACAGGTGGCCACAGATGCCCTGAAGTCAGCAGAGGGAACAAAAAGGTCTACGGCAAAGACTGTATATAGTTACACACCCAGTGTTAGCTTCCTCCTGGGCTTAGGGACTGTACTACCCGGCACCCCTTGTGGTTAGGTGTGGTCCTGGGACCAAGTCTGGTCAGGGGATGGGTGGGTAAAGGCGAGGCAGATAATTTCAGGCCTACTGGGAAAAGTCTCCCACATGCTCTCTTTCCAAACCACTGACTCTAAGGCTCTAGGGGATGGCAGAACCACACATTTCAAGGAGCCTGGGCCCCCGAATCACTGCTTGGAAGGGAGCCGCCCAGCCAGGAACAGTGGCGATGGACAGTCGGGGCTGCCTGTTACAGCACAGAGCCTGCCCTGACTGGGACAGTGTTGGTAAGAAGTAAAGGGAATCTGAGTTAGGGCAGCAGCAGCAGTGTGTGTGCGCGGCAGGTAAGAGAGCTATGAGAAAGCACAGGACTGTCTCTATTGAGCGAGGGGTTGGCTATCAGAGAGGACATGGAGACTCGGAGAAAAACCACCAGGTCTTTCCACAGCGCAGGGCTAGGGAATAAACAAAACACAAATCCCCAGGTGGCCCCCAAATCCCAATAAACCTCGCCTTCCCCTCAAAGAACTTACCAAGTATGGCAGACATGGTGGGTACCCTGCCCTGAGCCCCTGTGCTGGGCCAGTGCACCACCTCTGGCCGCTGCAGGTCCTGGCAGCTACCGGTTCACATTGGCACTGTCTCTGAAGGCTTGCCCTTGGCCAACGGAAACTGCTCTGCTTGGAAATATCCACACCCTCCATCCAGAGAGCAGTCCAGAGCCAAGGCCAGCTTCAAGGGCAGGTACGACTACCCAGCCCTTTTGTCTTTAAAGCAGGACCACTTCTTTGGGGCGATTCCCCGTGCTGAGCTCCAGTGGGAACAGGCTGAGGCCAGACTTCTCCTGAACCTACATGTTTTCCTAGCTTCTTCCCCTGCCCTGTCCTGCTCCCCTCACTCCCCTACTGGTTTCTCCTGAGCACATCCCCTCAATAAATAGCCTGCACAACCCAAATGAATGGCTGGCCCTGCACCTCTTCCCCTAGCCTCAGCAGCACATTTGCCACAAAGAGGAAGGAGGATGGGGATTAACAGAGCCAGAACAATCCCTGACTGTCAGGTCTAAAAAGATGACGACCTTCTCAAAGACTTCTCCAGCTGGTGACAGTGGAGGCTGCTGTGAAGACATCCTCGTCTGCAGAGGGGGTTCAGATGCTGACCCGAGACTAAAGGAGGTAGCCTCACAGGACAGAAGGAATGCTGCTGGGGAAGGGAGAGGGATGGCACTGTGAGGAAATCGAACCCAGCCTGGCTTGAAGGAAATTTTAAAGCCATTTTCACTAAATCTGCTGCCCCAAACACTTTGGAATTTCTCACCTCTCTTCAGCAAGAGGAATCTTTTCCAAGTCCCCATGTCTGATTTCTCTCCACAGCTTACTGCTTGAAAGGATGCTGGCTTGAGAAACTAAACGCAAAGCTGGAAGACCTGGGTCCTCACCTCAATTCTGCAATCAACCCACTGGGTTGGCCTCTGGGTAGCTGGCCTCTGGGCGTCAGTCTTCCCACCTGCCAAATGTGGAGGTCAGGTCAGATGACCTCTCTCTAGGTTTCCTACCGGTATCAAGAGGCAAAATTCCACTCCCAGGATGCCTTTCGGGAGAATTGTTGAGAAATGTGTAACCACCAGCTCTCTGGGAGGAAAAAGCCTTGATTCGTAGCATGTGCCAATTTCCAAGGTGTAAATATTCCCACCATGGCCAATTTCAAACTACCAGTATAATGCCCTGAACGGAGGATTGGGAAGAGATGCTGACAGTCAGCTACCATGAGTAGGTCTGTGCTGGCTCCAGTGTGCCACCGCTTTTCAGACACCTCTTTGTGCAAAATAAATTCATTTCTGACTCCAGTTCATTTCTAACCTCTGCAAACAAAACAGCTCTCTCCCTTCCTCAACTCTACAACACATGTGACTCTTGAGCAGAGCCCACAAAACAGTGCAAATCCCCCCAGGCCACGGTCCTCCCCGGAGAGAAGCTGGCCTCTCCTGTGGAAGGGACAGGAAGAAGGCAGTGCCCGTGGTGCCTCCCACAATGCAGATTCACTGCTCTCACTGAGCTAAAGCCCCGCCCTGGGGAGAAGAGACACAAGGCCCAGGATCTGTGTGGTCACGCCTCGAGGCAGAGCAGGGGCTGGTTCCACGGGCCACACCCACAGCTGTAGGAGCAGTGAGCCAAGCAGCAGAGACTGAGTCCCGCTAGAGAGGAGGTGGGCTGGGGTGGGGGACAGTCTGTGCACCTAGGAGGCAGCCAGCAGCCTCCCCCACCTCAAGGCCATGTTGCTCCTTACAACACTGAAGATCTAGGTCCACACCCAGCCGGTGGGCAGACAATGTCCCCAGTCCATTCTCCTCTTTGCCTTCTCTCCCCTGGGTCTGGGTACCCTTCCTGGTCCAAATGCCCTGGGGTCCCCTCAACAAAACCCTGAAAGATCCCACAAGGCAACTGCCCGGGTTCTGTGACCATCAGGCATGGAGATCATAGTCTCTCCACCAGGCAGGATCCAGAAATACTGAGCAGGAGGGGGCCAAATAGATCATGAGCCCAATTCCTTCATTTCATTGAGAAGACCGCACCCAGAGCTATCAACTGGCCTGCAGGACACTTTAACTGGGGTAGGGGTAGGGTCAGGAAACACAAAATCCACGCCAGTAAGTAAACGACAGCATTTAGGATCGTTGCTGTTACTGCCTGCCATGGACGGAACCTGTCCCACCGACATGCCCACGGGGAAGCCCTAACCCTCAATGTGATGGTACTTGGAGGCAGGGCCTTTGGGAGGCGATTAGGGTCAGAGGAGGTCATGGGGAAGGGGCCGTGAGGATGGAATTAGGGCCCTCATAGGAAGACGCCAGAGAGCTCTCTCCCCGCAGGTGAGGGCACAGTGAGAAGCCAGCAGTCTGCAAGCCAGTAAGAGCTTGCCAAAACCCGACAGAGCTGGCACCCTGATCTTGGACTTCCAGCCTCCAGAACTTCGAGAAAACACATTTCTGTTGTTTAAGCCACAGAGTCTACGGTGTTCTGTTACGGCAGCCCGAGCACACTGAGACATTACTACTACTATTATTACTTTAAGTCTGGAGTACTTTTAAATCTGGCAGGGAATTTAAGAAATCAAAGGGACCACCTCTGGGCTTGGGAGGCTTTACTGATAACTTCCTGGCAACTGAGGTTCTGCTGGGGCTGGGACAGGCGAGGGGACTGACCGTGCGCTGAACACAGCCTATTACCGTGCGTCCCCTCCCACCAGCACCCAGTCCACAGCCCTGGCAGGAATCCCAAGGGAGGTTCCAGGCACAGCTTCGGGCAGGGGCCACCCCGAGGGGTGTGTACCTGAGGGGTCTCTGCATCCACCCTGCCTCAGCCTAGCTCTGCAGCCTGCACGCTCCCAACCCCCAGTCTCTGCCAACAAGGACCCTGTGACATCTGCATGACACAGGGGCAGGCCCTGGGGATTCCAATCCTCTCTCTTCCTGACACCTGTCACTTGTCCCACTCCCATCAGCCACTCCTTTGAGTCCCCAGTGGAAAGAGCTTCCAGAAGGGTTAAATATTCCGCCTCCACTTGCTCCTCTGGCCTCAAGCTCATTCCTTTATCCTCCTCAGATGCTGGTGGCAGCTCCACCTGCAAAGGCCCAGCCACAGGGAAACAATGAGGGTCCCGAAACCCCCAATGCAAATGGCTTCCTTTGTGCCCCCTCCAGAGTGACCACCGAGACCCCTGGCAGAGGGCCCTCCCCACCCTGTTTGCCCCAGTCTGACCTCTGCCCTGGCTCTTTGTGCAGGCCCCAAAAAGGGAAGAGAGGAGAGGGGTGGGGAAAGGAGATGGGGAAAGTAAGAGAATAAGGAAGACGACGGAGAAGAGAGACAGAGACAAAGAGGCAGAGAAAAGCAGAGTCAGAGAGACAGAGGGAAAAAATGCATCAGGCAGGCTGCCCAGAGCAGGGTCTCCCAGCCAAGGGGCTGGAAAGAGTTAAGTCGGACCATGTGCAATGGCCATTTTTGTGGGTCACAAGTGGTGGTCAAATAGAACAGGAATTCCATTTGGTCCAACCTAATACAGCCAGATCAGTCCGGACTCCAGCCAGGGTGGGAAGAGCCCCTGTGTCCCCTGGCTCAGCCTCTGGTTCTTTTCCTGGAACGTTCCGGAGAACTGAGCCAAAGTCAGGAAACCCAGGTTTAACCCAGAGGTTCTCAACCAGAGGCTGTTTTGCCCCTGGGAGACATTTAATTATCACAACCGTCCGGAGGCCCGGAGGCCAGGGATGCTGTACCACACCAGAAGCTTGGAGGATGGCCCCCACCACTGAGAGTGCTCCAGCCCCACTGTCAGCAGCGCTGGGCTAAGAAACCTGCTTCAGACCCTTCTCCAAGTTGACACCTAAAGTCACTGGCAAACATCATTTAGCTCCTGCACCCTCTGCTCCCACCACGGAGAGGAGTGGCAAGGACTTAAGATGGTGATTGGCTTCGTGTCCCCTCTGTGGTGGGAATGCCCCTTTCTCAAGGACACTCCCTTGAAGGGAGCTCAGAGCTCTCATCCCTGCCCCCAAAGCCCAAAGTTCCGGCCAGACACAGCCATGCCTCTTCCTTAAAAGCACGAAGTTAACGATGGTGACAGGTAATGTGCTGGCAGCACGTTCCACCTGACATGCCACTCCACGCGCCCTCTACCCTCAAAGGCAGACCAAGCCTCTCAGGAGCAGGACACAGACACACTGTGGCATAATGTCTTAGTAACGAAACCACTGAGTAAACCAGCTGTAAAAGACATTTGGGGGACAACCAAGAAAGCTGGAAGATGGACCGAGCATCAAGTGATATTAAAGAATTTTTGTTAGTTTTGCTAGGTGTAATAATAACTGTTCAGAATTTGGAGGAAATGTTCTTTTTCAGAAATGGGATTCTGAAATGTTTAGGGGTAAAATGTCAGTGTCCAAGCTTTTCCTGGAAAATATTTCAGAAAAAAAAAATTGTTGAAGCAAATGGGGCACAATGTTAAATGTTAAATTGAGGCGAGAGGAATGTGGGGGTCCAATCATCCGATTTCTCACCACTGCCCTGAGATTTTTCATCATAAAAATTTTAACAATCAGTGAACTCACACGAATTCAAAATATAGTAATATACAGTAAAGCTCAAAATTTTGGATACATTTTATATTAGGTTGGGCTAAAACTCATCATGGTAAAAGGACCAGGCAGATACTTCACGATGTGAACACAGCATTTCCTATGATGATGCAGGAAATGCTTGCTGACTTCAGAGAACTTCACTTTCTCAACCCTCAGCTGCATCTGTTTCAATGTGATGCGTAACTAATCAACGAGCGGGTCCATCTGTGAATGCAGCAGCACCCCCTCCTCAATGCTTTTGGAGGGAACACACGGATGTTATCCCGTAAAAACATACCAGTTTCTCAGACTCGGCACTACCATTAGCACTGGGGGCTGGAGAACCCACTGTTGCGGGGGCCGCCGTGGGGGCCCGTCCTGTGCAATGCAGGATGGTGAGCAGCATCCCTGGCCTCGACTCACTAGATGCCAGCAGCACCCCTCCCTGCTGTGACAACCAAAACCGTCTTCAGAAATGGCCAAATGTGCCCTGGGGGCAAAACAGCCCCAGGCTGAGAACCACAGGAATATATGAATGCAGTGAAATAATTTGAAATGCTCTGTAGCCAGTCTTTTCACCAAAGTTGACCCCCATGTGTAATGTGTCACCTGCTTTGGCAATATACTATACCTCTTTATTTCACAATTATTTAAATAATTATATGGCTATTCCATAATTAATTAAAACACTACTGAAAGAATTTGGTTGCCTCCCTCTTTTGTTATTATAAACAACACTGCAGTAAGGAACCTAGTAGCTAACTCCTGGCACAGGTCACCACTTCTTTAGGCTAAATTCCTAGAAGTGAATACATTTTGATACATGATGCCAAATCACCCTTCATAAAACTGGTACCAAGTTACCCTCCCATCACCAGAGTAGGTGAATGCCAACTTCCCCAACCCTTTCAACACTGGGAATTCCTTTTTGCGTTCTAAATAGTGTCAATTTAATATGGTTTTTAAAACAGTATTCTTGTTAATGTTATTTCTTTATTACCAGTAAGTGAAACATTTCAGCTGCTTATTGCCATTTGTACAAATTCTCTGAATTTCTAGTTCATTTTCTCATCTCAATTTTGCATTAGGATCTCTTCTTTATTGAATTAAGAGCTATTTATTGAGGATATTAATCTTTGGTCACTCACATCATAAATATTTTTCTCAGCTTTTAATTTGTCTTATATTTCTTGTTGAGATTTTTGAAGTACACAAGTTTTCTATTTCTATCGACTTTAATGATTTCTGACTTTTGAATCATATCAAGCCTTCTTTACTCCAAGATTATACTGATACTGATCTGCTTTATTCTAGAATTAAGAATTCATGTAAGTGTATATCTATATATATATATCTATCTATATATATATATAGATAGATAGATAGATAGATATATTTAATACACTGGGATTTATGCTGGTTTACAGCATGAAGAAGAAATTTAACTTTATTATTATTTCAAAATAAACAGCCAGTTTTCCCAGCACCATTTACTCATTGACTCATCCTTTTCCTAATTTATAATCACAGCTTTATCACATACAAGTTATGTTTACACTCAAGTCTATTTCTGGACTTTCTACTCAGTTCTCGTGGTTTCTCTGTTCCTATGCCAGTATCACAGTAATGTAAACATACTGTTTACAATATTTTAAAAATCTGGTAGGGCAAGTCACCCTCCCATCACTCTTCTTTTAAAAAAAAAAATTCTTGGCTATTCTCACTCTTTTCTCTAGCTGAACTTAAGAATCATGTCCTAGCCAATTGGGATTTTGACTAGAATTATGCCAAACGTAGATTTCAAGGAGAATTGACATTTCACAATTTTGAGTCTTGCCCTCCCAGAACATGGTAAGACCTCCCATTTTTTCTTTAGTGTCCCTTGGGAAAGTTTCATCCTTTAAAAAAGCATACATATTCTCTATTTTTATTGGTATACTTATTTCTGTGTATTTGATTTTTTTTTTTTTTTTGCTATTCTAATTGGGAGCCTGTTTCCATTATCATTAAAAAAAAAAAATTGCATTCACAAACACTTAATAGGCCAGATATCCCATTACATGTTTTTCACTCACTATGACACTGTTTTGGAACCAGCTATTGCTAAGAGATAAGAAAAATTACTGACCTTTGTACGTTAATTTTGTAATGGCCTCCCTGGGGAATTCGCCTACCAGTTTTAACAATTTTCAGCTGATTCTGGACAGGCATGTTTTATGACACAAGTGCTGTGAGGAAGGCACTAAGGCCCTTCCCACCCCCACCCCCCACCTATTTTAAGATATAAGCTGATTTATGTGCCTTGTCTCCCTCAGCTGCCTTGTGACCAAAGGGACAGGTCACTGCTAACTGCTTCTCCCAAGTCCAGAACCTATGGCCTCAGCCATGCCAGCGCCCCACACTAACCAACCACACACCCAAGGGTCACGTTAACTGGCCCCTGTGGAGGACAGTGGCTTTGAACTGGCTGTACCTCCATTTCTACCTTGGTTTCAGGTCCCCTGGAGACACATAAGTTTGTCTTAGTAGAATGTTACCACACAATCAGGTGTGTGTGTGCGTAGTTTTTGAATTATCCTAAATTGGCTAACCAGTATGACTACTGAGCGACAGAATGATAGACGGTCAATGCCACTTACAGGCTCTGAGGCCAGCAGACGTCGGCTGGAATCTTAGCTTACTAACCTCTGTGCCTCAGTTTCTCCTATGTAAAATGGGGTAATAACAGTACTTGCCTCACATGGGTGGAAGAGATGATTAAATGGCTAATACGTGGGAAGAGCACCTAGCACAGAGTAAGCATTATATAAACGTTGTTTCCTTCTTCATTTAGCCAGAATCTATCTTTACTCATGGGTCTGGTCCCATCTTTTCTCAGAAGAATACTTATCTGATGGTCATTCACCTCAGCAGCTGATCCTGGACAGCCAAACATCCTGTTTCACACCACCCTCTGAAAACCAGGTCCTCAGTCAGTTAACACAACTCCCTCTTACCAGTGGCATGAGCTGCTTACAAGTAACCACGGTCAGCGGTCCGAGCTCCTACCAGCATTCCCTCTACGGACCTACAGGTCCCTTTCTCTTATATCAGGAGTAACAATGGCTCCCTTACCTGGAACCCAGGGAACCACATCCTTCTCAGATGACTAAGAGGAAGAGGATGCAGGCTGTGTGCCAGACCTTTTCTATACAATATTAGGCAAAATGGCCACAGCTGTACGTCTAGAAGGCATCAGGGGATGCCCATTTCCCCCATGTTGGCTGACCTATTTCTGCTTGGAGACCAAGTAAGGAGGTGCTGAGAGACCCTCCCAGTCCCGTAAGTGTTCCAGTGAGCAAGGGGTCAGGAAGGAAAGCATGTCCCCCATTGCTGCCCCAGTGCCCTGTCCCCGAGGCTCCTAGTCTCCACTCAGCCCACTCCAAACCAGATTCACTGCACTCTTGCACTCTGACCACAAGCACTCGACCTTTTTTAACTGATAAAATACACATAACATTTACCATTTTAACCATTTTTAAACACATAATTCAGTGACATTAAGTATATTAACAGTGTTACCCATCACCACTCCCTAGTTGCAGAATTTTTCTGTCACCGCAGAAGGAAGGCCTGTACCCATCAGTCACTCCCCATTCCTTCCTCCTCCCAGTCCACAGCAACCACCAGTTTGTCTCTGGATTTGCTTACTCCAGATATTTCATATAAATGGAATTATATACCATGTGGTCTTTTGTATCCAGCTTCATTCACTTAGCATAAGATTTTCAAGGTTTGCCGAGGTTGTAGCATGTGTCAGTACTGCATTCCTTTTTCTGGCTGCACAATGTTCCATGGGGTGGATATGCCACACTGAGATTATCCATTCTGCCACCCGTGGTCATCTGGGCTGTTCCCCACCTTTTGGCTATTGTGAGGTCAAGCTCTTGACCTTTAATCAATTTCCAGACTTTAACAGGGTCTTATAGTCTGTGAAGCAGCCACCTCGCAGTTTCCTCAGCTGCCCCCGGCCCTGGGCAGCCCCACCTGTTCCCCACCCAGGTCTTCTCAAGAGCCTTCCCCCGGCTGACTCTCCACACTTGTCCTCATGCAAACCCACGTTCCTGGTAAAGCACTGGGAGAATTTAGTCAGCTCAACCCTTCCATACACCGTGCTGTTTGGATTTTCCAGGGTGTTCCACTGGTTTTTTTCTAAGCACTTACGATAAGTCCGCCGCTGAATCAAAGGCTTTACTCAGACCATCTCGTTTAATCCCCACAACAACCGCTGGAGGCAGGGTTATCATTAGCCGGTTTCACACAGGAGGAAGCAAGGTCAGGCAGAACGCCCAATTCAGTGCCCCTCCCCGCCCCCCACACTCGGCCAACACAGCATTCAAGTCTTATCAGCTCGCTTCCACTACTTACCCAACCTACTCCCTACCTTGGAAAACCAAAGTCTAAAAGGAGACTAATCCAAGCTTATCCAGCGGCAAGTCTATAAAAACCCAATTTTCTTCCCTGACAATATGGAGGTGAGGCGAGGCCTCCAGATGTGACATCTCTAAGCCCACACCCACCCCACCCCTGGAAGCACCTGAGTGGGGCACTGCCTGCAACGGTTCAGCTGCCCGGCTCCCCAGAAGGGCTGCCAGGAGGCCTCGGAAGCCACACCGACCCCCAGGCTGGGCGGCTGGCGTAGTCGGCGGAGGCAGCGGGGCCCCACGCGGGGGTCCCAGACAAGGCGAGGGCAACTAGACCAGAGGGAGGGTCCGAGACCCAGGTGAAGGGGTTGGGGAGCCCGGGAGTCGGCTAGAGGCTCTCGTACCTCCATCCTGGGTCCAGCTTCCACTCGAGAACAGCCGTGCCCCCTTCTAACCCAGGAGGCCACTCGGAAGTCGGCAGCTTCTCGCCCAGCTGAGAGGCGGCCCCGCCTCCCTCTGGCTTTTCTGCGTTCTGCGTCTCCACCCCACTTCCGGCGTCTCCACCCCACTTCCGGGCACGCTCACTCCACTTCCGGGGGAGGCGCACGTGGGCTCGAGGGGCCCCTTGACACCATGGATAGCGCAAATGCTACAAATCAAGCCTCACCTCAGCCAGGTGTTAACTATTTAACCACGGGAACTGCAACGCCTGTGGGAGAAGCTGATCACCAGAGGGGAGGGGAGCAACCAGGCATTTCTGAGGAGGAAGAAAGCTCAGCAGAAGTTCATTCCTGCCATGAGAAGCAGGGTGGGGAGGGCTCCAGGACCTTTGGGCCCACCCCTTCATCTTTCAGGGAGGCAGAAAAGAGAAGCCTTTGCTCTGTCCAAGGCCTCACATCCAGTGGAGAATCAATTCCAGATCTCCCAACTCCAAAACAGTGCTCCTTCCACTGAACCAAGTGGCCTCCACAAATCAAACAATATGCAGATCAACTCTGGAGCTGATGCAGGGCAAGGGAAGGTGGGGTGGGGGTCTCTACAACCATAAGTAGGTGGGTTTGGAGTGGGTGTGAGACAGGAAGGAAGAGGGCAGGGCACAGCCATTCAAGGAATGATACAGCAGTTAACACTAAGTGGCAGTAGATTCCATTCCCAGCAGACCTTGAACCTCATTATCCACTCATTGTAATATACTAACATGGTAAATGGCACTCCCACAGGCACCATGACAGTTCAGAGGTTAACCACAAAAGGTCAAAAAGTGGGCAGTGGCCCAACTCCTGGGAATCCCCACCCTTTCCCCAAAAGCAGTTGGAATGATCCTCCCACTTAGCATATGAAGCTCCCGAGCCCATTAAAAACTAATAACCCCCATACCTATAGCCGCTCTCTCTTCTGAGACGGACCGCCCTCTGTCTGTGGAGAGTGTATCTACTTTTACTTTAAACTGAGTATCCAGCCCCCACACCTCCTGGCCTTTCCCTTGCCTTCTGAAACAGCCCACACTCTTGTCTATGGCATATGTATCTCTCTGAATAAATCTACCTTTACTCAATGGTGGCTCACTCTTGAATTCTTTCCTGCGTGAAGCCAAGGACCCACACTTGGTGGGGCATGTCCCGGGGACTCAACTGAAACCTGGGACATGGCCATCTTTCCTCTACCAGGTGTCTCCTTCCCGGCCCATTGCCTTCTGGGCCCCTCAGCCCTAGACCACCCACGGGCCTGACAGCGTTCCTTGCCTCCCTGTCCCAAGACGGGTACCAGCCAGCTGAGCGAGCAGGTGGACAGCATTCCTGGATTGAGCTGGCCCTTCAAGGGGGTGGGTTCAGGGTGAGGTTACGTCCATCAGCTTTCAGGACAAATTCTCCATTTATTAATTCTCCTCCGTTCCACAGGCAAAAGTAAACAAGCTATTCTCAGGCAGCCCGGCACAGAGGCCTTCCCTATTCAAACACTGCAAGAATCGACAAGCTTGGAAGTACTGAGCTCCCAGGCCCCACTTCCCAGGGGGGCCCCTGGCCTCCTGCCCACAACATCCCTCCTGCTGAGACGAGGCAGTCAGGGCGTCTTTGTGGTGGCAGCCCCTGGGTCCAGCACTCACTATCTGGGCACAGCCCAAGTTCTCCGCAGAGAGCATCAGAGATCCTGGACATCCAGAGACCCAGGGAAGGTCACAAAGGGTCTGGCCAAGGATACAGCATCCCAACCAGCATCACACCTGCTCACTTAGCCCCTCTGTGAAGAAAGCGCTTTATAAGGGTGTTCATTTACTGTCTGCTTCCATTTAAATGCTGTTTTTAAAGGTTCAGAAGAAAGGAAATAAAAAGGAACAAAATCCAAAAGAGTCAGAAGAGTTAACTAAGAATTGGTAGACTTTCCAAAGGAAGACGCTACAAGCGTTCATTAGTTGCCCAGGAATCTTCTGCCTGCTTGAGCGGAGATCACTGCACTTTATGTCAGCTTCTTGTGGCCCGTACAGAAAACTCATGAGCTGTTTTTTTCTTCTGCTCTATTTTTTTTTCCCCATTTGCCTATTTCTAATTTGGAAAGAAAAAGTCAAAAACCACTGGGAGAAACCTAAAGTCAAGTTTGAAAGGACCAGAAAAAGGGGAGACGAGAGATCGTGAAACTCTGCCTTGACCGTGGATGAGCTGCGTAATCAGCCTGCCTGAAGAGCTTGTTCTGGTGAGTTCTGATGCATCTCTGCACAACAAGGAAACAGGAATCGAGACTCCATTTAATGGAAGTGTCTTGTCGCTTCAAAATTGCTCTACCCGAGAACTGAACTAACTGGGGATGTTCCTTTGAACTGTGTTTTTACAGAAAGACCTTCTTCACCCATGATGCTGCTGCCTCTGACCCCTTCCCAGTGCTCTCTCTCCTGTAAGTGTCCCCTGCGGCCCAACCAAAACGGACTGAAGACTCTACCCAACAACCCAAGACCAAAGTATTGTTGGTTTTCTCTGGTGTGGCCTCCGGTGCTCCCTGAAATTGTCTTCCCTATTCGAGGGCTGTTTATTAACTGTGCATAAGCAACTTCAAGTTCCCAGTGCACGAAAATACTAAACAGTCTATTCTAAATTATTCAGGTGACCACATGGGTACACAAGAACCCCCTCCACAGGCCCATCTGGAGAGGAGGAAAGGGGGCCCCAGAGCTGACACCAATGTCCCTGAGGGACCCCACTGTCGTTATTTCTGCCCCCAACCCCACCATTCTCACTGCCACTCCAAGTACCAGCACACAGAAGCCGCATATGACCCCAGGCCCAGGGCGCTGGGTACACGCCTGGCTGCTCTCCACCTGGTGTCCCCTCCAGCCAGGCTCCAGGCCCTCTCTGTGCCCAAAGCCAGGGCTGGGTGACCTTTCTTGTACCAAGGACTGGCGACGTCCATGGGCCCCTTCTCACAGTCATATTTTTCAATGCAGAAATAAAATCCATAGGACTACAAAGGAAACTAATAATACTGAACTACACTTACCCCAGTATTTTCAAAAACCCAGATTTATTATACAGTTACATAATGTATGTGTTTCTTTATTAATGATTATAAATCAGGATCTAGCAGTGGGTCTGGTAATTTCCACCCTTTTGAAGCAATATCGAGCATAAACAATATTTCATGACATCTACACCAATGCTAACGTGAAAATGGCTGTGATTTCTGCCACTGGCAGATCACCAGTGCTGCTGACCCCGCTGTGGTTGGTGGCCCACCTCTATAATGTTCTCCATTTCAGTGAGAGGTGAGGGATGGGGAGGGGTGAGCCTCTTCCTGTCTGGGTTCACAGGTCCCCCTGGGGTCTGTTTGTGGACCCCGGTGTTCAAGAATGCCTTTTTCATCCCCACCACCCATTTCCTTCCTTCTCTGCAGCCCCAGGAAGGAATTACCGGCTCCTGGCTTGGATGGCACTGGGCTGGAAGAAGTTTCTCACCCTCAACTGGCTGAGCAGCAGGAGCGTGACCTGGAGGGTCCCAGGCTTGGGAGAGAGGCTAGCCTTAGGCACCAATAAACCCCCCTCTTTTATTCTCGGAAGGGATGTGGCAGAAAAAAAATGCCTATGTCTCCATCCTCCTCAATCCAGCCCAGGGGTACCACTCACACAGACCAGCACCCCAATGGTGGTTCAGAGGAGTCTGGCCCCTTTAACCTTCCCTCCCCCGTTCCCGCGCCACCCCAGGGCAAAGAAAAAGCAGCAAAGGGGAAAAGCCTACCTTCGGGCTCCTCCACGCTGCTGGCTGCAGTGGTTGGCGGTGCCACGGGGATCTCTTTGTGAGGTTCAGGATGGGAGGAAGAGGAAATGTTAAGAACACATTCTTTTTGACCTTAGAGAAGAACAGCACAGCACAGACTCCTCCCAACCCTTCTGGGCCCTCCCTCCCCATCCCACTCCTTGGTCCCAGGAGAGGACGGTCAGGGAGGAGCGGAAGTCGGCATGGGGGCCTGGGCATACAGCCTGTTCTCCTCTGGAAGCCGTCTCTCCACCTGGCAGGGACGGGAGTGAGAAGGCAGGACCTTTGCCCACTCTGCTGTCTGAGTGTCATCGACTTGATGAAGCCCCTGGGCAGAGAGGCAGCTCCCCGGGCCCCCTGCTTATCACAGTGGGACTGCGTGGTCCAGTCTGACCTTGACTGGAAGGGAAGGGTTCCATGGCAGGGGTGGCATGTGAGGGGGCTGGGAGGTGTCTCACAGGTGCAGAGAGGGGTCTGCATCCCCAGCCCAGGTTCCCATGGGCTCACATCTCACATCTCATGAGCGAAGGCACTTTCTCGGTAGGCAGAACAGACTGACAATACGGAAGACCGAAGGGCCCGAAAAGAAGCATGTGCTTTTATCGTTCCACAGGCCGATCTGGAGAGGAGCAAGGGGGTCCCCAGAGCTGATACCAATATCCATGAGGGCTCCCTCTTCTACCAAGAATGGTAACCAGTTCCTACGAGCTCCTGGCTCTGACCCTGTGCTCAGAAAAGGTGAGGAGGTTCAGCCAGCCTCTGGGAAAGACCCAGGCTTCACGGCTCTGGCTTCCTCCTTCTAGATGGGGCCAATCACGGACCAAAAGTCCCTGAGGGCCAGGGACTCACCTCCCCCGGTGAGTGACCATGTGAACAGGGGGTCACAGGGGCCTCCACGAACCCAATGATTCTGGCCACCATCTGTTAGGGGTAAGACATCCCTTGGAACCCCCGATTCTAGATCAGCTGGGACCTAAGGCTTGGTGGGTCAAGATGGAATACTCAGGCCTGTGATCAAACTTGAGGGTCACCTGCAGAAGCCAGCCTCTGAGCCTTCAGAAGGAACGGGCAGAGGACCCAGCCCTCAATTCGGGGTCAGATCTTGCTCTTGGGTGATTTTATCAGTGACAACAAGCCACAGGTGCCCTGTCACAGTAGCTCATTAAGAAGCCAGGCCTCATGCCAGGCCCACTCTGATCCCTTGTGAGCTACCTGGTCCCCGCAGGAACATTCCAGAGGGACCATTCAGAAGGCCCAGCCTAGTCCTGCGAGTCCAGGAATGGGGCTGGGGCCAACAGCCATGGAGGCCCACTGGCGTGTGAGCAGGGGGACCCGTGGCTCCCAGAGCTGCGACGAAACAAAGCGTTCGAGGCACTGTCTGGGCGTCTCTAGTCAGGAGCCGGCAGGAAGAGGTCTCAGAAACCCCAGGATGGAGACCCAGGTCTTCAAGCTGTTGGCAGGAACGCTGGCTCCCAGCACCAGTCTGCCCTTCGCGAGGGGAAGAGGGAAGGTGGAGAACGTGTCGGAAAGCCAGAGTGCCCGTCTCCCAGGGCTTCTGTCTCCGATTCTGAAACCTCAGCTCCATTTCAAGGACTTTCCCCTTGAGGATTTGAAATGCTGGTTCCAGCCATTTCTGGGAAACCCAACAGCTCCTGACTCCCTTTAAAAGGGAGAGCCCGTCTGTTTCCCACTCGTTTTCAGAAGCCCCGATGGCGGTGCTGAGTTCCTAAAAGTTTTCTAAAAATGTTCACGTTGCAGCTCTTTGGATGGACGGAAAAGAAGGATTTTTGAAAGCTGTGAGACCCTGATAATTAGACGTCATTAAAATCATTTCAACTTGCTCTTCCCCAGAGGGATACATGCTCAATTTCCCAAGACCCAGATTTGGGTTATCCGCTGTTACTGAACCCC
Source organism: Camelus bactrianus (assembly GCF_048773025.1). Classification (NCBI taxonomy): domain Eukaryota; kingdom Metazoa; phylum Chordata; class Mammalia; order Artiodactyla; family Camelidae; genus Camelus; species Camelus bactrianus. Next base: position 6,483,645 of record NC_133554.1, read on the forward strand.
TGCCACCACGGAAACACCGCCTGATGGAGGGACTGGTTAGAAGGGCTGCTGGAATCACACAGCCCAGTGTCAACGTGAGGCCACACCCAACGGGGGCGGGTCCAGGGCTGCGGGCCTAAGGCTCCCACCCAGTGTGGAGGGATTCCCTGCAAGGTCTGTGGGGGCTGCTCCAAGGACCCCAAGTTGCTGCAGGGCTGAGGGGCCCCCAGCCTCCTGCTTCTGCCTCAGGTTGTTCCAAGTCCCTCATCCGTGACCAGAGAAGCCAGTGCCCACCCAGAACAATGAGATGCCGAAAAGCCTAAAACCGGGGTCGGCCGACTTCTCCTGCAAAGAGCCAGCGAGTGGCCGTTTCAGGCCCTGCAGTTCATGTGGTCTGTGTTGTAACTACTCGATTCTGCCAGGGCAGCAGCGAGAACAAGCAGGCATGGCTGTGTCCCACAAAACTTTATTTATGGACACGGAACTTTTCATTTCATATCATTTTCACATGTCATAAATTATTAGTCTTTTAATTTTTGTTTCAATCTTTTAAAAAAGGTTTTTAAAAAACCACCAGGTCACACAAAAACAGGCCATAGGCCCAATCCCCGGGCAGACTGTGCTAAGCCCTGCTCTCGAGAGGTAGCCTTGGCCCCTGGGGTCGGCCTGGTAGGCTGGGATTCGCTCCTTCTTCCATCCTCCCTTCTGGGTGCAAGTCAGCCCTGTACCAGGAATCAACGGGGCCAGGGACCAACTCCCGAACAGGCTTGACTTCCACCCAGGGCTGAGCCTCTGCACCTGTGCGATCCTACCAGTTGTATTAAACCCCTGAGCGACCCTTGCCATCGTGCTCACCCCTCCCACCAAGTTCCAGCAACTTAGGGGCTGTCAGCTGGCCTGACGGGGCCTCTGGGCCCTCAGGGGCGCCACCATCCTTCTTAAGGGCTGTGGATGTCGTGCATGGGGTCCCTGCCTGGCTTCCCTCAAAGGCCTTGTGGTGTCCGTCATTTCTGTTCTGAATCTGCCAGGGGTAGGTGCATCCTGGAATTCCTGCAGCAGCGATGGAAGCCCCTGGTCCAGACTCTCCCCTCCTCTCCGCCGGCCCAGGGTCAAGGTGGAACATGGGAACAGGACAGGAGAGGGGCTTGCTTTCCCCCGAGAGCAGGAGACTCCATCTTCAGGGTCTCAGGTGTGCGGGTCTCATATGGGGCCCCACTGAGCAGAGATCCACTGAGTGCTACTCCCACTGGGTATCAGCGACCAGCCTCCCGAAAGGGTCGCCTCCCACCCCCGACTCCATGCCCAAGCCCAGCCCCGAGAAAGAGGGCGCTCTCGCATACTTATGCAGGGGGCGATGGGGGAGCGGCTCTGCTGGTAGCCCTTGGCACAGCGGTTGCAGGTGATGCCGGTCACACCGTCCTTGCAGGGACACTGGCCCGTGGTTTGGTTGCAGGTCTTGCCAGCGGCGCCCACGGGGTGACAGTCGCAGGCTGTGGAGAACATACAACAGGGGGGTCAGAGGGTGGAAGCGGCCAGAGCACACCCTCTCCCCACCCAGAAGACCCCGCCCCAGGGGAAAAGCAGGGCTGGGGGGCCAAGCCCACACACGTTCCAGAAGGTCTGATGACTGACCACATGCCTACCTGGAAATAGGGAATGAAAATCAGAAGGGACAGCTTGAATGGACTGTTTGGGCAGCAGGAGAGAGAAGTGGGGGAGCCCTTCCGAAACCCCCCAGGAGGAAGCCTACACAGCCCACGAGTGCAGGAGTCAGAAGTGGGGGTACACCCGCCCTTGACAGGCTAGTTTGTACCTTCTTGCTCCTCTGCCCGCAGCCAGCTCCTGGCCCCCAGGCTTCCTTGTGACCCTCTGGGTGTTTGGGGTTTGGGGCCTGATGGAGCCCTGGGGTTTGCCAGGTCAGAGGGAGTCACCAAGGAGGTGTGACCCCTCCCGGGCTGCTGCTCCCAGGCTGCTCTGTCCACCCGCCCTGCTTTGCAGCCAGGCAGTCTGAGACGCAGGGAGGTGAAGCAACCCCCCGGGGCCTTGCAGGAAGGGAATGGCCAAGCTGGGAGTGCCCCTATGCAAAGAGGAAGGGAGAAAGAGCACTCTCCGCAAGCCACAGCAAGAAGGCAGCTGTCTGCAAACCAGGCAGCAATCTCCACCAGACACTAAGTCCGCAGGCACCGTGATCCTGGACTCCTCCGCCTCTGGAACTGTGAGAAATGCCTGCTGTCTGAGCCTTCCAGTCTCTGGTGTTTTGCTATAGCAACCCAGGAGGACCAAAATGCCGGCCAACTCCCCGATACTTCAGTGAGAGCTGCAGTACACGCAGATACAGGCCACCTGCCCCCCTGGACCTGCAGATACAGGTCACCTGTCTCCGTGGACCTAGGCAGTAGACTCAAGAGTGCAGGTGGGGAATGGGAGGCAGGATGAAGGAGGCCATCCTTCTGCCTGTCCCCCTTCCCCTGGGGCCATCCCCCCTCACTCCCCCTCCCCCTCCCCAGGGAAGCCTGGAGAGGGTGCAGAGTCATCCGCAGGAGGGCCACCTGCGGCAATGTCACTTGGTGCCGAGCCTCTCTGTGTTTCTATTCCAAGCGGGGAAAAAATACTCAAGAAAAGAATTGAGCACAGAGCTCCCCGAAGCGCCAGATTAACGCCTCCCCAGCCAGCACGGCTCAGCACGGGGGCACCAGGCTGCGGGTGAAGATGCGGCCTCTGCCAGCCACCTCGGCCCAGGGGCAGTGAAGAGAACCAGGCAGAGGGAGGGAGGAGGACAGAAAGGAGAGGAATGTGAGGAATTGTTTGTCAAAGTTGCGTCCGGACTTGTGAGAGCTTCCGGAAACTCTGGGAGTGGGGGGTCCTGGCCACGGGGCTCCGCATCAGGTTAGAGGGGTGGGGGACACAGGCCTGGGGGAGGATGAGAAGCTGTCCCAATCTTGCCCCGGTAAAGAGCAGTGGATCCTTTTGTTAGAAACTTGTCTTCAATCTACAAATTCAAGTTCATTTGCTGTTTTTCTTCTTTTTCTTACTCAGTCCTGATGCTCGTTGTGGATGATGAGGTGAGGAGGGGATGGTTGGAGATGACCGACGACCTTTCCCTCTGACCTCTTGGCTCTGTCCCTGTGATGGGAAGGGTGATGAGATACGGACAGCATCTCTGAGCTGGCCTCATGAAAGCAGAGGGCCAAAGCGCCGGACCCCAGTGTCCCGAGCCCCTGACGCGGGCGAAGGCACCAGGCGGATGTGGACTCCCGAGGCTCCTGCCAGCTGACCTCCCTTGGCCTGCTTTGCAAGCCTGCTGGTAATCCTAAAATCCATGCCAAGACGTCCTCCCCTCCGTGCTGATGGAACACAGCTGTGTGCCAGTAACTTCTGGGCCTTGGACTTGGCTGGAAGGTCACCGAAGGTTGCTTGGTCACTGGAGGGTCAGAGCCAAGTTACCCACAGGCCCGGTCATCTTTACCGAGGCAGGAGCCAGCCCAGAGAAGAATCTGGGGGGAGCAGTGAGCATCACCCACACGGGCAGCCCCTCAAAGCTGGAGACCCCTCCGTGGCCCGGGCTGGCGCGCTCCCGGGAAGGAGCTGGGTGCCAGCTGAGGTCGGCAGAGCGGAGGGCCATTCTTGGTGATGGCCGGGCAGCATGTCTCCTTCATGGAGCAGACATATCCTGTGATTAAAGGAGAGGCTGCTTTGCTACATGGTTTCAAATCCTTCTCCCCAGATTCTGTGAAGACTCTAACCAACTGGCCCTTTCACCTGATCTCACAGAGGCAGCAGGCTGACTGTGCTTCCACACGAACCACTGTTTCAGGAAGATAAGCCATCAGGGTCCCAGAGGGCAGGGGGCCTCAGGAGGCTGCTCCGGTCACCTCCAGGGCGGTGGGACCATCCCCAGAGGTGGAGCACGCCTGCAGCACAGCACCACCACCCGGGCACCTGTGAGCACCTTTGCACATCCACACTCTCATACATCGTCCCCTCTGGTCCTCACCCCAGCCTGGAGGTTAGCATGACCGTACAGAGCAGAGCCCGGACTGGACAAGAAAACTGCAGGAAGGGACAGCCGTGCCGGGGGCTGGAATGGCCTGGTCTCTGCAGGCATTACGGAGGGCCCTCACCCTCCCTGGAATGCAAGGAGAAGTACACATTCACCTGTTGAAGCCAAGGCCAGGTGGAATTTCTCTTATGTGCAGCCGAATGCAGTCCTTCACAAAGAGACTTGCCCTGCTCTCACTCATTCTCAATTCTGAGTAAAATGGCCCCAAAGTAAGGATTTTTCCCAAAAGCCCATGAGTACGGAAAGCCCATGATACCCTCTGTGCAAAGGAGGGTGAGCTTCAAGGCATGGGGGAAACTGATGGATGACAACAGCCCACAACGGGTCCTCAATGGCCTTGGACAAGAAAACCTGGCTGGCAGTGTCGCAGGAAGGGAGTCTGTGCCGCCCGACAGTTACAGAGGAGGCCTCGGGCCCTGGTCCTTCAGGAGAGAAAGCCAAAGGGATCCCGCTGTCGCCTCACAACTCTGAAACACACCCAGCACACAGAAACGCACACAGATCCCTACTAACACGCACATGCGTGCACACAGTGGGCAGGGGAGTGGGGGGTGTGGTTTGGGCTGAGCTGGGAGCATGTGGATGGGAGGCAAGCCGAGGGCTTTTACTTGGCGGGGGGTCTGGAGAAGGGGACAAAGCAAGAGCCTCCTTGATTCTTCTGAGAACAAGGTCTGGGTCAGAACGCCTTCTGCCACAGGAAGCCGGTTCGGTGACTCTTGTTTCCCTGGAAGTCTGCCCCCTTTCAGAGGTCAGTCCCTTCCATGGCAGGTCACCCATCCGTCTGCACGCAGCAGGCAGCACCTGGTCCTGACAAACAATCTACTGGAGGGTTTTTCCATAAAGAGGAAGGCGAGACCAGGCGGAGGCCCAGGGCCCTGAGAAGGTGGCCAAATTAGCTTTCTCACGAACACGTGGGCTGGAGGGCCTCCCAGTGCAGAGGAGAACCCCGACTGTCCTTGCTCTGGGTCATCAGCTGGGAATGGACAGCTCAGGACACAGGAATGGGCATCAGGAGACCCAGGTCTGACCCTGCCCTGCCAGTAGTGCTGTGTGACCCTGGATTAGTGCCTTGCTCTCTCTGAGCCTCAGGTGGCTCATCTCTAAGGACAGAAGTCTACACTCACACTACAGTGGCTTCCAGCTCAGCAGGCTAAGGTTTTTGGTGTGAACATGGATTTCATTTCTCTGGGATAAATACCTGGGGGAGGGATTGCTGGCTATGATGGCAGGTCTATACTTAACTTTATAAGAAACTGCCAAACTGTGTTCCAGAGCGGCTGGGCCATTCTGAACTCCCTAGCCATGTATGAGAGTTCCAGCTACTACACACCCTCTCCAGTGCCTTTTATTTTCCGTGCCATAATGGGTGGGTAGTGGCATCTGGCTGTGGTTTTGATGGGCGTTTCCCTAAGAACTAATGATGGTTTGGGTATTTATTTGCCATCCCTGTGTCTTTGCTAAGTATCTGTTCAAATGTTCTGCCCATTTCTAATTGAGTGTTTGGTTGTCTAAATCTTGAGTTTTGAGAGTCCTCTACATGTCCTGGATTCAAGTCCATGGTCAGATATGTGGCCAGAGCTTCTTACAAGGTAAGGGAAGCCATCACTCCAGTATCTCCTCTCCCTAGCCCTCCGGTGCGCTTGGAATGCGGGCCCCCTCCTCCCCGTTCTCCCAAGAGCGACTCTGCCCTCCCTTCTGATGGAGAGCCCACCAGCCCTTTGCTGCTTCCAGCACTGATACTGCTCCTCCCTCAGCTCCCCCATGGCTCTTTGCTGCTCACACCCCAGGTCTCATCTCAAAGGTCCATCCCGTCCTCAGAGAGGTCCTCCCTGGCCGCCTCGGAGAGTGGCTCCCCTGCCTCCCCACCAGTTACACCCACTCTTTCTATCCTGTTTATTTACTCCATGTAACTCCCCACAATCTGTCATGATCTTCTGCTTACTTTTTCCTCTTTGTTTATCGTTAACCTCCCTCCAGAACACAAGCTCTGGGGGACCACATCTGTCCTGGTCACCACTGCAACCCCAGTTCCCGCAGGGAGCAGGTGCACCCTAAACACTGAATCAGCGCTCAAACCCAGGGTCAATCGGCCACCTTCTCCAGGGAGAAGAGATCACTTCGTGCACCCTGTGGATCTGGAGGAAAGCAGGAGGGGCAAGTAGGAGTCCCTCCTATCCTCCATCACTGGAGACCTTGACCACGGACACTGCCCACTCCTAAATTCTCCACTCTAACGAGGCAGCGAGGATAGCTTAAATCCACAGACAAGCCACAAACTGCATCTCAGCTGTCTGTGTCCCACCTCCTCCACGGCTCTGCTTTTCTTCCTCCCAGTGGCTGCTAAAGAGGCACAAAAGTATAAATGTTTCAAGTTGCACGACCTCTCCTTTCCCCTGCTGCTTTCGGATCAAGGTGCAGACAGCAGGAAGTGGAAAGGGGGGAGCCCCGTAATCCCAGGCTGGGTTATTTGACCCTCTGTGATCTAGTTAACTATAGCCTTCGTGCACCTGATTAACAGCGAAGGCGAAAGGCACAGGTCCTACAGATGGTTCCCAGAGTGTGGGCGTGTGTGTGCGTGTGCACGTGCGCGTGTGTGCTATCTGCATGCACAAGCCGGGCAGGTGGGCAGGGGCTGGACAATGCAGTGAGGGAGGTGCTGGGTCATCTGGGTGATGGACAGTGAGGACCAACCAAGGCCTCCCACCTGCCTTTCAGCCCCTGGTCCATCAGGAGCCCCTCAGAGGCTGTGGGTCTTCCTCAGTGGCACTTTCAGAACCACCTCTGGATGCACACAGCCGGTCCCCGCCTCTCCGCTCAGGGTCTCCGCCAGCAGGTGCTGGCCAGTCATCTCTGTGGTCCCACTTGTTTGTCATTTTTTGCTCCCAAAGCACGTAAATCCTTTATCAAGAATGTGCAACGGCATTAGGGCAAATCTCCGGGGCCCGACCCAGTGCTGTGGGAATCGGCCTCAAAATCCACACTACAGCTGAGCCCTCCAGTGAGAGGGGCCGGTTCTCCTGTGCACCGTGCTCACTGAAGGCCATGGGGAGCCAGAAGGGATGACCCCGGGCATGCGCGTGCTGGCAGCAGCCGCGGGCTCGGGTCCTCCTGCTCTTCTCCGCTTACCTGTGTGGCGTGTGTGCCCTGTGCCAGGGACCTCCTCTATATCCTCTCGTTTAATCTATACCAGAACCCTGGGAGGGAGGAGGGACTATTATCACCCCCCTTTTCAGATGGGAAAACTGAGGTACTGAAGAGTAAGTACCTTGCCTTGGGGGTGGAACTGGAACCCTGGTCTCAATAACTCCACGTTCCATGCTTTTAAAAGCCCCTCAACCCAAGCCTGGGTCTGGGGTCCACCTGCTGCTCTCCTGGTAGCAAAAGCTATTTGCCTAGTAAGACACCCCTGTTAACTGGGGGAGCACAAAAATCAGGAGGCTTTTCTGCTGGGACCAGGGAGCCCTGGGGAACTTCCAAGAACGTCCGTGCGGAATCGGATGAGAGTGGGCTTCAGAGGCGAGGGGACTGACATCTAGGGAGGTGAAGAAACTGACCGGGGGTGCCCAGGGGAATGAGATAGGGGGCTGGGCCAGAAAGATCCTGGTTCAGAGCAGGGCACCGCGGGAGCCAAGTCACAGGACAGTCAACTCTCTTCATCTGTCAAGATCTTGGGACAAAACCACCTCCACATGATTTCCTGACTCTGCCAGCTTTTCCTAGTTCCTGGGTCACAAACTTCACTGATAGAAGACACTGCCCTATTGTATTAGAGACCCATACATTGTGGGGTTTTTTTTTTTTCCCCTATGACTTTTTAAAAAGAGCAGTGGAGTGTGGAATGTCAAAGCTGGAAAGGACTCAGAGACCAGAAATCTGAATACGATTTCATAGATGAGGAGACTGGGATCCAGGGAGGTCTGTGACTTGCAGGACATTCTCTGAGCTTTTAGCCTGGAGCAAATCTGGAGATCAGGATTCTGACCCCCACGTTCCGCAGGGAACTGGGAAGGCTGCACCAACACAGGCCACAGCTGGAGCTGAGCTCTTCCATGTGGGGTTTCTCTCCTCTGACCGTCTCTCTCCCAGTGGGTGCTGGCCTTGATTGGACTCCCTGGGTTGTGGTCTCTCCCTTCTAAGCTGGGAGCTGCTCCAGCCTCTGAGTTCCTTCCTGCCCAAGATAACCAACCCTTTTCCCGGTAAGCACCCCCCTCCCCAAGATGATGACAGGGAAAAAAAAAATGTGATGAGGAACCCACAAAACAAAAGGGCATCTCTGAGGCTAATTTTAGGCTTTCATAGGCTGCAAGGACACTGCCTTAGGGTCAGGAAGGGGCAGGGGCCCCAGATTCCTAGCTGTGCTGTGACTAAACCCTCAAATGGCCAGACCTAGACACACACACATACACACACACACACACACACACACACACACACTCTAGCAGTGATGACTGTCCCATCCCAGCCTTCATCTGGACACTGGCACTTCAGTACCACGAGGCTCCCAGCCTTACCAGTAAGATTTAAACTTTTACAGTTTTAAACACACTCTCCCCTCCACTCAGTTTTCATTGAAAGAGCCATTAAAACATCAAAAATTATTGATAAGAAGTCTCTCCCCTCTAAAGAATAAATCCTAGGCCACCTGTGAGTATTCCCTTTTTCAACACAAGAGCAAGTCACCATGCCATGTCTTATTCTACCCCTGTCCGGGGTTCTCAGCCTTGGCTACACACAGAGTGGTCAGGGACCCCAGCGAGGTGTAGGGGTGGCAAGATGTTCACCTCCTTCCCAACCCTCGGCAGAGCTGTTGGAAGAAACAGGGAGAGGATGGGGCAGCAAGCACGCCCTGGAGAAGACAGTGAGGACCACTGCAGGCTTCTGCCCGCGGCCACCGGCATCTTCTGAGGACGCGGGCACCTTCCTAGTGGCCTGCGTTCAGCCATGGTGACTGTGGCCGTGAAGGGGGCAGGGCAACAAGTGAAAGAAACCAGCCGCTCGGTGAGATGAGCGGGGATACTAGCTGCGGTGGGTCATGTCTTCGTTCTCATCACAATTCGGTTCACGGGAGACTCCTGGAATGTCTTTATCCATCACAGATGGTTTGGGGAGATGATAAATTAATATCGTTTAAATGGAGGCATGGCTTAAATGGTTAAATGGTAACGTCTTCTTCTGACAGCTCTAAAGAGAAAGAGCCCCCGAGTCCATAAAGAAGACAAATGGTAAACAAAACCGCCTATCTTTCGACAGATTCCAAGACGAGTATCATTCACACACCATTCTGCGGAGAAAGGGGGAAATTCATCTAGTCTGACTTTGTATAGGACAACGGTCCGCACCATAATGAGGCCTTCCCAGTGCTGTGAAATCGCGCTGAATAGCCGGAGAGTGCAGCCGCCTGTTCCCTGGGCATGTTGATTACGGTCCTTTGTACGCACCAGCCCTGCCAGCCCCAGTCTGGTTCTACACTAGGGGAGGGGAGAAAGAACCCAGCAAATGTGTTGCTATGAAACTTCCCAAATGGGGGGACGGCATGATGATGTTTGGGATGGAATGCCCTTGCTCCAAGCTGTTCTTGTCTGGGTCCACCCCTGCTCTCAACTGAACAAGATCGGGAGTCAGCCAATCACCAGCAGTGTATGGGTGGCCTCAGCACCCCAGCCTGGGGCTCCTCCCAGGCCCCAGGAAGCCAGGGGGTAAAGAGGCCCCATGGCTATTTCCAAGCACTCTCAGGTCAATGGCCAACTTGAGGCAAGAGGCACTCCCAGTTCCCCATTAAGTGCATCTGAAACAGAGCAAAGCAGGGTAGCCTTCATCTGAGGGCTCGATGGCGGGGGTGCTTCCTCACCTACACAATTTTGGAAGCCCCTGAGAGCAAACCATAAGAGATCAAGATGCTGGGACCAAACGCTTCCACAAAAGGAACCACTTCCTTAAACCATCCGGCCCTAGGGAGACAAGACAGCGGACTCTGTGGGCAGGTGGCGGGAAGGGGAGGAAGGGGTGGTGATGGAGAGACCCCTGTCTGAAGATCTCAAAGGTACACATCCCCTTGCTGGCATCTGAACTCTCACAGAACGGTTCCCGTCATGGTCTTCCTTTGATGGGAAGTGTTCTGTGGGACAACTGCAGATTCAAACTTCCCACATCCCCTAAGGGGGTGACACCAGGAATAGGAATGCTGAGGGGAAAGAGTTGAACTTTCAAGAGATGGCTTTCTTCACCAATGAAATGGCAGGACCTTTCAGGCCATATTCTTCTTCTCACCAATTAGAGAGCCGATCTTTGAGACATTGTCTTTTCTCACCAATCACAAAGCAGGGCCCTTCTAGCAATGCTTTTCCTCACCAATCAGGAGGCGGGATCCTTGAAACACTGTCTTTCCTCACCAATCAGGAGGCTCTGAGAGTCCCACACTTTCCTGCCATGTTTCCCCAGAAGGCTAAGCAGGTGTTCTTCTGAGCAGATTTCATCCTTGTATTTCTCCTCTTCATGAGCTTTTCTCCCAGGGTTCCCACCAAAGCAGCTGCTGTCCAGGGCTGGGGGGCTGGCCACAGCATTTGAAGTAAGACAGGACCACACCCTTGTCTGCCTACATCTGTCCCTCCTGGAAAACAGCGATGGGAGCCGGCATCTCCATACCATTTAACCAGAGTGGCAGAGCCCCAGAGGATGATCTGCAGGTTCCCGGGACCCTGAGGCTTTGTGACATCTCACTCCAACCAGTGAAAGGCCCTGTCCCTCCCCACAACAAAAGAGGAAAGGGAAGGGAGGCAGATGACAAGATGACCAAGGGCCTGCTCATTCCTGACTCCCCAGGGGACATGCCTTTCCTGCTCCAACAGCAGAAACTGGCACAGCAGGAAGTGACCACTGCCCTTCAGGCAGAGTCCAGCCAGACCTTCTCCACGGGCACAGGGCTGCCCACCTGAGTGGTCCCTGTTGATTAAAATTTCTTGGCCAAATTCCTAAGAAATCTGTGTGCAACCAGTTGTTTACATGACTCTGACTTCAATTTCTTCTGAAGAAAAGGGACAAACGTAGGCACAGGCAAAGGTACTGGCTACCTTCCAACTATATTCTCTGAATACCCAAAGCCCTCCTTCCCTGGTGCCCTTGCCTTCCTGCCACTGGAGACGTTTCTTGGGTCCCTTCACCCAGGTCACCTTCTCAGTCGCCAGTCTCCTGGGGTTTTCTCACCTGGATCAGTTGTTTGTTTTAAGGTGGAAACAGCCCCGCTACCTTTATGCTTAAATTTCTCTCGGCAACCACCAGAGGCAGCCTTAAGTCCACGGATCTGGAAGGAAAGCTTGCTCCTATGTTGGGAGCCACCCTATTCATCGCTGCTGATTTGGAATCCAAGGGATTTCTCCTGAAGGAGAAAGAGTGGGAACCTGTTTTTTGGAGAAAAGCGTCCTGCACAAGCAGGGCTGGCTTCACAGGCCCCACACTCAGAAGGCCACATGCTGGGTTGAAGCTCTGATTGCTATTTTGAAATTCTTAGCAATTCCTGAACAAGAAGCCTCGTATTTTCATTTTGCACTGGGGCCTATGAATTATGTAATCAGTCCTGCACACAAGTGCCCAACATCTGGTTGATTTCCTGTTAAGAAGATGATACTTTGGCTTCATCCAAGGCTAAGGGGTGGCCTTCTCTCCTGCAGCTCATCATCTGGGCCTAAGTCTGCCATTGCTTGGGTCTCTTCCATGTCAGGGTCTTTACAGGCCCATGTTAGGTCCCTATCGATGCTGGCTTGTGGCCCAAGAGCCCTCAGACATAAACAGCTGCTCGGGAAGCCATGCTCACAGCAACCCCTGGCTCTAGGCCCCAAGATTTGGACCCAGAGAGCCCTGGTTCCTGGAATTCCCAAAAGCAAATGTAGGGTGGGGGTGGGGGTGGGGGGGCCCCTTCTCCCCTCCCCCCCCCCCACATCACTAAATCCCCTGGCATTTCATCAGCTGCTCTGAGTCATCTGACCATTGCCTCATTTTGGTTACTGGGAGAAAACAAACTGCATAAAGTTAAAACATTAATGCTTGCTTCAGTGAACGAAAACAGAGTCGTCCCTCCACACCCACGACCCTCCCCTCGTTTAATTTTTTTGTCCTGAGAAGTGAAACTATTTGCAGGTGGATTAAATGTTCCTTCTGAGCCCCTGCCCCCGAAGATGCCAGCATCACTGCGAAGGCGCATCTGTGCGAGGGTTGGTGGGGCTGGAGGGGGGAGCGGGTGCGCACACATCCAAAGAAATGCGTCTGCGTGGTTTCGTGAAAGAGAGCCCTTTGTGCCGACGGTAAGCCCGGTGAACCTGACCCCCGCCCTGTGGTATGCGGCACACCTGTGCGGACGGAGGGGGCGGGGCGGGGCGGGCGCCCTGCGCCCTCGCAGGGATCACACCTCCTTTCTTCTCCTGGAGCCATTTCTCCACCGCCCCTTTGTTCCCTCTTATACCTCCAAATACCCGGGAGGCGTGCGTGCGCGCGTGCGATGATCTCGAGTGGGGACTAGGAAGTTGGGGCACAGGGGAGAGCGGCGAGAGGGAGGGGGCGGCGCGCGGCCCCGCCCCGCCTACCTTTGCAGGCCTTGCGGTGGGTGATGGGCTTGCCCAGGTCGCGGTAGTAGCCCTCCTTGCAGTAGTGGCAGTGGCGGCCCGCCGTGTTGTGGCGGCAGTTGAGGCAGACGCCCCCGCTCTTGCGCCCCGACAGCTTGTAGAGCTCCATGTTGAAGCGGCAGCGCCGGGCGTGCAGGTTACAGTTACAGGCTGCGGGAGGCAGGGACAGGGGTCAGGCAGGGGCGCGGGAGGCCCGTCCCCCCAGCTCCCCCGCCCCCACTGCCCGCCGGCCAGGCAGTCTTCCCTCCCGCAGCTTTGCCTGGGCTCGCGTTTGCATCCGTCAGCACGGATGGACCACCAGAGCGTACCGGAGCCGTTGCCAGGTGCCCACTTCCCTCTCAAATGCAGACGGTTCATTTCCTTCAAACTCCCCGCCCCCCTCCCCCTTCCCATCACACACGTCAGAAACTTGGGCATCTTCCTTGTGCCCAAATCCTGCTTGTTAAGGGCTGAACTGTGCCCCCAGCGACCCCCCATTCATAAGCTGAAGCCCTAACCGGAACCACCGGGTATGACTATAGTTGGAGATACCTTGGAGAGGACCTACCTTGGAGATGGGGTTTTTAAGGAAATGACTAGATTAAAATCAGGACATTAGGGTGGGTCCTAGTCCAATCTGACCCGTGTCCTCTTTTTATAAGGAGGCAATTTGAATACATAGAGAGACAGCGGAATGCACATTCAGGGAGGAAAGACACTATAAGGACACAGGGAGGCGGCCATCTGCCCGCCAAGAAGAGAAGCCTCAGAAGAAACCAACCCTGTCCACAGCTTGATCTGGACTCCAGCCTCCAGAATTGTGAGAAATAAAGGCGTGTTAGTTAAGCACCCTGGCCAGGGGTGTTTTGTCATAGCAGCCCGAGAGACGCGTGCATCTGCTCCCAGCCTCACCTCTGCCTTCGCACACTCCTCACTTCCATGAGCTCCCGCCACCAGGCTGGACTCTCCTTCTCCCAATCCTCCCACCACGGAGGACTCAGGGCCCTGCTGCACCATCTTCCCTCCCACCATCAACTTGGGCGACTTCCCATGGCATGGGGGTCCACGCTCCTGGCCGCGGGGTCCTCTGGACAGGCCCCCAGCACCCTTCTCCCTGGGCTGCCTCTGGCCCAGTCCTGCCTGCCTCTGCCTGTACCCCTTCAACTCAGTACCCTTTTCCCTCTGCTGGGATGCTCTTCCGGGCAGGCCTCGTTCATCTCCATGGCAGTGACCACCTCTGGGCTCCTGATTCCCAATCCATGTTTTCAGTTTCTGCTCTGGGGTCTCCTCCTGGCCCCAGAAGCGCCTCCTCTAAACCCACTCACTGCTCTCCCTCCGTCAGGCCTCAGCCCTTCCGTCGCCTGAGCTGAGCCCTCTAAGCTCTCAACATGGTAACCAGGGCAGGAGTTCTAAGTACCTATCTGAGGATGTCTGGGACTAACTGAAAATCTTTCAGTGGCTCCCCACTGAATAAAATCTACATCATTTAACACGGACTCCCAGGCCCTGAACAAACTGGTCCTGCCTCTCCCTCCCTTTGCAGCTCTGCTCGCCCCACCCCTCACTCTTACACTTCAGCTGTATCAAACTTCTTGCAGTTTCTAGAGCCTGCCACCTGTGAGGACCCCTCCCCTGCCCCTCTGTGGCTCTGCATATGCTGGTCCTTGCCTCCTAGGACCCTCTGCTCTCAAGCCCCCTCCTCATCTGCCTGCATCCTTCTCCTTTGCATCTTGGTTTCCATGTCATTTCCAGGCCCATGAGCACCTCCTGCCAGCCTGGGTTCCACACAGTGAGGGGTGGGGAGGGGCCTCTGGGTTCCCCGGGGAATCAGCCCAGCCCCCACACAGCCCTCCTCACACTATCTGCTTCTTCTTGAGGCTTCTAACTCCGGGATCACTCCAGCCTCGATCTGGCCTAATCTTGCTCACTCTCCAACACAGTTTGCCCCCACTTTTGTGTTAAGCTTAATTTAAATCGCATTTTATGTAATTGCTAAAGAAATACACATGTAATACCAGACACTTGAAAAACAAAAGCAGAAAGGAAAAAAAAACTGCACTCACATTTCCACCAACTGCTGTTAATACTGGGTCTTCCCTTGCAGGCTTTAATTCACATTTGCTCAGCTGGGGGGCTATTTAATTCTTCCCTACAGATGGGGTTCAACCTTGGACCTCTTGCTTCCTAGCCTATTTCCTCATAATGATGAACAATTTTTAATGCCAGGTAATGTTCTTCATAATTTTGAAAGGTAATCAAGTCCTCCACAGTGCGGATATAGGAAATGGGCTTGTAGGAATCAGAAGCTGATGCAGTTAAAAGCAGGGCCTCCCAGGGTTGGGCGGTGAACTTGTGTCCAGTTTTTCATTATTACAAACAACGCAGTGGTCACCAGTTCTGAACACACATATTTGCACTCAGCTCTGATGACTGGCGTACAGTAAATTTCTCAAGGCAGACTCATTAGGTTAAACTGTGGTGTTTTTAACTTGGGATCCCAATTGCCAAACTGCCCTCAAGAAAGGCTGTCCCGGTTTACACTCCCCACCCCCGCAGGATGTGAGAAATCCAATTTCGCCCCACCCTTGACAAGAATAACAATACGCATTTGGTATCAGCATTCTTTTTTTTTTTAACCTTTGCCAATTTGTCTGGAAAACACACATACACACACGATTTTAATTTGCATGTCTTTGATTACCAGTGAGGGTGGACATTCTCCACGTATTTGTTTTTCTATTTAGGTTTCTTCCTTTGTGTGTGCGTTGCCTGTTCCTGCCATTTGCCCAGTTTGCAAATAAGGTAGGGCTTTTTTTTTTCTTACACTGTCTAGTTCTCCTACGTACGGTGGATTAAAAACCATTTGTCTTTTTTACACACAAGCTACAAATATTTTACCAGTTTCTTATTCACATATTACTTTTGTGATTAAAAAAAATTGTTGCCTCTTGAATTTTTCTCTCTGATGTTAAGATAAGCTTCTTTAAATATTCTTCCTAGAGTCCCCCATAAATCACACACAGTTTGCAAGTAGAGATGGGTGAGGGCTTTAGAGGAGGTGCTCTGTGCGGTACCAGAGAAAAGACCTCAGCTCAAGCCTGAAGTCTGGAAGAAGCATCTGGAAGCCCAATTAGGCCAGAGAATGACTCCTGAGAGCCTTACAAGTGTCCCTCATCACCTCTGACCCTTGGGGCAGAGTTTAACCAGGTGCAAAGAAAGAAGCTGCAGCCACGCCCTGCCCACCAACACAGGGAATGATGCGCGAGTTCGGTGTTACTGCAGAGTCACTCACCCCTGGGTGGCTCCGAGGGGTTAAGTGACTTACCAGCCCAGGACCACGGAGCCAGTAGTAAATGGGGCCCATTTGGCTCCTGGCCCACTGCCCCAGAGGAAAGGAGCCACATCCCTGAAAGGAACAGCTGGGACTAGACTACCACCTGGAATCTGCACCGTTCCTACTAACACGGAAGTCAGAGGGCCTGGCATCCCTGCCCAGGGACAGGGATCTGGAAGGATGTGGAGTGCCCTTCCTCAGGAAGGGATAGGCTTCAGGAGCAGCAGCATCTTCTGGTCCCTTTTGGAGGCGGATGCTAAGCCTGCGTCCACCTCTGTAGAGTCAGCTCCAGCTGTCCCCCCATTCTCTCCCAGGAGCTCAGCACCCCACCTCCACCCCAAGGGGAACCTTAGGCTGGTGTCTCCCTTCCATAGGCACCTGACACCAACAAAGCTTCTTCCCCAACAAGTGGTCACACAAAAGAAAGCTCAGAGGCCGAACATCAAAAGGCAGGGCTCCCCGCCCCCCGCCCTGTCGCCCTCCTCTGGGAGCTGTCAGGGGACATCAGTGGCGATTGCCCGTGCTCAGGCTTCTGCAAAGCATTTTACAGCTTGTTTTCTTTTCTCTTTGTTTTATTTTCTCTGCACAAATGGAAAAATGCACTGGGCGAAGGGGCTCACCTCTGGATCGCTCGGCCCCAACAGAGACGTCGCCCAGCTCCCAGGCTGTCCCCAGCCCCTTCCTTGGAAAGACACCTTAATCCCCGATGCCTTCCTGTTTATCTCCTGCCTCTCTTGGAGGCAAAAATATTGGGTATTCGTTTCATTATCAGATTTCAAGGCGGAAAGGAGAGGGCAGATTTGTGAGAACCGAGGGGTCAGCCCAGGGGAGAAGGGAGGGCGGAGGGCAGCATGATGTGTGAGGAGCCGGCACAGGCTGCATCCTGTCCTGGGGTCCCCCAGCCACCCAGAGAGAGCTGGTCTGTTCTGGACCCCAAGCTCTGCACCTTTCTTCAGCGGTCACACGGGGATCACCAAGGACACATCACACGCGGCTGCATTTCAGACCCAGGGGCATAACACAGGGCAGGAGGTGGGAGGAAGAGAGCCCCCGGACCCACAACCAGAAGCCTGACAGGGAAAGGGGCTCAGGAGATGGGGGCCCATTTTCCTCGCCCATCTGAAGGTCCTCTAAGTCTTCTTTTAACGTATGCCTGTTACCACCATTCCTTAAGCTTCTTCGAACCTCTCCCACCAACACAGATTGTCCAACCCCTCACCACCCCCAACGGCTCAATCAACACACATTTAGGTGCTCTGGCTTCATGCCAGGCCCTGTGCCACAGGCCATCAGAGAGACAGGGATGGACAATGCCCTCTCAGCTACCCAGGGGCTCCCAGTCTCATAGAGGGAGGGGGCAAATGTATGCTCTTGGCAGCAAACTTTTAGATAAAGCAGGACACATGCTCAGCTGTGTTGGTTCCTGGAGGACAGGGACAGTGTTTGTCCTTATGTCATCCAGCCCAGAGCAGACCTCATTTTGTTATACAAATGAGAGAGAGGGAGCAAAAATGAGCAAGCAAGAGAGATGGATGGATGGGTGGGTGGATAGATGGGTGGATAGATGGGTGGGTGGATAGATGGGTGGGTGAGTAGATGGATAAATGGATGATGGATGAGTGGGTGGGTGGGTGGGTGGATGAATGATGGCTGGATGAAGGGGTAAGTGCATGGGTGAGTGGGTGGGTGGGTGGATGAATGCGCAAGTGAGCGTTTAGGTTAGGTAGGTAGGAAAGTAGGACTGATGGAGGATTGAGCGGTCCGCCTGGATGATACCCTCCACCAAGACATAGCCTCGTGGCGTTTGTGACCTTCTTTTCTTGTTGCTTTGCACTACTTTAAAGTTCTCTTGTTGCTTTAACTCATTGATTTAGCTTCTGTCTGCTCGTGTGGACTGCAGTGCTTTAAGAAGAGCCCACATCTAGGATGCCTTGGACTCCTCCCAGGACCTCGAGTAAATTCTTGCACACAATGGTGACTGAATCCACATCTGTTGGTTTGATAAGCTGTCCAGACACAGACGTCGACCCTCTCACAAAAGACCTGATGTGCTGACCCCCAATCCCACCAGGGCTCTCCTAGGCCCAGAAAGAATCTAGCAGACTTTGTTAAGCCGTATCCAGGCCCTGTCTCTCAGAGACTCGGGCTTTGGCTCCCCTAGATGTCATGTGATTTGGGGGGGGGGTGCTCATGGACCAGGACAGTCCTTCAGCGATGGGCTTCCTCAGAGCTCCAGGCTTGACGCGGTGCCCTCCCCACCGTCCCCACACACAGAATTACTCCTAACATTCTCCTTCCCTTCCAGGTTGCCCAGGTCTGTTCTGCAGCACAGCAGGGAACTCTGGTCCTCTGTATCTGCAGCTGCACTGCCCCAAATAACTGGCCCACATATGCTCCCTCCTGGGCTCTGTATGCATGTCCCTAGCCCTCGGCTGCCTGGTAAAGGGGAGAGTTCATGGCAGGGCATCTGTGATGGAGGAATGGGGAGAGATCTGGTTTCAGGAGAAACCTCTTAAACGATTGGTTCAGAATAACAAAAATATTTGAGAGTTATTTTTAAGAGTTTGGCATAGTTTGTATTTCCTTTTATTTATTATTTTGTTACTCTCCTTGGTATACTGTTTATTTAGAAATTCTTTGACCTTTGTTTGTAAATGTTGAGTATTCTGCCCTCAGTGGTGTCGTCTCTGAGCCCAGTTTTCAGCCTCTCCTGAGATGACCAGGCTGGGCAGTCACCGCTCCCCATACACCTGGCTTCTGCCAGCACCTGGGGACCCTGAGCTGGGCTCTCAAATGGCTCTTTTTGGAAAAGGGGCTGAGGCAGGACCGGCCCAAGCATTTCTGGGGCCCTGAACCCTTTCATGTCTACAGGTGAGCTGGGCATAAGAGAAATGATTGCTCATGTAGATAAACCTGCAAAACAAATCCCAGACTGTAGCTTTCATTTTACTAAAGGTAAATGTGGTAGCTGGCGAATTTATTTATTCACTCACCTGATATTTACTAAGCACCTACTACGTTCCAAGCACAATGCCAGGCGCTGGGATAGAACAGTGAGCAGGACAGAGCGGGTCCCTGCCCTCGCAGAGTCTTCAGAGGTACCCAGCATGAAAAAGTCTGGTTAATGTTGCTGTCACTGTCACCTCACTCCAAGGACTACCCCTTCCCCCTGAACACAAGGCTGAAAGCTTGTCACCGGAGACATCAGCTGGCCAATACAATGCAGCAGTGACCAGCCGGGGTGTGCCAAAGAGACTGGACAGCTGGTAAGAGACTAGAAGCATCTCACAGGAGCCGTTTGGTTCCAGTCAAGGCTTGAGGGCTTGCAATCATTTTCGGCATGTCTTGGCTGATTTCAAACTGAAACACTGTTGGAAAGCACCCTAGAAATGGCCAGGAGGACTGGACAACTCGCTTGTCTGGAAGTAAAGTCAACAGTCCATGCTGGGCGAGACAGTGCCCGGGTAAAATGAGGATGCTCTGCGGGACTCCAGGGGACTCCCAGAGAACATGTGAGGGAAGACGTGGCCCCTCAAGACATGAGACGGGGCCACCAATGACACCCACAACCCTGCATGCATCTGCATGATTGCTTGTTCATTTCTTCATTCAACAGATATTAACAGAGCCCCTTCGACGTGCCAGCCTGTGAGTCGAGAAGCACAGCTATCGTAGGGTTGATCCTGCTGCGTTTCGCTCTTTCAAGACTATGACCTCCTCTTCCTTCTCTCGAGTTCTGGTTTTCAATTCAAGAAGCCACTTCAAGAAGCCACTAATCCCCTCCCAAGAACCCAACATGGGATGGCTCTCAAACGTGGGTGCCTAGAATTACTGGGACTGCCTGCCAAAACACAGGCAGCTGAGCCAGCCCCGTGCCCAGGGGCTTCTGACTCAGCGGGCTGTAGGTGGCGCAGGAGAATGTGCACTACTAACAAGTTCCCAGGTGACGCTGACGGATGCTGCCCACCCCAGGACCACACTGTGAGGGCCGCTGGTCCAGAACGCACGGAGGAGAAAAAAGATGTCTGAAGGCAAGGCTCTAGGGGCTCATGTGAGAGCATAGTTATGATTAAGCTCACTCAAACAGCACACAGCCGATACAACATCACAAGGCTGCAAGGATGAAAGGCAAGAGAACTGGACCTGATCCGGGAAACCTGGGACCTAGGCGCTAGTCCTGGTGTGCGC
The DNA here is from genome assembly GCF_048773025.1 of Camelus bactrianus. Taxonomy (NCBI): domain Eukaryota; kingdom Metazoa; phylum Chordata; class Mammalia; order Artiodactyla; family Camelidae; genus Camelus; species Camelus bactrianus. The sequence goes on from NC_133554.1 coordinate 6,503,797, forward strand.
CCCTGGAAAGCCCACTTGGCCTCTCTGAGCCTCCATGATTTCATTGGGAAAATGAGGACACTGGGTCTGATGATCTGACTTCCTTCCTAGCCCTGAAAGTCTATGGCTGTGCAACACCAAACTTCTGGAGGTAAGGGACAGATTCCAGTCGGCAGGGAAGCTTTCGGGAATTCAGGAGGGGTGTGCTCCAGCTGTGAACAAGCCACAGGGGTGGAACTGAGTTGGGCAAGGAGCAGGGTGGCAGGAAGAGCAGTAAGACCACTCCCAGCCTGTAGGTAGATCAGAGATGGGGCATGATGGTACCACGGCCCTGAGGGGCCATCTTACAGACTTCCACAAGCTCAAGGTGGAAGTGATGCGGGCCTACAACCGGGGAGCAGCCTCAGCAGGGGGAGTAGCTGACAGGACTGGTGACCACCTGATCCAGAAGGACTACTCTCCAGGGTACTGGGCAGAGGAAACTATTCTGAGGGAGAAGTTAGTCCACTTTGGGGCACACGGGTTGGGTGGGTGGTGGGGGTCAATGGGGAGACCCTGGTGAAAGGATTTCCAGGAGGGCAGTTAGCAACAGGAACTTCTCCGCTGGGCCCGAGAACCTCCTAAAGTCAAGTTCTCACAGGGAGTAGCCCACTGACCTCTCTCCAGGTCTCTCTGCCAGCGCTTCCTCTCAGGAGACAGAAGGCCTGCAAAGCCACATTTTTTTTAAAACTTGAAAACAAAATCTCTGCCCCCTGCCCCAGACCTGTGCTTGATCTCTGGTATCAGAAACAGAATGCACAAGAGACAGATTAAGGTGATAGGAAAAATGAAAAAAAAAACAAAAAAACAAAAAAACCTGAGAAATGCTTTCAAAACCCAGTCCCCGAACTCTGTCCAGGAGGCTGGCCTTCCCAGCGGCCAAGGCGGCCAAGGCGGGCTTCAGACGGTTTCTGATAAAGTCCCAGGAGAGAAGTGGCCTGTGTTTGTTGAGGGCTTAGAGAGCTTTAGAGAGTGCACACACAAAGGGGCCCTGTCAACAGCCCTTCAGGCCGCTAACAGGGCTGAACAAACACCAGGGTAACAAGCTCTTCACACCTGTGGGGCTTGGGAAAGGCCGGGCCCCTTTGTCAAGGTATCAGACAAAAGAGCGGCTGGGAGCCGCCGTCCCCACCCAGCCAGACCCTCCCGGGCTTCTGGAGCAGGGATGGGGGCGAGAGCGGGGGATAAATCTGAGGTCTCTGAGCAGAGAAGTAAACTCCGGCTGGGCAGGGAGGCGATGGATTAACACGGTCCCGCGCACAGGCTGGTGACGAAGGCCCCGGAGGGAGCATTTCCTGGGTTGGGCTGGGGCCACCGCAGGAGGCAGGGTCACAGGGTGCGTCGTGGCCTGGTGGCTTTCTCCCCAGAGATCTGTGCGATCTGTGCGGGCGACCGGTCCCCTCCCCAGGGGACTGCGCCCGGCCATCCCCCGAATAGGCTTGACCTCACCGTCATTTTTTCCACTGACTTTTTTTCCTCTGTAAACATCGTAGCTTTTTCTTTTCCCTGCCCTTGTTTGGCTGCTGAGCCACCTCCCCCTAAGGCTTTGAACCGATCCCTCCTAACGTCTCCCAGGCCTTTTGCTGCCGAGGAATAACTCAGGGCTCCTGCCGCACAAACATCCCCCTCCCAGTGGAGGAAATGCCGAGGAGGCTTTGGTGAGCCGGGAGGAGCCGTCCTCAATTCTTTGTCTGCAGGGCCATTCCTCAGATCCTCCCTTCCCAGGGCCCCGCCCCAGGAACCTCCCTCAGGGACTTCAGCCGAGGCCCACGGTGGCCAGCCTGAGTGGCATTCCCAACTCCAATCGACCCCCCACCCCAAATCCCTCTTCCAGCCCCTCCTCTCCCCTTGCCAATACCCAGTTCTGGTACCTTCCACCGCAGCGGCCCACTGACTCCAAGATGCAAACTCTCTTGCCCTCAGGGGTACCGGTTTCAAAAGAGAGGTCCAGAGACTAGGAGTCTTGCTGCTTTCTTATAACAGGACCCTACACGAACACTCTCACCCCACCCCCGGCCACGTCCAAGACCCATCAGCCGAGCAGGAAAAGGGGGTGTTGTCCTCTGAAGGCCAAAACAGGATCTTGGGGCTGGTGCAGGGAAGGAGGAGGGCTTCCAAGTTTTCCTAGTTTATCCTCTTGTCACAAAAGAAATGAGAAAAAAGAGTCAGGGAGACCTTGCCAAGGACCTGGAACTCGTTAGGGAGGTCTTTCCAGACCTCCAGCGCGGCGAGGTGGCATGGCCCTGGGCAGAAAGAAGTGCGATAAACCCCGTGGTTGCTGGAATCCATTCCCGAAGGCCAAGACTTTTCAAAGGAGAAGAGGCCGTGTGAGCAGAACTCCCCCTGCAGCTCTGCTTGCCACAAGATCCTCTTTCCTCGCGGCCTCCCCACCCTGCCCAGATGCCCGTCAAGAGCGCGGGGGCCGCCGTCCAGCCCGCGTTCCCCAGAGGTGGTGCACACACTCCCTGTGCTTTATTAAACAGACATATGAGGGCTGATCTGCCAGCCGTGCCGGCCAAGTCTGGCCCCTGCTCCCTGGAGTCGTTTCCCATCTGTAATGGGTCCCATCACCGAGTCTGGCACATGCCAAGCTGCAGGCTCCAGCGGCAGTGGGAGAGGCTGGCAGCGAGGAGGTTTAATGACTTGCAGCCGATTCTGGTCCCCTGACACCAGGCAAGAAAACACGCAAATCCCGGGACACCATTCCCACTCCCTTCCCCACTGGGCCACGGCCGCCGTGTACTTCTCTGCTGGGCCAGTTATTTAATTCCACTCTTCAGTTAACTCTGACTTGGGCTGCCAGCTCCAGAGACAAGCTTAGGATGCAATCTACCCTGCTACTGGGATGTGACGCCGCACTCAGGGCCACGTCAGCCCAAGAGATGGAGGTTCACGTGTGTGGATGGGGACAGGCTGAAGCTGGGGTCCCTGTGGACCCCTCTAGGTCAACGCTGACGTGCTTTCTCATTTTCCTGATTCCCTCTCCGACAAGGGTTACCAGATGTAGCAAATAAAAATGCGGGATGCTATAAACACAGGGAACTATAGTCAGTGCCTATAGTGAAAAAGAATATGAAAAGGAATATATATATAACAGAATCACGATGCTATACACCAGAAATTAACATTGTAAACCAACTATACTTCAATTAGAAAAAAAATGGGATGCCGAGTTTAATTGGAAGTTTAACAAGTCCTTTCGAGTCAAAAATGCTGAATTCCAAGGGTTGTCTGATTCTTCAGTTGCTGTGTGGTCAGTGCCTCCCCCAATCACTTCTGTTTCTCCATCGGCTCACTGAGAACAGAAATCTCCTGTCTGAGACTATGTGGTGATGTAAAAAAAGGAAAGACTCTGCCTGTCTGATGACCCCAAAAGTGTTCTTGGGGGACCCCACCATCGATGCTGAGCAGACAGGCCACCACTCTGTCCCCATCAGGCTCTCCAGGGGCCCAGTACCCCCCAGCATGTCCGAATTTCACCTGCAAAAATCTCACATGGAATCTCAGCCCCGTCCAGGGCAAAACAGGAGGAGAAAGGCTGTTACGATCAGCATGGCCCAAACTCTTAACCCAAAAAAAGGCCATTTTTATCAAGACATGCATTATGGTAGAACTGATTACACTGTGAACCCCAATTCCAAATCCAGTTATTTTAATCAAACTGGTAGGTATAACTTATTCATAACTTACTTACATACCAGTCAAGTGTTGATGAGATCCCATTTACAGACTTTAACTACATACCACATCACTGAAGAATGTAGGTGGCCTATCATCAGACAGAGGGAGTGACAGGGAACAGCAGGTTCCAGCTGACCTAGGATGGGCCACCCCAGGAGAGAGTGATCTCACCGTTTCTGGAGGCATTCAAGTAGAAGGATGCAGTACAGGAGATTCCAGCTCTGAGGACAAGAGAGAACCAGACAAAGTCCCTTCCAACTCAGCAAGCCTAAGAGGAGACACTATTCCACGTCTGGGCTGGGAAAGCCTTCCAGGTCTGAGGCTGCAACTAGCCTCGTTAACATTCTGATACATGAGTTAGTGGAAGAGGTACCCTGACAAATCCTCCAGTCTGTAAACGACCCTGAGTCAGAAGGAGGCAGCCAGAGAACTTCCCTGTGGGCAAATGTGGGGAATTTATTTGCAGAAAACCAATCCAAATGGTCCTTCTTGGAATGACGCCTCATGTTATCAGCTACAGCTCTGGAGAACGGCATGGGGACCAAGGCCACCTCTTCACTGTGGAAAGATGATGGCTCTGTAGCTGGGCATCTTCTGAAAGAGCTCTGATCTCAGAGCCGTGACATCAGAACAGTGATGGCTTAGCTAAAACAAACAAACACCCAGCCACTCTTTCGGGGTTTTAAAAGCTTCAGGGCAGACCGATCTTCTGCAGAAATGCACCAATACAGCTGTATGCAGCTGGCATCTCTGTGACGGTTGGTGCCAGGAAGCACTGGTTATTGAGTATTTTAAATATCTCCCCTAGATTTAGGAATAAGCCATCCCGGTGGCTTGCTGACTCTCTCATGCTGAAGCTCCCAGGCAAGAATCATGCAAGAGACTGGCCCTTACAGGAGGGGAGAGGGTCCCGGGATGACTGGGGCCCTCCACTCTCCTCCCCCAGGGCCGAATGCCTGGCTCACTAACAGGCAGAGCGATCTGGCTGCACTGATCGGTCTCAGCACCCAGAAGGCATGGCTGCTGAGGGTCCCCCGGGCATATCAAAAACCCCGTGGGATGTCCAGCCCCGCTAACCGGCAGGATCCTGGCTGAACTCTCTCCTGCTGCTGGCTTTGGGACCAGGTCTTCTGGGGTTAACATGAAAGGTTGTCTCCTCCTCGAGGCCTCACCCCCAAGCAGGCAGGACTGCGGGTGCTAGGGCACTGATGTGTCCAGGAGGGGTGAGGACCTTGGGAGCTCTGAGAAAGGGATGACAGGGGACACAGGCCAGGCCACAGCCTGAAGGACAAGATGGGCAGGCAGAGGGGAGCAGAGAGCGGGAGGTGGGATGGAGGGCAGTGCTCAAAGATGAAACAGCTGACACCCGGCCATCGAGACTCACTTCAGCCACTACGACCATGACGGGAGCCGCCTGGAGCCTGTGCACTAAGGTAGGACCAGACACCCACGGTGTCTTGACTCCCAGAATCTCCCCCGAGGCAGGGATCACTAAGTCTGCCCCAGCACCTTAAACTGATGCCCCCTCACTTACTCATCCGTGAAGCAGGACCACCGCCCGCAAGGCATGCCACGGAGGGAAAGGAGGGCCACATGGGCAAGGGTGCAGAGGTCTCCAGAAGGGTCTCCCAACCCTGGACAGCCCTGGACTTGAGAAACCACAGGAAACTAACACAAACACCCTTGCTCTTCAAAATGCCCCACGATGCATAACTTTATCCTCATCTCACCAAAGGAAGCCATCAAATAAAAAAGATGGAGGACCAGGGCCCTAACCTGATATACCTTCTCTGCCGACTTCTCACAAAGAGCAGGGGAGGGAGGCACTGTCCTGCCCATTTTACAGGTGAGGATGTCAAGGCCCCAGGCTGAGCCCACACGGCTCGCAGAGGCTGCTGGGAACTGTAACCCGGCCTGGCTCCAGCTCCCAATCCCGGCAGGGTCCAGTTCCCCCAGCTGCCCGTGGTGGGGGTGGAGCCCTGCCCCCCAGGACCTCCACCTATGACTTGGTCGGCTCTGTAACCAGAACAGAACCATTTAAGGCACAAGCTGGGCTGGGCTGGGCAGGGGTTGTTTAATGACAATAGTTCCCCTCAGGTAAAGTCTTTGGATGTTTTTCCTTGCCTTAAAATTAGGGGGTTTGGGAACCAGACAGGTTCCTTGGACAAGTTGGGGGGGTGGGCCCTGCCTGTGAAGGCCCGACATTTCTTGGCCCTGGTGCTTCTAGCTGCTTTGGATTTGCTTAATTCCCCGGGCGTCCTCTGTAATTCCACAGTAATGTGGCTTTAATTGTCCCCAAAGCGGCCCATTCTTCCTTTATTGTGCAGTAAATTTCCCTCCAGAGTTCGGATTTCATGCGCCTGCCCCAGTCCGGGAGCCGGGCGCCCAGCCGGCCGGGGTCAGGGTGGGGGGAGGCCCCTGTCCCCACGCAGGCCTCTCGTCCTGGCTGCCGGCCCTTCTCCTGCTCAGCCGAGCAGGGGCTCGAAGCAGCCTGGGGCGGCCATCAGGTCTGGGATGGGCACACTGGCAAGGAGGCGGGAACCCTGGTCTGTGGTTCTGTCTGGAAAACGAATTAACTGAACAAATGCAAACACGACGGGACTCATTAGGCCAGAGTCGAGACTGGGCTGCACCCGTTCATCTCATCAGGAACTCGAGCAGGAGCTTGGGGTGCTGAGGAGCGGTGCTGGGGCCTGTCCAGCTCTTCCACCTGGGCTGCCCAGGCCAGACACCTGCCTCCCGGCCAGCTCCGCCATCTGTAATGAAGAGTAATTACGAGCACCCCCTTATCAGATGAGATAAGGCACTGGGGGGAGGGGGAGGGAGCCTGGAGCCTGGGCACCTGAGGTCAAACCCCGTCTGCCCCACACCAGCGCAGTGTACTTGACCTTGGGTGTGTTCATGGAGCTCTCTGCGCCTCAGTTTCCTGAACTGGATGAGGACAACAATGGTGCCCACCTGGTTAACAGCAGCTAACCCAGGGGACCAGTAACTGAAATTATTATTATCATCCTGACAGCACAGGTCCAGGCGTCTGTGGAAGACGTGGATGCAGGGACACAAGGCTAAGAGATGGCTGGGGCCCTGCCTGGAGTCCCCAGGGGAGACGGAAAGAAAAGCTGACAGCAGTACGCTCACCCATGGGGTCCCCTACGGGCAGAGCCCGTCCCTGGAGACACAAGGCCAGCTCTTCCCCGAGGGCCCTTGCGGACTGAGATGGGACTCTTCTAGCCGGCCTGACCTGCTTGGTGCTGAGTTTTAAGGGAGTCTCACCGTGACAGTCTTTTCTTACCAGAACCTGAACCATCTAGGACAGAGTAAAGAACGATACAAAAGAAAAACAAAATCCCTGAGCAGGAAAATGGCGCTCACCACTTTCCTCCACTAAGACGGGTACGCTTCAGCCCCAAAGGTCCCAACCCCAGATGCTCGACGCTCTCCGTTCACATGGAATTCTAACACAGCGGGAAGGAGGGGAAGCTGCGCTTTGTCGAGAAATAGGGGACACGACGACAGGCTAGGTAGGAGCCAAGAGCAGCATGAAGTGCGAGGGCCACAGAGCAGGGCAGCTGCCAGCCCCCTCGCCACGCCTCTGCGGCAGCAAGCAGGAGTCACTGGTATCTGCAGGTGGAGCTGGCGGCACCCTCAGAGATGAGCCCGCCACCCCTCCTGTCCTGGCTGGAGGAGACGGAGCTTCCGGGGGACCTCTTCGTACATCTGAGGCTCAGGCGCGGCCACCCCTCACCCCACGGTCACCTGGTCGCGTCTCTGACTTCTCTCCTCCCCTCACCCTGCCCCCCTCTTGGGTCACCCCGCCTCCACCTGGTAAGGCCTGGGGTCCTCGGTCTGTGGTCTCCTCATTGTCCAACCTTGCCCCCTCCCCTCTACTCCTGTCCATGCTGCCAGTCCTGCCCTGCTGAAGAAAGTCACCCCACAGGGAAGGTGGACATTCCATAAATCCAGGGCCACCGGTCTCCCCAGACAGCCACACATCACCCACTCCAGGCCTTCAGGTCGTCGCTCAGCTGGTTCTTCTCCGCGAGGCCCGGCCTGACCACCAGCCCTGCCCTCCCACTGCTCTAGTTTCCTCCGTGGCGTTTCATGTTGTAACATCCACATACTTCGCGCGCTGACCCTGCTTATTACATCATCTTATAACATTACATAGCACACGGTGTACGCAGCCATCCGTTTACTGTGCTTCTTCCATCTAGAAGGTAATAAGCTCCATGAGGACTGGAAGTTTTTTTCTCCTTCTGTTCACTGACACATCCCCAGGGCCTAGAACACAGTGGCTGCTACATAGTAGGTACACAGTCATATTTGTCAAGTCAAGAATGAGTGAATGAATGAACGAGTGGGCCCTTAAGATTTGCCAACTCTCTCTCCCACTCCCTGGAAGGACTCTCTTTTCCAAACACTCTCCAGCCTATTTTAAACCTCCAGCCCCCATCTCCCTCCTCATCTCCACACGTGCACTTTGTGGCTTCACCTCCCACTTCTCAGAGGAGGTGGAAGCTGTTAGGCTAGGCCTCTGACCACCCGCTGCCCCCAGCCCGGAAGCCCCTCCATCGGGGCCGGCACCCTCCTTCCTCCCGCTGTGTCCAGCCAGCCACTGCATTTTGGACGCTGACCCATCATGCCTCTGCAGGAAACAAAACCCATCTCCCATCCCTTCTCGCTCAGATGCTCTGGCTCTCCCTTTGTCTGCCTTCATCCTCTCATCCTACTGGCAGTTACGCAAAAATCGCTCCCCTCTCGAAAGCCCTCCCTCCAGCCCACATCTCCCGGCAGCCGGCCCCCCCTGGCCTTCCCAGCTCAGCTCACCAGCCCTCACCTCCCACTCACTCTCCACTCTGTCTCCTAGTCCACGGGAAACCTACATTCAGGCCACCCACAACCATGATACTTACTGCACGTCCAGTCCAGGCTGCCATCTGTCCTGTCCCTCTCGGCAGTTTTGACAGCGCTGCCACACCTCTCCCACAACTCTCTCTTCCTTCCATGTTCAAAGGCACTTCAAACTTAATGGTCCAAGCTCAGCGTCATCATAATCCCTCCCAGACCCAGCTGTCTTCCAGGACACGGTGCTTTCATCCACCCACAAGGGCAAGCGGGACTCACAGGAGTCACCTTTGCCACCTCCGGCTTCCTTAACCTGTTGTCTGACCCATCACCAAGCCCTGTTTACCTTTGAATTCCCAAATCTCCCCCAAATCCCTCTGCTTCATTTCTCAGTCCGAGTCCCCATCCTCCCTGACCTGCCCAGGGTCATGAATTTGGGCTTTAAATCCGCGGGAGGGCTGGCATTTGGTTCTGAATCCTCCAGGGAGACCATCTTTCCCCTCTATTCAGTGAACAGGTCAAAATGGGCTGATCTCCGGGTCTCCCCTCTGCACTGTAGGCCTGTGTCCTGTGGAGTGTCGCCCTCCGGGCCTGAGCTTTCTGTGGCCACCTCCTGTTAGCCATCCTGCCTGTATCCCTGGGCCTGAGTCCCACAGAGCTGAAGCTGTGGGTGGGAAGGGTCTGACACACACCCTCCCATCCGGAGCCCGCCCTGGACTGACTCACCTCTGTGACCCACTTTTACGCCATGGGCCTCAACAGATGCCTTCATTCCCTTGACAGCTCAGTGGTGCATTTTTTTTTTTAAGTTTGTGTTTTTGTTTGTTTCTTTAAAAAAATTTTCCATCCTGTACTTGCTTCCATTGCCTTCAGAGGCAGGGTAGCCGTTCCTCCATATGCAGGGTGGATACGCCGCTGGCCAGGATGCCCCCGTCCTCCAGAGCGCCCGCTCCTCATTCCTGTCCATGGCGAGGACCTCCCCTTTCCCAGTGACCCAGAGCAGACACAGCCCGCACCGCCAGACGGATCGTTTAAGAGGCACTCAGCTCTCCTAGACGCCCGCTGACTCGTGTAAGTGTGTTGGCCTCCACTCTCCAGCGAAGCCAGCACTTAACGAACTGAGGTAACAACCCATTTTCGGGTCACGAGATGGGCTTAGTGGGTTGTGGGACAGGGTTAAAAAAAAAAAGAGAAGCAAATAGAAAATCTCAGGGTGGATCACTCATAGCAAGGGTTTATTAAAGTTTTATTTTGGATGGATGGGTGGATGGATGGACAGATGCGCTAGGTCGTGATTCATATGGTAAATGTATTTTTACTGTGTGTCACGGTCCAAAAATGCTTCATTTAAATTCCACTGAATGTGGTTATGCTTAGTCCTTGAGGACGAGGGCCATGTTTTCCTTCTTTTCCTATTCTCTCTCTGGACATGGAAGCATGCTGGGCTCATTGGAGGTTCTTGGCAAACACAGAGAGAGACACGGAATTGAGTGAGTTTCTGGAGAAAGTGAGGAAATCATTGGGAAACTGACGCCCTGAGGTGTGACAGGGGCTCTTTCTCTTGGAACTGGAATCTCTTAGGTCCCAGCAAGCCCTCCACTTGCACTGCGTCAGGGGAATTCGGGTCTATCCTTGCAACGGCCTCACCGTTGACCCCGAAAATTCAGCGAAAATTGGTTTTCCTCAGTGCACTACATCAGGGGAGCCTGATAAATGTGGGCGGCGAAGGGCAGGCCTGAGAGATCGCGGCTGCCCGTGGGGGACACGTCCTACCCACGTGGCGTCAGGCCTGGGCTCCTGTCCCCGACTCCTTCCTCCTGTCTCCACGCCGCTGCCCTATCGATGGGTCTGAAGTGGCTCTCTTACGAGGCCCCTTGTTTGGTCAGGAACCTGTTCAGGCTCCACAGAGCCTAAAGGATGCGTCTAGATTCCTGAGCTCGGCATTCAAGGCTCCTCGAAACCTCCCTGATCCCTGTGCCAGTGTCACCCCCACGACTCCCTTCCCCTGCCAGCTGCGCTCCAGCCCCGCCCACTAAGCCCCCTCCTCCGTGATGTCCACAGACTTGAGCCCCCCAGCTGCCCCAGCCTCCTCCACCTCACACCACGTGAAGAAACAGGACAGTCAGGTATGCCAGAGGGGACTGGAGCCCCAGACGCACCTGACCACTGCGGAAGGCTCCCAGCCACCTGCCATCTGCAGCACACCTGGTAGGACGCTCAGCCCTAGAGGGTTCCCGGCTCTTCGACCTTCAAGACCGTCTTCAGGTTCCCATCTTCAGCCCTCAGGTTCCAAGTTCTCTTCCCCCGACTCCCCATCCCTCTCAAAGCTCCAACTGCCTGGCCCCCTGGCTGAGTACGTAACACAGCTGCCTTGTCTGGTCCACACTGCCCCCCACACAGGGTTTTATCTCCTTGTGTCTTTTGCTCCGCCGTCTCCCCGTGGCGGTACCCAGCGCCCGGCTGTCAGGACGACGGCTCTCAATGAGTCCGTGTGGATGGATTGACTGACGGGGAGGGGATGCCAGAGCCCAGGTGGGAGCAAGGATCCCTCTGGCCTCTGTCTCCTGTCCGCGCAGGGCCTTGGGTGACCACGTGCAGAGAGAGGGGGACGAGCCAGGTCAGGCACAGGCAGGGGGCGGGAGTCCGGCGCTGAGCCTCCTTCCTCGGCTGCTCTTGCGGAAGCTGGTGCCGAGGACGAGGCCGAGAAAATCGCAGACACGCGCCTGGGCCAGACTGAGGCCCTGCCCCTCGCTGTCTCTGCTGCCCCGTTATGAGGTCTATTTGAGCTTCCTAGGCCTGGGGCAGCATCTCACCACTAACATTTATGCAAATGAAATAATGAGCAATTTGGGGAAAGGAATGAAATGCTGAGCAGGATCCAAACCACCCCAGACACCCGCCGGCAGGGGTTTCCAAGTTGAGCAATCATTTTAAAGACGATTTAAAGTCACTCGCTGGGAAAAAACACACCGGGATGCCTGCAGACCAGGAGGCCCTGTGGCTTCGGGGCACCGCTGGCCTCACTGTGGGGCGTGGGGGAGGCCGGACTGGGAGGGGCGTGGAGCCTGCCTGCTGCTCACTGTTCTCCACGACTGGACTGGTGGGACTTCAGTGGGGCCGCTGTGAGCCAACCGGAGGGATGCGGCCCCTGGCCCAGGCATCCTACAACGCCTACCGCCTTCTGGAATCAGACTCGGGGAGAGCTCCAGGCCTGGCCCGGGACACCTGAAATACTCACCAACTCTTACTAGCGGAGACAAGCCCGCCCCAGGGATAGGGTGCTACTCAGTGTATTCGTTCATTCATTCATTCACTTGTTCACTCACTCAAGCAAGCTTCGTGCAGTGCTCACCACGTGCACGATCTGCTCTCGGTGCTGAAACAAAATATTCACTCAGCAAACGCTCCCCGCACTCCAGCTTCAAGTCATAACTTACCTGGGCAATGAGGGTGGGGAGTGATACAAAAAATGAACAGGAGACACTGTCCCTGGCCTCCAGGAGCTTATAGTCTTGTGGGACAGGGACAAAGCAAGGACGAAACTCAAATTCCAGGCACCAGTAATGCACAAAGAGGGTTTAGAAAACACAGAGATGACTTCCACCGGGGCCAGCAGGGAAATCTCCACGGACGAGGTGTCATCCTAGCTGGGTCTTGAGGGCTGGATAGGAGCTGGGTGTACGGGAGAGGGGAGGAAAGCTTTCCAGGCAGAGGAAATGACACGGGAAAAATACAGAATAACGTGGAGAAGCTTGATCATCAGCCTCTCTCCTGATCCCCTGAAGCAGAGAATTAGCCCAAGTGAGGAGTCACTTTATCTTTTTCCCTTAAAATCCATGTCCACTCCTCTTTGGGCGCCAAAGAGGTCGGGGTCTGCCTCAGCCCTCACTCTGCCCGCTTTCTGCCCACAAGTGTGCAGCAGAGCAGGACGAGCTGGATGGAAGGGTTAGAGGGGGCTGGGGTGTTGCTGCAGAAGAACCCAAAACCCACAAGGACTAGAGGAGAGGGTCTGCCCGCTGGTTCCGGGTCCTTACCCTCACACCACATGCAAGCTCCAAGTCTGCAGGGCTGAGGTGGGAGACGAAGGTGGGGGCTTCCTAAAGACCAATTTCTTTTTTTTTTTTAAGGGGGGTGCGGATAAAGAAAAAGCAGCATCACGTTGCAATTTGATAAAGCTGGAGGGTAAGTACACAGGCATTTATCACAGCATCCTCTTTTCTCAATGGCGTTGTTATCCTTTAATTATCTCAGCAAAAAATACATTTTGATTGGGTTGGTTCGGTTTTGTAAAGACTGAAGCATGGAAGCGAGTGATCATTCCGCTGACCCGAGCCCGTGGCCTGGTGCTGCCCCTCCTTTCAGGGAACACTGACCCTTCCATGGCCTGTGAGAGTGTCTCCTTAGGGGGACTGACTCTAGAGAGATTCCACAAAGCAGCACCAGGGCCAGAGCACCAGGAAGATGGGAGGAAGCGGACTCAGAGCTTGCAGGCAGGAGCAAAGAGGAGAGAGAGGCTTGTGTGCACATGTCTCTGTAAACTCCGGAAATCAGATTCTTCCAAGAACGGGGAAGAATGTACAGAGGCTCAGAGGCAAAGAGCAGCCGTGCATGAGAAGGCTGTCTGAGAGGTCTGGAGGTGGGAAGGCGACCTGGGCAGCAGCTGGAGACAGGCACAGAGGTAGGAGAAGGTGTGCTGGGGGCCAAGCACATTCAGACCCAGATGGTGGCGGCCGTCACACACTTTCTACAGGTCAGTGACCCTCTGGCGGCACATAAAGACCAGATCAGGTGGGTGATGAGGGTGGAGATGCTCGCCTGGCGGAGTGAGCAGTGATGAAGATCTGAGCTGGAGGAGTGGGGACAGAGAGGAGAGTGGGACACCAGAGTGGGGGACACCGTGCCCTCCTGGGTCCCCACAGTGGGCGGAGACGCCAGTTTCCAGGTAGAGAACTCAGAGGGTCTGGGTCAGGGTTTGGGGGTTAGAGGTACTGGGGGGCACACGGATGGGGCACCCATTCAAGAGACAGCATCCCCTGGGCCCAGAACCTCTCAAACTAGACTGTCCAGTCTTGGAACAAGTGTTCTCACCTCTCTCAGGACTCAGGATTAAGCGGTCCAGGTGAGGTTCATTTGAGGTCTGCAAATACCCAGCAAGCGACACCATGAAACAGACCCCAGGCCTCAGGCTTAAACTCTGAGCGCCGTGATGCAGGGACTGGTCTGCACACTCGCCTTGTACCTGGAACAGTCCAAGCGGGGCCATGAGTGTGAGCCCCTGGGCACCGGACAGGCCCCCTGAAAGAGCAGGGCGGCAGAGATGGAGTAACCGGGTTTTGGAGACAGTGGTCATCTGGCCCCGCGGTCCTCCGGTCCTGCAGCACATCAGACTCACCCGGGAAGCTTTTTTTTTTTAAGTGTGGTTTCCTCACCGCCCAGAGACTCTGATTAATTAATACGAGTGTGGTCCTGACACGGGTAGTTTTCAAAAGCTCCCCAGGTAATGTTAAGGAGTGAGACTGCTCCTCCCACCCCCACCAGCCAACCTTTGTTTTTCAAGTGTGATCCACAGAGACCGGCCTGCGGGAGAGCTGGCTGCCCCTGCAGCGGCACAAAATACGTGGGTAGCAGGCAGGGTGTGCCCGGTGATGGCTGAGGAGGAACTGGCAAGAAACCAGTCCTCTGAGGGAGAGGAAAGCTCTTCTCAGCCCCAGGACCAAAGAGGTCCTGGTCAACGTATTTCAGGGAGATCCCTGTTTCCGCAGTGGGCGGGGCTTTCAGATGTTCACTGGGAAGCCAGGGCCCAGCTCCCAGGTCCCACAGTCACTGCAGGTCCAGAGGAGACCTGCAGGGAAGACCAAGGCCCAGACCCAGACCCAGCCAAAGGCCCGCTCTGCCCCTGCCAGGCTGCCCAGGTGCTTCTGCAGCAGGTCCCCAGGCCAGGACTCAACAGTGAGCCCTGCAGCCAGACCATCTTCCCCAAGGCCGAGTTGGCCCACTGAGACCTTACCTGCCAGCTCAGTGCCTACACCTGCCTTCCCAGAGGCCCCCAGACGGTGCAGTTTGCAGCATCCTTCAAACTCCAACCTCCCCACTGGAGAGATGCAGCCTCAGAGCCCCTGCAGGGGACCAGCACGGGACCAAACAGCTGCCCAGGGCTTGGGGAAAGCTGGTATGGCTCTTGGTGGTGAATGTGTGATCAGTGGTTACCGGGGGAGGGGGAACTCCTCCCACACTGTGAGCGTTGACAGTCTGTGCAGATCCCTTAACCAGCAGCATTTCAAGTACTCCAGGAGTCAGGCTGGACCACATCATTCTGCCCCTCAGTCACATGGAGCTTTGTATTATCAGTGTGGATGCATCATTTGTTTCTTTGCCGATTCATTAAACATGCAAGTCGGACACTGTGCCAGGCCCCAGGAGCACAAGATGTGGTAGCTGGCTTAAGAGAGTTCCTGTTCCAGCAAAAGAGGGAGGCACGACCTAAGGAGTGAGCCCCTGCTCGAGGGGAGGGATGTACAGGGTGGGCACCGGAAGAAGGGTTCAAAGCAAGTGAGGGATGCATAGGAGCTGGCCAGGAGGCCAATGGCTAGGGCATTCCGGCAGGTGGGGCAGCAGAAGGGAAGGCTTGGAGGTTGGGATGTATGATGTTCATGAAAGCACATGGCTTGTTAGTGGATGAAGTCAGGGAAGTCAGGACGAAGTCAGAGTGTGAGTGTGCTGGGCGGGGGTCGGGGAGAGGAGGGAAGCAGGTGCCTGGCTGTGGCCAGGTGACAAGAGATGGGGTGAGGGCTGTACAGAAACCACCCGAAAAGCTAGTCTTTCAGAGATCAAAGTGACATGCTCAGAATTCTATTCAGGGAGAGAACTCAGAGGCTGAGACAATCATTTATTCATCAAAAAGGAATCAAGGAAATACTACGGCCAAAACAAACAGAACAAGGCCCTGCCCTCCAGGAGGCCAGAATCTAATAAAGAGGCCAAAATGGACCATTTAAAAATGGGGTAAATGCACGTCATTCATTCATTCAGCAAATATTTATTGAAAGCCCACGTGCCAGGCACCATGCCAGGCACGAGGATTCGGCCATGAAACAGACAAAGTCCCTGTCACCAGTGACTGAGGAGAGACAAGCAACAAGACACATGAGGAACTCGTATGGCGTGTGAGAGGACGGGAAGTGTTAAGAAAGAAAATAAAGCAGAAAAGGAGGATCGGGCGTCAAGAGCACTGTGATCTGACACAGGCAGTCGTAGGGGTTTCAGCGAGCAGGTGATGTGTGAGTGAAGACCTTAAAACAGCTGCGGTGTGAGCCATGTAGATCCACAGGGGAAGAGCATTCCAGGGGAAGAAACAGCCAGTGCAAAGGCCCTGAGGCAGGATTAGCATGGGAGCCATAAATGGGAGACACACAGGGAATTAGGGCAGGGACTGAGAAGGGGTACCCAACCTAGGCAGAGGGAGGACAGAGAAAACTCTCCAGTGGTTGCAAGCCTAGACTCAATGAGAAAATAAAGCGTTCAAATCACTAAAATAATTGGGACATCACACTCATGATAGGTAAGAACAACCACTGTGCCACAAGGCCCTGCATACTTAGGTGGGATGGCGTGGGCTGGGGGCCTCAGTCAGGGTGGGACAGTAAGGAATGGGGAGGACACTCCCTGGAGGGGTGGTTAGGCAGACCTAGGGCTGGATGACAGTGCTTGAAGAAGGGGGAGAACCCTGGGATGCCCTTAGGATCCAAGAGATGTCAGGGACCAAAGGGGAACCCAGAGGGGGTGGGGGCAGGTCTTGGAGAAGCAGATGGATTCAGCCCTGGGTAACTGAGTTTGAGGGACAATCAGTGGGAGGGCTGCCCTAGAGGCAGGTGGCCACCCCAGCTACAACTTCGAGGGACAGAGAGGTCTCCAAACAAGATCAGAAACTCCTGGAGGACAGGCACTGAGCCATCTGCCCAGTCCTTCATCACCTACCCCAGCACCTAGGAAAGGAAGGGAAGGATGCACGTGGTCCTTATGAGCTATTACCTGTGAGCCAGGCACAGGTCTCCCTGCCACCTCCCTTAGTCCTCAGGGTTACCTCCAACTTACAGCAGAGGGGACAGGTGCAGCAGGGCAGGGAGGACACCCATGTCTGTCCCACCCCACCCAGTGCCTCCGCCTTTCCCACCCCAGCCCCTGCCTCCCAAAGGCGAGAAATCTAAACTTACTGACTAGATTCATGTCAAGGTAGAGAGCAGGAGAGACATCCTTCGACCAGCCTGACCAGGGAGTCCCCGGGCTCCCAGTGTGGCTATCAAGCCAGCCCTTGACGGCTTTTAGGCACAAAGACCACAGCTTCCCCAGAACCCTGAGCACCAGCAGAGCCTGCTCACAAATAAGGCACCTTCTTCTAGGACCGAGGCCCCAGCAGCTGGGTCACTGGAGGAGGTGCAGGCACAGTCGCTGGCCCGGTGAAGTGACAGTTTCAAACTCTGGTTGGACCGAGACTCTCTGTATTCCATCCATCTCAGACGCACATTCTTCTACATGTTGACATCTCTGGAGCCACCACTGATCAGGCAGGAGGCTACATGTGAGCATGCAAACACGCCCCGTGGGACGTGATGCTGTAGAAGACGTGGGCACCAAAGACCCGGAGCCTCCGGGGACTTAGGAAGACAGACGCTGAGCGTGACACAATGTTGAGGGGACTCCTGATTTCATTTGTATTTTCCCTTTAACACATGCACAAACCTTAGACTCAAAAGAACCTTAGATGGGGCAAAATTCACGAGGCCACTCAGTGCTGGAGCTTGAAGGGACCATTTCCTCCCAGAGAGGAAAGCGATCAGGAGACTGAAAGTAACTAGAGAGCAGCAGCACGTGAGCCAGGAGGCACACCTGAAACTCACAATTCAGCATTCTTCTCCGGGGGAGCTCCTGGCCCGCCGGCTCCGCCCCCATTTCTGACTCTGCGTCTCCCTCTGTGTAGACCAGCTGTCGGGAGCCTTCCAGGTGAAGTGCCTTTTAATGAGACTCAGGCTCCCTGGCTGCTCAGGAGTCTTACGAGTAGTGATCCCCTGAATGGCGTCTCCAATGGACCCACTGTAAACCCAGTTCCACGCTGGCTAGAGTGTTTCTCAATTTCCTCAGGTCTGAGTTCTGCAGAGACGTAACTGAGGGTGTTAATCTAGGCCCTCGCTTTAGGCTGCACTAGGTCATAAAAGCAGGGGCTGCACCAGATTGTGTTACTGCCAGCAGGGGCTTGGGGATCACAGAGCCAGCACCCTGATTTTGCAAGCGAAGAAACCAAGCCCTGGCCGGGGTCACACAGGGCAGTGTCCAAGATGGGGCTGCGGACCCTTGGTTAAGTTTTAGATTCTCTTTCTTCTGGTCCAGAGCACCTCTGAAAATGCCAAATGGGATTTTTGTGGGGTTTTCTTTTTTACACTAGGGACCATTTCTGTTCTCTCAGTGCCTGGAAATTCCAGGAAGATTCTGATTTTGGTCACAACTCTGCACTCGATTTAGGTGAAGTCAGCCACACAGCCTTGGAAATAGGGTGGAAATGGAACATTCTAGAGACCCCGCCGGACGGGTAAGAGGACTCCCTGGTGGTATACCCAAGGGACCAGGCATACCGTGGACCCTGGGTTCTTCCTCCTCCCCAGATTTGAATCCAAGAAAAACACCAGGTGCAGCCTTAGGTTTAGATGGAGAAAATTAGTCCAAAAACAAGAGACTGAGGTGGGGCGGGGGTGGTGTGAGAGAGAATGAGGAACATTTCCTCTGCCCTGCACTGGGGACAAGGGGAAAATTCATGGGCCAAGTTTAGATGCCAGGCTAGGGAGCCACCTCCACCTCCCTCCAGCTGGCTCCCCCGGTCCAGGGCCAATGCCAGGAGCATCCTGTTCATGGCCCCCCCTTCAAATGCCCCCCCCCACTTCATCGGTGACCCACAGGAACAGTGCTGGGGTGGGTGGATTGGATCAGAAGCTCCTGCTCTGGGACCGCAGAGGCCAGGAGAGCCGGGATACCCTTAGATGAACTTGGGCTTTGGGCTTTCTCTTCCTGATTCCTAGGATTAACTCCACCCTACGCCATGCACGTCTCCCTTGTCAATAAAATCGCTGGCGGTGGCGCATTTTCTCAGGAGACGGTCCATCGCTCCCCAGGGCCGGGCCGTGGGCAGCCCGGGATCCCTGGGACTCGCCTCCCCAGCCCCCGGGGCCCACAGGGGTTTTTAAGGTCAAGTGTGCCTAGTGGAGGCTGAGCACAACCAGGGAAATCGGGCGCCAGGGTTTGGTCTTTCTCCTCTGTGTCCGCCGCCCTCTTTGCACATCCTGCTCCCCGGGGCTGCAAACCGGGGACAAAGAAACCAATGCTCTCGCCCTTGTCCACAGGACCCAGGTTCTCTGATAAGTGGCACCAAGCTCCAGAGTCACACAGATGTTTGAGATGGACTCCTGGGTCCTTCTCTCTTTCCTTTGGCTCCTACAAGCAACCCGCTACATGCTGGTGGCAGGACCGCCCACGGATCCCACACGTGCCCACTTCTGCCCATCACCCTTCCACACCCAAGCCTCCATCACCTCCCCTGCCTCCTACAGAGCAGCCAGGTGACCTTGTGAAATGTCACCAGGATCTCATCACATCTCAGCTCCACACACACTCGTTGCTTCCCTTCCCACTGGGAACAAAACCCAGACGCCTTCTCCGGCCTCCCATCACTTAGCCCTCGCTCTGACCCCATCTCCCTGCCTCCGCTCCTTCCCCTGGCCGCACTCACCACCGTCTTCTCCAGCTTCTTCTCCAGGCTGTACAGGGGACTCACAGCTGCCTGCTACCCGGCCCCATCCCCCCAGGGGAAAAGCAGCCCATATGTGCCTCAATCAAACACCCACCCCGGCTGCCCTTCCCGCTATCTAAGCACAAGCTCCGTCATCTGTCCGATGTCTGGGGCCCCCCACAGCATGACACTCTTGGGGCTGGGACTCCTTGATGTCCCTTGCTTCCCCCCCCACACCCCAGAGCATGCTTGCCTTCTGTGGCTCCCGCCTTCCCCTCTGACCACAGACCTCCTGCCAGGTGTCCCAGCCTAACTCCAAGCCGTTCTCCACCCAGTCACTCTCTCCCACAGCCCCCACGCCCGAGCCAGGCAAGCCTCAAGTGGGACCCAAACGACATCAGGTCCACTGCCCACTAGCCCTTCACCCCTGAGACACCACTTCACTGGGTCCCACTCAATTCCTTCATGAACATCGTTCTCTTCTTCTTTCAAACGTGTCTCCCTTGCCTCCCACCCCGTGCCCCACCCAATTCATCATCCATCCATTCACCCTGACTCTACTTTGGAGCCGGGCTGACCAGGGATGACTCCTGGCCCTGCCACTTGTCAGCTGGACAGACTCTGGCCAGCGACTTAGACTTCCCCGGGGCTTCGAGTTTCTCATTTGTAAAACACACAAAACACCTAATTTCAATGCTGTGGGAAGATTCGATCAGATAATGCGATAACAAGCCCAGTGCAAGGCGGGGTGCCAGTGATTGGCATCTGCCGCCCATCCACTCTGTGGCCGGCTGTGCAACGGCGAACACAAAAAAGGACAGAGGGCTCTCACCCAGTCTGCAGAAGCTAGAAGTGTAGGAAAGACCTGCGCACACACAACAACAACAACACTAACTGCAAACACGAAACACGTGCCAGGCACTGGGAAATGTTCACAGAGGCCAGCTCATTTAATCCTCACATCAACCCTGGGAAGCACCGTCCCCATTTCACAGATGAGGAAATGGAGGCACAGAGAAGTGCAGTCATTCGTCCAAGTATCACAGCAGAAGTAGCCAGGTTCCAGGGCCTGAGAGCTCAACTACGTGGCTGTCCTGCTGCAGCCAACAGGACCAGGCACCAAAAACCCAGGTTCCTCTTCACTCCCACAGCATCTCCTGCTGCCCAGGGCGCGAGGTGGTGCTCAGTAATTAAACAATGATCTGTGAGCACGAAGCCTCTGCAGGATTTCCTCTTCATCATCTGGCTACGGCCTCGTCACCATCGAGGTCACCACCATCGTCAGCATCATTGTCGGAAAAGAAAGCAGGGCTGAGTGTGGTCTGAGCGTGGCCCGGGGCCATGCTAGGCCCTGCGCAAGGTGGGGCCGTGGAGCTCTTGGAAGTCTGGGCAGACCACCCAGTAGGCTTCCCACCCACAAGCTGCCTGCAGTTCAGGAAGTGGAATCCTGAGAGAAGCTCCCGGGAGGAGGGCACTGGAGGATGCCTCCCTCCAACCGACTGTCATGGCAACAGCCCAGGGAGGGGTGCAGGGAAGGGGCATCCCTCACTCGCTGGAGCTCCATGTCTGCCACCACATTTCCACCCTGAATTCCCCACCTCGGGGAGGAAAAAGCAAGGACTGTGCCCGGCACACCCAATTATGGAAGAAAAGCGTCTAGGAGTCAGAGAACATGAGTCAGCAGAGTGCGACTGCTGATTTTTAAGAAAAACGGATGTGATTATGAGATGTGGGAACTGAGGGACCCAGGCTGATGCAGACCCGCCTTTCCTGGGGATCCGACGCTGTGCCGCTGGGGGGCCGGGGGCACGCCAAGCGCTCTAACAGATCTGAGCTCTCGCTGGCTCAACAAAGTCCCTGCACTCAGGATCCCTGGAGACAAGTTTTAAAAAACTACAGATGGTTTATTCTCACCAGGGAAGATGGTGATTGTAAGTACATCCAAAGACTTGGTACAACAACATGAATGACGCTTTGCTTCTTGGTGGTGGTGCAGAGATCACCAAGCCACCAAAGTCTCAGGATGTATCGTGAGCCTGAAGAGTCAAAATAAGAATCGAGAGAAAAATGAATATATGTATGTATAAGTATGACTGAAATGTTATGCTGTGCACCAGAAACTGACACAACACTGTAAACTAAAAAAAAAAAAAAAAAAAGAATAGAGGGAAAACCTAATCAAATAGAAAGTCTAAAACAAGACTTGTCTATATCAAACAAACAAACAAACAAAAAAACCGGGGAGAAAGCTGAGGCAAAAAAAAAAAAAAAAGACAGACCAGGTTATAAGTAGTGTTGAGGCAACTGGATGACCGTCCAGAAATTATGTCACACTTTCCTTCCATTCCCTCTACTAAGACAGCTCAGACAGATGAAGAGTTTATATGTAAGAAATGAGGCTTCAGTGGGGAGGGTATAGCTCAGTGGTAGGTAGACCGCGTGCTTAGCATGCATGGGTCCTGGGTTCAATCCCCAGTAGCTCCGTATAAAAAAAAGAAAAGAAAAGAAAGAAAGAAGGCGGCAAAAATTACTGGAAGAGAAAGTAAATGAATAGTTATATTCTCCTGGGGTCAAGAACACTTTTCTAAGGATGACACCAAAAGCAAACACTATAAAACATGTGGATTATAGAACATGGACTGTATGACCATTTTAAAGTTGATATACCCAAATGCATCACACATTTTCAAATTTCAATAACCACAAAATCAATAACAACCTGGAAGAAGTATCTGTGAGACAAAAGACGGACCAAAGGTTACAATCTTGAACATAGAAAGAGTTCATTAAGGAAAAAGATGAACTCTTACCAGAAAAATGTATGAATACCCCAACAGTCAATCCATAAAATATAAACTTGGGGAAAAGGTTCAACCTTTCTTGTAAGTTTACAAAGACATACAAATTAAAATATTCAAATACCACTTTCGTCTTCCAGGTTGGTCAGTATTTTTTAGAGTAATTAGTGCCCAGTACACACGAGGAAACAGGGACAAGCACCCTCCGCGCTGTAAGTTGGGAAGCTTTGGGGGAGAGCAATGATTCAACGTGCATTCAAAGTCTTCACCATGTGCTTCCTCTTTGACCCAGCAGTCCCACATCTGGGAATTTATCCTAAGGGAACATGGTAAGTGGCACAAAGATCCACTTAGAAGGATATTCAAACATAGCAAAGCTTAGAGTGCAAAAAAATCTGAAAATAGCCCAAACATCTAACTTTAAGGAAACATTGCCTTTGTAACATGAAAAGTAAAACAAGAAACTAGTTTCATGAGAAACAACAGCATAAGATCGGGGGAGCTGGGGTTATGCCTGACAGTCTGACCACTGCTTGGTGTGCAAGGCTCCCCTAGACCCGTTCGCTTGCTCTAAAGCCAACTTCAAGGCACCCCCGTGGGCTGGTCAGGATGTCACTGGGAAATAAAAGCCACTGCCTCAAGCTCGAAGCCTCCCATTGAAGTCACTATTTGCTAGTTATGAACCAAATTTGAGAGGACGTCGGGTATCTCGGGAGTGTTGCTGCTTAAAAAAAAAAAATGTAGTTCTGAAGCTTAGAATTACTTAGAACCCCAAACACATACAGACCAAGAAAGACAACATGCCCTTGGCACTGACGGGGTCACTTTCCAGCTTTGCCACATCAAGAGGGGCAATGGCAAATTAGAAGGTGTCAGGGGAGGTGACTGAGACCATGAGAGGTCTGGAAATGGTTATGCACAGGAGGATGGGTTTGAGGAAGTAGGTGTGATCGCCTGACAAAGAAAAGCCTGGGGCGGTGGAGGGGAGGAGGTTTTGCGAAAGTGGGAGGCAGCTGTTCCACAGAGTCCAGGGAAAAACGGTTCCTGACCGGAGTTGCCAACCCTGAGCTGGGCCTTGGTGTGGCGGACCGGATAGGGGATGCTGCAGACCACATTCCTGTAAGGGGGTGGGGAGGGGGGACCGGCTGAGTAACTCCAGAAGGGGTGCGGGGAGAGGCAGCAGAGCCTCTGCAGAGCACACGTGAGCGAGCACAAATTATCCCGGTGCCAGAATAATCATCATCATAAAAATGCCGAGAGGTCCCAAAGAGAGAATGAGTGCCTGAACCGAGTGGGGAAATCACAGAGGAAGCACGCTTGGAGCCGGCCTGGATTAACAGAGAAGATGGGGGAGGAAACCAAAAATAGGATAAGGCACAATTGCCAGATATTATACTGCGAATGAAAAATGAACCACCCCCCGGCATGGTGGAGACAGGGAGCGGCTGGGAGGGGCTCGCTCAAGGGCAGAAGAAGCGAAATTCACAGTGAACTAGAATCTGAATCTAAATGGCCTCTAGGAAAAGAAGGAGAAAACAGACCTTGGGGAGCAGGCAGTTTAATCACCAGTGGAGTCATTAACAAGCTGGCTGTGGGGACCGGTTCACTCACGGGAATTTTAATTATGACATCCAGCTATCAGCCCAACGTGTCCACCTGGACCATCTGTAACCTAATTTCTCCTCACCCCATGTGGCCCTCCCTCCTGGTCCCACCACGCGGGATGAGCACAGCCTGCTGGTTTAATCCTCAAGATCCCCGACAGTCTCGTCGCTTGAGGCGCGCACGAGTCTCCAGGGAGAGCTGGAGATCTACTTAAAGGGTGAGGTCAAACCAAACCTGAGTTCAGTCATCACCAAGGACTGATCAACTCTGGGAAAAACCGGAGTATGTTGAAGCAAAAAATCAATGAAAAGGACAGCTGACAGAGAGGCAAGGGGCCCCTTGCGCAGCAAATAGCCGGTATGAAACAACAGAGGGATGGCATACGCGCAAGGGAACCGTCGCTGTGGCGCGATGGAGGAGCCCCCATCACTGCCAACAACCCCGCCAGCAGCCTCTTGGGGGCTTGTGGATGAACAAAATCCAAAACCTGAGTAGCAATGAAGTCACCGCCAAAGGCAGCAGGTGTGGGCAGCCAGGTGCCCGCCACAGGGACGTGGGAAAAACTGCACTGGAAAGGGTCAGGGGGCATTTGGCCTGTGGTAGGTGGCAAACATTCCAGCCTCTCCCCAAGTGGGGGAATATTGGAAGAAAACGGAAAGCCACCCATTCCTGCATGCCCGGCCATTTATGCAGCCCCTCTCTATCCCTGACTTCTGAGCACAGGCAGGTGAGGAGACCGGCATGCCGAGTCCGGGGGACTCTCTCTAAAAACGCAGCTCACTTGAGCTTCCCATGTGCGAGGCATTCCCAGGCACTTCTACGACCTGACTTACCCATTAAAACGGGCAAAGGATCCGAATGGACGCTTCTCCAAGAAAATGAACAAATGGCCAATAAGCACAGGAAAAGAGGCTTAACACCACCAGCCATCCAGGGAGATGCAAATCAAAACCACAACAAGAGAGCACTGCACACCCACCGGGTGATGAGACACATGTTAACAAGTGCAGCGAGGATACGGAGAATGTGGAACCCTCCTGCATCGCTCCTGGTGGGAACGTAAAATGGTGCAGCTGCTTTGGAAAACAGTCCAGCAGTTCCTCCAAAAGTTGGAGTTACCACATGGCCCAGGAATCCCACTCCTGGGTATACACCCAAGAGAAATGGAAACACGTGTCCACACAAAAACCTATGCGCAAATGTTCACAGCAGCATTACTGACAACAGCCAAAAAAGCGGCAACAACCCAAATGTCCATCAACTGGTGAATGGCTAAATAAAATACGGCATATCCGTACAATGGAATATTACTCGGCCATAAGAAGGAATGAAGTTCTAACATAGGCTACTACACAGATGAACCTGGGGATGAGGATGCTAAAGGGAAGAGGCCAGTCACAAAAGACCACATTCTATGAAATGCCCAGAATAGGCAAGTCTATAGGCAGAAAGTAGAATACTGGCTGCCGAGGGCCAGGAAAGGGGGTGGGTGGACAGGAGGAAATGGGGGGTGACAGCTGATGAATACAGCATTTCTTTTTGGGATGATGAAAGCTGACGGTGGTGATGGTTGCACAACTCTGAATATACTAAAAGCCACTGAACTACATACCTTGAATGGGTGCATTATGTGATGTGTGAACTGTGCCTCAGTTTTTAAAAAGAATTAACTGGATCTTCACATCCCTTTGAAGCAGGCACTGAGGAAACTGGGCACAAAGATTAACCAGCCCCCGGTCACTTGGCAAGAGCCAGGGTTTGGAGCCAGGCGTTATGGTCCATGGTCCTCGCTAACAAACACTTCCAGAAGCTGCTCGCAGCCCAAGATGTGGCACCTGACCCCCTTCACTTACAATACAGAGGGGACAAGGGGGGAAGATTCCACTCTTCGCAGTCCTTTCCAAAGGGGGTCTTGGGCAAGATGACTCCCTTTCCCCTACAGTGGACCCTCTCCCCGACCCCCAAAGGTTTGGATGTCAAGGAGGGGGACGAGCCCTACTCAGGGGAGGCTTCCCAAGGCAACAGTCACTCCTCTGGGCACAGACCAAGGGCTAGCGGCTCTGTCTGAGGCTCTGCCTGTCCTCATGCTTCAGAAATGTGCAGGCCTGACTCTTGGCATCACCAGCCAATCCGCAACCGCTCCACCCCAATGCCCGGCCTTCCCTGGGGAAGCAGAGCATCCTTTACCACTTTCCCTCCAGGCAGCAGCCCGGCCCCTGCTGCCAGGCAGCCCCTTTCCCCGGGCTCCCGATGACAATCTGCTTTATGTCCTCCCTGCCTCCCTGCCCTGTCCCCCGGCTTTCCCTCTATGCACGCTCTCTTTCCTTAGACACTGCATTTTTTCCTATAACATCATGTCTGATCCAGACTTTCCTAAAAGTACCCTTTCACGCCTTGCCACTTCCCCAGTGTCACTCCCGGCTGGGCCGGACCAAGGCCCCTCCTCCGCCCAGCGGGGGGGACGTTCCAACCCCTCTCCCACACCCCATTCAGGGAATCACAATACACATTTTCATCTCAAAAGCCACCCCTTGTACCTCGGCCACAAATCCTTCCTGAAAGCAGACAAGATATCCTCAACAACAGTAAGTGAAATAAGCAGGATGCCCTCAACACTTGAAAAATATTTCTGTCCCACACTTGCTCTTTAATGTCCTGGAAAGTCCTCCTACCTTTTCTTCTTCTTGCCTCATTTCAGAATAATCCATGTCTTATCACCTTTTCTAGGGAGGACAAGGGGTATTTTCCCCCGGCGGTCTGTGAAAGGCAGTCCCCCGGGCAATACAAATAAGACTGTACTGAGAGGCGATTGGAAGCTGACCTTCTGGGACCTTCCAAAGTGACAATGAGAATGTGATGGATGGGAGTGTTTGCTGGCCCCAGTTTTCAAGCTGAGGCAAGCACCATCTTCCTCGCCTCCACGGAATGGCTTCAGAAGCAAAATAAGAGGAAGTCAGAGAGATGTGTAAGAGAAAGGGGGGCAGGGGAGGAAGGGGCCTCAGGAGGAAACCCCGCCATCACAGCGGCCCCTGCCATGGTTCACCGAAGCACACAGCCAGCAGAGATGCCACAGACCATCCAGCTTGACCTTCTGGCACAAAAGTGGGGCCTCGAAGGCCCAGGGACGTGAAGGGCTGCGGAGGTCACACAGCTGGTTGGTGGGCCGATGGGTCACAACTCAGGGCTGCTTCCCGACCCCGGGGGGCTCTGCCCACCAGCCCACACCGCCTGCCCTCGCCGAGGGGCACCTGCTCCCTCGCTGTGTGCGCTGCAGGGCCCCCTGCCTGTGCAGACAAGGGTCTAAAAGGCTCACTGCCTCTCCTCCAAGAACAACAGAGCCCTCGCCAGCACCAAGAGGCCATGGCACTCGGTTAACCAAATAAGACGACGAGACCCACAGGCGGCTTTCCGGGCCTCTGAGAAGCTTCCACAATCTGCCCCTTGGAGAAACAGATGCAGAGGTTGAGGAAATGGCCACCCAGCCTGTCCCTGGGGCCTCCACCCAGCAGCCCCTGTTAGTTTTGTTTATGAGAGGAAAATTCTTCGACTGTCCAGGGAGGGGGAGAGGACATCCCTCCAAAGCTTAGGAGTCGGCGGGGACCTCGCCTCCACTCGCCCCGCCGGCCCTCCTCCGGCATCCATCGGAGGCTGCCCGGTCCAGGACCTCAGTGCGGCCTGGCCTGTGTCTCTGGGGGCTGCGGCCTCGGGAAATGTCAGAGCCGTGTGTCACCACCCCTGGGGGAAGATGAGTCAGCACACAGACCTCGCTCCCGCCTGCCTTCTTTCCCTCAGAGGCCTCCTGATTGTGTTTGTGAAGCTGGTTTCTATATTAACTCCAGCGCTCGCACGAGTGGGAGCATTTACAGCATTTATCAAATCCTTCTCAGGATTTCAGAGGGATCTGTCCAGCTCCAGGAACCTCTGTGGACAAGGACACGCTTTCAGCAGAGACGAGGCTTTCTCTCCCGGACATAAGCTCTGGGACTGGTGAGCAGGATGCCTGTGCACCTGCAGAGACATTCTGAGCCAACACCAACACTGGACCTTCAGAGAATCCGACTGAACTGCCTCCGATGCCCCAACTCCCATCCAAAATGCATAAGGTTTTCTCAAAAGCCTTGAATCAGCCTCAACACACCTGCTGGTCACCAGAATGAACGGGCTCAAGGCATCAGTTCTTCACTTGCCCACCTCCCCTGGACACTCCCAGGTGCCAAGGCTCCACCTGGAAGGAGCTTGGACTGAAGGTGGGGAGAGCTGTCCGGACCAAGGCAGCCCCAAGGATGCTCCCTGCCTCACAATCGCCTCTCCTCCCCTCCAAGATGCCCTGACCGTCCCACTGGGTCAGCTTCTAGAAATACAAAGACTGCCCTTAGGTGGCTCACAGTCTAAAGAGGGAGACAAGCACAGACACAGGTGGTTCAGCCAGTCGTGGGGACCAGAGGCCAGGAGAGAACAGAGGCGGAGGAACGGCTCCCAACAGTTTACACTGTAACCCCCTTTCCTCTTTAGCCCTACTTTAATTTTTTAACTCAAGTAATCCATCAATAAATTTATTTGCCAAAAAAATAAAAGCAAACATTACAGAAACGTATGCATGTGACAGACTAAAAGTAACCTTTATCCCATCCTAAATACCTTAATATAGTCATCCAGACCTTTCTCAGCAAGCACGTATGCTTTTTTATAATTGAAGTCTAGTTGATTTACAATGTTGTGTTAGTTTCTGGTGTACAGCATAGTGATTCATTTATGCATACATATATTCTTTTACATTATAGGTTATTACAAGTTACTGAATATAGTTCCCTGTGCTGTACAGTAGGACCTGGTTGTTTATCTATTTTATATACAGTCATTTGTATCTGCTAATCCCAAACTCCTAATTTAACCATCCCCCTCTTTCCCATTTGGTAATCATAAATTTGCTTTCTATGTCTGAGTCTGTTTGTTTTGTAAATGAGTTCATTTGCATCCTTTTTTTTAGATTCCACATGTAAGTGATATCATATGATATTTGTCTTCGTCTGACTTACTTCAATTAGTATGACAATCCAACCATGTGGCTGCAAATGGCATTAGTTCATTCTTTTTTATGGCTGAGTAGTATTCCATTGTATATATACCACATCTTCTTCACCCAATCATCTTTTGATGGACATTTAGGTTGTAAGTAAGCACATAGACTTTTTCTTTTAAAAAGGAGTTAAAAACTCATCACATGCTCATACTATTTTAATAGTCCTTTTTCCCTTATTCCTTTTTAGGTCAATAAGTAACTATATTGTATATGATTATTTTGTAAACATACCTAATAGCTGAATCATACACTTGTCACCTTAGAGCTATACTAGAGCTGTTTAACTAATCCATTGTTGGCCACATTTTTTCTCTCCTTACTGCACGCTAAGTGGATTTTGATCCTGCAGTTAATGTCTTAGTTTTCTTGTAATCTTTCCCTGTATCCCAGTATTCCATCTCCATGTCCATCTTATCCTGCTCCCTTTTAACCTTAGACTGTCCTCAGCTGAGGAATGCTGGCTTCAGTGACACAGAGAATATCTTCTTGTCACTTGAGGGTGCCAATTTCCTGACACCTGCTCCTGGATCCTGTGACATGATCCTTTCCAGAGGTGGGCTCTTTCAGATGCAAATTGATTCCCTTGGTGGTCATACCCTATAAGGAATCCTCAATGTGCAAATACTAAACCGCTGCTCCTAAGGGAACAGCAGTAGGTTCCTACCAGTCTCTGGCTACAGAGTTTTTGCAAAGGGATCGATACTTACTTGATCTTGTTGTATGTGTGTGGCTGTTTAAAGACACCTTATTTAATATACACTGTTGACTTATCAGCATGGAGCTCATGGCCAACAGCCCCGTAACTCACGCCCAAAAGAAGCTTATCTAACGTGGTTTCTCCGTGAGGTCGGTCACTGCCTTCTTGTGCTTAAGGCACTAGACAGCACTTCAGCCCTACACTTGGGGGCCATTTCAAACAGCGAAATCGTCAACAAAAAGCAGAAAAATTCAAAAAATGTGGCACCAAGTGACCACAAAAAGGATGCTTGTTTATAGTATGAGCTGAAACGGAAAGGCTGTCGCCTTGTGAGACCTCAGCTGGGAACGTGCACCTCGGGTGACTCAGATTCCTCCCTGCTCTGCTTGCACCAGGGTGACTGTGACAGGGCCACGAGGGCTGTTTCTGGGGGGCACACACAGACTTCAGTGAGTAGGTAAATTCACTAATACGGAATCCCCAAATAACAGGGATTGATCAATGCTTCTATTTTTCCTATGGGTCCTGTTTGTTTTCCTTTATCTTCTAAAGGGCAGGATCTGAACAAGTTCAATATCCGTTCATGGGCAGAGTGGACCACAGTTGGTCCTGTCTCGGCCCACTTCTGCGGGGGATACGGCCACCTGCTCAGCTCCATGGGGGAGGGGTGACGCTCAGCCAGGGGGCATCGTCCTATATACTCACTGCCTGTTTTCTGGGACTCTGAACAGATGGAAAATGTGATAGACGACAATGTCCCACATGCATGGCCACGCCTCTCTGGGGGAAGGCAGCTCACAGAACGTACTGGCCTCTCAGCACGTACCGCTCCTCCTCTACATACTCCCAGTGCTGCACCCTCTTCACACACACACACACACACACACACACACACACACACACACCCTGACCTAGAGTTCTCAGGGATAATGCAGGGGTTCGAACGGTCCCCCAGAATATGCCCACGTCCTAATTCCTGGTCCCTGTGAATATGACCTTAATTAGAAACAGGGTCTTTGCAGATGTAATGCAGTTGAGGATCCTGATATGAGATCATCCTGGATTTAAGGTGTCTTTGTAAGAAACAGAAAAGGAGAAGCCCCAGAGATATTAAGAAGGGAAGGAAGGCCACGTGAAAACAGAGGCGGAGACTGGAGGAACATGTCTACAAGTCAAGAACCCCGAAGGATGCCAGTAGCCACGAAAAGCCAGGGGAGGGGCAGGAACCGAATTCTTCCTCAGAGCTTCCAGAAGGAACCAGTCCTGCCAAGACCTTGATCTCAGACTTCTGGCCTCCTGAGCCGTGACAAAATAAACTTCTGCTGTTTTAAGCCACGAAGTTTGTGATAATTTGTCATGGCAGCCCTAGAAGCTAATACACCAAGATAGAGAAAGATGTAAGTGGTGGGGGGACAGGCAAGGAACACTGCTTTTCCCACCTCAAAGGGTAGCACCTGAAGGGACTCAGGTTTTCTCGCTGATGGAGACGCTGAGGTTCTGAGCCAGGCAGTGTCCGGTGGGGAAACACCATTCTGCCCTCATTCAGGCATTTGCATGAACCAAAATCACATCGGAGGATACAGAGGACAAAAGGGGAAAAGGACAATGACAGACTGGGAAAAAATAACAGCAGCACAGATAACAAAGGACTGGTATCCAGAATATATAAAGAACGTAACAAATAAATAAAAAAAGACAAACCAATAGAATATACATACACAATAGCTATGAAGATGCATGTTACACAAAAGGAAACCTGAGCTGCCAATAAACCTATGAAAAGATGCTCAACCTCACTAACCATCAGGCCTATGCAAATCAAACAACAATGCAAATGCAAATTTAAATAGTACATCCACTGGACTAGCAGAAATACACAACTCTGACACTATCAAGTATTAGCTACAGTGGGGAGGAATGAAATCCTCCAAGGAGAGCTGGTGGAAATTGGAGCAATCATCTTGGACAGCAATTGGACAGCATCTAGCAGTGCTGGAAACAGCCAAACAATTATGGGTTTTGGTGTCCATCCTAGAAAAATCTCATCCGTGACCCTGGGAAGGACAGATAAAGCTGCTTATTGCAGTAATGTCTGTAATAAGAAAAAAGCAGGGGAAGGATCTGAATGGCCATCAGTTGGAAATGGATGAATGAATTGTAGCTTGTTTATTCAACGTCATATCGTATAACCCTTAAAATGAATGAAGCAGTACCCTATGAAGCAACATGGATACATCTTAGAAACACAGCAAGTTGTAAAATGATACGTCTGGAAAAACAGCATTTAGATAAACTCCTCAACTCACAAAGCAACACTCCGTATTGTGCATAGATACTTCAATGCAGTACAAGTTGAAAAAATATGGGAAGATAAGTTGACTATGCTATTTACCCCTGGGAGGAAGGGAGTTTAATGGAACTAAACAGGAGAATGAAAGATACTTCAAAGATACTGTATCAGCCATGGCCTCTTATTAAAGAAAAAAAGTCAAAAAGAATGATATGGAGGAGAAAACATGGACGCACATAACTATCAAATGAAAGAGAATATCATAATTTCTGAGAGAATGGGCAGATGAAGTGTTCGGAGAATGCAGAGGACAGAGACCTCCATCTTGGGAGGAAGGCTTCCTGGAGGAGGTGGCACTGCAGCCTTGAAAGATGGATGGTTGGGATTTGGAGATGGGTCTGAGAATGCCTTCCATACCACCCTAGGCCTGCTCTCATAGGCATTCTAGGTCAGTCTATTTGCTATGTTTATTGAACAATGTCTTAAGTTCTCAAATTCTAACATAAAAGTGATGAAGTTGAACACTATATTTATCTTTCAAGGCAAAGCTGGCTGTGGAGTGTCTGACTGACACCCAGGGGCTGGACAGGTGGAACCCTTCCCTGACTCCCTTGCAGCTAAGCCTGCATGTGATTTGGGCTCTGCTAGTTAGGCTTCCGTGTGAATCCGCAGAGAAGGAGCCAGGGCGGGGACATCCTTCCCTGGTGGGGGGAGGGGGCAATGCTGGGGGGCTGCGGTTCTGGAGCTGGCGGCCAAGGCTCCACTGTCTGCTTCTGCAACTTCCTGACTGTGGCAAAGGCAGCAGCTCGCCTGGCGGCTTGTTCTGGGAGAGATTCAGGGTCTTTGTTGGAGTCTTTTCTGCAGCCCTTCCAACAATTCTGAGAGTTGGCTAAATTTTTTAATGGATCCCTTGAGCTTTGTGTAGTGGATTCTGTTATTTGCAGCTAAGAACCCTGACCAATCCAAGTCCACCAAATATTTCACGAACCACTCGCCACCCCACCAGCACCACAGGCTGAAAATACAATAAACCAATCAGCCCAACCCATGCAGGAGTTGGGAGAAATTGGTAAATACCCTGGGCATCTATGTCCAGCTGAACAAGCTGTAAATCGAATCCAATGTTTCTGTGTTTACACAGAGCTCCCTCCACCCCCACCCCCACCCCCGACTTTCTCTTTCTCTTAAAATATATAATCTGGAGACAATCATAACTAGGGCGATAGTACCCACATGTTCTTCACATTCGTTTTTGCAACAGCATAAATCACATTTTATTTGAGCATTTAGGATTCTTTTCTCCCAGCTGGCTGAAGTATACAGAATTTCCATTTCAGTCTGTAATTAAAATACAATTAGAATGCATATGGAAACTTAAACTGACACAGACATTTGTGTTTATATCATAAAATGCCTTGATACATTTTAACATATGGTAATAATAACTAAACATATTTGGCATTTACAGGATAACTTCTGCCCCAGAATCACAGAATTTGGAGTATGTCACAAATACAAAACGCACTACAGTTTTACCTTCCCTCCCAAGTATAAGTAAGTGTGATGTTAGAATCACATGGGGCCCACGGAGTCCAAATTTCAGGTCTTCTATTATCCAGATGAGCGACTGTGGGCACATTACGTACTTATCTCCCTGAGCCTCAGTTTCCCCAGTTTTAAAAGAGATTAGTATGTGGCTGGTGTGACGGGTGAAATAACCTGTGTATTAAGCACAGGGCATGGATCCCAGTGGGTGCTTGATAAAGGGTCAGTGCTATGATGATGATAACGGTGGTGGTGATGCTGGTGGTGGTGGTGGTGGTGGTGAGGATGACAGAAAAAAGTATGTCTGAAATGTCATGACCTGATGTCAAATCAAGGATCAAAACCAAGCCCACAGCACTTAGGGTACTCAGTTCTGTGTGTTAACTCAAAGGCATGTCTCCAACTTCAAAACTTTTGTCCCCAAGATACACAACGCAAATAGATTCTTCCAGACACAAATCCTTGGTACCGACAGGTACATACTACTGCCCCATCTCACCTACACAGCAGGAGGGAAGTCCCACCCCTGCCATTACCAATTTGTGGGATCACAGACAAGCCACTTCATATCTCTGGGCCCAGTTAGTGCTTAGTGCTCCCAAACTTCAAGGTGCACATGAATCACCTGGAGAATCTGTTTTGGAGGGAGGTAATTAGGTTTATTTATTTCTTTCTTAATGGAGGTACTGGGTTTTGAACCCAGGACCTTGCATGCTAAGTAGGCACTCTACCACTGAGCTATACTCCCGTCCACCCAGGAGGATCTTGTTAAAATGCAAATTCTGATTCAGTGGGTCTGAGGCGGGGTCCGTTGCTAAGAAGTTCCCAGGTGCTGCCCTTGCAGCCTGAGATCGCACTTTGGGAACCAATGGCCTAGAAGATTTCTTGATTTCCCCACCCTCACACTACCAAGCTTTGATCAAAATGCGAGGGCCCATCTGCTCACCGTTCATTCTTTTCTTTTTCCTTCTCTTCAGCCCACTCCCCTCTATCTTTGGGCTATCTCCTTTTCTACCCCACTCATAGGTTGTGGAGGTGAGGGGAGGATTCCCACATTTCCTAAAGAACCAGAGATAAGTTACCTCTTCTCTACCAATAGCATGAACAGAGGAGAGACAAGAGGAGAAAGAAATACCAGATCTCAAGGAACCAAAAAAAAAAAAAAAATCTTTTCGGTGCAAATCCTGTTCCTCATAGCATGACACCCTCGCCCCAACTCTGCCCTCCACGTAGAAGCCAGGGATAATATCAAAAACCCCAAGGAACTCCCACGTCTCCCTAGATTTATAACAAAACTGTCTCAGCAGGAAAAATTATTCTGGATTAATGCCTCCTACATCCACCTGCTGGCTGAGAGCATTTCTTTCTATCCCAGAAATGTTCTAAGCCTTTTCAGGCTACCATCCCCACACCCTGAGCTCCAGAGACCCCCAGAAAAGGCCCCGGAGAGGCAGCCATCCTGGGACCGGCAGAGTGGCTGGAGCTGACCAGCCAGGCTGGCCCCAGAAGTCCAGGTGTCAGAACGCAGCTTTTCTGGGAACCCTGTCCCTGCTGGTAAGAGAGTTAACACTCCACCTTCCCATTCCGAAGGGGACGCTGAAAACCAAGCATCCGCCCGTCGCTCCCCAGCATTCTGGCCCAGAGGGAAGGGGGAGTTCTGCCCCCAGTGGGCCCTGAGCAAGGCTGCTCCTCCAGGACCCGGCAGCTGGGTCTCTGGCCCTCCGCACGGTTAGCAGGGCCTCTGTTCCCATAGTGAGACTGGGCAACAGGTCACCCCACCCCTGCCCCACTTGGAGGCACTCACTGTGACCGGGGCCTGGGCCTGGCACAGGACAGCCTGGAGGATGGAAGAACTTGACTCTGACTCTGAAATGTCCTGCGGGCAGCAGGCCCTGGCTGTCAGGTCAGGACTGTGGTTCCAACCTCTCACTCCCCAGAATAAAGCCCACGTGGGAAATCCTGCCCTGCCATGGGCCAGATCGCCTCCTCTGAAGTCTCCCAGGCTCCAGGACCTGCCGGGAATGCCGCACTGAAGTCAGGACACGGCCAGGGGCCCAGGCGCTGGCAAGGGGGGTGGGGTGGTAGCGAACGCTGGGTCCAGATGTGCCCGTGAGAGAGAAGTTTCACCCGGGCTGGCGTGAGCACTCTCGAGGGTGCCAGTTTCGACACAGCCTGTGTGCCTGGCAGCTCTGACCCTACTGCTACCTCCAAGGTCACACCAGGCCCTCTCCACCCCGGGAACAGTTTCCAGAGCCCCTCTGTGCTCAGATCTCCCTTCTTGGGCTCCTCACGGGTCCCTCAGCTGAGCTGGCTTTGTGCTGTCAATCATTATTTGCAGTCATCTACTTTATTTTCTATTATAGTAAAACACACAATATATAAAATTAACCATCTTTTTTATTTTTTAATGGAGGTACCAGGGATGGAACCCAGGACCTCGTGCATGCTAAGCACGTGTTCTACCACTGAGTTATATCACCGCCCCCTGAAATGTATTGACCAATTTTTAGTGTACAGTTTAGTGGTATTAAGCACATTAATAATGTGCAACCATCACAAGCTACCCCTCACCAGAACTTTTTCACCTTCCCAAACTGAAACTTGATACCCATTCAACAATAACCTCCGAAGCCGCCTCTCCTCCTAGCCCCTGGCAACCACCTTTCTACTTTCTGTCTGAATTTGACCGCTCCAGGTACCTCATCTAAGTACAACCATACGTTTTTTTGTCCTCTTGCATCTAGCTTTAAGGTTCCTCCAAGCTGTAGCATGTGTCACAATTTCTTTTTTTAAGGCTGAATAATATTCCATTAGACACACAGACCACATTTTGTTTATCCATCCATCCATCGATGGACACTGGGGTTGCTGCTACCTTTTGGCTATTGTGAATAAGGCTACTATGAACACAGGTATACACGCATCTATTTGAGCCCCTGCTTTCAATTCTTTGGTGTACATACCTTGTCGACTACTTTTTTTTTAATTTTTTAATTTTTAATTTTTTTATTTTGGGGGGACAAGGAGGTACTGGGGATTGAACCCAGGACCTCTTGTGTGCTAAGCATGAGCTCTACCCTTTGAGCTATATTCTCCCCCGATTACTTTTGAACTTGTTCCTGACATACACTATTTGTCAGAAAACTGCTCAGATAAGCGTACTACTGCTCATGCAATTTTCACAAACTGAAAACTCTGTGTCATCAGCATGCAGATGAAGAACGAGAGCCCTGCCTCCCCTCTTAGAAGCCCCCTCAGGGTGCTACCCACCGCCCCCTTCACCCATCCAGGGTCACCAATGTCCCGACTTCTAACAGCACATGTTAGCTTTGCCTGTTTTTTCACTTGACACAAGTGGAATCACACAGCAGGTGCCTGACTTCTCTTCCTCAACAGTTGCATGCGGTTGTGAGTTAGTCACACTCCTGTACGGGATTCCACTATACGATGTATCGTAATTTCTGTTTTCTATTCTGTTGTTGACAGGGGTTGATGGCCAGTGTTCAGTCTGGGACTACAACAGATAGTGTTCCTATGAACATTCCAACACACATCTCCCAGTAAGCTTAGGTACACACTTCTGGTGGGGACATACCTGCAGTGAAATTACTACGTCATAGGGGATACACGTATCAGCTTTCGTAGAGAAAGGCAAACAGTTTTCCAAAATGGCTGGACCAGTTTACACTCCTGCCAGCAGAGCCATTTCACCAATATTTGAGATTCTCTTTTTCCATCGTAGCCATTCTGGTGGATACACAGTGGGAGTATCCTGCGGCTTTAATGTGCATTTCCCTGGTGACTAATGAAGTTGAGCCCCTTGTCATGTTTATTATTTCCTTTTATATTTTAGGGACAGGTCACAAACCCCAAAATAGGAAGATACAGCAGGATCTCAACATCTTACACGGCTGGGTCTCCAAGCCTCCCATCCAGCCAGGGCTCATGATGGAATCCAGGCTTGATCTGTGTTACAGGAGTTAAGGTTAAGTTCTCTTCACACCTGGCCAGGTTGCTGTCATGGGCCCTGGGCTGGAATAGATACAGCCAGCCTGCTTCTCAATCACTGTGTGCTCATAACAGTGTCCCAAGGGCCAGGCCTCTGGCCAAAAGTGCCAGATGTCACTGGATCGGCACTAGCTGACGCAAAAAGTGAACAAACACCAGTGGGCAATTCTTAGGAACAATGAGTTCCTCTCCGGAACGCACACCACAAATATGGAGAATTCCGCAATCAGTAAAGGAACTAAGAGAACTACCCATGTCTGGTCTTGCTCAAGAGTCATGCCAGCCAACTCCTTGGGCTAGATCTGTTCCATTGATCCACACAAATTCAATGTGAGTCAGTCTAGCAAGTATGTACTGAGACCCTACTATGCGCCAAGCCCTGCAATGGATGATGCTATGGTCACAGACATGGAAGATGGTCCTAGGCCTCAAACAGTTTATGGACTATAAGACCATGACTGTAACATAAGGCAGAATGTGATAAATGTCCTACTTAAGGTATGCACATAATGGAGGCAGGACATCATGAATTTCATGGAGAGAAAATGTCGCATTATGGAGAATCAAGGAGGCTTCATGGAGAAAGAACAGTCTCAGACAGACACCGAACAACAGGTAGGGCATCTCAACAACTGGAAACGGGCAGGGAAGGCCCTCTCGATGGCAGAACAGCATGAACTAAAACAGAGAGGTTTAGAGATTTAGAGATAGAGGTTGGCTAGAGAAAGTTCTACTTTGGCAATAGAATGACAAAGGTAAAACTCCTGGGGAAAAAAAAAATTGATATGACATAAAAATTTACCTTGGTATCAAAAAAAAAAACCCTACAAACATAATTAAAAGGTAACCACCGCCCTACAAACATAATTAAAACGTAAATACCACACCAGAAAAAAATTACTTGCATCATAAGGTAGACCAAGGGAGCTGTTTCCACAAACTCCAGCAATCTACACAATAAGCCATTACAACGATGCAGAGCTCTCCTGACCAGTTCAGATACCTGTGGCATATTGCTGAGCAGAAAAAGCAGGTCAGTAAATGACAGGGAGTAAAATGTATGCAAAATTACACTTAGCAAGATGTTTTGAAGAACTCTCATCAAAATGTTTAGTGGTGATTATTTCTAGGTTGAAAAGGATTACTCAATAACTTTTCTTCTTCAGATTTTTCTACATTTAAAAAAAATTTACATTTTAAATTCAGAAAAAATGCAATTCAGCCTCAAAAAAGATACACAATAATTATTTTACCTAGTACACAGGGTAAAGAGATTTTAAAATAATAACTATTATGGGCAAGAGTTTAAGGCATTCTCATGTTTCTGGTAGAAATATGATTGCTTTCATCCTTTTGGAGAGCAAATTTAAATTTAAAATATGCTTATCCTTTGACCCAGAAATTTCATCTCTAGGAATTTATTATAAGGAAATTAGGAATTTATATAAATATACATCTAGGACATTCACTGTAGAATTTTTTAATAGGAAGGAAGGAAAAAACTGGAAACAACCTAAGTTTCTAACAATAGGGACTTGGTTAAAAATACATTATTCTATGGTTCTCATAAAATGACATCATATGAGACTACTTAAATAATGTTACAGAGTATTTCATAACATGGAAAAAATTTCCAGTGAAGCAAGTAGAAAGCCTAGATTACAAAACAACACATGTAAGTTTCATTCTGTTCTGCTTTGAGAGTCATGTATAAAGGAATAGGAAAGCACACCAGAAGAACGTATGCTAAAATGTTATCAGTGTTTTTTCTCTAGATGGTACAATTTCCGATTATTTTTTCTTCATATTTTTCTGTATTTTCTTAAATTTCTCAAATTAACACTCACTGCTTTTGGAATCAGAAAGAAGTGAACATTAGCGGTTAACAAAAGCTGTCCTGCCTGAGGGAAAAGTGAGACAAGAATTGCTCATCAATTTTGAAAACCCTAATCTCCCCTTCAACCTAGAATCTCCAGCAGCATCTCAGCAGCCTCCCTGGTCCATACCCCAGTGACGTATGGTGCTTATTTTCTTTGTGTACAGGCGTGGCTGGAAACACCCAGCATCATCTCACAGCCTGCTTCAGCTGCAGTCCTGTGAAGACATCTTCCAGCCACATGGTCCTCCTAGGTGAGCTTCCCGCCTGATGCTCTGGGTCCACAAGAGTCTCTGTTTGCATTTGCTGCATCAGGTAGGATACTCTGAAATGACTCTTCCCACATCCTTCAAGACATACTCCACAGGTTTCCCCTTCATCCACCATTGCTTGAGGTTCAGCTCTCTGTGGTTAGCAACTCTCCAAACCATACAGGTGCCTCCCAGGGCACCCAGCTGCATCACTGGGGATGCCGCATGGCCAGGTAGGGCTCACCTTGCCTACACATGATGCTGATAAAACTAAGAATAAATGACAACATGGGAGATTCAGGTCACATCCTGGTTGCGCCAGGTGACATCAACCTCATCTTTGGGGATGGGTGGGAGGGGTCATTTAACTGGCAAACTCAGAAGTAAATAATGCCAGGTGACAATCAAGAAATGAGCAAAACATCCACTCCTTAGTCACGATAAACAATACAAAGTCCTTGACTAAAATCTATCTACTTTGCTCAGTAGAATCATCAGACCCTCATTCAGAAACTGTTTAATCTCAGTTTGCACGAGTGTTGAATGGCTCATCTATTTCCTTTCTTGAGGGAGTCAGAGTAAGTCGATCAGGAGCAGAAAATCAGGAAAGGGGAGAAAAGGCTTATATTTACACAGATGTTCACTGGAGCTGGTTTTGTTATAGCAAAAGACCGAGAAAACCTAAGTGCATCAGAGGCTGTATAAATAAATTATATCACCTGCACTGAATGGCATAATAAGGGACCCACGTGTGCTGATTTAGAAATATTGTCACAATCTATTAAGTGAAAAAAAAAGCACTTAATTGTATGAATAGTGTGCTTCTATTTCTGCAAAAAAAAATACAAAGATATATATTCATATATGTCCTGGTATGTGTATCGAACATTTCTGCAAGGATACAAAACGCTGCCTTTTTTGGAGTGAACAAGCTTTTGATGTGAGAGGCACTTTTTATTTTAGAGTT
Organism: Camelus bactrianus; assembly: GCF_048773025.1. NCBI lineage: Eukaryota > Metazoa > Chordata > Mammalia > Artiodactyla > Camelidae > Camelus > Camelus bactrianus. The sequence continues at coordinate 6,544,229 of NC_133554.1, forward strand.
TAAATTTTTTGCTTTTGAATTTTTACTTTTTTTAGTGCTTGAAATGTTTTCCACGTTCATGGACTATGACTTCAATTAAAACAATGGTTTAAAAAAAGAAGAAGGGAAGAGGGATAACTTTTGGAAGCAGACCCAGTGACAACAGACATAACTGATAACAGACAGCTTGGAAACAAGAGAAGAAAGCCAAGGAAACTTCCCATAAGTCAATAATGCAAAAGAAAGAGAATGAAGGTGACAGAAAAATAGAAGTTTGGGACCCACAGGTCAAATAGATATGTATGATCCATTGATGCTGGGTGATATCACTGTATTATAAGATGATTTTTAATTATGCACTAACAATGCCTCTGAAATATCAGAATAAGATTAAGCTGCAATTAACATTCCTTAGACATAGAAATCTGAAACACTAGACATTCCCATTTAAGTCAGAATTAAGACAAGGATGCCTGCTATCACCCTTACTATTTAAAGTTTTTCTGGATGGTGTAGCCAATGCAACAAGACAAGAAAAGTGAATGAACAGCAGAAATCCTAGAAAGAAAGAGACAAAAGATGCTATGAAGACACTGTGATGACCTACCCATAGAAAAGAGACCCTCAGTTCAATGAAGAGGCCAATTAGTAAATTTAGCAAGTAAATATATGAAACTCAATTTCTTGTGTGTGTGTGTGTGTGCGCGCGCGCGCGTGTGTATATACCAACAGCAAACAGTTAGAAAATAACTGGAAAATGATACCATTCACCTTTCCTGAAAACAATTCAAAATACCCAAGAATAAACTTAAGAAATGTACAGGGACCTACACAAGAAAACCATACTAAAGTCTCAGATGAGAAGATCCAATATTATCAAGATTTTAATTCCCTGAGCGTTCATCTATAAACTTAATGCAATTTCAGTGTGAATCACAGAGGAATTTTTTTTCCAAGTTGACCAAATCACTGTAAAGTTCATTTGGAAATAAAATGCAAGAGAACAGCCAAGAAATTTTGTAATCATGGGAATCATGCCCTAAAATAATTAAAATATTAAAACAGTGTGGAACTGGCAAAAGGACACAGATTCCTATCATTGGACACAAAGGACTCCAGAAACAGAACCAAGAATATGTGAGAATTAACACAAGACAAAGATAGTATACTGAACCAATGGAAAAAGGACAATGTTGGGAAAATGTAAGGTTAGATCCTTTACCTCACATTAGACATCAGATCATCTTAGGAATGGTTTCAAGATTTAAGTGTGAAAAATTAAGCTATGAAAGTGCTAGAATAAACTAAAATTTGGGTGAGTATCTACAATGTTGTAGGTTTCTAAGAATGACACCAAAGACAGATGTTAAAAAGAAAACACTTAGACATGTCTCTACATGAAAATAAAAAGTTTTTTAAAAATATAAACAAGCACTAGAAGCAAAACCAAGAGGCAAAGGGCAAACTGGGATAAAACTGTTTGCAATTGATATAACAAACAATTTACATCCTTGATACACAAAGATTCTTACAAATTAATAAGAAAATATTAATCCCTGCCATGGAAAAAAATACACAAAGGCCATGAATAAGCAATTCCCAAAAGAAGGAACATAAATGGCTAACAGACATATAAATAAAAAATGGTCAAAAAATGCAGTTTTTAAACAGAGATGCTATTTCTAACCATTCAAATTGACATAAACACTTTTTTAATTGACAATACTCAGTGAATATGGGGGAAACCACTGCTCTTCAGTACTGCTGATGAAAATACAAGTACGTAAAACTCATCTGACAAGCAATTTGCCAATACGTGTAAAGGACACAAAAGATTGCAAAAATGTGCGTTCCCTCTAACCCACCAACTGTGGTTGTAGGAATCTACAGCAAAGAAAGAACCAAACCCATGTACGGAGGTTTAGCTCCAAGGAGGTGCCTTCATGTGCCACTGGTAACAGGAGAAAACTGCAAAAATAGTGGGAAATCGATTAGAATTTGTGGTACAGTCATGTATTAAAATGCCAAGCAATCAGAGTCAAGATAGCAGTAAGTTTAAAAAAGCAAGTTATGAAAAAGTATATGTTTGAATAAAGAATCCTGTTTCTAGAAACTGAATGTATACATATACATTAAGAAGTGAAACAGAAGTGCATATACTAAAATGTACACATATATGCACCAAAAGTTTCCCTGAATTATGAAATTATCAGTGTTTTTTTCATATAAGTTGTCCACATTAAAAAAATTTTTAATGAATATACTTCTGAGAAAAGGAAAAAGGTTTTTTAAAAATTATTTGTAAATAGTGTTGCTATGAACATTGGGGTGCATTTATCTTTTTGAGTTAGAGCTCCCTCTGGATATATGCCCAGGAGTGTGACTGCTGGATCATATGGTAACTCTATTTTTAGTTTTTTAAGGAATCTCCATACTGTTTTCCATTTGGCTGCACCAAACTACACCAAACCCACCAAAAGTATAGGAGGGTTCCCTTTTTTCCACACCCTTTCCAGCATTTATCATTATTATTTACATTAGCCAAGCCATGGAAACAACCTAAATATCCATCGACAGATGACTGGATAAAGAAGTTGTGCTATACATACACAATGGAATACTACTCAGCCATAAAAAAGAATAAAATAATGTTATTTGCAGCAACATGGATGGACCTGGAGATCATCATTCTAAGTGAAGTGAGCCAAAAAGAGAAAGAAAAATACCATAGGATGTCACTTATATGTGGAACCTAAAGGAAAGACACAAATGAACTTATTTATTACAAACTAGAAACAGACTCACAGACTTGGAAAACAAACTTACGGTTACCAGAGGGGAAGAGGGTAGGAAGGGATAAATTGGGAGTTCGAGATTTGTAGACACAAACTACTATATATAGAATAAATAAACAATAAGGTCCTGCTGTACAGCACAGGGAACTATATTCAATATCTTATAGTAACCTATAGTGAAAAAGAATATGAAAACAAATATATGTATGTATATGTATGACTGAAACCTTATGCTGTATACCAGAAACTGACACAACATTGTAAACTGACTATATTTCAATTAAAAAAAATTTTTTCTAAGATACTAGTGGAAAACACACACCAAAAAAAAAAAAAAATTGTAAAAGGAAGCTTGAGTACACTAGCATTCATAGCAGCACTATCCCCAGTAGCCAAAAGGTGGAAGCAACCCGACTGGCCACCAACAATGGCTGGATAAGCAAATGTGGCATGAACGTACGACAGGATAGCATTCATCCTTAGACAGGAGGGAGATTCTGACATGTGCTTCAACATAGATGAAGCTGGAAGACACTAGGCCACGTGAAATAAGCCAGCCACAAAAGAACAAACACTGTATGAGTCCTCTTATACGAGGTATGAGGGTGGTCAAACTCATCGAGACAGAAAGGAGAGTGCTGGCTGCCAGAGGCTGGGGAGTTAGTATTTAATGGGGACAAAGTTTCTGTTTGGGAAGATGAAAAATGTTCTGGAGAGGGATGGTGGTGATGGTTGCACAACAATGTGAATATATTTAACATGACTGAACTGTGCACTTAAAAATGGTTAAGATGGTAAATTTTATGCAATGTGTATTTTATCTTTTTAAAAAAAAAAAAAGCTTGACACACAGAACAGTTCAATTTTTAAAGTTTGGGGGAGGAGCTTCAGTTCTTTAGAAAAGTCACTTAGGAAGAACAGCTCATGCTCTGATAATGCCAAATAAAGGAGGTGTTATTATAGAAAGTGAGACATAACTAACACCCCGGAGACCTTGAGTTTGGCACTGCTGACTCCTCCGCCTGGCATCCAGGGCCCTGCTCAAGCTGGCATGCTTTCAACCCATCTCCCTTCGGCCAGCCCCACCCCACCGGGCTGGGGCTGAGAGGTCCCACTGGAGAGCAGGGCCTCCCACCCCATTCTGGTTCCAGGCAGCAGCCTCCGGGATGGGCAAGACCCCCGCCTCCCCTCTGCCAGGCCCTGCCAGCCTCCCTGCCCCCTCCTCTTGGCTCCCCGTCCATAGGAGCATTTGACTTTCTAATTCTTCCCTCCTCACAACAAAAAGCTAAATGTTCCCCAGGCACTTGGCCTGGTTTCTGTCCCCGGGCAGAGATGGCCACAGAAGGCAGGCAGCAAGAAGCCAGCCCCAGCAAGTTCCCAAGAGCAGCTGCCTCGCACACCATCCGGCTTCACAAACCAGCATCGATCTGCCCACCTTCCCACCCATCAATGGACAGAGATATTAAGTGACTTCTTTGCTTCTGTCCCAGAGTGAGTCCTTCCCTGCTTGGGAAAGTGAGAGAAATCAAGTTGGCCTGGGGCAACAGCCCCTAGTTCCTACAAGAAGAGGAATCAGTGCCTGAAGCTGGGAGGAGGCAGGTGTTAGTAACACCCTCTGCTCTCGGCCGTGGCCAGTCCTGCGGCCTCGACCTGCCCCCCCACCCCTGTGTCCTCAAATGCCCATCTCCCCACGGGACCTCGAAAGGATGGGCAGGCACGTGGACTTCAGGATTACTCCGCACAGAAGAGAGCAGTGTTCATTTTGCTTAGTAACTAGTGGCCGCGTCCAGATAGCTTTGTGAGTTTGAAAAAAAAAAGTGTGGCCACTCTAACAAGTGTTCGCCAGAAACTGCAGGAGGCTGGTGGCGGGAGCCAGGTTATAAAAGGGAGATGAAACCCTCCACTGGAAAAAGACAATCACAGGCAAGCGGCTTGCAGCTGTGAACACAGGCCTCGTTTCCAGCGCTGTGGCGTTTGGGTGGGCAGAGGGAAAGGGTCCAGGCGTGACTGAGGGGACCTAGGCGCGGGGGGCCTGTGCAGGCAGGGGGCAGGCACGGCAGGGCTTCTCGGAAGGGCCGATTAACACTTCGGTCTGCCAGCAGTCAGCAATCAGCAGTGAGCAATCCACCAGGGCCTGGAAGGAGGGGCATCTGAGAAAGACTTAGGCAAAACTTTCATTACAGTGTGCGTTCTCCACGAGGAATGATCGTCACCAGAACTTGTTGCTCCAATGTGTTTCTCAAGGCATAAAAAGTCGAAATTGGAGAGTAACCAAAATACGTGCATTGACTCAATAATAAAGAATCAGAGCTCACATTGGGCTCCTGTGCCTGGTTTTTTCCATCCCACACGACAGAGGAGAGCCTCTCCCCTGGGCTGGGGGCACTGACTTCACACCCGTCACCACCGTTCCAATGGCGGCCACTCAAGGTCCAGGCACGGGATGGAAGAGAAATTAATCAGTAAACCCAACCGTTCAGAACAGTTCAGACATATCACGCTTCGCAGGGCGAACAGGTGCAGGAGAGGCTTTCGTGATGGCTGGCCCCACGGAACCCAGAGAGAGTCTGAAATCATTGAAAACTCTTGATGCTGGAAGAAGAAGAACAGATTTGCAACCCTGAGGTCCTGCACTGGAGCTCCCAGCCAGCTGGTTAAGTTACCATAGCTCAGCCAAGCTGCCAGCCGGGTCTGAACACCCAAAACCTGCAAAGAGGGTAATTGAAGCAGAAAAAGCCTCCATCTGCGATGTTTGAATGTGGTCCAGGCTTCCGGGCCTTGCCCTGAGGTCTTGGTCCTCAAATGCGCACCACCCAGGAGCGGCGGAGAGGTCCAAACAGGAGCCCAACCACCCATCTGTCTGGGGGCCTATCAAGCGTGGTCACGGGGTGCCGGGAGCTCCAGGGAGCCGTGCAGCCTCTCAACTGGAAGGGTCAGCCCAATATGACCTAGTGAGCCAGGGATGCAGCCAGGCCTAGGACCCAGAACGCCTGACCCCACCTCACTAGGGATCCCTCCAAATCTTCAAGAGCAGGACGATAGGAAATTTCAAAGCACAGAGCAGGTGGTTGTTGAGACCAACCTGCAGATGGACACCCACCCGGGTGCCTGTGGGACCCCTGAGCATGGCCTTCAGCTGTTCCTCTTTCCTCCTGCCTCCCACTGGGGCTGCCTGTTCACCACCGCCACCAGCTTGGGGGAGCTGCGGTTCTGCTCGCTCACCCAGCGCAGCAGCATGGCCCTCAGCTCTGGACGCGTTGGCCCCCAGTCTCCAGCAGAGTCAGCGAAAGCCATGCCACAGCCTCACGGAAGGAGGGGACAGCAGCAGGGAGCAAGGGACAAAGTGGCTTCCCGCAGCCTCCTGGTGCAGGTGGTGTTTCTACATCTGCTCCTGGGGAGAGGGTAAGCTCCCTGGGGAAGGATGCCCAAGGAGCCGTCGCTGTTACCTGGGACCTCGGGGACTACTGAGCCAGACTCTTGGGCTTGAGAGAAGTGGCTCAGACAAGCTGTGCTCTCCCTGGACCCAGGACCAGGTTCAAGGGTCAAGTGACAAGGAACACCAGGGAAGCACCTGGATCTAAACCCTCCCATCCTGTCTTCTACGAGGTCACTGTCTTCAAAATGGTCAACTCCTTAGGAAGCACAATTCCAGCTTAATGTGGACCTTATCTTTAGAATTCACAAAGGAGGTGATGTATAAGGCAGAGCCTGGGCTTGAACCCTGAGTCTGACACTGGCAAACTCACTGCGTGACCCTGGTCAAGCTGCTTAACGTTCATGGGCCCCGTTTTCCTCCTCACCTCTAAAGTGAGAATAAGAACTTCGGAAGGTCATGGTAAGCATGAAATGAGACAACGTATGCAGAGTACAGTGCTGGGTACACAGAAGGTGCTCAATGAATGAATGCTAGCTGCCATGGTGATAGTGATGATGATGGGGACAGTGATGATGGTGACAGTGATGGTGATGAGGAGGAGGACAGTGATGCTGATGGTGGTGGTGGTGATGTTGATGGTGAGTGTGATGATGGTGATGACACTGGTGACAACGATGATAATGAAGATGGCGAGGATGATGGGGAGTGTGATGATGGTGGGGGTGATGAGGAGGAGCACAGAGCTGTTGATGATGGTGATGGTGGTGTTGATGGTGACTGTGATGATGGTGACAATGGTGACAACGATGATGATAATGATGATGGGGAGTGTGATGATGGTGGGGGTGATGAGGAGGAGCACAGTGTTGTTGACGACGATGACAGTGATGGTGGTGTTGATGGTGAGTGTGATGATGGTGACGATGGTGACAACAATGATGAAAATGAAGACGGTGATGGTGATGATTTGCTTCATGAGGCTTTCACTTCCACCAGGAAGCCTTCCCAGAACCTGCCCCACGACCGGCCCAGGTGCCACCTCTTCCTACTTCCACAGAGCCTGTTCTAGCCCCTCCTGTGACACCCATCACCCCCTCCTGCAACTGCTAGTGTGAATGCTCCTCAGAGTGTGAATCCCTTGAGGACAGGATCCATGTGGTGGTCTCCGCCGTATTCCTATCACTTAGCACAGAGACTAGCACGAGACAGATGCTTGAGAAATACTAACCGAATGATTTTAATGTTTGTTTACTTGTATTTATGAAGATACCACGACAACTCATCTCCTGACACCTACTTTCACTTGCTACCATTAAAACACAAAAATAAGTCTCATTAAAAAAATAAGGAAAACAATGATCTTTTAAAATGAATAAAATGGGGTACTCCTAGTTTTTATCAAATGGCTTTAATAAATTATCAGCAGAAATGCCTCTGACTTAGGCTCTATTACGAAATGCAAAAAACCACCTGGAAAACTCCTACAGGGAACCCTAACTCGGATCCCTCCCCTTAGTTAACCGTGAGAGCCAGGAAGGAGAGTGGTTAAAAGAGCTGACAATTCTCCCTGACTGGGCACTGCTGTCCCCGCCAGAATGTGAGCTCCCTGAGGACTGGGCTTTGGTCTAGGGTGTCCACTGCTGAGTCTCCAGCACCTTGAACAGAGTAGGCACTCCTGACCTATTTGTTGATTGGCTGAGTGGAAACAGCCGGAATGGCAGCTCCATTCTGAGAACCCAACTACATGTGGGAACCAAGCACAGCCCTTTCCCGTGCATCACTGAGATCGGCATTTTTGTTATTTCCATTTCACAGATGAAGGTACTGAGGCTCAGAGGTGTTGAGACAAGAGCCGGAGGGACTGTGAGTGATCCTATAAATGCAGGAAGTGGGGCTCTGCAGAGAGAAGCCAACTGCCCCCAGTACCCATCCTGCTCCTTCCTTTTAGTCATGGGGGCACATGGCCACCCAGCTAGAGACCCTACTTCTCAGGATACCTTGCAGCTAGGTGTGGCCATATGACAAAGTCTGAAGAGATGGGAGATGAGTGTCAATGGTACATGCAGCTTTCATGTCCCTTCCTTAAGGAACTGCTCTCTCTTCACTCTTCTGGGGGACTTGAGTCTAAGACACCCCAAGACAGTGTGCTGGAGGACCAGCTTCTACCATGAAGGTGAGGGCCACAACCCAGAGGGAGGTGGAGCAATGGGGCAGAAAGCTGGGTCCCGTCCTGGATGATGTCTTAGAGCAGAGCTGCCTGCTTGGCCCAGCTTACCCTCTACCTCCAAGCAATTCAGCAAAAGAGATACAAACCCCCACTCTGCTTGAGTCAGTGTGTGTTGAGGTCTCTGTGCTATAGAAACTGAGCCTACAGTTAACCAGGAGGTCCCTGCCCGGCTCACACAGCTCACTCCTCTCCCATGTCTCAGCTACACCCGGAGCAAGGGAGCCACATGGCTCTAAACACGGAAGGAAACATCATAGCTGCAAAGAACAACGTCCTGAGGTCTCCTTCCACCAACACTCCATAGCACGGCTGGACAGAGGAGCCGGTGGTCACGGGGTGCAGCTCCCCAGACAGAAACCTCCGGAAAAAGTCACTCCACGTTCCCTCAAAGGCCAGCCTGTGACAGCATCTTGTGAAAGCAACACCCTGGTGGCTGTTTCTACCCTGGAATGATAACAGTTTGGGATTTGGTTTCCCTCCCACAGGATGACTAGACGAAGCAGCTTCTTGTCATTCAAACCATTCTGTGTCCTTGTGGAAACTCTCTCTTGCTATTCCCAGCGGGTTCATGGAGGCTACAAGTACCTCTTATCTCATGCAACACACGTGCTCCTGAAAAGCCAACACTCCCGCCTTGCTACAAACCCTTATCCCTGCAAAATATGTATGTGGTAAAGCTTTCCATTTAAAGAAGTGCTGTTATGAATCTGTACATAAAAGTAGGTCGTCATCCCCATTGTAGACGCTTTTTGAACCTGGATTCCATATCCCTTCTCCAGCCTAGAAGCTCTTTATCAGCCACTCTGCAGTTTCTCAGTGTGCCTCTAAAAGACCAGGGCCTAGAAGCAAATGCAGTTTTCCACACATACGCGTCACTCCTGGAAGAAGCAACGGCTCACACTTCTGTGGCAACTGAGAGTCTCCATGTGCCAAGTAATGGAAAACTCAGCTCAAAACTGCTTAAGAGAATGTGATGGGTTTGGAAGGTAGAGCTGGTTTCATTCAGGGATGTCATCAAGGACTGTTTTCCTCTATCTGGCCTTTATGGTATCAGTACCACCCTTGGGTTGGGTGGATTTCCCTCGTGGTGGCAAAAAGGATGCAGCCATTCCAGGCTTCACATCCACACACCACACCATCCAAGGTAAGAGAGAGGGCTGGCTTCCAGAATCATCTCCAGAAGAGGATAAGAGAATAAGTATCGCATTGTACCAATGCCTCCAGCCAACGTCCTCTCACGCCTCATTAAACCAAACCGGGTCCCTCGTACGTTGCTGAACCAATTCCTGTAGGCAGGGACGTGTTGTGTGTTGATGGTTCACGCAGCAAGAAGAATGGGGTATCCAGAATGAATTAGACAAATCACAGACAATCTCCCCAGGACTACCTGGCTGTACAGAGAGAAGGAGGGGAGGAAGAGGTACCGGGGAGGTGACGAGTGATCGAAGATAACATCAGCATCCTTGGGCAGCCACATCCCATGAAAGACTCAGATAAATCTTCCCTTCAGCTAAAATCCTTAAGTCTCCCTAGTAATGTAAGTATCCACCATAATGTGATGGTGCCATTCATTCTCTGGGCCAATAGCAAAGGCTTCAGCTTTATCCCCCGGATTTTTCATTTTATAGAGTTGTCTCCACTGATTCTGTCATCCAAACTGAAAATGCAGAACCTCTCACGACCCATCTCTACTCACTGCACTGGCCGCACAGCTTACACTGGGCCCTCTCTCTGCACAACCGTCCAGCCAGTGTCCACAGCAAGGTGCGCGCTGCCCGGCTCTCTGCTGCCTGGTTGGCCAAGCGCTGCTGCTCTCCCCGGCCAGGTGGGCAGCTTCCCCGCCCACTGAAGACGGTGGGAGAAGGGCTGTTGTTTCCATGAAAACCAAACTGGAAAGACTCAACAAAAGGAAGCCGCTAAATTTACAAAAGAAGTGCTGTCAACTGAGCTGTGGAGGAGCTATCTGGAAAACACTGGGGAGAAGTTATTAAAAAGCAGGAGATTCTGAACTCAGATAACTTCACAAGCTTCTCTGAGGAATCAGCTTCACTTTATTGAAACTGGAGATGATGTACTGCGGGCAAGGTTTATGCGAGAAAGAACACAGAACCCAAGCAGCAGACTCACACTCAAAGAAAACGTCTTGGCCCTTGCATCAAAAGCTTGGCAAATGGATGCACATTTACATGTCTTAAGTTAAAATCAAATATGTAAATGTTTATCTGACTTGATTATCGAGCCAACGACTGCCTTCCACCATGGGACATTAAAGGACTTCCCCTCTGGCTACTCCACCTACACACCCCGGGTTCCTGCCCCTCATAATTTTACCAGCCAGTCATCAATCTTCTCCTCAAAGGAGTAAAAACGTCGAGAAAGGCAGGCTGAGCCCAGAACTCCATGCCAGCCGGTCTCTCCCTCAATGACGTGACACAATGGAAGGAGGTGCTTTATAACAGTGAGTGTGGCCATGGGGCAGGTGGGATCTGGCGGGGAGTGGGGCAGCGAAAGAGACTAGAGGGGGAACAGGGGTGAGTCACGTCTCCAGGTGAACAGAGCTTGGGTGTTGGCAACGTGAGGGGAAAGGAACAGGGACAAATGGGTCATTACAGGGAGAGGATCAACGAGATAGGAGGATTGCACGTGGGGTCAAAGACCAAGACGGGGCTCCTGGGTGACCCTCGCTGGCATGTACAGGGAAGACCACAGAGGAAGTACATTTTGGCTTACGGATGAGATTTCAAATGTTCGAAGTTACAGACAGCAATATCTTATGTTTCAAGAGAGACCAGGACGTGGATGGATACTTTGGAAGCATTTCTATCTCAAATCTAAGGATAAATGGAGTCTCTGAGATAAACAATATGCAGAGCTAAGTGAGCGTGAACCCACGTTTGGGGGGCTGGAGAAGGAGGGCCGCCAAGGAGGGAGGGCACCGGCCGGAGCAGGGGTGCGGGAAGAGACCATAGAGGTAAAGCCGAGGATGGAGAGTTTCAAAGGGGTAGGAGAGAGCAGGGTCACCAGAGTTAGTTATCAAGGTCACTGGTTACCTCAGCTGAAAAGTTTCAGTGCTGTGCTAAAGACACCGTGGGAGCCCTGGGCAGCCTGCGGGACCACTCCTTCACCTGCCAGCAGCAGCTAGAAGGGGTTGGGGAGGGGAACACCACTTTTACCCCTACAGCCATCAGCACAGCAGGGAGAAGACACACTCCCCAGCCCGTCTCACCGTGCAGGACACTCTTCAGAGGCCTCTGACCAAGCCCAAAGCTCAGGAAGATGCATCCAGACAGTAAGGAGGTAGCGGGCGGTGGGGGAGATGATGGCACCGCCACCACAGCTCACCCCAGTCCCCTGATGCCCCAAGACGACGACCTCACCATCCCCCAGGAGGGTTCCGCCCTGCCAGCAAGGGGCTGGGGTCTGCAGGGGAGGCCCTTCCGTTAGGACCTCACTGCCGGGCTGCACAAAGCAGCCTGGGAGCTGGTACCACGGAGCTGCTGCTGCTTTGCCATTTCAGGCCCTGCTTTCTCCCAGGGCCGGAGGCTGCCGTGTGCAGCAGAGATGCCGGGGAGCTGTGAGGACCACAGGAGCCACCGGGAGCACCCCTAGATGTGCAATTTCTTTCCACCCGGATGTACCCCAGACCTCCTGAGTCAGTTTCTATGTACCCCCAAGAAAGGGTTGACAGGAAAACAGGAAAGGAGGGAGGGAGGGAAGGGCAAAAGAACAAACAGAATCCTAGGTGTTGACAAGGAGAGCCTAACCACCATCTGGGAATGGGAACACAGCGCTGAGTAATGATAATAAAACCCGTTACGGAAAACGTCTTCCTTGGAATGAACTTCACACTCCCAACATGGAGCCCAGGGCCCCTGAGGCCTCCACAAACACCGATGACCAACAGACCATGACTGGGCTGCAGCCCACCACACCCGCTCTCCCGTTTGGCGGAGGTTTGAGAGGCCTCGTCTAAGGTCAGAGGAATGGGTAGTTTATACATCATGTTTTCTGCTTTAAATTTCCTCCAACGGCCTCTCTACCCTCTTCCCAATCTTCCTGGATATTTCCTAGCAGTTAAAGCTCATCTTCCCAACCTTTCTCCACTGAGTTTCCACCAGATACACTGTCTTCATCATCATCATCATCATCATTCATATTATTATTATTATTACTACCACTACTCACAGAGTACTTTAAAAACGTGTACATGATCTTAGTCTTAGCTCATTCCGTCTTCTCCCTCATGCGGGAGCTGGGGATTATCGTCTCCATCCTACAGGTGAGGACGCTGAGCCTGAGAAAGATGAAATGACTTGCTCAAAGTGCTAAACTGAGCTGATGGTATGGCCTGAATTAGAAACCAAGTCTTTTGACTCCCAGCCCAGGACTCCACCCCCAATATTCTGTTGCCTCTGGATGCCCTCCCTGTCACCTCTAACGCATCTGAACTCCTGTTCTCCTGGGCCTGCTCCTCAAACAACATGTAGCCCAAACCTTGTCTCTCTTCCTGGCCAAAATCTACATCATTTCTTCCACTTCTGTTCTTTTCTTTTTCTTTCTTTCTTTTTTTTTTTTTTTTTTTCAACTTTTCCATTTCCAACTGGAGAGCTGGGGCTGGTTGCCTACATTTTGGAGACATTTTATCTCCAGCTGTTATCAGTTCTTTCCTCTGTCTCTTTCTTTGTTAATTCCAAGATGCCCAAAACAGGAAAGAAAATGATAACGCAGCCAGTCCTAAGTTCACCCAACTATCTGACCATTACCTGCCGCCAAACAGAGCAGGGTGCATTACCAGGAAAGAGGGGGAGAAGCAGCACTGTGGCCAAGCTTCAAAAATGCCTCCCCTTCCCCAACTTCCATGCAATGTGAACAGAACGCTGAGATCCCGCCCTTACTCATGACACAAAACTCAGAGTTCGGTACTCTAAACCACCATCTTTCAGGAAAGTGATGATGGATTCACACTGGATTTTCTAGAACAAGGACAGGGCAGCCCCACTAGCAAGAAAGCACATCTGACAGTGTGAAGCCAGGACACTTGAGCCTTAGCTTTGGGAAGCCCCACCCTGAATGGAGGCAGGTGGTTGATGAAGTCACACAGCAGGTGAAATTAACTGATTGTCAACATACCTAAAATCACCAATAACAGCACAAAACACAAGGTGCTGTGCACTCACTGGGGACTCCAGTTGTGAGAAGTGCTGAAGAATGAGAAGTATGAATGAGGGTAAAGCAAAAGGGACGCTTCCAAGTTTTCCCATTGCTCTGTCCGGAAGTAATTCCCAGCTGTGGCCAGTGCCTGTGGGGTGGACAGGGGACTGCAGGCCACTCACCGGGCTGATTCCACGCCACTTGGATATGGGGACCCCTCTTTTGTTCACGGAGGTGGTGGCCATTGCAAGGATTACAGCACACAGGGGGTCTGGGTCTTCCATGGGGTTAGCCTCTCCCATCAGCTCCCGTGACTGAAGCCAGCTGAGTGACCCTGGGAATCACTTGTTCTCTCTGACCAGCAGTTTCTAAAATACCTCCAGGAGCCCCCAGATTTGCTGGCCTCATCTCAATGGCTACTCTGGGGTCAAGGGGTGACCCAGCCCAGGAGGCCTCCCCAACTTCAACCCAAGCAACTCTGCTTTCTCAGGTTCCATGTTGAATTTGTCAGCTAAAAGAGAGGTTGCCAACCACTCACCTTGACTTCTGTCCTGCCTCCTACCTGCAGTGGGGACCGTGCCTGGCTCAGGGCCACACTTCCTGGTGACCACAGGGCCCAACGAAGCCCCTGAAATCTTCAAGATCTCCTCCCAAGACAGCCAAGGGAAGCACCTACCAAGGGGAACTCATCTTAATGCCAGCCGGATAGGGTTCTTCCAGAGCCTCATTTTGTAGATGGAAAAACGGAGATACGAGAGACTTGGTAACCTGCCCAAGGTTGTGACCATCATTAAGTGATGGGGCTGAGATATGAACTCATGCAGTCCAGCCCCAGAGTCCACATCCTTAATCACTGCCCTACATGGCCCCTCAAAGGGACTCTTGGTACGCAAACCAACTAGGCCTAACCACAACATGGTGAGGCCTTTTTAAGAAGCCAGAACATTCCTTTGAGAAAGACCCTCAGGTGTCGGGGAGGGCAGGGTGAGGACTGCTCATTTCTTCCAACACGTGTCTTAAGGACCTGCCCTCAAGGCTTTTGACTATCCCAGGTGGTGGCAGCTTCCACCCCTGGACCTGGACAGCAGTTTCACATCCAGCCCCAACCTTTGGGTGTCAAATCTGGTGAACAGGCTCAGGGATCAAGCTTGGGTGATGTTGTTGTTGGAGAAAAACTGACTGTGGCTATAAAGCAACGAAACTGGCTTGGCCCCGTGGGGCTGTTAAACGGCTCCCCAGGCCAGTGGAAGAAGTGTGTCTCCTCCCGGGGGGGGGGGGTGACCCAGTGGACAGGACACTCATCCGGACCTGTCAGCTCGGGTCTGCTGGGTGAAAAACAGAAAAGTCAGCTCCTTCCTTTAGACTCACACCTCTGAGGCCAACGAGTCATGAACTTGGAGTTGTTTTTCCAACGGTGGAGAGGAATTTCCACTGATGTGCACACCCGCTTGCCCGCTCCCCAGTCGGCCTCGTAAGGAATGACACACATTTTCGAGAAGGTCGGCCAGGTAAGGGGTTCAGCCCAAGGCCGCGCACACAGAGACGCTCGGTGACCCTTGATGAGAATGAGTCACAGCCCCGAGCTCCAAGCGGAGCGAGTTGGCCCAGTCCCATCCCTACTCCCTCCGAAGAACGCAGTTGCCGAACTTACACATGCCACCCTCGCCAGCCTGTCTCCCGCCTGCACTGGTTCTATTTCAACGCCGCGCGCGAGCGGCTGGCACCACCACCTTCTCGCTGATGCTCCCTCTGGTGTCTAACTGGTGCCCTGTGGTTCTCGGTACCAGCAGAACAATCTTCTGAAGTCTTCACTCCACCGATTCTCAAGACTCACGGGCCAGTCACTGTCCCCAAAGAGCTCAGGGCACTGAGACACTGGCAACAAGAATCAGGCGTCTTCCAGGTCCTGTTTCCAAAGCTTCCCTCCTTCCTGTTTTCCATGCAGGACCATTGAAAAAATGATGGGAAACTAGCTCGGGAAAATATCCGGGGGGAGGTGGCGGTGGGGAGCTGAAACCACTACACCAAGGGACACTGAGCACCCCGGCAGGCTGGCGTGCAGAAGAGAACGCCATAGCCACGTCCACGGCAAGCACCTCCTCTCCAAGCACTTGCTCTGTGCCAGTCCCTGACCACGCTGGGCCACTGCTCCCCCTGTGCCCAGAAGGCACAGGTGCAATTCCCAGAATCTCTCTCCAGGAACTGGGGGGGATGAAGCAAAAGCTGAGCATTCTTTGTCGGGGTTCAGTACAAAGGAGATTCCTGCACTGAGCGTGAGGTCAGACGCTACATCAACTCAGGCATCTTCACCACCTCTAAGACATAATGAGTCCGAAAGATCTAACCCAAGGAAAGACACGCACATGCCCCCAACCTCACCCCGACGGCAGCGCCTTCCTCGAGAAGACAGATTTCCATCCCAGGCTGTGCCGGTGGGAAAGCTGCCCTGAAATCTGTGCCCTGATCAGATGAACTCCCGGGGCAGGAGGTGATAGAGAACTCTCACCGGGACTTGCTCTAAGAGTTCAGTTTCTCCCCAGATGACTCATTTTCAGGTTCAGCTCTCCGAACCACTCTGCACGTACCTTCAGCCTCTCCCACCCCTGTTCCCCACTCTCAGGAGGCAGGTGTGGGGGGGGCCAGGTGGGAGACCCAGCTCCTCCAGGCCCCTGTTTGCAAAACCGGGGCCCTGTGCACGGCCGCCTCCTCCTAGCCCAGCCTCCTCTGCCAGCCTGCTTTCAATATCCGCTCGTCCCTCGCTGGCCGACCAGCCAGACGGTCCCCCCACCCCTCTCTCTTTGAAGAAAAGTGATTTAATTTCATGAGACTTTGGGGTAATCATGTTATGATCTTCAACATTAACCAGAACCAACTCCCTGCTACAGGAGGGTGGGGAAGGAAAGGGGAAGAAAAAAGTAAACAGTCCCACTCGGGATTGCCAGAAATGAGAGGAAAAAGAAAATCACAGCAGCTGCTTCGCTGGTTCCCCCGTTGAGGACGGGCTTCTGCCAGAAACGGGGGCCTCTGTGCCAAGGTTTCTGGAAACAAGGAAGTTGGGCTTGGCAGGGCCTCCATTTCTACAGGTTAATCAGCTCAATTCTGCGGGGGGAGATATTGGTTTTCACTCCTTAATCTCCCTCTTATTCCCACCCCACCCCCGCCTTCGCTCACTCCAGGGCACTCTGCACCCTACCCTCCTCTCCAAAACTACCTGACATCTTTCCCTGCCCAAGCTAGGGCCTCCCTACCTCCTTTGAGGCCAGCATGCAGAGCCTCTTTGGAGTGGAGGTCAAGCGGCCACTTTAGGTTTCCCTGAGGGGCTTCACCTCCGCACCCCTGCTTGCCTCTCAAAGCTTTCCGGACAACAGAAGGAGGCTTGATGGGACAGCCGGACTGTGAGAAGGCAAGAATAAGTCAGGAAGAGGAGGGTTAGAGAAAGACAAGGAATAATTCAGGGCCCAACCCCAGAACAGTGCATCTCTGGGTTAGCTGGAACCGGCCAGGAATTCTCATGAACAATGGTCCTTCTTGGCAGACAGTCCAAGGGTGTGCCGCTGGCTTGAAAAAACAGCAAATAACCCAGGCTCGCAGGCCACCAGGAGGGGGCTGATGAGAAGCTGGAGAGCTGGAAAGCTGGGGTGAGGGCGCAGACACCCAGGAAGTGACGGGTCACACGGCAAGGTGCTCCCCTTGGGGCTAAAAGACACAGACCTCGGCTCTGTGCAGGGCAGACAGCTCCAGTTCCACCCTGGCCCCCTCCCTTCGCTCAGGGTTGCCTGTCTGCTCAGACACAACCCCACTGCCCCACAAAAGCCTATCCAGGTCCTCTGGCCCCTCCGCAGGGATGTTGAAATGGGAGGAACCACTGTGCCACATAAGGCAACTTCTCAGACCCCATCACTCGGTTGGACTCCAGCATCCATTCAGATTTCAGGCCAGAACTCAGAGTGTCTTAGGAATTCTGGAGGGAAATATGGCCCAGACATGACTTCGGAGACATATGTTTGCAGTTTTAGCCTCTTTCTAGGGTGTAGAGAAAACAATACGAGGGGAATCAGCCACCATGTGATGGCCACGTTGCCTCCCAGACCTCCAGAGCTGGCTGCTGGCTGAAGGGCATGATGGGGGGGGGGGGGTCCTCCCTCTGCCCAGACAAGCAGGTGGGCACATCCTTAGACCCAGGGTCATGTCTAAGTGATGTCCTTTGGCCTCTGTGAGGCATGACAGAGCCAGAGGTAGAAACTATCATTCATTTTAATACATTTTGTCTTTGCAAGCTTGTCTGGGGGGCTTTGTTCTTCCACCTCATCCAAAAAAATTAATTTAAGATAAAGGTCAAACAGAGAAGAAGAGAGAGATTACAAAGTCTAATTAGTGAGAGTGTGAAGAGATATCATTATATTAGAAAAGTGATCAAAACAGGCTTAGAGCAAGCCTTGGACCATGTCGGGAGCTTAATGTGCTGGTTCCAGAGACTGCCCTCCACGTGCCTGAGAAATACTAAAAAGAATTGCTCTGTCCAAGGGTATCAGCGTTCAGTCAATCTGGGTTCCATCAAAATGCGATCTGTGTCCCCAGAGAGAGCAGACTCCTCGGGCAGCTGACGAGGGTGGAAAAGAGCTGGGTTCCGAGCCCTCCAGCCTTAGTGGTTTGTGGCAACTCTCTCCACACGGAAAGTTCCAAGAGCTTGGAGGAACTGAGGTCTATGGGGGCGGGGGCTGAGCAGGGGACCACGGCGGGGCTCTTGTGGGAAGCAATGTGGCCGTCACACATGGCAGGAACATTTTGAAACAGAGCATCCCAGAAGCCTCGGGAAACCCCAAACTGTGGGTCTATCCCCCACAAAGTGATGCACAAAGCACATTTCTCTTGCAAGTGAGCTCCAAATCAGTGGCAGCTCAGATGAGCGGCAAACGCAATGGAGGAAGCGGTAAGAGATTTAGGTTCCTAATTCCATCTTTTCATCACACGGCACTTTTCCAAAGTCTCAGAGGGTCAGGCTAGCGGTGCTGGGCTTGCTCTGTGTCAACGCCCTGTCTCTGTGACCTCTCTAAATAGTGAAGTGACTTTAGACACACCTTCCTTTCTAGAAGGGGGCAACAACCACAGAGGAAATTCTTGGAGCCGTCCTAAGTTGCGGCTTAAGTCGAATCCACCCAGAAGGTTCACTGCTAACAACAACCGAGGACTCGCTGTGAGCCAAGTACTGTCCCCGGCACCTGAACTCACAGCAATCACAGGAGGGGGTATTATCGTCACACTCAACAGACAGAAGGAGAACCTGAGCCACAGAGTGGCTGAGACACCAGCCCAACGTCACACAGCTAGTACATGGCAGAAGTGGGGCTCGAGCTTGGACGTTCCGGCACAGAAGCCCCACCTCTCAGCCCGCGAGACCACACGGCCTACTAAGAAGACGCAAGTGTAAGAGTCCCAGCGGGCTCCGGCCATAGAAGCTCTGGGCCATCCATCTGGGAACACAGCTGGACGGGCTGGCTCTTTTCTCCCCGAAGGCCGCCTTTCTGTATCTGCGTTACCCACCAATCTCTTCCCGGGAGGAGGGTCCACAGGTAGCTGTTTTGTCCGTGGCACGGCATGGGGTCTTATTACTGTCACCCAGGGAGGCGAAGACAGAACATGCTGGGGACACAACGAGGGGAGCTTAAAGTTCAAACACTTTCTCAATGTGCGGGCTCAACCTCACCAGTCTCTCTTCCTCAGGGGCAGCTGGGAGCCCCAAGCAATACTTCTGTTCGGATTCTTAGACATTCTTACTTCAAGATGCCTTTTGGCCCTTCTGTCCCCAAATCCCAGTTGGTGACAAGAGCTAGGTCCCCGAGATGCAGACAAGGTAAGACCTCCAACGTAGAGAATGTGGGAAGTTTACGGAAGGATGCCATGCAGAAGACTCAAACTCTTCTCGTAAAGGAAGTGACCTCCTTGGCTCTGTTATTTTGTTTTTAACAAAGTGAAAGTGATTAATCCATATTCAAACCAAAATAGTTTATACGCAGAGTCTGCTGAGGGCTTTTTTTTAATTATGAAGTATGAAAGAAAAAGAATGTTCATTCTTCTGATTTGGAATAACAACAGGCCAGAAACATGGAAATTAAATTGATCTTTCAAGAAGACCAGAAAGAAATGTCCATAAAACTCAGTTTCCACTCTTTTTTTTTTTTTTTTGATTCCCTTAAGTATCAACTAGTTGAATACCCCTTTCAAATGTTTAAATAGGACAATTCCTGGGAGAGGAAGTGAGATTTTGGTGTCTAAGAGGTTCAAATTCAACAGCTGAGAGAAGGGTCTGAGCGCCTGCCATCGTCACGGGGTTGTGGAGCCCATCAGCGTGGGGCTCTTGGCAGCGGGTCGTCACCAGTGGTGGAAGAAGCCAGGCTGGGAAGCCAGAGGCCGTTTGTGAAGATAGGAGAGGTTGGCATCTGACCCTGAAAGGCAGACAAGCTTACTGCTACAGACATGGAGGGGTGGGTGCGTGTCCAGCGTGCAGGGCATCAGCCAGGAAGAAGGCGAGGCACCGGTCAGCACTGCTGCCGTGTGATCTGGAAGCCAGCCACGCCCCCTCCCTGCATCGCAGATCCTCCACTGAAAAACTCAAGGTTGACACAGAGCTGCCTCCCAAGGGTCTAAAGTGAGAAAAGGCCTATTAAAAAAAAAAAGGTCTTAACTACGGAACATAATCTGACTCTATTCACACCAAAGGGGAACTGCCAGAAGCTCACCAATGCTGTTTGAGCAGCTTGGCCGTTTATCCAGTCAATGTGCCTTAAGCACATGCCTCCAATGAGACACCAAGGCCTGGTGCTGGGAGAAACAGTCCAAGACCTGCGGAGGCAGAAGTAAGCGTGTGGATTTGCACTGGAGGGTCCGGCACCTAGGCAAGCGTGTCCTGGCTGAGGCGCAACGGATCCTGAGCTCATCCCCCATCTCGCCTGCTGCGGAGCCAGACAGGCAGAGCCGCCAGACATCCAGACCCAGGCCCAAGGGAGCTTGGGCAGCACCCACCTAATGGGACCCGGGAGGCAGCTGAAGAAGAAAGATGGGCATTTGGGACAGACTGGGAAGGGCCTCCAATTCCATGCCAAGGAGCTTGGACTTAATGCTACAGGAGACAGGAATGAAGACTCAGCATCCCAGAGGAAGGCAACGCCGGCAGCAGGGAAGCAATGCATGGTGGGCGTGCGAATGGAGGTGTGCAGCCTGTGGTTACATCGACTGTGCCTTACTCCACTGACAAACGTTATTTATTATGATGAAAACTGTAAGAGTCGTTGCCACGTCCATCCAGCAACCCTACCCACACCCTCTTCTCAAGACTGTTTACTTACACGATCCGCGGGGTTTGACTGGACCATTCTGAATATCTGCTCTCGAATTTCCTCTGTTTGACCCACACAGAATACAACCAACATCAGTGTAAGCTCTTGAGGTCTTTAATACAACTAGTCTTTCTTCATCACACAATAAAACACATTATGGCCTTTTACCCACTTTTAACGTCTTATGAACACACCCGCATCAAGGTGCCCATTCTACTGCATTCCTCTACAGGGACGTATTTTCATTTATTTATTTTTATTTTTATTTATTTTTTTAATGGAGGTACTGGGGATAGAACCCAGGACCCTGTGCACGCTAAGCCATGTGCTCCATCACTGAGCTATTTCACTCCAAAGTTCTACTTATTTCATTTAGTTTTATGTTTATTTATTTTTAGAGGGATGTATTTTCTACCTTTCTCTGGACACATATGAATGTACATCATCTCAGGCTAAACCTGGATATTCTAGCAGAGAAGCTGGGACTAGCAAAATAATGAACAAGGAATTTCTGCACTGACAGTCAACTCTGTTTTATTGCAATAATGTGTTTAAATCAAGCTTTCCTACTACCCAGCATAAAACAAGCTACAAAGATGTATTGTGCAGCATGTGGAATATAGCCAGTATTTTATAATAACTATAAATGCAGCATAACCTTTAAGAATTTGTGACTCACTATACTGTACACCTGTAATATATAATATTGTACATCAACCATACTTCAATTTTAAAATTATGATATTGTAGATAAACAAGTTTTTGCTGTATAGCACAGGGAACTATATTCAATATCTTGTAGTAACGTTACAGTGAGAAAGAATATGAAAATGAATATAAGTATGTTCCTAAATGACTGAAGCACTGTGCTGTACACCAGAAATTGACACAACACTGTAAACTGACTCTACCCCAATCAAAATATATTTAAAACTTTTTTAAAATATGATATTGTAAAATAAATACAGAAATTTTTAAATGAAAAAAATTAAAAATAAATAAAAATAAAAAACACTAAAAATGAAAAAACAAAGTCAAGCTTTTCTATCTTGCTTGGAAGTCGCCAGTAAATGGTAAAGTGTTTAAATGTCCACACGCCTCCCCTGCATTACAGCGCAGTCCGCATGCTGACAGGAGCCCAGCTGGCGGCCGTTCGGATTTTCACTGTGCTCACTGCTGCACCCAGGACTGGTCCCAGGACGAGGGCAGAGACCCCAGAGCAGACTCAGCCCGGTGTCAGGAGAGAGGCATCAAATGAACAGATATGAAAACGAGATCATTTCAGATGGTGAAGGCAAGACACAAGGACAACATGGGTGTGCGGGGCCACTACTTCAGACCGGGTGGTCAGCGAAGGCCTCTCTGATGAAGGTGTCTGAGCTAACAGGTGAGGGATGAGGAAGAAAGCAGCCAAAGGGTTGACATCTGAAGAAGGGAGGCCCGCGCGGCCACCTGCGCGGAAGGCGCTACAGAGGCCGGCACGCATCACACCAGCAGGGAGGCAGTTTGAACGACACTGGGACGGAAGCCACTCATCTAAAGCAGAGGGTTCGAATTTTCCCTGCTGCAGCTGCAGAAATGGATCAGACCAGGGCAGGAGAAGAAGGAGGAGGCTTCCGTGGTGGCCTGAGAGATGACATGAAACAGACTGATCAGAAGTATTTTGGACGGTACTGATCAGACTTGGCGATGACTTGATTTGGCAGGGGGCAGGGGGCAATGAGAGAGAAAGAGGAATTAATGATAACTCTCCCATCTAGTCTGAGCAATCTGAGGTCCCTATTAGACAGCTAAGTGGAGGCGAGACAAACAGGGTGGTGGGGTTTGGAGCTCAGAGGAGAGGCCAGGGCCAGAGAGGTAAAGCTGAGAGGTTTTGCCTGGCTTTATGCAAAGCCAAGAGAAAGGATGAGATCACCACAGTGAGAACTCTGGGGAGAGCGCCTAGATGTGGAGGTGGGTTAGAGGAGTAGCCAGGAGAGACGGCTGGGCAGGAAATGGATGGCTGGCTGGATGAACGCGTGTGCGGATTTATATGCAAACAGCCCTTATCAATTACTGTCATCAGCAAAGTAACTAGAACTATCTACTCAATACACTCATTTTCCTCCCCATTGACTTGGTCTCTGCATCCCTACAAGACAATATAGCTCCTCTTTCCCACTCCTCCAAGGACAGCAACAAACTACAACTACCCACTAGATCTCGAACGAGAAATAGCCAAATAAGGCACGTGTAACTAGGATGCTCTGTATGACATCCAATTAATGATTGAAACAGATCATACTGAAAAACCCTGGGCAAAGTGATCAGATGGAGTTTCCTCATTCCCCTAAGGACTGGGCTATCGCAATGGCTCCTTCCTCAAGGTCTGCGTCAGTCTTGGCTAAAAGAGAATCTTCCTCTGCTAAACACACGTGCTAAACAACCTCCTTCCCAGTGAGACGTGGAGCCTTTGGATTATGGACTAAATCTCGCCTTTGAGCTGGGACCAAGGAGAAACACTATTTGTTGTTTATTGTGGCAAAGAATATCACAAAGCTTTAGGAGTCATTAATGATATCCATAAAAGGCTATATAGGATGAATGAAAATCAGACTCTTTCTTTCAAAAAACAAAAAAGGTATTGACAGTCTCATCTCTGGAACAGGATTTCTCAGTGGAAATGGAAAAGGGGAAGTTCAAGATGTGCTTTCAGATTTGAGATAGGCATGTCACAAATTCTGAAAATGTCTGCACAACCCTGTACCTTTATTCTAACATAAAGGCAACCCGGGCAAATCTATTAGATTTCTACTACGAGCTGACACTGTCCCACTGGGTGTCAGATATCCTCATCACATGACACATGAACTGTAACGCCAGAACACAATTATATGTGCTATTTTTCTGAGCTTTCTAGTGAAAAGCAGGGTGATGTCTTGGGTAGCGGCAATTCACCCTTCATATTTCTGTAAGAAATCAAGGTGCCTGATTGCCCTGAATAACATTCCAGGCTGTCAGAATATTTCAGGGCTATGAATTAGCATTTCAAAACCTTTTGAAACCCAGGGTAGGAGGGCTTTTTCCCTTAGTTTCAGAGGCAGCTGCAAAGAAGCAAGTGTTAAATGCACACCTGGAGAAGCCATATTTCTGTAGAAGGATACTGGATGCGAGTCTCCAAAAAAAAAAAAAGTCAAAAAGCTCAAGGAATATTCTGGCTCAGTAATCATTTAGCCTGGAATTTGCAGAAAGGATCTGAGTTTACATATTCTGCCCAATGTCCTGATAACTCATTAAAACAACCTGAATGTCTCAAGACTTTAGACACAGAAACATGTTTCGAGATTGCTTCTCCAGCCCCAGAAAGGGCATAACAAATTTCTTGTCAGGTTACAACCCCTAATGTGGAGTTGGGGAAACTTCACACCAAGAAAGTGTGTGGTCATCAAAATATAATGACAACCTCAAAGATTTTTCTGTTGGCAGGTTGAACATCCGGGGCTACAGATCTACTGGGGAAGGAAATGGATTGAGGAGTAAAATCACCTGAGTTACTGCTCTCACGGCCAGTGGCCACCATTTGCTCTGTTCCTGGGCTGGTCCCCTACTGAAAACTTGTCCTGGTTCCACACTGCCTGTCACGGTTCTCCAAGTGCAGGCCCCAGGCCAGCAGCACTGGTATCACCTGGGAACTTGTTAGAAATGCAAATTATAACTGAATCCCTAGAGGGGAGCCCCAGCCCTCAGTAACCCTGACGCCTGCTGACACGTGACAAGCAGCTGCCTATGGAAGTTCCACATTCTTTACCCTGGATGCCATCTGGCTGCCTCTCTGCTCCATCCCCAGCTGCTCTCCCACTCCAAGCCTAGGTGTTAGCCCGACTCTCTCACTGACTGGATGTTGCCTAGAATGCCAGCTCCACCCTTTCCTTTGGGCCATCATCATCCACTGTACTCACCTGCCTAGGATCTGCCGCCTTCCTCATCCCGCTCTCCCAGTACCACTCAAGTCCTCCGTTTTCTAGAAAAGGAAACCCAGACTGAGCCCCCCCCCCCCCGGGCTTCTCTCAGGGCTTCTCCACCACCCAGGAGCCGCGGGGCTCTCCTGCTTGACTGGGAGTGCCCTCCCACTGCAACAGAGCTGGCAGTCTTTCCCCAGGGCAAGGCAAGCCACCTAAGGTGACTCAATTAAGGTAACTGCGGCAGACTAAGTAGCTGCAAAGTAATTTTCTCAACTTTATGCTTTTAATACATAATACTTTCTCCTAAACCTTTGTTGCCTGCTCCTTACTATTCCACTTGGACGCTGGCTAGCTAACGACAGAACAGGCGAACAACCTGGTGTTCTGCAAAGAGCACTGTGACATCCTACACTGTCTGCGGCACACGTCCCAAAGCCCACTGCTGGTACCACGCACCGGGCAGTTAACACAGTGTGGGCAAAGCACGTCGCCTGTCGTATCAGTAAACAAAGGATGTTGTGGCCATCAGCCACTGCAGCCGACCTGGAGGAAAGCAGGACGCTGGCCCTAGGTAGTTAAGGTGCATGTCAAAGGAATGATTTCAGTGAGCCCAGACGCATGCATTTTCCCATACACAGAAGAGTGCTACATTCACTAACTTGAGATGTCTGTTTTTTCTTTAATTTGCAGTAATCTTTTGATATTTCAAGTACTTGGGTTTTTTTGTTTTTTTTTTTTCTTTTTGCAAAAACTCCTATATATCCCGGCTCCTCCCTTACCTCCTCTTTGGAACAGTCCCTCAGAGCTATCTGAGAGGCTGCCTCCCAGGCTTAGGTCCTCAGTATGCTGAATAAAATATAATTCTCAACTTTCAGGTTGTGCATTTTTCTTTTCAGTTGACAACATCTTCTGTACTCAAATAGAGTTTTTCCTTATATATCCTACCCTAATCATAACTGCTAGTATTTTATATAACTATGCACACAGATGTTTACACACACGCTCTCTGACTGCAGCATGTCCAGTTTCCTCTGACCAATGTCATTCTGCCACCCTGCCACTCCCCTCCCAGGCCCTCAGTGCTCAGAGACACGATCACTCAGCTGCATGTGGCTCTGGTGGCGTGGACTTACCCTCGGGGGTCTTCCCACCTGCATGAATCTTTTTTTTTCATTTGAGGTGAAATTCACAGAATATACAATGAGCCATTTAAAGTCCACAATTCAGTGGCATTCAGTACATTCACAATGTTGCACACCATCACCTCTGTCTAGCTCTAAAACAGCCCATCATCCCCAAAGGAGACCCCACACCCAGCAAGCAGCCAATTTCTGTTTTTCCCTCCCTCTCTCCCTCCCTCTAGCCCCTGGCCACCACTAATCTGCCTTCTGTCTCTACAGATATTTCACATAAATGTAATCATACAATATGTGACCTTTTGTGTCTGGTTTCTTTCACTCAGCAGAATGTTTTTATGGTTCATCCACATTGTAGCGTGTGTCAAGACTTCACTCTTTTTTTGTGGCTGAATAATTTTCCATTGTGTACACAGACTACACTGTTCATCCATCTATCCATTAATGGACATCTGGGTTGTTTCCTCCTTTCTGGCTCTTATGTGAATCATGTTATAAACTTTGGTTTTTAAGATTCTGTTTGATTTCCTGCTTTCAATTCTTTGGGGAACATACCTAGTAGTGGAATTGCTGGGTTGTAAGGTAACGCTGTTTATTGTTTTGAGATACCTGCATGAGTTTCTTAATCTAGATCTGCTCTGTTTCGCCCCCCCGGGTATGTGTGGACAGGAACAACACTTTAGACTCCTTCATATTCTACCCAGGCCTGTCACATAGTAGGTAGGCATTACCACATAGTAGGCAAGCATTACAGTGAATGATAACACGGAGGGCTTACTATGTGCCAAGCGTTTTGCTACCTTTATGTGCATTAACTAATTTCATGCTTAAAGTGGCCCTGTGGGGTAGGTACTATTACTATCCCCACTTTTCAGATGAGTCAACTGAGATGCAGGGAAATTAGGAAACTTGCTCAAAGCCGCATGGCCAGGAAGCAGCAGAGCCAGGATTAGAACTCAGGCAGTCTGACTCCAAAGCATGGGCTCTTAAACCACTACGCCATCAGCCTCCCTCCTGCTTACATTCCCTCAACTTCTTAAAGACAGACACTAGTTGGGGGTGGGGGGTGAGGTTCCTGATACCTGGGGCTCAAAACACAAAGTCAGATTCAACACAGTACAGTGGAAAACCGGCAGAATGGTTTGCAGAATGGAAAACATCTAGCCTCCTTAGCAACTATTATCATATTATATTCTTTCATTTTTTTTTTGAATGGCTACTATGGGTCGAGTATCCCACAGGAGACCTGATCCCCACAAAAATCCTGTACGACAGGTATAATTACCCCATTTTACAGATTGGAAAAGTGAGGCTTTTTAGCCATCCAGTGTCAACTCCTGAGACTTGTCCATTGGGACCATCTGGGCCAGGACACCTCGTCCACACCTCCATCTGCTACATTCAACATAAAGCAATAAATGACATCCATGCAGATGACCTGAGTCATGAAGAAAAAGCTAGATTATGTTTGGAGAGCTCTGTTTGAGAAGGCAGATGAGTATAAAATGCATTCCAGAAAGACTGTTACTCAAGATGATTAAGATGAAATGGAAAGCATTGCCCTTAAAAGGGCCGTGTGTAACTTTCTGGAAAATGTTCTTATGCGGGGCCTCTTAAGCCCGATCGTGGCAGGCTGGCCCCCAGCCTACACTGCCGGTCAACAACCCCGCCTACCCGCCTGCTTGATGGCTTTGTGGAGATGTTTTGTAAACTGCAGTCAGCAGACGAACTATAAAAATAAGGAAGGAACAGCAAGCCAAGCATTATGGAGTGGAAAATACCCAAGAAATCAATACAGGCAGGGAGGTGAAGGAAGGGGCTTAGTTAAGCAGAGTGAGAACGGGGCACCCAGAGAGAGGCAGGCAGGTCACACGACTGCCCCTGGAAAGCAGATGGAAGGAGGAGCAAAAAGCAAGCAAGACTGTGATAACCCTGGGACAGCACAAGGAAGCAGACTCGAGGGTCGCCAGGGATCTGTGTGCAATCAGCCAGCCACGTCAAACTGAGGACTCAGTGATAAAATTATTCAAGCCAACATACTCGAGCGCCTGTTGTTTACACAGGAAATTTGGTGAGGTCAAAAATAAACGGTTGTGTAAATCGGCCCCAGGCCTGTCTTTACAAATGGCATCCCCCAGGGCCCCTGGGGTCCCTTAGTCCTTTGGGAGCTCGGGTATGACAAGGCTGAGGGGGTAGGAATGAGGACGGTGCACTCCCACCCCGCCTTCATAACACCTCCTTCAACCAGAGCAGCTCAACTTTTACAAGGTTTCCCCACAAGATTTTGTATAAAGAAAGAATCCTGAGGCTAAAAAGCATTTGCTCAGCAGGAGGGACAAGAAGCCGAAGCCTATAATGTCACAGAGGGGCTCGGCCTCGCCCCCAGTGGGTGGACACAGCAAGCTCACTCCACAGGCAAGTACTCTGGACTGTCTCGCCAGTTACTCCATCCTTGATCCTGGACTGGCCCCAAATCTGAGCAGTTCTTCCTCAAAAGACCGACATGTCTTCTTTCCCATCCCCTCCGCTGCTAACCCAGGCAAGGCTGCCCCCCTCCCAGACCCCACAACAGCCTTCCTGCTGCCAGCTCTCTGGGCGGCCCGTCCACCCTCTGCACAGCTCACCTGCCTGGAGCATGTTTTCCTCATGTCACAAGTGACCCAAAGGGCCTAAGTGTCATCACTGACCTCAGAGAGGGTCTCAGGGCACTTGGACTAAGCTAGTTCATGAGCGTGGTCCAGCCGAGAAGAGAGGCGTTCCGAGAATTCCCACATCTCAGAGAGCAGAGCATCTTCTCCCTCTCCAGTGCCCCATCACTGAAACTGATAAAGGCCAGTGAAGAGAAAGTGTCCAAGTTACATCTTGGGGCTCCACAAAGTGACCTAAGCCCCTTCCCAGTGGCCACTGCGGGTGCACTGCGGGAGACAGGGGGTGGCTGATAGAAACAGGAGCTGAGGTATGAACAGACAGATGGATGGAGAGGAAGGCTGGCCTCCTCCGTGGGTGGGACCATCCTGCTCTTCACTTTCAGCAAAAGAATTCTCCATCAAAGCTTGATGACTGGAGCCCCAAGTTCAAGCCCTGGAGGCTCTGGCCCCAAGAAGCTGCTTCTCATGGGTAGAAATCCTATTTATGGACTCTCAGCAGAGCCTTGGCATGCTGGGTTAAACGCTCGGCTGTTTCAAACTCCATGACCACAGGCAGGTTCCCAGCGAGCTGGCCTCACTCATCCTCTGGACGGTGTCCCAAGCCACAAGAATGCCCTTCCTTGGCCCCAGGCATCACTCGCCACCCAACACTCTTCACCTCAAGCTGAGATGCCCCTGGTTCAGAGCCATCAATTGTCCAGTCAAAGTCCCTTTCCTGTTTCTCCTTTGCCCCCATCTCTACCAGCAATCAGACGGGTCACCAGCCTAATTGAAACCCTCCAAGAGCTTCCCTTGGTCCTCAGAATAAAATTCACGCTTCTGACCACAAAGCCCATCCTGATGGTGGCCCTCCTGCCTGCCTCTCCACCCCGCCAACCCACCTTCCCCACCTTCTTCCCACTGGCCTTTTCTCTGTTCCTCACATGTGGCAAGTTCCTTCCTGTATCTTGTTCTCTTGACCTGGAATGGTCTGACCTCCCATCTCTGCAAGGCTGCCTCCTTCTCTCACTCAGGTCTCAGCTCAAATGCATGCTCAGGGAGGCCTTCCCTGGCTCCCTGTCTAACGCTGCCCTCCACACATTCCCCGCCATGATCCCCCAACACTGACTTCTTTACCGTCTGCCTCCCCCACAGAACATCTGCTTCATGATAGCGGAGATCCTGCTTGTCCACGGTGGTGTCTGCAGCGATCAGGACTGCCTGGACGCGGTGCATGTCCTGCAACTAACTCTCAGCCGAATGAAGGAATGGATGAGAAAATGAGTAAGTGAATGAACCTGTGCATGAATGTGTGGCTGGTGGCATGTACACAGCGAGGTAGGGACCAGGGCCTCAGATCAGACGGCACCCACCTGGTGGTCCTCTGCCCCAACGGGCTGCCCTTTGCCGGCGGGGGGCTGATTCCCACCCAGCAAACTGGGGTCCAGCCTCTGCCGAGGTGCTTTGGTACTCACTTAACCCAGCCAAGATGCTGCCAAGAAGACATGTGCAATGGATGCTGCTTTTGCAGAACCCAGATCAAACTTCTACACTGTCCATTTAAGCCCCCATTGTTTGGTCCTCCCCGAAGGAAACTTCAAAACTAAAATTTCTTTCTCTCCTCATTTTGCCCCTTTGTGGAGGCCAAAATGCTCCATTTAGCATTCCTAAAGGGCCATTAGCATCCCAAAGCTCTTGTGTTTCCCGGCTGGAGGCTGATCCCGGTGGAGGGGCTGTGAGCGCGGCTTCGGGGCCAGGCCAGCGGCTCGGGCTGAAACGCCACTCCCCAGCCCCCTGCCGCTTGGCATAGCCCCCCTCTTCCCTCGCCGACTCCGCCTGTCCTATCATTTCAGGTATTTAGCGTGCACACTCGTCCTGAAGAGCTTCTCTCTCTCCCCCTTTCTTTCTGCCTGATGAGGGCACCTTTCGATAAACTTGTTCATTCCAGTGAAAGACCCTCCTCACAAGGCAAGACGAACATCCCCACTACAGAACAAACAGGGTAGGGCTTAATCCTTTTCTCGCCGCCCCCCCCACGCCACCTCCCCGCAAGCAGGCTGGACAAACCTGGGCGGGCACACCCTGCAGCATCTCCAGGCTTCCCACAGGCCTGAGTAAGTGATTCCTCCCAAAGCGGACACATCCGCTTGTCAGGGACATCCCTCTGCGTGGCACACTGTTCTAGATAGCCACCCTGCTGCTGAAAGTAGCCTATGAATCAGACAAAAACCCTTCTGGAAACTTTAGCCCAGTTGTTAGGTTCTCCTGGTCGCTCTCGGCCCCTTAGTTACCACCCGATGGGGTTCCCTTTTCTCACCCATTTCCTATATCCGGCCTAAAAAATCGTCTGTCAGGCACCCGACCGGGATCCCTGCCAAAGCAAGAGGGTGGCCACCACTCCCAGGGACAAGCGCCACGGCGGCCGTGAAGAACACGATGGTACGTGTGTCCTGGACCTGGGGGGCAGGCGGTGCGCAGCTTCAAAGCAGGCCGGGCCTGCTTCCGCCTTCATCAGCTCCCAGGGAAGGGAAGCGAAACACTTTTTATTCACCCAGGAAGCACACGAGCCCCGCGTCCTTGCCCTTCGTACAGCTGGTCATTTCACTTAGGTGAACAGATCTCCTTAATTTCTGGCAAATGTGCTCTCTGACAGGCTGCCCCAGGGGCAAGACACTGAAGAGGACTCTATTTTTTTTCAGTACTTTTCAGTGATGTATTTATCCACTGGGTATTTATTAAGCACCTGCTACCTGCCAGCATCCTGCAGGGCAGTGAGGACACAAGATAACAGCCAAAGGACTGTCCTTGAGGGAATCAAGTCAGCTTGTGGGGGAGGGCGGCACTACTTAGGAAGCAGTGCATTTCAGAAGTCCTAAAGCCGCTGCCCGCCCAGGCTGACGCTGGACAGGGTGGTGCTGCAGGGCTGTGTGTGCTGGAGAGGCGAGGGGGTGCAATGACTTTCGCAATGATTAATTTATAATAAAGCATCCATTAGTCCAGACTTTTACAAACAGCTCTTCCAAATCCCACTGAGTTACATCGCCAATTCCTTTCACTATCCCCCAGGTCCTGGAAGACATGGGGCTGGTCTGGGAGAAGGGTTTAGGATAAGGGTCAACAAACTTTTTTTCTGAGAAAGGGCCAGATAATGACTGTTTGAGGCTTGGCGGGCCACAGGGGCTCTGTTGTTGTACCAAAAGCAGCCACAGATAACCATAAACAACTGGCGTGGCTGTGTTCCAACAGGAGTTTATTTACAAAACAGGCCATAGGCAGAATTTGGCTCACAGGCTGTTACTTGCCAACTGCATTGTCCAGTTCAGCACTGAGAAAGAATCAACTCCGGGCCTGGTCCTTCATTCATTTAATAAGTTAAATTAATAGTCCACGTAACAACAACAAACTCAGCTAAGTCACAAACTTCCTGAAGCCAATGTTATTCCAGAAGCAGTCGCTGAGGCTTACAGCGCATCAGAGCTATGACAGGGCTAGAGAGGAGAGGAGTGGTACCTCTGCTCGGGGGAGCATCAGTGACGGATGAGGCTGGATCTCGCTGTGATGCAGTACCATACTGCGCATCCTGGAGCCCCATCCCTGGGCACACACACACATTTATGATTTCACCTGCAGCATTATATTCTAGGGTGTGAACAGACCAGTTCACTTAACCATTTCCTTACTGGCAGACATTTAGGCTGTGTTCTCTCTGTCTCTCCTTTCGCGTGTATGTAGATATAGACACAGATATATACATAAAGACACATAAACGTGGATATATTATACGGAGAATAGATCCATGCAATAGATATACAGAGAGATTAAATAATGAAGTTAGTAGAGATAGAGAGATAGATTTAGATCTAGATAAATCTGAGGCAAACACTTTCAAGCATCTTTTCGTGCATCTGTGTGTTTCTCTAGGGTGGACGCAGAGAGGCAGAAACGCCAGGTCACAGGAAAGACACACTTAAAATGCACTCAGTCCTTCCAATGTTCTACGATTGTGCCTTTAACTCTGGCTCATCCTCTTGTGTCCCTCTGGTCATGTGGGGGACACAAGTGGCAGAAAACAGAGGGGCCTATGTAAAAACAGGCCCAGAAAAACCACCTAAAGTGCCTGACCCGACGGGAAGCTAACACGACCTGCTTCATGTCATTTAAAAATCACCCGTTAGGGAAGCCCCGCCAGCATACCCACCCACGAGCCGCAGAGTGGGGAGAGACCACAGTGGCGACAGGCGGAGGGAGCGCTACCTTGGGCCTGTGGCCTGGTCTCAGCTGTCAGCAGAATAAGTGCCTGGAGGGAACTGGCTCTTAACTCTAATTAATTTGGACCCGGGGTCAAGGATGGGATCAGCCCGGGAGGGGAGCTCTCCGGAAAGTTCCTGGCATTCCTGGAGAAGGGGCAGAGTGACCAGGATGGTCTGGCCTGTCTGTGAGCTCCAAGGACTTGGATTTCTGAATTCAAATGCCAAGCCAGGCCTGGCACCGGCCAGGTTGAGCCTTCCTTTGTGTCTGAAAACCCTTTTTGTTTGAAGTTGGTGCAACTTTAAGCAGCCTGCCAAGGAGAGCCTGTGAGAAAGCTCCCCAGGCCAGACTCTTTCCCCAGCCCAACCTCGGTCAAACCCCCGCCTTCTCCCGTGATGCACCTTTTCTCAGCTGCTCCGCCAGGGTGCTCAGACGGCTCCCTGCCGGGTCCAAACAGCCCAGCCCAGAGGAACGAGTCTCTCCCTCCAAGGCCAGAGAGTGACTTGTGGGAGAGTAACTCCAAACCTTGATGGGATGGGCTGGTATTTCCTGAGCACTTGATAAAAGCAGGCCCTGTACTTAGCATTCTGTAGATATCCTTTCATTTAACCCTCCAACAATCCTAGGACACAGATGTGACTAATCCCATTTCTCAGGTGATGAACTGAGGCTGTGCGGCCCAAGATGTAGATGGCAGGCGATGGAGCTAGGTGTTCAGCTGGGGCCTGTCTGATTCCAAAGCCAGAATTCCTTCTGATGCACCAACGGCTTTCAAACAGGGAATCATGATTCTCTAGGGTGGCGACTCCTTGTTAATTTTCAATTTGCAGTAACTTTAGACTTACAAAAAAGTTGCAAAACAGCGCAAAAGGTTCCTGTGTCCCCTCTACCTGGCTTCCCCAAACGTTAAGGTCTTACACACCCAACCCACAATGATCAAAACCAGGAAACTGAAATCTAATCTGAAGACCTTACTCAAACTTCACCAGTAATCCCACTAATGCCCTTTTCTGGTCCAGGATGGATCCGATCAAGAATCTGACATTGCACTGAGGTCTCTTGTCTCATTTTCCCTCTTCAGGCCGTGACAGTCCCTTGGTGTTTCTTTGTCCTTAATGACCTTGGTACTGTTGAAGAGTACTGGCCAGTTATTTTGTAGACTGTCTCTCGTTGGGGGTCATCTGACATTTCTTCGTGATGAAATTCAGGTCATTATTTTTAGCGAGATCCCACGGAAGCAACATGGTCCCCCTCTCAGTGCCTCTCCCATCACACATGATGTCTGGATGTCCCATTACTGCTTCTCTTAGTTCTGATCACTTGGTTAAGGGGACATCTGCCTGGTGTCCACACTGTAAAGGTACTATTTTTTCTTTCAAAATTGTGCAGAGATGTTTTGGCCCTATGTAAAACTTCCATTTCTCATCATACTTTCATTTACTAACTTTAGCAGACATGGTGATTCTTTACAACAACTATTACTGGGATTTCTTTTCCAAACAGTGATTTTCTATTTCCATCACTCTTTTTACATGTATTACTGGGAATTCTACTAAAAGGACAAGTGGGCGGTGGTAAGTCTTAAACCTCTCTGCACTGGTTTCATCTAAAGTATTGCAGATTTCTCAGTCGTGTCCCCAGAGATGTGACTTCATTAAGCCAGGGGAATGCTGAGAAATACACATTTGAGTAAGTATTTCCCACTCCCTGTAAGTTTTTTAGTAATTAAAGTATAATTCCTATACCAATTTACCCTTTGAAAGTGTACAATTCCACGATTTTTAGTACATTCACAAGGTACATCACCACTAATTCTAGAACATTTTCATCATTCCAACAAGAACCTCACATCCATTTAATAGTCACTCCCCATTCACCTCTCCCCTCAATCTCTGGAAACTACTAGTCTGCTTCCTATATGGATTTGCTTGTTCTAAACATTTCACATAAGTAGAATCGTACAGTACGTGGTCTTCTACGACTGGCTTTCAATTATCATGACGTTTTCAAGGTACATCCATGTTCAAGCATGTATCCTTTCCTTTATATGGCTGAATAATATTCCATTGTATGGATATACCAAACTTTATTTATCCATTCATCAATTGATGGATATTAGGGTGGTTTCCACTTTGGGGCTATTACGAACAATGCTGCTACGAACATTTGTGCACAGGTTTTTGTGTGGATGAGAGTTTTCATTTCTCTTGAGTATATATCTAGCAGTGGAATTGCTGGGTCATATGGTAACTCTATGTTTAACATTTTCGGGAACTATTTTCTATAGTGGCTACATCACTTTATGTTCCCACCAGCAGTGTACACATGAGAGTTCCAATTCCTCCACATTCTTTTCAACATATTATCATTGTTTTGATTCTAGCCATCCTAGTGGGCGTGCAGTGGTACTGACTTACATCCCTCCCACGGCTAATGATGTTGACATCTTTTCATGTGCTTATGGCCACGTGTATACCTTCTTTGGAGAAACACCTTTTCAAGTCCTTTACCTGTGTATCCATTTATTTTGCCTTTCTGTTGTTGTGTTGAAAAGATTTCTTCGTATATTATATTCTTCTTATATTCTGGACACTTTTCAGAGAGTTGATTTGCAAATATTTTTCACCCACTCTATGGGTTGTTTTTTTATTTTCTTGATTGTGTCCTTGGAAGCACAAGTTTTAAATTCTGATGAGGTCCATTCTGTCTGTTTCCTTCTCTGGTTCCATGGAAGATTGAGATGTAGATCGTCTATGGACAAGGCCATGAGAGATACTCCAAGGGTCTGATCATGATGCTAGAGGCTACACTTTTACAATTTATTAGCATAAAGGTATTCATAGTATTATCTTATTTTTGTCTCTACCAGATCTCTAGTTATGTCTTTTCCATTCTTAATGCTGTTTATTTGTGTGCCTTCCCTTTTTTTTTTTCCTTGACCAATCTTCCTAGATATTTGTTTACTCTATTAGTCTTTCCAAACAACCCATTTCTGGCCTTGGTTGATCCCCTCTGTTGAATAGTTGTTTTCTAGTTCATTGGCTTCTGCTCTTATTTTTATCTCCGTCCCACTCTTATCTTGTTCTGGTTTATTCTGTTAATCTTTTTTCTAACTTCTTAAATTAGATACTTAGCTCATTAATTTGCAGCCTTTCTCATGGTTCTGGTATCCTGTGAAACCCAGGCACCCCCTTTTTCTCTGGTGAATTTATCACCCGTTGGCAAGAGAATGAGGAGACACCGAGGCAGGCATGGAGCTGAGGCACCTGCCTGTTCCTGTAGGAAGCTGCCTATGGAAACACTCTTTTGGAGCTGGGAGCCCCTGAGGGTGGGCGTGAGGGGTGTATTCCAGAGCCAGACCCAGCCATCAGGGTCATGTTTCACTACAGGAGGTGGCACCCCATGTCAGGGACTTCTCGTGGCCTCACCATCTTGTCCTTGCAGACTGACTTCTATTTCAGCACATCTCCTTTGCCAGGCCAAGAGGCAGTGAGGCAGACGCTCCTGTAAAGACAGGAATGAGCCAAAGCAATAAACCCAGCCCCAGCTGTCAGAGCAAACTGCTCCAGTCTCAACTCGGAATCATCCTGTCCTTTTCTTTGCTTCTAATCCTTATTCACAGTTGATTTCCTTCCTGGCACCACTTTGTAGGGAACCCCAAAACCATCATCTCAGAATGGGAGTGCTGGAAGGGACTAGGAATCATCTGCCAACTCCTTTTCGCCAGGGAGGAGACCAAGGCCCAGAGGACTTCCATTCAAGTTTACGACACGGTGCATTTTTTTCTGGTATCAGTATAAAACCACCAGCGTAGCCCTATTTAATGCATTCTACTCTGAACTCTACATTTCAGATACAATTTTGTGACCCCTACTTTTACTTTGTGTTCATTTGCCTTATATGGTTTTGCATATCTCTTAATTTTTTACAGGTTGGATGACTTTGTCACTTAGTTTGTTAGACACTGAAAGAGATATGTTAAGAGTCTCCCATGAATATTGTCCTTTTGTTCCAAAGAAGAAAAAATACAGAGTATCTGAAGAATATAACCAGTAAGATTGATTTTGATTAATATATTGAACTCTATACCCTAAAAATAGAGTTCTCTTTAAGTTCCCATGGAATAGAAACAGAAGTAATCTTACACACACACAAGATTATTTAAAAACAAACAAACAAAAAAAAACAAAAACTGTACTAGTTGCAATAAAGTTGGACATCAATAACAAAATATATATTTTAAGGACTGAATACACTGGAAATGACAATCCAATTCATAAATAACTCCAGAGGCAAAAATAAATAAATAAAAACTGTCAAAACTACAATGACAGTGACATTGAGAGTAGTACAAATCAAAACTAAGAGGAAGTGGTCAAACCTGCTCTAGAAAGGAAAAATCAAATGGTTGCACTGCTAAATAGGAATAAGAAAATAATGATATTAGTTGAACTGCGCATTCACCTAAAAATATTAGTAGGAGGTCACAAAAGCCTAAATAGGAAATTTTTAAAAATAAAACAGAAATTAGGAAATTAGAAACAATTTAAAAACATTAAAAAATCAGCAGATGGGAATTCTAGCTCTGAGAGCAGCAATCCTGCTTTAACTGTAACTCTGGGCTTTGTAGCTGTGTGACATCAGACAAGTTAAATGTCTGAACTTCTGAACCACCTGTAAATGGGAATAATAGTACTTAACTCATCGAGTTGTAAAGATTCTAAAAATTAGTGCGTACAAAGTACTTAGCACACACAGGGCCAGGCACACAGTGAGTGTTCAATGAATATTATTAGGTGTTACTATCATCACTTTCAAACATTGCAAACAAAGAAACAAACCTAGGCAAAGAGAGAGTCAATAAATATTCACTATCAGAAATCAGAAAGGTGATACAGACACATATGAAATTTTTAAAAAATACTTTTAGTGATTACTATATACAACTATGCTTAAGAAATGAAAATCTGGGTAAATCATTATTTTCTTGGAAAATAAACTACCACATCTGACTCAGAAAGCAGTTGAAAAATTCCTGAATAAACATATAAGCATGGAAGGAATTGAAATGGTTATCAAATAACTCCTTTCAAAAATGGCACAAGGCCCAGATGGGCTAATTCTAGCAAATCTTCAAGGAAGTTATTTCTCATGCTACTTAAATTATTCCAGAGCATAGAAAAGAACAGAAACTTCTCACTTCATTTTATAAGGTTAGAACAACCCGGATACAAAAGGCAATATGAAGAGAAAAAAGTTCAGACAAATTACACTTTTGAACAGATACAAAAATCAAAAATAAAATATGAGCAAAGAATAATATATAACCAGATAAACTTTATTCCAGGAATGCTGGGAGAGTTCAAATTTAGAAAATCACAAAACCACAATGAGATACCACTTCACAGTCACCAGGATGGCTATAATCAAAAGACGGAGTATAAGTATTGATGAGGATGTGGAAAAATTGGAACCCTCATACACCACAGGCAGGAATGTAAAATGGAACAGCTGCTTTGGTAAACAGTCAGGCAGTTCCTCAAAAAGTTAAATACAGAGCTGCCACATGACCTAGCATTTCCACTCCTAGGTTATATACCCAAGAGAAACGAGAACACATACATACAAAAATTTGTACATCAGTGTTCACAGGAGCACTATTTCTCATAACCGTAAGTGGGAACAATCCAAATTGTTTCCTATCCAAAACACCACCTGAAGAATGAATAAATAAAATATGACCTATCTATACAATGAAATATTACTCAACCAAAAACAAAAAAGGAATGAAGTACTCACATATTATAACATGGATAAACCATGAGGACATTATGCTAACTGAAATAGTCGCAAAAGGCCACATATTATATGGTTCTATTTAAATAAAATGTCCAGAAGAGGCAAATCTATAGAGATCAAAAGTAGATTAGTGGTTGTCGAAGGCTGATTTGGTGGTAGGAGGGAGGGAATGGGAAGTGACTACTAATGGGTATGAGGTTTCTTTGGGGGGGGTGACAAAAATTAATTTTTAATAGCTTAATTGAAATATAATTCATGTACCATACAATTCATCAATTTAAAGCATGCAATTCAATGGTTTTTAGTATATTTATAGAGTGGTGCTATTAAAAAATCTTATAAAATCAATCAATGTAATTCATTATATTAGTAATCAAAGCAAAAATATTGTATCCTCATTTTGATTGATGGATTAACATTCCACATATTCTTGATTTAAAACAACAAAAAGGAGCAAACCTCCCAGTAAACCAAGAAAAGAGGTCATCCCTTTGAGCACAACAAAGAATATCTATCTGAAACTAGTAACAGGCAACACACTTAATGATGAAACTCTAGAAGCATTCTCACTCAAGGCAGGAGCAACACAAGGGTGTATCTTACCATTACTACATTCCATTACTTTAAAGTTCTGTCCAATGCAGTAAGACAAGAAAAATAAAAGTACAAGCATTAGAAAAGAAGAGCTAAAATATTCATGATTTGTGGATTATAACTGAATATGAAAAAAATTTGAGAGAAGAGAGTTAACTGGAACACTGTAAGTCAAGATGGTGGCTACAAAGTGGGATGGTGATACGAAGGGCAGAAGGAGGCCATCTGGAAATCTTATTTCTTGATGACTGAGCTAGTTACACAGGTGAGTGGGCTTTGTGAACATTCATCCAGCTGAACATGCATGACTGAAGAGAGAAGACTGGCTAGCCAACATGCCGGAGGGCAGAAAAGGAACACGGTCCCATGTCTCTCCCTCCCCAAGTGGAAGGACTGGTGGGTGAGAGGTGGGGAAATTCCCAGGAGTCTTGAAGGGCAGGCCCAAGTGAGGTCACCCCGTCAGAGCCTGAGCAGCCTCCTGATGGAACCCCAGTGGAATGCAGGGGGTGGGAAATGACACTGTTCACATTGTAGAGCTGCGTCTGGTTGAGATGGGAACGGAGTGGGCTGGGGGATGCAGATGGGAAAAGTCTTCAGGAAGGAGGTGCATCCACTGAGTCACAGAATATCAGCGCTGAAGATGGTCTTCGTGACCCAACCTCTTATTTTACAGAAGAGAAAACTGAGGCCCAGAGAAGTGAAGGCACTTGCCCAAAGTCACCTCTGCCCCGTACTAGCAGTTTTCCTTGACAGGGTTTATACAGACTAGAGATGAGACACAGCCAGGTACGGTGGTGGAAAGCAAGACTCCAGAGCCACACTACCTAGATTCTAACCGCAACGCCATCATTGCTAATGGTGAGGACTTGGGCAAGGCACGTATCCTCCACATGCCTCTTTTTTCACCTGTAAAAACAGTAAATAAATGTAAATGCGTACAACTGCTTTCGACAGAGCACACAATCAACGTATAACCAGGATATGCTAAAGCTGAACGGATACCTACCCTAGGACCCGAGATTTCACTTCTAGATACATACCCAACAGAAATGCATTCAAATGTGCATCCAAAGACCTGGACAAGTGTGGCCTCCACAGAGTTATTTTTAATGCTAAAATCTGGAAACAACACCATAAACGGAACAGACAGGTAAATTTATACATAAATGAGAATGAATAAAACCACTGCTACCCAGGGGTAAATACCACAAATGGACTACAGAGCAAAAGCAACCAGAATACGATTCCATTTACACAAAATTCAAAAACAGTCAAAACCAGTGCATGGTGGGAAGAGGGTGTGGTGACTGAAGGGGAGCTCAGGGCAGTTTCTGGGGTCCTGGTTATGCAAGTGTATCTAATCATGAAAAGGCTTTGAGCTGTGCACTTGGCATCCACGTGCCTTTCTGTACTTATACTACACTTCAGTAAAGAAACTGACTTAGTCATAATCATTATAGAACCCATCTCATAAGGCTGTTATGAGGATTAAATGAGGTAATATTCATGAAGTGTTTAGAACAGAGTGTGGCAATAATGAGGGCCACAGAAATGTGTGCTGATAAAAAGCTCCATGTCTAATTTTTCTAAACAGGACATGTGGCTGGCCAACAGGTACCTGAAAAGATGCTCAACATCGCTACTTATCAGGGAAATGCAAATCCAAACCACAATGAGATGTCACCTCGCACCTGTCAGAATGACCATCATCAAAGAGAACACAAGTAACAAATGTTGGTGAGGAGGTGGAGAAAAGGGAAGCATCATACCCCATAGGTAGGAATGTAAATTGGTGTAGCCACTGTGAAAAACAGCATGGAGGTTTCTCAAAAAACTAA
Organism: Camelus bactrianus; assembly: GCF_048773025.1. NCBI lineage: Eukaryota > Metazoa > Chordata > Mammalia > Artiodactyla > Camelidae > Camelus > Camelus bactrianus. The sequence goes on from NC_133554.1 coordinate 6,585,274, forward strand.
AAATAGAACTACCATATGACCCAGCAATTCCACTCCTGGGTATACATCCAAAAAAACACAAAAACACTAATTCGAAAAGATCCATGCACCCCCAATGTTTATAGCAGCACTATTTACAAGAGCCAAGACATTGAAGCCAGCTAAATATCCATCAAGAGATGGATGGATAAAGAAGATGTGGTGTATGTATACAATGGAATACTACTCGGCCATAAAAAAGAATGAAATTTTGCCATTTGCATCGACATGGATGGACTTGGAGAGCATTATGCTAAGTAAAGCAAGCCAAACAGAGAAAGACAAATACTGTATGATATCACTTACATGCGGAATCTAAAAAATACAACCAACTAGTGAATATAACAAAAAAGAAGCAGACTCACAGATACAGAGAACAAACTAGTGATTACCAGTGGGGAGAGGGAGGGGGAAGGGGCAATATAGGGATAGAGGATGAAGAGGTACAAACTCTTAGGTATAAAATAAGCTACAAGGATGTGCTGTACAACACGGGGAATAGAGCCCATCTTTTATAACTATGAGTGGAGTATAACCTTTACAAATCATGAATCACTATATTATACACCTGTAACTTATGTAATATACAGCAACTATTCTTCAATTTTAAAAAAGTTTTTTAAGAAAAAAGAAACAGCCCCAAATCTAGGTAGAGCACTAGCACTCTGCCTCGGGGTCTCCTTCCTGTGCCCCTCCTCTGAGCCCCCTCCTTGGCACAGTGCAAGGGCCCCTCTCACTCCCCACCCTACCCCATAGACCAGCGTAGTCTTGAGCAAAGCCCCCAGGACACGGAGGCACTGAAGGCACAGAGAGCTTAAATCACACGCCCCAGGTCACACACGCCCAGCACTTTCTCCCAGGCAGTCTGAAGCTGGAGACAGGTTCTCTCAACCATAACCCCTGCTACACACATCTTGGTATTTCATACGTTATCAAAGAGAACCCTGTGCTCCCTGATCTTGATTTTAGAACTAAATCACTTCTATGCACCAGGAAAATCAGAACTTGCTTTTCACTTAAATGTGGGTCACGGTTCGGCAGACACCTTCGATTTAAAACAACAAACAACTCTCTCACCTTGGCTCCAACCACAAACCCGGGTGAGAAGAAGGGAGGACGCCCAGTCCCGTTCCTCCCTGGCACGTCAGGGCATCGTGATGGCCAATCTGCCCCAAACCGGGTTTAAGCCCGATTGGTTTCCCTGGGTTGGAGGGAGACACAGCCTCCTTCCTCGTGGCAGCAGGGAAGGCCAAGCACTTCCTCACCGCGATTCTCCCTGGGGCTGAGCCGGGAGCGAGACAGGGCTGGGTCTGGGAATAAAGAGTTGGCTGAGATCAAGCTGCCCACCTCTGAGGTCTGGCTGCGGGGAGAGGAAACAAGCTGGCCGCAGGACGCAGAGCAGGGGGGGCCGGTGTCCAACAGCCCTGCCCTGGGGCGCCCAACCCAAAGGTACTTTCATGTTTTGGAGGCCAAATTCTGTATCTGTAAACACAATGTGTTTCCTTTTTCATGCTGGGGTTGGAGCTGTTATTGTTCAGCCCTTTCTGCGATGGCCCAAATGTAAGCAGAGGGCTAGCCCGTGCAGAGTCCTGGGCCTCGGATGCCCCGCAGACAAGGTTTGGGGTTGAGAGCCTGGCTCCTAGGTTGGGAAGAGCCCAAGGTCATTTCCTTCGCATTCTGGGGCAGCTCTGGCCTTCTCCCAATCCAGGGGACCCTGCACGGGAACTTCAGAGCTGACTGCCCCGGGGAGACCACTCTTTTCAGGGAACTGTGGTCTCTCACACTCTTGACATGGAAGAAAACAAAAGCTACGACAGAGCAGATGCAGGAGGCAAACGTGAAGTGGACCCCAATGCAATCCTTTCCTGGTACCGGAGCCAGATCCGGAACCTGCTTCCTCTCAAGACCCTCAGCACCTTCCCTGTGTCCTGGGCGCTGAGCAAAAAGCTCCTCACTTTGGGGGCTCCCCATGCTTACAGTTCAGAACAAGTATCCACCTCTCACATGCACACCCTCCCCAACGAATGTATCCCACCTGCGGGGAGGGCATCACTTCATACCTCTTTACCCTGCCAGACCCAACAGAGCCACCTGACCACTGACTGCTCCAGAAACATCCACTTACAGGGTACATCTTTGTCTGTAGGCTAGGGGAGCAGGGGAAGGTCTTCTAGGACCCATGTCATATAGTTTCCATCTCCCAGGCTAATACTGATTAAGTAGTAATGGCTGCCTAGAGAATTATATTGAAAAGGAGTCTAATACACTAAGACCATTTCTGGACGTTGGAGAAAAGAGTGCTGTGATTGATTAGCAATGCCTGCCCTGGTTTCAGAATTGGGAAGCAGTGGTGCGTTTGCTAAGTATTCCACAGCCACTCCAAGAAGCCACGAAGACCGGAATCAGGCAGCAGAAACTGTCTATCACTTTGGGCCGTTCCATCAAACATGGAATGTAATACAACATATAGGTGCTCAGGAAACTGAAAGAGATCAATCTCATTTCCTTGTTACCTAAGACTCATTTATTCAAATCCAGCCCATTTAAAGGTGCCTGTGGTCCTATGGATTGTCTAATTTAGGTGTGGAGCCTCTAGAATATGTGAAAAAATACGACATGACAACCAATAATCTCTCTTACCGATAGGCAGAAAAGGACTGGGGAAAATCTAGCAATAGCATCAGCCAAGAGGGGACACGAATGGGCCCCCAAATGAAACTGGACCACTTGCACCGAGGGCTGATACCTCGCACACCTTCCCTAGGCTGGGCCTGAATCCTCCAGAGACAGACTTCTAGCCCCTCCTTTCAGGCCGAGTTGGGAGGATTCATTGGTTACCAGTTGATGGGGTGAACTTTCTGTTCTCTTAGTGTTACTTTCTGCCTTTCAAGGTTTTCACCCAACAAATTTACTCTGACCTCTGAAAAGCCACCCATCCCTTTAAATAACCTGGAATCCTGCCACAGCTACAGAGAAGTCTTTCTTCTGGATCTTCTTTATATGCGTAAGTGCACTGCAAAACGATTAGAGCCTTAGCTCCAGCTAATACATGAACCCCGACGGCAGAAGGCTCAGAGGTCTCCGGGAAGGACCCCAACACAGGCAAAGGCAGAGCACATTTCTCCATTCCTCAGCAGTGCTCCTGAACCACTGGTGCACCTGTCCCCTGGATGACACCATCCCTTGTTCTCTGAGCGCCATCGGATGCCTCTGATAGAAACATCTCCTGCAGAGGAGGCTTGGGGCAGGCGCTTAAGTGTTGGAAGAGAATGGCTTATACGAGAGGCATTTCACTTCTCATCCATCCCATGACCACCGTCCCTTCTCTTGGTCAGAGGGCAGACCTGGCACAAAATGCTACAGGCAGGGTTGAACACACACCTCGCCCAGGCCTCTCAGGAGCTAGGGAAGGAAGCGTTATCTCTGGAGGCAAAGAACTGACAATTGGAATGGGTCTCTGCCTTCTGACGTGGGGGAAATTCACGTAAATTATATGGCATTTCAAAGACAAATTAAAATCTAATTTTAAGTATACAATAGGGATACATTTGGGGTACACAGGGATACAGAAATGCAATTCTGAACTTCCCATGTTGTGCTGTACCCATGACAGCAGGCAGCATGGAGGCGAACAGCCCTGGGTCTGAGGATGTCCCAGGCAGCTCACTTATCTCAGTGCTGTTCAGAATCGTCCCTCGGAGCTGCTGACAACAGGACACGGCTTTCACTTGATCAGCCTCATGCAAACGCCGCTGACCCCTCCTGCTCTCCGCATATGCAACAGCGTCACCGAGCAAGCCAAGATGTGCCCTGTCCCCACTGAGTTTGGTTTGTGTAAAAGCTGCCCTTTGGTGGCAGGGACATCTGGTTTCAAAAGGCTTCCATTCCTTGTGACAATCTGATTAACTGAAACAAAGCACATGTAAAGCACCTGCTACAGTGCCTGGCACTTAGTAGGGGTTTGTGGTCTGTCTTCAAGATGTAACCTGACAACCCCCTTGCACTGACATTCTAAACTCCCAGGCCACCCAAACCGACGCTGAGTCCTCCGAGCCTGCGGAATGGCTGACGTGTGTCTTCCCAGACGACAGGCAAAATGCAGCGGGCCACTCTGCAAGTATTAGGCTTAAATCCTGAGCATTTCAAAAGCCCCCAGAGACCTCAGGTCTCCCTCTAATGAAAAGCACTGCAGAAACCCAAGGTATGATTATCACTTCTGAAAGGAAGAAAAAAGATACTGGCTCACAAAATACCCATACTAGTGCATCAGCAGATAAGACTGTTTTATAATCCAGTTCCCTAGAGAGCCATTTATTTTGGTCGGGCCAGTGTGCACAGCAGACGCCGTAGAAGCCATCAAGATAACACGAATAACAACCCAGTGGACTTTTGAAGTGTAAACATAAAAGTCTATTAAGAATACAATGTTGGTTTAATCCCAAGACAAAAAATTTACTTAATGAAAAGCACAACTCATCTCAAGAAGGAAATATCGATACCAGCTGTGAGCAGAAAATGAGGGGGGATTCCTTCCAGGGAACATCTGAATTTCAACCCACTGCCTTTCCAATATTTACTCTGGACATAAAGTCTCAAATACTTTTCCAAGGATCTCATTTTTCAGGAGGAGGAGGTCAGAGAGAAGTCTGGGCAGGGCCAAAGGAGAGCTTGGCAAAACCTGAAAATGTACAGACACACCCCAGAAGGTTTACCCTGAGACAGCTCTGTCTGGCTTCTCTGGGTAGAGTGGGGGGCAGCCTCCTGGCCCACCAGGTGCTAATGAGGACCCCAGCAGAGATCCTCACTCCAGCTGCCAAGGGGCCAACAGAGATAAATGATAGCCCTGTGCTAATGACGCACGCACTGCACCTACAGGATATGCCACTAAACGCCTCTCTTCAACAACCACACTTCTGAGCCACTTCCTAGAATTTTTCAATATGTTCTGGAGAAGCAACAGGATACTGAGCACTAGGGAGAAAGGAGAAGGCCTAATTTAAAAGGGTTTTCTGATCACAAGTTCTGTTCCACCAGCTTTGAGAGATTACGGGCCCTGAAATCAAGGAAGACCTGGCCATCGGCAACACCTGTGCATGCGGAGACGCTTAAACCCTCTTCACTTACATTCCTAAAAACTCCCAGCCCCCACCAGGCCTGATGGCTAAAAGAGAGGACAACTTGTTACAGACAATTTCATACTTCAGTATGTCTGAATATAATGAATATGTTATATGACATGATGTGACGTTATAGAACGGAGTGGAATACAACACAACTAGGGAACCACCTCTAATTCTAGCAAGAGGTTAACGGGCTGGTCCAACTATTCTCCTATCCAGGCAGACCTCATTTTATGGCACTTCACTTACCTGAGTTTCGTAGATGCTACATTTTTTTTTTTTTAATTGAAGGTCTGGGGCAACCCTGCCCCAAGCAAGTCTATCGGAGCCATTTTCCAACAGCATTTGCTCACTTCATGCCTCTGTATCACATGTTGGAATTCTTTGCAAGATTTCAAACTTTTTCATCATTACACATGTGTTACGGTGATTTGCGAGTGGTGATCTTTGATGCTACTACTACAACTTGCTGAAGGTTAGGACGATGGTGAGCATTTTTTAGCAATAAAGTACTTTTAAATTAAGGTATGTACATTTTTTTAGACAAAACCCTATTGCACGCTTACTAGACGACAGTATAATGTAAACAACTTTTACAGGTACTGGGAAGCCGAGAAAGTCATGCGACTCGCTTTCCTGCGTATTTGTTTTATTGCAGGTGGTCTGGAATGAACCTGCTGTATCTCTGAGGTCTGCCTATACACGGAAATGTAACTGTCATTCATTCACCCATCCATCCATTCCATGGGGAGGCACACAGAGGATGCAATAAAACAAAGCATACACATTGGGCTGGAATCCCAGCTCCACCACCTACGAGCTATATGGCTTTGGGTAAACCATTTAATATCTCTAGGTTATGATTTCCTCATCTGTAAAATAAGGACAATAATAGGGCCTATTATAACCATAGTTGTGATGATTAAATGACTAATGAGTTTGGCAAAAAATGAGTCCTCAAGGGTTAATCATGTAATGACAATAATTATAATAATTACCATGACGATAAAAACACGCACCCATCTACAGTGACGTACCAGACTCTGGACTAAGGAGCAAATCATGCTAGCCTTCTGATTTTGCAAGCGTCTTTAGTGGGCCGTTCAATTTCTCATGGCAACACCTTCCATATAACCTCCCTCTGCCACCGGGGATGATGGTGGGCCCGAGCACCAGAGCCATTTACAGCATGAGGAACCCCCCTCCAAACCATGTTTAAACAATTATGAGCATTACACTGCAGGTACCCATAACCAGAGGAGGCCAGCCCAGCACAGTGCGCTCATCTTGCAGAGTCGTCTTTTGTGTGGGTTTTGGGTTTCAGCTGGGCCACGCAAAGCCTTCAGAGTGAGTGGCAAAACAAGTTTTCATAAGCTCACCCTGTCACAAACCAGGCAGGGGTTCATGCTGACATCCCCACAGTAAGATTAAACAGCATGCTTCGTCAGAAACTAAATACTAACACAGCTCTGACGTCAGGGGGACATTGATTAAAACTGATGTCAATAATTTATGAAACACAATATGGTCTTCAGATGCTCTTTTTACAAAGAGGAAGGGGTTGGAGTTGGGGGGAGAAAAGGGCCTAGCAACCCAGGTGGTTTAAAACTGTTCATGCATTTTCTCTTGAATGTCCACACCCCCCCCATGCACGGATGCTTCTTTACATGATGAATATAAATGCATATGTGCATAGGAACATGTGAACATCGCTGGTACATATGGGCGGAAGAAAGTATTTAGTTATTCCACGGAGAGCTGTCGAGGCTGTAACGTTATACGTGGTGTTGTCTTTCATATTGTTTTGGGTTCCCCCCAACCCCGGAAGAAATCCAAAATTGCATTTAAAATAAAGTTGGGCCTTACAAAAGTTCACATTTATTCCACAGAGAACTCAACCTTGAAAGAACACTGAAAAGAAAGCTGGATGAAAGAAAACCTATAGGATACAGGCATTTCTTAGTCAGCTGAAAGTACCTGGGCCCTGCCTAGAATCATTCAGTCAAATAATAATACCGATTTTTTTTTAAGTTTTAGGATTTGGGGGGCAAGGGGGCTGGTGAGAGGGTTAAAGGAAGGATGCCAATTTAGTCTATTATAAATCATGTCTCATTTAGAAAGGCAAAGAGAAAAGCACAGTGATAATGACAACCCCCTTTTTTTTTAAATCAAGACTCATTTTTTAAAAGAAAAATATATGCTTTACTTTGCCTTAGCTGTAAATAATCTGGGTAGCCCGGCTTTATATGTCAACAGTGTGAAATTCACAAGATGGGATTATGTTGGGAAAAAAAATCTGAGCCGCTGATAGTACAAAAGTTAGTGTTTGAAGGATTTATTAATGCTTTTTTCCTAGCACAGTGCCCTGTAGTGTCTCAGAACACCTGTCAAATACTAATTCATTCACATACCTCCACTTCAGGGCCTTTTCATAAAAAGCTCGACCTTTACTTGTAAATCACTTCTAAATTGTCTTTGCTGACTTTCTCTTTTGCGGAATGATGGCAAAATCACTAAGACTTCAATTAAGACTTTATGGGAACTTCAACCTGACATTCCCGGGGCTATATCTACAAGGTATCAGAACATCTATTCAAAAAGGAAACTATAAATAACTTTTAACATTGTTGAATTGGCTTGGCTTTTATGAGATGACTGAATAATTGGCAAGATTTAAAGATACTTTGACTACTGAGAATTAAAATAACTTCAGTAAAAACCAGAAAATATTGTCAGCCGATTATTTGTCATGTAGATTATGTACTTATTAGGCCTAATTAAACTTTTTGAACAAAAAGGCCCACTAATTACGTTAGTTAATATGTTGATCGCTCAATTTGGTTTAAAAATAAACCGGTCAATCCAATTTGTGCACAGAGTTAGTGCTTTGGTCAAAAGACAAAATCCTCAACTATAGAGATTATTTCAAGTGCGTGGCCATTGTTATAACAATTGCCGGTTACGTCTCCACATCCAAAGTGACAGGGAGAGATGGGGGTGGGTGGTATCTGAACAATACCAACGCTGCTAAGACGAATTTTCAAGCCAGTAAAATGTTACCATAATATCCAGTTTATTTGCCTCAACGTATTCCCTTGTATTTTTTCCAATCAGTCCCTGCCAGTGACAATGAGAAGTTATCCTTCATGTGCACAGACAAACTAAAACTGATAGCAAAACCCTGGGAAGCCTTTTAAATGTCAATGAAGGGTTTTTACGCACAAGAGGAAGAAAAGAGGAAAGGGGGAGAAGAAAGAGAAGAGATGGGAAAAAACAACATTTCTGAAGGAACTGAGCAGATCAAAGGAGTTTTACTCCCAAATACCACTAAGTCCGGGTATAACCACTATCTTGCCATCGAATCCTGAAAAGTCTCTTCAAACTGGCAACCAGTTCTGTCCCTTAAAGGAGGGGGGATGAACGGAAGTGGGACACTCGGAGTGTAAAAATGGAGGCCCAGCCAGGCAACAGGAGGGATGGGCCTCTGCAGACCAGGATGCCTGACCGGGCCTCAGTGCCGATCCGGCTCTCCAAAACATGTTTTCCATTCCAAAAGTCTGCATCCACAGTCATGAGGCACAAACTATTCGACAACAACATGACACAATTAATCAGAACCAGACCTCAAAACGTGTGTTTGTGGGGACCCAGCGAACTTTGTAACGTGCCTCAGAGGCTGAAGCAACTGAAGAGACTCACACTGGCTGCCTGGGGTGGGGGCAGGGGGAGGGAGTATCCGTATTACACGAAAAATGAACACCAAACGGTATGGTGACAAACCAAATAATTTTCAGTAAAATGAAATGTGGGGTTTGGAAATGTACACCTTATCGTGGAAAAAGGGAGTGGGGTCTTACTACTTTTCCCTTCCTTTTTTGTTGTTTCCTCCTGGGGAGAAACTGATGCCTCAGGGTTTCTACAGCAGCAAAGTCCTAAAATTCAGAAACAGAATGGATCCCTTTTTTTAAGCCTCATTTCTGACCCAGCAGTATCCACCAGGGCTGGTTTTGTCAGATTTCTCTTCCAGGCACCTAGATCCCATTAAAATTAGAATCTGCGCCCTTAGTTAATTCGGAACTGTTTAATTTCACCAAATCCTGAAGCTAACCAAAAAAAAAAAAAATCTGGTATTCTTTTTTGGATAGGGATTGAATTAGTTTAAAATAATTAGTGAACTCCCTTTGTAATCTGTAGGTAGTAATTGATTTAAATCACATCATTCTTTTGTTAACTTAAACACGCTGTGCAAAAGGAAAATACATACTGTTTTTTCCAAGCCATAAAAGACAAATGGAGGACGCAGAAATGATATTCGTCGGGTACCGAACTGGCCCCAAACTGCAAATCCCTTTGCCATCTCCCAAGGGACTTGTGGTCGCGGAGCTGGAACTTCCCGGGAACCGGGCCGGGGTCCCCAACAGGGCGCTCAGCTGCAGATTAGGAAAGGGGGGTGGGGTGGGGCGGAGGTGGATCCCAGGGTCCGGCCAAACTAAGGGGAAGGCAATGAGCTTTTGCCTTTGAATCCGGGGTTAGGAGGACCCGTCAGCAAATTTTCTGCAAAGCCTTCTCCCGCAGCATTTCTCGTTCTTCTTCTTGGCTTCGCACAGTGCACTAGACCCAAACCCGAGAGTCCACGGCCAGTGCAAGGAGCACGAGTGGACCGGCTCTCTGCCCTCCTTGGTCCAGGACATCCGGAACGCGCCTCCCACCATTCCCACATCCACGCAGCTGGCGACCCTCAGCGGCGGAGTCCACCGGCGCTCCGGAGAACCCACGGTCGCGAGACCCAGGAGCAGCCGCCCCGGTCCCCACCCGCCGCCCCCGTCCCCGCGGCGCCCCACTCACCCACGCACTCGTTGGCCTCGCGGGCGGTGGCGCGCTGCCAGGGCCGGTCATAGTGGAAAGGCTTGCAGCGGTCGCACTCCGGACCGGCTGTGTTGTGCCTGCAGTCGCACACCAGGCTGTCGTCGCGGTCGCGCACGCAGCGGGCCGCGTGGCCGTTGCACTTGCAGCGACCGCCCACCTGCAGGTCCGACACGGCGTAGAAGTACGAGTCGCGCGCCAGCTCCGAGTCGTCCTCGTTCTCGTCGCCGAACGTGTGCAGGCGGCTGAAGGCCACGCGGATGTCGGTGGCCGTGACCCAGTCTTGCAACACGGGCGAGTTGTCGAAGTCGTGCGCCGAGGGCCGCCCGTCCAGAGTGCTGAAGGCGATGAGGCCTCCCGAGAGCGGGCGCATGTCGGTGTGCGAGTCAGTGCACACGGCCTCCTGCTCGTTCTGCTTGGTGATGGGTGCGCGGTGCGGCCGGTTGTACATCTTGCGGCACTGCGTGGAATAGAACTGAAAGGGCACCCACGTGCGCCCGTAGTCCATGGACTTGTAGATGGCCATAGACTCCGGCCGTGGCGAGCAGAACTGCAGGCTCACGTAGGTCACCTCGAACTTCTTGCCGAGAGACAGCGTAAGCGTGACGTTGTGCGGGAACTGCAGGTAGTTCTCCGACTGCCAGCACGTCAGGTTGTGTGGGTTGTTGAGATCGGTGAGGAAGGCGGGCGGGTGCGCCTTCTTGGGGTCCGACGCGTTGCAGAGGTGGCAGGAGCGCAGCCGCTCCTCGCCGCGCTCGCTCACCACGCAGTAGCGCGCCGGGGGCCGGCCGCAGGTGCTGGACACGCGCACGTCCTTGCCGAAGGCCGCGTTGACAAAGTCGGGGATGCAGCGGCGCGGGTGGCCGTTCTCGTCCGAGCAGGGGTCGGGCTGCGCCGCCTGGCCGGCGAACATGCTGAGCCCGGGCCCGCCGCGCACCGCGCCCACCAGGCACGCCACTGCCGCCAGCGCCGCCAGCGCCTCCCACACTGCGCGCATCATGCTGCGTCCAGCCTGCCCCGGCCCCGCCGCGCCGAAGAGTCGTTCTGCCCGCCGCAGAAGGCGCCTGCGGAGAAAGGGGAGCCGCGCTCAGCCAGCCCGCCCCGCTCCCTCCACCCGCCGGGGGCGCGGCGAGCGGGGGCGCGGGCAAACGCCCGGCTTCCCCGGCACCAAGCCCGCGGCCGAACGCCCGCCTCGCTTCCCCGCGTCCCGGGGGCAGGCAAATCCAGGGACCCCCCCAAGCCCGCACGGCCCGCGCCTCTTCTTCCCTACCGGCGGCGAGTCGGGATCACTCGGCTTCCCCGCCACCACCGCCTCCACGCCGCCCTTGGGTCATGCCCGCGCCCGTCTGCCTGTCCGCGGCCGGCCCGCCAGTATCCCAAATCTCGGACACAGGAGAGCTCGTGGGCCCCCCAGAGCCCGCACGGCCCGCGCCCCCTCCTCCCCGCAGCCCAGGGTCCCGTTCCTCTGTGTCGAATCGCAACCCCGCCGGCGAGTCCGCGTTCGGGACTTTACCTCTGGAGACGGCAAAAGAGAAAGAAAAGTTTGCCCGGCCCCGGCCGGGGAGCCCGCGCGCCGGACGGCGGAGAGCCTCTCGCTGGCTGCTAGCAGGCGCGTCCTGCCTCAGCGCGGGCTTGCCAGCTCCATGCCCGGCGCGGCCGCCGCTGCCCCAGCCCCGGCCCGGCCCGGCCCGGCCGCCGCCGCCGCCTCTCTCTCTCGAGTGACGACGCGACCGCCCGGCTCCCGCCGCTTCAGCCGCCGTGCGAGTGCCGCCCAGCCCGCGCCCGGGGCGCACACACACTCCCGCTGGCTGGCGCGCACTCACACACGCACGCACGCCCCCAAAGGCTCCGCCGCCGCCGCCGCCGCCGCCGCCGCCGCCGCCGCCACTCGCGCTGGGAGTGGGGGGCGGAGGGGAGCGCGGGGGCGGGGGGCGGGGCCGCCGGGCGGGGCGCCGGCCAATAACGTCGGCGAGTTGCCGCCCGCTCGCGAGCAAAGTTTTAACCCCGGGAAAGAAGAAAGTTAAAGGGAAGCGGCCCGGGACCTGGAGAGAGCGGGAGCACGATCGGGTGGGAACCCGGGCGCCCGAGAAAGAGAAGCAGAGACAAAGAGAAAGCGAGGAAAGCGCCCGGGGAAACCCCGGAGAGGGGGGTTGGGCCCGGCGCGCACCCCGCCGAGGGAGGAGGGGCCGGCCGGGGACCGTCCGCGTCGCCCCGGCCCTGCGCTGCCGGGAGAGCCCCGCAGGTTTCCGCCAGCCCCACGCCCAGGGGAGCGCTCAGGCGGCGGGGGAGTGGGAGATTTTTCTCCCTCCTGGTCCCGGGCAAACACATCTGTGTTTGTTTTCTTTGCCGCGTCGGGGTCGGGCCTTCCTCTAACCCAGCCTGATGGCCGCGGTGGCACCGCGTACAGGGCCGTGCCCCGTGGGCAGACAGCCCGGGATCGGGAGGAAGAGGAGGATGGAACCTCTGCTGGCTTACTCCTCCTGCCCCAAGCCCCTGGAGTCCGGCGAGAAGGAGCTCTGACTCCCCACCCCAAGCCCCCCACCCCCCCGCACAGTTGTCACCATGCTGTGGGCCTCTGTTGGGAACGCGGCCCCTTTCCTGCCGGAGGAGCTGTAGTGGGCTGGAGGGTGAAGTGGGGAAAAAGCCTGACAGCATCTGGGCACTGGCCAACGCCCCTCCCGGACGGCCCTGCCAGGCCTCTGTCTAGCTGCCCCCAGATACAGAGGCAGCTTTATAGGTCCTTATTGGCTCAGTTTTTAAGGGTGCTGTAGCCCATACTATCTCTTGGGAGCCCACAACAGCTTTGCAAGTAGGTATTAAACTCTCATTTTGCAGATGAGGAAACTCAGGTCTCAGGAGGTAAGAAACTTGACCAAGATGTCCCAGCTAGTAAACATCCAGGAATAGAAAGAAACCTGGCTCCTTCCTGTCCTCCCGTTTGTCAAATGGATAGTCCCACCCAACTGTAGTCTCATAGGGCATCCTCAGGGCCACCCAGATTCTCCTTCCCTTCCTCTCTGCCACACTAACAAAAGGACAGAGGACAGTGACAGCATCCTTTTGACCATCTTGCAGCAGTAGCCAAAGCACTCTGGGGAAAGAATACACTGGGCTGAGAGTTTGGAACTAAACTGCTGTTGTTACTTTTAGATGAGTGATCCTGGATTGAAAGCACAGGGTCCTGGTTCTGGCCCAACAGCTGACTTGCTGCATTATCTCCATTGAGTGCCTCATTTTGTCTTACTGGTATTTTCATAAACTCCGAGAATGTACGAAGGAGCCTTGGGGCTGGTCTGGCCCAGCTCAGTTTCTTTGGAAGACAGCCTTCCCCAGCCTCCCTGAGAGACGGCCACCCAAGCCAGCTCTTCCAGGGATGGAAGTTCACCGCAGCCCAAAGACATAAATCCTCTCCATTGCAGGGCAGCCTGGATTCATCCCCTCCCCTGGGGGAACACTTTAACTTTACCTTCTTGTGCTGTGTACCACTCTCTACACTTGCCTTGCGGCAGAGGGGATTTCGGGTGACTTACAAGGGGACTTAAAACAAAGCAAAATAACATAAATAAGAAAGTGAGGTGGAAGGAGATAAACGTTTCTTTTTTATGTTTAACCAGGTGGACTGTGAAATGTTTAACCATTGTGGACTGTGAAATCCCAATGGCATACGGAAAGCCAGCAGAGCAGTTAGGAGCACGTGATTTGGAGCCAAAGTATGACCTTGGCAAATTTTGCATCTTTCTGTACCTTGGTTTCTTCATTTGTTAAAGGGGGACAATAATTTCTATCTCACAGGATTGTGAGCATCAAATGAGTTAACACATACGGAAATTATAGCTTATAATATGTATGCATACATATTGTATTTAGATCCATCTACGTGAGTATACTTTCACATAAAGATATATGTGAATATACATAAAGCCAGGCACACATTAAGGGGCTGCAGAAATGTTAGTTGTTAGTTTTAAATTGCTAGCTCTTCATAGAATTTTAAAATTATTTAAAGAGGGACATTTAATGCAATGGAAAGAGGTTCATGACATATAAAATGAAAAAAGCCATTTACAAAATACTGTGCCCCCTCCAATAAACACTATGCACAGCATACTCTCATTTTTATTTTTTAAAGTATACCTGAAAAGACAACATTGTTCCTTGTAGGTATCTCGGGAAAGTGAGATTAGATTATAGGTGATTTTTGTTTTTGCTTGTCTGTTCTTGACTGTACACAGTAAAACAAGGAGAACTAAGAGAAGAAAGAGAAACTAAGAGGGAAGACAAAGTAGAGATGGGAATAAAGGTTAAGCGCCCCCTAGAATGCCCTATTCACTTCCTGGTGGTGGGCCACAAATTTGTCTCTCAGCTTTCCCGCAGCCAAAATGAAAAGGAGACCATGTCAGTTACACAATTCCCAGCATCCATGGGATAAAAACAGACCTATTACTCAAGAGAATTACAACTATTCTTGGTACTAAAATCAGACAGGAATTTCTCCTGGGGGGCCTCATAAAGAGAACACAGTGTGAGGTAACAAGCAAACATCTTCAACATCCCTAAACCCCTCAGAGGGTGTCTGTGTTGGCCCACAGTGTACACTAATGGCCTCACACCAAAACACAGGTCAGGAAGACAGTCTGACAAAAATGGGTCTGAAAGAGGCTCATCGGGCTGCCCTGCTCACTGCCCACCCGACTTGATTCCTGGAGTATCTGCAAGACCGGATTGCTCAGCGCTCTCAAGCCTTCCTCCTGCTATGATTCTGTCCCAGAGCTTTTGATGGGCCTCATGTGGCAGCAAGTTTGAAACTGTACTCCCGGGGGTTGCTCCTCACCAGCTGAGCTTAGGCCAGTGGTCTTCAGGAAGGATATGTGGGGCAGGAAGGGCACTTCCCACTTTTATTGTGATCACTGAGGTCTAAGCTTATCTTCTGCGGTAGGTCCTGGTGCCCAGGACTCTCACTTTGCAGCCTGGAGGTCCACAGCATTCTGGGAAAACCCTGTCACTTGTACAGCTGGTTTGATTCCAGTTCCACACAGCAGCCCCAACCAAGGCTCTGCCTCTTCAAATTCTTGAAAATCAGCCCTGTGTCACCCCTCGGTTTTATTGCTCCTAGGCAAAATGTTCCCAGTTCTTTGTATGAGTTCTCACAGGACCCTTTTTTTCTGACCACTCTGCAGCCTCTCCCAATGCTCTCTAATCTGTCAGTGTCCCTTCCTCCAGCAGACGGCCTTTTGAGGGGACAAATGAAAAAAACAGATGTCCAAGTGTTGTGAGAGCTTCTCAAAGTGGGGGCGATAAATACACACCCGAAAAGGCGTGTCAGGCTCTGAGCGGCAGGATTCACAGGACAAACGCGTTCAAAACACAACAGGGAGGCTCTTGGGTGAGAAAGCGCATTCCCAGGTGTTCCAGCAAGGAATGCGCTGGGGGGGGGGGGAGCCGCCGTTCTTGGCACCCAGCCTTACCTGTGAAGCCCCAGGATCCCCCTAGAAAGATAGTGTCGAGAAAACTTAGAAGTAGCCAGAGTAGGAGGAAGAAAACCAAGAGACTCAGGTGTCCTGGAAACCAACAGGCAAGTTTCCAGGAAGGAGGGGCAGTGAGCAAGTATCCCATGCCTTCAAGGTCAAGATAAGATCTGAAAGAGTCCTTTGGATTCAACTACAAGGAAGTCATTGGTGAACTTGACTGGTAGTGGCAGAGGAGTGGTGGGGACAGAAGCCAGGCTGCCTCAGGTTATAAAGTGAACGGGAGGTGAGAAAGTGGAGACAGCAAGGGTAGGTGGCTTTGGAGAGGTGTGAAAACAAGTGGTAGGAAAGAGATGGGGTGATTGGAAGGTGACACGGGATTGACGGGAGGTTGGCATTTTCTATTTTTGTTTATAAGATAAGGCTATCTGAGCGAGCCTGAATGTTGACAAGAAGGATCAGAAGGAGGATGCTGAAGACAGATAAAACTAGCCTCGGAAAATGGGTGATCAGGTGGTCTGAAAGCTGCTCTTGTTTCAATGCACTAGGAAGTGACACCACCCGCTGACAGTGAGGGAGCAGATTTGGAAAGGCAGGAAGTCTTGATTGGGTCCTTAAGGAGAAGGGGACTTGCTGGCTGGACAGAATTCAAGGTCCAATAGAGGTTGGTGACCATCTATGAGAAAGAATGTCTCCCGGCAAAGTCAAGCCCCAGCAGTGCCCAGCAGCCCCTGTGTAGACCTAGAGAAAGCAGAACAGTTGGATTAACCTAAAGTTGATAGTTTTTTCCAGGAGGTGGGACCAAGGGACAAGGGCAAGAGGGTGGCTGCTGTGATGGACCATGGAGACAAAGTTCAAGAGAGAAGGAAGTGAAGTCAGGCCACCAATGGAAGAAGGAACAGGCTAGGGTTCTAGAACCCTGCTGTTCAACCACATGTCGCCATGGCCATTTCAGTGAATGAGTTAAAATTAAATAGAATTTCAAGCTCAGTTCCTCAGCTGCCCCTGACTTGGATAGCTCCAATAAAGAACATCTCCATCATCATGGAAAGTTCTATTGGACAGAGCTGGTCTAGAGGTTCAGGAAGACAGAAGAAGAGATGAGATGGGAATAACTGAGATGATCATGGTCCAAAACTGGATGCCTGCACCGAGGGTCCCAGAGGTGGAACAGCTCCGGGTGATGACAAGGCCTGCTGAGGCTGGGAAGGTGAGTGGAGAGGTCAACGCACCAGCTGGGCTGTCCATCTCAGTACCAGCTTGGGGCTGAGATGAACTCTGACCCAGGTGCTAGTGTCTTCAAAGAAGAAGAAGAGTGACCTCGATGGGGTGGAGATGCAAGGATGAGATATAGAAGACAGAGCAGTTGTGTGGTCCTGGCCTTAAAGGAGCAGGGCCTTGCTGTTGTTTTAACAAAGATGGAAGGAACAGTGGGAATTGAGGAGGACAACAGCTCCCCCTGCCTGGGTGCTGGGTATATGGGGTAAGCTTGAAGGCCAAGAGAGCCACCAGTGAACAGGGTGAGGATGCAGGGAAGGGAACATCCCACCATGGGGGGGATGGGGGGAAGGACCAGAGGACACAGGCTAATGGTTTGCAGGGAAGAGAGTCAGGAATTCGAAGAAATGAGATGACCCGAGGGACCTTCATCCTGGGCATGACTAAGGGTTTTATTTCTTCTTTCTTTCTTTCTTTTTTTTTTTTTTTTTACTTTTTAAATCAAACATTGATATAATTCTTGCTGTGTGCCAAGCCCTCTTGTAGGCATTTTATTAGTCATTAACTCATAATTCGGATAAGAATTTTATGAGATAGGTATATCATTAGCTCCATTTTACAGAGGAGGAAGCTGAGACTCGGGAAGGTAATTTGCCGAAGATCGTCTCACTAAGTAGATCTGAACTAAAATGGTCTGGTTGCAGGGTTCGAAGCTCTTAGCACCTACGGATAAGATGTTATCTGATGCAAACGGGTCTCAGCCATTTCTAGACAGGAGAGGGATCCAAGTCTACCAGAAATTGGAGCTGTGACCTGGCTGGACTGGCTTCTGAGCACGTCTGGTTCAGTTAAGAGAACACACGTTAGATGAATTGGTTCCCAGGACTTCCAACATAGACTGGAGATTGTAGCAGCAGAGGAAACTGATGCAGGCATCTGACCTCCCAGAGGGTCAGTGTGGTCCGTGTGACTGTGCTGCTTTCAGAAACAGAAAGAACTTAACTTAGACAAACCTCGAGTCCAACTCCAACTGAATTGTGAGACCTTGGGCAAGTTGCTTCACCCATCAAGTAGAAAACCCATCCATTTTCTCACGGTGACATGGGGTCATCACACTTACCTTATAGGCTCGTTAGAGTGATTAAAAAGATGTACTGGAAAGGAAAGAAGTTGACAGAGTAGGTGCTCAATATGTGGTAGTTTAGGGCTTTTATTGTTTGGGGTTTTTCCTTTTTTTTTGTTTTTCTTTTTTTTTCTATTACTCATAATGCTCAGATCGCTCACCCTGGAAGAATTTGGGACCTCCTCTCATTTCAAGGCTTCAAGACTCAGCTCACTTGATCAGCCTCATGAAGATTGCTCCAGGGATCCCAGGTCCTCTGACAAGTCAAGAGATGTGACTGTTCTGGAAAAGGGTTTAGAGCATGGAAGAGCAGGCGCGTATAGCGTGGGGCTTCCTGGAGGTTTATTCGTCGCCTCTGTGTTGTTTATCTGCGCCTTCAGCTCAGGCCCTCCCTACTGTCGGCTTCTTGGCTGAGGATTCCGGAGTTGGGCAGAGAAGCCCATACAAACCCCAAATCCGCCAAATCCTTTAATCTACCAGAGCTCTTTGAAGGGGTGAAAAACGCCTGTGGATAAGGGGAACCAGCAGATGTAATTTATTTTCATTTGCAAAAAGCTTTTGACAAGGTCCCACCCTGAACGCTATTTAAATAAAGAAAATGGGTCACCATCAGGGGAAGCTTTGTCATGGGTGGAAGACTGGCCTTGGAGGAAAGACACAAAGGGTGCAAATAAAAGGACGGTTTTCTGGGTGGGGAAAATCGTGGGGGGGCCTCTGAGCCCTGAGTTGGGGCTAAGTTCAAGGAACACTTACACAGAATGTGAAAGAGGGCATCCCCTCGGTGAAACTACAAAATGTAGAGGTGACACTGGAGTGACACCAAGAGGAAGGGGATGCAAATGGTTTGTGGGACATAGGTTTAGCAGAAGGTGATGTATTTGGGGAGAAATAATTTGAAATACTCTTATAGGGTGAAAGGTTGTCGATTACAACTGAAAAATACTATTTTAGGACTCAAATACAAACTGTTTCCTTAAGATAGTTTCTCCCCTAGAGGTGCTGTCGGCATTTGGGGCCAGGCAATTCCTCACTGGGAAGAACGGTCCAGCCCACCTCTGGACAGTCAGCATCTCTGACTCCCATCCACTAAATGCCACTAAGTCCCACCCCCGACACACTCACCAGTCATTATGACAACTGAAAAATGGCTCCTTACATTTACAGATTCACCCTAGCAGAATCCTCCCCCACAACCCCACTCTGATCCACTTGAAATTAGGTCAATGTGCTACTCAGGCCAAACAAGTAAGAGAATTGGAAATGAAAACAGGATGCATTTGAGTTTAGGATCTTCTGGAAAGTTCTAGCCATCACATCTCAGAATGCTTGTTTGGAGCATGGTCATGGCCCAGACAAGGGCAACTTGATTGTGATAAGTACTAGGAACACAAATAAAGCAGAGGAGGGGACAGAGCGTACCAGGGGTAAAGGTGGATTTTAGACAAGGTACTTGGGCTGGGGGCTCTCTGGTCCAGTAGAGCAGAGTTAAGTGAGGAAGGTTGCTGTGGGGATATGGTGGGGATACCGGGGCTTTGTGCTTTCCAGGGTGAGGAAACAGCAAGTACAAAGGTCCTGAGGTAGAATCGACTTGTTTAAGGAATGAGAAGGCAGTCAACTTAGTGGGGGCTTGGTGAGTGAGAAGGGGAGTGGTAAGAAGGGAGGTCAGAGAGGTTGATAAGGCCAGAGTATGCAGCACCTTGCAGACTTTGATAAGGAATTTGAACTCTACGGGATGCATCCTAGGTACTCTAAGGCCTTGAAGTTGCTTTTCCTGTGGCTTTTAATATCATATTGTTGCCCTGATTAATCCATGAGCTTTCTGAGTGAGGAACTGTGTCTTTTCTCTTTGAATCCTAGTGTTTAACAGACTGCCTGGCAGAGTGGGAAAGCCTTTACAAATTCATTAAAAATTAATCAAAGACCACAAAATTATGGATAATTGATGTGACCAGCTGTGGTAGGCTAAAAAATTCAACACCCCCCTGCCCCCGCACAGGAATGATTATGTCTTAATCCCTAGAACCTGTGAATGTTACTGTATATGGCAAATAAAAAGGGTTTTTGCACGTGTGATTAAGGATCTTGAGATAGGAATATTATCATGGACTGTCTGGGTGGGCCCTCAATGCCATCATGAGTGTATAAGAGGGAGGCAGAGAGAGATAGGACAAGAAGGAAGATGAGAAGGCCATGTGAAGACAGAGGCAGAGATGAGAGTGATGTGGCCACAAGCCAAGGAATATTGGCAGCTACCAGAAGCGGAAAGAGACAAGGAACTGATTCTCCTTCCAGCCTCTGGAGAAAGCACAGCCTTTGAGTTTAGTCCGGTGATCCTGATTTAGAACTTCTGGCCTCCAGAACGATGAGAGAATGGACTTTCGTTGTTTTAAGCCACCAAGTTTGTGGCAATTTGGTACAGAGACCACAGGAACTAAGACATCACCAAATCCTAGAAATGCCAGGATTGAGAGGGACTCTTGCAACTCTTAAAAGGCGAGCTTGGGGTAAGTGAAAGGAACAGAAAGATGGTGTGCTAACACTGGTTTTGAAACATTCCTGAAGTCTCCCTTGGGGTCTTCTTCACATGGGCTCTGTGGCTTCATCTCCCTGCTCTTTTACCTCCCACAATGTGGAGTTCAGCACGTCCCACAGAAGCTTGCCAAGTGCTTGATGTCTGTATTAAGGTAGTGTAAATCCCCTTTTCTGGAGGCCAGGGTTGCAGCATCCTTTACAATTCACAGCACAGTCCAGAAGCAAGTCAGTAGTCTCCTAGGCCTTTGAGAGAAGAGTCACTACGACATCTGGGGATTTCAGTCCTCAGGGATGCCAGACTTCTTCACTTAGAAGTGTTTACAAGATGAGGTCAGGCATCTTCTGTTCTCCAGGGTAACAGAGAACCGCAGATTAGCATCCCAGGGGAATGGGTGACTGGGGATCACTGATACGCTGAGAAGGGACAGCTGACAGTAGAATCCATCACAGCCACCACCCAGGTCCTGCAACCATCCAGCTTCCTGAGGGCATTACTGTATGAGAACCCAGCCGAGGTAGGAAGGCATGGGGCCCTCCCTGGGAGCCCATCCACTGCTCCCCTGTTCCCAAGTGAGCAAACTGAGGCAGGGAGGCTGAGTGAATTGCCCAGAGGCAGATGTCCCTAAAGATGGCTTCAGAAGGAGCCATCGGAGTGGGCTGTGGGTCACCCATTCCACCATATGTAGGTCACACCTGCTATATTTGATTCTGCTAACACAGGTTGGGGAAAAATCATGATTTTGATGGAAACAAGCTTTTTGTGAAAAACGATTACATAAAAAGTTTCTGTGCTCAAAGGAGTATGCTTCTGTTAACTGCAAAAATCAATTACATGGAACACCTTATTTTCTGGCAAATGTCAGTAAAAATGAGGTATTACTGGTCTACAGGTCACACAGGGAGAAAACTGAGGGAGCTAATTCCAAGAGGTGGTACAGAGGAAGAGACATGGACCATTGATTCCAAACCGATTGTATAAATGCATGGATTATTCGACTATAATAAAGTATTAAAGGAAAGTAGGAATTGGGGGGGGAGGTGGGGACTCACTGATGCTACCATCAGGCAGGGAGCGCCACCGGGCCAGCCCCCAGAATGATGCCAGAAACTAGACACACGGCTGGACGGACATGACCCAGCCTAGGGAGCTTCCTCCTCGCCTCTGGCTGAGCCTGGCTTATGGGGTCTCCCAGGGGCCCCAGGTTCCTCGCCCTGTTGGCCGGGAGCTGCTTAGGTGAGCAGCGGAGCAGTGCAGGCTCAGACTGTGCTCCAGGCATGTGCCCTTCCAGACCTTCACACTTCTGTGGCCGTGGGTGCTAGGGACTGAATGACTGTGCCCCTCCCCCAAATTTATTTGAAGCCCTCATCCCCAGTGTGATAGTATTTGGAGGAGGGGCCTTTGGGAGATGATTGGGTCGTGAAGGTAGAGCCCTCATGATAGGATTAGGGTCCTTACAAGAGAGACATGAAATTAATGCAATGTCGCATGCCAATTACATCTAAATTTTAACAATTAAATTTAATCTAAAAATTTTTTTTTAAAAAGGAAGAGACGTGAGAGACATGATCGCTCTCTCCACCGCATGAGGACACAGCAAGAAGGCAGCTGTCTGCAAACCAGTTAAAGAGCTCCCAGCAGGAACGGAATGGGCTGGCCCCTTAACCTTGGACTTCCCAGCCTCCAGAACTGTGAGAAATAAACACCTGTTGCTCAGGCCGCTAGACTATGGTCGCCTGTTCTAACAGCCCGAACTCAGACAGTGGGGCAAGTCATTTCACTTCTCTGAACATCAATTTCCTCTTCTGAAAAAAAGGGGATAGTAAGATTATCTGTCCCTTTGCTGCTCTTCTTCCTCCCTTCCTTCCCTCCGTCTTGGGGGGGGGGTATTAGGTTTGTTTGTTTGTTTGTTTGTTTTTTGGAGGAGGTACTGAGCTTGAACCCAGGACCGTGTGTATGCTAAGCATGAGCTCTAACACTTGAGCTAGACACTCCCCCCCTTTCCTTCCTTCTTTATTTCCATCCTTCTTTCCTTCCATCTCTCCCATGGAGATCTGTAGTACAGAGTAAAAAAAAATATATAGCCTATACGAAAACCCTGAAGTGTCCAAAGGTTTGAACAAATATAATTTTACTAAAGTCGTGTGGAACCAGCTACCCCAGTGCCACTACCATCACCATGGTTACCATTATTCTCTTGAGAGGATGACAAACTACCCCAGGCACCAGGAGACCAGGTACAGGACAGTGACAATGAGCACCAGAGAAAGACTGGGCTTCGATGTTAAGAAGCATCTCACCAATTAATATTAATGGTGAGTCAACAAGCATGGAA
Organism: Camelus bactrianus; assembly: GCF_048773025.1. Lineage (NCBI taxonomy): Eukaryota > Metazoa > Chordata > Mammalia > Artiodactyla > Camelidae > Camelus > Camelus bactrianus. The sequence continues at coordinate 6,607,946 of NC_133554.1, forward strand.
AGTCAGTATCAATACGGAGCATCCACCTCAGGGTCAGGTAGATCCCTCAGTAGTGGAGTCTTCTAATGGCAACCACAGGCATAATCACCCCCATCATCACCGTCGGAGCCGTCATCACAATCACAACCGTAGTCACAACCACAGTCGTAATCACAATCCTGATGGCAGTTCACACTTACGGAAGCCGGTCCTTGCTGCCAGGCCTGGCCTGGGACCTGACAGGCTGGGTCTCAGCCAGGAGCTTGTTGAGGTGATGGTGGCGGTGGAGAGGCTTCTCTTCTGGGGGAAGACAGGGAGGGGGAGGGTCGGGGCGCAACATCTTTCTTGTTCACAACCATACGCCCAACACCTAGCATGGGCCTGGCGCGTAGAAGGCACTCAAAAACATTTGCCAAATGAACACCGAGGGCCCCAGACCCTATGTGAGGAGCAGGGATTTCTTGGTGTCCAGGAGCACATCTGGGCTTGAGGTTAGTGGATCGAATTCTGCATCCGTGGGCCTTTGATTCCCATTAACTTCGCCCACACGAAGAAGATTCACTGCAGGTCAGGTTGGCTCAAGAAAGCAGAGGATCCTTGGCATGAATGATGTCTCATCACCTGTGACACACACACACAACCCACGTCTCCGGTCTCCGGAGTGGGAGCCAAGGACCCTCCCCGGGGCTGGGTGCCCTCACCTTGGATCCAAAGGGCTCGGGAGGCAGCTGCCTCCTCCTGCCTGGGCCCCCTCAGCTAAGATCTGATTTTCTCATCATCTGGATAGTCTCAGCGATTTGCAGCAAAGGGATGAACCAGCCTGACCTTTCTCGAGGTTTGTTTAAAGCAGAGCAATGTTTGTCTTGTCCAAACACTATGAATTACTCCAGAGAGTCCTGCCCAGTTTTACAATCCACAGCTACAAACAGCTCACATAAATAGGGATTCGTCCCCTCCCCTGGTCCCCCTCTGTTCCTAACAGCTTCTCCTCCCCCCACTAACTTTCTTCCAGCCTCTCAGGCCTGCCCCCCCTGCACCCCTCACACCTTCTCTCCTCTGAGCCCCAGGGTGGGGAAGAGGCAGGTGTTGGGTGTTGCGGGCCACGGCTAGCACCTGGGTTATTGCTGGCACCGATCCCCAGGCGGGCTGCTCTGTCCCTGGCGTGGGCAGGGTTTGCCCGGCTAAGGGGGGCCTCCAGGCACATTTGTACTGTCTGTGTGGGGCCTGAAGTGCACAGTTAGGTCCAGCTGTGAAAGTGTGTTGGTAAGAGGAGGCCCCTAGGTTTGGGGGTGGGGGGTGCAACGTCCAAGCAGCGGCCCACTGAGACCATTCCTCATCTGGCAGGGCGCTCAGCTCCCCTACATCTGCTCCCTCATAGGCTTTACACCCAGGAGACCCCTGGTATCTCCTAGTAGCACACGCCACCCACTACAGGCCTTCAGAGGGGGTGGGAGATGGTAAAAACTGTTCTGCTGATCAAGGCCGGTGGTCCTGGGAGGGACGGGGCTGCTAGGGAAAGAGCCCAGTTTGGGCTGGGTTTCCCTGAATATAGTTTCTACCCGACCAGCATCAAAATGCTTTAGGATTTTTGTTTAAAATGCAGATTTCTGGGCCCCTCCTCAGGCCTGGGGAAGCCTGGGGAGGTGGGGACAGAAGCTGCTGCCCAGAGTCACAGAATGACTTCTCTGCATGAAGCCCTCTCCAGTTCAAGTCCCCTAACTAATTAGTTGGATGACACCCGCAGGCCACTTCCAGGCTCAGTATCACCATCTGTAAAATGGCCTGAGAGTCTCTGAAGGGCTCCTTCCTGCTCTTGAATGTGTGGTTTCAAGGAGAGCCCAGAAGCAGCAAGAGTTGGTGGAAGCAGCCTGAGAAAAAAAATCCAAGGAGTCCTTAAACTGGGAGGAGAGGTGTTGATGAAGACTTGGAGAGATGCCGGGGAGCTGCTGCTAGTCGGGGTGTGAGCGGTGCCTGGGATACTTCTACCCAGGGCTGCGCACTTGGAGCCAAGTGTGATCTCATTTCACCCTTGCCTTGCAGACAAGGAAACTGAGACTCAGAGGGAGGAGTAACTTCCACTCAGAAGTCAGCGAGTGGCATGGGATTAGATGCCCTCCACACCCTGGGACACCCATCTGGCCATTCCAGAAAGGCCCCTTCCAGCCAGCTTCCCTTGTTCCAGCCTCTCAACCAAGGTGAGGCTGGGCGTTAGGGCCAGAGCTCCTTCTTTTTCCCCATGGGAGGGTCCCCGTGGGCACAAAGGCCCAGGGCCAAATCTGCCCCGTGCGGTGGACGCGCGGTGAGCCCTCACGGCAGGAGAGTCAAGTGTCCGGAGCTTAACTCTGGAGAGAGCCAAGCCGGCCCTGCCCACCCCGAGTCTCTACGGCCGGGCTGGGGGCGCTGTCGCGGCGCGGTCCTCGAGGTTCGGACTGCGGCTGCCGCTCACGATCCTCCCTCGCGGAGGGCAGGGGGCGCCGCCAGGGAGAGAGGCCCCACTCGCAGAGCCCGTAGACAACTTGTGCCCAACACTCGGGGAGACCCGCGGCCAGAGCATAAAGAGCGGTCACCGATTCAGATCATGCCCCTGGGCATACCCTACGGTCCAGGCAGGAGTGGTGAGCTGGAGGCCGCGGAGAGCATGGTGTCACCTCCCGCCCCGCAGGCCAAGAGCTCATGTCTCAGGGAATCCGAAATTAAACGTCTGGTGAGGGTCGGGACTCCACCAGCGGGCCCTGTCTCTGCGATCTATGCTCGTGCGCTGGCTTCCAGGTACAATTTGGAGATCCTGAAGCTTTCTGTGTGACCTCGGGCAGCTGTGGACGGCTCTGGGCCGCGGATCCTCCTTTTATGCGAACCTCAGGCTTTGGGACGGATGCTCCCCCAGCCCAGCTCCAACGTCCGCGGCTTGAATTAGCTGCGCCTCCTTCTAGTTTAGCATTTGATTTTCTAATCAAGCTCTTTGTCCCCTGCGGCCTTAACCCGAGCCCCTTGCCTCCTGGTTTCCCCTCGGGCCCCGCCTGGGTCTCGCTCTCGCCCGACTTTCCCGTCGAAGGCAGTCGAGTGAGTGATTCCCGGGAGCCGAGGCCGAGGCCGGTGGGTCCGCGGCGCGGGCCGGGCTGTATGGAAATGGCCAGAGGAGCCGGCAGGCGCGGCGGCGATTTATTCTGGGAGTGACAGCCCCTTTGAGCGCTCAGCGAATGGCATTTTCTGTCTGTGAAAGCCTTTCTTCCCACCTCTGTTCAGATTAGCCCGGGGGATGAATGCGCCCATTATCCAGCCCGCTGACCATTCTGAAACGCCAAATTAATTACTAAGCACTGAATCAGGCGCCGGGGCCGGGGCACTGGGAGGTGTGAAAATAGCGAGCGACTGGAGCTGGGGAAGGCGAGGGGCGCAGCGCCGAGAGGCCGGGCGGGGTGGCCCGGGGCGCGGGCGCGGGCGCGGCGGGACTGGGGCGGACTTGGCCGGCCGCCGAGCGCGGCCTGCCGGCGTGACCGGGCGCGACCGCGGGGCGAGCGGGCCGCCGGGGCCCCGGGCGGGGAGCAAGGCGCGGAGCCCAGGTGGCGGCTCCCCCGGGCTGGGCTGGCCGGGGGCGCGGCCGGAGGTCGCCAAGTGCGCGGGGCGCGGGGCCGAGGCTGGAGCGTGCGCCGCGCGCCGGTGCCTCCCGGGCATCACCGCAGGGGACGCCCGTCCTCAGACGGCCCCGGCCCGCGGCCACCCCGCGGTCCCCGCCCAGGAGCTCACCACTCCAGCTGCCCTCCGAGGCCTTCAAACAACTTGGGCGCCGCCTAGCCATCGCGGCCCTAGCCCGAGCTTCCCGAGCGCGGGGCTGCCCGGGGCCGCGCCACCGGGCCCCGACTCCGGCTCGGCGGACCGCACTTACCTCCCGGAGCGCCGTGCGGGAGAGGGAGGCGAGCTCTCGGCGGCTCCCGGTGGAGTGCGCTGGGCGCGGGGCGCGCGCGCCTTTAAGACTCTTCCCCGAGACTCCGCCAGGTGGTGTCAGGCCGGCCGGGCCCTTGCGGCTCCGCACCCCCGCGGCCACCCTGCTTCCCAGCCCGCCCCGGACACAACCCAGCCACTCGCTCCCACTCGGCGCCCTGCCGCGCCCGCTCCAGCGGAGTTGAGCCTGAAGCACAGGAAGACAGGCTGGGAATAATTTGGGACACACGGATGCTCAAGAGAAAAGCACCCATCCTACCCACTCTAAGCTTTGGTTGGCCTGGGGATGGAGGAATCTATCTTTGGCCCGATGCTGGCGGGGGGGGAGGGGGGCAGGGAGGGAGGGAGAGGAGAGGACTGAGAATTCTTGTCCGAGGACGTGCGATTACGTCCCCACTGTCATCATCCCAAGACGCTCCTTAAGTCTGCTCTAAACTGGTCCTCTCGTCCTTTCATCCAAGATGGCGAGTGACACGCCTCCCCCGGTCACAGCTGAAATGACTGAAGCTATAAAATAGAGAACTGTGGCCACTTAAAACTAGGAAAATGTGATATTCACACTTTTGAAACAAAAGTTTAAGAGGACCCGAGGGAAGGTTGAAGGAACTTCACCTTCAGCGGACAAGAAGCAGGAGTTGGCCTGGCACGCGCAGAGAGCAACCCTCCATCCCGGGTGTCCCCTCTAAGCTCAGGAGAGTGAGTTCAGGAGCGAGACCGGCCCCTGGGCACCCGCCACCGCCGAACTCACCGCCGCGCAGGGCACATGTCTGCAGGCATAAACTACAATTCTAGCTTCAGGCCATTATTAAAATTTTACATCAGGTGCCTTCTCTTTCAAAAATTAGTTTTTGACATTTGTGTTGAGATTGCAAACTGCGTTAATAATTAACCCGGTTTTTCTGTCTTCGTTGTTTACTATTTCTTTGGTATCAAGGTCTTTCTCATTCCTGAATTCCTTATTTTGATTCATTTCTCACACAACTTAGTAACTCTTGGGGGAAGGGCATGTGGATGCTGGACTTTTTAAGTGGCTGCATGTCCAAGAGTGTCTCCCTATTAACTTCAACAGACATTAACTGGACCATAACCTTAAAAAAATTTTTTTAATGAAAGGAGGTAATTAGATTTATTTACTTAGTAGAGGTGTTTGGGAATTGAACCCAGGATCTCATGCATGCTAGGCATGCACTCTACCACTGAGCTATACCCTCCCCCAGGAACCTATGGCCCTTTATTTACACTTACAACTCTGCAAGCTATGATGTTGTCAGCATAAAGCAGGGAAGCAAGTGGAAAGTGCTTACTTTGATCTGTGATCCATGATCTGGAAGGTCCATGGAGTGACTATTTGTGACTATTAGTTATTAGTTGTTGATTCATCATCTTCTGATTTTTTACAGTGCAGAAATTTCTTCTAGGTTTTAGAGAATAGCATCATTCAGATCCTTTCATCTTTTCAGGGCCATCTGGCTTTAGTTTAGCTGGTTAAAAGAAAAAATATATACACTCAGTTACTGCCTCCTTTACTAATTGTGCCTTAGGGTTAGTCCCTTCTCTCTCCACTTTCACAGCTTCTCCTGTAAAATGAACAAATTGGGCTACCTGAATGCTGTGGTCCCATCCCACTCCAGTGGTCTGGGAATCTAAAAAGCAATGGCCCCACCAGTGAGATGTCACTTCACACCAACTAGGATGGCTATAATAATAATAATTTAAAAGGCAGATAATGCCAAGTGTTGACAAAGATGTGGAGAAATTGGAACCCTCACGCATTCCTGGTGGGGATGAGAAAAAAGGTGCCGCGATTGGAAAAGTCTGGCAGTTCCTCAAGAGGTTAAATGTATGACCCAGCAATTCCACTCCTAGGTCTATACCCAAGGGAAATGAAAACATATGTCCACACAAAAACCTGTACACAAATATTCATAGTAGCATCATTCATAAGAGCCCCAAAGCAGAAACAATCCAAATGTCCATCAACTGATGAATGGCCAAATACAATGTGGCATATCCCTATAATACAATATTATTCAGTCATAAAAGGGAATGAGGTACTAATACAGGCTACACCAGGGATGAACCTTGAAGACAGTATGCTAAGTGAAAGGAACGAGCCACCAAAGGTCATATATTGTATGGTTCCATTCATTATGAAACGTCTGGAATAGGCACATCCACGGAGGCAGGAAACAGATTTGTGGTTGCCTAGGGCTGGCTGGGGGTGGGGGTAGGGGATAAGAGGTGGGTGAATGCTAATGGGAGTGGGCTTTCTTTTGGGGGTGATAAAAATGGATCGTGGTGATGGTTACACAACTCTGTGACTATACTAAAGGCATTATATTGTACACTTAAATGGATGAATTGTATGGTATGTGAAATGTATCTCAAGATTGACGTTATATTAAAACATACTTACTGTGTCTCTACTCTCATGAAACACACAGTATAATTGGGGGATTAGCCATTTCAGGGTCAAGCACCTTCTGGACACTTATGCACAGAGATTTCCACAGCCCATACAAAGGCAAGACTTTTCTGGATCTTACCAGGTCCTCATACTTAGGTATGAACTTTCTATTCTTTTTCTTCTCTTTTGGAAATCTTCCAAATGGCTGCAGGTCTCCCCGCAGACTCAGCAGTCTGACTCTCAGAATAGGGTCTCCCAGGAAAGCTGCCACTTGCAAGGCTAAAGCACAGTTATTAAGAGCAGCACCTGTAGAGCCAGCCCTCCAGGGCTCAAATCCCAGCCCTGCCTCTCCCTGGCTACTTGAACATAGACAAGTCACTCGCCTTCTCTGTGCCTCAGTTTCCCCAGGTGCCAAATGGGGATAACAGTGCCCATTTCTTAATGATTATGTCAAGATGAAATGAGTTAATGTATGTAAAATGACAGCATGTGGTAGGCACCCCCTAAATGTCAGTGAATGAATTTACTCGGTTATTGCTATCCACCTGCAGATTGAAAGGTGCTTGACCTATCTCACAGAACCGCTATTCTCCCCTGTCCCACTAGGTGGCGCCATCACACCACTTCGGGCAACGAAAGTGGCCCCGGGGTCCCTTGCAGTTAAGTCTCGGACTCTGATGAACATGCAAACAGAGCTGCAGCTGCAGTTCCACCTGTGAACTATATACAGTAATATCACCTACAATGCGGTAAATTTCTCTAATCAGCACCACTCACTGGAAAAAAAAAACATTCTCTCCAATCCCGAGAAACCAGTGCACGTTTACAAACAAAATAAAATATTAGGTACATACCAGCTCATGTACTGCTGTCCAACGAAAGCAGTGAGGCCCAGGGGTTAGTTTTTCCACAGCACCCTCCTCCTTTTCATTACAAATACTTGTTTTGTTTTGTTTTGAATGTAGGTACTGGGGATTGAACCCAGGACCCTGTGCATGCTAAGCATGAGCTCTACACTTGAGCTATACCTTTCCCCCTCATTACAAATATTTGATGACACTCTCCCTTATCCCAAAATGAAATTTATAGACAACATAGTTTTCCAAAACACATAATTTCCCCCGTATCAATATAATGCCCTGATAGTAATATAAAGAATAAATAAAAAGGAAGTCATGTATAGTGAAATAACTATTTCAGTACACAAATGCCTGGGCAAAGCGACATTAGGTGTCACGTAATGAAACAGTTGAATGCTTGCATCTAAGGGTAGAATTACCAAGAAGACCACAGTAGCAAATGGTCTCTGATAGGGGTGTTCTGCTCTCGTGGTTCAGATACCTTGAGTGGCGTTGATTTTCCAAAGCGGTCAACAGTTCTTGGTCAAGTTGCCTTCCTGGAAATATCAGTGTGTGGTAAAATTGTGAATCAAGACAAAACAAAACAAATCCTTTGTGTTCATAGACAAAATAAAAGTAGGCTCTGGGCACAGATGGCTTTTCGTTTTTATGAATGTCCACTGGGACATCTGAAAGTTGTACGGGAAGTCGGGTGGTGCACAACTGTCCCCTAGGTACACTGCAGATGTCTGGCACCTCTGGCTTCCGACTACTGAATAGTAGTAGTGTCCCCCATCCCTGTGACAGCCAAAGCCACGCCACCACAAATTTTCAACTGAACGATAGCATCTCCACAGAGAACCCCTGGTCCAGGGTCAAAATTGCTTTGGGCACTACTAGCAAAGCTGGCACTCGGTCTGCTTAGGGCTCAGCTCATAAAAGGTATTCATTTTTCTCTGTCCACGCAAACTCACTTGTCTGGGACGAGAGCCGGGACTCAGAGGGGGTTCCGGGAGAGGGAGGCTGTGGGATGGGGTCTTTTCCTCTGAGTGTTAGCTCTTTGTCCAGGAAGGGGAAGCCTGAAGAGGGAGGCTGCTCTTGCCTGCCAATCTTGGGCACAACCCAGTGGTCTGTTTGAGGCTTTTCCTAAAACCCAGCTGGGAAGAAAATCAGCACAGACATAATCCTGATTTTAGCCACAGGGGCCAGGGCCTCTGAGCAAACCCCGGGCTTATGAGGACTTCCTGCTGTACATTTACTGGGCATGTCAGCGTCAAGTTATTCTTGCTCTGCTTCCTCAGGGAGGGGGCCAGCGAGACCAGGGCCCCTGGGGCCAAGGTTGTGACGTATTGGCATGTCCAGGCTTGCTCCCGGGCTCCGTTAATTATGTCCACCTCCACCTGCTATGGGGCTTTTTCCAGTCCTTGCATCTGGTCCTTCCTTTTTCTCAGCTGCTATGGCACCAGCCCCTCTACCCTTCCCCGCCCCAACTGTCAGCTTGTTCGTCTTGAGAGGCAGGTATGACGTGACCTGATCCCCCCGCTGGTATTTCTGGAATTCAGCTGGTTTAGCAAAGCAAGGCCGGCTCGCTCCCGAGCCGGGCAGCTGCATCTCTCTGTACACATTCCATCACTCCCGCCAATTGATGTCTCAGGGCCAGCTGCTCATCTACGACACAGGTTTTGACACCTCAGGAATTCCCTCCCAGACTCTCCAGTCTAAAAAGGGCAGCCAAAGGGTCCAGAAGGCTTCCTGTCATCAAACAAAAGGGTCAGAAGCCTGTGACTCTATGTCTTTCTGCTCTACAGACAACAGTCCAGATGGCTCCTCATTCAGACATCCGCACACCTGGGGCCCTAAGCACAGAGAGTCACTGACCACCTCCTGTACGCCAGGCACTGTGGGTGCAGTGGGAACCCGGCAGACACAGTCCCTGTTCTCAGAGCCTGTCATCCAGTAAACAGTAACACAAACAGCTATGTGACTGCAGAGAAGATGAGCACTACAAGGAACACAGGAGCCACTCGAGGGAGTATAACAAAGGCTGGGGTTGGACGGGGGCGGGGGGTCTGGGCATCACTGAGGAGGTGACATTTATGTTGAAATCTGAGGGATGGGGAAGTGTCAGCCAGGTAAAGAGAGTGAGGAGGAGCCTTCCTAGAGGTGGGCACAGCACAGGGGAAGAGCTGAAGTCAGAGGGCAGCTTGGAGTGGTCAGACAATCATAGTAGTCCACGCTTTTGGATCACTCACTATGTGTTTTACAGGTGTTGGTACTCATGCCCACAATGCTATCAAATAAGGTACTGTTGTCAGTCACATTTTACAAAGGAGGACACTGAGGCACAGAGAGGTTAAGTAATTGTCCCAAAGTCCCACAGCTGCAAAGTGACAGAGCCAGTATTTGGACCCAGGTCTGACTCTGAAGACTGTAACCTTTTTTTTTTAAAAAGTAATTTCCCCCCAGCTTTATTGAGATAGAATTGACATACAGCATCGTGTGAGTTTAAGGTGCACCGAGTAACGATGTGACGCATGCTATGCTTATCACAATCAGGTGGCCTAGGCTCCCTTTTCTCCACACCCTCCCCGCTAGTTACCTCTTGTCTCTTTGACAACAGCCATTCTGACAGGTACAAGGGGACATCTCACTGTGGTTTTCATTTGCATTTGCCTGAGAATTAGGAATGTTAACCATCTTTTCATATACCTGTTGGTCATGTATGTGTCTTCTTTGGAGAAATGTCTATTCAAGTCTTCCACCCATTTAAAAAAAATCTGATGGTTTGGTTTTTGCTATTGAGTTGCATAGTTCCTTGTCTGTTTTGGATATTAGCCCATTTTCAGATGGGTGATTTGCAAATATTTTTGCCTATTTTATTGCCTTTTATTTTTTTGATTGTTTCTTTTGCTGTGCTTTTTAAGTGTGATGTAGTCCCACTTGTTGATTTTTGCTTTCATTGCTTATGATTTGCATGTCATATCTAAAAATCCATCCAAAATTTTCCAAATATCCAAGACTGATATCGAGGAGATTTTTCCCTTATGTTTCCTTCTAGGAATTGTATGGTTTCAGGTCTTATGTTTAAGTCCTTAATCCATTTAGAGTTAATGTTTGTATGTTCTGTAAGATAGGAGTCCAATTTCATTCTTTTGCTTGTGTTGCATCCAGTTTTCCTGCACTATTTATTGAAGAAACTGTCCTTTCCCTATTGTTTATTCTTGGCTCTCATCAATTGACCATATATGTGGGGGGTTATTTCTGGAGCTTCTATTCTGTTCCATTCATCAATGTGTCTCTTCTTATGCCAGTACCATACTGTTTTGATTACTACAGCTTTGTAATATAGTTTGAGATCAGGACGTGTGATGCCTCCAGCTTCCTTCTTTCTCAAGATTGCTTCAGCAATTCAGGGTTTTTTTGTGGGTTCATAAGAATTTTAGTATTGTTTTTTTCTATTTCTGTGGAAAATGCCATTGGAATTTTGATAGAGATTGCATTGAATCTATAGATGCCTTTGCGTATTATGGACTTTTAAACCATATTAACTCTTCTGATCCATGAACATAGGATATCTTTCCATTTATTTGTGTCTTCCTCAATTTATTTCATCATTATCTTAAAGTTTTTGGTATATAGATCTTTCACCTCCTTGGTTAAATTTATTCCTAACTTATTGTTTTTGGTGCTATTGTAAATGGGACTGAGTTATTTCTTTTTCAGATAGTTTATTGTTAGCATATAGGAACACAACTCGATTTTGTATCCTGAAACTTTACTGAATTCATTTGTTAGTTCCAACAGTTTTCCAGTGGAGTCTGGGATTTTCTATATACACAATCATGCAATCAACAAACAGAGATAATTTTACTCTTTTTCCTTTCTGATTTGAGTGCCCTTTATTTTGTTTTAATTGCCTAAATGCCCTGGCTGGACTTCCAGTATTATATTAAATAGGAGGGCTAAGAGTGGACACCCTTGTCTCATTCCTGATCTTAGAAACCTTCTGATCTTTAACTGATGAGTAAAAAAATATGGGCTTTATTATGTTGAGGTGTGTTCCTTTGATACCCAATTTGTTTAGAGTTTTCATCATGAAACAATGTTGAATTTTGTCAGATGCTTTTTTTGCACCAATTGAAATGATCATGTGGTTTCTGTCTTTCATTCTGTTAATGTGGTCCACCACATCGATTGGTTTGCATGTGTTAAACCATCCTTGCATCCCAGGGATGAATCCCATTTGATCATGGTGTGTAATCTTTGTATTTCTGTGCAGTTGAATTTGGTTTGCTGGTGTTCTGTTAAGGGTGCTTGTACCTGTGTTCATCAGGGATACCAGGCTACTTTCCCTTCTTGACGTATCCCCATCTGGCTTTGGTATTAAGGCAATGCTGACCTCATGAGACGAGTTTGGGAGTACTCTCTCTTCTTCAGTTTTTTGAAAGAGTGTGAGGAGAACCAGCATTAATTCTTCCTTAAATATTTGGTAGAATTCACCCACAAAGCCATCTGACCCTAGGCTTTTATTTGTTGGGAGGTTTTCAATTACTGCATCAATCTCCTTACTCATTATTGGTCTGTTCAGATTTTCTGCTTCTTCATGATTCAGACTTGGAAGGTTGTATGTCTCTAGAAATTTATTCATGAATTATAGGGTGTCCAATATGTTGGTGCATAATTGTTCCTAGTAGTCGCTTATAGTCTTTGTATTTCTGTAGTATCAATTGTAATGTCTCATCTTTCATTTATTATTTTGTTTGAGTCCTCGCTCTTTTTCCCTTGGTAAGTCTAGCTAAGCAATCTTGTTCATTTTTTTAAAAAACCAACTCTGAGTTTTGTCGATCTTCTCTACTGTTTGCCTATCATTTATTTTATTTACCTCTGCTCTGATTTTCGTTGTTTCCTTCCTTCTGCTAACTTTGGTGCTTAGTTTGTAGAATTACTCTGTGTATTTGAGATTTTTTTAAACGTAGGCATTTATCACTATAAACTTTGCTCTTAGCACTGCTTTGGCTGCAACCTGTCTGTTTTGGTATGTTGTCTTTCCACTTTCATTTGTCTCAAGATATTTTTTATTTCCCTTTTGGTTTTATTATGACACATCAATTGTTTAGGAGTGCATTAATTTCCACATATTTGTGAGTTTTCCAATTCTCCTCCTGTTATTAATGCCTAGTTTCATACTATTGTGGTTGGAAAAGATACTTGGTTTATCAGTCTTTTAAAGTTTCCTAGGACATGTTTTGTGACATAACATATGATCTAAGCTGAGGAATGTTCCATGTGTACTTGGAAAAAATTTATATTCTGCTTTTAGGTGGAAAGTTCTATATATGACTGTTAGGTCTGTTTGGTCTAAAGTATAGCTCAAGTCCAATGTTTCCTTATTGATTTTCTGTCCGGATGAGCTATTCATTGTTCAAAGCGGAGTACTGAAGTCTGCTACTAGTGTTGTATCGTTTTCTATTACTCCTTTCAGATCTGTTAATATTTGCTTAATATATTCAGGTGCTCTGATGTTGGCTGCACTATGTTTACAATTGTTATATCCTCCTGATGAACTGACTTCTTTATTATTAATAATGACTTTCTTTGTCTCTTGTTACAGTTTTTGTCATCAGACATCAATAAGCACGGTTACCCCTGCTCTCTTTTGGTTTCCATCTGCATGATGTATCTTTCTCCATCCCTTCACTTTGAGCCTTATGTGTTCTTGAAGCAGAAGTGTCACTTGTAGGCAGCATACAGTTGAGTCTTATTTTTTTTTAATCTATTCAGCCACTTTACCCCTTTTGATTAGATAATTTAATCCATACATATTTTTAAATATATATTTTTATTGAAGTATAGTTAGTCTACAATGTTGTGTCAATTTCTGATGTGCAGCATAATGCTTCAGTCATACATGAACATACACATATTCATTTTCATATTTTTTCACAATTTAAGTTACTACAATATATTGAATATAGTTCCCTGTGATATATAGTATGAATTTGTTGTTTATCTGTTACATATATATTAGTTAGTATCTGCAAATCTCGAATTCCCAATTTATCCCTTCCCACCCACTTCCCCCGCTGGTAACCGTAAGTTTGTTTTCTTTGTCTGGGAGTCTGTTTCTGTTTTGTAAATAAGTTTGTCTTTTTTTTTTTTTTTTTTTTAGATGCCACATGTAAGTGATATCATATGGGATTTTTCTGGTTTGATCATTTTGTTTTGTATTAGTTTGGTTTCTTTTTGATTTTTGTGACTCTACTGTATGCTTTTCATTTGTGGTTACCCTGTTTTTCAAGTATGTTAACTCCTTACTATATCTGTTTGCTTTAGACTGGTAGTCATGTAGGCTCAAAACACATCCTAAAAAGGATGAAGAAGAAAAAAAAAGAGACCAAAAAATCTGTATTTTCTTGCTCCCATCTCCTACCTTTCATGAATTTGATGTCCTTTTTTTTTTTTTTAATCTTCATGTTTATTCTCTTGCAACTCATTGTAGTTATCATATTTCCAGTTATGGTTTTCTCATTTCTATAGCTTCCTGCTTTTTTTTTTTTTTTTAGTGTAGACGTTTCAATATTTCTTTTAGGATAGGTTTAGTATTGCTGAATTCTTTAAGTTTTTGCTTGCCTGTGAAATTCTCTCTCTCCTTCTACTCAAAAGGATAGTCTTGCCAGATAAGAGCATCCTAGGTTGCAGCTTTTTGTCATTCAGGACTTTGAATATATCTTGACACTCCCTTCTGGCCAGCAGAATTTGTTACCGGATTTTGTGAGACAACTCCTGTATTTTGAAGCAAGAGACATTCTGCCAGAGTTCAGTAGGTGTTCTGTGCGATTCAGTGGGTCTGTAGGTGTAATTCTTGGTGTATTTGTGGGAGAGAGCGAGCTGTGAGTCTCTCTACTCCACTATCTTGGCACCACCCCTAATCCATTTATATTTAAAGTAATCATTGATAGGTAAGGACTTCTATTGCCATCTTATTAATTGCTTTCTGGCTGTTTTGTAGTTCTTTTGTTCCTCCTCTCTTACTGTCTTCCTTTGAATTGATGATTTTCTATAGTATATTTTGATTTCCTTTTCTTTGTCTTATTTGTATCTACTATAGATTTGTTTTTGTGGTTACCTTGAGGCTTACTTGAAACATCTAATAGCATAAAAGTCTATGTTAAGCTGTTAACTAACCCTCTAAATGCATACAAAACTCTACCCTTTTCTGTCCACCATATTTTATGTTTTTGATGTCATAACTTACATTTTTTAATATTCAGTATTCATTAACAAATTATTGTAGCCATAGTTGTTTTAAAAACTTTTATCCTTTAACCTTTATATTAGAGTTAAGTGGTGAACACACCACCACGTTACAGTATTGGAGTGTTCTAAATCTGACGATATACCTACTTTTACCAGTGTATTATATATTTTCACATATTTTCATGTTACCAATTAGTGTCCTTTTGTTTCAGCCTAAATAACTCTACTTTAGCATTTCTTGTAAGGCAACTAGCGGTGATGAACTCCCTAAGTTTTTGTTTTTGGGGGAAAGTCTTCATCTTGACTCTATCAGCTTTGAAATCATTTGAGCAGCAGTGTGAGTAGTTCCGGAGCAGACCCCAGGCAACCTGCATGAGAAACCCTAGCCCCGCCACATACTTAACATGTGAATTTAGACAAGTTATTTAGCCTCTGTGCCTCCATTTCTGCATCTCCAAAGTGGAGACACTAACAGTACTGACTTTTTTAGGCTGTTATGTGGATTAAATGACATGCTACATGGAAAGCACTTAGAAGGCTACTTGCCCTCCTTCGATCTCACCGCAGGCCACCCCTGTGAGCACTGCCCCACCCCACCCCCGCCACAGGAGGCAAGATGGCACGGCCTGCGCAGCTGGCGCTGGAGCCAGAGTCTGCCATATTCCTTTGGGTTCTTTCTGGCCCTGATGGCCTGGAGTCAGGACTATGGTTATAGCCAAGAACCTAGACCCGGGCAGCCCTGAATGGCACCCACTGCGTTGGCGGACCCCTCTGAGTGCTGGCTGGCAGGTGGCTCATCCCCAGGAAACCTGTTTGTGTGTTACAGACGATTACACCAAGAGTTACACTGTCAGCAGAATGTACCTGTGAGCATCTGGAGGTGGGTTCTGAGATGTGAGATCTGAGGTCACCAGAGAAAAAGGCAGGAGACTCTGTCATGGGTGGTTTATTCTTCCTCAGCTAGAGGCCTAAACTCTTCTTTTTAAAATACCAGCACCCCCTAGTGGGAGTGAGTCTGCATTCACACTTCAGGGTTCTTAAACTAGAACTGTTGAATTTAGAGGGGAAAAATACACATCTTAATTTTCACTCACCTCCCACTGAAACTGAGCATTTCTCTTAATAAAGGATGTATGCAACAAACCACAGAAGTGCTAACAAACAGAACCTGTGACATTGTCACCAATAAATTAACGGGTATTTTTATATCACATTATAGTTGTTGCAGATAACTTGAAATATATTTACATTTATCACTACTTTGAAAAGATGCCAGCCATTAGCTCTGCCCCTGGAGTATGTTATTTAGCACATTAATAAAGAACACATACGTTACCAGATTTCCAGTTTGCTTTTTATTTATATTAAAGCTGTAATAAAATATAACTGTTTTCTTTTGAGTCCTATGTATTTTACTCTATGCATTGAAAACATTATTCTGAAATAAGATCCATAGGTATCATTGGGCTGCCAAAGGGGTCTGTGACATAAAAATGGCTAAGGACTCTGTCTTTAGAAGGGGCTGGTTTAATCACATCCTCTCCTGCTGCTGAGGTGGGCGCTGCTGACTTACGGTGCATGCACGTACAGGATGCAAAACGGCCAGGATCAAGGAGCGAGGGGGTGAGGGGCGAGAAGCGGGGAGGAGAGTTACAATTACAGTGTTTTTTTGCCTTAGACTGATGCACAGCTGACAGTGCTTTGAGTTAAGACATCAGAATTTGGAATCTCCAAATCCTGCTGGTGTCAGTGCATGGGGGTGGCAGTGGGGATCCTCTTAGGTGCCAGCAAACGCTGATGATTTAGAAAAACCTATGATAATATGGTGAGACAGAGCTGAGTCTAACAGAACTAGGCAGAATTAATTGCCTTCAGGAGAGAAAACGGCTTCTAGATCTAAGAAGTGTGTAACACTGTTGGCATATGTCAATATAAAGACAAAAGACATCTACTTTTAAAGATCATTAAAAACCTTTTTTATTGTGAAATGCAACATATATCAGGAGGACATACAGCATACGTGCCTAGAGTAATAAATAATTATAAAATGTGTAACTACAGCCAAGAGATTATATATCATCCCCCACCCCACCCCAGAAGCCTGCCATGGGCTTCTCTTTGATCATAAACCTCTCTGTTCCCTCGATGTAACCACCATCCCCACTTTTGTGGTTTTAATTTGCTGATTACTAATAAGATTGTGCCTCTTCTCCTATGTTTATTGGCTATGCTTTTTTTCTATGCAATGCAAGTTCATGTCTTTTGCCCATTGTCAATGCAGATATTTAACTGAGAGTCAGCTGCTTTTCTTGAATAAATGTACCCGATTGCTGCAATCTGAGAATTAGCCTTTGGTTAATTTCTAGAGCTCTGAAAAAGTTGATTTTGATAGTTTGTTTTTGTTTTTGTTTTTGTTTGCCAATGTTCTCAATGCTTCATGGAGCAAATTTTTGGAGGTCTTTACTGTTTTAGAAGTGCTTCTTCAGGATCGCATTGAATCTTATAGATCAGTTTGGAACTGTTTGTAATACTTTTTATCTGTGAAAGTGGAGTAGCTTGCCAATTACTTAGGCCTTCTTAAGGCCTTCTTTTATTTTTTAAAATATGTCTTTTGTTAGTTGCTGGTATACAGCAACACAATCCATTTCTATACAGTGATCCCACAGCCAGGCACCTTATTAACATTTATTCTCATCTCCATTAATTTCTCTGTCTTCTTTTTCATTTTCTACGTTGACAATCGTATAATCTTCAATAACGACCATTTGTTTCTTCCTTTGTGGTGCCTTCCCACTGTGCTGTTGTTGTCACCCTAATATCTCTGCATCTAGATTCACAAACAAGCTTGGCCTACAATTTTCCTTTTTTCTCCTCTCTGTTGAATTTGGATTATCAAGGTTATGGTGCCCTTGTAAGATGATGTGGGACTATTCCTTCTTCTTAAATTGTCTGAAACGGTGAGTACACAATTGGAACAAACTGTTTCTTGGAAGTTTGCTAGAACTCACCTGCAAAATGGCCCAAGTTTGGGACTCTCTTTGTGAAAAGATGTAAAATTACTGATTCAGTATTTTAATAAGTTATGGAATTGTAGGCATTCTGTTTCTTCTTGAGTTGGTTTTATTCAGCTATGTTTTCCAGGGGGAAAAAATTCCCCATTTCATCTAAGTTTTAAAGGCATAAGCATAAAGTTGTTGAACAATCGTATTATATTATTATCTGTAATTGCATCTCCTTTTTCATCCCTAACATTATTCACTTGTGCTTTCTATTTCTTATCTACCTTGCCAGATATGTGCTTGTCTTTTCAAAGAACCATCTTTTGGTTTTGTTTGTTTCTCTCTGTTGAGTATCTGTTTCCTATTTCATTGATTTTGGCTCTTGTTTTTACGATCTCCTTTTTTTGGTGCAGGGTGGGGACTTACTCTGTTGTTCTTTTTCTAACTTCTTAAATTAGACACTTAGCTAATTAATTTCAGCCTTTCTTCTTTTTCAGATTAGCATTTAAGAGGCTATTAATTTCCTTCAATTTACTGCTTTTACTGTAGCCCACAAGTTTTGATATGCAATATTTTTATTATTATTCAGTTCTAAATATTAAAAAAAATTTTTTTCCAGCATGATTTCTTTTTCCTGACCAAAAGGTTATTCAGAAATGTCAAGTTTTATGGTAATTTTGGATGTTGACATCTAACTTAATGGCACTGTGGTCTGGGAATGTGGTCTGCATGACATCAATTCTTTGAGATTTGCAAAGACACACTTTGTGGTCTCGCATGTGATAATTTCGGTCATTGCTGCACGTGTGCTTGAGA
Organism: Camelus bactrianus; assembly: GCF_048773025.1. Classification (NCBI taxonomy): domain Eukaryota; kingdom Metazoa; phylum Chordata; class Mammalia; order Artiodactyla; family Camelidae; genus Camelus; species Camelus bactrianus. The sequence continues at coordinate 6,626,182 of NC_133554.1, forward strand.
AGAATGTTGTTTTTTTTTTAAATGAGTGGTGGCAGGGTTCTGTGTTCATCAAATCTGTTTGATCAGATCTTCTACAGTTTTACTACATTTTATCTTTTGAAGTAGAAATAACTCAGAGAGACTTGAAGTCTTCCACGATGACACTGCTTTTCTCAATTTCTGCACGTAGTTCAAGTAATTATTGCTTTATATATAGATTTTTAGATTTTTAAAATTAGTTTTGTCTAGATTTAGGTTTATCTGGTGGTGAAAGAAACCACCAGAATGTATCTCTGCATGATGACCATCTCTACCTCTAACAATCCTTAAATCTATTTAATCTGAAATATAAACAACTAACCACCTTCATATTAGTTAGTATTTGCTTGGTGTTTCTTTTTAACATCCTTTTACTTTCAACCTTGGTGTGTTCATCCCTCAGATATACTGCTGATAAACTGCAAGTAACTGGATTTTATTTGTTTCATCCAATCCAGCAGTCTCAGGCTGTCCAAAGTCAGTTTGTTTCATTGACATTCATTATGATAATTGACATCTTTTGGCTTGTTTCCTTAGCTTGCTATTTGTCTTTTTTTTTTCTTTCTATGTTTCTCTTTTTTCCTCCTTTCTTGCTGTTTTTTTGTGGTGTGTGTGAGTTTTTCTTTTAATATGTTCATCTGGGAGCTTTCCTTTTATTGGTTTTTAGCTTGACTTTGTATTTCAATTGTTTGCTGTTAGATTTTTATCCAGTATTTCCGTACTATTAAGAAGGGAGGAACTATTTCCTTTATCAGTACTCTCTGCCATCTTATCTAGAAGCCTAAGTATGTATATGCACGCGCGCGCACACACACACACACACACACACACACACACACACACTCTCACCCACTTTCCCCCCCCATATACAAGAATTTTTGTGAGACTGGTTCCCAGAAATGTAATCTCCAGGTCAAAAAGTTATATACTATTTTGAAACTACACTTTAAACTTAATATTTCAAGGATACCTTTCCATGTCATTAGTCTTCTATAATACTATTATTTAATTGCTCATAATATTTTACTATTGTAAGATTAGCCATATTTTAAAACTAATTCCCTATTTTAAACACTAATTTTGCTTATAATTTATCACTGCTTAGAATTATAAGCAAACTGGTGATTAATATTCTTGGGCATACCAGAATGATTTCTTTTTTTCCCCCAAATTCCTAGAAGTAGAATTACTGGATACTCTTTGGAGTCCATGTATTTTAATATGTTTCCATACACAACACCAAATTTATACTCACAGTAAGTGTTTATGAGAATTTGGGGTCTCCAAATGTTTGAAAACTCTGGGTAATATAATTTCTCTTATCTTTGCCTGGTTGTCAGATGGAAGTTTATATCTCATTGTTTAAATTTACATTTTTTTCCTTATAAAGTTAAACATTTTAACATGCTTATGGTTACTTGTGTATCTTTGGTGAATTGTCTGCTTATCTGCTCAGACCAGTTCTCTTGGGGGCATGTAATTTTTTTAATGTAAAAAATATATTTTACATTAAGGATGGTATCCTTTATTATTTGTTGCAACCATTTCTTCCTAGTATACCATCTGCCTTTCAATTTAGCGTCTACAGTGATTTTTCATGTACAGAAGTTAATTTACTTTTCTATATTCAAATCGATCTTTTCCTTCATAATTTCTGATTTTGATGTCATGCTTCAAAAGGCCAGCTACAATTCCAACATTTTATACACATTTCCTTTTCTTAAAATTTTTTTTGGGGGGGATGGAGGTAGTTAGGTTTATTCATTTATTTATTTTTACAGGAGGTACTGGGGACTGGACCGAGGACCTCATGCATGTTGAGCATGTGCTCTACCACTTGAGCTATACTCTCCCCCTACATTTCCTTTTTTCCTTCTGGACTTCTCTTGTTTTAATTTTTACATACGGATCTTTAATTAGTTGGGGGCGTTTAAGGTTTGAGGTAGAAACCACACTTGTGTTTTCTTTTTTCTCCTAATGGTTACTGAGTTGTCCTAGCCCGTTCACTTGACAATTGACTCTATCTTCTTTATCATATATTAAATTCATTCAGATCCTTGTGTTTGTTTCCGACAGAGCAATGTGGCCCCGCGGAGCTGACCACTTCCTACACAGGTACTACAGTGTTTTCACTCTGTGGCTGCATTTCATACCTCAGATGGCAACTTCTCCCTCATGACTAAACTTGTGAAGGAATCTCCTGGCTCTTCTCACACAATTCTTTTTCATAATAAAATGTAAAATCGTTTTGTCAATCTCCTCCTCTCCCTACCAATCCCAGAACATAAAATGTTTTTCTATTATTTAAGGCTTCTTTTGTACCCCATAATAAAGTTTACAGTTTTTTTGTAGAGGGGGGGAGGTAGTCAGATTTATTTATTTTTGGAGGAGGTACTGGGGATTGAACCCAGGACCTTGTGCATGAGCTCTACCACTTGAGCTATACCCTCCTCCCTATAAAGTTTATAGTTTAAAAAAAAAACAGTTTTGAGATGTAATTCACATACCATACAGTTCACCCATCTAAAGTGTACAATTAAAATGGCTTTTAGTATATTCAGAGTTGTGCAATCATCAGTCGATTTTTAAACATTTTTTCCACCCCAAGGAAGAAATCTTATACCCACTAGCATTCAATCCCCATTTTCCTCCAACATCCCCGTGCTAGGCAACCACCACCTACTTTTTGTCTCTATGGAGTTGCCTACTCTGAATATTTCATAGAAATGGAATCATAGAGTGTACGGTCCTTTGTAATTGGCTTCTTTCACTTAGCGTGATGTGTTTTCAAGTTTCATACAGGTTGTAGCATGTGTCAGTAACTCATTTCTCTTTATGGTCAAATAATATCCACTGTATGAATATACAACGTTTTATTTATGCATTCATCCATTGATGGACATTTGTGTTGTGTCTACCTCTTGGCCAGCGAGCAACGCTGCTATGGGGATTTGTGCGTACGGTTTGTGTGCACATATGGTTTCACTTCCCTTCGGTATATACCCAGGAGTGGAATTGCTGGATCACAGGGTAACTCTATGTTTAACCTTTTGAGGAACCTCCAGACTGTTTCCCAAAGCATCTGCACCATTTTGCATTCCCACCAGCAGTGTATGTATGGGGGCTCCAAATTCTCCACATTCCTGTCAACACTTGTTACGGTCTTTTTGATGAGCGTGAAGTGGTTTTGATTTGCCTTTCTCTGATGGCTAATGATGTTGAGCATTTTTGCACATACTTGTTGGCCATTTCTATATTCTTTTTGGAGACATACCTACTTATGTCCTTTGCCCATTTTTCAATTGGCTTGTTTGTCTTTTTATTATTGATTTATAGTTCTTTATACATACTCTAGATTAAAATTCCTTCTCATATATATGATTTGCAATTTTTTCCTCCTATTCTGTGGGTTGTCTTTTGTTTCTAATGGTGTTCCGGAAGCCCAAAAGTTTTAAATTTTGATGATGTCTACCGTATCTATTTTTTTCTTTTGTTGTTTGTTGCTTTTGATGTCATATCTGAAAAAAAACACTGCCTGATCCAAGGTCATGAAGATTTACACCTATGTTTCCTTCTAAGAGTTTTATAGTTTTAACAATTACATTTAGGTCTTTGACTCCTTTGGAGTTAATTTCCACGTGTTAGTGTGAAGTAGGGATTCGGTTTCTTCCTTTTTCTTTTTTTGATATGGATATCCAATTGCCTCAGCGTGATTTCTGAAAAAGCAATTCCTTCCCTGTTTGAATTGTCCTGGCACCTTGATCAAAAATCAATTGATCGTAAACATGAGAGTTTGTTTCTGGACTCTCAATTGTATTCCGTTCATCTATAAATCTATCTGTAGCTTTGTGGTAAGTTTTGAAATCAGGGAGTTTGAGTCCCCCAGCTTTGTTCTCCTCTTTCAAGATTGTTTTGGCTATTCTGGGTCCCTTGAATGTCCTATTCTCAGGCATTTTTGTTGCTGGAATGAGCTCTCTTTTCTATTTGGTCACTGCTGTGTTTAGAAAACTATTGAATCTCATGTTTATTTTTGTGTCCAGCTATTTTACTGTAATCTCTCATGAGTTCTAAACATTTCCTTCTTGGCTAGGGTTTCTCAGGTAGACAATCATATCTTTTACAAGTAATGGTAAGTTTGACTCTTTCCAAATTTACGTCTCATTTATTTTTCTTCTCTTATTGTTTTCCCTTGTATTTCAGAATATGTCACACTATTCACAGTGTGACATCCTTGTTTTGTTTCTTCTTTTCATAGAAATGCCTCTGTTATTAAGGACTATATTATCTATTCCAGGTCATCACTAGGTATCACCTTGTCTCTTGACTTGAGATCAATACATTTACCATCTTGACAAAGCCTTTTTATTCCCAGTCACTAAGAATGTTCATCAGGGTACCTCTTATTAGGGTAATTACATGGTGTTTCTCCCATGTCCTATTCATATGATGAACAACATTAATAAACTTTTAACTTTGACCCGCCCCCCTCCCCCCTTTCCGTAAACTCTGTCTCCTGAGCCAGTGGGAACAAATTAGCTCACATTAACAGGAATAACTCTGGTCTCCCTGGTGCAGCTCCCACCTGTATAATATAGAACAGATGTCACAAACTGAAAGTCAGAAGGTCATGTCTCGTTTGGTCTGCAAGGGGATTTAAAATACTGTTTTGAATTAGTTTCCAGTGTTTAAAAATCAGGAGATTTCGGATTAAGAGTTCTAATTTTTGGCTTCTCCTTACAAATTATAAAAGCTGACCACATCAGTCCTGCATTCCCACAAGGTCACAGTGAGCTGAAGCGGCACCCTCTGAGGGGTGGGGGGCGGGCTTTAGAGGTCTCCTCATTTGCATCCTTTCCACACCCTCTTGTCTCCATACTCTACTGTTCTCAGACATCAAGGTCAGGGGTCAGTTGCCAGTTTTTGTATTTGTGCAGCTGTTTTTCTTATGGAATTAGGTGAAAGGGAAGTATGTTTTGTAATCATGTCTCTAGCAAGTGTGGGAAAAGAAAGAAGCCAAGAGGCAGAGGTGCTTCAGAAGCGATGGGAGTGTGTGTACTTCTCAGTGGACGAAGAATATTCCTACCTGTTTAACACACCATGTGGGCCTGTGGATGATGTGGGAGAGGGGCAGGGACACGTGAAACATTATTATCCTTCTGAAAGTCCGAACTATACAAAAAGCACTCGGAGAACTGCTTTTCTCACACCCTCTCTATCCCCATCCCTGTTTCCCCATTCTTTCTACCCTATTCCCACCCACCCTCTGTGGTAACCAACCATATTCATGTGTTGTTCATCCTTCCTGGATGTCTTTTTGCACAAACAGCAGATGCCTGCAGATATTTCCAAATCCTCTACTCTCTCACTCCACTCTTTACTGCAGTATTTTTTTTTTTTCAAGTATAGTACAATTTTGTCCTTTCAAGCTAGATAGAAGTCGTCCATGTAACTATCAGGGGATGGAGCCTCCTTCCCAACGTTTGATGTCATCGGTCTTAATTTTAGCTATTCTAATTGCTGTAAAGTGTTAACTCCTGGCTTTAATTTGCATTTCCCCAATGACTTACGAAGCTGGGCACCTTTTCATGTACTTATTGGCCATTCATATGTCTTCTTCTTTTGTGAAGTGTGTGTTCAAGTCTTTTGCTCATTTTAAAATTAGACTGTCTTTTTTTATTCTTGAGTTGTAGGAGTTCTTTACATGTTCCAGATATGTTACTTGTACAGTGAGGTTTCTAGTGTTGAATCTTGGTAGACAGTAAAACTGAGAGAGAGAAGGCAAGCGAAGGAGTTTGGGAGAAGATGAGGAATTCACTTCAGGACAGGAAGTGATGAAGGTGCCTTTGGATTATCCAGATAATATTCAGTAAGCACTTGGAATTCTAGATTCAGAGCTCAAGAGAGAAGTCTGGGCCAGGGATTTGGAAGGGGTCGGTCCGACAGGGATGGATGAAATTGCCCAGAAGAACAGAAGCAGCCTTATAGGAAACCTCCTGTATTACAATGTTTCAGAAAGAAGAAAAGGAAGCCAGAAAAGAAAAGTTGCTCAGAGGTGGAGGAGAAGACAAGGGGGGAATTTTCAAGGAAGGGTAGCATCAAATGTTGCAGTGAGGTTAAGAAAATGAGATGACTGGATGTGTCATTTGGAGTTTCCTTGGTGACTTTTTCAGAGCTCTGAGGAATAAATGTCAGATGAGGAAATGGAGACGGGGTAGGCTCCTCTTTGTAACCATCAGGCAATGAAAGGAGGGGAGAGGATACAAACATATATTTTTAATCGAAGCAACAACAGAGCTATATAAAGTGGTACATAATCAGGTGCCACAAGAGTGACAGGCATCTTGATTCCTACCAGCTGCTTTGGGGAGGTTGGAAGTAGAAAAGGGGGAAGAATGCGCCTGGGAAGCTGTAGTTCTAAGCTCTGGCCAACAGGGGTCAGGTGCTGATCAGATCTGTTGGTTAGTGACCTGCCCTCTTGGGACAGGGAGACACAGATGGAGCTGAGTGGGAGGGTGGGGGGATACCACGAAAGCTCAACATCTGGGTCACACCTGCTGGTGGAGAAAGAGAATGCCCACCTCTGAGAGGATGCGAGATGGGGCCGAGTGGGCTTCACGGGGTGCCCAGCTTCCTGGTAGTGAATTCTTAATGGGCAACTCTGTTTCAGTTTTCCTCCGTCTTCAGTTTTAGGAACACCAAGGGCATGTTAGAAGTCAAGGATGCCATAACGTCTCCAGCACGTTCTTTAGCTTTCAAAGTGCTCTTAGAATCCACCACGCCACTCCGGCACACACTCTGTCATTCCTGCTACTCAGTTCCAGGGCGGTTCTACCCCTTCCTCCCTCCCTGGCCACTTCTGGGCTGTCTTCATCTGCCCTCTTTCTCCTTTTTGTGGTGGAAAGTTAAGGAATGGGGAGACCAGAGTCCTTGCCCACCCTTCTCAAGTTATATGACTGTGGGCAGGCCTTCTCACAGGCTTTGTGGCTCTGGTTCCTTATCTGTAAAACTGTGGGTGCGGGGGTCCGGGTGGCAGACGAGGAGTAATAGTACTAGACGGTTCTGAGCGCCTCCCATCTCTAACTATAGGCTGGAACCAGTCCTCCGTGTTCACCCAAGGGTACTTTCTGTTTTTACGCCTTTGGGGAAGTTGCTTTTTTCTTGGTATCTGGCGAGTCAGGAAAAGAAAACTCATTGGGGTTCATGTCTCTCAAAGCCTCAGGTAGGGCTGTGGCTTTCAACCAACAATAACGGCCGACCTTGCGGCCGACTTTAAAGGCCTCTAACAGATACTGTGACACAGAGTCCCATTCGAGAGTGGAGGTGGGAATGCCAGCTTTACCCTGTTAACTCTGAAGTAAACCGCTGTTCTTTCGTTGCAAGCGCCGCCCGCACGGCAGCCAACCTTCTTGTTTCCACTTCGTAGTGAGGAAACGGAGGCACAGGGAAATGCTGCGCCTTCCGGGACGCCAGGAAGACTTCGCCCAGCTCTGGGTGAAGCGGCGTCGGCCGGCCGCGTGGCCCGTGCGGGGAGAGGCGGCGGCGAGCAGAGGGCCTCGACTCTGGACACGCCCCCGCCCCGCCCTGGGGAGCTGAGGAGAGGCTGAGCCACAGCCGCTGGTGACGCCAGGTGGGAAGTCAGGCCAGAGGCTGGAGCAGCAGGGCCGAAAGCCTGGATTGGCCGGTATTTCTAGGAAGGTTTCCGCCGAAGGGTGAGGGTCCCGGCGCCCGTCTGCACAGCAGGGCTGCAGGCATCTTAAAGGTTAAGAGCACCCAAAGAAAATAGAAGTAGGAGGAGGAAGTGGGGCGCTGGGTCGCAGTGAGAGAAGGAAGCAGCTAGTCGGAGCTTCCCCTTTCTCCTCCTTCCCCGAAGCCCCCACCCCAGCCCCTCGCCTGCTCCGCCCACCCAACCCGCCCGCTCAAAGCCGCGCTTCCGCTCCCCGGGCCGAGCCTCACCTTGCTCCTGGGGGGTCGCTGGTGCTCCGTGCTGGCGTCCCTCCGGCCGTGGCCACCCCGGGCCGGGGCTTGTTCCCTCCGAGGCGGACAGGTTCAGAGCTGGGGGTTGCTTCTCAGACGCGCTGCCGGCTCGGGCCAGACTCGGAGGATGCGTGGGGCAGGCTGGCGCCTCGCGAACGCCGCCCCGCCACCAGGTGGCGCGAGAGGCCGGCTGGACGGCCAGCCCCGCCCCGGCCCCGCTCCGAGCAGGCTCCGCCCCGGCGTGGCCCCGCCCCCAGCCCGCCGTCGGAGCCGAGCCGGGATAGATGCTGGTACGCTGGGTGCGCGGCTCCAGCTCCCGCGCTGCGGTCCCGACCGTACCCGGAGTCTCAGGGAGTCGCCGCTGGAGAGGGGCTCGGCGCCCGGCGGGGACTGCAGGTGTGTGGCCGGGGTGCGGGGGCACGGAGGGCAGGCGTAGGGGCTAGAGGCAGAGCCGGAGCTGGCCGGGGACCGTCCGGGAGCTCTGAGAGGAGCCGCTGCAGCGGGGTGGGCTGGACATCCTGCTGTCTTCCAGCTGCGTGGTAGGGTCCACTGCCGGGGGACGTGGTCCACACACACGCATTCCCAATAATCCCAGAGACAGAAGGGCGTCGGGGGGCCTTCCATAGTTATTTACGTGGCCACTGCTGGAAGCCTCTGTGCGGTCCGAGTGTGGCCGCAGCCTCCTGCTGCCTCTTTCAAGGCCGCCCTGTGTTGTGGAGTCGAGGGGTCTGCTCTGCGGCCCAGGAGCTCCCTCAGTGAGTTTTGGCGTGGCTGGAGGGGGGGGGAGCGGTTTAGCCATCAGGACCTCTAGCGAGCGTGGGCCCCCAGACAGTGGCTGCCCTTCTAGAGAACCGCACTCTCAGTGCTGTCAGAGGATCCGTGTTTACACCCTGGGTGTCTCTGCGTGTGTGCATGTGTGTGCGCCTGCGCCTGCGTGCTGGCCCATCCCAGGCCTGGGGTAAATAAGTAAGAAGTTCAGGTCAGTAGGAGGAAGGAGATTGTTCAGAGGGAAAAGGAAGACGAGATGAAAGCAGCAGGATGTGGTATCAAGTGAGTTACAAGCCTCTTGCAGAGAGGAGAGGTGGGTTTAGTTGAAATGAAGGCCAGAAGTAGGCCAGGTCTGCCTCCAAGGTCTCGGCTGGATCCCCTCCCCTTCCTCCCTCCCTGGATCTATCTTCTCATCCACACCTTCCTTCCTCCTGGCCTGGGGCCACCCAGCAAGGCACTGGTTCCCAGAGCTTCTTAAAACCCACATTCTCCAGGTACCCCCTTACAGCACAGCTTTCCAGGGGTGGGGCCTGGAATCTGCATTTTTTAAAAAATTGAATAAGCTCCTTAAGGGATGACACTGGAGCTGTTGCTTGGGAACCCGCGTGATGAGGAGGGAGGCCTGAGTCCCAGCCGGGCCCAGCTGGGTGACCATCAGTATCTTCTGCCCTCTCCCAGCCTGCTTCCCTATCTGTTAAATGGGCCCTAAAAGCGACCCCAGAGGGAAAATCAAATGAGAAAAGTGTGAGGAGAGCAATTCGGGAAGAATCGAGTGGAAGCTGTTTAGGAGTCCCTGGAGGGGTAGTGATGGAGAGACTCCACAGTGGAGGCTGCAGAGGAGGGTGTCCGTTGGAGGCTGCTCCGCAGTCCCAGGTTGGTCGTTGATCATGGGCCTTCTGGCTGAGCAGCGGGAGAGAGATCCCCAGTCGCCTTTTGGCCTGGGCAGCCCAGAGCTGGAGGCCCCAGCTTGGATTCAGACGTGCCTTCAAGTCATGTGCTGACTTGGTCTTCCTTCGGAGAATCTCACCTTAAGGGGCTGAGCTGGCCAGCCTGGTGGGACCTCTGTGAAGCAGAAGACTTGTTTGGCTCAGCTGTTTGGGGGCTGGAAGCCTGGATCAGGTTCTTAAGAGAGGAAGCTTCCAGAGGGACAGGATAGAGTGATCACCAGCAGTTCAAGGGGTATTAAGTTTGATTTTTGAACCTCTAGCATAGATGCAGAAGAGAGGGGCGGGTGGTAGGAAAGACTACATCTGACTTCTGCCCAAAGGGAAGACACCCATACCAAACATATGTTACATATCAGGGCATTCCTTGAAGATATCCGTATTTTCACATTTTAACAACTCTGAAATCAAGTTGCATCTCACTGTTGTAATAGGCAGTGATATTTCTTTCTCAGTGGTGCACAAAATGATGGTGCATCTTACAGTTCATGGCATCTTATTCAATTCTGTTCTACAGAATGGATGTTTTACAAACGTGGGGGATGCTTTAGATGTACACAGAATTATGTCATTCTCGTTAGTGAATTTGCACACATCACTTTTTCCAGTAGCTCTACCTTCTGAACACCGGAATTTTTCATTGTATCCAGTTTTAAAGGAAGTCTTTGTCAAATGTGTTGCTTGCCACTATAAATATGGCACATGGTGTATGATTTAACAATTTCTTGAAACTATCAAATGATTCTGCCTGCTGCTTGGTACCTTGAGTCTGCTCAGGACAAAATCTCTTCCATCTTTCTTTCTGTCCTTTTCCCCGTTAGCTGTCATTTCATGGTGTTGGGCAGCGGGCTAAGCACTTCATCTCCTTTCATCTTCGCAGCCACACGCTGAGGTTGCTACAGCTGTGATCCACGTTTCACGTAAGGGGAAACCGAGGGCCGAGACGACACTGCTCGGAGCGCCGGAGCTTGGCTGACTCTGGCCTCTGCTGTTGACCAGAGAGGACCCAGCCTGGGTAGCAGCCTGCCTGTATCTGTGGGTGTGGAGCGCATGGCTTGTGGGGCTTGACGTTGGGGGCCTGCACTGTGGCCGTCCTTAGGTCTTTCCCGTTTGCTTCTAGGCTAGTGGCTGGGAGGTTCTGGATAGTTGAGGTTATCAGCTACGTGGCTTCCAGATAAGTGAGATATAGCTGTAGCAAGGTGCACTGGACAGGAGGGTGGGGGCTGATGAGTAGGAAGAAGTAGGTGACTGGTGGCACAGAGCAGACACAGGGTCCTTCCTGAGTCTCCTGGATCTGCCAGAGGGAGTACTAGGTTTTGAACTTTAGAGTTGGCCTCAGTGGGAGATGCCTGCCTCCTGCCTCCAGCTTCCAGCCTTCCCCAGCTCCCAGCGCAGCCTCTCTCCTGCCACCAAGGTGATGTAAGACAACGAATCTGAGCAAGTCACTTTCCAGCTGCAAACCCTTCAGAGCTTCCATTGCCCTCTGGAGAAGGTCCGTACTCCTCAGCATGGCTAGCAAGACCTCGTCCCCCAGTCCCAGGCCACCCCGCCTGCTTCTGCTCCTAAAGCTCGGGCAAACCTCTGTGCCTTTGCACATGCTGTTCCTTCTCCCCGCAATGCCCTTCCCTTCCTCTACCTGCCCAGGGACTGTGAATTCATCCTTGGATGCCCAGCTGCAACCGTATCATCTCTGAAGTCTTTACATCTCTCCCAAGCCCCTCAGTACTGGCCACCCTGTCCTTCTGTCCTTACCACGCCTTTCAGGTCCTACCAGAGCACCACCACTCTGGCCTGTAAGGTCTGACCGGTGAGCAGAGCCACCTCATGCTCAGTGCACCTGTTCAGCTGTGACCTTGAAACTTCCCAGGATCTCATAGGCAAGAAATCCATGCACACCCGCAGTGGAGGCTGCTGAGTGCAGGGTGGTGTCAGGGGCAGGAGGGTGGGGTCAGGAGGGAGTGGTGCACTTTTCATTTTCATGTCCTCCAGAGTCCCGCCACTGTTGTTGTTGACCTAGGCAAATGAGTCTGTGTGGTTTCCTTGTGGAGGGGCAGGGCTGGGGTGTGACAGCTTCTGCCTCCCGTGGAGTCAGGGGGCCACTCCCAGCCCTGGGACCCTGGGTGAGTCCATGTGCATCTCTGGGTGTCAGTTTCCCCGTTTCCCTGGAAGCGTGCATTAGGCACTTTCCATGGCCCTTTCCTGACCCCCAGCATTCAGTTCTTTGGCTCAGCACCTCCGTACATGTGCCAGGCATGTGCTGGACTCTGAGGATCCTGAGCAAGACAGATCATGTTCCCGCCCTTGTGGAAATTAGTCTAGTGGGCAAGACACTAGGCACATATTGTTTAATTACGGTCGTGGAAACTGTGGGGTCCTGTGAGAGTATGAAAGGGAGCCTGAAATGGTTTGGGGGTTAAGGAGAGGCTTCCCTAAAGAAGTCACATTGGAGCTGAGACTTGAGAGATATAAAATTGAAGAATGTAGCAACACAAATAAAACACTGAGCAGACAGGTGCTAAGCGCTCTTGGGTGCACCCTCTCAGGTGTTCTTTTCAGAAACCCTGTGGAGTGTGGGGGCCTCCTCTCCTGTGAGAACCAGCTGAGAAGACTTTGGCATAGACCAGGCACTCATCCCCTGCCCCTCATCTCCTTCTTCCTTGCCCCCACCATACTCCAAGGTCCAGCCTTACTACATCAAGACCATCAGTGTTGGGGTGCCTCCCCTTTGCTTTGCACTGATCATCACCAGAGAGCATGTTCCGTTGCCGCGGCTGGGGCTCCTCGCAGGAGTCCCCTGCATTTGTGTTTTCACGCTGGTTGTCAAGGGCGAAGGGACACTCCGTCCACAGAAAACCACCACACTGTCTGCTGGGCCTTCATTATGTCCTTGGGAGCTGCTGTTCTTGCCGGGTGAAGCCACCCTGATTTTCTGTATCCTCTACGAAGTCACCCGGGCAGCACCCACAACCTTCTTCTTCATCCCAAGTTTTCTTCCCAGAACCGTGAGGTCTCTGCAGACGTATCTCTGGGTTTGGGGTCTGAGTATTTGTTCCTGAATGGCTTGGTGGTTTTGCTCTTGTCAGGCAATTCTGCCCACAGCCACTTCCACACAGCCTGGCTGAGGCCACCTACCTCCCGGTGCATCTTCTGGGTTAGATCACATCTACACCTACAGCTCTTATGGGAGAGTTTCAAACTCTTTCTTGATAATGGGCCACTTTGAAAAACTGATAAAGTGATAGATCATCTCCATCTTCCCCCACCCCCCCAAAAAGCTCATGCATGCATGCACACACACACTCTTTCTAAGTTTTGCATAAAACTTCGGGGTCTTTCTCAGACCTCTGCAGTCCATCAAGGAACCTGGTTAATAACCTCTGTTCTGGAAAACAGGACTTTGTCTACACCGATATCTTTGGCTAACCCCCAGCACAGCTCCACGCAGGAGCCAGCTGTTGTCAGAGACAAGCTGGGGGTGATGATAGGTACTGGACCCCTGCAGACTGCAGAGGGGGCCACCAGTGGCTCGCTGGTGAGATCTGGGGGCGCCAGGCCGGGGGGCCGAGCTCCCTGACCACTCACCCAGCCATCGCCATGCGCACACTTTCTGGGATTGTAATCAAGTCTTGAATTCAACCCATTTCCAAGGTGATTAAAGAGCATTACTTTGGCCTTCAAAGAAGCCCTCTGTTCTGCCCCCTAGCCAGGGGACTAGACTGAAGGCTGCGAATGAGACTCAGAGAAAGGGCACATTTGTAGCTCTTCGCACAGACAGAATCGGTCCGGGCAGCAGAGAGGCAGCTGCTGCTGGTGTTCGGGCCGCAGGTACTCTCCCCGCCTCCCGGCTCTCAGGGCCTGGCATGAGCCTGAGGCTTTGTTTCTCTGATGTGGTCACAGCTCTTTAGAGCCGATGCCTTGAAGTCAAGTACCACGTGTGAAAGAAGTTTTCTTTGATTCCTCATTTCTAAGGGTGTGTTAGGCATGACTGGAAGTGACGTTTGTCAATTACAGCTTGAAGCATCCACTGGGAAACTTGTACTCTTTCACCTTGAGCTAGATTTGCGTGGCATGTTAGCTCATTAACTTCCTTCCCTTGAGCCTTCCTTGCACGTCTGGAATAAACTCTGCTTGGTCGAGAGGTTTTGTTCTTGCAGTATAGTGCTTGGTTTGATCTGCTACCATTCTCTTTGGATTTTTGCGTCTATACTCCCAAGTAAGCCCAGCCTGTATTTTGCTTTTCTGTACTGCCGGAGATAGGTTGGGATGTGCTGGCTTTGCAACGTGATTTTGGAGGCATTTCAGCTCCTCCTGCACCCTGGGACAGCTTGTAGTGCAGGGAACGATCTGTTCCTCGGAAGTGGGAGAACGGCTCTGGTCTTTAGGTCTTCCACTGCCGGATGCTTGGTTCCCCACTCCCCAGGCCTTCCTCTCCCCTTCTCTCTTCTGCACACCTCGCAGGTGTACACCGATCACCTCAGTGCTCCCAAGCTGGGACCTGAGAGTCATCTTGGATTCTTGGCCTCAAACCAGTCAGCCACTCATTCCCATAAGTCCTGATGTTCTCCGCCCTTCGGCTGAGGGAAGGCCCTTCCCCCTCTGAGCTGCTGCCCGCCATCTGGAGTGTGATTCAACCCCCGGGCGCATTTATTGGGGACGCGGATAAACCACCTTACACCCAGAGAACGGGAACCCAGATAGCGATGGCATAATACAAATCACTCCGGAAGGAGAGGTGTTGTCCTCTAAGGGGAGGACGCAAGGGAGAAGTAATACCCATCTTCAGATGTTTGAAGGGCAGCATCCTTTGGAAAAGGTGAAGGCCTACCCTGTGGAGGTTGTTGTCCACGAAGGGAAAGGGACCCATAAAGGGAGATTGTAAGGAAACAGACCTCAGCTCAGCACAGGGAAGAGCTCAGAGAAATTCCGAACAGACTCACGATGGAATGGGTGTGGCCTTGCAGTAGTGAGTTCCCCATTGGGAGAAGCATTCAGGGAAAATGTATGTCAGATGTAGAAAGAAAAGCCATGAGAATGGAGACTGGGATCACTCCATTTCCGAGTCTCTAGTTCTCCAAATCGCAGTGGCTGTGTCTCACTGGCTGTATGAATGTTGGTTGTTCGGAGAACATAATTTGAATTTAAGAAATTCAGTCGCCTTGAATAAACAAATCCCAAAGCTGGGCAGTTCCCTTGCAAATCCCACAGGCTGACTTCACAGCCCATTCCCCCAAGGCAGGAGGAAACCACAGCCATCCCTGAGCCGCACCTGGACACTGGGATGCTGGGCCGCATTCCATGCTAGAGAAGGGGCTTTTGGGCGGGGGATCGTCTCTTGTTCTTGGCTCCTTCCAACACCTGGTGAAAGGGACTGCTTCGGAATCAGCTTCCTTGGGGGCTGTCCCAGATACGCTCTCGGGACCAACCCGCCCAACCTCCAGGGTTGAGCTGGGAATTAATGGCCTCTTGTTCTTGGGGTTTTTGAGCCAACATTTCATAGACCTTTGCATTTTGCATTCACTTCTGTATTGACATCTTGGGAGTTTCATTTTGAGAAAACCCAAAGCTCAGAGCTCTCCTTTGGCTTGTTATGGTGCTTAAGAGAACACAGGGGGCCGTGGTGTGACGTTCAGACTGCAGTGTGGGAATAGATGAGGTCTCTAGTCCGAGCTGTGCCCCGCTTACCTCCTCATCTCTCTGAGCCCGTTCCCTCCTGGATCAAATGGACTCTGTTATTCTGACATCCTGTGAGTTTTCAAAGTCTGCTCTCGGACAGTGGACTTGCAGGGGCTGCTCTGATGGGCTGAGCAGAGAGGGGACCTGCCATTTCCCTCAGGGTGCCCAGAGACTAAAGTCCTTCCGGTCCCAATGGCCTCCCTCTGCCCAGGCTTCTATTGGACAGAGGGCTGGATGGCTTCCTCTGAGGTCATTGGTGGCTCTGTAATGACAGATTCCCACGGCCACCTCCCAATCGGCATCTCTCTTTGAAGTTTCTGTAGCATTTGATGCCCAGCACTCCTACAGCGAGCCTCTTCCCTTACCACGTCCGCCCCCTGGCTTTCCTCTGCAGGTCCCTCTTCTTGCCTGCCCTGGGTGTGTGGACCGCCCTCCCCTAAACCCTCGTCTCCAAGCCTATGCTGGTCATTTTCCCCATTTCGACTTCAACACAGGTCCAGAGCCG
Organism: Camelus bactrianus; assembly: GCF_048773025.1. Classification (NCBI taxonomy): domain Eukaryota; kingdom Metazoa; phylum Chordata; class Mammalia; order Artiodactyla; family Camelidae; genus Camelus; species Camelus bactrianus. The sequence goes on from NC_133554.1 coordinate 6,642,064, forward strand.
AACTCTTCATTGACAAAGTTGGCTCCTTCTACAGACTTCCCCATTCTGGGGTCTCCAGTGAAACCCAACTCCTTGGCCTTGAGACATCGCAGTCATCTCGAAGTCTTCCCTCCAGCTTCCTGTTCTCTGTGTCCAGCCCGCTTTGATGGTGCTGCCTCTCCCCCAGGGTTCTTGCTCCTCTCACTTCCCCATTGTCCCCCTTGCCACCCAGTTCAGCTTTCGTCACCATGTGCCTGATCATGGGCCTTCCAGGCCCGTCTCTTCCTTGCTTCCCCAGGAGATTCTTCTAATGAAAACCCCTCCGTCACCCAGCTGTTGGTGCCTCCTGCCTCCTCGGGAAAGCCTAAGTCCCAGGTCTCAGGTTTCAAGGTCGAGTCCCACTCTTGGAGTCTTCGAGTCCTCACCCTCTCCTCCAGCCAGACTGCCTGACTCAGTTCCCCCGAGACCTAACGTGTGTTCTTGCCTCTCCCATCCCCTTCCTGATGAGGAGAACTTCACAACCATCTTGTTTAGAGCCGACTCCCCATCGCAGGGCCGGCGCCCCGGGGTGTGCAGTCACGTTTGGTGAACGCACGATTCTCTGTGTGGCCGCACAGAGGAGACCTGGGCTCAGCCTCGGTGGCTGATGACCTGGCGGGCTGGGCGACACCCCCATCTGAGATCTTCATGGGGTTCGGTCATCCTCCAGGGAGGCACCGTCCAGACACCTCACTGGATTCTGTGGGCATCCGAAGGGGCAGAAACATGCACCTTTGTCCTCCAGTACGGGCAGGACAGGGCCAACGTCCTGCTCTAAGCTGTTTCAAACCCCGGAGCCGCTGGCAAACTCCAGCTGCTGGGACCCTGGTCCTTGGGAATCCACATCCCAGCCTCCAGTTTCCTCAGATTTAAGGCAGCAGCTCTCCGAGTCTGAGAGCTAGGGAAGCCCTGGGGAACTGCCCACTAACAAGCCACTCCCAGGCTGATGACCCCGCCTTCACAGGAGCCTGGGGAAGTGTGTTTGCAACACGGTGTTTACCAGGCAGAGGGGCTTCCTGTCCCGCCTACCCGGCGACGGGCTGTGGGGCAATCAGGAGCTGTGTGTTCAGGGTGAGCGGGGCCCAGAAACGCTTGGAGGATTTCTGGGGCTTCTTCAGACATGCCAGGGGTTGCCTGACTGTGCTGACCCGAGGAAGCCAAGGGAGATGTAGAACTCAAATTTTTAAATTGGGAGAAAATGAAGGATACCTGATAGTTATCACTAATTTGCTTATTGCCCTTTACAGCTTCTCAAGCCTTGTGCACAAACGTGGCCCCGCTAGTCTAACGTGGGACTCTTTAGAGCAAAAAGGGACTCCCTTCTGTCACTCCCAAGCAGGGCGAGCAGAGATGAGGTTCTTTTTTTCCCTTTTCTTTCTTTTTCTAAGGGGAGTTATGCTTTGGAGAGGAAAGAAGGCTTTCTGGGGGATGGAGAGAGTAGCGGAAAGACGTCCCCAGGAGAGAGAACCTCCTATTCTGCTTCTGAGTTCATCCAGGATGGAGAGTGACATCCCTCTCCGTGCCTGCCTGAGAAATGGGCCGAGAGGCTGCCAGTGGCCCACCCACCAGCCTGGAACCACCGCCACTGCACCCGCAAGGACACAGGCTGGTGTCCAGGGCCCCTGGCTGTCTCTGGGCTTCAATACAAGGACTGGGAACGTGCCTTGGGCTGTCTTGGCACAAGGGCATACTCCATGTTCTCTCTCCAGTGAGTGAGTGATCCAGAGATGAGGGGCTCACCTCATCACATGACTTCTGACACCCTGATGTTGTTTCCTGTGGTGAGTTCCTTCTCTGAACCCATTAGAGAAAGGATGCAAAACTTGAGCTGCCCAGCCACAGGCCAGAGGTGCAAGAGATTCCTGTGCCAGTAACACATTAGCCCGAGGGTCATGGTGCGATAATATTGATTTGTGTAGAGAGGGTTACGGTAAAGTGCAAAGGAGGGTAAAAACAAGGGCATGGCCACTTAAGACTGTGATGATAAAACCTCCTACTTGAAAGTGGCAGAGGTTGGCTTGTGGGGTGGGGTTGAGGAAGGAGGTGAGAGGTCGCTCTGAGCAAGGACTAGCCTCGTGTGCATCAAAAAAACACATTTCTGAGCAAGCGAGGCTAAGGAGCTCAGGTCCAAGGCTTGCGAGCTGTTTGGGGGTTGGGAGAGGAGGTTGTTCTAGAAGGCATTGGAGTCAGCTAGAAAAACAAGATGGTGGGGACGGGTGGGAATTGACAGAAGCAAGCTCTCAATACTGGACCAAGGAGGGGATGCAGTGGATACAGAAGGAGGTGCCACTTCCAATTCTCCCACCCCTAGCCCAGGTGCCATCATAGTCCAACATTCTCTCTGAGATGGATGTAGTGGCTGATGATGCCCCTTCTTGGGGCCAAGCATCAACTCTCCTGGGTTCCCGTCAAGGCTCCTATAGAGGGAATGTTGGCGCCATGGTCGGGTCCAGAGCTCGGTCCTCTCAGAGAGTCCCGTTTCCTTTCCTCCCCCAACCCATCCAGCTTTTTCAAAGATGGATTACTTCTCGTTGACTGCGTTACTCCTGAGACCTGCTCAGTAAATGGAGGTGGGAACATTATTATATTTTTTTTTTATAAAGACTTCATTTTTTAGAGCAATTTTAGGGTTACACCAAAATTGAGAGGAAGGTACAGAGATTTCCCAAACACCCCCTGCCCCACACACGTGCAGCCTCTCCCACTGTTAACATCACTCACCAGAATGGCACCTTTTTTTTTTTTTCAACAAAGGGCGAACCTACATCAGCACATCATAATCACCCAAAGTCCATAGTGTACCTTAGGGTTCATTCTTGGTATTTTACATCCTATGGATTTTAGAAATATATAATGACATATATCTGTCATTATAAGATTATACAGAGTATTGTCCGTGCCTGAAATTCCTCTGTGCTCTGTCTATTCAGCCCTCCCCTCCTCCCCGGAAATCATTGATCTTTGAGTTATCTCTGTAGTTGTGTTTCAGGGACATAATTTTTCCCTAAACATTTGATCTTGTTTAAGGAGGAAAAGTTTTATAATACTCATACTTTATTCTCAGGGTGCCTTCTTATCAACCATAAACAAATTCATTTACCAAAACAGTACCCTCTCACCTTGAATTGCTTCACTGCTAGCCAGTTAACCCAGTTGGCTCCGAAGAATGTCTGACCTTAAAATAACCCAGTCCCTGCTGCTGCTCCCTGAGGGTGGACTACACAGAGGTGGGCACACCATGGAGAAAATGTTTGCTGCTTCTTTGGAGGGTGACTTCAGCTTCTATGATGTGTCCCTTTACAAGGGAATTTTAGGTATACCATGTGGTCTCTAAGGTCAGACCGTGAAGCACAGACTACAGATTTGGGGAAAATCCCGCCACCTGTATCTAAATGGCACAGTCATGGACAAAGAAAAACATAATTTTGCTTCTTAGATAACTCAGTGTTGACTGAAATATTAGTTATTATTGGTTTGTTTGTTATTTCAGAGAGATCCAAAATGGTAGTGGCTTAAACGATAGAGCTTTATTTCTACTCCAAGTAACAGTTTGAGCATAAGTGGTCCAGGCTTTACATGACAACTTTGTAGGTCAGGAACCTGTGTTCCTTCTGTCTTGTTGCTTCGTCTTCCTCAACCTGTAGCTTTCATCTCATGGTGTGCAATGGCTGCTCTAGCAACTGCCATCACATCTGCATTCCAGCTAGCAAGAGGAGGAATGAGGAAGAAGAAGGCATGCTCATTCCTTTTAAAAGCATGATTTGGAAATCTCACTTATCATTGTCTACTTATAGTCCATTGGCCAGAATGTAGTCAGATGACCACTGAGCCATAAGAGAATGTGGGAAATGTAATCTAAATTTTCTAAAAATTATATTATTACAGAAGAAAGGCAAATGGGTATGAAAAGACATTTGTGAGTCTCATCCACATTTGAGCTTTACTAGTTTGAGATCTTTCTGAATCTTCACTGTCAAATAAAAGTTCTTTATCCTTCCCCTTGTGCAGTAGCCTACCTTCTAAGCCCAACTGAAAACCGCTAATAAAAACGTCATGCTAGTGGGGAGGGCATAGCTCAGTGGTAGAGTGTGTGCTTAGCATGCACGAAGTCCTAGGTTCAATCCCCAATACTGCCATTTAAAATTTTTTAAAATAAAATAAATAAATAAACCTAATTACCTCCCTCCCCAAAAAGGAAAAAAAAAAATTTTAATGACATGAGATACCAAAAGGTAGAATCAACACTAATGTCTCTCTGCAGATGAGTGGGTAAACAAAATGTGCCCTCTACATACAAAGGGATAGTATTTAGCCTCAAAAAGGCATGAAATTCTGGTAGATGCTACGGTAGGAATGAACTTCAAAGACATGATGCTAAGGGAAATAAGCCCGTCACAAAAGGACAGATATGTTATGATTCCACTTCTGTAAGGTCCCTAGAGTAGTCAAACTCATAGAGACCAAAAGCAGAATAGTGGTTACAGGGGCTGGGGGAAGAGTGAAGGGGGAAATTAGTGTTTAATGGGTATGGAATCAGTTTGGGGAGATGAAAAAGTTCTGGAGGTGATGATGGTGATGGTCACACAACAACGTGAATGTGCTTAATGCCATTGAGCTGTACGTTTTAAAAGGTTTAAGTGGTCGATTTTATGTTATTTATACTTCACTGCAATTTTTACAATGGTGTGGTCTAAAGGACCGGAAGCAGAGTTCTTTGGTATTTTAGGAGAAATGACCCCACAGATGAAGACCCTTGGTTCTGTTGGGTGAGCCAAGGTGAATTCAAGGTGGTTCGGCCAGTGGTGAATCCTTTTATCTGTCATCATTCTGCTCGCATTTTTCACACTGTCGTGAGCCTGCAGCAGCCCTGGCTAAAATTCAGATGTGCTGTTGTGCAGTTTCTTGTATTACCTGTTTAGTTAGTGAATCCATCCTAGCCCCTGGTGGTCCCCGATAAGGGCAGGTAGAAAACATTGTCAGGGACTGTAGTTTCCAGGGTTCTGCTTGGTTTGAGTTCCCCAGAATTGGGACAGCCTTGTCTAGTGTCTGTCCCTGTCTCTCTCTGTCTCACTCTCTGTCTTTCTCTCGTACATTTTTCATTTTCTCTGGTCCTTCAGAGATGATCAGTACCAGTTCCCTTTCACAACCTCAAGTTTCTGTATGACTCTGAGATGTATTTATACTCATCTGCAATCCTCCACTCGTTTGAAGCAGCATGCTCGCTGTTTGACTTCAGAGCCCCCTGCATTGGACCCTCCTCCACCCCAGCACCCCCACCCCCACACTTAACCAGTGTGCTCATCTGAATTCCAAGGCCAGTGTACATTCACCCATTGAAAATTGGGCCGTAGCTCCACGTGGCCCTGGAGTAAATTGCTAAGCACTTGGCTGCAGCTCTCAGCCCGCCCGTGTCGTAATTTGCCCTCCAGGAAGGCCGAACGCCTGGTCCTTCGCTGCAGGACCCATGCTGTCTCACGCCTCTTGCCTCTGTCCGTTTTCCCACTCGCTGTGCCCGAACCCCGGGGCAGCTTCTCCCTCCTGTAGACTCATCTGGGGGGGGCCCTCTTAGAGGAGCTTTGCTAATTCACCTTGCCCCTCCTCCATCGCGCCAGTCCCTGGTCAACCTCCGCAGAGACGCCCCCCCCCCCCCCCCGTGGGTAGTATCTCACTGGAGGCTCCTTTGAATGGTGCTGCTCTGAGCTTTCTGGTGCACGTCCTCTGAGTATGTGCCTGGGAGTGGAGCTGCCATGTTGTGGGGCAGGCGCGGGTTGTGCTGTGGTGGGTAGTGCTAAATGGTTTCCCCCTTGGAAAGTTGCTGGACCAGTTCACACTCCGACCTGTAGCCGTGAAGGTTCTGGTGCTTCACGTCCTCACAAACAGTGTTTTCCATCTTTTTCGTTTTAGCCACTCTCGGGGTGGGGTGTCTAGTGGTCTCATATTGTGGTTTGAATTTGCATTTCCCGTATGACTGATGGAATTGAGCTTCTTGTCCTGTATGTTGGCCACTTGGAGATCCTCTCTAGGGAAGGGTCTAGTCAAGTCTTTTGCCCATTTTTCTATCCGGTTATCTGTCTTTTTTGTTTTTGTTGGTTCTACCATATTGCCTGGTGACCTTCAGGAACCCATCTTCCCCTCTGACCGTGAGGTCCTTGAGATTTCTGGACCCCCAGTGCCTATTAAATCCCTCAAATAATGGAGCCACAATACACGTTTGCTGTTGACCATCTTTCCAGTGGGATAACCATTCTCCTTGAGAAAAAAGATGGCGGAAATAGCCGTGGAGCAGTTCTTCTTTCTCTCGAGCACCTGTAATTATCACCCCTCTGTCCTGATTGGTGAGCCTAATCTCTCCAGGTTTAGGCTCTTAAAATAACTCTACAGGCCCTTTTTGATGTCTTTGGTGTTTTTCTTAAGCCTGTCTTTGGGACATGCTCACTCTTGCTCTTTTGTGTTCATTCTTACTTGAGGACCTCGCTTCCCTCTCTTACGGACACCCCAGAAAGTCACACTGGCGCTTTGACATTTCCCCTCTTTCCCCTTTCATGAAACTCTGTGACTTGCCCCTGGAATTTCATTTTCTGAGTTTTCTGTCCATGCTAAGCCATCCTCTCTGATTCCTGGCTTCTTAAAAGTCTGCTTCCTTAATGTCTAAGACGTGGGTCTGACCATGGCTCCCATTGTGTTCCACGATTAGTCCAAACTTCAAGATGATGTGGTCGTTGCCCCCTTGTTTTCCTCTCACTCCTATTTTACAAACCTCGCGTTATCCTTGGTCAGAATTAAAGACACAAGGTAGGATGGTCGTTTTCCTCATTGCCTCCTTGACCTTCCAAGAGATGAGATGATGAGAGGAGCGAGGCTTTCTCAGGTGGTCTGCCTGTGACCTAAGGAGACTTCTAGCTGCTTCCCAGGCCATCCCTAGCCTCGCTGCGGCTCAGCTCTGTGGTTCATGTGAGAGAAGCGGCATCTGCATCCCAGCCAGGCCAGGTGTGTGAGCCCACGTGCACCTCTCTTCTGTTTGCTTCCTTGAGACCTCTTTATGATTAGCTCATTCATTCATTATTCATTCGTTCTTCCAGCAAATATGTGCCAGGCACTTTTTCAGGCCCTTGTGGAGTGACATTCTAATGGGGCTGGAGGAGAGAGACAGACAGCAAGCACGATAAATAATAAGTAACGTGAATAGTCTGCCAGTTGGCGGTAAGGGAGGTGGAAAAATAAAACAGGAGGCGCCAGAGGTGGGGTTTGCCAGAAGTCCTCCTTAAGAGCATAAGATAAAGACTGGAAAGAGTGAGGGAGTGAGCCAAGCAGACGTCTGGGAGAAGAGCACTCCAGGCAGAGGGAGCAGCAGGTGTCAAGGTCCTGAGGCAGGAGTATGCCTTGTGTTGCTGTGATCGTTTTAGTCCGCAGTATGTGGCAACCTCCATGTTGGCACCAGCAAATCAGCGAAGCTCAGTGTCTGAAATGAAGGCCAGTGTGTCTACCACAGCATCCAGCAAAGTATCTTGTGGTCACATGCACTCAGTAAGAGAAGTTTTTATTTGAGTAAATGCATTTAGGTTGGACACCGCTAAGGGCCCTTTCACCTCTGAATTGCTGTGATTATCTTAGTTGCCGCCTGGTGGATGGCACCCGTCTCTGAGCCGCTTTCTTTTTTTCTTTTCATTTCTTTTTTTTACATGAGGGTACTGGGGCTTGAACCCAGGACCTTGTGCATACTGAGCATGCGCTCTACCACTGGGCTATAACCCCGCCCCCTGTGAGTAGCTTTCTTTCTAGCTGTCCTGAACACATGGTCCAGTGGCTTCTGGCCATGTAGCCTGCTCTCTCTCAGGGTGTGGGGCCTACACCGGATGTGTATGTTCCAGACACCATTGCTGTGTAACTGACTACCCCAGAATGTAGTGTTACAAGACTTACTGTTTTAGTACGCTTATGGATCCCGTCGGCTGGGAATTGGGGCAGGGCAGCACGGGGGCGGCCTGTCTGTGTTCAGTGACGTCTGAGGCCTCAGCGGGGAACACTGGAACAGCTGTGGACAGGAACTGCAAACCAGAGTGCCTGCAACTGGCCTCCCCACGTGGCTTGGGCTTCTTCACATCATGGCAACCTCCAGACACGTAGTCAGATTTCTTAGGCAATGACTCAGAGCTCTGAGTGCAAGTCTTCTAGCAAATGAGGCAGTGGCTGCAGCACCTTAATAGCACAGCGTGGGAAGCCACACAGCATCACCTCCACTGTCATCTCTCAGTTGAAGCAGTCACAAGCCCACCCAGGTTTGAGGGGAGGAGTCAGATCCCACCCCTTGATGGGGAAGTGGCAAGGCCTCAGTGCAGAGCTGGCCATGGGACGGGAGATGCTGTGACCGTCTTTGGAAAAATACAACCTCCCGATGTGCCTTCTATTTCTCCGGGGAGGAATTTTTCATTTTGTGTCATCAGTGGCCTGTGGTGGATTTTTGGGTGTCTGCTTGGTACCCCTTCCAGCATAAACTCCCAGGGTAAGATTGTCACTGGGACCAGTGGCCCTCCTCCTCCCACCGCTTGGCCCCCGAATGGGTGAGATCCCCGAGGCATGGGGACAGTGGGTACTCAGGCACAGAGCAGGTGCTCTGAGAGTATTCCCACTCCTGGGCATGGCAGACAATGTTGTGTAAATGTCAGTCTTTTGCTCGGTGTGATAATGGTCTCAGGTCAAGAAATGTCCTTGTCCCTAAGGGATGCATGCTAAAATATTAGCTTGAACCATATGAACTTGCTGCTTGTTTTTAATGTGATTCAATCTATTATTCAGAATTGATGTGTCATGAGGTCCACAACTTGCAACTTATTTTCAAATGGTTCAGCAAAATATATGTGTAGGCATGGTGTCGACCTGAGGACACAGTCTGCCCACTGGGGTAGCAGCCAAGTAGGAATGAGGCTAAAGGCAGATGGAGGCTGGGGTACTTCTGTCTCCCTTCTTCCATCCACAATACCTGCTCAGAGCCTGCGTCTAGGACCTGCCTCTTGTATTCCTGGCCGAGGTTCGGGCAGGAAGGGGCAAGATGTGGTACCTGGGGAGGCCGTGAGAGAGCAGATGGCCGAGGTGAGCTGGGTGGAGGAGACTGATCTTCTGCCTCAGTTCTGGGGTCTGCCCATCCCTCCAGGGGCTTTCAAAAGAGCCCAGGACCCTCTGCAGCAAGAGGGTGCGAAGCTGAGACTGGGTGGGGCAGGGGTGGCGGCCGGGGGCCCCACCCTCCGAGAGCCACTCGCTCCCTGGAGCCCCAGCCCCGCCTGATCGGAAATTCTCCACACTTCAGAAGGGCACGGGGCAGCCCATCCACAGGCATCCTCCGACAGTGCCCTCTAAGCAGGGCTTCCCCGTCTTCCAGGCAGGCCCCCTGGAGAGCTCCCTGCCCGCCTCAGCGTCCTCGAGCTGCAGACCTTTCGGGCGGCTCTGCCACATCCTGTGCCCGGGTACCGCTCTCGAAGCACAGGCCAGATGTGCAAATTCTGCGGCTGTGCCCAGGGCCGAGCGTGGTGCAGCTTGCTTTTCTTGGAAATCATTGGTGATTTGTTAGAAAAACAGGAAACATTGGGGCCGCTGGTGTACATTTTGCCTTTTTTGTTTTTGTTTTTGCGCTGCTTTCAACTGTCTCAGTCTCAGGACATCTTAAGGGTATTTCTCCTCTACTTAGTCCTTCAAGCCTCCTCCTTAACATTCCTCCACATCCCACGCATCCTCTGTCTCTCTCCCTTTGCCTTCTGCGGCCTCCCTCCACCCCATCACTGCTGCGGGGAGGGGGCAGGTCTAGGGAACCACGGACACAGGTGCCGCGTCTTGGTGATGTATGTAACTTCAGGGACATGTTTCTGGGGAGGGAGTGTCTGGCTTCCCTGCACCTGCTCTTCTCCTCCTACCTATTCCTCCACCTTTTTCACGGTGGTTGCACAGGAAGCAGGGAGGTCTCTGCCCACCGGGACCTGCAGCGGCTGGGGCAGCTGTCCTGCTGCTAACAAACCGGGGCGATGCAGCTGGAATGGGAAGTCCTTCGTCCCTCCTGGGTCAGACTAGAAGGGGGAGAACTTCTGGGTCCAACTCCAGCTCTGCCCCAAAGCATCCCCTCCCTGGCTGTGTCTCAGAAATGCAGGGGCAGGCGCTGTGGTCATTTTGTGCATTGAGCCTTGAGTAAAGCACCAGAAAGCCCTGCTGTTTCTTGGTATCCCATGGTGAGTTTCTTCCTGGGGCTCATCTTGTCAGGGGTGAGCTTTGAGCATGTCTGGTGGTTGGTTTGGGGGTGTACTCGAGCCTTCTTGCTTTCTGTCCCTCACCCCATAATGCACCACTATGGAGAGGCCTGACTCCCATTTTATGGATGAAGAAACTGAGGTCTTGAGAAGCTATATGGCTTCACCACCGTTCTCCGCTCCGCAGGCAGCCCCACGAGGCAAGGCCAGGGGCTCTCCGCACAGGGAGCCCCCCACCCTGGCTGGGCTTTGCCCTGGGTTCTCACTCAGCACCTGTGCACCATGCCTTCAGCGGGGGCCTCCCCCTCTCCCGGGGGAACCATAGCTAGGGGCTGCCCTTCTGAAGTCATCTGAGAAGTTTGATATGAGAGATCAGAAACTCCCCAAACCTCTACAACACCTCCCAGGGGTGTTGTTTGAAAAAGGCATTAAACTGTCCAGCGAGAGAGAAGAATAGTAAGTCAGAGACTAAGATGGGAACCAGCCTGAGAAACTGAAACACTGCTTAGGGAACTTCCCAGAAAAGGGGTGGATCTGAGGAATTCTGGGCTAGGGAAGGGGAGTGGGCAGGAGGGTGACCCTTCCTCACCCGGGGACTCCTGAACATCCAGAGACAACAGCAGGCTCTGGGAGGGGGTGGGGTGGGCACTTTCTCCTCTCCCGCCTGCACCCCCATTCCTCCTGGCCCCACAGCTTCTGGGGAGCAGAGACTCTCACCCAGGGGTCTGTGAACTTAGATGGGAAAGATGTGACATTTCTGTTGTCACTCACCTCTAACTGAAATTTAGTGTTTCCTGCCATTATGAATGTAGGCAACAAACCGGAGTCAGACTGGTAGCACCTGTGACTTGGCCACCAGGAGAAATCCAGATGTTTTCATATCACTTTGCAGTTGTTGTGGCACCTGAAACATCATTTTTGTTTTTTACCACTTCAAAGGGATACTAATGATTAGACCCACTGCTGGAGTTTGTTGTTCAATGTGTCATGAGAAGAACAGATACTACCATGTCACAAGTCTGATTACTAAAAACAGTTGATAATTACATTTCAGTGTAATTCATTTCCTTTAAAGTCCCATGTATTTTATTTGGTGCATTTAAAACTTTGTTCTGAAGGGGAGTCTGTAGACTTCTCCAGATTGCCAAGTGGATCTAGGGTATAACAAGGTTAAGACTTCCAATGCTGGAGCACTTAGGTAAAAAAAAATTTTACGTGTTACCTGACAGCTAAAGAGAGCTTTGGTATTAGGCAGACCTGAGTTGGTACCCTTGCTGTGGACCCTAGGAAACTGGCTTTATCTCTCAGAGCTTAGTTTCTTTATGTGTAGATGGAGGTAAAGAGGGTCTATCTTGAAGGACTGTTCCATGTGCAAGTTCCTGCCTGGTCTGGTGCCTGGCAGACAGTGGGAACCATGGTGGATAGTAGCTAGTGACAATGGCAGTGGTTTATACGAGCCCATAAGACTCAAGCAGGATTCATTTTTATTACAGAGGAAACTCCAAGATGGGTTCATTTCTTACTGTCCCTCATGCAGAAGGGAAAACTGTATACCTGGATAGTGACTCTCATCTTTTTCCTTTGCTCTGGACTGGGAGCAGGTAGCCCTCAGGTATCCGATATGAATCCTGGTCCATAAATTTAAGTATTTAAGAAATAACTGTGGTACATCCATACAATGAAATATTATTCAGTCACAAAGGGAATAAGCACTGTTACATGCAATAACGTAGATGCACCTAGAAAACGTGCTAAGTGAAAAAAGCCAGATGCCAAAGATCATCTATTATATGATTACACTTATATGAAATGTCTAGAATAAGGAAATTCATAGAAACAGAGAGTAGGTTAGGGGTTATGATGACGGGGGAGGGAGAATGGCGAGTGATTGCTAATACGTATGAGGTTTCTTTTTAAGGTGTTAGAAATGTTCTGGATTTAGATCATGCTGATAGTTGTACCAATCATGAATGTGCTAAAAACCACTGAAGTGTGCCCTTTAAAATGATGAATTTTATGTTATGTAAATTATATACTTTGACTAAGTGGGATTTATTCCTGGTATGCCAGCTGGTTCAACATGTGATAATCAGTTAATGTAATCCATTACATCTTCAGGCTAAAGAAAAATCATGTGATCATCAATAGATACAGAAAAAGTATTTGACAAAACCTAATGCCCATTCATAAGATCTCTTGGCATACTAGGAATAAAGGGAGAACTTCATCAACTAGATGAAGAATACCTACAAAAACCCTACAGCTGACATCGTACTTAATGGTGAAAAACTAGATGCTTTCTCCCCAAGATTAGGAATGAGGTAAGGTTGTCCTTTGTTATTCCTCCTTATTCAACATTGTACTAGAAGTCACAGCTAATACAATAATATAGCAAAAGGAAATAAAAGCTACACAGATTGGGAAGGAAGAAATAAAACTGTCTTTAAACAAAGGTGACATGATTGTGTAGAAAAAAATCCCAAAGAATTGACAAACTCTTAGAACTAATAAGCAATTATGGGAAGGTTGCAGGATACAGAATTTATTCAAATAAATCTATTGTTTTCCTATGTACCAGTAATGAGCTATTAGAATTTGAAATAAAAAATAAAACACTATTTACATTAGCACCAAAAACAAGAGAACTATTTAGGTATAAATCTAACAATATTTGCACAAGATCTATTTGAGGAAAACTACAAAACTCTAAAGAATGAAATAAAAGAGGATCTAAATAAATGGAAAGATATTCCATGTTCATGGATAAGCAGACTCAATACTGTTAATATGCCAGGTCTTCCCAATTGGATGTATAGATTTAATGCCATTCCAATTAAGATCCCAACAAATTACTTTGTATCAACAAACTGATTCTAAAGTTTATATGGAAAAGCAAAAGGCTCAGAATAGCCAACACAATACTGAAGAAAAAGAACAAAGTAGAAAAACTGAACTCCCTGACTAAAAGACTTATTAAACTCTAAAGCTACAATAATCAAAATAGAGTAATACAGGTGAAACAGTAAGAAAATAGATCAGTGGAACAGAATAGAAAGGCCAGAAGTAGACTCACACAAATATAACCAACTGATTTCTGACAAAGGAATAAAAGCAATTTGATGGAGAAAGGATAGTTTTTAAATAAATGGTGCTGGAACAACTGGACATCCACATTAAAAAAAATGAATCTATACACATATCTTAAACCTTTCCAAAAAAATTAACTCAAAATGGATCATACACCTAAAGGCAAAATGCAAAATATAAAACTAGATGACAAAGAAGAAAACCTAGATGACCTTGGGTTTGGCAATGAGTTTTTAGATATAATACCAAAATCATGATCCACACAAGATAAATTTGATGTCTTAGACTTCATTAAAATTAAAAACTTCTACTCTGTAAAAGACATTGGTAAGAGAATGAAGAGACAAGCCACAGATGGGGAGAAAATGTTTTGCAAAATGTTTATCTGATAAAAGACTTTTATCCAAAATACATAAAGAATTCTTAAAACTCAACAATGAGAAACAACCCACTTAAAAGGCAGGCAGAAGATCTGAACTGCTCACCAAAGAAGATAAACAGATGACAAGTATATAAAAAGATGCTCAACATCATATATTGTTAGGAAATTGGAAGTTAAAACAACAATGAGATACCACTGTGTACCTATTAGAATGGCTAAAATAAAAAAAAAATAAAAAAAAACTGGACAGCACCCGATGTTGACAAGGATGTGGAACAACAGGAACTCTGATTCATTTCTGGTAGGAATGCAAAATGGCACAGCTACTTTGAAAAACAGTCATTTTCTTAGAATGCTAAGAAATCCAACAATCATGCTTATAGATATTTTACCCAAATGAGTTGAAAACTTACGTCCACACAAAAACCTGCACATGAGTGTTTATAACAGCGTTATCCCGATTGCCAAACATTGGAAGCAACCAAGAATTCCTTCAGTGGGTGAATGTGTAGACAAACCAGGGTACAGCTATAAAATGGAATAGTATTTAGCCATAGAAAGAAATGAGGTATGAAGCCATAGAAAAAACAAGGAGGAACCTCAAATGCCTTTTACTGTGTAAAAGAAGCCAGTCGGAAAAATCTACATAATATATAATGCCAACGGCGCGACACTCTGGAAAAGGCAAAACTATAGAGACAGTAGAAAGATCAATGGTTGCCAGGGGTTGGAGAGAGGGGAAGGGGTGAATGGATAGAGCATCGGGGATTTTGAGGGCAGTGAAACTATTCTGTATGAAATTGTAATGGTGGATACAAGACATTGTGTGTTTGGCAAAACCCATAGAATGTAAAACCCAGAGAGTGAACCCTAATGTTCAGTGTGCGCTTTAGTTAATACTATCATACCAAAATAGGGTCATCAGTTGTAACAAATACACCACACTAATGGAAGATATTAATAATAGGGGAAACCCTGGGCGGGAGGGGGGAGGTGGGCAGAGGGAGTCTATGGGAACTCTCTGTACTTTCTGTTCAATTTTTCTGTAAACCTAAAGCTGCTCTAAGAATTAAAGTTTATAAAAAGAAGGAAAAAATCATTGCTTTATCTTCTTACTGCAAGTGAAATCCAGCTCTGAGCCCCGCCCATTGTGCCAGGAGCTGTCCAGGAGCTCAGACCTTCCTCAAGAAGGTTGCCTTATTAGCGGGGTCGGGGGACAGAGCCAGGGGAGGGAACAATATACAGAAAGAAAGAAGTTAACAGTACTGTCATTTGTCCTGTATTCATACTCTGTGGCCTTAGGAGCAGCTCCTGGAAAGCTTGGGCTCTGACCCGAATCTTTCTCTTTGGCCTCTGGCAGAGGAAATAGGGAGGAAGCAGGTCTCCCAGGCAACCTGACCACATCGTGGGTGGCCAGAATGACGCGATCAGCACCACCCTCCCAGGACTGACTCACTGGGAAGTTACAAGAGATGTGATTTCCCCTCAAGACCTGAGGAATACCCCCTATTGCTCGTAGGGTCACAGCATCACGGCTACACCTTTAGGTGGGGCTTTTGGGTTGCAACACATTTGCTCACTCACCTAACTGCCCAGGGAGACTCCGGCTGGGTCTTGCGCCAGGCGTTGGGGTTACAACCGTGTGCATGATGGATGGACCGCTGTCATCAGAGCTGAAATTCCAGTCGAGGAAACAGTTACAGCACAGACAAAGGGGAAGCAGAGAGGGTGGGGGTGGTTACCCCAAAGAAGTGACCTTGTAAACAGAAGACAGAAGAATATATATTAGGAGCCACATCAAAAGCAGGGGTGACAGTGGAAGTGTTTCCGGCAGAGGGAGCACAGGCAGGAAGAAGTTTCTTATGGAGACAGAAGGTGGAGGTATGATACTGGCTAGGGAGGAAGGGCCCAGACCTCTTGGGGTCTTGTCAGCAGGGTTAGGGGGTTAACTTTCTCCTAAGGCAACAAAACCATTAGAAAGCTTTAGGCAGCAGGGAGGGAATGACAATCAGATGCACTTTTTTGGGACAGTTCTGCAAAAAACAGTGCCTGTGCTATGATCCTGTGCAGATAAGAAGATGCGTATGTGGGGGTATGTTTTGTTGGCATGTAAATGCATGAACAAGGCTGGAAAGATAACTGGACAGACTGAGGTGGAGAGGTTGTGTGTTTGAAAAGGGAAAGTGGAGTTCAGGTAAATGGTCATGCTAGGAAGAACTTTAAGGATTTATTCTATACACTTACGTATTGTGTGAGTCTACAGAAAACACTTTTGTTCGGGTGTGGTTTACATGCAGTGACATGCACACATTTTATTGTACAGTTTGATGAGTTATGGAAAATATGTACATCCGTGTAACCTGTATTCCTATCAAGACAGACAATATTTCCATCATCCCAGAAAGGTCTCCCGTGCCCATTCCTGGTCAGCTCGCTCTCTACCTTCCAGAGACAACTGCTATTTTGGTTTATTTCACCATAGATTAGTTTTGCCTGTCCTAGAATTTCTTATAAATGAAACCATAGAGTATTTGGGGTTTTTTTTGTGTGTGTCCAGCTTATTTGCATGACATGTTTTTCATATTCATCCATGTTACACACATTAGTGGTTTGCTCATTTTTATTCATTCCATCACCAAATAGTAATTTATTATACAAATATACCAAATATGTTTATCCATGCTAATGATGGGTTGGGTTGTTTCCAGTTTGAGGCTATTATGAATAAAGCTTCCATGAACATTTCTGTCACAAGTGTTTTTGTTGACATGAGTTTTCATTTATTTTGGGTAAAGAAGTGGAATTATTGGTCAGAATGGTAGGTATTTGTTAACTTTATGAAACTGCCAAGCTGATTTTCAGGCAGTTGCACCATTAAGGCAGGGTTTCCCCATATCCCTGCCAATTTGCTATTGTCAATCATTTTACTTTTAGGTATTCTAGCATCGTATAATCTCATTATGATTTTAAATCTGCATGTCCCTGATGACTAATGATGGTGAGCGTATGTTCATGTGTTTATTGACCATTTGGATATCTTTTGTGAAGTGTCTGTTCCGTTCTGGAACAGAAATCATTTATCAGATTGTGAATATTTTCTCCCAGGCTGTGGCCATTCTATAACTTTGTCATTTCAAAAAAAATTATATAAATGGAGTCACACAATAAGTAATCTTTTGGGATTGGCTTTTTGATGTAGCATAATTTTCTGGAGATTCATCCAGGTTGTTGTGTATACCAGTCATTGTTTCTTTTTTATTTCTGAATAGTATTTCATGGTATAGACATATCATCCTTTGTTTAA
Source organism: Camelus bactrianus (assembly GCF_048773025.1). NCBI lineage: Eukaryota > Metazoa > Chordata > Mammalia > Artiodactyla > Camelidae > Camelus > Camelus bactrianus. The sequence continues at coordinate 6,659,084 of NC_133554.1, forward strand.
CTGTTCACCCGCTAAAGGACATCTGGGTTGTTTCCAGTTTGGGGATATTATGAATAGAGCTGCTGTAAACACTCTTGTACAGGTTTTTGTGTGAACATACCTTTCATTTCTCTGAGATAAATGCCCAGGAATGCAGTTGGTAAGCCATATGTTAGTTCTAATGTCTGTATTCACTGCTATGAATTTCCCTCTCAGAACTGCTTTAGCTGTGTCCCACAAATTTTGATATGAGGTACGTCCATTTTCATTCTTTTCAGTATATTTTTGGATTTCCCTTGAGACGTCTTCTCTGACCTGTGGATGATTTAGATGTGTGTTTAGTTTCTAAGTGTTTGGAGACTTTCCTGGTGTATTTCTGTTAGTGCTTTCTGGTTTGGTTCCATTGTGGTGATAGTACGTACTCTGTATTATTTTGATTATTTTAAATGTGCTGAGGTTGGTCTTATGGCCCAGGATGTGGCTTATCTTGGCATATGTTCCATGGGTACTTGAAAAGAATGTATATTCTGCTCTTGTTGGGTAGAATATCCTATAAATTGACTAGATCCTGTTGGTTGATTGTGTTACGAAGTTTCTGTGTATTTGTTCTACCGATTGTTGACAGAGGGATGTTGATGTCTCTCGTGTACTTATCATCGTTCATTGAAGCATTTTTAATGATGGTTGCTTTAAATCTCTGGCAGATATTTTTAACATCTGTCATTTTGGTGTTGGCATCTGTTGATTGGCTTTTTTTCATCCAGTTAAAATCTCCCGTATTCTTGATATGACGAGTTATTTTCGATTGAAACCTGGACGTGTTGGGTATTTTGTAAAAAGAGTTATGAGGCTCTGGATCTCATTTAAACCTCTGTTTTGCTGGCTTTGTCTAACACAGCCCTGAAAGGGAGAGTGGGGGTCAGTGTTGCTGTCAGGTGAGGGTGGAAGCCCAGGTTCCATTCTCTGCTTCCACTGACACTGGGGAGATACTCCTTAATACTAGGAGGTAGGGTGGGAGTTCTTGCTTCCCACGAGGCCTCCACCAGAGCCTCCCTGGCAGGGAGGGACAAGAGTGCCTCACTGCTGCTCCACTGACACCACGGGGTAGAGGAAATGACCTCATTACTGCTGGGAGGAGTGAGAGCCCTGACTCCTTCACTAGGAGCCTCCCCTGTCATCACCCCAGAGTGGGGGGTGCTCTTTACCACCTGGTGGGGCTGGAGACCCAGGCTCCCCAGTGATCCCCACTGAGACTGCGGGTGGCAGGGGGCTTCTTACTGCCCGTGTTGATGAAAGGCCCGGCTCCCTACTTGGATTTCTCAGACACCAACCATGGTTGCGGGAGAGGTTGGAGAACCTCATCATCACCTGTTCAGAGTGAAGTCTAGGCTCCCCATCTGGTCTTGGCTAGTGGAGATGACTCCGTATTTTTTTCTGTGCTGTTTGGCTGGAGTAGGTGGTTATTGCCTAAAAGTTTTCTGTCTCGCTAGGCTGCCCCTTTCCTGGTCCTTTGGCTAAAGAGAGTAGGCTTTTCCTCACGCTCTCTCTGTCTCTGTCTCTGTCTCTCTCTTTTTGGTCCACACACATTGCTGTTTCCACATTACTGGCTCTTCAGCTCCAAGTCTGGGATATATAAGGCCAAGAGGAAACCCAGGGAACTTGCCACTCCTTGTTCACAAGGGCCCTAGCTGGGGACCTTCTCTCCTCCCTTCAGAATCTCTGTGTTAGTTCTGTCCGTCATGTCCAGGGTTTATCGCCGTACTTAGTGCAGGAAGAGGGAAAAGTACATCTACTCCACCTCCCCAGAACCATTGTCTATTTTTTAATATACTTAACACCTATTATTTGTGTGATAAAAATGCATGAAATATATATTACTATAAACATTTGTATAGAAAACATTATATCTAACCTTCCCTCTTGGAGGCAACCACTGTTAACACTTTGGCAGGTAACCATATAGAGTTGTTTTTATGTGTATATATAGATGTTTAAAAAAACACAATTAGGATCCTTTTGGTCACCACTGCCAGGAACTCGTACTATATAAAGAAAGAAAAGGAAGTTAGCAGAAGGATACTGGGGCATCTCATAAAGCCCAATACTTTTAAGCAAATCTTTAAGGAGTTGCTTCTCTGTCACCTTCTTTTCTCTCCTCAGCCTGTTCCAGGGGTTCTTCTCATTCTCTCCTTATTCTTCTAAGGTCACTAACAGTTTTCATGTTACCAAGTCCAGTGGCCACGTCTCTGCCCTCATTTCATGGATTTTGCCACAGCATTCCACACTGCCTCCTTGAAACTCTTGTTTTGAGTTTCCGTGACATCATATCCTCCTCCTGCTTCATGTGTTGCACCTTCTCAGTGTCCTTTTGCTGATTCTTCACGTGCCACCTCTTCACATAGGATGCTCTGGGGCTGAGCCCTCAGCTGCTTACTCTTTCTCTTCACAGTTTCTGGCTTCAGTGACCATCATACTCTATTAACTCCCAGGGTTAGAGCTGCAGCCCAGACCTCTCTCTCTCCATTGGGTCAAAGTGGGATACAACTTGGACAAAGCAGGACTCTTCTGTTTCCCTCCCAAATTGTCCTCTCCCCAAACTTCCCCATCTCAGTGACAGTGGGACCCACCAATCTTCATTAAAGCAGAAACCTAAAGGGAGTCAAATACCCAGAAAGGATGCACATCCACTCAGACGCCAAACTTTAATCAGCCATATTGCATAGAGATTTTGGCCTGAACCGAAGCCTGGATTTCCTGAATCCGTTTCCATCTGATTTAGTTATAATGCCAGCCCCTGTCAACATTGGTTTTCAGTTTGGATTGTGTGCGTATGTCTTCCTTTTTTGTAGGTCTCCGTGGGTATGTTTGATAAGAAGCTGGGAGAGACAGCATGAGTGCCTGCTGTCCGAACGTCTTAGCCAACAGCCCGTTAGCGTCCTGGAGAGTTCCAGACTGGGCTAAATGGGACGCTTGAAACTAGTGTCTGTTTCACTAGAAGTTGTAAAAGCCACTCTTGGTTAAGTGTCGGAAGAATGTCTCATTTTAGCTCTGTCCCAAAACCTTGAGGAGTCCTTCCCTTGTTAGAGAAGTTTCTCTTGCACTAATAAACCGTATTCATGAATGGGATCTAGAGAGAGAGAAGGCGAGAGATTGTTCTTATCGGATTGAGCGAGAGCTGAAAGAGAATGAAAAGGTAACCAGAGAGGGTGGATATGCTGGCGTCTGAGAGCAACTATCTGCTGTTGGATTAATGGAGAGAAGATGGGTGGTAAGTGGTTTTCACTCCGGGAGGGAAGAAAAGATGGTCGTGGGAAGAGATAATGAATCAGACGGTCTGTCCCAAGTTTATTCCGACGGTGAAGCGTCTGGAAGTCTCAGTGTTCCATATAATCTTCTTTGCCCAAAACTATGAACTATTCGCGTCTGTCTCACAAACTGGAAATGATTCTGCGGAAAGTGAGCAGCAGTAATGAATGCAATTTGTTACGACCACAGTCTTTTTCCAAATTCAAAAAAAAAAAAAAAATCAGAAAGCTGCCAGTATATGTGTCATTGGCCTTTCTGGAGTTTCTCCATTTGCATTCATTGGCTGCTTTATTCCTCTGTGAGCATTTGCTGGCCAACAAGACAGGCTTTAAACTTGAAAGGCAGCAGGAGTAAACAGCCTCCAGTGCCAGGGGCCCATGGTTTAGCTCAGGGGCCCACAGAATTTGCTTGCTGCCTGGAGTTTATACCTTGGTAAATTCTTACAGTCTTTCTCCGGTTCCCCGTCTTGGCAGTAATTTCTGTTTGCCCGTCTCCAGCTCCATTATGATTTCCTGTATGTGCATAGAGAAGCTAAATGGTCTTGGTCATGCCAAGAAAGAATAGCTCACTTACCAGCTGAGAGAATACTCTGTGCCTCAGTCTCCTCATCTGTAAGGTGGGGAGAAGAGAGTGTCTACCTCATAGAAAGCACTAGAGACTGCCTGGCACATAGTAAGCCCTCAGTTAGCCTCAGTTTGCTGCTATGATTATAATCAGTGTACACAAAGGCAACATCATGCATCTCGTTGTCTTTCAGTACTCTTCCAGATGATTACCTGGGTAGAAGGGAGTCAGATGGACCTGGGTTCAAGTTCTGCCTGTGCTGTTTGCTAGTTGTACGAACTTGGGAAGGTCCTTTGGCCACCAGGAGCTGACCTTCCTCATCCTGTATGTTCAGAGCTTTATGGGGTTGTTCAGAGTAAATGAGATCTGTGCCTCAAGCCCTAAGCACAGTATCGGGCTCGGAGTCAGTGCTGCAGACGTGTCGGCATCCTTCTCCTCCCCTCCTCCGTTCCTCATCCCGTCTCTTCTTGGTCTTAACCACAGCTTGGTCTTCCTGGGCGCCGCTGTGGCCCTTCCTTGGTAAAGAAGAGTGTGAGTGAAGGTGGGAAGCAGGCAAAGGCTCATCTCTGCTCCTTTGGCGGTTCTCCCTTTCTGCACCCTCGACTTCATCCCATCCCTGCCCTCCCACGCCATCACCACCTACCTTTTCACATATCCTCCCTCTCTTGGCCCTCCCACTGCCCACACTCCACTGTTGCTACCATCGTAGACTCTCTTGTTAGCCAAGTGTCCCTCCGGGAATCTTACATCTTGAAAAATAAGCCAGGACAGAGGAAGTGAGCCACCCTAACCCATGGAGAATGAATCACCGACAATGAGAATTCAGGCAATTTTTGTGCAAGATGTCTTCCCTGGAAGCTTCAAATTGTAACACAGAGGCGAAACCACACACCCAGCCCTTTGGGTGTCTAGAACACAGCAGTGATGACTTCTGGTGAACACGGCAGAGGAGAGCACGTGCGCTTGGGGAGTCAGGCCAGCTTTGGATGTGCTTCCAGCTCAGGCTGTAGGAACTATGACCACAGGAATTTGGCCCAATAAATGGCTTACCCTCCCTCAGCTGCAGGAATTGTACGTGTCTGTGAGTGACATGGGGACAATTATGATCATTAAACTAGGCAGTCAAGTGGAAGTGCCCAGCATGGCACCTGACACGGAACAGCCGCTCTGTCATAGCCAGTCTGCCCTCTTTCCTTCCCTCCGGTTTTCTAGGCTGAAAGTCATAGGAAATTGACCTTCCTATGTGACATCACAAAGATGTCAATTAATTCTTCTTTTTTAAACTCTTTTTAAAAATCATGGTAAAATACATACGACATAAAATTTACCACCTTAACTATTTTTAGTGTACAGTTCAGTAGTGTTAACTTTTTTCCCCATTGTTGTGCTACTGACCTACAGAACTCTTTTCATCTTGTAAAACTAAAACTCTGTACCCACTAAACTCCCCATTCCCCTTTCCCCAGCACCTGGCAGCCACCATTCAACTTTCTGTCTTTATGAATGTGACCACTCTAGGTACCTCCTATCAGCAGAATCCTGCAGTATTTGTCTTTTTGTGACTGGCTTGTTTCACTTAGCGTAATGTCCTCAAAATTCATCCACGTTGGAGCATGTGACAGAGCTTGCTTCTTTTTTAAGGCTGAATAATACCCCGTTGTGTGTGTAGACCACATTTTGTTTATCCATTCATCTATCGATGGACACTTGGGTTGCTTCTACATTCTGGCTCTTGTGACTAATGCTGTGTTGAACATGGGTGCACAAGAATCTGTTCAGGTCTCTGCTTTCAGTTCTTTTGGGCACACTCCGAGAAGCGGAATTGCTACATCATATGGTAATTCTACTTTTAATTTTTTGAGGAATCACCATGCCCTATAGTGGCTGCCCTATTTTGCATTCCCACCAACAGTACACAAGAGTTCCAATTTCTCCACATCCTCGCTAACACTTTTTTTGTTTTGGTTTGGTTTTCATACTAGCCATGCTAATGGGTGCGCGGTGGTACCTCATTGTGGTTTTGATTTGCATTTCCCAAGTGATTAGCGATGTTGAGCATCTTTTGTGTGCTTATTGGCCAATTGTATCACTTCTTTGGAGAAATGTTGATTCAAGTCCTCTGTCCATTTTTTAACTGATTTTTGTTGTTATTGAGTTGTAGGAGTTCTTTATATATTCTGGATATTAATTCTTTGTCAGATATATGAGTTGCAAATGTTGTCTCCCTTCCTGTAGGCTGCCTTTTCACTCTCTTGTTTCCTTTGATGCATAAAGTTTTAAATTTGGAGGTAGTCAAGTTTATCTGTTTTTTCGTTTGTTGCCTGTGCTTTGGTGTCTTTTCCCAGAAACCACTGACAAATCTAATGTGCTAAAGCTCTCCTGTTTTTTCTGAGTTTTGTAGTTTAAGCTCTTTACGATTAGGTCTGTGATTCATTTTGAATTAATTTTTAATGATACTGAATCTTCCTGTCTAACAACAAGGTGTGCATTTCCATTTATTTGCCTTCCTTTGTGTCTCTCAGAAGTTTTATTTCATTAAAATCTTGTATATTTTTAAAAGTTTATTTCTTCTTATTTTGTTCTTTCTGTTGCTGTTTTTGTCAGTCTTTTTTTCCAAGACAACTTCTGTGTTTCATTTGTATGACTGAACGGTATTAATTTCTATTTGAGTTGGTACCCAACCACCTTACCTAATTCTCTTGTCATAGCCATTTTTCAGTTGATTATTTTGGCTTTCTATAAGTATTTTGAGGTGAAAAAATTATAAATTATGCCAGTTCTATAATTGACAAAGCTATAATTCATAGCAAACCTCAATGAATGATATGTGACATATGAAGTCTCAGGAAGTACCTCACCCACACTTCCTGAAGTTACTCGAAATACCCCAGCTGAACAAGCAATGAATTAAAACGAAGAACTCACAAGTAAGGATGGCCTGGTACGAAACAAAACAGCAAGCAATGAAATAAAACAAACTTAAAGCCACTGTCCAGAAAAAACTGTCATTATCATAGTTACTACATTTACTGTAAATTTCAAAAATAATTAAGGAATTGTAATGTAATGCAAGAATATTTAATACAAATATGGATCTGTATTTTAAAAGAAAATATAATGTTACAACATTAAGATTGAGAGGCGCTAAATCACAGATTCAAAAATAATTTTTAAAAGTATATATGAATTTAGGTTTAGGTCCTTGCTAACAAATTTTAAAATCTGGCTAAAATGAATTAGATCATCAGAAAACCTAAGTTTACGAAGTTGATACGTAAAGAATTTGAATACCTAAAGAGCCCAAAAGCTCTGGAAGAAATTGGAGAAAGAATTCTAAAATTAACCTTGAGGAGAGGTGCTGAGGTCACTCACTGATGGGCAGCAGTGTCCGAGTCCCATCCAAGCCAGAGGGTACTGTGACTATACTGAGGTTCTAGGCTTAGATTCTAGTTCTAGATTTGCCACTTTCTAATCTGAGCAAGTCTCTTCACAGCCCGGAGCCTCCATCTTCCTATCTGTAGAATGGGAAAGTTGCATTAACTGGTCTCTAAGGTGCCTTCCTAGTCTTACAGTCTGGTGTATGTGTGTGTGTGTGGTGGGGATGTGGGGGTGTGTGTACTTCTGCTATGAAATAGAAAACGTTATTGTGTATCAGAATCATCCAGGGAGTGTTTAATTTCTTGGCTTAATCTCAAAGCCACTTAGAGTTGGGCAACCGAAATGTGTATGTTAAGAAAGCAAGCACCCTGACAGCTAATGATAGCATTTATTGAATACTTACTATGTGCCAGACACTGTTCTAAATATTTTCCATATACTATCCCATTATACCCAACCTTGAGCTCTCAGAGACCCCAAGAACATGCCTGGCATGCCCTATCCTTTTAGGGGACACTAAGTTGGTGATAGACACAAATGCATCAACAGCTTATGGTAACATTTGGTCATAGTGTTATCAAGAGGTCCCAGAATATATTAACTACTAACTTTTCCTAGTTTGCCATCAAAATATGGTTTAACTATTCTTGCAGAAAGCCCCGAGAGATCCTCTGAGAGCCCCAGAGATTCTCAGCCCCATTTTAGGAACATGGGGTTAGGGGATTTTGAGGTAGCCAGCTCTGTATTGGTTCTCCCACCAGTAATTGGAAATTGTGAAATTCACTAGATAGCAATGTAATCAAGTTCATGAAGGGCAGTGAGGCTTTGGATAGCCACCTGGAAAGGTATATAAAGGGTATGTAAGGCTAGGTGGCTCTGTAAAGGGTTATACACACCCAGGTATACCCTTCCCCAAGCTCCCCCTAATGTTAGCAATTCACATGACATGGTGCAGTTATCAAAACCAGGAAACGATCATCGATACAAGTTCTTATTTGGATTTTAGCCAGTTTCCCCCTAACATCCCTTTTCACTTCCAGAATCTAGTCTTAAGTTCCCACATTGCATTTAGTTTATGTGTCTCCTTAGTCTCCTTCGATCTATGACAGTTCCTCAGTCTTGCCTTGTATTTTGTGACCTTGACTCTTTGGTGAATGGCTGGTGAGTTACTTTATAGAATTTCTCTCAGTTGGGTTTTGAATGATTGCTCATGATTAGATCGTGTGGTTATGAACTTTTGGCCAGAATCTGCAGAGAAGTGATGTCATGTTCCTCTCAGTGCCTCCTATCAGGGGATTGTGATGTTGATACGTCTCATTATTGGTGATCTTAACTTTGGTCATGAGATTAAGGCAGTGCTGGATTTCTTCACTGTGAAATTATTGTTTTCTCCTTTGTAATTGATCAGTTTCTTGGGGGAAATACTCTGAGACTGTGCAAATAATCTTGTTTCATCTCCAGTTTTCACCCACAGATTTTAGCGTCCATTGGTGGATCTTGCCTGCAATAATTATTACTCTGGTGTTCGTCTAATGGCCATTTCGTATTTCTCTCGTTCCTCCCACATTTATAAATTGGAATTCTTTTCTAAAGAAGGCCTATCCCTTCTTCTCCGTTTATTTTTCTTACTTTATTATTTATGACATTAGTGTGGACTCATGGGTATTTATTTCATCCTATCAATTATAATCCAATGCTTCCATTATGTAGTTGTTCAGATTATCCCAGCTTTGGTCATTGGAAGCTCTTTTAAGCTGGCCCCTGTGTCCTTTTTGGCCTTCCCCAACCTTTTTCATGTATTGACTTAATTTCTGGCTCTACAAGATGCTCCAGGTCTGCAGGCTTATCTTCTGTATTTCCTGCCCCATTCCTAGAATCAACCATTTCTCTAAAGAGTCCTGGTTCCTTTGATTGGAGAGTGGTGTTTAGAAACCAAGGTCTGGGCACTACGTGTGCTCATTGTTACTGGGAAGTCGTTGTTTCTAGGCTCTCTCAGTGGACTGAGCTAGAAAATACATGTTTGCATATTAATCCAAGTGAGAAACTGACTCTCATTATCTGTGATCTATTTACTTATTTGTTCAGTCCTAGCATTCACATGAAGAAGTTTCAGGATTTTTAACCCACACCCCTATGAGAAACAGATGTAGTAACTAGCACACAGTATTTGTATACGACTCATTTTGTCTTTAGCCTTGCAGTAGCTATCAAAATTCTATTTTCCAAAGTTACTCCAGTTAGTTCCCGCATTCCCCATTCCTTTCAATGTGAGTGTGCTAATCATTTATAGTCCAGGTAGGTTAATTTGTTATTGTGTATTTCCCACTTTTCTCCCTGCCCCCTACCCATATCCTGGTTTGATTTATTTATTTCATTTGGGGAATATAAACTATTGCCATGGCTCTAAGCATCAAAGCCACATGTAAAGGTGTCCCCAGAGAAGTGTTGCCTCCCCTTCCCACCCCCATCTCATTCCCTCATCCTTCCCACCCTGTCTCACCCCAGTCTCTTTGGTTTCTGGTGTATCCTTCCTGTATTGGAAACGAAATTTTTAAAAATCAGTTCACAGAAGAGGTTCTGCCCTACGAGGAGTTATGAGGAGGAAGGTGGTGGCAGAGAAGGGAGGTCAAGTCGCAGAGGACGCTGGGAAGGGGGAGGGGGAGGATGACCCAGGGCTGGAGCCGGTGGGGTCAGCGCAGGGCCCCATGCCCGGGTGCTTCTTTCATGTCCGCCTGTGGGACTAAGGCTCCAAAGCTTGGGCCTGGAATACTCCAGACCACCAGGGAAGCGGTGTAGGGTGCCACCAGAGCCTGGAAGCCCACGCTTTCCTCCCTCGGAGATGCGGGCCCTCCAGTTCTGCCATCCTGCACTGTTTGAGAAGTCCCCCAGGAAAAGAAGCTCTCCCCTGCCCGACATGGGGCTGTCCAGGAAGCTGGGCCCAGGCAGAGCCGGCCCCTTGGACTAGTCCTGCACGTGAGGGAAGACCACTGCTGTCTTGCATCATGGGGTCATGTCAGCATGTGAAGAGGCACCCCCTCTGTCCTCTGGACACCAGCCCCGGACCCGCTCCAGGCCTCACTGTCCTGTTCAGGGTCCCCAGTAAGGACTCATCCTTCCTGGCTCAGAAGAGGAACTTGGAGGCTGGGGTAGGGGGCAGGCCCGTTGCTGAGTGTTTCAACACCAGCCCTCTGTGGGGAGGGCAGGGCATTCCCATTCCCGGCAGCAGCTGCAGTTGCACAACCCGAGCTCCTCTTAGTCAGGTGGCAAGCGGAGTTCGAGAGGGGGATGCAGGGAAGCCAGGCCTTGCCTGTCAAGCCTTTGAAAACGGCATCATCCTTGGGGAGAGAGAGGTACGACCTCTTCCCCCTTCATCTCCACCCCAAAGCCACTGGGGTTCTGCTGACGAGTCACCAGAAGTGGCTGACGACTGACTCATCAAGCGGAAACGAGTGTGCTAGGGGGCCAGGCGGCAGGCCACAGTGTGCTGGATTAACCCCCAGGGCCGCTCAGCTAAGGGTCCCCGTCCAGGGTCCCATCCCTCGGCTCCCAGGGCCCAGCGCCTTGGGCAAGTCCTGCCTCTCAGGGAAAACTTGGGGCAAGCTCTCGATGGCCTCAGGATGCCAGGGAGGCTGGCACACCGGGAACTCTGCCCAGTGCCCTGAGGATAAGGTCTTGATTGTCTGCAATGAACAGCTGGGGACACTGAGGCCAGGAGACGGGAGAGATGCTTAGGGCCCAGAGAAGGGAAGACGCGTGGGCCTGCAGGCGTTGGTGGGGGTGCGGGAGCAGGCTCTGTGCTGGCTGCTCGCAGCCCCAGGACACCACTGCGGCAGAAGTGATGTCGGCTGAGGAGGTTCATTTGCATCTTGTCTTTGCATCAGTTACAGCGGGACTCAGTAGGGCGGTGACTCATTCCTGCCTCGTGACACAGACAACTCCTCCACGCAGCAGGGGCTGGGCGGAGGGATCTTTAAACCTAGTTCACAGGGTGCAGCCCTGGCTCCAAGCTAAAGGACACCAGGGCCCCTCGAGCCACCACGGTCGTCGCCTGGTCCAGCCTAGGTTGTTGCTTCTGTGAGCCCTGGTCCTCTCTCTGGAGGAGGCGGGGCCGCAGTGGGCAGCTGGTGTAGACGGACCTAGTGGGCTCAAGACTCCCAGCCACTGGGAGTGTAGGTCTCCTAAAGCAAGATAATGTTATAGCTCCTTGAGGCTTCCCCTGCTGGGATAGAAACATGAATTGGTTTTATTTTTCTTCCAGTAGCTGCATCTGACTGTGCTGAGGGGCAGTGTCCTACAGCGGTCAAGAGCCAGACTCCCTGGGTTGCCTCGTCCTAGTTGTGTGCCCGTAGGCCAGCTGCTTAACCTCTCTTGTGTCACAGAGTGCCTGTCTCTTCATCCTCCTCCCTCCAGCTTCCCCCAAAGGTGGTCCAGCCTTCAGCCTTTTATTACTAAGTGTCCCTTACTCTGCAGGGGGGCCCACCAGGGAAAATCTCATCAAAACAGCTCAAGTCCAATGAACCCGTGTGTGCTGCTTCCCGTGTGCACCCCCCACCCCCCGACCCTCCATTCCAGAGACATCACCGAAGTGAAGTGATGCTGGGTGGCTCACAAAGGGTTTCTGTTTCCCTCGGTGCCTGGTTCCTCCCTGGCTGGGGAAGTAGGTGGATTTGCCTACGGAGGCGTCCGGGAGCTGACTACTGGGTCCAGGGTAGGATTTCATAGCTTTTTGCATGTTGTTTGCATGGCTCAGCTCTGAGCTCTGTGCTTCTGCTTGTGGTTTCCTGGTCCATCCTCAGGCCCATGGAGCTGGACGGACCACTTCCTCGGCTTCCTTCTACGAGCTAGCCTGACTGGCCAGCCGCAGGTTCTGCCTGGACGGGGTGAATGCCGCCAGATTTCTCAGGGCAAGAGCGATTGTGGCCAAGACTATAGCAGGAAAGCTTTCATGTCTTGAGAGCTTGCTCAGCACATCCACTGTGGTATTTAATCTTCCCAACAGCCCTATGGGGTTAGTACTGTCGCCAAGCCATTTTACAGAGGGGTAAACTGAGGTTCAGCAAACTTAAAGAAATGGCATGGCTAGCAAATACCAGAGTCAAGATTTGAATCTAAGTTTGTTGATGCCAGAAGCCAGGCTTATTCTCTGTGCTAGACTACCTGTCACAGCTTCCCGGGGGACTCAGGAGACCACACACATCCTTGTGAAGCTGGGCTGGTCCTGCTAGAGGCTCTCAGAATGTGGCCCTTGGCACAATTCCCCACCTGGTGCTAAAACCCCTTCTTAAAGCTCCTCCTCAGTGGCCCTCCAGCCTGAGATAAGCACCTCGGTCTCTCCTCAGTAGGATGAGGAAGGGGGTTCTTTGGAAGACCACGCCCAGAGAGGTAGCATTGCTACTAAGCCTCTGAGAAAGCAAAGAAAGCTGGCCCAGGTGGAGGTGAGGGCAGAAAATGACCAGGTGCCTGTGGCCTGGGCACCCACGCAGTGGCTGGGGCGAGGCGGGGTTGGGGGACTTGTGAAGGCAGCCCCCGCCCTGGAGCAGCCGGCACACTGAAGGGGATCTCTGCCCATCCCTGAGGGGTAGGGGACGCGGGCCTGGAAATTCAGAAAAAGTCCCCCAAGTGATTCTGATTTTTTCCCTTGGGGTCCTCCTGCCCCGCCCGGGGCACTCCCCAGGCTCTTGGAGACACTTGCTACTGCCCGCATCTCTCCACCCCCACCCCTGACCCCTCACTACTCATAGCCTGTTCTCTTGGGCTGCAGGAGGGCTCTGTCCTGCTGCTCCAAGCAGCAACCCCAGGAGCCCAGGAGCCCAGGAGCCGTTCCAGCCATGGAGGCAGCCGGTACCTGGGCCATTGCAAGGCTGATAGCACTGGGCTGTGAGTGCCCGCTGTCTCTGCCATCTACCCTAGGCCACGTGCTTCTCGAACCTGAGGATCTCCAGGCTGACTGCTGTCTGTCCCCCACGCAGGCGATGACTCAGGATGCAGCCAGGGGCCACGACGTGCACGGAGGACCGCATCCAGCACGCCCTGGAGCGCTGCCTGCACGGGCTCAGCCTGAGCCGCCGCTCCACCTCCTGGTCAGGTAGGTCTGAGGGAGCTGGGGGGGCACATTTAGGACCCGAGGAAGTCTCGGGGGCTGCGGTGAGCACTGGACCAGGCACGGAACTGGCGGACTCTGGTTCCAGCCCTGACTGACTTGAGCAAGCCCCGGGACCTCACCTGGGCAGATGTGCAGCACAGCGCCTGATGGAGAGTGGCCCTCACCCTCCTCGGCACTGAACCTTGCTTCCTTAGTGTGTGCAAGAAACATAGGTCCCTGAAGAAGGTATTGGACCTGCTTAGAAAGGCCACAACTTCTGATTCCAAAATTGTAGCTGGGAATGTGTAGACAGCTCTCCCCAGAAGTCTCCTGCTCACCTGGTTTCTAGTTCCCTCCATGGCTCCATCCTCCTCTTCCCCACAGCACAATGGAGAATCTCAGCAGAACTTCAGGGCACAGGAGGCCTCCATGTTCCACGTTCCCAGGACGGAGGAATGGGGGTATCTATAGGCGGGGCCATGGTCTCTGCAGGTGGGGGCCGTGGTCTCTGAAGGCTGGTGCCAAACTGTAATAATTCCTTACACTCAAAGATTTTTCACATCTCACTTGTCTCCCTAACTACCCCATGAGATAGATACCCATGCTCCTTGGACATTCCTTTGTACCCCAGGACCTTTGCACTTGCTGCCTGGACTTCTCTAGGAACTGCACAGATCTGGCTCCTTCCCATCCAGGTCTCAGCTCAAATGTCACCTCCTTGGGGAGGCTTTCCTTGGAATTAAGCCCACCTGGCTTAAAACTGTTTCTCACCAGCTATATGGACTTGTGCAAGTCTCTTAACCTGGCAGGACTCACCTGCCTTGTCTGTAAAACAAGAATAATATCCGCAGGAACCACTTCCCGAGGGGAGGATGGGAGACCCAATGGAGATGATGTAGGACAGTGCCGGCACCTCACAGGCGCACAGTAGGTGCTCAGGAAATGGCAGTTTTCTTCCTTCTGGCCTCCTACTCAGGTTTCAATGGGACCAAGCTTATAGAATTGAGGGGCCATCATTAAGTCAGAGAATATAAAAATATCTGTATTTTTGCACATTTTACAAAAACTTGTGACCATGTGGACACACTTCAGGACTTTGGAAGGAGCCCGTTCACATGAATGGGCCACTTCTGCCCCTACTGTTCTCACTCCCCACCACACACACGTGCCTCTGAGACAGCCCCTTTTCATTTTGGAGGGTTTTGCTGACTGCAGGGAAGCAGAAACTGACAAAATAAGAAAGTCTGGGGAAGTCACAGAGTGACAGCTTTCGAAGTAGAGATGAATGGCGTTTCCCCTTCCTGGGCTCTCCTGGCCGGCAGTCCCGGGAGGTCCCACGGCTGCCCAGACTCCGCCTCGTGTCCCGGGTGGGATCACCTCGCCCGGGCTCCTGTCCTTATTCTTCTAGCGATCTCTGCCCCGTCCCCTTCCCTGCGAACCGTGGGAGCCCAGGGCAGGGACAGTGTGGGGAAGCGGTGCTCTCCAGCGGTGCAGGGAGCAGAACCGTGGCCGGTTCCCGGGCCTGCAAGGGGGATCCCGGCCCGTCTCTGTGTCTCTTGAGCCTCCTGCCCATGTGGGAAGAAGAAACTTGTTAAGTCTCGATGGGGCGTAATAGGGTCAAGTGTGTTGATCCAGAATTTTCTGAGACTCTGACTTCAGAAAGGAAGGCCCCCAGAGCAGCCCCGGGGAGTTCCACTTCTCACCAGCCCCGCACAGACCCCAGCCTCTCTCCCCCTTTGCAGCGGGGCTGTGTCTGAACTGCTGGAGCCTGCAGGAGCTGGTCAGCCGGGATCCGGGCCACTTCCTTATCCTCCTGGAGCAGATCCTGCAGAAAACCCGAGAGGTGAGGGCCGGCTCGGGGCTGAAGGGTGGGCTGGGATCGGCTTCACAGACGTGAGAAATAGGTCCCCACAGAACCTCAGATCTGGGGTGCCCGGACCACCGAGGGGCTTGGCGGAGGAACTGGAAGCCTGCGCCTTCTCTGCTTCAGTGAAGGACTGGGGGCCGGAGGAGGGGTGTGGTCCTTTCAATAAGAACACATGGTCCCTGAGCCAGGTCCCGAGTGTAAGCTGCTTCTTAAGACAGATGTTGCATGTGGGTCAAGGTATTGATTAGGAAGAAGGGAAGAAGCTCTGCTGAATTCCTTTCCTCCAAAAGATGCATCAGAACAAAGGCACGAAAGAGAAAACAGATTGGAGAGGTAAACTGAGACCTCTCCTCACCCGTCAGTCAGGCTTTTCTGACGTGGAAGAAAAGCTGATTTGGGCTGGGGTTCCAGAACGGTGTGAGTCCCTAAGGAGACTGGCTCTTTTATAAAGAACTTTCCTTCTTTAAGTTTTCTTTTTTTTTTTTTTTTTAATATGTGACTGATTTGGAAAACACGTGACTTTCTCAGCTGTCTCTTTACCCATAAGAAGAAGGTCTCGGTTTATCAAGACACCCAAGGTTCCAGTGCTGGCAGCACCATTTACCTGCTGCTCTTATACCCTGATCCCAAGCACTCAGAACTCAGCAGAGCGAGACCACCTCTGGAGTGCTTAGCTTATAAACCCAATATAAAGGATCCACGACCGTGTAGCAACAGGGGAGGGTTTTGCATAGAAGGGGTCGAGCAGCAGGTGTGCTGGACATGTGGTCTATTCAGGGTAAAGAGAAAGAGAACTCTAAATTTGATTCTGCTGAGGTCACCAGGCACAGCAGAGATGGTGGGGCCTTCTCTGCCTCTTCAACCCCTGTGAATTCCAGAATGGGCTGAGGGACCTTCACCACTTTTTCTAAATTGTTTATCTACATGCGTGTACATGGTGCTGTGGGTGCGCTCTATCAAAGAGACTGTTCACAGAAGAGTAAATAGAGCTTGTAAACAATATGGAAAATGTCACCTCAGTTATAATAAAATAAATGCAAATTAAAACCACCAGGACACAGCTTTTGCCTAGCAAATTCACAAAAACATTATAATAACAAATGCAGGGGAGGGTACAGTGAAACTGGTACTTTCATACGTACAGGGGATTATAAATGGCAGAATTCTTTCAGAAAGCAATTTGGCGATATGTTTCAAAGATCATAAATATATTAATAGTCTTTAATCCACTGATTCCACTTCTTGAACTCTATGCTGAATAAATAATTCAAATTACAGAAAAAGGAATGCGCACAAAGGTTTTCATTGCACAGGTACTTAAAATAGCAAGAAAATCATCTCAAGTATCTAAAATAAAGCTAATAAATTATGGAGATATACCAGAAATATTATTATACAGCTAATAAAAATGATGGATATTACCCAGGGGTAGAAACAAAATTGAATATATTAAAAAGTTGCATCAGTAAAATGTATCAAATGGTTTAGGGGAAACTGATTAAACGTTTCAAAAAATATGAATTGAGATTCCCAATTCATATTCTATAGCAGATGGAATTCTAGGTGGATTAAAGATTTCAATTTAAGAAAATGAAGCTTTGAAGGAAAGGAGAAAATATTCGTGAATGTTTACATAACCCTTGCATGCAAAGCAAAAATTCATAACAGAAAAAGTTAGCACTTGTCATTTATGTACATCAAAAAATGCGTAAAATTGAAAAACCAACAAAAACTGGAAAAAATATTTACAACACAAATAGCAAGTAAACGTATAACCAGGAGGGAAAAAAAAGGTGGTCTTAGAGGTGATGTAGCAAAACAGAAATCTCTTTATAATAATTTTTGTTAAAAGAGGTTAGGGGTAAAAATGTGCCCACAGTGATTTACAACTTTGCAGAGAAAACACATAGGAAAGAAGGGTGTAAGAAGTACGTTGACACGTTGACTGTGTCTGGGTTTGGAAGAGGGATATTGTGGGGGGGGGGCTTAACTTCCATTTTCTACATTTTGGTCTTGTGATTACGTTCCTTTTTACTTTTAAAAAAAAGCAAAGGAACAGAGAAGGAAGCACTGCTCTGTTGTGCACCCTGTGAGCCTCACGCCTCCTCTCCTGTTCTCGCCGCAGGTCCAGGAGAAGGGCACCTATGACCTCCTTGCCCCCCTGGCCCTGCTCTTCTATTCTACTGTCCTCTGTGTAAGTTCCAGACTGGCCCAGGCCGGGGGAGGCGGGCAGGAGGGAGGGCAGCCTCCGAGGAAGGGGGCACAGCCCTCACAGCTCTGAGGATAAACACACAGAGAGTGTCCAGCAAGGCGGGCGTCAGCTTTCTCACGGCTTCTGCTTAGCTGTCTTGAGAGGGCTCCAGTAACTCCACAGGATGCTACTGTGCCCAGCACAGCGGGGCATGGAGGGGAGGGAGTGCGGTCATAGTGTGCTCCCAAGCTACAAAAGAGATTCCATTAAGAGAGTCGATGTCCACCTCATCTTGTACCTCAGTGGCCAGTTTCACCCAGTGGGATCGCCCCTTGTTCATCAGACTGGAGGTACCAAAGGACTCCATGTACATTGAGTCAATCCACTTCAAAGAATAAGCATTTGCCTCTTGTGAGGGTGAAGGTGGTTTAGGCATTGCAGAGCAGTCCCCAGAATGAGTGGCAGCCATGACACCATTTAGGATGATCTCCAAATGACAGCTTTTCAGAGCGGTGCTCTGATGTGTGTGTTTGGTAAACTGTTATGCTTGGTACGTCCCTGGGCACCACTTTGTCTGTAACTCACTTCCTGTGGGTAACTTTCAATTCCACCTGCCCTCATCCTGGGACACGCTGCTGCCAGGAAATGTGTGCCCTTTGTAGAACATTCCAGAAAGCAGCAGGGTCTGCTCCGGAACATCAGTGAGCTTTCTCTCACCAGACCTCTCTGCTTGCCACTCCCTCTCCATCCCAGACACCACACTTCCCACCAGACTCAGATCTCCTTCTGAAAGCAGCCAGAACCTACCACCGGTTCCTGACCTGGCCTGTTCCTTACTGCAGCATCTGCCAGGAACTGCTCACCTTCATTGATGCTGAGCTGAAGGCCCCAGGTAAGTGTCGAGATGGCTGGCACCTGGGGCAGGGATGACGCGGTCAGGACATTTCCAGCTCTTCTGAAACTGGGCTCTGGGTACGACCCTCCTCACCTCGCATCCCTCAGCTCTTCTCTGCCCGTGGTCGGCTCCACAACCTTGGCGTCTTCTCTTCGTGGGGCTGTGGCACCGTGTGTGCACCAGCGTCAGGTGGCTGCAAGCAGCAAACACAGGCAGGAGCTCAAGGGGGGATCGTTAGGGGAAGCTGAGCCAGGCTTCGGGGCAAGAAGACCACACTTTGCAGCCTGGGTCCCTGCTCTGGTTAGCGCAGGGGGTCTCTGAGGCTGCCCGGGTCAGACAGAGAAGCCCCTGCAATAATGACAAGAGGCCCTCCAAGCAGTCAGCTGACCTGTCTTCCTTTAACTAATCAGCTTATCTGTCTTCCCCCAGCCAGTCAACTGATCTGTCTTCCTTTAACCAATCAGCTAATCTGTCTTCCTCCAAGCAGTCAGCTGATCTGTCTTCCCCCAGCCAGTCAGCTGTCTGTTGTTACAGAGGAGCTGAGCAGACATGGGTTAGGGTTAGCCATCAGCGAAAGTCTGCCTATTACTTGCCCCGTACCTCCTGGTAGAGACTCAGGTGGAAGATTTGAGAAATCAGGCCCTGAGGAGAAGAGGTTGGACTAGGAAAGGTGTCGGGGCACATGGTGAATAGACAGGTCAGCCAGCCTAGCTTCCCAAGGCACCCTAAGCGAACAAGCCAATTTAAGGTTAATCTCCTTCATTCCCTTCCAACCTACTGACCCCCAAAACAAACAGGTCTAGATGCCTCTGGGCTTCTTGCTGGTAACCAGAATTCCTTTAGCAAGAATGCAAAGCTTTTCTTCATTTCTATAATTAGATAGAAAGGATTTAAAATGCAAATACCTTGGCAGGACCTTCAGTCTATAGCAAAGATCTAAATGCCCTTACTTTGAAATGGCTAAGGGAGATGCTGGCTTGGGGGAGAGTTGTCACCTGCGTGCAGGGAGACCGCTTCCCAATTTCAAGTGGAACCAGCTGGCTCTCACCAGCTGAATGCACGCTATGCCTTGAGATGTTTTTGTGGGCAGCTGAGCAGGAACTCTGCTCTGAGCAGCCCAGAGAACAGATGTGGAGCAGAAGGGCGGGCTGTGGAGAGGCTCAGACTCTGGGACGTGGGGTTCTCAGCTTGGGGAACAAGAGCCAGGCAGAGTAACGGCTGGAGATGGAAATGGAATGAGGGTCCTTGGACTCAGAGCAGGGAGGACTCCTGGAACTCTAGTCACTCACTGCTGAGCGTCTTCCTGTGGTTCTTGCCCCTGGGACCATGTGATGCCTCAGATGTGCTGGGGACCGAGAAGCAAATGCCTGAAGGGAGATGCTCAGCCCAGGCTGCCCGTGCTAGGAGCGTCTCCTCTTCCACGGAAAGCCGAACCGAGATAGGAAACCATTAGCTCTTTCTCATGACAAAGAATCATTTTCAAATAATTAAAAAACCTAGCACTCATTCTGATGTGTAGTGAGCCTGTGTCAGAGACGCATCCAACTCGTTACTGAGGGAACCAGCAAGGCTGGAGAGCTGGTTTAAAGAAAGGTATGAGAAACTGAAATAAATTTCTCATATAAGCCACAATAAGATGGCAGGATTAGATACAAAGTTAGGTTAACATCACATTGGGGAATAAAACATCTATGAGGGGAAAAACCTTTAAAGTTACCTTGTGTACCGAACAAAAATTACTCACCTCACATCCACAAGTGAACCTCTGATTTCACAGAACATGAGCCCTCATTAATAGCAAACAGTAAATTAATCCAAATTACCTTCTTCTACGTACCCTTAAGTGGGCTAATTAGGAAGTGCTTTAGTGTTACTTTGTAAAGGCGCATGGTGATAGTTTTGCCTTACTGCTGAGTGGCTCCACCGCCAGTAACCCCAGCTCAAGGAGGCAATGGGAGGAAAGGGGTTGGGTGGCGTGGGTAGGATGGAGGCGGGGCAGTTAGCTCTGGAGGAGAGGCAGTGGCTGAATCACTTGGTGGTTACCAGTACTGGGTACTAGACCATCGTGGTTTCAAGTTTTGTGGCTGGGGAGCCTTTGGCAAGACATTTAACGTCATAGGAGCCTCAGTTTCCTTATCTGTGAAATGGGAGTACAATAATGTCTCTTTCTCTCTCTCAGAGCAGTGTGTGAGGATGAATGCTGGCCTACACTGATTTCCCATTGCTGGGGGCATTAGGGTTTGGGTGGTCTTAGCTTAACAGATGGGTCCTGGCAAGGCCACAGGGAGAAGACAATGAGGGACCTGGGGAGCTGGGCCCTCCACCCCTGGAGCCTTAGGGAGTCAGTTGCCATGGAGATGAGTGAAACAGTTTATCTTGCTTTGATGTGGCTGGGTGGCAGAGGAAGCGGGCAGGTTATCAAGCCTGCGGGCCTCCCCCTTCTTCCTGACTCCACTCCTAGTAGGGTTGCCTACTGCCTCCATCTGGGGGTGACAGGAAACCTCACGTCAGTGCTGCCGGGTCCTGCCCACCACAGCCCTCCTGGGTTCAGCCCACATGTTTGTTGAGTATTTACTCTGTGTCTGCACGGCTGTGCAGACCACAATCCTGGCCTGCAGAGAGCTGGTCTGTAATCCTGAGGGGCAAGAGTGGGCATCGTGGGTGTAAGTCACTGCAGTTTTCGAAGGACCCAAAGTCCTCCGAGTGCATCTCACCCAGACCACAGCCCTGGGGTGTGAGGGGGAAAAGCAACATTACTCCCATTTTGTGCGTGAGACAACCGAGGCCCAGCAAAGTGTGATGATTCTTGCCCAAGTTACAAAGTCAAGTGTGAAAGAAGGAACATGGGCCTCGGGGTGACAAAGACCAATGCTGTGTCACTTACTAGCTGATGACCTTGGGTGGGTTATAAGGTCTCTGAGCCTCCTTGTCAAAAGTAGGACTGTGTTCACAGCAGCACTGTTTACAGTTGCCAAGACTTGGAAGCAACATAAGTACCCATCATAAGATGAATGGATAAAGAAGGTGTGGTTTATGTTTATATACAGTGAAATATTATTCAGCCATAAAAAAGAATGAAGTAATGCCATTTACAGCAACATGGATGGATCACACTAAGTGAAGTAAGTCAGACAGAGAAAAGCAAATATTATATGATATCACTTAATATGTGGAATCTTAAAAAATGATACAGATGAACTTATTTATAAAACAGAAACAGACTCATCGACATAGAAAACAAACTTATGGTTACCAAGGAGAAAGGGGCAGAGGGATAAATTAGGGGTTTGAGATGAACAGATACACACTATTATATATAAAATAGATAAACAACACGGTCCTACTGTGGAACACAGGGAACTATATTCAGTATCTTGTAACAACCTATAACAGAAAAGAATCTGAAAAAAATATATGTGTAACTGAATCACTTTGCTGTACCCCTGAAACTAACACAACATTGTAAATCAAGTATATTTCAATTTAAAAAGTAGGGGTGCCATTGTTGATGACGAGGATGGCGTTGGCGGTGATGGCTATGGTTGCATCACTGCTGAGGCTGGGTGTCATCTATCCTCAGATCATCCCCCTGGGTAATTCCCATCTTTCAGCTGATGAAACTGAAGGCCAGATAATTAAGTAGTTGGCCTGTGGTCACATAGCCAACAAGAGTTCTAACACTTGAACCCATGTCCATTTGATTCCAGAAGCCATATCGTTTGACTCCAAACATAACATTCTCATGTTTGCGTGAAGCTGTGTTTCTACCACGAGGCATAGGCAGGTGGTTGTGTGCGATGAGAGACTGTGGGCTGGCCGGCGCTCCCGGCCGGTGGGCAGCTTCTCCTGCCCCTTTTCCTTTCACTGAGCGCCTGCCCACCCTTTGACCTCCTTTCAAAGCAGGAACACACCTGGATTAATCAGTTTTGTCTCTCAACTGGTGGCAGGTGAATTCTGAATATTCTTCAGTGGCAGTAAGTTTCTCTTGGATGTGACTGATCAAAGAATTTGTATTTTATACATTTTATCTGTGATTATGAATGAATGAAAGGTTTATACCCCCAATTCCTGCCGGCTCTTTAGAACCCAGGCTCCCTGAGCTGAGGGGCAGGAAGGGGTTGGTCAGGGGACCCTGGGAGGGAGGAACGCATCAGAGAAAGCCGGCTGCTGGGAGTGTTTGTGTCAGGGTACAGTGTGGTTCAGACTCAGACTCCAGACCAAGCTGACGTTCATTGTAGACACAGGAAGAGGAACAGCACTGTCTCCTGCTAGGTCTGGGCTTCCCCTGCCTCGTGTCAGCGCAGGCGACCCCGCGGAATGGTGGTGCTCGCCTTCTAAGGGGAAAACGTCAGGCAAACGGGGACAGTGCTGTTGCTGCCCGCCTTGTGGCTGCCCAGGCCCCGTCTCATGTCCTCAGCCCAAGCGTTCTGTAGGAGCGTCCTGAACCTGGTACCAGTTCCAGCTCCATGACACCAGTGGGGACTGTCACGCATCCTCTGTCTTCATAGTCAGCTGCTCTGTGCAGAATGGCCATTTCTAGTCACAACTTTAAAAAAGAGGAGGCAGGGAGGGTATAGCTCAGTGGTAGAGCACGTGCTTAGCATGCACAATGCATGAGGTCCTGGGTTCCATCCCTCGTCCCTCCATTAAAGTTAATAAATAGATAAACCTAATTACCTCCACCCCAAACAAATTAATACAACATTGTAAACCAACCATGCTTCAGTTAAAAAAGGAATATTTGTATTTTTAAAATAAAAAAATAAAGAGGGGAAGCACAGGTCGGTAAACAAGGCTCAGCTGCGAAGGGGCCCACGTGCCTGGATGAGGTATTTGAACCTCACTGTGGCCGCCCACCACCGGCTCCCACTGCCGGGACCCATCCCTCTCCTGCATGAGGTGGCCCTTTCGAATTTCTACTTATCAGGACCTGGCACAGAAACCCCTAGGCAGGTTTTTTGTTCAGCCCTTGGGCCAGCCTTGGTCTAAGAAAGATGGTCCCTAAACTAAGAAAGTTGTTCCTATCTACTGAGGTGCCCAGAGAAGAGGGGTGAAAGTCGAAGGGAGGAACGGGGCCATCACCCTGAGGCTCCCGAAAAGTGGAGGTCCGTTATCAGGAGAAGCCGAGGAGCGGGGGATTTGATGGCTGTCTTTGGGGGAGGGGTA
This sequence comes from Camelus bactrianus, assembly GCF_048773025.1. Taxonomy (NCBI): domain Eukaryota; kingdom Metazoa; phylum Chordata; class Mammalia; order Artiodactyla; family Camelidae; genus Camelus; species Camelus bactrianus. The sequence goes on from NC_133554.1 coordinate 6,682,512, forward strand.
GAGAGCTCCAGCTGATGCTCTGGGTGCCCCTTGGGAAATGCTGGAATCTGGACTGCTCAGCACCAGCCAGTCAGCTCTGGAAGCAGCTCCCTCTGGGTCCCCCACTCATGCAAAGAAATCAGGCAAACTGCAGCTCCCAGCTCTAATGACATCACAGCCCCGGAATGAGACCATTAAAGCGTCCTAAGATAAGCAGGTGGAGAAAAAAGGATGTTAGAGGATGTTCCTTGTTATGGAGACCAAAGGGGAAGAGGATGTTTTAAGGAGAAAGTTGTTTACAGTATCAAACACTCGAAAGAAAGGCAGTGCAAGGAGGAATTGGCTGAGGTGCTGAGCCCTGTGACCGGGAAGCTTTAAGCTTCCAGGGGCAGTGGGATTGGAGGCTGAGGCCTGCGTTTGGGAGGGAACCGGATGAGGAGGGAGAGTGATCACCACCTGCTGCCCCGGGAGGGGGTGTGGCCCCGGCCCGCCTGCCCATCAACGGGGGCAGAACTGAGGGGGTAGCGACTGGTCAGCAGGATGTGCATTCCCTGTTAAAACATTACATAGTATAAGGAAAGTGCAGAAAGGTCAAGAGAAGACTTTGCTGTCTGTGTGTTTTGGAGTCGGAGAGACTTGGGGGCAGGGGATGGGGGTGGGGGGGATGCACTCCTGCAGCCGTTTGTTGGGGGTTAAGGGGCCGTAGGGGACTTTTCTCTGTCATGCCTGCAAGTGGCCACCAGGTGGTGTCCTGAGCCCCGATAGTAATCACCACTGTTTCCAGGGACTTTCCTATCAAAGTAGACATCACATAAACTTCTAAACATGGGACGGTTCCCTAAGCGACACATCAAACAAAAGGCCCCAAATCAAAGCAACTCGGTCCTATGTTGGAATAGCATAAATTGGGAACTTGGAGCCATTTACTAAACAAAAATCCTGGCTCTTCTGTTTACAGCTGTCTCTAACCCCAGCGTTGGCATTGCTCTTCTCCGTGGGGCTGGCCTTCCTGCTCCCAGCTCACACCCAGTCCAGGTTGGCCAGCCCACCCTCCGGCAGGGGCCCCCATGACAATGTCCAGGCTCTAACAAGGAGGCTGCCTGCCCCGAGTCCCAGCCCTGGCTTGTGTTACCCTTGTCGTTGGGAAGAGTGAACTGTGGTTTCATCTCACCGTGGTTGACACAGAACTGAAGATGTCCTGGGAGGGGTCTGTTCTCCAGCTACAGGACTGAGTCAGGTTGCAGGGAGAAGGGGAGGACTCTGGCTCGTTGCTTCCCTGCACATTTGAATCCGAGGAGACGGAGAGGTGGATGAGGCCAGAGAGGAGGACCAAGATGGGGGCTGTGCTGCAGTGGCTCAGCCTGAAAGAGGGACAACGCCAGGCAGGCCCGGGGCCCCTGAGGGTCCCCGAGAGCATGTGCAAAGCAAGGCTGAGATGCTGAGAGGAAAGTGGGGTCGGCTGGTGCTGAGGCTGAGCTGAGGGTGCCTGGCACACCCACTGTGGGAGGACACCTGGGATTGGAACGGGCCGTAGTGACAGGAACCAGGACCAGCTGGGCAGCAGGAGACCCGGCTGCCTCGTGGGTCCTGTTCTTCTCCCAGGACGCCCTGCCCCATAGTCGCTGTGCAGTGAAGCTTTGCGGGACAGGTGGGGCCGAGATGAGGTCTGGGAATAGGGCTTATTAAAGGCCCTGGAGGCCACAGGTCTGATCAGCCCCTCCCCTGGTCCAGGAGCTCCCAGCCTGATTCTCCAGGGCCAGGCTCCTGCGAGGTGCAGGGCCATGACTGCTGAAGGAACAGGGTAACCCATGAACTGGCTTTTGTTGTTGTTGTTTTTGGCCACAGGAATCTCCTACCAGCGACTGGTGAGGGCTGAGCAGGGCCTGTCCACGAGGAGTCACCGCAGCTCCACTGTGTAAGTGCTCCTGGGGCGCGAGGAATGGGGGGTTGTGTGATGTTTTGTGCACAGGTTCATTTTTCTGGGTTAAAGTTCTTTTATCAGATTCCTAAATGGGTCTGAGACTTTAAAAACAAGCAAACAAAAACAGGTTAAAACCACCTGCCTTGATTGTGCCAGGTGCTGAGCACACATTACGTTACTTTACACCCCCCTTTTTCAGATGAGGAAACTGAAGGTCAGAGAGGCCAAGTAACTTCCCCAAGATCACACAGCTAGCAAGTGTCTGAACCAGGATTTGAGCCTCAGGTAGACTCAAAAGCCCAGGTTCATTCTATAACATCTTTCTGCCTGTTAGTAAAATAGCCTTTTCCAAACTGTTTCAACCAGGACCTACAATAAAGATGCATTTTATATAAAGGCCTGGTGTATATACACACACACAGAACTGAGACAAGTTTCAGGAAACGAAACTCACCCTCTCCCCGGGATGAGCTCTGACCTATTCTAGTCCATTTCATTTAAAAGACACTTCTGGTTGTTGGTCCTCAAAGTGGTTTCATTACGCACTCCTGGGTCCCTGCCTGCAGCTGGAAAAGCACCAGAGAGGAAGCCTCCGTTCTGAGGACCCTCCGGCAGCTCTCCCCGCCCATGGGTGGTGTTTCACCAAGACACTCGGGAGCCCAGAGACCCCCCCCCTCCTCCACCAGCTCAGAAGTTATAGTCGCCTCAGCCCCTCCCCAGCCTCAGCCCCAGTGATGCAGGGCACATTCACTGAGCAAGCTTTTGTTGAGTTCCTTCTTGGTAAAAACAAACAAAAAAGCCAGTGGCAGATTTTGAGAGAGACAAAAAGAACATTAAAAAAAAAAAAAAACCCTTAATGTTGGTTTAGTAAGTAAGTAAGTAAGTAAGTAAGTAGGATGGCACCAGGGTGCTGAGGTAGGTGGAGGGCAGGTGGTCACAAATATCTTCTAGGCACTTGCTGAGCCCTGGGCCCTGTCGTGAGCATCACTGCATCATTCAGCCCTTGTGTTAACCCTGTGAGGAAGGTCCAGGAACTGAGGCACAGAGAGGTTTGCAGAAAGAGCTTAGAGCTGAGAGACAGTCTCACTTTGATTATCTGTACTTGGGGACAAGCGTGCAGAGGAAGTGTGCAGGTGGGGAGGGCATGGGTGTGGCTGGCCTGGCCCTGTACACAGTGGAGCTCAATGCATGCCCTTGAGGGAATGACTACTGGTTGGTGAGGGAGGGGGGCTCAGTGAGGGACCCCTTGCATGAGCTGGCTCCTTTTTTCTTACAAGTAGAGAGATCAAAATGAGTTCCTTGCTAAACCATGGGGACTCTGACAGATTCTGGTCCCACTCCTGAGTCCTGACGCCAGGGCCAGCTCTGGGACGGCCATCCACAGACACTGGCAAGAGGGCCACCTGGCCGGTGCTTCCTTGCACTGGGTTTAAACGCAGCGCGGCTTTCTGAGGGCACGAGAGCAGGTGTGAGCGGCTCACACTAAGGCGCTTACAGGTGTAACCGAGCTGGCTGGAATGCCGTCGAGAAAAGCCATCTCAGGGGTCGGGTTGGGGTAGGTGATGTGAGAACAGCCATGTGTTAACTGTTAACTGAGTGGTCAACGCCTCGGCGTTCACTATTCTTTTCGCATTTGGATATGTTTGAAATTCTCCATGATGAGCACATTGGAACACTGGCATCAGGAGAGAGCCAAGGGTCCGGGGGAGGGGAGGCGGAGGTGACTGGACGCCCCCGGCCCGATGCTGGCCTGTGTGATGACTTTGGCAAGTTAGGAGGGGCTCCCCTGTGAGCAGAGGAGTCAGAGAAGCCCTTCCTACTGGCTCATGCTGCCCGCACCCCACCCCCGGCTTCAGGAGCAGGGCTCCGGCTGCGATTTCAGGCCGCACCGCGCGTGACAGCATGGGGCTGTGTTGCCACCCCCTCCCCAAAATGACCACCTAGCTTCAAGTCACCTCACCTGAAGGATGATCCTTTTTTGCATAATCTTGCATCTGTCCTGTAGGAAAAAAAAATGTTTTATATAAAAATTGAAGTAAAATTTATTCTTGAAAATTAAGTTCAATTTTTAAAAGGTCTTTGAAAACGAGAGCTGAAAACTACTAAGAAGTTGACCATAAGCTGTCCCCTTGGTACTGGGGGCTCGTAAGCCCCAGCCTCTCTCCTGGCCTCAGGCCCCACCTGGGCTGTGAGGAGGCCGGGGCCACCAGCTCTGTGGCCATCCCCTGCCCCCGGTGTCCACAGCCGGTCCTCTTGTCCCCAGCACCGTGCTGTTGCTGAACCCGGTGGAGGTGCAGGCCGAGTTCCTCGCCGTGGCCGACAAGCTGAGCTCGCCCAGGCACTCGCCGCACAGCACCTACACCACCCTCCTCCTGCACGCCTTCCAGGCCACCTTTGGGGCCCACTGCGACCTCCCAGGTCTGCACTGCAGGCTGCAGGTATGTGCCTGGGGCCCGGGGCTCAGCACTGCCTCTTTCCAGCCGAGAAGTCTTCTCCAGAAAGGCAGAGTCCCCTCTCTGCTCCCCCTCTGAGGCCTCTCACCATGAGTGACATGGTGGGGTGGGGACTGGAGGGCTGGCCTCATTGAGAAGGTTTCTGTTGTGCTGGGTCCTAACCTGGCTGGGTGGCACCCTGGACAGTGGGGCTGGACACAGAGCCTCAGGGCACGGCATGGGCTGGGTGGAGAGGAATGAGCTTCTGGCTGAAGCAGGAAGTCCAGGCATCCAGTTCCAGTTCTGTGACGGGTCAGCTGTGTAGCCCTGGACAGCCCCCTCCCCTCTCTGGGCACAGTGGTGAACAGAGGACCCTCCCAACTCTGCAGGGCTCTGGCTCTGGACCTTTCTGTTTCCAGAGAATAGGGGTGGAGCAGGAGGCCTGGCTCCCTGGTCAGCTGTGGGTAGAGGTGGGTGATGAGGCTGAGGAGGGACTGACCAAGAAGTCAGGCAGCCAAGCCATGGTTTGGGGTTTCAGTCCAAGACCCTGGCAGAGCTCGAGGACATCTTCACGGAGACCGCAGAGGCACAGGAGCTGGCATCTGGCATCGGGGATGCCTCTGAGGCCCGGCAGTGGCTCAGGACCAAGCTGCAGGCAGTGGGAGAAAAAGCCGGCTTCCCTGGTGTCTTAGGTGAGGCTCTGTGGATGAAGGGGGCCCGTTTACCCCTGGTGCATTCCAGCTTCCCAAGAGAGCTGCCGGGCTGGCCTGGTGGTTCTGTTCTACACAGTCATTCAGGGACTCAGATTCTCCGACACCTGGTTGCTCCACCGTCCCTGAGGGCTGGACTCCTGTCCACAGGGTCGGCGTTGGGCCACCATCATCACCACTGGGGCAGCTTGCGGGAGGAGGAAGAGAGAGTGCTGAGGGCCAGGGGCTTCATCTTCACAACGAAGATAACGCAAATGCTGCTCGTGGCATGTGTGCATGTACCCCTTTAAGCCACCTTAGTCACTGGGCCCACCTCGTCCCAGGGGGCCTGGGAAGCAACCTTTCAGTAAATCTGTTCTGGAAGAAGCGACCCCTGCCATTGTTCTTTCATCTGAACCCTGTAAAATAAGGCGCAGGGGCTGAGACTTGGCCACATTCACGCAGCTTAGGACAGGGCAGGGCATCTGCTCTGTGTGCTGGAAAGCTGCCCTCCGTCTGCGGGCCGGGCCTCCCAGCTTCCAGCTCAGCCCCAGCCCACCCGGCTGCACGTCCTGTGCTCCTGTGCCCGTCCTCTCCCAACTCTGGCCCCTCCTCCAGGACGAGGGGCCTGGGCTGGCCAATCTCAAGGCCCCTACTGGCCCTCACCTTCTGCTCCTCCTCCCCCATTCCTCCAGACCCTGCAAAGCCCGGCAGTCTCCGCACCATCCCCATCCCTGTCGCCAGGTGCTACACCTACAGCTGGAACCAGGACAGCTTCGGTAAGCAGCCCTCATGGTGCCCACCCCCTCGCCAGCCCCCACTCCAGGCAGGCTCTAAGCAGAGCAGGGGGCAGTGCTTTGAGTCCTGGGCTGGCCTGTCGGCACCCCCAGGGGTGTACAAGAGGGGCTTCAAGAGCCCAGACCCCCAGACGGTGCCTCCTCTTGCTTCCCCGCAGACATCCTGCAGGAAATCCTGCTGAAGGAACAGGAGCTGATCCAGCCAGGAATCCTGGGGGATGATGAGGAGGATGAGGACGAGGAGGAGGACGAGGAGGAGGAGGAGGAGGAGGACTTGGAAACCGACGGGCATTGTGCCGAAAGGGACTCACTGCTCTCCACCAGCTCGGCTGCCTCCCGCGACTCCACCCTGTCCCTCGCCTCGTCCCAGACCTCAGGACCCACCCTCTCCCGCCAGCTGCTGACCTCCTTTGTCTCGGGCCTCTCGGACGGCATGGACAGTGGCTACGTGGAGGACAGCGAGGAGAGCACCTTCGAGCGACCCAAAAGGCCTGGCAGCCGGGAGCGCCGGGGCCACCGCAGGCCTGGGCAGAAGTTCACGAGGATCTATAAACTGTTCAAGAGCACCAGCCAGCTGGTCCTGCGGAGGGACTCCCGGAGCCTGGAGGGCGGCTCGGACACCACCTTGCCCCTGCGGCGGGCCGGCAGCCTCTGCAGCCCGCTGGATGGCCTGGTGCCACCCCCGTCCAGGGCCCAGCGCTCCCGCTCCCTGCCCCAGCCCAAGCTCAGCCCCCAGCTGCCCAGCTGGCTCCTGGCCCCCGCCTCCCGCCACCAGCGCCGCCGCCCCTTCCTGAGTGGGGATGAGGACCCCAAGGCTTCCACACTACGTGTCGTGGTCTTTGGCTCCGATCGGATTTCGGGGAAGGTGGCTCGGGCGTACAGCAACCTGCGGTGAGAGCCGAAACGGGGGCATCACTGTGCCCCTGGCAGCAGGGTGGTGATGCCGGCGAAATCTGGGACCAAGGGGCTCCCTTCTCACTGTCTTCTCCTTAGCAGGCGGCTGGAGAACAATCGTCCGCTCCTCACCCGGTTCTTCAAGCTTCAGTTCTTCTACGTGCCCGTGAAGCGGACCCACGGGCCCGGCACCAGCACCAGCCCAGCCTCCCCCAGCCCTTCCCCGCTCCCCACAGACTCCCCGAGGCACCCCGGCCCTGCAGTACGTCCCCAGCCCTGGGCCCAGCAGGGTGGGGGAGTCGAGGAGCGGGTCTCAGTTACCTGAAGGGGGCTGGTTGAAAGTCACTGAAAGCAACCACCCGTGTTTAGGCGGTGCCTCCTCCTGCCTGGGCCTCGCTCCTGGGAGTGGTCCCTGCGCTGCACTTGGGAGGGGGCTGTTTTGCTCTGTGCCATGGACTGAGAGTAGCCAGACTTCTCCAAGGGCAGGGAGAAGCTCAGGGCGGGGCTGCAGGCACCACCCAGGGCCCTGGGGGCAGGCTGGCTGGCGCCCCAGGTGGCTGGGACTGACCCTTGCCCCTCGCCCAGGAGCCAGGCGCACCCCCCTGGGAGGAGAGCACCAACGACATCTCCCACTACCTCGGCATGCTCGACCCCTGGTATGAGCGCAACGTGCTGGGCCTCATGCACCTGCCCCCCGAGGTCCTGTGCCAGGTGAGTGGCCCCGTCCCCATGTGCGGGGAGGGGGCCCCCTGGCTGCAGGCGCCCCAGCCTTGCCTCGAAGGCCTGAGTTTGGGGGATCCAGCTCGAGGCCCCGGTGGAGGACCCGGGCTCACTTGGGAATGAGCAGGGAGAGTGTGTGGAAGCAGGACTGAGCTGAGCCCAGGGCTCCGGGGGTGAGGGCTGGGTCACCGCACTGACAGGGAGGGGCCCCAGAGGGGCCCAGGCATCTCAGGCTTCAGCCCTCTTCCTCAGCTCCCAGCTTTGTCCCCGTGCCAGTGAGGGTGGGCACGGAGGCTGGGCTGTGGGTCCTCCCCCGGCCATTCTGTTCCCTGCTCCCATCTCCCCAGCCCCCGACCTCTCTCCTCTCGGCGTGTGTGCGCCTGTCGTTCTTCTCTCATCTCTTCCTCTCTCATTCTCTGTCCACCTGTCCCTCTGCCTCGGGCTCCACCCCCACCCCCAGCAGTCTCTAAAGGCTGAGCCCCGGCCCCTGGAGGGCTCCCCAGCCCAGCTGCCCATCCTGGCGGACATGCTGCTCTACTACTGCCGCTTTGCGGCCCGGCCGGTGCTGCTGCAGGTCTATCAGACGGAGGTGAGGCCCGCCCCGCCGCTGCCCGCTCCCCGCGTGGCCTGCCCGCCGCCCTGCACTGGGGGCGCGGGGTGGGGGGCCTCGGGGGGCCTGCACTGATGCCCACACTCCTGCCCCCTCCAGTTGACCTTCATCACTGGGGAGAAGACAACGGAGATCTTCATCCATTCCCTGGAACTGGGTCACTCAGCGGCCACGCGCGCCATCAAGGCCTCAGGTGGGTGCTGCCTGAGCCGGTGGCTGAGGGGCTGGGGGTGTCACACTGGAGCGGGGTGTCCTGGGCTGGTGGGGCTAGAGGGAGCCAGGAGGAGTGACTCCTGGAGGCGGAGCTAGAGGGGGGTGGGCCAGGAGCTGGGGCCCTGGGGAGGGGAGTCCTGAGGACGGGGAGGCAGAGCCCAGGGTCTGTGAGGGGCCCAGGAAGGGAGAACGAGCAAAGGGTCTGTCTGTGTGTGGCACAGGTCCTGGCAGCAAGCGGCTGGGCATCGATGGTGACCGGGAGGCCATCCCTCTAACACTACAGATTATTTACAGCAAGGTAAGACGGGGGCTGGGGCCGCTCCTCCTGGGATCTGCTCCCTGTGCCTCCTCCCCAGAGCCAACGCCGTGTGTTCCTGGACCTGTCTTTAAGCTGGAAGGCCACAGCAGGCTCCCTGGGCTCTCCTGGGTGCTGAGAGAAAGCGGGGAAAGCAGTGGACCTTTCTCCCCGCCTCTGCCCCCCAAGCTACCCTCTTGCTGTGTTCTCCCTCCACTGGAATGTGCTCAGCCCTTCCAGTTAGTGCTCAGACCCGGCCACAGGGCTTGGGGGTGAGAGTAGGGCAGAGGGAGGGACAGGCCAGGGGCTGCAGGGCTGCTGTGTCCAGCTGGGTGGGTGGGGTGCCCACGAGTATACCCAGGGTCCAAACCATGTCACACTTACCCCCCAGATTGGGAGCCCTCCTGCCTTCTTTCCTTCCTTCTCTCCCTTCCTTCAGCAATTTGAAAGATTGTTTAGCACCTACCCCTGCCAGGTTCTGTGCTGGGCAAGGGGGACTGGCAGTAAGCAGTGGGAGCCAGGCCCGGGAGACAGACAATAAACTAGGAAACCAAAAATGCCCAAGGTCATATCAAAGGGTGGTGAGGGCTGAGGAGGCAATAAAAGGGCTGATGGGATAGTGATGGGGGGCTACTTTCCGTGTGGTGGCCAAGGAGGTGGGCGGGGGCTGACACTCACTGGGTGCCATGTGCCAGGCATTCGTTAAACACCTGCGTTGTCCTGGACGTTGTTCACAGCATAGGAGTATTCACAGGAGTGAGCAAAGCGCTTACCGTCCAGAGGGGTTAGATGACTCCACAGTGTCTGTGATTACCACTGTGACAGACAGATGAAGGAGAGGCCAGTGGTTCTGTGAGAATCCTTAAGGAGATTATCCAGCCCACTTAGGAAATTTAGACACGGCTTCCTTGAGGGCCGTTGAGTCTATGTTAGAAAGAAAACCAGGAGTTGGTTAGGTAAGAAAAGAGAGAGACTCGCTCTCCAGGCAGAGGAAACAAGCATGTGCAAAGGCCCTGCGGTGAGAGAGAACATGATGGTCAAAGGACACTGAAGGAGGGCCAAAGGGGCTGGAGCAGAGAGTGAGTTCAGACAAGATGATCAAGTAAGGATGAAGAAATTAGGAAGGCCAGAATTCCAAAGGCAAATTTCAGTGACAATTTTATCCTTGTCCTAAGAGCAATGTATACCTTATAAAGGGGCTCCAGTTTGGGGTGGGGCTGGGGATGGGTACCACATGATCAGAGCTGATGTTTGGAAGCTCCCTGTGGCAGCTGAGTGGAGAATATCGGAGGGGTCCCCAGGTGGGTATGGGGGAAGCCCAGCCGGAGGTTCCTGTGGTGGTCTGGGAAGACAGCCTGCACGGGGGCTGGCGCTGTGGGAGGCAGAAGGAGCGGGAGCCAGATGTGAACTGCAGGAGCAGCAGAGCTTAGGAGTGGATTAGAAAGGCAAGGCCCCCAACTCCTGGATTTCAGTCTTCTACGACCGGCAGTACCATTTTCTGCTTTCGAAGCCCAGGTCTGGTGTGGGAAAATCATGAGTGTAGGACATGGTGGGTTTGAGGTGCCCTTGAAAGAGAAGGAGAAATCAGAAAAGTTGGAGGACAAGCCTGAGCTCGGAGGTGAACTGTGAAGATGGGTGTGTAGGCAGTCACGGGAAAAGGGCCCTGGCTGAGGTTCCGTAATAGGGAAAGCAGGAATGAGAGAACGGAGGACCCGGGGCAGGTCCTGAGACCTGCGTCATGTGATGGGGGTGCAGAGGAGGGTGACTGCACAAAGCAGAGGACAGAGGTTGGTGGTGGGCTAACCAGGAGCGAGCCGCCACGGAAGCCCGGGAGAGGAGAGGAGTGAACAGAATGAAATTCTCCTGTGAGATCAAGAGAGCTGGGGCCTGAGAGATGCTCCTGGGTTTGGCAGCATGGGGTCCCTATGAAAGAGACGTTCAGACAGGGACCCAAAGAGGGAGTTCTGGTCTGGCTGTGCCTGGGACCCTGTGCCTGTGGGCCTGTCTGTTCCTCACTCCGGGCTCAGAAGATCCTCCAACCACACCCCCACCAAGATGCTCTCAGCTCTCGCACCCCATGACCCGGTCACAAGGCTGACCGTGCACCAAGCCAGTGACCTGGCACTCTTCCCTGGAGTCAGCAAGGTCTACATGGGGGTCCAGGGGCTCTCAGTGGAGAGGATGGCAGACTACGTGAACGAGAGAGGACTTCCTGGGACTGCAGGCAGCTCCCCGTCACTGGCGGGTCTGGAGCCTCCTCTTTGGAGAGAAGGCAGCAGGCATCGGGGGCCTGTGGCTGAGAGGGTCTGGCTTTCCTGCTTTTCCAGGGGGCCATCAGTGGACGGAGTCGCTGGAGTAACATGGAGAAGGTCTGTACCTCTGTGAACCTCAGCAAGGCCTGCCGGAAGCAGGAGGACCTAGGTGAGGGGGGCGGCTAGATGCGGGGTTGAGGGGAGTGGGGGGGCGGGGGCAGGGAGTGGTTCTGAGCCTGGCCTGCGTGGCCCCTGCCCTCCAGACTCCAGCATGGAGGCCCTAACGCTAAACCTGACAGAAGTGGTGAAAAGGCAGAACCCCAAATCCAAGAAGGGCTTCAACCAGGTAAGGGCTTCTGTCTCCTTCCCGCCACCTGCCTGGGAGACTTACCGGGTGTGTGCCTGCGTGTGTGTGTGTGTGCGCGCGCGCGTGTGTGTGTGTGTAACAGGGCGTGTCCAAGGGCTACGTGGGACACGTGGGTGGGAGGCGAGGCCAGTGAGGGACATGGTTGGGGTGAGCACACACGCAGAGTGCCGTGGGGGTCAGGGAGGAGGGGCTGCCCTGGTACCTGCAGAAAGGTTCCATGGTGGGTGCCAGGTGACCCCCTCCCCCCAAGTCCGAGGCAAAGCAGGCTCGGTGTCGGGGACCCCGGGGCTGTCACGGTGACGGCAGTGGGCCATGCAGGTTCTCCTCCCAGGACACTTGCTCCTTCTAGACTCAAGAAAGGACAGAGGCTGGAGAGGAGGGGGCCCTGGAGAGCTGCCAGCCAAACTCCCAACCCCACCCCTGGGGCCCAGTTGGGCGATTCCCAGGGAGGAAGCTGTTGAGGGCTGGCAGCTCTGGGGCCCGGGCTCCGGGGCTGACCTGGGCTTTCTGTCCAGATCAGCACATCGCAGATCAAGGTGGACAAGGTGCAGATTATCGGCTCGAACAGCTGCCCTTTTGCTGTGTGTCTGGACCAGGATGAGAGGAAAATCCTGCAGAGTGTGGTCAGGTAGGAAGGTGGTCCCAGGAGAGGGGTCTGTTTCTGCCCTACCCCCCATTCGGAGTCCTGGAAGGGGCTGGAGGGACTGGAGGCCTGCCCTGACGCCTGCCCTGCCCCACAGGTGTGAGGTCTCCCCCTGCTACAAGCCGGAGAAGAGCGGCCCCCGCCCCCCACCCCAGAGGCCCTCTTACCCGCCGCTGGCCCAGACAGCACCCGACCTCTGCTCCCTCCTCTGCCTGCCCATCATGACTTTCAGTGGAGCTCTGCCCTAGCGCAGCTGGCACCAGCCTGGACAGGAAGCCTGGGGGCAGCCTCCCCCGAGCCCCCTTCCCCAGGGACAGTGAGGGCCTCACTCCCTGTGGAGAACTGAGCAGCCCTGTGCTGGGCCAGGGTCCTGCTGTGGGCCCTGCAGAGGGCAGGGGGCAGAGGGTCGATGGGGCCTCAGGGCTCTGTTTGGGGAAGAAACTGGGCATTAGGGAGAAGGGCCTGGCCACACAGCCCCTCAGGTTCCTCACAGCAGAAAGGAGAGGGCCGGGTGAGCTGACCTCCAAAGACCCTGGCCTCTAGTGTGGTCTAGGCTCCTTTCTAGAAGAAAGATCTGAGGCTCTAGTGCTCTGGGGTGTGATCTAGGCGTCCTCTCCCAACCCTTGGCCAGGCCTGCCCCTTACTTCATCAGACTTGGAGAAACCTTTGTGTCTGGAGTTCAGTCCCCCCTACTCAGGGGTTCAGGTGGCAGAAATGTGGATGTGACTTTTCTGACAGTGCTGTCCCCCCCCCCCAGTCCCTCTCTGTCACACACACACACACACACACACACACACTCACACACACACACACACTTTCTCTCTCTCAAGTTCCCTGGGTCTTCTGACAAACAGCACTAACACTTGACCTGTCTGCAGTCAGGACTTGGAACGGATTCTCTCTGAAGCCTCTTTCTGGATCGAGATCCTTGGGAGACAGGACAAGCTTAGATTCAGTGGCAGCTCAGTTACCTTCCAGCTAAGTGACCAGAAGGAAGTGAATTAGCTTCTGTGAGCCTCCCTCTCCTGAGCACTAAGATGGAGGTACGTAAGGCCTCCTTAAAGGGTTGAGACGAAATGGTCTGCCAAGCAGGTGCTCAGTAAAGCTTAGTGGCCTCGCCCTCTAAGCGCTGTCTAGGGGGTGGGGATGCTCTCACCGCTCTGGGTTGCTCTTTATTCCCTCCTTGGCCCCTGTGCCTTTCATTGCCATCTCACTCCTTGGGCTGCCCATCCCATGCGAAATCTTCCAGCCCAAAGGTTCACAGGCACCATCGCGCCTGGGCGAGTTCCCAGAGGAGTGGAGGATGGAGTGCTGACCTTGAGGAGCTTAGTGCCCGATTGGAGGAAAATGGGTGATAGAACATCAGAGCCAAAAATGTTAAACTGCCAAGTTGCAGTGGTTTGAGAAGCTGGAAGCAAAAATACGGGCTAGGGTGGTAGGGTGGAGGGCAGGGCTTGGGGCCGGGATTTGGACTGATAGACATGGAGAAAGTAACTGTGGAAGCAGACAGTTGTATCCTGCACAGAGCCCCTCCTTCCCCTCCTGCCCCTGCTCCTGCTCCTGCTTCATCTGCTCCAAAGGTTCTGGGCTCATAGGAGCCCATAAACCCCACCCCAGTGTGCTCATCACTTGAGAGAAGTGGACAGTCCGGCTCCGACCCTGTCCCGGCTACCTGTACTTGCTCCTGGCCGCAGAGAACAGTTGGCAATATCCCTTCGATATTTTTTGTTTCATGTGAGCAGGTTGTCCTACTACATGACCAACAGATGTTGAGAATAAAAAAAATGGAACTTAATGTTATTGTCAAATGAAACTTGATTCGTCTTGAAGTTTTTAATCTACAGTTATTTTGCTGCATGACAATGAGCTGCTGGCTGGATAGTTCACATATGGACTAAAACTACGGTCATTTGTTCTTGCTTGTACATCTACAGGACATCACTTGGTCTAGGTGGGGGTCAGTGGCTTGACTCCAAGCTGCAGGTTGGATTCAGGTCTTGTCTGTGGGTCCTTCAGGCACCTTGGGCCAGCATGTTAGCACAAGATGGATAAGCAGAGACCTCCTAGGGCCAGGGCCTGGAATTGGCACTGGATCTCTTCTGCCAATATTCAATTGGCCAAAATTGATGGACATCAACCCGTAGAATCAGTTAACTCAGGAAATCCCACACAGGATGGAAACAAAATTGCATGAGGAGAGCATATCACCTCTGATATTCTTCCCAGAACCCCATAACCCAGGACTAATCATGAGGAAAATACTGGACAAACCCAGATTATGGGACATAGTACAGGGTAATCTGACCAGTACTCCTCTAGGCAGCCAGTTTCGTGAAAAACAAGGAAGGACTGAAAAATCCACAGACCAAAGGAGACCAGGAAACTTGAAAATTAAGTATAGTGTGGGATCCTGAAACAGAAAGAGAGTCTTTATAGAAAAACTGGTGAAATCCCAATAAAGTCTGGAGTTTAGTTTAAACACACGCACACACACGCACACACACACACCTTATTGTCAAAGATCTGGGGGTAAAGGTAACAAGAAAATCTTAAAGACAGCCAGAGGAAAAATGTACATTTTATTTTCAAAGGATCAACAACTAAACTGAAAGCTTCCTTCTCAACAAAAACAATGGAAGTCAGAAGACTGAAATGACATCTTCAAAGGGCTGGGGGAAAAAAAACTATCTACCTAGGATTCTATACCTGGAATTGTCCAGTGATTTTTAAAAGATTATACACTGCTCACAAGAGACACTTTAAATATAAGAACACAGAAAGGCTGAAGGCAAAAGAATGGAAAGCATAACATCATGCAAACCTGTCTCAAAAAGCTGATGGTGTTACACTAATATCAGACAAAGATTTTAATGCAAGAAGCATTACAGAAGATAAAGGGACATTTTATAAAAATCAAAGAGTCAATCCAACAAAAAGATAGAAGCATAAATCTGTATGCACCCAATAACATAAATTTATAAAGCAAAAATTGATAATTAACATCTCCACAACCTAGTCTGGTGAAGGACTTTAACACACATCTCTCAGTAGCTGATAGAACAAATAGATTTAAAAAAATCTATAGAGTGAACCTAAAACTGCTCTAAAAAATAAAGTCTATTAATAAAAAAAACTAGAAAACAAAAGGGTCCTACTGTATAGCATAGAGAACTATATTCAATACCTTGTAATAACTTATAATGAAAAAGAATATGAGAAGAAATATATATGTATGGACACATGAATCTCTATGCTGTACACCAGAAATTAACACAATATTGTAAATCGACTATACTTCAATAAAAAAATTCAGTAGAGATGTAGAGAATCTGGACACTTCAATTAACAAATGATTGAAATCAAACAGTATATTCCCTGACTACAATGAAATTAAACTATCAATAAGGAGGATATTACTAGAAAATTCTAACTGCTTGGAAATTAGGTACTGTATCTTTAAATAATCCAGGGCTCAAAAAAGAAAGAAAAGTGGAAACTTGAAAATACATTGAACTGATTAATAATGAATATATGTTATTGAAACTAATGGGATGCTAAAGCGATGCTTAGGAGGAAATGTATTGCCATAAAAAAAAAAGCATATCTTAAAGCAAAAGCTAAAAACCAGTTATTTACATTAAAAGCTAGGGAAAGAATAGTTGATCAATCCTAAAGACAGTCAAAGGAAGGAAATAAGTGTAATAGCAGAACTCTATAAATTAGAAAACCAACATACTAGTTGATAAACCCCTAGCAAGACTGATGACAGAACAAATCATCAATATCATGAACGAAAAAGAGGACATTTCTACAGATCCTGCACACCAAAAAGCTAAGAAATGGATATTACAGATTCGCCAGTACACTTTGGCAATTTGGATAAAATGGAGATTTCTCAAAAATAC
The DNA here is from genome assembly GCF_048773025.1 of Camelus bactrianus. NCBI lineage: Eukaryota > Metazoa > Chordata > Mammalia > Artiodactyla > Camelidae > Camelus > Camelus bactrianus. The sequence continues at coordinate 6,698,229 of NC_133554.1, forward strand.
AGTTTGCCAATCTGACAGAAGAGATGGATATCCCAAACAGGTTAACATATATTAAAGAAATTGAAACCATTATTTTCTTAACTAGACTGGCAACCATTTTTTACTGTCTCCATAGTTAACACATTTTCCAGAAAATCATATAGTTGGAACCATACAGTATGTAGCTTTTCTAGTTGGCTTCTTCCACTTAGCGATATGCATTGAAGATTCTTCTGTGTCATGACTTCATAGCTCATTTCTTTTTGTTGCTGAATGATACTTCATTTTATTGATGTACCACAGTTTGTTTGTTTATTCACCTACTGAAGGACGTCTTGTTTGATGCCAATTTTTGGCAGTTATGAATAAAGCTGCCCTAAACATTCATGTGCTGGGTTTTGTTTGGACATCCATATGTTTTCAACTCATTTGGGCAAATACCCAGGACCACAACTGCTCGATCATATGGTACAGGTATATTTAGCTGTTTCTGTTTTGTTTTTTAATGCACAGCTGTCTTCCAAAGTGGCTGTGCCCTTTTTCATTCTCACCAGCAATGAATGAGAGTTCCTGTAGCTCCATATCCTTATTAGCATTTGGTGGTGTCAGTGTTTTTGGACTTTTATCCATTCTAAAGGGTGTGTAGTGATATCTCATTATTGTTTTAATTTGTAATTCCCTAAAGACTATGATGTTGAGCATCTTTTCCTGTGTTTATTTGCCATATGTATATTTTCTTTGGTAAGGTGTCTGTTCAGATCTTTTGCCCACGTTCTAATTGGGTTGTTTGTTTTCTTATTGTTGAATTTTAAGAGTTTTTGGTACATTTTGGATACCAGTCCTTTATCAGATATGTGTTTTGCAAATATTTTCTCCCATGTGTGGCTTGTGTTTTCATAATCTTAACTATGACTTTTGCAGAGTAGATGGTCTTAATTTTAATGAAGTCCAATTTATCAGCTGGTTTTCCTCTGACAGCTTGGCGCTTGGTCTGTTAACATCCTCAGACCTCTTCATGTGGTCCCTGCCATCCAGGTCATGCCTCCACCAGAGAGACGGCTCTCCCACAACCCCTGGGGCAGGGAACACTAGAGCGCCCCTCTCCTCGCCCAGTCTGCTCGAAGAAGAGGCGTCAGAGAGGTTCCCAGCCCCTATAGCTTCACTCACATGGGAGAAGTGTGTGGACCCAGTCTGCTTGGTGCCTGCCTGGGGCTTCAGACTGCCCTTCCTCCACTGCCACGCCCACCACACCCTCCAGCACTGGGATGCTAGCTGCTGCCCTGGGAGGAGGGCTTCTCAGTTTTCTTGGGGAAAAGCTACTCCCTCCTTTACCCAAATCTCAAAATCCCTCCATTTACTTCTCCAACCCTTCCAGTACAATCAGAGTACAGGAAGCTGGCTCTCATGGGAAAGGGTGTCCTCTCCATCCCTCTGGGGCAAAGACAATCAGGTGGCAGGCTGTCCCCACTTGGTCACTTTGTTTCTCTCTGTCTCATGCAGCAGGTGGATCTGTGTCCTGGATCCGACCACAGCCCCCAGGATCTTGGTCTGCTTGGGCTGCTGTAACAAAATGCCATTGAGTGGGTGGTTTAAACAAGACATTTATTTCTTATAATTCTGGAGGCTGGCAAGTCCGGGGTCAAGGTGCTGACAGACACAGTGTCTGGTGAGAGCTCTCTTCCTGGGTTGCAGATGGCCATCTTCCCACTGTGTCTTCACAAGGTGGAGAGAGGAAGCTCTGGTCTCTCTTCCTCTTCTTATAAGGACACTAATCCCATTATGGGGGCTCCACCCTCATGGCTTCATCTAAACCTGATCACCTCCCAGAGGTCCCACTTCCTAATACCGTCACATTGGGAGTTCAGCATATGAAGTTGGGGAGGACACAGACATGCAGTCCATAAAACCTGGCAATTCTGAGTGTGGGGTCCCTGGGGAGGCAACTGTGGTCCCAGCAGCCACATGTGTGTGCCCTTCTTTGCACAGGCTGAGTGGGAAGAAACAGGGTTCACTTAGGGAATCTCAGAAATTGAGAGCTGGAAGGCTGAGCCCCGGTGTCACTGCAGCCGGACAGTGAATAAGGTGACACTGAATAAGGCAGCCGCAAACGCAAAACCGAGATATTAGCAAACACGTACGGTGCCCGGGCCCAGCACTGCTCATGCACTTTGCACACGCAAGTCATCTCACTGATGCCTCCAAACAGCCCCATTGTTACCGACCAGGGTTCCTGGATTCTTTAATCAATAGAAATTGGTAAGGGGCCAGTCGAGGAATTCAGGCAAGGCTTTACTGGGACTCGTGCAGGGGCCAGCTGGTCCCTTAAATGTGGTGAGGATAGGGGCGGATTGGTGGGTTGGGCCAGAGGGGTGGCTCTGGTGGTCGGCCCACCCCCTTGGTGGTGCTGTGTGCGGGGATCATGCCCAGTACCCTGCTTTTGCTCCTCGCACCTCAGAAGTGGCAGTTGGGTTTTGGCCTTTTTGTATTTCGTTCGTAATTTGCCCCAGCTGTGCATATGTCCAATTATTTTTAGTCCCTTACAGTTTCTTTGTATTCTGTTGCTCAAGGAGGCATTTGTCCTGGTACAAGCACTGCAGTAAAGGGCCCCAGATTGCAGGTCCCAGCCTGTCTCACCATCAGGTAGGTACTGTTGTGTCTCATTTTACAGATGGGGAAACTGAGACAGAGAGGCTAAGGAACTTGCCCAAGGTCACAGAGACAGAGACAATGGGAAGCCGGGACTCTAACCACTAAGCTGTGCTGCTCCTCGTCCCCCTCATGTGAGCTGTGGGGGAACTGAGGCCCAGAAGCGTAGAGTTCACACAGATCTGAGAGGGATGGCTTCGTTATAATGGAATTCTGGAGGAGCTCTGCCCTCCTCACACTCCCTGGGAATGGCAGGGGAGGTGGGGTGGAGACGTGGAAGGGGGTGGAGGAGGAGTGGAGAGGGTTGGCAGGGGAGTCAGAAAGGAAGCCCTCAGTGAATGAATGTCGCTCAGGCCCAAGAGCTGGCCCCAGGGGTCCCCTGAGACCTCTGGAGAGAGGGAAGTGGGAGGGAGGGGAGGGGAGCAGCCCTACCCCACCCCACCCCCTCCCTGCTCCCCACCCCTAACCCCCAAGGAAAGGGGCCTCTCATCACGGGGACCAGGGCCCTTCTCTGAGCAAAACTGTAGCTGCAGGTCTCTGAGGCCGGAACCAGGACTGTCTGGGGGAAAGCTGGAGAAAGCCAGTGATGGCTTTGCAGACACACTGTCCAATCCCTTGGGTTACCGATGAGGAATAGGAGGGGGACCCTGACTTTCTTCTGATGCTGACACATCATGTAGTCTTGCTGGGGAAAAGAGCTGCTCCTGGGAGACTGGTTGCACATGGGAAACTTGGCAACAACACAGCCTGGAGAACCCAGATTAACCAAACCCTAAGAAGAGCATCTGGAGGGAAGAGGCGTCACTGGGATCAGAGGGGCAGTGCCACCGCCTTGATGATGATAAGGGTGGTGTTCTGGGAGCAGATGTGGGGGCCTCGGTCCTTCCTCTCCCTGCCTCCTCTCCACTCTCTTTTCCTGGCTGGCTACCAGCTCCTCAGCTCCTCCTTGCAGGGACAGCTCTGGGGCTGTCCACGGCCACCAAGCAGCCCCTTCCATGGCTGCCACACCCAAAGTGGTTGCAGAGAGAGCAGCTGATGATAAGAGGACCAATGTGGCCAGAAGAGGCTGATATCAACTCGTGATTTCCGATTCAGTTAGGCCAAAGCTGATAAGGAGGGGGAGCGCCCTCGATGGCCACACTGCGGGCTGAGCCCTGAACCTGCAGGCGCTGAGGTCTTGGTCCTTTATCCTGTCCTGGACTTACTCATTTCATTCATTCATTCCCTCATTCATTCATTCATTCATCCGGCCAGCCATTTGTTTTATTGAATGAGCCAAACCTTCTCTTAACATTCTCTTATCCTGTGATGGCTAGAATAATGAATCAGACCTAGCCTCTGCTTTCCCAGAACTGGCTGGGGGAGAGCAGAGAGATGAGGCAGGCATGTGACCGAAGAACTCAGCTACAAAGAGGCAGGAGAAAATGCGAGTCCAGTCACAGGAGTGGGACAGAAAAGAAGCAGATATGGGAGAAAAGCTGAACCACAGAGCAAATGATTTAAATTTCTGGACTTTTTTCTTTCTTCAAATGGCCTCTTCTTCAAAGTGAAGGATGCAGCAGACCCACTCAGCCCTTTCAGAGAAAGGTCACTGACTTCTCCTTTCGTTGCAAAGGAGAAGCCCAAGTGTCGGAAACCCAATGCAAACAGTCTTAATCAAAAAGGGAAGAGGGCGCGTTTACTGGATCACATGGTTCAACAGTTAAGAGTAGATCTAGCATCAGGGCTTCAGGTGCAGCTGAATCCAGGCTTTTGTGCTGTCAGCAATCCCCCTCTCTCCAGGGTCGTTTACCCATTAGGCCAAGTCAGATGACGGCATGGAGTCTGTGAGTTCTTCAAAGGTCTAGAAATGTGTTAGTGGTTCCCCCAAGTATTGCTTGGCTTCAAAATGTGAGAAAAAGGAAGAATGTGACAAACTAGCAACTGTGGCACCTTGGAGGTGATCCGCTCCCCGGCACCAGCCTCCCCTAGTCCTCAAGGTCAGCAGATGCTTTTTTGCGTTCTCCGTCTGTGTTCTCTCTGCCGTCTTGGACACCGTTGACCGTCATGTCCTTGATGCTGCCCCCAACACCCCCCCCCCACCGCTTTCACGGCGCTCCACTTTTCCTCTGGCCTCCTTGACCTGTTTTTCCCTCTTTGGGACTGACTAGGGTGAGCAGGGAGGAAGGTTGGGAAGCGATCCCACCACACATGTGAAGGCCTGGAGCTGAGCGACAGCCTGGATCATTAAGGAAGTGCAGTCTTCAAGACTTCTGGGAGGCATCCAAGTGAGGGGATAAAGCCTGAGTTTGGGGATTAAGGAAGAACCAGATGGAGAAGGGCCTTGCAAGTCATGCTAAGGAGATTGGCCCTTGTCTTGAAGGTAATAGGGAGCTATTGAAGGTTGTAAGAAGAGTGTAATGTGATCAGATTGTGTTTCACTATCAGAAAGAGACCTTTGGCTGTGCGGCCGAGGCAGGGAGACGTTGGACAGTTGCAGTAATTTAGAAGAAAGACAGCGGTGGCTCCTGACAGCCCTGGGGATAGAAAAAAAGAGGGACGATCCATGAAACAGTAACAGGACTTGTTGCCATTTAGGTGTAACAGGTGAGGGAGAGGGAGGTGTAAAGGGTGACACCCGGGTTTCTGATTCTGAAATGAGGAGCAGAGAAGTGGGTTTGAGGGTATGAGGAGCTGGGTTTGTACATGTTGCGTTGGGGGAGCCTGTGGGCCATCCCAATGTCAGTGTCGGGGTCAAGGGTGGTTGGGAAGGAGGTCAGGGCTTCCTGCAGCATCAACACCAGAGGGGGTCGCAGTGGAGGTGCCACCTCCCACCCGATCAGAATAAAGAACCTCCAGTGAGCGTGGCTGACCACAGATGCTTCTCTAGAAATCAACCTCACAGCAGGATGTGTTCTGGGAGGAGCTTTGAGGGTCATGGGGAAGGGGAAGGAAGGGGAGGGGACAGAGCCAGGCCTGTGCAACACTGGGCTTTTCTCTGCAGAGCTGCAGGCTGCATACACCCGTCAGGGCTCCTCCAAGACACCGGATTATCTGGGGCTGGCGCCTCCCTGGGCAGGAGTGCAGGGAGCCGATTGCTAGAAGGACGTGGGGAGCTGAGCTGCAGCTGAGCCAAGGTAGGTACCTGCTGGGGTGGGGTCTGCAGGGAGGGAGCTGGGAGAGGCAGCTTCTGGGAGGAAGGATGCTGGAAGGCGAGCCCGCGAGGGGCTGAGACACCCCTGGTTCTTATGAACACACACCCATCCTTTCTGAGAAGGGTCGCCCAGATGTGGTGGCTACTAGGACCACTCTGCAAGTTTAGATTATTCAACCCATTTTCACAAGAAGAAAGGACACAGGACCCTGTGCAAAGACCTCTCCTTTCTTCTCGGGATCCTGTAAATGCCAATAATAACAGGACGAATTATTCATACCTGTTGCTACAGAATATATTCATTATCCCACGGGATCTTCACAGGCAATCGGAGGAAGGCGGCATGTGTGTTTTAATGCCCATTTTACATATCAGGAGACTGAGGCTTAGAGAGATGAAGTAACTCGCCAAAGATTGCAGAGCGGGTATGCAAGGCGTTGGGCTCAGAGTGAATCTTCTGGGTCCCCGTCTGTGCCCCTCCTGGGACATCATCTGTCCATCCCCCTCCAGGGGAAATTTGGTGACAGTCTTGCCGACTCTCTCCACACACATGAATCGAGCATCTTCTCCGTGTGCAGGCGGCGCCAGAGTCCGACCAAAGCTGTGTCTCCATCCTCAAGAAGCTGCCTGGCCAGTGAGGGGCTGAGACACGGCTACACGTGACTAACACAGAAAGTAACAGGTGCCGGGGCCGCAGGCATGGCGAGGCGTGTGTGCGAGCGGGGAGAGCACCCCAGGTGCTGGATCAGGGCGGGCTCTGCGGAAAGTGGCGCCTGGGCCTTGAGAGAGAGGGAGGGCTTGTGTGCGGAGAGGGGGCAACAGGCATCCCAGCGAGGGGGACCAAGTCTGCAAATCCAGACGAGGAAAGTGGGTGTGGACGTCGGGAAAGAGCAGCTGGAGATTCAGTTTGCAGCTAACGCGTGGGGTTTACGGAGGGCTCACCAGCGTGAGCTTGTCGCGTTTCTTTAGTTCTGTCTTTTGAATATCATCTCACTGAGTCCTCACTGTCATCCTCCGAGGTAGGTGCTGTTATTAGGTCTTCTTGAAAGATAGGGAAACTGAGGCACAAAGGATTTAAGTGACATGCTGCCATAGCAACAGAGAGCCTTGGAACCCAGGCGGTCCAGCACCAAATGCTACCTGCCCCTCCACTCTGCCCCATGGCCTCCCACCGGGCCTGCCAGTCTCCTCTGTCACCTCCTGGTGACCTGGTGGCCACCTGGTCCCTGGGCTTCCTGGTCTGTATCTAGGCCCTGTCAGAGTCTTCCCAGGCCCCCTACCCCGGGGAACAATGCTCTCCTCCCCCCTAGACTGGCTGTCTCCCATCCAGGTGTTTCCTGCCCGGCCAGCAGCAGACACAGCAGAGGAAGCGGGCCTGCCTGGTCCTCAGGGGACAGCTGGGAGCAGGGCCCTCACCTCCCCAGGCCCTTGGGAATCTGGAAACCCCAGTAGGCCTCAGGGGACAAGGGTTGAGGGGGACCCCTGGGGACCCTGAGCTCTGTGTTTCCACCCCCTCGTCCCCTCCCTGTGAGCCCACTAATCACGTGCTCTCAGCTGAAGCGCTGGCTGTGTGGTCTGGCAAGTCTGTCTCCACGGAGAGAAAAAATCAGAGTCCTGGAAATGGCATGTGTCCCCGACACTGTGGGCAGAGGCAGCACTGGTGGGAGGAGAAGGGTGTGGGTCGCCGTGGCAGGGGCCCTTCTCTCTGCGCCAGGGCAGCGGGCAGAGGACGGGGGCGGGGGGTGGAGGTGCAGGCCTGAGAAACTGCACGTCTTTCTTCCCAGGCTTTAGTCCAAGGGGTGGCCGTGGGGGGTCTGAGTGGTGGCTTCTTCTGCCTGAACAGTCCGGCCTAGGAGCCAGCAGTGGGGGCAGGGGGCTGGGGGGGGAGGGCAGGGGTTCATCCAAAGCTGGGATCTTCATGGAGAAACACTGACCCAGAGCCAGGCCTCCCCAGGCCCTCTAAACCCAGCTTTCTGCAGCCATTCCTCCAGCCGGGAAGCCTTCCCTGCGCTCAGACAGCACGGGCAGCAGTGTCTGTGAGCGGGGTCCCGTCTGCTGCTTCCTGCCGCGGGCCGGAGAGCCACCTCTGCGGTTCTGCGCCCGTCCTCAGGCCTGTCTTACCCCAAGGCAGCGACCAGCCGGGTGTTTGCACCCGCCCCGAGGACTGTTTGGTGCTAACGCTCTGTGTTAATGAAGGAATGTCCTGAGTCCCAGTTCATTCGTTCATCCATTCATTCTTTGTCTCTGGTCCTGTCTGTCTGTCAAGAGCTGTGAAGGGTCTGAGATTCTGCCCTATTCATAACTAACCAGTTAGTCGGCCCCAGTTTTAGGGACACTGGCAGAAAACACTGGACTCTGTAGAGTCAGAGACCAAAGTCTTTATTACTCACACAACGAGCAGCAGGAGCGTCCTGCCCCCAGGTCCCCTGGGAGCAGCGCGGAGGTGGCCCCAAGAGGATGCTGTGTGTCACAGCTGAGGACCCCTGTGCACAGGAAACCCCCAGTCTTCACGGTGGGCTGCCAGCAACCTGCCACTTCTGAAGGGAGACATTGCCTCTATTATTGTGGTTGGCAAGTAAATCCACCCCGCGGCAGGCACAAACCCATGGAGGATTGTCTGCCAGCACCTTCCCCCTGCCCCCTCGCCCACCGCCCCCTGCCGCACCGTCCTGGGAAAATGCCGGGCTCCATCCTCCTCAGCGCTTGGCTGGCTGTTCCCTTCGTTTGGAACGTGTTTCCTGCAGATAACGCCTTCCTTGCTCCCTTCCTCCTGATGGCTTCTACTTGGATATCACCTCCTTAGGGAGACCTTTTAAAACCACACCCCACCCCCAGTTCTGGAACCTCCCATTACCCTTCTGAGCCTTAGTCCCGCAGCACTGGTCAGCATCTAATGCCCAACTTAATTATGGCGTCTTTGGTTTTCCCTCCACCCTCACTACATACTCATGAGAGGGGAACCTACCTTAAGTTATTGCCACAGCCCCAGGACCTGGAACAGTGTCTAACACCAGAAGGGGCTCAGTAAATATTCATTGTGTGAATGAATGATTCCATCCCTTTATTTGGTCTTCAGCTGAAGACCTGGTTCTCTTACCTCGAGTCTGTAGGGCAGATAAGGCTCGGTAACTATTGAACAAATCAGACAAGGCGTGAACGGCCCAGGGAGTCAGGGGAGGGGGCGTCAGTGCGGTGACCGGGGAGCTCCTCCCAGGTTGTGGGGATTTGCCCCTTGGCCGATTTCTGTGTTGCCTGTACCCGCGGCTGGGAATCTTCCCGACTGGTGGCAGAAGCTGGTGTGTTTCTGTTCTGTGATGTCATATTCTTGCTGTGACCAGGGGAACTGGGAGAGGGCAGGGGCTTGTGAGCTGAGCTCTGATGTGCCATTTGCTTAATCAGTGGCACAGAAGCCACCGTCAGTCATCCACGATGGAACTGAGACAGATCCCCCGCACAGGTGGCAGAGGTGCCCGCCATGTGACGTGTGGCGCTGTGTGGCAGAACACAATGTCCTTCCCACTGTGTCTGGGTCCTCCTTCCCATGGTACTGCTGTCTCTACCAGTATTCTGAGCATCCACATCTCTGTTTCCTGTGCCATTTGCTGTAGCAACCATGCCAAACAGACTTATTTCTGCTCCCTCATTTGAGAGTGGCTTGGGGACAGGGACCCCATATTGTCTTCACACGAGCACCTGACAGTCACAACACAGAGCGTCAGGTGCTGTGCAGAAGCAGAGAGGTGGACCTTAAATGTTTGTCCAATGACTCACATGGCCCCACGGGGCAACCCCAGGGCCTGTAATTAACTCTCCTCTCTGAGAACTGAGACTTGAGCCACAGTGGACAGTCCCTGACTTACGATAGTTCGACTTAAAATTTTCTGACTTTACAATAGTGGAAAAGCAATGTGCATTCAGTAGAAACGTATTTCAAATTTTGAATTTGGATCTTTTCCCGGGCTCAAGATACAGTGTACTGTCCTCTCTCAGCGCTGGGCAGAGCAGCACTCGTTCAGCCACGCAGTCATGAGGGTCAACGACTAATACACTTACAGCTGTTCTGCACCCAACTGTTCTGTTTCTCACTTTCAGGACAGTATTCAATCCATTATGTGAGATCGTCAACACTTTACATCAAATAGGCTTTGTGTGAGATGATTTTGCCCACCTGTAGGCTCATGGAAGTGTTCTGAGCACGTTCAAGGTGGGCGAGGCTAAGCTGTGATGTTCCATAGGGCAGGTGTCGTCAGTGCGTTTCTGACTTAGGATATTTTCAACGTATGATGGGTTTGTCGGGGTGGGACGCCATTGTAAGATGAGGAAGATCTGTATCTCTCGTGGGTTGCCAGCTTGTCTGCCTCCAAGAGCCCAGCAGGGAGCGTGAAGGATGCCACAGACTAGCTGACAGTGGTGGACCCAGCAGAAGTGGGGTGCATGGCCCTTCCGGGGGGCAGCTGCAGTCCAAGGCCCACTGACTGTTTCCGTGGGGAACTGTGGATCTGGCATTTCCAGATATTCTAGCTACTCGTTTTAAGTAAAAGCTGAGAATCTTGATTTTCATGTGAAATCTGACTTTTAAATGTGGGCTGTGGATTCCAACTTTCTATAACCGTGGCTTCTTCTGGGAAAGTAGGAACCTTGCTTCTCACTGTGTGGCCTGTGCACCTTCCAGACGTTTGCCCTGGGCACAGTGTTTAATGTGCGCGGTGGAGTCTAGCAGCATACCAGGCGGAGTATGTCTCTGGGCGCCCCGTGTGAATGTTACTGAACCAGGTTCGTTTGCCCGACGCCCAGCAAGCCAAGGCTTGCAGCAAAGAAAGGATTTATTCACAGGGCAGCTAAGGGAGGAGACAGGAGGACAAAATCTCAGCTCTGTGTCCCTGAAGGCGAGGGCCTCGGGGTATTTATGAGATAAAGATGGGGCATGAGGACCGTGGGGAAAGGTGAGTGGAAAGAAAAAGGTGAGGTAATCCTCATTCTGCACAGGTGCAACTAAGCTACAGGCTTCTTCACGCGACACGTGTTTGGAAAACGGCACCATTGGCATGTCCTGAGGGTGGAGGTTTTGGGCCTCTGATGTCAAATGGGCACCAGGTGGACACTCGCGCACCCCCGGAGGGAGAGTCCGTGGTCTCAGCCAGTCTTAAAGGGCTCGGGCCCAAACTGGATACAGCTGACTTCGAGTTCCTAAAAAGCAACTCAGGCAAAGATCTTATTGTTTAGGCTGTGGGAGGCTTGGAGGACACGCAAGTTTTTGTAAAAACAATGAAAGTGTGCCTGATCGGTGAAGGCCATTTAATTATTTATTAATGGCTAACTGCTAATTACCATGCACTTCACGAATCTGAGAAATCAGTGTGTTGTCAAGCTTGTTGTGGGCATCAGGGCCAGTGTGCCAATTGTGGGCCGAGAATGTGGCGAGTCAGGCCACACTGCAGTCAGTAAAAAGTCACAGGCCGGTAGACCCCCAGCTCCTGAGGGCAAGGACTGTGTCTCCTTTATTTATCTCTAAACACTCAGGCCTGGCACGATTTCTGCCATGTGGCCGGTGTTCCGTAGGTACTGTTGGATTTACTCAGTAATCAGTCACTCAAAGCACTGCCAGGAGCTGGAAGAGAGACAGAGGGCCTCGGAGCAACCCAAATAGATGTTCCACATCCGTGAGTGGGAGTTCATGCTCTTTTCTTAGCTCAGTTTCTCAGGCTTTGCCTCCATATTTTACATACAAGCAATGCCGTGGCTTCCCGGCCTTCTGCAGATTGACAGGTGGGTGCAAAATCAGAGACAGCATCAGGGCAGCCACCAACGCAGAGGAGACTTTGATCAACTTAGAAAGAAGCATCGCCTCTGAACAAACTCCAGGAAGCGCCTCTTCGGATGAATTAGCAAACCTTGCCCTCGCTGGCTGGGCAAATTACCAAGAGGCCAGTGAGGCGGTGGGCTGGACGGCAGCTCCATCCACCCACTGTGTGCAAGGTGCCACCCCCACTGCTGAAACAGGGGTTGTACCTGAGAACACAGGTGTCATTCAGGGTAGGATGGAGGCTCCCTTCACCTACCCACCACCCGTGGAGTCTTCACCGTGTTACGGCAGGGTATGTGTGGTCGGCTTCCATGAGATTCATCGAGAAACCCTCAGAGGCACGTTTGGGTGCTTAAACGGGCAAGCTTTATTTCCTGAGAAATTCATGTCATCCTGAGCAAATGAGATACTGGTGTGCTTTGCGAGTGACCTGGGTTCTGCTTGCTTCTGCTTCCTGTTTGGTGCAAGCCTGACCCCTGAGGGCTGTCCCCTGCACTGGTGTGGTCAGCAGCCCCAGAGGACAGGAACTAGATTACAGAGGTCCCTGCAGAGGGACAATAGGGTGGCACAGAGCATCCCTAGTACCTGTACGGATATATATATATATATATATATGAGCACTGAAAAAAATGTTTGATGAGTGAATGAGTGAGCGAATGAATGAATAGAAGAATAAATAAGGAGGCTTTCTGACAGTGATTGTTTAGCTCCTTAGAATTTTACTCTCAATTAAAAATCAGCCCAGACCACCCCCAGCTTTACACAGTAAGTCCTGACCCATACATTCCTCTTTTAATCTGTATCTTTGTGATTTCTTTTCCCTTGAGGCTGCTCGATGTTTATTATTAGCTGATTCCACCTGGACAGAAGCTGGCTTGTGTGTTCATTTTATTTTCCTAGGGCAAAGGGTGCTCTGTGAAGTCTGGAGCAGGGGACAAAGGGGTGTGGAGAGCAAGGTAGGTGGCTGTGACCGCACACCCCCGGTTGAGATCTGAGCTGTAGCCCCGATTCATCATTCATTGGACATATGACTTCAAATATTTCCCCAAAATATTTATGCACCGTCTACTGGGTGCCAATACTGCCCCAAACCCTGGGCATGCTGCAGTGAATAAGACACTCTGGAACCCAGTGTTTGTGGAGCCCACATTCTAATGAGGAGCCCAGAAAATGAATCATTACACGGGAAAATATCTGTGAATAAAAATTTCTGTGATGAATGCTGTGAATAAAATAAAAGAGTGTGGTAGAGCATGACAGGGAGGGCCATTGTAGAAAGACTGGGCTGGAAAGGCCTCTCTGAGGAGGTAACGTTTAAGATGAGACCGAATGTTGAGAAGGAGCTAGCTGTGAGGAAAGCTTGGGAGAAAAGTGTTCCAGGCAGAGGCATGCAAAGGCCCTGAGGCAGGGCTGAGCTTGGCAAACTGGAGAAACACAAAGAGCTGTGTGGTGAAACCTGGCAAGCCAGAGGGAGAGCAGGATGAGATGACGCTGGGGCCAGACCAGGCAAGGTTTAGGCCAGATGAGGGGTGTGGAGTTTATTGTAAGGTCTAAGAGAAGTCATTGGAGGGCTTTAATTGGGGGCTGGATTGTACGGGGAAAGAGGGGAAGCTGGGAGACCCACTGGGGGCACCGCCGTAATCTGAACAAGAGATGATGGTGGCTTGGGCCCAGTGGGGCTGTGGGGTTGGCCTAGGTAATGGAGAGGGCTTGGGAACATGATTTCCTGGGTCCCACTTCGGAAGCTCCTCTGGGCCTCCCTCCACCATTGGATTTGGGGTCAGGACCTGGATCGGCCCTGTCCCCACTGCTGAAGGCCCCAGGGTCTTCCTCTCACTGTCAAATTCTCATGTTTGGATTTTCATAGTTCATTCTGATTTCAGTGTCTACTCTTTCTGCGTGGTGCTTCTTGCATGTCCATCTCACAAACGGGAGGAGCCTGCAGCTCGGAGAGGCCCGCGACGGGCCGCACAGGCGGAGGGGCGGGGCCTGGGATTTAACCTGATTCTTCAGACCCCAGTCAGTTCCCCCAGCGGCTCAGCACGGTCAGCCTCACAGCACAGCAGTCCCGGGGACCCAGGAAGGGAGAGAGGAGCAATTATTTTAACAGTTTTATCATTACTGTTTTATCATCCCCACCCTCAAATATAAGGTACACACACAGTGCAATGCAATGGCTGTGTCTTTGAGTGGTGAGGTCACAGGGGTCTATTTTATTATGCTTTGCAGCTTACATATATGTCGGCTCTCTCTTGGGTGAGCCATCTGTCCCATAATAAAAATAAAGTCAAACATACTTGATACTGAGAAATCAGATGTAGAAATGTATGAAAATGGAAATGACCTGTAACCCCAATGCCTATGGGTAAGTGATACCACTTTTTATTTTTTTGTAGTTTAGTGTGTATCATTAAAAGATAAAGGACTCACAATACACAAATATGTACAAGTCAAACTGGGGAAATCTGATTAAAAAGTTACCGATGTCAATATCCTGGTTGTGGTATTTGCCCTGCAGTTTGGCAAGATGTTACCACGGTGGGGAGCTGGGTAAGGCACACGTGGGCTCCCTCCGTATTATTTCTTACAACTGCGTATGAATCTTTGATTATCTCAGTGTGGAAAGTTTAATTTAAAAAAAGATAACAGCTTTTTTTTTTCCCGAACAGAACTGCAATACTGTTACCTCCCTCCGCCCTAATTTCTGTGTTGAAATTCCCAGTTGTCTCGAATGCCGTAGTTTTTGGTAATGGTTTGAATTGAGATTGAAACAAGATTTTCACACGTCCACTTGGTTGATAATGTCTGTTAAGTCCGGTTAGTCAATAGCCGCCACCACCTCCGGTCATATAGTTTCCCATCTCCCTTCCCCACCATCGCCCCATCTTCCCTGCGATTTGTTAAAGAAAACAGTGTCCTGCAGAGTTTCTCAGAGCCTGGATTTGGCCTCCTGGTGGATGCGGCAGCATGTTCTGTATTTCCCATAAATTGGTAATTAGATATAGAGGCTTATTTGCTTCTCGAACATATAAAACACACACAAGTTTAAAAAAATTAAAATGGTAAAAAGGGTATACATCGAAATGTCACTTTTCCACATCAGTTCCTCAGGTGTTTTCCAAGAGGCAGTTGCGTCTTGTGTGTAAATGATCTGGTTTTACAAAGCTCTGAGAGCCCCATTGAACAAGCATTCCTTTTCTTATTAGTAAATTATAGAATTTGGTAAAAAAAAAAAAATACAAAAAAAATTTAAGCACACAAGCATGTAATGCTGGTTACAAATGATGATGTAGGTTTCTCTCTTTTTTTAAATGCTTTTATTTTTTATTTTAAAATTTTGTATACAGTAAAAGTGAGTTTTTTGCTATACAGTTCTATGAGTTTTAACGCATGTATAGATTTTACCACAATCAGGATACAGAGCAGTGCCATCACCCCAAGAAGTTCCCTCTTGCCCCTCTGTAGTCAACCCCCTCCCCATCGCAAGCCTTTACAAACACTGACCTATTTTTCTGACCCTATTTTCCTCTTCTAGAATGTTGTAAAACTGGAAGCGTACAGCGTGTAATCTTCTGAGTCTGGCTTCTTTCGCTCAGCATCGTGTCTTTGAGGCTCACGCATGTCACTGAGTGAATCAATAGTTCATCTCTTTTTATTGCCGAGTATTCTGCCATATGAATATATTACAGTTTGCTTTTCCATTCACCTGTTGAAAGCATTGGATTGTTGCCAGTTCTGGGTAGAGAGGGTAGAACTCAGTGGTAGAGTGTGTGCTTAGCATGCAAGAGGTCCTGGGTTCAAGCCCCAGTACCTCCAGTTTGAAAAAAAAAGAAGAAAAGAAAAAGCTTAAAAAAAAACCCTAATTACCCCTCCCCCCTCCAAAAGACAATGTTTCCAGTTTGGGGCAGTTATGAGTAGAGATGCTATACGTATCGGTGGACAGGTTTTTGTGTAAATATACGTTTTCATTCCCCTAAGGCTAATATGCATTTTTGTTGTGCTTATTTGCCATCCACATCTTTTTTGATGAACTATTTGTTTAAATATCTTGTCCATTTGAAGGTATTATTTTCTTACTGCTGAGTTTTGAGAGTTCTTTATGTATCCAGGATACAAGTTCTTTGTCAGATGTGTGATTTGAGTATTTTCCCTAAGGCTCTAGTTTGTCTTTTCATTTTCTTAAAGGTATCTTTCACAAAGCAAAAGGTTTTAATTTTGGTGAAGTCAGTTTATCAATTTTTTCTTTTATAGATCATACTTTTGGTGTTATATCTAAGAACACTTTCCATAATGCAAGGTCACAGACATTTTCCTATGTTTTCATCTAAAAGGTTATTGTTTTACATTTTACATCCTGTGATACATTTTTAGTTCATTTTGGTTTAAGATGTGAGTTTAAGTCAAGTTTTTTTTTTTTGTATATTGATAATTAGTTGTTCCAGCATCATTTGTTGAAAAGACTAGCCTTTCTCCATTGACTTGGCTTTACAGCTTAGTCAAAAATTAATTAGCTGTGTCTGTATGGGTCTATTTCTAGACACTCTATTTTGCTCCATTGGTCTGCGTCTAATCTTTTTTTTGCAGGGGTTGCAGGGGGAGGTAACTAGGTTTTTATCGCTCTACCACTGAGCTATACCCTCCCTCCCCCCATGTCTAATCTTTTACTAATATAACTTGATAATAATTCTTAAAATAGGAATGTGACCCCTCAAATGTTTTTTTTTTTTCCAAAATTGTTGGGCTATTTATTCCACTTCCTTATACATTTTAGAAATCTACTTGTCTGTATCTACAAAAAAATACTGCTGGTGTTTTCGTTGAAATTACATTAAATCCTTCTAAAAACTATTGAATTATACACTTTAAGTGAATGGATTTTCTGATGTGCAAATTATATCTGAATAAACCTAATTAAAATTTTTTCTATTGATTAAAAAAAAGAAATTACATTAAATCCATTAATCAATTTAGGGGGAATTGACACCTTAACTACATTGGGTCCTCCAAATCATGAACATACTGTGTGTTTCCATTTATTTCAGTCTTTGATTTCTTTTTTCAGCATTTTGTAGTTTTCATCATACAGATCCTACACATGTTTTGGTAGATTTCTACCTAAGTGTTTTTGTTTCCTTTTGGAGCTATTTTAAATGCATTGTGTTTTTAATTTTGGTTTCCGGTTGTTCATTTTCAGCCTATATAAATATGACTGATGTTGTATATTGGCACTATTTTCTGTGATCCTGCCAAGTTCACTTACTAGTTCTAGCAGATTTTTTGGTAAATTTTTTGGGATTTTTTTTAGTGTAGACTTGTCACCTGCAAACAGGGTTCTATTATTTGCAGATAGTTTTATTTCTTTCTTTCCAATCTGTGTATCTCTTTTACTTTATGTTTTTCCCCCTATTACACTGGCTTCCAATACTATGTTAAATTGTTGAATGGGAGTGGTGAGAGTGAATGTTCTTGCCTTTTCATAATCTTTGAGAGGAAACATTTAGTCTTTCACTATTACGTATATTAGCCATGGAGTTTTTTATAGATGCCCTTTATCAGATTAATGAAGGTCTCTTATATTCCTAATTTGCTGGACATTTTTATCATGAATGAATATTAAAATTCATCAAATGCTTTTACTGCATCAATTGATGGGATCATACAGTTTTTCTTTTTTAGTCATTAATATGGTAGATTACATTGATTGACTTTCAAATATTGAACCAGTCTTTCATCTCTGGGATGTTAAACCCCATTAGGTTGTTATACATTATTCTTTTTATATATTGCTGGACTTGGTCTGCTAATATTCCTTTTATTATTGAAGTATAGTTGACTTACAATATTGTGTTAGTTTCAGGTGTACAGCAAAGTGATTTGATTATATATACATATATTTTCAGATTCTTCTCCACTATAAGTTATTACAAGATATTGAATATAACTCCCTGTGCTCTACAGTAAGTCCTTCTTGTTTACCTATTTTATATATAGCAGTGTGTATCTAATAATCCCAAACTCCTAATTTATCCCACCCTCCACTACCCCTTCAGTAATCATAAATTTGTTTCCTATGTCTGTGAGTCTGTTTCTGTTTTGTAAATAAGTTCATTTGTATTATTTTTAGCTTCCACATATAAATGGTACAATATATTATTTGTCTTTCTCTTTCTGACTTACTTCAGTAAGTATGATAATCTCTAGGCCCATCCATGTTTCTGGAAATGGCATTACTTCATTCCTTTTTATGGCTGAGTAGTATTCCATTGTATATATACATTACAACTTCTTTATCCATTTATCTCTCTATGGACACTTAGGTTGCTTCCAAGTCTTAACTATTATAAATAGTGCCACTATGAATATTGGGATGCATGTATCTTTTTTAATTAGTTTCATCTTTTCCAGATATATTCCCAGGAATGGGATTGCTGGATCATATGATAACTCTATTTTTAGTTTTTTAAGGAACCGCTATACTGTTCTCCAAAGTGGCTGCACCAATTTACATTCCCACCAACAATGTAGGAGGGTTCCCTTTTGTCCACACCCTCTCCAGCATTTGTTATTTGTAAACTTTTTGTTGACGGCCATTCTGACTGGTATCAATGTAATTTTTATTTGCATTTCTCTAATAATTAGCAATGTTGAACATCCTTTCATGTGCCTGTTGGCCTTCTGTATATCTTTGGAGAAATGTCTATTGAGGTCTTCTGCCCATTTTGGGGTTGGGGGGTTTGTTTTTTTCTTATTAAGTTGTATGAGCTGTTTATATATATTCTGGAAATTAAGCCCTTGTCAGCCTCATCTTTTGCAAATATTTTCTCCCATTCCCTAGGTTGTCTTTTTGTTTTGCTTATGGTTTCCTTTGCTGTGAGAAAGCTTATGAGTTTAACTAGGTCCCATTTGTGTATTTTTGCTTTTATTTCTATTGCCTGGGTGGACTGTCCTAGGAGAACGTTGCTGAGATTTATGTCAGATGTTTTCTTTTTGATATTGAGTTGTATGAACTGTTTGGAAATTAAGTCCTTGTTGGTCACATCAATTGCAAATATTTTCTCCCAGTCTGCAGGCTTTCTGTTTTGTTTATGGTTTCCTTTGTTGTGCAAAAGCTTATCAGTTTGATTAGGCCCCATTTGTTTATTTTTGCTTTTATTTCTGTTGCCTTGGGAAACTGATCTAAGAAAATATTGCCGTGATTTATGTCAGAGAATGTTTGGCCTATGTTCTCTTCTAGGAGTTTTATGGTGTCATGTCTTATAGTTAAGTCTCTAAGCTGCTTTGAGTTTCTTTTTGGATATGATGTGAGGGAGTGTTCTAACTTCATTGATTAACGTGCGGCTGTCCAGCTTTCCTAACACCACTTGCTGAAGAGTCTGTCTTTTTTATCCATTGTACATTCTTGCCTCCTTTGTCGAAGACTGATTGACCATAGTTGTGTGAGTTTATTTCTAGGCTCTCTATTCTGTTCAGTCTGCTTATGTTTTGTTGAGAATTTTTTCAATATGTTCACAAGGGATATTGGTTTCTGTTCTTATACTGTCTTTGTCTGGTTTTGGTATCAGGTTAGTGCTGAGTTGGAAGATGTTCCTTCCTCTTTTATTTTCTGGGCCCATGGATTATTTAGAAATGTGTTGTTTAAGATATATGTATTTGGGGATTTTCTAGTTATCTTTATGTTACTGATTTCAAGTTTAATTTCATGATGATGAAAAAACCTACTTTGTACAACTTCTATAATTTAAATTTGTTAAGGTTTGTTTTATGACCCAGGGTATGGTCTATCTTGGTGAATGTTTTACGTACACTTGAGAAGAATTTATATTCTATTGTTACGTGTAGTGTTCTGTAAATGCCAGTTAAATTCAGTTGATGATATTCAGTTTTTCTATAGCCTTGTTGATTTTCCATCTGCTTGTTCTATCAGTTACTAAGAGAGGACTGTTAAAATCTCTAACTACAGTTGTGGATTTATCTACTTATCCTTTAGTTTTATTAGTTTTTCCTTCATGTATTTTGAAGCCCTGTTGTTAGGTGCTACATGTTTAGAATTGTCATATCTTCTTCATGAATTGATCCTTTTATCATTACATAATGTCTCTCTGCATTCCTGGTAATTTTCCTTGCTCTAAAATCTATTTTGTCTAATATTAATATAACCACTTCAGCTTCCATTTGGTTAGTGTTTGCATACTATATTTTTTCTGTTCTTTTGTTTTTACCATATATGGCATTATATTTGAACTGAATTTATTGTAAACAGCATATAGTTGTTTTAGATTTTGTTTTTTAATCTATGCTAACAATCTCTGTCTTTTAATTGGTGTATTTAGATCATTTATATTTAATGAATTATTGATATGTTTTAATTTAGGTCTATAATTTTGCTCTTTATTTTTTCTTTGTTATTTCTGAGTTTTGGTCCTCTGATAAAGGAGGCAAAAATAGGGATTCTTCCCATGCCCTTGGGTTCACAGTTTCTCTAGTCTGAGAGAAGGATTCCCTTCCTCGGAATTTTGGGCACCTGCATGGCCACCACTGCCACTACTGTTGTTGCTACTGCTGTCCCAGGATTACCCGGAGGCTCTAGTAGGAGAAAACAGAAAAGAAAAAGGGAATTCCCCCATCTCTCCAACCCTTAAGGGACCCTTTTCTGCTCCTCAGACCAGAAAGAGAAGACTTTTCTTCTAACCCTTCCTGTCTTCCCTCAGCGTACACTTCTGAGTTTCAGGCTGCCCTTGTGTCCAGGCTAGGGTATACAGAAGGGGAGAAAGCAGAAGACTCACTGCCGGGTTGTTCTTACGTCAAATACTGGTTTTATTCCCCATTCTGCCTGCTACCATTTACTTTTCAGAATCCTCAGATAACTGTTCCATGCATACTACCCAGAGTTTTTACTTGCATTCAGTGGGAGAGTTACAGTGGTGTGTACTTACTCCATCTTTACCAGAACCAGAGCCTCAAGGTCACATTTTGATGTTTTGTTATTCCTGACTTTTTTAAATGCATGTATGCAAATTTAGAAATATACTTTAAAAAATTAATCTGTTAGAGATATGTTAACTGTTCTGCTACCTACTGTTTTTTAAAATAAATATCTCTCTTTTATTTTATTTATTATTCTATTATTTTATTATTTTATTTTGGTGGGGGAGGGGAGGTAATTAGGTTTATTTATTTTTAGAGGAGGTACCTGGGATTGAACCCAGGACCTCATGCATGCTAAGCATGCACTCTACCACTTAAGCTACATCTTCCCCCTTGTTACCTACTGTTTAAAATAAATACATCTGAAGCTCTTTTCAATTCAGTAAATATAAATATACATCATCATTTTTATGACTGCATAGTATTCCACTGAATAGCTTACTTTAATTCACTTAATTGATACTCTGTAGTTGGACCTTTAGGTGTCTTCTGGTTTTTTCTCCATTATAAGCAATGTTTTAATTAACACTGTTGTACACATTCCTTATTCACTTGTCCAATTATTCCCTTAGGATAAATTCCTAAAAGTGGAATTGGTTGGGCAAAAGGTATGCACATTTTGAATTTTGATACCCATTGCCTGACTGCCCTCTAGAAAAGCCATACCAGTTTCCATTCTTGCCAGCTAAATATGACACAGCAAATTTTCTCATATCCTCACCCACAATTGATGTTATTATCTTTTCTAATCTTTGTCAATGGTATAAAATATTAAATATATTTTAATATTCATTTCTATGATTATCAATGGGCTGAAATTATTCAGAGTGCATTATAATTTTAATACATTGAATTCAATTACTTGATATTTATTATTTTATAAATGTATTTTTTAAATTGAAGTATAATCAGTTATAATGTGTCAATTTCTGGTGTATAGCACAATATCCCAGTCATGCATATACATACATATGTTTATATACATATATTTACTTATTTGCATGCATATATATACATATATTTAAAATTACATATCTTTATTTATAGATGACGTTGATCTATTTTTTTATTGTGGTAAAATATACCTACCACAGAAGTTAACAATTTTAAGCACTTTAAAGTGTACAATTCAGTGGCACTAAGTACATTCACAATGTTGTGTAGTTATCACTACTGTCCATTTCCAGAATTTTTTCATCATCCCAAACAGAAAGTCTGTACCCATTAAACAGAAACTCCCCATTCCTCCCTCCCTCCAGCCCCTAGTAACCTCTATTATATTTTCTGTCTTTGTCAATTTACCTGTTTTACATGCCTCATGTAAATGGAATCATTTAATAGTTGCCCTTTTGTGTTTGACTTTTTTCACTTAGCATGATGTTTTCAAGGTTCATCTACATTGGAGCATGTATCAGAATTTCATTCCTCTTTAAGGCTGCATTATTTTCCATTATATGTATAGACCACTTTTGGTTTATCCACTGTTGTGGACTCTTGGAGTGTCTCCATCTTTTGGCTATTTTGAATAATGCTGCTGAGGGCACTGGTGTGCAAGTATCTCTTAGAGTCCCTGTTTTCAGTTCTTTCAAGTATTTACCTAGAAGTGGAATTGCTGGTAAGCCATATGGTAATTCTGTGTTTGACTTTCTGAGGACTCACCATTCCTTTTTTTTTCCCACTGCAGCTCTTCCAGTTTACGTTCCAGCCAACAATGTGCTCGGGTCCTCATTTCCTCCCACCCTTGCCAGCACTCGTTATTTTCTGTTGTTTTTCCTTTTAAAATAGCTATCCCAGAGGCTGTGAAGTGCTTCGTCTATTTTTTTGAAACTATCCTCATTAGATTTTTGTGTCAGGGATAAACTGGCTCTTTTAGAGAATCTTTTCTTCTTTCTCTATGCTTTGGGACAGTTTAAGTGACATACAAATTTTCTTTATTCTGCAGGTTTGAGAGAACTTATCAAAGAAGTCCTCTGAGCCAACACCACTTTTTTAAGAGCCAAAATAACACTTTTTAGACAGCTTTCTGTTTCCTCGCTGGTTACTGATAGAAGCAGTTTTTTGAACTTTTCTAGAGCCTTCTGAGTCATTTGTATGTTCCTAGAACACTGTGTATGATATAGATGGTTCAAACTTCATACAGACAAATGTCATATGTTTATCATTCCTAATATTGTCTCTTTGTTCTCTCTCTCAATTAGCTTTCCCGTGTGTGTGTGTGTGTGTGTGTGTGTGTCTGTGTCTGTGTCTGTGTTTCTTCAACCAACAAGCTCTTGGATTCATTCAACGTCCCTCTGCTTCCCCGTTGTGGGATGTGTCCCTCTGGGAAGCAGACTTTGGGAGTCCCTCCTGTGGGGTCACGACTGAGGGCATGAGCTCCAGAACCAGATGGTCTGAGTTCAAGTGCTCATTTCTTTCCGTACTATGTGACCTTAAATAGTTACTTAACCTCTCTGTGCTTCAATGTCCACATCTGCAGAATGGGGAGAAAACAGTACCTACTTCACAAGGTTAATATTAATATTAAAGAGTCAGTCGTTTAAGTGTTTAGAAGAGTGTCTGGCACATGGCAAGCACCCTACACGTCCTTCTTGAATAAATCTAGACTTCCCTCCAGTGTGTCAGAAGCCTCGGTCCCCCGGGAGCCTCTCCATTCCACAAATGCCCTTTCTACACTTTCCCACCACTTACACTAACTGCCTCTTATTTTTGCAGAACCACCTCTTTGCAGAAAAACAACCACTTTACTTTCCATTCTGCTGCCTGAGACAACCACATCCTCCTCACACCCCTCCCCAGGCTCCCATGGACAACCCAGGTCAGTATGGTCGTGGGGGGAGGGGTCTGAAGCCCCTGGCCACAGAGTGGGGAGGACCGCTCTTGGGGGTGAAAATGGCCCCAGGGCTGGCAGGACTGCCTCCACGCAGCCAGCCTGTGACATGCCAACTCAGCTGCCTGAATGCAAAAACACCTTGAGAGGGGGACATCCACACACTTGTGAGCCCCAGATGCTCGCAGGTCACTGAGCTGGACACTGGGAATAATGATCATAGTAGCCAAGATTTCTTACCAAGCGCTTGCATTTATTTAACAAAAAAAAACCTCCCTGGCACTTAGGATATCTCAAGTAGTGGGAAAAGCACTTGACAAATATTAACTCACTTCGTCTTCATAAAGACCCCATAGGTAGCTACTACGATCACTCTCATTTTGCAGAAGGGGAAAGTGAGACAGGGACTGTCCCCAAGGTCCCATAGATATTATATGGTCAAATCAGAATTTGAACCCAGCAGTCTAGCTCTGGCCTCCCTGCCTTGAATGATTTCACTACAATGAAATATCATGCAAATAACAGAAGGATTCTGTGAAATAGGGGTATCCATATGACTGTCTTCATTTTATTGGAAGGGAAACAGGCTCAGAGAGGTTAGGTCATTTGCTCAAAGCTACACAGCTAATAAGTGGCAGAGCCAGGATTGGAACCCAAATCCCAGATTCTTCCCCCTACACCAGCCTGGGACCACAGGGGGCGATAACCTTTCCCCCAAGATGTGGGTTAACCAGTGTTCACCCAGCAAGTCAGAGGCCACCCGTCAGGCTAGCAGGCATAGCCTCTAATGCCAAAGATCCCTGTCCTGGGGAAGGGTAGGGGACGCCCCAAGGCAGACCCAGCTACAAGGCTGTAATTAGTCCTAGGACATGCATCCTTTCCACACCCTGCTCACCCTCAGAGAGCCTCGCCCACTCAGAAGACGCCCCGAGCCAGGCGAGCCCACTGAATTTTGGTGTTCCAATATTCCTGGTGTCCTTAACCAGCTGGGGTTTGGGCTGGAAGGAGGGACAGCACTGTGAAAATCTCCTAAATATTTCAAAATCAACTTACTTTGCACTCAATTCAAGTATAGCAGTAGAGACACGCTGTCCTGTGTTTTAGGAAGAGAGGTGTACCAATGGAGGTTCTTTAGATACAAGCAATAGAAACCCTATGGCTCATTTCATTTTCAAAAATAAAAAGTAGCCAAGCATTGTAGGAACAGCTGAAGCACCAGGCACCAGAAGGGGCAGGGAACAGGCGGATCTGCCACCAGGACAGGAAGAGGGGGACAGTGACCTCCGAGAGCACCCCAGGAATTCTCCCCTCCTGGCCACCATCTGCACAAGTTTGATCCCGAGGGAGAGAGGATCTCTTGGCTAGCGTGGTCCTGTGCCTCTCCAAGGAGCATGTGCCACGTTGCTCCAGCCGGTGGCGCATCTGGGCGCTGAGCCCATGATGTCAACGAGCAGCTGAGATGCTGAGACAGGGCAGTCTGCGCACCAAGGAATTCTCAGACAAGTCCTCGCTCCTCACTGGAAGGGCAACAGTGAGGTCCATATGGTCGGTGTGTGGGGTCCCACGGGCTCCTGGAAAATAGCCCTCAGCTCAGGGGTCAAGGTCAGGAAGAGGTCATCCAAAATGGAAACAAGTAAACACAACAGGTCCTAATGACATTCACCTATACAGGACTAAGCTGCCTCGGATGTTCCAAGTCGGGACTCGAACACACAAAAGCAAACCATGTTCTTCTTAACTGTGTTAAGGCATGAGGTCGTGGGACCCCAGGTTGGTGATTTTATTGTGATTTTTAAAAGGGAGCGGATCAGAAGGAGTTCGTTGGTGTGTTTCCATTTCCATTCCAGGGAAGGGGTGCCAGTTCTGATGGCTCATATCCAGAGAGTGGAAAGGAACAGTTCACCACAACATCCTCGTTTGAGGGAAACATCCCTCAAGAATTATTAATTCAATCTCTTTGGTAGTAATTTTGTGTGTCCCAAGTGACCTGAGGTTCCCTGGAACCTTCTCATCTGGGTGGACATGTCTACCCATCCCACTCTCCATTCCTCAGCTGGAGAAGACTGAGGAAATGTTAAGTTTGATTATTCCAGCAGCTTTCACCATACAGGTGCCTGGTCCTCTCTGGGCATGTTAGTCATGGTTCCCCAGAGGATCAGAACAAGTAGGGTGCATACGCATGTACAGAGTGACATTTGTGATAAAGAATTGGCTCAGGTGATTATGGAAGCCGACAAGTACCGAGATCTCCAGTCAGCAAGCTGGAGACCCCAGACCGCCAATGGTGGAGTTCCATTCCAGCAGCCAGAGGGCTCGAGACTTGGGAAGAGCTGATGTTTCAGTTCAAGTCCAAAGGCAGGGAAAACCAGTGTTCCAGCTGGAAGGCAGTCAAGCAGGAGAAATTCCCTCTCACTTGGGGGAGGGTCAGCCTTTTGTTCTATTCAGGTCCCAATTGATTAGATGAGGCCCACCAACATTAGGAAGGGCAATCTGCTTGACTCAATCCATCAATTTCGATGTTAAATGCATCTGAAACACCATCACAGACACACCCAGAATAATGTCTGACCAAATATCTGGGGGCACTGTTGCCCAGTCAAGTTGACACATAAAATTAACCATCACAGGTGGGTATGGGACAACTTCAAGATGACAAAGACTGGTCTGCTTGAGAAAAATCTTAGGAGATTTTATTCTTGTCATGACTGGACCCAAAGAGAGTTATAGCACTGGTGTCTACAAGGGTTA
Organism: Camelus bactrianus; assembly: GCF_048773025.1. Classification (NCBI taxonomy): domain Eukaryota; kingdom Metazoa; phylum Chordata; class Mammalia; order Artiodactyla; family Camelidae; genus Camelus; species Camelus bactrianus. The sequence continues at coordinate 6,724,290 of NC_133554.1, forward strand.
CGTTTCTGAACAAAGGTTATATCTTTTGCAAAACAGGCTCACAAACAACAACAAAAATAGTAGCAATAATGATAAATATTCTCCAATTATATTCTTTAAAATCTGCTCCCGCAACTGTGATAGCCAGGAGCATTGCTGGGGTGGGGGCCATCCTGACATTGTGACCTTCATCCTTAATACAGGGGTGATTGTCTTCTGTGAACTTTGAGCATCACCTCACTCCTTTCCTGACCAACAGGTCAGTTATTCAGATCTCCAAACTTGTCACTGAAGACGGTAATCCTCTAGCTGTACATTAGGGTCTCCTGGGGAGCTGTAAAAACCCTGTTAGGCCCCACCCTCAGATATCTGATTTATTTGGTTTGGGGTGGGCTGTGCACTGGTACTTTTTAAAGCTCTCCAAGTGATTCTAATGTGCAGACGCGGCTGGGAACCAGAGGAAAGGCAAGCATTCTAAGAGGGGTCTGGGGAGAGATTTGACTGTCTGGGCTCACAGGGCAGTGGACAGCTGGCATTGCCAAGTCTTAGGACAGCTTTGAATGGCCTGAAATTGAGGAGAAGACCCTGAACATAGCCTTTCTTCTCCCTCCCTTCCTCCCTGTTGTCTCTTTAGCTATAATAACGCCTACCCTGGTTGGAGAACTGGGAACCTTTTTTCCAGCCACTTTACCAGGGGTGTTTATTTCTGCGTTCAAGCATCAGGCACACAGATAGACACGTGCTCATAGTCTCCCCTGGGGGTGCCCTCTTCTCCTTCCCCAGTAAGGAGGTGAATGGTCACATGTAAGCTTTAGAGGAAGAGCTTTTGACCAACAACAGCTTTGCAGCCTTGAGTAAATCCTCTCTCCCCTCTGAGCCTCCTTTCCCCATCTGTGGAATGGGAAGAGAGCCAGCCTCCAAGGTTCCTTTGAGTCTGACCTTCTGTGGTTGGAGCAGCGACACGGGGCAAGGGTGAGGGCTTTCGATCGGGAACCCACAAAGCAGGGAGATCAGTATTTGTTCTGGCAAACTCACAGGGCTCTGCTCAGAATCCAGTGAGGTAACACACCAGCGAACACTCTGTGTGTCCCTGAGTCAGACGAGAGTAGCTGCTGTAACAGATGACGCCATGTCAGTGTCAACACAGCAAATGCCTGTTCCTGACTCATGTCACCAGCCAGCCAGGGTTAGAAACAGTCTTCCAGGGACTGAAGCTTCTTCCCTCTCGTGGCACCATGAAATGTTAGGTAGTAATAGTAATCCGGACACCTGATAGTTAAACCCCACATTCCTGGTTGGAGGGGAGGAAAATGAATGTCACTTGTTTATTGGCTGTTCTGAGTCAAGAATGATGTCAGACATGCAGGGCATCTGTAAACAACCCTGGGATACTTGAGGTGCAAGCAATATTCTTTCTTTTGCTTAATCAAATCCAATCCAGCTTCAAGCTCTCCTTGTCCAAGAACAGTACAAATTCCCATGTCATTCACTTAGGGTGCCTCCTCACTCCTGGGGATCCTGTGAGAAACCCAGGGGTTACAAAGTCTGGATGATGGGGAAAGTCTGTGGTCTTCAGTCCACTGTGGCTGCAGCCCCCAGGACAGCTTGGCCAGGCTTGCATGGTCCGTAGGGAGTCGGGGGCTCCTTTGGGGATGTTCTTGTGCTCTGGCGAAGGTGGCCCAGGAGACCACAGCAGTGGCACCCAAGCAAACAGAGTTTAGTGCTTAGCTGTCCTCATCTGAAATCTTTGCCACCACTGGGAAGCTGTATCCCAGCCAGCCCTGGTCTTCCTCATTCCCAAAGTCCCCATAACACTTGTGCCCTCACGTCTTGGGAAATCCAACCTTCCACCCTTGAATTGCCACCCTCCTCTTTCACTAAAAGCAGCAGCCTTTATCCTCATCCCTTTGAGACAATCCAGCTTGACTGTCTCCATCAGACAGCCAGGGGTCTCAACCTCGAGGGGCCGGGGAGGACGTAAATGAGGGAAACAAAGAGTGTGGTCACTCTAAAGCTGCTCCCCACCCCCTGTCATTGTCACATGTAACATGCATGTGACACAAGACATGTCCAGCATCGATAGACTTTTAAGAGATGCCAGAAATCCAAACTTTTATGCAAAATCTCCTGCTTTGTAAATGTTGGCAGCTAGTTCATTTTTTCTTTCCAAGACCCTCTACAAGCCCAAACAAAACAGGTCTGCAAGCCAGATGTGGACCGAAGCCTGAGAGCTTGTTCCAGCTGCCCAGACTTTCGAAAACAAAGTTTATTCGGGGTTGTCTTCCGGGGCTACTGGCAGAGTTTTTTTTTTAACTTCTCTATTTTTCTCTGAAACATGAAAAACTTAACTCCCTTTGCAAAACAAGGGAAATGAGGGCTTGGAAGATAAGAGACTGGCTGCCCTTCTGATGAAGGGGCAGGGAGGACATCACAGTAATCACAGTTTTAAGTCTTTTGTGTAGTCCGTGGTGGGAAGGTGGGGAGAAGAAGGGAGGGGAGAAGGAAGAAAGAAGGAAAGAAGAAAGCATGAGCTCTTTTATTTTTGTGCAAGGTGGAGCTGGGTAGATGGAAGGACGGCTTCTTGCCAAGCTCAATGATTTCCTTGCTAGTATGGGGAGATGCTGCTCTGTGCAGCAGAGTGGCCGGTGGGCAACCATGGGCTGTAACACCTGCCCACTCGACGCCTGCTCTCAGCCTGGAGGAGACTCAGGATCAGACCTTGATGTGGTCCAGGGTGAGGGAGAGTGAGGGGTCCAGAGAGGCTGGGTGGCCCCAGCAGACTGGCAAGAGCCCGCACCAGAGCCGTGGAAGGGCCAGTCCCTGGGCACCAGAGCACAGAGTGCCTTGGCGTAAACAAGTTCTGTCTCCTGGACTGCGACCTGCTGTTTTTTTAAATTTGTCATCTCTCCTACCGACTTCAAAGGACTCCAAAGCCATTAAGGTATACGTTAAGGTATACGGAACAAAAAGCAGGGGCACCCCAAAAGGGGCAAAGAAGAGAGGTCTCTGTCTCTTAAGATGAGCTGACTTTGGAGGCTGGGTCCCAATTTGGCCGTGAGCTTCCTGACAGCTAAGGCAAAAGGGGAACCTCTGGGGCATGTGGTTTGCACCGTCTGACTACCAGGGACAGCACACTTGTCCGTAAAGACAGGCTCTTGGTTGGAGCTATTTATAAAGGGGAATTTATGGTACAGGGAGTGTCTCCCATACTTCCTGTGTTGGTCTGGATCCTCTGAGAAGCAAATACCAAGACAAGATTAAACATGCAAGCTTCATCGGGGGAAACACCTGTGGTCCAGAAAGCGGAGAGGGAGCCAGTGAGGGCTGGGAGAGCGAGCTGCCAGCCTGTGATGTAAATCTGAATCTGAAAGGAGGAGAAAGGGAGGAAAGGTGGGGTGGAAATGTGTTAGACTGATGGGTAGCTGGGGAATCTCCAAGCCAGAGTCAACCACTTGCAAAGGTCCCGGGGGGTGACCCTGCTTTAGAATCCCTGCTGCTGTCCACATCGGCTGGGAAGTGCAGCCTTGGCACAAGGTGACGGACTTCACAGCGAAGCAGCACAAAGCTCCTTGGTCCATTAAACTCCATGTAGCAGGAGGTCCGTGAGGTGCATTTTCACCACTACCACACTTTCCAGATGTCAGTTACTCATTCGTGTACCACCTCCATGGTTCTGCCATGTCAACGCACTGCTGTGAAAGAAAACAGTTATTTTGATGCTTGTTAAAACCCTAAGGAAGACTTTATGCAAGTTGCAATGGACAGATGTCTGGATAAAGAAGTGTGGTGTATTTATACAATGGAATACTACTCAGCCATAAGAAAGAATGAAATAATGCCATTTACAGCAACATGGATGGACATGGAGATTGTCATACTTAGTGAAGTAAGCCAGAAAGAGAAAGAAAAATACCATATGATATCACTTATATGTAGAATCTTTAAAAATGATACAAATGAACTTATTTACAAAACAGAAGCAGACTCACAGACACAGAAAAGAAACAGGATTACTAAGTGGAAAGGGGGTGACAAGGGATAAATTGGGAGTTTGGGATTTGCAGATACTAATAACTACTATGTATAAAATAGATAAACAACAAGTGTATACTGTATAGCACAGGGAACTATATCCAATGTCTTGTAATAGCCTATAACAAAAAAGAACATGAGAAGGCATATATATATATCTGAATCGCAGTGCTGTACGCCAGAAAGTAACACAACATTGTAAATCAACTATACTTCAATTAAAAGGGAAAAAAAAAAAGATTATTGCAATAGAGGAGAGATTGGGCTCGAATCTGAATCAGGCAAAGACAGCTGAGGATTTACAGCCAACAGAGGGAAGGGGTCAGTGGATGGAAAATTACTAAGAGGGGACCTGGGGGGACGGGGGAGGATTCTTGCTAAACTGACCTAACAGGATTCTTGCTGGAGGCAGGTCGAGGCCTTAAACATCAAAAGTTGGAAGCAGAGAACTTGATCAGATATCAGGGTTGGGGGTTCTCTATCGACTGACAGGATTGTTGCTAAAGACAGGACAGGGGGGCTATGCTGAGGCCTGCGAGAGAAGAGGGCTTGGAGGATCCTGAGTAAGGTTTGGTCAGGGAGAGAGTCCATGTTACCTCCTGGTATTTATCTGATGTGTTTGTTTAAATCGATTTAAAATGTTAACTTCATGCATAGGTTGAGGAACTAGTTATATATTTTTGCTAATATACATTTAAGTAAATGCATAATCAATCAAATTTTAGGATTATTAGTGTATCATGTAAAATTGCCTTGCTTATCACTGGCAGTGGACGTACTGCACTCTGGGAAATGAGGGTTTTACAAAGAACACAGAAATGCTGATTGATAGGCTGTAGTCTCACCCTGGCGGGGTGCAGGCTGCCAGCTCTCAGTTGGTTACTTCTGGGTACCTCTTGAGGTTCGTAGAAAAGGCTAAAGACATTCTCAGGGAGAGTGGAGGTCGGGGTGAGGGTAAAGCCAGGGGATGTTGCGCTACAGAGCTCCGGGCCTCAGAGCCTCCCCACTCTGCTGCCCAGATGTGGAGCTGGACCTCCAGCGGAGTGTGCAGGCTGTGCTCCGGGAGCTCAACGCCCAGACCCCCGCCCTGCAGAGCAACCAAGGTAAGAGCCAGCAGGCACCATCTGTCCACTCTCTCTGCTTTCCCCACCCCACCCCAGCCAACTCTGCCATGCTCTCAGGAAAGTGCCCCAGCCCGGAGCTCACAGAATGAGGGGCTTCCAGCCAAGACCCCATCCTGCTGGAAATCCCTGGAAGCCCGCAGGAGCCAGAAGCCTTCTCTGCCCCCTGGCACACCCTCCCGGTGGCTGTGGCGGAGCCCCGGGGCTCTGCCACCCTCTTTCTTAACCATCTTCTACAACTCCCCTTGCAAATAAAATTCCCCTGGCACCCCAGGCCCACCTGGCTCCTGGGAAGGGGTCTTGTGGCGCTGAGCTCTAAACATCACTTCTCCATAAGCCACGTGCACACACCTGTCCCCACGAGCATCCCACCTCCCTCTTTTCTGCTCTGGGAATGCACCGCCCACAAGGGCTGCAGATCACAGGTCCCCCACATGTGAGAAGCCCACCCGTGGGCATGGAGCCCAGTGCCCGGCCAGGGGGGTCAGACTTGGGGCTCTTCTCTCAGACTACCCCCCGCCCCTGCCCTTCCCGGCTATGCTGGACTCCCCTGTCTCCTGGCCCAGGCATGTGGAGATGGTCCCTGCACAAGAAGGTCGAGCGGGATCCTGGTAAGCGTCCGGTGCTGGTCCGAATTCTGCTCAGAGAACTGGAGAAGGTGGGTTCCTGGGCTTCGGGGAGGCAGGCGGGGACCAGAGGAAGAGAGGCCAGTCCCGCTGGGGACTCAGACCCATCAGCCCTGCATCCCCCATACTTCGGCCATTTGTGGCTCACCTGCTTGATTCCTACATTTCTCTCTCTTGTACTTTTCTATAAGCAATGCTATCTTTACATGGGTTCCCATTGTTTGACCCGAGTTCACATCTTTCAGAAAGAACCTCTACAACATGACCATAAATGGAAAACCCACATCACTTGACAGAGCCGGAAAGCACCTTCTAAACATGAATGCGTACCTATTAAAAAATTTCAAAATGATCCCTATAATTATCCTCTGCACCACCCAGTGCTCTGTGTGCACCTGTTTGGGAAACGCTGAACTCAAGGGAGCCTCCGAGCTGGGGACTTGCTTGTCGCTTTGCTGCATTGAGTCAATCTGCCTTTCCCCCTTGGAGTTCCCTGCACCCCTCCCCCCACACCCTCCCACCTGGGCTCCCGCACCTGTGCCCCCTCCCCACCCCATCGCTCTCCTGCCAGGGCAGATGGTGGCCCTTGTCCACTCCCCTTGGCCTAGTGGGACACTGCCTTCCACCCCATCTCCTGCTAGGACGTGGCGAGCCCCCCAGCTCGCAGCCCCGTAAATGTCCTGTGCTCTGTTTTCCAGGCAGAGAGGGAGGACGCCCGGCATGTCATCATGCCCCTGCTGCACACGCTAATGTACGTGTTCACTAAGGTGAGCGGGGGCCGAGGGCCCAGGAGGTCGTGGCAACTCACGAGTGACTGGGTGGGACACTTCCTCTCCCCTCAGTGGACACCCAGTCTCCGCCTGGCAAGCCTAGAGGAACTCCAGGACTGCCTGCCCCTAACTGGTTTCTCTGCATAGCTGTGCCCTCTCCCTAGTACACGAAGAGATGAAACTGGAGAGGTAGTGGGGGGATGTGCAGCCCGGACAGAGCAGAAGGGTTGGGAGGGGAGTTGATTTGCTGGTGGAATGGGATGGGGACAACTTTCCATCCTGATAAGCGTGAATGAGATGTTGAGGAGATGTCTTAGAGTTGCTGGGAGAAGAGGCTTAAGGTGTAGATTTGGGAGGGGAGTTTGAGCCCAGGTCTGGCTCCTCTCCCACCCTGTCACACCCCGTCCTGCCCAGAGCCCTTCGTGACCTAGGGCTTGGGATCCCCCTGCTCCTCCCTCTCACCCAGGCCACGGGCATCACGGAGGAGCTTCACCGGAGAACCTACGCCTTTTGTATGAGGTCGCTGACCCTGCCTGCTCCCTACTGCACAGTCGCGCTGGACTGCGCCATCAGGCTGAAAACGGAGGCGGCCGTCCCAGGTAAGGACGGCTGGGGGCTCCATCTCCCAGGCTGCAGCTCCAGCTCCACCCAAGGTCTGGCCTTCGGCTCCAGGGTTTCAGGGGGCTCAGAAGTCCCAGCACCTTCTGGGAAAGTGGGGAACGGGGGTCAGAGGCTCAGGGGCCGGCTGGCTGAAGTGGTCTGCTCTGCAGGGACGCTGTACCAAAGGCTGGTCATTGCCGAGCAGAACCTGACGAGTGAGCTGTACCCCTACCAGGAGAGGTGAGTGTCAGGTGGATGCTGTCAGGTGGTCCAGCGAGGAGGCTGGATGGAGAGGAACCCCAGCAAAGCTTCCCATTCTTGGCATTTGTCCGGTAGCAGGGGACGTCCTCAAGGTGGATGGGGCGTGTCCTTCCCTGGAGATCAGTTAGGCCTTTCTTCCCGGCTGGATTCAGAGCTATCCTGGGGCACCCTGGAGTTCTGTGGTTCCACCTCCCTCCTTCCCTTGGCCCTGATGCCACATCAAGCAGACAGGCAGCCAGAGGTGGCTCCCGATTGTCTATAGTTCAGGCCACAATCACACCAGGAGACCAGGGGTCTCTCATCTGTGTGTGTAAGATTGAGAACAAGTCCACTCCCCTTGCTGGGGAGAGGGGCTGATGGAGTCAGGGGTGCATAGCCTCCTCCCCTGGTGGTGTCTCTGATGACCTGGTACTGAAAGGTGCAGCCTGAGGCTCTGTGTTCATGGAGGGTGCAGTGGGGTGATGGGGTCCGGAGAACTTAGCATTGGAGTGGTTGGGATGACACGGTTGAGTAAAGGGAAGGGGGTGAGCGAGGTTGGTTTTCTGGGACTCAGGGTTCAGAGCTCCAGTTTCAGCAGGACGGATTTGGTGTCCCTCCTAGAGGGCTGTGTGGTCAGCGGGCCACAGCACGGAGGGAGGGAGCAGCTTTTCAGTTGGAACTCACCTAGACATGAGACTAGAGGGACAGAGAGGGGCCATGCGTGTTCTTATTTGTCGCAATCCCCTCCACTCCCTATAAACGTTTGAATTTGAGGCTCCTGTTTTTGGAGGAATTAAATAACTTGGGGGGGCTGCACGGCTCTGAGGGTGCCCCTCCAGTGGCCCTTCTCCCAGTGGTCATCCTCATCAGCCCCCCCACCTCTGCCCTCAGAGTGTTCCTCTTCGTGGATCCTGAGCTGGTGTCTCCCTCCGTGTGCAGTGCCCTGCTGCTGGAGATCCAGGCGGCCCAGGAGCAGCAGACGCCCGAGGCCTGCATGCGCCACGTGGTCTCCCACGCCCTGCAGGCGGCGCTGGGGGAGGCCTGCCATGCCGGCACCCTGCAAAGGAAGCTGCAGGTAAGGCAACTGCCCTGCCCGCCCACGCTTCTTCCCTTTGCGTATTGCCGCTTCTCCCTCAGCCAAAAATCAGTACACATTCACTAAGGAAAATCTAGGAAAAAGTGCAGATGAGCCGTGAAAGGAAATAAAAATCACCCACATCCCTCTACCCAGATATATCAGCAACTGACACGTTGCTCTGTTTCCATTAATGTATCATGTTAACAAATTCTCACCAGAGCATTGTGAAAGGGATATTATGATCAAAACAAAGGCACAGAGATGCTGATAACTTATGGTGACACAGATACAAAGTGGCTGTGCCAGGCAGATTTGAACCCAGGTCTCTCTGACTTCAAGCCTGTGTTCAATTGCCTTCTAGCCTCCCCCCACCACATACACAACTCCTTATTAAAAATTGAGATGCCAGACTCTGTATACAGTTTATATACTGCCGTATATGTGCATCGATATAGTATTTACTTCCCTTGCCATTGGAATTATGCCACATGGAACTATTTTCCTTGGGAGGTATGTGCTTCTAATGGTGCAGAGTGTTCTGTCTTGTGAACGTGCTGTTATTTCTTTAACGAGCCCCCTGTTTCTGTTGCGGGCATTTGGCTGGTTCCCAAGCCTTGCACACTTATTTCCCAGCTTTTCTCTCTGACTCAGCCTCAGCCCCTGTCCACAGCCAAGTCGGCAGCAGGTTGGAGGGTCTCTGGTCGGGGTGGCCCCAGGTGCTGGATCTCTTGGGCTGGGGAGGATGCCCGTGCCCCCTGGGGCAGCGCGTCCCGCACAGCCGGAGGACAGTCTGCGGGAAGGCAGACTGGAGGATGGCTCTGGTGCTGCTGCTGCAGGAGGGGCTGGCGCTGGCGGCGGGGTGCCCTCAAGGGGTCCGGATCCCCTGCTGGTCCCGCCCCAGGAGGTGGGTGTCAGTCCTTTCTCCAGCCCGCGTCTCAGACTCCGCTTTGCCCATCAAAATGCTCTCTTTTTCTACTTGGAATTCTCCACAACCTGAGCCCTATGTCTTGGGTCCTTCCTTGGACGGGTGTCTTTCATGTACAGCTGGATCCCTCCTTAAACCCTGTTGATTGTCTTCTGTACTCCTGTTCTCTAAAAGTGCCATCACACCATTGTGGTTGCCCCCAGTAAGCCCTGTTGTGCTTGCCAGTGTCACTTGTTTGGGCCCGGCATCCTCGGTTGTAAGCTGGGATTAGTGAGTGGTAGTGGGAGGGGGGTGAGGGAACACAGCCGGAGAACGTGATCCAGGGTGGTTTTCAGGGTCTCAGAGCTGTTCCACTGGAGACAGGAGCGAGCCCACGGTGCTGGAGAGTGTGGAATGGCAGAGCGAGAAACTCAAAACCTGTTTCCATTAAGGAGAAAAGCCCAGCTTGGTGCTGTACCCTTAACCCCTTAACGTCTTTAATACTTGCTAATCTCCCTTTTTAATGGGGGAAAGCAAGCTTCCAGCTCTGCAGCTTTGGCAGCCATAGCACATGGCTGGAATTTAATAATAGAGCTTAGTGATCATTAGATTCATGTTAGTTATCTTCTATTTATAAGTGACACTAGCCTTTTTACTTACAGCAGCTATATCACATTTCATTTTGGGGGAGGGCACAGCTCAGTGGTAGAGTCCCTGCTTAGCATACAGGAGGTCCTGGGTTCAATCCCCAGTACCTCCACTAAGAAAAAAAGTAAATAAATAAATAAACCTAATTACACCCCCCTCCAATTTCCTCTTGAAGTAATTCTGAGCCAAAAATTGCACTGGTTGAAAGAAAAATAATGAGTATAGCTGGTAGGTTCAGGCAATATAGGAAAGACAGACAGGAAATATTCAGCACATTCAATGAGCACCTACTATGTGCCAGGAGATGTTATACTTGTTGGGGATGCAGCTGTAAACAAGACAGACAAAACCCCCTGCCTTCCTGTTGTTTACATCCTAGTTATGGCAGAACACTGATCCAGATGCGTGGTGCTGTTCCAAGGAGGGTAGGCGCCAGCTGCCCCTGCCCCCCTGGGATCCCGACGTTGCTGGGCACCAGCTGTCCCCCCACAGAAGGGTGTGAGGGGCCGAGGGGACAGCATAGGGCAACAACTGAAGCAGGGCAGAAGCAGGGCCCTGGATGTGGGGTGCAAAAGCCTTTGCGGGGAACCGGGCCACAGGGGAGGTGCCACTGGCCTGTCTGCGCCCCTGCGGACTTGGCGTCAGAGCAGGAGTCGGTGGGTGCTGGGCCGGGACTCAGGCTCTGCCTCTCCTCCGCGGTAGGCCAGCCCCCGCCTCGTCCTGGAGCGCTATTTCCACGCCGTGGTGGCAGCGGTGGAGCAGATGGCTTCCGAGCCCAGCCCGAGCCGGGAAGGACACCTGGAGAGGCTGGAGGAGATCTACTGCTCGCTGCTGGGCCCTGCGGCGGCCGCCAGGGGGCGCTGCGGCGGTAAGCGGTAGGCCCAGTGGGCTGCGGTCCCGGGATCCGCAGGGGGCGCTGCGTGTGTGTGGCTGAAGTGGGGTGAGACACTTGGCCGCTCCTAGGAGCCTGGGGACTGAGGATGCCCAGGACCTTGAAGGTCCTGAGCTAATAAGAAGGTGGGTAATTTGGTCATGATAACAGCTGACACAGGGCACCTACTGTACCCCAATTACTGCTCTAAGCATTTTACATGAATGTAAATACATTACATATATTAAATCAATTAACCCTCACAATAAACTACTTATGAGATAGAAAGCATTATCCTCATTTTACAGATGAGAAAACTGAGTTAGAAAGAGGCTATGAATCTTGCCCAAGATCACCCAGCTAGTAAGTGGCAGAGCCGAGATTCAAACCCAGGCTGTCTGGTTCTTAACCACTACGCTGTAGTAACCAAAGGATCTGCTGGTCCGCGGATCCTCTAAAGAACATCTAACACAGCAGCTGAGTCAACGTCACTTACACCAGGTCTCACACAGTTTTGTTCCACATGCTTCCTTCCTACTTGCTTTTTCATAAGACCATGCCCCGTGTACTGGGGAAACCCTAGGGCCCAGAGAAGTGTCCAGAACATGTATTTTCCGGCTATTGGAGGACAGTTCAGACTTGTGTCCTATTTCACCGTCACCCAAAGCACGCATGGAGTTTGTCACCCTGCATGTCCCAGAACACATGGTGCACGCACTGGTGCACAGCACTGGCCTGAGGACTGGAAACCCTGGGCAGAGGTCAGGGTGCTAGCCCTGGGCTTGACCTCGGCAGCCCAGGGAGGGTGGAGGCTGCAGATGACAGGGTGAGCTGAGCGGGATGGCTGCTGCCAGAAGGCTTCCACCATCTTCTCAGCCTCTTGTTCTTTTGTTTTGCTTTAATAGTCTGTACTGCCTCTGATTACCACGTGCAAATGTCTATTCTTGAAGCCTCCCCCTCCTAAAACCGGGCCAAACGCGGGGGCAAATCTGGCTTTGCTCTCCTTGGGTACCACTTGCTAACTCAGTGGTAACTCTGCATGAGCAGGACGAGACCCAGTCGGGGCTGCCTCCACTATCCCAGCCAGATCCAGGAACTGCCTCCTACCCAGGCTTGCCCTGTGCATCTTTTGTTTGTTTTTTGTTTGTTTGTTTTAATGGAGGTATTGGGGATGGAACCCAGGACTCTGTGCTGGCTAAGCATGCACTCTACCACTGAGCTATACCCACCCCTACCCGGTGTGTCTCAGTGACCAGCCACCTGCTGCTGGAGGGGAGGATGGGACAGTGGTTATGAGCACCATGTTGTGGGTAAATCCATGGACTCTGAAGCTGGGCTGCCTAGGCTCAAATTCTGGCTCTTCCACTTACTGTGTGACCTCCGGCCAGTGACTTAACCTCTCTGTGCCCCTGACACCTCCTCTGTAAAGTGAGGATAGCGAGGGTTGCTGGTGGGATCCAGTGAGATGATGGCGCTGTGGGCAAGGTGAGAAGAACAGTGGTAAGTGTTCTGTGACCATGGGTTGCTCTCCCCTAAGGAAACCTGCAGCCTCGTTCAGGAGGGAGCCATGTTTTGTGGACGTTAAATCCTAAGGCTACATAGTAGGTGTGCCCAGAGTGCAGCCAACAGTTCCTGGGAGGGAATGACTACCAGGGCTGGAGTGTCAGGAAGGCTCTGGAAGGAGAAAGGGGATCGGCTGGCCCTGGTCTCCCCCCCTGGACCGCAGGCTTGCTGCTGCCCTTAGTAGTTGGCCGTGACTCTTCAGCATCACCCACGGGAGCTAATGTTAACTGAGCATCTACTGTGTGCAAAGTCCTGGAGGAGGCCCTGAGAAATACAAAGGCCTTTCCCCTGGGTCTGCATGTGGACAGGACTTCTCCAAACAGTGGGGAGGGAACAACAACGGGAGAAAAGTTTGGGAAAGACGCTGTGAGCTGGTTTGTGCAGGATCCTAAAGGCCGAGCTAGGCAGTTGGCAGGAACCAGGGAGCCGCTGGGCATTCTGGGCAGAGGGGACCACCAGCGTTAGGCCCCGGATGAGCTGATGGTGGCCGAGGGGAAGAGGAACTCAACAAGGCCAGACATGGGAGGAGAGGGTCTCTGCCACCCCCTCTAGGCCCCATGCAGGAGCAGAGAAGAATCCCACAATCCTCTCCTCCGTGGTCTCCACAGCCTGCTCCTTCCTTCAGGTGACCCCCTCCAGGACCAGCTGCCAAGCATCCCTCTGCCCAGCCCACATATCACCTTCCACCTGTGGACGGATGAGGACCAGCTCTGTAAGTGCCATGCCTTTGACCACTCGGTGGCGAACAGGCTGGAAATAATTGGGGGGTGTTTGTGTGTGTGTGTGTGTGAGTATGTGTGTCTCTGTGCATCGTGTGTGTCTGTGTAACTATGTGTGTATCTGTTGTGTGTGTCTTGTGAGTGTCTATGTCTGCGTATGTCTCTATGTGTGTATGTGTGTGTATCTGTTGTGTGTGTTTCTGTCTCTGTCTGTCTGTTGTCTCTGTGTGTCTGTGTGTATATCTGTAGTTTGTATGTCTCTATGTGTGTCTGTGTTTATCTGTGAGTGTGTGCTCCATGTTCCCTGAGTTGTTCTGCAGCATCTGGAAAGAGAATGCAATTTCTCTACACCAGAAGAGGTCAGTGCATTAGCCACTGGCCACATATGTCTAGAAAGTGCCACATGCCATGATGATGCCAACAGACAATGCATGTCCCCAAGAAGGAGACAGGCACAAAGTTAGGGTTCCCAGAGCTGGAGGGGGCTTTCGAGAGAGACCCACTCAGCTGCACTTCCCCTCCACATGGGTGTTCTGTCCCACAGTCCCCCTGGCTCTTCTCAAGGGAGGGGGGAGGACAGAGGTGCAGGGTGTAGTGGGAAGGGCTGGACTAGTGAAGTGGGTTCAAGTCTCGCACATCCTTCACGTGCTGGGTCACCCTAGACAGACTCAGTTCTCCCTCGGGGCCTCAGCTTCCTCACGGGAAATAAAATGCAGGTTGATTGGAAATGCCTGGAGGACTTTGCGGGAGCTGATGGTCTGTTATCTGTGTCTCAGGGGAAGCAGCAGGTGGGAGACGGGGAGGATGCTACTGAGCCAATATGGAGAGGAGGGCTCTAGAGTTAGGAGATACTGCATTAAGCTGATTTCTTTGCTGCAGGACTTCTCAGAGCCTTTAAGATGTTCACTTCTGGCAGGAATGTGTGGTTCTCAGGCTTTGTTGGCCACAGAACCTCTGTTCCTTTGAGGAGCATCTTGTGGGGCTTCTGTTCAGCTAAATAGTATGTGAGAAACACAGAACCACCGGCCTCACCAGAGGCCCTGCCGACCTGGCATCCCCTCTCTGCCCTGATGATCCTCTTGGTCTCCTCATCCCAGGGAAGGAACTGGTGCTTTTTCTGCGCCCGCGATCCCAGCTGCGCCTCAGTGCAGACTTGGAAGCTTTGGATCTGCAGGGCGTCCCGCCAGACCGGGAGTCGGCCCGGACGTCCGTACTGTCCACCGACAGTGGCATCGAGCGGGACCTTCCTTCCGGGGCCGACGAGCTGCCCTCAACCGGAAGCCCTGAGATGGAGCGAGCCGGGCTGCAGCGCAAAGGGGGCATCAAGAAGCGGGTGTGGCCTCCGGACATCCTGATGCCCAGCAGCTGGGACGGGCCCCCGGGGCTGCACCGGAGGACCGGCAGGCCCAGTGGGGATGGGGAGCTGCTGCCTGGTGTCTCCCGGCTGCACACGGCCCGGGTGCTGGTGCTCGGGGACGACAGGATGCTGGGGCGCCTGGCCCGGGCCTACTATGCCATCAGGTAGGGCTCCGAGCGGGGCGGCTGGAGGCTGGAGCTGGTCGGACACAGGTGGGCCTGGCCTGGGCTGGTGCAGGATCGCTGAGTGGCACGGGAGGGTCAGGAGGCAGAGGCCAGGGTGAGACGCGGGAGGCTGATGCGCTGTACTCTTCCCGCCCCCCACGTCCGGCCACCACCGAACTCTGCTGAGTGCTGAGAACGGCGCTCCCTGCTTTACGGCGCCCGTTCTATAGATGAGAAAACCGAGGCTCAGAGAGATTAGTTCAATTGGCCAGAGTCAAAAGATAATATATAGCAGAGCCAGGATGTGGAACCGAGTCTGTTTGAAGCCCAAACTCCTGCCCTCACCCCTGTACTCTGCTGCCCCTTGCCAGGAAACGAGAGACCCAGAAGTTTTGCCTCACCCCCAGACTCAGCCTGCAGCTCTACTACATCCCCGTGCTGGCGCCTGAGGTGGCTGGATCGGGGAGGGAGGGAGGGAGGGAGGGGAAGTGGGGGGGGGTGTCGGGAGCGGGTCTGGGTTAGGGGCTGGGCAGGGACCCACTGCAGCCTCGCATCCCCTGGCTCCGGGAACTGGGATCACCCTTCCTTGGGATGCGGAGCTGGGAGAGACCTGGAGGACTTCTGTTCCAGAAGCCACAGATGTGGGCCGTGGGGGCTGAATGTGGCCAGAGAGATGTTCTCTCACTGCCTGCCCTTGGCTGGTTTTGTTTTGCTTTTCTAATGGAATTAATGTTCCTCAATAGGGGACACACACACACACACACCACCCTCCCACTGGGGGATGAACCCACACTGGCAGTTTTTCATTTCTGTTGCCCATTCTGCTTCTGACTGGGAAGCGTGAAACTCAAAGCAATACTAGTCTCTTCCCTTTTAAGGCTGAGGATCAGTTTTCAGTGTCCCTGGCGAGAGTCCTCAGTGGTGGGTGTTCTGGCTTCATTGGAGGTGTAAAACAAGTCTTCATGGGGTGCAGAAATCCAGACCCCAGGAGGCTGAGTGATTTGGCCACATTTCCAAAGCTAGTTTGCCTAGGACTGGTACCTGAGGACCCTCCGAGCAGGAAGAGAGTGCTCGAGAGGTCTTGACAGGTCTGCCCCATGCCTTTGTCCCCAGAAGCCTGCAGCATCCAGGCATTTGGAGCTTGGAGAGCTGGCCACGTTCCTGGGCCGCGCAGACCCGTGGTATGAGAACACTATCAACACCCTGTGCCCTGCCATCCACAAGCTGGCAGAGATGGTAAGGCAGCAAGGGTAGGCGGGCAGGAGGGAGGTGGTGGTGGGCGGGTGTTTTCTTGACCCTTGACCTCAAGAGTCAGCCAGGGGGGCCCCACAAGGGATGAAGCAGAAGGGGTACAATAGAGGAGCACTGACCAGCTAGTGGTGGCTGGAATTCATTTGTAGCACCTACTGGGCACCTACCTATTTTGTGGAACCACTAAGGAGAAGTAAACATTCTTTCTTCCGGGCGTAGGCCAATTGAATCCCTTCTTCTGTGAGTTTCCTGTGCTAGTTTCTTTTCCACTGTAACAGTTAGTGCTTCCTGAGCACTTCCACTTGGCAGCCCTACCAAGCAGGTACTCTTGTCTGTTGGCTGGTGTCATTGTGACCACGTCCCCATTTTACAGAGCAAGCAACTGAAGCACAAAGAGGTGAGGTAACGTGCCCAAAGAAACAGAATGAGTGGTAGAGCCCCACCTGGGATCAGGCAGCTGGATTCCAGAGCTCGTTTTCTTAACCACAAACCCTGTCCCCCAACCCCGTCCGTGGTGAGCAGGGGAAGTTCATCTTTTACTGATTTGAAAGACCTTCCTATCTGAAGAGAGTTTTACCCTTTCTGCTGTCCTGTGTGCTGCAGACATTTTTTCCCCGCTGTTTTATTTGCCTGTCAATTTTGTCAGTAGTGGTTTTTTGACTTACAGAATTTTAATATTTTTACTTGGTCATACACAGCACTTTTATCCTTTATGGTGTCTGCCTTTAGAGCCATGCTTTGAAGGGCCTTCTCCATGCTAAGATTAAATAAATAATTCACTGATAATTTACTCTTAGCACTATTATTGTCCCAATGTTTACATTTAAATAACCTATCTGCAATTATAATTCCAGTATGTAATTTTATTTTTTCCAAGTGTTTAGCCAGTTGTCCTAAAGCTATTGCAAAAACCATCTTGCCCTGTCAATTTGAAATCTTTTATCACTTACTAAGTTCTTACATATGCTTGTGTTTACTTCTGGAAACCTATTCTTTCTCGTTGATCTATTCATTTCTGTATAAATTAGCACTTTTATATTTTCATATCTGGCACATTATATCTACCCCATTATGCTTCTTTTTTCAAAACTTTTCAGACTACGCTTGTTTATCTTTCCAGATACATTTTAAAATCCCATTGTCAAATTTTATTTTTAGATTAAATTTAAATGAAATTTTAAATTAAATTACATTTTAAATTAAATTCGATTGAAATTTGGAGAATTAACATCTTTAGCATATTAGGTGCCCTCTCTGGGAGCACGGTGTGACGCTTCATTTATTAAAGTCTCCTTGTGTCTCCCTCAGGATAGCTGTAGAGTCTTCCTCACATAGCTTTTACCCATTTCTTGATAAATTAATTTTCTTGTGTCTGATGGTTTTTTTTTGTAGTTGTGGCTGTTATCCTTCTCCCATTATACTAGGGTAGTAGTGCTGCTAGTGTAAAAGGAAGCTATTGATTTTTATATGTTTACTTTGTTAGTATGTTTTCATTGAAGTATAGCCAGTTTACAAGGTTGTGTCCATTTCTGGTGTGCAGCACAGTGCTTCAGTCATACAGGAACATACATGTATTTGTTTTCATATTCTTTTTCACCATAAGTTGCTACAAGATATTGAATATAGTTTCCTGTGCTCTACAATATAATCTATGTTTATTTTTTAACTGGCCACATTGTGCTTCGTTGCCTGATTGGTTAGGGCGTCCTCTTATATCTGGCATTCTAATAAAGATGCAGGAGGGAGCCATGTTTTCTGAATGACTGCTTATCTGAAAATGTCTCTGCCTTTACACGAGAGACTGTTTAGCTGGGTATTAAAATACCTTTTCCTCCAAACCTGGAGGATATTACAGGAAGAACAGCTGGTGCAGGTCTCACTTATGCTTCTCTGTTGGTAGCTTTTTTCCCTATCAAGATACTTGTAGGAACTTTTAATTTTTTTCCCTGCTCTCTTTCCCTTAAAATTAAGAACTTGTGTGGCTGTTATGCTCATTCCAAAAGCTGTTTCCACATGAAGAAACTGGAAATTGTGTGAACAAGGACAGCACTGTTAGAATAAGTTCGTAGTTGCTCAGCGTGACCTTTTTGAAGGGAACAATATTTTAATAGACCAGATGTGAAAATGAGGAGAGAGATAATATGATCGAATATGGGTGAAATACCCTGAGCGTCTTTCCTACTCTGATATTATCAGACTCTGTATAGAAGTTGTCTTTACCTAAAAAACCCAATCATTGTTTCATCATCATACAGGGTTGGAGAAGGCTTATGGGAGATGGCATTTCTATGTCATATCCCAATGACATTGAAATGTAAGTTAGTATTAACATATTCAGATGCCACAAGAACTCAAAGAGATACCAGATCTTCTGGTTCAAGCTCTCATGCCCAAGCTTACCTGGCTAGTGAGTAGCTCATCCAAACCAAGAACCCAATCCAGACTCTCTCATCACTACTTATACTCTAAGTATCTTGTCTACCACAGGCACCCAGCACCGTGCCTTATACACAGAGGTGCCTGGTATGTCTGTGTGCAATTGAAATGAATCAGAGCCCCTGAGATGGAGATTTGGATAGGTGTCTTTTATTATTATTGTTGTTGTTGTTGTTGTTGTTGTTGTTAAAGTTTAGCTGATTTTAAATGTATTAGTTTCTGATGTAGAGAATAATGATTTTGTTATATATGTATATTCTTTTTCATTAGAGGTTCTTACAAGCTATTGAATATATTTCCCTGTACTATACAGTAGTACCTTGTTGTTCATCTATTTTATATATAGTAGTTTGTATCTGCTAATTCCACACTCCTAATTTATGCCTCTCCCTTCTTTCCCCTCTGGTAACCATAAGTTTGTTTTCTATGTCTGTGAGTCTCTGTTTTATAAATAAGTTCATTTGTGTCATTTTTTTAGATTCCACATATAAGTGATACCATATGGTATTTTTCTTTCTTTTTCTGCCTTACTTCACTTATGACATATGACAGTCTCCAGGTCCATCCACATTGCTGCAAATGGCATTATTTCATTCTTTATGGCTGAGTAGTATTCCATTGTATAAATATACCACAACTTCTTTATCCAGTCATCTGTCCATGGACATTTAGGTTGTGCCCATGTCTTGGCTATTGTAAATAGTGCTGCTGTGAATGATGGGGTGCATGTATCTTTTCTCCCAGTGTATGCCCAGGAGTGGGATTACTTGATCATATGGTAACTCTATTTTTAGTTTTTTAAGGAATCTCCATACTGTTTTCCATAGTGGCTGCACCAAGTTACGTTCTCCCCAACAGTGTATGAGGGTACCCCTTTCTCCACACCTGGATGGAAGTCTTTTGATCAGGAGTAGAAATCGGGTGGTAGGAAAGGCGTGGACGGTGCTGAAGGACCAGCTGGATTAGTGCCTCACACAGGGCATGTGGGGGCATTGGGGCTTCTCTGTTAAGGAAGTGGCTGCTCCCACAGTGGCATGGAGGGAGGCGGCTGAAGACAGTCTCTCTCCCTCACAGCCTCTCTCCCTGAACACATCCCGGACTATAGACCCCTTCATCCTGGATGTCATCACCTACTACATTCGCATGGGCACCCAACCCATCTATTTCCAGATCTACACAGTCAAGGTAAGCTTCGTACCCAGGGCTCCAAGGATACCATGGCAGCCTTCTGGACCCCAGGACCCCACACCCTAAATACCCAGGTTCTGCGTAAACAGGAGACCAGGGTGCAGGTCATTAACTGACCCAGATGCTCTTGGTTGTTAACTTTATCTTCTTACTCTCTGGGTGAGTCTGATCGTTACTGACTTCTAAAACCTTAAGTTCACGCAGAAGCAGATCTTCGTGTGGAAAGATTCTCTCCCCCCACACATCCTCCCCCTCCCCCTTGCCAACCCTCACATCCTACAGCAAAACTGCCCTCACCTCTGTTCCCCTCACCCCACAACCAGATTGGGTGCTTCTCCTCTGTGTCCTGGTGATGCCCTGGGCATTGCTCTGGCACCTCGCTGCCACTTTGTCATCTACCTGCAGATGCGTGTCCCTCCCAACAAGACTCTGAGTCCCTTGAGATAAGTGACTGTACTGTGTTCATCTTTGAATCTCGTGCTGTTGACAAAGTGTGTGTGTGTGTGTGTGTGTGTGTGTGTGAATCGAAGAATGGGTCAACGTGGGGCTGACTGGGTGCGGTGGGTGTAGGGTTAGAGGCAGCGTAAGGTGGTAAGAAGCTCACGGCTTTGCGTCCTGGTCCCTCCGCGTGCTAGCCGTGTGGTCACCGGCCCCCTTACCTGTCTGACATTCATTTTCCCCATCTTTAAAATGGAGACAGTCACCTTCACCACAAGGTTTTTGTGAGAATTCAAGTGAACCGAAAGCTCTATGGAAAGCTGGGGGAAGACGAGGGCACACGGAGGACCCCAGGGCGGTGTGGGGGCCTGGGTCAAAGCCCCAGCTTTGCTGCTTGTGTATCCTCTCCAAGCAAGACAGGCAAGTTACTCAACGTCTCCGAGCCTCCGCTTCCAGGCCCCCAAAGCGAAGCTAGTGATACTAGGGTGGCTATGGGGGTTGAATGAGATCGTGTGTGTCCGGTGCCCGTCAGAGGGGCCGGCACAGTCTGTCTCAACGAAAAGGACTCTTGAGGCTTCCTCCCGCCTCCCGTTCACTCAGAGACCCGACCCACGTGCATCCCCACAGCACCTCTGCGGCACAGACGTGGACGCGGCTGTGTTATCCTGGAATTCACTTGGGGTCCAAATCTAGTAAAAAATCTAATGAATATGTGCTTGGCTCCCACTCCATGATGTAGGGGAGACCCCCTGAGATTTCTGTGATTGCCTGGGGACTGGTCTCTTGGCCGACACTGCCTCCGGCTTCCTGCCTTCCTGAATTCTTATTCTTCCCTCTGCTTCCTGGTCTTCTTTGTCGCTTTCCTGGTTTTCACCTAAATGAGGGATTTTGGCACTTTCTTTAATTTCCAAAATGCAAACCCAAACAACACAAAACAAGCCACTGAGGAGAGAATAAAGCCCTCTCAGGCTGGTAAAGAGCATGAACATCTCAGCAACACAAATAACTTAACATGGAGGGTCAGGCACCTGTCACTGCCCTTCAACCCAAGGCCCCCAGGAGACAGCGTAGCTGCGCGGAGCAGGGTTCATGGACTTGCTCTCGGGAGGGCCATGCACACCGTGAGGTCTTGAGGCTTCTTGGGAAGAGGCTGGTAGAAGGAACTTACTGTAGGATTTGGGTCCCTGGTAGGTGATTTGGGGGATGGTTCCAGAAAGCAGGACTTTGCTCTGGATTGGATGCTGTCAGGAAGCAGCAGTAGTTCTGATGGGGCACCCCAGGGGTAATTCTTTGATTGCAAGAAACAGGGGTCGCTCGTATTTGCAGGGATGGGAGGGTAGGGGGTGTGGCCTGCACAGTGTCCCATTTTCCCCTGAGTTTGGACAAGACTGTGTCTTGACCCATCATGGGCACAGAGGGGCCTTGCCTACTGATGTTGGCATCTGGGAAATTGTTTACCATCAACAGAACACCAAGGCCTCTCTCCATCCTGGTGCTCAGAAATCCCATGGCCACCCCTCTGTGGTTCCCACATCCTCCCTCTGGCCCCGCCCGCACCTCGCCCCTCCTTCTCTGCCCCTCTTCCCTCAGGAGCCACTGCTGCTCCCAGATTCCCTCCGACTCTCACCAGCCCTTCCCTCCTTGTGCTTGTCAAGGACCGTCAGGTTCTCCTCTCTGGCCCTCACCCTTTTGCCCTCCACTACCAGTGTCTACAAGAGATTCTTTTACCCTCCCCATTAGACAGTAGTGGCTACAGGCAGTTTGGGTTTCAGTAAGTTTCTTCCACTCTTTAGAAATATATTACATTGCTGTAGATGTGGACGGAGTCAGATCCACGTAATCGTTGGACGCAGCTCAAAATCCAGCCTGGGCATGGCAGGTGGGGGACCCTGCTTCTCCAGACGCTCCCAGCTGTGCACATCCTGGGGTTCCCAGGGGAACTGCGGCTGGCAGAGTCAGCCTCCTCCAACCTCCTCCCTCCCCGCCTCCCTCCAGATCTTCTTCAGTGACCTGAGCCAAGACCCTGCAGAGGACATCTTCCTCACAGAGCTCAAAGTGAAGATCCAAGACTCCAAGATCCCCAGAGGTGAGCACCTGTCCCCCGTTTTCCAAAGCTCACCCTGACTCAGCTTCCCCAAGTCCCTCTTGCAAAAAGTTCTCCTACCTCTCACCTAACGATCCCCTGTCCCACCTCTACTGAATATTGGGGTGCCTGGGCTCCCTCCAAGCTCACCCAGACTGAAGGGTAGCCTGGCCCTACCCCCACCCCCACGTGCTGCCTTCCCCTCCAGGGACAGATGCTGTGACTCTCCCGCAGCCTCGGTGAGGTGAGGAGCCAGGGGGACGGGATGGGGGCCTCCCACCTTCAGCCTCTTCTCACTTCCCTCAGATGGTTTTTCACCCCGGAGGAGAGGCGTGGCCGAGGGTCCAGGGGCTGAGCTCTCCATCTGCTACCAGAAGGTCAGTGGGCGTGGCATGGCCAGGAGCTGGTCTGGACTTACAGCTGCAGGGAGGCAGATGTCAGGGATGTTGTGGGGGCAGGACATACAGAGCCAGGGGAACCTTCTGCCCTTTCCCCAGCCTTGGGAGAGTTTTGCAGGGATGGGCGGGTTACAATTGGCCTTACACAGTGACAAGGAGGTAATCTGATTGAAGGAACAGGGCGCTATCCCCTGGCTCAAAAATACCCTCCTCACCAGCTGACCAGATGCATCAGAGCACAGGCCTTGGTCTGGAAGCTGACCTGCTCCCAGGGCGGAGTGCTCTGAGCCCCATCCTCTGGCTCATTGGACGCTAGTGGCACCATGGCGACTCAGGGCCGGGGGTGGGGCGGTGAGCAAGAGAGTTGACATGGAGATGTGCACCTTGTCCTGAGGACCCCCATCTGTCCCCACATCCCCCCCTCCTCAGGCCCTGCTCAGCCACCGAGTCCGAGAGGTCACCGTCTCCCTCCGGGCCACTGGGCTGGTCCTGAAGACACTTGCAGCCAGTGACAATGATGGTGAGGAGCTGGGAGAGCAGAGCAGAGGGAAGGAAGGACAAGAAGGAGGAAGTTGGGGCCGGGAGAGGAGTGAGGGCGGAGCGACAGGAAATGGGTGAGGGGGGCTGGGAGTACCTCCCCGCCACCATCACCATCCCTGGGATCAGAGACCCTGGCTGAGCTCCCACTCCTGCTGGGAGTGGGTGGTGCGTCTGCAGCTGGATGAGCCCAAGCTGGAAAGTGCAGGGGCCACGCAGACGAGGGGTTGGACTTGGCCTCGAGCATCTGCATCCAGCCTGCAGAGCTAGTTGGGGGTAGTTGGGTCTTTTGGGGGGTGGTTTTTGGAAATTCATAATTTTGAATGTCATTCCATGGGGCAGGTACTCTCCAGTTCACAAAGGGCACCACTAGTCCAAAGTATCTGATTCTGGCCAGTTACCTAATTACACGTATATTCAATTAAGATCATTGTCTCAGAGATAAGATACTGATTTATGTGCATCTAGTAAATTATAAATATGAGCTCTCTTGTTAGCTCCCCAATCTTCTGGAATAACAGAGAGGTCGGCAATGAGAATTACTAACCATTGCCCACGTTTATCAGAAGCCAGGCACTGTTCTATGTCCAACATATTAACTCTTCTAAGTGTATCAGCTTATCAGTGAGGCAGACAGTGTTAGCATTAGCCACTTTGTACCGGAGAGGAAATGGAAGCAAAGAAAGTAACTTACCCAAAGTCACATCCCCGAGGAAGAGTCAGAGCCGGGATTCAAACCCAGGAAGTCCCGTGCGAGAGCTGGTGTCCCTCGTCACCGCACCGCACCGCACCGCCGCCCCTTCAGCTGCCCAGTCTCAGCAGACCAGACTTCAGGGATGTCACCCACAGGTGCTTGTAAAAAGTCACTTCAGAGCAAACAAGGAAGTTTCCACCCTCCATGTCTAGCTGGTGTCTTGGCACATAGTAGATACTCAATAAAACATTTGCTGACTAAATGAAGTGCTCCTTGACGCCCAGATTTTGTTTAAAAGAATGAAGGAATCTAGAATATTGCAGAAGAAACAACATGACCGAGCCGGAGTGCCTAGGAGGGAGCCGTCTCTGATCCCCCCTCTCCCAGGCAACTATGAGTAATTACTCTGACCCTAGAAATCTATGGCTTTACGAAAATCCAATTAGGACACCTCTCTGTGCGTAAAGCATTTGTGTTCTTCCGTGAGCATCTTTGCTCCTCAATTTTCTTGGCTTCCAGCAAAAAGGAGAAACTCAAGAAATAATTATTGATTTGATTACCTTCTGATAAAATGGTTTCCAGGCAAGTTGAATTTGTGGAGGACATTGAAACACTGTCACAGTGCAATTTTCCTTACTTGTAGGTCTCTGACACCATGAAGGAAATGTGTGACTTTGGCAATAGCTCTTAAAAGAGAGGTGGTCACAGGGCACAGATCCTAAAACCAGATAGGCAGGCTTCCAAGCCCAGCTGTGCCACACTACTATCTGGGTGACCTCGGGCAAGTTACTTGTGACTTCTCCACCTGTTTTTTTCATTTCTAAAATGGAGATAAGATACTAATTTATGGGATATAGTAAACTACAATGTTAACTCTTACTGTTTAAATTTTATTTCTTCTATGCCCTTTACAAAACTCCCACCCCACCAATCCCTACTCTAACTCCTCCAAATTTTCCATCACCAAATCTTACCAGAATTGTTCTTGGCTATCTCAGAGCCCTCCTTAGTCAGCAGGGAGGGGGAAGGCCCTGCAGCAGCCACACAATATTGACTCCTGACACATAATGCGATATTAGGAAAGTCAAGGAAGTGCTCTCAACCTGTTGGGACAAGTGCCCTGTAACACCCACTGGAGCCTCTGCCTTATACCACATCCTGGGCTCTTCTGCCATCCTGCTGTCTGAGCATGCCCAGTAGTTGCAGAACTTGTTCCCATTAAAAAGAGGTGCAGAGGAGGTGAAGAAAATGATTTGGGTTGGTGATGGCCACGATGCCTCAGGATAGAGGAGAGCTGTGGAGTCCCTGGAGGAGGGAGGTGGATGACCAGGAGGGAACTGAAACTTGGCCAGGACTAAGGTGGGGGTCAGGACGTGGGGGCCGAGCAGGGTGTGGGAAGGGGGTGGCGGTCAAGATGGGATCATGGAGGTCTTCTTAAGACATAGAATCTCCAGCTCCCCTCCTCCCCTGGAGGCCCCCTCACAGCATCTCATTCTTCCAGTTTCAGGGCCCACCTACTGCCCCCCAGCTGCTGCTCCCGTTACGGACCACAGGTGCCTGAATGTTAGTGTGACGGAGGTTGTCAAGACCTCCAACTTGGCAGGAAGGTCCTTCTCTGTAAGTGCTGGGCAGGAGGGGAACTGGGGATATTCAAACTGGGGAGGGAGGGGGTCCCGGAGAGACGGTGTTGAGAGAAGGGGTAATGAACTCTGAGCCTTTCTGAGCCTTTGC
This sequence comes from Camelus bactrianus, assembly GCF_048773025.1. Lineage (NCBI taxonomy): Eukaryota > Metazoa > Chordata > Mammalia > Artiodactyla > Camelidae > Camelus > Camelus bactrianus. The sequence continues at coordinate 6,749,718 of NC_133554.1, forward strand.
TATTGAAGTGGGTTTTCCTGTTGGGAAGCCCCTGCTTTCTGATCAGTCTGTTTAAAATACTGAGCACCGACTGGCACAGGTAAGGCCGTGTGAGAGTGAAGGCCCTGCCCTCCACCTGGTGGCCCTCTGAGGACCTAAGACATACCCAAGGACTGCAAGACGCGCCCGCATTCAGCACCCGCTGCGCACAACAGCCAGACTCCAGCACAGCAGTGGGCCAGCCTTTGACCAAATCAAACCAGCTCTTCCAACCTCATGGCCTTGTCACTGCCCTTTGCCCTCTGCCTTAGCCCTTACTGGTCCTCAGAGATATAGAGTCCCTTATGGTTATGGACACACGACCCGCCCACTTTCTCCCTCTCTCGTGGCCTCTCTGGACTTCACTGCCCTACTCAGCTGGGCTTTGGACCCAGGATTACACCTGAACTGTGTTCTCGGGCAGCCACAACTCCTCCCATCACTTACCAGGCAGAGACGCTCACTTTAGATCAAGCCGCTGACTCAATCAGATGCTCAGGTGGCTGAGTGCTTCTGCGATATCCTACATCCATGCCGATCAGGGCCACTGCAAACTCATAACCCCCCACCTCCTCCCCATCCCTGCATCACTCAGCCCCTCTCTGTGCCTCACTCTCATGATCTGGAAAGCGGGGGTGATAAGGGTACCTGCCTCATCCGGTTGTGAGGATTAAATGGTGGTGACAGGTACAGAAGATGTTCAGCCAAGTCACAGCTATGTATGTGTTAGTGGCTGTTTTTATTTCATCCCCTCCTCCCCCGTGTCCCATCTCTCATTCAATGGTCCGTCATTAACCAGTCACCTTTCCCAGAAACCTGGGAGTCACCTCGGATGCCTCCTCGGCCTCACTTCCCTGTGTCTGCTGCTTTTCCCTCTCAGACACTTCTCACACCTCTCCCTTCCTCTCCATCCTCCCTCTGGGGGGGGGGGGGGGTCCAGCTAGGTTGACCAGCCTTCCCAATTTGCCTGGGACTGAGGGGTTTCCTGGGACTTGGGACCCTCAGTGCCAAAACCAGGAGAGTCCCAGGCAAACCAGGACAAATTGGCCACCCTTGGGCCCTACCTTCATCCATCCCCTTTTCCTGGACAATGCGGTCGCCTCCCAGCTGGTCTCCCTGATGTCACTCCAGTGCTCCCCAAATCCGCCCTCCACATCTCTGCCCGAGCGAGCTTTCTGAAACAGAGCTCAGCACGCCACTCTGTGCTTGACGCCGCTCGCCCGTCTCCCGCTCTGCAGGGCAGAAGGGCAGAAGCACTTTACCGTGTGCGTGTTATGTAGCCTGGCTCCTCCTCCTCCTCTCCGACTGCGACCCCGGCCAGCCCTGCACGCCCTTTGCACCGTGGGATTTGTGCCCCCAAACCAGTTTTGGGTCCTCTCACCCGCGCACAGCAGAGCCGATCTACTGACACTGGGCTCTGGTGAAGGAAAGTGCCATGTTTCCTGTAGGGCGCCCAGCAAGGAGTCCAGGGTGGCTAGTGCTCAAAACACCCGAACTCCCTGAAGGGCTTCAGGAGAGCATCTTTGAAGGGCATGTGAGGGAGGGGAGTCGCCAGGTTGGTGATCACTCGTGCACAATCCTCTGGTTGATGGTGAGGTTAAACGTTCAGGGGTTAACATTACCCACCCTTAGGCGCCAGCAGGTGTGGGGGGCTGCCTGCTCACGATCATCAGGTAGTTAATTTCTTCCATCGGCTGGTGATTTTAGCATCTGTAAAACGGCTCAGGAAATGTGCGTCAGATACTGATGTCTGGGTACTGCAGAGAGGGGCTATCTGGGGGAGGGGGTCTGTCCCGGGAAGGCCCCATAGGGTCCTGGTAGTCCTTCCTCGGTGCCTTTGCTCATGCGCTTTGCTTGGCCTGAAGCCTCGTTCCTTCCTTTCTCTTCCCCATCTTCCTTTCATAACCCCTGTTCCTCTTTCAAGATGATGTCATCTTCCCCAGGAGGCCCTTCCCTCCACATCCTCCACCCTGCTCCCCACTCCCCAGAGAGCCAGAGGCCCCACCTCTGGGCTCCCGCAGAGCCCTGGGGACACAGCCAGGGGAGCACTTGCCACACTGTCGATGACTTGGCTCCCGCAGGTCAGTGGACTGCACGGCCCCTGGGCGCAGGCCCTGTCTCAGCCCTCCCCGTTCCGCCCGCACTCGGGGTGGCGAACGGTCCCCAGCAGGGGCTCGCCAGGGGTTTCCTGGTCCTCTAGTCCAGCCGCCACCCCTGCAGGAGCCCACTCTTCTGAGGCAGCCTGTGTACTGTGGGAGAGCTCCGTATTCGAGCTTTAAGCTCCAGGGTGGACCTATTTACCCTTCTGTGTTTCCTCTTTCAAAATCAGTTCCCTACAACGGTTTCTATTTTTAATGACCTCTTTAAACAACCTGGTTGTGGGTTTTTTAAAAATCGAAGCTTATCACCGCAGTGAGTTCCCTTTTACCCCAGGACCATCTCGCTACCTGCAAGGTCGTTGCTATTATTGCTGTATCTTTTTCTAAATAGGTGAGAAACAAAAGCACAGAGAGATTAGGAATTACGTCCAAGGTCACACAGCGAGTAAGTGGCAGAGCCAGGATGAGAATGTGGGTGGTCTGGGTGCAAAGTCTGTGCTTTGACATCCGCCCCCCAACACTGGGAAGATTCTTGTACCTTCTACCCAGAGACTTCGGGCTGGCCTACCCAACCCCCTACAAAAGTTGAGCAGAAATGTCCAGACATGCCTGACCCCTGGGTTCAGCCTCTGCTTGTGCCTCTGCTAATGGAATGGGAAGGTGGACGAGCACTGCTTGCAGTAGGGAGCGTGTGAAAACTGCACGGGGCCTGTGCTGGCCTCCAGACCACTTAAATCGGAATCTCTAATTTTGGAGGGGAGGCTATAGCTCAGTGGTAGAGTGTGTGCTTAGGAGGTGCAAGGTCCTGGGTTCAATCCCCAGTACCTCCACTAAAATATACATAAATAAATAAAACCTAATTACCTACCCCCCCCAAAAAAGAAAAAAAAGACAAAAGCAGAGTCTCTAATCTTATGTTTCGGAAGGGTGAGTCCAGGGTCGAGAATGCTTGAATGAAATGGGGTCTAAGGCTCTAGGAACTTGCGAGCTCTGTGCTGGTGAATCACCCAAAGCTGCTGTCCAGGTAATGGGCCAGTGGCCAGAAAGGCCCTCAAAGCCCCACCTGGAACCCAGGCGGCTCCAAATTCTCTGTCCGGGGGAGGGGTCTCCCAGGAGCAGCCCCTTCAAGTTGGGGGTTGGAGGGCTGCCTCGGGGCTGCTTTCCGTGCAGGGCTCTGCATGTGGAAGGCAGGAACGCTTTGCCCCCCGGGCTCCTGGTGCAGGGGATAGATTCCTTTTGCCCCGAGATGCTTCCGTGGTACAAACAGATAGAGGCCTGGTTTGAGTCATGGGGGTAGGTGGCCACTTTCCAGACCCTCTGTCTCTGCCCCAGGGAAATAATTTTGGATGCAATCCAACACTGAGAACTGGGGTCAGAACTTAGAAAACTTCTGAAAGATCCCCAAATTCCACACACGTTAACACGCCTGTCATACAGGAGGTGCTCGGGTCACTTGAACCTGGCGGGCACCAGCTACAGCATTCCAGGTTGTGTTAGAAATGAACAAATTGGAAAAGGAACTGCAGGAATGATGGGAGAGCCAAGGGCAGGGGCAGCCTAGAAGCACTTTCTGCAGGTTTGTCACTGCTCAGAGTCACTTCCCGGAGAGTCGGGGACACTGTGTGCTGGACTGAAACACACCAGATTCCCAGGCAGGAGATGTTGGCCAGGCCATCTGTCACCAAGGTGATGCTCACACAAACTGTCTCTGTTGCAGACAGTGACAAACAGCTTCCGGACGGCCAGCATCCAGATCCAGAGCCAGGACCAGAGGCTGCTGACACTGTCGCTGGACAAGGACGGTCGGCGCACTTTCAGGGATGTGGTCAGGTAAGGCTGGGCTCCATGCCCACCGGGCAAAGCTCCACGGCAGCCAACCCCTCCCACCTCCTGCCTCTAGCCTGGAAGCCTTGTCGGGGCAGATCCCGTGGCCAGGCAAGTGTCCCTGATGGGCGTGGACTTAGGTGTTGACTTACATCCAGGAGGAAGAGCAAATGAATGGCTGACCCTGGGCAGCAGCTGAGATTAAAGTTTCCCAAGATCCCTCTACGGACACTTGGCCTGTAGCCCTCCTGATCCAACCCCCTGTGCTGGCACTGCCCGCCCTCTGTGCCAACACAGGCTGACCTTCTGTGACAGCCATGTCCCAGTTACTGGGCTCCCCTAGGGAGGTGTATAGGGTCAGGCAGGCGCACAGAGTGACCCATCCGGGCACGTCCTCCTCTCCCTGTGTTCCCCCCCGCTCAGGGTGCTCTTTCTTGTCTTGACTCTTTCTCATCCCTCTGTGGGTCCCCCTCATCTATACCCTGCAATTAAGGGGCGACCTTTAAAATGCCCAGACAGATTTGACCCCCGAGATGGGTCTCCTGAGCTGGCCTCTCTCCTTCCACAGATTCGAGGTTGCTCCCTGCTTAGAGCCATGTTCCGGGGCCCAGAAATCCAAGGTGCTTATTTCACATCGGCAGGAGATGGAAAGGACCAAAGCCAAGGCCAAGCCCCTTCTAATGCCCATCAACACATTCTCTGGCATCATCCAGTGAGCCCAAAGGGGCCACAGAATCGCTGAGTCCAAGAGCAGTGGATCCATGAGGAAGGATACACTACCCAACTCGCCCCCAAACACCCACACCAACATCCAGAGCAAGGCCCAGCTCCCGTGGGAGGCTTCCAGCCACTTCTAGGAGCCAGCAAGTGCCCAGAACACAGGGAGCTGGCTGTGGGGGTGTGATGGAGCAGGGCCCGCACGAAGGCCCCAGGAGGCCCCAGCCAAACTGCACACGCAACGCCCTGGGACCCGTGTGTGCTCCGTGGATTTCCAGTTCCCGCCTCTTCACTGTCTTCTCCCACCCAAGTTCCCCGCTTGGCCCTTAAAACCGAGGTGAGCGCTGCTGTCCTGGCCCCGGGCCCCGCGGCCTGGGGAAAACAGGAAGCAGGCAGAGGCTGCTACGCCTCCCACCTCCCAGTCTGTTCCCATCCCTGTCTCAGGCCACTGCTCACCTCGCCCACTCCCAGGCAGGCATCTCTCCAAATGAAGAGGAAGATGTCAGATTCAATAAATATATAAATAAATAAATAAACACTAAAGTGTTTCTGCTCTCACCGGATACCCCGCAATGCTTGTGTTTTAATAGAGATCGGGGGCAGTACTTAGTCAAACCTAATGACTTCGGCCAGGTAAGTGCTTTGTGAAGTGTTCACTGGTGTGTTCTGTCCACCTGCACAGCCCTGTCCTCCTTCACATTAACTGAGGGGCTCCTGACCTGCGCTGTCTCAAAATGGAGGTAGGCATGCCGGCTAGTTTCAAAGATTAAAGACACCAAAATTCTTGGCTTTTGAGTTCAGAAACTTAGATCCAGATGTAAGGCCGTCCCTATCACCTGGGCAGTCCCAGGGGATGGTGGCCGTGGGATGGAAGAGTCTCTTCCAAGTTTGGGACCCAAGAGTAGAGAGGGAGGCACTTCGCTTGTGCCCTCATTGCCCCAGGAGTGGGGGCTGGTTTCAGAGCACATTCTCAATGCCTGGGTGGGGGGGGGGGGTGATGGGGCTGCCAGGCAGGGTGAGGGGGGTTAGGCTGATGAGCCCAAGAGCCAGCCTTGAAGAGAGTCCTGAGCTCCCATGGACATGGGAAGCAGGTCAGGTTTCCCCAGGTCCTTGAAAACAAACAAGCCCAAGGGGTCTCACAGTAAGAGGGAAGAGATGCAGCTGAGCGGTAGCAGGGACCACAGGGGCTGAAGCCCAGATGTGGACGGTGCCACCCAGGACCACCCGCAGCTGTCAGGCCCTCTCTGGGGATCATCTCCCCTGAATAAAATTGTGTCGCCTACTTGCATCTGATGCAGGAAGACGGATGTGGGTCATGAGGAGGGCCGTGTCCCAGGTCTCGGTTGAGCCCCTGGCATGTGCCCTGCCAAATGTGGGTCCTTGGCTTCATGCAGGAAAGATTTCAAGTGCGAGCCACAGTTGAGTAAAGGTAGATTTATTAGAGAGATACTGCATAGAGTGTAAGGCAAGAGAAAGGCAAGGAAAGAGGTGTGGGAACTGGGTGTTGGCAGGTTAAATTAAAAATAGATACGCACTCCACAGACAGAGTGTGGGCCATCTCCAAAGAGAAGGGACTGTGAAAGGGCCGCTAGGTGTGGTGTTGCCAGTTTTTATGGGCTCAGCAGCTTCACACACCTACGGTGGGACCATTCCCACTGCCCTGGGGAAGGGGCTAGGATTCCCGGGAATTGGGCCGCCACCCATTCTTTGGCCTTTTGCCATTACCCTTGGGACTGTCATGGCACCTGCAGGCACGTTATCATGCTGTTACAATGAGCATGTAATGAAGCTCAAGGTCTACTAGAAGTCAAACTTCCTGCTAACTTAATCCTCAAGGCCAACTGGGAGCTGAATCTTCAACCATTTTGGTGTTAAATTGCCTTCATTCCTTGAATGGCTGTGTCCTGCCCCCTTCCATCCTGTCTCACATCCATCAAACAGTTCTAGGCCCTTTGATTCTGATGGAGACAATCAACAGTGTGGTCCTAGATCAGGGGGCCTGTGAGTGGTGGTGGGGAGCGGTTCATACCATGAATTCCATTCTCACTCTCCCACCATTCCTGTTACTTGCCTGAAGCAGTTCAGGGATCTAACTCAGATTCGTGTGCGACCCAGGGCCCTGGAGGGTGGCTCGGAACGCAGCCTGCGCTCCTCCGGCAGGTGCGGCGGCCGAGGGCGGGTCCTGCCCCGGGCGCGGGGGCCGCGGGACGTGGCAGGTGCGGCCCGCAGGTGCGCCGGCCCCGCCCCCTAGGTGCGGCGTCCTCCGGGCGGGGCCACTTCCGGGCCGGTGGCCGGACGTGGGGGCGGGAGCGGCCGTTGACCTGGTGACCGCGGCGCCGCCGGAGGCTGGAGGCGCGGTGCGGCTCGCTCCCCGCCCGGAGCCTGCGTCCCCGGGACATGACGCCGCGCCCGCCCCGCGCCCCGCCGCGCCCTCTGCCCGCCCGGGTCTGACGGAGCCGGGCCGCCATGAGCGCCAACCCCCAGTGGGACATCAGCAGGGCGCTGGGGGTGGCCAAGCTCTTCCACCTGGTGTGTGGGGCCCGGGACGCCTGCGTGGCCCCGTTCCTGACCCTCTACCTGAGGCAGCTGGGGTTGGCCGCGCCCTGGGTGGGCATCCTAATGGGAACCAAGCACCTGATCGCAGCCGTCTGGGCTCCCGTCTGTGCCTTCCTGGCCAAGAGCTACCAGAAGCGGAGGGTGCTTCTGATCAGCTCGCTGCTCTGCTCGGTGGGAGCCAGCCTGTTGATGGTCCTGGTGCCGCCCCTGGACAGAGACCGCTCCTGTAATGGAAGTCACAGCGCGACCGCCACGGCCCTACCACCGGGGGTCACCCTAACTGTGAACGTCACCGCGGCCCCGTCGCCAGCCTCGAACCACCCAGCGGGGGCCCGCAGCCTCCTAGCCGAGGGGAGTCCTGGGGTCTCTGGAACCGATGGCTTCAGAGAAGGACCTGGGGAAGGCAGCCAAGAACCTTTCAGTCATCGGCTGGACTTCTTTGCGGGCTCCACTGAAGAAGCCAGGACCACATCCCGAGTCCTCCATCCTGTCACTTCCGGGATGAAAGACACTCCCTGGGAAGGTGCTCTCAGGGTGATCGGTACTTCCCTCCCTTTGCTTGCTGGGGGTACAGCAGTGGCAAGTCCAGCCAGCCGGTCCGCAGCCAAGAGGAACTCCTGGGCCCTTGACCTCTCCTTGGAAGGGTTGCGGTGGACTTTCATCCTCTCCCTGGGCTTCATGGTGTTCTGGGAGCTGCTGGCAGCCCCTCTGGAGCAGGTGGCAGACGACAGCCTTTATGAATACCTGGATTTTGTGGACGCCACTGACCGCTACAGAAGCCTGTGGATCTGGAGGCTGCTGGGCATGTCGGCAGGCGTGTGTGGCATCGCAGCCTTAGTGGGGCAGCTGGACTGCTTCCTGACGACAAGTGGGCCCCGGGGTGTGGTGTATTTCTATGGCTACTCACTGGTCAGCACCCTGGCTTTGCTGGTGAGCATTGCGTTTCCCGTCCCCATCTGCAGGCGGCGGGAGCCCAGCTACAAAATGGTCAAAGCCCTGTCTCTTGTAGGCGGCGACCCCCACCTCACCATCCTTGGCCTCACCGTCTTCTTGATAGGAGCCGCCACCAGCACGGTGCAGGACTTCCTGTTCTGGCACATGAAAGACCACGGGAGCAGTGAGCTGGTCATGGGTTTCTCGGTGGCCCTGGGCTTGCTGGGGGAAATTCTGCTTCATCCGTTCAGAAGTCCATTGCTTAGGAAGCTGTCCAGGGTGGGCACGGTGGGACTGGGGTTGGGCTGCCTCGCAGGGCAGCTGCTCTATTACTCTTTCCTCTGGAGCTGGTGGTCCGTCCTGCCTGCACAGATCCTGAGCGCCGTCAGCCACGGGGCTCTGTGGTGGGCAGTCGGGGCCTCCACGGAGGACCTGGCCACTCCTGGAACGGAGAGACCTCTGAGCTCCATGTTCCGAGGCCAGTTTTACGGGGTCGGGGCCAGCCTGGGCAGCTTCGTGGGGGGCTTCGTGGTGATGCGCTTCAGCCTGCCTGTGCTCTACCAGGCCTGCTGTGTGGTCCTGTTGCTCTGGCTGGCCTTGTTCCTGTCCATCCAGCCCAGACTGCCCCAGGAGCGGAAGGTCAACTACACCAAGCTGCTGGCCATGGAGGCGAGTGACACGAGTGACTCTGAGCAGGGGAGCGAGCGGGACTGGCTTGTGAAGGCCATGAAGGATGAACACTCAGACTGGAGGGGCTGAGAGACGGTCAGGATGCACTGATCTGGGAAAGAGCCAAAAGGAGGGACCAGACTCAGTCCGCGGAGGGCAAAACCTACGATTCCCACCAGGGCTGCCAGGAGCCTTGTGGGAGAGAAGCACGTCTGTGCCGCAGCCCCACGGGATCTTCTCATTGCATGATCTTCTTTACCTTTGTAGTAAAGGAGATGTCACTCTTTGCTGTTCAATCCTTTATAAATAATGGAGCAAGAATACATTTGCTAAAAAAGAAAAAAGTTCCCCTTATAGTCTCTCTGTTTTGGCATGTGAGGTCGGCAAGGGCTTTGCGTGTGCTGTTGATTTCAGCCACGGCTGAAGTGCTTACATGAAACTGACTGAGCCGGGAAGGCAGTGGGACCTGCAGGACTCAGCTGGTAGACGGGGCAGCCGGCTTTGATGAGTCATGTACATTCCCATGGATCCTAAGGCATGAGCCCAGTCCTCTAAAAGCCATGCTGTGGGCAGGTAAGGATGGTGGGGAGAACTGAAACCCTTCTCTCTCTCTCGCTCTCTCTCTCTGCACTGCTATACAGGCGCCCTGCCCCCCTCACACCCAGGTACCTAAGTCTCCAATAAGAGAAAATGATGGGAAGTGTAATATGTGTCAGGGGCATGGGCAGAAGTTAGTAGGTTTTCATTCTTCCTCTCAAATGTGTGTTTCACCAGGAATAGGACCCTTAGAGTCGTCTTCCATACTTAGGTCAGAGCAAGGGCCCTTTCATGTCCTTTGGGCTTTCATTTCGCAGGCTGCACCTAGCAAGCGCACACGGAGAGTTTCTGCATCTGCCTTGATGAGGGTGTGGCAGCCTCCTTAGGGTGAGATGCTACAGGTAGTCCTCACTGCCCCGGTGCCAACTGACCTCCCATAGCAACCCTGTGAATAAATTAAAGTCATTGACTGTATTTTACAAACGAGAAAACAGAGTCTCGGAAAAGCCACATGTTGGGTCATGGGCAGGAACATCTCCGGGACTCTGATCTCCTTAACCTACATTTCTGCGCTCCCTGCTACTCCAGTCGCTTCCGAGCCTGGCTGGCAGTCCAAGTCGCCTGAGGAGCACATCCAGAAAGAGGTTCCTGGGCTCCATAAGAATCTCTCAGGTAGGGGCCCAGAAATCTGTATTTTAATGCAATCTCCCAGTGATGGTGAGGTGGCTGGCCAAGTACCAGTCCCCTTGGTTCCCCTTCCAGGCTAGTGAATATAGTCATTCACTATATATATGTTCAATATTTTTCATTTTTTATATATACATATACACACACACCTGTGAATCAAACATCACAATCAAGGTAGTGAATATATGCATCACCCACAAAATTTCTTCCTCCTCCTTGGTAATCCTGCCCTCCTCCTGCCACTACCCTGGTCCTAGGCACTCACTGATCTGCTTTCTGTCACTAAATATTAGTGTTTTTAAAGACTATAGCATGTACACTTTTATGTCTGCTTTCACGCAGCAGAACTGCCATGACTTCCGACACCAACTGCCTGGAGTTACTCCATGGGCCAAGAGCACACGACTGCCCTCAGTTCAGACACCAGCCACAAGTTCAGGGGTCCCCAGGGCCACCCTCCCTTCTGACCAACTGGCTGCAAAGTTGGGGTTCCCACTCACCCCCTCGGGTTCAGTAACTCACTAGAATGACACAGAACCTAGGCAAGCACTGCCCTGACAATGACAGTTTTATTCCAGCCAAAAGACACAAAAAGCAGAACCAGCCACAAGAAGAGACACATAGGGTGAGGTCTGGGGGGTCGGTGTCCACGTCCCCTCCCCGTGGAGTCAGAACCCAGCACCTCTCAGCCCACTGATGTGACCAGACGCGGAGTGGTGACCACCAGGGAGACCCGCTAAGACTTGGCATCTGGTTTTTCCTGGGGCTGCATCACATCTTCATGGTTCATTGACTCGCTGGCCTGTGACTCACTCTTCAGCCCCTGTCCCCTTCCCAGAAGCCAGGCTGATGTCATGTGGCTCAAAGCCCCAGACTTCTATTCAACAACGTGATTGGTCTTTCTGGCGGGGCCAGGCCCCTCCCCGAGTCATCTTATCAGCATAGACATTCTAGGGTCCAGCACTGGTCACTTTACTAACGGACACCAGGCCCCGCCCTTCCTGAGTGACCTCATCATCATAAACACAAGTGGGGTCTGAGAGGCCCACCAAGAATAACAAAGACACGTTTCTAACTCAGGCAATGCCAAGGATTCAGAGGCTGCCTTCCAGGAACCAGGGACAAAGGCCAGTGAGCAGGCCCAGCAGAAAACATTTACACACACAGAACAAGACAGGACAAGCTGAACGTCAAGTGAGAAGTTCAAACAGTCTTTCAGGAAGTGTGGGGCAGGCATGAGGGCTGAGTGCTGGGATGTGCAGGAGAAAACCTCCTGGAGATGATGAACTCGGCCCGCACACTGCAGGCAGGACCGGCCATAAAGCCTGAGGTGGGACTTTTTAGTCTACTAACGAGCCACGAGGTCAGTTCAGCTTCATAAAGTGAAAAGCAAGTGAAATCCTTAGTGCGCAGCCTCATGGCTGTCAGAGGTACTGACGACTTCTCACACATCTTGGTTCCAGGTGAGAGGAAAGTAAATATTGGATGAACATTCACCTGTGTGCTCAGGCTTACTTAACCCATCCTATCCCAGGTGAGTTTTGCAGAACACTTAATCCTAGTGGGGTGGATTGGGGTGGGGGCATTAAAAAAGGATTCTGCGGCTGACCAGTTTGGGAAGCGATGGAAATATTGATTATTTAGAATCTTACATATTAGCAGTTAAAGACTCTCGAAAGCCCCATAGTCAACAGGCACCTTGGGCGCAGGGAACTCCTTCCCAGTGGCATCCAAATTCCAGCTTTGCACATGTCTACCATCACAGGCAGCAGCCTTGGACTTCTGCATCCCCTCTGCCCTGTGCACGGGGTTAGCGCATCCCCTCAGGCCTGAGAAGCCATCTTGTAGGGACTGCGAGGGATAAGCTGAGGGCCAGACACTGGGACTGCTGAGCGAGAACCAGACAGGAAGAGATTCGGCCCGCAGTTCAGAAGCCTCCCACCAGGGGGCACCAAACACACGAGGAAACCTCCGTCCTTGCCTCCCTGGGCAAACCCGGTTCTGTGCCCTTCCCAAAGCTCCAGGTCACGGTGAGGTTGGCTCCCCGAGGACCCTTTAGCGGATCTGGTGCCACTGCAAAGGTGGCTTTAAGTGAGAAGTAGGACACTTTCCGGAGAGGGGCCTGGGAAAAGGGCCAGGTGCAGCGTTTGCCCTGGACTTGGCGTGGGAGGCACAGGTACCAGCAGCCCTGCCAGCCCAGAGCAGCCCAGGTATTTCCTCCTGCGGAGACAGGCTACCCTAGTGCTGCTTCGTCTTGGTCAGGGTGGGTGGGAGGCGGTGTTACTGTGAAAAAATCAGGGAAAGTGGCTGCACGTCCCAAAGGTCCTTGGGCTGATGGGGCCACGTGGGGTCAGAGCCTAGCGGGTAAGTAACATCAGCTTCACAGGTCCTCAGCTCCTGCTCCTCTCTTCCTCCCACTCTGTCTGCCGGGTCTCACCAATTTATATCAGTGGCTGCAGAGAGGGTGTCACGGAGCGGGAGAGTGTAGCTCAGTGGTAGACTGTGTGCCTAGCAGGCACGAGGTCCTGGGCTCAATCCCCAGTACCTCCATTAGAGTAAGTAAACCTAATTACCTCCCTCCACCAAAAAAGAGGGTGTCACAAGCATTTACAAATTAGTCTGATCTTACCAGGCATTTGATGCCTTCTTTTTAATTGGTAGCTCGGAAATCTTTGTTTTACTGCAGCAAAAGGAATCAAAGTCAGAGTGGCCTGGGAGAGGAGAGAAGAGTCACCAGGTACCATTACTGCATCCAAACGGGGGTCCACCATCATGGACCACCATCGTGACCTCCACCAGTGGAAACAAGTGATGGGCTTTACAAGTGGAGGACAGACTGCAAAGGTGTGTCTAGCATCAAAGGGCACAGCCAACAGAGCGAAAAGGCAGTCTATGGAATGGGAGAGAATATTGCCATATCATACATCCAACAAGGGGTTAATATCCAGAATATACAAAGAACTACAACTTAACAACAAAAAAACAACAACCCAATTTTTAAAATAGGCCAAGGACTTGAACAGACATTTCTCCTGAGAAGATACACAAATGGCCCACAAACACACGAAGAGGTGCTCCACATCACTGATCGTTAGGGAAAGCAAACCAGGGGCATGGGGAGATATCACTTCATGCCCATCAGGATGCCTGCTAACAAAAAGGAAAAGGAAAGAAAACCACAGAAACAAAGACCCCCGAAAATAAGACGTGTTGACAAAGATGTGGAGAAATGGGAACCCTTGTGCACTCCTAGAGTGAACCAAAAATACTGCCTTTTTCTGAACGTCGCGTGAAGCAGCGTGTAGCTTAGTTGCGCCTGCGCCTGCGCCTGCGCCTCCACAGGATGACGATTGCCTCACGTTTTTCTTATCACCAATCACCCTGCCCCTGGCTTCTCATGCCTCAGACCACCCTGCCTCTTTATCCCATAAATACCAGGAGGCTCTCACCTTCGGTCTCCGCCGTTCGCTGACTCGTGGGTAAACCCTTTCTCTGCTGCAAACCTCGGCGTCTCAGCGTTTGACTTCCTGCACTGCGGGGCAAGCAGTAACAATATGAGGTACCTGAAGTGATCAAATTCACATAGATGGGAAGTAAAATGGTTTTTGCTCGGGGTGCGGGGAGAGGGAAAGTGGAGGCGGCTGTTTAATGGGTACAGAGTTTTCGTTTTCCAAAATGAAAGAATTCTGGAGCTTGGATGCATGACAACATGCATGTATGTAACACTACTGACCTGTACACTGAAAAATGTTTAAGACAGTCAATTTCATGTTATGTGTATTTGACCACAATGAACTTTTTTTTTAAATAAAAAAGGCAGGTCTAATGGAGGAAGGATCTGTCTATGCCTGAGTTTGGCTCGGAGCTGAGCGTTCTGGCATGGGGAGTGGGATTCCTAACTCTGCTCCTTTAACGCTAAGAAAGCTTGAGCTTCCACTGGGGGTGGGGCAGTGGGAGCTGCCTCCTTCCCTCTGCAGCTCCCAAAAGACTTAGCCACACCCAAACAATTTTAGGGCCGGGAGTGCAGACCTGCCTTACCCTGCGAGGAACTGGAACTGTTTGGGAAATGAAAGGGTTTCGGCACACTTATCTCCAGGGTTGCAAGCAAGGATAATGCCCTGCGTTTTCCAAAGCATTTTCCTCAGAAGGTTTTCAGGTTGTGATCTGACCTTTGGTTCCAACTATCATTTTAACCAAGGTTAAGTCAAAGCGTTTGAAGTCTACAGTTCCTATTTCCACAGCATCCTTTGTCCAGGGTTCTGTCTGGTTTCCTGTCTTTTTTCTTCTTATTCTGTAGGGGTGCCTTATACATTCTAGATATTAATCCTTGGTTGATTTTTCACGCAGGAAGTACCTCTGTTCAGTCTGTCACCCCTCTGTTACTTTTGTCTCTGATGTCCTTTTTAAACAGGAATCCTTGATTTTAATGCAAACTTAAACTTTCTCCCCTGACTGTTTTGGGGACCTTATTTAAGAATCTCTTACTAGCCCTGACTCCCAGGTGACAAAGCTGTGTCTTACATTTTCAGTATTGGAGCCACAGTTGTAATCCCTGACATTTCGGTCTTTAACCCATTTGGGGTTTCCCTCACATCTGCTTAAGGTGGGAACCCACCTTTCTATTTCTCCATCTAGCCAGTTGTTAAAATACCATATATTAACTACTCCATCCTTTCCTCCACTGATTTATGGTATGACCTCTGTATACCTAGATCTGCTGTCGAGTTCTCTGTTTGCTTTAATCTGTTTGCCCCTGCACAATGTCACACTGTTTTGAGCACTTGGCTTTGTAATATGCCTCAATATTGGGTAAAGTGTATCCTTCCTGTTTGCTCTTCTTTTTCAAGCTTTACTTCCCTCATAAAATTTGGAGTACGTTTGTCACCGTCCCTCCAAAAAAAACTCTGGAATCTTTATTGGAATTACATTGAGTTTGTACATTTCTTTGGAGGAATCTGGTGTCTTTCCAGCATTAATTCACCTTATTCATGAAAACGGCATGTCTCTCCATTTGTTCAAGTCTCCTTTATGTCCTCTAATAAAGTTTTAAATTTTACTTCATAAAGATCTTATGTAGTTTTCATAATATAAGATCCTAAATACTTGATAGTGTCTGACGCTGCTGTGAAAGGTAATTTTACTTCCTCATACGTTTTCTAATTGGCATCGACTGCTGCTGTCAAAGCAAACCCTGTTGGTTTGGGGATGCTGGGCACAATCTCCAGCTGCGTGGCCCCATCATCTCTAGTTCTCTGACTCTTTCCTGAGGTTTGCATTTAGTGTTTCTAAAGGATTTGTTCTTGGTTTTCTTAATTTTATCCACTATTTTTCTCTCTTTTCATTTCTGCCGTTATGTTTGTGATTTCCTTCCTTTTATTTCTGTGGGTTCACTGTGTTGCTGTATTTTTTTCCAACTTGAGTTACACACTTAGGTCTTTTGTTCTCAGTATTTCTTGTTTCCCAATGCATGTAGTCAAGATCTTAATTTTTCTCATGCACTGTTTTAGCACAAATTTTGACGTCGTAATTCAGCACAAACTTTGGTGTTGTAAATATTTCATAATTTCCGTTATCATTCCCCCTTGAGCCCAAGGGTCATTTTAATTTTTTCCTGGCAATGTGGGATTTTTAAGAGTTCTCCCTTCATTAAATTCTAACTTTATTTCATTATGGTTGGAAGATGTGAGCAATGTCGTAATTTGTAATTCGTGGAGATTTTCTTTGTTCAGAATAAAGAGTTATGTAAGTACATGTAATTTAGTTCAAGACTGTTAGTTGTGTTAGTCAAATATTCCATCCTGCTTTTTTGTGATCTGCTAGATGAATCATATTCTGGAAGATTTGTGCTGCAGTCTCCAAATGCAATTGTTGGTGTATCCATTTCCCCTATTTTTTTAAGTTTTATTTATTTTTTGTTGACGTATAGTTGATGTACAGTATTATATGTTACAGGTATACAATATCATGATTCACAATTTTTAAAAGCTATGCTCCATTTATAGTTAGTATAAAATATTGGCTATATTCCTGTGTTATACAATGTGTCCCTGTAGCTTATTTTATACATAATAGTTTGTACCTCTTAATCCCCTCCCCTCATTTTAGCTGTTCGTTGCTTTATATATTGGGGGGATGCATTGGTGGGTGTGTATGTGTTTATGACGTTTCTTGATTCATTATTCCTCATTAGTGTATAACATCTCTATTTGTCCCTTGTTATTTTTCATCCTAAATTCATTTTTTCTGCTGATGCTGAAACTGCTACCGTGGAGTTCTTTCTTATTTTAATGTGCCAGAATTTTTTTAACCTTTTATTTTCTAATTTTTCTTAAATAATCTCTTACTAAAAATATATTATTGCATCTTGTTTTTAGAGCCAGAGAGTCTCTATATTTTTATTTCTGAGATTAACTCATCTTCATTTATATATGTTAATGTTATGTTAGGACTTCTTTCTGCTATCTCATTTTATGTTTTCTATTTACTACACTTGACTCTTTTCTGTCTTTGGAATGGTTCAAAACTTCCTTCCTTCAATTGACAAGTTCTACTTTCCATTGGCAAAATCAAATTATTCTGTAGAAAATAACACATTCCATTTATACTCTTCTCGTGGTCAACCCTAACTTATTATGACCCTTACTTCTGTTTATTCTTTGCCCGGTCAACTTCTTAAGCTTAACAAATCTGTATGTTTCCTTAAACAGGACAAGTACCCTAGCATAATTTCATCACCCTCCAGCTTTCCTCCTCCATCATCAGTTCCCCATGCCCCTTCCCCAGCCATGCTTCTAGTACACAGCTTTATTTCTGAATTATCTGCTTCATATATATATATATACACACCTATATGTACAATGTGTGTATATATATGTGTGTGTGTGTGTGTATATATTCCCACCAGGGGAGAAGCATTGCTAACCTTTTCTAAGGTATGTTCTCCTCTTTTACTTTGCATATCTCATTATTTCATTCTGGATTCATTTTCCATCTTCTTGAGGTACTTCTCTTTTAAAAATGCTTTCAAGGGAGATCACCTTTTGGAATGGTGAAGTGAGGATCTCGGTGAACCACTCTCCCATAAAAACAACAAAAATACTGGCAAAACAGCTACCATCAACCACTCTACACTCTAGAAATGTACCAAAGCCACTAAATGAACTGAAAATTAGCTACTCAAGGGAAACTACTGAACTTCTGCAAGACAGTGGCATCTGTGGCATTCTAACTTGGGGCTGTTCCCATCCTCTCTCCCTGCCCAGGCTGGTGGCCCAGGAGTCATGAAAAGTCAGAGATCTCAAAGCTGATGGAGAAGACCGACTTCTCTTGGAGCTCTGTTAAAAGCACATTCCTAGAGCACAGTCAATATTTCATCCAAATTAAAAGCTACCTGAAAAATCTCCATTCCCGAAGTGTTGTGGCTGTTTGGTTTGACTCACAGCCCAGTGGGCGGGGGTGGGGGGTGGGGTGAGGGTGGACTCTCCCTAGAGAATTACTACGAACAACAGCAATCTGCCCATAATCTCAGCTGCCCAAGGTTGTGATTTTGGTTGGAGCAAACAAAAGCCTGGCCAACAACAACGAAAGTTTTAAAGTAAGCCCTGGAGAACTAGAAAACCACAGGGAACTTTGCAAAGCTCAGCCGTGTTCCTGGGGGTCTAGAAGGCTGTGCCCATGTGCAGACCTTGGAAGGATGGCCCCAGGCACTCACCTCTGACTGACCTTCAGACCCTTCCTCTGTGCTCAGGAAGTGAAAGCTAAGTCTGTTTTGTAAACTGCCTGAAGTTTGAATGTCTGTCTTCAGACACAGAGCCCCTTGTCCATGGGCAGAAGACACATAGGCAAGAGGAATCTTTAGACCAATCATTGGCTTACCACCAAGTGACACTGAACTAGGAGTGAACCCTAGGAGACCAGACTTTAAAATAAGAACTTAAAAAAATAAAAAGGGCTAGCAGAGAGCTCAAGGGCTACACATTTCAGGGAATATAAAATCTATAGAATTAATTCAGGAAAGTCACCAACAAATAAGCAGCAACAAGAACAAGAACAACAACAAACCCAGTGATAACAACAAATCAGGGAAGAAAGAATCGGATTTCAAGTTGTTCCAATATATTGTTTTACATGCCTAATTTTTGACAAAAATTTACGAGATAGGCAAAGAAACAGAAAAGTATGCCATGTCACAGTAAAATAAAAGAGCCAGCAGAAAATACCCCCGAGGGGGGCACAGGTATTCAATTTAGTAGACAAAGACTTTAACTAAGCCATTACAAATACGTTTAATGAACTGCAAGTTACCGCGTCTAAAGAATTAAAGGAAAGTATGACAACAATGGCTCACCATGTAGAGAATGTCCACAACAAAAGCAGAAGTTACCAAAAAGGATCAAATAGAAATCCCGGAGTTGAAAACTATAATTACTGAAATGAAAAATCCACTATAGGTGCTGGGCTGTCGGAAGAAAGAATCAGCAACTTGAAGGTAGGTCAGCAGAGATCCAGTCTAAGGGAAAGAATTAATAAAAATGAACAGAGCCTCAGAGACCTGCAGGATATCATTAAGCATACCAACATACACATAACAGTCCCAGAAGAAGAGAGAAAAAAGAAGAAAATAAGGAATATTTTCTAAAATAATGACTAGAAACTTCCCAAAGTTGATGAAAATAATTAGTTTTGTTGTACTATGTCTAGGTGTTACTGGGTTTTTTTTCCTTAGATATGAGGTTTTTTTAAGTTGAGGTCTCTTCTGAAATTCCTTGGTCATTTTTCCTTCAAGTATTTCATCTCTCTCCATTTTTTTCTTCTTATGAAACTGCTGTTATTACTTAGCTTTTCTATTTTTTATTTCAATACTCTGTATCTTAACTTTTATTCTTTCTTTATCTCTTTCTGATGCCTTCTGGAAGAGCTGCTAAAAATGGTCTTCCACCCACTAACAGTTCTTTGTCTGTATCCATCTGCCATTCAACATACACATTAAATATTTCACTCAGTTTTCACATCCAGTATGTGCACTGAATTTGTTCATCATTTATGCCTGCTTCCAGCTTCAGGTTTCCAGTATCTTCTCTCATCTCTCTGAGGATATTTGTCGTGTTTATTTTAAATCCTTATTCCTTTTATTCACTGGTTTTGTTTCCCTTGGTACAGGTTCTTTAGTCTGTTCCCTTTATTTTTTAACAACTGTCCTCCAGCATCTCATTACTTTTCCCTACGCGCTTGTATGTTCCTGGGACCACCAGTTACCTTGGCTGGCAAGGTGTACTTGGACAGTCAGAGAGTGTCTGGTGTTGCTGCCTGAAAGCAACCACCCCCCTTTTCCTCTCTCAACCACTCAGTCCTCTTTCTCAGTAAATCTTCCAGAACCTCCTCCCCAGACGCTGGTCTTTTTCAGGGACTGCCTCTGTCTTACAACTCCCTGTCCCTGGAAGAGGGCGCACTCAGGTGTGTCTGGCTTGGGTGCCTCGTATCTGCTCCAAAGCTGCCTCCTTCCCACCTCTCTGCTCTGAGCTGGCATTACATTGGCACCAGGCTAATGCTGTTTTCTTGCCAAACAGTAGAAATAGGCTGTGCAATGATCTTCCCAGAGCAATGTGAAGGAGAGAAATGGCCTAGTCTGAGCCCTGTTTTTTTGTATCTGGCCGTCTTCTGCTCCAGACAACCATTAAAGAGACAGAAGGAGAGAGAGAGAGATTCAACAACTTTCTGGTTTTCTTCTTAGTGTTTGTGTTCGGTTCAGGTATCCATCAACCTCTCTTTCCCCTCTGCAGCGAAGAGCCTCTCCTGGTTTGCAGTCTTGTGGGAAACCTGAAGTCAGCCTCATTTGGTGTCCTGGTTTTGCTCTTGCTGAAGATGAAGTTGTTTTTTTTTTTTTTTTAATTTTTTACTTTTTGTTTGTTTTGGGGTGGGGGGAGGTAATTAGGTTTGTTTAATTAATTATTTCCAAGGAGGTGCTGGGGATTGAACCCAGGACCTCACGCATGCTAAGCGCACGCTCTACCACTGAGCTCTACCCTCCCCGCTAAAGATGAAGTTTAATCTCCAGGTCTCCATTCTTTCCTTCTCTATAATGAAAAGTTTGGAATGGGTGATCTCAGGTTGTTCTAGCTCTAAAATTCTGTGATTCCATGCAGTGCATGAAGAGGCGGCAGGTAAGAAACACTGAGATATTTTAAGGTTACATGGTTTCCAAGGAGATAAAGAGACATAAATGGGGGAACACCCAACAAGAGAGAGTTATTAACCAAAATGAATGTCAAGTTAGAGGGTGGAATGTCAGTCAGGTTTCAGGGAACGAGGAGAAGGGGGGATGTTGGCAGAGGTTCACAAGAGAAAGGGAAAACCACTGATTAGAATGAGGTTTGGAAGAGGATTAGCAGGTATTGAGAATGACAAATACGATTAACCTACCATGGGAGCAGATACAATATTTTCCTTCTAATTTATTATTAAATATTTCCGACTTGCCAATAGTGCACAGAAGAATATAATGAACACTTGTGTCCTCAGTGTCTGATCTAAAATATTACTCATTACCAGTACATAGTAACCCTCTCTCCACTGTCACCAGGAGGTAAGAGCCATTATCCAAATTTGCTGTGTATCATTCTCAGCAGTTCTTTGTACTTTTACTGCAGATATATATATATGGATTCAAGGGCAATATTTCATCTTTAAAGAGATAGGGTTTCATGTTTGAAAATGGAAGTATGACAAATATTGAAATACTTGTTTGAGGTTTAAAAAAAAAAAGCGTCAGTGCTGAAGGAGTCCCAGGGGAGGAGGATAATAAAAATAGATGGAATAACTTGGATGAGAGCGTGAGACGCTTCTTCCTGCTCATGAGGTCTCTCCTAGGTGATGGCATGGTGACTGGCAGGAGCTCCCGTAGATGGACTGAGCATCAGCCAGCGTCCTGATGGAGAGAGCCACGCTCTGAATACATCAAGGTCAGAAGGACAGGGCTGCTTTCAGCTGCTGCCCCGCAGAGCTGTTGGTTTGGACCAGTGGGAGTTCCCAGAAACACCAGCATTGGGAAATCAGGCATCAAAACACAGCAGGGAGCCACTTACCATTCAGGGACAAGCCACAGAGCAGGCTGAGGTTTGGGGACAGGCTCCAAGATCAGAGCTGACCCTGACTAGTCATTGAGATGAATACAACCAGGATTCTGCCTCATCCTTTCCCTGCAAGAGGCCCTTGAAACTGCCTCTGAAGGGGCCGGTCGTCCTCAGCCTCAGCAGATTGCCAAAATGGACTAACAGCGCCATTCTATGAAAAGATGGCTGGGTTCAGTGAGTCCTACTGGTGACAACACACTGGGGCCATCTGGAGACAACGCGAAGCTCCAGGGAAAGCCGCTAAGCCCTAAACCCCGCTGTAGAAAACAGATTAAAATGCACTTCCATCAACACTAAATATAATTTGCACTAAATATAATTTGAGGGGGAAAAAGTTAGAGAGTTTTGGTAAATATACTTTTGAAATTTTTGTCTATGAACAACTCATTTAACTTGCAATTTGCTTTGATTTTTCCCCCCCAAATCTGTGCATAATTGGAAAGTCTCAAGAAATGGGAAAATCAGATCCACAGATTACTTTCAAATGTGTGAAATGCTGAGTGAATGCTAAAATTAACAATTCATGAAGTTGGACTATTATGTTTGTATGCATTTAATTAAACATTTATTCTTTATTTTGTGGTTTCCTCTCTGTATTCTAGAACCAATAATCATTTCCAGGCTTCAGACATTGTTGTAGGCTCTTGAAAAGCTCACAGCTTGTGCCCACAGTGCCTGGAGGATAAACAGCCCAGTTGGGGAGGCTTTACTGGAGGCGCCTGGGTCTGTGGGCACTGTCTGGCTCCTTTGTCCCAACTCTCCACTCATGGGCATTTGTGATGGTAGCGGGGGCGATGTCCTGCAGACAACATCCCCAGAGAAAGTAACCAGAGTTTGTTTATTCCCTGTTTTCTCCCTCAGCCACCATAAAAGTGGAGACCTTGCTTTTTCACTGCTGTATCAGTCTCTTCAATAGGCGGTGCTGAGAAAACTGGATGTCCACATGCAGCAGCATGTGGCTGGCGCCTTATTTTACTCCATACACAAAAATCAACTCAAAACAGGTTAAAGACTTCAACAATAAGACCTGAAACTGTAAAACTCCTAGAAGAAAACCGAGGAAAAGCTCCTTGCTACTGCTCTTACCAATAATTTTTGGATTTGACACCCAAGCTCAGGGCAACAAAAGCAAAAATAAACAAGTGGGACTACATCAAACTAAAAGGCTTCTGCACAGCAAAGGAAACCATTCACAAAATGAACCTATAGACTGGGAGGAAATATTTGCAAACCGTATATCTGGTAATAGGTGAATATCCAAAAAATATAAGGGACTCATACAATTCAACAGCAAACAAACAAATTTAAAAATGGGCAAAGGTCTTGAACATTTTTCCAAAGAAGTCATACAAATTGCCAATGACTATATGAAAAGATGTTCAGCATCACTAACCATCAGGGAAATGCAAATCAAAACCACAACGAGAAACCACTTCACATCTGTTAGGATGGCTGTCATTCAAAAAAAGAAAAGAAAAGGGAAAAAATGAGTGACAAGGATGTGGAGAAAAGGGAACCCCACACTGCTGGTGGTAATGTAAATTGGTACTGCCATTATGGAAAACAGAATGGAGCTTCCTCAAAAAATTGAAAATAGAACTGCCATATCATCCAGCAATCCCTCTTCTGGGTATACACCCAAAGGAAGTGAAATTAGTACCGCAAAGATATCTGTGCTCCTGTACTAATTACAGCATTAACACAATAACCGAGACACGGAAACAACCTACATGTCCATCAACCAATGAGTGGATACAGAAACTGTGGCTTATATACGGACATTGGTTTCCATCAACCGAAATCCATTAGGAGATTTTTCTAGAAGCCTCAGAGGCAAATATCAAGATGGAAAAGGGGGTTAGGGGTGGGGAGTGGTAAGAAAGCTGGGCTCACCCAGGGAGAGAGGAGGATGGGAATCTGGGAGAGCACAGACTTCTGTAAATCCCAGACAGTCCTGCATCGTGACCCACATCTCAGGGAAAGGCAGTGGGACCCCAGGGAGGGATGGTGGTTTGTGATCGGGATGGATCACGACTTTCGTGAGAGGTACAGAGGAAGCAACAGAAGGAGCTCCAGGGGCAGGAACACGGTGATGTCTTAGCAGCCGCCTCGATTCACCAACCTGGCCCTGGACCACCTGATTCATAGATGCAGCCAAGGACGCGTCGATATACCAGGGCAAACAGGTGATTCGGGAAACAGCGAGCCGCCTCCTCACCTCTGGAAATGGCATTACACACCCCGGGGAGGCGGAGGGCCGGGGTGGAGGTTGGGGGAACCCCAAACAGACTGCCAGGCTCTAGGGATTAACAAGGAGAGAAACATACTCCTTTGAGGAGCTTATAATCGTTACTGGAGCTCTTGTTGTCACCGTGTTGGGTCTGTTTCTTGGAGGTGCTCTGGGTGAAGAACCATCTCTGGTTGGTGGGGCTTGGGGTGGGGTGGGATAGTGAGGGGGTGGGGGCTGGGTGCGTTCTGGGCGGGGTGGGGGGTGTCCTGCTGCCTCTGCTGGGCGGCCGGGCTGGCTGGAAGCGGCGAGCTCAGGAGCGGAGGCTGAGGGGTGAAAATGGGAGAGGGAAGGGTGGGCCGCGCCCTCCACCACGTCTCCTCCTGCTCCGGGGCCAGGATTGAGGGCAGACTCGGGCGGCCAGCAGGGGGCGCCAGAGGACCGGCAATGCCGCGGGGTGGGCTTGCAAGGCTCCGGACCCCAGCCGCACCCTGGCTCCGCATCCCAGGCCCGCAGGGAACCGACGCCTCGCGGCCGGCGGGGACAGGGGAAGCTGAGAGGACCAAACAGTCCGGGAGTCTGTGCCGGGCAGCGGCCGGCTCGAGGTCACGGCCGTCACTTCCGGGCGGGGACCTCAGGGCGTCGGCCTCACACACAGGGTCTCAGATTTAGACGCTGGACCTCAGGCCAAATGAGCTCAGGCCCGATGCTCTGACGGGATGAAGGCAGGCAGGCATCATAAAATAAACACGTAAAACATCCGACAGTTATGTTACCACGTTTTGACATTTCATGTTTTAATATTCCGCCAACCTCAAAACATGGCTCTGAGTCTCTTACCCTCTGAGAAGCCTCCTCCTGGGCGTCCTCTGTCTCCCAGGGATGGCCTCTTTAGTCCCCAGGCTTCTTGCCTATCCGCCCCACCACCCCCAGCCCCTCCCAACACACACCCCTACACATCCTTCACCCGCCACTTGGTCCCTAACTTCAGGCCTTCTCCCATCTTCCCACAGGTCCCATGTGTCTCTGTCCATCCCCACCCCACATCATATAAGCACCTCTGTCCTTCCGTCCCTGACTTCTTACCCACCTGTCCCAGCCCCAGCCCCCTGCCTCACCCTCACACACACAGCTGGGTCCAGGAGGCAGGCCCCAAGGGCAGGGCTCCTTCACAAGGATGCCTCTGCCAAAACCCCTTTCTCAGCCAGGGACACCCAGACCCTGCCTCCCAGCCCTGGGAACCAGCATCTAATGGAGCCTCACTTCTTCCAAGAGCTCCTGCCCGGGAACTGCAGGAGCAGAGAGAGCCAGACCCCAGCAAGAATGAGGTCACTGGGGACAAGGGTCAGAGGGCAAAGTCTAGGTTCCACTTGCGGTTTACAGAACCAGGAAACCTGTTGCTAGGTAACCAGGTCTCCCAGCACCCTCCCCACACAGTATCCTGAGCCACGGATCGTCAGCCTCCAACTGTCTTCCCCAAGTCTGTCAGACACCTACCTTCTGTGGGACCCTGAGAAGGAGGAGGAGGAGGAGACAAGCAAGAGCCCAGCCACCTGAGCCACCTGTGGCTCCACCACCCCCCGTTTCACTGTGAAGATCCGGCTGCGGGCCGTCAGGTCACTGCTGCCATGAGCCTGGGCATCATGGAGGAGGAGGATCTGGCCGAGTACTTCCGGCTGCAGTATGGGGAGCGGCTGCTGCAGCTGCTGCAGTGAGTGCTGGAGTGCCCACCCCGCGCCCCACCTTTCAGCCTGCCCCCCGACTCCTATAGCCCAGCGCCCCACATCACCCAGTACTGACCCACCCCATCACACCGCCTGGCCCTAGATGCTTCCCAGTCGCCAGCAAGGCCCCCTCTCCCTCTCAGCACACCATTCCTTCCACTCAGATGGGGGAGGAGAGGACCCCTTCCCTCCCCATGGGTGTCTATCTCCATGGGTTCCTCCCGGTCCCAGGCTGCCCATGTGCTTAGAGTCCACGGTCCCTCTTGCCTGTGTCTTGGGCAGGAAGTTCCCCAGCATCGAGGACCAGTCAGACTCCCCATCCATCCGGCTGCTGGAGAAGAAGAAGGAGGCCAAGATCCTGCACCATGCTATGGAGCAGAAGAAGGAGGTGAGTGACTCAGGTGGAGGGCAAGAAGGGCCACAGGGCCCAGGGACAGCCTGAAGACAGCCTTCTGTTTTGTGGGTGGTGTTGGCTAGAGCCAGGAGTCCTGGGTAGTGGTCCTTTGTTTCCTCTGCAGAGCACAGAAAGGATCCACGTTTCGGGGTACCAGCGTCCCGGGATGCTCTGTTCTGAACCAGATGTGGACGTGGGGTGGAAAGCAGGCACCTGGGGACAGAGGCTCTGCGGCAGGGGATGCTGGGGCCTCCCTTGGTCCCCATGCAGGGCTCCTTTTGACCTCTCTGCTCCCCCCACCCCAAGTCATTTCAGCGCAGAATGGAAACGCTGAACCTGCGCTGGGAGGAACTGGGCATCAAGGAAGCCCAGCTGAAAGCCCACATCCAGAAGTTCGAGCAGTTCATCCAGGTATGAAGGGGTGGGCCCTGCTGCAGCCACACGCTGCCCTTGGCCAAGTGGCTCCTCCCCCTCCCTCCTTCCCCTAGACTTTGTGATGCCTCACCCTGGCTTAGAAGTCTCCTGGTGCTCAGCAATGCCTGGAGCTTCCCCCGTTATGTGCCCCTCCCACTGCCCTGTTTATAATTTCCTGCTGCCCTGCCAGACTCTGCCCCGTCTAGATTGCTGTTTCCTATTTTCTTGTCCATAGCTGGTACGTACAGTTTATCTGGTGAGTGAATGAATGATGGATGATGAATGAATGAATGTGCCACAGTCAGGGCCAGGCACTGGGGGATACAAAGATGAGTCAGACCAGGTTTTAGTCCCCCGAGCTCACTCTGCCCCTCCACCCTGGCACTGAAGGCCCAGGCAGAGGGCATGTAAGAACTAGGCACCAGGGGAGAGCTCAGTGGTAGAATGTGTGCTTAGCAGGCACGAGGTCCTAGGTTCAATCCCCAGTACCTCCATTAGAAAAATTAAAAAACAAAACAAAACAAACTATATACGAACCAGGCACTAGAGTCCATTCTGAGAAGATCCCTAAGGACTGATGTAACCATTTTAAAATCCAGATTTCTCCAGACCTGCTCCAGCCAACACTTGCTGAGCCCTGAGGGCTGGCCCAGTCCTGGGGGTAATTGCTGGACTCTTCCTTCAGGGAAGCCCTGCTCTCAAGCATCTTTGGTCCCTCTCTGTGCCTAAACCAGCTGGGAAAGGAGGCTGATGGACCAGGCCTTATTCTCTAGAAATCCAGTCCTTACTGGCCAGAGGAAAGCTCGTGGAGTGCTTGGGGTAGCAGGAGACTGAAGGGTGAGGGGTTCTCCAAATCCTCACAATCCTGGAGGGTTGGTTTACAAGGACGGACCCCTGGAGCCCGTCTCTCCTTGCTTTCAGCAGGCCTGAGGTTGGGCCCAGTCAACTGCATTGTTAAAAGTATCCCCGGGGGATTGTAATGCACAGTCGGACTTGAAAGCTACTGGTTTAGGGCCCTTCTGTCCTCTCCTGCACCCACGGGGCAGAGCGCCTTCCTCCACGTTCCCCAGATGCCACCACCACACGTTCCCGTCCGTGTGACTCACAGGAGCCCCTGGAGGGGGAAAGGAGTCACACAAATGCAGCGTGAGAGGTTCGTCCCTAATCTTGGGAGGAGGGCTTTGCAGACGGAAGGAGAAGGGGGTCGGCCCAGCTAAGCCTCGTGTCTTTCTGTCCGGACATCGAATTGCCTGCACCACCTCCTCCTGTCCCAGCCTGAGGCCAGGCTGCGCTCCAGGGGCATACTCTCCAGAATGGCCTGGCCCCTCTGGAGTAGGCCCGCCTCCTAGCTCACAATTGCTCCAGCTTTTGAGAGGAAGAGAGTGGCTCCTGCCTCTCGTTTCTACAGTGGGAGAAGTTGAGGCACCAAATACCAAACTGGGAGAAAATTCGGGCCTCCCAAGCCTGGGTCCAGGACTTTGCCCCATGACACCCGGCCGCCACTAAGAATAGGGACAGAAACTTGGTCAGAAGGGTTCCTGCTCCCACTTCCGGACTTTCTCAGCCTTCCCCGGGTGGCATTCTCTCCAGACACTGAGCCCAGTGCAGTGTGGGGCCTCCCCAGCCCTTCCCCAGGCCACTCTCGGAAGGCCAGAGCGCAGGTCTCACAGAATCAGAATCACTTCCTGTTTGTTGTCACCAGGCCACCTTCAGCGCTGGATTAAACCTCTGCCCTCGCAGCGTTCTTGGCCCACCTCAGTCCGCTGCAACCCCCCCAACCAGCTTCAGATAACCCTGGAGATGCTCTTCCTTACACCTCCTCCCCGACATGGGCGGCCTGGCCAGCCCTGACCATCCTCGGGGTGGACCGAGGCCTTGTGGGGGCCCCACCGGCCTGGGCCCCAGGGAGGGCAGGGCCCGTGCCTGACCGGCACCACCTCCCCGGCCCCAGGAGAACGACCAGAAACGGATTCGGGCCCTGAAGAAGGCCAACAAGGAGCGAGAACTCAAGAGGCAGTGCGTGCATGAGCTGGCCAAGGCCAAGCAGGAGATAGCGGCCCTGCGGCTGGAGCACCAGCGGATGAGCGCCAAGCTGCAAGAATACGCCATCTTCAACAAGTACCTGGAGAAGGTGGTGGAGAACTCGGAGGTGCGGGGAGAATGGCGGGGGTGCCTTCCTCAGCGCCAGCCCCTCTTCCCCGGGGGCCCAGGCTATGGCAGGAGAGGGGAGGAGGCTAGGGACCCTTGCAGGGATGGTCACCTGCTCTAGGGAGACCCCTCCAGCCAAGGAGGGCAGCTGGGAGAGGGTCGGGGGCCTGGTGGTGGATCTTTGTGTCTGTGAGTGACATCTGTGTCCCTGTCTACATGGCTTCTGTCTACACGTGCGTGTTGGAAGAATGAGGCTCTGTTTTGGCAAAACGATCAGCTTTGCCTGCATTGGATGTGACCCACACTCTCCCTGCTTCCCCTCCCCCCTGGTGTTTTTTGGTTTACTTGAGAGTAAATGGGGAGACAGAGGGAGAGAAACTGGAGAAACACCAGCCCCACGCAGAGCAGGGGCGCTTGGCCTGTGCTGGGCCCTGGGCGGGGTGCTGTGCTCCAAGCCTCGCTCAGCCCGCTTGCTCACCCGGGAGGAAAGCCAGTATTTCACCCTGTTACAAGGAGGAAGTGGAGGTTCAGAGAGGTCAGGTTACCAGCTTAAGGTTGCACAGCTTAGAAGTGGCAGAGCCTTTGCTTCTAACCACTCATCTGTGGGTCCCACAAGGCCACTGACAACTGCTCTTCCTCAAGTTGCCTTGTCACCAGAGTTGAGGGAACCTCTTGGCCCTCTGCCCACGCTTCCTGCAGTATTTGACACCGTGGATGCCTCCCTTGAAACATACCTGTACCTTTTCCTCTGGGACTCCTCCCCCCTTCCCCTCCTTCCTTGCTGCCTCTGGCCCTTCCTCCTCAGGCTCCTCTTTCTCCCTCCTTCCTTAAAGCTCCCTGAGGTCTTTGTCCCAGACCCTCTGCTTTTTCCCTGAGCGATTCCCCGGGCCTCCCCTGGATGGCGCCACGTCAGTAGCTCCCCACCCTGGGTCCCTGCACCCCGGGGAACAGCAGCAGGGCCCCTCACCAGGGTGGAGGGAAGTATAAGTTGTGCCCTCTGGGTGGGAATCCATGTCCTGTAGGGGCCACTGGGACACAAAGGATGCACAGCTTTTTAAAAAGTCCTGGCAATTTCCATATAGAACCACTAACCTGATTTATTTATGCACAAGTCCCAGATTCCGTTCCAAGGTTCTACCTGCGGTCCGGTGAATTGTCCCGTTAGTAACTGGGCTGGGGGTGGGAGGAGGGAGGGAGGACTACTCTAGTAAAGCAGCAGATAAATGGTGAGATATGACTCAGATTTAGAGCTGGACAACGGTGTGTCTTAGAACTGAGGAGACTGGCCCGGCTCTCGGTGGCCTGGATCTCTCACCTAAGCTGCAGTCCCCTCCATCTAATTTATTGAGTCCACAATGGCTTCCTGCCCGCCTCCGGCCGGCCCTGCTGCTGGTGGGTCCCGTACTGGTGAATGGCAGGGCCCCCACCCACAGCCCCGCCAGAACTCGGGCCTCATCCCTGATTCCTCCTCCTCCTCCCTCACTCGCCACAGCCATCAATCAGCAGATCTGGTCTGTTCTGCCTCCTAAGTATTTCTGGAATCCAGCCCCTGCCCCTTCCTCACCCAGACCAGAGATACCTCCCCTGGAGTTCAGCTTGGCCTGACTCCTGGCCACCAGCCTGCCCGGCATCCTCCAGCCAGCGTGACCTCTTTCTCTTTCTTTCTCTCTTTCCTCCTTCCTCTATTTCTTTCAAAATATTTTAAGCGTACTGAAGAGTACACAGCAATATATAGCAGCACCCAAGTACTCACCGCAGCTTCGTCAAATCTTAATATTTCCCCCTATTTGTACTTGACTCTTTTCTTAAATAAAACACAGCTGGTCATGGAAACCCCAGTGGGTCCCCCTTCCAAACTCCATCCTCCTCCTCTCCTCAGAGGTAACCAGTATCCAGATTTTTAATTTCTCACTCTCATGCTTATTTTTATTACTGGTGACAATAGATTACATTGTCCACAAACTATGAATAGTATGTCCATGTCCTTTTATGGCTTCTTTCTCCCAATCAAATGATTTAAAAAAATAATAACTTTGTATTAGGGGAAATTTCAAACATACACAAAAGTAAAAAGAATAGTCTATTGAATGCCCATTACTCACCACCTAATTCCAACAATTATCAACTCATCGTCAGCTCTCCATCTCTGCCATTTTAAAGCAAAGGGTATTTTTTTTTCACCCATAAGTATTTCGGTGTATAACTCCGAAAGAGCTCTTTTTCACATCAGCACAGTACCATTGTCATGCTTGCATCCAGTCGACGTTAAAATTCCCCCAGGTATTGCACAAATGCTTTTTGTACGGATGGTTTGCTCCAACCAGGGTCCAGACAAAGTCCCCACGCTGCATTTGGCTGGTACGTTTCTCAGGTGTCACAGATGTTACTGTTCTGCTGGTCAGAGGAAACCAGACATAAAAGAGGACATACTGTGTGATTCCACTGACACGTTTAAAAACAGGGGACGTGAATCTTTGGGGACAGAAGTCACAGTTCTGGTTTCCTCAGTAGTGGCGGGGGCAGGTAGTGACTAAAACAGGGCTGAAGATCTTTCTAGGGTGCTGGAAATGTTCTGAGACCCTTTCTTCACGAATTAGCTAGAATACCACCATCCAGAAAAGGACTTCATAAAGGGAATCTTCCCTTCATCAACTATTTGATGACCATATGGATCTTAAAGAAAAAGCTTGTTAAATGTTTGATTCTTTATTACAGTTTTCGGAATAATGACTGGTCCTCCAGCATCCTCCAGAAGTGCCCTGCCATGTTGTTGGTATCACTGTGAACTCTTTTTTTTTTTTTTAACACATTTGCTGTGTTTCAGTCCTTTGCACTTATTCTTACTGACGTTCAAAGGGTCCCAACTTTGGACAGCGGGAGCCTCTCCAGGTCGGCACCTGAGTCCTGTTGACATCAGCACTGAGTTTTAGAGAGGTGGTCCTGGTTGCTCTGATGTAGCCCGTTGGTTTTAAGTGTGGTGGACCGTTGCATCTCTCAGAAGTGCAGACAGTAAGTGATCTCTCTGCTTGCTCCTTTACCGGATGACTTCCACACTCCTCAGGGTTTACTGGGCACTTTTTTTCCTTCTCCAGGGAGATGTCTCCCTCCCCAGCTTGAACTCAGGCCATTCATGCGACACTCTCTTCCTCATCCTGTACTTGCCCTGCACACCCTGTCATCTTCACCCAGGCTGTTCCCTCTACCTGTACGACTTCTGCACCTTCCCCCGCCTGCCCTTGCCTGGCCATCTTCTTACCTCTGGTCTCATTTTAGCCATCCCTTCTCCCAGGACATCTTCTCTGCCTGTTTCCATCTCTAATGCTGTGTTAAGTGGCCCTTGCCTTCAGAGGATATATCTGAGGAAAGGCTAGCGGGGCAGTTGCCGGAACACCAATCTATTGCTGGAAAAGTCATGAGATGCAGAAAGTGCTCAGGGAGTGTCCCCTGGGTGGCTGGAAGGCACACTTTGATAAAACCCCCGGGGACGTGAGTTGGCATCTTGGAAGTCGTGCTCATACCACCTTCTAAAGAAGGGTT
Source organism: Camelus bactrianus (assembly GCF_048773025.1). NCBI lineage: Eukaryota > Metazoa > Chordata > Mammalia > Artiodactyla > Camelidae > Camelus > Camelus bactrianus. The sequence continues at coordinate 6,781,331 of NC_133554.1, forward strand.
GGTGCAGGGCTTCTGTTCTGCTGAGTGGGGCCGGCAAGTTAGGGCCAGAGTGACGTGGCACTGGACCATACCGGAGAAGGCAGGCAGCTGAGCCTGGCCAGCCACCTGCCCCACTTGTAACCTCTCCAGCCCCTGGTTGGAGGGAGGCCACCGCAATTGGTGAACGAATACCAGAGAGCATCGTGCTGGAGATACGCCCCAGCAGTCTCCTGCAGTCCATCCCCCAGTCACCGATAGGGCTTATCACGCTGTGTTGTAACTGACTACTCCTCTGACCTCTCTCCACGCCACGCCCAGTCGTAGGCCTCACAAAAGCAGGGTCTGGCTTCCTTATCTCCTGCTCTGCTCCTAGCATTTAGCAGTTTCTGGCTTATAAGTGGTTCGTGGGCCATTCCTGCTGAATAGGATCTTTATTGCATGGGAGGCATCTCAAAATGCACCCTCTCACCCCCCACTGCTGCCATCAATTCTCAGCCTAGATCAGCTCGGGGAATTTCAGAAGGGTTTTTAAATCTGGGTCTCTGAGAGTGGAGCCTCGCAGGTGTCCTTTGTAAAGCTCACAAGTGATTCGAACAAGCAATCAAGACTGAGAACACCAGGTTCAGTTGCACGTGCCCCCAGCACGTGGCCCACGGCCCATTCCAACCCAGGAAGAGCGCAGCAGGACGCCAAGGACGCCTCGCAGCCTCTGCCCTGTGTCCTTGGCCCAGGGCCTCCCTGCCAAGCAGAGGCAGCGAGGCTGGGAGTTGGGGGCTTGGAGTGGGGTCGGGCCCCCGGGGCAGCGGTGCAGTGACCCCAGTCCCCCGCCGCAGTTCGAAGAGATCCACGAGGTGATAGCGCGCTACAAGACGCTGGTGAGCATGCACCACGACCTCATGCAGTCGGCGCAGGAGGGCCAGGAGAAGATCGAGCGCGCCAAGGCGCGGCTGGCGCGCTACAAGGAGGAGAAGGACGACGAGATCCTGCAGCACAACAACGAGCTGGCGCGCCTGCAGATGCGCTTCGACCGCGCGCGCAGCGACGTCATCATCTGGGTGAGCGCCCGGGGCGGGGCGGGGGCTTCCGGGCGCAGAGGGAGAGAAGGGCACACGCACACGCACACACTCACGCTCACAGTGCTCACGCCCCGCCCTCATGCCCTCCCCAGGAATCTCGTTGGGCACACATCCAGAACACAGCCGCCAAGAAGACCCTCCTGCTTGGCACCATTAAGATGGCAACTCTGAACCTCTTCCAGATCGTGAGCAAGCAGCTGAAGGAGGCGACCTTCGTGTCCCTGGACGACACGCACAAACAGCTGGACATGGTAAGAGGAGGCCCGAGTCCCTGGCCAGCTGGGTCCACTGAGCCAGGTTGGTTATTCATTGATTGAGTGGAGGGACCACCCCCAGAGTCGTGGTTCTCAAATTTTAACAGAATCAGAATCACCTGTGGGCTGAGGCGTATTGCTGCGCTCCACCCGGAGACTCTCAGCATGGGCTTCAGAAGGGGGCCATTAATCTAGAACTGGGAGCAAGGTACCACCTAGGAAAAGGGACTCTGCAATAGGCCAAGACCATTTGAATTCAATATACTGCGTGTGGAAGTCCCAGCATTATCTCTGAATAAAGCCCAAACTGCTTGGAGCAGCATTTTCCAAACCGTATTTGGCAAATCCTAGAATTCCAAGATACTAGTAAGTTTCCTCTGGGGGAATAAAAGGACTCTGTGGACTAAAAAATTTAGAAAAATCTAAGTTAAATGAAGTTGGATGGTTTTAAAATACAGGACTTCACACTGCCTTTGCTTTGGCTCTGCCCTGAGACTCTCCAAGACATTAAGTTTCTAACACTTACTTGACCATAGAGCCCTTTTGAGGGTACTTATTATAAAAACATACTTTGGGAAATACTGGACTGTCTTCTCTGTAACCTTGGGAAAGTTACTTTAATTCAGTGATTCTTTGTTTCTTTTTTTGCGAAATAGGAATTATATTGGTAATAGTAACAGTATTAGCAACTAACGGGGTCGTTGAGAGTTTTGGACAGTCTGGGTAGCCCCACCTTGGGGAACACTACCAAAAAGGAAACATTTTAGGACTGAGATCTTAGAGGCCATCGAGGCCAACCTTTTCTCCATCTTCCCTTTTTAAAGAGAAAGAAACTGAGTCCCAGAAGGAGGAAGTGATTTCCCCAGAGCTGCATCAGGACCCCAAGTCTACCTTTTTTTAATTGAAGTATAGTTGATTTATAATAGTGTGTTCGCTTCAGGTGTATGGCAGAGTGCTTCAGTGATACCTATATATGCATATCTATTCTTTTTTCCAATTCTTTTCCATTATGGTTTATTACAAGATATTGAATATTGTTCCCTGTGCTGTACAGTAAATCCTTGTTTATTTTATATGTGGTTGTTGTGCGTCTGTTAATCCCATACTCCCAATTTATTCCTCCCCCACCTTCTCCTTTGGTAATCGTAAGTTCATTTTCTATGTGAGTCTGTTTCTCTGTTTTGTAGGTTCGTTTATACTATTTTTTTTAGATTCCACATGTAAGTGATATCATATGTCATTTGTCTTTCTCTGTCTGACTTACTTCACCTGGTATGATAGTCTCTAGGTCCATCCATGTTGCTGCAAATGGCACTATTTCATTCTTTTTTTAATGGCTGAGTAACTTCTCATTGTGTATATATACCACATCTTCTTTAACCATTCATCTGTTGATGGACATTTAGGTTGGGGGGACCCCACGTCTTCTGATTTAGGAGGCTGTGTTCTTTCCACTGTGTCGTATGGGTGGTGTGTTCTTTACAACAGAAGTTAGTGAATAGAATTTAAACTTCTCTTGATAACTCAAGATTATCATAATGAGCACCGATTCTGGGTTTCAAGTAAATGACCGCCTTGAAGGTTGTTAAAGTGCCGAAATCTATCTGCCCGGAAACCAGCTGACCCCTTCCTGCTAAACGCTCTTAGCTCAGTCTGCTCAAAGCTCCCTCTGCCTCCCTGTTGTTAGACTGTCAGCCTGTACTTCACCCTTTCACTGTGTCTGCCTCTAGGGTTCCCAGATCCACTTCTGTTTATCACTTCTAGTCTGCTAAGCCTGATTCTCCCTGTCGTCTAAAATAAATGTCAAGTGATGGAAAGTGGCCTCAAGAAGTCGGTCACAGGAGAATGGTGACTCCTTACAGGCAGGTTACGCCCAGACATGGTCCGTTTTTGAATGGGTGGCCTTTTGCCGGCTGGGGTTAACTCCAGTCCCTTGGCCTTGCTAGATCCAGCAGTTTATCCAGGACCTGTCAGACATCTGGGCAGAAGTGAAGAAGAAGGAGCAACAGCAAGTTCGGGTTTAAGGAGCAGCCATGGTTCTGGAATGTTCTGAGACAGAGACTGAGACAGAGTAAGTTCCTGGTGACTTGCCGTCCAGTCAGCCCCGTCCAGCTCTCTGGGACCCCTGGGCTTTTCTGCTGGTGAAACCCCTGTTTATTTCCTCTGCCCAGCCCAGCCCTGAAAACATTAAATTCTGTAAGAAGTTTGTTCCTCAGTTCTCTCTCTCTTTGGTGGTTTATTCACGGGGAAGAGGGTCTACTGAGGGGAGATGCCCCCAGAGCGCCCCCTCCTGGAGCTGGTCACGTAGGCCGCCCAGGTCTGGTGTCTCCCAGGCTTTGCAGTTCACACAGGAAGTATCCACGTGGCAACACGCCGGTGGGTGAGTACACAGGACCCTTCTTCCCTCTAGCACCTCCGTTATTTTTTTAAGTTGATGTATCCAGCTGGGGTGCAAAGACTCACCAGAAGCTAGGGCGGCAGCTTCCCAGGTCAGAGTGCCAAAGGTGGCGGCTTAGGAGCTCCTTCTTCCCTGACCTTGGGACGAAGCCCTGCTCTCCCGCCCCGCTGTGAGCCCTGAAACAGGCGACGTGGTTATCAGCAAGGCCAGGGCAGGGCAGGGGGCGGGCCGCCAGACGACAGCACTGTGGCAGGCTGCAAAGCTGGCTGAAAACCAGCAAAACTCAGCTGAGTGGAGTCAAATGTAAAGTCTTGCCCTAATGGTGAGAGACTCAGCCACCCGTTTTGAATCACCCACGGCAAAAGGCAGCTCAGAGTCCGGGCAGAGGGAGCAGGCTTTCTCGAGCATGTATTTCATGTACATCAACCCCGTGACAACTGTGTGGCACCATTACCACTGGATGACCAAACGGGACACTTGCCCGAGGACACTGGCTCCAGATGACCAGGTCAGGGGTCACATTGGGTCTGCCTGCCCCCGGCCTTTGCTCCCTTCACCAGGCTGCCCCCAGGAGGCAGAGGCTCCGCTGCTTTGCCCTCCAGCGTGGGCTGAGGAGCCGGCCTGGACTAGGCCCCTGGGTCCAACTTGGCCCTGTGACCCCGGAGGGCCTGCGGGGAGTCGGTTACCCACAAGGGAGCCTGCAGCGCTGTGGGCAGGGGCACCCCTCCCCGTTGTCCTCGCCATCTTGCAGCAGCAGCAGCCACATCCCCTGGGAACTTATTAGAAAGGCAAATTCTCAGGCCCCACCCTAGCCCTGAGCATCGGGAACTCTGTGGGTGGACCTAGCCCTCTGGGTTTTAACAAGGCCTCCAGGTGATTCCAATGTGGGCTCAGGTTCAAGAACCTTTCGAGTGAACCAACCACTTTCGAGGACCTGGGCTCCTACACGTGCGGTGGGAGCTGTCAGTAACACCACCTGAGTAGTCGGCGTGCAGTCGGAGGAGCGGCCGCAGCAGAAGGGAGGCAGAGCCGTGGGTAGAGAAGCGGCTTTGTCCCAGGGATGGGACCTGAGGCAGCGTGGGCACCGGTCCAGCGGTCTCTGCACACCTGCTGTCTTCTAGTCTGATGCTGGAGCTTGAAGCCCAAGGAGGGGTAGGAGGTAGGTGGGAAAGAAATATGGACATAAAGTGGGGGAGATGGAGACCGAGTCGGAATCCACACCCACAAGCTGGGCTCACAAGGTTGGACAGGGACCCCCGGCAGCTCTCTTGGCCCTGAGCCTGGCGGGGTGGGCATCTGCAGAAGTGGGACCCGGATCCTCGAGCAGCCACACCTGCCCAGGAGCCGGAGATGCTGCGGGAGGGTCCGGGGAGGGAGGGGCCGCCACGGGCCACGGCCTCTGGAGGATGGGGGGAGCAGGCAGAGTAGGGCAGCACATGTGAGCCTCCCAGCCCCCCGCGGGAGCGTCTGTGACCACCCCCTCCTTGGAAACACCCAGGGAAAGGAGTTTGGGGCAAGGAAGTGCAGCCTCGCTGACCTGCTACGTCCCCAGGCCTCCACACGACCATTATCTGCTTCAGGTGAGGGAAAGGAGGGGATGGAGCTGGCTGGCCCTGGCCAAAAGGACTTCCCTCTGGAAGGGAATTGGACTGTGACCGAGCAAGGGCTCCCGGGCTGGCTGCGTGGAAAGCCAAACCGAACGCAGGTGTTTGCAGCAAAATAAGGGTTTATTTGCAGGGCGCTAAGCAGGCAGCTCATGCTTAGAACTCCCCAGTGGCTTTCAGGGAAAGGTTTATAAAGACAGAGGGAGGGGAGAGGGTCGTAGGATGCCTGATCAGCTCGTGGACATTCTTCAGATTGGTTGGTGGTGAGGTAACGGAGCGATATTTTGGGAATCTCAATCATCAACCTTCTGGTTCCATTCAGTCTGGGGTCGATGTGCTGTGGTCAGCGTGTGGTCTCCATCCTCCACCTGGTGGGGGTCTTAGCAGAACAGCTCAGAGATGTGCATCACATTGTGATCTGTGTCCTTTCAGGAGGAGCTTGGGGTCCTGTGACTTTGTCCTAATCGTTAACTGCTGGATTCTGCTCTTTGGAACTCGGGAAGGCCGAGGAGACTAAAGCCTTTTTTCTACAAACAAGAAGCAGGGTACACGGAGGGCCTTTTGTACCCGGGAAGGCCCCACAGGGTCCTGCTGGGTTTCAATTGATCCTCCTCAATCCTGAGGGGTACTGAAGCCAGACAAGAAAGGAGATCAAGTTTTGGGTAGAGATGGTAATCATAAACTCAGCAGAGGAGTTCAGTGTTAGGGGGACTTGGTTTAGGGGACTCAGAAGGGAAGAGGTCATCTCGAACACCCAGGGCAGGCAAGTTCTGGGGGTGATTGGTGCCCAGAAGGGGATGGGAGAAGCCTCCCACCAGAAGGAGGTGTCAGGGCCCTCCAGAAATAGGGTTGTGAGTGAAGGATGTGCCTCTGAAATAGCTTCCCCTCACCTTTGCGCCCCCGGAGCTCTGTCCAGGGAGGCAGGAAAGGGTGTACTGCAGACGGTTACCCCAACCCCCCACACACACATCCCCCACCGTGTTCTGCTGTATCTGTGAGGTGGTATTTGAGACGTTCAGCCTGTAAGGACTGAACACACTTCCTGGGAGGCTGCGGGGGCGGGGCGGGTAGGGGGTCAGGGGGGAGTGGAGGACCCTCAGCCCCGCCCCCACGCTCTTGCCAGAGAGTCAGAGGCCTTCTCCCTCCTTCCCTTCCTCTCTCCTCCTCCTCCTCCTCCTCCTCCTCCTCCTCCTCCTCCTCCTCCTCCTCCTCCTCCTCCTCCTCCTCCTCCTCCTCCTCCTCTTTTCTGGCTCCTCTCCCTTGGAGTGTCAAGTTTCCTGCTTGACTGAAATGAGGGATTGTGACAAGTCACACTTAGAATTCCTGTGATCACACACAAGCTTATCCTAGCCCACGCATGTTTACACATGTGTGTTTAACTCACTCTGTTACTCCTTGCATTTGTCAGGTTTCCAAAGGGGCCCAGCCCTGGGGCAGAAGCAATTCTGTGGGTCTAGGCAGATTTCTTGATGACACGCGAAGCCACAGACCCACAGACTCATTCCCAAACCCGCAGAGACGGGCAGAGCAAATCCAGACGATTTAGCGATTCTCATGAGCCTGAGTGAGAGGGCTTCCCCTCAGAGCGGGGACAGACAGACAGCTGCCACGGACAGACCCTCACTCCTCCCCCCAGCTTTTCAGCATTTTCACCTCGGGCCCAGGACATAAAGAAGCCCAAGACTGCCCAATCGAGAGAGATCTGGGCTCTCAGATACATGAGATAGTGTTCCAGTGGGGGAAAAGAGATGGACTTAAGTCGACTGAAGTTTTCCAAGCAAGAAGAGACACCAGCTCATTCAGGCAGAAATAACTGATTGGTTCCAGAAATGAATGGTTCTCATCAGTAAAGGCAGGAAGTAGGGCTCTGGGTGTTTGATGGGTAAAGGAAGGCAGGAGGGGAGACCTTCAGGGACTCACTGTTGATGCTGTTAGCTCTTCCCGATAGAAAATTGGGGGGGGAGGGGGATAGGGCGTCGAGGTGTGAAAGACCCCTTCCTGCCAGCAGCCAGGTAGGACGGACCCACGTCCGTCACATATGCCACGCCACACACAGCCCCCGAACAACAGCACTCCATGTCCAAAAGCTGCTGGTGAGGAACGGGATTAGAACAGAGGGTTGAAAACTTTCAGAGTGATGTCTGTCTGTCTGTCTGGAGTAGCTAGAGTCCATGCTTCTGTGGAATTAGCATCGGAACCCTGCTCCCTTGTGGCCCCTTTCTCAGACTCCAGCCTGGGGTCCCATATCTTCCATCCAAGACTTTCATCAAGCTTGTGGGGCCCCAGAACCTTCTCATCTCATCTCAGGGTTCATCCCTCCGGCATCCGAGCCAGCCCCTCTGGTCGAGGACTTTCAGTCCAGCAGTACCTATCAGCAGTGTCGTGGGTGCACAGCAGGGTGCGGGGGGTGAGCGGCGTCCCACGAGGTCCCTGCCTCGGGCAGCTCCTTCCCCTGGGAGGTGAGCACCCACCTCCACTTTTCTCACCTGCAATGGCCCAATGTTCCTCCGAGCTTTAACTCTTTGAAACTTTTACCTTTTTGAAATTGAGAAGGCTCCCCCAGCAGATGGCGGAGTTGAGGATGGTAAGAGCCAGGCTCAGAGGCATCAGAGCATGATGATTCCACCTTCTGGAGGGGCAGATAACCATTTTAGGAATTTTATGAGGAAATGAGCTGGGTCTGGAAACATCCATCCGAAGGAAAGCCAGCCGCATAGTGCTGTGAAACGGATTGTGCCAGGGCTCCGCTCGTCCTTACAGAGTACTGCAAACTCAGAGACTTGAACCAAACCCACTTAACGTCTCTCAGTCGTAGGGCAGAAATCCCTGTGGACTCACCTGGGTTCTCTGCTCAGGGCTGAACTCAACACGATGGTCGGGCCGGGCTATCTGGGGAGTTTAGGGAAGAATCTACTTCCCAGCTTGTTCAGGCACTTGGCAGAATTCCTTGCAGCGGTGGGTCTGAGGTCCCCATTTCCTTGCTGGCTGTCAGCCCAGGGCCACTCTCTCTGCTCCTGGAGGCCATTTGCCTTGTTTATCATATGCAATGTCCTCCATCTTCAAAACCAGCAACAGAGTCCTTGTCACTGTTTGAATCCCTCTGACTTTCTCTTCCAATACCATCCAGAGAGCACTCTGCTTTTAAAGGGCTCAGGGGATGAGATCAAGCCCATCTTCCTTTTGCCGTGTCACAGGGGAGAAATACGCTGGCATGAGGGCCGTGCAGGCCATCTTAAACTACACCACACTGATCAAGAAAGGGTGTCAACAGAGATGTAACGTGCAGCCTGGCAACCGTCATTTGTATGTGCACATTTGAAAGTTGCTAAGACCGTAGATCTTAACAGTTCTCATCACAAGAGTAAAAAATCTTGTGACTCTGTGTGGTTGTGGGTGTTAACTACATTTATTATGATCATTTTGCAGTATGTGAAAATATCAGATCATTATTTTGTACCCCTGAAACTAATACAATGTTGTCCATCAGTTATGTACCTCAAAAGAAAAAAAAAAAAAAGATGTCAGCTTGAAGAGGAAGAGGGCGAGAAGGCTAGGCAGGACTGTGACAAGAGTGGTCCAAGGCCAAGACAAGGCGTGGATGGAAAGAAACTTCAGATTTGCTCCTGACCTAACATTTTCTAGCGATGGTTTCATCAAGACAGGGTTCTCCTGGGGCTTATAACTGTCTAGGGAGGCGATAAATGGGCTTTAGTCTATCTGGGAATCTCCTGATGTTTTATGAAACTTTTATATTCATGCATGTATGGGTTTTTCATGAATGAAGGGAGTGGAGGCGGGGGCAGGAGAAAGTGGGTATCTTTTAGTAGATTCTCCCAAGAATCTTAACCCAACAAGGTTAGCACATACTGCCATTTTGTTTTAATTAACAGCCTTATTGGGATATAATTCATATACCATACAATTCACTCATTTAAAGTGTGCAATTCAGTGGCCTTTCGTATATTGACAGAGTTGTGCGATCATCAACACAGTCAGCCTGAGAACATTTTCATCACCCCTGTGATCACAAAAACTCATACCCAGTAGCAGTCATTCCTTTTCCCTCCCAAAGCCTCAGCTCGACCCAACCGCTAATCTACTTTCTGGTCCTTTGGCTTTGCCTACTCTGGACATTTCATATAAATGGAATCATAGACTATGTTGTCTTTTGTGTTTGGCTTCTTTCACTTAGCATGTTTTCAGGGTTCATCCATGTCATAGTGTATATCAGCACATCGTTGCTTTTTGATGGCTGAATACTATTCCATTGTATGGATTTACCACATTTTATAAATCCAGTCATCAGTTGATGGACATTTGGGTTGTTTTTACTTTTTGGCTATTATGAATAATGCTGCTTTGAATATTCTTGTACCAGTTTTTCTGTGGACATAGGTTTTCATTTCCTTTGAGTATGTGTATGTATGTATGTACGTATGTGTATGTATGTATATATATATATAGATCCATCTAAGAGTGGAATTGCTGGTCCCCATGGTAACTGTTTAACCTTTTGAAGGACTGCTGAACTGTCTGAAATGACTGCATTTTGAGATACTCTGGGGACACTTTCATTTCAGCGATTAATGGCAAATAAGCCAAAAGAAGGCCAGCTGGCAGAGAACTGTCAGAAGGGAAACCAGGACTTGATGAAGCAATGGCCTAGGCCAGTTCAAGACTGATGAATACAGTACCTGATTACGGGGTGCCCAGACTCAAGGCAAGGGGGCTGAGCCATGGATTAGAGGCCAGGCAGCCATCCCAGCCCACCCGTAATTCACTTACAGCCACCACGTGTGCCCCGCCAATCCCGACAGCCTTTCGTGACCCTCACACCTGGGCTTCAGAACCCTCTGTCAATCAACAAATAATGGTGTTACTGAGTGCCTCCTGGGAGCCTGGTCCTGAGAGAATCAGAGGGGACAGATTACGAAACAATTGATCTGGTTCCTGCTTCTTGGAGCTTATGGTTTTGGGGGAAGGAGAGACTTTAGACCAGTATTTATAAATAGTTAAATAATTATCACTGCCGGGCTGTTGGGAAGTGCTGGGTGCTGGGTTCGTGTAAGAAGATGGAGGTGAGGAGCCAACCAAGTCGTTCTGCAGAAGCTATGTAATGTTTAGGGAGAGACTGGGAGGGTGAATGGGTGTTTTATTTAGGCAGACGAGGGTGGGCAGGAGGCGGGGGAAGGGGAGTAGGGCTGTACTAACACAAAGTGGGGGGCCTCGGGGTCTGGGAGGGGTGAGTCAGGAGGCCAGCGTCACTGGAGCAGAGAGACTGAGGACAGGAGGGAGCTGGAGCCTGCAGGGCCTTCTGGGTAGGCCTTCCCAAGGGCCTTGTGTTTTACCCTAAGGGGATTCAAGAGCGCTCGAGGATTTTATTTAAGAAAAAATAATAGTAAGAGACCAAAGGTTGAGCTCTGAGTAGAAGTTTATTTGGTTTCTGTTTTATAGCGACAGGCTCAGAAATGCCAGTTTGGCACAGAATCTAGGAGCTGGGGAATGAGGTTTGGGGGAAGAGAAAGGGAGTCGGTCTGTAAATCTGAAAAACAAAACAAAACTCACAAGCCGTCTCTGTCCTGAGCTCGGAAGGCGAGTCTGTGGGTGCCGCTGGTGAAATCCGGGCTTGATCGGGGGGCCCTTGGGTGGAGCACCTTCCTGGGAGGCTGCCCACTATCCGGTGCAAGGCAAGGTGCCCGTCTCAGGATGGTGCCACGCAGTTGTCTTAGCAGAAGCCAGACCCACTCAGCTGTCAGCAGGCTGCACAGCCGGTCAGTATTGAGCCGAGGAGGAGCATGCTGAGATTTGCCCTTGGCTTTGGCTCGTGTGTGGAGAATGGATTAAATGGGGTGCAAGAAAGGCAGGAGGCCAGAGTGTGTGCAGAGAGACCATCTTGCTAAAGGATAATTTTTTTAAGTAGAATTACGACTTCTATATACAAATAAAATGGACCCGTTTTAAAGATTTTACCGAACTCATCAATTGCGAGAACTAGTATGACGTCCAACCCAGTTCAGAGGAGAATCCAAAGAACAGACCCCTAGAGAGACAATCTGGAATGCTGACGCTGGTTTGCTAATAGATGCAAAAATGACCTCTACCGCAGGGCAGAAGTCAATTGCATCTTCCTTGTACAGAATTCATTTGAATTTCTATGAACAGAAATCATTTGCATCACCTCCATAAGTTAACTTCTGTCTCTACAGAGTATCAAAATGGTAAAGAAGAAAGGGAAAGAACAGAAGGGTCAAACCCCTCTAGAATCAGGTAACCCCGGAAGGGTCCTCTAGACATGGCACCACGGAAAGGAAACAGTAATATTTTTGTCTATTTCAAGATCTTCCACAAATTTCACTGACAGTCTGGAGCTGCTGCGGTGGTCCGTGCAATCCTGGATATATGCAGAGAAACAGTCTGATCCACAGATCCAAGTGGGGTGCTGTGGTTGAATTGGGGTAATGAGGGTCCACAGAGCTCACTTGCTCCCAACAAGCAGAACCTGGGACACCCCAGGAAGCCAGGGATGCTTCAGAATCCAGTTTGAAAACTTTGGCCCCCATATTTCCTAGGTTCATTGCCTGCTTAGCATTCTGTGTTGCCTGGACTTTCTAGTTCCCCAGATCTTACGATGAATTATTGATACATGATTTAAGTACCACCTCCTGCTTGTATTTAGGTATCTTAAAACATGAAAGAGGAATTATGCAATTAAGACACAATCCAGCATAGTGGTTTTAAATGCAGACTCTCGGAATAAGACTGAACTCTGTCACTTTGGGCACGTTTCTTAATCTTTCTGTGCCTCTGTATCTTCACTTGTGACATGGAGATTGTGGGAGCTCATGGGGTTGCTTTAAGATTAAATCAATTAATATGTGAATGTCATTGAGAACAGAACCTGGGGCATAGTGAGTATTAAGTCTTTACTGTCATTATGATTCTAGTGGTTGAATGAATCCACAGACCATCACTGGGACCACGATGCTGGTCTCTCATCAAAATTGTGATCCTTAACTAAACAACAAGCATCAGGCATGAATACACAGATAGGGAGATTCAGCCGTATAAACAGAGAACAAATGTGTGAGAGTTTTCAACATCAGTATCATCAAGTATTTACTGAGTGCCTGCAGAACCCGAGTGCAACGTGCCAGGCACCAGAGACGGGTGCTGAAGATGATGGATGACCTCCTGACCATCTGCCCAGCCCGTCCTTAGGGAAGGAATCACAGAAACCTTGGAGGTAACTCCTGGTAGCCTTTTCCTTCCTGAAAACAGCAACCGTTACGATGGAGGAGGTTAAGGTTGTTCTCATGCTGTTTTTGCCCAGTCTTCTTCCTTCCCCCCAGAATCTTCCCTGCATATGCCCTCTCGGCCCTCTGATCAGAGAGAGAGCTGCGGACCAGTTGTTATTGGAAGATCTGTGTTCTACCTCTCCTCTGTGGGACGTCTCAGCAGAGTTACCCATATGGATAATAATAATTATTACAACAAATCATGTGTGACATTTACAAAGAGGGTTCTTTGATACTCTGCTCTTCAGAGAGCTGGAGCTGGTTCCCCTCCCTTTGAATGTGGGCTGGACTTCGTGACTCACTTCTGAAGAACAGAATATGGCGGAAGTGAGGGTGGTGCCCTCTAAGACTAGGTCAGGAAAAGCACTGCGGCTTCCTCCTTCCTCTCTCTATGGGTCATTCAATCTGGGGGAAGCCAACCGCCATGCCGTGAGGACCCTCAAGCGGCCCTGTGGAGAAGCCCACCTGGGGAAGAGCTGAGGCCTCCCACCAGCAGCCACGGGAGCGGGTCTTACACGTGGATCCTCCAGCCTCAAATGAGCCGCCAGATGCCGACACCGTGACCACACTTCATGGTGGACCCAGAGCCAGGATCACCCAGATAAGCTGCTCCCAGAGTTTTGATCCTTAGGAATTACGTGAGAAAAGGATATCATTGGGCTTCTTCAGTTGAGTTTCTTTTTTTCAGCCCATTTTCTCAGCCCTTTCTTGGCTGACAACCCAATCTAAAGTAGCCACTCAATGACTCTCTAGTATATAAGCCCTTTGTATTTTTTATAACACTACTTAATTACTACTTAATTTTAAATTACTACTTAATTTTCTTATCTATTCATTGTTTAACTAGCGCCATTATAATTTAAGCTCCAGGAGAGCCAGCATAGTTTCTGTCTTACTTAGAGATATGTCTTTTTTGCCCAGAGTAGTGCATGGCACATAGTAGGTGCTCATTAAATGTTTGTTGAATGAATAAAGTGAATGATATCCATATATATCCTTTCATGGAAGGACCAATGTAATCTTTGGATCTCTACAATTCTGAACGTAGTACCTTGAGCATGATCAGAGCTCAATTAACATTACAGACTGAATTAATATACTTTAGAAGACACTAAAGAACTGAAAAATGAACAGTGGTAATCTCAGAATCCCTCATAAAATGTGTGTGATCTTATTGTTTCATGCCTCTAAATTTGACCTAATTTATTACTCAGTAATAGATAATTATTATTATTACAAATAGTTTTTTTTTTCTTTTTTGCCTAATTGTTTGACAGTAAGGTGCAAATGTCATGACCCTTTAGCTCTAAATACTTTAGCAAGGTTCTTTGAAGAAGAATGACACTTAAGTTTTTTTTTTTTTGGTGGGGGGGTAATTAGGTTTACTTTGTTTGTTTGTTTATGGTGGAGGCACTGGGGATGGAACCCAGGACCTTGTGCACGCTAGGCATGGGCTCTACCACTGAGCTGTACCCTCCTCTCTCCAAGAACTTTATTTCACCTTATTAGGAGTTATCACACCCCTGAATTTGAATATTGATTAAATTGTTTCCAATATACAGTTCATACATTTCTCCAGTTGTCCCCAGAATATCCCAGTGGCTCTCCACTTCATTCAGAGTAAAAGCCAAAGTCCTTCTGAAGGCCCTGAGGACCCCCATCATCAGGCCCCCCACCCCACCCATACCTCTCTGACCTCATCTCCTCCCCTCCCCCTTGCTTACCCCTGTCCAGCCCCACCAGCCTCCTCCACGTTCTTTGGATCTTCAAGGCCTTCTCCCACCTTTTGCACTGACTATTCCCTGGGTGCAGAATTCGTTCTCACCTCCTTAGAGTCTTGGCTCAGATGGCTCAGATGTCCCTTCTCAGTGGTGTCTACCATGAATACCCATCCTAAAACTGCACCCCCGCCCCGGCACTCCCACTCCCTTGCCCTGTGGGTTTTCTCCGTCAGCATGTCGTCTTCTAACATATCGCTTTATTCACTTGTTGACTTTGTGTAACATCTATCTCCCTTATTGGAATGTGAGCCCCAGGAGGGCAGGGGTTTCCACCCGTGGTCACGGCAGTATCCCCACTGCCTAGAACGACGCCTGGTACCAACATCAGTGGAGCTGGTCCATCCATCAGTGGATGTTTGTGGGATGGATGAATGAGAGAAATGCCACCCATGGGCACTGGCAAAGGGGACATTGGGTGGGGTAATGATAATGACCTGCACACCTGCTGGAGAAGCCGGCCACATCTGGGGGAGACCCAGACGAAATGAGAGTGAGCCTTGCTAGCCAGGGTGACTGTGTGGTGGATTTCTTACCCCTGCCACCGGGATTACCTGTGTCCTGGGTCACATCCTGTATCTTAGAACATCCCTCTTATCTCAGAACATTTTAATACTCTCTTTTAAGAAAGAGCTAATAATACTAATATTTGCTGACATGTCCTATCGAAGGCTTACCGTGTACCGGTCCTGGTGCCAAATACACTAAACCTGGTGTCCCATTTAATCCTCAGCAATCCTGCAAGGCATGTATTACCATAAATCTCATTTTCTAGACAAAGATGGTTCAGAGGTTTCACTGACTTTTAAAATTAATATTTAACTTATTGAAATTGCAATTCAAAACCCTGGTTCTTCCCTAGGCTTCAACTTACAAATAATATTCTATTTGTGCTCAACATATTTTCATGATTGCTTTTAAAAGGATTTTGAATATTTGATTCCAGTTACAAAGTTAGACTCCCTTCAACATTTTAAATTGCATTTAAACATTTTATTGTATTCAGTTTCTTTTATGTACCTAAATGGCCTGACTTAACAAACAGAACCTTTCCAAGTATTTAAATATAAATTATTCTTCCAATAAATTAAACCTATAAATATGGTGAACTTTGAGGTCTCTTAAATGTTCCAATACAATATATGTGAGTTTAAGGAGTTTTCAGTTTAAAATTATAAATTTGAATCCATTACATTCCTACCGATTTTCAGTTGGAATTTCAAGATTTTTACTCTAAATAGGATGAATCCTATTGAGCTATAAATACGTAAATACCAAATGTGTACAGATTCTTTTACATAAAAACATTAATACCATGATTTGGATTCCTGTAAACTTTCTATTTCTATTTAAATCTTTAAATTTGCTCACTCACCAAGGAAGCTACAATATTCATATCACACTGTTTGGGGGGCTGCCTTCTTAACTCTTCTGAGATTACAGAACATTTTTCTCTTCCCTGCCATTGTTGTGTCAATGACCCCATGCTTCAGAGGAGGTGCCACATGGCCTAGGATGCCTAGATTTTTTTTTAACGCATTATTTTTTTTATTCTTATTTTTTATTGAAGTGTAGTCAATTTAAAATATTAGTTTCAGGTGTACAGCAAAGCGATTCAGTTATACAGATACATTTTTTCAGTTTCTTTTCCATTACAGCTCATTACAAGAAATTGTGTATAGTTCCCTGTGCTATACAGTAGGTCCTTGTTGTTTATTTATTTTATATATAGTAATATGTTAATTCCAAACTCCTAATCCCTCCCCTCCTTCCTGCTGGTAACCACAGTTTATTTTCTGTCTGTGAATCTATTTCTGGTTTGTAAGTAAAATTTGTATTTTTTTTTTTAGATTCCACATATAAGTGACATCATGATATTTGTCTTTCTCTGTTTAACTTCACTTAATATGATAATCTCTAGGTCCATCCATGTTGCTGCAAATGGCATTATTTCGTTCTTTTTATGGCTGAGTAATATTCCATTGTATATCTATACCACATCTTCTTTATGCAGTCATCTGTTGATGGACATTTAGGCTGTTTCCATGTCTTGGCTGTTGTAAACAGTGCTGCTGTGGACACTGGAATGTGTATGTTGGACTCCTAGATTTAAGTGATGTCACATTCCCGACCAGGAAACTCTACCACCTAATTTAATTCTGTATCTTTGGCTTTTAAGACTAGTCAAGCCATTTCTATCTAAAGCTAAAGAGCTTTGAACCAAATGGAATCCTACACTCTTTCATATTCTGTTGTCTCTTTGGACCATGCAAATCTTACAGACATTGAACTGGTGTCTGATTGAATCACGGCTTAGGAATCAGCTATTTTCCATCTCAAGGTGGAACTTCAGGCACAAGCGAGGGCTCGTCAGTTCTTTCCCAGGTCTGTTTTGTCACACCCTGTACTTCCATACCTGCGAGGTCACTGGCTCTCAGGACAGGGAACAGGGTGACTTCCTCCAGGGCCCTGTGTTGGATTCTCTCCTGCCGTAAAGGTTAAAGTTCACAGAAGGGACCAGAAGACACAGAGGCAGCAGAAGTACAGCTAGACGTGCTTCTCCAGAGGAAGCACAGAGGTGCCTGAGTCCTTTATTCATCTTCTTTTAAATTACAATAAGCCTGATTAGGCTGATAAGGCAGATGGCATTGTCTCCATGCCTCACTCATTCATTTATTCAACAAACACGTATCGCCCGTGTATTATGGGCAAGGCCATTGTCTTCAAGGAGCTCACAGTCTACAAAGAGGGCTACCAGCCAGAGCTCAGGGCTGAAGGAGGGACATTGATAAAGTGCACTGGGGCTCAGGGGAGGGAGAATGTCCCTCTGGTGGACAGCCATCAGGAAAGGCTTATGGGACATGTGATGTTCATCTGTGTTTACTGGGTGCCTACTGTATGCTGGGCACAGCTGGGAGAGGGGTTTCAGGGATGAGTAAAAAAATTAAACAAGGTCATTTCCGGTTGTGGGAGCTAACTTTATTGGGTACTTTCAACGTGCCAGCTCTGTTCTAAGTGCTTTACACAGACTGACTTGTTTAATCCTCCCAGCCCTTCTGTGAGGCAGGAAACCATTAATAGCCCCACTCTGTAGGTGAGGAGGCTGTTGCATTTGTCTGTGGGTTCACGGAAATCTACCCCCAAATGTAGTGGCTTAAAAGAGCCATCATTTTCTTTGGTCACAAGCTGGTGAGTCAGGAACTCAGGCAGGGCTCAGCAGGGACAGCTCGCTCCTCTCTGCTCCACAGTTAGCCAGGCTTGCGGCTGCGGCTGGAGGATCCAGATGGCCTTGTCCCATGACTGGGGCCCTCCAGTTGTCCTTCACGTGACTCCTCTTAACAGGACGTCTGGGACTTCTTTACGTAGCAGCCCACTTCCCAGGGTGCAAACACATCACATCGCATCTAGCACGTTCAGTTGGCTCACAAGTGTCACAGAGCCAGCCCAGGTTCAAGTGGAAGGGAAACTGACATGGGATGAGTGGCAAAGTCACATTGCAAAGGGCGTGCAGGGCGGAAGCAATCGCTGTGGCTGTCTTTGGAAACAATCTTGTGCAGACACGGGGTATAAATAACTTGCTCACAGTCCTACAACTAATAAGTAGGCTGTGGGCGGCCAGCGGGGTAAAGGCCAGACGTGCAGAAATGTAGAGGCCATTTCAGATAAAATGATGCATGTAAATGAAAGCCCAGAGACAGGAAAAGCTGGAGAGTCATGGCTCCCTTTGCCGGAAGAAGTAGGTAAACAAGAATGAAGCAAAAAAAAAAGGTAGGCTGGGGCCAGACCGTGGCTGACCTTGAACACCAGGCTGAACTGTTTGGACCTTGATTCTGTAGGCAGTGGGCAGCTGTGGGAAGGTCTGGAGCTGGACGGTGACTTGATCAGGATTGCTTCAGGGAGATTAAGCCAGCCCTATGGGTGCGGGGTAAGTGGGGGCAGCCCAGGGAGCAGGGAGCCTCCCGCAGGAGTGATGGAGTCCTGACCTGGAGGGCACATGTCGGGGTGGAGGGATAGGTCTGAAGGCAGGAGACCCCACAGGGGTGCTTTTGACACAACCTGGCAACTTGGCATTTTTCAGACGAGGAAACTCTTGCTCTGAGAGGTTGACGCTCCAGGATCTCCAGCAAAGCAAATGGCAGAGGCAGAAGGTAAGAGGTCTGGGGGCCAAAGGATAAGAGGAGGGTAGGGCCAGGGAACCCAGGTCTTTGGACCCCTAGTCCATTCCGGCACAATGGGAGTGTTCGTGGTGGGGACCAGAAAAGCTGGGGCTCCGGTGACTTCTTTGTGGAGTGCATTGATGTCAGCAACTTGCAGATGTCAGTCTCATGAATTGCCCAATGAGGAGATGTCTTGAGCCAATAGGAAGAGCCCGCCGTGGTTGGGTACCTGCACTCCTCCCGCTGCTGCCGGGAGCCCACATCCCGGGGAGTGAGACCTGGTCCACTACGGGGAGATGGGGGCTGGGGTTGGATGGAGAAACAGAGGCTTGAACTGTGTCATCTCCACACACTCTGAGTTGCTTTGAGGGTCTTTCTAAGTAATAAATTTTTTAAAAAGCAGCAAGGGAGAGAGAAGAGGGGATGTGATATGTGGTTCTTTCAAAGCTCTTAGTTTGAAAAGACACTGAGGTTTTTTTTTTCAAAGAGCCTGGTTGATCTCATTCTTAGCATCTCTGGCTGAAAGGGGGCTCCCCACCCCCTCTGTACTCGTTTCTCCCTGGGATTTGGACCTCTTCTTCTGACACACTTCATGCGGGGAGAGCTCATTTTGGCTTCCTCAAAAATTGGACGCTAAATTTAGAACTGGCCTCAAAACTTCTGATCTTTGAGCTCAACTTGTCTGGCTTGGCCCAGCCTGCAACAGTCACCTCTTATCACCATTAATGTTGTTCCTATTTGGTTCTCCTGTTGTCTTAGAAACATGAATTGGTATGATGGGTCACAGCCAAGAAACATAAGCCAGAGCCCACCAGTCTCCCCAGAAAGGACCCTGTCTCTGCTCTTCTCTTGTAAATAATGTTCTCTCGGAGCAGAACATGTTTCCCCCTCATTTTCTGGGAGCTGGGCCCCTTGGGCCCATTCCAAATTCCTCTGGTCTCCCTTCCATCTGCTGCAAGTTCCATCCCTGCCTTCCCATCCCTAGAATCACCAGAAACCAGGCCTTCGTTTGTGCCTGGGCCCAGCTGCTTGCCACCTGGACTCAGGCCTATTAACCCCTGACCCTCATCCTTCCCTTTACCTCCTTCCACAAAGCCACAGTTGGAGAAGGAGCCCTAAGCTGAGGGCCTTCCCTATCCCCACCGAATGGTCCTTCACACACCCAGTTCTGACCACAGACACGTCATCTCCCTCAGAGCCCAGCAGCTGGTTCTGAGTTCTGGTCACTGCCCCTCACTTCTGTGTGTCCTTGGGCAAGTCACTTGACTTCCTAGCTGAGCCTGTTCTACCTGTAAAATGAGGAGTGGAAGGAATGGGCCTCTAACCTTAGGGTGCACCCTGCTTTAAAACATTCCATGCATCTCTGTCCGTGATCAGTAAAAACCCGAGAAAAGGTCCTTTTAGCATGAAAGAGAGGAGTGTCACATGATGTCACCACAATATCCCTGCAGAGCAACAGTCTGGAAAGCACTAGAGGGTTCCAGCATCCCTCACTGACGTCCAGAGATGTAACCCCCCATAACTCCACTTGGAATGGTTCTGCGGGAGGCCAAGGCCATCTGGATCTCATCTGTGATAGTTCTGAAGGTCTACAGCATCCTCAAGATAAAAGCTAAATTCTTTGGAGCAGTGTTTCCCAAATTGCTTTCCATGGAACACTGGGATCCCGCGTGTGCTTGGGCTTTGCCAGTAAGTTTGGGGAAAGCTGGGTTTCTTTACGACAAGATTTGTCAGAGCCCCAACTCCAGGCGTTCTGCTTATGCTTCAGAACAGCCTTTGGTTTTGCCCTTTTGCTGTTTGTTTTACAGATGAGAGTTGAGGCTCAGAGAGGTTAAGTGATTTGCCCAGAGCCCTGCAGCCTGGACGACTGGGATCTGAGCCTAGACTGTGTTCCTAACATGAGGCTATATTTTCATCCCATGTTATTGGCCCCGAGAACCTGCCTTGTCCCAGCTGAAACACCTCAAGGAAAATAGAGCAAAGGAGAGCTTTCTGGGGAAGGAAAGGGGACAGTAAGGGGGCATGTTATGAGTAGAGGGAAGCCTCAGGTATAGGGGCACGTAGCTGTTTCCTGGGGACAACTCATTCGTGGCGGATGTGGACTCAGAGACGTCTCTGCTGCGCCTCGCAGCTGTCCCCACCCCTGGAGCAAGTCAGGTGAAGAAGTGCCACCCCTTTTATAAGAAAGGTTCACAAAGACTCGTGGCGATCCGGAGATGCCTGTTCCAGAAGAATCCATCGTTGCCCGCGGATTAGTACCACACAACTCCCCTGGCCAGCACAGCTGATTTCACGGGGGCACAGCAGCCCCCAGGCGGCCAGGGTTCTGAGAGACTGAATTAGTACTAGTCACTCGCTCATGCTCTCCTTCCTGTAAGCACATGCTGTGCACGGCAGACGGCGTGGCCAACAAGTTCAATGTCCCTGTTCTCCAGGAAGGACAGACCTTACACATGTCACGAGCGGTGCAGTTACCACCAAAGTGAGTTCTCTGAACGGAAGGGGCGTGGTTCTGTGACAGTATGTACAGCCGCGCGTGGCCTAGCTTAGGGAGGCTCTGTGTGGCCGAGGAGGCCATGACCCACGTGTCCCTTCAAGATGCCCTTTTCCAAAGAATGTAGTTGACTGACAGCCCTCAGTGCCACGCTTCCAGATCAGCCTCAGTGTTCACTTCCTCCCCAGGCAGCTCCTCACCAATGACAGCACAGCTGGCCACCTCTGCCCACCCAGGACCACTCTCACAGGCCGGCTGAGATTTGAGTGTCCTACGGTCTGAAGCTCTCCCTTCCCTCCCTCCTTTCACAGGTGTCAGACCTGACATCTCTCCCCACCATGTACAACTGCTCCATCGCTCCCTTTCATATCATTTTGACATCTGCTTTGGGTTTAAAAAAAAACAGTGTAATTCAATTGAGTAAATTGGAAAGCTTTTATTGGCTCTATTGAATGATTCATGAACCAGGAGCATCCAATCTAACAGAAAGGAGCTCCAAGGAGCTGTACAATAAAAGGCTTTCATAGGGAGAAAGGAGCAGGATCAGGGAAGTTACACTCGGCCAAACAGCGGGTTGGTTGCAAAGTTACTTTCCTTTAGAGGATGGGGGTGGGGAGCGGTGGTCTACCTGGCAGGTTACCTAACTAATGCTGACCCGGTGGTTCCTGCCTGGCTGGTTTAAGATTTCTTTTCTAGGAGAGCCTAGACTATAATTAGTCTCAGTTTGGGGATATGGGGCGTCAGCAACTCCATTTGGGGGCCTGTCATCTTGTGTTTAACACAAGGAAAATTAGAAATTAGGTGTTTTGAGCTGAATGATCAATGAAAATATAATCTCTCAAAGCTTGTATACAGCTAAAGAGTGCTTAAAGGAAAACGTTTAGCTTATTAGCAAAGAAAAAAGATAAAATCAGTGATCTAAGCTGCCACTTCAAAAAGCTAGACCAAGAAGAGCAAAGTAAACCCAAAGTTAGGAGAAGGAAGGAAACAAACAGAAAATTAACAAAGCCGAAAGTTGGTTCATTGAAAATATAAGCAAAATTGGTAAATTCCTAGCAGGATGGATCAAGGAGAGAGAAACAGAAGGAAAATAAATTATGAATATAAGGGATAAAAGAGAAGCTATGACCACAGAGCCTACAGACACTGGAAAAGAATAATAGTAAACCAATTAAAAGAATAATTAGAAATTATTATGAACAACTTTATGCCAATCAATTTGACAACACAGATGAAATGGACAAATTGCTTGACACATTATAGCTTACCGAAATTGACACAAATGAAATTGGAAGTCCAAAGAGTTTTATCTGCTAAAGAATTTGAATTCATGATCCAAACCCTTCCCACCAAGGAAACTTCAAGCCCAGAGAGCTTCACTGGTGAATTCTATCAAACATTTAAGGAAAAAATAACACCAAACTTACACAAATTTTCAGAAAACAGCAGGAGGGAATACATCCCAATTCATTTTATGAGGCCAGCAACACCCTGATACCAAAACAACAAAGACGTCATAAGTGGCTTGAATCCAGATCTCAGTACCGTTATTAAGCAGATGTATTCCTTAGTATGCTGCATATCCCAGACAGGTCATCAGGAAGACCTCACTTGTCACAGACACTCAGGGACAAGGCTGATGAAACTTCCATCTTAACAGAGGCTTCCACTATGATTAAGGCAGAGAAAGGAGACATAGCGAATTGCCTACTGATTCTTAAAGCTTCTGCCCTGAAGTGACATGTGTCACATAGGTGCATGTTCATGACTGTGTCCCACAGGGATGGGGGTGTCCTAACACATTCTTGGAAGGAGAGGAGAATGGATAGCGATTATCTGAGGAGTTATATATATATATATATATATATATATATATATATATATATATATATATATATATGTGTGTAGTAACAAAAGAGCCTAAATAAGTAATATGAGTGACCTGCCCAGTGAGAGACTGCAGAGTGGACAAGGGGACCTTGGGGCTTGGTTTTAAGAAATGCTACCAGCCTGAGAGAGGGGATGAGCCTGTGAAGGAGGCATCTCAATGGAGCAACCGGAGAGAGAGGGGAAAACCAGGCGAGTTCATGAAGGGACCGGCCGACGGTGTCTAATGGGATTGAGGGGTCAAGGAAGAGGAGGATGTGGACAACCAGGATGTCACTGGTACCAGGACAACATTATGTCTGTGGAGTGATGGTGGTGGAAGCCAGAAGGAAATGAGTAAGAACTGAGTGTGAGATGAAGGGAAACAGAATATGGACAGCCTCTTAAGAAGCTGGTTGTGAAGGGAAGGAACTGGAAGAGGACATGTGTTAAGAGAAGGTTTGTTTGTTATTTCAGCGGGAGAGACTAGCGGATGTTTGAATGTTGATGGGGACGGACTAGTTTGGAGGCAGTGGTTAAATACATAAGAGAAGGGA
The DNA here is from genome assembly GCF_048773025.1 of Camelus bactrianus. Lineage (NCBI taxonomy): Eukaryota > Metazoa > Chordata > Mammalia > Artiodactyla > Camelidae > Camelus > Camelus bactrianus. The sequence continues at coordinate 6,804,789 of NC_133554.1, forward strand.
GAGTAGAAGGGTCCTGGAAGGCGGGACTTGAAAGTCGGCAGAGAAGGATGCCCTGAGGTGGGACTGGGGGGCTGTGGCTGAGCTGGGGTGAGTGGAGACCAGGCAGCAGAGGAGGCCAGAGGGAGAGGAAGTAACTGTAGAGCGACGCATAGTGAGGCTGAGACCCGGGAGGGAGAAGACCTGTGGCAGAGTCGAGTCTTGCTGGTCCTTTTTCTTGAAAAGATTTCATTTACTCCACAAATATTTATGGAGTACCTGCTATGTGCCAAGCCGGATCCCGAGCACTGTGGCTAGAGCTGTCCGCAGGACACATGCCATCCTTGTCCTCAGAATCTGTCCCTGCAGCCAAAGACGCTGAGTGGCAACAGCCTCTTTGGCAAGGCAGGTGTCTTCAGTTTGGACAGATTTACTGAATAGCAGCAGAAAGACGCCATCGATATGGGGATCAGAGGCAAACGGACTTCCTGGAATAGGAAGGGGGCTGTTGGAGAGGGCTTGTCCTCTGGAAGATCTTGGGAACTTTGGGAAAGGGAGGAGTGTGTATCCGGATGCGTCTCTGGTGCCACTTGATGCAGAGAATCCCTCTGTGCTTCGAGTGTGTTGGGATGTGGTTGTGATCGACTATATGTGTGGGAAGAAAAAGACAGACCAACAAGGTGGCACCTTCCTAGGAGACATGCCCATTCTGGTTCTTCACTTTTTTTGTTGTAGAAATTTGACAGCATGTACAAAAATGGAGAGAACAGTACAGTGACCCTCCACAGCCCATCATTCTCACCACCTCTTCCTCCTCCAAACACCTCTGACTAATCCATGCCTCTCATTGGACAATTAATCGTGTACTTTCTCATGAAATCTTAGTTTGGGCTACTCCTGAAACCAGCACTGTTTCTCGGGCTTTTCTGTCACGTGAGCCAATACCTTTCTTTCTATACTTCAGTTTGAAGTGAATTTTTTTTTCTCTTGTAATGAAAAGAATCCTGTCTAATGTAGAGACCCAGAGATTAGTCCCACCCAACCTTATTTGCCTGGCTCCCTGGGCCCAAGTACCCTTTCAAGGGCATCCACTGTTGTTAGTTATCTGTGGCTGGAAAACACACCATCCCAAACTTAGTGAGTATGGTAACCAGGCTCTAAGAAAGCCCTTAAAGGTCCTCACCTCCTGGTATTTATGCCCCTGAGGCGTCTCCTATATCTTATCAAGGTCACTCTGTGAGAGGAACAGAATGTAATGGAAATGATGATGTGTGACTTCCAGGCTAGGTCATAAGACACATTTGCACTTGGCACCTTGCTCCCCACACCAGGCATATCCCACTGCATGGTGATGTCCGAGTGAGCACACAGGAAGGTCCCTGGCCAAGCCCTGGAGAACCAGGGAGGGCTTCCTGGTAGAAGCAACAACCGAACTGTACCCTAAAACCGCATCTCCCCTCTGAATGCTCAGTGGACACAGGTCTCTGAAGGCACGTTCAGGGATGCCACTCACCCCGTCAGGACAGGCTCTCATGCCTCCCAGGGTGTCAAGGGACACATCTGGTCAATGCATCCACCCTGGAGGGGAGAAAGCCAGACATCGGAGCACTTTCTCAGGGGCCTCCTGCGGCTGGTGCCCCAGCCTCTGTGGTCAACTCAGAGAAGTGCAGCTAAAGGAGGAGGCACAGTCCCCACCAAGGAGGAGTGTTGGGGGGGGTGTCAGAAAGGGGGAGTTGACCCCCTGAAAACACACAGACACACAGCTCAAGCTGAACTGTCAGTGGGGAGAGGCTGGCTACTGGCCAGTGCTTGGGCCCCCCCACCCCCTCTGCCGACCGGCTGTCTCCATCCCTTCCTGGGCCTTCCCGAAGGTAGGAGCCAGGACCTCCCTCCCCTTCCAACAACAGCTCCTGCTCTCCTGCCCACACACTTCCCACTCCCACGGCCGCTCCCGGCAGAAGGCCTTCACCAGCCTGTCTTCTCCCCCAGGTTCCCACTGGTGCTTCATTGCTCTTCTTTTCTTCCCTTTTGCTAAATGTTCTTGCTTATGTGAAATGGCAATGGGTGGGCATGAGCGTAGGTCTCTGCACGTGTGTGTGTGTGAGCGTGTTCACCACCGGATATCGGCGTGTGAGCCAGACCCGGCATATAGGTGTGTACATATGCGGGGGGTCTCGGGCTCAGATGTGAGAGGTGTAGGGGAGGCAGGCAGAGGTCCAGACCCTTTAGCACCTCCTGGAAAAGACCTTCGCTGCTCCAGCCTCTGCCCACCTCCCAGCCTCAGAGCCTACCACCGCCACGGAACTCACCCTGCTCTCCCTCGCCCTCTCTCTCCCCTCAGCCTAGGGTTTCTGCTCCCAATTCCCATCCACCACTAGGCAAACTACTGCTTGTCCCTCAAGGCTCTGCTCAAGTGTCATCTCCTTCCAGGAGCCTCCTGAGCCCCTGGGTCTGTGCTGGCTGCCCCTACAGCAATGGCCACTGCCTCTTCCCTTGCTTGAAGGCTAGGACCTTGCCTGTGCTGGTCACCTTCCCTCAGCATCCCTGACGGTGCCAGGCCCCCAGTGGGAACTCGCTGCAGGGAGGTGAATGAAAAATAAAATTACATTACCATAGACATACACATATATATGTATATCTCGCTTCCCCCCACCCAGCTACACAATCTTTTGGTGGGTTAAGTAAGGTTCAAAGGAATTGTAGGGGGATGTTGGGGAACGTGGGTTCCTTTTATCTTTGGGATTGGGGTTGTGCCCCTCCACCCTCCTACCGACACATACACACCGGTACCACACGAGGCTGCTTTCTCTAAAGAATGTGAGAGTTATCACTCAACTTCTGATCTCTGGTTTAAGGCCAGGGCCAAACACCCTCAGTAATCACCCTCCCCACACGGAACACACGTTGAAGTCAGTCTGAGCCCCCCGGGGAGGGGGGGGGCGGAAGACTTCTGAGAGAGGGAGGCCCCGCCCCCTCACTGCTCCTCCAGCCAATCACTGAGCCCCTTTGGTTTCCGGAGCAAGGGTGGGGGCGGGAGGCAGGGAGCCGGGCTGGAAGGGGTTTCGAGCCCGGCAGGCTGCATGCTCCGGGGGCTGACGCAACTGGAGAATTTGGCTTCTTTTTATCACATATATCATTTTGCCATATATGGTCACCGAGAGCTACTGGCAGCGAGGCTCGGGCCCAGATGGTGGGCTCCCAGAGTGAAGTGAGCTACATACCAGCCCAGAACAAATAGACCATCGCTCACCCGCCGGACAGGTGGGTGGGCCAAGAGAGGGGCTATATATAGTTCTGCTCACATTCCTCTGCTAATGCATGTTGGCCCCCAAATGCTCAAACAATCTCCATTTCTGGCCCTTTTTACTGAATTTGCTAATTGCTATTCTTCTATAACCAAGGGAACGAAAAAAATTTCCTGAGGAATGTGGGGGAGGAGGTCTGCTGGCCTTTCCCTTCCTTTATCCTCTGACCCTCCCCTCCCTTCCTCCCGCCCCTTCTCCACTTCTTCCCTTAACTGCCCCCCACCACCACAAGTCTTTCCCATTTCCTCCAGCCCCAGCAGGCCTCCTCTGCTGATTCTCCTCATTTCTTCCTTTGCCGGAATTCCCTTCTTCCCTGTATCCCTCCAGCCCAGGTGAAGCTGGCTAGGTGCAGGTGAGCCCCTGACGCTGGGCAGGATTCAGAGAAGTGTGCAGGCGCAGCAGACAAGATCCCCCAGCTCCCGGGAAAGACCTGTCCCTGCCAAATGTTGGAGGCTCGCTCTCCCCGGCTGTCCTGACCAAGCAAGAGATGCTGCCCCAGCCTTCCCAGGCACCCAAGGTAGCAAAAATGGCAGCATGGGAAGCCATGCCCTGAGACTCTATGGGACCCAAAGAAATATTGGTGATTCCCAGAAGCCACTGTCAGGACAGCACTATATACCGCCGGCCTGAGACGCTCAAGATTTCGGAGGTTTACACCTCCAGCCCAGAGCTTCAGAGCTTCAGAATCACAGGTCGGAGGTGGCACTGTTACCTGCCAGGGTGGTGGCTCAATCCTAAAGCAAAGACAGATGGAGCGAGGTTAGACCAGTTCTGGAGTGGTGGGTGCAAGCTTGACGATGTTCTCAGGAGCAGCTGACCCTCTGATGTCAAGGGAGAGGAAGGCAGGCGGCCAGGCCAGCCTCTCGCATAGGGTGCAGAAGCCATTCTTAGAGAGTACAGTCTGGGTGAAATGTGGCTTTGGTGATCCCTGTCTTCTAATTTGCTCCAAACAGCAGGCACTGATTCTGCCGGCAGTGCACTCCCTGTGCCTTTAGCACGCAGCAGGAGCTCAACCCTGCTATACATGAGGGGGCTTTTACAAGCTACTGGTGTCCTAGCCCAGTACATTCTGATCTAGCAGTCTGAGGTAGGTTTGGGGCATGTGATGTGAGATACACCTATTCCCCCCAGCTTCCCTAGTGATCTGATGCATGTGCAGCTGCAAACAGGCTGGCTCTTCTGGGGGTATCTGGCCCGAGCCCACCAGCTCCCAATCCCCCAACCTGGAGCAGCCTCAGGTCCCCTGAGCAGAGCCCCTGACTAGGGGGCTCAGGGGTCCAATTGGCTGGTAAGAATGACTCCTGGTCTGGGACTTAGAACCTGACTCCCATCTGGCTCTGTCCTGAATTACCAGAGCCCCCTACTCAATGCTCCTAATTTCTTAAAACCCCATTTTCTTCAACCACAAAATCAGGAGGTAGAGAACTTCTGTAAAGACCAATGAGATTGTCTACATAGTAGTAATGATACCAAACAATTACCATGTACCCACACCATGCTGGGTGCTGAAGACATGCTATTTTATTTGGGTCTGCTACTCTGTCCACTTTATAGATGAAAGAATTGAATCTTAGGGTAAATTCCTGGCCAGGGCCCCCTAGCCACTGACTGCATAGGAGAGCTGGAATACAATTCCAGAGCTTGCAGGCCAAACATAAAGGGACTTGTTGCTGGCTGTCTTTTCCAGGATGTCAAAGCTAAATCTGACAAGACAGACTCTGAGAGGATGCTTCAGGTCATGCAGAGAAATGCCCTGGGCACGCTCCCCGGTTCTGGCTCAAGCAGCATGGTGTTTCCCCAGCCCTCCATCGTGGGCTGCCAAGGAGTGGGTTTCAAAGCTGGCCTCTTCATTGAATAAGAACACAAAATAGTGGTTGGCCCAAAGATGATGTGACATCAGTCAGCTGAGAGAGAGAACAGCAGCCACCCTCTACTCAGCAGAAAGGAAAGAAAATACAAAACAGGAGGAGGGTGGCTGCATGAACAGTGGGTCTATCTCCAAGCCAGGAAGTCGGTAGTGTGTAGGTTCCGTTCTCCTCCATCCCACCTCCACCTTCCCCCTGCTCTAGGAGAAGGTGGAAAATGAGGTTAGTGTCATGGGGGAGTGAAGGTAGAAGCAGCCTGAATCAGGAAACTGAGCTGTTGTGACTGGAATTGGCAAGTCCGGAAAGAGCCAGTGGCCAAGTGAGAGAGGTTAGGGACATGGTTTTGTCCTTGTGTGATCTTTGTCAACTTATTGGGACTTGGACTTGAGACCTGAGAGTTCAAGGGGTGGTCCATTGCCTTGGAGGTACTTTGCCTGAATTGAGGGGAAGCTGCCCAAAAAGTCTGCAGTGGGAGCATGGATGGCTATTCAATTAGCATCCCCTTTCTCTCCTTGTTTTTATTAAACACACACACATGAACTCTTAAGTTAAAAATCAAGAAAAAAATATAAAATAAAATCAAGAAAACTGAGTTTGAACAGAAAGTTTCTACTGTATAGCACAGGGAACTATATTCAATATCTTGCAGTAACCAATAATGAAAAAGAATATGAAAAGGAATCTGTGTATGTATATGTATGACTGAAACAGCATGCTGTCCACCTGAAATTAACACAACATTGGAAACTAACTATACTTCAATTTAAGAAAAGAAAACCGAGTTTGAAAAATGATAGCTTTATAAGAAAAAACAGAAACGGGTTTCCAGGTGCTTCCCTTTCCACAAAGGCCAGACTCTGGTGGTTCTGGTTCTCCTTCTCTGATGGTTTCGGTGAGGGAAACCCGTGCCTTTTGGTTTCACCTGCTTGGTTGGACGCCACACTCCGCTCCCTCCAGCGCTCTCCCCGCTCTTCCCGCCACCCACTTAAGGGGCGGTGCAGGTGAGACGTGACGGCTGGGGTGGGAAGCCGCCCCCTGCAGCTGTGGTGACCCGGCTTCTTGCTCACTGCATTAAGTGAGATGCCCCCAGCAGCACAGCCTCCCTCCGCACCTACATCCCTGCGAGGCGGAAGAAACAGGTCACGGGACCGCCGGGAAAGCGTGTACAGAGCCTCTTGATCCAATGAGGCGCATCCAGAGAGAATAAACCACCCAAGGGCGGTGCTGACGAGGCCCAGGTGAGGCTGGGTCGGGAAAACCAGATTGTGGAGAAGCTCGGGTCTTCAAATCCTTGCGGATGCTGTTCTTTTAAAGTGTCTTCCTAGGCTGGAGGGTATATCTCAGTGGCAGAGTGTGTAGTCCTGGGTTCAATCCCCAGTACGTCCATTAAAATAAATAAGCCTAATTGCCTGTCCCCCCCCCACCCCAAAAATAATTTAAAAAAAATTAAGTGTTTTCCTTATTGGGATTTTCAAACATATGCCAAAGTAGAGTAAATAGTACAAGGAACCCCTTCCCCACCCCGACACCTGTCACCCATTTTCAACAGTGGGCAGTACTCCGCCATTCCTTGCGGTTTCCTCTCACAGGGTTGTTTTTTCTCCCCTGGAATATTTAAAAGCAAATTTCAGATTTATTATGTCACCCCAAATACAGCAGTATTTATCTCTAACAGATAAGGGCTTTTTTGACGCAATCATCATAACAATGTTACATCCAACAAAATGAATTTCTTAACATAAAAATAATCTGTTTGGTTTTCTCTAACTATCTAAAAATGCCTATTTTTAGTTGGTTCAAATCGGGATCCAAACAAGGCCTGCACGTTGCATTTGGTTGACATGTCTCAAGTCTTTTCATTTATAACATGTTCCACTCTCCTGCTGTTTTTCATGTCATTTATTTGTCAAAGAAACTGGGTCATTTGTCCTTTAGAATTAGTCACATTGGCTCACAGAATTCTCCTCGGGTGGCCTAAGTGTTCTTCACGGATAAAGTCATATGTTGAAATTCAAGGCGTGGGTATTCTCAACCGGGGTGGCACATCAGTATCACCTGGGGAGATCTTAAACGCTTCAGAATTCCTGACCCGGCCCCTGGTGATTCTGATTCAGCCAAATCTAGGGTAGAGCCCAGGAGTCTTTTTTTTTTTTTTTAAGCTGCCCAAGTGATTCTGCTGTGCATCACTGAGCTGAGGACTACTGACCCCGATAGTTGGGCTTTTCTCAAAAGGGCTCCTGATTCTCCTGGAGGAGAGGGGAGGGGGAGGGAAGGGAGAAGGGAGGAAGAGGAGTTGTTGTTGACAAATACTTATTGGATCCAAGCACTTAGATTGGGATGGTGTTGAGAAAGAAAGAAGAGGTTCAAAGTACTGGTTTAAAAGTTTAGACCAGGGAATCAACTCTGACTATAAAAATGCAACAGACTTCAAGTCCAAGACCTAGCCCTTGTTTTAACTCCCTGTCCCCTCAAGCAAATTGGGAGATCGTGATGGGAATGAAGGAAGTGGTGAGAATCAGTCCCTCTGCCCAGAATGGGACCTTGACCTCCATGGACTCTGTGGGTACCCGTCTTTCTCTGTATTCTGGGCCCCCTGCCTGGAAGCCAGCTTTCACTTGATACTGCAGATCATTTTCATCCTTTCTGGGTCTACTTGTGAACAAGAGAAAGACTGAAATGAAAGATAATGCTAGTAAGTTAAAATGTTCTATGTGAACATTTGGCACATAGGATAAATCCCTTATTTGGCATATAAAGAAAGCCATGTTCCACTATAATTAAAAGAAAACAGCTTCTTTCTGCTCTTAAATAAATGCCTAACAAGTCAAGGATATCAATTTGAAAGGGGACTGTGCTTGAGTATGTTAAATTTCTCATTATCCACAGGAGTGACTCAATAGATATTAAACAAGATTCAAATTGGGGAGAAAAAACATAAAGGAAAAGATGTAAGTTTGATTCATTCAAATATAGCATTTTTAGACTAATGTAGACTAGAAAGATAAACAAACTTAATTCAAAAGCAACAGGTCAGGAGAAATAATGGTCACATAGTTAACAATTTTTTTTTCCAGAATAAATAAAGATCTCCCACAAATCAATAAGAAAAATACAAGTGACTAAGTAGGAAGAGGGACAAAAAAATACAAACAAGTATTCACAAATAAGGATTTCCACGTGGCCAACAAACAAAAACAAGATCAATGGCAGTAGTAAACCAAAGAAGAACAAATTAGAACAGCAATAAGATACATTTTTTTCACTCATAAATTGGTTAAAAGTTTAAGTTTGTTAGTGGCAAATGTTGGCAATAGACTAAAAAAGTGAATTCCCTGGTATATTACTTATGGGAGTATCAGTTGGTCATATTCGAGGTCAATTTGACTGTATCTATTGAAACTTGAAATGCCTGGACCCTTCGACTGAGTGCTCCACTTCCAGGTGCCTAATCTGAAGGACCGATAGCTTGTACCCCCGAAGAGCCGTTTACAAAGATTGTTTTTCGTTCATCCATTTATTTAGTGAATATTTATTGAGGTCCTACTGTGTACCAGACACAGTTTTAGGCACAGCATGCACAGGGCAGGAAGGGTTTTTCTTTAAAGAAGTTGAAGTTCTAGGGGTGGCAGACAGAACAATAAACAAATGAACAATTTAATAAGCAAATGACTAAATAATATAAAGTCAGGCAGGAATAAATGCTATGAAAAAATAATTAATGAAGCACAATGACGAAAATTTGGAACCCACTTAGATGTCCCTCAAATGGGAAATAGCTTTTTTAAAGTTTAACGGAACTATGTATTTTTGTTTATTTTTCTTTGTTGGGGCGGGTAATTAGGTTTATTTATTTAGTTAGTTATTTTTAATGGAGGTACTGGGGATTGAACCCAGGACCTGGTGCATGCTAAACATGCTCTCTACCACTGAGCTATACCCTCCCCACCAGTTTTAAATAAATGTATATATGTATACACCATGGACTATTGTATAGCATTTAAATAGGATGAGATAGGTCTATACGTACTAACATGGTAAGTTCTCCAAGACACTAAATTAAGTAAAAAACAGGACCAAAAAAAATCACAAAACATGAAACATTGCAATTCAGTTTGTGGAAGTTAGTCCCATTTCTGCAAAAAAAGAGAAGTACTGATGTTTGGATGTACATATATGTATGGAAAGGAAAGGTCTAGAAGGTAATATGGTCATTTCTAGGCAGGGGATTAGGATCTGAAGGGAGAGACAGAGGGAGTTTTTGCTTTTTCTCTATGGTTTGAATTTTTTACAATGAGGATGTTTTTATAAATGCCTCACATATTAGAAGGAACAAAATAACTGTGAGAGAACATAGAGGATGGAAAGCGTCCCAATTCAATTTACAGAACTAGCATAACCCTGGGATTAAAACCTGACCATGTTAGTGCAAATAAAGAGGACTGGAGCTCAGTGTCACTTATGAATATGGATGGAAAATTCCTATGTAGAGCACTAGCAGATGGAATTCAGCAGTATATAAAAAAACCCATGACTAAGCAGGGTTTATTCCAGAATCACAAGGATGGATGGATATCAGGAAATCTAGAATACAACTATCAAGACAATCAGTACTGCCCTTGGACCTGGGCGGCAGGGGCCCCTGCCTTGGCCCCCCTCCAGCCCCGCTTCTCCCAAAGAGTTGGAAGACTTGTCCTGTGTTCCTCCTCCCTATTACACCACACTTTCAGGACCAGGACACCAAAATTGCCTGTCCAAATGGCCCCACGCCCATTCCCTGGTTCCAGCCCTGAAGGGTAGATCTTACCATCAGAGCAGGACACACCCCAAGGCCTCAGGGATGATGGCCAAGGTGAGGCTGTGTAGTGCAGTGGAGCTTGGGTGCTGGGCTGGAGTCCAAAGCTGTTGCATCTGAGGTTCCTCATGGTGTGGGATGGAGCTGGGGGTGGGAAAAAGAGGAGGGTGGGGTGCAGCCTGGGGTGGCGGAGGGGCGGGCTCTCTCTAAGCTTCCGTTTTCTAGCATGATATTCTAAGGAACAGGAGTATTCTAGATTCAAACCTGTCCTTCCAGGTTGTTATGAAGGTAGATGTCAAGATAGGAGACAAGAACATTTTTTATTTAACAGTTTGACATTTTGGTTTCCAGTTTCTAAATATTTAGAAATGTAACAGGCCAGGCCTCCATCTGTACTCTTGGCTGTGGCCCCACAATTGTTAAGGGCAGTGCAACAATAATAGAACCCAGGAGAAAAAAAAAGCATGATACTAAAAATAGAAAAGACATTGGAAAGGTGAATTGAAAGGAAGAAGAGACAGAGTAGAGGGGAGATGGAAATGGAGACATTTTAAAATTCAGTCACACGATCCTTCATAAGTACTTACCAATGCTTGCCCTCTGCTACGTGGTGTAAGGAGTAGAGATGAGACCCTATGAATTTTGAAACTTTGGGGCGATGAGATTGGGGGCTGTAATTTAAAGGTTGGAAACAATTTTCTGTCACTTCACTAAAGATGGGGTTTTCAACTTATCTTTGAAGCCAACTGTTTTTTTTTAATAGCTGTTTTGGCAAAGTACACAAGAATTAACCCTTTATTGCACAATTATAAAGCAAGTACCCATCCATTGTTCTTAGACAAACTGTGAGGTCAACACAACCTGAATGCCTGTGTTAATTCTAGTGGTTTCCTCATGCCAGTCTTTGGGTCTGTTGTGTGTAAGAATGTTCTATGGAGAGGTGATTTTGTGGTTATTTTTAAAGGGAGATTTGATTTCTGGAGATGAGGATCCAAGAACAAAGCACAAGAGAAGGCACTCCAAGATTTCTAAATTTCTATCTTAAACCTTGTCCCCCACCCCCGAATGACTTTTTTTCTTTTTAACTAGCTTTATTAAGGCATAATTTACATATCATAAAGTTCAGCCATTTTAAAGGTACAGTTAGACAAGTTTTAGTAAATGTATACAGTGGTACAACCATCATGAGAATCCAGTTTTAGAATATTTCCATCACACCAAGGATTTCCTTTGTGCCTGTTTGCAGCCAGTCCTTGCTCCCACCCCTAACCCCAGGCAACCACTGATCTGCTTTCTGTCTCTCTCTATAGTTGTCTTTTCCATAAATTTCATATAAATATAATCATACAATATGTAGTCTTTTGTGGTCTGGGTTCTTTTAGTTATCACAATGTTTTTGAGATTCATCCATGTTTTAGAGTGTATCAGTAAGTCACACTGGTATTATATTCATACTATTACTGAATAGTGTTTCATTGTATTGATAGCACATTTTGTTTATCCATTCATCGGTTGATGGACATTTGGGTTGTTTCCAGTTTGGGGCTATTATGAAAAATAGTTGCTATGAACATTTGGTACGAGTCATTGTATGGACATATGTTTTAATTTCTCTTGGGGACATACCTAAGAATGGAATTGCTGAGTCATATGGTAAGTTGATGTTAAAAATTTTAAGGATCTGCCAAACTGTTTTCTAATATGACTGCGTCCATCATTTTTTTTCCTTTTCCGTTAGTTTATTTCAAGGTGTTGAATATAGTTCCCTGTGCTACACAGTAGGACTTTGATATTTATCTATCTTATATATAGTAGTTTGTATCCTAATACAAACTACTAATTTGTAATCCCAAACTCCTAATTTATCCCTCCTGCCCTACCCTGTCCCCTTTGGTAACCAGAAGTTTGTTTTCTGTGTCTGTGAGTCAGTTTCTATCTTGTAAATAAGTTCATTTGTATCATATTTTAGATTCCACATATAAGTGATATCATATGATATTAGTCTTTGTCTGACTTACTTCACTTAGTATGATCATCTCAAGGTCCATCCATATTGCTGCAAATGGCATTATTTCATTCTTTTTATGGCTGAGTAGTATTTTGTTGTATATATACACCACATCTTCTTTATCCAATCATCTGTTGATGGACATTTAGGTTGCTTCCATGTCGTAGCTATTGTAAATAGTGCTGCTGTGAACATTGGGGTGCATTTATCTTTTCAAATTAGAATTTTCTTCTTTTCTGGATATATGCTCAGGAGTGGGATTGCTGGATCATATGGTAACTCTATTTTTAGTTTTTAAAGGAACCTCCATACTGTTTTTCATAGTGGCTGCACCAATTTACATTCCCACCAACAGTGTAAGAAGGTTCCCTTTTCTCCACATCCTTCCCAGCATTTTTATTTGTAGATTTTTTACTAATGTCCATTCTCACTGGTATGAGCTGATACCTCATTGTAGTTTTGATTTGCATTTCTCTGATAATTATTGATAATGAGCATCTTTTCATGTGTGGCTGTGTCATTTAATGTCCCACCAGCAATGACCGAGGGTTCCAACTTCTTCACATCCTTGTCAACAGTTACTGTTGTCAGCCTTTTTGATTATAACCACTGTAGTGGAATATATCGTTATTGTTTTAATTTGTATTTTCCAACTGTCTGATAATGTTGTGCAACCTTTCCTGTGCTTTTTTTTGCCATCCAAATATCTTCGGGGAAGTGTCTAATTAAATCTTCCACTCATTTTTTAAAATGGTTTCTTTATCTTCTTATTAAGAAAGATCTGTTAAAAACATAAACTGGCTGAGATTACCTTCTTTGTTGAAAACCTCTCAGTGATTCCATGTTTACCTCCTCCTCCTACCACCTCTTCTCCAAGTTAAGGCCCACTCATCCTCTTCCTCAGCTCGGATGTCTCTTCTTCAAACTAAGTCAGAAACATCTATAATATGATAATACTCTAAACCTCTAAAATATGATATATTTTGTCATGGCTCCCTGGATGTCTACTTCCTAGCACTTGCTACTATTGTAATTAAATATTCAGATGTGTAAGTTAAATATTCGTCTCCCAGGCCCTTCAACAGGCTCTGCGAGAGGGGTGCGGGCACCAGCTTGTCCCCGGCGTCCCCAGCGTTTGGCCAGTGCCGGCCACTCGGTGGGCATCTCAAACACATTGTTGAATGAATAATGGAACAAAAAGGGCCCTGCTTCCCTTAGGAGTGAGGTCCCTGAAAGGCCAGGTTCATTCCCAGCCAGGGGCTGGCAGCCGTGTGAACTGGCAGGAGAGTCAGGGACCCTGGGAAGGCCTGAGCCACAGAGAGGAACTGAGACAGTGACAGGCTGTGTCTGAGAAGAACCTGTAAAACATGGAGTGTTAGAGTCTGGCCTTTGGATGGGCCTCCAGCGGGAGAGAATTTGTGCCTAAGAATTCCTTCCGGGGGAACAATCACTTTGCTCTTGAATTGAGGGAAGGGGAAGATTAGGAATGACAGTGGATGTGGTAAGAAAAAAGCTCTACTGAAAAAGAGACTGTGGGGAAAGGCCTCTGTGACTCCATCTTAAAAGGAGAAATTTCCTCTTTCGGCTCCAGGTCTGAGCATAAAACTTAACCGGAGACCGGTGTTGCCAGGAGACACAACAGCCCCGCTCCCCCTGACCCCCCGGTGCTGGACTGTGCTGGGAATTTAGACTCAGCCTTTTTCTCTTTCTCACAGTCCCCATTTCCCTCCTTAGCTCTCTCTCTCCACTTAGAATGGAAATGTATTCACTGGTGATTGTATCTGTTTGAAGTGAACTGGTGTTAATGAAGCTTTGGATGCACTGAACATTTTGAAATATCACTCCCCCCCCAAAAAAAAAATCGAAATGTCCCCAAACGAGGTTCTTACGTATTATATGTTTCCTGTGGGTGGGTGCTTTGGGTGGATGAGCTAATTGAGCAAGAATCCATTTTATTTCTGCACAGCCGTTTGACTTTTGATGAAAGAAGAGAGAAAGAGGAATAATGGGGCATGTTGCTATGTTGCTGACCTGGGAAGATCAGCCGTGAGGTCGGGGCTCCACACCCCCACACTGGGAGCCCCAAAGAGCTATGGGGACGAGGGACAAGGTACCCAGGGCTGAGTCTGGAGCCCTGGCAAAGTTTCAAGATCCTTTAGCAAACTGTGATTCAGAGACGCTTGTAGTACAGAGTGCCTCTTAAGTTGTGGTCCCTGGATTATTCATTCTCATTTATACATTAGAAAGAAAATCTGGGGTAGTGGGGAATATAGCTCAGTGGTGGAACGCATGCACAAGTTCCTGGGTTCAATCCACAGTACCTCCATTTAGAAAGACAGAGAGAGAGAGGGAGGGAGGCGGAGAGAGAGAGCAAGAGAGAGAAAGAAGGAAAGACAGAAAGAAAGAGAAAATCTCTAAAGAATACATCAGAATATATGGTCATGTATTATAGGGGAGGGGTAGCCAGAGGGGGTTCAGGCATTAGAGGCAAAATTTTTACTAGGTAATTTAAAACAATTAAAAAAAATTTTTTAACTAAAGTATAGTTGATTTCCAATGTTGTGTTAGTTTCTGGTATACAGCACAGTATTCAGTTATACATTCATATATTCTTTTTCATATTCTTTGTCATTATAGGTTATTACAGACTATTGAGTATAGTTCCCTGTGCTATACAGTAGGACCTTGTTGTTTATCTATTTTGTATATAGTGGTTTGTATCTGCTAATCCCAAACTCCTAATTTATCCCTCCCCCCCAACAATTGTAAAATTTTGAAACAATCTCAAATTTACACAAAAGCTGCAAGTATGATTTTAAAAAAGAAACCCACTTTTTTCCCCTAAACCATTTGAGAGTAAGTTGCTGATAGGACGCCCATCAGCCCTGAGTACTTCACTGTAGATTTCCTGCAACAAGGACCTCCCGTGACATAACCACAACTCAATCAACAAAATCGGGAAATTAACACTGATACATTTCCACCATCCAAGCCTGCCAGTCATGTGCTTTATAAAAACAAAAGTATCCACTTCATAACCATGTGTTCCCTCTAGTTGTCATCATGCCTCTTTCATCTCCTTCATTCTAGAATAGTTTCTTAGTGTTTCCTCAGCTTCATGATCTTATAGATTACAGGCCAGTAATCTTACAGAATGCCTTTCAATTTGGGTTTGTCTGATGCTTCCTCGATTACATTCGGGTTACGAATCTTGGGCAGGAATATCACAGAAGAGATGTATAATCTTCTCAGAGCCTTCTTTCGGGTTGGCACACGGTTCCGATTTGTCCCGTTACTGACCGGCGTTCACTTTGACCACTTTATTAAGGTGGTGTCTGCCAGGATTCTCCACTGTGAAGTTATTCTTTTCCTTTTTGAAATTAGTAAGGATTTTGTACTTTGAGGCTATGTAAGTGCTCTGTGCCGTCTCCTATTTTCAGTTTATTCATTTTTTAATTTATAGACTCATAGTTTCCTATTTTATTACTAATTTCCTTCTTAAACTTTACTTTTTTTTGGAACCGTGTGAATGGGTTAACTATTTAAAAACGAACTAGTTTTTAAAAAGAAAGGACCTGAAGTCTAAAACTTCCACTGATCCTTTGGCCAAGCTTAGGGTATACACCACCCAAGGTGCCTAGGGGTGTGTATGATGGCCATAGAGGGGGTGTTATCAACCCCAGTGGGACTCATGGAAATGGGTGGCCATTACCAAAAGCAGGGATAATGGAAACTGAATGTCAAAGACAATAGTGGAAGTAAAAAACCAACAAAACACAGAAAAAAGTCTATGACCAGGGGGCCTTGGGAGTCTTGTGTTGGGAAACAGGGCATGTGTTGGAATGGAAATGGGTACCAAGTGAAGGAACAAGCCCCAGGGCCGGAGGGTGATCACAGGGCATGAGGCCCCGGCTGGCTAGTGTTTCGGGTTGGAAGCCAGGTCCCTTTCCATGGAGTTGGGACCCAAGTGGGGAGAGTTGGCAGCACTTGGCTGAGGGGGTGATTCATGGGCAGAGGACTGGCTCCTAGGAAGGCCTGACAACGTCGCCAAGAAAGTAATCTGTCTTGGTCGGAGACTTTAGATGAAAGAACAGCCCGGGAATTTGCTAGTCGTTCTTCCCAGAGGTGGACTTGAGCCCAGCATTTGGACTTTGGCAGTGACGCTGGGATGAGGAAAGTTGTCAGCAGTCGCTTGAACTCTTTGTAGACTCCGTTTTTGAACGCAGGAAGTATCTGCCACATTACATGAATTATGCTGAATACCGCTCACTCTCTGCCTCTTCCCCAGGCTTTTCTCTCTCCACCTCTCCGCCACAAATCCATGGAGTCTGCTTATCGTTCCTGCATGCACAGGGTATTTTAGGAAACTGTTTGTGTGTTGGCAGCTGTCCTCAGCCTGACCAGAGCACACCTCCGCAGACAGACACATTCTGCAGATTTCTAACAAAGCAAATATGTTGACTTTGGCGTAGGGTTAGCCTCAATTTATCAGACTATATTGCTGGGTTGACTAGGAAAAAATATCTAGGGAAAACACATTTTATGATTTTAATTGTTATTATAGGTGCTCTCAAAAAATAAATCTGTGACCTGCTATATATTTCAGTGAAAGAACTCACATCTGGTTCCGATTAGCTCTGGAGTCTGTTGGCTGACTTAGCACGGGAGCCTTTTCTGGAAGTCAGCGCTCTGTCTCAGGGATTTTGTTTTCATCCAGAGAGACACAGTGGAGACCTTGTTCCAGCACAAAGGCATTAACTGTTAGTGTGACCCCTCACAAACGTGGCGATGCTCACCAAAGACCTTAGAGCGTCAGAATCCTGTCTTGGAGGACTGAGACAGGCGAGCTGAAGGCAAGGGCAGAATGGATGGAGAGAGAGAGTTCCAGAATAGCTCGACAGACTGGGCTTTAGGCATTGCCATTTTAACCTCCATTCACAAGGAGGACCAATAGCAGCTTTGTATAAAGGCAGTGTCAACCCTCACCCTTGTTCTGGGAAAGAGGAAAGAATCAGTAATAAACATGGTGCTACGTTCACTTTCATGATGAGCAAGATGGTAAAATCCGTAACAGACATCCTGGGATAGTTTACTTGCTTCTCTCAAGATGAAAAGAGCCGTGATAAACACACTGGCACTTTCTTTATGGGCAAAATGGGTGAAATGAAGCCAGCACAGCCGATACCTACACTGGATCCACAGACTCCAAGGAGTCCACTAAGCCGTGTCCAGGATGAGACGCCTTTGACCTGAACCCTCAAGATTTTCAAATCTGCTGGCAAGAGCAGTTTCTGGCTAACGGGGCGCCACAGCTCCTCCTGCGCCCTCCTCTGTGGGCAGGAAGAACAAGATGGCTTCTTATTCTAGTTCCTCTCTTTCAACTCACATTCTCTCCGTGGATGTTGGGAGCCATGTGGAAAGACAGCATCCTG
Source organism: Camelus bactrianus (assembly GCF_048773025.1). Taxonomy (NCBI): domain Eukaryota; kingdom Metazoa; phylum Chordata; class Mammalia; order Artiodactyla; family Camelidae; genus Camelus; species Camelus bactrianus. Next base: position 6,822,167 of record NC_133554.1, read on the forward strand.
CCCTGCTCCCGGGACATGATTGGGTCTCACTTGGAGGTGGCCTCCCCTCATGCTCCGTCTGCGTAGCCCTTCCGCCCCAGTCACACCCTACACACCCCAAGAACTCTTGGCCTAGCTGCATGTCCATTGCTTCTTAGAGGAAACAGAGACCAATTTTACCAGTTACATCAATGAACATAGTCTTAAATAAACCTTACTTGATGGGAAAGGATAGTTTCTTTCCAGAGCACGTATGTATGTATGTATGTGTATATATATGTCCATGTAATAGACTTTAGCTTTGGAAAAGCCTTTGATGAGCTGCCCCACGTAAAGCTCCACGAGTCGTCGGATGACTGGTCACTCTTGTCACAAGTAAGGAGTAACCTTAAATGCAGGGATAAATGGGTGTTTCTCTGCGTGGAAGTGTATGAAAAATAATTTTTAAAATAGCCGACAGTTATTAAGCACTTAGTACGAGCCAGGTATTGCTCTAAGCACATCCCACGTGTTAACTCATGCAATCCTCATCACCACCTTCTAAGGGAGGTACTGTGACAACACCAATTTTCCAGGCAAGGAAACAGTTACAGAGAGGTTAAGGGACTAGCCTGAGGCAACTCAGCCAGTTCTAGAACAATCACTGGTGACATTATAATAATTCATTGAGATTTTATAGTAAAATCTCATTGTAATATTTGTGAATGACACCAAAACCTTACAGGTATTGAAAACTGGATGAGACTAAACTGCAGAAAGATCCCTTTAGGTTCCTGATGACAGTTTCGGCTCTGTCTGCCCTCCATCTCCTGACAGTTCTAACTCTGCGTCATCCTGCAACCATGTCCCCTCCTTTCCAAGCCCCAGTCACCACCCTTGCTCTGTCTGCCTTGAACTTTCTAATGACTTCTTAACTAGTCTCCGACATCCTGTTGCTTCCCTGCTTCGATGCAGTTATCATATCACTGCCAGATTAAATGAACTCAGTAAGGCCCTGCCTCAGCCCTGGCCAGCCCAAAGCCCGCCCGTGTCTGTGTTCAGGCCTTTCACGACATGCCGCGGCCAACTTTTCCAGCATTGCCCAAGTTAGGCTCTTTGACTCAAGACATTTTGCTGAGTGACAACCTTGAGCCAAAGTACTATAGTAGGTTATGGGAATTCAAAGTTGAAAGATCATAGTCCTTGTCCTCAAACTATTTTTCAGGGTGAGAAGACAGACTTGTAAACAAATGCAAAATCATAAGTTAATTGTTCCAATGTAGGAGTGCACAAAGTACAGGGGGAGGAGAAACACCTACATCTGTCCCAGGGGCATCAGGGAGCTCTGAGCTGAGAGGATGAGCCAGAGTCCCTAGTGGACCAGTGGAGTGAGTTCCAGGAGGAGGACATGTGCCCAGGGACACCGTGGAAAGGCAAGCCACTGAGTCTAGTGGGAATGTGGAATGAGACGGCAAGTAGAGGAAGTTAAAACAGGGGCCAGATAAAGGCCTTCGTGAATTGAGTTATTATACAGATATAAATTCTACTTTTCAAACTACAAAGTGATTTTAAATTTTGTTTGGAAAAAATAAGTGTGAGAATTGCAATGATTTTTTTTTAAAGAAGAATAATGAGGAAAAAAATTAGTCTACTAAACATTAAAATATAAGATCACAATGGTTGGAATTGTGTGGTTCTGGTGGGGATTAGAAAGATAAAAGAATACCATAGAAGTACAGAAATGGGTCCAAGTATATATTACTAGACTTATGAATATTATAAACATGGCACCTCAAATCAGGATTAAAACGATGGATTATCCAAAAGATGGTCTTAGCACAACTACCTGAACTCTTTAGAAAAAAAGTTGAATTCCCTGCCCTTTCCCATCATAGATTCTAAACCAGTGATGTCCAATAGAATTTTCTTTGATGATGGAAATATTCGAAATCTGTGCTGCTCAATATGGTAGCCACTGGCCACGTGGGGTTATTGAGCACTTGAGATGGGGCTAGTGCACTGAGAAACTGAGTTTTTTATTTTAATTGGTTGAAATGTAAATAGCTATTTGTGTCTGATGGCTACCATATTGAACAGCACTGTTCTGGAGGGACTAAATGTATAAATATTGGATTGAAAATAATAAAGTACTAGAATAAAATATAAGCAAATATTTATATAATCTTGGGGTAAAGAATGTCTTCTTTAGTGTCATGTTAAAAGCAGAAATAATAAAAGATGGCTTTGACTACCTAAAAATATTATACTTCTCAATACATGATACACAGTAAAATAAAAGACAAAGTCAGAAATTTATATTTTTGGTATAACGATTATAAGTTGATAAATCAATGGTAAATTAATATCATAATTCAATAAAAAATGAAGCCTTAGAAAAAACAACACAGGACATGAATAGGAAAATCACAAAAGATGAAATACAGATGTCCAATAAATATGAAAAAAAAATTCAACCTTACCTATGATTACAGATTCACCAATCCGAACAACTATGAGATAATTCATCAAACTGATAATGCCTTAAAAAAAATGTTGCTGTAGGCATTGTTGAGGAGGGGGTAGGGATGGTTGCATCCTTTCTGGAAAGCAATTTAGCAATATAGGTCAACTTGCACATTCTTGGGTCAGAGTTCAGTAATTCTCATATTCCCCATGTTCATTTCACATGAAAATCCACCAATTAAGACCCTGCCCCCTACCATAGCCAGCGTTATTGTTACTTTGGTTTGTGTGTGGAGTACTTTTTATTTAATTGAAACGGTAATTTCTGGATGGCCATTATTTGCTCTATGATGGCCCTAGTCCAGGTCCCCTACGGGTATATTTGGTGGCATCCCTTGGGGCAAAGGGGAGCCATGGAGAGGAGAGCCAGTGTCCGCAGAGCTCAGGAAAGGATCATCGCTGCCGTTCACTGAGTAATCAGCTGCACCAAGCACTTGCCACCCGGCAACTCGCCTGGTAAATAGATGTATCATCCCCGTGCTACAGATGGGGAAAAGCTCAGACGGGGTTCAGTGTTACCATCCCACAGCCAGAAAGCCAGGGTTTGAAGCCAGGTCTGTGACTCCAAGCCATGCTCCTGTAGCTGGCAAGGACTACAGGATCACATGCGAGGACCACCTCTTGGGACGCCCAGGAGTCCAGGACTACCTCTTGGGGCAAGGCTCTGGCCGGTAAGATCCTGGCAAACTGAAAGGTCATGACCCTGGACCCTCCTGATGGGGACCAGGGAAGGACCTCACTAGTGAAGCCAGGCAGACAACCCCCTGAAGCCACAATATCCCCAGGGATCTATCCATCTCTTAGCTACCCTGCTCCTGTGACCTGAAATACAGAAAATTGGTGTATGGGTGGCTGGGGAGGAGCTGGGTTTTAACTCGTTTGAAAAGACTCTAACTTGTGGAGGCTGGGACGGGGTAGAGCTCTCAGAAAAGGAATTTGGGGAATGGAGTGTCCTCAGACTTTTCCATCTGCTCTGACAAGGCCCTGCCAGTAACGCCGGAATGCTGTGTGTGTGCCCAGCCGCGTCGCGGCTCATCCATCTCCAGCGACGGGCTGGGGCGGCAGGTTCGGCAGCCGCGGGGGATGGGGGTGGGGTGGGGGCAGGAGGGTGGGGGTGAGAGGGGTGGGGTGGGCTCCTGGGGTGGGAGAGCCCAGAGGCTGCCGGCTCCCTCTTGCACCATAGTTAGAGCCTGAGATAGTTGTATGCTCTGAAAGACATGGGGTGGGGGAGCACAGCCAAACACCATTTGGTCTCCATCACTGTTCAGAAAGCAACTTGGGTCAAGGCTATAGTCAGAGTTGGGTCTGTAGCTGGGAGATGGTGGCTGGGACATTTTCCAGGTGGCTGGACCTGCCCAAAGGAACAGGAGAAGAGTGGTCTCCCCTGGGCAGGGAGGGATGGACGGTGAGGTTTACTGGGATGATCCATTTTTATTTAAAAACTAAACGACCTGCATCTTTCCTGGAAGAAGGAGTATTTTGCTTCTGTGTCTGTGTTAAAAGGATTAGAAAAAGTAGCTATGTGAACTTGGACAGCCATTTCAGCTCTGTTGAGTCTCAGCGGCAATGTCTGTGGAACAGGGAATTAAACCAGAGTTTGTTCTGTTAAGGTCCCTTTTAGTGTGAAGGTCAGGGATATTCAAACATTCCTAAGTTCTGCCCCAGATCTGCTGAGTTGAGTTATAATCTCTGGGGGAAGGAGCCTGAGAACCTGTATTTGATTTGATTTGATTTTTATTTACTTATTTTTATAATAGGTGAGGATACTCAAGCACAATTTATTTTTTTCAGTTTGATGGAGATGTAATTGACATACAGCACTGTATAAGCTCAAGGTGTACAGCGTAATGATTTGACATACATGTATATTGTAAGATGATCACCTTAGTTAATACCCATCACCTTATATAATTACAAAAAATTGTTTTCCTTGTGATGAAAACTTTCAAGATCTACTCTCTTAGCAATTTTCAAACATACTAACACAGTATTTCTTTTTACTGTAGTCATCATGCTGTATGTGACACTCTCAGGACTTCTTTATCTTGTAACTGGAAGTTGGTACCTTTTGACTACCTTCCCCCAGTTCCCCCACGCCCCCTCTCCCTGCCTCTGGCAACCTCAGATCTGATCTCTCTTTCTGTAAGTTTGTTTTGGTTTTGGTTTGGGAGGGGTTTCTTTTTCTTTCTTTCTTTTTTTTTTTTATTGCACATGTAAGAGATCATACAGCATTTATCTTTCCCTGACTTATTTCACTTGAATCTGTGTTCTGATCATACCTCAGATGAGTCTTACATCGGGAAAAATCAGAAATTTCTGTAGGGGATGGGACAGCTCCAAATGCCTCTAACTCTATATTGGAAAAAAGAAGAGAGGAGGCAGAGACTGGGAGCATTGGCGTTAAGGACCCTGTGATGTCAGGAACTCGAGCCTGCAGTCCCTGAGCCCTCCTGTCCCCTTTGGTGTCCCCACCTGCTGTTCAGCAGCCCTGGGGCTCTGAGGGTCTTCAGTGAACTTGCTCACAGTCTGGCAGCAGGAGATCAGCACAGAGGTCGGGGGACACATTCCAGATCAGGGTTTAGGGAACTGGAGGCGATCAGGGTGGTGTCTGGCTCCACTCTGCCGCTGGTCTTGACAAAGTAGCTTTGTGAGGCCTTGAGCCAGGGCTTGACTTTTCAGAGCCCCAGTTTCTTCATCAGTAGAATGGGGACAATTAATAAGCTCACTGACTGTCCAGCAGTCAGTAAAAATTACTGAGGTTTCACTGTTAGGGACTGTCTTGTAGGCTGCTGGCAGCATCCAGTGAGGTATTGAGACAAGTGCTTTGAGCAGCATGAAGCTGTTTATCAGCATTTCCCCAAGTGTGCACCATGGATGTGGGCTATTAATAGAGCTCCACGAAAATAAAAAGGGTCTGTATTCAGTTGAGGAAACGCTCGATTAAATCAAATTAGACAGTCTTTGATATAGGACTCCTCTGAGTCTTTTATTGAATGTGCACTGTAACTTGCCAGGGCTGAGCCTGTGTGTGAGGGGGGCTGGAGGGGGCAGTATTCAGACCTCAGACTGGTTTGTTTGGTGGTACCACTAATTAGTGGAGCATCTCTTTTGTGCGCATGTGTGTGGTGAAATATACATACCACAACATTTACCTCTCAGTAGCGTTAAGTCAGTTCGCATCATTGTGCAACCATCACCACTATCCATCTCGAGAAACTTTTCATCGGCTCTCAAATGGAAACTCTGTTAAACAATCAGTCTCTCTCCCCCCAGCCCCTGGCAACCACCACTGCTACTTCCTGTCTCTATGAATTTGACTAGTCCAGGTACCTCATATAAGTGGAAGCATACAGTATGCATCCTCTTGTGACTGGTTTGTTTCACTTGGTGTATTTTCCTCAAGGTTCACCCATGTTGTAGCACGGGTCAGCATCTCTTCCTTTATAAGTTGAACAATATCCCATTGTATATATCAACTACATTTTGTTTATCCATTCATCCATCGATGAACATTGGGGCTGATTCCGCCTTTTGGCTGTCGTTAATAATGCTGCTGTGAACAAGGGTGTGCAGATACCTGAGTCCCTGCTTTCAGTTCTTTTGGATAGATACCCACACGTGGAGTTGCTGGAGTATCTCCTGGGCTAGTGTTCTGTGGAACACACGTGGGAAACATTGCTCTTCATAGCTCTGGGAGAGCGCTATTAAATGAGAAAATTCCTAAATTTCGCAGGGGTATTCCTCCGTTGGCTGCTGCAGCGGGAAAACATCCTGGGTTCGGAGTTAGAACTCGCATTCCTCTCTGATGAGGCCCTCTGTGGGCATTAGTTTCTGCAACAGTTAATTAGGTACAATGAACTGGATGGTCTCTTGAAGTCTCAGATTCTCTGACTTAACTCAGTCCTGCTCCCACGTGATAGGCAGCAGGATGGAGAGGGGAAGGGCAGGGCGGCGGGGGAGAAGTCCGGAAAGGAGCCATGAGCATGCAGCTAGGGACAATGTAATGTTGTTGCCCTTTAACCTCAACATTTTAATTTTTTTAAAAATCTACTTCCTTTTAAGGGGGAAAAGGATATTCAGCTCTTTCCTCACCTTCATGCTTCAGGGTCTCCATCTCAGAGTCGCCCTCTAAGTCTCCAGAGCTGCTATCAGCTGTGGACTTCCCTGCTCTTTCTGTCTCTCTGTCCTCAGTCAGCAAACTGCTGGTAGGAAAGAGGGCTGCTTGTATTTCCTCTTCACTTTCCGCTTGAAAGAGTGACTTTCCTTTTCTTCTACCATTAAAAACACACAACCAAGAGGAATCACATCAGTTTGTCTCTAGGCTACAAGTGATGGACCTCTGGAGTGACCCTAGAGAGGAGTGATTTTCCACTTTCTTCTTCAAAAGCAGTCTTCCCTTTCCCATTAGAAATCTCTGGCCGCTACTTGAATTTTAAATATAATAGCCACGTTTATACATTAAGCAAGCTTTGCCTGGTTCCCTTAGCAACAGCTCTAACTTTTATAGCTCGTTCTAAAGGAACTTGCAGATTTCACGATAATAAAATCACCCTGATCCGGAAGGGAAGAAATCTTAGCCTTTCAGAATGATGAAAAATCTAAAATTAAGGCACAAAGCAAGGCAAAACCCTCTGAGGCCCTGGAATAACCTTCACAAAATCCAACACTAAAGACAAGAGCTTTATTTGTAAGAAAATCCTTTAGACTCAGAAATTCTGTTTACTCTTTGTTAGCACATCCTTCTCAACAGCGAGTAAAGAACGGGGAGGGAGATGCCACGGACAAACACTTTCGCAGCCATGTTAAACCATCTGGTAGCCAGAGGACAAAGGAGACAGAAAACTAAAAAAAAGCAGATAGAGAACTGGGCTGTGACATTTTTGACAGATTCCAATCAAAATGGCTCAAGTCAAAAAAGTATTGATTTTTGTAAAGATAAGCTTCAGGTATCTGAGAAAACTCATTTGTTTTAGAAGAATTTGGTGCCAGCAGAGCTGCGTAATGGAAGCATCACTGTGTTTTGAACAAAAAAACCTAGCAAGGCATTCAAAGATTTAAAATCTGTCCTTTGGAGGAATCACTAGTGGTGTGTTCAGGGCTAGGGGAGCAGTCTTGGCTAAGACTGAACTCCTAGATTTGATGAAAGTTTGGTGGTTCTATGTGGGAAGAACCAACATTTAAAATACATAAGCAGTCCTCCTGTTTAGCCAGAGGCTGGGATTTTAGCCTGAGGACAACTTGGCTGCATTGATCTAGGGGAAATGCTTTAATGAGCCATTGATTCTGTAAAGGTGAAGATGTGTTACCAAGTTCTGGAGGAAGAGGGTCACTTCTCTGAACAATAACGTAAATGAGTGTTTTCCTGTGGGCAGAGCTGCATCAGCGATGCTTCTAAAATTATTGTTTCTTCTGGGACAATGAGTGATGTGATTGCATCCAAGACAGGGAACAGTTAGTTATCAGAAGTTCCAGGAAAGATGCCTGGAGCCTTATCTTCCCCTGAGGTCCCCTGGAGACAGCTAGGCAGGCATGGCCTGAGGCATCCGGGCGTCTCCCACTGCTATTCCCCAACACTACATCATTCTAGTCATTCTAGAACAACTCGGTCTTAGGAAAGTTGCTGATTCCAGAGTATTGTTCTGATCCCCTTGGGGGCAAAGGACAAGACTACATTCTTTGGGGTGTGGGTGGGTTTTCCCCTGAAAGGAATGAATACTCCTATGATCAGTCATCCTGGGACCTGAAATAGGAATTTGGAAGGAACTCTCCTAGGGCAAACTGCTTCTGGTGCTTTAAGCCTTCAGGAATGAAAAATGTGGACCTGGGAAGGGAGGGTTTCTCCAGCATACTCCCATTGTGGGAGGTAAGTCGAATTCTGCACCTGTCAAGGTCTACTGAAAGACACCAGAAGGGGGCAGGGTTGCCAGATAAAATGCTGGAGGCCCAGTTATATTTGCATTTCAGATAAACAAGTAATATTTTAGCATAAGTATGTCTCAAATACTACATGGTTCCTAATATTGCATGAGACATACTTGTACTAAAAAAGTATTTGTTGTTTATCCGAAATTGAAATTTCACTGGGCAGCTTATGTTTTCGTTTGCTCAATCTGGTGACCCGAAGAAGGGAACCTCTATGGAGACCCTCCATACGACCTTTTCCATTACCTCCAAGTTTTCTGTATTAAATGTTAAATAAGTCTGGCTCACGCCTGCTGGAGGCCCTGGAGGAAGAGGTCTGTGCCTTGCTGGGGTGAAGCCACGCTGGCCAGGAGGGCTCGCCATGGCCAGAGGAGTCAGGCTCTAGACAGAGGAGGGGTCCCTGGGGAGAAGAGAGGAAGGAAGTGAACCAGAATCTCAGGGCTGAGTGGGGTGGAAGTGGAGTCAGGACAGAGTTGTAGCTCTTGGGAGCATTTCTCCTGGAGTTCTAGAAAAATTTCAGGGGAGGTCCTAGAAAAAGTGTGTGGTCAAGGTGGCTGGGTCCCTGGTTACTGGGACTGGGAAATTAAAGTGCATCATGATCTCATAAGCTGATGACATCTGGGGTACTTGGGTTACAGACTCAGCTTGAGGTATCAGGGTTGGAGTCTGTGATACTGTGATTCATAATGAGAAATATGTATTTGGTCTTTGACCTCATTTCTAGCAGAGTTCCTAAAACCTTGAAATTTCCTGTGAAGAGAACGATCAGGTGTCTTTTGTTATGTTAATGCGGAGACTCTGGGAAAACACCTACTGACGGGGCTGGTTGCCGGGGAGAACCAACCACGCGATTAGAGGGTTGGAACTTTCAGTCTCACCCCTCTCCCCACCTCCAGGGAAGGGAGGGGACGGTGAATCCATCACCAGTGGCCAATGATTTAATCAATGGAGCCTCTCTAATGAAACCTCCATTAAAAACCCAAAAGGAGGGGCTTTGGAGAGCTTTCCGATTGGTGAACGCGTGGAGGTTCTGGGCGAGCGCTGCCTGGAGAGGGCGCGGAGGCTCTCAGCCCCTTCCCACACACCTTGCCCTGTGCACCTCTTCCATCTGGCTGTTCCTGAGTTCTATCTGTTGCCGGGGCCGGGGGTACGGGGTGCAGAGGAGGCACCACCTAAATGTTAAAAATTATGTTTTGTTCAGTGGACTCTCTGAGGACTTAAGCCCAGGAGGCAGCTTCTCAGATAGCTCTGAGGAACTGCTCTGAAGAGGTAAGGGAGGAGCCAGGATGTGTAGGAGTTTTTGCAAAACAAACAAACAAACAAACAAACAAAACAGGTACATCAAAAGATTACTGTTAATGAAAGAAAAACAGACATCAAGTTTATGAATTTAGTGGCTTTTCTGTACATCTATGAAGATGCAAGAGTCTGGGCTCACTGAAATCATCCCTTTGATGTGCGCCTTAACCATCTAGGGCCAGCGTCCTGCTTTCCTCCATCCTGAATCCCCTCCGGGTACGCGATCCTTGGCAGCTGCAATGGCTGATGGCTTGATGGCTGCAACATCCTTTATTTACTGATATGGCAGGAGACATTCCTTGTCCGCATATCCTTCGATAATAAACTGGTAATCTAGTAAGTAAAATGTTTCTCTCAGTTCTGCGAGCCACTCTAGCAAATTAATTGAACCCAAGGAGGGAGTCATTAGAACTGCCAATCTATAGCTGGTCGATGGGGAACATAGAGGTGATACCCTGAAGTTTTGTCTGAGGTTGTAGGGGAGTTGGGGGGGGGGGTCTTGTGAGACTGAGCTTCTAACCTGTGGAATTTGATGCTGTCTCTAGGTAGATAGTGTCATAATTGAGTTGAATTGTAGGACACCCATCTGGTGTCAGAGAGTTGCTTATTCTTATGGGGACCCCCTCCCCACAAACACACCCATGTTGGAGTTGGTTGCAGAACCCGTATGGAGACATTTCTATGTAGGGGTGCCCTTTAACCTCCCAATTATTACACAGGGTATTAGCATGCAACTTTTCCTGTTGGCTCTGTTTCATCTGAAGCCCCCACTCTGAGAATATAGGGCATCAGGTGCCACCTACTCTAAAGAAAGGCTCCAGACCATCTCTGCAGAACCCACTGGAGTGATTCCCCAAAAACCAGTTCAGAGCATCAGCACTGGAGAGAGTGCAGCAGGAGCTGAGGTGTCCCCAAGGAGACTGGAAAGGGAAGGTTTTCCCAAAGTCATCAGGATGGAGGAGGCGGTGCCTTTCTCTTTCTCAAGCCAAGAGAAGCAGACCTTCAAGTGCTGAGAGAGCCTGGCCTGCGTGCCCTGGGGTGGCCTCGCCCTGGAGCCTGCCACACCTGGGAAATAAAGGCCCGCAGCTGCCTGGGAACAGGCTGCACTTACAGGACACGGATGAGTGGACTGTGGAAGGTGGCCAGGCTTCAGTTCTCTTGCAAAGAGGCTCCATGATGAACCCCAAAAGAACGATGCTGCATGAAGGGAGCCCAACAAAAAAGACTACATGCTGTCTGATGCTATTTATATAAAATTCTAGAAAATGCTCATTTATCTCTAGTGCCAGAAAGCAGATCAGTGTTGCCCGGGGCTGGGAAAGGGACAGGAGGGAGGACTCACTCAGGACCATGAGGAAACTTTTGGCAGTGATGGAATGTTCATTATCTTGATTCTGGTTCAATGGACCTCTCCAAAAGTCAAACTTAACAAGTAGTACACATTATGTATAGTTTATTGTAGACCAACTCTATCTCAGTAAAGTTGTATTCCATGTTAGTGGGTCTTCTGTCCCCAGCAGAAAGAGGCTGGATGCAGAAGCTGGTCCCAAGTGATTAGCCAGGTAGTGCTTTCCCCAGGCCAGAAAGCGGTGCCTTGGAATGTCTCCAGCAGGAGACTCTCCTGGGAATTCATAAGCATCTGACCCCCTGCCACACCCAGAGGGCACTCAAGCCAGGTAAGATTTTTCCTGCCGCTTATCCTCCCCATCCCACCCCCAACTCTAATTCTGCCACAGCCTGAGGCAGTAAGGCCAGTGGGGTAGGTGTGGAGGAAGGAAATCAGGAGAAAACCAGCCAGGACCCCCTTCCCTGTTGCAAATGTCCAAACCTGGGGCAGGAGAGAAGCTTTCAAACAGTTGAGAGAGACTGGACTTTTCATAAAAGATTTGATCTCAGTTTTTCAGTCTCTAATGACATAGTTGTTTGTTAATTCCTGGAAGACTTCAATGTGGAACAAAGTTGTTTCTTGCTTTGCATACCAATAAGTCTAGCTCACTCAATAAACCAGCATCTACCAGCGTCTGTTTTATTGGACAGCATCTGTCTAACTGGTCTCTCTTACCTACTGAGGACCAAATGATCTGCCACTTACTCTTAATTCCCTCCATGGGAAAGGAAAAAAACACATGCCCAGGAATCTTGCCGGCTAAAGGAGTTTTGAAAGAAACAACAAAGGCATGTTTAGAGGCAAGATAGTGAGGTGGTTAAGGCTCTGAGTCCAGCCGGTCTGGATTTGAATTCTGGTCGAATGACCTCAAGCAGATTGCTCAATCTCTGCGTGCCTTGGTTCCCTCATTTGTGAAATGGGGATGAAGTCAATAGTCAGCTTAGTCCAAGTGGTGCTGTAATGACAAACAGCTCCAAAGACTTGGTGGCCTCCATCAGCGAAGGTGTGTTTCTTGCTCATATCCCACGTCCATAATAGCTAGGCTTTGGCTCTCCCGCCTGGGACCAGACTGAAGGAGCTGCTCTTACGTTAAACATCGCTGGTGTTAGGGCTTCAGGAAAAGAGTTTGGTGATGGCAGATCCGTGCCCTGGCTCTTAAGGCTTTTTCTTGAAAGTGGCACCTGGCACTTCTGTTTACATTTCCTTGGCTGAGCTTCAGCGTGGTTGGGGGGATATAATTCTCCCATAAAGAAGGGCAGAGAATATTGGGGACAATAATAGTCTCTTGCAGTACCTACCTACCTATGTAAAGTGCTTAAAATTGTGCTTGATAAAGCCATGTAAGTGCTCTATAAGGACTGTTCTTAATACTGCCTTTTCCTCCTGAATTTTTTGGTAGTTTTGCTAAAAGGCCAGTTGCTGTCAGACCCTAAGTTAGGAGCAATTTCTAAATCAACTGCCCAATTCAGCAAGAACGTCCAAAGCACCGGAGAAGAACCCTAACTAAGAGGTTGCTGGAACCAGAACCCCAAAGCCTGATTTGGTGTCTAACTGAAACATTCTAATGGAGAGGAGTAAGTGAAGCTGTGTTTCACTGGGCTGTTTCTGAAAGTCTCTCCCGAAAGACAGACGTCAGGGGACTGGGCGATCATTGCTCAGCTATTTCGGGACGCCTGGGACGTTGCAATGTTATTCTTGTCTCCAAGCAGACTGCAGTAGCTCCATCTCTGTCAAGTGCTGCGACCACGGAGGGAGCGAGGCCGGGCTCCGGGCCAGCAGCGCAGTTTCTTCCTCATGCTGGGATCAGCATTATCTGCACCCAGTCACTGGCCACCAGTTCTCCGTGAATTCACCCTGGGGACCCAGACTCGCCCATCGGGCAGGTCTGACACAGAAGGTCTTCCTGGTGTGTGTTTGATTCTGGATTTTCAACTGGGCAGTCAATCTGTGGCTGGAGGCTGTCACCAAATCATAGGGAGGAAGATTTCTCACTGTCCTTGAGCCTCGAGGCCGCAGCAGCCACTGGACAGGAGCCATTCTTGAATCTCAAAGACTCTTCTCAGCCCTTCAGGGCCTTTCAAAGCCCTCTGCTCTAGAGGATACGAGAGACCAAAACTCTGACTATTGCAAGTGGGGAGCGGAGGCAGAGCGGCTGCAGAAGAGACATAAGGAGATCTGAATTCACGGCTCTTATTAGGACCACGTTTGTTTTATTCTCTTTCTTTTAATGAATTAAAAGCCATTCCAGTATGTGCCCTACAGCTAGTCTCTCCCTTATCTCATCTCTTTTCTCCTTATCGGTTCAAAATTACGAACATTTATGGGTTATTTTCTGACTCGTAAAATGGACACTGACCAAGGTCTTTGGACCACATGACAAGATATGAATCCTAGTCTCCTTGTTCACGAGTGTAAGTTACAAGGGTGTGCACTGCAGAGCCAAATGTGATAAGGCTTCATTGAGCTCTGGAGTCCTAGGCATTCATGCTATGTAGGCAGGTGATGAGGGCTTCCTGGAAGAAGAGGTATTTGGACTGGGCTTTGAAGGGTGACGTCCCTCGAAAAGATTTATTCAAGTTCTAACCCCCATACTTGTGAAAGTGACCTCATTTGGAAATCGGGTCTTTGCAGTTGTGATCAAGTTAAGATGTGGGGTCATATTAAACATGGTTGGGCCCCCTCCACCCTGTGCCTGGTGTCCTCTGAAAATTGGACACAGACATAGATGGGGAGGAGGCCATGTGACAACAAAAGGAGAGGTTGGAAGGACGGATCTACCAGCCAAGGAATGCTGATGATTATCAGCAGCAACCAGAAGCTAGGAAGAATCAGGGAAGGACCCTCCCCTAGAGCCTTAGGAGGAAGCACGGCCCTGCTGACACCTTGGTTTCAGACGTACAGCCTCCAGAAGCGTGAGAGAATACATTTCTGTCTGTGTAAGCCACCCAGTTTGTAGTAATTGCTTATGACAGTCCTGGAAAACCAATATAGATGGACTTTGAGATGGAGGGAAGGACTATGTGCAGACAGAGCTACTGTGAGTGAATGCAACAGCTTCTGAAAGCATATGATGTCCTTGGGGAACAAACAGTAATCTGATGTGGCTGGGGCAAAAAGGTAGACAAGAAGGAGCCAAATACAGTAGGCGGTGATGAAAATGCAGGCTGGGGCTTTGACTGCTGGGCTAAGGAGTTTGATCTTTATCTTGTATGGGATGGGAAGCAATTTGCATTTTTGATCAGAGTCTGAACTGTGCTTGAGTTTAATTCCTTTCGTTAATCAAGGGTAAGAAACTGCCTTCCCATTTTGGCTTTGGGTTTCTTCTTGTCCTTCTCACTGGTTTTGGCCCCGGTGAGGTTGGATGGTGCTGGCTTTAGTGCCACAGGATGGATGACTCAAAGGTAAGCACATTCAGAAAAGGCATTTGACAAAATTCAACATCCATCTATGATAAAAACTCTCAACAAGGTGGGTATAGAGGGAAAGTACCTCAACACAATTCAGTGCAATCCCTATCAACATTCCAATGGCATTTTTCAAAGAAAAAGAACAAATGATCCTAAAATTTGTATAGAACCACACACACACACACACACACACAAACCAAATAGCCAAAGCAATCTTGAGAAGGTAGAACAACTCTGGAGACATCATGCTCCCTGATTTCCAATCAAGTGTTAGTAATGACTGTAAACACAATGAAAAGACAGCCTATGGAATGGGAGAAAATATTTGCAAATGATGCGACTGACAAGAGATTCATCTCCAAAATATACAGCTCATACAGCTTAATATCAAAATAAAAACAAACAACCCAATCAAAAAATGGGCAGAAGACCTAAGTAGACATTTCTCCACAGAAGACATACAGATGGCCTACAGGCACATGAAAAGGTGCTCAGCATCACTAACTACCTGAGAAATGCAAGTCGAAACTACCATGAGGTATCACCTCACACCAGTCAGAACGGCCATCATTCAAAAGTCTACAAATAAAAATTCCAGAGAGGGTGTGGAGAAAAGGAAACTCTCCTACACTGTTGCTGGGAATATAAATTGGTGCAGCCACTGTTGAAAACAGTCTGTAAGTTCCTTAAAAAAGTAAAAATAGAGTTACCATATGATCCAGCAATCCCACTTCTGGGCATACATCCAGAGAAAATTCTAACTTGAAAAGATACATGCACCCCAGTGTGCATAGCAACACTATTTATAATAGCCAAAATATGGAAACAACCTAAATGTCAATCCACAGATGATTGGATAAAGAAGTTGTGATATGTATGTGTGTGTACACACACACGCAATGGAATATTATTCAGCCATAAAAAAGAATGAAATCTTGCTATTTGAGACAACATGGATGAACCTTGAGGGTATAAGTGAAATAAGACAGAGAAAGACAAATAACCATATGACCTTTCTCATGTGTGGAATCTAAAAACAAACAAAAAAATACAAACTCATACTTACAGAGAACAGATTAATGATTGCCAGAAGTGGGGGTGTGGGGTGGGAGAAAAAAGAAAAGCAATGCTGGGAAGAGTTTGACTGATTCACCACTAAACTGTGCTTTCCATAGTTTGTGAGCACATAATATTTGCTGAATGAATTAACTAATCAACTCTTGATTTAGAGAACAAAACAGCAACAAAAGCCCCTCTATTGTATACTTTATATTAAACATGGGGAGTGGGGATTGAATGCTGCAAAAATAACCTAAAACACCTATTTTTAAAAAAAGGTAAGAACAGGATCTAATTTGCTTTTGCATCCTTGGCACCTAGAATAACATGATAACATGTTGTGTTCTTCAGGACTTTTGCTGTAAGTGATAGAAACAATTTTCCTTAAGCAACCAGGGAATTCACTGGCTCACAAAATGGGGAAAAAATGAAGGTGCATTAGTTTCAAGGGCGGCTGTGATATTCTGATTCATAATAAGAAATACAGATTTGATCTCCATCCCAGTTTCTGGCACAGAGTTTCTAAAACCCTTGGCATTTCCTAACTGATGAGAACCATGAAAGGTGTCTTGTTACTTTAATGAAGTGACTCGTGGAAAGCCCCTAAGTCACCTAAGAATGGGAACTGGTTGCCAGGGGAACCAGCTGTGTGATTAAAAAATCATTGGACATTTCAGCCCCACCCCCAACCTCCAGAGAGGGGAGAGGGGCTAGAGATTGAGTTCAATCACCAGTGACTGATGATTTAATCAATCGTGTTTCTCTAATGAAGCCTCCCTAAAACCCCAGAAGGACAGGGGAGTAGTCTTATAGGACTGAGCCCTTAACCTGTAGAATCTGATGCTATCTCCAGGTAGACAGTGTTAGAATTGCGTTGAGTTATAGGACACGCAGCTGGTGTCAGGGAATTGCTCAGTGTGGGAGAATGCTCTCACACCTGGTGTCAGAAGTATGATGAGTCTGATAGATGTTTGAGGGGAAAGGAGAAACACAGGAATAGTGTGGGTTTCCTTCTCAGCTGCCCTAACAAATGACCACAAACTGGGTGACATTAAACAACAGAAATTTATTTTCTTACAGTTCTAAAAGTTAGAGGTCTGCAGTCCAGGTGGCAGCAAGGTTAGTGCCCTCCAGAGGCTCTCTCCCCGTCTGGAGGCTCTAGGGGAGGTCCTGGTCCACGCCCTTCTCCCTTTCCGGTGTTGCCGGCATTCTTTTGTTTGTAGACGCATCACTCCAGTCTCTGCCTCCATCATCACATGGCCTACTCGCTATGTGTCTATTTCCGTGTCTCTTCTCTTCTTCCTATAAGGACTCCCATCTTTTTATAAGGACACTTGTACAACCTCATCTTAAGTGGCTCATAGCTGCAAAGATGCTATGTCCAAATAAAGTCACACTTACAAGTACCAGGGGTTAGATCGTCAACGTTTCTTTTTAGAGGACACAGTTCAACCCACAACAGATATAGCCGGCTTCAGGTATAGCTGGCTTCAGGAGCTCAGGCAATATCATCAAGGCCCTATTTCTTCTCTGTTCGGATTGACTCTCTCCAGATGGCCAATAGCAGACCAACGATGTATGTGGTGGCGGTACTTGTGGGGTTGGGCAGGGAAGTGGCAGTAAACAGCTCTTGTGTTTCATGCTCATGGGTGCTAAAAGGAACAGTGAGCCAGGAAAGATGATGGTAAGACATGATGGGTGAGTTTGGGCAAATCAGAGACAAATGAAAGATTGTCTGGATAAAGAGTAGAGATGGGGGAGGGGGCAGAGCCAGTGGAGTGGAGCTTTCATGGGCCCTAGGTACCCTGTTACCTGGTTGGCACAGTTCTCTTTAAGGGTCCAGTAAATTTGGTGCTCAATGCCAAGCGCGAGGAAAAGCACTCGTTTAAAGTAGAGCTTGGTGTCTCCTTCCAGGATGGGCGGGGTGGAATCTGTTGTTTTCCCTCCCCAACTTCCATTCTACATTCCTTTGGTAACAGCCCCATCATTTTCCTTTAAGATAATTCTCTCCTCCACCACCTCCAGTTCACACTCCTGGGGTCTCCAAAAACTAGACAATCAGGACAGTCCATCCCTTTGGCCACAGTGATTGGCTCAGGGAAAGACCTCCTAGGTGTCTAGTGAGTCCTTATCTCTAGACTT
The DNA here is from genome assembly GCF_048773025.1 of Camelus bactrianus. Taxonomy (NCBI): domain Eukaryota; kingdom Metazoa; phylum Chordata; class Mammalia; order Artiodactyla; family Camelidae; genus Camelus; species Camelus bactrianus. The sequence continues at coordinate 6,839,864 of NC_133554.1, forward strand.
TTTCTGGAACTGTTGGGAAAGAGAAGCATTCTTTTGGGCACGGGTGCTAAACCGGTAGGGTGTGAGAGTGAGCTGGCTAGGGACCATCTGTGCCTCCACCTGGCAGAGCCTGCCTCTGAAAGAAACCAAGACGGAAGAAAATTGAGCAGAGAAATGGAGAGAGAACCTGAAGCCTGGCATCTTGGTTCTAGCAAATGTATCTGCCCCATCCACCCATTTATCCTCCTATCTGACCAATAGCTCTTTAAGAAGGATCTACCAAGAGCCGGGGGCTTTGCTAGTTTCAGTAATAAGTAAATAAGATGTGAACTCTGCCTTCCAGGATGCCCGGGTCTATGAGGAAGTTAAAGACATGGTTAAAAATTATAATGTTAAAAAGGCAGAAAAGGGTACGTGGTATGAGAGGCCCAGACAAAATGCCATAGAAATGCAGGAGAGAGATTATTTCCACTCGGGAGATGGATATTCTTGGATGGCAATGGAAGGCAAGCAGGATGTGGACATACACAGATGAGATGAAAGGCATTCCAGGAGGAGGAACTGCGTGAACAAAATAAAAATCATGGGGTGTCAAGGGGGTAGACCAAAAGTTGAATTTGGCTAGAACATAAGAAATAGGAGGAACAGGATAACTTAGAAAGTTGAGTTCAGAGACAGATCTTAGAAGGCCAGTGGAGTCAGGCTAAAGAGATTGGGCTGTATTCTGTTGACAATAACTTTTTTTAAATTTTAAAACAGGAGCCTCACAGTTTCTTCATGAAGACAGACTGAGCAGTGTAGAGCATGGTTGGAATGGCAGAAGACTGAGCGCAGGAATCAGTTTTCCAGGTAAGAAGTTCTCAGGTCCCAAGACAAGTAATGCTCTCGTTATTAATTGCTGCATTAACAAATCAACCCAAAACCTAATGGCTTAAAATGACAACAGTTTTGTCATATTTTACAATCATGTAGATTGGGAATTTGGACTCGGCTGCAGTCATGTGGATCAGCCCAGGGCTCAGCTGAATGATTCTTCTGTCCCACACAGCACCGAGCTCGAGTCACTCAATGGTATTCAGCAGGTAGGCTGAGGTGCTCTGGAGGGTCCAAGAGAGTGTCACTCTTATGTCTGGTTCCTGGGCAGAAATGGCTGGGAGGCTGGTCTCGGCTGGGGCCTTCTCCCTCTGCATGTGTTCTCAGGGCCTGTCCAGCAGCCCAGGGCTATCAGAGTGGGAGTTCCAAGAAACAGGAAATGGAAATTGATGGCCTCTTAAATTGTGGCCCTGGAGACTTCCCACCATGCATCACTTCCACCGTATTCTATTGGTTCAAGTCATCACAGAGTCCACCCAGATTCAAGAATTGAGGTCATACACCCTACATCTCAATGGGAGCACTGTTAAAACGTGGTAGCTGTCTTCAGTCCACCATGCGTAATAACAGTGGGAAGAACCTGGTGAAAAAGAGGACTTCTGACAGTAAAAAGAATTATCCCGTATCAAAGTCCTTTTTTGGACAATTGGTGTGTGATGGCCTTGAATAGACTTTCTTGGGCACTATCTCATCACCACTGATATATTGGTAACAGGCCTAGTGATAATAAGAGTATTGAATTAAAATGAAATCATATCGTTAAACCGGATGTTATTAAAAGGGCAGGTAAGGCTCCTGTTAGGAGATCCAGGGCTAGGATTTACTATGTGGCGTGCATGGGTTTGGTGCCTCATTATGCATTGTCATGTAGGTGTAGGCTCACTAACAGTGTAAATACTTAGGCTTGAATGGAGGTGACAGCAAACTTAAGAATTGTTAATAAAACTAGGGTAATGAATGTAATAAGGGCTGTACTTATTAATGCGAGGCTTGCTCCCCCGATTAGGTGAATTAATAGGTGACCTGCTGTAATATTGGCTGTTGGCCGTATAGCTAATGCTATGGGCTGAATGGATAAACTAATGGTTTCAATAATTACTAATACAGGACTAAGTGGCACTGGGGTTCCTTGGGGCAGGAAGTGAGCTGGTGATGCTCTTGTTTTGTTGCGGAAGCCTGTCAGCACGGTCCCCGCTCATAAGGGCATCGCTATACCTAGAGTTGTTGATAGTTGTGTAGTAGGTTTAAATGAGCGTGGCAGAAGTCCTAGTAGGTTTGTTGTACCAGTAGCTATAATAAGGCACATAAGTACTAGTGTTCACGTTTGTCCTTTGTGGTTGTGAACAGCTATTATTTGCTTTGAATTAGTCATTGTTGGATAGAGACAAGGCGATTATTGATCAGCCTAGTAGGAGCAGGAAATAGCATGCTTGGAAATACAATGATTACAATTACAGTAGGGATTCCTATTATTGTTGGGGTAATGAAAGAGGCAAATGGATTTTCATTCATCTTATCTCTCAAGGGGTGATCTGCTTGTGTGTTTTGTTTATTTTTAATTTGGGGTTTGATGTATAAATGTGTTTTGAAACTTTTAATTGGAAAATAATGAACAGGGTTAAAAGTGTTGCTAGAATAGTAATAGATCATGTTGATGCGTCTAGCTGACGCAGATCATTAAGGGGAGACTTAAACTCTCACTCTTTAACCTAAAAGGTAAATGCTATTTAGCTTCTTAATGAATTTACAATATAGATGCAGATCATTTTTCAAAGCGTTTTAATGGCGCTGTTTCAAGGATAATTGGCATGAAGCTGCGGTTTGACCCGCAAATTTCTGCGCGTTGTCCGTAGCATAAACCTGGTCATGTTGATATCAGGGTTGTTCGATTCAAGCGTCCAGAGACTGTATCTGTTTTTAATCAAAATGAAGGGACTGCTCATGAATGTAGCACATCTTCAGATGAGGCCAGCATTGGAATTGTTATTTCTGTTGGTAGTACTGCCCTGTTATCCACTTCTGATAATCGCAACTCTCCTGGTTTTAAGTCTGATGTTGGAATTACATAAGAATCGAAGTTCAGATCTTCATAATATGTATATTCATAGCTTTAATATCATTGATGACCTATTGTTTTTACAGTCAAGGAGGGGTTATTAATTTCATGTATTATGTAAAGGATTTGCAGTGATGGCAGGACAATTAGAATGAGGATAATAGCTGGTAAGATTGTTCGAATTGTCTCCACTTTTCGTGCATCTGTGGTGCTTGTGTGTGTTAATTTAGTAGTTAGTATAAGTGAAATAATATATAGGACTAAGGGGCTAATTAGGAATATGGTGATTAGTACGTGGTCATGAAAATGTAGTTGTTCTTCTATGGTAAGTGATGTTGCGTTTGGAAGCCTAGCTGAAAGGGATGTGCCATAGAGATATGTAGGGTTTTCACCTATGATTTAACTTTGACGAAGTTATGTAAATCTTTACTGCTGCCTCTTTATTGAGAAAGGCATAGTGGCTATGGGTTGGCTTGAAACCAGTTGGAGAGGGTTCAATTCCTTCCTTTCTTATTTTAGATTAATATAAGTGGGCTCTTCAAATGTGTGATATGCTAGAGGGCATCCCTGTAGTCAGTCTAAGGTGGTGGTAGTGAATTCTACTGTTGAAACCTCTTGTTTTGATGCAAATGCTTCTCATACGATAAAAAGTATTAATATTACTGCTGTTAATGAAATAGAAGAGCCTGTAGATGAGACAGTATTTCATGTTGTGTGTGTGCATCGGGGTAGTCAGAGTACCGTCGGATACTTTGGGAATGAGAGGATGACAGGTCAAAGCTAAATCGTAGGGGGTGACATCACAGGACTGAGGACACAGCTGTGGACAAAACAGATAAAAATCTCTGCCCCAGTGGAGTTCATGAGCTAGTGGTTTGGAGAAAGAGATGGTTTCTGGTGTGTGTACCTGGCAACACAGAGGTACCATTATCAGCTATAAGGAGCCCAGGAGGCCAGTTTGAACTTGAATTTGATAGTATAACCGGAAACCAAGGGCTCGATTCCCCCAGCACTACAGCTGCATTCTTAACTGCAGTAACAGCCCTCTGACTCCAAGCTGTGGAGGAAATCCAGGATTTCGCTTCCAACCACAGGCAGTGCCTGCAAGATTACAAAGAGAAAGACAGGCACTTTAAAGCCTCCTAGATTTCCTGCCTTTCTTGGTCAGGAAAAGCATGTGGAATCAGGCAACTCCACTGCCGATCATACTCCAGTAACAAGGAGGGCTCTAATGTTGGAATTCACACTTTGACACACTCCGCGTGTGTTTTCTCTGGAGAATCTCTCCATTGACTTGGGTTTTAAAGAAACAGAAGTTTCTGACTTTAGGAAACTCTTTTTGGGCCTTTGAAAACTCAGATGGGTTTTCTTTCAAAGTAGACTGAAATGCCCACGACATATTATTGACTTAAAAAAAAAAAAAGCAAACTGAAGAGTAATATGTATAATATTTGTGGAAAAATTTGTTTTATAGATGCACAGCAAAAGGTCAAAAAGATTTTTTTGTGTGTGATTTCTATTCACTTTAATGGAGTTCTTAATGTATTTGGCAATTAGAAAATTACTTTTCACTGAAGACTCCAAAGGACTTCAAATAGAGATGAATTCAGTAGAGGAATTGGTGTACCTGAAAGCAGCCAAACCACTCATTCTTTAAAAACCCTACATCTTACCTGCAAGATTCATAAGAAACAAATTTTATTTTATGAAGACAGAAGTTTGCTGTGGGGAGGGAGTAGCTCAAGTGGTAGAGCACGTGCTCACCATGCACAAGGTCCTGGGTTCAATCCCTGGTACCTCCTCTAAAAATAAACAAGCCTAAATACCTCCCCCCGCTGCCAAAATAAAATAATTAAAAGAAAAAAAGATAGACATTTGCTGTCCAATTTACACTTTACACGTAGTTTAAAAGTTACGTAATATAAATCATTAAGTACTAACTTTTAGTTCCTTTTCTTATAAGATCTTAAAGGCAGATGGGAAGGAAGAGAAAAATGGGAGAACCAGTAGGTTACATTTAGTATAATATTTTGGCTTGAAGAAGAGGATTTACGTACAGCTTCTGATCAAATTTCTGTTTGTTCCTGTCCACCGTACTTAAGTAGGAAGGATATGGTATCAGTCAGGATGGGAGAGGTTTGTCCCAGTGATCAATGACTGCAAAAATCCCGGTGTCCGCCACGCACGATAAAGGTTTACTTGTCACATGTCCCAGGGTATCGTGGGCTGGTTCTGTTATCTTCACTCTGGGATCCAACTTTCCGGGACATCGTTCTGGTTCTTATTGGGTCTCTGTTCTTTGCTCAGACAAGTCCCGTGGCTAAGCCTGAGCACAACAGGATGAAGGAGTCCATTCCCTTCTCAGAGTAACACACAGTATTACCACGGAATCTACTGAACCGTTTGTAGTGATTACTGCTGAGGTCAAGGGTCAGAGGTTAAGGCGATTTTACCTTTCACCTTCTAGGCTCCTATATTATTCTGATGGGTCTCAAAAAGCATGCACTATTTTTGTACTGAAAAACACCTCTTAAATCTTATTTATTCTTAACTTTTTATTATGGAAAATTCAAACATAAGCAAAAGAGAGAATAGTTTGATGACCATCCCCCACCATGACCTTTCACCCAGCTTCCAACAATTCTTAACTCATAGACAATCTTGTTTCAGTGATAACACTACCCACTCCGCCTCCCAGATTATTTTGAATAACTCCCACCATTATATTATTTTGTCTTAAACGTATCATTATTTATCTCTAGATAGGGATTCTTTTTTCAAAAAAGTAACCACAATATTATTATCACAACAAAAAGATTAACAATTCCTTAATATTATCAAATATATAATGAGTATTCAAATTTCCCCAATTGTTACATATATATGTAACAGTTTGTTTGAATCAAATTCCAAATAAGGTCCATATATTATGTTTGCTGATAAGTGTTTTGTTTCTTGATCTTAATCCACAGCTCTCTCTTCCATATCTTTCTCCCTTCTTTTTAATTCTTTTGCAATGTATTGTTGAGGAAATCAGAATGTTTGTCCTTTAAAATTCCACAACCAGAATTTTTCAGATTGCTTTCCCACAGTGATGTTTACCATGTTTCTCTGTCTTCTGTATTTCTGGTAAATTAATAGTGAGACTTATAGGCTCCATCAGATTTAGGTTTGATTTTTTTTTTTTTTAATTTTTGGACAAGAATAGCTCAGAGATTGGATTATGTGCTTCCATCAGGAGACCCATGTCACATTGGTCTTCTTGTTGTGACTTTAGCATCCATTAATGATTCTTGTCTAGATCCAGTATTCCCAGTGGGTTGTAAAGCAATGACATTCTAATTCTATCATTCCTTTGTCATTTGTTAACTGTAATACTTTCATAAAGACAACACTTTTCCCTCATCGATTCTTTGGCTATCCTGAGGTATAGTTTCTGTAGGAAAGGCAAGATAAATGCTTGATTTTTTTTTAACTCTATTTACCTGTTGTCAAAAATCATGAGATTTTTCTCCTTGTCCTCTTTGAAGGTAGCCACTGAATTCACTTTTTTTTTTTTTGCTTTAATCACTATGAACTCATGTATTTAAACGTATTTAACATGTTTCAATTCATTGCCATTCTTATCATTATGACACCGAAGTTGTGCCTCCCATCTTTGGCCAGAGGGAGCCTCTTCAAGCTCAGTCCTGTGTCCTTTTGTCACAACTTAGTAGTTTTTGATATTTTGTTTCCTTGCTTTCTGTTATGATAAGACGTTCCAAGCTCATCTTGTATATTTCCTGCCTCAGGCTTGGACTCAGCCATTTTCCCAAGGAGCCTTGGTCTTGCTAGGGGGGAGTAGTATCTGTAGACCACAATTTGTAGCACTGGGTGCTCATTGCTCTAGGGGTGACCATTGTTTCTCAGGCTATTCCATGGGCAGAGCTAGGAAATACTTTTTTTAAATGACAAAATGTTTTTATCAATTCTTACTAAAACTTCCAGTTCAAGTTCTGTACTACAGAGTGTTTACTTAACCTCACCTATCTCACATATGTACCTGCTTTCTCCTACACTGTCTCCCACACTGAAAATCCTGGTTCTTGACAATATAACAGAATTACTCATCTGCTTTAACCCACTGTGTACACATAGCAGAGTTAATGCCAACCCTACCACGAGCAGTATGATTACTGAAGATGGTTCAAGATTTCTTTCCTTTTTTCCTTCTTCTCTCTCTTTCTCTCTTTCTTTCTCCCCCTCTACCTCCCTCCCTCCCTTCCTTCCTTTCTTCCCTCCTTTTTCACAGTTCTTTTTTGTCCTTAGGATTATCCCACTAAGAATGTATATTCAAGTTTCTATGCTTTAAAGTCACTTGGAATAGTTTTTCTTTGTGTGGTTATGCCTCAGATTGGATAGAGGTTTTTTTTTTTCATTTACTTTAGATTAGTGAAGACTCTTTTAAAAAAATCTCTTCATTATAGTTATATAAAATAGTCACGTTTCCAAAGTCATATCTACAAAGCAAGGTATATTTAGAGAAGTCCAGCTTTTATCCTTGGCTCTTCATCCTATTCCCTCTCTCTTCTTAAAAAAAAAAAAAAGATATACCCATTCTTAGGTCCTGTACATACTTTCTCCACCTTGTTCTTTTCATTGGATCTGACTCCAAAGCAGAACTTCCCTTAGAACTTGGCAAGAGGGATTCCCACCCTGGATCTCTGCTCCAGAATCCACGCTGTAGAGGGCTCCACATATCACAAACACAAACAATACACATAATAAAGAAGCTGTGGGTGCCTCGGACACTGGTCTGCCAGCACTTAGCACTGCTACAGTGGGATGTAGGGCCCTAAACACCTTCTCTCGTCACTAACACCATTCAGGCCTCAGGGAAACAGTTCTTGTGTTTTGTTTTGTTTTGTTTTGTTTTGAAAATTCAAATGCATTTATTAATAAATAGAATGTAGTACATTCATACGATGGAGTACTATTAGAGCTATTAAAATGAATTGCCCTCTGGCCTTGAAACAATAGTGACTATGTCCAAATGCCATGAACGCGTGTGGGTTATGTTGCTGCCGACACTGTAGATGTGCCTCCATGTCCACACTAGACACAGCTCTGAAATATAGAGAAGATTTGAGCAAGGAAAGTGCTCAGGTTAGAGCAATGGCAAGTGAACTACCTTGTCAAACCCTTCCTCCCAGCACAAGTGCAGTAGACTCTTACATAATGAAATACAGCTCCGCACTAGTGTCACGTGTCCCTCTGCCCACCTGGCCAAGAGTGAGTTATAAAACTTTTGCATTTGGGCCAATCTGGTAGGTTGGAAATCGTATCTGTGTAGTTTTAATTTTCATTGTTCTTGTTACAAGTGAGTTTGAGCATTTTTTTTTTCATGTGATTTAGGACTATTTTCATTTCTTTTTCCAAGAATTCTGTTTGTATCTCTAGCCCATTTTTCTGTGGTGTTACTGGTTATTTTCTTCCCAAGTTTTCGAGGCTCCTAATACACTAGGGATGTGAATCTTTTGTCTGTGAACACGCACAATCCTTCTCTGCAGTGGACCCTGGATTAGATTTGGTGGAGGATAGAGGTTCAACAAAATATAAGGCATCATCCATGCCCCCAAAGGAGCTTAAACACTTAAACAACAACAGGGGTATAAGCAATTTTGTGAAACATTAAGGAAAGAGGGATCTCAAAGGAGTACAGAATTAATCGCCAGACATAATGGCCCCAGAAGTTCAGAGATAGGAAATGATCAGGCTGTGGAGTACAAACAGCCTTATTAAAGTGTAGACGGATCTAAGCGGGGTCTTGAGGAACACACTGGAAACATGAGAGAAAGTTGGAAGGTGGGACTCCAACTCCTCGGGGGGAGAGACTTGAAAGCCAGGTTGAGGAATGTGGTCTCAGAGAGGTTATAGGAGGAAGAGAATGGCATGTGCTGAGGTATTAAATGAGACAATGTGGGACATTCCCCAGAGGCCAGAGGACATGACACCAGCAACTTCAAAGCTTACCATCGGGGGTGGGTAGAGCTCAGCAGTAGGGCACATGCTTAGCATGCATGATGTCCTGGGTTCAATCCCCAGTACCTCTATTAAAGAAATAAATCCAATTATCCCCCCCCAAAAAAACAAACAAAAAAAAGATTAAAAAAAAAACAAACCTCAACTGCAAGGTGGAGTGAACCACACACCCTCCTCCACATACCCCAACACAATGAGAGAGAGAGATTGAGAGAGAGAGTTGGGGAGGCAGGTGGTCTGAGAGACTGAGCCTTACCCAAAAGGATTATTTAAATTATCAGATCAGACAGAGATTTCAAATGGATTGGCCACTTAGTTCCTCTCCCCAACACCCTCAAATGTGAGTGGAGGAAGCTGGGGACTCAGGAAGAAGACTTGATCAGTTATAACAAAATAAATCACTTACGTTCCCCCCGCATCTTGGCTGCAGTTGAGCTACTGCTGTATGGTAACACCTATCCTATGGACTGTTGGAGGGAAGACTCGAGGTACCACATTCAAGGCACTTAGCACAGCGTCCGGCACCACAATAAGCACTGAACAGTTGTTAGCTGCTATTATTATTAGGCGATCATAAAATAGGTGCTGAGGGAGTGAGAGGATAATTGAATCAAAGGAGGAGTGATGACCAACCGGCCAGTCCTTGGCAGAAATGACAAATACCGCGCGGGTCAGATCAGCCCGGGGCCCTGGGTTCTACTCAAAGCCACGAGAATCCCCTGCCTGGACCCACACTTTCCCAGCAGGAATCAGCGCTGGTCTGCACACAGATTCCTTGGCTGTGTTTCTTTGACAATTATAACCGAGGAATTCAGCTTATTTTGGGTGAAATCCCTGGAAGTCCAAGTTCAGATCTCAGTCTGGGCAATGTGGCCACATTTTCCAATGAGTAACTCCTTCCAATATAACTCCTGGCAAACGACCCTATCTGACGCGGAGAGAATGTGCCGTCATGCATGGTAAATAGTAAGACCACTGTGTAGGGCTTGACTCATCTGTCATAGAAGGAGTATTTTGAAACCTTGACCTCATTTGCAAACATGTGTTTGCACATACCTTTTGTCAGATGCAAATTTTCCGTTCCCAATTTAGCTCTTCCAGATTTTCCCCGAAATGAAAGATGTGGCTATGAAGCAAGATAAGCTTTTAATGGGGCTCGACTCCAGGTATGTTCTGGGGAGCTCATTTGTCTCTAGGTCAACTTCCTGTTGACTCAGGAGCCAGGACTAGGGAGACAGAGGAGCAAGGTACCGGAATAACAGCTTCCATTTACTGAGGGGTTACCTGCATGCCAGGCACTATGTTTACCACTTTATGGACAGTGGCTCCTGAACGTCATGACCCCCAGCAAATAGGAAGGAAATGGAGACTCAGAGAGGTTAAGTGATTCGTCCAAGGTCAGGTCATTCCTGAGCTGGGATTTGTCCTTGCTGTGTCTCCCAAGCGTCTCTGTTTAACCGTTGCCCTAGATCTTATCTAGATGTTACCTGCTTTAGCTTGAGCCAGGAGCCTCTGGCCCTCCAGCTGGGGACCTGGAAAAAGTTTTAGGTATTTTCACAGATTGTCAGGCCTTGTGGAGAAGAGAAAGTAACTGGAGGTCTCTGTGATTTGCGAATACACGATTTGGGGGAAGAATGAGCATCCCTTTACTTAAATCTCCCCCAGGCTTCTAGACCTGTCTCCCCATCATCTTGATGCTCTGTGCCATCCTCTCCACACTTCCGCCCAAGATGAGCACAAGCCCTATTTCCATGATTTTTTTCTTAAAGAGGTACTGGGGATTGAACCCAGGACTTCATGCATGCTAAGCACTCACTCTGCTGCTGAGCTCTACCCTCCCCCTATTTCCATGAGTTCTTTCCCACTTCTCCCCAACTCCCTACTTAACACGCCAGCACCCTCTAAATTCTGCACCTTTTCCTGAGATGCTGTTTATTATTTTTCTCTGCACACAGTGGGAGCTCTGCACATAGTAGGTGCACCACAAAATTGCTGTGGCTGTCCATGACGACACACAGAAAACCCCAGGTGGAGAGTGGGCAGGTGACTTAGGGCTGAGTCCTAGCTCTGCACTGATTTGCTCTGTGCTGTTGGGCAAGTGTCTGATTTGGTACACCATCCATGAAATGATGACTCGGTGGCTTCTACAGCCTCTTCCATCTGTAGACATCTAGATTCTGTGGTTCCTATATGTCCACCTAAAGAGCAGGTGAAGGGTCTGGAGCTCCTTTGAGAAAGCGGGGCTGCTGGGCAGGGCCCCTGTGTTTCCCACCAGCCAACTTTCACATACCTGATATGGAAAATAGTGTTATATCTCCCCTATCAGTGTTTTCAATAGAAGGAAGTTGGGAAATCTCCTTTTATGAGAGCCTCTAAGGGCAGAGCAGGAACCGCCCTTTCCTAATGCATCAGAAACACTGCACAACGAATGATGAAACTTGACTCTAAAATCAGGGAGAACAAGGGCCTTTACTTGAGCTCCCCCATGGTGTTTCTCACACTGAAGAGCTTTAGCAGGGCTCCCTGCAGCCAGCGGTCCCTTCGATGGCTTCCCAGCCACCTGTGGCCAGACTTCTTCCAGGAAGAAAATTAGCAAACTTGACTAGAACATTCATGATCATATACAAGTACAATCCTGGAGAGAATCGATTCCTTTTACTCTCAGGTGACATGTGTATCTTATGGTGATACTCCGTCACTCTGGGCTGTTGCAGGAGAGTCACTTGAATGGTGGGAAATTTAGGCAGATAGGCAGACAGTGCCATGGCAAGCCCACTGGAAAGGGTTTCTGGGCAAATGGTGCCTTTCAGTGGCCCCTGAGACCAATGATGGAAGAGACCACATGTTCTGCCAAGACAACAGATCCATCCTCATGTAGAATATTGTTGAGAGAGCCCAGCTAGCATCCCAGAGTGCCTGTAGGATGTAATTTGCCCTGGCAAGTCTAATAATTGCTGCCCTATTGGGTCCAAAAGAGTGCAGGACTGAAAGATGTCCAGTCAAGTAAAAAAAAAAAAAATCCAGTTAGTGTTCCAGCCTCTGCCACAAATGCCTTGCAAATATCCTAAGATTTTCAGCAGCCTCACAAATCTGAAAACCATCTTTTGACCGTGTTCCCTGGTCAGGCCACAGTGAAGTCCCTAGTTAAAAAGAAGTAAAGAAACACAGGGATGGGATTAGCTTAGTGGTAGAACGCATGCCTAGCATGCACCTGGGTTGAATCCCCAGTACCTCCATTAAAAAAAAAAATTAAATTAAAAAAGTAAATAAGCAAATTAGAAAAGCTAAAATGAGCTGAGCCAGGAACAGCTTTTAGAAAGCATGAGGTTGATTAATTACATAATTATTCAACATGAATCTACAACATCATCCAATCAGTTGAACTTGACTGTGCAACCATTACTTTTCAAGAACCTACAGTGTATACAACATCCTACAAGGTGCCATGGGGGTGCAAAGTTAAGCAAGGTGTGGCTTTCTCTTTAAGATATTCAGAGTCTAGAAGAAAGCATTTACTTACAAATAACCTGTGCCCCAGAAAGATTATGATCAGTGTTATCAGGAAGGGACCTGGGCAGGAATGGAACCTGGGTCCATGAGCCTCCTCACTATGACACTGTGTGTGCACATGTGCCAATGGGGAGGGGGGAGAGGATCCAAAGCTTCCATGAGATTCTAAAAGTGGTCAGTGATTTTTTTTTCCTGCCAAAATTGTTTTAGAATTTAAACCCACTGTTTTAGAAATAAAAGAAGAAAAGAATCACATTTGACTAGGCTGGAGGTGGGATGGAGGTAGAGGTGAAGCCTTTAGGGGGAAGAGGTACATGAGATAAGCCTCCAAGAATGGTTACGATTTCGATAGGTGGAGACGTGGGGAAGGCCCTGGCAGAGAAAATATTGTGATCAAATCTGGGTAATGGATACGTTCAAAGAACTGGGATTAATCCAGTTTGCTGAGTCGTCAGGGCAAGGATGAGAATAGACTGCAAAGGCAGTAGAGATGGATTTGGGATCATAAGCTGAACAGATATTTGCCATGTATTAAATATGTGTTAGGGGTCTGCTCTGTGTCCTGCCTTCAGTTCAGGATGGTCTCTGCCCTGAAGAAGCTTTTGTTTTAATTTAGAGGGGAAAGTATGTGAACAGGCAGAAAATAGAATAATTTTAAGTACAGTAGGAATTCAAAGAAATTTTGGCCAGAATGTTCAGAGAAGCTTCAGGGAGGAGGTGAACTTGGAGCTTGGCCTTAATGGGTGGAGAGGACTTGGCCAGGTGGATTCGTGGAGAAAGGGCCTTCCAGTGGGAAATAACATAAGCAAAGGGGAGAGGACAACCAGAAAGAAACAAAGCAGATGGAGAAGGCCAAGTAAAGGTGATTATGGGGAGAAACATCTGTGTTGAAGGGGCAGGAGACATGCACTTGAAAAGGCAGGCTGAGATCAGAGTATGCCGGATTGTGAAAATCAAGCTGAGAAATTTCTTATTTTCTCTAGGACCTCATTTCCTTTCCTTTACAATCTAGCCCTACCAGTAGAAATCATGTCAACAAAAATAATTTTTAAATTTTCTACTATGGAGAATTTGAAATATATGCAAAAGCAGAGAGATTAGTCATGCAATGGAATAAATGTTTCTGTCCCCCCCACATTCACATGTTGACATCCTAACCCCTACTGTGATGGTATTAGGAGACAAGGCCTTTGGGAGGTGAGTAGGTCATGAGGGTGGAGCACTATGAATGGGATTAGTGCCCTTGTAAAAGAGACCCTGGAGAGCTCCCTTTCCTCTTCTGCCAAGCGAGGATACAGTCAGAAGACAGTCATCTATAAACCAGGAATTGGGCCCTCACCAGACACTGAATGTGCCAACACCTTGACCTTGGACTTCCCAGCCTCCAGAACTATGAGAAATGAATTTCTGTTGTTTATACCATCAATTATATGGAATTCTATTTATTTATGTATGTTTTTATGTATTTATTTATTCATGGATGGTACTGGGGAGTGAACCCAGGACCTCGTACATGCTAAGCACATGCACTACCATTCAGCAATACCCACCCCTCTAGAATTCCTTTATAGTAGCCTGACTGATTAAAACAAGTGAGAATGATCTCCCCTGAATCCATCACTCAACTTCAACAACTCATGGCCAAACTCCTTTCATGTACCACCTCCACTGCCCCTCTTTCATACCATTTTAAAGTAAATCCCAGAAACCATATTCTTGTATTTCCATGTACATCTCAAAAATAAAAGGACTTTTTATAACCCTGATACCATAACCACACATAAAAAATTAACAATAACTCATAATAATCCAATATGCAGTCAACATTCTCAAATTTCTATTTGTTTCATAATTACATATAATATATACACACATATTACTTAGAATTTGATTGCTGGAATTAGGATCCAAAAAAGGGTTACACGTTGCAGTTGGTTGATATGGCTTTTAAATCTCTTTCAATTCGATAGCATAGCCTCATCTTTTTTGTTGTTATTTCTTTTTTCCTTGCAACTTATTTTTTGAAGAAATTGGGATCATCAAGTCTCTGGACCCAACTACAAAATTTACAGAAAATAGAGAGGACTGAAGGACACGTTAAGCCACATCAGAGGAATGTGATCAGCAAAATCTAGATTGTGGGAAGTACCTCAGGACAAACCCCATTAAGAAAAAAAATTGAATACAAAACAAAAAAAGAATCAGACTTGATTTCCAACTGGGACCCTCTGCACCAAAACTCTCCCCCTTCTCACCAGGTCTGATCCCCTAGGAACCAGCAGATCCTATGAGACCAAGGACTCTGCTTTCACTTTTTTCCTGAGGGGAGGTAATAATTAGGCTAATTTACTTTAATTACTTTTTTAAATGGAGGTACTGGGTTTTGAACCTAGGACCTCATGCGTGCTAAGCCTGCATTCTACCACCTGAGCTATATCCTCCTCACCCCTGCCCATCTTCATTTATAACCATTGACCAGCCTTCAGATTTCTTCAGCTGTTTGCCTCCAGTGACAGGTTCCTCTTTCCATCAAGACAGCCTGGACCCTCTAAGAAACTCTCCTATTGGTTGTTAATTGCCAACATTGACACCAGCAACTGTTACCACTTTGCTAACATTTCCTTTTCTTTTTGCTTCCTTTCCTCCTTTCTGTTGCCTCTTCCTGTCACTTCTCTTTTCATTTGTTTCTTAAATATTTACTGACGGAAATTACACTGGAAGCTTGGGAATCCCCAGATGTGTATAGGGTTTGATGTCGGGTTCCAGGGACCTCCAGGATCACTTCCCACTGTCTTTCCTGCAGCATGTATTCCATACTTTAGTCAAATGCTACTACTTCCCACCGTTTCCTAGTATCACTTTTCTCTGACCTTGCATCCTTGCCTGAGCAGCCCACAGTCCCCAACTGCTGCATCCATCCATCCATCCATCCATCCATCCACCTTTCTATTCAATAAGCATCTGCTATGTCTCAAGCACTGAGCTAGTTCCTGGTGACACAGCTGAAAACATTGACTTTTCCTGCAAGGAGTGAATAGCCTAGCCCCGTGGGGTCCACTATGGTAGCCACCAGCCTTATGCAGCTCTTGAGCACTTAAAATGTGGCTCATCTGAAATGAAATATGCTGTAGGTCCGAAATACTCATCGGATTCTGAGCACTTAGCACAAGAAAAAGAATGTGAAATATTCTATTAGTGATTTCTTAATCAACTACATGTTGAAATGTAATAGTCTTTTTATATTGGGTTAATAAGTTATAAACTCACCATCATTTCTCGGCTGGATTTGCTGCAGTAGCCTCTTAACTGGTTTCCCTCCCTCCCCCCACCCTATTTGAACCCATTTTCTACATTCTGAGCAGAGGCATCTTTCTAAAACACAAACCTGGTCATTTTACTCTTCAAATTAAAACTCTCCCATAGTCCTCCACTGTCCTCCGGATAAAATATATGTTTACAATCTGGCCCCTGCCTGCCTCCTCGGTCCTGTGTTACACACGCCTCCACGCTTGTTCACTTTGCTCTGGCTTTGTTCTACTCTGCACTTCTTTCTGAGCTTGGAAAGCCTTGTACTGTCTCTTCTCTGTGCCATTTCCCCTGAAAGTATTTTTCTCCCCTGGTTGTCTGGTTAATGTCTTATTCTTCAGATTCTGTTTTCAAAATTACTTCCTCTAAGAAGACTTTCTGGAACTTCCCCGACCCTCACCCCTGCCACCATTCTGGGTTAAATGTTCCTCTTACGTGTCCCTGGATCTTGCTCTGCTTTCCATAATGGAGTACTTTTCATGCTAGATTGCATTCTCTCAACCTTTTTGGATCAGACGCCTCTATGAGACTCTACTAAAAACTGTAGATCATCTCCCTAGGGTTTAAAAAAAAAAAAGAACTCAATACATTTTACATACAACTTCAGAGGTTTTATAAAACCCCTAAAACTCTTTAGGTTTCATGGAGTCCAGATTAAGAACCCTTGCTCTATTATAATTATCTGTCTGTTTATATTTCCGGCTAGATGGTATGCCCCTTCAGGGTAGGACCCTGCCTATTTTGACAGAGGCATTTCTGCAGCACCTGGAACAGTCCCTAGACACAGAAGACACTCAATAAGCATTTATCACAGGTATGACTTGCTCTGAGACATTAGGATGCAAGGACTATCATGCTTTCATTTTTCTAAGTCATTAAATCAGAGTTAGCCTTATCCTATGTGGTTGGTGAGAAGTCTTAAATTAGTCATTTTCAGGAACCTCTTGTGGGTCCCCCACCCAAAAACAACTCCAGAGCTTAAGGGGCCCAGGAAAATTCTAGAAGTTTCCTTCTTTCTCAGTTCATTGGAGTTTTTGTTTGTTTGTTTGTTTGTTTTTAATTCCTCCTTCTGTTTCAAGATGCCACAGTTGAGTGCCGATCCTTCTCGTCGATCAGGAATGACTGCCCAGGGTGGGCTGAGAGATGGTCAGCACAGCAGCCTGTGCCCCAAGTTCCTACCACTTCCAGGCATCGTGTTGAAAGGGGGCCCCTGTCTGTACTTCTCACAGACACCCCAAACCTTCTACTCCTTCACCAGTCAGGGAAACAGCTTTTCAACTCAAAAATATCACCCCTCCTCTTATCTCTCTGGAATGATGTGACATGAAATCCCTCAACAGGCATGACAGGGACTGAAAACTCAAATAGATGCCTAAAAAGACCAGGCAAAGGATGTCAATGAATAAAGTAGATTGGTTTTAAGAGACAAGAGGGAGTAGTGGGGAGAGAGGCACATGGGCGGACACATGCTTTATCTAAAAATGAGCAGCTCAGGCATCAGCCAATTGGTGCTGAATTTCCAGGTCTTCCAGATTTTTCAAGGGAAGCCAGAAATCTGGATTTTCCTGAGGTAACTCTTTTTTCTTTATTTTAAAAACATTACTTATTAAGGTATACTTTTCAAATCATGATTCACAGTATAAAATTCAATGAATTTTTAGTAAATATACCCAGTTGTGTAACCATCACTATAAATTAATATTAGAACATTTTCATCACCACAATAAGATCCCTCATATGTATTAACTCTTAATCCCTGTGCTGTCCCTCTTCTCCCCACCCCTGTCCTCACCCCAGGCAACTACTATTCTACTTTCTGTCTCTACAGCTTTGCCTTTTGTGGCTATTTCATATAATGGACTCATACAATATGTGGTCTCTGTGTCTGACTTCTTTCACTGAACATGTTTTCAAGGTTCATCCATGTTGTTGCACGAATCTATAGTCTGTTTCTTTTAATGGCTGAATAGTATTTCATTGAATGGATGTACCACACTTTGTCTACCCATTCACCAGTTGCTGGACATTCCTTTTTTTTTTTTTTTTTTTGCCATTATGAATAATGCTGCTATGAATATTTGTGTGCAACTTTGGTGTCCATATGTCTTATTTTTGTTTTTGTTTTTTGGTAGATACCTAAGGATAGAGTTGTGACTTACATGGTAAATTCATGTTTAACTTTGGAGAAACTAGCAAACTACTCTCCAGAGTGGAGACACCATTTGACATTCCTGCCAGACGTGACTGAGGGTTTCTGTTTCTCTGCATCCTCGCCAGTATTTGTTATTGTCTGCCTTTTTGATTATAGTCATTCTAGTGGGTGCGAAGTGGTATCATTATGGTTTTGATTTCTATTTCCCTAATGGCTAATGACATTGGACAGCTCTTGATTTTTAAATGTTGGAATTCACTCAAATTTTTTTAAAAAATGCTTCATATCAGCCCTGTACAGATGGAACACAAAACAGCTTAGAACGAAACAGGTTCATGGGCTGGAACTGCCCTGAGGGAATGAATTTGGACTTGTGACCTAGACTCTGCAAATAACAATGGTCTGTGACCTTTTTCTTTTAGGGGTAAAAGCAGCCTAGACAGCCAGAAAAAATCACTATGGAGAGAGGACAAAGATTTCCCATTCTTTTGTAATGAACTTGTAGACTACAAAAAGAGAGACTTTTCTATATGTCCATAATGCTACTTCTTTTTTTTCTGGTAAATCATCCTGTTACATATTTGTTGAACGAATCCTATATATTTGTATCCTCTTTCTAGAGATGAGGTTAAGGAATTTGTCAAAGATTAAAGCTCTAGAAATGGCAGAGATGGATTCAAAGCCAGGTCTATGTGGCCTTAAATCCTGTGTTGTCCTGATAAAAATGGCAACAGGTTCTGGGATGGAGCACCACAGGGTGAGACCTGAGTCAGATGAGACTGGCTGGCTGGCTGGTAGAGGTGGAGGGGGACACTGTGGGAGCAAGGGAGAGGAAGGAATCAAAGAGATTTCAAGGCTAGTTTCATTAACAGACAAAGGGAAGTTGGGAAGAGAGTTTGGGTGGAGGGATGTTGCTGATTTCTCATCAAGACTGACATCTTGTGATGTTGAATTCTGGTGAGCTTCCTGCCCTCCTCTTCTGATGGTCCACTGAGTTTGTTTTAAAATGATGGGAAACCACGGACTTGGTGACTGATGGGGTGTTTGTGTGTGAATGTTCTATGTGTGGAACACTGAATTTGGAAATGACTTTGGTAGCTAGCAAAGCTGAGGCTCAGGCATTAGAGATGGAGCGTTTGGTCTTCTCTAAAAAGAATTTGTGTGTTTCTTTTTAATTCAGAAGAGGAATACCATTCACATACTATGTAAGTTAACTTGTACTCCATGTGCAGGCTGCATTTAGAAGGACAGACTTCTTCATGGAGCCAAGTCACAAGACACCTGGCCAAGGGGCAGCTCACTCCAGCCCCAGGTGGGGGTGGGGGATCAGATGCACTAGGACAAAGGACTATACAGGACCTGATTCGACTTCCCCAGGAAGGACTGTGCACTGAGCGGCCTTGGAATCTTCTCTGAATTCCACCAACCCCTCCTTATCATTTCCTGCCTTGTTTTTTTTTTTTTTTTTTTTTTTGCTTTATTCACTTTTTACCAGACTGGAAGTTTTCCTAGGGTAGGCCAATTAATCCTATGTATTAAAATACACCCATATCCAACACAAAATAACTACATCTTGATGTAAAATTTTTTTGAAAAGATTTTGATAATGTTCGGTTTTTGTTAAGAGTAAATCATTCTTGTGACTTAAACTTAATTATATATAATTATTTAAGGGTCGTGTTGCAGTTGACTAGATATTGCAGACATTTCATAAAATATTTATTAACTTTGATTTTTCTGGTTTCCTTTCCTCATTTTGGAGCCTCCCCCACCCCACTCCGCAAGTCTCAAACATTTTCTAAGGCCTTTAAAAAGCTTATAGGCCCTAGGGGATAAGACAGACCTGCAGAACTTCCTCACAGCCCCTCTCACGTAGGGACCTCTTTTGAATGAATGAACGAATAAATGAACGAACGAATTAACAAGGTGAAGTCTTTTTCCCAAGTCTCCTCTTCAAGGTGGGTTCGCTTCTCAATCTTCTGGAATCTCAGCCCGGCCTGGAGGCTGCGTAGGGAGGCCCCTCCACTCGCAAACCCAAAACCGCAGCAGCGGAGGAAGCTGTCCGGCGCCCGGCGCTCCGCCGGCCTGAGCAGGGTCAGGCCGGGCCCGGGGTCGCGACAGCGGCCTGAGAGCGGACCGCAGCCGGGCCCCTGCAGAGCGGGTGCGCATGGGCAGAGCTGCACTCCAGCCTGCCTCCCCTCCCCCACTGCAGGTGAGCCGCAGAGCCGGGGCCCCCAACCCCCGCAGCCCCGGGGGTGACGTCAGGCCTCTGGACCGCGCTCCAGCCCCGCCCCTACAGGCAGCGCCCCGGGCCAGCGACTCCGCGGTGGAAGCCGGTCCCGCTGCGGGACACGCCGGCTGCGACGGGCAGAGGAGGCGGCGAGGCGCTCGCCCTACTGGGCTGGAGCCGCGGCCCCACGCCAGGGCCAGGCGCGTCCAGGCGGAGCTCAGGGCTCCTGCCGCGGCACACCTGCCCCACCGCCAGCACAGCCGAGGCCGCCGCGGGATCCGCACCCGCTGCCCCGCGGGACCGCCGGGCGCCCAGCCAGCCTCAGCTGTCCATCTCCGCCCGAGCCAGCCAATCGCCCGCGATTGCCCCGGCCGCACCTCCTGGAATCTCTGACGGGCGTGCGGCGCAGCCTATGAGATGGGGGCTTCGGCGGCCTGGGCTGGGAGCGGGAGCCAATGAGCATCATTTCAGGTGGGTGGAGGGAGCGGACCTCGGGAAGGTAGCTTCGTTCGGGTTGCTAACGTCTTCCCTTGGAGATGGGCGCGCAAACCGACCAGTGGGTCTGGGGGCGGTGGTGACGGGCGTGGAGCTGGCCCAATGAGGGTGGGAGTGGGTGGGGCAGTCCGGAGTAGCAGTGCTAAAGGAGCCCGGCGGAGGCAGCGGTGGGTTTGGGACTGAGGCGCCGAATCTGTGGTCGCGGCTGGGGACGTGCGCCGGCGCCACCATCTTCGGCTGAAGGTGAGAGGTGCGGTGCCGGGGTCCGAGTGCGGCGGCCAGGGACCGGGGGACGGTTTTGTGGGGGAGGGAAGGATCCCGGGCTGGGGCCCAGGGCGACTCTGGAGGGCAGGAACGAAGCTGAAGCGGGAGCTAGAGAGGACAGAAGGGGCTCTGGGCGGAGGGTTTGTGCTGCGGCGGCCGTAGATTCGTGCGAGGAAGGACCTTGTGGGGTGGGTAACGGCACCCCAGTGGGTGGAGAGACCCCTAGAGAGCCGGGAAATGAGGTCTTGAGGGTGAGACCTCTGCAGGGATTCGGGCCTGGGTGTGCGAGAGGACGAGCCCTCGGGGGCTAGGGATGAAAATCTGGGGGTGGGCATGTGCGGACCTGGTACTCGGCGTGCGGGATCCTTGGGGCGCGGGGTTGGGGGCCCTCGTGCCCTGGTAGGGGTCCCGGGGGGTCCCCCGAGTCTGTGCCTGCCTCCTGGGAGGGGAGGGAGTCCTGGGGCGGGCTGGAAAGCGCCATCCCAGTTGGGGGTGGGGGTCGCTGGACGGGAAGGGCCCCTGGGTGGGTTGCAGGGTAGATTAGGCCGGGTCCAGCACCCCGAGTGCCGTCAGGGCTTCGCCGCGGGCTCGGAAGGCGTGCGGCGCGCGGGGACCTGTGGGGTGGAGGGACCGGAGGGCTAGGCTGCTCACGGCTCGGGAGGCGCGCGGCGGATGAGGGTCTGAGCAGCCGGCCGCCAGCCCGGGGGAGGGTCGGGCTCCGCTGGTCCTGGGGAAGTAGGGCGGGAGCGGGGGCGTCTTACCACGCGCTCTGTGGACGGCGGGGGCCGGGGGTTGACGCCGGGCAAGGCCCGGGCGGTTTGGGGGGGCGAGGCGGGAAATGCGGCGGGGGCGCGCTGCAGCAGGGCGGCCGGGGGGAGGGTCAGCCCTGCCTCGGGATCCCTTTATTGTGTAAGTGATCTGGGAATGGCTCGCCGCCGAGTCTCTTCCTCGCCTTCTGCAGTTGGGGTCACACCCTGATCCCATAAAATCGGCCTGGAATGGGGTCGAAGGGAAGTTGCAGGCGCGGAGTCCCGGCGTTCGCAGGGGCTTTGTGGGCCTGCGGTGGGCAGATGCGGCCCAGGGACCGGGGAGGCCCCCAGCCTGGCCTGCCTGGGAACTAGGGCCTTGGGAAGGAGATTGGCGACTCGGCGGGTCCGAGCTCAGCTGGTGAGTTTTGGGGAACGTGGCCTCTGCCTGTGACCGTTATCTCTGTTTCTTAGGGCCTCTGCAGCTCCCTTCAAGATCACTGCGGTTGATGGAAGGGGGTGGGGTGGGGTGGGGTAGGGGAAAGCAGGCGGGCTAGATCCAGACGGCAAATGAAACAAAGACTGCTGTTTTCGCTGAATAGTATAATACTAAATATAATACTTCAGCTTTGCTGAGATTTTGTTTTTTTAACATTGAAACTGAGGATTCTTTGAGTCAGGCTTAATAATTCTTGGTAGTATCTCACTCTGGAAAACTTTAATCTATTTATTGTTTTATTGCCTTCATCAATCTGCTCTTATTAATTGCCCTTTAAGTCCCATGCTTTTGATGTTTGAGTGTGCCCTGTCTGTCACGGCTTCTGGAAAAGTGGCCATTTTATGCATCTCCTTACTTCTGCATCTTAAATTCAGTTCTTCCCCGTCCTTATCTGGAGAAAGCATATGGTGTAATTGTGCGATATAGCACCAGCTTCTGCAGCGAAGGGATGTGACCCCAGAGCTTGGCTTTTTATTTGGGCTCCTTGGGGAAATCATTTCAATGAAGACAGGCTGGATGGAAGGTGAGATGGAGGAAATTTTGACGGGCACTCGTGGTACAGTGAAAGATTGTAGCTTCAGCGGTTCATACACTTTCTTGTCATATATGAAGAATAAAAATTCCTGGTGTTGGCTCTACATTTCAGAAATATTTAACACAGTATAAAGATACTGAGAGATGGCTTGGGCCATGAATAGTGAGTGCCCTTTTGCATTTGGTTTGTATTTCTGCTCATTCAGTTAAACAGAATTTTGATAAATTAACAGACTTGCAGGTCTCTGTAATGTAAGTGACCTCAGTGGCAGGATTACACAATTTGGAACAATTCTGTTTTAGTTTCTCTGTCTTAGAGGGATGCTTTATTATGGATAATTTATCCATTATTTTTGTTTGGGTTTTTATATGCAAGGTATTCATAAAACTGTTTTCCTGTGTAGTAGGTGCTGGGAGACAGTTGAGAAGTTTGCTGGGTGGTATTTCAGTAATGGCCTCGGAGATGGAGCCCCAGGGGTGTGTGTGTCTAAAACCAATGAAGGGAATAGGGCTTTGTCTCTGTAGAGGGCTAATTCATATACAGATAAATGATTTAACTGTGAGTAGGCAGTTACTTCGAATGACACCAAGAACCTTCAGATTATCTTTATGTCTGTTGCAAAGAGGTTCCTATTTATTCCTTTTCTTACTAATATACGTTTTTTTCCTATAAAATATAAAGCCTCTGCCAGATTGTGCTGATGTGTTCATTGGCTGAGCCTATAGTCTTGAAGGCATCATTGATGATTGAGAGGCAGGATGTCCTGTACCACGTGCCCTTCAAAATTTCCTCCCTCTCAACCTCCATCCTTCCAGCAGGTGCCCTGGAGCTGAACTCTGTCTGGGTTTACTCCCAGCTCTGCTCCTTGTTAGATTAGCTCTGTGGCCTGAACTCTGGGCTGGTCATTGGCTTTCTCTGTACCTCAGGTTCCTCATCTGTAAAATGGAGATACTAGTGGAGACAGTAATATTACCTACCTCTTAGGGCTGTTGTGAGGATTAAGAGTTGATACATCAACTGCTTAGAGTAGTGCTGGGCCATAATTAGTGATCTGTAACAACAGTGTTGGCTGTTTTTAAAATTCTAGTATGATCCTTTCCATAAGGCAAAGCATTTGGGAGCGGTTTCCCTCTTAAATATCAGCATTATCAAGGTTGGAATGGAATTAGAAAAAATACAGCATATTTGGCAACCACAAGTGAAGAGGTAAAATGAAGGAAGCATCTTCCCGGGCCTCATGGGCTCTGTGGACCAAACAGGGCTTTGAGCACCTCCTACCTGCCAGGTCCTCTGTTAACAATGGTGACAGAGGGTGAGGAGACTGCCAGAAAGTCAGTACACATGTTAGGAGAAGGAGGATTAAATTGCCAGGTTGACCTGAAAAGAACTTCTGAAAGGGTGGCATTCAGGTCAGGATTTGAAGGAATGGTAGGTTTGGGGTTATGGAGGAGAAGCTGAAGCTTACTATGAGGGTGGGGGCCACTCATATAATATTGATCAATAAATAGGTGTATAGATCCCCTCCTGCAGACCACGCAGTAGGCTTCCCAGACGGCAAGGACAGGAAGCTGTCCTCATCGTGTTTAGCTAGTTGTAGAAAATTCTGGAAAAGTAGTTTGTAATCCCACTACCCAGTGAAGACCCAATGAATATTTGTTCCTTTAAGAAAAAAAAAAAGTGTATATGTGATTTTCCCCAGCAAAATAGGGGGCATATTGTAATTACAGTTTTGTGATCTATTGATATTTTTCTTATATTAAATTGCAAGTGTTCCCCACCTTAAAAAAGTACATACTGATAAATTTAAAAGGTGTTGATTTGATCAAAGAATTTAAAAATCCATAATCTACTTTAAAAAAAAACCTGCCCTAGAAATGACCTGTTAAGTTATTCTAATTTATAGTCACTTGCTCAATCTAAGCATACAATTACACGCCCAATGTAAAATTAAAGAAATGTGTGCGTGCCTATTGGCAGCTAGACAGTTTCCGAAGTGTTGTGTAGGATATACAGTTTATACCTAATAAGAATAATCAGAGTAACTTGTTATCATATTTTGTTCTAGTTGGATATTTTCTCTCTTAATGGACTGTCCTTCCTAAGGCGGAGTGTGGGTCCTGTTTTCTGTATCCAGATTCATCCAGGGTGATTCCCACTTCAGAGCCCTCCTCCCTTTTTCCTAGCAGCAGGTGGTGCACAGGTTGGGAAGACAAAAGCTGTTAATAGTCTTATTAGTGCAGTCCATAGGGGTGATGGCCTTTGAAACCATTCTTCAACATGAACATGTGTGCACGAATATTTTCTTTATTGCCTTCTCCCACATGGATGCCTAAGAAGGCAACTGCAAGTTTAGTTAGAAAGGATGCTAGTGATTCTGTTGGTAGAAGTCTTATTTTTACGTTTTGCGATTTTTTTTTTGCTTTATTCGGTTTTGATTTTTGTTTTATCCAGGTTTATACTCCTTAGAATGTTAGCGTATTCTTTAAATCAGGTGATGAATTAGTCTGGAATATTAGCCTTCAACCTTTTTTCCTACCCCAACATACGTGGTAGTAGCTGTGGATCACCATGGCAACCAGAGAACTGTGGAGCAGTGGTTCTCAAAGTGTGGTCTCAGGACCGGCAGGATCAGCAGCATTGGGGAATTTGTTAGAAAGGCAAATTATCAGTCTCTCCACTCCAGACCTACTGAATAAGAAACTCTGGGACTAGAACCCAGCAATCTGTATTTTAATAGGCCTTTTAGATGTTGCCCGAGTTTGAGAACCATGCTCTAGGGCAGGAGTGTTTGTAATCCTTTACATTGTAACAGCTAGTTTCTGAAGAATCTTAGCTATTTCATTCTAGTAAACTCTTACTGGGGCTGAAAGGGCTAGTCTCTACACCTACTATGAACGATTCATCTTTTAGGACAAAGATAATTAGGCCCCTTTAAAACTCTGAAGAAAGAGCATTCTCCTTAGAAAAGCCCAGATATACAAAAAAATTGTACAACATTTTTATACCATTTCAGTGATTTCATGGAGCTTGAAATTTGACTCACGGTGGAGAACCTTTTCACGACTCTGGACGACTGTGATTTTCCCTGCGGCCTTCTATCCTCTTGCCTAACTGAGAATCCCCATCATTTTGGGGAGAGGGAAAAGTTGGGAGGATCTGATAGAGCCAGGGTAGTTACTCATTTGGCTTCTCACACTGATTTGGATGAGATTTGAGATAACCTGGACTTGGGAGTAATAACAAAAGTGTTTAATGATGGTATTGGATGCCAAAAGGATGTTGTCAGGCAGGACTGATGAGTCACATCAGAAAGGTGAGTGAGTCAATTACCCAAGTTTAAGAGGAAAGAAAGCTTAAGAGTACCATGTATGGACCCCCAGCTGACAGCCCCTTAGGAGCCAACAGTAACTGAGCACTAAACAAACCACTTAGGTCTTGGGATACATTAATTGTAAAAGTCACGGAAACAGTGCTTTCCCCAGTGTGGCCTAAGGCTGTGAATGGTTCCTTTTCCTCCTGCGCTGTTCAGACTGTTAACTGGAATGTTATGCTTGCTTCAGGGCCCCACGCTCTAAAGGGGACATAAACACATGGCGTCTGTTCAGAGACGAGAGACCAGGGTGGCGGAGTGAGTCTCGATGAATGACGGATGCAGAGGAGGAGACGAGGGCGTGGGAGCAGCTGCAGGAATGGGAGTGGGGACCTGAATAGCCTCCATCACATACTTGAAAGGCTGTCATGTGAAGCCAAGTGACGCTTGTCTTCTGTGGCCTCATTTGATCACGTGGGGACCACGGGGGCCACAGAGAAGCTGCGGGGGGACTGACTTGTAAGGAAGGACTTGGAGTCTGTTGTGTGCGGGTGGAAGGGGAGGCCCGGTGTAGACCTGATGGTTGGCTCTCCTGGCGGCCCCCGTGCTCCCTTGTGGCTGCATCCTGGTTTACACTAACTCCAGCACCACCCTGGGGGCCTTTTATTGTGAATCTTTGTTTGCTTTCTCTTCATTTTCCTTTCCCTCCTTAACTCCCTGTTTAATTTGTGGTGAGGGTGAAATAGGAGATGGAGAGAGGAGAAGAGTCAAACTGGAGCTGCGCTTTTTCCTTCTGCTTGTTTTTCAGCTCAGTCACTGAGGGCACATCTTGAGTGGTCTTCAGACAACCAGAGTCATAATTTGTGGTCACCCCTGAAATTTACCTTGGAAACTCGGTTAGGATGGCCATGAAGAGAAATACCCCAGCTCCTTAACTCAGCGTTCATGTTTACCAAAGGTTTTGTTTTCAGTTTCTTAGAAGAGGAATATTTGTGAATCCGTTTGTTTTTAAACGTCTGACTTTGTCCTCCTCCTTTTCTCTTAGAGGCAGTTGCTCTTGGATCCTCCTGTTTCCAATGGCGCAGAGAACTGGACTGGAAGATCCAGAGAGGTATCTCTTTGTGGACAGGGCTGTCATCTACAACCCTGCCACTCAGGCCGATTGGACGGCTAAAAAGCTAGTGTGGATCCCATCGGAACGCCATGGTTTTGAGGCAGCCAGTATCAAAGAAGAGCGGGGAGATGAAGTCATGGTGGAGTTGGCGGAGAATGGAAAGAAAGCCATGGTCAACAAAGATGATATTCAGAAGATGAACCCACCTAAGTTTTCCAAGGTGGAGGATATGGCAGAATTGACGTGCTTGAATGAAGCTTCCGTGTTACACAATCTGAAGGACCGTTACTATTCAGGACTTATCTATGTAAGTATGCCCTCTCAGCAGTCACGGGAACTGGTCCCTGGCCGTTAGCGGAAACTGTACAGGCTCATAATCAAATGAGAATGTGGAATACTCATGCCCTCTGTTTAACATTACTGTTTCTACTAAAGATAGATTGTCTCTTGCTTGTCCAAGTCTTGCTTTGCTTTAAGTCTTAACACATAATTTTAAATAATCCAGTCTGCAATTAAATATGCTAAAATGGCATTTGAAGACTTTTGTAGCGGTTCTCTGGAGCGTCATAAGCTGGGGGAGAGCACGTGGCAGAAAGAGCAGGGAGTTTAGTATGGCACTAAGAGTTGCACTAATGGTTGGATAGCAGATTGGTAGGAAATCTGTGTGTGTAAAGTGGTGGGGCTGCAAGCCTTAGAGGTTCCATGAAGAGCGAGAACCAGGTCACTGGGTACAGGGAGGTGGGAAAGGAGAATGCTGAGGTTTTTAAGGGGAAACACTTTAGGATGAGATTGAGGCTGGGGTTGTCCTGTGGTTAGCAGTTGACACATATGTTGCAGCCACTGACAATGTCGCTGACCATACAGAAGTTACTGAAAATAAGAAGGGAAGAGATTGAGTTGAGAAATGCAAACCAGACAATGGAAAAGTTGAGAATGCCAAGAGGTCTGAAACAATGGTAGACACAGGGGGCAATGATTTAAAGAAGGCAGGGTAGATGGAACATAGATTTCGAATGAAGAGAAAAAGAAAAGTTGACATTGTAATGGGCTGAATTTGGAAAAGAGAAGTTGAGTTTTATGCAAAGGGTGTGCTACTATTGCTCATTCATAATTCCAGACTTCAGCAAATCAGAAGCCGTCTTCCCATAGGAATCAGTGTGTTTAGTGAAATTTACTGGGCACCTCCTTTGTTCTAGGTGCCGGCGAGGGTGTGGGGAACAGGCCAGGACAGGCGCCTGGCTTCGTGATCCCATAAGGAGATGAAACAGGACTATGGGATGGAGTAAGTGGGAGGATGCGTCCGTGAAGGGGTCTTGGAGAAGGTAGCATCTGAGCTGGAATCTCACTGATAGGAGCGAGCTTGCCATGGGAAAATCAGAATGAATAGTGCATTCATGACCTTTGCCAGAGTAGTTTCAGTCAAGCCTGATGGTTTCTCTCTCTCTTTTTTTTCTCTCTGTGAGTTAGGATGCAGAGTAAGAGAGTAAGAGGCACTAGGGCTGGGAAGATGGCTTGAGGAGAAATGGGTCAAGTTTGGAAAGAGAGGAAGCCAAGGATAAGGAGAGGGACTCTTGAAGAGCAGTGCAGGGAATCCAGCTGAGATGGAGTAACGGAATGTGTGAGACGGCCACGTTTTTGTCTAGAGAGAGGAAGTGAGAAGATGGGAAATTAAGAGATTGTGGTCAGATCATAATTTTGACACCTGAGATTGGAGAGGTGGGTGGATTATGGATGACATGGGCTGCAGTGAACTGTGAAGGGCCAGAAGTGTGGAGACACAACCGAAAAGTTGTGGACCCCTGGTGTGGAAAGGGAGCCCGTCTTTCCCTCCGTCCCCCACCCTGACCTTGTGACCTCTGCAGGGAGGAGAGAGGAGGGAAATGGGAAGGGGAAGGAGACTGTGGGTAAAAGGGAAGGAGAAAGGAGATAGTTTATTTGTAGCCATTCCTCATGATAATTCTAAGACTTTGCAAGTATCTTTTATTGAGTTTGTTTGATTTTTTTTTTTTCCAGCTTACTTCAGGGACAACATGAGTGAATTTTTGAGTTGTTAATTTTTTTTGTTTTGTTTTGTTTTGTGCGGGGGGTGGTGGTGGTGGTGTAGGTAATTAGATTTGTATATCATTATTATTTTTTAAATGGAGGTACTGGAGATTGAGCCCAGGACCTGCATGCTAACTAAGCACGCACTTTACCGCTGAGCTGTACCTTCCTCCCCAGTTTCTGAGTTTCTTTTCAAAGCGTGGCTCCATGGTCTTTACAGAAGGAGAATCTGAGTTTTTCTTGAAATACTAAGATGACAACAGAGGTGATGGTTTGGGAGGGTCATACCCTAGAAAGGGTTCCTGTGGAAGATTTAAGTTGGAGCACTTGACTCTAAAGAAACCTATTAGGAGAATGGGGCTGTGGATGGCCACGGTTGCTAAGCATTTGAGTGGAAGGTGTATTGGGCTTTGGGATTTACATGCAGTTGAAATTGGTCACTTGAGGTGCCATGATATAGACACTGCAATAACTTAGGTAGGACCTTTTGGGACATATTGCTATAGATAAGATATAATGTATGTTCATTTAATTAAGTTAGGTTACTGACCGGTTTAGTTGTATTATTTCCTTTTATTTTCCTTGGGTTTAATTTCCCCGGCATCTGGCTTCTCAGGTTATTAATTTTTATCTTTCCTAATAAAACCATTTACAAACTGTAAATGTCTTCTCTGCTATTTAGTTCACTTCACACATTTTGACATGTAGTATTTTTATTATTCGGTTCTAAACATTTTCTAATTTCCATTATTTCTTCTTTCCTATGAACCACTTAAAAATATACTTTTAAAATTCTTAAGTATTGGTTTTCAAGTTATCTTTCTATTATTGATTTTTAAATTAATTGCATTTTAGTTAAAGGATATAGTCCATAGAATTATCTTTCCTTGTTTTTGCTGAGGCTTGCTTTGTGTAGCACATTGTCAGTTTTTATGAGTGTTCTTGTAAGTTTGTAAAGAGTACGTATTCTCTTACTGTTGGGTGTGGCGTTCATTAGACTACACTTTTTAATTGTGTTTGAACTGTTAATTTTTGTCTTCTTAGTCTGTCTATTGAAAAGTGTCTCAAAATCTCCCAGTGTGTTTTATCAATTAAGTATGCATTCCTCACTGAAATTTGACACAACATTGTAAAATGATTATAAGTCAATAAAAAGTCAAAAGGTAAAAAAAAAAAAGTATGCATTCCTTAAAAATATAGTTTAGTTTTGCCTGTTGATGAATTTTTATATGAATGAATCTCATAATATATAACCTTTTGTGTCTGTATTTTGATCAGCATCACATTTTTAAGGTTCACCTGTATTACTTTGTGTCGATGTAATTCAGTATTTCTCAAATAGTGCTCTGCGGACTACTTGGGTTTCTTTAAGACCCTTTCATGAGATCCTTGAGGTTAAAACTATTTTCATGATTATTGAAGACTTGACTTGCCCTTTCACTCTTGACATTGGTACGGATGGATGGTGCAAAGGCAGTGGTGAGGAAAACTGCCTACACCTTGTCGTGAATAAAGGTGGTGACCCCAAACTGTTACTGGTGGTCGTTCTAATCCAGTTTCACTCAAGAATGTCCTTGATAAAACAGCAGAAATGATTGGCTTTATTAAATCTCAGCTCTTGAGAAACCCATCTTTTAATATTCTGTGTGATGAACTGAAAAGCATGCATAAAGCACTTCTGCTGCATACTGAGCTCTGATGATTGCTTGAAGAAAAGCATGTGTGTAGTTATTTGAGTTGCAAACTAAATTGGCTACTTTTTGTACAGAATACCATTTTTGTTTAATATTGGCTCATCCATAAGCTGTGGTTAATTCGCATTGGGGTATTTGGCAGGCATGTTCTTGAAAATAAACGAAGTGAGCCTGTTACTTCAAAGAAAACAGTTGAATACATTTGTTGACAATGATAAAATGTGAGTTTTCACTTGAAAATTAGAATTTTGGAAATTTTTGTCTACCGCTGTGAAGTTGACAGCTTGTCAGTACTTAAAACCTTTCTGATGAGATAGATGGCAATATTAATGATTTTTTTTAATGTCCTATAGTGTGAAATGTCATCATTTGGAAGACTTACATAATTCATTGAACCAGAGTTTTCCAGATGATGTGTACATGATGATACCAAATCACACCTGTGTAGAAGTTGCGTTCAGCACGCTAGATTAGCCAGTGGATTTGATATATGTAACAGTATGGAAAGTTCATTGGTGGGTGTCAGATGCTACTTTGCATCTGATCTCTAGGAAATTCTCACTTGTCGAGTTTTGGTGTAGTATCAAAGGAGAAGACCTACAATTACCTGGAAAGACTTAACTACTCCCTTTTCCAGCTAAATAATAGTCAGAAGAACTATTGGTATAAGTTGGTATAAGGATAATTTTCTTTATATACTTCAGTAAAAACCACGTCCAATAGATTGAATGCAGAAATAGATATGAAAATTGAGCTGTTTTCTATTAAGCCAGACAATGAAAGATTTGCAAAAATATAAAATAGTACCACTTTTCTCACTTTTATCTTGGAAAATGAGAGGTTATTTTTCATAAGAGATGTTATTTATATTAACATGTATTTTAAATAAATACAAGTTTTAAAACTCAGTTTATTCATATATATATGTATGTACATATATTTATATATAAATATATAAAACAAAAGATCTTTGGTCTCATTAACAATTTCTAAGAGTGATAAAGGGCCCTGAACTGTAAAAGTTTGAGTATTTCATTCATTTTTGTTGGAACGTAATGTTCCATCGTAAGATTTTTTTGACCCAATTTATTTGACCCGCTCAGCTGTTTCTGGACATTTTTTTTTTCCAGTTTGGGGCTGTTACAAACATTGTTTCAGCAAACAGCTTTAAACATGCGCATGTGCACAAAAGCATGGCCTTTTTCTGGGAGGTGTGTAACTAAGAATGGAATTTCTGGGTTGTATAGGACATGCCTATCTTTAACTCCTATCTTCAGCTTTTCTAGATGATGCCTAAGTTAGTCAGATTCCAGCAGGAAATAGAAGGCCTTCAAACTAGGTATTCTGCTAATTTAATAAGGGGATGATTTACAAATATGTGAGCATAACAAATGCAGAAATCCTGCCGTATGCTGGCACTGGTGATGGCCAGGAGCCCTGGATCCATCTTGATCTTTAAAGGAGCAAAGTGCTGTTCCGTCTCCAGTGGGAGAGGATGGCTGTGTGGAGAGGGCTTCCTGGTGGGAATTGTGACCTTCTGTAGAGGGAAGCTGACAACTGGCAGGGAGCAAGCGGCCTGGGGAATAAACATCCTGCCTTCATCTTCCCCCTCACCCTGTCTCCTGCTGACTTCTCCCATTGCCTAACTCGGTTTGAAGCCAGTGAAGGGAATTTGATGATCTGTTTCTTAGGGTCAGCCTCACTTCCATTTGGAGTTGAATTCTGTGTATGGTAGAAGGTATGGGTAAGATTAATTACCCCCCTGCAAGAGCTATTCAGTTGACCCAGTGCCATGTACTGAAACATAGCCCTCTCCACTGCTCTGAAGTGCCGCTTTGTCATAAATCAGGTGCCAGGTGCTCATAAATGTGCCCTTGACTCCCTATTCTGTTTCACGGGTCTGTGCGCCTGTCCTTGGGCTAATATTACATTGTCTTGATTATTACAGCTTTATACTATGTCGTGTCCAGTATGATAAGGTGTCTCATTTTTGTTCTTTAGGATTGTTTTGGCTGTTAGGTCTTTTGCATTTCAGTGTAATTTTAGAACCCGCTTGTCAGTTTTTCATACACAGACAGACATACATACATAACACACACAACCTTGTTGGAATTTTGATTGGGATTTTGTTGATTCTATAGATCAGTTTGGGGGAGAAATGAGATCTTTACAATATTTGATCTTCTAGTTCATGAGTATACCTATTTATTTAGTTCTTAATTTTTCTCCAAATGTTTTAGGTTTGTTTTTTGGGTTTTTTGTTGTTGTTGTTGTTTGAAAGTCTGTGTGCTTCTTTTGTTGGATTTATTTTTAGGTATTAGATTTTTTAATACTGTTTAAGTGGTGTTTTAAATGTTGCTTTTAAGTTGTTACCATTATGTAGAAATATGGTTACCATGGTTTTTTACAATTAATGTCTGTATATTGACTTTATATTCACCGACTTTACTTAAGTTTACTTACTGATTGTAATAGGTTAGCTGAAGATTCTTTTGAATATTGTATTGAACATGCTTCTGTTGTTTGCAAATACTGACAGTTTTATTTTTTCCTTTCCGATTCATATATACTGCTTTACAGCATTGCCTAGGACCTCCAGTAAATATTTGCTGAACAGTAGTGGTGATTGGAGGCATCTTCGTATCATTCCTGATGTCAGAGGGAAAGCTTTCAACATTTCACTATTTAGAATGATTTGTTTTGTTTTGAGTATTCTTTCAGCAGATTAAAGGAAGTTTCCTTATATTCCTAGTTTTTATCCTGCATGGATGCATTTTTAAAAGTCCTGTTTGGATATTAATTTATCAAATGTTTTTCCAGTATCTGATGAGATGATAGTGCGATTTTTCTGGTTATTCTGTTATCATAGTAAATTATATACTATATTTTTTAGTGTTAAACTCATCTCGTAAGGACCAAGTATTCTTTTTATATATTACTGGATTCCTAGATTGTGTTTGCTAATATTTTGTTTAGAATTTTTGCATCTATATTCATGAGTGAGATTGACTTAAAATTTTCCTTTCTTACAATGTCCTTGTCATATTTTGCTATCAAGATTATGCTGGCTTTATAAAATGAATCAGGGAATGTTTCATCTTTGTGTTTTTTTCAGGAAAAGTTTGGATAGGATTAATGTTACTTCTTTTTAAAACAATGGTACAGTTTTCTTTGTGGGAAAGTTTTCTTCCATAGATATAGAACTTTTCAGATTTAAGATTTTTGGTATCAGTTTTGATAACTGAGTTTTTCCTAGGATTTTGTCTGTTCCATGTAAAATTTGAAATTTATTGACACAAGGTTGTTCATAATACCCTCTTGTTTCATGTAGGATTTGTAGTGATGTTCTCTCTCATTCCTGAAACTGATCATCTGTTCTACGCTTTTTAAAATGTCTCACCAGAGGTTTATCAATTTAACTAATCTCAATCATGTATTTTAATTAGTTGCACATATTATTATCCAAGATAATAATACAAGGCAATAAAAGTAGACTCACAGGGGACCCACATAATTTGGATTTTAGTCGCAATTTATGTGCCAATTATTGTATATAAGAAATTGTAAAGGCAGTTTGAGGCCCTGGATGACATCAAGCTCATTCTAGAATTTTGCTCTGACCAGGCAGTTAGGTTGAGACGAGCATGCGTAGGTCAGTCAGGCCTTTACATCTTTCCCAGCTGGGCTTTGGGCTGGTCTGTTTCTGGTATACTCTAAACTCTTAGGTGTAGCATTCAGGGTCCCAGCTGAAAGCCTGGGGTGCTTGCTGTCCTCCTGGGTGGCCTTACATGCTGCTGGAAGCTCTGCTTATTTACTTGCTTTCTTAGCAACAGTTTTGGGGACTTGTAACTATTATCTGCCTAAAAAGAAAATAACAGTAACTGTACCATCAAATAGTCAGTCACTGATCAGATTTTCCTAATGTCTCATAATTGTTTATTATAGTTGGCCTATTCAAGTCGGGATCCAAACAAGGTCAATATATTATAATTGGTTGTTATTTCTCTTCTATATGACTCACCTTTTTTTTTAAAAAGAAACAAAAGTCTATTGTGCTGTAGAATTTCCCATATTCTGGATTTTGCATTCCTGGGTGCTTCCTGTAAACTGGTAGTCCAGAGGCTTGATCCGATTTGGATTCAGGAGGCCCAGGAGGCCGGGTTGTCTCTCACTTGGTGATGTTGAGATGCTTCAGTGAGTCATTTTGGGTTTTATCGGCCTGATTTGTGCCTTTTACACAGGAGTGTTTGCCATTCACCTAGAGTTTTAGTGCCGGTGATGGGTGCTATCCTGAAGCATCATTTGATGAGGGAACAAGATGCTGATAGTCTAATGTCATCACACCTTCGGTGTTTATTAGCTTGATGAATTCTGTTAACTCATTGCATATTACCTGCCTCACACACACACACGCGCGCGCGCGCAATTTTCTTCAAATTGATTTTATTTATTTAAAATTAATTTTTTTTTTGTTTTTTTGGGGGGTAACTAGGTTTGTTTATTTTCATTTATTTATTTTTTAATGGAGGTGCTGGGGATTGAACACAGGACCTCATGCATGCTAAGCACGTGCTCTACCACTAAGCTATACCATCCCGTCTTCAAGTTTATTTTTGATTATTGTTCTTTTTACAGAATTTTGACCTTTTTTTCCCAAAGAAGCAATAACAATTAAAATTTTTGTTATCGTTTCTCTGCTGTCAGTATTCATTTTTCCTAAGTATTTTAAATTGATTTTATCTTTGTACTTTTTATTATTTTATTTTTGCTTTACTTTTCTCTAAGAGTCTGTGTTATATTACATTCTGTTGCAGTCAAATCTATTGCCTAAAGTTTTCTTTTAGCTTTTTTTTTTTTTTTTTTTTTTAGCATTTTGTAGAGAATGTCCACAGGTCATTTCCCTGAATATTCTGGGTGATGATTTTTTCCTTATTATATAAGGTTGTCATTTTAAAAAAAAATTCACATAATGAATTTAATCTAGGTTTTGCAAATGGTGTGGGTGAATTAGTCTTTCTTCTCTCCTTTCCTTTCGGGTGGAGGTCTGCTTGCTTCTGAGAGCTCTGCAGGATTGTGCAATGTTCCCCGCTCAGTACCCTGTTCCTAATAGGAGACTGTCGTAGCTGCTCCGTTGCATTGACATCTACACCTGCCTCCACTTCCTGCTTCTCTAATCCTTCAAAGCCATGAAATGATAACGTGTGCATATCTCTGCTTTCTTAACTGGAGGCCTGACACTAAAGGATGAGTAAAATTTCCCAGCACTGGGCAGGAGGCGGGGGTTCCAGGCAGTGATCAGCACAGATGGGAGCCTGGAGGCACAGCGCAGCACAGGGTTTCTAAAAAATTGCAAGTTTTTGTGCAAGTCTTTTTGTCTGTCTCTCTCAGGTAAGGTATATAATAACGTTACTTGGTGTCTAAAAACCTTTGCAGACTTATTCCTCCAGCCTTTGCAGTTCATTAAAATGTTCTCTTGGCTTTAGGATTCCGGTATTTCCAGCTGTTCCTGAGGTATTCTCCTGGGCTCCCCTGTTGTAATGCATCTCCTTTTAAGCACAGTCTCAGGATGTTAAAAGGGGATTCATTATCTTTCCCCGCAAATCAAATGATTCTCCTGTTTGACAGTGGCCTTTCCAGGCTCTAAAGCTTGACAACCTTGGCATCATCTGTAACTTGTGTCTTGAGTGATTTTTCTCTGTTCTGGGTTCCAAGTACTGCTGAGTCTCCATCCTGCTTTGTCCGTGACTCATCCCACCTCCGTCTGTGTCTTTCTCTTCTTGCATCCCGGCCAGTCACTGTGCTAGGACCGGTGGAGACATCTGAGCCTCCTGCTTCTCACCTCTTGCCCTTTCAATCCATTTTCCACGTGGCTGCCAGATTTATACTTTTTCAGAAAGACCTCTTTCCGTCCATCACTCTTCTCCCCTGATGCTCAGCCGCCCGGAGAGGACAACATCTAAATGGTTTCGTTTGCCTCTCTGGGCTCTTCTCTCACTTTCCATGGTCCAAACTGTTGTCAGCTCGACCGCTCTCCACTGTGTCGTGGATATACCCTGCCACCAAGTTTTACAGTCATCCCATGTTAATGGCAATTCCTTTATGCCTCCTTTCGACCCGATCATCTTTAAAAAGAACATCAAAGGTCATCTAGGTCTGGACTTTGCACCTGGTTTTACAGTTTCTGACAAGATGGCCGTGACTTTGAGTGCCCGGGGTTTCTTACGTGTGCCACTCCCAAGTGTCTCTGCTGTTTGTGATACCTGTTCATCTCTCTCTTTTTTTTTTTTTGTACCATTCTCTTTGTAGTGCCTTATTGTGTCTTTTTTTTTTTTAATGAAGTATAGTCAGTTTACAATGTTGTGTCAATTTCTGGTGTACAGGCACAGTACATTGTCTTGTTTCATACCTAGAGCGTATGTTTCTTGAAGGTGCTTAATTAATACCTTGTGTGGGTATTCAGATACTTAATAATGAAGTTTAATATGAACTTACGGCCTCCAGAGAAATTATTTTAATGACATAATGCCCTCCTGCCATATACCGTGGGGAAGACAAAAGTGATACAGTCCTGGTTCAGTTATCAGTTGTGCAGGAGCCCAACATTTGAGCTGATTTTCGAGGCAGAAGTTTAGCTCCTTCGGCACTTCCATTTAGCATTCCCACTGAAACTCGTATTACTGCTTCTCTTTGGCAAGCAGAGGACACTGATGATTATTCAACCTTGTTTTTTGATGACTTACTCATATTTGTGAGACTTATTCATCTTTGTAATCCTACTCCTCAGAAAAGTACCCAGCACATGGTAGACACACATGTTGGGATGATTTCTGATTACAGATGTCATTGTTATGATGTGTTACCATGCCTTACATGCCATGGGATGTTGATCTGGATTTGCGTATTTTAATTTTCTTGGAGTTGTTGTTTTGGCCAGCCTGTAATTATTTGCCTCTTACAAAAGAAAGTGAAGGGCAGAATTTGTAGCTTTGTGATAGACAGTTATCTCATTTCTGAATAAAAAAGTGGAGGCTGTTTATGTAACAATTCATTGGGATGTGGAGCTAGGATTTGTCGAATTTACTATGTATAAATTAAATGCAATAAAAGATATAAATGTTGAGACTGCCTCTCTTTGGTTTTCTCACCCTTAGTCAAATCTCTGTTTTTGTGTCCCTCGTTGCCTTTTTGTCCCGTGGGCGTCAGAGAGAGCAGAGCTAGTTAGACAGGAGGTTCGGTTGGTAGAAGGAGCCAGGCTGTGAGGGTGGGAGGCCTGAGAGCCAGCCCCAGTTCTCAGGGATGTGATGCTGGACGGTCCCCCGGCTGTAGACCCCGGGTCAGCAAGGTGGGGCACGTCATTACAGCGGCCCCAGGCAAACAGGGGCGGTGTCCATCTGGTCAGTGCAGAAGTCAGGCAAACAGCCCAAATCGGTAAGCTCTGGGCGGAGCCCTCCCCTGCCTTTGTCCTCTTCCCGAGTGCTAATCTAGATCGGAAATCCATTCGGCCTCCAGTGGGAGGGGAGCAGAGATAAAGGAGAACAGCTCTAGAGGTGGCTCTGATCACTGAAACTTTTGGGCATCCTCTCTCCCCGTTTCAGCGTTCAGAATAGAGTGGGCTCGAGAGCGCCTTCTGGTGGCCGCTGCCGAAGGTTTCAGCCTTTCTGGCCCCCGCGGAGGTTGGAGTCCCCTCCGGACTCCCTGGGGAGTAGGCGTGGAGCCCAACATTACCACTCGACCCCTTTTCTGGGGTCCTCTTGCCTTTAGATGTGGTCTCCCCGAATCACCCGAAGGAAGAGGTCCGCTCCTAGTGTCCTCAGCCCCAGTGAGGCCCGAGCATCTGGCAGCAATCCTGACCGCTCTTGTTTTTCCCATAACTCCCAGAGTCAGTTCTCAGAAATCATTCTGTGTGAATTCAAAAACCCCAAAAGGCAAAAGTGCTCACAGTATTAATTCTGAGTAATGATTCACCCTATCTATCAGTAAAGTTTGTGTCTTCTAGACTGGCGGCTCTTAGGAATTATTGAGGGCCCCAAAGAGCTTTTGTTTACATGAGTTATTGACTGTGCTTAGAAATTAACATAAAATTTTCAAATATTTATCAATTCATTTAAAAATAAACATATAACAAGTTGTCATAAATTATTTTTATGGAAAAAAACAGTATTTTCCCCCCAAAAAAATCAGAAGAGAAAAATATCTCTTTAATAATAATCTTTTAAGATAATTATGGATATTCCTCTTTGATACTGTGCCCAAACTTGACAAATCGTATTTCCTTAAAGATTAGCTGCAACGTGGAATCTGAAACTTTAATGAACTTTTCACACCTTAGACACTCGTGAGAGAATGAGTATGAAAAGGCAAATGACGTATTGTTTAAACAATGGCTCTGTGAAGCCATGAAGTATATATTATTATTTGCATTTGACAGATGAGGAAATTGACTCTGGGAAAATACTACTTAATAAGCTATCTGTGGGAGAACAACTTGTGGTTTGGAATTGCCCGTTATGGGCTCGATTTAATTTTAGGGATAGATTAATTGTGCAGGATTACTGTGTGGTTTGTCTCCTGATTGTATTCTGCCTGATATACACAGTTGTTTCTGTTTCTGATTTTAACACTATATTTTATTTTTATCTATTCTAGACTTATTCTGGACTCTTCTGTGTAGTCATAAATCCTTACAAGAATCTTCCAATTTACTCTGAGAACATTATTGAAATGTACAGAGGGAAGAAACGTCACGAGATGCCTCCTCACATCTATGCTATCTCTGAATCTGCTTACAGATGCATGCTTCAAGGTAACTGGAAATGTCAGAATACTAAATACTCAGAAATTCTTAAATATAATTTGTTTTTTTTAATATCAATCTTCTATAGAGGGCTTTAAGTTTTTTATTTTTTAAAGATTAAAAAGGATGTGATGGGTATAACTCTGTGGTAGAACACATACTTAGCACACATGAGGTCTTGGGTTCAACCCTCAGTACCTCCATTAAAAAAAGGAAAAAAAGATTAAAAGAAAAATAGAAGATGATTATTGTAGAAAAATTATGAATTCTTAAGATTAGAGTGGGCAATAT
Organism: Camelus bactrianus; assembly: GCF_048773025.1. Lineage (NCBI taxonomy): Eukaryota > Metazoa > Chordata > Mammalia > Artiodactyla > Camelidae > Camelus > Camelus bactrianus. The sequence goes on from NC_133554.1 coordinate 6,879,776, forward strand.
GGCCATTTTATTTTTTTATTTTTTATTATTTACTTGGTTGTTTTTATCGCAGGATATAGCCATTTTCTGTAGGCAGCTGGTAATTATGCCTGTTGCTTCACACATACTTTATGTTAATTTTTATGTTAGAAAGCATCTAGTTTTTATATACATTTAATCTCCACCAGAAGCCAGTATAATCAAAGCTCAAATGCATTAGTTTTAAAAACCAACGGGAAGAATAATAGGAAAAGTGGATGCGTCATTGGGGAAAAGAAAGCTTAAAAAATATTTTTTATTTACATTCATGAAAAAGGACACAACAAAAGTTAATCAGCATGTGTCAAGTTGGTTGACTGTTTTCTTTTGGATTTAGAATGAAATAAAAATTTGAAGAGTCATTCATTTGAATTAGGGCTTCATACACAGTGGTTTGTGGAGGGATGGACTTTTTTTCGAAAACTAGAAGGTAGCAGTTTTGAATGCATTTAACATTATTGCTCAACAAGACTGCGTTTAAACATAGGACTTCCTAGCACTATGTAAAATCTGTAATTACTCTCCCTCTCTCTCCTTTTATTTTTTAAAAAATAAATTCTATAAGGTATAATAAAATCTGTGAGGTTCTTCTGAAACAGTCCCGTGATCTTTGGAAAACAGAGAATGCTGCATCCACCCATCAAATCACAGGTCATGAAAGGCTGCCTGGGTGCCGGGTCTAAGGCAGGGGGAGGGAGTTCACAAGTACAAGAGCCATTTCCTGCTCAGGTATCACTTGGATGCTTATTATATATCAGGTCCTCTGAAGCAGAACAGAAAGAGCTTAAAGACTAGAACAGTGGCATGGTTTCATAAGGAGAGGTTCAGAGTCCAAAATGAGCTTAGGCTTTAAAAAAAAAGATTAAATTTAATAACCTTTCCTTAGGTTCAGAGCCAAAGAATGTTAAGAAATGGCCATGGCTATGATAAATTGCTGTTAGACAGTGGAGAAAGAAGAATCATCAGCTTTTCTGTTGGTGTCTGAGTCTGTCTCTGTAAAGAAGGATGATCTTTATATGCAGAAAAGCACTTGTATGAATGAGCAAACTTTGCCTTATATGGGAGAAGAAATTGGCGAAAGTACACTCCTTCTGTAATTGAATCCATATTTCTTGGTCTAAATAAATACATTCTCACAATTGAGATTATTGACCCCTTGGCCTTTAAAGTATTATGTAGAAGGGGAGTTTCCAGAAGGCTGGGATGAGCTCACATATAGAATTCTAATTTTTAAAAAGGGGAAGAGGTTCCACACTCATGAGCTTAACATACCTACCAGGAAAGATTCTAGACTCTGTTGTTAACAGTCTGAAAACAGCCTGAAAATGTTCATCACATTACTTTAGGCTAAGTAGGAAGGGAAATACAGGAGACAGTGTTAACAGAGAATGAGGACTTGTGCATGGCATTGCATATAGCCTTCTGCGACGTCCTCGTGGCTGTCTGCTGAAAAGTTGGGCTTGAGGTGCTGGTTAGTGATCGAGGTTGGCTAGGTGTCAGGTGTGCACCGAGGGGTTGGTGCCCTTTCCAACATCCCAGTCAGCATACCTAAAGCTGTATGATGCATGTCCATAAAATTTATAGATGACATGAAACTGGGAGGAAAAATAAATACATTTGATGAAAGAAATAGAATTTTCTGAAACTCTTGGCAGGATGAATGCTGGATTGAGCCTAATGGAATAGTTACTGCCCCATTACTGGGTTATATATGAATACAGAATGAGGAAGATGGGGCTTACCAGCAAATGGCATAATGATTAATACCAAAAACAGTATTATGAGCCAGGCTCTGGGCTAAGTGCTATCTGTGTGTTATTTAATCCACAATGACAGTCCTAAAAGGTGACTAGAACTGCTGTCCCTGTTTCACTGAGGCACAGAAAGTTACATAACTTGACCAAGAAAATGTAGTTGGTGGTCTTGGTTTGTTTGTTTGTTTTGACGGGGTGTAGTAAGTAGGCTTATTTATTTATTCTTGGAGGGGGTAGTGGGGTTGAACCCAGGACCTCCTGCATGCTAAGCAAGCAGTCTACCACTTGAGCTATACCCTCCTCCCCTGACCAAGAAAATGTAGATAGTAAGAGCTAGGTTTCAAACCCCAGGCAGTGTGACATGTTCTCATCCACAGTAATAAACTTCCATGTGAAAGTTAAAAGAATTAGGCAGGAAGACTGAACCGAGACACATGCCTAGTCTTACAGAGCATGGTGTGGACAGGGCAAAATTAGATGCTCTCAGTGGAGAGGGAGTCGTTGGGCTCAGACTGCTCATTTGCAGCCCTATGTGTTAGAAACTGAGTCCAGGAGCATGGAGACCTCCGCCCCAGTGGACGAAATCACGCGAGAGGGCCTAAGGCTGCTGCTGCCCCAGGCTCCCCCACCACGTACTCCTCCTCCTCTGCTCCCCATGGCTCACCGTGGCCTCCCACCCAAGCCAGCTTCCACTCAGTAGCGGCCAACACTGCTCGCAACCTTCTGTTGACCTAGGCAGATATAAAGGCAAATTTTGCTGTAACAATTGTTACAGGGGCCACCTGCTTGGGCCACATGAGTATTTATGACCTGAGATTCTGCCGTCTTCCTGGACTCTTAGAGTGACATCCACAGCTCCTCATTTCCTCGGTTTCCCAGTCATGTCTTCATTTCCGTAATGCTCTCTTTTCATTTTGCCTTCGGTAACTCCCACTCTGATGTGCAGACTTCCCTACACATTCAGTGTCTTCACTGACTGTTTTATTTTCCTCTGGTCTGTAACTGAAACTTGGCTTTCCCCTGAGGATGGGGTTTCAGCCCACTCATTGAGGATGGCCCCATCACTCAGATCCTGTGTGCTGGGCGATGGGGCCCTGTCCTTTCTCCCAGGGCATCAGCTGGACCATCATTACTCTTTACCCCTTGAGAACACTGCACCTGCTCTGCCTGCCCTCATGGCTTGTGGCAGCTCTCTTCTGGGTTCCCCTCCTCCTTCCGTGATGGGTCTGGCCCCGGCCACATTTCCTCTCTGCCTCAGGCCCTGCTGTAATCCTGGGGTATCTCCTAGTTTTTCATGATAAACCAGCCCCTTTATCTCTCAGATCCTTCATCTTCTCTTCTCACGCTCCGACACCCTAGACTTTGCTTCCCTCTGAAATTACCTTTTCTTCAAATAGTTTTCAGAAACTCTGTTGCAGAATCCTTCCTTGTTGGCAGTTCTGGCAGTAAGCCTCCTGACCGTGTTCTTTGACGCCATTTACATCTCCGGTCCATTGGTGGTTCTGCTTTTCCCCTGTGTATTATCAGTACCGACTTCACTTTCTTCCTTGTGTGGTTTAGATTTCATAGTCTGTCATTTCTACTATCTACTGTCAATGTCCTAAACCCCGTATTCCTCTGTTCTTTTGTTATACATCAAGGAAGGCTTCAGAAAGTCAGAAAATGTGTAACATCAAATACAGCAGTAAATATAAATCTCTTTACCCGCCCCCCCATAAATAACAGAACCTAATATAATCGTACGCCACTTACAAGAGCAATGTCTCAAAGCAGAAGAACTGTAGCAGCACGGTGATCGGCATTCCCTCAACCAAATATGTGCGGAAAGAAAGCACCAATTAAAGTCACCTCAAGTCTAACGTAGACTTCAGAGCAAAACCAGGAACAGAGGGCATTATTTTATGTCAGGAAAAGGAATGTCTAATAATGAATTATAGTTGCCTTGAATCTATATATTGAATTTTATAATGTGCAAATACAGACAGTAGGAGACAGTAACACTCCTTCCCCTGAGAAGGTGTAAAATGTAGGAAAACCCTTCTAGTGACTGTGTTAGAGGATACAACAAAAATAAAACCAATATCATAGTAATAAGTGCTAGAAAAACTAAGGGTACGGACATCAGAGAGGAAGGGTTAGTGAGGGATGGAACAGTGATGTCACAGGGTGATAAATTTACAGATGTAGTTATGCTTTAACCAAAAATAAATAAACGTTAGCAATAGACACAAATATATGTAACATGAATGAGAAATTGCAAAACTTTTTAATGGATGTACTGAGGTTCTGAACCCAGGACCTTGTGCATGCTAAGCATGTGCCCTACCACTGAGCTGTACCCTACCCCCTGCAAAACTTTTTTGAAGTCTTAAAGAAATGTAGAGGCATGGCATGTTACTGGATGGGAAAACTAAATATATGTAGTTTTATTAATATCTCATTTGCATACAATAGAATTCAGCTATTTTAGTGTATGGTTCTTTGACTTTTATCGAGGGCATGTAGTTGTGTAACTATACTCAAGATACAGTTCTGTCTTCCGCCCAAATTTCTACATGCTCCTTGTAATCATTCCTTCCCTCTAATCTGTGGCAACCACTGATTTTTTTTTTCTTTGTGACTATAGTTTTGCCTTTTCCAGAACTTCATGTAATCATACACACGTTAGCCTTTTCAGTGCGGCTTCTGTCACTAGCGGAATGCATTTGAGCATCCTTCGTCAGCAGCTCACTCACTGCTTTTTAGTTCTGGGTAGTCTTCCACTGGGTGCGTGTCCACTGTTTATTTATTCACTGAACTGTTTGAAGGGCCTTTCTTAGGTAGTTTCCAGTTCTTGGCCCTCAGGGCCCTAGAAGCATTTGTATACAGGTTTTTGGTAAGTTTTCATTTCATTTGGGTTAATACCCAAGAGTAGGACTGCTGGGTGCTTAACTTTATAAGAAATTACCAAACTCTTTTCCAGAGTGGCTGTGCCGTTTTCACCTTCACTAGCAAAGGATGCAAGTTCTGGTTCTGCATCCTGTCGGCACTTGGTATTGTCGATTTTTGTATTAAATCGTACTCTCTCTAATAACTGGGTAGTGGCATTGCATTGTGGCATTTCCCTAGTGACTGATGGTATTAAGCATCTTTGATGTGCTCATGCCACCTGTATATCTTTGGGAACGTGTCCAGATCTCTTGACCATTTAAAAAAAAATTGGGTGGTTTGTTTTCTTATTCAGTTTTGGGAATTTGTTCTAAAATTTAGTTACAAGTCTTAATGGATAAGTGATTTGCAATTTTTTCCCACCCACTCTGTGATCCATTTTGAGTTAATTTTCTTACATGGTGCAAGATATGGATTGTAGTTCATTATTTTTACGTGTGGACATCCAGTTGGTCTTGGCACCACTTGCTGAGAAGACAGTTTTTTTCTCCAGTGAATTGCATTTGTCAGGATTCTCTGTTCCTTTGATCTATATTGTCTTTTGTTTGTTTCTTTGTTTGTTTATTTGTTTTTTAATATTTTGTAGAATTCACCAGTGAAGCTGTGTTTTCTTTGTGAGATATTTTTAACTACAAGTTCAATTTCTTTAATAGATAGAGGTCTATTCAGGTTATTGTTTCTCCTTGAATGAACTTTAGTAGTTTATGTATATCTTTTAAACACATTGTCCCGGGGAGGGTATAGCTCAGTGGTAGAGTGCGTGCTTAGCGTGCACAAAGTCCTGGGTTCAATCCTCGGTAGCTCCACATTGAAGAAAAAAAAAATTAATTAAAAATACAAAAGTAACCCTAATTACCTCCCCCCAAAAAACGAAAACCAAAAAAATTTATACACATTGTCCCATTATTTTAGTTGTCAAACTTCTTGGCATGAAGTATTTCCTGGTGTTTCCCTGTTACCCTTTTGGTATTTCTGGGATCTATAGTGGTTTTCCCTTTCTTCCTCCAGATGTTGGTAATTTGTGTCTTTTTTCTAATCATTTTATCTAGAGATTTATCAATTTCATCAGTCTTCTCAAAGAGTCGGCATCTGGTCACTAATTTTTTTTTCCTCTTTTCTGTTTCCCATTTCATTGATTTCTTTCCTTGTTGTTTCCTTTTTTCTACTTACTTTGGGTTTAATGTGCTCTTTTCTAGTTTTTTAAGGTAGGAGTTGAGGTCAATGATTTTTGAAACCTTTTTCCACTATTGAAAATATAATTTGACTTGGATTTATTGAGTAGTTCCATATGTGTTTTTTTGAGAGGTGCTTTGGGAAATAACTGAGCCATCAGACGAGTCTCTATTCTTTAGGAGGCTAGCTGCATTTTTGAAAGTAAAATTGTTTCCCTTAAATGTCACTTTACAGCTGTGTCTGGTTACATTTACAGGTTTTTAGAGTATACAGATCATTGTAAACTATTGTGGCACTTAAGGTGGTCCTTGAAGGGAGTAAGAGGATTCCATGAAGCAGAAGGGAGGAACAGTGCAATTGCAGACTCGGAGAGAATTTTTGAGGTTGTTGAGCCCACCCCTTATTTGTGCTGATAGTGAAACTGAGGCCCAGAGCTGTAGAAAACCAGACAGACATGACAAGAACAGGTGACTGTGGCTAGAAGAGAGTTTTTTGTTTTATTTTGATTTTTTGTCGGGGTGGAGTGGGGTGAGAAGCGTGGGGGAGAGACGTCTGGAGCAGATTTGAAGAGTAGATTGTGGTTGTGAAGGTCTCAAATTCCAGACAATGGTAACAGCATGTCCAGGTTCAGGAAGAAAGCTGGTCTGAATAAATTAGGAGGCAATTTAATTTTGGTTAATTTTTGTGTATATTTTGATTCCTTTAATGTATAAACTAGTTCAGAAAAGCCCTAAGATCTTGATTTGGTGGAGTTCTATAGACGTTGCTCAGACCAGGAGAATTTAGGGGTGTGAGGGTTCATACTTACAATGAATAAGCAAGAACTTGGTAAAATCCTGGTTTTTATAGGTGAGGAATCAGTGACCAGCAAGGAATCAATGCCTCATTTGTGATGCATGGTCGGTTTGTGGCAGGGCTGGACCTGGGGCAGAAGATTCCAGTTCCCACTGTCTGGCCAGCGCCCGGCCCGGCACCGCCTGCTGGAGGTCTCTCAGTAGAGTAGGCCTAAGGCTAACTGTCCGTTCCGGGAATATAGAAGCCGGACAGTCTGCAATCTCAGGCAGCACATTCAAGCAGGGCGGGCAGTTGGTAGCATCGTTTGTCTAACTCCAAAAGGTGATTTAAAGAAGGAAACAGTGAGGAGCCTGAGGAGGAAGGTCTGGGTACCTTCCCAGAGGAGGTACCACTGAGCTGAGCATTAAAGGACAGGTGGAGATGATCCAAGTGGTTGTGGCTCCAGGGAGAACGTGGCAAAGAAAGGATGTGGCGTGCTCCTGGGAAAGTGAGCAAAGGGGTCAGCGTCAGCTCCGCGCTGGGCATGTTGCCTGCGGCAGCCGGAAGAAAGAATAAAACCGTGGTTAGGAGCTATTAGGAATTACATTAGACCCGAGGGGCTGGGCAGTGAAACGCTCTTTGTATAACTCAGTTTATACATAGAGTATACAAATGGATGTTTTAGTAATAGTCTGTGGAAAGGGTCTGACACAGTGAGTGAACTTTTTATCTCTCTCTGATGGACATCATCTGTGCCTGAACTACTGTGAGATCTTCACTGGGCACCTGGTGGCATCCACCAGAGGAAAAGCAAAGCACAGCACAGGGAACGACAAAAATGCTACCTGGCTGGGCCCCGTGACCTCAGTTCCATTAGAGGAAATGACATTGTTGGCTGGGAGTATGGAGAACACGGGTGCTAGAGGTGGACCGGCCTGGCTTCTCACCTGGCATCCTTGCCCCTCTAGCCGTGTGACTGGAGGACTGAGTTCCTCGAAGAACATTTCTCATCCGTAAGATAGAGATGATGATGCTTGTAAGTGATTGGAAATCATCCAGCCGCATTGGTGGTTTTGTCCTTGGGCTACACGTGGGTTTGCATTTCACCTTTTCACGTGAACAGTTCGGCAAAATATGAATACTTAAATCATTAATCACTTTAAAATCATGTTAGATTTTTTTCATTGTACAGCCTTTCATTATTTTGGGTGTATTTGACATTCTGACTTGCAACAGTGGTTCAACGTCATACAGATTTTATCCTCCTTCAATCTTCTCCACTCAGCATTTGATACTTTTTTTTTCTCTGTTAAGGTCAAATTAATAATGATTCCTTGCTGGTTGTGGGTTTACTTGAAAGGCAGTGCATTCCATTCCCGGCCCCGCATCAGAATCACCTGGGGAACCTATTTAAACAGGGGTTTTCAGTCTCTACCTGCTGAGATGATTTAGCGAAGGTGGAGCTCTGGAAAGTTCATTTTTATAAAACTTCCCAGTTGAATCTGATGAGCATCAGGGTTTGAGAATCCAGGTTGATGAGGCATGTAAACTCGACTGAACCTGGATTGTTACCTACCCTGGAGAGTCCGGCATGTGTGTGAGTGAACTTGACCAGATTTAGGACTACATAATATATAATAGGGTTGGGGAAGTGTTAACTTGCTCTGAGAGGAGCAGAGTTACTAATACTCTATAGGATATTACTGCAACTTTATTATTATATCAAATACTTTAAAAAACCAGGCAAATGGTCACTTTCTTTTTTTTGTTTGTTTTGTTTTGTTTTGTAGATCGTGAGGACCAGTCAATTCTTTGCACGTAAGTAAATGTTGAATGTTCAGACTTTTATTTGATTCTGTTGGAAAGTAGAGCAATTTTTTTTTGGTATGGGGGAGGGGGAAATGGAGCAGTAATTTAAGAGTTTGATGTAAAGCTTGCAGTTTTTGTTTTAAGACTTAAGATGTATGACTTACTTAAATCTGGTGTTCCTGTTTGGTTGTCAAACTGAGCTTTTCACACACTTCATATTGTCAACCTGTGAAACTTTATCTCTGGTTTCTTTGTCCAAGAGTTCACCTACTTGGATATTTCAGGAATTTGCCCACATCACCCAGTGTTACCCAGTGAGCATTGATTATCATGTGCCTTGAGTACCGTGTGCGAAGAGAGTCGGGCTTGAATAAAAGGAAGAGCAGGACAGGAAGGGGTCAGATTTGCGCTTTATGAAAGATCACGTGGGCTGCAGAGGGAAGGGGGGTCAGGAGGGAGAGTTAAAACTGGAAGACGAGTTAGGCGGCTATTCAGTTATCTACGTGAGAGAGGATGGTGACCTCAGTGCAGGTGTGGTCAGGTGGTCATGAGCCTAGAGCAGTGGGTGAATCTAAATGGTGTTCAGTTGAGGAGACAGACTCCCCAGGACGCGGTGAGCGGTGATTTACGTGCTTAAGAAAAGGAGCTCAGAGAGGAGGAGGAGGAGTCGGCTGATTTCAAGTTGTCTTCTGATGCAGGAAGGTGGAGGAACGGGTTCGGAGTGGAAGGTAGGGAGTTTGGTTGAGGACACTGACTTGGAGGTGCCTGTGGCTCATCTGAGTGGAGCTGTCCCCAGGCCGCTGGCCACGTGGATGTGGAGTGTGGAGAGCTGTGCCCGGAGGCGGAGCTGGCTGGTGGCCTGGGTGGTGGTGGAAGCCGCGATCACAGGAGTGGGAGGAAGAGGACCAGGTGCCGCAGAGCGCTCAAGCCGCCGGCCAAGAGGAGGCCGGATGGAGTGGTGACACAGACGCGGGGGAGGGACATTTCAAGAAACAGGGCATGGTCAGCACATCATGCTGTTGAGATTAAGGGTGATTTACAGAGACCCGTGCCTGGGGTTTCGCCATAGCGCAGGGAGGTAGGCAGTGGAGGACTGCGTGCACCCCGGGGACTGCGTGTGCGGGGCCGGGGAGGGAGGGCGGAGCCGGCCAGCAGTGGAGGCATGACTGTTGCAGGGCAGGGTGGGGGTGGAAAAATTTTATAAAGTTCCAAAAAACCAAGTGTAGGCCTCCTACTTTCAAATAACTCGAGAATGTGAAAAGAGTAGTAACTGAATAGTAGTAAGAAATCAACAGAGAAGTTTTTGTTGTTACTGGTGGTGTTTTTAACGTGGGAGAGATTAAATGCTGATGAGAGGGAGACAGAGGCAGGGCAGTGAGAGCCGAGGGGCCAGGAGGGTACAGGGCTGGATGTCTGGACAGGAGCAGGGGAGATCCGGCTCCTCTAGGGTGACAGGGTGGGGAGGGGGCAGCCTGGGACTCGAGAACTTTCCCGTCTATGAAGTAGACACTTTGTGCTTAGTAAGAAGGAGGAGGGGAGAAGGAGAAATAGCTGACACTAGTCTGCTTTGTTGTGTACATTGTATGCCAGCGTTGTTTAGCCTCTGAGTTGTGTAAATTAGGTTCTCCTAAACAACAAACCGCCCTGACACTTAATGACTTAAAACGGGTTTCCCTGCAGTTGGATTTGGCTCAGCTGGTCGTTTCTGCTGATCTGGGCCAGGCTGAGCCGTCTCACCTGAGGCTTGCTCCTGCCTCTGTGGTCAGCTGCTGGGGTGGCTGGGGGCTGGCTGACTGTTGGCTGGGTGCCTTGGTAGGTCCTTTAATTCTCCGGTGGCTTAGCCCTGGTTTTGACATGGCGGCAGGGTTCCAAGAGCATTGGGAGCGAGAGCTCCCACATGTAAGGGTTGGCCAAGTTTCTGCTATATCCCATTCCTAAGCCAGACACCTGGCCAAGGCCAGGGTCAGTGTGGGAAGCACGACCAAAGTAGGGGGTAGAGCAAGGTGTGAAACACTGGGGCCACTGCTGGGGACAGTGAGTCCCCCATGAGAGTGTTGGAATGAAACCAGATCCAATCCACCAAAAGATCGAACAGTTGCAGTTCTTTTAAGTGGATGCAGATGGGGGACACTGGAGTGAGAGAACTGACTACATTGGCAAGAGAAACTGTCACTTGGAGTATGGGATATGGGTGGGTGGTTGATAGGAAGGAGGTGGGTCAGAGCACTAGGGATCGTGTTATAATAGAACCGGTCACCGTGGGGATACTGGAACGTCGAAGCAGGAGTAGGCAGCGTGGCCACATGATGAGTTGGTCACACCTTGGTGTGGCCACAGGAGCGGGCTGCTGGAGAAGAGAGGTAGGAGGAGGTTGAGGGTTGAGTTGAGGGCCTCAGGGAGTCAAGGGGCCCGGGGTTTGGGGTGTATCATTCACATGAGGACAGGAGGGGCTGGGCGACGCACAGCAGGGGTGAAGTGAGGGCCGTGGCCTCCGGTAAGCCCTTCATAAAGCTAAATTATTTCACTTAGACGAATGTCCTTTATTCCAAGATAATACCCTTCCCAGTTTTTTTGGAATAGAAAGTGCTTTCTTTTTTTAAACAGGAGTGGAGGTTTTTGTTTGTTTTTAATGGTCTTACTAGGCAAAATATATCCAAGTGTCAGAACCACTGCTCCTGCTGTATGTGACCTCAGAGGGGCGGGGATGAGGGGGTGGGGCTTTTGTAATAAGAGGGTCTGGAATCAGCATTAAGGAGAGTGAGAAGGATACCTCTGGCTTTCTTCCTGACTCTTTGTGCGCATGCGTGTGCAGGTGTGCAGTGTGGGAGAGGTGAGATGTGTCTTCACCTGAGAAAGCTGCCCCGAGGAGATGGGGGAAGTGTTCAGTTAGGAGGCTGAGAACATGGTGACTTTGCACACCATGGAATGGGGGTCCTAGAGAGTATGGAGGAAGAGAGGGGGCAGGGGGCAGAAGATAGTGGGGTTTGGAGTCAGGAGAAAGAAAATGCAACATGAGAGCAGAGGGTAGGAATGAAAAGCGACCAGAGGAACTGCATTGTAGGCAGTGGATCCGGGGGCAAATGTGAGTCTGAAGGATCCCTGTGGAGTCGTCTCTGGGCCCTGGTGGAGAGAGGAGGGGACTCGGGCCCTCGGGAGGCAGCAGCCTTGGCTCAAACTTACTGGCCTCTAGTGGATTCCTAGCTCAGGTGGGCAGCCACGCAACCAGATTAGTTCTAGACCCTCATCCTTGTCACGGTCCCCTGTGGCTTCTTAAAGAATCAGTGTGCCAGGTGGCCAAGGGTGGTCTGGTGAGCGTTCCAGGTGCAGAGGGCAGCAGGTGAGACGTGGTACCAGGCGGTGTACAGGTAACTTGATGTTGCTGGAGCATAAGGTGTGCAGTAGGGAATATGTGCCAGTTTACACTCAACACGCCTGAACATTAACCTTTATCCTGTACAAACAGGATGCATCTCCCAATATCCTTCTTTCCATCATCAACACAATGTGTTTCAGGGCCCAAGGCTTAAAATCTCAGTCTGCTTCGACTCTTCCCTCTCTTTTACCCGTTTCTAGTTGTCACCTTAGTTCACGTTTCTTCCCATCTTGTCCAAGCCCCACCCAGCACCTGAAGTCTGGCCCATTTTGGTGGATCCTGGCCCACTTTCCAGCCTTCAGCTTCTTCCTCCCTCCAGGGAGGAAATATGCCCAATTTGATTTGCAGAGATACAGCAAGTTCCAGCCCACACCAGTGTCCTTTCATTGGGCCCTTTCCCTTTATATATTGTAGTACATTACTTATTTGGGTCATATGTATCTTTTTTTAATAACTAGACAGTAAGGTAGCAACTGTGACTTTACCTTGATTGCTTTTTAATTGTCCCCTGAGAGCCTGGCACACTGTTCTGAACTTACTTAGGAACTGGATAAAAATTCAAACAAAAGAATGAATCTCTTAATTAAGTAGGAACCAAGGAAACAGGCTTAAGTACAGATTAGGAAGTTATAGATACAAATGAACACTGCATGTGTTTTCAAAGGGTAAAACCTTTCTAATACCATTTTATAAAGACATTTTATTTTGAAACTTCAAACCTACACAAAAGTAGGATAGTAGGTGACCCCCAATATGACCCCCATCACCCAGCTTCAGTGATGTTTAAATTTTTATCACATTTTCTTTACTTCATTTTTTCCTTTTTTTTAACTTTTGCTGATGCATTTCCCCAAGTTTTTATTTTAAAAAATTCAAAAGCTGGATTTTACTGAAGAGTTGAAAAAAATGGTACTTTTTTTCTTTTAATTGAAGTACAGTCACAGTGTGTCAATTTCTGGTATACAGCACAATGTCCCAGTCATGCATAAACATATGTATAAGGAGTGATACTTTAAATGCTCTTGTACCCTTCACTTAAATGTGTCCATTCTCTGTACACACAGCACTTTTTTTTTTGACCATTTGCAGGTTGTTTGCAGACATCCTGACCCTTTACCCCTAGACACACAGCCGGTGTCCCCTAAGAGCAAGGGCGTTCCCACATAACCAGGCCATTATCACACTTGAGAAGCTTGACAGTGACTCAGTAATGTCATCTCCTGTAGAATCCATATTCAAATGTCCATAATAGTCCTCAACATGTTTTATTAACTTTAAAAAAAACCCACGATCCTGTCAAGCTCTCACTCCTTGCATTCCTTACGTCTCTTCATTTTAATTCTAGGCTAGTCTGTTCACTTCCCCCCCCCTTTTTTTTTCCAATTCCATTGGCTGTCTTCAAAAAAGTCAGTTATTTAGAACCTGATCTACAAATGTCTTTTAATTTTTTTTTTTTAATGAAGGTACTGGGAGTTGAACCCAGGACCTCATGCATGCTAAGCATGCTCTCTACCACTTGACCTATCCCCTCACCCCCTACAAATGTCTTTTTAAAACACCTATTTTGAAGCAGTTCTGACCCTGACTTCCCAGGCCCCACTCCTCCACGTGGGCCTGCATGCAGACACCGGCCACAAGCTCAGGGTTCCCAGGCCTCCTGTACTTCTGACCAAACAGCTACACGTTTGGGGGTCGCCATGGCCCACTCAGATTCGATACTTTGCTAAAATGACAAATCAGAGCCAACCAAAAGAAGAGACACATAGGGTGAGGTCTGGGGGGTTCCTAAAGACACAGCTTCCGTACCTCCAGACCCCTCCCCTCCACGCACATCAGTGTATGTCACCAACCCGGGAGCTCATCCGAGCTTTACAATCCAGTTTTTACTGGGTTTCATCACGCAGGCATGATTGATTGAATCATTGTCTACATGATTGGACTCAGTGTCTCCCCACTCCCCTCCCAGGAAGTGAGGCTCACATCACATGATTCCAAGGCCCAAACCCCTGATCACCATTTTTGGTCCTTCAGCTTGGCCAGTCCCCATCCTGGAGCTACCTAGGAGCCCACCATGACTAGCAAGGACATTCCATGTACTTAGAGGCTCCCTCCCAGGAACCAAGAACAAAGACCAACCAAATTCTTTATTATCCGGCATCAGTTAATAGAGTCAAGTCACCACAAGAATCTAGTCACTGCAGCGCCATGAAATGAGCACAGTAAGTGAGCTCCTTCTGCTTACGAGCGAGGGAGGAACAGAATTTGTGTGGCCTGCCTGCAGGGTCACAGTGATGGTGACCCTGCATACAGTAAGCAGGGGGCTGGCTGCAGGTCACATACCTCTCCTCTTTGACTGGGTGGTTCTGGAGCTTGGATGACCATTTTTGTTGAGGACTTTTTGAAATGTCTGGTAGCAGGAAACACTTGGGGAGGGAATAACTGATGTTTGGCAGAACCAAGGGTTAGTGAGCACTGATTTATGTTTGTCACCAGAAGTGCCCATTATGGGCACTAGCACTTGTAATTAGACGGTTATTGTTGTTTTCGACAGATGTTTGCATCAATGAATAAGCTTAGATTTACAAGTCTCCTAGCAGCTGGCTATATCTTCCTGGGCACAGAGGAGCAGTCATCAAGTACCATGTTTGTTTTCTTTTCTTTTCTTTCCTTTTTTTTTTTTTTTAAATTAAGTTTTCTGAACATTGCGTTATGAATATTTTCAAGCGTAAAGCAAAGTTGAAGGAATTTGGGCATCAAGACCCATATATCTACCGCCTCGATTCTAGCGTTAATATTTCACTCTACTTGCTGATTACATATGCATCTGTTCATCCCTCTCCATCCATAGAGCCATTTTATTGTTTGTATTCGGAGGAAAACTTTTCCATCTGGGGCCCCGTGATAGGGGGCCTGCAAACTGACATTAGACAGATGAACAGGAGAAGAGACAAGGCATATTTATACATGCATGTGGGAGTATTCAGTGATGAGTAACTTGCTGAAAACCAGAAATAAAAGGCTTACATACTAAATTTAACAAAATGAGGGGTGTAGGAGGACTAGGGCTCCTAGGGGAAAGCCTATTGGGCTTTATGATGCTGATAGACAGCTGAATTTGCACTTGTTGGTGCTGAGGGTCAGACTTCTTCTCAGTCAGGAATCCCTGGGATGGGGAGGGGAGGTGGTGAGTGTTAGCTATGTTTTCTGGAACCTCTCCTTAAGTTTAAGTGATACTTCTTCCTGTGGCTGCAGATTGTTTAAGTGTTCCCAGTTTCAACTGAAAACCACTTTGATGGGCTGTTAATCTGATGCCTTTGTAGATATCAGTACACTTCCCTCTGAATACATCAGCATCCGTGACATTAACCAAAGTCCAGTATTTACATCTTTATCTTTTGAGATAAAATTTACATATAATGAAATGTACAAATCTTATGTATGTTCTGGGTTGTTTGTCAGCTAAACCCCTCTTAAGATAGAGAACATTATCATCACCCTAGAGACCTCTCTCCTGTATCCAGCAAAATTCCTATTCTCACTTCTTTTAGCATCACTGTATTTTCTTAATTCTTCGATGCTACCAGTTATGATATTTAATAACAGCTTTTTGTGCTTCTATCTATTAGAGCTACATTGTGGCTTAAGAAATACCAAATGTGAAACAATGTATCCCAGACTTAAGAAAATACAATATGTTCCCTGGTGCCTTTGAGAGCCACCAAATAAAGAACTCTATGAGTGTATAACCGAGGTCTTCTTAAATTTAGTGCACGGCGGAGCTAATTAAGTTTTCCATATGATAATTGTCAACAAAAATTCAGTTGATCTAAGAAAGAAATGGAAAATTTTGTTCGAGCCAAATTTGGGGATCATCACCCAGGACGAGCATCGCAGACAGCTCTGAGAACTGTTCTGCCCATGTGGAAATCAAGGCAGTTACATCAGTTTTTTTGAGACAGGGGGCTGTATTTTTGAGACAGAGTGGCGTATTATTGACAGTTTACGTAATCCAGGTCTAAGTGTCATCCTGATGTGTCATGTGACTCCTTAAAAGATCAAGAAGGAATGTTACCTTTTAAAGAGTTGTCTTGTTGATGCTAGGAGATTGTTGCCCTTTATGGTGGAGCTGGTGTTCCTGCCGATGGGGAGGTTTGGTCCATGCATGATGCAGGTATACGATGCACAGTGGCGAGGGGTGAGGAGGTCAAAGGGCAGAGAAGAATTTGTTTAAATTGTTCTTGTCTTGCCACAAAAATGAGCTTTATTTCATAGAATAGGTAGTCATTTTTTTTTAATTGGAGATCATCTTTTTATTGACATATAGGCAGTTTACAATGTTGTGTCAGTTTCCAGTGTACAGCATCATGTTTCAGTCATACATATGTTCATTTTCATATTCTTTTTCATTATGGTTTACTACAAGATATTATAGTTCCCTGTGTTACACAGAAGAAACTTGTGGTATATCTATTTTATATATAGTACAGTCTTTACGTACCAGTTATTTTATATTGAGTACCTCTGTTTACAGAGGTTTCACGAAGAGAAAGTACAATTGGCAGCAACAGTTTTTTAAAAAATCAATACTCGTGATTTGATGGCTTCTCTTTAAGCTTTACGCTTCTAGTCATTTACTCTCTAATTTACTTTCCCCCCGAAAGATGAACATTTAATTTACCCTCTAGCCTCATCTGCGTACAACTCCCCGCCAGCCTTTATTTCTGAAGACTCGGGCAGGCAGTGTGAGCTCCCACTTGAGAATCCAAACCCCCTGCTTATTAGTATTCTGCTGTCCTGGCAAGGACTTCCTTGATCGTGAGAGGGCACTCCATGTAATTGGAAGTGAAATCCTGTTAAGAGTGTAATCCTCATGTTGACTTTCCTTCTCATTTTAATTAAAATTCACAGTCACCCTTGGTGAGAAAATTACTCTGTTCTCTAAGCCCCCCTTTAAAAAAAAACAGTTTACATTTTATGACTTTTAACTGCTGGTTAACTAGTTTATCTCCTTTTGAGTGTGTTTGACTATAAAATAACAATTGGGGAACAGTGGTTGCTTCACATCAGCCTTCTATCAGCGTGTAACAACAGATTTTTTTGGTTAAGAAATTTTATCATATACAAGTGTTACATCACGGTGATGATAAGGTAACCTGGATTTCAGACGCTTGTTGATTCTTGCTGTAAGTAAATACCTTAAAAGACAGCCATATCAATAGAATTAAGTAGGTAAGGCAACCCTGAAATAGACCCCATAGGTGCAGTCAGCTGATCTTGACAGGGGATCGAAGGCTGCACGATGGAGCAAAGATTGTCTCTTTAACAAATGGTGCTGGATCAGCTGGACATCCACATGCAAAACAGGAAAGAAAAAAACACCCAGAGTGAATCCTAATGCAAAGGATGACCTTAGGGCTGATCACAGGTAAAAATGTACCATTCTGGTTATAACAGAGGCGGATAACAGAGGCGGCTGTGCGTGTGTGCGTGCAGGAGGGATATGGGAAATCTCTACCTTCCTCTCAGTTGTGCTGTAAAGCTAAAACTGCTCTTAAAAAAACAAAGTCTTAAAAAATATAAACAAGGCGACAAAAAAAAAACATTGTGTTGTCAGATGGGAGTTGGAATTCTTTCTTGTCCCAGCTCTGCTGTGGCCCTCGGTGAGCCGGTCAGCTTCTCTAGACCTCAAGTTTGCTTTTCCAATGACTCTTCGTTTTAGATTTCCTCAAGTCTTAAAACCTGTGGGGATTTTTAGATGATTGTAGCTTTGTCTCAGTGAGAGCTGTGTTGTGGGAAAGAGTGTACAAATCAGCTTGTAAATGGAAGTTTAAAATGTTCCAAGCAAATCTTCCAGAAAAAGGAATCAACATCTTTGCAAATGTTACCTCCACTAATCTCTGCGGGGGTATCCCTGTCATCTCTGTTTACATACCACGTGATCCAAGGCTGACACTAGCTCGTATGCGTGTTTAATAAGACCTGAACCCAAGTCTGTCTTGATCACAAAACCCCTGCTCTTCCCAGTAGGCTGCTTTCCGATAGAACAGAGTTTCGAAACTGGAGGAAATTGTCAACTAATGTTTTATATAAATGTTGAAGTAACATATATATGTGGTTTCCATATTGAGGTTATCTACAGCAAGAACTTCAGGCAAAGGGTGTTTTTGAAGCTCGGCTGAATTTGATGTTACAGACGTCCAGAGAGAATAAAAACAAAACTAGTTAAAATCAGGGAACGGGGGTTTCTCATTGGGGAAATACCCACAGTCCGGAAGGGGTTCAGAGAAAGATCCCAGAATTCATCATGGGTTAATGATCTGCTTGGCTACTCACCGCTGCTGTTTTTAACATTGTTTTGGATTGTGTGTCCCTTTGAGAAGCCATAGACCTCTCTAGAAAACACAGATACCTTCAGGTTAGAAGCTTCTGGTCTTTTATGTCTGAATGTGCTGCAGCGCACACAGGGCACCCCCGCCCCCAGCAGGCTGCTTGTTCTGTCCTCCTGTTAACCTTGAACTTGTGCCCAGAGACCAGCAGAGAGACCCGCAGCCCCTCACAGGACAGAACTGCTGCGTCGCTAGATCTCGTCTCGTTGGTGGAAATGAGGTCAGATTCCCTTTATCCTCGTCACTCTTTGAGGGCTTGGCCTGCTGTTCCTTTGAGGATTCTCCTAATTTCCTTCGAGAGAAGTCTGCTGCGCTTTCTTTGTGGTTTCCTGCCCCTTTTGTTCAAGCTGCTTTATTTCGCCCTTTTTCCATCTGGGACAGATGTGCCATTTCCCCTTTTAAAAAATTTTTTCTAAGAATTATATTCCTTTGATCCTGCTACCTCTTTCATGTTCAAATCAGGTGTTATCACTTTTTTTTTCCCCAACTTCTGTCAGTTTCTTCCTCGTCACTGTTGACCCGCTAACTGGTTGTTACCGCTAAGCCATTTATTGAGAAACTTCCGGCCAGATGCCGGGCTCGGCTCTTGGCGTGCGTTATCTCAGTCCTGTGAAGTAGCCGTATCTCATTTTAAAGGAGTAGGAACTGAGGCCCAGCTGAGTAGCTTGCCCAAAGCCCCATAGCTGGGAGTGGTGGACAGCTTCTGAATCTGGGTGGGTCACCAGGACACCGTGGCCTGCTTCTTAACCACTTTACTAACACTACAGATTCATAAAGGAAGTTAGCGTTTAGTAATTCAAATTGCCTCCGTGTGGTGGATGACTGGTTGAGTGGACAATAATGGGTAATATTTATTGCATCCTAATTATATGCTTTAGATGAGCTTTTTTTCTTCACAACAGCCTTACATGTTAGAAGCTATTATCCGCATTTTGAGGTGGAGTGTGTAAGTCTCAGCATCTCCCCTCATGGGACCTCAACCAGAAGGTACTGGAAAAAGTCTTAGGAGCAATATTTTCTTTTCTTTATTTTTTTATTAACCTAAGGAAAAGGAACTTTTTTGTTTTGACACCTTTATTGTGGTGTAATTCCTATACAGTAAATATACGTATTTCAGATGTACAATTTGGTGAATTTTGATAGATGTCTACACTTAGGAAACCACCATCACAATCAAGATAGCTAACATTTCCATCACTCCCCAAGAGGTGCAAATTTGGAACTCCTGATTTATCCCTCCCCACCCCTTACCTCCTGGTAACCATAAGTTTGTTCTCTGTGTTTGTGAGTCTGTTCCTGCTTTATAAGTAAGTTCGTTTGTGTCCTGGAAGCAATGTTTTCTATTGGCAAAGCTACCTTAGACTTGCAGTATGTAAAATGTAGCAGGGTTCACTAGCAGTTGTTAGAGTACAGCCCGGTACGGCTGCCTAAGTGTGACTGACAGGGAAAAAATGCTCTTGGGACACAATGAAGCATGTCCAGCTGAGCGGTTAGCTGAGCCCACGGAGGCAGACTGACCTGATGAGAAAGTCGTAACTGTTTTCAGGACAAGTTGTCATCAGTCTGCATGAGGGCCTCGTTTTTTAGCATAATGAAAAATTCTCTGTTTGAATCCAATAGCCAACATCATGATTAGCTTGAAATACTAGGTATTTTGAATGAAGAACCAAACAGAGAAAACCACCATCATAGCTCTTAAGAAAAGACACTTGAATAAAATCCAGAGTCTTTCCCGTGACTCCAGGGTCCATCGCATGCACCCCTTCCCACTCCCGCAGTAGCTCCTGCCGCTGTCTGCCTTGCTGGTCATTGTATCCAGTGCTGCGCACCGGCCACCGGCTCCTGGAACATACCCAGCTCTTTTCTGCTTGGAGGCCTTCACGCCAGATGCCCTGCCCTGACCCCTACTTGCTGCTCTCCCTCGGGAGGCTCCTCCCCACCTGCAGGGAGTTGTGTCCTGCTCTTCTCTGCCTTTCCCTTCTGCCGCCGCCTTGTTTCCCGCATCCTGTAATCATCTTGCTTGTTTTTCTTGTTGACTTTAAGTCTCTTCTAATCTTGAGCTCCACAAGGACATGGACTCTGTCCACAGCTGTTCTCTAGCACTTAAAAGAATGCCCAACACACAGAAGATGATCTGCAAGTATTGGTTGAATAGATGAATAAATAAAACATCACCTTCTCTATGTACCAGTGGTAGCCAGGTAGAAGATATAATGGTGTTGAAAGGACATTAATGACAGGAATAAAAAAATATCATATAGAGCCTAGAAATAAACTCGACAACGCATATGTAGGACCGACATTCATTTATTCAACAGAATTTTTCAAGCACCTGCTATGCTAGGCACTCTTAACGTAAAAGATAAACAAGGCAGCATGGTCCTTGCTTGTTTTGAACTTGGAAAAATACAAAATTTAACTGAGTCAGGAGCCTAAATTAGCATGTATATTATTTAAATCAAAATTCTGTCTTTTTTTTCATATAGGGGAGCAGGAGGTGGGGAAAGGATATAGCAGAAGCAAATCATCTGAAGTTTATCTAAAAAAAAAAAAAAACCTCAGAGGCTACTTGCTTTTTTATTTTTTATTTTATTTTTAAAGAACAGTGATGGGTGTTCTGGTTAGTCCTACCTCACAACTACTGCAGTATGGTACTGGCTTTGGGATAAATCCCAAGTGTAAGTGAAGATAACATTTCAAATCACTGGATAATGAATGTCTTTGTCAACCTCTGATATTGGGATGTGGGCTGAGTCATTGGAGGAGAAAATCAGATTAAATCTTTATCTCAAGCCATAAATGTTTTCCAGGTTAATTAAAGATTAAGTTGGAAAAAGTGAAACCATCAAAATTCTGGAAGAAAATACAGATGGACTGAATAACACAGATGCTATAAAAATGAGACTATAGATGGGTATCACCTTGGTCCAGGGGAGGCCTTTTAAGCCCGAATAGCAGGCAGAAACCTCAACAGAAAGTTGGTAGACTTGAGCACCTGACATTAACTTGGACGGCCAAAGAAGGGGAGGGTTTTTAGTACGACAATAGGTGGTGGTTAGTAAGCTATGTATGTAAAATATTCTCAGAAACCAGTCAGTGCTTTGTATCTAGAATCATCAGTCTGAAGCTGGAAAGGATCGGATCCAGTTCCCCCGTTGTTTCCAGAGAAGAGACTTTCCTCCCTCAGCCGTGCAGGTGGTTGGCCAGTAGGAGTCCTGGATCCAACCCCTTGGTGGGGTCTGGGTGCATGGAGTTAGGAAGGTAATGCAACCAGGAAACCTACTGGAAAATTCAAATTGAGGACAGTTCAAATAGTACAGTTCAAAGTACAATTTCAAGAAAGGGTCAGAGTTTGTTGGAAAAATCAGATTTTCAAGCCTTAAATAGAACGGGCCCAGCAGATTACCATACCAGTTGGCTGTGTATAGAATAACATTTTTGAGTTCCTGGGGTGGGTTTTCTTCCCCCCCCTAGAAAATTAATCTAATTAGATACTAAATTTTTTAATCTAAAATTGAGATTTTATTCCTTGTCCAGGTAGGTTTGCTTTGCTCACGTCTTGGGGAACCGTAAATATTTGAGCACAGAGGCCATCATTCAGGTATTGCTGGAGGCTTACCTGGTTTCAGGCTTACTCCTGAGGAGAAGTAAAAAGCAACCTTGGAATATTTCCAAGCAGCCTCGTTTGCAAATAGTGATGTAGAAAGTGCTAGCATTTGTCCCAGTTCATAACGAAATTCATAATGTTCATTCATTTTCTCTACGAGTTATGTCCTGGCTGTGTGTCATCACCGCACCAGGTTATGTGGATTAAAAAGAAACCAGCACAAGTAAACACAATTGCAAACACACATCAGCAAACATGGGCAGCCTTATTCTTGCCTCGGGGAGCCCAGTAGGTGAGGCTTGTGATCAGTGTGAAGACGTTTACAAGGTGTGTACGGGGTGGAACGTGGGTCCCAGGGAGAGCGCCGTCGTTAGCCTGGGCTGAGGGAGCCGCTGAGAAGGCGTTCGATGCCCTTGAAGATGCCGTCGGTAACCGGCGGACATCCCAGAGTTCTTTCTGGTGCTTCAGATTAAATTAAATTACCTTAATTGTTTTGGACATTCTGTTTCCAGTGCTGGGTGTATTTCTACTGCTGAGGAATTTCTTCACTAACATGCTAATGGACCTCACTTCTCTGGCAGAGCTCTCCAACTCCAAGACAGTAAAGTGTGTTGTGAACATTTTCCTCTGCCCCCTTACTGGTGTCTACCCCCCAAAATATGGGTTGATTTAAAAAATAATACTTTAAAAATAATAATTTCCCAACTACTGGTGATGTTTTTTTCTATTTTCATTTTACTTTCTAGTAGTTCTTGTTCCAGCTGAGTTTAACTTTGTAGATTATAGTTTTGGAGTGTTTTCTTTAAAGCAGTTGTGTTAATGTCTCTTCCAGGGGTGAGTCGGGTGCCGGGAAGACAGAAAATACTAAGAAAGTCATTCAGTACCTTGCTCATGTCGCCTCTTCACATAAAGGACGAAAGGACCATAATATTCCTGTAAGTTTTTGTTCTACTGTTGTTTTTTTTACCCCTTAGATTTATTCTTCTGTAATTTCAGAAGCAAGAACCAGGAAGCAAGTGTACTCAGTGTGCCGCTGTCATTGGCAGCTCCCTTGTCTCCACCCTCCCACCTCACCCCGCCAGCGAGGAGGGAGCCAGGACATCAGGAAATTGCTAGTAACCAGTGATTCCAGCAGAGCACACTGGAATTATGGTTGTGGCTCTGAAGCCAAATTTCTTGTAAAGCTTTGATAGGAATTGTTCAAAACCGATGAGCAGTGTTTGTGAAGACTATTTTCCACCAAAAGAAGATCCTCAAGTATTTTCAGCAATTCTTTCCAACTTAAAGAGCAGCCCTTTGCTACTGCCTGTGGCAACTTGAGGGGAGGATAGAAATCGGGGGAGCGTTGGTGATAGGAAGGGGGCTAGAACATAGACATCAGTTAGCTGGAGTTTGTAGGCCTGCAGAAGCAGTAGTTAACTCTCCCTGGGAGAACGCCGAGCAGACCAGCCCTCACGGTTCTAAACCGCATGGTGACTTGGTGCTTTGGATGTGGCTTTTACCGCTAGGGAGAGAAGCCAGACTTGCTAACGTTTGCGTTTATCTGTTTGTAATGAGCAGCAGGAATCACCTAAACCAGTGAAACACCAGGCAAGTGCTTTTCTTTATGCTTCTTAGTCTTGAGTGTTTGCGCTGATTTCTGTCTTTAGACTGAGTCTCTGCGAGAGACAAATACCATTATTCTCGGGGGGAAGCTCTTGCAAACAAAATATTTAATTTTGAAAATGTGTCGCTTAGAGGCTTATTCTTCGCTGGGAAGCAGCATGCCATTTTGCTTTGTGTTCGTTTGCTAGAGGAATTGTGGTATTTTTTTCATCCTTTTCATCATGACATTGAATCATATGTTTATGAAGTCCGTGAAGTTAGTTTCACGTGTCAGTGGCCAGGTGAAATCCCAGTAACCGTTCTTAAACACGTAGAAGCCTAACTTGTGCCATACGTTAAATGTTGAGTTTGGGGCTGCCACTTTAAACGTTGCAGCTTTAAATACTTCTAACTTGTTAACGTTGAATGGCCCTGTGTGTGTTTTAACCCGAAAGTCTCACTGTGTTTACTAGACAAATTTAGAACTTTGTCCAAGGCACCTGGTTAGGAATGTTCTTCCTCATTATCGGACGCCCGTGTCTTAGCTCCTCAGAGCAAAGCGATGGCCAAACCACGAGCCGGGGCGTTTCCTGCCACCTGGGAAGGAGTAGGGCAGAGCCAAGCCAGACGCCTCAGGTAGAATGGGACGTCCGTGCTTGGACTTGATCCTTTCCCGGGCAGTGGAACGGTTCAGACTTGTCTGTCCTCCACAGGCGTAACCATATAAAGCCAGAAATGATAGTGTTGTGAAAATGATCGGTTAATATAAAGAAACGATCATACGCATCTAAAGGAATAGTCACAGGTGCTGAGGTTTTCACATAGCTTTCTTAAATTCTTCAGAAATTCTCAGACACCAGAGCTGTATTGGACCTGTGGCTCTCTTTTGTTCTTTTAGCTGCAGACCAGACCAGCGGTACAAATTGGGAGGACTGATGAAATAATCACTCTCCCATAGATTATTTGAAGGCTCCTTTGCCAGTTAAAGGATGACTCTTTAGGTCAGAAACCAGCTTTTTTTGGTCCTTCATAGAGTACATGCTAAATATGTACCTTCAAATATGTACTTAGATCACTAGCGAAATTGTGTTAAATAATTAATGTACAGATTTAGGTTTTCTAAATCCTCTGCAGATTACATAAATCATTACTGTTAACATTCTATTTCGATGTCATCTTAAACTACAGAGTGGATCCCTGTTGTGTGAATAGCATGCCTACCCCTAGGTTTTACTTGCGGTCAGGTCAACCCCTGTAAGCAAGTCCCCTCCGAGAAGGGACGGCTCCCTGGCCGCGCTGCACTGGCGTTCCCGGTTTGCATGTCTGGCTGCATGTTCTCTGTGCACAGACCCCTCAGTGTTGCTTTTCCTGGCTTATTTTAATACTTGCCTAGTCAGGTAGTGGCTGTGCCGTGTTTTTAGAAACATGAGAAGAATGCTTGTTCTCAATTAATCTTTCTTCCCCAGCACCCCTGAGGAATATGAAACACTTCTGAGTGTAGGGGATGGTCACGCCCTGGGGAGGGTCATATCAGGAACTTATTTCTCCCCCCCCACCCCCAGGTGCCCCTAGGCATGACTTAGAGCCCATTTTGAGGATGATTGCTGTAAAGTAACGGTTATACTTTGTAAGATCAGTGTTTCTTTTGGTTTGATATCACTGGTGTCTGAATTTGCAGTGAACTTTATATGAAGGCAAACTGACTAGGATTCCCAGGAACCATTTGGATAAACTGCTAGCATTTTATCACTAGACAGTAGGATAAATAATAAAAACAAAGGGAAAGGCATTTGTAGGCTCCTGACATTTGTTTGTCTTTGTCTCTTTGCTCATTTTTTTTAAACCACTTTATTGAGGTTTAAATTTGTGTCCCATAAAATTCACCCATTTAAAGTGTACAACAGTTCAGTGGTGTTTTTAATATATTTGCAATTATTACTGCAGTCAATTTTAGAGCGTTTCATCACTCCAGATAGAAACCCTGTACCTGTTCGGAATCACCTTCCATGTCCTCCCAGCCCCTGGAAATCACGAATCTACTTCCTATCTGAATTTGCCTATTCATGTAAAATACGAAAGGAATCATATGATATGTGGTTCTCTGTGATTGTCCTTTCCCTTAACATAGTGTTTTCAAGGTTCACCCATGTTGTAGCATGTGTAAGTGCTCCGTTCCTTTTTATGGCCAAGTAATAACCCGTTAAATGTGTCATATTTTGCCTATACATTCATCAGTTGATGGGTGTTTGGATTGTTTCTGCTTTGGGGCCATTATGAATAATACGGCAGCATACAAGTTTTCATGTAGACATGTTTTCAGTTCTCTTGGTGCACACCTAGGAGTGGAATTGCAGAGTCATGGGAACTTTCTAGCATTTGAGGAACTGCCAGAGGGTTTCCCAAAGAAGCTGCACCTCTTTACATTCCCGCCGGCAGTATATGAGGGCGCCAGCTTCTCCATATCATGGCTAACACCTGTCGTTGTCTTTTTATTAAAGCCATCCTAGCAGGGTGAGATGATCAATCTTTTATGTTACCTTCTAACTTCATTATGGAAATATGAACAAATTTAAGAAAAGTTTTCAAAATTAAGGTCATAGTATTTAAGAAGTAAATGTTAAATAAACATACACCTATAAGCGTTACTTTTTATAACAAAAGAAAGCCTTGTTTGGCTTAATGCCGCAGCCAAGTGAGTACAGTTTCAGTGCCCAGCCCCTCCCTCATCACGGGATGCTGTTACAGACCCCAGGGTCCACCACAGCAACCAGGACACTGTGCAGTTTCAGAGCAGATTTGGGGACGACTAATGTCTAAAACTTGACCATCCCCTAAGAATGACTCCTTCAAGCTAGCCCACCTCCCTGCTGACTTTGGAGTCATCCACATCCCGATGGCAGCTTCCAGGTGACTTCGTATCTGCTGGTCTAACCTGCCTTGAACTAACACAGAAAGATGACAGACAGCAATTTCAAACTCATCTTCCATCTACAATACAGCAAATGTATAAAATACATTATGCAATAAACTCAAGGGTACCGTTTCCATCACAGTTGGTAAACCTTTAAAGCCTCATATAATTCTAAACATTTAGAACTTTAAAAATAATTTAATAGCTAATGCTGTTTTTTCCCCCCACATTCCCAAATGACATTTCTTGTTACCATTTAGAGTAGAAACAGGGACATTGCCCATCCAATTCCAGTGGAAAAGTTAACACTTAGTCACTGCCCCTCGATGCTTTATAAATGGCTTCATAATTTGGTTGAGAGATCTTAGCACTGTTTATCTAAATGTGGAATTATTTGACGTAGAAATGATCAAACTTAGTGGTAATTTCTTAAAGATCATTTTTGTATTTTTTATAATATTAGCTGTGTGTCCAGCTTTTTGAGACTCATTTATGAGTTTCAGGGATCTTTACTTGGTCTCAGTGATGTAAAGAATCCATTAGAAGGGAATTACTACCACAACACTGTCCATGTAGTGGCCCCAGGAGCCTGGACCAAGGCTGAATCTACCACAGGGTCTGTGAGGACCCTTAACCCAAATCTCATTGCCACCCTTGGCTCACCACCATCTCCTCCCCCATACTGCTAGAATGTCTTAGGACCTCTGATTGTACATCCGTTCAGCAAATATTCGTGGAGCATCGTTTTGACATGATACTGACTGACCTAGTGCAGGGGATACAGCCAGTTCCTTAGAGCCAACAGAAGAATGAAATCGGAATCAGTGGGTCACATGCATGTGCACACACACACAGTCACACGTACACACAATCACATACATAGACACACACAACGGAGGAAAGAAAATAAACAAGAGTCTTGACCCAAAGAACCCTTACAGCCACATCTAGGAAATAATTAATAATACTTGTTTTACCTCCAGGTTAGGAAAACATTTTAATGATAGATTATTATTTAAAGTATTTTTATTGTGACTTTGTAAGATAATGTGTCATTTTAAGGAGTCTGTATTCTCATTCCTGATCTAACAGTGGATGTGTCATGTAAAGGCAGTGCCCCACTCATCAAGTCAGCGTTTCTCTGACAGCTCCTACACTCTGACCACGCGGACTGAGTGAGGTTTAAGGATCCTAGAGCCCAGACAACTGTTGCAGAGCCAGCACACCCAGGGCCTTGCAGGATGCTAGTCACAGACTGAGTGACCGCCGGCACCCACGGGAAGGGCACTCCTCCATCACAGCACGGCGGCTGCCGTTCTCAGGGTGGCTCTCAGCCGTGACCATGGGCTCAGGATACCATGTTTAAGAAATTTCGATAGCATATAGCATTCAGAGCCGTTGACGTGAGAAATAATCGGATGTTTTGAAGTCAGAGAACAGGAAGGTTCGCTGTGCAGGGGGCGTGTTCTCTAAAGCTGAGAAGGGGAACTGGTGCCGTGTCACGGCACTCACACGGCTTGGGGTTCGTAAGAGGACTGGACGCATTTCGGCTGAACACAGCTGTAGAGTGTAGTGAGGACCTGGGGGACTTGGACAGTCCGGACAAATGCTCCAGCTCGTCTCCCCACTGTCGCAGGCTTTAGACATACTCCCTACCCTCTCACCGGAGGGAACCACACCTCCTGACACCCAGCCACACCAGGGTTACGTGTCGAGACCGTGTACATGGCGTAGATTTGTTCCTGATTTGGGGTTTGATGATGGTGTGACACATGCATCACACAGCAGCTGGCCATTAGTTTAAAAATCTTATAAAAAATTCCTTATACTCCTTTTTTGCTTGGAGAATCATGTTAGCTAGCGGCTTTTATTCCTCTCTTTAGATCTAGAATACTGTGGGTATTTTAAAATAGAGGGGTAAGATTTGTGTTTGGAAAAAGCAGATTTATTTATGTCCTAAAGTTCCATCCCAGGGACGCAGCCTGACCTGTGGTGCTTTTCGTGGCCAGACGCAGTCACCCCACCCCTTGCAGCTTCCCTTGTGCTGCTTGATTAAAGCACATGTCAACATACTGCCACTTTTTGTTTGTAAAATTTGTCTTGTAGCTTAATTTGCTTATACATAAGGACATGAATAAAGCATACACTATATCACAGTATACTTAGCTTTTAAAATTTGAGCAGGAAGTCAGTAGCTTCACCATCTCTGTCACCTCTGAAATTGGAGATAAGGACCTTGCTCTAGGTCACTAAGATACTATGTGAAACCCTTGGAAAAATGACAAATCTTGTACCAGTACAATGGAAATTATTAGAATTTGCTGCTTTGAATCTTTGGAACAAGGCCAAGTAGAAATAAACAGAAGTGTAACTATTAATATGTTCTTTTTTTTTCTCAGACCGTGTAACAATGTCTTTTAATATGTATAGGGTTTTTAAAAATTATTTCTACCATCTCTCCATGCTCAGGCAAAAATAAGTGAACTGTTTAGCAAGTATTAATATGTTCTTAATGGAAATATCATGCTAAATTTCATTTCATGAAAACTAGTTTGCTGTATTTAAAAAACTCTCTACTTAATTTATGTGCTGTCCTTAAATTTATCACCTGTTCAATGTGACATTTCTTTGCCTAGTGATCATTTGAGAGATGCTAAGATTTTTCCTTCAGCAGAGCTCCTCAAGACCAAGAGTTAGAAGCCAACCACAAAGTTTGCTGGATGGCAGATAAAGTGAAAAGGCTGAGGGAAAGAAGCAGTTTTTTGTTTTGTCTTGTTTTGTTTTCCCTGAGGACTGGAGTAGAGATACTAGATTAATGTACTTCTGCTTGTGTGTGTGTGTGTGTGTGTGTGTGTGTAATGTCTTTCAGGGGGAACTTGAACGGCAGCTTTTGCAAGCAAATCCAATCCTGGAATCATTTGGAAATGCAAAGACTGTGAAAAATGATAATTCATCTCGTTTTGTAAGTTGAAAAGCACCAGAAACTTTTATTTTCTCCGATTTCTAGTTAAATGTCTACTGTGATTAAACAAATAAAGTACCTTCCTTCCTAATAGAAGTGGTGTGGAGCAGTGCTGTCCAGTAGAAATACAATGCAAGTCACATGGAATTTAAAAGTTTCTAGTAGCCACATTTTTAAAAGCAAAAAGAAAAGAAAAAAACAACTAGGAAAGTGATTTAAATTGTGTTTTTATTATATGTAAGTATATAATCATGTATTGTTACGTGGCTGTATAATTAAATAACCTCTCTGGACTTGTTTCTTCATTTCTGATTGCGGATGGCATGTGATTACAGGGTTGGCGTGGAGATTAAACAGGACGCCGGTTGAGTACTTAGCACAGCACTGGGCGTGGTAAACACTCAGCACATGAGATTGCGGTTTGATGTGGGAAATGGTTCTTCTCGTTCTTTGCAGTGTCTGTGGGGTGTGGATCTCAGAGCAATTCGTTGCTGTTCTTACGTCTTTTAAAAAATCTTCTCAGCTGGTTGACTCTCTTAATTCATTGACAGCTTCACTTTCTCCCTCAGTCTGACCAGCTCTCACAGCTTGTCTGAGATTTTACCCTAAGTGACAGATCAGTGTTACCACACGACACTGCTCCCCCAATTCAAGCTGCTCAGCATCAACACTTCAATAGCAAATCATCTCTAAGCTCAGATTCAATAAAATCTTTTGCCCTGGATTAGAGTCATCAAGATTGTCACCCTGTCCACAGTCAGATTTGGGCCCGGGGGGGATCAATTTCTGTTACTTCTACTTAAATCATTTGAATTAATTCTATGTTTTTCCTCCTCCCTCTGATATTAGAAGTATTGGTCAAAGTCGAGAAGGCCAGAATAAAAGAAACTTCAATTCTAACAATTCCTTGACAGACAGTTTTTGGAAATCTGGGTCTCTGACATTTTTACTCTGGGAATGTGCAGTCATGGTCTGCACATTGATCTTCTGATGACGTGGTTTCTGTGATCAGGAGAAGCTGTCAGATCACAGAGGACCCGGTAAATACAAAGGTGGCAGATAACCCTCTGTGTGCCTTTGTTGGGCTGCCATGACACCACAGATGGGGTAACTTAGCCAAGAGATGTATCTCTCCCAACTGGAGGCCAGAAATCTGAGGGCAAGGTGCCGGCCAGGTTGTGTCTTCCGAGACCTCTCTCTCTGGCTTGTGGACGGCCGTCTTCTGGGCTGGCAACGGTCTTCCCTCCGTGTGTGCCTGAGGCTGCTCTGCTCTTCTTAGAAGACACCAGTCGTACTGGACTCGGCCCACCCTGGTGACCTCATTTTAACTTGTGTCGATGAGGACCCTTTTTTCAAATCCTGTCATGCTCTGAGCTACTACAGTTAGGAATTCAACACGTGAATTTGCGGGTAGGACACCATTCCGCCCATAACTCTATCAGAGGTAGTTTAAGTACAAGAGGCTTTCCAAGTGATGTAAGAAACAGGGCCCTGTTTGCTTGGAACGTTGTCCCTGTCTAGGAAGATCAAATCTGAAGATTCCCTTAATCCAAGTTCATTTAATAGTTACTTTAGCCTTTTGTGTACAAAATAGGATGACATGTGCCTGTGTCAGTGGGAAGCATGGCTGTGACTTTGGGATCCCGGGAGACTGAGATGCGTCTAGAGTTTTTGTCATCCCGTGGGCAGTTACCCATGATGCAGCCCTAAGTTCCTCCTGCTGAAGCCAGTGTTTAGCGGCTGGATCGTGGGCTGGTAGACATGGTGAGCTACCAGCGTTGGTATGTGAACCTCCGTGAAGGTTTACAAGGGTTTCTTAGTGGAAAAGCTTTCTTTTTACCACATAAATCTAGTTGCCAGTCTGTTCTGATCACCCCCCAACCACACTCTAAATTCAAGAGAAACAGTTTTGTGCCCACTTATCTCATTTTTGTTTAGAGGAGAAATTGCTACTAACCTGTGATCTGTGTCAATTAGTCAATTAATTGATTTTACTGGTTCCCTAAGAAAATAATTAGTTGCGTTGACTGACTCACATTCAGTTAAAACATCCCCTTAGCAGGTTTCTGTGGGTGTTGCCAACACTGGTTCTCAGGAGGTTAAAGAGTAGCCAGTGCAGACTCGTTTTTAAATTAAATGTTGTATAATTTAGAGTTTGGGTTCTGCCATTCAGTTTGCTGTCGAGCACCTGTTCTTTGCCGGACACTGTGCCGTTTGTTATCTCCATTGGGCTGCCTGATAGATTTCACAGTTTAACGTATTCCAAATGGAACTCTTTCTTTAAGATTTCTCTTCTAAGGCTTATGTCTGCTTGTCTGTGATCGCTCTCCTGCTAGGATGTATGATCTCTGACAGCAGGGACCTCGCCTGCTGGGCTCTCTGGACCCTTGGTTGCTGGCACTGTGCCTCGCACGTTTAAGTCGATAGTAGGTGTATGTGTTTATGGGATCCGTTTAGTTAAAATGCGGTTGCCTGCTAAGTGCCAGGCACTCTTCCAGACCCTGGGAATGTATTAGTGGACAAAATTCTGCAGCCTCAGGGAGCTCACCTTCGTTTGGGTTTTAACTTTAATGTGTTTTTCATGACATACCATCATGTACAGCTGAGCTCAGGGGGCGGGTTGCATGTGCCGGGCCCGCTGAGAATATGCGCGCCCCAGTTTTAGAAGCAGGGCCAGAAGGTACGTGGGAAGTGCCGGCTCCACGGCCAGGCCAGGCCAGGCCATGGGCTGGGTTGGGATTGGTTATTCATCATACTGAGAGAGTGAGGTGATGTTAAAAGATAAGTTCTGTGAGGGGGAGGGCATAGCTTAGTGGTAGAGCACATGCTTAGCATGCATGAGGTCCTGAGTTCAAGCCCCAGTACCTTCATTAAAAAAATAAATAAATAAACCTAATCCCCCCTCTCAAAAAAAGATATAACAAAAAAATTTTTTTAAGAAGATGTGTGTACAGTGGAGTTTCATGTGGTCATTTACAAGCCACATGCTTGCAGTGAAAATATTTGAAACCATAAACTCCATAAACTTTAGAATCCATTTGTTTCCATTTCTTTGATCTGATATAGATGAGTAATTTCCTGAAGAATATCTTTGCTTTCAAAGATGCTAACGTATGGTTTGTGTTACAGGGGATTCTTTAGGAGAGCAATACCCTTATGAAAATAAGCGTTCACAGTTAGTACAGCTCTCTGTTTATGGAGAAGTCAGATGCATCCCAGATGGAGGAGATTTGTGTAAAATGAATCTCTTGTAATGAAACTTTAAGAACAGGGACTTCAATTTTAAAATGATTGTATCAGCAGACACATCTTCCCTCAGAAGGTTTTAATAGGAATCACTTTCCATATTTGTGCAAATCTTTTTTTTTTCTTCAAACTGAAATAAGCCAGTTTGGCAATTCCCGATTTTCTGTAACTTTTTGGTAGGTAATTAGCCTGTAATCGTTGGAGCTGGATAAAGGCCCCAGGTAGCCTGCCTACCACTTGGCTACAAGGTTGCAGTGAAAGCGAGTCAGAATTCTGCACTCTCACGCTTAGAGCAGTTTTGTGGATAAATTAAATGCAGTGGCTGCTCTGTCTTTAGTATCTCACCTAACCTTCCCTAAGGATTTCCTGAGGCAGATGCGATGGTGTCATAGTCTCTGGTCTGCACCAGGCAACACGCATCTTCCAAATCAGCGGCTGCCTTACTGACGCTGCAGCCCCTGGGGCTTGCCCACACCAGGCTGGCGGCGTCTGTGTGTTTCCAGTCTGTCCACGTCTCTTAATACCACTCATTTTACCCCAGAAGTTTCTAACATCCATTATACTAAGTAACAAGGCCACTTAGTTCACAAGAAAAACTCATTTTATAATTAACAAAGCTTCTGGTGTACTTTGGAGACTAAGATAGCTGAAGCATTTAAAATAGCCATCTGGCCTTGGGATTAAATTCTAGCTAATTACTCTTAGAATGGGTTTTCCCATTTAGGGCAAATAGCTGCCTCCAGAGTGGAGATTTTCTGTGGAGCAAACTAACACACATACACAGCACAGTCACTACCTATGCCAGTGTGATTTCAAGAAAATTACAGATCTTGTAATAACTTTGAATTCCAAATTAGGAAGGGCGTATTTTCAGAACATGAAACAAACTTGCATTGCCCCGATAATAAGTTGCTAACAGTCAAGGTTTAATTACTATGGATACATCGTAACCACCCACAGGAAAAGTTCCAGAAAGTCAATGTCCATTTAGAAGGAGTGAAAATCTTTAAGATAATTTTCTTATTTTGTTGATAGTATCAAAATACCCAAGTTGTCCTTTGCACCTCATAAGTGAAATTCTTAACAATTTCTGTTTCACGTGAAAGGGGAGATTCCAGCTGCCTTTGCTGCTCAGAACTCTTGCAGTGATGTGCTTCGTAGGTCTTGTATTGGGACACACGTGCATCGTAGCAGAATGCACACTCCGTAGTTAATACATAATGTTCTTGTTATATTTTTGGTTTTCCCTTTGTGTTTGTCTTCATTGGTGAGATCCTGGCTGCGTATTCTGAGTACCGTAACCTGACCTACATGGGAATCTTTACAAGTTTCTGCACATCATGTTTATAAGGTTAGAGGACCCAACCCACTTAAAAGTAAAACTCTTCACTTGTTTTCCACTTTAGTCTAAATTTATTAATAAAAATGTTAATTCTGAAAGAGGGAGAAACTTTTCAGTCTATAGATTTTATTTTCTCCTTTCCCTCCCTAACCCCCAAGACTGTCTAACACTGAAGTGATTTCATGTCCCATGGCCGGCTTCTTACCTAATTTGCCGGGATATCCAGCATTAAGGGGAATATTTAAATCCTAGGCTGTTTAGGGGATATTCAGGAAAGTATCTTTCTGGTTCTGGAATTTCCCTTTTTCAGGTTGTTGTGCAAGTACTTGGGCAGACCTCGTGAAATAGCTGAACATGACTATCACTTAGCATAGAGAGTTGATAGTTTTCAACTTTATAAGTTTTTTTTTTTTGGTAAGTATTTTCAAAATAGAATCAATTCTAGAGCTTTGGCTTATAACCAAGATGTATTAGTTACTGAACAGGTGGTTTTCAGATTACTGGCTTGTTGGGATCGGGCAGGTGGGAGGGAGGGACGCCCCAGTCCACTCCGCCTCCTCCCTGCGTGTGGTTTTCCTCCTCCCATCCCCTTCTTGCATCAGTGTTTGCCAGGCTCTTTTCCTGCAGCCAGAAGATACTTCTCGGGCACTAGCTGTAACAGTCAGAGCAGCCATGGGTGCCGTTAGGAAGGGGAAAGGGCTCTCTGGCCAGGGGACCAATGAGAAAGCGAGATGTCGTATGTTGGTGACTTTGCTTGTTCATCCAAGTAAGTGACCACACGTCCAAGCTGTGTGGGGTCATTTTTTTTTTAGGTCACCTGCTCAAAAGACCAAAACTTTAGTTTTCTTCCATTTCTCCTTTGAATCTAACTTCCTTTCCTAGTTTATATTTTTCGCATGAAGTAAGGGAAGAATAAATTCACCAAATATAAAATGGATAATGTTCAATTTTAAAGTTATTAGGGTTCAACATTACCAGTGTGGTAACTTTGTCTTATTGCCCAAAAAGAATTTCTTTTGTTTAATGGATTTTGAACTTCAAATTCAGAATGGTAAAGAAAAGGAAAGTGGAAAGAGTATGAGAAGTTGAAAGCTTAAACAGCATGTTGATAAATGCATAATAAAGAAATTAGACCCCCAAAAAGAAATTAGACAAATTATTGAAAGCTGAAAGCTTACGTTACTATAGAACGAATTTAAGGGAAATGTTCAGTAAGAATTAGGTGATGCCATATGATTGTGAGGAACCTTCCTGCAGTGTTGAAACTTGAAAAACCTGAGCAATTATGTTGGCAAGGTGTTCTTTGCAGCTTTGAAGTAATAACACTGTCTTGACTACTCTCTCTTAAAATAGCAACCTTTTTATTAACTCAGTGAAATACTGTGTGGATAATACAGCTGTTTAAAGCGTGCAAAGAATTTTAACCCTCATTGTAACATCCCGGCCTGATTTTAGTTTCTGAGTTTTTTGAATGGTTCTGTTTGTAAGGACTGATCATCTTTGATCTTTATTCTTTCTTAAGGGTCTTCCACAAAACAAGGGCAAAACTGACTTACTTATTTATTGAGATATAATTTATATACAACAAAACATAATTCAAAAATTCTGTGACTGTATGCCAGTACTGACTACTCTTTTTTTTCTATTTAAAGTAAATATTTATGCACTGAAAAAATAACATTGGAAAGGTGAGAAGAGTGTTAAAGGTGTGGGTAAAAGAATGGGTGAGTTGAATGGAGACATAGTGGAAGAATGTAAACCAAGGGTTTTCAGTTTAACAAGGGTGTATCCTATTTAATTTAACAAGTTTATTGTAAATCTAAAGAATAGATGTTTAACTGTATTTTTAAAAACGTTTTTCTAAGGAGTCCTAAGATAGTTGGTTTCTTGAGTTACATTTTGCACACAGTAGAATTCACCCTTTTCAAGCGTACGGTTGGATGGATTTAGACAAACGTGTATGGTAGTGTAACCAGCACCGTGATCCGGAGGTAGGCTGGAGATAGGCTGTCCCCATCACTCCAGGTTCCTCTTGCCTTTATGTGGTCAGGCCCCTCCTTCTGCCCCTTGCTCTGATAGCCACTCGTCTGTTTTGTCTCTATAGTTTTGTTTTCTTTAGAATTCAAGTCAGTGGAATCACGTCAAGTAAATGGAATCACGAAGTGAGTGTATTTCCTGTCTAGCTTCTTTCACGCAATGTGACGCTTTTTAGATCCAACCACGGTGTTGGATGTAGCGCTGGTTTGTCCACTTCTATTGCTCGGCAGTGTTCCGTTGTGTGACTGTACCACCGTTTCTTTATCTGCTCACACTTGACGGACATTTGGATTGTTTCCTTTTCGGGGCTGTTAGGAATAAAGTGGCTGTGGACATTCATGTGTAAGGCTTTGTGTGGACAGTGCTTTCGTTTCCGTTGGGTAAACACCTAGTCATGGACTTGCTGGGTCGTATGGTAATTTGTTTACTTTGTAAGAAACTGGCAAACGATTTTCCAAAGTGGCTGTACCATTTTGCATCCTCACCAGGGTTGTATGAGTCTCTGTTGTTCTGTGTCCTTGTTGTTCTTTCTTTAAAAAGGATGGGTGTGTACTGGTACCGCACTGTGCTAGTTTTAGTCTGCATTTCCCTGTGACACTGGGCAGCTTTCCATATACCTGTCGACCATTTGCATATCTTCTTTGACGAAGTATCTGTTTCAATCCTGTGTCTAGTTTTGTGTGTTTTGTTTTTTAATTGGTTGTTTGTCCTGTTGCTGACTTGTAAGAGCTCTTCCTATATTCTGGGAGCAAGTCCTGTATCAGATCCAGGTTTTGCAGATACGCTCCGCCAGGTTGGTTTTCTCTCTTCATTTTCTTTGCAGTGTCTATTGAAGAACAGAAGTTTTGCCATTCCCCCCCCCCCACTTCTAAAAAGTTACTGGCTTTGAGTCCAGAAAAGTTTTAAATTTTGATGAAATCCAACTTAACCAATTTTTTTTTTATGGTTTATGCTTTTTGCATTCTATCTAAGAAATCTTTGTCTAACTTAAGGTCGTAAAAGTTTTCTTCTGTTTTCTTTAGAAAGTTCTTGTAGAAAGTTTTCTTTTATAGTTTTAGCCCATGCATTTAGGACAATGATCTGTTTTGAGTTAATTTTTGTATGTGGTTTGAGGTTTGTTTCATTTTGCCTAATTTTTCAAGCACCATTTCTTGAAAAGATTGGTCCTTTCTCTGTTAAATTACCTCGGCACCTCTGTCACAGATGAACTGACTGCGTGCGTGGTCTGTTTTTGGGCTCTGTTCTGCTCCATTGGTCCGTGTCTCTGTCCTTACACCAATACCACACCACCTGAGTCATCTTGTAGCTTCTTGAAATTGAGTGGTGTGAAATCTTGTCCTCTTTCTCAAAATTGTTGTAACTTTTCTAGGTCCTTTCCATTTCCCTTAAATTTTAGAATCTTCTTGTCCACATCCATAAAAGCTCTCCAGTCCTTTGCCTCTTCATGTGATGAATAATGGTAGTATGTTTACCAGTATCAGTCCTTAGCAGTCCTGGAATAAACCATTCTTCATCATTTTTAGCGTTCCTTTGTTTTGCAAAATATTTAATTTGGCCTTTTATATCCGTGTTTATAAGTAAGATACTTGCTTTTATTTTGCTTTCCCTTTTTTATAATATGTTTACCAGTTTGCGTATTTGGTGTTATGACAACTTTATAAAATGAATTATGAAATAACCACTATTTTCTGTTTCCCAGAAACAGTTGTATGGTAAAGCAGTTGAATATTCCTTAGAAATTTGCAAAGCCATTTCTTAAGACCAGTCCATCATTTTTAAAGGAGTAATTATACTTCATTATTTTCTGTGATTATGGTCTGTTCAAGTTTTCTCTTTTTCTTGAGTGGATTTCTGTTTTCTTAGGAAATCATCTACATTATTCAGTTTTTTTCAAATCTGGCATTATAGGGCTAGATACAGTGTTCCTTTAAAGCTATTAAAATCTTTCAGATTGTTTAGAAGAGCTTTTAAAAAGTTCTAAATGGCTAGGGTTTCACTTTTATAATGTCCAGGAAGGTAACCTATCCTAGCACTGTATCTTTTTAAAAAATTTATTGAGGCTTTTTCTTTTCTTTTTTTGGGGGGGGAAGGCAGTGCATAAGCTCCATCTTGCAATCCATTCATGAAGACGTAACAGGGAGCATTGGCTTACTTTTCTTACAGTGTTCACATCTCCTATGTCCTTAATTTATTTTCAGTTTTTGCTTTGTAATTTATTTTCAGGGCAAGTTTATTCGGATCAACTTTGATGTAACTGGCTATATTGTTGGGGCCAACATTGAAACATGTATCCTTTTCCATAATCGCATTATTCAAAATAAAGAATGTGGGTGGGAGGGTATAGCACCAGGTCCTGGGTTCAATCCCTGGTACCTCCACTGAATGAATGAATGAATGAATGAATGAATGAATGAATGAACGAACGAACGAATGAACCTAATTACCTCCCCACCCCACCCCCACACCAAAGAGGGGAAGAATTATTTGACCTTCCTTCGGCCTCGTGGCAACCCTCTGTGATACCTCTCCCGTTATCCAGATGCTAAAGCTTAACCCAGAGAGATGGTGACTTGTGCAGACACCTTCAGCTACTGGACATTAGTTCCAAAGTAGTGGTTTGTCGTTGTTTGTTTTTGACACCACGTCATAATCTGTTCCCGTGGCTAGAGAAATGGGAAGTCCCACTGAGGTGAGGATACTGCACATGGACCCAGGCAGTGTTACGTGGTGTAAGGTCGTTTAGGTGAATACTGTTACATTGAACTCTTCAGTTACTGTTGTGTTACCCCACTTTTTTTTACCATCTGCTTCTGATATTTGCAGGGTGAGCATATACCCACTGAAACAAGCCTTATTAATGTACAGAGTTGAAATCATTTCAGTTTGTGGTTGAGCAGGATAAAACTAGAGGGGAAAAAAATGTCAGATACATAGACTAGTCCTGATAAATGTTACGTGCATAGAATGGCCTGAAGGAATGATAGGTATATATAGAATTAATTTGATTAAAGAGATGATAAAATAGAAATGATTCTAAATGATAACTGTGCCAGTTAGGAAAGATACAGGTGGCAATTCTGTGATCCTTGTTAAATACTCTCCAGTGACAAGAATAAATTGTATTTCTCCCTTAGGTGAGGGAGAGATGGAAATTTTCCTGTTAATTCAGACCTGGATTTTGTGTCTCTAAATATACTCAGAGCAAGAAAGACTTGAAAATGACAGGCAAATGGATCTGGGGTTCCTTCATACTGGTCTGCTGTAGGTGGAATCATTCACGTGAATGTACTTGTCATTGCGTGTGGAGGATGTTTTGGGGATTTTTTTCCTAGCTTCTTACAGCTCCTTGTGTAGAGCTGTTTTTTGACCATGACCCAAGTCGGGTCAGCAGTGCAGTGGGTGAGGGAAGCACTCTGGTCTTCAAGTTCCCTCCCAGTTCAGAGGTGTTAGAAGATGAGTGAGAAACAAATTGTATGTATTTTTTTTCCACTTACGAAGTTCAGTCATTTAGAATGGTTCATTGCAGGATAGTTGATATATTTCAGGGAAAGGAAACATTTTATGAATTAAATGTGTACAGACACTGTGAGGACCACCTTTTTCATGTCACCCTTAACCATGTTTGCTCAGACCTTCTAGAAAAATCTCGTGCTGTTCGTCAAGCAAAAGATGAGCGTACTTTTCATATCTTTTACCAGTTGTTATCTGGAGCAGGAGAACATCTAAAGTGTAAGTTACAGAGTTTTTCACTATTTTATATCAGTCGAGTATCTTTTTTAATATTAGAATTTTGTTTTGAAAAAGAGAACAGCTTTGGGAAACAGTTTTAGTTTTATACACACACACCAAAGTTTTAGCTGGTTAAATTATGAAACTGAAATGGAACTTCACGCCATGGGATACGTACTTTAAGTGGCAGGCATGTGGGTGGTGGTACCTTTTGTACTTTTGTTTCTTTTCTCTTAAAATAATTTTAAATTAGAAGACAAATGATGTGTTTTTAACATGTTTTATTTCAAAGTTTATAAATACGAAAGTAAGAAAAATAAATTTAATGAATAAAATTGAGTAAATATGTTTATGCCTAGCTTGACAGCTGAATGTACATGTCATGCTTCCAGTAGTACTAGAAAGAGCCCGAGGGAATTTTTATTTATTTTGTGAACCACAAAGCCTGGAAGTTTGGGATTGGGCAGGGTAAAAAGTAGAGTTCTGTTCTGGGATTTTGCTGGGTCAGAAGGGAGAGAAGATACCTGACTTTCTGGTTTCTTCTGAGTCTCCAAGTCAATGCTGCTTCTATAGAATTAGTATGTCTATTATCTAGATGCCCCAAGAGACGTATGAAACCCAGTGATACTTTTCTCGTCTGGGGTCTAAGCTTTTGCTAACCGCAGATCATCTGTGGAATCATTAAACCCAGAGATTAGAGAAAGAGTTGCAAGGAAAAAATAAGCAGCAAATAGAGTAGTTGCCAATGAGAGACTAAAAATTCAAGATTTTACAGTAGGTAATGGTGAACAGAAGAAAATTCTCAGGCTTTCAGACTGGCAGTCATTCTGCAGCAGTAGTGAATCAAAAAAAAAAAAAAAAAAAAACCACCAGATAAAACTGTTAAAGAAGGAGATTTAAAAAAAAAGAAAGAAAGAAAGCAGGCAAGTCCCAGTAGAAGCTAACTGTGATGTAGGTAAGAATTAAGGGAAGAGGGGTGGTCAGGAGACATTCTCTGCAAGAGAGCCGGTTACGCAGAGAGCTGGGAGCACGTGGTAACATCTGCCATGAGGATAAATTTCTAACTATTTTGGTCGCTCCTGAAAACGTCCTTCTGCTCTTAACAACACATTTCTTGAAGGAATAAGTTAAGTTCTAAATCATGGCCCCTGAAGTACAGGAGTCAGTGGTGGGATCCATAACAACATCCTGTCAGACTATTAACATGTCAGACATCACTCTCAAAGGCAAATCTACCACTAAACAAACTCATTTGGAGAAAAGGTTTCAGTGCGGTGTCTGGGCTCGGGACTTGCCTGGACCACATTCTCCACCTTCGACATCCATGGTCTTCATCTAAGTCCACGCAGTCTTTCATATTGATAATAATGTTTGCTGCAAACTCCTCGCTAAGACAGGAACGTAGAATTTAGGTTTGACAGCTTTCCCTCAAAAGATGACTAACATATTTAAATCTGAAAACAGTGAAGTTTAGTTATCTGGAAGATTTACATCATTGAGCAGCTATCTGATTTCAAATATGATGCTGGACAAACCACTGTCCCAAAAAGCCCTTGTAGAGATTTTTGTCGTTTACATCATCTTTTTCCTTCGTTGTATAGATAATGGAAAACTGACTATGTTTGCACTTAACATGACTATATAAAGTAAAAGTATGTGGTGGTGATGGATTAGATGTTCTTCTGTAACATCAGTCCAGTCCGAATGTGGGGTGTGTTTTAGTCTGTTGGTGACTGTTTAGTAAGTTGTGTTCCATTGTACTTTCCTTTAGCTGATTTGCTCCTTGAAGGATTTAATAACTACAGATTCCTCTCCAATGGCTATATTCCAATTCCGGGACAGCAAGACAAAGACAACTTTCAGGAGACGATGGAGGCAATGCATATAATGGGCTTCTCTCATGAAGAGATTCTGTGTACGTGATTCCTCTAAGATTCTGATACTCAGCTTCCGTAAGACTTACAAATTGGGGGGTTAATAGTCTAAACTAGAAAATGACTGAGAAACTAATGAGAACTGCCCGTAATTTTTATGAAATCCTGAGCCGTGTCCTACTGAAAAGTCTTACAGAGCTCATTTTTAGCACAAAATAAATTAGACTATCTATCTGCTACATTTTGATGCAGTATTTTAATTAATTTTTTTTCTTTTTATATCAACATAAAGCAATGCTTAAAGTAGTATCTTCAGTGCTGCAGTTTGGAAATATTTCTTTCAAAAAGGAGCGGAACACTGACCAAGCTTCCATGCCGGAAAATACAGGTAAAATGACACAGACGGTTTTATTTCTGTTTCGGTGGTTCGTTGCTGTGTTCTCCGAAAACATTACAGCGTAAGCTTGAAAGCACCCCTGAAGTATTCCCCATGAGACCCCCCGTTCCCCCGGGCAAGGGTCAGTCTGACTCCATGAAGGAGGGAAGGGGATGGGGTGTAGGGTGAGAGGTGGCCGCGGGGACCACGCAGCTCCTCCAAAGGGCGCAGCTGCTGGCTCCTAGCCAGCGTTCACCTCAGCTGGAGTATGGGCCCAGGGTTGCCAACTGTAATTGATCTTTCAAAGAAAAGTGGAAAGGTAGATGTCAATATGAAATCTTCAAGCTTTTAAATGTTGAAAATGGATTTTTTTGAGGGGTGGGTGGGGAGGTAACTAGGTTTATTTATTTTAATGGAGGCACTAGGGATTGAACCCAGGACCTCATGCATGCTAAGCACACGCTCTACCACTGAGCTATACCCTCCCCCGCCCCAAAAATGGATTTAAATTCACACCGGTTGAGAACAAAAGTTTGTGAACCATGAAATGTGTTTGTAAGCCTTGTGAGGTTGGCTTCTGAAGGTCTGGAGAGGAAAGGAAAACGGGGGTCTCTGTGTTGACTCGGGTGCTTGATTACCTGAGTACCTTTTCTTGCTTCGCTTGAGCATCCCCATCTACTGCGGCCGGTGAAGGCTAACATAAATCACACTCTCTTCCCTGGAAATAGGCCTTCTTCTCTGTAACAAACATCGATTTAACTCCGTGTAACCCTTTTAAGGGACCTGTCCCTCCCCTGACACCTCATCGTCACCTCATCCCCACAAAACCTTTGCACCTCGTCTCAGAGTGTTGGATTTCTGGGACCATGAACTGTCTCGTTCAGTCAGTATTTTAATTGACATGGGGGCCCACTTCCTCCGTATAGCTTTCACAAGGTTAAATAAGACTTGAAGCAGCTGAAGGTTTAGAGCAAGACACGCGTTAGTGTTAAGTCTGCTTTGAAACCTTGCCCCCCCAGAGGATGGGTCACCCGTGTGAAGGCAAGGCAGCCAAACGTGTGTCCACTTTTCGAAGTATAACGAGATGTCTTTTCTAATTGTTACTTTAAAACAACTCTTAGCTTATAATGGTTGGCTTGGTTTTCCTTCTTTTTTAACGCCTGTGATTTGTTACTTTTTCACATGATTTTGTAGAATATGGCATATGAAAATTTCCCTGAAAATCTGGAAATGTCTCATCATGGCAAGCGTTTCCTTTTCTCTTTTTTCTTTTTTTTGTTTTTTTGTTTTTTCTCTATTCTTTTCCGTCTTTCTTTTCTTCCTTCTTTCCTTCCTTCCTTCCTGATGCATTTACAAAACAACTGTTTAAAAAAACAGAAAAACAATTAAAATGGTTCTGGTGTCATTGCTTCATTGCTGTTCATGACATCACCAGTGATGGAAGTAAAATAAATCTCTTCCCAATTGTGTGCGAGGCTTTTAAAATATTACAAAATGTCTGTAAATAATTTTTCTCAGATTATTACCGGTATTAGGTAGTAGTAGTTAATTAACATTTGCTCTTTTACTGTGTGTAAAAGTTTGTACTTTTTAATTACAGTAAAACTTAATAGTGTTAGGAGCTCCCACGATCTCGTCACCTGTGTCAGATGATCCTGTTTCATTGTGCCTCTGCCCACTTGGCCTTTTCTGGATTATTTCAAAGCAAGTTCAAGATACTTTATTTGTAAAGATTTCAGTCTGATACTTGACTCAGGATCAAAAAATAAGGATATGAAGTGGGTGTATACATTTGGACTTCTTTAGTATTGGTGGTAATACTACTTTCTCTTACCAGAGATTTTCAAGTTACCAGTATTTTTAAAATGTTTAATTGTGATAAAATATGCATCACAATGGATCATTTTAACCATTTTTAAGTGTACAGGTCAGTAATGTATATTCACATTATCATGCAATCTAGTCTCCAGAATTTATCTTGCAAACTTGAACTCTTAAGATGAACAACTCCGTGTCTTCCTCCCCAGCCCCTGGCAACCACCATTCTACTTTGTGTGAATTTGACTCCTACTGGGTACTTCCTGTGAGTGGAATCATTCTGTATTTGTCTTTTGTGACTGGTTAGTCACAAAAGGTTTCTAAAAAGTCACATCAGACTACTAATATTTTATTATATATTAATTTTCCATGGCATTTTTACATGTTGGTACCAAAATGGCATTTTTTAAAAAACACTTACAGCCTGTGGTACTGGAAGTTAGATTATCCCTCTACAGCCCATCCTTCCTCTTCCATCCCCGCCCACAGAGATGAATAAGGTAAATACAGCAAAGAGCTGTTCATTCCTAGCACCGGCAGCACCGCAAATTCTGAAAAGTGCATCTAGTCACAGAAATCTATCCCAAACATAATAATGAATCAAAAAGAGGAGCACATTTTAGTTACTGGGCTTTGGATAGAAAGCAGTTTGAAACTAGATAAAATCTGAAAACGTAATCTTAAACAGACCAATCGAGAATTGGGAAATTAGGGTCATTATTGCTGCTTCAAAAACAAAAGTAAACCCCCCCCCCCAAAAAAAAGTCTGTTAGATCTAATCACCTATCTGCAGGAGAACAGAGGCTACAAGAACGTGTTAGATGACCACGGGGTACAGTCAGGATGAACGGTTCCATTTCCAGTGATGCTGAAACATTTACCCACTCCCCCTCGAAGCTGCCTTCAGAGGTATATTGGCAAAATACCACCTTTTAGATTGAATTTGACTTTTTTTAAGAAGAACATAAACAGCAAATAAGAGGGTAATAAGGCTTAGAAGCAGATAATGTGATGCAATTATGAGTAAACTTGTTTTCCTGTTGGTTTTAAAGGTTATTAGGAGGCAGTCTCTAAAGAGGAACTCCCAGTGTCTTCTGAGCAACATGTATTCAAAAATTGGTATT
This sequence comes from Camelus bactrianus, assembly GCF_048773025.1. NCBI lineage: Eukaryota > Metazoa > Chordata > Mammalia > Artiodactyla > Camelidae > Camelus > Camelus bactrianus. The sequence goes on from NC_133554.1 coordinate 6,924,601, forward strand.
AAAATTTTTTTTCAGACTTAGAAAAAATTGCAAGAACTAGTACAAAAAATTCCCACGTATCCTTCAGTCTCGTCCCTCAGCTATTAACATCTTGCATAACCACAGCACGTGACCAGAATCGAGACATTCGCATGACTGTGTATCTGTTCTACAGAGATACTGTTGTCTCTCCCACTTGTGTCCCTTTTCTGGCCCACGATCACACATTGCATTTAATTTTGGTGGCTCCTTAGTTTCTTTTCATCTGGGACAGTTCCTCAAGTCTTCATCTTGCATGGCTTGACACTTTTGAAGAATACTTGCCAGTTACTTTAGAAAATGTCCCTCAGTTTGGGTTCATCTGATGTTTCCTCCTGAATTCAGGTTATGCGCTTTTGGTTTAAGAATATTGCGGAAGTGATGTTGTGTCCTTCTGGGTTCATCATGTCAGAAGGGCTAGGGTGTCAATCCGTCTAATAATTGGTGACATTAAGATTGATCACTTGGAAAGGCAGGTCTGCCAGGTGTCTTCACGATCAGATTACCATTTTCCCCTTTTTTGTAACAAGTATTTGGGGGAAGGAGAGTCACCTTAAGGGAATTTCCTTTCATGTACTAGTTTTAGAGTCCGTTAATGGTTTCTTGCCTGAAACAGGTGTCGCTTGTGGTGTTTGTGAAGTGGTGATTTTTCTACTTACATCATCCTTTTGTAATTTTTACCTGAAATTCTACTGTAAGGAAGAGCTTTCACTTTCCTTCATTCAGTTATTTGTCAGTTTAGACACACTTATTTTATGGGTTTATAATCCATTATATCATTACTTATTCTTGTTGCCGATTTGGCCGCCCCTTCAGGTTAGCTCCTGGGTTATTTTTACATGACTCTGTTGTTGTCTAACGGTTTCTTACTACATGGCACCACAAAAGATGGTCCAGATTCATTTTGCATTTTCCCCGCCCCTGCCCAGGAATTGGCCATTTTTCTGAGGTTTTTCATATTGAAGAATAGTATTTAGAAACCAATATCTGGGTGCTGGCTGTGCCCGGGGGCCCTGGGGTCTCACAAATGGAGCAGGGAAACGTGTACAGACACACACACTCCTATTTCTGTTTCTAGGTACATATATTAAAAACCATGGGTTCATACGGATACCTCCAGTTTTCATCCAGCACTGTAGGGTTCATCCTAACTATCCATCTCCTTCTCTTTATTTGAAACTCCTTCTCCAACAGCAGGAAACCTGGCTCTCATTATCTACAGTATATTTATTTATTTGTTCTGTCCTGAAATACGCAGAAAATAGCTTCAGGATTGCTAACCCATACCTCTCTGGAAATCAAACCTGTGAATTAGTGTGCGGTATTTGTGTGTGGTTCTTTATCTTTAGAATTTATAGTCAAAATACTATTTCACTCTTCCCTCCCCCTGCCTTTATGTGGCTGTGTTACTCGTCTGTTACTGCAGGTAGCGTCAATTATCTCTTTGTGTTGCATTTTGGGTCCCCCTCCACTTCCATCCCTTTTTATTTTATTTTCTGAGTATATGAAACATACACATGATTCTAGAACAACTGTAGAAAAATGGGTACTCCGCATTGATTATGTTCCCACCCAGCCCCATCTCTTCTGCTCCATTCCCGTTCCTCTGTTCTCTCTGCCCTGTCTACACACACACCCTGTAGGAAGTCAGCCTCAGTAGTTTCTGATTTTATTATTCTCTTTTGAGCAACACTTTTCAGCTCTGCAGTAAGCGTTTAGCCACCCAAGGAACCAGCCCTTCATAAGATAAATAAGTTCCGATATATCTCTTTAAATATTTAGTCACATATCTGTATAATAACATCGTAAGTCCAAAGTTGTACACGCCACAGCCCAGATCGCCAGTAAGTTTTCTGTTTCTTAGATTTTGATTAATGGTTTCATTTTCCTGCTCGAACTTCTTGGCTAAGCCTGGTCCTCTGAAGTAGATAGAGATTCTCAGGAAAGGGAGTAAGAGGCAGACAGAAGAACATGCATCATGGAAAAAGACGTATCCCTCAACATTTTAGTGGCAAGAAAATGGGAACCTCCTTAAAATGTCCAACAGAGTGAAGTCAACCAAGATACAACTACACTATGAAGTGTGGTTTTTTTTTAACATTTTTTATTGATTTATAGTCATTTTACAATGTTGTGTCTAAAGTGTGTTTTTTAGCTGCTAAAATGTCTATCATGATACAAAACAAAAGAGTGTGGGTAACTTGCTTTCTGTACTTCTTTGTGTTTCTCAACTTCGCATCAGATACACATGCCCGCGTGCATACGTGCATTAACTAAAAGGAGGCAGGACGTGTGGGTTGAGGTAGAGCTATTGGTAAAAGCTGGTGAGAAGAGTCACAAACCAAAGGAAGTGATCCCTGAGGCACAACCTGCCTGCCCTCCCGTGGTCGGTCCTGCTGGGGTACCACCTGGGTCAGGGCCGTAGGGTGCAGTGCATCTTTGAGAAAGAGCTTGGTTATGCTTCTAATAGAATTCAAACTGCTCTTACCCTTAAAGAATTTCATTGTTACTTTAATATTGAGTCAAAAATCAATAATTGGTGCACTTGTTGGACCTTGGTGACAGCAGACAGTGGACTTCTGGTGAGGTCGGTGGCCTAAAGCTGATGAGAATCAGTCATAACAAAATTAGCAGCTCTTGGGGTTACTTTTACAAACCTTTAGATTTCTTGCCTACTAAAATACGATGAAGATCACTCCATGGGCATGACATGTTATCTTGGTAACGTGATGATTTAAGCGATTTTAAACACCATTCTTCTCACTCTGTGCCTTATCCATGAGTTCTAAGACTCAGTAGCTTGCATTAAATGACCCTGAATAAGTAATGGCCGGCTAATCAGCTCTTTACAGTCTAAGGATGAGTATTAACTTGAAAGGATGCAGGTGGTTTTCATCAGACCTAAAACTTGTGTAACTGCAAGACTTTTCTTTAGTTTCTTAATACAACTTGATGATTGCGAAGGTGTGTCATGTGTTTGCTGGCTGTGTGGTGACTGGGCGTAAGGAGAAGCCTGTCATTTAGGAGACTTCTTGCTCTCCAGTTGCACAGAAGCTCTGCCATCTTCTCGGCATGAATGTGATGGAGTTTACTCGGGCTATCCTCACCCCCCGAATCAAGGTCGGCCGCGACTACGTGCAGAAAGCCCAGACCAAGGAACAAGTAAGGTTAACCCAGCTGTTTTCACGCACTTGTCTGAATGATAAGCGTGGTCGCTAGACCTTATGACTGGCGTGCAACCAGCTAAGTCAGTAAAAGCTCTATTACACGATGTTTCTTAATACTAATTGAGTATTTTTTCCTCAGAAAATTTTTAAAGGTGACTTTTTTAGAAAAGGAAATTTGAAGCATCACCTTGGGTTCTCCCCGGGTAGCTGGGTCATCAGGAGGGCACAGCTGTGTACCTCAGGACCCCGCCCAGCAGTAGGGTGCACTGGTCCCCTGTCCCTGTGGGGGGGGGGGGGCACAGCACCAAGGACACGGGAGTCCGAGTCACCTGTTTCGTGGTGGACTCCGGGCCAACCTGCCGCACAGAGCCCCCGGGCATGGGGAGGGGAGTTTTCACTGGGTGTCGTCACCCATTTCCTACACTGGCTATCGCCTGTCTGCATTTAATTGTACTAATCCCCTCTGTTGATGTACAAGATTGAGACATGATTAAGCAGTAAACAGCTATTTTGGGTTTGGGGGGCAATGTAGATCATTGAACTCCATCTAACAGCTCCTAATGCTTTATTGAGATTGTCCCCAGAATTAAAGGTTGATGTTGTCTAATTATAGGCAGATTTTGCAGTAGAAGCATTGGCAAAAGCTACCTATGAGCGGCTCTTCCGCTGGCTTGTTCACCGGATCAATAAAGCTCTGGACAGGACCAAACGTCAAGGAGCGTCTTTCATTGGAATCCTGGATATCGCTGGGTTTGAGATTTTTGAGGTAAGTCCCTCTCCTTCCTGCTCTCTTTGATTCTGTTTATTTTTCGTTAATAAACATTTCGGAAGGCTCACTGTGTACCAGGTGCAGTGCCAGGCACCTGGAGTGGAGTGGTCGGTAAGCAGGTGCAGTCTCTGCCTTTCTAGTAGAGAGTCACACAGTAAATGGCAAAATCCACTGCATTCTCAGAACCTCGAATGATGGGGGGTTGGTGGTCCTGCATGGGAGGGAATTTGTCAAATGTTAGGAACTTCTGGAAAGCCAGTATGACTAGACATAACTGGGGACATGAGTGTGAGGTGGGACACAGGCGGAGCACGGAGACCCTGGAGGACGGGGTTGTCATAGCCCAGGGGCCGGATGATGGTGGCTTTGGGCGGGAGTCAGGAGCAGCTGTGTGAGATGGAGAAGTGAGGAAAGATGATGATCCCTGTTCTGAAGATACGATGATGGATTTCAGTTTATTTCATTATTAATCTGACTAGATTTCTCCACTCACTGTCAGTCCATCAAAGGTTTGTAGTCACACACGTGCTGTGGTTTTGCTAAAACGTTGATAGAATTTTGGTCTCCTAAAAGTTTACATCTTTACCTCTCCTTTGATAGACTGATTATATAGTAAGGCACAAATACTGGACGAAATAGTTCTTGGGATCATTGTACTCCTTTGGCCAGTTGGATATTGAGCTATCTTGTTTTAAAATGAACCCCTTTAAATTATAAGTCTGTCCTCATAAAATCCAAACTGTTGCTGGTATAAGTTTTATCCAAACTGCCGATAGGCCTGTTAAGAGGTTGCTTTAATATGTATTGATTTGTGTGATAAATGCTAGAGAGGGTGTGGAGAAAGAGGAATCCTCCTACACTGTTGGTGGGAATGTATTTTGATGCAGCCACTATGGAAAACAGTATGGAGGTTCTTTAAAAAACTAAAAATAGGCTTATCATACGATCCAGCAATCCCACTCCTTGGCGTATATCTGGAAACAGTGAAAACTCTAATCTGAAAAGATACATGCACCCCAGTGTTCATAGCAGCACTATTTACAATAGCCAAGGCGTGGAATCAACCTAAGTGTCCATCGACAGATGAATGGATAAAGAAGATGCGGTATATTTATATGGTGGCATGTTAATCAGCCATAAAAAAGAGATAATGCCATTTGCAGCAACATGGATGGACCTAGAGATTATCAGACTAAGTGAAGTAAGTCAGACGTAGACAAATATCATATATCACTTATATGTGGAATCTTAAAAAATAATACAAATGAACTTACTTACAAAACAGAAACAGACTCACATAGGAAACAATCTTATGATTACCAAAGGGGAGGTGGGGAGGGATAAATTAGGAGTTTGTGATTAAGAGGTACAGACTACTATATATGAAATAGATAAACACCAAGGACCTACTGTGCAGCACAGGAAACTATATTCATTATCTTGTAATAACCTATAATGGAAAAGAACCTGAAAAGGAATAAGTATCTATCTGTCTGTCTGTCTGTCTATATATATCTCTGAATCACTTTGATGTACACCTGAAACTAACACAACATTGTAAATCAATTATACTTCAGCTTAAATTTTTTAAAAATTAAATATGTATTTATTTGTAAATAACTTGATAAATTATGAAGGTGGCTGGGTGCAAATTGCATGTCTGTTGCCTTTCTGTATGTAAATAATGAAAGAAAAGATCCCCATTTCCAACCGCAACAAAAACAGGTGCGATACCTAAGAATAAATTTGAGAAGAAATGGGCAAGAAGAAATGTTAAAGACAGCTTTACAATGGTACTGTGGAAAACGAGACTTGAAGAAATGTAAAAACATACCTTGTTCTTGGATGAGAAAATTCTCTGTCATAAAGATACAAATCTTCCCCAAATTTGTCTTGATGGTTTAAAACCTATTAATAATTTTTAAGGGTCAGAGAAGGACTAATTTAAAACTAACTTGAAAAATAATAAAAAATAAAGTACAGATAATAAGATTCTGTAAAAGAAATAGAGGCTATGACAAGATATAAAATGTTGTAAAGCTGTGGAAATTCAAGAAGCATGTTTTTGACATATGAACACACAGGCAGCAGAAAAATGTTAGTAAACGGTAAAAATGCAGGATTGTTTAGTGGGCATTAACTCACTGAGCAGGGCTGAGCACAGTCAGGCAGTCTGCAGGGGACCCAGCATCACACCTGCTCTCTGGGCCCTCAGCTTACAGAGCCGGGCTGGCCTCGCTTGGCCTCTGGCCTTCCAGTGTCTCCGATTTTCTTTTTCTCACTTTCTTCCTCATTTATTTATTCATTTCTCTTCATTAACCATTCACTAATAAAAGCTGTCTTATTTGTTGATATTCAGCATACCGAGTGTGTCACATGGTCTCATTTTAGCTTCTCAGTGCTGTGATGGGGGGTGTGTGTGAGTGAGACAGACCCCTCAGTTGTCACTGTCACTGTAATCACTAGTGTAGCTGATGCCCAAGTAGTAACTTCTCACGAGCTTTCTGAGGACGAGGTGACTCACTGTGCTGCTTGCTCTTCCTCCCCCTGCGCGCTGGGAACATCACTCTTCCGCCATCTGCAGCTGAACTCCTTCGAGCAGCTGTGCATCAACTACACCAACGAGAAGCTGCAGCAGCTGTTCAACCACACCATGTTCATCCTGGAGCAGGAGGAGTACCAGCGTGAGGGCATCGAGTGGAACTTCATCGACTTCGGGCTGGACCTGCAGCCCTGCATCGACCTCATCGAGAGACCTGTAAGACCCTTCCCCATCATTTGCCTCTCCGCTTGTGGTCACTGCACACCGAGACGGAAATTACCCTGTCTCATCAGTGTTGAGATAATTTTCCAATCTGAATTTCCTAGGATAGTGATCTCTCTGACAAAATACCCATTTGAAAAGTAGCACACTGGTCAGACCCTTCCTGAGCTGTCTTTTCTCGTGGCCTTGTTCCCGTCCTCGTGTGGGTGACCGTGCCCTCGGGTGCCACAGTGGCGGCGGCAGCTGCATCCCCTTCAGCCCTCAGCCTGTGTTGAGGGTGTGGGGCTCACGTCGGGGGCAGTACGGGGGCACCGAGAATAAGTCAGGCCGTGCAAATTCATTTAGGGGGTAGTAACTAAAGCTCATCCTTGTAAGTGCAAAGATGCTTTGATTTTGGCAGATTTTTTTTTTTAATTTGCAGTTTCAGAGGCTTGGGGGACAGATATATATCTTTATAGCAACCCTAGCAGGCACCAGAGATGACTGTTGGTTTGGTGCTGTGTTGAAATACATAGAACTTTGTATGACTCATTGACTAATGGAACTGCTCCGGGTGACCTCGACCAGGTACTGGTGATTCAGCTCCCTGGCAGTTGCTTTTGCTCAACAAGAGAGTAGCTTTGCTTATTTTATTTTGCTGACTGCCAAAAACGTAGGAAAACTAAAGCTCCATTCAGGATCGATACGTAACTTTACGTGAAGTTCTGCTGCTAGTTAAGAGGGTGGGGTGTGTTCTAACAGCCGGCAGGTTTGCCCCATGAGGCACGCCGAGGCTTTGAAGCAGTTCTTTTCTTGCTGCTCAGTCCCTGCTCGCCACCGTGCTGTCCGCGTGTGAACGGTTTAGAGGCTAATGTCTCCAGAGCCGGACGTTACCTGTGGTCGGAGGGCTGGGGGCCAGTCGGGAAGAGGAAAAGCCCAGAGGACGCTCACCCCATCAGAGACGTAGTTGTAGCACATTAGACACTTGGGTTCGAGGGGGTTCGCATAATTTTCGTTTGCGTTAAGAGCGCGTCTTACCTTGTTCAGAGCAGAGCTCTCCAGTCACCGGTAGTTGGGACGAATGCGCTTCTGTGCACCTCGAGCAATACTCAGAAGTAAAACTGAACGTGCGGGAGTGGCACCTAACAGTGCCCTCTCACACAAGACACAGACACACGAATACACACCCTTGCAGCTTTGTTGCCCAGAAAAGTTGTTTGGGAATTGATGCAAATAAGGGCATGGGGTGCTTGCTGTGAGTACCAGTGATGACTGTCTGGCTCCTCGTTTGAGATGCTCGTGTATGTGTATCTGTATGATACTGACAGTCCTGTGTTTTACGAATGTGTTGACTACGGATATGCACTTATAATTTAAGGTGGAAGAGAAACTGTAAGAGTTGTTAAGTAAATCTCTTCGTCTGCAATAATTGTACCAAAACTCTTCCAAATGGAAAATTATCAGCCCTACGTTTTAAAAATATCTTTAGAGGGTTTTTGAATCTGATGGTTTTGCAACTCTTAAGTGAGTCTTAAGAATATACATTCTTCTTTTTTTTTTTTTTTTTTTTTTTTTTCAGATTTTTTGGGGGGGTGTTAGGGGGAGGTAATGGGGTTTGTTTGTTTATTTAATGGAGGCACTGAGGATTGAACCCAGGACCTCATGCATGCTAGGCACCCACTCTCCACTAAGCTATACCCTCCCCCCTACCTTCTTCTTAATGATACTTAATTACATTTCTTTTGCTTTATGCTCTGGGACAAAATATATATCATTTTTTTCTTCACTCTCACAGGATGATTTTACTCTAAAAGAATGATAGGGGAAAGTAAACATTTCAACCTTAATGATCAGCTCACAGCAAAAGTAGGTGATGCAGAAAGGTTTGGCATTTTCAGTTGTTTTGCCAATATTAAGTATAAATATTATTGAATTAGGATGAAATCAAAGCAGCAAGAATTTATTAAATCCTTAATTACAGCTTGGAAATGCAAAGATTGGGGGTCCTGGGGGTGGTGTATGAGGGGAGTACACAGCATGGCCCTGGGACTCAAAACATGGTATCAGGTCTAAATGATGCTCTGTATTCAGTGAAGGCAGAGGCCACAGCTGGCTGGCAGTGTCACCGAAGGTTTCCTGATGAGGGTGTTGTGAAGGGAGTGACAGAGTGTCCCAGGGTTCTGTTTTATGGACAGAAATTAGTAGGGGAGCAGCTTCTTCGAAATCCCCAATTAAAAGGGAAAGCCAGAACAGAGATCTTGACACTGAAGGATGAAGGAGCAAAAATGAAAGGAGACGAAATTATGAACCTTCTGAGTCATGCCGTCACTGAGTCTTTTAGAAAAGATGAAACTATTTGGGCTCCTATTTCAGAATTTAGAAATACTGTCACTGAAGGGGATTTGAAATGTAAAAATTATGGCAGGAAGACGAATGTTTCACTTACCTCACTGTTCACACAGAACTTCACTTCTCGGAGCTGTCGGGTGAGTGGGGTGAACTGAGCTCAGTGCCATCCTGGACCCTGCTTCTCTAGGATTCCCTCGTCCTAGTGGCCTCTGACCGTGGTGCCCGTTGAGCAGCCCTGAGCCCCGCAGGTCCTTTAGGTAGAGGAGCCGCAGAGTCGGGGTCTGGGTGCTGGGCTGCCTGTGGGAGGGTCTCTCCACCTCTTCTGCCTGCTCCTGTCTGTTACTACCGCCTTCCTCTGACCACGTGATTACACGGTTTCATTTCTGTTTAACTAGAACCTCCAGTTACTTTTAAAGCAGTATTTGTGTGGAGCCAGCTCTTCCCCAGTAAATACAAAGTCCTTGTGAGATGAGGAGCACTGATCCTAGAGATTTATTCAGAAAGCTGATTTCGTAGTCGTGCCCTGGAATCGGCACGTTCAGTCTTGTGTCGCACACTTGCCGTGTTTGCAGTGTGGCAATAAATGGCCCAGAAGCACCATCAGGTAGGCCATCACCCTTCAAATACTTCATTTAACTTTCCTGCAGACCTCACTTTCCTCCAAAAATGGAGTCATTCCATGGAATTTCAAGCCCAGAGAATGGCAAGCTCTGGGCATGTTCTTCATTTGAGATATAATTCACACCCCCTAAAAATTCATCCTTTTAAAGTACATAAATCGGTGAGTTTTGGCATATTCCCAGAGTTTTCAAGCCATGACCACTGTGTGATTCCACAACATCTTCATCGTCCCAGAAAGAAACTTCCTGCCCGCGGGCTGTCACTCCCGTTCCCCTCTTCCAGCCCCTGGGCACTGATCTGCTTCTTGTCTCCAGGTCTTTACATCTCTGTCTTTTTTTGGTGAACCAGCTGAGTGAAATAGAACAGGCCCTCAAAACAAATGTATAATCGATAAGTTATTTTATCACCTTCTATATGTTCTACTTAATAATAGCTTTAAGTGCTTTACCAAGTGTGAAGTGCTTCATTTTATTTAATCATCACTTAAACAAAAACTTAAATTGACTAGGATATAAAATATCTGCGGTATTCCGGCTAGTTGAGGTTTTTATAATTTATCCAGCCCGTCACTGAGTATAAATATTCAGTTTTGTCTCTGTATCTCTCATTTCCTTTCTGGTGTCTTTTACTTGCTGCTTTTGGTGGCTGTCTACTTGGAATTCGTTTTTCATGAGATAAGTTACGCAGCCGTTTTCTTACCACTGCTTATTTAGCCGTTTGGGGTCTCTGTGTTGGCATTATAGTTCTGGTTTGGCATTACCTTCCATCCCAGCAGTTTGGTTTCCATAGATCTTCATGAAGCTCTAATTGTTTTGGAAGTTAAACTACCAAACCCAGTGGAAAACACCCTTGTATGTACAGCGATGTGCGAAACTTGTCGATTCTTACTGCCTCTGTTACCAGGCTAACCCTCCTGGCGTGCTGGCCCTTTTGGATGAAGAGTGCTGGTTCCCTAAAGCCACCGATAAAACCTTTGTTGAAAAACTAGTTCAAGAGCAAGGGTCCCACTCCAAGTTTCAGAAACCTCGTCAGCTGAAAGACAAAGCCGATTTTTGCATTATACATTACGCAGGAAAGGTAAGAGTTAAGTAACTCCGTTAAAAGTACTGTGTGTGAAATTCTGCTGCATTGGATGAAGGTTGTAACATGTACATGATGATGTAACATGTAACATGCTGATAAACACCTGTAGTTGCTGTCGAGACAACCCGCTTTTCGGATTGTTATATGAACGTTTTTGGTTAAGGCTGAAAATGTTTCTCGGTTTTGTTTTTTCTGTCTCGCCACGTTCGGCCGTGGTCCGGTCCAGGTGGACTACAAGGCAGACGAGTGGCTGATGAAGAACATGGACCCTCTGAACGACAACGTGGCCACCCTCCTGCACCAGTCCTCGGACAGATTTGTGGCGGAGCTCTGGAAGGATGGTGAGAATGCGTTTGTGGTCAAGCGTGGCCGGAGTCTTTTCCAGTTGAGGCTTATATAATGGTTCTTTCACGTGTGGATGTGTGTATATTTTTTACTTTAAAACTCCTTATTTTCCCTAGAGCAGGGCTGCCATCGTATCGGAATTTACCCACTTTAAGAATACTCGGGTAACAAGACATCTGCCTTCCTGGTCAGATGCTGTGGGTAGTGTGGGAACATGCTAGTCCCAGAACCATGAACACATTGGCCTCAGGCCACCCTGGTCCCAATTCAGTTGTAATCTGGGCACTGGGATTCAGAACCAGAGAAGACTTGTGTGTTTTTTTGTGTTGCGTACAGGTCAGTTGAGCTGCATCCTCTCCCAGACACACACACACAAACACACACACACCCCAGCTGGTTGTTTTCGTTTCCATCAGTCTTCATAGTTCTTTGTTTGCATGAACCTCAGGTGAAGATTTTGGAGATTTTTATCAGACGAGAGGTTTTGCTGGTGCCAGAAGGACAGAACATGTGTGTGTGTTTACGCTCAGTGGGACCAGCATCTTCTAGAGCTTAGCTCGCACTGAAGAGTTCATCCTGGTTGTGCCCATCGCTTTGCTTGGCCCCAGGTCAGGCCTGGTCAGTAACCTGGCTCACTTCTCCTTCTGTGGCATCTCAAGCCCTTCTTATTAAGGAGCTGTCTCCTACTCAGAGGTGGAGGGAAGGAAACACAGAGCGCAGATAAGAGGGCTCAGGGCATCTGGGCAAAAGGAGATAGAAGAATGACCACAGAGAAAGTGAGTTGGGGGTGATGACCATGTCAGAGACAGTCTGGTCAAGATCACATACCCTGGCTCCAACGTGGGGGTGGGCGCAGTGCACGTGTGCATACGTGTGTCCTGGGAGGAGACTGTGTGCATGAGACTGTGCAGAAGGAGGGATCAGAGGGAAAGGTTAGGTTTCCAGCAAGTAACACAGAAGCTTTTAATCATTGTGCCTTTGGATGAAAGTCTTCACCTGGCTGCCGCTTGCTCACTGTCACTTGCGATGACTTGGTCAGTCTAGGGGGCTGCATGAGGACGGAGGAGAGAACAGGACCCCAGTGTTCATCCCATGAGCTAACTCATCTAGGGGTGAGTGGCATTTGGGGATGTGACGCTGGCGTGGGAGAAGAGAATGAATGACCACAGTGCAGAAGTGGAAAAACTCACAGCTCAGGACAAGTGACCCACTGGGGCTCTAGGGCAGGGCTGCGGCCGGAAGGGAGCGTGAGCAGGAAGGGAGGCTGGTGACAAGGTGTGTGACCACGGAGGGCCCTGACTGCCAGTCTCAGTGGATTGGACTTTCGTGACTCAGTGGCATCAGTAGGTTTGGGGGCCAAGGTCAGAGCACAGTGTGAACTTGAGGAAGGCAAGTGGTTTGTTGGATGGATTGGGGTGAAGGACCCCAGAGCAGGGAGCTTAGAGTGAGACGGCTGAGGTCAAGAGCAGTGGGTTTGGAAGGAAACCCGAGGAGAAAAGGAGCAGAGGACACTGGCAGTTTACTGTTCGCGTCTCAGACTTTCTCTCTTCATTCTGAACGAGGAGAGAAGCAGGTATTTGGGGAATGAGAATAGGTCCTGGGCTGCTGCCCTGGTTCTGACTGGTTCTGACCGGTTCTGACCTTGTGAACCACCCTTGACTCTTATTTTTTAATTTCTCAACCAAGAACAATATGGTGGGGAACAGCTGTTGAGTACCTGCCCCCTTCATGGAATGCGGCACACCTGGGCACACACCGACCGGCACGGTTGTCCTCAGTGAAGGGGGTTGGGGACCGCGGTCCCCCCAGAGCTTTGATCTGGTTGAAAACTCGGGACCCTCACAGATGCAGGGATAGGACCGAGCAAGCCTCCACCTCAGCTCCCTCCTCCCTATCTTCTCCTTTAACTCCACGCCTCACCATCCCGGTGCAGGAGGGCCTGTGGCGGCAGCGGGTCAGAAGTTTCAGGAGCAGGAGGTTTGGTGGGAGAGGGGGGAGTGGGGGCTGCAGGGAGGACGCACGTTCCGGATTGCAGGCGCAGGTGCCGTGTCCGGAGAGTCCTCACCTGCCTTCTGGCGCTTTTCATCATGTTGATACAGAGAAGTCACTTGCTTGTTGCAGAAACTCTGAGAGGAGACACGTGCGGCCCAGGAAGTTCCTTCCGCCCTGCCCTGGGCCCCCGTTCACCCCGCCTTGGTCCAGGCTTGGACCCCACAGGCTGCACCATTGGCACCGCCTGGCTGTGGCCCTGGCCTTTCTAAAGATGGGTGGCTTTGGGAACACATTTGCCCACTTTTGTCAAAACAGGCTAAGAGAAATCTTACCCCAAATGTGATTCGGCCGTGCCACCAGCGTCCATTCTAGGGTAACCCTGCGTGTTTGCTCTCCTGACGATGCTGCTGGTAGCCTCCATCAGTTTAGGGGACAGTTACTTAGCTGAACCTGAGTGACAGGATCTCAGGTGACTCACCTTCAGGGGAGAGGCCTGCAGGGCCGCAGGGCTACACTTGCCCAGTTTCAAGGACCGTGTGTCCCATGTGTGAAGTCAGTGGCAGGCACAGAAGTTTGAAGAGAGTCCTAGGGTGGAGAGTTTATCATGCTGACTCTGGACGTGGAGATGTCTTGGGAGAAGGGGAGCTTTTTCTCTAGGAAAAGAAAGTAGCTCTGGAAAACCCCTGGGGAAAGACACGTCATTATTTTTCTCTTTTGACAGCCATATAAATGCAGAAGCAGAAAATGACAGGTTGACTGGATGTCTGGATACATGATGTATGAATATAGTTTGCCCGTGAAGGTGCAATACCTTGACTATAAAACATTTGTGTTTAAATAAACTTGGTGTTAGAGTTTCTCAAGGCCAAACCAGGAGAAACAAGATTTATTGGTGGCAGCCCTGCCCTAGAGATTCATAGTGCCCTACTTCTTGCTAAAAGATGTTTGGTATCTCTGTACTAGCTGCACACTATTTCTTGCCACTTCTTGGGGCTAATATAGAGGAAAGAACCTAAATGTGCCTCTAGGATATTTTCATGAGTAACACTATGATTGATAAGTATCATCTTACTTGTGATTTGAAGTTACTTTAACATATTGCAACAATAGAACTTGAATTTTATTTTCCTTAATGGTAGTTAACCTGTTTGTAATTTGTATTTGAAGTAAATTATATTTTTAAAATCGGATTGGAAGTAGAATTACACAGCAGTGTGAATTTTTGTCAGTAAAAGCCACTAATATTATTTACATTTATCAGAGTGCTCTAGCCTGCTGCTCTAACCTGCTGCAGCCTTGACCTGATTTGCTGATTGCAAGATAATTTTACAAAAGGCAATGCAAAGAGTCCCTTATTATGACTCTTAAGTTCCATCCTGCATTTACATGGGGGTAACTGTTTAACTTTGCTGTGATGTAATGCTCACACCTGGAGTTGGGAACGATTCAGCTTAAATTTATTTCATGAAGAACTTTGTCCAAATGTGCAAATTCTCTAAACAGTAACATTTGCATGGGATCTGCCTTGGACTAGCTACCTTTATAGCCCGATTGCAAAGTTTACTTGTGATGTCGAATGTCTTTCACACTAACTGAAGTGTTTGTATATTTGCTCTTCTGTCCTCCTGTTTTTGCTGTTTCTCTGCTTTAGAGATTCAGAATATTCAGAGAGCTTCTTTCTATGACAGTGTTTCTGGTCTTCATGAGCCACCAGGTGAATGTATAAAGCCTGTAGATCTTCCACACACAAGGGTGTTAAGCCCAGAGGAAGAACTTGCGGGGGGCTGGCAGGGTGGCCGGGGAGGGCAGGGCAGACTGGGCGGCGGGGCTGGTGTCTGGGTTTCTGTTTTTGTTTTGCTCATAGACCTGCATGAACCTTCATTTCATGCTCAGTTTTTATTATTCTTCAAGGCAACTGTTTGCATAAACAATTCAGTCGCTACTGCCTACACATCGCTTCCTCTTATGCGTGGCTCGTTCAGCACTGCACAGTGAAGGGTCCATCACTACCTTTTCCAGCAGTGCCGTTTGATACACAGTCCTCCAAGGAAATTGTTAGGAACTGATCTGCTTGTCTCTGAGTTACCTTTAAATTTTCAACCTAAGGAATTCCAAAAAGTAGTTTTTTTCTTTTTTCAAGTCATTAACATTTCGTGGACAAATAATTACATAAATCTCACATGTTGGTCTCATCATTATACCTTTTATTTGGAATTTATGTGCATATCTGGCTCCTTGGCTTTTTCTTTTGAAATGAAAACAGTGAAACTAGATGCAAAGCTTGATATGTGCAAGTTGAGACTAAGAGCAGAGTGTTAGAGTCTGTATTTTGAACCTGAAATTGAGCTTCAAACATTTGGGCCTTATGGTTTGACTCCTTAGCCTTATTTAAAATATAGCCTAACGTGTAAACCAGCTGTACCTTCATTTAAAAATAAATTAGATAGATAGAACGCAGCCTGACCACAGCGAAGAGGCCCTCCAGAAGCCTAATGTAAATGAGGGCCACTCAGCCTCCCGGTGCTGAGTGAAATTGTCAGGTAGTAAAATTCAAAGACCAAGTCAAATTCATCTTATAAAATTTCCTTAATGATGTTTGGAACATAATGCTGACATCCAAATTCATCTAAAAATTTTTTTTAAATACGGTAAGAGAACATGCCCATTTTAATCCAAGATTCCTGATAGCAATTTTAACTCACATCGTGTGAAAGAAAGAGATTGTCAGCCAGGGCCGGGGAGGGACAGATTATGCCAAAGATTATTCCGTAAGCTGGAATGAATATTCCACAGGAGAAATCTTCACAGTCAGTCATCTTTGGCCTTGGGGGGCAAAGATGGGAAAGTTGGGGAGAGAAAGTGCTAGGAGGTTTGAAGCTCACAGTCTGCCTGGGACTTGAGCTTTGTTAGGTTAGTGCTTGATCTTCTGCACGTCCTCCCAAAGTAGAGTGCCCTCTTTAATTCAATTCCTGTAACTCTTGGATTTCTCATCTTTTATGAGACTTCCAGTCTGGGAGCTCTTGTTGCTCACTGCTGCTCCCTCCGCTCCCGGCACAAAGTGGGCACACAGGAAATCACTGCGGAGGTGGGTGCTTGTCCTGCACCCGGTTTTCAGATGCGCGGCCTCCCCAGCCCTGCCGCCACGGCACAGATGGCCTTTCCTGGGGGACCGTGATCTTTGGAGTCTGTGGACCAGGTGCTTGTCCGGACCTGCGGGATGCAGCAGGAGCCCGCTCGTCCCTCCCGTGTTCTCACCTCAGCACTGGAAACGTGCCTGTCTGTCTCTCTCGGTGCCGTGGCCTCTGGTCGAGTTACTCGGCTGAACCAAGTCCCCAGGTCTCCATCTTGGCTTCTCCCAGGAGGGCCCTCCCTCCACCAGGGCTCAGTATGGCCTTTAGAGTTGTGGATAGTATTTCTGCAGCAGAAATGCTCTTCTCCTCAACATGCTTATGGATTCAGACCCCAGAGAGGGGTAGTGGGTTTTAAATGAAAATGGGGGCTTTAGTATTTTCCACTTCTCAGAAGATGCCGAATGGATGAGCTTCTTCAGGGCTCTGACTGCCTCTGACGCGCCCAGGCAGCGGGCATCTCTAGGCGAGACGGCGCACAGCTGCTGCGGGCCCTGTGCTGTGCTGCTCGGGACAGCCGTGATGTTAGGTAGACAGTATTCGGGAGAACATGCAGGCTTTTGAGGATAAAGGGGGACGAGGGTAAACAGGTTTCCAAAACCATCAAAGGACACGTGCAGAAGAGGGAGGGACAGAGTTCCCAGAGGCAGGGTAAAGAGGGCATACACGTTTCTGCCACAAACCAAAGGACTATTTTCTTTCACACAGATTTCGGAAGTCTAGAATTCTGGGATAAACTAATAACGGAGGATGTAAGCGCAGTGAACAAGCAAAGAGGTTTCCTAACCTCAAAGTCATAGGCGAGGTTTTTAGACTGAAAGGGTCAGTGGCGATGGGGCGGCTGGCTGGCTGTGGCTTTGGTCCCCATCTGCACTGTGTTGGAGGGACAGGGGGGTATAACTTGCACGAACGCTAGTTTACACTTGCCGTCTTCTTCCCTGGGTAGTAGGTTCCAGAACCCCCACGAGAGCTGGATGGCAGCTGGCAGGGCGGGAAGGCCGAGCAGCAGAGACAGTGTGAGAAGTGCAGGAGTGAGTTTAAATTACTGATAGAGAAAGCCGTGCACCCCTTTCAGCCTCTCGTGGAAGCAGCACCGACACACGGTAGCAGCGACTAACTGGGGCTGCGAACCAGCAAGGAAGGGCTGTCGGGGCTGTGGGGCGCCGCCTCGCTTGCCGCGAGCTCTGGGGTCTCTTAGTCTTCTAACGGCCGCTGGGCCCTCACCTGCCCCTTGTCGTAGCAGGAGCGGTGATGTTCTAACCTTAAAGCCTTCGAACCAGTTTTTTTTCCCTTCAGTAAGTCATTAGAACTGGGTAGCATAACGATAACTGAGGGTAACCACTTAGCCTCATACAGATCACGTCCATTGGTCATAATCTCTTTCTCGTGCTCTTTTGGCTCTGGTTCAGGTCTGACATGGTTTCTGTGTGTAGTTAGATTGTCATCATTTTCAGTGGATGAAGGTTTTTTATGTTGTTTTAGCATATTCTCCTCCATATTTTTTTTAATTTTATTTTTTATTGAAGCGAAGTTGATTTACAGTGTTAGTTTCAAGCGTACGGTAAAGCGATTCAGTTACACATATACGTACATATACACACACATGTATTTTCAGGTTCTTTTCCATTGTAGCTGATTACGAGAAACTGAATACAGTTCTCCGTGCTCTACAGTAGGTCCTTGTTCATAACTCTGTCTGGAGTCTTAACAAGAGTTGGGAGCTCACGGAGAAGCAGCTTCCAAGTATGGCACCTCGAGTTCCCAGGTCAGGTGGGGACGGTGACACTGAGTTCTCAGTTACTACGAGTAGCAGACAAGGCAGCTGGAGCCTGACCCGGTGCAGGAAGCGCCCAAGGACGTGCTGCCTGGCCTCAAACTTGCCGGGGCGACTGGCTCTACTGCTGCCGTCACTGCTGTTGCGCCCTTGTTGCTGCTGCTGTTGTGATTATGAAAAGCAGGGAAATCAACAGATGTTTATTTCCTTGGCCATTATTTAAGGCAGGTCCTCTTTTATTCATGGTGCCCCAAGGCCAAGCTGACAGGCGGTCACACTGGGCGTGAGTTACTTTCACGGGACCTGCAGGCGGAGGAGGGAGGAGCAGAAGTGGGGAGCCGCTGTGGGGCACAGTGGGCTTCCGTCTGCCCAGACGGTGGTGACTCTTGTGGGGGGTCAGGTACAGGAGAGGGAGGTAAAGGGGGCAAATTCGAGGTCAGCTTAACACTGGTGCTTGGGAGCAGAAAGACTGCTTTCTCCTTAAATTGCATGGTCCCTGCCAACCTTGGGACTTCTTGGAGTTTTCCTAAAACTTTCCGAATACTCTAGAACAATTAACAGATTGGTTTTACAACCCAGTTATGGAACAATTGTTAATCGATTACTATGTAATAGGGGTATTAGGGAGATCTATTCCCTGTTAACACTGCCTCTGGGAATTCATAGCCATTAAATACTTGTTTCTGAATCGCTCTTAACTGTTAGTAGTGTTTTAGTATACCTTAGAGTAGAAGCGTCTTAATGTGTTTAAGTGAGCATTGAGAACCTGGCACCCCGCCAGGGCCTGGGGGCT
The DNA here is from genome assembly GCF_048773025.1 of Camelus bactrianus. Lineage (NCBI taxonomy): Eukaryota > Metazoa > Chordata > Mammalia > Artiodactyla > Camelidae > Camelus > Camelus bactrianus. Next base: position 6,943,383 of record NC_133554.1, read on the forward strand.
TCTGTAGGATAGGAGGCAGTGATGTGGTCCCTAATCATTGCCTCTTAAGATAGGGTTCTCCCCTCTTTTTTGGTTTCCAGCTACATTAACTAGAGTGAGTTTCTGAAGAGCTGGCTTAAATATTTCAAGTTAAATTGAATAGTGCTAGGACTTTGGCCGATGCACAGATGTAAAGAACACGAAAATCTCATGTATTCCTCTTGTCTCCTGAGACTGTCTGCCTGAAGAAGGGCCAGTTGAGCACCCTGGTGCTGGACAGCATCACTCCTCAAGTGATACTGTCAATGGCAGTTTTAGGGGACAGGTGATTACAGTTGCATTTTTTTTCTAATAAACTATGAATATGAGATGGCAGGTCTGTTCAGCTCCTCTAACTCCTGACTGTCCACGTCAGGTTTGTAGCTTGCTGAATTGTTAGTACAAAATACTCTGAGCTCTTCAGGCTGCTGGGCAACCAAATAATGAATTGCAGTGCCCATGAGCAGCCGAACAGCCTTTCCTGGCACCTCAGATGGAAGAGTATGTAGCAGGAGGAGAGACAAACCCAGTCTTTACCCTGAAACCCTGGGCTGTGAGACTCGGAGGTTTTAGCAGCAGTATTTATCGGTCTTAGAAGCAGCAGTGCTGTTCATTTCCAGGAGCTGCTGAAATCTTGTCTGTATTTTCTACCTTTCTCTGATTCCTGCGTAACCATTTTGAACACAAAAATATTCTTTCAAAACAGGATTTTCTAAGTCTTGATTTTTGAGTGAAATCATATATTATTAGTGTGGCCCAAATCATTTCATGAAGTTCCCAAAGTGTTTCTCTTTTACCCGCAAGATAATTTTGCTCATTGGTAGAAGCTAACCATGAGTTTAAGCTTTTGAATTAAAAAAAAAGAAACTGACACTTTAAATTGTTAATTATTTAAAAATCTGAATATTTAGCTTTGGATTACCCCTTACTAAAGTTAAGTTTGAAAATCAGGTACAAATCAGATTATATTTTTTACTATTTTGAAAAGAGACCGGCGGTCCCTGCCCGGGGCTGCATTGCCAGGCGGCTGTCACGCTCTGTGGGGGAGCCGCCCTTGCTGGGAGAGAGCTGCAGGCCAAGGTGGCTGAATCCCCGCCAAGCCAGCGTGGCAGTCCTTCTCTTTTGTTGTGGCTGTGACTTGTCCTTGTGGTTAATTTTGTGTTCATTCAGTGGATATTTGTTAAAAGAATTACTGTGTGCCAGGGGCCAAACTGGGCCCAGCACTGGGCGGTGGGGAAGGCAGAAGAAATGGTCTGAGCCAGTGATCAGAGGGGTCATATCCAGGCACACCAGGGGTCAGCTCCTGGGACCCAGTGTGCGAGATGCTGGAGCGATGTCCCCCAGAAGCCCAGCCCAGTGGGCAGGTACGCGGAACAGAGCAGAGGTGTCCCAGGGCCTGGCTGGCGTAATGTGAAGCCTAGAGGAGGGAGTGGCCTGTTCAGACTGGAGGCAGAGTGGACACTGGAGCCTAGAAAGAGGTGGCAGGTAAAGGAGCGGAGATTTAAGAGCCATGATGAGTTTGCCAGGATGGCTACAAGGGGGTGGGGACTGGTGGAGACCAAAGGATGGAGACTTGAGGGCGTGGTGTGTTTGGGAAAATGTAGCTGGTTTGTAGAGTTGGAGCCAAGGCCCATGCAGGAAGGGAGCATGGGAGGTCCCTTCACTGAGCTCTTGCCTGCTTTCCAGGCACCTCGGTTCTGTGAGGTCAGTCACAGTGGCTCCATTTCACAGAGGAACAAACCGAGGCTTGGAGAAGTTGGGTAACTTGACCCAAGATCACACAGCTCTTCGGCGGCAGGTGTTTCTGACTCTGAGTGGAGTTCTTCCCTGGGCTGCTCTGTGGACCGTGTCCTACGTGCTGTAGGAGAGAAGGAAGGATTTGAAGTCAAGGAGCAAATATCTCGCTTTGTTTTAGAAATGCCTGACACTGAGACCACAGGTGTGACTGGGCAGAGCCGCGTGGCCACGGGGGTGGAGGGAGCAGTGGGGTGGGAAGGCCGGAGAAAGGGACCGGTTAGGATCCTGGTGAGAAGTTAGAGCCCAGGCTAGGGCGGCGGAGAGGGGGCCGGGTGGAGGCTTCTGGAAGTTTGGCTTGAGCCAATTCCCAGTTTCTGGCTTGAGTAACCAGCGGCCACCTGTGCACGGGAAATACGGGAGGAGGGATGGGGTAGATGTCCCCTGTTTAGACATTGATCTCAGCCCCTGGCTCCTGGCCCCCCTCGTCCTCCTCATCAGCTCTTCCTCCCCAGCTCCCCGGCCGACCCCACACCCTCACCTCTTTTCATTCACCCTTCAGGCGGCTCATCCAGTCCCGTGACTTTAGTACTGTCTGCAGGTTGACAACTCCCAAATATTCCTTTTCTCCCCCAGACCTCTCTTCCCAGCAGCGGACTGGAATGTTCAGCCATCCACTTGGCAGCTCACCTCCACCACAGTGTCTCACGGGCACCCAGACTTAGACAGAGCTTGGATCTGTCTTCCTACCCACAGAACCCACTCCCCTTCCCATCCTCCCAGGGGCACCACAAGCCACTCCCCTGCTCAAGCTGGAATCCTAGGAGTTATTCCTGACATGTCCCTCGGCCTGATTTTCCATGTCGGGTTAATCATAAGAGCAAGCTGATCCTCCCACCAACACATCGGGACTCTCCCTTCTCTGTCCATCTCCTGTGATCTCACAAGTTCAGGCCTCCATCATCTCTCTCAGAGCCTGGGCTACAACATCGGTCACCCCTCATCCCCCCGCTCCCCCCAGTCCATTCTCTAAAGCAGCCAGTATGCGGGTCTGTCCCCTCCTTACCCACCGTGCCTCCCTGGCACCAGCTTCTCCACTTATTCCTGCCCCTGGTCCTTCACACGCACTGTTCCCACTGGCTCATTCTTACCCTTCAGGCACTAAATGTAATTTCCCCAGAGAGATCTCGAACCGCCCATCTTTCTCATAGCATCTTGTTCTTTTCTTTCGATGCATTTCTCACTGTTTGTAATTGTGAATGTATCTAACGTTTTACATCATTTATTTGCTAATGTATGTGTATCAAGCATGTTATAGGCCAGACAGCATGCTAGGTTCGAGGGAGGTGATACTGAGTAAAAGCCATGTGATAGGCACTTAGCGAGACTGTGTGGAAGGCAGGCCGAGGCAGCGCTGTGACGTCTGGGTGGGAAGGAGAAGGTGGGTGCTTGGTGACTGGTGCTGGGTCAGGTATAGGAAGGAATCACAGATGAGATCAGTCAGGATGAGACTGGGGCTCGAGAAAGGCAAAGGTCAAGGGATGTTTGCCTGCCCTTGTGTGCTGCTTCATTCTAGAAAGGATCTCAGGTGAATGAGTTTGGACCCCTAGTGAGCATAGCATCATGATGTACAGGGAAGCAGCAGAGACGTCACCAAGGTGGGGCAGCAGTTCGAGAGGTAGATGGAGGTCCAGGGGAAGGTGGGGTTCGTGGTCCACGGAGAAGCCAGGAGTGGAAAGTTTGAGAATGCTGCTGTGACAGTCAACAGGCATATGGCCCAGGGTCAAGTTCAGTCTGCACCAGACCTGAATATCTCCTGAGTCTATTGGGCAAGGGGAGGAGGGCGGCCTGGAAGCCAGTTGGCTGCAGGAGGAAAAGTCAGTGGGAAGGACCAGGCATGGCAAGTGTGAGAACTGCTCTAGAAAGAGTTCATTGTCATGGCATGTGCAGGGGTGGGCTTGGTGCTTTTTTTCCTGCTGGAGCAGGTGGAGAGGACAGATTGAAGGCACAGGAAAGAATGGTGGTCTCTAGGTGATGCTAGGTAGACCCAGAGCATAGCTTTGCCCTGAACCCCTGAGTCTGGCGGCTTCAGAGGAGAAAGTGCAGGGGGTGTGCAGGCAGGAGCCTGGGCCTCCGCCCCTGTTGTCCACCCTCCTCCCAGCCCCCACCCGCGTAACTGAACAGACAGCCTCCTCACCTCCTGGTTCCTCTTCCACAGAAACTTCGCTGCAAACTGAGAATTGGAATGAAGAGTGAGGTTCTGCTGACAAAGCACTTCACACAGTGCCTGGTCCCCACGTCTTCCCGCCCTGGGGAACAACAAGAGAAACGGTGGGGGGGGGGCTGCTAGTGTGGAAGGGGCGTTCATAGGGGTAGTTCAGTTGATATTTTGATTTTTTTTTTAATATTTCAGTTATGTGTTTCCTTCATTTATCATTTTTTTTGAAAAATGAGAGCATATTATGCCCCAAATGTTTTGCCAGCGGCGGGTGCGCCGGCCGGGTCTGTGTGGACAGTGGGAAGTCTCAGCTCCTCTAATGACAGCGTAGCGTCTGAGAAGTCGAACCATCATTGAGCTCAGCCTAGGCAGCCTTCCGATTTTGTGTCCTCCCCTGTCATAAGGGGTGCTGGCGCTTCGAGGAGAGAGCTGAAGTCGACTGATCCCTAAAATCCTGAGCTGACGTAATCTGATCTTCCTGCATTTGTTCCTGAAACTCAGAAAGCTCTTCTCATTGGAAATTCATTGGCTAATACGAGATGACTCTGGTCCTGATCACTGCGCATAATCTTTACGTGGATTTGCTTTGTCAGGTCGTGTATTTTCATTGTATCCTTAGAAGCCATTTCTGATTTTGAGACTTGTCACAGGGTCAGTTTGTGTATCAATAATGCCAGCCGTGACCTTTCATTTACCAACAACTGTGTATGTAACAGGCAGGCGTTGTCAGACAGTGAGCTCCTGGCACTAGCGCAGCAGGAGGCGTCTGCTGGTGCGTGGTGTGCGGGGTCCGCACTGCGGTCCCCCTGCCCCACAGTGTGCGGCTGTTAGCTCCACGGCTTGCGCGGTGTCCGGTGCGCTGGCTGCCTGAGCGGTGCGGCATCTCCCGCCATCTGTCCCACAAGCTTGTGCTGCTGCACTGTCACTGTCTTCCCTGCCCGGCTGCCGGCTGAGGTCCGGCTCATTTCCCTTTCCTTTCTTCTTCCCACCAGTGGACCGGATCGTGGGGCTGGATCAAGTCACGGGGATGACCGAGACAGCTTTCGGCTCCGCGTACAAGACCAAGAAGGGCATGTTTCGGACCGTTGGGCAGCTCTATAAAGAGTCTCTCACCAAGCTGATGGCCACCCTGCGGAACACCAACCCTAACTTCGTGCGCTGCATCATCCCCAACCACGAGAAGCGGGTGCGTGTTCAGCAAAGTGGGTACTGGTACGAGGCCGCCCCCGGCAAGGCGTCAGAGGTGAGGCTCTAAAACTGTTGTTTGCCCAGTCAGGCTGGGAAGCTGGACCCCCACCTGGTGCTGGATCAGCTCCGCTGTAACGGCGTCCTGGAGGGCATCAGAATCTGTCGCCAGGGATTCCCCAACCGGATTGTTTTCCAGGAATTCCGACAGAGGTATTGCTCCCTTTGTATCTTTTTTCTGAATGTATCAAAGCTTGTCTGAAGATGAATCACGCAGTGAGATAATGAGGGGAGGTTTTTTCCTGTTCCCTGGATAGTTTTTCTTTTCACACAGGAAAGGGAGCGTCACTCTGACCCCTGCTGTCGGTCAGGACTGTTGAGCGCCTGCCTTACAGAGGCCGAGCGCTGCCGGCCGCGGTAGGTGATCAGACGGTCCCAGGCCCTGAGGCAGATGTGAGAAAACACTGAACACTGAGAACTTACTCATTCAGACAGTTCTAACTGGGATTTAAACATAATTATTTTTTAAACTGATTTTTTAAAATAAATGAATAATACATGTTCCTTATAGGGAAAATTTTAAAATACATAAAAAGTAAATAGAAATTATTCAGATGTGACTTCTGAAAGCACTTTGGGGGGTTTCTTTCCATCTTTTGTCAGTGACTGTATCTCTGTACCTGTGTGTACACATGTGTTTTCCCCTGTGTGTACACAGTCCTTCTAAAATAGAGCAGGGAATAGGATAGATTGAAAAAGAAGAATTGAGAAAGAAACGAGAAGGAGAAGATCAGTGCGTACAGAAGTGGGTGAAAACACGGTGGTCATTTTAAAAGTCTGCTGTGTAATTTCCTGTGACAGTTGGTCTGGTTTGCCTCTTTCCCCTTGGAAGTCAGGTTTCCAAGTAGGACAGCATCTGTTGTCCCGTAAAACAAGCTACAGGTGGGACCCAGCCTAATAGCTGTTCCAGTCCTTCTAGCTTTTGGGGGGACACCCATGCTGTGGCCTCATTGTGTGGTGAACTCGCCCTTTGTATTAACAGGAGAAAAGAGAACATAACTGGCATTCAGTATACAGAGCTGGCCGGTGTAGCCAGGATTCGTCTTTTAATACAGCCACTGTCTTTGTGCTAAAACTTACCTTACTCTGCACACAGCAGAGTGCGCAGGGGCCATGTGTGCAGCTCGGTGGCCACGTGGACACCCCGCCCCGTGGTGTCTGGCGTCACCCTGAGACTAATGTTCCAAACAGGGGCCTCTGAGCGTTGCTGTAGCAGCTTCACTCTTGTCCAGTGAGGCCTGCGGGTTGACAGTGACTTCACAAGGCCAGATTCTCCTTGCGTCTTAAGGATGTGGATATTTTGTGGGAAGTAAAGGAAAACAAAAGGTTTGATTCTTCTCTGCCACAACTTCTTAAACCTGGTCTCTGACCTGGGAGAATTAACCACATTTTCATTTTGCTGCTGCTTTTAAGAAATAGAAACTAGATCCGCAGAAAACCTCAGATTATCAGATGGTTATTTTTCTACTCTTAATTTGACAGTTGCCTATCACATTATTGCCTCTTAGAGAAAGCAGAACTCCTAGTAGGTACATGCTTCCACGAATTTTTACAAAAGGCTTGTTGGCCACTTCTTTTACAGGTATGAGATCCTAACTCCAAACGCCATCCCTAAAGGTTTTATGGACGGCAAACAGGCTTGTGAACGAATGGTAAGCTTTTCTTGGTTTTTCTGGTTTGAGAGTTGTCAATACAATCATTTCTGTAGCAAAAATAATGAATAGACTCTTTCTCTCTTAGATCCGGGCTTTAGAACTGGACCCAAACTTGTACAGAATCGGACAGAGCAAGATCTTTTTCAGAGCTGGAGTTCTGGCCCACTTAGAGGAAGAAAGAGATTTAAAAATTACCGATATCATTATCTTCTTCCAGGCTGTTTGCCGAGGCTACCTAGCCAGAAAGTAAGTGGGAAATGGTGAATTAAGTGCTCAGAGTGTGTGCTGGCACCGAGAATGTTTTGTGCTAGAAACACGAGTGTGCGTGAGGCGTGAGGCCCCTGTCCTGTGGATTCTGATGGGACTGATGGCCAAGTAAGCAGACACATGTTCCCCATCAGGACACAGCAGGGGACCAAGGCAGATGACAGGGGCTGGGGTCCCACTTCCACGTGGTTCCTCAGGGAGGGCTTCTCTGAGCCGGAACCTCAAGGATGAGAAGGTGCTGGCGCCCCAAACAGCAGAGAGAGCTCTGCAGCCAGGGGACCACAGCAGTGGTTCTGGAAAGTGACGCCATCCATATGTCTGGAGCACGGAGGGAGGGCGAGTCAGGTGGGAAGAGAGGCTCGAGAGACAGGCCCCTGGCAGGTGTTAGAAGTTCAGGTGAGCAGCACTGAGGGGCAGTCCGGACACTGCGGTCACCTGGCTGCCTCGTGCAGAGCAGTCAGGTGGCCCAGGTGGGAAGTTGAGTGATGCCGTGGAAATGGCGGTACCTGGGCCCAGGGTGGTGGTGGAGACTGAGAGGGTGGCAGCGGGATCTGAGGTGGGGACGTCTGGGGCAGCATCTGTGAACAAAGTGCGGGTCCCGTGACAGATGCTGGAGGTCGGCTGAGCGGCCCCGCAATCTGGTGGGGACTGGGTGGGGGCAGCCCACTTGGAGGCATCATCCCGCCTGTCTGGGGAGTCTGCAACGACAATGGCTCTCCAAACACGGTTTCCTTTAATAGTGAGTTTTCCCTGCTCTCCTTCAGGGCCTTTGCCAAGAAGCAGCAGCAGCTGAGCGCCCTGAAGGTGCTGCAGCGGAACTGCGCTGCCTACCTGAAGCTGCGGCACTGGCAGTGGTGGCGCGTCTTCACCAAGGTGGGCTCCCGGCTTGCCCCAGACGGACGCGGACGGAAGGACGGACAGCGCAGGGGACCGGGAGGCGCTGCGGGGGTGGGATGCGACGCTCACTGTTCGCTGTCGTCGTAGGTGAAGCCACTCCTACAGGTCACTCGTCAGGAGGAGGAACTGCAGGCCAAAGATGAAGAGCTCCTGAAGGTGAAGGAGAAGCAGACGAAGGTGGAAGGAGAGCTGGAGGAGATGGAGCGGAAGCACCAGCAGGTACGGCCCTGAGCTCCTGCCGGCGCCCGGGATGGGAGCCTGGCCAGTCAGTTACTAGTGAACTTCATCTTGTTTCTCATGGGTTTGCCCCCTGTCCCAGTGCGGCCACTTGAGAAGAGAGGTAGCAGACTCATCACGCCAGGCCCTGGGGTTTGGGTAAACTGAGTCAGCCTGTCCTCTTGCGCTTGAGGGACACGCAGATGGTCACATTTGCTGTCAGGTGTGTTTCACGCCTGTTTTCAGTGAGATTCTCGGCATTGCCCCCTTCCTGTGACTGCTCACCGGGAAATAGAGAAAAGTAAAAGGATGAGATGGCGCAAGGCCCCCCACCTGCCCCTTCTCCAGCGGCGGTGGTCTCGAGTCCGTGTCCCTCCCCCAGGAGGCTCTGCTTCGTGGGCAAAGTGGAGACCCAGGGAATGTCTGTAGGTGACAGTGACAGGATGGAAATGTTCAAGGCCAAAAGATTAACCACAACGGCCAAGAGTACCACTGGATACCAGTGTCCCCATGAGCTTTAGATCCGATGAACTTTACAGATTTGAGTAATATTTCAAATGTTCTTTGGTCCTTTTGTGAAATACCTTAATAGTAAGAACAGGAGTTCTTAAAATAGCATGAATTTACCATGTATTACTCAGAATAACTTGAGACGGCAGAAACGACCAAAAGTGTTTCCATCCAGCTGATTCTGCTGGAGCTGAGGACACATTTGAAAGTTGTGCCGGTGACGCTACCTGTTTTTAACTCTGGGTTCCTGGTGACGGTCCCGCGTGTGTGAGCGTGGGCACGCTGCAGCACGGGTCCCCTACTGTGGTTGCAGCTGCTGGAAGAGAAGAACATCCTGGCGGAGCAGCTGCAGGCAGAGACCGAGCTGTTTGCTGAAGCAGAAGAGATGAGGGCAAGACTTGCTGCCAAAAAGCAGGAGTTAGAAGAGATTCTCCACGACTTGGAGTCTCGGGTTGAAGAAGAAGAAGAAAGAAACCAAATCCTCCAAAATGAAAAGAAGAAAATGCAAGCACATATTCAGGTATCTACTGGAGTCTCCATTTAGTGTTATATTGGGGTTTTCCAAGTGGATCTGTTGAGTAAAGCTGTGGGTTTGGATTCTTGTGTCCACTGAGGTGCAAAAGGAGCCTAAGTAAACAGTCCCCCCCTTAAAAGAGGACCATCATTCGAAGCACACGTGTAATAGATTTCCTTCAAAAGTAGATTCATTATTTTGAATTGGAGTCTTTTTTTATGTTTTGATGTGGCATCTTCTAAGATGCCAAGTGATTCAGAGTGGAAACATCCCAGGGTCTGTAGCATCCTGTGGGGACCGAATTTGTTCTTTGTCATCACTAATTCCACTGCTCACTCCATTCGTGGGGCATCTCGAGGTGGTTTGGTTCGTAAGAAGTGCTCAGCACGGACACCGCATGTGCTCACTTCAGTGATGATGATGTTCTACTCATACGGGGTAAGGACACCCAGAGTCGTCATCTGTCTCACTACGCTTTTTTTTAATACTCCACATTTTACCTTCACATGAAATGCTTGCATTACCGTACTCTTTAGAAAACAAACATTTTCATAAGAACAGGCTTTGTTTTGTTTTGTGAGGTTTGTTGGGTTTTTTTTGGTTTTTTTTTTGTTTTTTTTTTTTTTTGGCTTGTTTTGATTTTCAGTGCTTTTTATCTTCATACCCGTTACTGGAAACTTTTTTCTTTAGCTTAATTTATTTTTTTATTATTAAAGTATAGTCAGTTTACAGTGTTACCAATTTTGGGTAGACAGCATGATAGTTCAGTCATACACATGCATAAATGTATTCGTTTTCATATTCTTTTTCATTATAGGTTATTACAAGATACTGAATATAGTTCCCTGTTTGGAATCTTAAACTCCTAGTTTTTTGCACTATCATCTTAATTTATTAGCTCCTTTTGTGACATGCAAATTCATTCAAACACATTATAAAAATATGTATGGTAAAGTTCTTACTACATGTTGATTCTTTTTTCTCTTGTGATGTGTCAGGCTCTGTACTAACCCCATGGCCCTTGGGCAAACCCACCCTTGTTACTGGTCCCTTGTCCTTTTCTTTTTTTTTCTTTTTTTTAACCTGTGAGGCTTTCGGGGATTTCTGATCTATACTGTTTTCAACGAAAGCTACTAGAGCTGTCTTTGGTTTTTATTTTGTTTTTAATATTAATTTCCTGATGACAACATTGAATGATTTTCATAGAATACCTAGAAAGTACAAAGTAGCACTGAACAGTCTCCTCCCACCTGTCACCCCCATTGTCCTTGTTATTTTAATTTTTCTGCTTGTATGTAAGAACCTTATTTGGATTCAGACAAACAAGTGTATTTTTAAATGGGCCTCATCTTTTAAAGAGAGAGCCTGAAGGTTTTACAGATGAAATGTGATGTCCAGGGGGATTTGCTTCAAAATAACCCAAGGGGAGAAGGGGGGCGTCTAGAGGAAGTGACATCGGCTGTGAGTCGATGCTCGTCAAGCTTGGGTTGGTGTGTCTGCCAGTGCCTCGTGCTTCTCTTTGTATGTATGTGTGTTTGAAGTTTCCCACAGTAAAAAGTTAGTATTTCCAAAGGTTTCATTTCAGAGTCAACCATGATAAATTATATAGCCAGTTACCCTTGGAAGCTTCTTAAGCTGACCCTACAGTGGTTTGTACGTACAACTGTGTCGTCTAATGCATATGTTGATGAGACACAGTGCTGTAGGGCGTGAAATAAAGAGAAGCACCAAATAGTTAAACTATGAGCAAGCGCTGGAATCCCGCCCCGTCGGTGACGGGCTCGCGGAGCCGCGCGCCGAGCTGGGACGGCCCTCCCCACCGCCCTGTGCTGTCTCCACTGTGGTGTCTCTGTCCTCGCTCTCCTCTTTTGGCCAAATATACTTAGTAGAATTCAAATAAATTAAGTATGTGTTTGATGCAGTTCTGTGATTATTCTATAATACGGATTTTAATTACTACGTTATTCCATTTTACACCAACTTTTAATTACCAGGACTCCTTTGTAGTATGTTCATAGTTCCTCAGTGTGAAAGGCTTTACTCTACATTCTTTTATAACTATGTCACATCTGTGCCTTTTCCTGACATTGCTGGTTTAAACGGAATGCTCTTTCAGAGCTGCTGCATTTTGCCTTTTGGCTTCCAGAGGGACTGGCCGCTGTGCACTCAGCCTACGGTGGGGACATGTGTCTGTTTCACATAACTGCATTTTGTATTTTTAAAAATATCCTTGCCATACTGAAAATCAAAAATTGGTATTTCATTTGAACACGCGTTGCCTGATTGTCAGCGCAGGTAGATTTTGTAGAGGGTGAGGGCTGACTGCGTGCTCTCTTCACAAGGACCTGGAGGAGCAGCTGGACGAGGAGGAGGGGGCTCGCCAGAAACTGCAGCTGGAAAAGGTGACGGCCGAGGCGAAAATCAAGAAGATGGAAGAGGAGATCCTGCTTCTCGAGGACCAGAACTCCAAATTTATCAAAGTAAGAGAGTCTTTCCACTGAAAAGCTGATTTCAGAATGTGGAAAATACTTGGGTTGAAAATACTCTGCTTCAAACAGGAAATTCTCAAGGAGAGTTCGGGTTCTTTTGAGTCTCTAGAGACCAATAGTCCACATAGACTTCTAAAGACAGAACCTATTTAACTTTTAAAACCAGCCGAATCTCCTCATAACTCCTTAGACGGTCTGACCCGCACGTCAGGTGCACGTCGGTCACTCACTGCTGACTGGTTCCCGGCTGCACATCCCTTCACTTGGCACGAGCTGCGGGACTGCAGGCCAGGTGGCCCAGCCAGGCTCTGGGGTCGTCCCCGCCACCAGTGAGCCTCCCGTGCCTGCCTGTTTGGAACACACAATCTGCTGGGGAGACCGAGCCAGCCTCGCTTGTTTTCTGAGTGATGGCGAACCCGCTGCTGCTCGGAATGCCTTCTCTGAAGCCCTTTCTTCTGTTCAGGAAAAGAAACTCCTGGAGGACCGCATCGCTGAGTGTTCCTCTCAGCTGGCTGAAGAGGAAGAAAAGGCAAAAAACTTGGCCAAAATCAGGAACAAGCAAGAAGTGATGATCTCGGATTTAGAAGGTGAGTGTTTGGGGTTAGAGAAGTTGAGGACTAGGACGTGAGTCTTTAGACTTTGCTTGAATCAGAACGTGCAGTAATAGGAGATGTACAGGGTGCCTGCTCGTCAGTTTGGGTTCAGCTGAGAAAATAGGTCTCTTACATGGTCCCGTTGTTTCCCTAGTCACCTAGTGTTCATGATGGAATGGCACTAAATCATCTTTTAAACTTTCACTTATTCTAAAGTTGGGTCTTGTGGTAAAATACATCGCCCTTCGGTGGGCTAAATTAAGTTTGGGCTGTACGGGCCGTTGAAGTTGTGTGTGTTTAATCTGAACACTGCACTAAGGTGCCTGCGTGTCCCTCACAAAGGGACAGGAGAATCTGTGCAGGGTACCAGCGCCTCACTCCAATGGCTCAAGTCATGTCAGGAAATGGTAGGATTTTTGCAAAACGAATCATTGCCTTCTACAAAAGAAGAGGCTGGAGGTTGGGAAGAGCACAGAAAGCCTTTCTTCGACCCGAAGCTGGAGGCAGGTGTGGACACTGGAGGAGGGAAGAGCGTGGCTCTGAACGTGGCTCTTGAGCTCCTCTATGTAATGGGGAGGAAATGGGTGGTTTTCAGAAGGACGTTTAGGAAGTGCTGTCCTATTGTGTAGTATAGACAGGAGAAGGGCCAGGAGGGGAGTCTTCCCGCGTGAGGTTCCTGCTCGTAGACGGTTCCCCCGCACGGGGCACAGAGAGCAGGCGGAGGCGGGCCTGGGAGGAGAGGGAGAAAGGCCAGCATCTGAGGGATCACTTCAGAATTTAGAGGGAGAGATGCCCACTCCGCCCTCTGGCCCTCCGGGCTCGGGAACTGCAGTCTGGTTTCCAACCAGGGATTCGCGGTGGAAGGGGCCGGGGTGACAGCAGTCACACGCCGACCAGCCTCTGCCAAGCCCTCTCCAAACGACATGACATGCGAGGGTTCCAGCTCTGATCTCGGGGCCTGCTCCCCATGGAAGGACATCTTTAGGATCCTCCCGGCTTCTTCCTGAAAATTCCACCCTCCCATTAACTTATCTCGCCTTCAGTTTGATCTTGTCGGGGTTCAGATGATGGAGCAATTGGCACAGTGTTACTAAAGGCAGTGACATGCGTTAGAATACAGTGGCTTATTTTCAACTTTAATCAGTATATTTTGAATTTGCCCACGTGGTGTGTCGTTCAGCGTACTGAGGAGCTTCTTGTTCTTGCCTTAAAGAGCGCTTGAAGAAGGAGGAGAAGACCCGCCAGGAACTGGAAAAGGCCAAGAGGAAGCTGGACGGCGAGACCACGGACCTGCAGGACCAGATCGCCGAGCTGCAGGCACAGATCGATGAGCTCAAGATCCAGGTGGCCAAGAAGGAGGAGGAGCTGCAAGGCGCCCTGGCCAGGTCCGCACAGGCAGGGGCCGGCGGGGTGGAGGACAGCATGGGGCCTCCTCAGCGCTGGGTGTGACACAGGGGCCTGGGAAGCCCAGGAGCATCTGTGTCAGGGCAGCCAGGAAATCTCATCCATCCTTCTTGGTATTTACCCTTAGAAATCACAAGTCGTATCATGAAATCCTTGGAAATTCACACTAGAACAGATTATTTTACCATATCGAATATTCTGATTTCTGTATATTACACATTAGCTTCAGTATGTTTTGGAGGAAGGAAATCACTTTTCAGAAATGATACTCCCCCCACTGCTAGGATGATTTGCTGTTCAGCTCTAAGCCATTCAGTTTTAGAGAAGAAGTCATACATAGTAAATACATTTAAAACTAGCATTGCATTTCTTGATAAACAATAACCATTTGGTTGCATGGCCACAGGACTCAGTTTATAATTTATTACAATCGAGAAAGTCTCACAACAAAAACCCTTCTCTGTGTCTGTCACTGTCAGTCTCGCTTGCAGGGTGAGGTGGGGGCTGGAATCTAGGACAAAAGTTCTCCCCTTGCCATGGGTCAGCCTCCCCTCCCTCCCACAAACTGCCCAACTAGCTGCGTCACGGCAGCTCCTGACACTGAACCACGTGAAGCGGAGAGACAAGCGTGCAGTGGAAGGTGGGAAGGTGGCGGGTCTGCTTCTGCTTCCTTCCAAGAACTTCTTTGAATTTACTGATTGGCTCTGGGCTGGAACCAACTGGACGGGCAGGACTGCCCCCTCGAGCAGTGTTTTATATAGAAGAACATCTTGTTCGAGAGGGGATTTTTTAATATTGTAATTGTTAAAATGGTCCTACCATTTAATGGAGAACTTTAGCCCTTGGGGAAGGACCAGGGCCCCATCCTGATTCTGGCTCTGCAGCTGCTTGTGGCCTTCCAGCCGTTCGCCTGCGGAGCGGCCGGTGCACAGGCCGCGGGCGGAAGGGTGAGCACGGGGTCTCCTGTGGAAACGGCCCCCGGGCGCCCCGCTGAACGCTGCAGGCGCTTGGATGTCTTCACAGGGGCGACGACGAGACGCTGCATAAGAACAACGCACTCAAAGTCGTGCGGGAGCTGCAAGCTCAGATCGCCGAGCTCCAGGAAGACTTCGAATCCGAGAAGGCGTCACGGAACAAGGCAGAAAAGCAGAAGAGGGACCTGAGCGAGGAGCTGGAAGCTCTGAAGACAGAGCTGGAGGACACGCTGGACACCACGGCGGCGCAGCAGGAACTGCGGTGAGTGTTGGGGGGTGCTTGTCCTGGGGAGATGGTGTGGTTTTCATGCTGTCACTTTGGGTGTCCAGTCTTCCTCCAGGAAGCTATGGCAGGTGGGATGGAACAAAATATCAGCGGTTAAAAACAAACCAGCCTGTAGGTAGAAAGCACAGGGCAGGTGGAAGACCAACAGGCGGCTGCACGGAGGGAGGTGTGATGAGAAAAGGCACAGTCGGTGGTGGATGGCTGAGGGGCAGGTGTGCACGGGGGGCTGGAAGGTTTACACATGGACCAGGTAAAGAGAGGAGGGACCGGAGGGACAGATGGACAAACAGAAACAGGAGGAGAGACGCGGGTGGTCGGGCATCTGCTGGTGGCAGCAAATGATCCGAACAGTGAGACAAACAGAAGAGCAGAGAGGCACATATTCACAAAGATGACAGGGAAGGGGAGCGCGGGGACCCAGACAGAGGTGTGCGTCAGGCAGAGGCCTGCGCTGTGAACAGGTGAGCCTGGGGCCACGTGTAGAAGAAGAGAGACACACAGGGAAGCACAGCCAAAGATTCCCAGGAAGTCATAGGAGAGTAACAGCTGAGAGCCGCCCCAGGAACCCCCCCCACACACACACTCACACACCTGCCTTCTACGGTGTGCGGGATGGAGAGGGTGGCCCGTGACTGAGAAGGGGGCAAAGGCAAGCCCTGGAATAAGGCAAGGACAGTTGGGTCCTCTACAAAGACATGTCTGGTCCAAGAGGTAGGAAGCAGCCTGGGGCCCCCAGGAGGGAGGTGTGTTGTGTGGAAGCCGATGGAGCCCTCCCCGGTGGACGGCCGTGTGCTCCTCGGGTGCTGGGCCTGGAGAGAAGGCCGCCCTCCTCCGAGCGGCCAGGCTGAGGTCAGATGGTGGTGTCAGGATCACTTGGTGCTGGGGTTGAACCTAGTTATGTGCCAAGGACTTTGCCTGGGAACATGCGGGACCTCACAGCGACCGGAGGCTGTGTCCCCAGAGCGCCCACCTGACCTCCCTACCCACTTCCACAGAGTAACTGTTTTTAGCAGTTTTAAGTCCTGGCTCCTCTTTAAAATACTTGCTTTTTAAAAATCTGGAAACCACTAAACTCGACTTTGTTGAAATATCCATTCTCAACTGGTCTTTTAACCTGAATAGAAAAAAAGTGTTCTGATCATTTCTTCCCTTCATCTCCTGTTTTAAAGAAAAAAGTACAAATGATTTTAATATTTATTAAATCACGGATGTGCTCAAACACAGCACTCACTGCTTCTGCGGGTGAAGGGGTCCGACTGCAGCTCAGAGCCCTTGGCCCCCGTGCCCTGCGCTCCACAAAGGACTCAGGCCCCCGCCGCTTCCTCCTGGGCCTCTGTGTCACGGGATTAGCGTAAAAGTAACCGTTCTTGGCAAACCAGGTTCTCTTCATCGGGCTCGTTGGCTTTGGAGTCTCTTTAGGACTTCCGCTGAAAGACTAAAGGAAGTGGGGTGGTTCACCCCAGAGGAGGAAGGGCTATGGGCTTCTCCGACTGTTGGTTTCAAGTAGGGATTAGGAACAAGGCTATTCACCCAAGAGACAGCGTGCTGAAGGCGGGGAAGCGGTGCTGCCGTCGGACAGAGGCAAGCGCCAGCGCTGGGGTGAACTGACGTCCCCTCGGTGGGGTTTCTGTCTCGCTGGGCTGCCACTTGGATCCCAGCGTCCTCCTCCACCTCCACTGTCATCCCCTCCTCTGCGGAGAAGGTTACAGAGGACAAGGCCAGACCCATGTCTGCCTTCCACCTCCAGTGAGCTGGGGGCTGAGCTGGCAGCCACCAGGCCCCCTTCTCTCTCGGCACTGCTGGTCTCAGCCCCTAGATCTCACCTCCGCTGTAAAGAGAGGAAAATGCGCCCACACGGCAATCAGCCTACAAGTCCCTGTTCCAGCTGGTTATGTGTCTTAGAGCAAGTTTGCCAGAGCCGTGCTTCAGGCTTATGTGAAGTTACAGCTGCGACGGCTCTCAGCAGGAGTGGTGTTGACCTCGCTGCCTTCGGTCTTTAGCTCTGCGCTCAAAGTAAAGATGGTGCTCAGCCCTCTCTTGTCGGGGTGCGGGGGGGTCCTTCCTGGTTTACCAGTCTCTTCAGGATTTGCCCTTTTCCAGTTTTACTGAAATGTCTCCTGGTGCTCTGGTGGGCGCTTTGGCATCTGGAGTTAAGCCGCGCCTGGCCTGCAATTCAGCCAGACCGCCCCGCACATGCAGAGACCCACAGGGACATTACTCGGTTCTGACTGTAAGTCCCACGTGGAATGAGAGCTATGCTGGTCCTGGAAGGTTTCCCGACATCACGGGAACAACGCGCCAGCCTGTCAGAAAACAGCGCGTCAGATAACCATCGCAGGAATCCACGTAATATTTCAGACAGAAGCAGACTTTTAAAATGTGTGTTTAATTTAATCATTCAACTAGTTCTGAGCATCTTTCTCTAAAAATGTTTCTCTAGTACCAAACGTGAACAAGAAGTGGCAGAGCTGAAGAAGGCTCTTGAGGAAGAAACTAAGAACCACGAGGCTCAGATCCAGGACATGAGGCAGAGACATGCGACGGCCCTGGAGGAGCTCTCGGAGCAGCTGGAACAGGCCAAGAGGGTAGGGACGCCAGCCGTCAGCCCGTGCACCCCGCCGGCGGCGGGTAGGGAACTGAGAGCCCCTCGGTGGCTGCTCCAGAAGCACACTGCTTGCCTGCAGGAGTCTTGTGCCCCTGATTTGGTTTTATTTTTTGAGAACGCGATAGATCAGCTGTGGTCCCGAGTCACATGTTCCTCTCCAGGTCTCCTTTCGCTGGTGTCTTCTTTCTCCCGATGACTCAGCTCAAAACCTTGAACAGTTGGAAGTCCTCCCGCACATCTGCTGCCCGGGAGTCCCCAGGCCCTGCGGAGAGCACCTCCTAGTGTTCCTGACACTCCCCCACCTCCTCCCGTGCTGGCCTCTGGCCTGTCACCGGGCACCACACATGTGGTTGCCACACGTTCACCGCTCCCTCTTGGGTATCTCACACGCAGTCTTCCTGTCTTGATAAAACTTCGCTTCACTCACCCTTGACTCAAACCATCCTCCTGGCAGACTGGTCTCGTCACTTCCCACAGTCATCCCTCCGTCGTGCTTCTCACTCTGACGTCCCCGTCTTTCTCTGCCTGTCCACACGCCCCCTTTGACTCATGCAGCGACAGTGTTAACACTTACTGACGTTCACCCAACCGCGTGTCGGTCCCTGCGCCCAGTGCTCCATGGGCATTGCCTTCTTTACCCTTTTACTTGTTTTAAGCTTTAGCTCCTTGTTAAAAAAATGTTCACACCGACAAAGCTTGTTTTATGTGAAGGATGACAAGAATGAATGCTGAGTGTGTCGCCCCCAGGCTGTGCTGACAAGGACGAGGCACACAGTGCAGGCCCCATCTGTCCCTGCCGCCCTGCGCAGTGGGTACAGGTGTGTGCCGTCCGGAGCCGTCCTCACACCCAGAACAGCAGTCTCTGGCTGCAGACCCTCTGTTGGCTCCGCTCCCCAGAATCTGGAGCAGCGTCTTCTGTGGTGTGTGAGAAACCCACAAGCAAACCGTCTCTTCCTCTTCTCTTAGTTCAAAGCCAACCTGGAGAAGAACAAGCAGGGCCTGGAGACAGACAACAAGGAGCTGGCGTGCGAGGTCAAGGTGCTGCAGCAGGTCAAGGCCGAGTCCGAGCACAAGAGGAAGAAGCTGGACGCACAGGTGCAGGAGCTCCACGCCAAGGTCTCAGAGGGAGACAGACTCAGGGTTGAACTGGCCGAGAAAGCGAACAAGTTACAGGTAGGCCTGGGAGACCCTGACCGGACGTATGTAGCCCACAGCACCAGCAGGGTGGAGGGGACTGGTGCCCAGGGAACTTGTGCTGCCCAGGCAGGCATCAGGCCCCTCGTGCTTGCCTGCCCACCTCTGCTCACAGCGCCCCCAGGCGAGTCCGGTGGGTGAGGGTGTGAGGCTCAGACTTCAGGTCTGGGCTGCGCCTGGCAGTTTGCAGAGCTAGCGCTGAGGGCAGCCAGGCCCTGCTGAGTCCAGAGCCCTCCCCCACTGCTGCCAAGTCTGCAGGCCTGGGGCTCTCTGAAGGATGCTGCTAAAAGGAGGGGGAAAAAATGTCATTAACTTGAATCACACATGTAGATACACGTGTGCCTTCCCTGTGCTCACGGGACTAAAGGACAAGCTAGAACGAAGGGCATCTAAGACCCACCATCCCCCCCAGAAACACAGAAGGGCTCACACCACGGGCTCTTCAGAGGGGATATTCTAGAGCTCTCGCTAAAGATGAAAAAGAAAATGTTTTTATCACATGACTCATAAAATCCGACCATAAGAGATAGCTAAATATTCACAATAAGTATGTAATACCATAGTTTTAAGCTTAAAAGAATCCTGGATGGTGAACATTAGCATTTAAGCTTCTATGAATTGCTAATAAAGTTTTCAAGTTCTCAAAGGATATGAATTTTACTTGCCCCCACCCCACCCCTAAGCATATGGTTAATGCATCTTAGTGTGAAAAAGGATTAAAATAAACACCTGCTGACTTCAGAGCCTCCTCACATAGGGCAGCAGTCACTCTTAGAAGAGATTTGGTGTAATTCTTGTCTCTTCACAATAAAGAGATAGCAAACCAGAGTTAGGAGAAGGCCCCTCCACGCGGGCTCTGCCATCAGGACCCTCGCCGCCCTTGCGGTGGGTAGACAACGTTAGGCTGTCCGTGACAGCTGGTGTAGGGCCTGCGTCCTTGGCGCTGACGGGGGCAGCAGCGTCCCAGTGGTGAGTCCCCTTAGCTGAGGTTGGCAGTTTCAGCTTCACCCCCTCCTCCCACCTATATGCTCTGTTCGTGTGCATTTAGGGTACAGAACCACTGCTCTTTTCCATCTGCCTATCGTTGAATTGAATCTAACCTTTTACTCTTTCTTGCAGAATGAATTGGATAACGTCTCGACTCTTCTAGAAGAAGCAGAGAAGAAGGGTATTAAGTTTGCTAAGGATGCAGCTAGTCTTGAGTCCCAGCTCCAGGACACACAGGTATCCTGCGGGGCGTGAGGGCCTGTAATCGTAGCTCTACTGTTTCTGTGATCTGTAAGCTGGCGAAACATGTAGGCCCAGAATTGCCTTTTTAATCACCACTTTCTGGTTTTCTGCTGTGCTTTTATCTTCAGCCATCTTGCACTGTAAGCAGCCCTGATACTCAGGAACTCTCCTCTGAGCTCACATCCCAGGGCCCCCAGCTCCTGTGTCTGGCGGGCGCCGCCCGGGTGCGGTTCACCAGGTGGTGGTCCTGTTTCCCACACACGTATTGCTGGCTATTTTAAATAAGATGGTTTTGTTATGGTTGAAGTGTCAGTACGCTGACCTAAGAGAAACAGGAAGGGACTCCAGAAGCGATAAGATGCAGGGGGTGCAGGACTGGGAGGCTGACGGGGCCCTGGCCCGTCCCCTGGGGGTACCGCTGCCACTGCTTGTGAATGAGTTTAAAGCGACGTTGTATTAAGGGTGCTGCTGAAAATGACAGTGTTTTAGAGTCACTTGTCACTGGGTATCTCTCATACACCAGGGCTCTGTTTTGCATGGCATAAATTTTTTTCAACAGAAGCATTTTGGTTTTGGTGATATTGTAACCTAAGCACTGACCTGTTATAAAAATAAACAGGAGCTTCTTCAGGAGGAGACACGCCAAAAACTGAACCTGAGCAGTCGGATCCGGCAGCTGGAGGAGGAGAAGAACAGCCTTCAGGAGCAGCAGGAGGAAGAGGAGGAGGCCAGGAAGAACCTGGAGAAGCAGGTGTTGGCCCTGCAGGCCCAGGTGCGTGCGTCCTCTTGGGACGCTGTGTGGCCTCGATGTGTGTGTAGCAGCGAATGTCCCTACTCTGCCAGGCGGTTCCAGCTCCATTTGGGACAGTTAATTGGGTCTTACACTAAATGAAGCCCATTACGTGTGTTTTTTGTTTTTGTCTTTTGACCCAACCAAATGCTGATCCTATGCTGGTTATAACGTTGGGAGCATTTAAAATAAAGACCCCAGGGCTGTGTCAGTTCTGCAGGGTTTCCTTCCACTTACCATTTTCTGGACGATTGGCTAAGAAATTTGTAGTTGAAGATTCATTTGCTCAAAATCTCATAGTACTGATTTCTACTAGTCTCACAAAATATTGGAAACAAGTTTGATCTTTATTCCTCAAGCATGAAATCCAGTTGAGTTCTTTAATACTGCTCTTTTCTCTACATGAAACTTAGTTGACTGACACCAAGAAGAAAGTAGATGATGACTCGGGGACCATTGAAAGTTTGGAAGAAGCCAAGAAGAAGCTCCTGAAAGACGTGGAGGCGCTGAGCCAGCGCCTGGAGGAGAAGGCTCTGGCCTACGACAAGCTGGAGAAGACCAAGACACGCCTGCAGCAGGAGCTCGACGACCTGCTGGTGGACCTGGACCACCAGCGCCAGATCGTCTCCAACCTGGAGAAGAAGCAGAAGAAGTTCGATCAGGTGGGTGCCCGACGCTCCCGACTCCCGGGCGCCGGGCCAGCGCCACACAGGCTTCCCTGGCAGAGCCCTCCCTTCTGTCCTTTGGATTAAAATCATCTTTTCTTATTTAGAAGTAGTGTATGCTTATAGCAGAACTGGGAAGAGGAAAAAAGCAAATAGAAGGAAATAGGAGAGCACCCACAATCTCGTGGGGCTGTTTTTGTTGTTGTTGTTAACTTTGTCTTTTTTTTTTCTTTTTTTGAATTGAAGCATAGTCTGTGTACAGTGTTGTCAGTTCCTGGCATACAGCATCATGGTTCAGTCATACGTGCACATACATGTATTCGTTTTCATAGTCTTTTTCATGAAAGGTTCCTGCAAGATACTAGCTACAGTTCCCCGTGCTGCAGAGTAAAAACTTGTCGTACCTCTGTTTTATGTATTGTAGTTAGTGTCTGCAAACCCCGAACGTCGTGGGGATATTCTTAGCAGTAAGGCACGTAGCAAGTGAGAAGAGTTAATGTTGCTTCTCAATCGGTTTTTCTGTTTCCCCAACGCCATCCGTGCAGCTTTTAGCGGAAGAGAAAAACATCTCTGCCCGCTACGCAGAAGAGCGAGACCGGGCCGAGGCAGAGGCCAGAGAGAAGGAAACCAAAGCCCTGTCCCTGGCCCGCGCGCTCGAGGAGGCCCTGGAGGCCAGGGAGGAGTCTGAGAGGCAGAGCAAGCAGCTGCGGGCGGACATGGAGGACCTGATGAGCTCCAAGGATGACGTGGGCAAGAATGTGAGTGTCCCCAGAGGCCCGTCCCTCCGAGGGGGCAGGCGACACAGTGGGAGGAGCTGTCCATCCACTCTCGGTTCCCTGCGCCGGAGCCAGCTGGGGAAGTTCTAGCAACTTCCCTGGCTCTCCCAGCCCCCCCGGGCAGAGGCTCTTTAAACAAAGTTCTCCGTCCCTGAGCCACAGTGGTCATCTGTGGTCCCCCCAGATTGAGGGCCGTGAGGTCCACCTCCTGCCCAGAGTGGGGAACCTGGAGGAGCTGGGTGGGGACCCCTAATCCTGCCGCTGCACGCACCTTCCCACGGAGCTGCGGTGATCTCTGCACCCCACGCCTCTCCCTTAGTGTAGGTGTTGAGGACAGGGCTGGGCCGCGAGCCCAGGCCTGGGGGTCAAAACAGGTTCGGGGCTTGACTCTCCACCAGCTCCCATTCTGACCAGAGCTGCTTTAACCCCTCAGTGTCCTCAGTGTCCTCTTCTGTCAAGTGGACATGAAACTTGCCTGTTTCCTGATGCTTTAGCATTATGAAGCTTGCAGATGTGCTTTGAAAGGTCAAATCTTACCTTCCTGCTGGGTCTCCCACCACCTGTTGCCCTGGGGAGCAGCCCCACGGACCAGAAGAGGCCACCAAGAATAGACATGGCCAGGATTACATAGTAAAACATACAGAATTCCACAGTTGATTCCATGTTCTTGTTCCATATTAGTTTTCTCTAGAACAGTCAACAGTCACGCATTCATTCTGCAAACGCTTCCTTTGTGCCCGTGGAGCACCAGGCTCAGGTCCTCCTCACTCATGAGTCTTCTCCTGCCCTGTGAGAACTGACCTGGCTGTGAGCCCCGAAAGGACACATTAGCGCCTGCGCAGGCCGGCCCGAGGGTTGTCTCCAGGGTCAGAGGGGACGTGAGGGGAGGCAGCCCACACAGCACTTGGCACAGGGAGCTAGGTCAGTGCTCGTGGCGGGATCTTTGCCCAGAGCCTCCTCTTGTACCCTGCCTCATGGGCCTAACACACCATGATATTTTAGACTTTCCACAAGATGATCTTTCCCGCAGCAAGAAGGGATGTACTGTGGTACCTGTCAAAGACAGCAGGTTGGTGGCCAGTCAACAGGCAGGTTCCCCAACACCACGCTCTTTTTACTGTTCATCGGCTTTTAAGAGCTCTGTTTTAAGGTCATGTGAGAACAGGTGGTTGACCGCAGGGCACGCGTGAATGCAGGTACAGGACTGGGTTCAGATGCACACTCTGAAATGGGGACCAGGGCCACTGGAGGGGCGGAGGGTGCGCATGGTGTTGGCGAGCTGGCCCACGTGCCACGGGGGCCCGGGGGCAGGGAAACAGGAACTGCTGTCCTTACTTGTTCCTCTGCCGAGGGTCAGCTCCTTCCTATGCTTCCTCTGGTCTAGGTTCATGAACTTGAAAAATCCAAACGGGCCCTAGAGCAGCAGGTGGAGGAAATGAGGACCCAGCTGGAAGAGCTGGAAGATGAACTTCAGGCTACTGAAGATGCCAAGCTTCGCCTGGAGGTCAACATGCAGGCCATGAAGGCTCAGTTTGAGAGGGACCTGCAAACCAGAGACGAGCAGAACGAGGAGAAGAAGCGGCTGCTGGTCAAGCAGGTAGGTCGGAGGCGGTGTGACCCCAGGAACAGGAACTTGTTTGTCTCGAGCCTGGTTTGGGGTTAATATCCTGTTTGTTCATGTTAGAACATACTAGCTGGAGTAGATTTAATTCATTTGGTCATTTGATAACTTTATTCTTTAAAATGTGATGTAACTGGTTCTGTTCGTATTTCTCTGTTAACGTCATTGCTGCTAACTAGCCAGGGTATCAGTGGGAAAGCCCTCAGTGGCATCTCCAAGGATAGGCAGTCAGGTTCAAGTTCTGTGGGTCTTCAGGGTATTCTGAAGTTCAGATCACATGCCTTCATTAAACACTCTTTAAAAGGAAAAAACTCCAGGTATTTGCTTTCTTTATTTAAAAAAGTTGCTTGGGCACTTACAATTTGTATTCTTTCCTGAGCATATGTCAAACTTCTAATTTAAAAGCTTACTTTAAAAACTAATTGTGGATATTTTAACAGTCCCTTGGAGTTCATGGTATTAAGTCTTGGATCTGGGATGTATGTAATTTTACTTTGTTATTCTTATTCCACTATTCTATTAGTCACTTACTGCTAGATAACAAACTGCCTCAAACTTTGTAGCTTAAGACAACACTTGTTAAGTCAGTTTCTGTGAGTCAGCAATTCTGAACTGACTTATCGGGGTGGGTCATCTGAAGGCTGGAGGACCTGCGTGGTGCTGGCCCGAGACCTCTGCTCCTTGCCACGTGGGCCCCTGCTCAGGTGCTGGAGTGTCCCTGGAGGAACTTCCCCAAGAGCTATCTCATGTCTTCCAGTTCTGTTGCATCACCTAGACCATGAGCTTGAGAGCAGGGCCCTGCCGTTTTCTGTACCCTCGCAGTAGTCAGTGGAGATGGTTTGTACCAGGTGGGGCTGTTGAAAGATCTCTCTACAAATTCAGCTGCGGTGGTTATCTGTTACTCACTGCTCAGTAGCAGAGAGCGCCTCTCCAGTGAGTGACCCAAGCCCTCATGTGACGACAGGCTGCCTGTGCTCTGTGTGAGGACCCTGGGGTCTAACCAGACACAACCGATACTGTCCACTAGGTGCGGGAGCTCGAGGCAGAGCTGGAGGACGAGCGGAAGCAGCGGGCGCTTGCTGTTGCTTCAAAGAAGAAAATGGAAATAGACCTGAAGGACCTGGAAGCTCAAATCGAGGCCGCAAACAAAGCTAGGGATGAAGTGATCAAGCAGCTCCGCAAACTCCAGGTGAGCACGGCCAGCCGGCAGCCTTCGACAGCCGGTGTCACCTGGCCCGCGGAGGTCCAGCACGACGTGGCCCATGAGGCCGGGAGAGGAGCTGTGGGCAGCAGCCAGCCTGCCGTCCGGCCAGCAGGCCCCGCGTCACCACTGCATGGAGCACAGTGCAGCTGTCACCCTTGGTTGTGGGTAGGGGCCACCAGCCATAAAGATGGCACATGTGTACCACCAGGGTCCGCAAGACGTGCTTGGCCCCACTGATCTAGTCTTGGCCTGAGCTGAGCTGGAGTCAACAGGGGGCGCGTCCTCCAGGGGACATGCCCTTGGGGCTCTGAACAGTCTCTGGCGCTTAACTAAACTCACAGCCACTGAGGCACCGAGAGGAAGGTGGCGTGGACTTCCTTCCCTCCGCTAGTGCTAGAGCTTTAGTGACCCCTTTCCTCTGCCTCGGTCATGACTTTTGCTACTCAGTTGTCACTATCACAGTAACAAGAAGTGATTTCTGTAACAACTCACAGTGTTGATAGGATGTGATGGGCCCTCTCACATAAATAGGCACAACTTCTCTGGAGGGAGGTTAGGACAAAACTTCTAAAGAATATTTCCATTCCTTTGACTTTGGTGATTCCGCCTCTTGTGAATTTATTCTAACAAAATATAAAGATGAGAAGACATATTTGTATACAAAGATCACAGTGAAGCGTTATTGATGGTGGCAGAAAAGGAAACAACCTAAATGTCAGCAGACTGCCAGCCACTCACATGATGGGGTCTGTGTGCCGGGACAGCAGGGCTCCAGTGAGTGCACGGCAGTTTAGTCAGTAGGACACACACGTGTGTGGACTTGTGTATACAGACATGTAGATGCACGTACTTAGAAAGTTTGGAAGGAAAAGTCATCTCTGGATAATTGGTTTATGAGTAACTTATTTGCTTCCTTATATTTTTTTAAAAAGCTAAATACAAAGGTTTTTATTTTAACCCACTAATTATAGAGAATATAAGTCACATTACTAGGACTTTATTTAACAACTTTATTGAGACATAATTCACATGTCATACGATTTACCCATTTAGTATTTGTTGTTTTTTAGTATATTCGTAGGGTTGTGCAAGCATCACCCACCATCTGATTTGGACATTTTGTTTCCCTCTAAAACTCTGCACACTTGAGCTGTCCCTCCACACCATCTCTGCCACATCCAGCGCTGACCAGCCAGTAATCGTTCTGTCTCCGTAGCTTTCCATGTGTTGGACATGTCATACACGTGGAATCCTACAGTGGGCAGCTTTTTGTTCCTGGCTCCCTTCACTTAACATATGTTTTCCAGGTTCATCCACGTTGTAGCATAAGTACTTCGTTCCTTTTTTATCACCAAATAATATTGTATTGTTTGGATATACTGTATTTTTATTAATCCATTTCATCAGTTGACATTTGGGTTATTTCGACCCTTTGGCTACTAGGAATATTGCTGCTATGAACATTCATGTATATTTGTGTGGATATGTGTTTTCAGTTTTCTTGGGTATATAGAAGTGGAATCCCTGGGTTATATGGTATTTCTGTTTAACTTTGAGGAACTGCCCAATCTTTCCTCAGTGACTGCACCATTTTGCATTTCTGCCAGCTACGTGTGAGGGTTCCAGTTTCTCTACATCCTCACCAGTGCTTGCTGTTGTCCATCTTTTAATTACAGCCGTCCCAGTGGGGGTGAAGTGGTATCTCACTGTGACTGTGACTTGCATTTCCCTAAGGACGAACGATGGTGGCCATCTTTTCATGTGCCCAGTGGCCGTTACCACACATGGGAAAAAATGTTTTTCAGTCCTCTGCCAGTCTTCTTGAGTTGTCTTTAATGACTGAGTTGTAACGTTTCTGTGTATACTCTGGATGTTTCACAGGAGTTATACAGTTTCCAAATAATTTTCTTTCATTCTCTAGATTATCTGTTCACTCACTCAATGGTATTGTTTGTTGGAGTCTAGTTCATTTTTTCTTTTGTTTCTTGTGTTTTTGTTATCTATGAAACTACTGCCTAATCCAAGGTCCTGAAGATTTATTCCTTTGTTTTCACTTAAGAGTTTTATACTTTTAGCTCTCTTTCTAAATCCATCTTGAGTTAATTTTTGTCATGTGGTTTGATACATAAACCCAATTTTGTTCTTTTTGGATGTGGATATCCAGTTATCCCAGCATCATTTGTTAAAAAGACTATTCTTACCCCCATTGAATTGTCCTGGCATGCTTGTCAAAAATCAGCTGACCATGATTTTATTTTTAGACTCTCAGTTCTCTTCCATTGACCTATATGTCTGTCCTTGTGCCAGTACCACACAGTCGTGATTACTGGAGCTCTGTAAGTTCTGCAGTTGGGAAGTGTGACTTCTCCAACTTTGTTCTTTTTCATGACTGTTTAGCTATTCTGGGTTCCTTACAATTCCACTTAGGATCAACTTGTCAATTTCTGCCCCCACCCCCCCCCACCCAAAAAAGGCCAGCTTGGATTTTTATTGTGTTGAGTTGGTTGATCAATTTGGAGATTACTGCCATCTTAACAGTATTCATTTTTCCAGTCCATGAACATGGCTATCATTATATTTATTTAGCTATTCTTTAATTTTTTATGATGTTTTGTTTTATAGTTCTTGGTGTACACATCTTATACTTCTTGAGCTAAATTTTATCCTCTTCGATGCTAGTGTAACTGCTTTGTTGATATTTGGAATGTTTATAGTTAGTATACAGAAATATAATGGACTTTTGTACAGTCATCCCTTGGTGTCCATGGGTGATTGAATCCAGGACCACCCCACCACCACCACCCGTGGATACCAAAATCCTTGGATGCTAAACTTCCCTTATATAAAATGGTATAGTATCTGCATATAACCTACGTACATCCTCCTGTATACTTTACGTCATCTCTAGATTACTTATAATACTAATACAATGTAAATGATATATAAATAGTTGCCCGTGTGGCAAATTCAAGTTTTATTTTTGGAAATTTCTGGGAATTTTTTTTTCCCTGAATATTTTTGATCCACTGTTGGTTGAAAACAACAGATGGGGAACCCACAGATACAGAGGGCTGACTGTATATTGATCTCAGCTGCAACTTCACTGAACTTGTTTATTAGTTCTAATGGTTTTTAGTGGATTCCTTAAGGTTTTCTGTATACAAGGCCATATCATCTGCAATTGGACCTGGTTTTATTTCTTCTTCTCCAATCTGGATGTCCTTTTTCTTGGTCTTGGCCTAGATGCTTTGAGTAGACTCTCTGTTACAATGTTAAACGCAAGTGGCAAGGTCAGATGTCCCCATCTCACTGCTGATCCTGGGGGGGAAGTCTTTGACTGTTCAGTATGATATTAGCTGTCTGCTGTTCATTGATGCCCTTTATCAGAGTTGAGGAATCTGCTTCAGCTTACTGAGGGTTTTTATATTGAAAGGGTGTTAGATTTTGTCAAATGTTTCTTCTACATTTGAGATGATCATATGGTTATATTAATTCATTTTGGGATATCAAACCAATCTTGGGCTCCTCAGATAAATCCCACTTGTATGGTGGGATATAATAGTATATAAATATACACAGTGTATTACAACTCAGTTTTGATGGATTCAATTGGTTACTGTTTCGTTGAGGATTTTTGCATCTATATTCATGAGAGATATTGGTCTGAATGTTATCTTATGATATTTGTCACTTCCATTAGCTATATATTTACAATAAATGCATATTTTATAATCCGGAAAAAATATCGTATGTTTAAAAACTAAGAATGAACTCTACCCCAAAACCTTTTTCCTATTGAATCTCAGGCTCAGATGAAGGACTACCAGCGTGAATTAGAAGAAGCTCGTGCATCCCGGGATGAGATTTTTGCTCAGTCCAAAGAGAGTGAAAAGAAACTGAAGAGTCTAGAAGCAGAAATCCTTCAATTGCAGGAGGTTTGTTTACTTATTCATCTATTTGTTCAACAAATATTTGCCCATAAAATTTTTCTAAGATCAAATAAGTATATTTTAGTACCTCTGTAGCCTCAATTTCTCATTGCTTCAGTTCAGCAAGCAAACTGGTCACACTTTGATACTGCTCTGCCTGGCAAAGACAGAGAAGTCGATTAGTAATTTCTTAAATCTAATTGCAATTTGTGGCACATTTAAAATGCCTGGAGCAAGGTGGCAGTGGCCTAGAGGTGCTGCCAGATTTCATGTTTGAGGAAACTGTTAACAGCCAGAGCTTAAATCACAGTCTGAGCTTGTTTAGGAACTTGCCTCGTCTGAGCGAGCCCGCCGCCACGCCGAGCAGGAGAGGGACGAGCTGGCAGATGAGATCGCCAACAGCGCCTCTGGCAAGTGAGTCTCCGGCAGCGGGTGGGAAGGAGCGGGCGTCTCGGGTGCCCGTGGCCCACCCCCGCGAGGCACGCCCACTACACTGAGCCGGCCGTGGTGGTCGTCTGCCATCTAGGAGTCGGCGTTTGGTCTGCTCATTTGTTCAAAGTCTGGGAAGATGAGCATGAGCTGCAGAGCTCCAGGTGGCCTGCACCACCCAGGCAGGTCACACCTCCCAGGGCCAGTCACGCCCGCAGCAGGCATGAAAGAAATACACTCAGAACGCACCGGTTTCCATGGGGTGGACAGCCTTGCAGCACAAGTCCTCACTTTCAAATTCACTAGATTTGACGAGGAGATTCCTTAGACTTACCTTCCTCTGAATGCATTTTTCATTAAAAGCCATTTTTTCCCCTATTAAGAGGTTGCTTTCTCCATGTAATTACTGTACTGAGGATTCATCATGGTCATTTTCTAGCATGCCATGAGGAGGAGTTGGCATTTTATCTCAAGGCATTGGAAAACCAGTAGTTCAAGCCAGGGATACCAGGATCTTTTTGCACTTTTATCACTGACACTGGCTGCCATCTGTGGAGATGAGGCAGGACACGGTGGGTTGGCGGGTGGGTGTAGGGGAAAGAGAAAAATCAAGAATGCTGCTCGGTTCCTAGCAGCAGGCTGGGCAGAGGTGCCCTCCGCAAGTTGCCCCATGTCATGCAGCCCAGTTTTGAGCTGTCTCCTCCCGGCCCCGGCAGGTCCGCACTGCTGGATGAAAAGCGGCGTCTGGAGGCCCGAATCGCGCAGCTGGAGGAGGAGCTGGAGGAGGAGCAGAGCAACATGGAGCTGCTCAATGACCGCTTCCGCAAGACCACGCTGCAGGTGGGCGCGCGCCGGCGGCCCCGGAGCAGGGGGTGGGGGGCTGTGCACCCACCCCCACCCCCCCAGCACCAGTAACCCGACTCCGCTCCCCAGGTGGACACGCTGAACACAGAGCTGGCGGCCGAGCGCAGTGCCGCCCAGAAGAGCGACAACGCACGCCAGCAGCTGGAGCGGCAGAACAAGGAGCTGAAGGCCAAGCTGCAGGAGCTGGAGGGCGCTGTCAAGTCCAAGTTCAAGGCTACCATCTCGGCCCTGGAAGCCAAGATTGGCCAGCTGGAGGAGCAGCTTGAGCAGGAAGCCAAGTAAGAGCTTTTTGCTGCCATAAACCAAAGAGAGGTTTTTACTGCATCTCTGCTACCAGACCAGGTCTGGGGCTCAACCTGTGAGTCAGAGATGACAAGGACACACGTAATCAGAGACTAGTTGGTGTGAGCCCTCAGGGAAGG
Organism: Camelus bactrianus; assembly: GCF_048773025.1. NCBI lineage: Eukaryota > Metazoa > Chordata > Mammalia > Artiodactyla > Camelidae > Camelus > Camelus bactrianus. The sequence goes on from NC_133554.1 coordinate 6,974,132, forward strand.
CTGGACTCGCCTGTCCGCTCTTCCTGGACTCAGCTGAGGGCTAGTCAGCTGTGCCTCATGATTTTCTGGTGCCACAGTTTACATCTACCCAAAGTCTGTTACCCAAGTTGGTGGCATCACGTGAAATGCTGCAATTTGTTGGCAGAGAAAAATGCAATGTGACAAAAATAAAAGCTCTTCTGCTCCCATAGGAAGGGATTGCTTAACAATTTCCATTCTGTTGTAGTAAACATTCTGAAATTTATGAGGACTTGCACAATGCAATTTTCAGCAGACATTACTAAGCTGTTAGAGTCGCGTCACAGACTACCAGAGCTAGAGCTGACCTCCAGCTTCACCCTCTTGTTGGGGAGCTCGGGGCCCGGCAGTGACATCCTCCCAGCCCAGCATCCCGGACTTCCCACTGCGCTCAAAACAACTCAGGGTTTGTTTGCTGTTAGTTGTAATTAACATGGCTTGCCCTTTCCGCTGACTCCATCCCTGTCCACTTTTGCATAACATTTGTGAAGGAGCAAGAGAACTTTTCTGTTTTCAATGGAGCTCTCCAGACAAGTTACCTCTCCATGTGGGAGAGTGGAGGCTAGTCTAGAAACATGGTGATTTGTGTGGCTCCTAACTAAAATGTGGGGGCTGCGGGGTGGTTCCGGTGTTAGCTGCTCTGTCTAGCATCTTAGTAGGTTGTCAGTAAATTTTACATTGAAATGATCTCTTAATAAATTCTGTTTTGTTTTCCAGGCTAAAAAGTTAGGTGATTAGAGTAACCAACTAAGGATTTGCCTTCAAAAAGTCTACACTCAGTACAAGTGGCATTTGATCTTTGAAAAATCACTAAAGTGATTAATACCTGTGTGGGAAAATAGTACATTTTCTCTACCTGTCAGCGTTAGAATACATTAAAGGCAATCTGTAGCTTGACCAGAAGGGAGAAGTTTCTGGGCCACGCTGGCCATGATGACATTCTGGATACAGAAGTCCTGGAAAGCACTCAAACACGTATCATTTCCCAGAGAAAAAAAGACTTAACAATGCGTTCCCCATTCAGACTGTCACTTCAAGAACCGTGAGAACTAACTAACATCCTGGTGACTTCCGTAGGGAAAGAGCAGCCGCCAACAAACTAGTGCGTCGCACTGAGAAGAAGCTGAAGGAAATCTTCATGCAGGTTGAAGACGAGCGTCGACACGCGGACCAGTACAAAGAGCAGGTGAGGGACGGGGCGGGCAGGCTGAGCGCGGCTTCCGCCTTAGATGCCGTCGCCAGGAGACAGGCAGCACCGGCCAACTGTTGCCATGTGACCAGGTGAATTAGGAAGAGCTATTTGAATGTTTCAACAAATCAACAAATCTTCCTTGTTCCTGCCAGGCGCTCCCGGGTGCTAGGGATACAGGGGTGATTAGGACACAGCCCGCCGCCCCTCAAGCCCTCCCAAGTGCCCCCGAGACACAGAGGAGGGGTGGGCGAGAGCAGGTCCCAGGGCTGTGTGAGGTCTGAACTGAGTCTTAGTTAGCATCTGAGTTTCTTCCACCAGTATGGACGCTTCATGAGCGCAAATTTCTGCCTGTTTCACGCACTGTCATCTCTTGAATGCTTGACTAGTCCCTGGGTACAGTGGGCAGTCGCTGAATACTGGCTGGGAAGAGAAATGCATGTAGGACCCAAGTGGCCTTCCTCATCTGTGTCCAGGCACCTGTTTTCTCAGTATCAAGGGCCTGTTCTGCTAGGACTTCGGACTGTGGTCAGCTCTGCATTGGCTCCAGCCTGGAGGGCTGTGCTTTCCTGCTGGCTTTCCTGAGACCTGCCGCCGGGGGTGGAGCTGAGGATCCACTGCCTTTGGCCCAGACACCCCCCTTTTTCTCCCCTGCTCCAGTCAGACACCCAGCCTTCCTTACGACCCCCACACTCAGGGCCTAGCAACCCGAGGGCAGTTCTGGGTGGGCATGAGCTGGGCCTGAAGGGCACTGGCCACTCTCCGTATGGCTCAGGAGTGAGTGATCCAGGGGGCAGGCTGAGTCCTCACGTCAGGTCTTCCAGAGTGGCTTTGTACTTGAATCAAAATATAATGTTGACATACCCATTTGAAAGGAGGTGTTCAATGAATGTACCATCTCCTGGGGTTGGAGGCCGTCCACGTGCGTTTTGTGAGAATAGCAGTCCCCTTTCACAATCCCATAGGTCGCTCGTGCGAAGATTCTACGCTGTCATTTTTCCACAGAAAAATCAAGGCTGGAGATAGGGTTTTCAAGTTTTTTTTAAATATTTCCTTTAGCATAATTTGCTGTGTAGACACTGGCTTTGCTGAGAATGGCAGGCTGATGAGAAGGCCTCCTTCCATCCAGGCCCCCATCTGGGGAGTGTGTCAGTGCACACTCGTGTGTACCTGCATGTGCTCACGCGGCTGAGCTGGGCAGGGATCTGAGATCACACTCAGGACGCTGCGATGCCAAATTTGGATTCCCCAGTTTGGAATGACTTGGTTCGTGTAACTCCCCCAGATGGAGAAGGCCAACGCCAGGATGAAGCAGCTCAAACGGCAGCTAGAGGAGGCAGAAGAAGAAGCCACACGTGCCAATGCGTCTCGGCGCAAACTCCAGCGGGAACTGGATGACGCCACCGAGGCCAACGAGGGCCTGAGCCGCGAGGTCAGCACCCTGAAGAACCGGCTGAGGTGAGTGAGCACGGAGGCCCAGAGCTTGCCGACAGCCACGTCTGTGGTTTCCTTAGGTCCACGTACCGCTCCTGGTTCTTGCTCGTTCACCCACTCGGGATCTCTGACCATTAGCAGTCCTTGAGCAGAAGTGGGGGGCACTGGCTTTCACTGGTGGCTGTAGGAGTACACGGTGCCAGGCCTGAGCACCTGGCCAGAGGTGTGCCATGTCCCTGTCCCTTCTGAGGAGGGGTCCCAGCCTCCAACCCTCCTCCCATCTCCCCACACTGGGTTTGACGTGCACCGGGGAGTGGGCGGAACACAGGGAGCCAAGGCTAAACCTGCCCGGGCCCTGCTTTTGTACAGCCAGTGAGCTAAGAATGGTGCTGACATTCATAAAGGTTGGAAGAAAACAAGAATGTGCAGTGGGGACCTTAAGTGTCCCACAAAGCCTATGTAGAGAATTTAACCTCCACCCTTTAGAGACAGGCCAGCCCGGGGTTAGCAGGTCAGAGCTTTCCTCCCTGTGTCACCGGCGGCAGCAAGCCGAGTCCAGCCACCCCCCAGCTCTCCAGGAGCCTCCTGCGCGGCGTCGCTGCCTCAGCCAGGGTAACGCTCCGCAGGCAGGTAGCAGGGTTGGGGGGAAGCACAGACCTGTTCCTGATCGTCTGCACCCCAGCTATGTGTCCTGAGGAAGGCGTGGAAGTTTTGAGTCATCAAGTGGTTGAACAGCCGGCCCCGTGTTCTTGGGGACGAGCCCACACCTGCCTGCTTTGCTCTCTCCAGGCGAGGTGGCCCCATCAGCTTCTCCAGCCGATCCGGCCGGCGCCAGCTGCACATTGAGGGCGCGTCCCTGGAGCTGTCAGACGACGACACAGAAAGTAAGACCAGTGATGTCAACGAGACGCAGCCGCCCCAGTCAGAGTAGGTCCACGGAGGCCGGGGGAGGCGCTACAGCGGGACACGCAGGAACTCACCCGGCGCCACTGCCTCGGGGCCTCCTGCGGATCCGGGGACCTGGCGGACGGCGGATTCCTTCCTGAGAGCAACTGTGTCTTAAGGCCTTGCCGCCCACACATACTGTATCCTGCTTCAGGCTTAGGTACAATTGCTCCCCTTTTTATATATATATACGTACACTGAACACACACATAGTAAACAGACCGTCTCATCATTGCATCTATTTTCCACATATCCATCAAGAGACCATTTTCTAATACAAATTAAGAAAAGAACCTTTTTCAGATGAACTCCAGACCCGCTGCCAGTCGCTGGGTTGTGGGCAGCCCCGCGGTTGCTGCCCAGTCGCTCTGCATGCTCTGTCGTCCGGACAGCTACCTTAGTTCTGTGTGCACGTGGCCCCTGCCGCCACGTCAGCCACATCGAGTCTCTTAGAACATTGTGGAACCTAAACTGCACTTGCAGCTCTCATCTCCTTCAGATAACGATCAACACTATTTTGGTGAGCAAACTGTGAAAGGGGCTTGGAGAGACTGGCGTGGGGGGTGGATCAGGGGAAGCTGCATCCATCTCCCTCAAGTCGCGGTGTTCCCGAACCTCTTCACGTAAACTGTCCTTGGCCAGGGCCGGTCTGTGCATAGAAAGGACAGTGGCCGCGATGCCGCTGGGGCGGCGGGGCGTAGCTGTCACCTTGACTTCTGGATGGCCTCCTGAGGCTGCTTCCAGAGTGAGCAGCTACTGCGGGCGCCCTCCCCCACCACCACCACCCCCCGCCGCCGAAGTCAGGGGTAATCTCCCTCCCCGCCAGGCTCTCATGCTGACCTTGCAAATTCAGCCGCTGCTTTGAGCCCAAAATGGGAATATTGGTTTTGTGTCCGAGACTTGTTCCACGTTTGTCGGCGAGGTTGACAGAACCTCGAGAACAGGTGCCACCTGCCTGAATGTTGAGATGCCAGTGGGTGTGACTCCTTCATTTCTCCTTTCTCTCCCCTTGGGACAGTGTTACAGTGAACATTTAGCATTCTGTTTTGGGTTGGTAGTTAATCAAACTGACATTACAGAAAGTGCCTTAGACACTACAGTACTAAGACAATGTTAAATATATTATTTGCCTCTGTAACAATTTAATGTATTAAGTTTTAACTGTGCTTCATATCATGTACCTCTCTAGTCCAAGTGGTATTACAAACATTCAGTGACAATGAATCAGTGTTAATTATAAATCCTTGATCCTCTGCAACGTGCTTGAAAACACAAACCTTTTGGGTTAAAAGCTTTAACATCTGTTAGGAAGAATTTGTCATGTGGGTTTGGAATCTTTGATTTTCCCCCTTTATGAATTGTACTGGCTGTTGACCACCAGACACCTGACTGCAAATATCTTTTCTTGTATTCCCATATTTCTAGACAATGATTTTTGTAAGACAATAAATTTATTCATTATAGATATTTACGCCTGCTCTGTTTACTTGGAGGAAAAAGCACCCGTTGAGAATAAACAGACCTCAATAAACAAGAATAATCATGTGAACGTGAAATCTGTTTTCTCACCTTCTGTTCTTGATTTCCTACCTGTGAGCTCATCGGAGGTTGGATGCTACATAGACATAAAATGCTGCCAGCCAGGCCTGCTTTTTCTGAGGGCACTGCATGCCCAGAAACTGTCAGGTGACGGGCTGCTGCTTTGGACAGTCTCAGCTACAGGGGCCTCAACGCGCAGCTGCATCCGGCAGGAAAGGGCCGCTGGGGCTGGAGACCCAACTGTTAATGGAGAAGGAGCCATCCAGGGTGCAGGACAAAGCCGTGAGGGTTTCGGTCACCAACAAATGAAGCTCATCCCTGGGTTAGAGTATTTTAAGAGGTCCAAGAAGTTGCAGGTTACATTTACAGGCAGGATGCACACTGAAAATGCTTCGGGAGGACTCAGTGGTGAGCTCCAAGGGCAGCTGCGGGCTGGTAAGGATAGGCTGGAGGGAAATCCGAGAGGTACACACACACACACACACACACAGAAGGCTGGGGGTGTTCCAGGATACGCCAGGTGCGGCTGTTCAGGTGGGCTGAAGTATATTCCCAGGCTGCGTGGCAGTTGTGGGAGGTGAGAAATGGGCACAGGTGCTCCCTTCCCTCTGTGTCATGACCACGGGAGGAAAAGGGTGAGTTGCACTTACCGGGTCTTGTGTGTTCTCACCCTTGCATTCAGTATCTTGATCCAGAGGTTTGTGGAAGCCAGAGGCTTGTTTTTCTCAAAAAGAATCCTGCCCTGCTGGGGAAGGAAGCGAGGGCTCCCTGCCCTGCCGGGTGACCGAGCAGAGTCATCCTTGGGGGAATTAAGAACTGCAGGTTCCCCCAGATTCCATCCCAGCACTGGCCTAGTGAGGCAAGTACTGTACTTCCTAGAATCTTCATAGTTCTAATTGGCACATTTTTAATGGTTTACATAATAAAGGTTTAACCGGTGTTAATGTCAGTTTCCCAACTACTCCGCCTATCAGGAGAAACAGTCCAATTCCTGATTCCACAAAGATGCTAACTAGAAGGGACCGTTCTTCACTAAACAAGCCACCACCTCGTGGTCTAAGTGGTCTGTAAAGCCTCAGCTGGGCATTTAAAGCAGGACAGCAGGTGGGAGCTGGGGTCTGAGCACATGTGTCAGACTCAAAGCAGCTGGCCAGCTCTCACCCCGCAGGAGTGGGGGCCATCGTGGGGAGGGGTTCAGGCAAGATATGGGAAAGCCTTATCCTTCTTTGGAGATGAAGTTTAGATGAACTCTGCTGGGGTTTTAACTCGGAGCCGTCACACACACCAAATGCTCTGCCCGCCCCTGCCACAGGGCTGCTGCTCTTTTCAGTGCAGACAGACATTCTAAAGAATTCTTTAAAATTCCTTTGGCAGGGATAACACCTATTCCCAGCTTGACTGTCCTGGGTATTCTGACACATTTCCTTTCTGTCACCACCTTCCCCATCCCTGGAAGCCCCAACTAAGGTAAAATGAGCTGGAAGACCAAATTCTTAAAACCAGCCTTCCCCATGGCTCTGGGTACAACTGCCCCACGGCTCCTTCCTCCTTCAGGAATGTTGCCGATGTTGCTATAACAACCAGGTCTGTATCAAGACTGGGGAAGAAAAGAGCTGACAGTTGTCAGACTCAAGGAACCACACCACTTCCTGCCCTACTCCCTTAGAAAAAAAAAAAATCCAGTCACAACAGGCCATAGGTTGGAGTCTAGGAAGTGGAGAGGATGGCTCCCCTCCGCCTCGTTCAGGCAGGTCTGAGCGAAGCCTGTGGCTGAGACCAGAGGGGAGTCCCCATCCATAAGGGCTGCCCAGTCACTCCGGAAGGGACAGCACCTGCACCAAGAGCTTTCCCAAGCCCTGAGCGTTTGCTAGGACGCTGTGTCCCGGGCCAGCTGTCAGGACCGGCCAGGCAGTCCACTTCCTCGTGTAGCCACCTGTCGTTTGGGAATCTAGCAAATTATGTGAAGTGTCTCATACAATTCTTGTCAGAAATCTCATCAAACTACGGGTAAGAGTATGCCGACGCGATGATGCCAGTCTCCAAGGACGATGCTACCTGTCCCTGCAGGGCCTGTGCACCATATGCAGAAAGTGTGACCACCCTTCAACCCTTACCGAGACCACAAATTCGGTTGTGACTCATCACAGCAGTGAGGTCTGTTTATTTTTTCAAAGTAACCCAATAATGGACTCCATCCCCACTAACTGGATGTCATGAAGCCTTATTCAAGATGTAACGTGACATAATCAGACTATTAAACACCAGGTCTGACTGACACCCAAGCAGAGCACTGCCTCCTTCAAAGGACCACACCGCACAGAGGCTAAGATGCCCCTGTTCTCAAGTGTAAACGCGTGTGCCTCACAATCACCGTCGGGAGGTGGCAGCTGTGATGTGGTCCTCACTGCCTGACCACTGGTAAGGGCAGCAGAGCCCAGCGTCAGAGCCTGTAGAATGGGTACCAGCAGCTTAGAAGGAATTCCGGAGCCAACCACGGAACATGCGTTTCAGACGTGCCGCATCGCCCGTGCTCAGCGCGGCGCAGGGGGCAACGTGGGGAAACACGGACAAGGACCGCTCTGGGTCAAAGCACGGTTCAGAATGTCAAAATCACAACGTGAAGTTTCAGGACTCTCTCACACTCCTTTTTGTATATGAATTAAGTGTGATATGAAATTGTATAAAGAAGCCTAGAAGAACTCATAAAGTCTTAAATAAGCGTTCTCATAGTTCTAATTGGCACGTTTTTAATGGTTTACACCATTAAAGGTGTGTTTAATAATTGCTGGTGTTTAAGATTCTAGGAAGTACAGTACTCGCCTCACTAGGCCAGTGCTGGGATGGAATCGGGGGGAGTCTGCATTTCTTAATTCCCCCAAGGATGACTCGGCTGGGTCACCTAGCAGGGCAGGGAGCCCCGCTTCGTGCTACTGTCCCATCCCGCCACCAGCAGACCTTACATCAGTGCTGCCGAGGCTGTGAGTTCCACCACCGTGGGGCAGCATCCCCAAAGTGAAGCATTCTTTATCACACTGTTACTACATTGCTTATCACACTTAGACTGATTCAAGACTGACAGAGGATACTTCAGTGACACCAGTATGTGTAACTGTACCTAGTCCCCTAAATTCTAGGTGACGGTAGGATTTGCTGGTGGGTGTTGGGGGGGGCAGTTAAAACAATCACTTTTTCTTTTTAAACCAAAAACCAGTTTTTCACAGCTCCATCTACTGACAGGGAACAGGGCTGTGAGCCTCACACAGGGATAACCGTTTATCCACATGTGTCCCAGAAAACCTCTGGCCCAGTCCTGCCAGCCCAGCCCCTCATCCCGGGCCTCTCCCGGCAAATCATGACCCAGGCAGGATCTCTATTTTTAAACTGGGGCACCAAACTTGATACCTGGTTAGAAAACACCCCACAGGTAAACAAGTGAAACTTCTGCTCAGCTTCCCTTGGTGAAGACTTTGGAGCTGGCAGGGAATGCTAACAACTCCTGCGGGTAGAGACGGACAGCACGATAAAACAAGACTCCACATCATAGCCTCACGGGGTACAAGCCCCGCCCGGTCCCCCCGCACCAGCTCTGTAAGCTTAGCTCTATTTTCAAACTTGCCTCTTCACGTGCGCTATCTTATAAAGGACGTATGTCACGCTAATATTTACTGGAGATGATTGTTTTTCATTAAAGTTTAAAAAGGGCTACTGTAATTCCCATGTATCATATTTTTAACAGTCATGGGACCAGTTTTTAAGTAAGATGCTCTAAGTCATAGGAAGATGATTTACAAAGATGCCTTCTGTCCCTAGTCCCACTTTTAGGAAAGACTCAAATAATACAGCTGTATTTTTAAGGCAGCTAATGTTCTCAATTTGTTTCAACCTTTGGGGCAAATAAAGAGAAAAACAACCTGTGAAGTAAAAGTCAGAATGTAGAAAAGGCTTATCTTAGCACTTTCTAGGCAAACCGTGCAAACAATTGACAGCCTGGACCCATCCTTCCTTCAGGCCTTGTTCCCACCAGAGGCTCGGCCGGCTCTTCTCAGTTGCAGCCAAGCAGGAGGCATCTGGCTGCTCCCTAAAGCCACTGCTCCACCCCAAGTCACATTCCCTTCCCCAGAGGTGCCAACTTCCACCTGGGCTCTCAGGAGATGCTAACGGCGTCTCCAGGACAGCTTCGGAGAGAAGCAGAGTCAATACACTGACCAGGCACAGCGCTGGACAAGCCACAGTCCTCCTGCTGCAAAGGCTGTGCCGCCCGCACCCTCACCACTTCCCATCGTTCAAAATCAGCTCACCTCCTGAGGCACGAGACAGAGGCAAGGCCGGCGAGGCCTGGAGTTTGGGAAGGTGGTGAGGACAGCAGAAAATAACACTGAGCTCCTTTCCTAACCTGGCTTTTCCATGAACCAGCCGTGTGAGCTCCCGCCAGGCACCTCGACTCCAGGCCCACATTCCCCTCGGCTAACCGCGGCAAAACCAGCCCACCCCACTCTCAGGTCAAGGTCACCTCACCTAGTCCTCTCATGCCTCACTTGTGGTTCAACATCCCCGCTGTGGCTTCTGGCTCTTCCTGGGGGCAGGGGGCACAGCTTCTGGCCACTCGGCTGACAGCAAGTGGAGCACTGGCTCCTTCTTACTTACGCAGGACCTTGCAGGAGCAAGGGATGGGAAGGGTGGTGAGATGAAAACACCTGGAGACAAGCTGTCCTTCGCCACATGGAAGATCAGCCCCCTCCACGCAGGGGAGACCACTATGTGGACCCAGCTTGGGGATGGCTCATGCCTGAAGGTTTCAGTGAGAGCCGGGCAAACCTGGCAGTCGGGCAGCCTGTGGACAGGAACCCACTCAGAGGCAGGTGGCTAAGGGAGGATCTTTAGCTGGACAGGCAAACTGTACACATTACCTGTCAAGCCAGGTAGCAAACGGTCTATCTGCACAAGGACAAAGCAGCGTCTTAAACCAGATACAGACGGTCACCGACTTAACAATGGTTTGACTTACGGTTTTTTTGACTTTACCGTGGTGCAAAAGTGATACACATTCAATAGAAACGATACTTTGAATTTTAAGTTTTAATCTTTTCCCAGGCTAGCAATAGGCGGTAGTACAGTCCCCCTCAGTGCTGGGCAGGGCAGCTCCGGGTCAGCCACGCGACTACTGACAGCCGTTCTGCACCCAGATGACCATTCCGCTCTCCACTTTCAGTCCAGTATTCAATCCACTACATGAGACAATCAACACTTTTTTTTATCAAACACGCTTTGGTGTGAGATGATTTTGCCCAACTGTAGACAAATGGAAGCATTTCCAGCACGTTTAAGGTAGACAAGGCTAAGCTGTGATGTTCAACAGGTTAGGTGTAACAAACTCATTTTCAATTTAAGGTATTTGCAATTTACAATGAATGAGTTTATCAGGACGTAATCCCATAGTAAGCAGGGGAAGCTCTGTAATCCACACAGAAAGCTCAGAGAGGCCGGAAGGAGTCAACCAGCTTCCTCACAGGGTCTGCTGCAGCTATAAAAAAAAACAAAAATACATGGGCGTCTCCTCCCCAGAGTAAATCCAGCAGCAGACTGCTGCACTTTCATGGACCTGGCCCGGCTCTCCTGGACCCAGAGCAGTCGGGACAGCCAGTGAATAACACGTGGGGCCCTGGATGCAGGGACCCCTCTCCCACTGGGAAGCCAAGGACAGGGATTCAAGCTCCAGAACTCATCCTCGCTGTAACTAGAGGAGCTCGGTTTGCTACGTTTTTGATTTGGGGTTCCTGCATAAACAAAGAGGTCTGCTGAAAGCTGAAAGCCCTGATCTAATCCAGTCCTTCACCGCTGGCTGGGAAAGCAGCTGGGGGACGCTGCCCATCAGTACGACACCTGGAGTTTTCAGCTGCTCAGCCAGCACAACTGGGGCACACACACCACTGCAAGAGACTCTCACGAGTCAGCTTATGGCAAAGTCTCCAGGAACAACTAACAAAGATGTTCCTGCACACGTATTAACTGACAAGAAAACCTTTTCAATGTATCCTACTTCATGTTTCTTACTCACTTAGGAACTGGAGTCACTTTTCATTTACATATAGTTTTAAAACTATAAACTACTTCGTTTATGCTTTGTTATAAGCAATGTTCAGAATCTGACACATTCATAGAGACCCCTAGTTTACTTGTTCCCCCAGCCCAATCACCCTGGGTCTTGCTACGCAACATCCAGCACCTTCCTAGCATCAACCTGAGGGATAAGGAGAGAAGCCCAGGACCGAGGAACCCCTAATCCCTGAGCCCCAGCACGTGTCATGAAAAGCAGCCCCGCTGGAGGACCAGCTCCCAGACCCACCACAGTCACCCTGTGACTTGGCAAGCTGCCTCCCTCGAGTCCAGGTCCCTCCTCTTAGATTTCTGCATTGGGCTGGGGCCATTCTCGGGCTGCTCCTGGAAATCACAGCAGAAATCAGCACCAAGAGAAACAAATAAGCTACAAGAATGTACCATACAACACAGGGAATACAGCCAGTATTTTGTGGTAACTGTTAATGGAAAATAACCTTTAAAAACTGTGAGTCACTATATTGTGCACCTATAAGTTATGTACTATTGTACAAAAAAATAAATAAATACAAACGATCAGCATGAGAATGCCCGCTGGTACCCTGGGTATCGCCTAAGGCCACCTGACTCTCCTCTGCCCTGCTCCACAGCTGCCGTCCATCCATCCACATGTCCCACGTCAGAGCAGAAGTGACATCCGAACCTGGCTTTGCAACTCCAGCTCTTCTCTCACAGGATGGCAGAGACCCAATAAAGCAACCTCAATCCTTTTTTTTTTTTCTGTGAAATTTATTGTTTCCACATTAAAAGATTTTTTTGAGGGGAAGTATTTTTTTAACCACATGATGACCCTATACAGCTGCCCAGAGGAGGGCACCATCGTAAGTCATTAACATGCCACGTGAGTTCTGAATAAATAAAAGCTACAAAGCCCAAGTTATATACAAATACCTCAGGCGATAATGTTTACAAACCTATGTACAATAAAACAAATGTAAACAGTAAACGCAGCATGAGTAATCGAAGGATGCACAGGGCCAACCACTTCCAGTCTGCCCGCCCCCAGGAGCCACAAGGGCCGCCCCTGGAACCAGGCCGCTCAACCCTTCCTGACGCAACGGGACAGGCCCTCAGAAGACAAAACGAGATGCTCTGAAGATGTCATTGAACTGAAGGACCAGAGAGCCGGCGAGGCAGCAGCCACCACCCCAACCCCGAGTCTGAGGCACATGAGGAAGTGGAGATAGCAGGGACATGGCCCCGTGTGCCCCGGTCCCGGAAGCTCCTGCTCTCTGGGGCTCAGACAGGCATCTTGCTGCTCTGGGAGGCAAGTCTATGGAATGATAACCGCTAAAGTAAAATCAGAAGGTGCAGAAAATGTTCCCTAATTCAGTGACCTTCTTGACTCTGCCAGTAACAGACCCAAACTGTGAGTGGTAGAGGAGGGGGACACATGATCATGAGCACTGGAGATGCCTGGGTGGGGGCTCAGGGGGAGGGCACATGTCGACCTGATTTGGGGGAGAGCTGCTAGAAGATCTGCAATGTCCTAAACACAACTACTCCTATCCGCACAGCGGGGCGGGGCTATGAGGCGTGATGAATGGGTACTTCTGCATCCAGTGACCAAGTAATACACGTACGTATCACCTCGTGACCCACAAAAGTGCAATCATGTGAAACCAACGGCACTACGGCGAGAAGAGAAAATAGCCAGTATTGATATCGCGCAGAGTCCTGGGGCTGGGCGGGGCCCAGCAGCCGCCACTGCATGCAGCCTGCCCTCTGCTGGCCGCGGGGAGGCGGGCGGAGGGGCACGAGCCGGGCCCAGGCACCGAGGGGTGAGGCGTGGGTGTGTCCTGGGCAGCTGGAGGAGGGCGGGAGCCCCCGCCTGGAGGCCGGGCACTCACACACTGAGAGGCAGCATACCCGGGGCCGACGACGGGCGCGAGGAGCCCAGACCAGGAGGAGGAGGAGCCGGGTCAAAGCCGTTTACTGCCCTGTGGGGTGACCAGAGCAGAGAAGGGGAGGGTAGGGGAAGAGAAAGAGAGACTGTCATTTAAAATCACTTGACACACAGAGAAATTCTTCTGCTCTCTAACACTATTTCCCAGCCCAGAGCAGAACCCTGACCGCCAAAGCAGCAGCCGGCTAGAGGCCTGAGGACTGCGTGCGTGTGGGAGAGGAGACCGTGCGCTCCCTTCTCGGCAACTTCATCACACCGGCGTGGAGGCCAACAGCGCTCGTCTGAGTGTCTGCCAACAGGGAGCGAGCCAAATAAATACGGGCATGACCAAACAGTGAAATATTATGTGACCATTCAAACACATTCCACGGAGTTCTTTGGTAGCATGGAAAATATTCAGACTGTGATCAATGCTAGGTAGAAAAAGCAGCAAGTAACCGAAGTAGGTTTAATGACATGAAGAAAAAAGGTAAGGAGCATATATTCGAGACTCTTACCTATAACTAGACATTACTATCTACGTAGCTAAATCTAGAATGTGCGGGAACACAGACAGGCAGACGGACACACACACACACAATCACATACATTATAGAAAGAAAATTTAACAATAGTTACTTTTCTTCCCTTTGAGTTGTGGGTAAATTTTATCTACTAATTTATATTTCTTAATTTTATTCCAAATTTCCTACAATGTACATGAGTATCTTAATAAGGGGGAGAAAAATAACCTTTTTAAATTGTTCAGCAAGCAAAGCCAGATGGGGAGGCTTCTCGCAGACTTGTGAGACACCAGTCCCATCCAGCACAAGAGCCTGCAGCCAGGCCCCCAGCACCCGGGCGGAGAGCAGCACCCCGGCGGAGAGCAGCACCCCGCCCCAGCCACCAGGCAGCACAGCCACAGGAAGCAGTGAGGGGGTGAGCGCAAGGCCTGGAGCCTCTCTCAGGAGCCACTGCAGCCCTACCATACTGAAAACGTCCCTAGGAAAATGTGTCCCACTAAAATCTGGGAGATGCAGCCAACGGCCCTACACACACCCACCAGTGTCCCCACCAGCCTACTCATCAGAGGGGCCCAGGAAGCTGAATATAGACTCGTGGAGAGAGGTTCTCTTAAAAAAAAAAAAAAAAAAAAAAAAGCAGACACATTCCCCATCAAGCTGACGGCTTCCCACACTGACGAGGAGAGGGTAACCTCACAGAGAAACAGGCACACAAAGAGACCTGACAAGTGGCCGGTGACTACTGTGATGAAACAGAGTTAACATCTGAAGAAGCTAAGCTCAGAGAATGGGTTTGGGGTTGGAAATCAAGCTACCCACAAAGGCCAAGAGCGACAGGCAGGGCTCTGACAAATGCAGCGTCTCCCTGTTGGACATTCTCCCACCGCAGTGATGCACAAGCAGGACTTTCCCTTTTCTCTTTGGAGGTCTGACATTGAGCCTCATCACATTTGAAAGCTTTAAATCATCCTCCCCGTCCTGCCAGTGCTATGGGCCTGTGCCTCTTCTGCGGGCAGGGGCCACACCCTATATGCCACTGGAGCCCCCGCATAATCAGTCCATCTGTCATCTGGCTGGCTGGTCCCAGAGCCCCGATCCTGCTCCTCCTAGAACCTCAGGGAGAACTAGGCAGGCCTCACAAAGAGCTTCAGCTGGAAACGTGAACACCAGATTACCAGCCTCACAGAGCAGGGCAGCAGGCAGCACAAGTTGTAACTACAGACCGTCCCCGAAACTCAGCAGAAAGGGAGCACTGCTGAGTGCCAAGAACTTGGCACATGTTCCAAGGGGCGTGCAAAAGGAGCAAACGTGAGGATGGCTCCATAGGCAAGGCTTAGGGCTGAGATTCCCGAATTTTCAAGCTTAGATGGACGTTTAAGGAGTGCCAAGTTCCTCCTCATCGTTACGACACTAAGGAAACAAAAGCAAGAGAAGGTCCCGCCATTCACCTGAGCTCACCCCATGAGCCTGTCAATGGGGAAGCCGGGCCCACAACTGCCCCCAGATGCCCAGGCCATTATCCTCCCCGTCTCCTCCTGCCCAAGGACACCTGACAGGCTCCAGTGAGCAACCACTCTGGTGCTCGCAACGCAAGTCAGCTCTAATGGGGAAAATAAGCAGTGCAATCCAGAACACAAAGGGAAAGAAGAAACCAGGTAAGTAAGTTCTCTGTGTGGATGGAAATGGAATTCTTGATGTGAAAGCTGGGTGGAGGAGAGAGAAAACAATCCAGCGGGTGTCACCTAGCACCTCTCTCTGAGCCAAGAAGTAGGAAGTAAAGGACCAGGAGGAAGGAGGAAGCTGACCCCACAGGTCAGCTGTCAGTGTGGGGAGGCCCCTCCCAGGCCTGCAAAGCTGAGCAAGGAGGGAAGGTTTCCAAGGGAAGAAACACCTCCATACTCAGCTCATCTGGTTTCAGGGAGCAGCAAAAGAGCCAAACGGAAACGCCCCAGTGGACAACACAGGACCGAGAGGAGAAAGAACGGGCCAGGGTGGAGATACAGACCTGGGAACCACCTAGGTAAAAAAGGTTCCAGAAGCCATGAAATTTCATGATCTTACCACCAAAATTTAGTTAAGGAGTCTGAAAGACAGAGACTCCAGCTCAGACAAGGAACTAAGTCAGCTGTAAATGGCAAAAAGCAAAGTGAGAGAGGGGAAGAACCAACGCACGTTTAGGAGCCGGTCAGGCAACAGAGATAAAGCTTGGGGACGGACTGAATCTGACAAAGCAGCAAGGACAGGGACACCCGGGAGGGCAGTAAAGAAAAGGAGGAGTGGGCTAGAGCTAACTCAGGAGAGCAGGCACACTCCGGACCCCAGTCCCCCTGGTCAGATGGATGAACGGAAGCTCGGCGCAGCTCGTCCTCAGCCCGGGCTCTGCACACTGAAACGTGCGCTCCCCGGAAGTAAGGTGGACCTTATGCCCCTGCCCCCCACAACCACCCCAGTGTGCTGTGGGGAGACAAGCCTGAGGGTGGGAAGAGAGCCCCACAGCAAGAATCCATTATCATTAGCGCCGCTTCAAGAGAGGGGACACTGGGAAACTGAAGAACGCCAGGCCCATGGAGGCAGTCAGGTGTGGTCCCAGGGCTGGCAGTGACCCCTGACCCCGCCCCCCGGACTGTGGCGTCACCCCAACAGTGCCCTCCCAGTGTCGGGAAGACCACTGAGCCTGCTCCTCACAACCACCAGGCCCATTACTACTAGATCGCTTTTGTTTTGCACCAGCTGAACCAATAATGGTTTACAGTCCAACCCAACAGGAACTGGACAGCTCACTCACGGGCTGCAAGCTGATTAAAGCAGAGTCAGCCCCATGCAGTTAGTAAAAACCAGTTTGTCAGTGTTAATGTGTCTTCCACCACGCACCATGATTAAGAATAAAAGAGCACAGCAAACAAGTTCAGTTACCCATGAACAACGTGGGAAATATGACTTTTTCTTGCCTAATAAAAAAAAAAAAGGAAAAAACATTAAACAGTGATAATGCAAATACTATTTTCACACCATGCCCTAAAATTAGTTTACACTCCCCTACACACAGCCCAAAAGCAAGCAGACTGGCTTACAAAATTAGGGCAAATGACACAGGAAACTAAATAAAAGTTATGGGGGGAAGAGAACGTTTTGAGAACTCAAGTGGCTGCACTACGTGTGAGCTGTTATCTCTGGGGAGGAGAGACATGAAGGCTGAGCAGGGGCTGGAGGAAACGGAGCAACAGCTGGGAAGCAGGCCCAGCATCCCACACTTCAGCAACCGGTGAAGTGATCACCACGAGATAAAACCCTGATTCCAAGAAGCCCTCACATAACCAGAACTTATAAAATACTTTCAAATCCCACAGAGCAACATACAACAATTAGGATTTATGTCTCTGTGGCTATTCTGAGGGAGGCAGGGGTCAGTGTGCACACACACACGCACACACGCGCTGACAACTCTGATGACCTCTCCCCACCACGCTCCTGCAGGTTTCTAGAGGCACTGGGAAAAGCACCGAAACCGCCACAGACTCCTCGGCGGCGGGTTCAGGGCAGGCAGGCTCTAGAGCCAGAGGGTTTTTCTAAATGGAAAGCTTTTTCTCATACTGAGACTATAAGATACACTTTGACGCTTCTGGAAGAACTGGCATTTCTTCTTTTAACCTGCAAGGTTTAATAATGGAGCTGGGAGCTGGGACATTTCCCTCCCTCCCTCTGCAGCAGGTACATCCCATCATGGTTTTCATCTAGCCACTAGGTCAGCAGGAAGAAAGGCCAGAGGGAAGAGGCCAGGCGGGCCAGAAGGAAGCCAGAATCAAAGCAAAGCAGCAAGGAAGTAGGAGCAACGGCAAAACCCACAGGAGCCACCCTCAGGCACACGGCAACGAGACAAACGTAACTCAAGCAGTAACAGGTTAATACGCGAGTGCGCGTATATAATCCATTTACATACAAATTAAATACTTGAGAAAAGGGCAGCCCACAAAAAAACATATTTAGCTCTTAACAGAAACAGTACAATTAAAAATGTGCACTACTTAAACCAAAACTAAATATCAGCTGTAACTGCTTCTATCAAGAAGCGTATTTCCAGACTCAGTTCAGGACATGAAGCCTGGATGCTCCCCAGAGGACAGGGGCCCCGGCAGTTACAGCAAATCCTCCGCATCTGCCTAAGACTGACTGGGCTCATCTCTGGGCGATCACAGCCCTGGTGCTCTGCATCAGGGTTGACTGGAAGCCAGTCTCTGAGGAAGACAGGACAGCAAGCCTGAACTAATGTTATCCCTCCACCATGACTGTTTTAAGGACTTTTTTTTTGCAAAGGCATCTGCCCCACCAATCCATTCACGGTTTGCCTGTTCTCACGTCATAAGGTGCCCAATAATAGACTAATAACTACTCTGTTGGAGGGAATTAAAAGTTGCAAGCAAAAATAATTAGATACTACTTCCAACCCTCATGAAGACTAGCCTTAAACTGTCCGTGTATTGGTTGGGGAAATGGTATCTCTCTGTAAAAATACCTATCTACTTACTCCACTTACCATCGTGGTATAAAAACAACCCCCTCAAGGTTGCCCGAAGCTCCTAAGCCTGCGGAATACTCCTTTCATTCTCACAGCCACTGAGGAGCCCCAACGGTTAGAATAAAATTCTGGTTTATATATTGATATTCTACAACATGCTTTCAAAAATGAAATGTGCATGAAGTCTTGATTTATGTATCAGTTTAGAATGTGCTCCTTAATGAAGTATGTATACTTTGAGGTAGAATTTTAAGGGAGACAGAGAAACCACTCCACTTGCATAAGGATGAACAACAGAAACCTTTTCAGAGTGGACTGTGTACCAAATCAGGCACATAAATGTACCAAGTCCCCCACAAATGCACCAGTCATTGAGGAAAGCAGAAGAGACAAGCTCCTTCAAGAAATTGTGAACATCTCTATATTCCTTTCGCAGACTCAAAGCAGAGACAGCGGCAAGGGATCACGGTGTCACGGCTGCTGCTCCACTAACAGCTACCTGAAGTCACGTGGTCAGCATCCCAGCGCACAGGTCCTAACTGTTACCTACATTAAGGCACACTCGTACAAGAGTGTAACTAGGAAGCTTTTTTTTTCAATTGAGGTGGAACAATATGAACTGACACAGAAAGATACTAGCAATACAGTCACAATGGGTGTGTTGCAGCACAGTATTTAAAGCATCCCATAAGTTTATTAAAGTATATGGTAGATGCATAAAATATGACTTGTCCTAACTAGGAACAACTGTAAGGTTGCAAAAATAGTGTGAAAACAGAAAACATTCACTTCTTACTTTATATACTCTGTACCAACTGAAATATTTTTTGCATTAATAAAGGATGTACCACGGCTGTAATCTTATGACAATTTTTTTAAATTCTCAATTGCCAAAAAAAACCTTCATATCATACAAAACTTGTGTCTTCTAAACTGTATTTGACCCAGTGGTCCTATATTTTTCTACAATCTCCAGGCAGAGGTCTGGGGAAGAGCCTACATACACGTGATCATCGTGTTCTCTTCTACCCTTAGCAAACATTCACCAAGAAAGTCTACTAGCCTGCAAGCACCGTGAGCCCAAGGACTGTACCACAGTCATCTTTAACCCCCGGGGCCTAGCACAGCTGCCTTTCAAGACTCTGCTTCCCAGGACAGATGCTTCAGAGTCAGGGCGCCCGGAGTAACAGACTCCACGGGGACTAGCAGACAACAACAGATTTCCCATCCCCAGAGAGCTGAATGATAACGCCTCAGGTGGGTTTATCACACTGAGTTGATATTTTCAAAGCTCAATAAGCTCACTTAATAATGTGCAACTTTACTGCCCAAAAAAAACTAAACTCAGAACTTTCAAGACTTACCCTTTGTCGAAGAAAGATGTGTGCCCTGATCGAGAGAACTTCGTGCTGTTGCTATTCATCACCCCACAGTTAACGTTCCCTGAAATATAGGATTTTCGTGATGCTTGGTCCTTTGCAAAATTCCTGCAAGCTGCTAATTTGGATTCTAAAGCCTATGAAAGGAAGAAGGAATGATTTGGTTGTCAAAACAGTAGCTGCACATAAAAATTTGCATTTCAAACCATTTCTATTTCAAGACTCAAACCTTATTCTCTTGGCTGATAATGGTGGCAATTTAAGCCGTATCAATCACCTATCTAATAGAAAGAGGCAATATATATGCTGGCTCCCTTTCTAATGAGCTCAGAACACTTATTTCTCTCAGTATTACTGACAGATACAGACAGGACCCTCACTGTACAACTAAGGAAAAGGGGGCACAGTAGCCAGAAGCGGATCCCGAGTCTCTCAGCCCCATCCACTGCTTCTTTCTGAGTTGGGGGCTGTTTGTCTGTTGGCTAGTTGGAGGGTGTGTGTGTGTCTGGGGAGTGAGCATTATAAAGAATGCAAAAGCACCTGTAAAATAGTTGAGGATTTTTTTTAAAGCAGCCAATTTTTTCTTCAGGGCTTCAGGTTGGTTGTTTCACTGTATCAGGGTGGGTAAGCGCACTTACAACACCTCACATGAAGTGAAATGCTACTGCATTTCTGACAGCACACTGTAAAAATCCAATACCCTTTGTCTATAATTAAATAATTCGCCTGATAACGACACCAGCCCTTTAGCATGTACCTCCAGAGTGCCTGCTCAGCACCTGTCACAACACCTGGCCTGTGCCAGGCTCTACAGACCATTGGCATGAAGAGAACAGAAGTTTCCCACTGAGTTCCAACAAACACAAGTATCACCAACACCCCCCACCCTTCCCACACATTTTACCAAGTCAAACCGTCTCCCAGAAAAAAAACGGAGGGGATATAATCCATGGCCCAGAAAAAAAGACAAAAAATAGTCCACTCCTATTATCCATGACGCTAAGGGATTGGGGAATACATAGACAAATCCACAGATAATATATTCCACGCTGAGAATCCTCCCCCCACAATTTCAATAAGAGCTGTTAAGAAACAGCAACAAAAAGAGACGGAAACTTCTCTTCTCCTTTCTTAGCAGCACCAGTAAAACAACAACAGAAAGAAGGAAGAGAGGTAGTGACCTCGTAGGATAAGCTCTTAATAAGCCTTTCGTCAGCATCTTACTACAGAGACACATACTCAGTAAAAACTGAGAGCCATTAACTTCCTATATTCAAGACACTCATTCATTCATTCAGATATTTGCT
This sequence comes from Camelus bactrianus, assembly GCF_048773025.1. NCBI lineage: Eukaryota > Metazoa > Chordata > Mammalia > Artiodactyla > Camelidae > Camelus > Camelus bactrianus. Next base: position 6,994,979 of record NC_133554.1, read on the forward strand.
GAGAATCCATCATGTAACAGGACAGGCTGTGTCTGACGCATCAGTGAGACAACCAAGTGCAAGTACCGGGCCTGGCACTCAAGAAGCACAGTCTAGAAATCAAGATTTGGACGATATTCACACCGAGGAGGAGGCGACACCACGGTTGTGAAGATGATGACCAGAAAATCAAGGACAGAACTCTAAGTAAAGTCAACACCGGGAGGGTGGGCAGACGAAGACCCAACAAGGTGACAAAGAGGAATGGACAGGAAGGCGAGCAGCAGACGTGACACAGAATCAGAAAAGCAGAGGGAAGACAGCATCTCAAACAGACAAAAAACAGGTCCGTGTTGGATGTTTCAAGTAAAATTAGGACAGAACAGCACCCGCTGGATTTGACAGCACTGAGATCAGCAATGAGCAATTCTGGTGGAGTGAGCAGGGAACAGAGCCCAGACTAGGGTATCTGGGAGTGCGCATGCCATCAGAAATGCTAACGATCAATGGAGCCGTGCTGTCAAAAGCCTGGCTGCGAAGGGAAGAGAGAAATAGAAAGACAGCTAGAGACATGACATAAAAGGAAGGAACAGCTGCTTTTATTTTTGCTTTAAGATTTTAAAACTGTGTAATATCCAATACATAAATATTACCAAGTATATACATATATAACACATAATGTTTACATAAACCTTGTATATATATTAAAATACACAGTAAAAGGCTGAAGGTACAGGAGACAAAGATGAGAAGGCTGGAAGGAATGAGACCCAAAGCCCAGAGGGACAATTAGCCATGGGAAGGAATGGGATACTTTCACCGCTGAGATTAAAAAGTAAAAACAGCTATAAACAGAGAAAAATAAAAGACGGTTTTAAGAGAGGAGAACAAAGTTTAAATAGATGGCCTTGATTTCTCAGTGGAAAAGGATGCAAGAGTGGGGATGCCAGCCTCCAGGTGAAGTCAGTGGACAGAGTACTGCAAAGAAGTAGGAAATGAGATATTCGTTCAAGTATGCAGGGACTGGTGGGTAACAGACAAACAAAATTCTAATGACACACAAAAAAACAAACTGTCAGCTGAATGGATAAACACTGCAAGGATTCTAAGTTCAACTTCCATGCACCATTTCTGAAGCAAACTAAAGCAAAACAGGGAACAAAGAAAGACGACAACATGGAGTCCAGAGACAGGCAGAACTAACCCAGGAGTATAACAAAGAGAAATTCAAAGGTGACAGCGGTACAGCAGCCCTAGACGCACGGCCAGAGATTCAGCAAAGAGTGTAAATAAGAAGCTGGAAGACAGGAGATACAGGAAAGAAGGTGGATGTTTCTCCTGTCCATAAGGGAAAAAAGGTAACTAGAAAAACTAAGAAAAAGAAAAAGGTGTGTAAGTCAGCTATGATACAAATATGAACAAAACCTGGTATGCTTCTGAGCAAGTAAAGAATAAAACACTTGAAACACCTGTTCAGAGGCACAAATAAAATGGCCTGGAGCCCAGCTCCTCCTGTGATTATGCAGTAAATAATATGCACATGGGCAGAATTTTGTAGTTGCTGTTGATTTTCAATTTTCAGAACCAACCAACAGAGTTCAAGAAAGAACAGAGACACACACACACACAACAGGGAACTGAGATACAGTATAACAAACTCAGAAACAGAGATTTAAGCATATTATTTAAAGTTATAAAAGTAATCAACAAAAGAACAAAAAATTAAAAATTGGGAGGATATGAGTTAAATTCTCATCTTTTTGCTTAAAGTTGGTAAGATATGGAAAAACAACCACAGCATTTCAAGTTACAGGTTACAACAAGCAGGTCAAACTATTACAACAATTCTTATAACATAGAGGTTAAAAAAAGATTGTTGGAGTGAGGGAAAATTACTCTATGCACTGTATGAACAACTTGTGCACATTACCTTTTTTGGTTTTGTTTGTTTGGTTTTTTGTTTTGGGGGAGGTAATTAGGTATTTCTTTTGATAAAGGTAATGGGGATTGAACCCAGGACCTTGTGCATGATAGATATGCACTCTACCACTTAGTAACCCTCTCCCACATCACTTTTTATAGCAACATTAAAATGCAAATTTAATCTGACGGTCAGGAAATAATTTTATGAGCCAGAGAAGGTAAACATAGGGCCTTGTAACTTGGCCTCTCATTTCTTCTTTATTATATAAAGTGTAACGCAATTGCAGCCCTTTTCAGAAAGAGTCACGCACAAAAAAACAAGTGAAGGGGCAGTGGATAGTGGGAAGTTTCAGGGATAGATTATTGGAAAGAGAGGTAAACGTCACTGAAAGAAATAGGAAATGGAACTGACTACCCCTAGAAAGACTAACTTTATAGGGGCTTAAAAATCATAAGGTTATTTGTTTCCGGTGATACAGATGCAGGAAAGGAGAAGGCCAACTGTTTGACTGATCCAGGCTGCAAGTCTCCTCCGTAGCCAAAGAGATCGTGAGTCAACAGCGACAGGGTAAGCGAGCTGTGGACCACGGATGAGTAGGAACAAAGTGAAAGCAAGAGATGACAAAAAAAATCAAAACAGAGTACTAATCTTGATAAGGTCAAAGGAGTAGATATTATACAGAGTGAAAAAACTGAATAAGCAGAAATTGAGTTTAATTTTTCAAAAGCCAAACCGTTCCGGTAAACAAGGTTAGAGCCAAGGAAACGGCAGTGAAGCTGAGGTGGCCAAGCGGCAGTAAGACGGGCATGACTAAGAGCAGAAAGTTACATCACGAGCCAACGCCAAGTCCTCCAGAGAAAACGCCCAGGGGATGACCAGGGGCGCAGCAGGCAGAGCAAAGAACAGGATCAGAGAGCTGTGTAAGACACACAGCGGGCCTAGAGGAAGTATTTCAGAAACAGATGGAGGGGCCACAGTGCTCTAGAAACAGCCGGGGGCACACGAAGGCAGCCCAGTGGGAACCTGGGAGCTCAGCGCGCAGGGCCCTCCGCAGAGGCACCGCAAGCCCCAGCCCTGGTCCAGTCCCGGCTGGTCACTGGACGCTCTTGCTTCTCAGTTTACTTCCACAGCCGGTACCACTTCTTCCCTCACTTCAAATTAAATAATTCAGTGCCTGGGCAGCCGAAACATCTAGTGGTAAATCACTCAACGCTTACCCCTACTTTCCGTAAGAGATCCCCCACGATGTTCAGTGCTGATATCCTAGCTGAAGGAGTCAGTGGACTGGTCCCAAAACCGTTTGGTATCGCTAGAGAAAGATAAAAGGCAAGTGAGTGGTCACTCTTGCAGTTCCCTTTATACTTGGGTTTTGTTTGATAACGCAAAGCAGTACACACTCAATGAAAAACCAATCTAGTATTCCAAACTGCGGTTAAATATAAAGTGGAGATAACCAAAAATACATTTAACCATCTTCCAATTGATGGATATTTAAATTATATCCAATTTTTCATCATTACACGTTCAAGGACATATATCCTTAAAACATCTAGACAAGTATTTCTGGAGAAGAGGTTCCTAAAAATGGAACTGCTGGGTCAGAGGGTATGCCCACATTTTCACCTTAGTGTCCTGCCAAAATGCTCCTAGGCTGTGCCAGTATCAACGGTCTGTGTGGTGGTGCCCTCAGTGTATTACACATTTTTTTTTCCTTGCCAATTTGATAGCCACTTTGTTTTAATTTTTGTTTCCTTAATAATTAGTCATTTGAATCTCTTTTTCTGGAAGTCATCTGTTCATCTCTGCACTTTTTTTCTTCTGGGTTGTCTTTTCTTTCATCAATTTACAAGAGCACTATACATTATAGACAGTCACCCTTTCTCTTATATGTTTTATTTTTCAGTGTGACATTTATCTTTTAAACTTTGTGTTTTGAGGGGAAGCCTTGGGCTTCCTCACCTCAATATTATAAAAATGTCCCCCACATTTTCTAATATTTTTCTAAAAGACTTTTTTAGACATAGATCACTTAACTCATCAGATATCTAATTTTTTCCCCTGCAAATGGATATCCAATTGTCCCAAAACCATTTAGAGAAGAACATATCTCATCTGACCTGGCACTAAAACCATACTCTGAATTCCCTACGTATTTCAAGTTCCAATAAGTTGTCTATTCCACCAGAATTATGCTGTTTTAGTTATTACACTGTTAGAATATATTCGGTATTCTAAAGGGCAAAGCCTCTTTGTTACTAACTTATTTCAAACTTTTCTTTTTTTTTTTTTAAATCAGGGGGAGGTAATTAGGTTTATTCACTTATTTCGATTTGGAGGAGGTACTAGGCATTGAACCCAAGACCTCATGCATGCTTTGCATGCACTCTACCACTTGAGCTATACCCTCCCCTCTATTTCAAACTTTTCTTGACTATTCTTGCACATTTACTCTTCCAGAGTGACTTTACAATCAACTTTCCAACATTAAAAATCCTGTTAAGAATTTTCTTAGAAATTTAAACTACTGACTGATTTGGGGAAGATGGGTATTGCAACCATGTCTTCCTGTTCAGAATCATGGTATTTAGCATGATATTTTTCACATCTTCTTACAGCAAAGAAGGTTTTCAGTTTTGCACTTACATTATTTTTGAGGTATTAAAGCACAGTGGTTAAGAGCTCTGGAGCTAAACTGCTAGATATAAATCCACCTCTGCCATTTAGCACCTGTGTAAAAGGGGGGTGAGTAATAACAGCACTTATCTGATAAAGCCACTGTGAAGTTTAAATTAGTTAATACACTTTTTAAATGCCTAGCACACAGTAAGTACTCAATAAATGCTGGCTATTATTTTCATCTGTTTTCTACAGTGCTAATCAGCATGCAAAATGCTTTTCTTGCTACTGCTGCTGCCATTACCCTTGTGCTCTAGAATATGATCTCACTGAAGGCAGAACTACACTCCCAGCATCCTGAGTAATACAGGTATGCAATGTGATGTAAGGAAACTGCTATACTTTTCTTGTCAGAAGTCTCTAGATCTAATTTTTCACTATTCCCCTGAATTTTGTACTTTAAGTATTATTAAATCTGTACTTTCATGGTAAGTTGTCTTAAATGCTTTTTGGAAACAGGCATTATATCAAGGAAATGCAGTTAGAGAGGAACTACTTCAGAGAGATCAGCTCTTCAATCCTGCCAATGATTTCTCTACCCTCTGGCTTCTCACTGCATCTGTGCCCACCTCCTTGTCATGAAATGGCAGCTTTAAGTCAGTGAAAGTTCACGCTATCAGTTCCAATCTAAAGATGTGTCTATCTGGACAAATACTGCTGCCTTGGGACTGACATATCCTAATTCTATGCCACAGCGAGCGCTATGTCCTACTGACACCCCGAGAGGCTCCTCACTGTTCTGACCAGTGCTCAACTGAAGAATTTTCAGAACTTACCTGCATAATTCTAATTAGAAACATAAAAGTAAAACATTGTAAATTCTCAAATGTTAGTAAGTTTGAGGTTCTCAAATACACAAGCAGCCATTCTGAAAAACGCAGTGAGCGCTCCTGGTGACCGCTGTGATCTGCACACTGCCCACCCTGTGCCTCAGCAGCAAACCCAGCACATACCAGTACAACCAGCACCACCTTGTAATTATACTTTCTCTAATATCACCTCATAGCAAGATGAAGATGGAGTGAATTACCTATCCAAGGACGACTGAGCACTTGAAATTTGGCCAATGCAGTTAGAAATTCAATTTTTAATTTTAATTCATTTAAATTACTAAGAATTTAAATTTACATAGTCACATCTGAGCAGCTACTGCATTGGGCACACAGACACAGAGGGCTTACCATCCTAACTGTCCAGAGAGAACCCTTCCTGTATCACTTTCTGAAAGAGAAAATCCTATATTTGAAAAAAGGATGGGAAGAAAGATAGCTTCCATTCGGGGAGAAAAAAAAGTATAGAGGAAGTGAAAGTAGATGAAATATGATCTATAAGCAGCAAAAACTAAATAAATCTCAATTGAGAACTTCAGGGTTCCAGTCTTAAAATTCCATCTAGTGGCTACTAAATGGTTTTTCTGCTTATCTGGATTTTTAAAAAAACACCTTGACTGATGGCAAAAGGAATATTCTTCATGTACTATTCATCGGTTATTCTGAATTTCACCTTTGAAATGGCAGCTACTGAGTGTGTCATAGAATGTACACGTCCATCCAAGCCAATCTTAGACGAGTCTGAATGATAACTTGATGAGTCTCTGTACATTCTGTGTATAGACTTCTGTCCCCTGATAGTTAAGTGACAAAAGCAAGAAGTAAAACTGCATTTAAATACAATCCCAAAACTTGTGTATAACAAGAAGGTGGCACAAACACAAAAAAGCAAACTCGACAAAAAAAAATTCAGTGTTAATTGACTTTAAAAAGCAGTAAGACTGCAGATGGATTTTCTTTCCTGCTTTTAAATTTTTCTACATCAACATGTATTACTGCTACAGTCAAAAGATAAACTTTCCTTAAAAACCTTTAACTTTTTACAATTTCAACTTATTAAGCTGCTCTTGTCTTTAACGTAGCCATCGTCTCATTGTTTCCTGTGTATGAGTGGCCTAGGAAACAATTCCTTCTGCTTCACACAGTGCCACTTAACCAACTTTTAAACTGAAATTATTGCTTAAATCCTAGCAATGCCTGCTTCATCAGCAAACACTCTAAAGTTGATCATCTACCAAAGGTTCAAAAAGAAGAGACATCACAAACCTTTTGGTGAAGGAAAACTATTCTCCGTTCCTTTGCCAACAGGAGTAGCTGGCAAAGAAAGTGATGCCTGGACAGCAGAATCCATCTTTTCACAGTCTAGAGTGGGAGAACTGGGAGCTGACTTTCTGGTCACTTCCTGCTGTCTTTCCCGAACAGCCAATTCTTGTCTTAAATCTGTAAGATATTGCAAAGGTAATAAAATTCGCTACAGGAACCAACTACATCAAGCAAAGTCATATCTGAAATGCCATAAAAGGGGGTGAGTGTAGCTCAGTGGTAGAGCACATGTTCAGCATGCATGAGGTCCTGGGTTCAACCCCCAGTACCTCCATTAAAAATAAATAAATCTAATTACCCTCCCCCTCAACAAAAAAAAAAAAATCATTGAATTGAAATGCCATAGACACTCTTCCTAAACTACTATTTCTCAAAAATAAATTTCCTAATTAACAATTTTTATTTCTAGGGGAATAAAAATGACAATCCTACTGTCTAAATGATCACTTGGAATCTACAAATGCTATAAGCCTAAGAGAACAGTTATTTATGCCTATATGCAAAAAGAATTAGGGCAGAGTCCAAGTAGAATTCACAGTGAACCTTTATGACACAAAATAAATATTCTTAACCAACTCATTTGTATTTATTTTGAAATGATGTATTTGAGGATTATTACAAAATCAACGAAGGTCATTTTGTAATCTTAAATGAGTTGGCATTTTTTATTAATTATTGCTATGGAATATTTTATTTTAGAAAGGAAATATTCAGAACAGTTGCAAATTGTTTTCTTGCTTTCAAATACTGAATTTTTAATCCAAAAAACAATGTTCTTTTCCAGATACTCAACTGACCTACAGAAACTTACTTATATTAAAAAAGGATACAAAGTTATCCCACTTCTGGATATATATCCAAAAGAACTCAATGCAGGACATCGAGATATTAGCACACCCATGTTCATTATGATATGAAATAAGTCAGTCACAAAAAGACAAATACTGTATGACTTCACTTATACGAGGTATCTAAAGGACAGCGGTCCTCCCTCATCCAAGGGGGATGTTCCAAGATCCCCAGTGGATGATTCACATCCACCAAATGTGACAGCACAAGATTTCTCCTGCTACGCAGAATGGCACACAATTTAAAACTTATGAACTGTTTATTTCTGGAATTTTCCACTCATTATTTTCAGACTGCAGCTGCCCGCAGGTAACTGAAACCACGGAAAGCAAAACTGAAGATAAGGGGGAACAAAACTCAAACTCTGTGCCTCAGTTTTCTGACCTACAAAATGGGGATAATATCTACCTTCTAGAGTTGATAATGTAGGTATTGAGTTAAGAGATTAAAAGTCCTGAGCATGGTGTCTGACAGAAGTATATAAATGTATATAGCTTTAAAAAGTTGAACCTTAAGATAGCTTAGCACTCTGGCTTAGGGACAGTAAGGCAAGAGATAAATATTCTTTAAGTCATAAATTTTACCTCTTGCTTCATCCTTTAACCTCTGTACAGAGACCAACAAAGATTCCTTTTCATCAAGTTCACTTTCTAAAAATGCATTTCGTTCAATGGCCTGATTTAGCCTTTGTTCAAAGTCTTCCAGTGAAACTATTGTTGCCCTAAAAAGGAAAAAAAAAAAATTAGAGTCCACAAACTAAATAATGTGCAAACAACTAATACAAAAAACTGTCAGTTCATCTCATGCCATTTCCTGACCTAGAAAGCCTGGCCCAGCTGAAAAAGAATGATCTCAACCTCTTCTGACTTCTGGGGTACTTAGTGTCTCTACTATCATTTGGGGCCATTTAATATATTATTTTCTCTTACATTCCAATCTAAACTCGAAGTTTCTTAAAGGAAGGCCACTTATTATACAATTTATACCTCCACACTGGATTTTAAACACGATTCGATCCAGTTTACACATTTTCATGAAGAAAACTTTTCAATAGTTTTAGAGTATGTAAGAATTAACTAAGAATCTGTTTAAAACACGAAGTCCCGGGTCCCACTCCCTTTACTTTCTCCCTACCAACCCTCTTCTTCCCGCATTTCTCATCTCACTCATTTATTCAAGAAACATAGACAGGTACCTACTATTGTGCTGTCTACCCACTACGTGCTATTTGCTACAGAAATAAAATTCCCTAACCTCAAGTTAGAACTAGTAATGCCATGTCCAATTTTATCAAGTCCTATCAACTGTCAAAACATCTCTCAGTTCCATTTGCTCTCTTCCAATCTGCTCCTGGCTTAATTCTTCACCCATCACCTGGATTACTCCTAAATGGTCTTCACATCTCCCCCTCCCTACTTTCAATTCCTCAGTATTACCTTTTCAAATCACAATCTGGTAATACTCCTAATTTTAGAAAATTCTTAAAGAGTGCCCCTTTGCCTGTAGAATGACTTTCAAACACAAGAACAAGGTTCTCCACAATCCAGCCCCAAACGCCTTCCAGTCTCATCTTGTTCAGCCATACTGTCTCTACACATTTCAATCAAGTGAAATATTAACACCTTGTGCACCTTCCTGCCTCTCTGCCTCTGCATCTCTCTCTTCACCTGGATAATACCTATTTCTCCTCGCAGACTCAGCTTCCCCAGTTACTACAAGGTACTTCAGCTGCCCCCTTCTCTATGCCCTGCAGCAGCTTGTACATTCTTTTTACCAGTGTTTATCACGTGGAACACCCATATCTGTCAAGCCCAAGGGCAATGGCTAGCTTATCTCTGTATCCTCAACTCTAACATCATGCCAAGCATTTATGAGTCACTCAAATATTAAGGAAAGAAATATCAAAAAATAATTGTTAAGTAATAAGAACTAAGTCTAGAATGGTTAAGAAACAACTAATTATAGACATATGAAACCTTGGCCAAGTAATGATAAGCCACTATAGGCTGCTCAGCAAAATCATAATGAAAGCATTATTTTGAGAAAATTCATTGATCAGTATTAAAACAGAAGACAATAAAAACAAGTGAAAATTTAAAAGCAGATCAGGTAGGACGTAACTGCAGAATTCAGCTGTAAGATGTGAGAACCTACAGAAAGTGTGGTAGTATTGAGAACACAGAGGGAAAGATGGAGGAATGAATAAGACAGATATTTAAAAAAAAAAAAAAAAAGGTACCTGAAAGACGAAGGAAAAAGGCATAATGGAAAGAAAAGCTTGGAAGGGCATTTTCTGGGGAGATAAGGGTTTCTGGTAAGTTTCAATGCAATGAGTTACAGGTGACATGAGATACCAGAAGGATGTGTTCTGGGACTAAGATCCAGGTGACAGGTTGAGCCTAAAGACAGATTCTAATCACTGATTGCCAACTTTGGTTATTCCAACAAAATGCCCATCACTCATGTACCTTTTTGCTCGCTCCAGGTCATCGTTGGCCTGCTCCAGCTCTCTCACATACTTGTGCAACTGCTCCTTAATGGCCCGAGTCTGACTTAAATCATCTTCTAATACTGAGACCTGCTTGTAGCTCTGTGCATATTGATGTTCTAGTTTCTCCTGAAGGCGTGGGTATAGGAAGGAAAGTATGCGTCATTAACATAGCTTTCTTTAACAACGGATGTACCCCAAGTAAGGGACAGGGTGGGGGGATCCAAAAATTCACCCACAGTCTGAGTTGATTGTACCCCTCCCTCATTTTCATAATATTTAAAAACAATGACATTCATTCCAAGTGCCTTAACTCATATAAAATTAGTCAATCATTTTCCTCTCAAAGAAATCTAATAATGATCTCTCTGAAAAGAGGTAAAATAGTAAAACCATTGCCTCAAAAGCTTCAACCTTGGTGGGGGATCCTGAGTTCTCAGGCTGAATGCAGCCGAGAGTAAGGAAAGAAGTTGACTGACAGAGTTCAAATTCCCTACACCTTACCTGCCCACCCCAACCATCCCCTAACCCATCCTCCTGCCCAGACACAGAAAAACTGCAAACATTTGGTTTAGGCATATGATGAAGAGCAGCAAAAGGGGTTAATCTTTTTATTTGTGAAAATTTCTTGTTAGAAAGGACTTTTTAAATCCAAACTAAACTCTCAAACTAAAGGGACTATGAACCATAATGAAATAAATATGCATTTCATACCAATATAATTTTAAAGTACCACTGAATGAGGCAATCTGTCAAAACAAATCATCAGGCAGCTTCTGAAAAATTACAGGAACTACAACATAATATTATAGCTAGGAAGGTTATAGCTAAAAAACCGACAGCTACAGTTTCGAAGTGAACTCCTGAACTCTAAATCACCTTTCCCCTGGTTCTATGAAAGAAAATGGTGTGTCAAAAATTCACTTTAGGCCATTTTATACTTATATATTGCCTACTGTTCTTAAGCTCCACCTGAAAAAAATGTATTTCTCATTTTAATAAAACCCAGCATATTGGATACCAGCTTCTAAGGCCACAATTACCTTCAACGCTTCCACTTCATACTTCAGTCTTTGGTTATCAGCTTGCAAGTCTCTATTTCTTTGTTCAGCCTGTACTAATTGCGCCTCCAACTCTGCTTCTAATTCTCTGCTTCCTTCCTGGAATTCAACTAGCTCATCCCGAGCTTCCTGGAAGCTAATGAGAAACAAAATGGGGAAGATGGTTACACTAGGAACCGTAAGGACCATCTTGAAGATGATTATGTATCAATTCAATCATTTTTGCCTCAACATTATACTACCATAAAATACACTAAACAATAAAGACAATCTGCTGTACATCTTACCCTACATGCAGGGTTCAATGAAAATAAGTTATAAGCCTCAAAAGGATGCACATTTTATATAACCTTGTATCTTTCTTACTTAATGTATTAATGAAGATGTACATATTACTATCCACAAATTAGTTTAGCATTTAGGTGTTTTTTCAATATAACTGATTTCCTTTGTAATTCTATTATTTAATTTTACGCATTTAAAAACATTATTCTGAGATGGAGTCCATAGGCTTCCCCAGTCTATGAAGGCATCTACAGCACAAAAAAAGACTAAGAAGCCCTGCCACAGACACACACCTTCCACGTCCACTGGCTTCAGCAGTAACAATGCAATGGCAGTAAAAGGTTTGGTAAGGCACAGTAAACTGTTAACCAAAGTAGGAAAATGTATATGTATCTTAGAAAGATTCCCTTTTAAAAAGAAATTTAAGACAAGTTTTGGTGCTTAAAAGGTTACCTAAAAGTTTTCCCAAGGCACAGTAAACTGTTAACCAAAGTAGGAAAATGTATATGTATCTTAGAAAGATTCCCTTTTAAAAAGAAATTTAAGACAAGTTTTGGTGCTTAAAAGGTTACCTAAAAGTTTTCCCAACTAACTGAAGTAACTGAGATTTTACAAAATGCTCTGTATTACCCCTGAAGCTCTTGGCTCCCCCCTCAAAGCTTTGCTGGCTCCAGACACCGATAACACTTGCTTGAACAGAGTCTGATCTAAGGAGCCCTAGACAGCTTATCAGAATCTCCAAAAGACCAAAATGACAAGGCAGAATCAGAGCACACAGAGCAGGCCAAAGATGGCCAAGCATAGTAATAAGCATAAAAGGAGGTAAGCTACCAGAAGAAATCACAAATGACACTAAGTTTTCTTACTACTTTAATAATTCAAGTAATACAAGGATTTATGACATTTTTACACTACTTAAATACCAGCAATGTTTATGACTATTTCAAGAATCCCAATCCTAAATCGAACTCTAAATTTAGCTTTGTTTAAAAAAAAAAAATGCACAGGCTAGAGAGGATGTGTTCCAAAGCCCTCTCCTATTTTTAAGATGCTTTTCAGTGTTACCTTTGTTTATACTTTAAGGAAAGTTCCTTCCAATAAGCAGTTTCCTCCTTTAAACTTGAAAAATCTGGTATATCTTCACCATCCATGATCAAGAAAGCCTGTGAAATATTAAAGACAAAAATAAATTGAGAACATAGGAATCTTAATAAAAGTATAAAATCTGGGACAATACTAAATCTGCAGCGTTCTGGAGGGAGTCAAACATGAAAGATTCTAAGAGGGTTTAACTCTTTCTTATAGCTCAGGCACATAAATCCCTTCACCACCCCGCTCTCGGGGGTGGACAAGGTCATGACAGGAAATGAACAGAACAAAGACACTGAAGCCACATGAAGCACTTTTGGTCACAGCACTAAGTTCTGGGGAATGGCCCCACATAATCACCCTGCACACAGCAGCTGGCTTAAGGCTAAGTGATCTTCTGGGAATCCGGGGATAGAAAGAAGCTTGCTGTCAGAGCTGCTGTGACTGCTGCTCTGTTGTACAATCCTTCAAAACACATGCTTGAAACATTTTACGCCAGGTGACCCTACTAGGAGATCAGGCACATTCCCAATAATTTACTATTATTACATTTCTAAGAATTTCCTGCTAATTCTCTCGTAAGTCCCACGCTTCCTCCATAAAGCCACTATTCCTCCAACTTCAATGTTCCTTCATCTCGGTTCTTTCTCCCAAGGTGTTCAGAGACGGTGAAAAATTTCTACTTAGTTAGCCCTGCATGTGGGCTGACTGCCTTAAACCACCCCCACCCCACCACCCGCCCGGCGGAACACCACAGGCGCTAGACTCCCGCCTACAGCGGCTCGGTCTCACCCGGCCCCGCCGCCGCACCCCCACCCCCTCACCCTGCATCTCCCGTCCGGTTCCAGCTGCGCTCTTCAGCGCTGCCCGACCTCGCCATTCCGTTTCAGGTCTGCATATTTTCCCTACCTGGAAAGGCTGGCCCTTCCCTGTGCATTTGGAAAGCACCTATTTATCCTCTGAAACCTAGCTGTCATGTTTTCCAGAAAGCCTTTCCTGTCCTCATCCAGACAGCGCCAAATCTCCCACACACACACACACCCCCCCCCCCCCCGGCTCCCTCCACCCAACACGTGCTTTCATGAACACACTCACCGCATCCTAATGGATTTGCTTACACCCCTATGGCCCCTATTAGGCTGTGTATTCTTCTTACTTCTTTCAACCCCAGCACAATTTCTGCACAACAGCAGATACTCAATAATATTTACTAAGTCAAACCAAAATTGATTCAACCTAATCCATACTGGGCAGCAAGAATCCAAGACCAGATTTAAAAGTAAATTAATAAAAACTTGGAGTTGTAGAGAACTTGGGAGTTCATCTAGCACAACCCACTACTTATGAATGTTTAGCAAAAAGTCACGACAAGAACAAATACAGAAATCCATTTTGAGGGCAGGTTTACCAAAGAGAAACAAGAATGGTTGCTAGTTGAATAAAATTAAAAATGGAACTACACACAATGACTTTAATATCTTTGTGGCCTACTGTGATTTTTTTGTTTCAGTCAAGTCCTCCCTGACCACACCATCTATTATTACCTTTGGCATGTTGGTCAATCTCCCAATTATCTTAAATTACCAATCAGCTTCAGAGTTCTTTGAAGAGACGGGTCCTAGACATATTTTGCATCCCTTCATGGCACCAAGCGTAGCACTCTACTCAGAGAACATACGTAGTGCTTGCAAACGTTTACTGAACACCTACAATGTGCAGACATTAAGTACTGGATAAATATTTCGTGCACCAAACGCCCCCTCCTCTACTCTGATTCGCCCTACACTGGTACACTATTGTCTGTTACGCTAATCTCTTAAAGCATGACAGCTCTTCATGTGTAAACCCCAGAGTTAGGAGTCCTGGTGAAACTGGAGTCCAGAGTTCCAATTCTGCTGTTAAATTCTGTAAGCAATCTGCTTAATCTGTTAAAGTCTCAGTATTTTCATCTAATAAGGGTTTGGACAGTATCAGATGACTTGTTTCTTCAAGTATGTATGCTGATGAGTAAATAATACTGATTAATTTTATAATCCTATCCCTTCAACAAAGTTCCCAATTCCCACTCAGTTTCCCCAGATGTAGGGATAATCTTAGTGATACCTGTAATTTAATTCGTAGTAAGCTGTAAACGAAGGTGAGGCTAATCCAGCAGCAAGAGGTATCTGTATTTCTAAAGAATACCCAAGGCACTTAAAGACATCACCATGTGACATCAAAAACTCCTCAGACTAACTGCCTAAGTCTCCTTGACACACCAGTTGAAGATATAATTACAGGACACATAAGAGAAGCATCTAAGGGTAAGGCAAAAATCATGTGTCCCTTGAATGCTCTAAGGTCTTTCCCCAAAATCCCAAAAGAAAAATTGTTGACTACATTTGAAATCTATGTAACCAGCCCTAAAGAATTTCACGGGCACTAACTGGCCCTCAAATCTGGGTAGACACATTTGCCACTTGAACACTGGCAACCACGGATCAATGTGCAAGTCAAATACTCAGTTTCTGACACACAGTCAATAAAGTACGGTTTTGCAAAACGTCATGAAGATCTGAGGAACACGTGAAGCAAAGTTCTGCTGCTCCTTCCTCAATTTTAAACAAGAAACATTTGAAGAGACAGGAAAGGGTGAGGCCTCCAGTTAGTTCCGGAGGGCAGGACCTATGTCTTACATATAAATCCCTTTTGCATCACCAAAAACATGGAACACGGTAGAAATCCAACAAATATTTGAATTTGAATTATGATCTTTCTTTTATTCTTCTCTCTTTGCTCTCAAAGTATTGCTTTCCTTTATTAACATCGAAATTCCTACTTCAAGAACGGAGTAAGCAAAAAGATGTTGTGGGTAGTTTATTTCTACCTCACAACACACCACCATGTATTAAACCAGGAATATAAAACCTATCATCCTCGGCTAGACAAAATTGTCAGTCTGATGCATGCCGAGCCACATTCACAGTCGCTTATAAAGCTCAGAGTAGGCTCCAGATCAAAGAACAGGGAGCTGATGGGACTTACCAGGGAGAGCCTTAGAAACACCACTGCACACTAGCTACCTAATCACTGTCCAGCTCTTAAGTCTTAAATATAAATGCACAACCAAGAACCACTAGACAAATGAGAAAAGCCAGTAGCCCGAGTAAGAAAATCCTAGGATCTTCTCAACCTAGAGAAAACAGATAATTCAGGAAATGAGAGAACTTTTTCTCCTACAAGAACCCAGGAGAGTTACCTCCTCCACACTCCCTGAGACAGCTATAAAAGAGAAAAAACAAGAGCTGGACTGCACAGGATGGAGGAAATAGTGGTTCCCACCCCGGATTGCAAAGAAGAGACATCCCAAGACGAAGGCTAGTCCATCAGGCCCAGAAAGTAACCCAGCCAGATGGACGGCTCCAGAAATATGAGGAATCCCATACAACACACACCAGGAAGCTGGATAACTCTGAGGTCATAGTGAAAGCAAATCACTTGTGGTCAATAAGAAAAAAAAAAAGCAAGTGGAAACTCCAGAGGAATCAAAATGAGTCCAAGAAAGTCCCGATCTTTATATGGTATTTTTTAAATTAAAGATTTCAAGTCTAAAATTTTTAATTTACTGATTTTATATTATGCAATTGAGGTAAGCTTCATAATTTTGTAGCCAACAGTGAGTTACCTATTTTTGGTCTTAAATTTACCATACATTTAGTGCATTGCTCCCTTTTAAGGTTCTAGTATTTGGTGAACAAGTTTTTATTCTTTTTTAGGCCCTTTCCAATTCTGTAAACTTTGATGATAAAATGATAATACCTGGTTTTCTCAGTGAGTATCTTTTCAGCTTATATTCACCTGGCAGCCATCTTGGTCCCTTAAATATTTTTGCTGTCATGCTTTGGACCTTCTCTAGATTACATGCATGCCTTTTGGAGTTGAGTGACTGTGCTACTTCGATATTTCAAGACTCTACTCATGGGCAGGATACTTTTAAGTTTTCAGTACTCCTTCTGTTACTATGCACATTTTTTTTAAATTCTTGTTTGTTTTTTTGGCGAGGTGGGCAATTATGTTTATTTATTTAAGTGGAGGTACTGGGGATTGAACCCAGAACGTCAGGCGTGCTGGGCATGCGCTCTACCACTGAGCTGTACCCTCCCCCTTACTATGTACATCCGATGACTGTGTGGTCCATGGGCCAGTGTCCTCATGGAGGTTCATGACTACTAGATGCCTTCCTTGGCATGTAACGCTTGAATGTATTTGAATGTGACGCCAATCCTTCTACAAATAGGGTTAGTGCTGTTTTTATCTACAAATGTTATCATTCACGTGCCCAGTTTGAAAGTTTTCTGTGTGAGGCTGTTTTTTGTTGCTGTTATTGACCCATTTATACAGTATCAGAGGGCCTATGGCAGTTAGTACTTTCAAGAGGCTTAACTAAGTAGTGTTCCCTGCGGAACCTCAGTGTTTGCACCTCTCGGTGTACTATAAGGTATCCATTTGTCCCTGACTTTTGGTTCTTGAATGGGCCATATTCTTAATACAACTACCAATTTTTCCATCAGCGTCCCCTGGCGACTCAGGTTTTAAACAGCCTTTCAGGTGAAACTCCTTGAGAATCTAGTTCTATTTCTTGTATCCTCCTTATCCAGCTACTTAGTTCAGTGTCAAATAATTCTAGCAAAACTACTTTAATATGGTTTCATTATAAACATGCTTCTGTTTTTTGGCTGAATCTTATGTAAACTGAATATTGACAACAATTTTTCTAATTAATAGGCTACTTATATGACTCACTTTTTTGGTCCCTCAAACAGTATTGTAATTTATGCCAGAAAACTTTTACTAAAATGACTATCATCTTCTATTCCAGAACAAACCAATTAAAAACATTTAACAGGGGACCAAGTGACAGGAATAGCACAGCGTAACAGTTATGAGTCCAGACCCTGGATCCAAACTGCCCAGGTTTGAATCAGAGTCCTCTACTCACTAACTGACCTTGGGCAAGTTACTTAACCACCCAGTGACCCATTTTCTCACCTATAAAGTGGAGACACTAATTTTAAAAGAGTTGTTATAAAGATTGAGTTAATGTTTGAAAGTACTAGCACAGAGTCTGGAACATAGTAAACACAGAATAAATTTCATTAAATTATTAAAAAAAAAAAATACCTGGTGGTGTGGTTGCAGACCTTTGAAACATAACCACAAAATAAACGTGCTTCAGAATTTATAACAAATGATTCCTTAAAATTAATCACTTCCAGAAGCTATGTGCATATTTCAGAGATATTACCATTACTGAAAACATTTCTAAAACCTCTTTTGGAATAGCCTTGAAGATCCAGATAAAAAACTAAACAAAATTTCTTTTTTTGTGATCACACTTAATTTTTACTGCTTCCTAATTGGTACTATCCAGCTTTATTACTCTAATTTCATTCGAGTTATCCATTCCAAAACTCAGATTTTTTACAAATTAAAATTTGCTACCACTGCAGATATTCAAAAGACCTTCTCAGGGGCTATAAAGACAATCTGTTCATCTTGCTTCAAGTTAAAACAGGATGTGTTCACTGTGTTATTTGAAACTATGTAACTGGAGATAGTAGGCTATAGAAAGTTGGCCAATACAGAAAACTATCGTTTAAAAAAAAAGAAAAATAAAGCTTTAATGACACATCTACAAGCTTCTGCAGCTGAAATGAAGGTAGATAATTATGTACTTTCCCTACTACCCAAATCTCTCAATACCATGTCTCCTATGGACAGAGTTAGAATCTGAAAAGTATGACAACTTTTACATGGGACATTATCATACCGTGTGTGACCTTCAGAAATCCAGCAACTGACAAATCAACTCAATATAAAACAGCCTGTCCAAACTGCTAGGGTTATAAAGGAACTATTCTTTGTGTAATGATAAGAAAATCCATTTTATATGACATTGTCCTCTTGTTAGTAGTTGTACAATGGACTGCTGAGACTGGAAGAGTTTTTCTGGAACTCCCCATAGATAAGAGGTGCCTTTCTATCAAAATTCTTCTACTT
Organism: Camelus bactrianus; assembly: GCF_048773025.1. Lineage (NCBI taxonomy): Eukaryota > Metazoa > Chordata > Mammalia > Artiodactyla > Camelidae > Camelus > Camelus bactrianus. The sequence goes on from NC_133554.1 coordinate 7,013,522, forward strand.
CTCCCAAAAGTGATGTTTACAGAATTTTTAACTTTTCAAAGTTGATCATACAGTCTCCCTTTTGGTCCTGACTACCAAACTTCTTTTTCTACCTTATGAGTATTCAGAAACTTATGTCAGAAGTAATTTTAAGCTTTAGTAACCAAATTTATCTAAGCGAGACTTAAAATGAGAATAAAAATAAGCCAGATCTACATTTTTACTTATTGTAAGTGCTCCTCTTCCAATTTCAATTTATTTAATTTTTAAAAGCAAAAAACAGAACTTAAAAAAAAAACAGCTTCATAAGATTTAGCAACTTCTATCTGGACCAGGTCAACCTGCAACCAGGGCTAGCCAAAGGGTTTTGTTATTGTTGTTGTTGTTCCTTATAATCTCTGTTTTTAAATTATAATTTTAATAAAGAATCAGAAGATGGGGGGGAGGGTATAGCTCAAATGGCAGAGCGCATGCTTAGCGTGCATGAGGTCCTGGGTTCAATCCCCAGTACCTCCTCTAAGAAAAATAAACCTACTTACCACTCCCCTCCAAAGAAAAAAACAAGATTCAGATGAGGTATCTTAGTTCTCCTCTATTCTCAACACATGACTTAATGCTGCATTTTACCCCACCAACTTCATAATTTAGCAAAGCCATTATCCTATTTCACAAATGGATTAAGAGCAACACAATTTATCAGACAAAACAATTAGGCAGCAACCGTGAACAAGTCTTAAGAGTAGGATTTCTCTTAAAACTGAGTACCAGTTCTTGTCCTAGGTGGTCTGCTCAAAAGTATGTGAATAAATCTGCTACTAGCTTCTGGTATTTTGACAAGTCAAATTTTTCTACTTTGCTTTCTAGCTGAGAAGAGGGTAAAAATCCCCCAAAAAGAAACCAGAACTCCAAGCCGGGAGACGTAAATTCAGAACCAAGTGAAGCCACTCACCAGTTGATAACAACCCACAGTATAAATTACCTATTACCCCAACCCCACCTGGTCTCAATCTCGCCATTCGTCAAATGGCGATAACAGAAATCAGGCACAGCCACCAGGTGATGAGATTCAAAGGAGATAGCAAGAGTGCCCTGAAACGCGTAAAGGCGCCACAGAAATGGAATGTAATTATCAGTAGTGAAAGAACCCTCACTTTCCTGGCAAAACTTAAATGGTTACTTCGTTGCTTACCAGTTTAAAAAAAAAAAAAAAAAAGGTGAGCGCAAGCAACCCGAACGTTTGGTAGCACTTTTCTGAACTCCAAGAAGGGTGATCAGCAGTTACGGGCGGGCAATCACGGGAATGCCATCTGAGCCCAAGGTGGGCTGCTTCCGCTCTCGACCCCCGCAGGAGAGAAGCGATGAGAGTTCAAAATTCAACCTGGCTCCGAACCACCCTCCCAGCAGAAGGAATGGGGGAGGAGGCGGTGGAGGGAGAGGGCTGGGCACGCCGCTGCCACCTCCAACGCGGAGCACTCCTTGCGCCACTAGCGCCCGGGCCCACGGTGCCACGTCCCGGCCTCCGTCCCCGCCATCCCTCACCCCACCCCCGGACGCAGGGACATCCTCCAGAGGCCGCAGGGCTCGCACCCTTCCAAGCGCCTCTGGTGGGCCCCACCTCGGACCAGGAAGGCAGGGGGCAGTTAGAGCGGTTGGAACAGTTGCCCCCGGACTGGCCGCCCCAGCACCCGGGCCCTGTCCGGCCCGGCGGGGCCTCGGACACAGCCCCAAGGCCCGGCCAGCTCCCTGGGGACAGGCCTCGGCGCCGCCCGCCCGTCCCGGAGCCTTCGGGAGCGGCCCGGCACCGCAGGCTCACCTCCAATGTGTCAAAAGCGCATGTTCGCCGCCGCTCGACCGACGTCTCCGCTCCGCTGGCCTGGCCAGGCCCGCCCAGCCGCTCAGCTCCGCTCCAGTCCGCAGCCCTGAGCTCCACTCCGCGCACCTCCGCGCGCGGCTCCTCCCCGACACGTCAGGGGCTGCCAGGGAGTCCGAGGCCATTCTCTGACGCACGTGGGCGGGGTTCGGAGCATGCGCGCGAGCGTGCGGGTGGCCGGGGCGTGGCTGCGGCGAGGGTGGCGTCACAGGGGGCGGGGCCGGGCAGGGCCTGGCGCGCTGACGTCAAGCAGGCTGCGGCTTTCTGCGCAGGCGCTTGGGCCCCCGCAACTTGCTGTTTGCGACCTTTGCGGTTCCTCAAAGAGGCTCAGCGTTCAGGAAAGTGGCGTCATCGTGAGTGAGGACCTGCCTGCCAGTTTTCAGCCACTAAGTCCTGAAATTGTCTGTTTCAGTGTACCCGTTTATAAGAAGAACCTCGGCTCAGTTTTCACCTCCGAGTCCACTCCGACCACCCAATAGACTACCGGGCGTATTTTAGCCCCCTCATCACTCTCATAAAGCCGTGTTGTCTTTACAGCACCTCCACTAGCTGAAATTTTATACTCCCTGTCTTCTTCCAGTAAAATGTAAGTTCCATGAGAGCCAGAGCCTCATTCCTTTCTTATTCCAGCAGATAGCTGGTCCCAGGAAAAGTGAGCACTCAGATATTTGATGAATTAATGAATGGATTCATTGAGGGCACCAAGGGATTATAAATATATCCCTTTCTATATTTTATATATCTAAATGTCTATTTATTTATATATCTAAACATCTTTATATATCTAAACGTGTATGTGTTTTCACCCCCCTGGGGCTCCCAACTAACGGAATCCATTGCATACATACATATTCCCCACCAGGAGACTTGGAGAAGGAAGAGGGCTTAGAGGGGGCAGGGGGCGGCGGCTAAAAAGGGGAGAAATGAGAATGGACAACTGCCTAGGAAGTGGAAACTTGAAGAAATAAAGCTGTTTTTAAAACAATTTTAGGAACTTTTGCTGTGTAATGTACAGTGTAGTTCTCTGATGTCAGTGCTCTTGGGATTGGGTTTGGGAGGTTTGGGGATACAGTAATGATGTGTAAGACAGGCCTCAAGGTGAGCCTGGGAGGTCCAGTTATATTTTTGAGGGCATGGACATAAACAGGAACAATGCAAAATGGATTCTAAGAGATGTCAAAATCAATGAAAGTCAGAGAAGTGATTAATAGGGTTGTGGAAAGGATGGCACCTTGAGCTAGACTTTGAAGGATATCAGATTGAAAAGATCTTGAGAATAATGAGTAGTTTGCCTTTGTTGCACCATTTGTATGTACTGGCAATTGTGCTAAATGTTTGTTTTGCATAATTTAATTCTCACAATAACCCCATGAGATAGGTACTGTTATTATTCCCACTTTAGCAATGAGGAAACCAAGACTCAGCAAGATAAAGTTGCCCAAGGTCACCCAAGTGGAAAAAAGAGGCCTCAAGGTTCAAACCCACCTAGTCTGGACTGTCTCACTCCAGAAACCACACTGTTAACCACTGCTGTAGGGCCACTCGGGGGGGACCATTTATTGAGCTAGAGCATCGTGCTAAGACCTTTATGTACACATTTCCTCCCTCGATCCTCACAAGTAGCTGGTGAGACTGGAATTATTACCTTCACTTTATATATATTGGAAAACTGAGGCCCAGGAGAGCTAGGGTTTAAACGCAAGCAAGTCCAAGCCCAGTGACCTGGGACATCGTGGAAGCTCTTTCAGGCTCTGGGCCTCTGTTTTCCTGGCTGAAGCTGTGCTCTGGTCGATGAGATCACAGGAAGAGAGGTGATTAAGCAGGGAGGCCTTCCTGTGGACCTAGTGCCAAGACAAAACAGTCCCACCCTAAGAGATAAAAATAAAAGCTGCAACTTTGTCCCTGCTTCTTGGCTAAAGTCCTGGGAAACACACTGAGTCACCTAATGGCAGGCCAGGCCCAGCAGAAAACGTTGGTGTCGTGTTCCAGGCCACCACCCCTCCCACCCAGCCTGGATCCAGAGCCAGTGTTTGTCAGGACTGGTGCCGGTCCTATATTAATCAATGGGCTTTGTCTGGCAGGGCTCTCAGGCATATCAAAGCCCTGGACTGATCTTCCTCTGTGCTGAGTTCTCTCCCAAGTAACAGGAACCTTTGCCCCACTCCCTGCTTCCAATATTCCCACCCAGGGAAAATAAAGTGGAGATGAAAGCTGAAGGCAGCCTTTCAAGGCAACAGAAGTTATAATCTAGCTTTGTGAAGGCAGAAAGGTGAGTGAGGGTTGCCCCACCCTCTGCCCTCATAGACCAGTAGGAGGGGGTTTGCTGAGGTATGGGTCCCAGTACAAGGTCTTTCTTGGATAGAGCCATGGTGGTCAATGACAGTCCCTAAGAGTATCATATCTTCTCTGCCACAAACTCTCCAGGAAAGAGAGGCTGAGTTTCACTGCTGGGTGGAGAGGGGTTGACCAGCCGCCTTAGGGCACACCTGGACACTAATGCACACTCCAGCTCATGAAAATGCTGGACTCCAGCCACATCACACACTCACAAAAGGTGATGCATTGCACGCAGGCCTGCAGTGAAAACTTTGAGATGGGGCATGACTGTATTGAATCAGGGGAGCAGACACCACACGATCGAAGGATTTTTTCAGTCTAATGTCTCCATATTTCTTTGGCCAGCATTTTCTGCAAAGCTTTAGGGGCACAGATCAGGCTGGGCAAGGGACTCCTGGTGTCCGGTTCATTACTAATGGCCTGCTGGGTACGTCCACCAGGTGTGCTACCACCATCTCCACCTCTTTGTGTGTGAACCCCAAACAGATCCTCCATTTGCCCCAGCTGAAATTTCCAAGAACATTTTTACGTTCCTGTCAATGGTGTCATCACTCTCCTAGTCACTAAGGCAAGAAGGCCTCATCAACTCACCCTTAACTGTCCCCTGCCCCAGCTTTCATTTCACTCACATGGTCACCAAACCCAAAAGACTTTCGCTTCATAAACTCTCAAATAAATACATTTCCCAGTATTCTGCCCCTGAATCTCCCTAGTCCAGAGTCTCTCTTCCCAAACTTCTCTCCCTTAAATTTCTTGTTCCAGCCCCACAGTCTATACAGCCATCAGAGCACTCTTTCTAAGATCCCACTGTGTACAGAGCATCACTGGCTCCAAAACTTGTTTTGGCAACCTACTGCTTTTGTGATAAAGTGCAAACTACAAAGTCTGGCATTCAAGGCCCTCCCAAAGCAACTCCAACCCACTTCTCCAGTCTATTTCCTGCAGTTTACCTAGCTGGGGTCTAATTAGACCCTCCACTGTCTCCCCCTAGATGGACAGTTCCCTTCCTCTCTGGGCCTTTTCTTGACTCCCATTGCCCTGTGCACTACAGCTGCTCTCTAGGCTGGCCAGTCTGCCTTCCTCTTTGCCTTGTAAAAATCTTGCTCATTGTTACCTCCTCCAGGAAGCCTTCCCTGATATCTAAAGCTCCAAAGTAAGTGCTCCTGCCTCTCAGCTCAAGTAGAGCCCTGCATAGTTCACAGGAGACTTACTGAACATGGCCTTTTAGTCACAGAGGTGTCTGACCACCCCCAAGGAACCAAAGTTCACTGAGCGCAGGAACAGTGTTAATTGTCCTAATATCCCCCAGCAACAGGCACTTAGCAAACTCATTTAATATGCTTCAGTGAAAGAAAGAGAATGAATCCATGGTTTGGTGGCTGTAATTCCAAATGCAAGACTGACAGCACTTTCTGGAAAATGCCTCACATTCTGAGAAGAATTACCGTATAAAGAGAAGAGTTTCACTAGCATGAAAGGCCAAACTTAGGTGATGCCAGATTACAAAGGAACTGAGATTTGGGGCATGGGTAATTATGACTTTTCTTTGGCCTAAATATGTATAAACTCAGTCTATGGCACCTACAATCCCCAAAGCAACATCATTTGCTTTTGTGATAAATAAATAAATTAATAATAATAGGAGTTTTAGGGGGGAGGGTATAGCTCAAGTGGTAGAGTGCATGCTTAGCATGCATGAAGTCCTGGGTTCAAGCTCCAGGACCTCCATTACAGAAAACAATAATAATTAAATAAACCTAATTACCTCCCCCCCTCCAAACAATAAGAATAAAATAAATGTTGAGAAAAATAATAAAATTGTTTTAAAATAATAATAATAATAGGAGTTTTTTCTAATTCTTTTTTTTTTCTTTTTGGTTTCTCTATTTTTTTTTCTTTTTCAAATGGAGGTACTGGGAATCGAACCAAGTACCCCATGCATGCTCAGCATGTGCCCTACCAACTGAGCTATACCCCCACCCCCAATAGGATTTTTTTAATAAAAAAACAAATTATACACTTGGACCTGGAGGTGAGAAGTGGTTTGACAGAGGAAAGTCATTCATTCATCAGCTGTGGGTTGAGTGCTTGCTCTTTTCTAGGCTTTGTTCTAGGCCTTGGGGCTTCGACTATATAACTATAAAACGCACCCCCCCACCCCTCACCCCCAGAGCTCATACTCTAATCGGGAAAGACAGTAAGCAAAGAGGCAAATTTATTTCTGTCAGGTCATGACAAATGCTATAAAGAAACGTAGCCATGGTGGGGAGGGTGTAGCTCAAGTGGTAGAGCACATGCCTAGCATGCACAAGGTCCTGGGTTCAATCCCCAGAACCTCCTCTAAAGAAAAAGAAACAGCCAAGGTAAGAGGATAAGGTGTGGCAGGGGCTGCTCCCTGGGGGGATAATGTTCATAATCTTCTCCATAATTGTCAAGGCCCTTAAAATAACTATATCAAATGCAGATGCAATTAAGAGCATAAAAACTGGATGCCTTAAATAAAGATGTTTATCTTCCCAGTCATACCCATCATAGTGCCTGCCATGGTTGGAGGAATGAGTTCACTAGGTGGTCGATTTCCCCTTCCAAGATAAGGAGTGATAATCAGTTCATGTTTGATTTCAATGCCCACGTTTGGTGGTTTCCTAACCTTTGACCCCTTTGGAAAAGAAAGTTCCATCTGTTGTCTTTACTGCTGTGTTTATTGCATCCTCAGTAGCTTCCTGAGCAAACAGTGCTTACCAAGTACCCAAAGCAACTCAGGCTCTCAAACCTCAGCTCTTCCATCAGAAGTTGTCCCCTAAATTTCAAACTCCAGTCAGCTGGAAGTCACCAAAAAGGCAGGAATTGGGTGATAAATTTGCTGTGAGGGGTTTCAGGCTCCAGACCTCCTTGCTTCCTCCCCTGTCCATAGTGTCTGTCTGAAAATGCAACCTGCTTCTGGCCCTCACAGGGTACTGTACCCTCTGAAGACTTCTGGCTGTAGCTCGCTGAAAAGTGGCCCTCGCAGGTGAGAAACATGAGGACGATTGAGGTTGAGTTTGCAACAGTCCTACCTGTCAGAGTCCTGCCCTGGTTACTGGTACCTGGAAGGAAAGGGCCCTCATCCTTATCTGGGGCTGGGTTGGGGGCCAGTGAAGTGAGGTTGCAAGAGTCTCCTTCCCCTTCTGATGGAACCTGATACCCTGCCGTGCCCCCAGGAATCTCTTGTCGCTGCCCCACTTCTTCCCCAGTCGCCTACCTGAACTGTGAACTTCCTCCCGTTCTGGAACTATCTGCAGCCTCCTGGTCTTCCTGGCTTCAGAGCCTCCACTCCCCCAAGCTTCGATCTTCACTGTCAGCCATGGCCCCCACCCCAGCCCCTTCTTGGTCACTACCCACACCCCACCCAAGAATGGCAGCTGCCTCCACAGAAAAGGATAGCACAACACTGTTAATTGCTAATTTGGTTAACACCTGGTAACCCCCAGGGCTGTTGACATCACACCTACGTAAACACTGTGACTATCCCCAGACAAAAGCAGTATCTTCTCATATACCTTTGCACAGACAGGTGGCACCAGTTTTGCCTACTCCCAAGCCATTCTTGTGAAATGACAGGGCTTCAAAGAAATGGAGTGTTTCTTACCAACCTGAGCTGATTGCCATCAGGCAATTTCAGCCAATCCCACTACCACTAAGCCAATGAGTCAAGGTTATCAGGAATGAAAGATGGTGAATTCAACCGTTTGACAAATGTAATTGTGTGCCGGGCACTGTTCTAGGCCCCAGGGATAGAGCAGTGAACACATCAGGCTTACAGAGAAGAAGGGAAAGAATGGAGATTAATTACCTGCCCCCTCCAAAAAAATTCTTTTTAAATAATATGTATAATATGATCCCACTTTTGTAAAATAGAAATAATACACATGTATCTGTATATATATGTGTATGTATGTGTGTGTGTGTGTATATTCTAGAGAAAGTCTGGAAAGATAGACACCAAAATATTAACAGTGGTCATGTCTGGGAGGTGATATCATAGGTAATTCTCTCTCTCATCTGTTCCTTTTTTGTTTCTTTTCTGTATTTTTTAACCGAAAATGGTTAACTGTATAATTTTTTTTAAGTTTTAAAAAAATAACTATATAGCACAGGAAACTATATTCAATTTCTTATAATAAGCTATAATGGAAAAAACTGAAAATATATATGTATATGTATAACTGAATCACTTTGCTGTACACCTGAAACTAACGTTGTAAATGAACTACACTTCAATAAAAAAAAAATTTTTTTTTTAAAGAATGCATCCAAACTTAACAAAGCACGACCATGTCCTCAAAATTCTTTCCAGTTTTCCTAAGTCTGTGGCTTTAGGACCATTTTGAAATCCAGCCTTTCAGCCAAGTCATTCCAGCAGACACAAAAGCTTCAGTAGGAAGGTTCCCAAGTTGGTAGCATAGCTCATAAGAACGAAGTCCTCCTGCTGTGACTCCCTCGTTACCCCAGTCTGGTGTTATTCTCTCCTGTAAACATGTGTGTGCTGGTTTCACTGACGTCAGTTTTCCACCCTACCATCTTTTCGACATCGTATCTTCTACACACCCACTAGCTGACAATGGTATTTGGGACTTTGATGCGATGTCAACTATAGCTAATCTGGAATGTAAGGATTGCTTCTCGGGGGAGGAGGCACTTGTCTGGTGACCATTGTCTAAATAAGGGAAACAACATGCTGACCATTTATAATTATAACCTAACATGGTAAAATGACAGTCCATGCAATCTCTGAGGAAATTTCACACTAGTTTTCATCTATTCCCGCAATACAACACAGGCCTTGACGTCCACTTTGACAGTTACAGCAAGGGGGTCCTGTGGCCTTTACGTGAAAAGTATTTTCTGCTTACAATCAGGAGACTGGGCTCAGGAGCCCAGGAGCATGCATTCCACAGAGACCAATTTTGATTCGTAAATACTGAAATGCAGAAATAAGACATCCCACGTTTGCTGTTAGTCACCGGAGAAAGTTCCCTTCTATGAAAAGAAAACAAGCACTCCTTTGGAGGGGTGCAGGCCAGGCCGAAGAGAAGATGTGAATGGACGTGCTGGGGGCAGGACACGCAGGGAGCCCTTTCTTCCAGCATGTTGCTGTTTCAACAAATTTCTAAAGTCGCCTGTTCTCAGGATGGTCATTAAAACCCTGACAAAAAGATATTAGAGGAAACAATGTGAAAGCAAGAGGCCCAGACACCCAGCGAAGGCAATCAAAGGGGGGCAAGACCCAACCTCCACCCCAAGCTGAAGGTGCAGGCCCCACCCCTTCTCCGGGCTCCCCACCCTGGTGTGAGAACCCGGCCACGCCCCTGCTGGCTGCTGTTCCCTCCCACCACCTTAGGAATTCAGGTATCTGTTCTCTGCCAAGTCAGCCCCATCACAGGTGATTTTGCATGACTTCCCTTTGCTGAGCCTCAGTTTCTTCATCTGCAAAATGTACAGGTTGGACCAGATGATACTGTTGACAGCTTCTGTGAGTCAGGACCCACCCTGTCATCCAGGTGCCAAGCACCCTCCTGGGGGTGCTCAGACCCTGCTTCTCCTTGGCCAGTTTCCCAATGTGACAGGGTCAGCCCTGTCCCAGATAAGTGGGGGCAGGTGACAAGGATGATCTTGCTCCCGCCAGTGTTCCTTTGCTATGCCCCAGGGAACCGCAGAGCTTGCAGAAGGAAGCACCCCCACTGGGACACGGGGCATACTAGAGGGCAAGGCTCAATCACTCCACTCTACAGGGAAGTGGGAAGGGGAGGGTACTTCAAAGGCTGAATAGCAAATGAAGAAACCCCAGCTTCCTTCCCCTGAGGGCCTCCCAGAATGCTAACAGTCTGTACCCTCTAGGCAGGAGATCGGAGAGTTTTTCTTGACAGAATAATCTCCCCAACCCAAAACCCTTAATTTAATCACATCCGCAAAGTCCCTTTTGCCATAAAAGGTAACACACAGGTTCTGGGGATTAAGACCTGGACATCTTTGGGGCGCTTTAATTTTGCCTCCACACCTGATGTTCCAGTTTTACTACCTTCACAACATTTGCCATTTCTGCATAATCATCTTTGAATTTTTCTTTGAATTAGCTCACTTTCCAAAAAATGAACTTAAATCCTACATTTGCCTCATCCTAAACAATCATATCTACAAAATCATAGAATTGATTGTATCATATTTTCCCTAATTCATAAATTAAATTCGTGACCATTAAGATGTCAAATGTTTCATCCCTGTACCGCATAACATCACTTGGCGCACCACCAGTAGCACACAGACTGTCCTTCGGGGGAACCAGAATAGAATCCAGCCTTCTGATTGTACAGAATAGGGTAATTTGTCCAAGAATGCACAGCAGCAAAGAGCAAGACGGCAGCCCCACCCCCGACGTCTTCCCCGACTCTGTGTTCATCAATCGCAGCTTGAAAGGACGTCAGCTTTTCCTTGACAGCGTCCCTGCGTGGGTGATTCATATCATTTAGGGCTCAGTTCCCCTTCTGCGACACTCACAGATATTTTATGTTCCGAAAGTAGGGTTTCCTATTGCTTCTGTCTGCCAACAGTCACACATCCTACTTATCCGTGTTAAGCAGTTGGCGTTTATTTGACCCACATGTGGACAGCAGCCAGGTCCTGGGGAAGAACGCACTGCAAAGGGAGGTCTGTGGCCAGTGGTGACTTTGCACTGTGCCCCTTGGCATGTGTCCCAGCTGCAGACTGAACTTGGACACTGCTTTTGAGAAGACAGAGTTTCCACACACAGCGTGTGGGATGATAGAATTGCCCTCCTCTTCCATAACAATGAGCTTGCCATAAAAATAGCTTTCATTTATTGGCTACTTCATCTGGGACAGGCTCTGTGACTAGTGCCTTACACACATCCATTTACAACAACCCTATGAAGTAGCTATTAATGTTCCCAATTTACAGCTGAGAACACCATGTCTCAGAGAGGTTAAGCAACTTGTCCAGGATCACACAGCTCACGTGACAAAGTCTGTGTTCACAGAACCTCAGAAGACACAAGAGAACTTAGAAATCCACCCAAGACAAGGAATGACAATGAAGAGACCAGAGAGGCTGAGCATCCTGCCCAAGGACACGCAATTAGTGGCAGACTCGGAGACCGCATTCAGGTCTTCAATTCTCAGACCAGTTGGTTCTTTCAGGTTTTCTATCTTTTAAGCTCTTCTTTTTTGGATGGCTTTTTCAGATGCCTGCCTGCCTGATCAGCTGCTTTTTTTTCTCATCGTTGCATATATCTCTCCTCCCCGGTGCTTTTGCCCATCATTTTCTCTCTGATTGAAAGCCGCGGAGGAATCTAATGAAGATCCCGGAGTGATCCTTCCCCATCTCTGCCTCTGACTTAACAGGAAAAAAAGGAAGTGCTAGAAAATCTCCCTGAGTCTATATTCATTAATTTGGAATTAGTAATTATTTAACCAGAAAAGGATTAATGTTTACCTTCATCCTTCCCACCTCCCCTCCAAAAGAGACTGCTAAGCAGATACGCAGTGGAAAACAAGGTTAGCCGAGGCATGATCAAAAGAGGAAATTGTTCATGCAAATTTTAACCCAATAAGAACCTAGGTGTCCATCAAAGGGGATTGACTAAATAAATGATCGTATATCCACACAATGGAATACCATGGAGCCAGGAATGATAATGTCATAGAACAATGTGTAATAAAATGAGAACAAATGATGGTTAGTAAGTCAAAAACATGAATACAAAATCAAATGACCCTGCTTTCATTTTTATAAGGGCATACCAACCGGGGGCAAGGGAGACGACTGGAAGGATGTATTTATAACTGGTGGCTCTCTCTGGGTGGTTTATATTTTCTTTTTTGTGTTTATCTGTATTTTCCAAATTTTCTACAGTGAACACAGATTACTTTTATAATCTGAAGGAGAAAAAAATTCATTTTGACATAATCATTAAGAACTGCATTCTCTGAATGAAGTCTTTGAGATTACATATACAGAAGCATAAGGGACCAATCATAAGCCTCTTTACTGAGCTGGCTGTATGTGAGCAATTTAACAATTATCACATGCTGGTAGAAAGGTGAGCAATGGACATAAATAAGTGGTTCTCAGGAGAAATACAAATGACCAATAAACACATGAAAAGATCCTCAATCATTTCATTAATAACTTTTTTTTCTTGTGGTTTTCTTATTTCATTAACAACTTTTAAAATGTAAATTAAAATGACAATATTGCTTTTTTTTTTGCCTATTGGACTAGCAGAGTTTAAAACAAATGATAATGCCCAGCACTGGTAATAGTGTGAGGAAGCCGACACCCTCAGACAAGGCTGGTCCGAGTGAAAATGCTGTAACCGTCATAGTTACCATGATGGATTGAACACAAGTATCTCCACTGCCTCCTGAAACACCACGAAAAAGACAGGACAGAAATTAGGAAAGGGAGAAACCCACAAGGACAGAGTGCGGAAGAGGAGACAACAGCGGACAAGAGAGGTCAACAGAATCTTAGAAGATGGAAAGCAGATGGGTAAGTGCAGCTGACAGACTAGATCAGAGAAGGCTGGAAATTAAATGCCAACCAGAAGCAGGTAGTGTCTGCCTCTGAACCACAGAAGGTGGAGTGCCAGCTGTGTCAGAAGGCAGGGTGGGGCGGGGCCAAAAACAGGAAGGGCTGTCGAAAGCACAGCGTGTTTACAAAGCACTTAGAGACAGACTTCACAGCCCAGGCAATTGACCTCTCTCCCAGCCCAGCAGGAGTTGTCTTATTCTCGGGAGAAATGAACCTAGAAAAGCTCCAAACCTTGGGACACTGGGCATATAAGAGGGTGAGGCTGTCACTACCCTACACAGGGAAGTGGGACAGAGGGAGGGGGACTCTTCCAAGTCTGCATATCAAATGAGGAGACCCCAGCTTCCTTCCCCAACTGACCTCCAAGAATGCTGGCAGCCTGGCTTGTACCCTCTAGGCAGATCAGAGTTTTTCTCAACAGAATCACATGGCCTGGTCTGGCCACTTGATTGTTTAGAGGGGCCCAACAGCCAACAAGCCCCCAAATCCCCCAAACATACACATACACACACACACACACACACACACACACACACACACACACACGGCCTTCCAGCTTCTAATCCTTGGTCATAAAAATGAACATTCAACTAGGAACCACTATACTTTTGCAAAAGTCTCCAATGTGAAAGATAGAACAAAATAACATAAAAGAAATTCAGGAGTAGTAAATACAATGCAGGAAGCAGAAGGTAAGCTGGAAAAACAAAAAACCTTAATAAATATCTTCAGAGAAAAAATGTATTATATCCATGAAACAAGAACATGGAGCTATAAAAGGAGTGAGAACAAATACCTTTTTTTTTTCCCTCACTGAAGGTTGACGTAGAAATAGCTGTAGTATGACCATAAAATTGAGAAACAATCTCAAAAAGAACAAAACACAGATTTCCCAAATGGGAGATTAAAAGCAAGAAAATGAGAAGATAAACCCCAATGTCCAACATCCAAATGAGAAGAGTACCAGAAAGAAAAGAGAGAAAATAAAGAGGAGGAAATTATTTTTAAGGGAATAGCAATTCCAGAAATTTTCCCAGAATTGAATAACATGCATGCCAAGATTGAGAGGTCTCCTGAGCATACAGTACCTTGAATCAAAAAACACCCACACACACCAGTGTTCATAGTAGCACTATATACAATAGCCAAGCCATGGAAGCAACCTAAATGTCCATCGACAGATGGCTGGGTAAAGAAGTTGTGGTATATTTATACAGTGGAATACTACTCAGCCATAAAAAAGAATAAAATAATGCCATTTGCAGCAACATGGATGGACCTAGAGATCATCATTCTAAGTGAGGTAAGTCAGAAAGAGAAACAAAAATACCGTATGATATTACTTACATGTGGAATCTAAGAAAAAAAAAAGGACACTATGAACTCATTTACAAAACAGAGCAGACTCACAGACATAGTAAACACTCTTATAGTTATTGGGGAAAGAGGGTGCAAAGGGATAAATTTGGGAGTTTGAGATTTACAAATGTTAGCCACTATATATAAAAATAGATTTTAAAAACAAATTTCCTCTGTATAACACAGGGAACTATGTTCACTATCTTGTAACAACCTTTTATAAAAATATATGAAAGTGAATCTATGTATGAATATGAATGACTGGGACATGTGCTGTCCAGCAGAAACTGACACATTGTAATTGACTGTACTTCAATTAGAAAATAATTAAAATGAAAACTTTTTTAATTTAAAAAGGAGGGAAATAATGAACTGCATAGCTCAGAGAACAACGCTCACACAGTCCTAGCATAACATACTTACATAACATTGATTTAACCTAATGTGTGATCAACCACATCAGGAAGATGGGGGAGCAAAAACGTGGCTCTGGTGATATACCAGTGCTATACTCTTACCTTTCATAATAAGAAGTCAATAGATAATAACTAAAATAGAAAAAATCCATACAGGCACTTTATTTGGAAATAGAAACAATGAAAATAATTGAAAATATTTCTGTCTGGAAGGGAGCACTTGGAAGTGGGGAGATGGGATAGAGAATTGCTATTTTTCATTGTAAGCTTTGTGTTGCTTTCATAAAAGTGGATATGAAAATTTTTTTTAATGGTATGACATTTATTAGAAGAATCTGGACAAAAGAATTAAAACTGTGAATATATGTGTAACCTTTCACCCAGCAATCAACTTGTAAGAATGTATCTTAAGGAAAGGACTAGTATGCAAAGATGTATTTCAATGATGTTTATTGCATCATTATTTATTATTATGCCAATAAATTGGAAATAACCTAAACACCCACTGGTAGGAGACTGGTTTAATAAGTTTTGGTGTATCCACACACTGGGATACTACACTGCCATTAAGAAGGACAGGGTAGATATTTATAGGTTAACATGAGATGATACTCAAGTGGTATTATTACATGAAAAAAGGATACAGGACAGTAAGTAGAATTTGACATACGATACATATTGTTTCAAAGGCCTAGAGGTCTAGTTAATTTCCAGAATATTCAAGAACTCCTACAACTCAACAACAACAAAAATACCAAACAATTCTATTTAAAAATGGGCAAAGGATATGAATAGATATTTCTCCAAAGAAGTATACAGATGGCCAATAAGCACGTGAAAAGATGCTCTACTTCACTAATCATTAGGGAAATGCAAATCAAAAGTACAATGAGCTATGACTGCGCATCGATTAAGAAAATAACAAAGTGTAGGTGAGAAATTGGAACCCTCATGCACTGCTGCTAGGGATGCAAAATGATGCAGCCACTGTGGAAAACGGTATGAAGGTTCCTCAAGAAATTAAAAATAGAATTACCATATGACCCAGCAAATCCACTTGTGAGCATATACTCAAAAGAATTAAAAGCAAGGACCCAAACAGATATTTGTACATTCACATTCATAAAACCACTATTCACAATAACCAAAAGGTGGAAGCAATGTCTCCCTTGACAGATGATGGATAAACAAAATGTGGCGGATACAGACAATGCAATGTTATTCAGCCTGAAAAAGGAAAGAAATTGACATGTGCTACAACCTGGATGAACTCTGAGGACATTAGGCTACGTGAAATAAGGACAAATACTGCATGATTCCACTTACACGAGGTACCTAGAGTGGCCAAATTCACATTGTCAGAGAGTAGAGGGGTGGTTGCCAGGGGCTGGGGTGGGGAGATTGTGGAGTTACTGTTTAACGGTACAAAGTTTCCATTTGAGAAGAAAAATTCTGGAGAGGGATGGTGGTGATGGTTGCAGAACAGTGTGAAAGTACTTAATGCCACTGAACTTTAAGCTTAAAAGTGGTAATTTTTATTTTATGTACATTTTACCACAGTAAAACAAATGTAATTTTTTTTATGTCTAGAAATCTATACACCAAGTGTCAATAGTAATCTTTGGGGCTGGGATTATATAAAAATTTTCACTTTCTCTATATTCTTGGGATTTTCACCAAGCATCATCAGGGGAAAAAAATATGTCCAGTTTCACTTAGAAAATGAAATAAAAGTAACCTCAAACCCTGAGAATACCATCTTACAGTTTATAAAACACTTCCACAATCATTGCCCTGCATAAGCATCACAAACTTCCCACAAAATAGACACTTTGCCAGTCTGTATACCAGAAAACAGGTTCAGAGTGAAATGACTCGCCCAGAAAGCCAAGGAGCCAGGACTTCATCACAAGACCCAGCTTGGTCAGTGAGCTCAGCGCGGTTTCAAGCACCACACCAGCTGTGTCTCCGTCAGCCCCAGATAAATCTGTCTGAACCCAAGGCTCTCTCTCTGCAACCCAGAAAAGTGCTACCTGGGCAGCTCAAGAAATACAAAAACAAACCAAGGTGAAGGGATTTTAGGGGGATGGGGACAGATGACGTGGTTTCAGGAAGCCACCAAAGCCAAGTTCACAAACTAACCTCAGAGTTTGACAGTCCCCCACCACACGGACGGAGAGGGTCATCAGACCACCAGGAGCCCCCTATTCTGGTGTGTTGCCAGCCGGCCCTAACCTGGCCCAGCCCTTGTCCAAGCTGACCCCCTGCTCCCCCACTGTCCCAATGTACCTGGTCCTGTGTCCCAGGCCTTGCGGATCAGATCAACAGCAGCACTCGGGGGCCAGAGCCGAAGCAGCTGAAACCGAGCAGAAGTCAACAGGAAGTGTGAGAATCACCTTCTGACAAAAGAGACGCAAGGACAGGAAGTGGGTTCGAGCCAGGAAGGCTGGGGCTGGCCTTCTAGAAGTGAGGCAACCCTGTCAGCCTCATCGCTCAGCTGCGGTTGAGCAAGACTTCAGGGCTGGGGAAGGGGAAAAAGAAATTCAAGCCCGGCTCTTTAGCCAGGCCTTCAAGCGTCCCTACTTCTACTGTCTGCATCGATGCCTCTGGGCCAGTGGTGGGGGGACAAGGTGAGAAGAAGAGCTTTCACACACCCGGGGCAGGAGACGCACAGAACCTGGCAGAGCACGTACGTGGCACTTCAGAGAATGAACTTAAAGTCAGGTAGCCTCCACCGACCACTTTCAGCTGTGAGACCTTCAGTGAGTTCCTTGGCATGTCTGCCTCTCATTTTCCCAGCTATGGTAAGGAGCTAACACCAGTACTGGCCTCACTGTCTAGTTTGGGCTTAATTGAGATAACATGTGTAACAGGCTTCATTTACATCCAATCAGTCCCTTTAGCGGCCCCTCCTTTCTGCCTCTCCAAATCTGACCCACTCCTTAAGTCTTGGTCAGATCAGACCACCCTGGTCTGAAGAGTCACCCCGAATACCTCTCGCCTCCACAGTGGCTGCAGGTCTCATGTGTCATTAAGTCTCACCATGTAGGAGCAGCAACATTGATAAGAATGACTCCTGAGCCCCTTCACTGATCATTGCTCTCCCTGGGGACGCTTATCTCCCCAAGTCCATCCGGAGCTACATGGATTTGTCTCTGTATCGCCAGGAGCATCCAGCAGAGCACTGGAAGTTAGTCCATAAATGTTCGTGGACCTTTGAGATGCTGAAGAAATATCACCCTATTTAAAGTATTTAGGTAAACATTTAGGTAGATCACTTAGGGCATCTGGGCTGCGGACGCCATGGCCATGGCGCTGAGGTTTGCAGACTGGCAAAGCTTTGCAGGAGGGCAAGGCCAGGGAGATCCTCGGCTCCTCTTAGCTCCTCTCACAACCCCTAAAGATGTGAAATGGAGGGGTGCTTGAGCTGACAGAAGTCTGGCTCTTCCAGCCCGGGCCTTGCTCTGCACCCCATCTCTAGAAGGAAGTCTGCTTAGCCTGCAGCTTACTTAAATCTCCCTCAAAATCAGCCTTAGGTCTGCCACCTGATCAGGAGACCTGTCCTCCTCCTGCCTCTTGTCCTCAGCTCCCTGGCTCCCCTGTTTCAGATGACAGATACCTTGGTAACTGAGATGGCACCTTCTTAAGGATTACCTCTCACCTTTGCTCCTTCCAATTTATGACCCCACGAGGGCTGCCTGCCTGCCTCCATTCTCCTCTTACTGTATCCCCAAGCCTTGTTGAGGCTTTACTTACACCAGGCACTGTGCTAAGGGTTTTACATACAGTATCCTGATTTAATTCTCAGATAACTCTCTAAAGGAAAGGCTGTTCCTATTTCCATTTTACAGATGAGGAAACTGAGTCCCAACGAGGTCAGGCGACTGGCTCGACTTCAGTTTGTATGATAGACGTGTCAGTGGGGTTTTACTCCAGGAAGCTGTAAACCCTCCCACCTACCACGTTGCACGGAGAAGGGACATTGTAGTCAGCATATTCTAAGTTTTGGAACTACTGAGCGTGAATCATCACCAGGGAGCTTGTTAGAAATGCAGAACCTCAGGCCCCCACCCCATTCTGACTGAGTTATAATTTGCATTTTCACAAGAGAACCAGGTGATTGGTTTGCTTAGTGGAAGTCTGAGCCACCGGTCTGAATTGAATTGAATGGATGATGCAATACAGGCACCCACAGGCAAAGAGCACCACAAGACTCCGGATGTTGGGGACTTCGCGGAAGCACAGAGCCAGAAAGTTATAGTTCCGAGGCTCCCGGTGTCTGTTTCCACTTCATAGGTGCTCAAGCAAAAATCTCAAGTCTGGAAGCCTGGGTAGCGATCGGACGGCTTAGAGCGCCACCTGCTGGTCATCATTAACTACGCATCACACGTTTCGGCTTCAGGCATCCCCTTCCCAGAGCGGCAGCTCACGTGTCTGCAGCGGCACTCTTGGGAATTTTTGAAGTTCTCCTCAGCCCGGTTTATTTCTTCTTCTCCTTTAGCCTTAACATTCACCATTCGTTATTCCTGTCACCGGTTCGGATAACATTATTGCAGCACTCCATGTTTGCTTGGCCTCTTGACCTCAATTCATTAGGCGTTTGTCAGCGCCTACTGGGTTAAAAGCGTAAGAATTCAATAGAGCATTCCTCTCTTCACTAACATCAGAGCAAGTGGGGAACCAGGCCCTTAGTGTTACAACCAAGACATAAAGAGTTTCCTTAAGGAAAGCAGTGGAAAGAATCCCTCTTACTTCAAAGTGTTTTCTTTCTGTACAGAATCCTGGTTACTTAAGTTCTGCCCATTTTGGCTACACTCTGAAGTCTTAAAACAGCTGCGTGTGTGTGTGGTGGGGGGTATCTAATTTTTACATTGTTCTCTAAAAGAATCCTAATCTGATACAAGCCACTCTGTCATGACCAGAAGCAAAAATCAACTAATATACATCCTTTAAAAAGATAATTCCTGCTGTTCTGTGGAAAACGTACCATGGGGGAAGGGTGAGAGAAAAGCAGAACAGGAAGGGAAATTTAAAAGCCGTTTCAGCGTTCCATGCAAGTTGCTGATGGTGTCTAGAGCTAGGATATTGACAGACAGTGATGACAGGCAGAAGTAGAAGACTTTGAGGGTTATTTTTAGGGGGGTAGGTGGGTAAAGATAAAGTTATAATAATACTCAGGCAAGGTGAGTGAGAGTGACAAGAGGCAATTTCATACGCTGCTGGAGGGAGCCTAAATTGGTACAGCCTTTATGCAAGGAAAGTCGACCATTTTTTTTTTTTTACCATGTCTTTAAAACTATGTTAGACTTTGACTTGTCAATTCCATTTCTAACAATTAGTTTAAAGAATGAAACAGAATAAAGGAAACCTAATTTAAAATGAAGTTGGGTGGCCAGAAGGGGGAGCCCTCACACATTATGACTCCGTATCAACTATTGACCCCAACAGGAAGAATTCTCCTTGCCAGACAAGCCCAGCCAATGGGAAGCACCCCACCATCCAGAACTCTCTTTTTCCTCCAATGGACTTTCCTCAAAACAACCCCTTGCAACTGCCATCTTGTTCTCTATAAAGTAACATTCCTCTCCTCTGCTAGACTTACCTATGGCTTTAGCTTTAGCTACAGCTTGCTTGCCCCAACCTGCAATTCCTCTGCTATTCTGGATAAAAAAAAAAAAAAAAATTTTTTTTTTTTTTTTGCTGGCAAAATAACCAGCTGTTTGTTTTTAGGGTCAACTTGCAATAAAAAACATATTGCAGAAATTTTTTATAATAAGGGAAAATTAGAAACAACTTAAATGTCAATCAATAGATTAACTGAATGACTACATCCATTAAAAATGATGGTGTAAAAGAATATTTAATGGGGATCACAAGATAACAACTGAAAAAAAACCAAGTCTGAAAAGTATTCAGTGTGATCTCACTTATTTTGAAATAACTACACATTACAATTATACATTATATAATGTATAATTATTTTCACTTAAGTATATATTATACATATAAAATATGTATAGGGCCTGGAAGAATAAACACCAAAATATTTATAATAATTATCTGCAGGGGTGGTATAGAGCTTACGTGTTTCTTTTTCACTTTTATGCTTTTATGAAATTTCCACGTTTCTTCCAACAGTAATGCTATTTTTATAAAAAGAAAAAATACGTTTTTTCGCTCCTGACTTTGTCCCTGACCCTGGCTTTACCTGGCTTGAGCACTAGGAGTCTCAGTTGTCAGGGAGGCCTTCAGTTCTAGGATGACGAGTGAAGACTCAGATTCCTCCAGCAAAGGCTGATGTGCCTTTCATCAAGCACTCTCTCTGGCAACTGCCACCACCCCAGGAAGCGGGGAGATTTCCCTTCCACATACTGCCCTGCAAACAAATCTCTGTGCCTCCCCCCTCTTTGGTTTCCCTTCCCCTACCTGTCCCAGAGCATCTCTGCCCCTGAAGTTAGCGATTTTCAGGGCCCATGTGTTTTATGATGGTGAGAGAGTGGCAGTGGGAGGGCACCCAGACCAGGTGAGCTGCGGGCTGGCGCGGGGTTGGGACATTACTCAGCCGTCCTGCTCACCCAGTGCCCAACCCCTGCTGCTACCCTCTGCCTCCTGCCACAGCCCGCACCCTCGGGTCACCGTCCATCCTTGCCCGTTTTATCCTCAAGTCCAAGCTATTTTTCTCCTTCTTAGGATTCCTTTGGTTGATTCCACTCAGCGGCTTCCAGGCCAGTGGGCTCTCAAGCATTTAAATTCAGCCTCGGGTTTAGCCTTGAAAAGTCCTGAAGTGGCTTCTGTCAGCTCTGAGATCCCAAGCCTCTGTCACTCTGCAGGTCGTCATCCCATGTTCGTCTCAAAACAGCATAAGCCAAGGTCCGTGTGCTCCACAACTTCAGGTGGCACACAAGAGAACCTTTTTTTTTTTTTACAGTATGTGTTAATTTTGCTGCTTATTAAAAATATAATTAGAACATCAGACCTGTGATCTCACACTGTGAATGCTCAGAATGAGACAAAAGTAAATATTTGTGTTTAAAATCTGCCTCCGTTTTTTGTTGTTGTTGTTGTTTCTTTTTTTTTTTTAAGAAAAATCAATTGTACATGTGGTACTTTGATGTGGCAAAAAATACCAAGACAAACTGCTAGAAGTTCTCCTTGGAGGATTCTTCCTTTAAAAGCCCCAGATTCCTTCACAAGGCCTTCCCTCTTCCCCAGCCCATCTGTACCCCACCCAGACACCTGCAGGAGGACCTGCCCAAGGCCATGCTCTTTCGGACAGCATTGGTGCGCCGCAGCTAAGTAAGGCTCTCACCCAGGGGCGGGCTCACCCTCCAGTCTCCAGCCAGACCAGAGGTTCTCAGTCCATTATGACTTTGAGGAGGGAATTTTGGTGTGGATTCCAAAAGAGTTTAGAATAGAATTGAGAATGATTGCCTTGCCCAAACTTCTCTTGTGCAAACACACACACACATGCACACACGCACACACCCTGACCCTACACGTGTGAGCTCAGCTTAAGACAGTAGATTTATTCCTTTAACGAACATCAGGTTATTGAGCTCTGCTGATACCAGGCCCTGTGCTGGAGTCGACAGAGATGAGTTAGGACCCCCTCCTTTAAGATCTGAAAAGATAGAGGTGCCAGGGGAGAAGTGATGAGGTAGAAAGGCATTTCAGCCAGGAAAAAAAAATTATAAAAATATCAGAGCCCCTGAAACCCAAGGCCATCAAGGGATCTGAACTGAAAGCCACCACTGTAGCCACACTGTGACCAAGGGTAAGGGGACAAACAGAGAGAGTCTGGGAAAGGCAGCGAGGGCCCCATGAGCCGACTGAGGAGGGCGGACTCTGTACTGAGGGCAGTGGGGAGCCAGGGAAGTCTTCAGAGAGAGGGGGGAAGATGAGGAGGGGCATCTATGAAGGTGCTCTGTGGCTCTGAGTCCCCGGGTGCAGGCTGGGCCGAGGCGGGGAATGAAAGCAGCCCTTGTCTGCCTACCGAGCCTGCGTCTTTGTTTTCTGTTCAAAGGCTCCAGGCTACATAATAATGGGGGCAGAGCCCAAGGGGGTGGGACAAATGAAACAGGTAAGACGGAGAGAGATTTCAGAAGCGTGGGCAGCCTTGGGGCGGCAGGAGGCAAGCCCAGGAAATTCACAGGGGTATGAATGAACTGAAACCCCAAAGCAGACTCTGAGCTGGCTGGCACCAAGCAGGGCAACTGCAGATGGGAGAGGGGATGGTCAGGGTTGCAGCCAACTCAGAGTCCTCCCCTGGTCTTACTGTGGGGAATGTGGCCTCACCCCAGAGGCCCCAGAAGCTGGTGGCAGGGAGGGGAGCAGGGCACCTTGAAGGCTTAACCTTTGAATGAGCCTCCCTGGGGACCAGAGGATCCCCCTTCTTCGCACTTTGGGGCCCTTCGGCCCTCCCTGGTTAGACCTTCCCATCTGCCCATATTCCCAGGCCAATCAAGATGCTAATGAGTGGAGGAGACAGGGTGGGAGGAGGGTCAAGGATCATGTGCACAGATACCTCCAGCCCCAAAGGCATCATTTAAGTGCAACCACCATGAGTGTACACAAGGGTGCAGCCAGCTTCCCCCCACCCCTGGACCCCAGCCCCTATTCCCTGCCCTGCCTCCCTTGCATGACCATCCTCATCCACAGCCAGCACTGAGCAAGCCTCCACTGGCCAAATATGGGCAGTCAGTGCACACCCTAAGTGGCGAACCGCCCTTGGTGTCCCTGACCAGGGCCCAGTCAGCGATCCAGGCCTGCCCGCAGCAGTGCGTTCAGCTGTAGAATATCACTGTCAGGTGTCTGACCACGACGGCAGTGACAGAAAAAAACAAGAGGCTCAGAACCCACATATCCCATAGTTAGATTCCACCATTAGCATACACTATTCTTTTTTTGTTTGTTTTAATTTTTCCCATTTTATTTGGGGGGGGGGGGGTAATTAGGTTTATTTATTTGTAATGGAGGCACTGGGGCTTGAACCCAGGACCTCATGCATGCTAAGCACGCACTCTATGACTGAGCAATGCCCACCCCGACCCCCAGCATGCACTGTTCTTACATCATTACATATTAATCCATTCATTCATCCATCCAATTAAAACATATACAGAATGGGGGGTATAGCTCAGTGGTAGAGTGCATGCTTAGCGTTCAATTCTCAGTACCTCCCTTAATAAAGTAAAATTTTAAAAAACTTAAAAAAAAATATATATATATATATAGAATGAAGTTTCCTAGGCCCCTCTCAAGACCTGCTAAGTCCTGAGACAGGGCCTAGAAATCTGTATGTCTAACCAGTTCTCTGGGTGGTTCTGCTATTTGGGAACTCCTGTCCTGGTCCAGATAGCCATTCCATGCAGAAACCTACCTGCAGTCAATCGGCAGTCAGGCAGCCAGCCTTACCTGAGATTCTTCCTTTGCCTGGAAGCTTCCTACCTTCAGAGAGGTCTCTCCAAGGAAGGTCTTAACTTTTGGGGCCAAAATGATCTCCGGACACATCTCCATCCTGGCCGGCCTCTTCCCCAAAACACACTTCAGTGTCTCAGCGACACCACCCACAATGTGGCCCCAGAACTGGACACAGCTTTCCAATGTGGCCTGAGCAGAGCAGAGGCCACTGGTCCCATCCTCTCTGAGCTGAAAACTAGTCTTCCACCATTCATCCTTGCATTTCTCTGCTGAGAAAGGCAAGACACTAGCTAATGGGATGGAGGGATGTGCAACAGATCCTTTATTCACCAAGCCAGGACCAGGCTGGCCAGGCCCCTGGAAGCAGAAGGTGTTCAAGTCCTCTTACCCATCTTAGGCCTCCTCTTGCTGCCATGATGATGATGATGGAGACAGTGACAGATGTTGATGGAGCCCTTAATGCAGAAGAGCATGGCTCCAGGCACATCATCTGCATCCATTCATTTAATCTACCCAAAACCAGAGTAGGTCATATTATCTCCATTTTTCAGATGAAGCAACTGAGGCTCAAAGGGATTAAGTAATTTATCCAAAGGTACAGGTACTTTCTCTTTATATAAACACACACACAGCCCTGGATTCACAAGTTCATGCACTAATCTCAGTGTCCCCGAGCTCCCTACTGTCAAATCCTATAGGCTGGGTCCTTCTGGCTAATACACCATGCTCTCAAGCTTTCCTGACTACGAATTCCTCTCTGCCTGTCCAAACTTAACAGGCCTATGTCCTGCTCTGTTAGCACATCGCTAGGTGGCTGGAGACAACCTGGTAAATAAAATTAAGCTAAGGTTTCTCCAGCTGATACACTTACTCTCTCAGTATGCATATATATATATTATATATATATTTACATATAAATGATGTGTATATACATATGCATGTGTATATCTAATTTTTAAAGTGGAATTCTTATTTTGGAACACAAAACCATAGCAGACTATGATAATATTTATATATTCAAGGTAATCTTCAAAGTCAAACTTCATGGCAGGACCAGCAGAAAAGATTTGGGAACTTCATGTATTGACCCCAAATCACATCACGTTAGACTGAATCTAAGGACAGCCTGGCCTGGCTCAGTCCCCTCCCCAGGGGACACACAGGGCATTGATGCTGAGTATTTGAGAGTAATTTTCAGGAACCCCCAGGAAGCTCTGGCAGAATCAGGAGCCCACACTCCTGAAGGGACCCCTGGAGGTGCTGATGAAAGGGGAAACATTGGGGCAGCCCTCTGGGACTAGAGTTGCAAAATGAAATATAGGATGCCCAATGAAATCTGAGTTCTAGATAATTTATTAGTGTAAGTAGATCCCAAGTATTAAAATTTTTTAAGTTGGTTGAGGCAACATTGGTTTCTCTGGTGCAAGTTTCCCGTGTACATCATATTTCTACTTCTGTATACACTACAGCGTGCTCACCACCAAAAGTTTATTTTCCATCTGTCACCCAACAGTTGGTTCCCCTTTACCCATTAGTAGTTCCCAAATATTGCACTGAGCACACAGACTAAAAAACTGCAGTTTTTCTGAAATCCAGATGTACCTGGGCAGTCTGCACACATTCAGGGAAAGAACAGGAGGGACGTTATGACAGGTGGTACTGTGTCGGGGGGTGGTGGCCGGGGCACTGCCCTGACCCACATCCCCCACCAGCCTCTAGGTGGCCATGGAGCCAGGCCAGGGTTGGTCGGGTGAGGGAGGAGCCATCCTAGGGTGCCCTGCGGGGGTCACACTCATGCTTGGCTAAGTCTTGGATCCAGGAACCTCCTGTGTCAGAAGAAAACCAATTTCTTGAGGACTGGCCTCCAGCCCTGAGAGGCCCAGCAGTCCCCCCTCCACTTTGCTTCTGCCTTATTCTTGATTATTTTTTTCTGATCATGAAAGGAACACACATTCAAATGTCACAGGAACGGATAAGTCAGAAAGTTCCTCTGGAGATTACTGTCAAGTTGGATGTGGCTTCTTCCAGATTCCTCCTCAATAAAAGTGTTCACGCATGATCATCCTTTCCATAGACAGAACCGTACACGCTGTTCTGGAACTTACTTCTGTTTAACACAGTAGCAGGGACTTCCGTGCAGGTGTGTTTCTCCCTCATTGCGTTTACTCCGCCTCCTTCTTTACGCACTGGTGTTTGGTCTTCTGGAGCTGAGCGCCTCTGAGTGAGGGATGAATGACAAATGCTCAGAAGCACATCACCCAAATATTTGTATATGACTTTGGGTGGCAAAGCCTTACTGAGGCTGATCTCCCCCTTCACCCTGTGCTGGGCAGGGGAGCAGCGGGGTGGGGGGAAGGTCGCTGAAACGGGTCCAGGAGGCTGAAGGACTGTGAGTGTGACTTTCTTGTTGTTGGGATGGGGAGAGCCATCTCTAAGGAGCCTCCATCAAAGAGCTCCTGGGTCACACCATCATCGTGAGACTCTGTGTTTGTCTGGAGCACTCACCCCCAGGCTCCTCCTCAAGCCAGGGAGCCCCTTTCCTAGCATCCTCATCAAGGTCACCTGACTCCAGCAGGGGCCAAACCCCTGGGCAACGCCAAGAGCCTCCCGGCCTCAAACGGGTTGGGCGACATTCACTTCCTGGCGCTGTCCTCCCGACCTGCTCAGTCATTAGGAAATGCCCTGGCGGCGGCAGCTGTCCCAGTGACAGCAGCAGGAGGACGTGCCGCCTGCCTGACACCTCTGGGTGGCTCAGATCTGCTCTGCGGAAGCCCTGGGTAGAAGGTGGATGCTGCTCGCCTTGGTCCCGGCCAGAGTGAGTCTGGGGGCTGGGCTGGAGGGGAGGAAGGGGTGGGATGCAATCAGAGCTTGGCAGGGTTCTGCGGTGGCACTGGAGTGATGCTGAGTGTGTGTGTGTGTGTGTGTGTGTGTGTGTGTGTGTTGTCTAGGGGTGTGTGTGTGTGTGTGTGTGTGTGTGTGTGTGTGTGTGTGTGTTGTCTAGGGGTGGGGAACTGGTCACAGCTAAAACTATAAGGTCTTGTCTTGGGGAACCCAGGAGGGAGACCCAGGTGCCTAGAAGTCTTGCTCTGCCTCACAGGCTCACTGTCCCAGGGTGGGGAGGCAGGGGTCACCCGAGCTGGTGACACCCCACCAGTCCTCACAATGGGCTGCTGCTGCGAGGTATGACAGACACACAGAAAGCTGTGCGTGTCTAACATCTACAGCTGCATTCTGGAGCTCTCGTTAGGTGTCTTCATCCCTGGATGTTTGTGAAATTGGCACTTGTGTAGAGGTGTGAGGGCTGGGACCTCCCGTGCTGCCACATTCTTCACCTACTCCTGGACCAAGGTCTGGAGGCTCATGCAAACCCTCGCTAGAGGCAGTGGTGCCCAGCACGGGCTGCGGAGCCAGGCTGGCCCGGCCTCGCGTCCCTGGTCTGCCCTGTACTAGCAGCCTGACTTTGAACAAGTTACTTAAGCCTCGGCTCCCTCATTTGTAAAACAGAGATAATGTCTACCTCCCAGGGTTGTTGTCACCATGAAATGAGGAAGGGATGCAAAATGCCAAGCACATAATTAGTGGTCAGGAAAGAGCTGCTGTTGTAATTATTTATTATTAGCTCGACACTGGTCCCACCTCTCCCAGGAAGACTTTCCAGCCCTCCCCCCCCCACAATTTCCTCAAGCACCAATGGGGATGCATATAATGTCCTGCACTGTTACTCCGCTCATCTGCACCCAAACCAGAGCATGTTCCCATTTCTTCTGCTGCCCTCTCCTCTGCCCCAGCATCCAAGACAGTCAGGCCCGTACGAGGAACTCAAGGATGGAGAATGAAATGGAATTAAGAGGAAGGGAGGGACACCAGGAGGGAGGCGTCAGGGAGACTGAGAAAGGGAGGTGAGAAGGTGGGGATGGGCGGGTGGCATCGTCCAGACGTAAATGGCCTGCCTCTCTCAAAACACAGGAAGGGGAAGGGATTGTGCAGAGAGGCTGTCGGTGGGGACCTGGGATGCATCCTTTTAATTTTTCCTTAAACTCAGTCCTCCCTGCTCCCCTGCTCATCCTAAGGAGAATAGTGCCTCCTGACTTGGCTAATATCTACTCACCCAATCTACCCTCTGATGCTAATAATGTTCTCTATACCACCTATGAAATCAATCAATCTCTCTCTCTGCCATCTCCCTCTCTGTCACCTCGGACAAGTCACGTCCCCCTCTTGGGACCTGGGTCTGCTCACCTATAAAACCAGATTTTACTAAATGACCTCAAAAGTCCTTTCTCCGCACCATTCCTCCTTTTTAAAATCTTTTTCAAGAAAATTTATAAATGTTCACTAGGCTCTAAAGCTTCCTGAAGGGCTTTCTTGCTCACTGCTGATCTCCAGTGCCCAGCCCAGTAACCTGCATGCAGCAGGTGTTCAGTATTTTCTGAACAATTGGCTGGCTGGATGGAGGGATGGATAGATAAATGGATGCACTTGAGAACATCCCCAGTTTAGACATTTGCAAGTGTGTTACGAAACAAAAATGACTGAGAAACACTGGAATCACCAGCTTAATTGTCTATTGCCCATCACTTACCTAATCCATTGTCATCTTGTTCAGTTATTCTAATTTGAGGAGAGCTGCCCTCTTCCAGGGTATGATTTTTTAATTTATTATTATTATTATTTTTTAGTTATCTACGTAATAAGGAACATTCAGGGAGCAGACGGAAGGCAGGCACAAGGAGGGGAAAGGACTCAGCCTGCCTTAACAATGACACCTGCTGTTTACTGAGCACTTACTGTGGGCCAGACTCCACTCACGTTAGCTCACTTAATACTCTGAACAACCCTGAAAGGGAAGTAGTACTATTATCATCAATCCCATCTTAGAGATGGGAAACTAAGGCTTGGGTAGGTTAAGCAATTTGCAGACAGTAACGAGATCAAGGATCTGAACCCAGCTGCAAAGACTGAGCACCCAAACCCCCAGCCCCAACCTGGGGAGCACACCGAGCAGCTCAGAGACCAAGGTTTGGAAACCCCTGCAAAGGTTTCTGTGCTGCCGCCAGGGTCCCCAGCTCCCTCTCCCCACCTCCACACATTTCTGCTCTTTCTTACTTTGGGGACATTTGCAACTTGGCAAAGTGGACTTGGAACCAAGCCAAGAGAGGCGAGAGATTCCAAAAGATTTCTGATTGAACAAATGATAGTTTGTCTTTCCTATTAATTCACCTTGGTCCCACTGTGTCCTCTCTCAGGCTTGGGGGCTGCCCATAATGTAACAGTTGCCAGCGTGTCCAGAAGTCTTTTGTCTACGTCCCTGGTGGAAGAATGTATGAACAGGTGACCACAGTTCTTTCTAAAGACCCTGTTTAGATGAGTGTAGACTACACAGCTGTGATACTGCAGACATGCGGACCGCATCAAATACCCAAACAGGTGTTTCCCCTCAAATCATCACCTTGGGAAACTGTGCTTAATCCAACAATGCTGCCATTGCTGAGAGCATCCTTGGGGCCTCTCAGGTCTCAGATAAAGTCTGAAACCCACCTGTCACATTATGGTGACTCTCTATCTTTGATTTGAAACAGTCTCAGGCCACTTGACTCCTCATTTACTTTCTCGCCAGGCTGGGCACCAGTGGCTCTTGGTCATTTCCAAAATACCAGACACGTTCTCGAAGGATGAAACTCTGCCTTCACAGAGGTTGACCCGAAGGTTCTCTCGCTGCCTCGGGCAGGCCTCTGAGAAGAATCTGAAGGATGACTGAGCTGTGGCGGGCAGAGGAATGAGCCCGCAGCTCCCCAACGTGACTGCGTGGCAGGCTAGTGGGCATTTGGATGTGTAAGTTCTGAGTTTTATTTTCAAAACAGTCACTGCTGTACGAGGCACACGCCGCACAGAGGAATTCGGTCCAGTGGCCGAGTACAATCCAGTGGGTCAGTCAGCCCCTGAGCGGGGAGACTGAGGGGTGGCAGAGGACTTGCTGGACAACAGCCTCTCTGCACATTGGAGCCTGGACTGAGGCTGGGGGAGATGGGTGCTCCTGCCTCCACTCTGGCATCGAACCAGGAAGAGGCAAGGTGGTGACTTCGCTGTGCATATATGTCATGGCTGAGGTGAGGTGTCAGAGAGGCGACACCTTCCTCACACCAGAAACCTCCTTCACAGTCCAGCGTGGCTGGGATCGCTCCTTGTCTCCCAATCCCCTTCTGGAAGCGGCCCCTCATCCCTCCTAAAGGTCTTGGTTTAATGCAGGGAGGTCACTGAGGAGGAGCAGCAAAATGAAAGGGTAGGAGGAAAAGGAAGAGGACAGGAGAGGAGACAGGGAGGAGGCGGCAGAAGCAGAGGCGCAGCAGGGAGGCTGGGAGGGGGGCACAGGAGGAAAAGGCACCGATGCTCACGCAGTGGCCCTTCCCGCCCACAGCTAGGGCCCTGCCCTCCCGGAGCGGCCATGTCCGAGGTGGAGAGCAAGGACAGCTCGGGCAGCGAGTGCCCCGTGTGCTATGAGAAGTTTCGCGATCTGGAGGGCGCCAGCCGGACGCTGAGCTGCGGCCACGTGTTCTGCCATGACTGCCTCGTCAAGTACCTGCTGTCCACCCGAGTGGACGGGCAGGTCCAGAGGACCATCGTCTGCCCCGTCTGCCGCTATGTCACCTTCCTCAGCAAGAAGAGCTCCCGCTGGCCCTCCATGCTGGACAAGAGCTCCCAGACCCTGGCCGTGCCCGTGGGCCTGCCCCCAGTGCCACCACCGGATGCCCTGGGCCACACCAACCCCCTGGCCGTCTCCCAGCCTGTCTGGAGGCCGTCCCCAAGTCAGGGTGGCCAGCTGCCCTTGGACCTGCCGCCCAGCCTGCCCCGGGAGCCGCAGATCTTTATCATCAGCCGCCACGGGATGCCCCTGGGGGAGCAGGAGAGCATCCTGCCACGGCGCAGCCTAGCTGAGCTCTCGGAGGCCTCCCCGGCGCCCAGCTCCACCCGGTCGTTCTGCTGCCGCTCCCGGGCCCTCCTGCTCATCACCCTCATCACCGTGGTGGCTGTGGTAGCCGCCATCCTGCCCTGGGTGCTGCTGGTGAGGAAGCAGGCGTGAGCAGTGGCACCTGCGGGGGCCACCGAGCCAGGCTTGGCCTGAGAGCTGCTCTGGCACAGCCAGGCTGGAGGGGTCTGGCGCAGCCCTGGTCCAGGGGCGGCCCGGGGCATCTCCCCACCTTGGGCTCCCCACTCCCAGAGGGGCTCAGACACGACAAGGGGCAGGATTGCCAAGGCCAGAGCTGAGCTGAGCAGCTGAGCTGCAGGCTGAAATGGAAATGCCAGGTTCCAGGCCAGGGAGGAAAATGTGACGGCCAGCCTTGGCAGGTACCTCCTCTTTCCCCTAGGCTAGAACTGAGCAAAGTAGGAAGATGGGTGCTACCCCTCAGTGGGCTCCCCGGCCCGGAGGTGTGGCCCTTATCTGCCAGGTGACCCACCTGAGGCCAGGTAGGGCTCCGTGCGGGGACAAGGAAGTCCTGATGACACATCCTGCCAGATGGGGGCCCACTGGCAGGACTCCTCAGGTCAGAATGCCCACACAGCGTCCTCCAGCTTGCGCCCAGGGACAAACAGAGGGGGTGGCACCAGGGCTGAAGGCACTTGTGTTCCCCCGAATCTCAGGGTCCACCTATGACCCTCACAGCTGCCACCTTCCCACCCCCAAATCACCCGCCTGGAAGGTCTTCCCCGAGGGAGGTGCTGATCTCAGAGGCTGCGGCCCAGGATTCCTGGGGGAAGTAACAGAAAAGGGGAGCTGAGGCCATGTCAGGAATTGGGGTTTGCTGGCAGAAGCCGAGGCTAGAAGAATGACCACAAACGGAGCCAGAGGTCTCCCCAGGCCTCCCAGGCCCAAAAATGGTCCAAAGTTTGAGTGCTGGGGTTCTCAAGGATGGCCTGCAAGGTAGGGAGTCCAGGGGAAGCCTGGTGGCCGGGGCTTGAGTCAGCTGAGAACTATGTGCGCAAACACAGCCCTGGGGGCTCCTGCTTCCCTCCCAGCCCAGGTCCTCCTCCTCATGACCAACCACTCATTCATGAGAGGCCACACCAGCTGGGCCAGTTCCGAGGTGGATTCCCAGGCTGGGCTGGGCAAGGAAGGGTGGGGAAGGGAACAGCCGTGCTTGACAGGGACGCGGCTGACTCGGTGACCGCCAGAGCCCAGGTGCTGTGGGCAGCCAGCCAGGGCCTCTTCACCTGGGGACCCCACCCTGGACCCTCATCCTTCATGAGGACCTTGGAAAAATCTCAGGTTGGGTCCGGGGAGCAAGCCATTCGGGGACAGCTGTTTTCTGTTTATTAAGGCCCATAAGTCAATGAGCCATCATCTTAATTTTCGGATTAAGAACAGCAAAAACCTCAAGCTCTTCTCTCAAACAGGTGGTTGTTGGCAGCCCAGGTGTGCCAACAGCTAAGCCCTCTTCAGCCCACACCTCTCTCGGCAAAGTTTGCTGACTGTCGGGAGAGAAATGGCGCCCCGCCTCTCACCTTGTTCCTAAAAGCCTGCAGTGGTGGTCATGTGGGGACCCCCAGGGGATGGGAGCCACGCTACAGGGGACTTCTGGACACAAGAGGGCTGATTGAAAGCACTTTCGGGCTTCTCTGCGCTCTTTTCACAACTGGAGAAGAGCACAGGTGCTACTGGGGGGACCCAGGCAGATTCATGGGGGAAATATTTATTATAGGAATTAAAATGTTAAATTTACAAAGACTCTAGTGAGTCCATTTTAACCACAACCAGGCTGCTTTAAACACTTCTATGAATTTCTAGGGACCTGATTTTAGTCTTTGCAGATTCCACTGTGTTTGCCAAAAGTGGATTCCAAAATACCTGTAGTGTTTTCATGTTGTTCAGCGGTGACTTGTCAATGGCACTTCTTTTATTTTCAATGAATGTCAAGAGCTATTTTTTAAATAAAGGTATATATTTTCTCAAAGATTCCAGAGACATTGCAAATGTGGGTGGGAAGCACAGAGCTGATGAAAAAAACAGTCACTAAAGGTGCAGGGACATTATGCGGCTGTAAAAAGAACAAGGAAAGTCTCCAGGATCCAACAGCCAATGGGAGAAGGCAAAGTGTGGAACACTGGGTATCAGATACAGTTTGTGTGTAAAAGTAGGGGAATGAGACTTTGCATTCCAGTTTGCTTATTTGTCCATAAAGCAATTGGAAAGATATTAAAAAAAAAAAAAAACTAGTAACAGTGATGAACTGTGGAAGGGGGATGAGAAAGCGATGGAGTGGGAAAGGGATTTCTGAACCAAGCAAACGTATGTATTATTCAAAAATTAAACTGAAAAATTATATTAGAAGCTAAAGATATCTTCCGTGTACACACCTGTTGCCTGGTGAGGAGCTGGTCCCAAGAACATTCAAGAGCCACCAGGTCACCTGTCCGGCAGTTCCAGAGTGTCAGCTCCCGGCTCAGTGGGGCTGGTCTGTCTGGTTAGAGGTGTGACATATTAGGCTTTACAGTCATTTCAGGAAGGAAGGTAAAAAGTTTGATATTCTCAATGTTTCTAAGACCCTGGGAAATTCTTTGGGCCTCATCATTTGATGTGCTTGTTCTGATTCCTTCTTCTCCATATTTCCTTTCCTTTCTCAGATAAAATCTTTTCGCTTTAAGCAACCAGCCTGGGGTCCGGGTACTATGGAAAGATAACACCATGGATAAACAGATAGACAAACAGACGGACACCCGAGGTTAAGCATAAACAGTTGCTCTTTTCTTCCCCCCTTGTCCAGAGGCATCCCCCCTCCATACACACACACACACTCACACACACACACTCACTTTGCTACCTCCCATCACAATAACCTTTGACGTTCATACACACTGGGCCTATCAAGTGTGCAGAAGGGTCCACATGTGGCAGGTGGGCCCTGAACGAGGGTTACCAGGAGCCTGGGTGCACTTTAGAGACCTCTCCCCACCACTGCTGGGGTCCGTGACCTCCACCCTCAGTGAAGCCTGATGACTCACAGGCCACGCTTCTCCCACCTCCACCTCTCGCTTTGAGCTCCTTCTCGATCCAAATGTCCTCTCTTGGCACAGAATAAACAACCTTGCTCCACCCTCACAACTTGTCACTTTCCTGCACCCTCCTCTGGCCCAGGACAAGCGACCACCACAACAGCGTCTCAGCACACACTACAGGCACTTCCGACAAGCGGCGCTGGTGCAGGCCTCTGGGCCTGGCTCGGGCATCTCCCTCCACCTGGAACGTGCTTCCTTCCTTGTCTACCCGGAAAACCCCCACCCAGCTCGCCAGAAACAGTTCGAGGGTTACCTTAAAGGCGTCCCCACCCCACTTGAGTTAGAATTGGCCACTCCCACTGCATCTCCATCATCCTCCCAAGCCACTTTATTACTTGGGTTTGTTGACAAGTCCATGCCCTCCTCCTAAACAGTGTGCTCCTTGAGGAGAGGCTAAATCTCACCGATCTTGGTAAGATCATACCAAGTGCCTGGCACAGAATTTAGCAAAGAGTAAAAGCTGGACAAATATTTGAAAAATGCATGAGTGAGTGAATGAATGAATAAACAAATAAACATGATGGTTGGGTGTTCAGAAAAAAGTTTCGTTCATGAAGGTAGGCATGTGATCTGGATAATTCCTGCTTTGGTATGTCTTAGGGTTTCTCAGAGACCACCTTCAAAATGACCCTAAGGAGCCAATTTGAAAGGACTCATGTT
This sequence comes from Camelus bactrianus, assembly GCF_048773025.1. NCBI lineage: Eukaryota > Metazoa > Chordata > Mammalia > Artiodactyla > Camelidae > Camelus > Camelus bactrianus. The sequence goes on from NC_133554.1 coordinate 7,048,202, forward strand.
AAGAGGAATGGGAGGAAGAGAGCGAGAGAGAAGGCAGCCAGGTGCAATGGCTTGAGGACCACAGGGGTGGAGCCAAGATGCCCAACAGACATTTGTGAAGATAAACAGACTCCAGAACTAGGCTACCAGCAATTTGCATCTGCGTGTACCATTTCCATCTTCACCCTGTATAAAGTGGTTATGCTTCCAAATGGTGGGCTGAAGGTTTAATTTCAATGACTCAGTGTTGGATGGAAGGAGGGAGGTGAGGATGCCTGAGAGGGCTGGGGGGACAGCAGGGAGTGATGGGGAGGCTGAAGAAACAAAGAGGGAAGAGAGGAAGATGATGGGGAGACCTGAAGAAAAGATGATTAAAAAAACTAGTAAAGACAAGAAGAAAGAGGAGGGGGTGAAACTGTGAAGACCAGAAAGGAAGGCAAGGGAAGAACGCAGGAGCCTCCCATGGCTCCCTATGGCTCACAGTGTCCAAAGCAAACTCAGCTCAGCCCAGAGCCCCGTGGGCTCATCCCTGAATGCCTCTCATGCCAGCCACAGGACCTGGCTCCTGGAGACAGTGCGTCATGGGGCTTCATACCTCCGTGCCTTCCCTCAAGCTATTCCCACTGCCTCATGGCGCTAATTTTAACATTCCTCAAAACTCAGTCAAGGATGACCTCACCCCAGGTGCTCCCTGACCCCAGAGCTCTCTTGCGTTCCCAAAGCCCAGGAGCACCAAGAGCAGGTGGGCTCAGTGAGTCCTTCTCTGGGGTCCTGTGGTTGTTGATTCCATTGTTTCTCTCTGCTCTTAGACGATGAGCTTCCCGCAGGAAGAAACTTTGACTAATTTCATTTTGCAACTCTAACGTCCACGAAAGATGTTCCATAAACATTTGTTGAAAAGAACTGAATTTTTGAATTATGAATGAAATCTGGGGCTATTTCTTCACAGCATGTTTAAGAACACTACTATTTTCAATCACGAAAACACATGTTTTTGACTGATTCCACCCTGGGCCCTCAAGGATCTGGTTTCTCACTCTTTGACTTGACCCCATGGGTTCCTACAGATTGGGACCATACCCCCAGTTACCAGAAGGGGCTGGGAAGCCAACCTGCACAGGTTCGTCTATAACCGACGGGTTCTGTATAACCTTGCACAAGTTCCTCTCACTTCTCTGTGCCTCGGTGTCCCCATCTGTAAAATGGGACAATACCAGGATCACCAGACTACTTGGTGGATTAAAGGAGCTAAAAATGCAAAGGGATTAGAAGAGCGTCCCTAGCATTCAGCAAGCTCACTACATCTTAAGTATCAGGAGATGCGTGTCTTCCCTCAGTATGACACCTACATTATTCATTCAACAGAAACCGACCTCCTACCGGGTGCGCGGCCGGGCATGCGGCGGGAGTTCACCCCGCGCTGCAGTCCTCTGCAGGGGAGCGCACTAACGCCCCGCTTCCACCGGATCCTGAACTGAAGGAGGGCACGCAGCAAAACTCGGAAAAGGGCACAGCTCTCTGCGTGGAAAGACTTCCTCACGCCGCGATCCTTCAAAGTGTGGTCTCGAACCAACACCATTGGCATCACCTGGGAGCTCATGAGAAACGCGGTTCAGACCTACTTCCGCAGGGTCGGGGGCGGACCCGTGACCCCAGTCTTCGGAAAGCCTCTAGACGGCTGGAGCCGAATCTCGGGCGGGCCCCGCGGAGTAGTCAGCACGAGCCGGGCTGGAGCTGGTTACCGGACAGGTTCGTTCGAGACGCCCACGCCCTTGGCCCAGGCTGAGATATCCAGGTGACCTAGGTAACCGGCCGGCCGGGGGCCCCAGCGCCACCTGGCGGCCAAATGTAGGACATGCCCTTTCCCGGCCAAAGGGGTCCCCGCCGCTTGGTGCTGGGAAGTGAAGGGACAAGGGTCCATGGGGCCGCTCGTTCCCTCAACACCCGCGGGGGCTACCCAGACCCTGACCATCCCCCGTCACTCTCCTCTGAACCATCGTTCCCAAAGGACGCAGCTGCAGAACCCAGAGCTCCGAAGGGAGGCACCGGGACCTGGAGAAGGGTTTTGCAGCCCCTTGCAGTTCCCCTCCGAGCCAAAAGATGACACTAGTCATTAACTTCTTTCCTAGTTTCCTCTCCGCGTTCAAACTCCGCGCCCCTCTCATTCCAAGAGACTACGGTCTCGCGAGATCTTCTCATAAACTTACAGAACCGGAAGCAGCGTGTGGATCTCTTCCCTTTCGCGGCCATCGCTGAAACGCCAGCGGGTGAGAATTTGCTGGGACGGCGCGTGCAATCCGGAGCCATCTGTTCACGGGCACGATGGCTCTCTACCCTGGGGGCTCCGATACTGTTCTGCCGGCAAAGTAGCACCCAGGGAGGGGGGCCAAGATGGTCTTGAGCTATTTTTCTCCCAGCTCAAGTGCCGCCGGGCTGGGGAAGGGAGGAGGAAAAAGGGTTTGAGGACTCGGAAACGGGAGCTGAAGGGGACGGGGCGGTGGAATCTAGTCTGGACAGTGTAGTGTTCTAAAGATATAACTTTATGGAGTTTCAGACCGCGCTCGCCCTTTGTAAGGCTTTTTTTTTTGGACCATATTTCTGTGCAATTTCCTGGTTCAGGATGGGGGGCCTGGTTTCATTCATTTTGGAGGGGACTAAATATATTCACGCTCAACTTTGTGGATGAACGTCGCTCTTTCTAAAACGTGATTCTGTATTTGAATTGAATTGTCAGTCTGCTTTGCTCTAATTCAGCAGAGATGTGAGTCCTGTCTTAAGTTTTCCTACCCAGTATTTACGGAGTTTCACAGTGTAAACCAAAAATTTAATTAAAACAAATGTGTTGCTAATGAAGAGTCCTTTTATTCCATAAGCAAGTAAAGAAAACATCCCACTAAGGCAATTTTAGTTCCAGCAGTTTTTGGTAGAGTTAAAGAACATGTTAGTTTCCGTGAGCATTCTGAACTTTCAAGATGAAATTGTTGGCAGTTACTTGTTTGTAAACTGAGTGAGACTTTGGTCGTTTGAGGGTTTACACCTCTTTTAACTTTTTCTTTAGCCAAAATGAAGTTCAATCCCTTCGTGACTTCTGACCGAAGCAAGAACCGTAAAAGGCATTTCAATGCACCTTCCCACATTCGCAGGAAGATTATGTCTTCTCCTCTTTCCAAAGAGCTGAGACAGAAGTACAATGTTCGATCCATGCCCATCCGAAAGGATGATGAAGTTCAGGTATGTGCCCAGTTCGGGCGTCTTGGCTAATATCCCGCCTGTTTGACATACAGGAGGGATTGTATTCAGAAAGTGATACATCTGAGACACTGGCTCCCAGAACACGGTTGCAAAAGGAGTTGAGTCAGGGACTGAAAAACAAAAAGGATGCCGTGCTCTTCACCTTTACTCTTTGGTGAAAATCAACTGTCCCAAGCATCAGATGCAGTCAAACAAGATGGTTCGGAATCTGGACATTAGCTTGGGGTTATCTTTTTTCTGGGTATGTTTGGTAGTTGAAGAGGCATTTGAGGACCAATAAACAATTCTGCGTCTGAGTCATAATCCAGATATAGAAGTTGTAACTGAAGCACAGTTTCACATGGTTGTTTGAGAGGACCACCAGATTATTTGCTGAATCTATTAAAGTGAAAATTTTTGTAAATGTTTCTTAGCTGTAACTTGCAGCTAGTGATTAAAAGATTCAAGTAGTCTCTAAAGCAACTTACATGTTACTGACATTTCATGAGCTTTAACGCTATGTGAGAGAGTCTGCAGCTGGAAAGAAACATCTGTCTAGAAGCACTTTGGCAAGCTGAGGCTCACTGGGACTCCTGGGTAGAGAATGATGTTAACCTTTTGGAAAGAGGTGGGATGCTCCCTTAAGTTTTTGCTGCTGCCCACTCTTTGGCACTGATTTGAACACTTTAATAGGTTGTGAATTAAGTATTTGTAGCCTGTGGCCTGTTCCCTTTGAGATGCAGTGACAGTTCCCTTGTCAATTTTGTACAGAAAACCAAGGTGGGCTTGTTGCTTATTTTTAACCATTTTACAAGCCCCTCATTGCTGGTGGATCATGGGCGGTAGGGTTGCACTGTCCATCACGGTAGTTTTATATGGAGCATAGTTTATCTGCAGGTTAATTAAAGCCAGAGATAGAACTATTGGCATATTTCTATCGATGATTCAGTCTCTCAAAATTGCAAGAACCTATATATCTGATAGAATGAATGGTGCTCACCTGACTCATAGTTCTCCTGATTTACAAGTTTAATGTTCTTTTATCCACATACATCTGTTGTTTTTGAATTTGTGTTTAGGTTGTACGAGGGCACTACAAAGGGCAACAGATTGGCAAAGTAGTCCAGGTTTACAGGAAGAAATACGTCATCTACATTGAACGAGTGCAGCGGGAGAAGGCGAATGGCACGACTGTCCACGTGGGCATTCACCCCAGCAAGGTGGGTGTTTCTGAGAATGCTTGAGAGGGGAGAAGGAAATGACAGCAGTTGTTGGCAAATGTGATTGCTTGTCTATAGACCAATCCCAAAGAAACAGATTTAGGTGTGCTGGAATCCAGTCTTAAAGCCAATACTATATTTTAATTAAGTATTTTAACAGCACTTGTTTTTTATGAAGTTAAGATGTCTTTGTCATTATGTATATGTAAGATGCCTTTGCCTTAAAGGTTATTAGTCAGCTGATGGATCTAACAATGGGTAGATCCTAAGATCTAGGAAATATGGTAATTTTTAGATGATATGGAGCTGATACCCTGTGTATTAAATGGAACTGAGTAAGTAGTAAGGCAGCTTTACAACCCTGCAAAGTAGGCTTTCAGCCATTTGCAGGTGGGAAAAACCTGGAGCTCAGGCTACATCCCACTGGTCATGGTATCTAAACCAGGATAAAAGATATGGTCTAATTCTCATGTCCTGGACTTTAACGTGAAGCAGTGTCTCATTTCTCTGTTAAAAAAGTTACGTTTAACAAATTTATATTGGATAGCACAGGGAACTATATTCAATACCTTGTAGTAACTTGTGGTGGAAAAGAACATGAAAATGAATATATGTCTGTTCATGTATGACAAGCATTATGCTGTACACCAGAGGTTGACACATTGTAAACTGACTATATCTCAATAAAAATAGATGTACACTCAAAAAATGTTTACTATAAAGGTAATGAATGCACTTGGTGCCTGTTCAAATACTGAGGGTTTTTTTAGGATCTTGAGTTGGCACCATAAATCTAATCTTCAAACTACAGAAAAGTCGAAAGACTAGTTCAGTGAAACAGCTGCTGCATATCTTTCACCTAGAATTCATAATTAACATTTTCTTTCCTTCTTGCATGATTTCAAGCATCATGACACTTCACCTCTTAATTACTTCAGTATGTATCTCCTAAGAGCAACGATTTTCCTGTTCTTTATTTACTTAAGTTATATTTTTGCCCCCACCATGAGATTAGCTGTTGTCAAGGTCACCAGTCCAGTGACTGATTGGAAGTGTTTTCTGAACTTTATGCAGCATTTGATACAGTTGATCTCCCTCTTTGTGGCTTAGTCGTCAACTCTTAATCCAGACAGACCTCGATATCCAGTTGACTATCTTCCATTTCAACTTGGATATCTGATCAATATCTCAAAACTGACATGTTTAAGACTCCTGGTTTTATCCTTGAAACTTTGAAGTTTGCTGCCATCACAGCATGTGTCAGCTCTGTCCTAACTGCTCAGGCCAAAATACCATTATTGATCATTACGCTCCCCACATCAGTCAGTTAAGCCCTGTTGACTAACTGTCACATGTTATCCAGAATCCTGTCTGCTTGTTACCATCAGAGTGGCCTACAAGACTGCCTGATCTCCTGTCACCAGCTCCCTGAGGTCATCTTATTCTACTCTCCTTGTTCTAGTCTGCTGGCCCCATTGCTGTTCCTACAGCCATGCTACTCAGTGTGCCTGCTGGTTGGCAGTGTCTCCTGGCAACTTGATAGAATTGTAAATTCTGTTCCCAGGTCTACCAAAGCAGGATTTGGGGATGGGACTTGGGGATCTATTTTAACAAGCCCTTCAGGTACACTCAAGTTTGAGAAACATAGATGTTCTCCTGCCTCTGGACCTTTGTACTTGCTGTTCTCTTTGGAACACTTCACTCCTCATAGGTCTCTTTAGATGCAACCCTATCCATAGGGCCTTGCGGATCACGATGGGATTAGCCCCTGTTCTCCAGCATTCCATCTCACACTAGATACAAGCTCCAAGGCGGCAGAGGTTGTCTTTTGGTCACCATGCCGTATTTCCAGACCTCGTTCAGTGTTGTCTTCCTCCTTCCCTCTCCTGCCTTCATAAGACTAAAATTTATCATAATCTGGGCATCTTCAGTGACTAGATCTGTTTGCATAAGGTCTGTTCTGTGACTTCATTAAAGCTTTTGCAGGTTGAAGCATGTGTGGAGACTACATATTTCCAGTTTACGGTACTAACATTGCTATAGAAACAAATGTGTATGATTTGGTTAGCTTATAAAACTGGAGTGAGAGGAGTAGAACAGTTGATACATTTTGCAGTAGAAAAAGAAGCTGATTTTATAATAAAGCACAGAAGAGGATGTGAGAACCACTGATGCCACATTGCCTTCTCTTTGTTGGTGGAGCATTAGTGAACATTAATTTAAGCCAAGTTTGTTCGAGGGTAAAGAATCATTTCTGGCACTGAGTGTTCAGGCATCCACTACCACAGGTTTGGGAAATGGGATTGAATGTTGGGCCTTCCCATGTGTTCTGTATTGGTAGTTATTTAAAGCTTAAAAGAGTTTTTTCTTTTGTGCAGGTGGTTATCACCAGACTAAAACTGGACAAAGACCGCAAAAAGATCCTCGAACGTAAAGCGAAGTCTCGCCAAGTAGGAAAGGAAAAGGGCAAATACAAGGAAGAAACAATTGAAAAGATGCAGGAATAAAGTAATCTTGTATACAGCTTTCATTAAAAACTGTTAAAATGAAGACACTTCGTTTATGTGTGGTGATTTGGGGGCACCGCGTAGTTTTCAGCGTCAGTTTTCAGGGAAGTTCAGGTGATGGTAGCTGTCTAGGCAAACAACACCTGTCTTATGCCTTGATTCCTCTAATGAAAAGTACTATTTTAAAGAGTTGTTTGTTTTTTTTTTAACTAACTTGGAGCATCAGTTACTTAATAATAGAGATGCTTACTTTCTAAAAAAAATCCTGAAATCAGGACTAATAAAGTAGTGATTTTCTTACAGCAGGCAGCATTATTTTAAGCTACAGTGGAATACCCGAGGGCCCCCTTTAGTCTTGTTTTCTGCTGTGGAGATGGGTGAATGCCATTAGAACCAAAACAGATCTTTAAGTTACAATCTGAAGCAAGTGTTTATCTAAAACGCAGGTTCTCTCTGAGGATTGGGTGATAAGGTGCACCCAGTAATTGCTGGCAACGCTCGTGCGCGCCCCGCCTCACTTTAGCCCCGTAAGCGCACAGAACGACGAGTGCGGTTTTACTTTACAGGCTGGAGGCGAGCACTTACCTTGGAGCCTCTGCTACAACGCAGGGGATAGACCTGAGTTAGCGGCTGGCTTAGCCGAGGTCACCTTCCGGCCCCAGGTGCCACCTTGGTGACCTCACCGCAGCTTCCGTCCACCACGCTGCGGCCTGCAAGCTGGGCGGGGCCGCTGAGACCCTATCTCGAGCCTAGAACTGGCGTGAGGCGTCTTCCCGCCTGGCGGCGCCGGCGGCTGCTCGGGAGGAGGGGCTTCCGGTCGGCGCAGAGCCGCTTCCGGCGCGGCCGGGCTCCGGGGCCGCGGGATTGAGGGCGTGGGACCGGGTTATGGATGGAGTGGGCTCCGAACTTGCGGCTCAGGCGCAGCCCTTTCCCCTTCCGGGCCTCTCCTGCAAAACGACCCGGCTTCGGTGGTCGCCGGCCCTTTCCTCCCGCCGGCCTGGCTCATCTATTCAGCCCCGTGCTGGCCGCTCTCGGAGGAGTGGGCGGGGACCCGACTGGCGGGCCGAACCGGTGTGCAGCTGGGCGCCGTGGTGCCGAGGCGGCGGGAGCCGGGAGGAAGGCCGCGCGAGAGAGGTGATGCCTGAACCAGGTCTTCAGGAATAAGCGGGAGTTTGTACTGTGGAAGTGGCGGGGACACTGTACTAAGTGCTTTATCTGCATTGTCACCGAGTGGTCCTAATAACTCATTGTGATGGAGACTAGTATTCTCCCCATTTTATAATTGCGGAAGCCTCAGTAACTTTTCCCGTAACACAGTAAATGATGGAGTCAGAAATTGAATTCCCCAAGTCTAGACTCTTAACCGTACCCCTGCACTGCCTCTCTGCCTGTCTGCTGTACCTGTGAGCCAAGTGTTTGACATATGTTCTTTCAACATCTTTGTCTCAGCTCTGTACTCATAGCCCTCTGAGGGGATACAGCGAAGTAGAAGCCTCAGCCCCTACCTTCTAGGTTGTGTACACCTGATCCAGTTGACTGAAAATACAAAGCAAAGCGCTCCAGTGAGTGGTGCGGGCTGTTCAGAGGAGGGAGAGATGGCAATCAGCTGGAGTTGCTGAATGCACAGGAAGGATGCTGTTTTCAGCTGGGTGTGATCTGGAAGATCATGGAAGGACATTCCAAGGCAAGGACAGCCAAAGCAAAGACCGACAGCTGGGTGAGGAAGGCAGATCTTTCCAGTTTTCTCTAAACAAGCACAGATCACACCAGGAAGCTGACGGTTTTCTTGGGGGCCGCATTTCTTTCATCCTGCTTTAGAACAGGTGTTGAAAACTCAGATAATTGCAGGGGTGGGCAGCTAAGGTAAGTTAGTGCCTGGCTTAGAGACTGTGTGAAAAAGAGAATGTAGGCTTTGCTAAAGGCAGCTGCTGTCTCTCCACTCTAGCTAATTGTTGCCAAGCAGCAAAGCTCCCAGTGTGACCGGATCTTCCCATTTTTCAAGAAAGCCAGAAATCTAGATGTTTATATGAAATCTCCCAACCTGTAATTATAAGTAAATCATTCTATTTTAAAAAAAAAACAAAAAAAAACAAAGGCACACTGGATGGACTAATCAAAATATGTGTGTTATCCAAATTTGTTCTTGAATTATGTTTTAGAATTTCCTGGTATAGTGTAAGGACCATTTCTTATCTTAAAGACTGAGATTTTCATCTTTTGGTTATAAACTGTTTCCAGTCTGTCTTTGTCATTCTTTTATCGGATGAAGATGAAGCTTTTTCTTCCCATGCAGTCCCTCGAAGGGCCTCAAATTGCAGCCAGTGCAGCCACTCAATTTCTGAGAGGTGCTGGTTTCAGGGAGCAGTCTGGAAGGTGCCCTTCCTGGATCTCATTGAATATCTTGTGGTTTTTTCAAGTCTTTGCTGACAATTTCTAGGACTGTCAAATGATAACAGACAATTCCTTGGGAAACAGTCTAATGTCAATGATGATATGGGAGTAATGGATGAAACAAACTTTTTTTTTTCAACTGTAGGACTTCTCAGAGCCTTTAAAGTGTCAGTTTACACTGAGGATCTTAAGCTCAGGCTTAAAGAGCATTTTACAAACATTCTATTCAATTCTGAAGTGCCTATTTTTCACGTTTTAAAAATCTGGATGTTTTCATTTAACACAGGGCCTCTGTTTTTCCTCTCAAAAGAAAATTGTCATTAAGCTGATGATTTTACAGTCAGTAGTGTCTTAGATCAGGAACGTTGCATCATTAACCAGTGATACTGAGCAAGGGAAATCGAAGCCTTTTTAGTGGAGGACCTTCAGGACATGGAAGCAGGCTTGGCTTAACCGAGACTCTTGCTCAGAGCTTTTAAATGTTTCCATCTTTCTCTCCTCAGGATTCCACCTGCCCCTCAGCTCTTCATCTGATGGCTGGCATCTCGGGGATCTTTTTTTCCTAAAATTGTTGGAATGCCTGTGATCATCATGAGAACTCTTCCCCTGGCCCCGTCACCGTCCTGTATCCTGGACTTGTTCTAACTAAGGAACCTCGGTTTAGACACCTGAGTATCAAGTTCTCTTCCTGAGGAATTCTCCAGTCGGTAGAATGTAGACTCCATTTGGGGTATCTCTTTTTGGCATGATGATCTCCTGAAATATCGCTGTGTCCATAGGTGTAATTTTTCCATTTCTGGAAACAGACACTGCTACCTCTATTCAGAACCATCAAGCCTGTACCTCAAAGTGTCTCCTAGCCTTGGAGTGCTGAAGTTCAGTTGGACTCTCTGCTTTGTTCTGGAAATTTGTGGGCTCCAACTCAGGCCATGTCACAACAGACCAGACCTGCAGACCTCCCAGGAGGACAAAACCCGTCTTCCTCACCCACAAAGCTGGACTCCTCTTGTTGGATATGAGACCTTTCTTTTACCTCTTTTCTCATTTCTTCTGTGTAGTATTCACATGACTCCCATTCAGTCACGTATGTGGACACACCTTTGTTCCCGGTACCTCCACTGCCTCTTCCCCAGTTCTGCTGCAGCTGCTCCTGAGCCCAGGTCCCAAGACAGAACAGGCCTTTGACAGCAGCCGGTGTTGTTTCAGGAGGCAGCAACATTTGAGGATGTGATCAAAGATTGGAACTGTTAGGAAGCCTCTCAGAAGGACTGCAGCAGGGGCGCAATGCTGGACAGTTATAAGAACGTGGTGCCTCAGGGTAAGGAGTCAATCTTATTAATCCTGTGTAGAATCAACAGAGGAAAAGCCATCATTTAAAAATACCCCCCCCCCTCTTTTCTCCTTGTATCTCCTAAAATGAGGATAGACTCTTCAGCCTCAAGAAATTAAGTTGATTATGGGAAAGCTAAAAAGTCCTCCCTGGTGCTAACTTCAAATTCAGAGTTTACTATTATTATGTGGTACCCTCTAGCAACATTCTCATTTATATTATTTTAAAAGGAACATGGTCAGGGGTAATAGATCAGTGGTACAGAGCGTGTGCTTGCCATGTATGAAGTCCTGGGCTCAATCCCAGTGCCCCCATTAAGGAGGGGGAAATAAATTTTTTTCAATAGCTTTATTAAAAAATAATTTTCTAAAAATAAAAGGAATGGAGGATATTAACCTATTGCTTTAGGGGTTTCCATTTATCCTCTCCTATTCAATTAACAAAGGTCAGTTAATTAGGTTGTACTATGTGTGCTAACAGATTCATTATGTATTCTGTTTGCCTAAAGTCTAAAATGACTACTTATTTGTATATCTTGCTGATTTAAAATTCTGTTGACATACTCTGGTTTTGAATGGTCCTAGTGGGCTTTTTGGTATCATTCTCATATTGCTTTCTGCTGTTACTCTGGTACCTTTCTTCCATGTCTTCAAAAACCAGATGAAAGCATTAATGAGGAACTTTGAAGGGAAAGTCTTCCAGGTGGAATATCAGTGAATTTAACTTTAACTTTGTTCTCTTTCTTAGCATCCTTCTTGCAGTTCTCCATGGTGCCACAGAGAGCTGGAAACGATCCCCCTGGTGTTTCAAATACAAGTGAAATGGAACTGGAGATAAGAAGCATGAGAGAAAAGTTTCTCACCAGTGTAACTAAGTTAGTAGAAAGCAAAAGTTACAATAGCAAGGTATTTTCCAAAGAAAAGTACTTTCAAACAATAAAGGAAGTCAAAGAAGCTAAGGAGAAGGGGAAGAAGTCATCACGTGATTATCGCCGAGCGGCAAAATACGACGTGATCTCTGTACAAGGCACAGAGAAACTAATAGAGGCAACTCACGGAGAACGAGATCGAGTACGGTATTATGTACATAAGGAGGAGCTGTTTGACATTCTTCACGATACACATCTCAACATCGGGCATGGCGGGCGGACGCGCATGCTCAAGGAGCTGCAGGGGAAATACGGGAATGTCACCAAAGAGGTCATTGTCTTGTATCTGACTCTGTGTAAACAGTGCCACCAGAAGAACCCAGTACCCAAGAGAGGCCCTCCACCTAAGCCCATGCCACTGAAGGACACTGACTCCAGATGCCAAGTGGAAATACTTGACATGCAGTCAAATGCTGATGGCGAGTTCAGGTTTATTTTATATTATCAGGACCACTTGACCAAGTTTATTATTTTACGGCCATTAAAAGCCAAACAGGCCCACGAGGTGGTGAGTGTCCTATTGGATATTTTCACAATTCTTGGTACACCCAGTGTGTTAGAATCTGACAGTGGCGTGGAGCTGACAAACCAGGTTGTTAACGAGCTCAATGAGGTATGGCCAGACCTAAAGATCGTCTCTGGTAAGTACCACCCTCGCCAAGGCCAGGGCTCCCTGGAGCGAGCAAGCCATGATGTCAAGAGCATGCTAAGTGCCTGGATGCAGAGTCACCACTCATGTCACTGGGCTGAAGGCCTGCGATTCATGCAGATGGTGAGGAATCAGGCCTTTGATGTTTCTCTGCAGCAGAGTCCGTATGAAGCAATGTTTGGTTGCAAAGCCAAATTTGGACTCTATTCCTCTCACCTACCCCGGGAAACTGTGGCTATTTTACAAACAGAAGAAGAACTAGAAATTGCTGAAGAACAGCTAGAAAGCAGCCTTTGGATCAGGCAGGAAGAAAGGGCTGAGGTTGGAGCAGACAGATCTGATATGGATGAGGACGTCAACCCCACTCCTCCCGAAGTTGCAGAGCCCAGCACCTCACAGGGGGCCCCAGGTCTATTCTGCTGGTGAACAGACACCTGCTGGCTGGACAATCACAGTGCCTCAGGGTACCACTAGCCATCTGAGAACTGTTGCCAAGGTCCCAGGGGAAGGAACGAAGGCCGCACTCTCAGGAAGGCTGTCTGCGGTAGTCCTGGCTCAGAGGGGAAAAGTGGATCAGGTCTCTGATGTAGGGCTGCTGTAACAAGTTGCCATAAACGTGGAGCCTTAAAACAACAGACATTTATTCTCTCGATTTTCTGGAGGCCAGAGGTCCGAAATCAAGTTGTCGGCAGGCTTCGTTTCTTCTGAAGGCTCTGAGGAAGAGTCCATGCCATGACCTTCTTCCTCTGGTGACTGCCGACAAGCCTTGGCATTTCTTGGCTTATAGTAGCATAAATCCAGACTCTGCCTCGTCTTCACGTGAGTCTTCGCATGCCTTCTCTCCTCTGTGTGTGTGTGCTCCTTTTCTATCTCTTACAGGACACCATTGGACACCAAATCTGTGTCATTGGATTGGGGGCCCATTTTAACTGAAGATGGTCTCATCTCGAGATCCTTACCTTGATTACATCTGCAAAGGCCCTTTTTCCAAGTCAGGTCACGTTGACGGGTGCTTGGGGTTTGGACTTGGACATACCTTTGGGGGATGCAGCTCTACCAGCTACAATCAGTTAGAAGAGTGCGTTTGCCTGCAGAACATGAACTGATGGGCTCTTAAGCCTGTAGAGCTGACGGGGCTCCCCTACGCACGTCTACTACATATTCCTTCCCCTGCCTCGTCCTGCTCAGACACAGAACCCAAAAGATGGGGCATCTGAGAAAAAGATGTAGATGCAGGATAAATAGTGAGAAGAAAAAAGGTTGATGTAACATGCCTCAGAGACTGGCTGCCCCACCAGCTGAGCTCTGTTTCCTGTTTCAAGAGAAACCTACTGTGCCACCCCCGCTCCTAGAGTGGCCCACACAGGGATTATTGCGTGACCTGCCTGAAACATATTTTAAAAGTGGGTCAGAATTATGGCACGGCTGGGATTTGAATCTGAGTCTGCCACTTTTCCACGCCTCAAGTACAGAAAAGCATGTTGTATTCCCGGAACGCGTCAGTGCATTCCAGGAAGTGACCAGAGCAGAGGAATAAATAACTAAGAACTCTGGAGCAAAATGCAAAAGTTGGCCTGATATCACTGCCCCAACCAGAGAAGAACAGAGCAGGGCCAGTCTGGGTCGTGGTTCAGAGTAAGTGGAAGGATAATGCCCAGGATCTGTGCACTGCTAGGTTCCCGAGGCCTGGAAGAGTGCCTAGCCCATCAGAGGTGTTCAGTTAAGAATTGGTTGAGTGAATAAGTGATTCTACAGAGATGGATGCAGGGGAAGAGAAAGGGCCTGCCGTCCTTTATTCTCCTGTTCATTCTTCCTGCATATCCCAGAGCGAGCTAAAAACCGTTCTGATCGCCCCTGGTGCTGGTTTCCTCTTCTGAAAGGGGCAAGAGCAGTCCTGATGCCACCTGCCTCACAGGGTTGTGAAAGGCGGTGAGATAATGCAGATGAAATTCTACGATGTGAGTTGTCCTTGGTGCCGGCAGATCTTGTCCTCCGCCGAGAGCTGGAGATCTCTGTCCATTGCCATTACTTTGCTGATTGAACAGTGTTAAGTTGGTTATCCATGGAGCCTGCATCATTATTAGAAAGGCGATGGTGTCACTTCCCAGCTTGTTTTGGGGCCCAGAATCTTGCTCTGTCCTTGGCCAGCACCTCACTCTCCATTCTTCCTTTGTCCCTCAGCCTCACAGGGCCTGGGAGGCCCAACTTGACTGATGTTACCATCCCTTCCACCAGTGACCTAGTACCTCCTGGTTTGTGGGCAAACCGGGAACCACATCATCAGCTCGTGTGGGTGAGAGGTGAAATGAGGCACTATGCTGCTGTCTTTCCCAGGGGATGGCTACAAATAACTTGGGTTTCCGGAGCTGCTGCTTGAGTCTTCCTCTTTTGCTTTTTAATGTTGGCAGTGGAGAGAGTTGAAGGTGGACACCTAGACCCAGTCCAGCCTTACTCTGCATTACCGCATTTCAGCACCTGCAGCAGAAGTCACCAACTAGTGCGCCACGTTTGCTTTCAGTTTGCAAATGTATTTTGTCCGCGTTAGTGTTTTTTAAATTTAAAGTATTAATTGCCATCACTTTCAAAACGGAAGATTTCATATAAAAATTTGGATGTCTAGCACCTCTTGAAAACTTGGAAGATCTGGCCCTACCTGGTCCACATTTCTGCATGGCAGCAAATGGCCGGAGCTAAGTGGTGACACTCCACCCCAGCCCGCCCCCACCATCCATGCCTGATTCTCCACTTGGCCACCATCTGGGCCACCCAGAGTTTCTGCATATGGATTTCTGTGCCGCATCGCTAAAGAAAGGCAAGTGAAATCAGAATGTGAATAAAGGCCAGAAACAGAATCATGTATCTAGGAATTCATGGTAAAAGTGGCATTTCACATCAGTGAGAAGGGTTAGATTATTCAATTAATGGTGCTGATCAATTATACCTCAATAAAAACAAACAAACAACAGTGCCAGATCATATAGCTGTTCATCTGGAATTTAGGTTGTTTCCACAGCTTGGCTATTGTGAATGATGCTGCAGTCAGTGAACATGGATGTGCAAATATAGATCCTGATTTCAGTTCTTTTGGGGGAAAATAATGCAGAATTGGGATTGCTGGAATATGTTTTTTTAATTTCTATTTCTAATTTTTTGAGGAACCTTCATGATATTTTAATAGTTGCATCATTTTACATTCTAATTGACAGTGACCCAGAGTTCTGTTTTTCCACATCCTTGCCAACACTTTGGATTGGGTTTTTTTTGTAATATCATTACTAACAAGTGTGAGGTGAGATCTCATTTTGTTTTTGACTTACATTTCCCTGATAACCAGTGATGTTGACCATCTTTTCATGTACTTGCTGCCTTTTTGTGTGTCTTCTTTGGAAAAATGTCTCTTCAAGTCCTTTGCCTGTTTTTTAATTGGTCTTTTGGGTTTTTTGCTATTGAGCTGAAGAAGTTCCTTAAATATTTTGTTTTTGTTTTTAATTTTTTTTTCCTAGATGGGAGGAGGTAATTAGGTTTTATTTTCTTTTTAGAGGAGGTACCAGGGACTGAACCCAGGACCTCATGCTTGCTAAGCATGCGCTCTACCCTCCCCACCGTGGGTCATTTTGTTCCAAACTCACTTTCCGTTGCCTTCATATTGACAGATCGTGCTTGTTCCCTAAAGCAGTGATTTTTTTTTTTATGAGGGGGAGGGGGTAATTAGGTTTATTTATTAATTTGATTTTTCAGTGGAGGTACTGGGGATTGAACCCAGTACCTCAGGCATGCTAGGCATTCACTGCCACTTGAGCTATACCCTCTCGCCCTTAAATATTTGGGATATTAACTCCTTATCAGATATATGGTTTGTAGCTACTTTGAGAGAAGATGGGAGACCCAGAGATGGATGCTTTAGTGAATGTCTTCCACTTACAACTTTATCAGAATTAGCTTTACATTGTGGATTGGAATCTGCTTTTTTGCAGCTCTAGGGGAAGAAAAAACACTTTCTTCTGATATTTCTGAGATTCTATTCCCAGTGGTTTTTTGAGGCTAAACATTGGAATGTCATTAGTTAGCAGTGAGATGGAGAGGGAGGAGTATCTGAGAAGCTCAGACTTCAACTCTTGGTTCCAAATTATTTTGCATGTTTTCTGGATATTTATGCAACAGATCATTAAAGCATGGATTGCCAAGGGGAAGTTCAAACACTGTGTGGGCCAGTTACATCTGCACAGTTACTTTAACCTTTTCTGATTTGGTGCCTTTGGGGTGTAGAATTTTAAGGGGAAAGGTTTAGTGGGGGTGTTTTTAAATATGTAATTTACGTATCTTTCCTTTTGTGGAAATTTTACAGAAATTATTTTGAAACCTGAGATACTTTTAAATGTAAAAGAGCAAGAAACTTCTGTCCTTCAAAAGTTAACCAATGACAGAATAGGTTTGTCTCTGTAATCTTCTGAATTTTGACCAGAATTCTATTCTTTGAATTACTGAAACTTAGTTTCTGTTCTGGGTTCCTGGTTCCACTTTATTGTTGTTATCTTGGCGCCAACCTTTGTTTACCCACGTTGTGACATTTTTACCCCAGAATTAATTACCCCAGATGGTCTGCTGTACTATGTTTTCCAAGCAAACAAAGTGGGCAGGAAATAGGAGCTTCCTGAGCAAATTGGCTTTCCGTTTTAATATGAGGCTTTGCCTTTTAGAAGCTTGTTTATCTTATGTCTACTTTTCTTATTTATAATTGATCATATATATAGGTTTGGATCTAATTATATTTTATCTTTTTCCATTTAAATTTGGTCCTGATATTTTGCCTTTGGCTTCCCCGGGTCTCCGTTTAGAATCTTACTGTTCTGTTTAATTTGAACTGTTACATCCTTTGTGTTGGCTAGCTCCTTGCTCACAATAACTTCTGCGCACCTGGAACTTTGGCCTAGGATTTCTTTTCACTTTTAGACCCTTCCTGTGGCATGAGCAGATGAGCTCTTATCTCTTTCCTCTTTGGGTTTTGCACAGACGGGTCATTCCGTGACCAGATGTTTGCCTCTCTCCTCCCCCTATGTCACCTCAGCCCCAAGTGTGCTGTTCTTTGAAGGGTATCACCTCTCCCGATGCCTTTTCTCCTGATACACTGACAAGAATCCTGGAAATGGCTGCCTTAAATGCAGGGACCAGTAGAATCTTTCCTCAACACATAACCCAGATCACCAGTAAGAACCCAGCTGTTTTCCAGCCCTAACACACTGCCTCTGCCTTCGGGTAGGGCGGAGGGAGCCAGTCCAGACCCCTGGAATCTGCCACCCTTCCCCCTCTCCAGATGCAGGTACTCTCTGTATCAGGAAGAGAGCCTCCTTGAAATGCGTCTTCAGTCTTAGCTTGTCCTCTTCCATCTCGCCTCGCCCACCCATTTCTCTAGCCTATCACTTTCATTCTTCGACATCAATAAACACCATGTGCCTGCCATGGTGCTGATTTACCATCAAGTAAACAATCATAGTAGAGTGCTCAGTGCTGAGATAGGGCACAAAGCAAAGATGTCTAAGTCTGTACAAGGGTGCTCAGTGAGGCCTCCCCACAAACTGATGTCCTCACATAAGCCGAGCTTTGAAGGATTGTCTGCAGTTCACCAATGTACATTCTCCATCCTGCCTCTGCATTCGAGGACTTCTTGCAGGGGAAATAGGCGTGCTGAGATCCTCAGTAGCAAAACCTGGCTGAGTAGGGGAGCCTGGACTTCCACCCTGGACAGGCTGTAACAAGGCACCTCTCCTACCACCCCTGCCTGTCCCTACCTCCTGCCAGGGTGGTATCAGAGCAGACCTAGTGGGCAACTGGGACTCACACCCCTACCTGGCAGTAACGAACCTCCCACACACACATACACCCAGTGTCGGTGAGGACTGCATGGGGATCCTGGACTTTCACCCCACGCACTGGTAATAAGGTGCCTCTTCTCCCCTCCTGGGGTGTGTCAGAGGAGGCTGAGTGGGAAGCTAGAATTTTCACTGTCATCCAAGGGCCATCACTGCACCCCAAGTAGACGCCACATGGGGAGCAGTACTGAAACACATCTCCCCCTCCCAGCCAGGGAGGCCTAGTGGGAAACCTGAAATCCTACCTCTGGCCGGCAGTAGCAAAGTACCCTTGCCCCTGCCAAGGGCACCCAAGGAGGCTGAGTGGGGAACTGGACTGTCACTCCCTGCTAGCAGCAGCAAGGAAACGCTTGCTTCCTCACAGCACAATGTCAGAGAAGGCCAGGGGCTGGGGAGGGGAGTGATTAGATTGGTGAAAACGTTCTGGAATTGAATGGTAGTGATGGTTGCACAACATTGTGAATGTACTAAACCCACTAAATTATGTACTTCTAAATGGTGAGTTTTATGGTATGTGGATTGTATCTTTAAAAAAATAAAAAGAGCCATGGAGACTCACTCCTGGGCAGAAATAGGACTGAGTCCTAATAAGCAGATTTCAACTTCTTCCCAGCTGGATTTCAGAATTGCTATAAACCAGGGACTCCTGTGTGCCTCTCATGTCCCTCCTTTTTAAACAGTGATGGCTATAATGGTTATCCTCTGACTGTCCCACCACTGTACTCTGGGTGCGCAGGAAATGATCACTTGTCTCTTGGGTTCACGGGAATTCAGATGGGAAGGAACTGTACTTGAGGAGCTGGACTTAAGGAATTACATCCAAAGATCCTCACCTGTACCTGGACTTAATTTAGACGGTGTGTTTGTTGGCTAGGGCTGCTGTAACGAAGGACCACAGACTGGGCAGTTTAAACAACAGAAATTTATTTTCTCACAGCTCTGGAGACTGGAAGTCCAAGATTAAGGTGTACAGAGATTTGGTTTCTTCTGAGATCTTTCTGCTCAGTTTGTAGATGGTCAGTCGCCTTCTCACTGTGTCCTCACATGGTCTTTTCTTCTGTGCACACACATTTATTCCTAATCTCTTTTTATAAGGAAACCAGTCAGATTCGATTAGGCCCATCCTAATGGCCTCATTTTAATTTAATCCCCTCTTTAAAGACCAGATCTCCAAATACAGTCACAGTCTGAGGTACTGGGGATTAGGGCTTTAACCTATGAATTTGGGAGGGGGAACACAGTTCATCCCATAACAGAGGGCAAATGTATTGCAAAATTTTGAAACTCCCCATTTTCCTGATGCCTCAGCCTCCCCACAGACAGGCTGTGAGCACCCCGCCAGATGACCAGGCGCACCAGTGTGATAAGGCTGGTTCCTGCCGCAGGTTCCCCTCCTTGGCTTCAAATGCACCAGTGAAACCCCCTCATGCCTTTTGCTTGAGTTCTTCACCCTGACCCCACTAAAGATGTGCCCACGGGTCCTCACTCTCTCTCAGCTCTCCATGTGCTTGGCGGAGCCTACTCCCTGGGTGCTCCTCCCATGTGGCCCCTGCATGGCCTGCCATGCCTCCTTCTTCTAGGACCTTTAATTTCTTCTGCCTCTGAGTGTTGTTGCCACAGCCACTTTGGAATAATCCTTAAAGACCCCGCAGGGGGAACTTAACTCCCCCACCTCTAGCACAGCAGAATTCTCAACCCTCAGCTGATTGATGCTGAAATGGGATGAAACTTTGGAGGGCCCTTGGGATAGTGAGCATATTTTGTATGTGGGAGGAATGTAAATAATTTGGTACCAGAAGGCAGACTGTGGTGGTTTTAAAACGTATCCACAAATTCTTGATACTCTTCCCCTCAGTAGGTGAAAATTAATTCCCCTCCCCTTGAGTGTGGGGTGGACTGAGTGACTTGCTCCCAACAAATAGAAATATGATGGAAGGTTCAGTGTGTTTCTCCCAAGACTAGGTCATAAAAGGCACTGGAACTTCCTCCTCATTGCTCTCTTAGATGACTCTCTCTGGGAACAGCTAGCCCTGAACAATCAAGTAGCCCATGAAGAGGCCCCTGTGGCAAGGAACTGAGGCTTCCAGCCAACAGCCCTGTGAGTGAACCATATTGGAGGTAGATCCTCCAGCCCCAGTCAAGCCTCCAGATGACCAGCTGACATCTTGACTAACCTCCCGAGAGAGGCAGAACAAGAACCACTCAGCTAAGCTGCTCCCAGATTCCTGATCCCAGAAACCATGCAAGCTAATAAATATTTCTTATTTTAAGCTGCTAAGTTTGTGGTAATTTGTTATCCAGCCATAGATAATATACTAGGTCTTTATCATAAGAGGAAAATCATATATAGACTTGAAGAGTAGCCCCTTTATTTATGTTACCTGCCTAGCCTCTGTAGGCATTTGAGTTGATGACTCCTACAAAATTACAAAATCTCTTTCTCTAATTAGATGATGTCTATCTCCAAGGCAGAGGTCATGACATCCCTGTGTTCTGTGCTCCTTCCCCAGGATGACTGATTCAATAACTTCTCCAATAAACCCTTGCTAGTTACCATTGTGGAATGTCTGTTCTGCCTAATTTTCAAGCCCACGGATTAGGTTCTTTGTTCAGAATACTTGCTTGGAGGTAGGTTAGAAATTCCACAACTGTTGGTCAGGGCTTCGTGAGTTCTCAGTCACCTGAGCTGGACACTGAGGGTCGGGTTGCTGCTCAGGGCGCCCAGTACAGCCACACCCCCTTTTGTGCCCTCTTTGTTTAACCTGCTTCTTACTTTGGGGTCATTTTGCTCTTGAACCCAAGTTCATAAGTGATACCTCCCTCCTGAATACTCCCCCTACCTACTAATAACAAATGTTGGAAACGGGTAACAAAGTTTAAAGAGGCTTAGCTCGCCAGAGGTGTTCACCTGTGTACAAGTGTGCTGTGGGGAGAAGTTGGGCAGGTTTGAGGACCAAAGTAGTGCCAAAAGGCTCCCAGGCAGGAAGAACTGGGAAACCAGCTTGTTCTTTCTCCCTTCCTCTCCTTCAAGTTACTGTCTTGTCTCAACAACTGCCGGACATGATAAACAAAAGACAGACAATTTATTTCACATCATCTAAGCTGTATGCAAGGCAGCAACAAGGAAAGGGTGTGCAAAACAGGCCTAAAATCCTCCCTCTCTAATTCCCTGCAGTGGTGAGGGCCAACCTACTCAAGGGTTAGGGGGCAGGATGAGGAGAGAGATTCAGATGAATGGACAGAACTTGGTGCCAGGAGTTCAGAAAACGTCACCGAGATGCCTTCTTCACTCAGGATCCAGGACTTCCGCCTGGTTGACAGTGGTGTTTGAGACAGTCTGCCCATTCAGAGAGTCTCGTATGGGCCTGCAGTTGCTGCTGGAGGACACGGTGCCAGAGGGATGGCTCAGAATCAGACTCCAGAACCTTTTATGGTTGAAGTAGCAGAGGGCCGCTAGGAAAGGACAAGGGGATGGGGGAGAGGAAAGTTGGAGAGTGGGAGGAAAGTGGCAACAAGGGTGAGGCCGAAGGGAAGAAAAGTCCCTAAGAACCTATCCCTTGGGGATTGACAGCCCCCTCCCTCCACGCTTCCTCTGCCCTGACCCACCCAGTTTCCCTGCTTCCCAGGGCACTCCAGCCCACTCACCACAGGTGACGTATAGGAAAAACACCAGCCAGCCAATGAAATAACTCCAGCCAATGGGGATTGATAAATTCTTCTTCAACTCGAAGAGCCAGACGTTAATAGGGAACAGTATGAGGGTGAAGAAAATCAAGAAAACTAGGAGACAGGAAGCAAAAAGGTCTTATTCTTACCCCAGAATCCCAAAGGGACTCGTCCTCATCTGCTGAACTACAGCCACAAACCACAGCTCCCATCAGCACACACACAGTACCCAGCCCCGGAGGTTCCTGGGTATCAACCCCTCCACCTCTACCTCTCCAGTGACCAGGAAATGACAACTCACTCCTCAGTCAACAGCTACCAGTTCTGCTCGCCCGTCACCCACAAAACCCGTACCCCGCTCCCAAAGCAAGGAAGAGGGAAAAGTGCCAGGGAGATGTGGGTTAGGAGGAACTAAGGACCTTTTTCAGAGCTAGGGGGCACCTTCACAGAAGTTCACGACTGTCCCAATCCAGCCAAAGAAGGGCAATCGCTGAAAACCAGGTATGTACGGCAGGTGCAACCAAACGGTGAGGACGAGGCCCAGCCCCAAGGCCAGGCAGAAGGTTATCCTGGCCACCCCAAAGGCTGGGTGGTTTGTCCACAGCTTAAAACTGTCTAGGGAAAATGAGAAAACAGGATGAACCAAGGATTCATGAAAGACACAATACAATCAAATGGGCAAACACGAGAAAATGTTCAGGCCCCCTCATAACCAGAGAAATGCACATGTGCGATAACAATAAAATACCACTTCCGCTTATTACATAGGCAGAGATTCTTGATGTGGAAATTGCTTAATAATTCCAATCACATGAAAACAAATACCTCAACAGAAAACATGGACCGAGGACTTGAAGTGCAATTCTCAAAGGTATTTGAATGTCCAACAAACACCTGAAACCCAACACCAAGAATTGTAAATTAAATGTGCATAAAAAAAGAATAAAATAATGCCATTTGCAGCAGTATGGTGGACCTGAAGATCATCATTCTAAGTGAAGTGGGCCATAAAGAGAAAGAAAAAAGCTATGTGATATAATTTCCATGAAGAATCTAAAAAATAATAGTAATAATGACAAAATGAACTACTTACTATTTTTAACTTAGATGACTGATTTCTTGAATATGTGTAAGCACATTTGACTGTCCTTTATGATTGGATTACCGCGTTCTGTTGATTCTTATTTAGTAGTTGGCTTTATTCCTTTGATAACTATGTAAGTTTAAAAAGCTAAAGCTCTGATCTGTTCTTAGAAACAATGATCAGTACATATATGTAAACTAAAACAAAAAATGCAGTATACTGTTTATATGTATTTACATGCAATATAATGTGTATGTGCAGTCAAACTGTAATAATTCTACCTAATAAAACTGAAAAAGGAAAAAAAGAATTGTAAATTAAATGTGATCTTTTGATGTATCAAATTAGCAAAGATCAAAACAAAATTGCTGATATCTTGTGTAGGAAAGGAGTCAGAGAAAAGAGGGGCTTTGACACACTGCTGGTGGGCAGCATTTCTGCTGCGTCACGTGGCACAAAATATCCCCCTTTCTAAAATCTAAATTGTTAAAGCCCTTTGACCCAGCAATGTTTCCTCCTGGAATTTATGTTGAGGAAATAATCCAAGATAATGCACAAAAATTTATGTACAAAGATCTTCTTTGCAGAATTATTTATATGTCTAATAAGATATTTCTTAAATAAATTATAGTGTACCCATAGAGCAGGTTAGTATATGATCGTTAAAAATGATGATATAAAAAAATGAATTAAAAAATGATGATCTGATAGTTGGTTGTCTCTAAACAGAATGTCTCTAGGAAGAAACTAAGGAGGAAACCTGGGAGCCACAGGTGCGAGGCTTACTTCACTATGTAATCTATTGTATTTTTTGAATTTTCACTCTGTACATACACGACCTAATCAAATAAATTTTAAACAGAGGTGAGTTATAGAATAATGATTTTTTGGTACAAATAAATGCTTACCACTGAAAAGTGGACTTTGCAACACACAGCATATAAAATGATGGCAATTTTGAAAAAAATAAAAGGATGTATTTGTAAAAATAAAAATAAACGAATATATTTATTTTATATAGATACACAAAAGACTAGACGTATATCCAGTATAATGCCAACTGTGATTACATCTGTGTGGAGAAATTTTAGGTCATTTTTATTTCCTTTCTTAAACTTTCTGCATTTCTAACAATGACTATGCAACTTTTTTTAAATCAGAAAGAAATTGCCTACTCATATGTTTAAAGTTAACAGTCATTGCTGGCAGAGCTTCAATGCAACAGCCTTTTCATATATTGTTTATTTATTATATTATTTACTTATTTTATTTTGGCAGGGGGGAGGGGAGAGGTAATTAGGTTTATTTATTCTCAGAGGAGGTACTGGGGATTGAACCCAGGACTTCCTGCATGCTAAGTAGGTACTCTACTGCCTAAGCTATACCCTCCCCTATATAGTGTTAGTGGAAGCATAAAATGCTATCATCCTTTTTGAAAGCAACATGAAAATTTTTATTCAAAGCCTTAAAATATTTATATTCTTTGGTCCAGTAAATCCACTTTGGGAAATCTTTTCCAAAGAATACTAAACCCAGAAAAAACTTCATGATTAACCAACTTTTTTGCTTCTTTTTTTTTTTCTCAAATAGGAAGCTGGAAATAAATTTGCCAAAAATAGACAAATAAGTGGGAAGAGTATAGCTCAAAGTGTTAGAGCAGATGCTTAGCATGCAGGCGGTCCTGGATTCAATCCCCAGTACCTCCACTAACAATAAACAAATAAACCTAATTACCTCCCCCACAAAAGAAAACTAAAAAAAAATTTTCTTTAAATAAAAATTAAAAACAAAAATAGACAAAATAGTCAAATAAAAAATGCTAAATCTATTAAGTTGAATAGGACGGTCATAATATGGAAATGTTTATTATATCTCCTAAAGATAAATTTTAAAATAATATAAAATAAATAATAAAAGTAATTTAAAATATATAAAATTATTTATGAGGAATATAACTATGTAAAAATCATTCAAAACATGTTCAATAGGACAAAAAGAAGCCTGGAAACAACCGAGTGCTGAATCAACAGCCAGTGGAGACTGTCTTTGACTAGCCCTGAGGAGCGAAAACTCATGGAGATACTTACATGAGTTTTGGAGCCAGACACACCTGAATTACCATTGTAAACCTGCCACTGTTAGGTTGATCCATATGAATTTGCCCTTTTTGTCGGTGAAAAAAACGTCAAAAATTGGTCATTTCATGTTCAACCTAATAGCTAGGTAACCTGAGTCTGTTTTCTTATCGGTAAAATAAGGATGATTATCTCTAGCTGTTAGGATTGATTGAGGATTAAATTAAGCAAATAGGGTAAGTATGCCATAAATGTTGCCCTAAATTTATTGGAATAAGGACATGTTGCTTTCATAATAGAAGTAAATAACAGCTGTGTAACTTTTTTTTTAATGTTAGCAAGGTGAAGAAGTGGAATTGGGGTGGGGGTGAGGTTCAACAGCGCTGAGAAAGGAGGCCCAAACCAGGGAGGTGAGGGGACAACACGACAGGAAACTAACAAGACTAGGGAATGAAGTAGCCGCAAGAAACCTGGGAAGGAAGGAACAGGGTAACCAGATGTGGAAACCCAGAGCTGGCCCAGAAAAGCAAAGCCTGAGGCCAGAGAGAAGACCAGTGGTAGGAATGTGGGCCTGAGGGAGAGCATTCTGGGGCCTCCTCAAGCTCTGGGTGTGCAAGTCTGGAGAATGGACATCCCCACCTCCCATGAGTGATTCACATGCGCCCAGAGGCCATGCCCCTCACAACATTTCCGCAAGCACAGACTTGGCTCCCCCAGCCTTATCAAAAGCAGTGACACTTTCCATTGGGTCAGGCTAATCGGGGAGGAAAAATGATCCCTGGGGGTCTTGGGGCCAGTGGAACCATCTTACAGGCCAAAAAAGTGGGGATGACCAGAGAGAAGGCCCAAGAATACCGGGGTGCTGATGGCCAGGCCAAGGCAGGCTGCCGCCCTGGCGTAGGATGGGGGTGTAAGGGGCTCACCTTTCCCATTCTTCTGAGTTGGAACAGCTCTTGGATTTGCAGATCTGCAGGAGCCCCATGGACATGATGTGAGCCGTCGTGTAGATTCTGGTGGTAACATTCGTGGGCCAGCGCTGATAGAACCGACACTTCGAGAGGTACAGCCAATTCTTGGAGAAGACCATGACCAGCAGCAAGATGAAGGCAATCAGGCTGAGCTCCGAGGCCAACATCTGCGCTATCCAGCGGGAGCTGTGTGTAATCCTCCATTGCAGGGGCAGCGGAGAGACCCGGCGACGCTGCACATGTTGGTCCACAGGCAATTGCCTGTTACTGGCCGGGGCGGAGACGCAGTTCTGCACCCCTTCATCTTGTTCCAGGCTCACCTCCACCCCATCCTGCTTCCCAGCCCTCCCAGCCGTTTCTAGTCTTCTGATGCTCATCGCTGTCTCCTCCTGACCCAGGAAACTCATCCCTAATGTCCCCTGTCCCCATCTTGAGCACTCCCT
Organism: Camelus bactrianus; assembly: GCF_048773025.1. Classification (NCBI taxonomy): domain Eukaryota; kingdom Metazoa; phylum Chordata; class Mammalia; order Artiodactyla; family Camelidae; genus Camelus; species Camelus bactrianus. The sequence goes on from NC_133554.1 coordinate 7,074,540, forward strand.
GACTTCCCTGCTATCCTCCACCCCATCTCTCCATTCCCTTGCCAGAGTCAGTTGTCCCTCATCTTTTAAATATTATCATCAGTGGCCGCCACAGGGTCTGGGATCTGGGAAAAAACAACCCATTCAGCAGGACAGGGCCACTAACTGCCATGGAATATTCCTGGAGGGGGGGGGGTGTCAAATGGGGGAGGGGGCCTACAGCTTCAGCTCCAGCTCTTTCTGGAAACCCTGCTCCTCGGGCCCCAACTCAGAATTGTGGGTCTGATGCCTCCCTTTGCCTGAGAGCCGTGGTCGCTGAGGGTCTCCTCTCTTCCCATGTCCTCTGCCCTAACCCCATGCCAAGTGCTCCTGATGGAGCAGGAGGGGAGCTTGTCCCCAGGGAAACATTTCGATATGCCTTCTACACACGTCATCCATCTTCTCCCTTACCTCCCCAACCTCTGCTCACATCAGGTCCCCAGTTCCCATTCCATCCCCAGTTTTTACCTTTTCTCTTCTTTTTCTCTCAGCACCAGAAGGGGGAGGGCAGAGGATGAGGAGGCAATTTAGGGGCTTCACACAGTCTGAGAAGATTTTTCTCACCTCTCTTTTAAGCTATAGGAAAATAAATCTGAGTCACCTGCGGCAGCCTGATCACAAGGGCTTCCAGACCTCACTTAGCCCCTGAAATTCTCATGAGAAGAGAGTCTTTCCAATTTGGGATGTGAGTTTGAATCCCACCAGAGTTGGTTTGCTTTGCAAATACAGTGATACATGTGATTAAGAACACAGGCTTTTGGGTCCAACAGGCAGAGGGATGAATAAACAACCTTGTGAACCTGAAGGAATCACATGGCCTCAGATTACTCATCTGTAACCCAGGACAGTAATATTTGTTTCCAGCTTGGTTTGGGAATTGAATGAGATCATGAACAAAAAGCACTCTGGTTCATGGTAAATTCCCAGAAAGTGGAGTTATTATTGTTAAGTTATTGTTGTAATGGTTTGGCACCATTCACTAGCAAACAGAAGGAGCAAAAACACAGAGGTGTTTGGCAGGCACGCTTGCATATGAGTGCTGCAAATGATGGAATGGAAGCAAAATTAATTTAAGGGGTATTAATAACGGATCATGAGGTCACATGAGGTCACTCAGAATGGTTAGAATCAGGAATTCAAATCCTGTGAGGAGTCTTCCTCTGTGTCTTACTCTGTTCTGGCTGCTATCACAAAATACCACGGACTGAGGAGCTTATAAAGAGCAGAAACTTATTTCTCATAGCTTTGGAGGCTGGTAATCCAAGAACAAGATGCTGTCATGGCCAGCATGGTGAGGTGACAGTCTGATTCCGGTCACAAACTTCTTGCTGTGTCCTCACATAAAGCTAGGGAGCCCTGTGGGGTCTCTTTTATAAGGACATGAATCCTATTCATGAGGGCGGAGCCTCCCAAAGGCCCACCTCCTAAAACCATCACCTCGGGAGTTAGTTTTCCAACATGTGAATTTGGGGGACAAAAACGTTCAGACTGTAGCACTCAGACTCTGGTCTGCTTCTCCCTGAGCACCTTGCTCTTTCTCTGCAAACCAACCTTCTCCTCTTCTCTGGTCCACGTGGTGAGAATCGTGGCTCTTACACCCCAGGCTTTCTGTCTTACACCTTTAGCTGCCAGAGTGGAGACCTCTCAGTCCCAATCCCAAACATTCTCTGGCCCTGTTAGGGACAAAGACCATCCCTAGAACAATTAGCCATGAAGGCTGACCCATGAATTAATGACAGAGAGGGAGTGGGTGGACAAATTCCCTAGCTTCCTCCGCCAGAGGATGGGAGAACTCTGATGCGTTTTCTACACCACGTGGGAGCAGTGTTGGGGATGGGGAGGGAGGGCTGAGCCTACTGGGAGCATCACTCATGCCAAACTGGTGACCAACAGGACTGTGTTTTCTTCCTTGAATCTGTTCTAGTTTTTCCTGAAGTTCCTAGAAGTTTTTAATCATAACAAGCAGTTCTAACAGCAACACAAAACAACATGGAAAAATCTTGGGGATATAATGTTTCCTGAAAAATGTAACTTCCAGCAGACTAGACCATAAAACATGACACCATTTTTCTAGAGCTCGTAAACAAGCACAATCTAGCAAAACGTTGTTTAAACATGCATGCCATTATGATTGCATGGTGTGTTTTTTAAAGCAGTGGAAATAAATAAACAAACAAATAAACAGCAGTGGAATGATAAACATAAAATATAGTATAGTGGCTATTTCTCAGGGGAGACAGGGAAATGGGACAGGGAGGGTTACACTGATACATACAGCTTATTGGCAGTAGGTTCGTGGTTCCTGAGTTGGGTGATAGGTACATGGGTGTTCATTATATTAGAATCATTTATAACATACATTTCATATAACCCTGTGAATGTATCAAATATTGTTTTTCAAAAGGTAATTTAAAATAGTCCAACATTTCCTCAAGAAAGGAAATGTAATCTTAGTGATTACTAGCTCTGCAATGAAAGACATTTATATAGTCACAATATATAAGGTAAACACTGTTAATTGATTTTCAACTTTTAGAATCAACAGATGGACAAAGCACGGAAGATATGACTATAGCTACAAAAATAAACATAGCTGTTATCAGCCTTGATGTTGCCCAAGTAGAAGCCTAGAAGAGGTTAACTGGAAGGTGGGAGGAAGAGAAAGAGCCGAAGAGAAGGGTGGAGGACCTGACAACAGGGTCTCCATATAAGGTTGTGCAGGATGGGCACTGCACAAGAGCAGGCAGCAGAGGAGGTGAGTGAGAACAGAACTCCGGTCTGCACTCTGCTTGGCAAGCCATGCCCTGCCAAGGAGACCCCACTTTGTTCTATATCTCATAAAGGTGCTGCTCCCCTCCAAGCCAACTACCTCTACATCTGTTCAGAGGGACTGTCTTTTAACCACAAGGTTAAAGGCACAAAGGCACTTTATGGGCTAGCACCAGTGCTGGCCAACTATCTCATAAGGTTTTGTACCAGTGAGAGGGAGTTTCTATGCTTTGTTTTCAGATTAGCACTTGCTCGCCTTTCCAGTGGCACTCAGTTAACAACCACGGAGTTCTTTTTGTGTGCCAGGCATTGTTCTACGTGCTTTATAAATAATAACTAATTTTATCTCATAATATCTCTGTAATGTGGGTATTATTATCCCTATTTTACATATAAGCTAACTAAAGCACAGAGAAGTTAAGTAACCTGCCCAAGGTCACACAGCCTTAAGTGAGAGAGGCCAAGAGAAGATTCAAGGACAATTCCTGGGGGATTTTCTCTCCCACTGTTGGTGGTCTCTGTGCAAGGGCGTCCATCTCTTCCTGTAGGATCTGATGGGGTCTCTCCCCAATGCCTGCTACAGCCAGCATCTGGCCCATGACCTGATCATGGCCTACTGGATGTTTTCTCCTAGAACTCTGAACCTTGGAGGGTAGCGCAAGGATGAGAGGAGTGTCGGCAGTTATCTCTCACAGTGGCTGTGTCCTGATGCAGCTCTTGGGGCTAGTAGTCCATGGCTGTGTATTCTGATTCCGGTTTCCTGCCCCACCACCCCCAAGCTCCCTTGGTCCTGACCATCCCCCAACCTGGTCATGATTCTGTGAGCTAACACCCATATCCTTCTAACAAATTGCTGTGTACTTCAGTTGGGACTCCAGGGACATTCAGGGTAATTTAATAGGTACTAAACTCTTTATGGGATCTACACAGATTTAAGATTTCCCTTAGGTTATAAGGTAGAAAGGCTGAGATGGGATGCTACCCCTCGCCCACAATTTCTGCCTTAGGAAAAGTAATCTCTCACTCCCCCTTCTCCCCTACTCCTCCCATCTTGGAATGAGAGTCAGATCATGCTTACAGAAACTTTGCTGCAAGGTACAGTCAAGCCCTCTGGCCTCTGGAGGAGAAGCACCAGTTTAGGAGGCTAATTGTCTTAACACTAGGTAGACAATTGAAGAATCCCACTCTCTGGGAGAGGGCCGGAGGGGGTGTATTCGATAAGAGAAAAGGGCCTGTGAAATCTATAACTCTCTTCACATGGTCCTGAAATTATCATTTTGTTGTAAAAAAAAAAAAAAAAATCCAAAAAATACAGCCAGATCCAGAAGAGGAGACAGCCTTGAGTTTAGCAGACTCTTAACGCTAGTGCAGAGGCAGCCTCGCTGTGTCTTTCAGTTTATTGCCGGGGCTGGGGCCGCACAACTGCACTGAGCACCAGTCCAGAGAGCTCAGAAGCATTTTCTCTTGGGGAAGAAACTGATATTCTGATTTTTTTTTTTTTTTTTTGGTGGGGGAGGTATTTAGGTTGATTTATTTATTTTTAGAGGCGGTACTGGGGATTAAACCCAGAGTCATCTATGCTAAGCATGTGCTCTACCACTTGAGCTATATCCTAGCCCCTTGATTTTTTTTTTTTTTTTTTTCTATTTGGGGTGAGAAGAAACAAAGTAGACTGAGAAGAGGTGAGAACCAGAGAGAAGTGCTGACAGGTGCTGGGAAAATGTCGATTAAACCCAACGCGCATTTCCTGAACCTCTGCTAAGTGCCTAAATTGAAAGGAGGCTGGAATGGAGAAGGAGGAAAATAAAGTGGATTTGGGAGCGAAGGCAAGAAGAAATGTGGAGGAGGGACTGCTGGCAACGGAGGGGTCAGGATCTGGCCTGGAAAAGCAGAGACCTCAGATTTGGGAGCAGGAGCAGAGACTGATTTTCCACGAGGCTACTAAAACTTAAGCTTCCCAGACCCTTACTTGTGTTGGCCCCTGTCAGGCTCCCCTTGAAGGGCCCCCAAAATGTGCTCAAATGGGCATATGTTTCTATAAAATTTGCAAAAGTCTGAACCACAGTCCATTACTCTTTCCAGTCCAGCCCCAGCCCTTTCGGCATCTCATCCCATAGCACTGGGGCGGCACGGCCTTGGGCACTATGGGGATCCAGCGAAGGAGGTTCAGTTGAGGACATACTTAATTTGCATTGAATGGATGTGGTAAGCAAACCTCCAAAGTGGCCCCCAGTAATTCCCAACTGCTGCTCATGCCTTTTTTGTAATCTTCTTGCCTTTTGACTAGGGTTGGATTTAGAGATTTGGTTCAGATGAATGGTTAAAGTGATGGGGTATCTATTCTATGCTTAGGTTATAAAAGACTAACTTCCTTTGTGAGAGCAAACCCCTCTGTTGCCTTCTCAGCTTGCCCTCTGATAAACAAATTGCTTTTGTTACCGAAGGCAAGTTCATGTGACCCCGTTTGCCTGCCACACTATGAGGCCAAACGAACTGAAATGTCGGAGTCTGGAGCAGAGAAAGATTTATTGCAGGGCTGAGCAAGGAGGATGGGATGGCTCGTGCCCAGGAAAACAAACTCCTCAAAGCTTTTCAGCAGAGCATATTTAAAGACAAGTGGGTGTGGGCGGCGTCACAGAGTATGTGATCAGCTCGTGCACAATTCTCTGATTGGTTGATGTTGAGGGAACAGGGCAGTCAACACTTTCAACCCCTTGGTGCCAGGAGGTCTGGAGGTCAGGGGCTCTCAATCATCAAGTAGTTAATTTCTTCCCTTTGGTGGTGGTTTTTAGCATCTGAAAAACTCGGGAAATATTCATGAATACTATTATCTGGGTACTTCAGAGAGGAGCTACAGCAGAGGATATGCGGGAGGGGTTTGGCCCTGGAAGGCCCCACAGGCTCCTGCTCGGTTACACTGTATGAGGGAGGCCCAAATGGCGAGGAATCGAGGGAGGCAGCCAATAGCTAGTGAGGATCCAGTGTTCCCGGTGTGAACGAAAATACTGCAACCATATCAGTAAGCAAAGAATGCTGAAACCAAGTCTTCAGCGGCTGCTGCCACCCCCCAGTGAGGACGGGCCTGCAGCCCAGCCTCTGCAGCCACTCACAATGGTGCCCTCTGAGGGGACTCAGAATAAGAAAGGACAGGATACTGGCCCTAGATAGCTAGGTGCTTGTCAAAGGAATGAATTCAATGAGCCCAAATGTTTGCTTCCTCCCATACACAGAAAAGCACTAAATTCTTTAACTTGAAGTGCCTGGTTTTCTTTAGATAACAAGAAATCTTTTACTGTTCCAACTACCTGGTCTTTGTTGTAAATCTCCTGTATATCCTAGCTCCTCCCCTGCCTCTTCGGAGCAGTTCCTCAGAGCGATCTGAGAGGCTGTCATCCCGGCTCGAGTCCTCCTGCCAAAAAAAACATAACTCTCAACGTTTAGGCTGTGCATTTATTTTAGTCGACACCGGTGATTAGGTTCTTGTCTTTTCCCAGAAAGAATTCAGAGATAAGACATGGAGGTTAAGAAAGTAAAGTGAGGATGTATGAAGGGATAGATAGTACCTTCTGAAGGGAAGCGCGGGCAGGCTCAGGTGAGCAGCTGCGCTGTTTCTTTGACAGGTTGGTTGCATAGGTTGAAAAAATGAATGAGCGGAATATTCATTGGGGAGGGAAGGGTTTGGGGTCGTCTTCCCTGATTTCCATCCCAGCCCCACTTTCCCGAGGGGAGGGGGGATTTTTGTCCTTACTTAGTCTGGATTGGAAGTGTCATGGCGTCGGGGCATGATGCGGACTTCTACTCTGCAAGGCTAATTTTATTGTAATAAAGGCATAATGAGCAAAAGTTTACATTGGGACACTGGAGATTCCTGCCTTTTCCCACTTTTCTTTGTTGGCCCCAGGCCACTTGTCACCCCAAAATCCTTTAAGCACAGAGATGGGAGCATTGAGGGAGAGGAAGAGGGAGGAGGAGGAGAGAAAGAAGTTTTCAGGGATGGACTGAGAGCCTGGCTATGCTAACAAGCAGGCTGTGGGGAGAAGCGGGCTCCTCTCACCCACCTGTTGCTTGAGGTCGTAATTGCTCAGCTCACCTGCAATAATGGCCGAGCTGGTAGACCCAGAGCCATAGAAGGGCCAACGCAAAGAGAGGTCAGTGCCCTATGCTGTCTGTGTTATCATCGACTCCCCAGATATGGAGGCCACAAATATGGAGGAGCAGGGCTGAGCGGGGAGAGCACATACTGACTTAGAGAGACTCTCAACAAGGTCTCAGCTTCCCCAATCTCTCCCCACCCCCCTCTTTTAGAACATGTGGTTGCATTTATGTGCCTTTATGTCCCCCAAACAACTCTTAACTGGTCTCCACCTCCCCATTATCTCAATATTAGAATCTCTGACTCGGAGACTGGAGGCTTCCTTAAGTGGCAGGACTAGGAAAGGGAGTAAGGAGCTGGGGGAAAACATATCTGGGGCACATGTGCAGTTTTGTGTCTGCCTCCAGATATCTCAGTCTATTTGTCTCTCTAAGTATCTCAGTGGAAGAGGGGGAGTTTGTACTGAGGGACTCCCCCCACTAGGAAACTTGAAGGAGCGCTGACACCAGCTCCCTCCCCATGACCACTGCCTTCTCTTCCTGGACTTCTATTCCCTTGTTGCCACCCCTAGAGTGCTCTCTGCCCAGATCTTCCCAGGGCAGTAACCTTCTTGTCATTTGGGTCTCAGCTCAAATGTCACCTCCTCCAGGGTCTTCCCCAAAGACACACACACGACGCTGTATCATAGCCATTGCTGTATTTTCTTTGTAGCACTCACAGCTACCTAATCTCATCTCACTTTATTAATTTGTTTACTTAGTAACTTCCCCCCAACCTCCACTCGCCTAGAATGTAGGCTCCTTGAGGACAAGGTCCTTGTCTTCTTCATCTCTGTATCACCAGATCCTAGAGGAGTCCCTGGCACATAGAAGGCACTCAATAAAATAGGTGTAAGATTAAAATGAATTAAACACGGAGATGCTTGGCTGGTCAGCAAAGGACCTTTATTGTTGACTGACGACCCTTTTTGTCCTTCTTGCTGCATCTTCATCCCTTGCCGGAGCCCCAGCCGTATCTGGCTCTACCCGTCCTTCCTCTTCCCCAACCTGCAGCAACTCTTTGCTCCAGTATCTGTAACCCTCCCACCACCGCCACCGCCACTGCCACAGAGCCCTCAGAAGCTATAAGTGGACTGACACTCAGGCTGCACACCTGGTCTCCAAGCCCCTGTTCCCAGCAGAGCTGACCCCTGCTCTCAAAGAATCCCTTTGCAACCAGCCCTGCCCCCACTAATAAAGCCACATTTGGAAACCCGCTCCTTTAAGCACACGTTCCCCCAGAGAGTCTCAATACAGTTTCACCGACATTTACTGAGGATTTCTCATATGCCAGGCACTGTGCTAAGTGAATCTCCAAAATCATAGACATGCCAAATACCAGTGCCTTTCTCCCTCTGAGTCTCCAAGTCATGGCACCTCCTGTGGCCAGTGTGCTAGTTTTGTCCTGCACAAGTTTCCGTGCATGAGTTGAAGGGAAGGTGTGATGACCTAGCTCGGAGACGGCTTTGTGCCAGGCCCCAGTCCCAACCTGACAGCAACTCTCTGTTCTGCTCTGTCTCCATCCGTCACCTCCTCTGGCATTGTGCGGGGGCAGTTTCTCATCTGGAAGCAGATGCTCTGGGTAGGGTTGGCAGCAACACTGGCTCTCTGTTCTCTCCTCACTGCTTGGCCCAGTGTTTCTGTGAGAGGGCCAGGATGAAGGCAAGGAAGCCCTGGAGGCTCACTGGCTGGCCTGTGATCCACAGCTCCTGTTTCTTCAGCCAAACCTGGGACCCAGAGCCAGTCTGAAGCCCAAGGCTGAGGCTGGACGGCCGGCTATAGTTCAGGTTGGAGGATCTGCAGGTAGAGATTGTGAAGGCCAAGCTTTGGGCAAGGAGAAGGGCCTGCAGGCTTCAGGGGGCCTCAGACCCCAGCTACTGGCCATCTTCAGTCCCTCAGGCTCCTCTGCCAGTTTACTCGGCTGTTCCATAACATCACCCTCCAACTGTCATGGAACCCTGGCCTCCAAGAGACACAGACCCAGGCCTCTAATCCCCAACTCCGGCCTCTGGCTGCCAAGCCACACCCAGCATCTTCCCCTCTGGAGCTCAGACCTAGTGACTTTTTTTTTTTTTAATGGAGGTACTAGGGATTGAACCCAGAACCTCGTGCACTCTACCACTAAGCTATTTCCCTCCCCCTAGACCTACTGTCTTTCCTGAGGGGACTAATAGGAAGAATGGGGGAGGGGGGTGCAGGGAGAAATGGAGCACTCAGTCCTCCGAGAGGGGGGCAAGACCACACACATCACGTTCAGCAGAATCACCTTGCCTGATATGTATACAGACATATGCACACACACAGATTCTCTGAGACACACACTCTGGATTCTTCTAAAAGAGAGGAACTGGCTTAAGAGGACACAGGAGGCACCCCAGGAATGGGGTCTAATACTTCCCAGACTCAAAGGGCAAGAGAGTCATTGCTATAGCACCAAGCAGAGTTCCTACTGGTCTCTTGGGCCCAGATCACCATCTTCTTTGGCTGGATGGGTCCCTGCTCATCGCTGTAGGCTATTTTATCCTAGGTCTTTATCTCCAATGCAGCCCTCTTTTAACTGCATTGACCTAGCTTCCTCGTCCTGCTGTGAGCTTAGAAGGGGTACTCGTTGGCCAGGGGCTCAGCCAGCTCAGCACCCATTGGCTGCTCTGCATTAAGCCTCTGTCTCCATTGGCAACGCACTCAAGCCATCTTCATCCTCCCTGATGCGTGGGCTCCAACGGCCGTTTTCATTGGCTGCGCAGTCTTGAAGTTCCGTCCCTATTGGTTGCCACTAGAGGTAGCGTTTCCACTGACAGCGATTCCAGTGGATGGATGGGCTTTGTCTTCTCTGTGCCACACTGTCAGCTGTCCAACTTGAGCCGCTCCCCCAGCCTGCATTAGGGTGGGGGGGCACCAAGGGGGCCTGAAGAGGGCCCAACAGCCTCCAGGAGCCTCTGGTGCTGGCGAAGGTGCTTCCTCCTTTCGTGTTCCCCTGTGACTTCACACACCAGCTGGGCAGGGAAGGCCCCGGGAAGCCCCTTCAGCCAGCCTGGGGAAAAAGAGACAACGAGTGCCCAAGTGGGGCTGGGGCAGGGGGTAGGTCAGGGGGGAGAGGAAGCCCAGGAGGAGGTCAAATGCCTGAGGGTCATGGCGGGAGTGGGAATTAGTGGAAAAGCCTGGAGCACTGGTAAAAGGGCCATTAGAGGTGGAGGAGACTGCAGCAGCAAAGAGGGTCGGGGTCCCTCCTCTGTCAAGCCCTGCATTGACTCCCCATCTCACGCAGAGTGAGGGCCAGAGTCCTAACAGGAAGCTACGAGGACCCACGCGATCTGGTCCCCGTTATCCCTATGACCTCATCTGCTTCTCCCCACTGTCCTCACTCCCTCCAGCCACCCTGGCCTCCTTACTGTTCCTCAAACACACTGGCCATAGCGCCTTTGCCCTGACCTCTGCCTCCCTCTAGGACATTCTTCCCCCAGACACCTCCTCAATGAGGTCCACCTTGACCTCTCTATTTAAACTTGTAACCCTACCCAACCCCGGGACTCCTGACTGCCTTGACTCTGCTCCACTTTTGTTTTTCACCAGCACTTATCACCTTCAGACACACTGTAAAATTTACTTATTTATCATGTTTCTTCTTTATTGTTTCTCCTCCACTGGAATATGTGGTCCAGCATGGCAGGAACACCTGCGTGTTTAGCTCATGGGACCAAGAACTGTGAGTGGCACCTCATAGGTGCTTCATAAATACTTATTGAATGAATAAATAAAAGAATTTCTCACCTTCAGGGCTCTTGTGTAGGTGCTTGAGGGGAGCCCTGGGCTCCGGACTCCGTCCCTCAGTCTTAGTGGGTGTGGAAGGCTCTGAACAGAGTTCCTGGGAACAGTCTGGGGGTGGGTGACATTACAGTGGAGTCAAGACTCATTTTAGCTTCTCGCCCAGATTCCCCCAAAGGCTCACTTCTCCTTCCCGCCTCCCCTCCAGGGGACACTCACCACAATCCTCAAAGATGGTGTCGGGGGAGCAGGGAAGGGGGCCTGGGGTAGGGAAGGCTCCCAGCCAGCGCTGCATGTCTGATCTGGTAGGAATATAAGGAACGGGTCACAGCTGGCCCAGGAGATCTTCCTGGGGGTTGGCAGGGACTTCAGAGGAGAGAGACTGGGGATGAGGGTGGGGGACACTGACAGGTCAGGTGAGGCTCCCAAGGGTGTTTTCTGAAGGAGACATAACTTACAGGGATGAAGCTTGGAGTAGCCGGTGGGTGGGGCGGCCCTGGTGGTTGCTGAGAAGGGAGAGGCGGAAGGTAGGAGGTCCAGATGGGTCGGGGACCTGCTGGGCCTGGACCAGGGAGCGATGGGCATAGTCCAGGACCTGTAGCCGCTGCCCACTGCCCAGGGAAGAGGAAGTTCAAAGGGAGAACAGAGGTCCAGCTGGACTCCTCCTCCCCCCGCCCCCTGCCCGGGTTCCCTCCAGCCCTCGGACCCACCTCTTGGGCTGAGTGATGAGCAGCAGATCACTGAAGAGCAGCAGGCAGAGGGGGGTGAAGCGGGGGCGCGAGGCAAAGAGCACACCTCCCCTTCTGCATCCTAATTCTGTCAGCTCCCCCTGCAACTCCAGGCGCCTGGACCAGGAGACCAGGGGCAGGGCCTGTGGGGGAACAGGGAGGAGGGTCTGACTTCTCCACAGCACCACGGGGAAAGGGAAGCGAGGAGTCTGGGTAGGGACCAACCTTGACTTTGTGGAAGCGCAGCCGCTGTGCGAGACGGATCAGCTCCTCCGTCTGCTTCATGCGCCCCACCTCGGCGCTGCAACGCTCAATGATCTGGGAAAGGAGAGCCAAGTCACCCACCCTTTCTCCCTTCCACCCCTTCCATCTCTCCTACCACCTCATCACCTCTCTCAGCCCCCGCATCCCCCTGCCCACCTTGCTGATAGCACCCAGGGCCTTCTGGGCGTTCTCCTGGCGGCTGGACCCCTCCTCTGTCTGGCGCAGGATATTCTGGGCACAAAAGAAATGGTCACTGGACCTCTACTCTGCGGCTCTGGGATTCAGAAGGGCTGCAGCTCAGAGGACCCTGCCGGGCTTGGCATTTTGGGGTTCACAGGGCTGGGGGACCAGCCTCACCACACACTGTGTGCATAGCCCTGAGCAAGTCACTGTACCTCTCTGAGTCTCAGTTTCCCCATCTGTAAAGTGGGAATAACTCCCACCTATTATACCAAAAGCATTGTTGTGAGGATTCAGCAAGGAGCTATATGCAAAGTACTTAGCATGCTGAAAATGCTGAAAAGAGGGTTGCTATTATTTTAATAATTATTAACCACAACTATTAGTACAAACAATGTACCACAGGGTTAAGAGTGCCTGGATTTAAAGTTTGTCTCCATCAGTTATTATCTGTGTCATTTGTGGCAAGTTATTTAACCTCTCTGAGCCTCAGTTTCCTCATCTATACAGTGGAGTCAATAACAGTTCCTACTCTCACAATCATTGGTAAGGTTAAACGAGGTGTATAGCACTTAGAACCGTATCTGGGAGGGATGGGTGTAGCTCTGTGGCAGAGCCCATGCTTAGCCTGCCCAAGGTCCTGGGTTCAATCCTCAGTTCCTCCATTAAAAAAAGAACCGCGTCTAGAACAGACATCCAAGGGCTGTTAGCTATTATGATTAGTATCATTATTATGTTGTTGTCTACACTGGGGAGATGTAAAGTTGAATAAGACATAAAGACACTGATAATCTAGCTAGAGGCCTTTACACTGAGATCCCCACATTGGGTGACTTGGTTTAGGGAGAAATATCTATTCTGCAATAGAAGAGTATTTCTCACCCCTTTTTTCAGTATCCCCGACTAAGGAGCCTTTTTAGACATTTTTCCTCTAATTGTCACCTGCGGCTCCCCCCTCCCCACCCATAGAATTTTAATACCGCAGATATACTGTATATCTATCTAGGTAGCACGGCCCTTTGGAGTACCACAACCATTGGAATCCTTAAGATTTTTTCATCTCTCCCACCAAAGAATGAGTTTCTACCTCCTTGGAGGGGGGTGATATCACCCCCACTGGGAAGGCATACAATGAAAGATACAGCTGAGAAAACCTCAAAGACCAGTCACCACATTCCCCCTGAGGCCCGGAGAGAGAAGGGGACCTGCCCAAGGTCACTCAGCCAGTTAGTGGCAGAGCTAAGGCTAGAATTCAGGTCTCTAGCCAGAGGCTCTTTTCCTGCACCCAGACTGCTCCTTGAGACTTTTAGGTCGGGCTTGGTGGGTCCCAGATAGAGACGCCCAGATTAGGAGTCCTGACTAAGGTACTCCTGTGTTCCTGGTGGGGTGGGAGATAGTGATGGCGGGGCAGGAGGCCCTTGGGGAGAATTCTCCAACGGGCTTGGTGGGACTGAGAAGGGCCCAAGCCAGGATGATACCTGCAGCAGCATGCGGAGCCGCGTGATGCGCTGAAATGGCAGCAGCAGGAAAGACGGCAGCGGGAGCCGCTGGCACTTTGGGAGGCTCTGCAGCCGCCGCAGCTCCGCGGAGAAGCGCATGTTCGTGTCCCTGCAGAGGCAGGTTCAGGCTGGCGTCTGCCTCAAGGCCCTAACCCCTCAACCCGCCCTGGCCTGGCCCCCAACCCTGCTCTCCAACTTCCTCCCGTAAGGGGAATGGATGTGGCCGTGCCTCTGACACTCACATCAGGCGGCTGTAAGTCTCCTCCTGATACTGCTGGTTCCGGACGTAATCCACGTACACCGAGAACGGCCCCACGGCGTGGGCATGCACCACGTCGCACAGGTCGCTGATGTGCGGGGAGGAGCGCACACGGGACAGTAACTTCCCCAGAAACCTGAAGGAGTGGGGAACAAGCAATGGAGAGGGTGCAGAGAGCCAGGTGTCCTGGGTTCTTGAGGGAAGATCTGGGCCCTAACTGGACCCTGGGAGGAAGGCCTGGGGACAGAGAGAAAGCTCTGGAGTGCTTTCTCCCAAGGCCTGATTTGTGAAGAGGTCAGGACCCCACTGACCGCTCACTGACTCCCTGGACTCGCTGCACGTTGGAGAAGAGAGTGTGGTGATCCCGAGGGGTGAGCGTGTCCCGGAGAGCCTGGCTCAGCACAAAGGTGTCAGTCAGCAGCCGTAGGGAGCGCAGGTACGAGGCCTCGGATGTCACCACCTCGAACAGGCTCTGAGGCGAAGAGCAGGGCAGGAGTGGAACGCCCAGCTCCCAGCCAGGCCAAGACCCAGGACCCACGCCCCTCCCCGCCGCCCGCCCTGCTCAGCCCCAGGTGCACCCACCTCCTGCATGCGCCTCTCCTGGGGGCTGAGGGTCTCCAGGAGGCCGCTGGCTCGCACAGCTGGGAGCTCCTGCCACAGCGTGTTGCGAGGTCCCGGTGGCCGGGCAAAGGTGGGAGCTTCTCCAGGATTGGGTGGAGACGGACTCCCATCTTCACCGACCCCCCACAGCTCCTCTGACAGCACGGCTGCTCGGTAAGTCTGATACAGGGGTTCTGGAGAGCAGACGTAGCACGTCAGGGAAGTCCAGCGCCCCAGACCCCTTCCCACTGCTCAGTGGTCTCAGAGCCCCTCACCGTCCTGCAGGGGCAGCTCCCAGTTCTGCTCTTTCAGCTCCTCCAGCCCCTCCTCATCCCTGTGGAAAGAGAAAGGGATGAGGTTCGGGGGTGCTATCCACATGATAGTGGTAGGGGTTGTATGCAGGGACCCTGACCAAACCCCAGATTTTTCATGTGCCTGTTGTATGTGAAGCTCTGTTAAGTGGGGCCCTCTGTTCCTGTGATGTCGAGTACCGTGTACCAGAGACTTCCAAGCCCCTGTCTCCAGGGCTCTCATGTAACGACCATTGTCTGGAATGTCCTACTTGTGCCTTGGTGCAACTCAACAGAGTCCAGCCCAACTCTTTTTTTTTCTTTTAAGTTTTTTAGGGGGGGAGTGGGTGGTAATTAGGTTTGTTTATTTATTCTTAGAGGAGACACTTGGGATTGAACCCAGGGCCTCATGCATGCTAAGAATGTGCTCTAACACCCTCCCCTCTGGTCCAACTCAGCTCTTACACATCCCCACTCTGTCCTGGGGATCAGCACCACTGCACACCCATTCACCCAGAGTAAAAACCCAGGAGAATAATTCTGGTACAGGGGTTCTAGAGAGCAGATACAAACTCCAGTAAGTGTTTATCGAATAAATGAGTCGCCTCAGACAGATTAACTCTGATAAGGGTGGTGAATCTGACTAACAGGCCCAAATAACACAGGAGAGATGTTCCTGGTTGCCAAATGTATTTGCAGACAATAATTTCAATAGAAGATCAGGTGGGGGGACTCTGGGCCTGGCTCTTCAACTATCATCATACCTCAACAACCGTATGGTATTTTTGGTATTTCACAGGTGAGGAAGCTGAGACCTGGAGAGGTATAGTGAAGTGTAAAAAGGGACAAAGCTGGGATTAGAAACCAGGGCTGCTGGTCCCTATAGCCCTAGCCCTTCTCTGCACACTTGTGAGGGTAGGATTTAGGTGGACGCCAAGGTTAGTCTGCTCTCAGGTAGGAGTAAGGGTGGGGGTGTTCGGTACCTGCCCTCCGTGGTTGCTGGAGGATCTTGCTGAGGGGCTCCGTCAGGACCATCCCCTAGAGAGGGAACTCAGAGTGAAGAGACAAACCTCCAGGATCCCCAGGCCAGGACTCCTGACTCTGGGCCCAGCAGAGACTGTTACTATAAAAACTACAACTCCGGTCAGCCCCCCCACCCCGGGCCCCAGCCGGAAGCAGCCCAGGGCCTGCTGGGGGTTGTAGTTAGTTGGTTTTTAGACTACTCCGCCTCCACCCCTTCTCTTCCCAGCACAGAGGTCCACTCCTCCAGGCCCTGTACCTGCTTGGATTCCATCTTCGGAGGGCAGATCGAGCTCTGGCTGTGGGGGGTCCCCAGAGGTGGTGGCGTCCTGTCTGACCCGAGTTGGTTTGGGGGGTTTGAGGGGTGGCAGGAGTTTGCGCTCGGCGGTGGAGCGGTAGGACGTGAGGACGACTGGGGGCTGACTGAGGCTTGGAGGGCTGGGGCGGGAGAGAGAGGTCCGCAGCGGGGAGGCCCGGCAGGGGGCCCTGGAGCCCTCCTCGTAGCCCCCTACAGGCACCCATCGGAGCTCCAGGCCAGGCCGGGTGACATGGCAGACACAGGGGCAGCAGGGAGGGCAGACCAGGGCAGCATCTGTGGAGGGCAGGGGCACACTCAGGACCTGCCCAGGCCTCCGCCCTCCCCTTCACCTGCCCAGCAGCAGGAACATGGAAGTCCAGCGCTAGGCCTCTATCTCCTCCACCCTGACTCTTCAAACCCCCAGAAATATGAAAACCAGATTTTTCCAAACACAGAATCCATTTTTGAAAAAATAGTCCCTGAAACTACCCAGTCTTGAAGGACTAAAAACAAAGAAGAGGAGCTGGATTGAGCGGGTCCATGAGGGGCTTACCTGGAGGGCCGTTCTCCTGGGACCCACTCCCAGCGAGGATGCCCTGAGGAGGCTCTGTCTCCCCATTCACATCCACTCCCCCTGGGGGACCCGACTCCACGGTGTCCACAGCCTGGATCCTGCCTTCAGTGCCCCATTCAAACCTGCCAGCCAGTCTCCGCACAGTGCCTGGGGCCGAGGCAGAGCCAGCCTGGGCCAGGACCCCGGCCGTAGGGTGCAGGGGCAGAGGTGTGTTGGGTGACCCAGAGGGTTTGGGTGGGGGTACTGGAGACCGGGGAGTAGGTTCCGGGGAGATGGAGCGCCGGGACCCGGGACTGGGGGTGCCGGAAGGAGAGTCTGGGGAAGTCTGGGAGTCGAGGCTGGCTTTAGAAGCTGATGGGGGCAGAAAGGCTGGGGGCTTGAGGGACGAGGCTGGGGGCTCCCAGAAGATGGGGGTACACATTAGGTTGGGGGCATCATTGGCAGTGAGGGGAGGTTCTTGCGGAGAGGAGCCGTTGTGGTGGGGCCCAGGGGACTGGGCAGTCCGGGGGCGAGAAGGGGGGCGGGGGCGGATGATCCGAGGGGGCTTCTGGGTAGGGGGTGTTGCTGTGGGAAGAGACTGGGCTGACATCTTCTGAGCTCTTCAAAGGAGTGGGGTGCTCTGCTGGAGTCATCCCCTGAAGAAGAGGGAGGGAGAAAGAGAGAGAGAGACCCTTAGTGCCCACCCCACCATGGGTAGATCGAGGCCTTGAAGCAGAATTGTCAGCAAATGAACCATGATGTCACAGTCAGGATGGAAAGCTGGTGCACGTCCTCTCTTTCTCTCTCTTCTCCACTGTCTTCTCTCTTTATCTCTTACCCCTCCTCATTCCATTCCCTGAGGACTCTGGACCCTCCTGGTCAGCCTTTCTTGGCCCTCCCAGCCTCTGTCTTTTGGCTTCTGCTGCCACAGTCAGGCCAGAGGAGACAGTGAGGCTGGGGTGGGGGCGCCTGGGTAGAGACCTAGGTTGGGGATGTGTACAAGAGACCCCATCAGTAAGGGAAATGGGGCATGCTAGTATGGCTGCCACGTGTCTCCCTGATGAATTGTGTTTTGTGTCTGTAGTGTGTGTTGCAGAGGTTTGCATGTGTGGTTTAAGTATGTGTGGACATTGTGTGTGCGCTATTTCTAGTGCTATATGCACAGGGTGTTGTATGCTGTATCCGTCGTTACATGTGGGCCCATAGTAGGAGAGTGGAGAACGCAGTGCGTGGTGTGCACTGTGAGATGGGGTTGCGAGGGTGTGTGTGTTCTGTGCTGTCTGTGGGTCTGTGTGGGGCGTGTATGTGGTGTGTGTCTGCCTGCATGCCTGCCCATGCCTGGGCTGTGCGGGATGCATCACTATTTCCCTGCGCCAGCGGGCCCTCCGCCCCCATTTCCCAGTTCCTCTCTCCGGACTCTCCCTTTCCGGATTATTTTTAGTCTCCTTTTCCTGCCATGAAGATTCCTGGAGCCTCTGACCCCAAGAGACCAGGAGGCCCCGGGCATGGTCTCTCCTGCCCCATCCTCATCCCTGCCTCCCCCCTGCCCCCCATCTGGTCACAGAGAGATGCCCCATGAGAAGCCTGGGTCCCACCGGGATGCCTTGGGGGGTAGTTGGGAGACCAGACTGAAGGTGAGGACCAGTGGGGCCAAGACGCTGCGGCCTGGGCTCACTTCCTCTCATGGGGAAGGTGGCTGTAATCCTGAGAAGGCTGCAGGGTCGAGGCTGGGAGACTGGGCAGCCCCACACTCCCCTGAGCAGTCAGCAGGAGAATCAGACCCCTCCAGGCCCCAGACTGGTTTTTGAGAAATGATGTAGGCTGGGGGCTCAGGGCTGTAGGCTGGGAGTCTTGCGGCTCAATGGCCTCTGTGTTTTGGCAGGAAGCTCCTTAGGTGACCCAGGCAGTAAGCCTCGCCAGCTGGCCAGCTCCTCCCCAGCCTTACCCCCCTCGGAGATCCCTGCCCACCTCAGATACCTGCACTTACTTCCTTCCCCCAGCCCCCTACTAGGGCCTCTTGCAGGGACCCAGGTCCTCTGCCCAAGCACTCACCCTTGAGTCCTCTCCACTCTCAATCACCTCCCGGGCTGAGTGAGTAGGGGCAGGAAACAGGAATCGGATCCTCCTCCCAACCGGACACCCCCCCTCCAAGCCACACCACACTCCACATGCGCACACTGGGGCTCTGGAAGATGCGAGGGACCCTGAATGCCAGATTTGGGAGGTTAACAGCGTCTGGGGAAAGGCTAAAACTCAGGCATGGAGAGTGGGCTGTTCCATATGCGCACACTCTGTTCTGGGTCTGCATTGCTGCATGGGGGGGCTCACAGGGGCTAGGGGTGGAGGGGTGGGGGTGAGGATGGGGTGGCAATGGCAGGGGGACGTCTAGCAGAAGGGCATGGGCTCTAGACACCTCTGGTCACTGAGGGATGGTATGTGTCCCTCCCACACCTCACATGACAGCCTGTCCTTTTAGCATCCAATCTATCTCCTGGGTGTGAGCCAGCCTACGATTTCCCACCAAGGGATCCCCCCAACCCATGTTCCCAATCCCTAACTCTGCAGTAGCTCCCCCTGAATTTACCTTTATCTTTTTGGAAGCAGTTTCTATTTTCAGCCTGTCCTGCCTGCCCTTTGGAGCAAGGATTGTGGGGCCCGGTCTCTCTGAGTGTCTGTTCTGTGTTTCTGGGCGGGAACTGAGGGCCCAGATTGAAATCTCCGCAGAGGAAGCCAATTCCTCAGCCCCACCCGGCCATTGTGTCAGACGTACGTGTGTGTGTGTGTGTGTGTGTGGTGAGGGGTGTGTGTGTGTGTGTGTGTGTGTGTGTGTGTGTGTGGTGAGGGGTGTGTGGAGATAGGGAGGTCAGGAGGGAGATCTGAGATCTGTTTCCTCCAGGTGGGTATGCTGGGCCCCCTTGCCTGCTCTCCATTCTCAATCCATGTCTCTCAGCGTCCCAGCGCCTGACTCTCTCTGTTCCACTGGGAGGTTTGATGTTGGCTGGCCGGGAGTCAGTAACCCCTACGTGGGTGGGCGGGTGTTCCTCTCACCTCTAATTTGCTTTATGGTTGAGGAGCTGAGTTCTCAGGGCTCGGGGTGTGTCGTAAAAACAACTGAGGTGGCAGAATGAGCCACACCCCTGCCTGGGAATTCGGGTAGTGGGAGAAAGACCAAGGGCAGTTATGAACTTTGAACTCTGGGGGCCTTTGCCCATGCCCAGGTGCCTGTTTTTGCCAGGTCTTCATACACACACACACCAAACAAGACACTAAGAAGACAGGCCAGAAAACTGGGATAGAAATACGTTTTAACCCATTTTTCCTCAGAGTAAAAGACGACGTCCTTTCAGTGACCAACACTGTGCTTCCAGGTTGGAAGTCTCCCCCACCTCTCCTCTCAGGCACATTCCTGCCCCAGGGCCTTTGCACTGGCTGTACCTTCTGCCTGGAAACCTCCTTCCCAAGACATCCTCGTGATTGATTCCCTCACTTCTCTTAAGTCATTCCTCAGATACCACCTTCTCAATGGGCCCCACAATCCTTCTCAGTGGCTACCTGCCACTGTAAAATCACAATCCACAACCTGACACCATGTTCCCAACCTGCCTTTTTTCCCATAGCAATCATGCCTAATAATGTAGTGTGTAGCTTACTATTAAATTGACATATTGTGTTTATAGTTAATTATCTTTTCACATTAGAAAGTAAGCTTCCTGGAGGCAGGATCTTTATCTTTTTTGTTCACTGATGTATCCTAAAATTCTGGAACAGGGTCAGGCATATGATAATAGGTATTTAATATTTGATGAATTGAACCAAACTGAATGGAATCCTCTGTAAAGCCCACTACTCCCCTGGCTCTCCTTCCCTACAGATCATTTCTTTTCAGGAAGGATGGAGGAGTCCTGAGGTCTTCCTCTCTCATCCATTTACCACCACATCAGGCAACATCAATCCTTCTTCAGTCTTCCTTATGTCAGTCGCCTGGTTGTTAGGAAAGGGTTCATGGAGGAGAGGTACTTAGACTGTTTCTTGAAAATCAGGTAGAGTTTAGCCAGGCCAAGAGGCAAGGCATGGGTGACCATTTGGGGAGACCAGGGAAACACAGGCACAGTGAGGAGGAAAGTAGGCCGGTCTGGAGGACTCTGAAAGGGAAGTTTAGCTGAAATAGAAAGAGAGGAGTGAGGCTGGAGGAACAAGTGGAGGCCATATCATGGGCAACCAGACAGGGCAGAACAGCACTGAGGTTTCTGAGCAGGTGGGGGAGTGGACAGCAAGAGTTTTAACCAGTTTCCCACCCCTTCCCCCTCTTCTGATACCAGCACCTAGCTTTCTTTTGGGGACCCACCGTTCCATCATTCTGGGTCAACATGGCCCATTCTGGGGGAAGGTATGGCCCAGGAGCAGCCAGTAAGCACACTCTCTCTTCCCTACCTACTGAGATTGGTTCAGGGGTGAGCCTATGACACAAGCAGGGCCAAAGTGTAATTCACACAGAACTTCTGCACAAATTATTGGAAAAGACTCTACTCTCTGCTAGATTGCTTTCAAAGATGACTGCTATGATCCCTCCCATTCCAAATGCCCTTTTGCAATGTGACTGCCTCTAACTCCCGTCAAGAACAACAATTTATTTCCCCTCCAGTTCAGTTTTGGCTGGTCCGGTGACTTGATTTGATCAAGACAATGTGGAGGAAGAGACACTGCCTGTTTGGGTCCTGGGGCTTAAGAGGACTGGCAGCTTCCACTTTGTTGTCTTAGAATATAGCCTCCATGTACAGATGAATGGGTTTGACTACTGAAGGGTAAGAGGTCACATGGCGAGAGAAGCCACTTGGAGAACCAGGATGCCCAGCCATCAGCTAGGACCAAGGTCTTAAGACATGTGGGCAAGGCCATCTTGGATCTTTCAGCCCCAGTCAAGCACCCATCTGATACCACAAGAGCATCCCCACTGAGCCCTACGCAAATTCTTGATCCACAAACTCATGAGCAATGAAATGACTTGTTTTAAGTCACTAAGTTTTAGGGTTGATTCATTATGCAGCAATAATCAAAACACTGTCTTAGCAGTGGGGATGCTGAGCTGTGGAATTTAGGCCTGGAGCTGCTGGTGGCTGTCGGTAAGGTAGCCTGAGAATTAAACGAACATAGGGGAGAGGCGGGGAGGGACATATTTAAGTCCTTGATCCTTCTGGCCTGAAATCATATCTGTGTTTGCACTTTTCAGTTATGTGTGTCAATAAATTCCCTTTTTGTAAATCAGTTGAATTGGGTTTCTGTCACTTAACAACCAAAAAACTCTTGCAAAGGGAGAGGAGCTCATAATGAAAGGAGTGTTGAGTCCCACTGGCCTCTGGTAGGGCCGGAACTTTGAACTCCAACAGAATCTTTCACAGAGTACAGAACACCTGGCCCTCTTTTCTGTGTAGAAAGACATTTGGGGTAGATAGCCTGCCTGTGGTGTGGGATAAATCAAGAAGGGGCAGTGAGGAAACCCTGGCCTGCTCTGGGAATCCATTCAGGTTTGGATCTCAGTGAAGATAGAGGATTCTGTCCAACTGCCACCAGGTGGAGTCTGAGCACTTCAGGTGTGGGGCCTGGCATCCAATATGAACCCAACAGTGTCTAGGCCA
Organism: Camelus bactrianus; assembly: GCF_048773025.1. Lineage (NCBI taxonomy): Eukaryota > Metazoa > Chordata > Mammalia > Artiodactyla > Camelidae > Camelus > Camelus bactrianus. The sequence continues at coordinate 7,096,544 of NC_133554.1, forward strand.
CCCCAGGCAAACATGCAGAAGAGGCAGGCACAGCGGGTACCCTTCAGGCCACCCTCCTTTCTCCACGGTTTCACCCCTTCTCTCAGACTTGGGGCCATCTTTGTGTTCCCTGTCCATTCCCCTCAAACTTGTCTCAGGACATTCCATTCATACCCAGGAAGAAAATGATCACAGCCTATGGTAATCAACACAGCATGGTGTTGTGGGGCGGGGCAGACACACAGATCAACAGAAATAGACCAAACCAAATATAGTCAACTCTTTGTCAATTAAAAAAAGTTTTTAATTGAGGTATAGTTAATTTACAATATTATATTAGTTTCAAGTGTACAACATAGTGACTTAAATTTTTATAGATTATACTCCATTTGTACTTGTTATAAAAGATTGACTATATCCCCTGGGAAAACTGATTTTTGACAAAGGAGCAAAGGCAGTTCAATGGAGAAAGGATAGTCTTTTCAACAAAAGTTGCTGGAATAACTGGATGTCCATATGTAAAAAATCAACCTAGACACGGGCCTTACGTTTTTCACACTCAAAAAAGATCATAGACCTAATTGTAAAATATATAAAATATAAAACTATGAAATTCCTAAAATAAAACCCAGGAGATAATTTAGGCAACCTAGCGTTTGGCAATATGTTTTTAGATACACCACCAAAAACACAATCCAGGAAAGAAAATAATATATTTTATTATAATTAAAACTTCTGCATCAATTAAGGTAATCCTATTTGTTGTAATAGCTACATTTCAGTGGCTTAACAAAATAAAAATTTGTTTTTCATTAAAAAAATTCTGAATATGAATATAAATAATGTATTCAACCAAGGGGGGAATGAAGCTTCTGCTCTGTATAAGACACTGTTAAGAGAATGAAAGGACAACTCACAGACTGGGAGTAAATACTTGCAAAACACATTTCTGATAAAGGACTGCTATCCAAAACACACAAATAACTCAAACTCAACAATAAGAAAAAAATTTAAACCCAATTTAAAAATGGGGAAAAGATCTGAACAAATACCTCACTAAAGAATGTATATAAGGGTATACATTTCCAGCTATGAGATGAGTAAGTTCTGGGGATCTAGCGTACACAATGTCAAGGGTAATTAACAACACTGAAACAGGAGGGAAGGGGGCAGGGCACAACCATTAAAAGAAAGACACAGCAATTGAGGATAAGACATCACCTGGTTAGAGCCAAAATGGCAGAAGATTCAACTCCCAGAAGATCTTGAGGCCCAATATAGTGGAATATACGACTTCCAGTAGACACTGAGCCTTATTATTCACTCATCATAATGTATTAACATACTAAATGGTATACCCACAGGTGCCATGACAGTTCCAAGGCTGGAAATAAAAGGCCAAGAAGTAGGCGGTGGCCCAGTTCCTGGGAATCCCTGCCCCTCCCCCAAAATAGCTGGAATAATCTTCCCACTTGTTAGCATATGAAATTACTGAACCCATAAAAACTAACCGCCCCTGCACCTCTAGGCGACTCTCCCTTCTGATTGACACGAACCATATTCTTCCTATGAAATGTATATCTCCTAAGCCTCTTGCCTCTCAGTCTCTTGCCTTTTGAGAAACCCTGCACTCTGTCTGTGGAGTATGTATCTCCCTGAATAAACTTGCTTTCACTTTACTATGTTTCACTCTTGAATTCTTTCCTCTGCGAAGCCAAGGACCCTCACTTGAAGAGGCAAGTCCCAGGGACTCGCCCATGACCTAGAACATGGCCATCCTCTCAAGCCCCATTTTCATAACAATACTGTATTACGTACTTGAAAGTTGTTAAGAGAGTAGTTCTTAAAAGTTATCACCAGGCGCGCGCGCGCGCGCGCACACACACACGGTAATTATGTGAGAGAATGGCAGTGCTAACCTTATTGTGGTAATCATTTCACAATATATACATGTATCAAATCATCAAGTCGTACATCTTAAACTTACATATGATATATGTTAATACCTCAATAAAGCTGAAAAAAAGAAGATATACAGATGGCAAAAAGCATACGAAGAGATGCTCAATATTATTTGCCGTTAAGAAATTGCAAATTAAAACAACAGGCAATACCACTATCACACCTATTAGAATGGCTAAAATCCAAAAAATACACTGACACTACCAAATGCTGATGAGAATGTGGAGCTTTAACTTGCTGGTGGGAAGGCAAAAATGGTGCAGCCACTTTGGAAGAGAGTTTGGTAATTTCTTACAAAGCTAAACATGGTCTTATCACTCAACTCAGCATTTACACTCCGAGGTATTAATTAAGCCAATTTGAAAACTAATTTCTACATAAAAATTTGCACACAAATATTTATAGCAGCTTTATTCATCATCACCCCAAACTGGAAGCAAACAAGATGTCCTTCAGTACATAAGTGGATAAACAAATTGTGGTACATCCATAAAATGGAATATTATTCAGTGATAAAAAGAAATGAGCTATCAAGCCATAAAAAGATGGATGAACTTTAAGTGCATATTAAGTCAAAGCAGCCAGTCTGAAAAGGCTACATTTCTTATGGTCCCAACAATCTGATATTCTGGAAAAGGCAAAAATATAGTGTAGAAAGATCAGTCATTTCTAGGGAGGGTTGAATAGGTGATACACAGGGGACTTTTTTAGGGTAGTGAGACTAGTTCATATAATACATTTGTCAAAACCCGTAGAACTTACAAAGAACGAATTATGAAGCATAACTTGCTTAATGTATGCATGATAAAAAAAATAATTTTGGAGGTCAGAGGATCCCAGGAAGGAATGCAGAATGTGACCAAATCTAACTGTATTACAAATGTATGAAACAACTTTACAAAAAGGGTGGGGGGTGCTGACCTAAGTAACTTTGGAGATGAGTGGAGTCTTTAAGACCAAAGGCAAAAGAAATTACACATAAGCACTGTATTCTAGTTGATAAGGTATACTGCCAAAACGTAAATAAATGCTTTAAAATTTTCTTTTAAAAGAATTTTGATGAGGATATGGCAAAGAAACACAGAAATCAGGAAAAGAGCTCCCAAAGGCCAAAACCAGAAAAATTTGATCAAGAAAATAAAGTATTTTGGATTATAACCCAAACTACAAAATAAATATCCATGAGTCCATACTGACAGAAATAAATACTTGAATTAATAAATGAGGGAGACAGATCTCCCATGCAGAATTCCAAATAATTTATGTAGATACCTCTCTCTCAAGGAGGTGGAGCCTAACTCTCCCCTCCTTAAATGTGGGATGTGCATAGTGATTTCCTTCCAAAGAGTACAGTATGGAAAGGAGGAAAAAATAATGAATTTACAACAGAGAAACCTGACAAATACTATCTCAGCCTGGTGATCAAGGTCAACATCAACAGTGATATCACTTTGACAGTATGTATCTAGTAGCATCCTTGATATGATGTGATGAATGACAGTTACCTGTATAGTCTTCCTCTCAAAACCCCACCACCTCAGTCCAATCATGAGAAAAAAAACCCAGTAGAGGGACATTCTACAGAAGACCTGCCCAGTACTCCTCAAAACTGTCAAGGTCACCAAAAACAAGGAAAGTGAAATTGAGCAGGACCATGTGGGGCCCTCCTGGGCACAAAAGCCTTCCCATGTCATTGTCCCTCCCCCCAACCCCAAAGGTTTCAGCCGCCTAGACCTTCCTGAGTTTCAAAGAGCAGATTCAAAAAGCTGCTAACCAGGGAAGCAAGGGAATGTAGAAGCAAAGGAGGAACAATCAAAATATGACAGTGAGACTATTAAAGCAGGATCCTGGTTCCTGCTCAAGGGATATACCGAACAATATTTTTGAGTTCTGCTGCAGGAACTAAGGCTCCCACCCAGGTGGAGGATGGCAACTTCAGGCTGAGCAGATTCCTGGAACATGGCCCTATTACCTCATCACAAACCAATCAAAAAAAGTCACATGCCCTGAAGCCCTCATGGCAAATTTTGTCTGTTAAAAGCTTCTCCCATTTTGAAAACTACCGAGGAGGTCGGGTTTTTTCAGCAGGAGCCACCCATTCTCCTTGCTTGGCCCTGCAGTAAACTTTTCTTTGTTCCAAACTCTCACATTTCTTGTTTGTTTGGCTTCACTGTGCGTCGGGCATGTGAACTTTTTTCTTCTATAACAAAAGTTTAAAAAACTGTCACAGCGAGGAGGAGCCCAAGGAGATAAGACAACTAAATGTAATGGGGTATCCTGGATGGAATCCTGGAAGAGAAAAAGAACTTCAAGCAAAAATGAAGGACATTTGAATAAAATATGGACTTTAGTTAACAATAATGAATTAATATTTGTTCATTTATTATAACATATCATATCAATGTAAAATATTAATAAGAGAAATTGGATGTGGGGTATATGGGAACTCTCAGTATCTTTACAATTTTTTCTGTAAACAGAAACTGGTCTAAAAATTGAGTTTATTTTTTTAAAATAACACTTTAAAAGTTGTCTATCTCTAGAGCATCTGGATATTAAGAGACATAAGCACAGTTCTAAAACTTAAGCACATATCAGAATAACCTAGAAGGCTTATTAAACCTCTTGTCAAGCCCCACCTTCAGGTGCAGGAGGTCTGAGGTGGGACTAGAGAATTTGCATTTCTATTAAGTTCCCGAGTGCTGCTGCTGCTGGTATAAACTCAAAGATCAAAACAATGATGAACTCTCACCCTGTAAGCAGATAGAGTAAGGGGGTCCCCACAGAGAATCCCAGGCATGGCTTTCTTGGCGTAAGAGAAGCCATTTCAGGCCGAAGCAATTTTGTGATCTAAGCACAGTCACAATGCTTACCCTAGAACAGGTCTCAGTAATTAAGAATTTTAGGGGAACAAAAGAATGCAGGAACAAAGGAAAAGCATTCAAGAAACAATAGTTCAGTGTAAAACAGTCTTAGGTCCTCCTCAGGGGATATACATAACAATCTGATATGTATCTTTCAGTTGTTCTGCAGGAACTAAGGCCCCCATGCAGGTGGAGGATGGTAACTCTGTGCTAAGACCACAGACCTTTCTGAACATAAGGAATGAAGATGTTAATCTTTTTCTGACCCTCCAGATTTCTCAACCAAAACTTGTACTCTAGCAACCTTTGCCCTAATTCTATGCTGAATTTTCTTTTGCTCCAGCCCCTTCAGAAATAAGCACATATCACCCAAACCCTTTCACGAATATGCATGTACCCTTAGCTGAAAACTTCCCCAGTTTTGCTGTTTGGGGAGACACTGCTTTGGGAAAGATCTCTGGTGTCCTTCTTACTTGCTACAAGTAATAATTCCTTCCTTCTCCTGCTCTTTGGCTTGGTTGTATATTTTGGCTCAATGTTCACCTGTTACGGAAATGACAGGCCAGCCAAGAAACAAGCACCACTCGGAGGGTTGGAGTACTCAGATTTATTACGACGGCGGGCTCAGAGGGGCTTCTGCTCCGAAGCTCTGAGCACCTCCAAGACGTGCGCATGAGGTTTTATAGGGTTAATTACAAGTATGGGGTTATTAGCCAATAAGGTTCAAACAACAAAAAGCAAGGAATCAGTACACTGAAGCTTATCAATTCAGAACAGATCACGTTACTGACACTTGTTGAGCTTGGATTTACGAGTTAGCTTGTTAGCCCAGTAAACTGACACTAAACTTCAGATTTACGAGTTAGCCCGGCAGAACTTATATCAGTAAACTGACACTTATCACACTTAGATTTGTGACTTAGCTCATTAGCCCATCTGGGCTTTTCCTTCACACACCAAGTGGCGAATCCAGTTTTTTGGGTGACAATCCCAGCAACCAGATGGAAGCATTTGGGGAACTTTCCTCAGAAATTTTCAGGGGACCTTTTCAGAGCCTCTCATGAGAAGCCCCATTATCTGCTCTAGTTTGCCCTCCAACCCTCCTGCCTCACCCTAAGACTCAAAGATTAACCAGTACACTGGTGAGACAGAGAGGATTCAAATCCAGCCCTGGGGGTATCCAAGAACTCACCAAGTAGTCAGAGAGTAAACAATTGCTAATCAAATAAGATGGAGTCAGAGAGTAAACAGCTGCTAAACAAATGTGAAACAAGGGTAAATGCTTGAGGAGCAAAGCAGGATGAAGTGGCTAAAAAGCTTCAAGGATCAGGAGAGATGAAGCTCTATTTGAAGAATGATTTGGAGGTCACCCAAATAAGGGCACAGTGGGAACAGCATACACAAGGGCACAGGGTTCTGACAGCTCTTAACTTTTCAGGAAACTGATAACTGAGCACCTAGAGAAAGTCCAACACTTTCACTCAGGTATGTGCAATAGATAATTATCATCCCCATTTTTACAAAGGAGACTCTGAGATGTTAAGTAACTTGCTCAAGGCCATCCAGCTGGTAAGCAGAAAGACCCAAACTGGAATTCAAAAGGTATTCTAAGTCTGGTGGCTGCTTCACACACAGGTGTACGCGCTACCACCTACTCCTGCCGCATATGATATTCCCTATTCTCTTGTCATCTTTCTTCAAGCCTTCCCCCTCAACCCCTTCCCAGCTAGCTTCCCTAGTCCCTTTTCTTAGAAGTTCTTCTTTGATTAACGATTACCAGGCTCATGAACAAGACAGGAGTCCAGAATCTCAGGATCTCTCCCACCATTTGCTGGCCCTGTGTAACCTAAGACCAGGGATTAAAATCCCGCTTTGGGCTGTCCGGCATTCTCTGGGTTGCTGTGAGGTCCAAAAGAGCATAGGGATGTGACTACGTTCCCTCGCCATCCTTCAGGACCCATTCCTCTGTGCCCGCAGCCAGTCACACCCTGGCGCTTAGAACCTACAAATATTTTACTCAGCATAAGGAGATCTGTCCAGTCCAGCAGGTGTGCCCCACCTACCCCACTGGCGAAGCTGCAGCTTCCGGGCTCTTCTGGTGCCTGAACCGAGAGGGTGTGGATCTACAGTTTGGCAACCCACCTGGCAATGTCCCGGGATAGATGGCGAAGGAGGGGAGCCCTCTGCCCGCAAGAGGAGCAGTCCCAAGCATGCCAATATGGGGCTGTTGCGTGCTCACTCCACCTCTGGGCCCGTCTAGTAACACAGGGTCCACCCTCTCCTCGCGGCCAGTGATAAAACCTCCGCTTCCCGGGGACCCCTCCCAGAGCTCCGAATCCGCAGCCCAGACCCCGGCGCCAGCCTAGGGAGAGTTAATTCCAACCGCCACTCAGCCTATTCCGGGGGCCGGGTCGCGGAGAGCGCCTCCCATTGGCCGCGGAGCCGGCTCAGCGCTGATTGGCTGAGGCTCTCGGCTCTGACCCTCCAAGGCTCCCCATTGGGCGCGGCGCTCCGGTGACTGGAGTGTGGGGGCCCGGCCTCCGCTGGCTGCTAGGGGTGAAGCTGCTGCCGGCTCTGGCAGCTGCCTGGGAACGCTCACTCTCTGCAGGAGTCTCGACTTCCTCCCCCGATCCAGATCTCCTTGCTGTCCCGGGGACGCCAACGGATCTTCTCCCGGATTCTTTTCCTTAACCTGCTGATTTTCTTTTTCCTTCCTCCCTGGCCCCTGTCTCCCAACTCCGTTTCCCTATCCCTTCTCCCGGCCCCGTAGCCGGTCATCCTAAGCACCCCACCTGCCGTCCTCTTGGCTTTTGCCCCTCCTTGACCTCAAATCCCTTGATTAACAAGTCCTCGTCATAACCTCCTCACCAGACTCTCCTAAACTCATTATTTCTTCTTTCTTTGCCAGCTCCTGACTCTCAAATTCCCGCTAACCCCTGACCTCTTGACATTTGACCCTGACATTCTTGACTACAGACGTCTAAATCTCTACCTCCTGTAGCCTGGACTGCTGGAACTGAGATTTTCCCTTGATTTTCTGACCCTCTTTCTAAAGCTCATTTTAACTTTCTTACTCCTGGGCCAGTTCCTGCTACTGCTACCCACCATGGACTTCTTGATGAGTGGCCTGGCAGCCTGCGGAGCCTGTTTGTTCACCAATCCCCTGGAGGTGGTGAAGACTAGGATGCAGCTGCAGGGAGAACTGCAGGCCCCTGGCACCTACCAACGGCACTACCGAAACGTCTTCCATGCCTTCATCACCATCAGCAAGGTGGACGGCCTGGCTGCCCTGCAGAAGGGCCTGGCCCCTGCCCTCTTATACCAGTTCCTGATGAACGGCATCCGGCTGGGCACCTACGGGCTGGCTGAAGCTGGGGGCTACCTGCACACAGCTGAAGGCACCCACAGCCCTGCCCGCAGTGCAGCAGCTGGGGCTCTAGCTGGGGTCATGGGAGCCTACTTGGGGAGCCCCATCTACATGGTGAGAAGAAGGGTCTTGCCTGGGGCCTTCAGGGCAGATACTCGGTGTTGGGTGGGTGCCTGAGCCTTCACAATCTGATACTAAGTTGGAAGTGGATTTGTGTAAGGGAAGAATAATTTGAGTAACATACATCAGCAAGTGTAGGGATCAGCGGAAGTCCTGGGCATCACAGAATTATAATCGCACAGTCTGCCCTTTTTAATTATCTGGTATAGGTGAAGGGCCTGAGGCCCAGAGAGGGGAAGTGATCAGCTCAAGATCACACAGCTCTTATTGCTAGGACTAGGCCCTGCTTAGAGCTCCTTCTGGAAAGACACTGGAAGGCAGTGAGTTCTGTAGAAAGAGAGGCAGTCTGGTCTCACTCCTAGGGTATGAGATTCAGGGATAGTGACCTCCCCAAAGTTAGCTGGACATACGCCCCCACAGGGCTTGGGTGCCAGGGAGCAAGTTTTACAGATGATCCCTCACAACCTGCCTCAGAGTCTGATGGGCAGCCTGGTCGTGGTAGTGGCTGGAGATTGTCTGCCAGTCTAGGGATAGGAGCTGGCATAAAATGCTGGATACCAAGTCTTGCCTACCATGAACAGTCTTAGGAAATGTTGCCATTCTCCAACCTCTCCACCCCTCACCCCTACCCCCAGGGAAAGGAGGATGTAGAAGGGGTGGGGTGTCTATCAGTGCTAAGAGACCCATCCCCCCCGGGACTGGAGCCAAGGGATGGAGCCAAGGGACACAGCCTTATGACCAATTTGTTAAGTGGGAACAACAATAATTATCAGATTAAAAGGATATTCATTTCTGAACACCCTAGAGGAAGTATGAAGGGGTCAGGCATCTGGGTCTCTGAGGTGGGAAGCTGGCCACTGGGCCATAGGCTATAACACTCTTTTGTCCCCAGGTGAAGACACACCTACAGGCACAGGCAGCCTCAGAAATTGCTGTAGGGCACCAGTATAAGCATCAGGTGAGGGTTTTCCAACCCAGCTGGAGTCCCTGCCCATCCTCTCCCATTCCCCTGTCCAGGCTTCTCCCTGCACCCAACAGATCCAACCCCTCCACGGCTCTGCCCAGCCCATCAGTACAGCCCTACTCTGCCCTGGAGTCCACCCACACCCTCTTTCCCCCACGTTCCCCGGTTCCTATAGTCTTCTGCCCTTGTTTCTCCTGCCCCACTCTCCTGACCTGCAAATGTCAGGTCCTCACATCCATACACCCTGCCCTATTCTGCGGTGGCAAGGGAGGGGATGGGGGTGGTAGACAACTGAGGGGCCACATTCTCACTCTAAGCCCACATGGAACTGGTTGTCTAGAGTCTGGGTGCCTGTTATGGACCCATCCTTGGCATTGTTAGGAGGTGGCAGCCCCTGATGCCTGGGTGACTGAACCCTGCCCCCATGTTCTCCCTCCCCCACAACCAGGGCATGTTTCAGGCGCTAACCAAGATTGGCCAGAAACATGGTCTGCTGGGGTTGTGGCGTGGGGCCCTGGGCGGCCTGCCCCGAGTTATCGTCGGTTCCTCCACCCAGCTGTGCACCTTCTCATCCACCAAGGACCTCATGACCCAGTGGGAGGTACTGCCCGGGGAAGGGATGGGACCACCCTGGGAATGTGGGCAGGGGGAGGGCAAGCTGAAGTGGGCTCTAAAGGGACAGTGCCGACATTCAATATGAGGGAGTGGCACAAGGGCTTGGGGGTCACTGTATCTTTACACCCTTGCCACAGTTCTCTTGCCACTTCCTCCCAGGTATACCTGAGTCATAAGGGCTCCGCAGTGTTATCACTGGTGGAGTGGAAGCTCCCTGAGTTACCAGCTTGCTACTGTATCCCCAGCACAGGGCCTGTCCTTTCCTAGGGGTTGAATGATTGGCTGACTGACAAAGCTCTTTCTCCCTCCCCACTTTAGATATTTCCTCCCCAGACCTGGAAGGTGGCTCTGGCGGCTGCCATGGTGAGTGGCATTGCGGTGGTCCTGGCCATGACACCCTTTGACGTGGTCAGCACAAGGCTCTACAATCAGCCCACAGATGCTCAGGGCAAGGTAAGGGTGGGTGCGGGCAGGCAGGGCAAACCGGGGCATGGGGAAGAGCAGATTGTGGCTGCAGATAGGAAGGCCTAAATGCAGCCTGCTAAGGTGAGGTCCCTGGTGGGCTCTGACATACCCCTTCTCTGTATTCTCCCTCCCTCTCCAACCTCTCAGGGCCTCATGTACCGGGGGTTGCTGGACGCTCTGCTGCAGACGGCTCGGACAGAAGGCATTTTTGGCATGTACAAGGGCATAGGTGCCTCCTACTTCCGCCTTGGCCCCCACACCATCCTCTCTCTCTTCTTCTGGGACCAGCTGCGCACGCTCTACTACACTTACACCAAATAACAACAGCCACTCCTCCACACTCCACCAAATCAGCACTCCTTGGACACTCCATTACCACGGTGTGGTGACTTCTGACCAGATGACCTGCCATGGTCCATCTGAGGGGGAACAGCCAACCCTATACCCCATCTGTTTTCTCAGGGTTGAATCACTACAAGGGATAGTTTCCCTCTGTTCCTTGGGTGTCGCTTTAAACCCTCCCTACCTGTACCCCTGTACATTTCACACCCCTCTCTCAGGGCTGAATCAGTCACTCCAGAGTGTATTTCCTCCCTTTCTCCACTGCCGGCCTCAAGTCCCTTCTGATCCCATGCACAAATTTAAACTCCACCGTCCAAGACCAAAGGGAATTGGGGGGACCAAGGTGTTCTGTTAGATTCAAAGGCACAGATATTATATTGGATATAAAGCAAGTTTATTTCTGCAGAGAGGAAGTGTCTTATGTTTATGCACTGGGAAGGAATTAGGGGACTATATCCAACCCCTTGCTCCCCTTGCAGAATAGGGGCTCCAGGTCTTCAGCAGCATCACGATCGTGCAGCATTTCAGTTTCTTTATTGGGGACTAAAGATGTTGGGATCGTGAAGGGTCAGACTGGTCACCAGCTGTTCAAAGTCACCCAGGCTCCAGGGCAGAAGTGACAAATTTTCAGGGCCAAGAGATGACCTATTCTCAGGGCTTGAAGGTGAGGAACAGACAGAGAGATAACGTCATCCAAGCCTTGGGTTTGTAAGTTCCCATCTCCTGTTCCCCAGAGGACCTGGATGTCTGTGACCCCAAAGCCCTGGCCTACTCCCACGTCCTTGGAGGACCCACCAACGGATCTCCCTGCTTTGCCCCTCCCAGCCAGTTCTCATGGGGACCCAGTCACGAGCCATGCACCCTTTCTGTGCTTCTTACGGGGGCTGATTGAAGGTGAGCAAGAGATCAGTCTGGTATTGGGTCAGCCGCAGCAAGGCCTGGTGCAATGTCACATACTTTGCTACCTAAAGGAATCAGAGTCGGGATGCTTACCTGATTCCCTGGGGCCACCCCTTTTCGCCCCTCCAGGACTTCTCAAACTCCCTTGGCCCTCACCTGCTGGTTTTCTTTCGCTACCTGCTGCTTGCCAGAGAGGATCCAGGCTTCTTGACAGCAGCCCCTCAGGGCCAGGTTCTCCAAAGGGAGGGGCTGCACAGCCTCCACTTGTACAGCTCTAGCCTCCTGCACCCCAGCAACATCCTCAAAGTGGTACCTGGAGTGAGGGAAGCAGGGTCATGGAGGGACATCTCTTACCGCCCCCGACAAGCATCTTTTAAGTCCTAAGCTTCGCTCACTTATGGTGATAGGTGTTGCCCTTGGAGTTTTCATTGCCCTGGTTAACCGTCCAGCCACCGGCCCCGCCCACTTCTTCGGCTCTGGCTCTCCCATTGGCCAGCCGCCGTCTCGACGTCCTCACCGAGCAGCCTCTTCACCCTGCACGTGGGCCTGCAGCTCCAGAAGTTCCACGATCAGGCTCTGGTCTGTCACGCGATGGCAGAAAACTTCTTGATTGTCCGGGACTGGTCGAAGGTCGCTGGAGAGAGGCGAGGTAGACCCTGGTTGACCCCGCTTCTTGCCCGCAACCCACCACGTCAGCCTCCTTTGGCGCCCGGGCCGTCTCACCTTACGTCAATGGCCCCGGGAGGGAGAGTGGCTGAGAAGGCGCCCCCAAACAGTGGGTAGTCCTGCGTGGGCTCCATGGGCCTAAGACTAGGGTCTGGGCACTAGAGATTTAAAAGAAACCCACATAGGCCCACGTGGCATCCCCTCCCTGCGTTTCGCAGCAGCCACCGCCAGTCTTCCCTGGCCCTCGACCCTTTAAGGCCTGGCCCCGCCCCCTCGATCGCGCTGGCCAATCGGCGCCCTCGCCTTGGGGGGCGGTGCCCCAGTGGGGCTGCTCCCGGAAGCCAAGCTGTTAGAAGGGCGCGGGGCGGGATCGCGGGGGTCAGCTAGGAGCTAAGACCTCGGTTTAGTATTTGTGACGCCCTTGTGGTCACTAGCTCGCACCCGTCTGTCTCCTCCTTTTAAAGGGATAGCACTTTCTAACAATGTCGCCTGAGACCCTCCTTAGGGGCAGTTGATCGTCCAAGGGTCTGAAGTACAAGTGGAATCTCCTGAGGGGAGGGGAGTGGATAGTTTCAGAGTCTCCCAAATCACTCTTCAGGGCCTCCTGACCGGGAATAAGCTGCCAGCCAGACCACTAATTCCCGGATGCGGAGAATTAGGGGAACAATGGGGCCAGGTGTGGGGCCGGGTTAGGATTTAGGACTCCCGCCTTCCTGAAAGCAAAACCCAACCCAGGGATTATGTATCTAATCCCAGTCAAATCTTCACCTTGGGAACCATGCGAGGGGATGGAGGGGGCGGGGAAGAGGGTGTTCTCCCCCGTCTCTCACACACACACACACACACACACACACACACACACACACACACACACACACACACACACACACACACACACACACACACACACACACACACACACACACACACACACACACACACACACACACACACACACACACACACACACACACACACACACACACACACACACACACACACACCTGGAAGAAAGCAGTTTTATAGATTTTTAGAGTGTTCTTAAAGCTTCGGCTCAAGTGTATCCTCCCAGCTAATTTCTCCTTTCATCTTTGATCCCCAGCACCTGGCAGAGTGTTTAGAGCAAAATAGACCCATTATGTATAGTTGAGTGATTGAATAGACCCAACAGGATGAATTTTGGAACCCAGGCCATGCATACCCTCAGGGGTTCTAGATGTCATCTACTTCCCAGCCAAAAACTTCAAGAGGATTCTCATCTTGAGGCCGTCCCACCCTTGGGGCTGCAAGTGCCGGCCAAACCTCTGGATCCTAATGATTTTGTGACACTGTGGCCAAGGGATGCATATTCTTTGGTCCTTTACCTTACCAGGCCTTAAGTGAAGGGCTAGAGCTACAAAGGCTATTAGGACACAGGCTCTGCCTCACGAGGAGTTTACAAAGAACAGTGGATGATCCTTTGAGTCTTAAAGGATGACTCAGAATTCACCAGGGCATCCTAGGGGTATTCTAGCCAGGGGAACACTGGGAGCAAAGACTTGGAAATGAGAGGACATGTTTTGGGGAATGCAAGTATATTAGTTTGGCAAGGGTGCCATGGGGAATGAATGGCAGGGATCTGTGAAGGAGGAGGGGTTGGCCATATGCAGGGTTTTTATAAAGCATACTAAAGAGCCTGGACTCCTCACTTCTGATGGCCAGTATCAGATTTCTCTCTGAGACTCATTTCCTCCTCTCTAAAAGATTGTTAGGATTAAAGGAAGTAAGGATGTAGTTGAACCTGAATTTGTTTCTGGGCAAAGAGAGTGGACTAAGTTTGATCCATGAGGAATTAGAGAGGGATGTGTCACAGACCCCAGAGGGAAAGGAGGAGTCTAGACTTGGGGAATGTAGGGAGCCAGCTCGCAAGGGTCAACCCCATGCTGCCTCCCCTCCCTCCCCATTTCTGCTGGTTTACCATCTGCCCCCTCCTCCCCGCCAGGGGCAGTACTGGCTCTGACTACTTTGTGAGCAGTCAAGCAGAGAGGGAACCCTTGGAAAGGAACCTTCAAGGACTTAGAAGTTAACAGGGCGCTGGCTCCAGGCACAAGGGATAGGGGCCTATTTATGGGCCAGGAGGTCAGACTAGATTAGGGAGACTGAGGAGAATCCCCTCAACTTCCTCATTTTGGGTCTTTGTCATGCCAGGAGTCATGCTCTGCTATGAGCCTTGTGCAGCAGGGGACGCCTGGCCCTCCAGCTTTGGAGTTCTTGGGGCATGAGTTAGGTGGGCTCTTCCAGATGGTAGGCAGCAGACCTCCATGCATGGAGGTGCAAGGCCGGACCTCCTCAGGGAGATCAGGGTGGAAGGAATCCCTAACTTGGCAGGTTCCTCTTCTTGACTCCACTTTCTCTGTCTCACCCTTCACCTCTTTCCCTGTGTCTTGTCACTTCTTCTGGCCTTCCCAGCAGCTGGCTCCCACTGTGTGTTCAAATTCAAACTCCCCGAGAGACAGATTCTAATTGGGTCCATTAGCTGCCAACCTATCTGAAAGTCCCTATTTGGCCAGCTCTCCAGCCTGGCCACTTCCCAGGCCACTAGCCAGACACAGGTGAGATCCTTGGCCAGCTAGCTGTGAATAGAATTATGCATATCATGGGACAGATCTCAGTAGGCCATGATGGCCTGCAGCCACTTTTTTCAAGATGGTGTGAAGGTATGTCCAAGAACTGATTGAAGTAGGCCTGCAACTGATTGATTCTGTACCTCGCAGACATTCCCTTTTCCAATTACCTGCATGCAGTTGATGCAGTTTTTTTTTTTGCTTTGGGGAGACTGCTGTCCCAGAGCCCCCACCCTACCTACTTTTGAGGGCACCAAGAGGTGGAAGTGATGGACTTGAACCAGAGAGATATCTGACTCAACACCAAAGTCAAGCCTCCCTTTGGGCAATATATATTTCTATCAAGCAGGAGTTTTTAACCTTTTTTGCTCCCATGCACCCCCTTGGCAGCTAAGTGAAGCTCACGGACCCCTACTCAGAATGATGGTTTTAAATTCATAAAATAAAATATATAGGAATTCAAGGCAAATTAAACTATTTAAATACAATTATCAAAATTAAGAACCAGAACTGCACAACACTGTAAATTGACTACATTTCAATTAAAAAAAAAGAATATGAAAAAGAATAATAATAAAAAAAACAGAATTCTATTGTAGAACATCCAGTTGGTGTTAGACCAGTTGGAGGTGAAATGGAATAACAGGTCATTCCACTAAGCTAGATGAGGGTCTGCACTAAGCTGGTAGAGGTAGGAGAGGAAGCGATGAAGCCAGATAAGCAAAAAGCAAGGGAAGCAATAATATGGATGATCCCCAAAGTGCAGGGGAAGAATGAAGATGGAGGCCTGGCCAAGAAGAATGGAGACACCAATGACAGACATAGGGCTTCTGATGAAGGGTTTGGCTGTGGATAGGGCACAGAGGAGAGAGGGCATCTGTTCTTGCCCTCAAGTCACAATACGGGCACTTTACCTTCTGTCCCCCTCTCCCCAACGGTAGAATTCTGCCATTCATTCCTTTTCACTACGGGATTATCATGAGCCAGCGAAGCAGGGATGGCTGCACCATATGTCAGTGTTCGGTACCGTTTCTTCATAAGGACCCAGTGTCTGGAGCTAGTGAAGTACACACATCCCCGCCACACTCAGAGTTATACATTCTTCTGACTAGGTTCTGGCAACTCTTAGTTTTGACTCCTTAAAAGACACCTGCCCTCCTGCATCTCACATCTGTTTCTCAGCATATATTCTAGAAGTGGCAGGAGGAGGCCCATCACATCCTCAAGGGTGAGAAGGGGTTTCCTTGGGCCAGGATCCCTGTGTCTTTAACCCAGTGGGGATACCCCCTGCTCCTTCCTTTGGAACCTCCTACAAGGTGCCACTGGGAATCTACAGGGTCCTAGCCTCCCAGGTACCACATAACTTACCTCTTTTCATCTGCTTTGTTTAGCTTAGCCATGTCCTCGTAACCTTCTCCAGGTGAGGTGTGTGGGAGTGGGGACGGCTGTCTGTACTACACTGGGAAAAGATCTAAGGGAGAGAAGAGTTTGCCTCACTGTGAAGATGGGGTCAGCATGCTAGGACTCAGTGGGGAGGAGAACAGGCTGACTGCCTAGTCCCTTCTGTTGCCCTGGATACCCTCCCAGGGGCATCCCAGGATACTCCAATGACTTGGGCAGTGGGAAGTCATTCAGCTGGTTAAGCTGTAAGGTTAGTGATGCCATTCTTCCTCAGTCTCCTCTTTTTCTGCCAACCTCTTCAACGCTGGTTACCAGGCTCCACTCATCCCTCCTAGATAATCTTCCCCACACAGACTAGTGCCTCCCAAATCTCCATTTCCATCCCAGATCTCTTCTGACGACCAGCTGGATGCCTCCATTTTCCTGTCCCACTGACACTTCAAACTCAACAAGCCCTAAGCAAAGCACCTCATCTTCCTCCCATATACACGCCATCTCCTGTGTTGCTACCACAGTTAATGAAATAATCACCTGCCCAGCGGTCCAAGCAAGAAGTCTGGGCTTCATTACTGGTTCCTCTCTCTCCTTCTCCCCTCACATCCAGTTCCTGGTGATTCTTGAATCCTTCCATTTCTTTCTGCCATCACCCTAGTCCTGGCCAGCATTATTTCTGCCAGGAGAATTGAAAACCCTTTTACTGGACTCCCCACATCCTCTCCTGTCTTTGTCCTCTGCAGTGGAGTGATCATGTCTTCCCCCCATGTAAACCCCTTCAGTGGTTTCTCATTGCTCTAAGGATGAAGTTCAGGCTCTTTGACACGCTCTGTTAAGCCTTTAACTGTGCTTGTCCTGTTTCCTAATGTAGTTAATGTTCCAGACAGACTCACCTTTGTTTAGTTCTTTCACTCACCTTGTTGCTCACCTCCGAGGCTTTGCAAATATCGTCTACTTTCCTAGAGTGCCCTCCCTGCCCTCTCCTGTAACAAGCTTCTACTCTTCCCACAGGACTCAGCTAATCCTGAGACTCCTTCCCTGATCCCGAGTCTGGGCCACATCCCCTGCGGTGAGCTCCCACCTGTACCCCGAGCTTCCGCTAAAGCATACTTCTTCGAAGTTGTTTATTTCAGGATTTGTCTCCCTTCTCATGTGTGCCTGCCCTGGGAGGAGACCCTTGACAATTTTCTTACCTCAGTGACAGGTTGAGTGGGGCTCTGTTTCATACTCTTTGTTCCAATCTGTAGCCATGGGCCACTCCTCCAGCCAGACTAGGGAGATGAAGCTGCACAAAGCCACCCCTCCTGGGGGCAAAACAGCCGAGAATCCCCGGCACGCCTAGCAGGTTGCTCACACAAGAGGGTCTTTCCTGAAGCCAGAGGTCCCTCCACAGCAGTGCACGAGGCTCCATTCTCTGGCTGTTTGGTGCCCCCAAGCATATAATGACAGGCTGAGGATTCCTTTGATTTCTGCTCCCGGGTCTTGAATGCAGCAGGTGCTGGGGAAATAAATAGAGCTTGTGGGACCCTGGGCCTCTGAAGACTCAGCTGCTGTGGGAGACATTCTCCTCCCATAGGCTCATTGTCTGATGACCACCTTTTTTCCTTTCTATCCCCCTTGTCCACATCTGAGTTTGGGGAGGTGTCCCAGGCACTGTTTGGAGGGACGCTCAGGTGTGGGTTGGCCTATTATTGGAGAGGCTGGGAGCCTCTCTGGAGAAAGTGGCCTTCTTGTAGGGGTGGGGGTGTCCCATCCAGATCCCTGCACACACTTCCTCCTCTCTGTGCCTGGTCCTGCTGGAGCCTTCCTTCCAGCACACTTTGCGCTGACAGGGGATGAACACATGCTCAGTTCAGTGCTGTGTCTTTTTCTATGAAATTGAAGGTCCCTTTTGGCTGCCAGGCAAGTGTTAAGTGAAGACAGAGGCAAGACTTACTGGTTCTTCCTGTCCTCCCACCCCCACCCCAACACATACATAGTGTCATTCACTTGAAATGATGACAAGGGCTTGAAACTGAGTATTTTGCATACTGGAGAAATGAAGTAAAAAGGGGAAACGCTTGAGAGGAACTGCAAAGCCAAGCCACCCGAGAGCCCAGTTCACTAAGTTCACTATTCTATTAAGAAAAAAAAAAGGTGTATCAACCTTTACTAATTTTAACATTCAGATTCATTCATTTGTTAAATATATATTTATGGAGCATCTGGTAGGTGACAGGCACCACACTAGGAGGTAGGCTACAGTGGAAGGCAAAACTGCTCTCATTGAGTTTACACTCTACTGAGGAGACAGCTCTCTGATCAAAGAAACACATAGTTCAGAGCAAGACTGCAGTGATGAAAAAAACTACAACAGTGACTTGGGCTGGAAAGAGAGGCATGTGATGCTGCTCTGAGAGCCTTCAGTGTCCTACAAAGAATTTGATCCAAGAGCTGTTGACTGATGAGACCCAGAGAGAGGGCAGGACTTAGATTTGGATGTTATTGTAAATGGTTTTGCTTTAGACCTTGGGTGTAGTGAGCTGAGGTCATCTTACCCCTTTAGTTCATGGTGCATTACTATCACGGCTCCACTTGAGTGCCCTCTCATTACATTTGATCTGTTTCTCATTCCCATTCCCCGTTTCCCTCATAGGTGGGTAATGATGAATTGATGATAATGAGACAATCTGCCCTGTTGTCTGGCTTTCTCAGAGAAAGCTGATGGGTTAGGATTTAGTCAAATGGGAATGATGAAAAGATACTGGGTCAAGTTGAAGGGCACTGGAAAGGCTATTACTGGAGGCTGGATAAGAGGGAAGAAGAGAGAAGAAATGGATTGGGGGTAAGTTGCTATTGAGCTGGAGGTCCTGATGACTTTGAGATGAATACTGAAGATGAAGATGCAAAGTGGAAGGAAGCGAGGCTAAGGTCAGAGGTAGGGTGCTCGAACAAATGAGTGTGAAGTGAAGAAGATCTGGGGTGATGACAACATTCCAGGGCTGAGGTGAATGGAGGAAGTCATTGAAGAAAAGATCATTTTGTTATATGGTTATTAACATGGATCAGGATAATGGAAGGGGCTGAGGTGGAAAGCAAGAATATAAACCAGGGAGCAATGCCCTTGAATAATGAGGGGGAGTTAGGAAGGGTTGAACAGGATAAGATTTGACTACAAGGAACAGAAAACACCAAAATAGGGATTAAACAAGACAGAAGTTTAAGATACCCAGTGATAGCCTGTTCAGGGCTTGTCCATACTCCTCAGTGTCAAGAAATCCAGTCTCCTATCTTATTACTCTACTCTGCATGGTGCTAGTGCCCCAAAGCCAACTCATGGTCCAAAATAATGCTGCAGTTCTAGCCATCACGTCTTCAATGCAGGTAGCAGGAAGCAAGACTAGATGAAGAGAAGCATACATCCCTTCCTTTAAGGACACTTAGAAGTTGTGTACATCATTTTCTCTTTTATTGGTCAGAATTTAGTCAGAGCTATTAGGGACACTGGGAGATGTCATCTTTATTTTGATTAGCCACGACCCCTGCTAAAGTACTGAGAGGTCCCGTTTCTAGAAAGGGGAATCAGATATTGGGAACGACTGGTATCCCAAGTGATGGGGAAGTCAGCAGAACACAAAGTACAGGATGAAGGTGATACAGGATGGCATGAACCTAAAATGGGCAATATTTTCTTCAAAGTGGGTGGAGAATAATCTGGGAGTGGTATGGAGGGGACCCAAACCCCAACTCCCTGGCCTGAGGAAGATAAGATGAGCTTTGAGAATAAAAGCCACCACCAGGAGGGGCTTTTGGGATGGATGGGGAGATAGGAGCTGGGTCAGGGACCAGCAAGGACAGGGTGATGTGTGGCTACTAGATAAAAACAAGGATGAGAAGCTGAGCTGACTTCGTCATGGCAGTGTCCGAGGGTGGGTCTTGCTTGGCCAGAGTGATCAAAACCAGAAACTGCTCCTTCTCCAAAGTGCATGAATTCATCTACCACAGCCAATCAGCAGGTTACTTCACATACCATCCTGCTACCTTTGCATCAAGTGCTTGTAAACTTGACATCCCAGCCCTGGGATCAGTCCTCAAAATTGTCAATTTGAGATTATCTGATTATATATATACGTTGCTTCCCAGCACCATGAAGGAAAATTCAAATACCAGAAATGACCTACTAGCCCCACACTGTTCAGGGTAAGTGAGTTTGCAAAGCAATAAGAAAACAATCCAGTTATTTTCTCCATAGCTGAAATTTAACACTGTTTCTTCACGACCAGTCTCTCCTTTGGCTGTTCTACCAGGAGCACGGTGTGGGGCCTCCCCCTTCCCCGCCAGGCCCGACGTCCTCAGGGATCTGAGATTCCAGTCTCCCTTCTCAGGGAATTTCTTTAATCAAGATGTTGAGCTATTTAGGGGGCGGACTGACTTGAGCTGTACCACACAACTGTCAGGAGGAAGTGGCCTCTACACACTCCTGTGAGCAAAGGAAGCAAGGACAGCTGTCAGCAAGAAGTCCTGACGATGCTGTCTCCACGACTGTGACTGCAGGATGACAGGAAGCAGATGTTGCAGTACTGAGCAAGGCCTCCCAGCTGGTCCCTTCACAAGTTGTGTGACCCTGGGCAATCTAGTTAACCTTAATTCTCCTTTTGTTTAAAAAAGAAAAAAAAAAAAAAAAAAAAAAAGAGTGGGGAGGAGGGTATCAAGTACCTTGCTGAACTCTTATAAGAAATAATTTCCATACATATAAAATGCCTAGCACATGCCCAGTTCACGGTAGGTGTCATACACAGATCTTATTTAAAATGTTATTTTAAATTCTATTAGACCATAACCTCCCTGGCGACAGTGACACTGCTTGGCACTGCAGCTAATCATCAAACACTGATGGAATGAATGAATGAATGAATGAACGAACACTAAAGGCCCAGTGCTAGGGGTGAGGGTGCTGACCACTGCTTTGGCGGTGGGGGGGGGCTGCTAATCAGGAGTAAAACTCAGGAACCTGAGTTCAGAGGCCAGCTCGGGGGCAGCCCTGGGACATAGCTGGAGACACTGTCAGAAAAGCTGCCAACAACTGCTTACACTTAGCACAGCACTGCCTTTAAAAAGAAGAATCCAGAAAGTTTCTGCTGTTTTTCAGATGAGAACACTTAGGTCCTGACTTGCATGCTTTTGTACACCCTCACCCCCTAAACCCCAGCGATGAGGAAGGAGGGCCTAAGACATCCCTCCGAGCCCAGATAAGTGACATGAGTGATGCGGTGCAGTGAAGGGGGACAATGGAACCCCCCCACCCCATGCATCCCAACTGCCCACCGAAAGGGGGTCTTCTCTGAACCACCTGCTGCTTCCCCAGGCCCACAAAGGACAAAACATGTTAGAGCAGAACTGAAAACAGATCCAACAGCATAAGGCAGAAGCAAGGCAGATTAATACAACTGGCTGAGGTTTTTTTGGCATTTGGTCCTTATCTAACACATTTGGAAGTAACACAGGGTACTTCTAAGGATAATGGGGAAGAGGGCAGCAGATACCCCGAGTACCAACCATGGGACCCAGGGGAGCATCCCTGGCCTGCTCAGCAGCTTCCTTCCTGGGTCCAGTTTCGGGCATTGATGAAGAGCTGGAGCCAGGGGGAGGTAGTCAGAGTGTCAAATGGAGGGGGTCGCCATGCCCACTGCCAAGGCCTCACAGACCGCTCAGGGTGAGGCATGAGAGCCAGGTGGCGGCCATCAGGGGAGCAGACACCAGCCACACCCCTTGGGGACCCGTTGGGATTCAGGGGGTACTGCTCTGTGGGGTTCCCGTCATCGTCTGCCCAGTGCAGCGGGGCCAAGCCCCTGGCCTCCATCTGGGCTTGGAGTTCTGGAGAAGAAAACGCCATGTAACCTGGGGTGGAAGGAGGGACATGAGATCAAAGTGCCTTCATGCCGACCACTTGCCCTTGTCCTCAGGCCCTCCCCTGGCCTTGCCTTCCCAGAGCCTGACCTTCCCCATGAGAGCTCCACACAGGCAGCACAGCACCCTCCATCCCTCGCAGCATCAGGGCGGGCCCGGGGCCCACACGCACGCTGGACCAGCGAGACTCATAACGCCCAGACACGTTGTGGCGCAGCAGGAGGCCGGGCCGGGCTGGCCAGGAATCATGGCCCGTCTCTGCTGCCTCCTCACTGGGACTGCCTCCCACCCAGCCCAGCAGAGCCAGCAGCTGACAGCCGTTACACACGCCCAGGCTGAAGGTGTCTGGCCGCTGCCGGAAGTGCCTCAGCTCAGCCCCGGCCTGTGGGTTAAACGTCACAGCAGCTGCCCACCCTAGGAGGAACAAGGAAGCTGCGGTGAGACCTGGAATGAAGGGCGACAGCTGTATTTCCCTGTTACACAATCCCAGGACCCTCCCCCCGCCCAAGCTGAGGGCAAATGCCAGGGGAGAAACAGGTTTACTTGCTTGAAACAGACGTAGCCAACTCCTGGGCCAGAGATGGCCCATAACAAGCTTTCTGCTTAGCCAGCAGAGCATTTTCAAAATTTTTAATTTAGTTACCTAATTTTTAAAAGTAAGATTTTACATAAAAAATTGGGATTTTTGGCTTCTCTTGAAAAACAGAAAGATCTGGCCATGCTGATCCAGCTTTCCAACAGGACAATCTACTGAAGCGGAGTAGCAGCTGCTGTTTCCAACAGGGCATGTGCCCTCCAGGTTGGCACGGCGCCACCCAGCCCACCTACCTCACTTTAGCTACCTGCAGGCCTTCTGCTGGCATCTGGCCCAGAATGAATGCACTCATGCCCCACTGGCCAACCTCATGGAGGTGAGAAGCCTGTTCTCAGGCAAGGACGAAGGGAGCTAAAGTACCTCTTCAGGAATGAGGGGTCAGAAGCCGGCACACTCACCTTTAGCAGAGCCAAGGACGTCCGCATAGCTGAAGCCGCCCACAAAGGCCACCCCGCGGAATGTGTCCAGCCTGATTGCTCCAGAGGAGAGGTCCTGCATGGTCACATCCCACACCTGGCAGGACAGGGGAGGGAAGTGTCAGATGGCAAATGTTCAGAGGCCCAGCCCCAGCTCTGCCAGGCACCCTGCTCACCTCAAACCCAGCCAAGTGGAAGGCATCGGCCATCTCCCGGTCTCCATTACTGCCCTCTTCTCGAAAAATGGCGACTCGGGGGGTGGGGCCACCTGGGGGGAGGAAGAATGTCATTGTGCTAGGAGACTACTTCCCCACCCAAGCCCCCTAGACACCTTTTCCAAGGCAGGCCTGGCATCCAAGCCTTGGGCTCCAAACCCAGGCCCAAAGTGCGCAGGAAGCCAAGCCCCTGCACACACTCCCTTACCAGGCTCGTGAGGCACAGAAGCTTTGGGGAAGGTAGGGGGCAGGCAGTAGGTGGGCCCTGTCCGCTCCCTCAGCCCCTGTTCTTCCTCTGCCACACAGTGTGGCTCTGCCTGCAGCCGGTCCAGCTGGAAACTGGTCTCCTCCCAGAGGGCTCGGAGCTGCCCGACAGGCTCCTCCAGAACCACAGCGCCGTTCACTGACACCCGGACCTAGAGGGAAGTGCAAATCTTTCAGGGGCTGAGATCAAGGATGTGCACCCTGGGCCTCCTCCGACGCTGGTAGAGGTGAACCATGGCCTCTCCTCTGTGGGCCGGCCGTTCCTCTTTACTTCCTCACCGTGGCATGGGGCCCGGCATCACCCGTGTGGCCCAGCTCCAGGCAGTGGAGGCCGGCATCCCAGTAACGAGTCAGCACTTGGGCCACATCTGGCTTCTGCACCTCCAGCACCAGGCCTGGCTCCTCAGCAAACAGCACAGGCAGTGCTGAGAGAGTAATGGGGGCATTAAGTGACTAGGGTACTGCCAGGGACTCAGGTGCAGTCGAGGGGAGGGGTTGGTGCTAGAGGAG
This sequence comes from Camelus bactrianus, assembly GCF_048773025.1. Taxonomy (NCBI): domain Eukaryota; kingdom Metazoa; phylum Chordata; class Mammalia; order Artiodactyla; family Camelidae; genus Camelus; species Camelus bactrianus. Next base: position 7,120,672 of record NC_133554.1, read on the forward strand.
CAAAGGCAGGGATCAGGGATGCGGGGATGGGGTGTGGCCTGGGAGAGCAAGGACGAGGATGCAGCATCAGGGTCTGCGGGAGGTCTCAGAGGGGTGCAGTCAGAAACGGGTGTCACCTGGCTCAGTGGTCAGAGAAGACAGCAAGGGACTCCAGGGAAAAGGGGCTGGGGACATGCCATTCTTTAAAAGGACCTGGAGTCCACAGGGTGGGGCCTGGATCTAGACCCCAGGTTCCTCACCATCGACCCCAGGGGCAGGTATGTCCACCTCTATCCCACAATTCCCAGCAAAGGCCATCTCTAGCAGGCAGGTGATGAGACCCCCGTCACTGACGTCGTGGCCTGAGCAGAGGAGGTGGTCTGGAGGAAGGAGAAAATTGCTCAGCAACCTCGGGACCCAAACCTGGTTGCCCCGCCCCACTTCTGGACAGTGGGCAGAGGTTGTGTGCGAGGATGCGGGCACTCAGAGAACCAGAGAAAAGGGCGCCGGATTCCTCTTGCCCCTCTCACATGCTCAGCTGGTGAATGCTGCCATGTGTCAGCCACAGGGACTGTCTCCCCCAGCGCCTCACTCACCTTTCAGCAGCCCCTGGGTGATGCTGAAGGCGTGCACCAAGTTCTCGGGAAGGTCCAGGTCGGGAGGCTGCTCACCAAGCTGAGAGAAGCACTGGGCCAGAGCTGTGCCCCCCAGCCGGTGCTGCCCAGGACTCAGAGGCACATAGAGCAGATGGCCTGGGGAGACAGGGAAGGGGTGAGGGGAGATGGACGGCCCCAGAGACCCGCTCCTCACTGTGCTCAGGAGCACTGAAGTTTCCAGGATGTGGCAAGGCACCCAGACCACAAGCCCCAGAAAGCACCACAGCCCCAGTGCTGAGATGAGGGGGCCCAGCACTCACAAAGCAGACCCCAAACTAAGGACAAGGCTCTGAATACACAATGCAGTGAGGAGGAGGAAGAACCCATACCTCTCTCTTTAGGATGCTTGAGGTCTGGGGTCACAGTGGCTGTGATGTCTGGACAGACAGCATAGGCTGAGATAACCAGTGACCCTGCGAAGCAAGGAGAAAGGGAGTGAGGCACTAGCCCAGGCCCATAGGCCTGGTCCTCTCCCGTTGGTCCCCAGACCTCACCAGGAGCCCGCACGGTCTCAGAGCCAACCCGGGCAGCCATGCTGAGGGAGTCCTTGCCACCATCCACCGCCACACCCAGGGCCGCCATCACTGCCACCATAGCCTCACAGGCGTCAGCCAGAGCCGCACCCTCCCCCGGGAGCTTAGCTGCCCACATCCAGTTCCCGCTGCATTTCACATCCTAGAAAGCAGCAGAGACTTGGCATTAGAGAGGGAGCGCGATGTGCAGAGTCTGGGGGCAGAGGGGTAAGCAAATGGCGGATGTGGTTGCATCCCAAAGGCCTGGGGCTCCAGGGCAGGAGCTGCAGGGGACTCACCCGGAGGTCAGTGACCAGAGCAAACACCAGGTTGGTGAGAGCTTCAGCCACGGCCAGCCGGGCAGCAGCCTTGGGGTCCAGCAGGCTCTTGACTGGCTGCTCTCCCAGGGCTGTGGCAGCCCCTACGAGCGCCTGGTGGCTCAGCGCCACAACCGCCACGTCTGCCAGAGGGGTCTGCAGGGGTCCGACACACTGCTGCTGTGCCACCAGGCCACCCACGGAGCGGTCCACCTGCAAGAGGGGTTGGCAAGAGGCCAAGGGACAGGGACAAGGGGGCGGGAGGAGGCCTGGCTTGCCCTGAGCAGACAAGACTCAGAGCGTGGACAGCAGGGGACCAGGCCATCAGGGTAGCTGCCCCGGCCCTGGTGAGGGAGAGGTGCAGAGGGCTGAGGGGGTGGAGCTGGGGCGCAGGGAGGACCTTGTTGGTAAGGTAGCGCTTGCTGGCCACAGCAGGCAGCCTGAGAACCCACGTCAGAGCCTGGCGCACGCTCAGCCCTGCGGGCAAGGCCAGAGGCTGCAGCACAGGAAGACTCCTCTGGAGGAAGAACTCCTGCAACACGGACAGCAACAGGGGTGTGAGCACGCAGGGGAGCGCCAGGCGCTCAGGTGACAAAGCACACGGAGGGTAGAGGGTGGTCTGAAGGGCTGGGCCAGAGAAGGGAGAAACACAGCCTCCCTGCCTGCCCCCACATACCTTCTGGGGCATCTTGCCCAGCACCCAGTCCAGGTCCAGGTCCACAGGGTTTGAGGGAGGTGTTGGGGGTGCATCCCCCTCATCACTTCTTTTCCCAGGAAATTCCCGATCATCCACCAGCACTATCTGTAGACCACAGGGACACCACCCAGAGAGAATAAGACTATGACAGTTAGCAGGGAATAAATACTTCTAGAAAGCAGGGCAGAAATACTCTTTCCACCTCGTTTGGCTTATCTGTTGAGTGCCCCTCCCTTACCACCTCCTACACACTGTTCCCCACGGCGTGTGTGCCACAGCTCTCGCCCTCCTCTCATCTCTGTCCTGCGACAGCTCCCTCCAGTACCTAGGCGGCTCAAGCCCACCCACAGTGCCTGCTACCCACTCCCCAGGCCAAACTCAAACTCACTCTCCTGTCTCCGGTGATGGTGCCCACAAAGCAAACTGGGCAGCGTTCCCGGGCGCTGACACGACTCAGGAAGTCCCGGTCGGGGGGCCTCAGCAGAAGCGCATTCGACTCCTGGTACTCGGCCCCCCAGATTTCCAGGGCACTCAAGGTCGGATCCGCAAGCTGCACATCCATGTGGGAGGATGAAAGGGAAGGGTTAGGGGCCGCCCCCAAGTCTCATGATCTTGCTGGGAGTAGGGGGCAGATGGGTGGGGCTGGCTGGGACTAGCAGGGACAGGGAGACAGCCAGACTTCAGGGGATGAGACCTACCTGGAAGCGACTGGTGTAAATGATGGCTCCAGCTGGGTCACTCAGCTCCTTTAGGACATTGCCTGGTGAGAGGGTTTCCAGGGGAGGTGCTGATCTGGTCTTGGTCAGCACCGGGCAAAGGAAGGGCCGTCCCCAGCCTCCAAAGAAACCCCTAATTCTGTGAGACCCTGTGCAAATCGCTGCCGCACCCTCCCCACAGCTATCCCATAGCAGCAGGCTGCTACCCACCAACCCTGAGCCTGTCCCGAAGGTGTAACTGGTGGGGAGTGAGACCCAGAGATGGGCGCTGGTTACAGATCTTCGATGCCTCTCCCTAAACCAAACCTGGCAGGAGACCAGGCAGGCCTGGTCCCTTGTCTCCTCCTCTCACCGTTGCCACCGGCACCCTGGTCATGGAGGCTGCAGATAGGGTTCCCGCCAGGAGCCTCTACACAAGCCCGGATCACGCGGTTCATCTTCTGTTCCATCTCTGGGTCTCCCCGCTGCACAGCCCCAAAGTCCAGGTCACTGGCATTGTCTCCCTGCACCTGGAGGAACAGATGGCATAGCTCCACTCAGGGGGGCTGGGAACTCACACCCCACCCAGGCATGGGGCCTGGGGATATCATGGAGTCTGAATCTGAGCTATTCCCACTTACCTGCACAGATGAAGCAGCTCCGCCCCCAACTCCAATTCTATAGACAGGACCCCCAATCTTCACAACATCCATGCCTATGAGGAAGGAGGGCAGAATCAGAACGTGGCGAAGTGACCATAAGAAATGTCAGTACAAGGGAAGCTGTTATCAGGGGAGAGCAACCAAAATTACAAATGCACATATTTTTAACTAGGTAAATACACTTTGAGGAATTTACCCTCCAGATTTATTCGCACAGGTACAAAATCACTATGCACAAAACTAAACAGTGTGGGATTAAATTTGCATTACCAAAGATGGGAAATAATCTAAATGCTAACCGAGAACTGGTTAAACAAATTATGGTATAAGCCATACACTGAAAAACTAAGCCACCAAAAAAGAGAATTACATATGAATATAGTGAAGTAATGTGATCTCATTGGTAAGCAATGATCTCCAAGCACATTGCTAAGTTGCAAAAGGCAAGGTACAGAAGTATGCATACCCACTTATGTCAGCATCAAAAAGAATAAAATACTTAGGAATAAATTTAACAACAGAAATGCAAGACTTATGCATAAAAACTTATGAAATATCTTAGTAGACTTAAACAAACTGAAAGAGATCTCGTTTATAGATTGGAAGACTTAACATTGTTCCAGTGGCAATACTCTCCCCCAAAGTGATCTGCAGAGTCAACATAATCAGCTACCTTTTTCACAGAAATTGACCAGCTGGTCCTAAAATTTGTATAGAAATTCGAGGGAACTAGAACAGCAAAAACAATCTTGAAAAAGAACAAAACTGAAGGACTCATATTTCTGCTTTTAAACTTACTACAAAGCTACAGTAATCAAGACAGTGTGGTACCAGCATAAGGATAGACAGATACATATAATCACTGGAATAGAACTGTGAGTCCGTAAATGAGTCCATACATTTGTGGCCAACTGATTTTTGACAAGAATCCCAAGACAATTCAATGGGGTAAGAATAGTTTTTTCAAAAAGGGTTGTTAGGACAACTGGATATCCACATGTAAAAGAAGGAAGTTGGACCCCTGTCCCAAACCATATACAAAAATTAATTCAAAAATGCATCAGAGACCTAAATGTAAGAGCTAAAAGCTATAACAGTACTACAAGAAAGCATACGAGTAAATCTTTGTGACCTTGGCTTAGGCAATAGTTTCTTAGTCATGACACTGAAACCAGAAGCAATCAAAGGAAAAATAGATAAACTACTTTACCAAAATTAACAATGCTTATGCTTCAGAGGGCACCATGAAGAAAGTAAAAGGACAACTCAGAGAGAAAATATTTGCAAATCATGTATCTACCCGATAAGGGGCTAGTATCCAGAATATACAAAGAACTCTTACAATGCCATAAATAAAGACAAATAATCCAATTTAAAAATGGACAAAGGAACCAAAGAGACATTTCTCCAGGGAAGATATACAAATAGCCAACAAACATATGAAAAGATGCTCAACATTGTGAGTCATTAAAGAAATGCAAATCCAAACCACCATGAGATCCTACTTCATATCCACTCTGATGGCTATAATCAAGGAGACAGATAATAACAAGTACTGTCAAGAATCTGGAGAAATTGGGACTCTCATATGCTGCTGAGGGGGATATAAAATGGCACAGCTGGTTTGGAAAACAGTCTGGAAGTTTTTTAAAAAGTTGAGTACAGTTTCCATGTGACCCAGCAAATTCACTCCTAGTGAAATACCCAAGAGAATTAAGAACATAAGCATGCAGAAAAACTTGTACACAAATGTTTATAGTAGCATTATTCATAATAGCTGAAAAGCAGAAACAACCCAAATGTCTATTAACTGATGAATGAATAAACAAAATGTGATACATCTACATTGTGGAATATTATTCAGCCATAAAAAGGAACAAGGTGCTGATATACACTATAAGATGAATGAGCCTTGAAGACATGTTAAGTGAAAGGCCACATATTATGTGATTCCACTTATAACAGGCAAACCCATCGAGACAGAAAGTAGACTATTGGTTGCCAGAGGCTGAGAGAGGGGGGATGGGGACTGCTCACAGGTACAGGGTTTCTCTTCGGGGTGATGAAAATGTTCTTGAATTTGTGGTGATTGATGTACAATTTCAGTGAATACACTAAAAACCACTGACTCATACACTTTAAAAAGGTGAACTTTATGGTATATGAATTACATCTTTAAAAAATGGTTATAAAAATATGCACATATGCTATTTGTTTGAAAAAAAAGGAGGCAAATATACACATGGGTCTGTTTACATATGCAGGAAATACATAGGGTACAAAAGCACCTGATTAACACAGGTTATCTCTCCGGAGGGAAATTGGGTGGCTGGAAGTAAGAGAAGAGTTTTCACTGTATAACCTTTTTTCACCTTTTAAATTCTGAACCATGCAGCTGGGTCACCCATTCAATAAATGGCACCTGGCCTTTATCTTGATTCTGCCACAGCTCCTAGCATGGTGCCCAGCACCCAATGGATGCTCGGTAAATGTTTGACCCACTGAACTGAGCTTGCGTATGAACTCAGGTCCTAGATAAACACTGGCTGCCTTGACTTAGCAGAGTGGGTCCCTGCCATGCAGAAGTCAAACAGGGAAGAGATAAGAGGCAACACAGACTAAGCCTGCCCCACTGGCATAAAGCCCTGCCCTGCCTTGAAAATCTATACTGAGGAGAAGAGATATGAGCTGGGAGATAAAAAAGCAAACCACTGAAGTGTCCTCTAAATTCCCCTCCTGTGGCTGCCAAGTGCTAGGGAGGAAGCCGGCTGGATCTGGAGAGAGGTGGCAGGCTCTTACCTGGCTTTGGGGGCTCCTTGCTCACGTGCTCAGCTTCCATGGTCCCAATGCCTCCACTGAACATGATGGGCTTGATCCACTCACGCCGCTGGCCGTCTGGGAGCTGGAGGCCCAAGGAGCGGGCAAAGCCTGGAGCATGGATGTCACAGGGAGAGGGGACAGGGTCTAGTCACCCAGTCTCCTCAGCGCTCACTGGGTCACACACCTCACCCCACCTCTGGGACTATTATCTGTGTTTATTATCCCCCATGTCCCCCAGCCTCACCAGCCAGCACTGGTTCTCCAAACTTGTTGCCGTAGTCGGAAGCCCCATTACTGGCCTCGATGGCAATCTCCAGGGGTCGGGCAAAGTTCTCAGGATACTGGAGGCGTGAATCCTCCCAGGGCATGCTGTAACCTGGGCAGGAATGAGAAATTTGGTTACACTGTAAAGATGAAAGCCAGAGAAGCCAGGGTCCTTCAGAAAGAGACTAAGCCACTAAGGCCTACCTGGGTGGGTGGAATGTCCCACTTTAGGGAGTCCCATTTTAGGAAGATGTAATAAGATGCAAATTTAAAAAATGCAATAAAGCATTGGTCTTGCTCCCCACCTCCCACATCAGCCTTCCCACTGACTCTTGTGATCAGAACTCTTCATGCTTTCTAAGAAAGTGGATTCTGGGGGCAGCTGATCGTCACAAGTTCAACCCAGCATCACGTTTTCTTGCTGAGTAGGTACTAGTTTATAAAGAAAACTGTGGTTCTGCAAAGTCAACCTGGCAGCCTGGGTCTGCCCCTGGCCTACTGTCCTCCTGACATAGTTGGCTAAAGGCCAGCTACTCTAGAGCCCTCCCTTTGACCTAAGAGAGAAAAGTGTTCGGCCCCTGCCAGGACAAGGAATCTGGAGGGGAGATGGGTAGAGAGGAAAGAGATGGGACCTGGGATGTGCAGGTTTCCGAAGCAATAGCCAGCAGTGCCAGCCACGACGTGGGCCCCGTGGCCTGTGCACTGCACATCTCGGATCCGGCCCCCTGTGCCAGTGGTTGCACCGCTGAAGGGGGCTACTCCTGTGAAGAGAGCAGGGAGACGTATGGCACCAAAGAGGCAAATTCCACCTCTGACCACAGCACTGAAAATAAGGACATGCAGCCGACCTGATGTCCACAGTGGGCCTGGGACCTTTGCCCTATCCTGCCTGTCCCTCCTGGGGACTCAGCTCACCCGTGGGGAAGTTGTGAGTCTCTGCTGTGAAGACAACATGTCTCAGCCCCTGATGTTGCCGAAAGCAGCTTGGCCGTGTGGGGTCCTCAGGCCGTAGGAATTGGACTTCCTTCCCCTGGATTGCACTGTGGACACATCCGTTCCGGACCCCGTTTCCTTCCTGGGATCTGTGCTTACCCCACCGGAGCCTGGAGCCTCCTGTGCCCTGGCTCTGAGGTCACCCCAGCCTAGGGCACAGCCCACCTGCTGTTGTCACAGAACTTGAGGATGTTGTTGGGGTTGGAGGATGCCTGGGTGCTCATGATGGACTCAAACAGAGAGTGTGCCAGCTCCTGCCCATCCACGTGGAGTCGGCCCTTGAAGAACCAGTGTCGGCTGTGCTCACTACAGAGGGTGTCACGGGGAGGGGAAGGCAGGGCGGAAACACGGGTCATTTCTCAGGCCTTGGCATGTCTTCTCACCAGTATAAACATAACTACAGCCAACTGGTGCTTAGCTCACAGGTCAAAATAGATTCCAGAAAGTCATAATCTTCCAACAGTCTGTCACTGTGATTCTCCAGATCCAAAGTGAAGATAAAAACCAAGATGTGAATGCAGACTACTGGATAGACGGGGAGCCCAAGCACTCAAACAGACTCAGGGAGGCCCCGAGGCCAAGAGAGAGCCATGGAGAGTCCCTGCTGTCTTCCCTTCCAACCTCCGTGGCCTCAGACATCAGAACGTCCCCATTCCTCCCCACCTATTGGACTGAGCCAAGTCGAAGACCTCCACAGTGCTGGGGTTCCGCTGCAGCTCCTGGAAGCGCTTGGTGTAGAAATCCAGGTCCCAAGAGTCCAGGGCCAGACCTAGGAGACAAACCCCGGAAGAGCTGACTGTTGGACTCCGCACCCTTACCAGCCTAGCCTGGGCCTTCCTCCAGGGACCCCTGCTCACCCAGCTCCTGGTTGGCTTTCTCCAGGGCAGATTGGCCCTCGGCCAGTATGTCGATTGGGCCACCTAGGGGGACTTGGATGCAGCCAAGGGAGAAGCTCTGGATGGGTTGGGGGAAGTGCTGCTCTGTCATCCGGTCATGCAGGGTGGCCAACGCGATGGCCTCCATCTCAGCTGAAGGCGGGTGGGCAAACTAGGGGTGGAGACACAGAGGGCAAGGGGTGCAGAGGTGATGCATGGACAAAATGGTCTACCTTTGGTCCTCCAAGCCATACAGGGCCAGCCCACTGCCAGCCTACATGGCACTTCTGCTCAGATTAGAAAAAGATACCCCTTCCAGGCAGGAGTCCCTGTCAGCATGCACAGACTAGAGTGCAGGCTGTGTTTGTCCTATTCACTCCTCGACCAGGTGACCTCAGACAGTGAACAACATGCAAACAGGGCAGGCCTGAAACCAGAACTCCTCCCCCTGCTTCTCACATCATTTCTCCAGAGTTTAGGACCCAATCTCTTATCTCTGGCCCACCTCCTCCTCCTGATCCCCCTCTGGTTGCCTACCGCCTCACCGAGAGCAGGTAGCGCCGGGTCCTCTCTACGCGGTCCACAGCCCCCAGCCCCACAGCCTGGCACACTGACACGATGTTGGTGGAGGTCGGGGTGGAGAAGTTCAGCCTGAGGAGTGGGCCAGATGGTTAGGGCCTGAGAGCCCCAGCTGAGAAGGTGGATCCTGCCTGCTGCTGTCCAGCCAGTCTCCCACCTCTATCCACTCACCCCACCATTGGCCTCCAGCCTCAGACCTGGGCACCAAGAAACCTGCTTCCAAAGGTGGTTTAAAGCAAATCATAACTGTCCTTGGAGCATCAGACTGCTTCAATTTCAACTCAGAATGCAACCTGTTATATTTCCAGAATATGCCTGGGAGCTGGCTCACTCTTCAAAGACATCTTCCCACATGGGGAAGGTATGTGCAGAACTTCGAGGCAGGGAGTGGGATGGAGTAAAGGGCAAACAAATTTCCCAAGGATCACAAAAGGAGGAAGAGGAATGAAAGTGGAAGGGGTGGGCAGTATGTTTGGAAGAGCTGATGTGCTCTGGACCACGGAACAAGTTGCCCAAGGCTGAGACACTTGCCTGGGCCCGACCTCCAACAGCAGGTCACTGGAGCCGGGAAGGAGCCAGGACTCCTGAGCGACATCGTCCAGTAACAAGGGGCAGCCAAACAGCCACGTCAGCTTCTTCAGTTCCTCAGCACTTGGGGAAGAATTAACTGCAGGGAGACAGAGCAAGGACACCTACAGAAACTGCCCCTGGTACTCGGTACCACTCCCAAGAATCCAATACCTGGCCCAACCTGTCCAGTTCACATTGTAGCACAGCTCGGTCTTGATATCCTGCAGCTCTGGCAGTTTCTCTTGCAGCTTCCTCTGAGTGTACCCACAGGCTGCTCCCTCATGGCCAGAGGGACGGACATAGAAGTGCAGGACTGAGGACATCTCTGCAGGTGACTGTTGCTGGAGAGATGAGTTGTGTTCCTAAAAAATAACATTAGCTAGAGCCTATCTGTTGAACCGACTTCAAGTTTCAAGGCCAGCTGAGGCTTTGGAGGCATTAGGGATGGGGTGGGGGAAAGGAGTGGGGGCATTCAGGGATACAAGGTAACCTGAAAAATGTAACCTTGGGGGTTTTAGCCAATCCTGCAAAATGTGGGCTTTAGTAACGTGGGATTGGGGTATACATGTATATCCTTGACATGTGTTCCTTGTACACCACACTTTGCTGGGTCCCAGGCAAGATCTTAGGAACAAAGCTGTGAACAAGATGAAAATCATTTCTGCCCTCGTAGAGCTTACATTTTATTGAGGAAGACAGCCAAGTACCCAGACATTTCCAGTCCATTGTGACCAAGGTCAAGGGACTGTGGGTACCAACCTAGCACTCTGGAACTGGGAAAGACTTCCTGGGGAAAATGGCATTTAAGCACAAACCTGAAGGATGAGCTGGATTGGGCTGGTTGATGAAGTCAAATGATAGTTCCTCTACTTCAGTTTTGAAATATTATGTCCCTGCTCAAGGTAAATCCAAAGGCTTTAGCCTGACACTCGAAGGCCCTCCACATCTCTCCCCAGCTACTTTTCAACTTGTGATCCCACTCCTTCTCATCAGGACCCTGGCTTTACTCACTAAACCCTGCCTGGTCCCCTCTCCATTCCTTTGCCCCTATCCTAGAATGCCTATACCTATCCCCATCCTACCTGAAGCCTTCCCAAGGTGAATACAGATCTCACCAACTCTGGTAGGCCCCCCCAGCTGCCCCAGTGCTCAGGGACATCTCCCTCCTAGCAGAGCTGAGGGCTTCTGATCCATACCACTCATTCAGCTTTGATGATACACATGGGACTCCCAGGCATACATGGCCTCTTCCCAAGGAAATGGGAGAAAAGGAAGGTCATTGCCTTACTTCTTTACTTGGACAACTCATAGGCATCTCAAATCTAATTTACTCAAGGCTTAATCTGATTATTCTGTCAAGGTCACCAAAGATTACAAAGTTGTGAATCTAGAGCTCAATAACTTCTTTACCTTATTCAACCTCTAGGCAGCATTTGACTTATTCAATCCCTACTTCTTGAAACCCTCCTTTCCTGGCTTCATGACCACTCTCCTGATATTCCTCTACCTTCTGTTCTGGTTGCTCCTTCTCAGTCACCTGTGCTGGCTCCTACTCTTCTGCCTGACCTCTAAATGTTGAGTGCCCAAGGCTCTGCCCTTGGTTCTTCATCCCTCTACATGCTCTTCTTAAGCAACCTCATCCAGTAGCTTTAAATATCATCTATTAGACTGAACCAATGAAATTACCAGCATTCAACCATTTTTGACCAAAATGGCAATTTCATATGATTTAATATCTGCCAACAGATTCCATAACTTTATTTAACTCTGACTCTCCAAGACTCCAAACTAGTACATTCAAATGCTTAGGTGACATCGCCACATAGATGTCTCATAAACACAGAGGATAGCCTGTTCTGACAAAAAGAGAAATTGTGATTTATCATTTCTCCAGAACTCCTGTTCCCATCTTCCCTATCTCAGTTAACACCACCACCATCATCCAATCTGTTGCTCAAGTCAAAAACACAGTAGTCAACCTTAATTCTTCTTTCCTTGAGCCCCCTCTATACCCGATCCACCAGTTAATCTATTTCCAAATGTATCCCAAACCTGTCCACATGCTTTCAACTCTGCTACACCAGTACTCACCTGGATTAATGCACCCGATTCCACTCCTGCCCCAACCACAATCCACCTGCCACAAGTTAGCATAAATGAGATCATGGCTTCTCCTCACACATGGTCTAACATTCTAACTCATGTCCTGGCTTATGTGGTCTGGCCATTGCCTACATCTCCAACACTGTCTCACACTACTCTCCTTCTCACCCATGATGCATCAACCACACTGGCTTCTTTTCTATTATTCTAACTTGCCAAGCTCAGGTCTAAAAGGCATTTTTCTCACCCTGATCTTTGCATGACTAGCTCTTTCTTGTTATTTGGACTTCAGGTGAAACTCACCTTCTTGAAAAGGACTTCCTTGATCAACTGCTCTGAAGGAGCCATGGTAAGATGGCCTTATTTTAACTTTCTATATAGTACTTATTGCTATCTGACATTTTAATTTATTTTTAGCTCTTCCTTTCCCACTAGAACAAAATCTCCATGGGGGCATGAATGTACTAATGAATGTACCTCCACTGGATTACCAAGGCTTAGAACAATACCTGGGGCTTAAAAAACAAAAATCTAAAAACTGTTGACTGATTGAATTAACTCTCGATTCCCATCATTCACCAGGCCAAGGCTAGTTTCAGCAATCAGTGCTCCTGCCAGATCTTGATTCCTCACTATCTCAGTGATTCCTGCTCCGTGTTTATCACCCTTTTTAAAGTTAGACGCCTCAGTCGTGCTCCATACCATAATTCCTTCATAGGAATTATCATATCCATAAATCATTGTATTAAACCAGCTGATTTTCGTCTATCATTCACAGTAAAATAGAAGCTCTAATAGCACAGAGACAAGACTGTTTACATCAGGGCTGTCTCCCCAACGACTAGCATGGTGCCTGACATAAAATCGGCGGCCAAAGGAAAAAAAAAAAAGTAGGCGGTCAAAGGATTTTTCTTTGTTGGTTGAATTGTTAGAGAGGGCCTGAGTTTACGTGGAGTCTCCCTGCCGGGCGTCCAAGAAACGGGAAAGGGCGCATGCACTAAGGCGGGCACGCAGGCCCCCGCTAGGCGCAGTAGCCTGGTGGGGATCCTGCAGGGGCCTGGGTCAGGCGTGGGGTGGGTGGCTACCGGTTGCTGCATGCGGGGGCGGCAGGGCGGGCGCGCGGTGGCCATACGCACGTGGTAGCTGCTCCTGCAGTCCCTGAGCTCCCCGAACCGGGCGCGCAGAGCAACGTCATCCGCGCGCGCCGCGAGCAGAGGCGGAGCCTAAGAGCGCCCCTCCCGGCCGGCCCAGGCTGCAGCCGCGCTCTTGCTTCAATTCCTAGAGAAGCTTCTCCCCGCAGAGGGTTTGTCCCACGAATCTCTCTTGAGTTAACGTTTGTGAAGATACACTCGGTTCCATGTCCCCTCTTCTCTTGTCCCTGTGCAAACTGTGACGGAGACATACTTTGAATGCAGGAAACGGAACCAGGACTCAAGTTTCCTCCCCCTGCTCCCTTGGCTTGCTTTCTTTCACTTTTGTCTTTTCTGAATGAGCTGATTTGTTTAATTCTTAGAAGAGTGGGAGGCATATATTTTTAACTCCCATATTCTGGCTAGTTACAGTAACAATAATAATGATTGGAAGCATTTATTAGGCACCCATTAAAGCACTTCACATAATCTCGGTCGATCTTCACAAAATCCTTATTTGACAGATTTGGAAGCTGAGGCATATTGCAGTGATTCATTCCTTAGTTTCGTAATGCAAACACTTATCACTTTCTACCTATGTACTTGTTTTTTGCACATTTTTAAAACCCTCATAATACATACCTGTATGATTGTATTAGTCAGGATCCTTTCAGAAAACAGATGGTACACTCAAAAAGGTGTAATCAATAAGAATTTAGTAGTCTACTTAAAGAGACATGGGCTGGATTAAGGGAACCAGCAAAATACTGTGAGCCGCCCAGAGCCTGGCAAGAGCAGAAAGTGGTTACCACCTCCAGGCTCAAAGGGACAAAGGGAGGAATGGTGTTATTAGCTGGGAGAGAAGTGGAGTCATGAGGGAAGGGCATTCAACAGGACAAAGGAAGCCACTGCCACAAGCACAGTGTTGAGGGAGAAATGGAATAAACACAGGATTCTCTTTCCTCCTATCCTGTGTCCCGTACCAAATGTCTGTCTCCCGTTAGCTAAACCTAACCAGAAGCCTGAGGGCAAGTATGCTGGAGTAGTGTACCAGGGCAAACACAGTACCCAGCCCAATGGTCTTTATTTATTTTTTTTAAACTGAATTATAGTTGATTTACAGTGTTGTATTAGTTTCTGGTATACAGCATAATGATTCAGTTATATGTATGTATGTGTATATATATTCTTTTTCATTATAGGTTATTACAAGTTATTGAATATATTTCCCTCTGCTATACAGTAGGACCTTGTTTCTTATCTATTTTATATATAGTAGTGTGTATCTGCTAATCCCAAACTACCAATTTATCCCTCCTCCACTTTCTCCTTTGGTAACTGTAAGTTTGTTTTCTATGTCTATGAGTTTCTGTCTGTCTTGTAAATAAGTTCATTTGTGTAATTTTTTTAGATTCCACATATAAGTGATACATGATATTTGTCATTCTCTCTCAAACTTACTTTATTTAGTGTGATAATCTGTAGGTCCATCCATGTTGCTGTAAATGGCATTATTGCATTCTTTTTCATGGCTAAGTAGTATTCCCTTGTATATATATAGTGTATATATACTATATATACCACATCGTCTTTATCCAGTCATCTGTTTATGGACATTTAGTTTGCTCCTTGGTTATTGTAAGTAACGATGCTATGAACATTGGAGTGCATGTATCTTTTTGAATTGAAGTTTTCTCCAGATATATGCCCAGGAGTAGGATTGCTGGATCATATGATAAGCCTACTTTTAGTTTTTAAAGGAATCTCAATACTGTTTCCTATAGTCAGCCTAATGGTCTTTTTAAAAGAGTCAGGCAACACAGGAACGTTCAGAGGAAAAAGTGAAAATTTTTATCCTCATTCTTCCTATTCCCATTCCATTCTCCCCAGTACAGGGCCAAGACTAGGATAAGGCAAGTACAACAATTAGGATGCTACATTTAATAAATTTTAGATGCCTCACTTGCCTCACCCTAATTCCAACCCTGCCCCAGACATAACAGTTATTATCTGTTTGGTAGGTAAGATTCCAGACTGTACTCTCTGGCTCACTTCTGACAGAGGCCATTTGTTGATTCTTGGCATCTGACTACTCCTGGGCTTCTTTCCCTCCAAGCATTCCTGGCTCCATCTCATACCTGCTTCCAGCTCCTTAAGGGAGCCTTAGTCTGCTCAGCTCTATCTTTCTGGTCCTGGCTCCTCTACATTTTAGCACTCTATAACACTTCAGTTTTCACGTTCATATAGTGACTTTTAGATTCATCAGTTTGGCCCTGATCTTTCTCCTGACTTTCGTCACTTACTCCAGCTGCCCCCTGAACAAGCACAGCCTATTCAAAATCACTGGATCTGAGACAGCTCCCAATCGTCCGTACTTCCCTCCCTCTGTGACAGAACTTGTGGCCCTCTCATTTGGCCCTACACGCTGCCACCAGATTAAGCTGTGAATCTGACATTTAGTCACACCAGGTGGTGGTGGGTCCAGTTCAACTTTCTCTGATCACTGGAGCCTAAACTCAACTCTCCCTCCTACAAACTATCAAAAGTAAATCCCAGGACACAGGGCACATCTTCATGGACTTGGTAAATGGAGGGGGGGGTCTTCTAGAGTTGAGAAATATTGAATGTAAAAGGAATCATTAGGTTTGGGAGTTTGACTAGGCTCAGACTGGTGTTCTAATAAGGGAGCCAGTGTGACTGGAGTGGAATGAGAGAGGTTTCAGCTTCTCTGGGGGATCTCTTGTTTGCTGTTGCTTTGGTGAAAAGGGAAGGAACACATCTCTGATGTAATAATGGGAAATGATTGCAAACAAAGATTTGCCTTATAAATAAATTGGCACCACAGTACTTAACTAGCTCCTGTAAGGAACAGAGACCTTGCATCAAGTGAAGTTGAATTAGGGATATCATAACTTGTAGAATTAGTCTTGATTTTCCTATTATGACTCGAGCATTCTTATTATCTAAAATGTTTATCCTTATTATATTATAATCCATATTTATTCTATCTTGCTCCAAAAATGATTTGAGGCTGCTATAAATGTACTAAATGTACAATGGCCTTAAATGCTCCTCTTTCACTTTATCTCTTTAATTTCCACTCCTTCCCTCAAGCCTCATCAACTTCTTGCATTTGTTCCCACCACCGGGCCTCTGTATTTGTTGTTTCACCTGTCCATTCTTTCTCTTTGATTCCCATCATATGTGTCCTTCATCTCTTTCAATTCTAGCCTAGCCTAGAACAGTGCCTGACACATAGTTGCATGAATTCTGTGCACTCACTGCCTATTAAGCCATGGATTGATTGGCTGCTTGACTAAATTAGGAAGAGCAAAGGCTTTCATTAGTAGATCCATAAATATATATCAGGTTCTTATTTAACGACAAGCACTGTTCTAGGCATCAAAGTACAAAGAAAAATAGGATAGGACAAAGCGTCTAGGTATTCACAGTCAAGTAGGGGACACAGATAATTACAGCGTTGAGTTAAGGCCATAACCCAAGTATGAAGGATGTGCTTTGGCTGCATTCAGGAGGAAAAGCTTCTCTCTGCTTGGCAGGATCAGGAAGATGGAAAGATGGTTAGGAGTTACCAGCCAGGCCGGCTGTGTTTGAGCTCCTGAGGCCCCCGCCCCCCGCCCCCCGCCCCCCCCCCCCCCCCCCCCGGTCTCAGAGATGCCAGACAGGATGTACTAGATAAGGGGTTTGGAGTGCCAGTCGCGGGGACAGAGGTGGGAGTGGAGGAAGGAGGTCTAAACATACTGAATGGGGTGGGGGGAGTTGGAGGTGGAGCCAGGGCGGCCCGCCGGTGACGTCAGCGACCCGCGCTCCCCCGAGCTCTCGGCGCGCTTTCCAGGGGCGGAGTCTCCGTGCGTCATGGCTGCCTCCCGTGCTGAGGCTCTTGCCACAGTGAGTGCTGTTCTCCGTCCCTCCTCCTTTTTTTCTTGTCTGTCTCAGATTTTCTTCTCCTGTAACGTCCACCTTGCCTCTTTGCCTCCCTGACTTTGCAGGCCGCGCCCGGGCGAGAGGGGAGCTGTGAGGCTGTCTGTCCCACCCTTCTCACTGGTTCTGCTAATATATTTTTTCCATCATGCCTGTGGCGCCGGCTGTAAGCCTTAAACACGTCTTCATCCGCTTTGTAGGCTTCAAGCCCATTGGGAAGCCAGGAGCAAACTAATGGCGAACTGTGGGGCTGTGGGTTCCTGGGGGAGATCGGTGACGCAGGTGTAACATATAATCGGGAAAAGCTTCTGAGACCCGAAGTGCGTGCAGGAGTTAGCAAGGGGTGGGGGGAGGGGGGAGAAAGCGCTAAAAGAAGCTTCAAGGTGGAGGCAAAAACATGTTCAAAGGCAAGAGATAGAGCAAGTGTCTTTGAAAAACTCAAAAAGTTCAGTTGGTCGATGGTGGAGGGGTCAGAGCTGACAGTCTGGCAAATGTTGCTACGCAGTGGCTTCAACCTGAGGATTATTGGGAATTAGTGAAGAGTTTTAAGCGGAAGAGTAATTCAATGAGATTTGTTGTCATTTCCAGAAGTAACATTACAGAGAGGAGACAGAGGGTATGAGTTTGAAAGCTGTGGTTGAAACGTAGTGAGAGATGATTGTGACCCCGACCATGGCAGCAATGTTGACGTTCAGCAATGAGGACAGGACAGAGTAGAAACATTAAGGAGATAGAATCTAAACTAAGTAAGCTCCCCAGGTTAATACTGATACAGGCTGAAGTTTGAGGACACTATACACTTTCTCCTCAGCCTTGTCCACTGGATGGCTTTAATAGCCAGCAATAAATGCTGATTTTTCCTAAATCTCTACTTAAGCTGAGATCTCTCTCCTGAGCTCTAGTTGTATCCATCTGCTTTGCAGAGTCTCCACCTGGCCAACCTACAGGCACCACACATGCCAAACACTGAGCTTTTCACAGAAACCCTCTTGCAGTGTTCACCAACTTAGCAAATAGCACCCTCAACCAAGTAGTTCTACCCTGAAATGTGAATGACTTTTTAAACCT
Source organism: Camelus bactrianus (assembly GCF_048773025.1). Lineage (NCBI taxonomy): Eukaryota > Metazoa > Chordata > Mammalia > Artiodactyla > Camelidae > Camelus > Camelus bactrianus. The sequence continues at coordinate 7,138,534 of NC_133554.1, forward strand.
CTTCCTATCTGTACACAAGACCCAAGTTCAATACACACTCTGGCACCAACTTCCACCCCAGCTCCCTTTACCCTGGGATTGCATTGGAGGAACAGGGATAGAGCTGTAATGGTTTAAAATTATTACTGGGTATCAAGAAGGATAAAGGTCCTACCCCTAAGTATTGTTGAACTGTTGGAATTTTAAAATAAAGCTACATAGCACAGGGAGTAGGCCAAACTGGTCCTCTTCCCTAGAATTATCTATATAGAGAAGCAACTATGTGCTTAGAATCTGCACATATACAAAGATGGTTCATGTCCTCCTTAGGAAGCCCACGTCCTAGCTACAGAGACAGAACAGGAAACAATTCCAGTGGGACTGTATCTTATATATATTTAGCTTACAGGAACTCAGATGTATACCCTTCACTAAAAAAAGAGGGAGGATGATTAAAAATTATACTCTGCCTATGTCATTTTTATGTAATGTCTATTATTAGGCACATTTACTTTACACTTCCAAATACATATTACTATATTGTATTATGTACTGTTCTTTATGAGCAATGTAAAGGATTCTTTTTAAAGAGTGATTTTGGCCAGTCTTGTTTTTCAAATTGCTGGTTTTGGACTCAGACCCCATATAAGATGGTATACCATTGTATCTGGTGATCATTGCTCTTTTTTTTTTTTTCCCCCAATTTGGTTGGAGTTTGCCATTTAAATTTATTTCACACAGTATAAGCATTATGTCCTTCATAATGAGTTTTAAATTGTCTCTTAGCTATTCCAGATTGAACCACTTTCTAAAACTACTTTATGTTTACTGAATGGGAAAACATTGATGGTTGCTGTTTACATTTCCCTGTTTCTTTCCCAGTAACAAAATTTTAATTCTTCAACACTGCTCTTAATAGAGGTGTGTGCAAGGTACTGTGGGAGCGCCAGTAAGGGAGCAGCATTCTGCCTGAGATGGTCAGAGAAGGGTTCACAAGATATATTTATTCTGAGTGCTTTAAGGGTTGGTACAGATTTGTTAAAGAAAGAGACAAGGCCAAAGCTGGATGGCCAGTTGTCTAAGTTGATTGGCTGGCTGGACTAAGACTTCTGAGGTTTCTTCAAGCTCTAAACTTTATTTAAGTTACCTCTTTAAAAAATATTCCTTTATTCTTCCCCAAATCTCCGTGGTGGGCAGGATGATCAGGAAGGTGTTTGAACTGGCTTCACTTTCCTCAGGAACAAGCCTGGCTTGAGGCTGCCCAGGCTTTCATCCAAGAGACCCTGTGTGCGCCTGCCAAGGAGCGTGATGTCCAGTTGACTGAGTTGGTAATCGACTGTGTGAAGACTGTCTGCTTGTCTCAGGGAAGGAACCAGGGTTTTACACTACCTCTCAGCTACAGGTAAGGAGAGGTGGGGCTCAGGGGAAAGTTAAATTTGGGATTGAAAAGAAAGGGCCTATAGTTTAAAAGGGGGGAAGTGAGATGAGTGAGGGGAAACTTGCTAAGAGGAGAAAGAGGTGGTCTAAACAAAACCCACTTCTGCCCGTCTTTCCTGTTCTCCATCGAGCTGCTTTCTTTTTCCTATAGATCTCCTTAATTGGCTCAAGTCAAGTTTAGAGACAAGGAGGGAGAAGGTGAGAAGACAGAAAGAAAATCTGGAAAAATAACTCAAAGTGGAGGGGAGAGGCTGATATTATTTCATTTTGTGAATTAGGAAACTAAGATACAGACAGTGACTTCTCCAAGTGCATCTGAGTTTGAGGTCTTCTGAAAGTGTTTTTGTTTATTTTTCACACGACACTACCATTTCCTAAACTGTTCTAGGCAATGTTAATAAAGTACTACAAGTAAAGGTTTTCATGACCAAGTAAGTTTGAGAGACTTTGGATATGATAACCTTCTCTAGCAGAGTCATGGGGCTTGTTAACATGTTAAATAAAGTCTGTGAAGAGTCCTGCAGAAAGAAACCTGTTTACCTTCTCGTAGAAGTAACCACTATATGGAATATGTGGTGTATCATTCTTGTGAATAGCTTTATGTTTTTTTCTATACACACATCTATCCCTAAGCAATATATAGTAGTTTTGCAGATCCTTAGACTTTGTATAAATGGTACCATACCTCATATAGTGTCTGCAGTTTGCTTTTCGTGCTTCTGAGATTTATTCACATTGATAATTCTAGCTCATTTATTTGAACTACTCTATGGTATTCTATTATATGAGTATACATATCACTTTATCCTTTAAAGAATAAAAAAGGTAGAAATCTGTTCAGCTTTGTTTAATTTGTTATTTCCCAATAATAATGGAAAATTGAAAAGAATAATTGAAAAGTGAAAAGTTAGTAACTTTTAGGAAACTTGGAACCTTTTTGTTTCTTGTTATTCTTCAAGATAAATATAAAATTGATAACACAATGTTTTAGAAGTGAAGTGTCCATAAAGATGGTGGTGAGGATAAAGTAGAAATTATTTGACAGATATAAATATTTTATTCATTCATTCTTCCATTTCCCTTCATTGAATGCCTGCTGTGTGCCAGGCACCATGGTGGGCCTTGACAGCTGGAGGGCAATGACCAATGCAAAAGATTTGAGGTTATCACTTTCAGGTTCTGAACCCAGACCCTGAAGAGTCTGAGAAAAGTGACCCCTGTCCTTACTGTTTTCTGTTTTGTTGGTGCCTGGGGTAAATGAACAGTTTTCTCCAGTTGCTTTTTCCTGGGCTTTTGGGGAAGTAGGGAAAGACAGAAAGAACATGGACTTTTGTGTGAGACACACCTGGCTTTGCCAGCTACACCACCATGTACCTGAACCTCTCTGAATTTCCTCATTGGTGGTGTTTACATGTTTCTTTTTTAGTGATGATTCCATGCAGTATTGAGCATGAATGGACCCAATATAGTATGTGCATGGCAGGCACTCAATGCAGGTTAGTTTCAGTCTTTGCTTTCTATCTGCTCTGAAACCATCGTGAAAGAATGAAGCAGATGCAGAAGGGGAGTGGGCCATCAGAATGGCATTCCTGATTTTAATACTCATACGTGGATTATGTTCATGAGTACAACAAGGGGGATAAATTGTGATGGTTCATAACCTTATCTTGCTTCTTTTCCACTGAAAAAATCATGGGAATGTAAGTAAGTGGAATAATGGCATTACAAAAATGCAAATATATCACAGCTTTGATTAGTTAACTGTCACATCACAGTGTCTGTGATATACCCCACAATTGTTAGTGACTCAGCAGTGTTATAGCACTTTGCTTAAGAGTGGCTGATCTCAAGCATCTCTTGAGATTTGGGAACTCTTGAGCCAACTCCCACCTCAGTCTCGGATTCCCAGCCCGTCTCTAGTAATGTAATGTTCTAGCCTAGGGAGGAAGCCTGGCTGGGGCCAGTGAGGTGGAGGCATTAGCAGATGCCTTAGTGCCCCCATGGGAATTCTCTGTGGAGCTAAAAGCTGAGATGCTGTCAGAGGAGCACTTTGTTATCTCTGAAAGCTTCTCCCCACAAGCTCATCTCCTCAGGCCCCTCTGACACTCCTACTTCATTTCTCTGGGTCCTCTCTGTGGCACTGTCTTTTGTTCAAGATACCATTCAGCACAGACCTTCTTCCTGCCTTCCCTAGGTACTACCCTGACTTTGGACCCAGACCTTGTCCCTATTTTCTTGGACCCTCATTCCCAACTTTTTCCTTGTTAATCAATCAGATTTCTCTCTTAGTCCATGTCCCCATTGACCTTTCCTTGGGATCTTGGGGGATTTGTTGGGGTTGAGGATAAACTTCTAGGCCTTACAGAACCTGGCTTTACAGAACCTCTGTTCCCTTCACTCTGCAGCTTTGTCTCAGTAAAGGACCTCAGGACCCAACAGCATCTCCCGTGCTGCAGTCACTTGTCCTGGAGCAGCACTGCATACCAGGATTGGGCCCAGGAAGCTGGACCACGTGGAGTCCTCCTACCCCAGGAGCAGCTGTTACTTGCAGGGACACTGACAGACCGATCAGGGGACTTGGAACATGAGTGCAGGAATGGAAGCCTCTACATAAGAGATAACACTGGTACCCTGGGCTGTGAGGTGAGTAGGAAGAGGGCCTATTCCCTGAGTAAGATGCCTCGGATCCTAATAAGAATGGTGTCTGGGGAGCAAGGCAGTTAAGTCCCTGAGGGAGCAAAGATGGAATGGGGCGGATTGGATCTGAGGGTCCTGATTAACCCTTGCCCTTGGTCTTTTCTAGCTCATAGATCTGGACCTTTCTTGGTTGGGCCACCTCTTCCTGTTCCCCAGTTGGAGTTACCTCCCTCCTACAATAAAGTCCTCCGGAGAAGGGCACTTGGAGCTCTGGGGTGCTCCGGTGCCAGTGTTTCCCTTGACCATCAGTCCTGGCCCTCTCACTCCCATTCCTGTTCTCTACCCAGAGACTGCTTCTCGCCTGCTCAGGCACAGGTAATTCTTCCATCTAGGGGAGGACAGAGCACCGTGATACTGGGAGGATGGTGGTGGGTCAGTGGAAGGAGGGAAAGAAAGGTATTGAGAGTAATAGAGATGGAATATTTCCAAACGAGGGGAACGAGGGGGCCTCTCAGAAAGTTAAGAGCAGGATTCTTTGAGAGAAATGTGCCTTATCTGAGGGCAAGTAGAGTTTGAAGGAGGTTTTTAGAATAACAGCTTTGGGTTGGGAAATTTTACATCAGTGTCGCTGCTAGATTATAGTGGAAGAGAAGGCATTTGTAGAGAAAAAGAAGAGAAATAAAAATGACTTATTTCTCTCTTCCCTCTACCTTTTTTAGAAGCAAGTGCAGAGATGTGCAGCCAAACCTTGCTGGGACGCTGGTTCGATTGAGCGCTCTGGTGAAAAGTCAAAAGAGAGCCTACTTCGTCCTGTCTCTCGGTGGCTCGTCCCCAGCTGGCAGCCATGTGTCTGTCATTGTGCAGGTGAGGATTAGGGTCAACTCAGGGGTGTGGAGATGTGGAAGGGGTGTACGCACTCTTAATAGGAAAGATAACACCATAGGAGGACCCGTGTAGGAAAGGAGGGCAATTGGGGAGACCTGTTTCTGGCACAGTGCTGTTGAGGGAAGAGGCCAGGTGGCAGCCTCCCTGTGTGCAGGAGGAAGGAAGTAGACGTCCCTACTGTGCAGTTCATTCGAGTAGACAACTTTCGTATTGTGTGTCCCATTTTGAAAAACTGCCAGCGTCATTTGTTTTTCCCCTGCATTAGAAGAATGACCAAGGAAAGTGTTTATCTTAACACCATTAAAACATAGAATACATGTACTTAAAAAAAAAACAAACCTGGTACTCGTTGAGTCTTTTTACATCAACTGGTAGGATTTTAAAGTCATTCGTTTTTACACTGATTATTGTTCGGTGACTTATACAAAATTATCTGCATAGTGTTTTAGAAGCATTTAAAACAAAAGATGAAAAGGCTCTCAGATGTGCATAGCAAAAAAGGAAACTATGAAATTTATTAGCACTATAACAATTCTTACCTGTGTCTATGTGTGTCATGAGCTGGAATAACAGTGATTAGAATGTAAAGAAACTAAAAATGCTTAGAAATCACCCAAATGTCCCATCTTGTTTTTTCTTCCTGGGTTAAATTGGAGCTTATGTATATTGTTTACATTAGAATGTTTTAAGTCATCTGGAGCATTTAAAAATTATGTGCATGGTAGGGTTGACTCATTCATGTTCTATGTCAAGGGAGAAGTCTCTGAAATGCACTTGAATTCCTACAGGGCAGCTAAAGTAGTGAAAGCCTTTTGGGTAGTTTATAATCTTATCGTAATTTCTATATCGTTTTGATTCATAAAATAAGTAGAATAATACAAAGCAGTGTGTAAGTTCCAAGATGGTACAGTTGTAACTGCTATAGCAGGTTAGCTAGAATTTATTATGTGGACAGAAGCCTTATGAGGGAGTTCAGACTTGATCTGGTTCTTGAAGGATGGATAGGATTTGAATGACTGGAAGAGAAGGAAAGGTATCTGGGACTAGAGATTCACCTGTCCCAGGATTCAGCCTTTACTGAGTATGTGCTATATGCCAGGCACTTTGGTCAGTTCAGAGGCACAAAACTGAATAAGATAATGGCTCTTGTCCTGCAGAAGCTCTCAACCAGTTGAGTGAGTCAGTAATTACTGTTCAGGATCATAGTGCTGTGGTAGATAAAAGTATGTGCTCAAGGCACTGTGAGGGTGCAGAGGTGGGCTTTGGAATAAGCTTGGTCAGGGGAGGAGAGATCTTGCTATGTTTATAGGCTGTGGAAGAGACACATTGGAGACGTACTGTCACCTTAGATGACCCCAGTGAATCTCTTCTGTGATAGAGGAGTGTGGTCATCTCTTGAAAGACTGGACTCTGAAAAGAGGAGTAAAGGTTCAGGGTAACTGCTGTGCTAGGCGTTGAGGATGAGAGGTCACTAAGCAGTGCCAGAGGCCCAGTTGAAGTTTAGCATCAATGTTTGGCCCTGGGGCGTCACAGAGTGTCTTCTAAGGCAAGAATCCTTCCTCAGTAGGGTTTTTGCATTAGGAGAAGAGTTGAGAAAACAGGGCTGTGATGCAGTAGACTCGAGGTGAAGGGTGGGTAAAAAATGGCAGGATTTAGGGGATAGGTGTTTAGAGACTAGCATTTGGATGGAGGAAGGGAAGGACCTCAATGTCTGAATAAAGGAGAAGCAACTGCAATATTGGGAGGTCCTAGTGAGAGGTTAGAGAAAGTCTAGTGAGCGTAGGGGGAGCAGGGGGGAACAGAAGCACCAGTGTTCATTCATTCATGTGTTCGGTCAGACCATTATTAACTGGTTTTAGAATAGAAATGGGAATCTGTGAAGCTGAGCCCAGGGACTATGAAGTTCAAGCATCCTGAATCTCGGTGTGTTTTGAAGCCCCTAAGAAGGGCAGCAGCGCTCTGTTACCCGTTAGAGGAGCATGCGGTAGGAGATTGTTACATTTACTAACAGTGCCATCCATGTAGCTTTTTCCCTTCTGCTTAAATTTCTTCAACAACCACCCTTCTCCAGTCCATATGATATCCTCTGCTGTTAGTTATTTATTTTTATTTTCCCACTTGGATGTTTCTTATTTTCTGACACATTAAAAGTCTTCGGCATGTTATTTCTGGGTTTTTCCCCCCGACATCTTGGCTTTTCCATCTGGTCTCCTGCAACTCCCAAGAACATTCCCCCTCCATCCTGGCCAAGGTTTTCACTCCCTTGCTTATTCTGAGTTCTGAATAGTTCTGTGTGGTTGCCTCCTGCTTAAATCACCCTTCTGTCTCCTCTCCACTTCAGCAAACCAGAGATGGCTTTCAGGACCCTGGCAAGTTCCACTTCTTTCACTCGGCGTTCCTGATCATTCTAACCCATCCCAACCATCTCTTTCTTTCTCTAAAACCTTCCCAAATGTGTATTGTTTTTGCCACTTGTTTATATGTGTCTCCATGTTATTACTTGGGTTTGTGTCTGTGTTTCCCAGTGGTTTGAAATAAGTTGGAGTAGAGAGAACTGTCTATTATATTTCCCTTAACTGGATACGTACCTAATGGTGTACTTATTGATTAAATAAGTGAAAGTTGTTTGTATGTTATGGAGTAGGATGGGGAAATGCAAAAAGGGCAAAATTTTCTGAATGTAGTATTTATATATTTTGGAGGAAGTTTTAGGGATGCTTTGTATCTTGGGGGAGGGATTAGGAAACATTTGCCATCTCCTATGAGAGGGGAGAGATCCTGAAAATTCTATGGCTTAAGACTTAATTGGCAAACAAGGAAGATGAAGAGTCAAGGAAAGGCTCTTGAGGAGCAGGTCCCTGAGGTCACATCATGATGGGCAGGGGCTCTGGCAGAGGGGCAGCATCATGGGGGCATCTCACGTGTCATGTTTCCCGCCTCCGCACAAGCCAGGTCCCTGCCCAGCTGGTGTGGCATCGAGCCCTTTGGCCTGGTAGGGCCTATGTGCTGACAGAGCTGCGAGTGTCCAAGCTCCGTGGTCACCGTTACTGGATTTGGATGACCGGTCCCTCCTCCCAGCTGTTGCCGTTGAAACCAGAATGTGTTCAAGAGCTGGAACTGGAGCTGGATGGGCCCCTCTTAGAGGCTGACCCCTCACCACCACCCATACCATGCAACCCCCAAGACAAGAAGGGTCCAGAAGGTCTTGTTCGGGACTCCAGACTCTTATCATACACGGTGAGCATAAGGGAGAGATCCTTGAGCTGAAGGAGCAAGAAATGTGGGTTCTTCAAAGAGGAGGAATAGGGATCAACTGGCCCTTTGATTTCTTTGCAGGGAACAATCACTGACGTGCTGAATCGTCCTGCGGGCCTCTATGAGCTGGACGGGCAGCTGGGGCTCTGCCTTGCCTACCAGCATCTCCATGGCCTCAGGCGAGTAGTGCGACCAGGTGTCCGTCTGGAGGTATGTGAGGGGTCACATCTGGTGACAAAAAGAGACCCTTTTAGTAGCTTCACTTAACCTTTGTGGTCTGGCCTTTTTTTGCAGCAGGTTGATACCTCTACAGCAGAATTATAAAAATAATAAATGTGTGTTGGAGTAGGGTGGTGCTTTTGTTAGGAATGATTTGGATGAGAGTTCAGATCAGAAAGGAGTAGAGACTGGTGCTCTGGGAGGAGCAGTTGGGTCCAGAGCATCTCCTTTCCAGAGGACCTTAACCGGAGGAGGAGCTGCAGGAACTGAAGCACAGGTTTAGAGCCAGGACCGTTTCAGGCAGCCTGATGAACAGCCAAGGCCACACTGGCCAGGAGTCCCCTGGCCTCCACAAAGACTGAGTGGAGCTCCTGGGAGATGAAGCCTTTACTGCAGGGTAGTGGGTTGTGATGGAAGGTGAAACATAGAGGCTGGAGGGAAATAACCTGTAAAGGAGAAATTATATTTCTCCTGGAACCCAGGCAGTGGAAAACTGCATTTAACTCTGCCTGGGGTCATTGAGCTGGGGGCTTCACCTTTGCTTTTTCACTTTTTCTGCCTCCCCAGCTCCAGGATGTTCACCTCCTGCAGTCAGTGGGCGGAGGGACAGGAAGGCCTGTGCTGGCCTCCTGCCTCCGTGGCGCCGTTCTGCTTCGGGGCTTCTCTCGTCAGATGCCTGAGACTCAGTCTTCCCACCGAGCCCAGGGGGCCTCCCTGTATGAGCAGCTGGTGTGGGAACATCAGTTAGGACTTCCCCTCTACCTGTGGGCCACCAGGGCCCTGGAGGAGCTGGCCAGCAAGTGAGGAGGACGAGGGTCTGTGCTGTGGGGGTGGTGGGAGTGGGACACTTCCTCAGTAAGGGAAGCCGGATTCTGGAAGAGACAGGGTCTTTGGGGAAGTGACTCAGCTGTTTTCCCTGGCCAAGGCTGTGTCCCCACATGCTGAGACACCACCAGTTCCTGCAGCATTCCTCTCCCGGGAGCCCCAGCCTGGGACTACAGATCCTTGCCCCTACCTTGGAGGTTCTCATTCCACCCTGCTGCCCTAGTCGGAATCCACAAAACGAGATCCTTGAAGAGCCACATCACTGTCCACTCCAGAAGGTAGGAGGATGTGGCAGAAAGAGGGCAGCAGAGGTAATGCCCTGGGGGGACACCCAGGGCACAGGGGAAGTGTAACCTGATCTCTCTTCTCTCTCTGACAGTATGCTCGGCTGCAGACCCCCTGCTCTTTCCCTACTCTGGCCGCCCTGAAAAAGGAAGGGGAGTGCAGGGCCTGGGACTCCTTTGACCCTAAGACCCTTCTGCCCCTCCCAGAGGCTTCTCATCTGCCCAGCTGCGAACTCAATCAGCGCCTGGCCTGGTCCTGGCTCTGTCTGCTGCCCTCTGCCTTCCACCCAGCCCCGGTAAGTGGGGTTCCAACAGGGCTCAGGGGGCTTTTTTTGTTCCATTTTCACTGTCACTACCATAGTCCTTTCTTGTCATTTTGACAGCACTAACCTTCTAACTAGACCACTCCATCTATTCTTGGCCCCTTCCAATCCATTATCCCTGCAGCAACTAGAAAGGGATCAAGTGAAATGTTCAGTTGGATTACAAAATTCTTAATTTCAATCCTTCTCTTGCACCAAGTAGAAAATAAACTCCAAGCAGCCATCAAAAATAAATTAAATCAATCAATCAATTAATCATTCCATCCTTCTCTTATTTCTCCCAGTGCATATAAAACCAGAACTCCTTATTGTGTCCTATGAGGGCTTACATGGTTTCCTGCCTCTAACCTCCATTTGTATACTTTCTCTCCAGCTAGTAAATGTGTGGATGCACGTGTGTTTTTTTTCACATCTGTCTTTCTCACTTGAATATAAATTCTTTGAGGTCAGAGACCATGTTTTTTTGGTTCAATTTGTAACTAACAGTTAACACAGTGCCTGGCATGTAGATGATCAGTATATTTGTTTAATAAAACTTGACGCCTCTGCCTTCATCTCCTTGCAGGTTCTACTTGGTGTTCTGGCACCTTCTTCTCGTAAAGGTTGTCTGAAACTTCAGGACCAAAGTGGTTCCCTCTTATGCCTCCTCCTGGCCGACCCCTCGCAACCCCTCACTGACCCCAGGCTCATAGGTTTGGAGTTCAGAGGTTGAGGGAAGGTGGTGGTGGGGTAGAGGTTCCCAGGATGGAGGGGCTTGGGAGATAGCGCCTGCTGGGATTTCCTAGAGATGCTGGAGTGAGTCAGCAAGTTTGGGGAGAGGTTTAGGAGGCCAGTATTGGTAGGCAGTGAAAAGGAGCAAGGGGTTCCCTAGCCAGAACTACAATTCCCAACATTAAGTTCTCCCTCTGTAGCTCCTAAAATGCACCAGGGTGACAACTTCCATTTCTTACATTCTTAGTTTGGAAGAGTCATGGTCGTATTTGGGCTCATTGAGGTTTGGAGGCAGGGAAACCCTGGAGAGGAAAGTTTCTCAGATCTAGGAACAGGCATTTTAGGGATTTATGAGAAAGTAGAATCAAGGCCTCTCAGCACAGGAAGCCAGAGGCAGGACTAGACATGCAGATAGAATGGTTTCTCCCTTGGAGTATTGCTCCTTCAAGGTGGGAGTCAGGCCTGGGCCTTCACATTGTGTTAGGGGAGCAGCTCTGGCCTGTGTTGGACAGTAAGACCTGCAGGGTGGTCTGCTTCACTGCCCTTCCCACAATCCTCTCCTCTTGCCAAAATAGAAAACTTTCTTCCTCCAGGCTGCCTGGTGCGGGCAGAGAGGTTCCAGTTGGTCATAGAAAGGACTGTCAGAAGCAACTTCCCTTCCTGGAAGGAGCTGAGCATGACAGGCTTCATCCAGAAACAGCAGGCCAGGTTGGTCCTCAGGGAGGTGGCTGTGCTTTTAGTCTCTGAGGGCGAGGGCAAGGGCAAGGGCAAGGGCAAGGGCCCGGTGCAGGTGGTGGAACACTGGTGCCCATGGCACCCAATGCGTGCGTCACTAAGAAACCTATTCCTTGTCTCTCCCAACAGAGTCTATGTCCAGTTCTTTCTGGCCGATGCCCTGATCCTGTCTGTGCCCAGACCTTTCTTTCACTCAGCCAGCTCCTCAACACCTCCTCAGACAGAGCCCTCCCTCCCAGAGGGTCCCCACGGAGGACATAGCCGGCTGTTCTTGCTATCCCACAAGGAGGCACTGATGAAGAGGAACTTTTGTGTCCCCCCAAGAGCCAGTTCGGAGGTGCCCAAGCCTACCCTCAGTTTCCATGTTTCAGGGAACTGGCTTAGGGGCACTCAGAGGAAGGAGGGAACTGGGTGGGGCCCACCAGAGCCCATGGAAGATGAAAACGTGGATCAGAAGGTAAACTGGGACCTGGGACCAAGAACCTGAGCTCCTGTGCCCTGGCTCCTGTCTAAGGACCTTGCTCTCCCCATCAGGTTCTCCTTATCTTCCTTGGCTCCTCAGTCCGCTGGTTTGAGTTCTTGCATCCAGGGCAAGTATACCGACTCGTGGCTCCTGGCCCTCTCGTGAGTGTCCTGTTTCACTATGCCCCTCCCCAGAAAGCTTTTTGTGGCTTGGGGTCTGGGGAGGAAGTTCTAGGCCTCCTAGAAGAAGGGTGGATCTAGGTCAAATAGAAGGTCTATCTGTGTGTACATCACTTCCTTCAGGCTCTAGAGAGAAAACAAAACTGGGTCATAGTATATTATGAACCTCTCTCTGGACCAGGACAGACTCAGAGACAATCGTCTTCCCATTTCCCAGCAGACACCAATGTTGTTGGAGGAGGGTGGCTCATCCTGCATATCGCAGCGTCCTCTGGAGCTGGCTGGCTGTGCGTCCTGCCTCACTGTCCAGGATGAGTGGCGCCTGGAACTGGAGAGCCCCCAGGACATCCCAGAGGTGCTGGGTATTAACAGGGCACTGCCTGAAACCTCGTTGACTGACCTGCTCAGTGGCAAGTAAATGTCCACCAGCGTCTCCAGCTAGTTTCACTGCTCTCTCTCCCTCTGGCGTGGTTGGGTTGGATGAAGAGTCCATGCTCTGCTACAGTGGGTGTTCCTTAAATGTGATTTAGCTCCTAGAGGAATGATGTCAGTGTCAGATGGAAATTGTGTTTCATACCTGATTTTTCCCAGCATGTTACTGTTTTGAAATGATTGTAATCAGGCTTTCTCACAATTCAGGAAAAGCCTTAGCAATAAAAGGAATTGAAACCTAAAAAAACCCATAAGGACAAAAGCTGAAAATCTATAGAGAAGGGCCTTCCTTTATTGCAAGAAATGGCTGACTTATGGCTTCAGGAACAACTATATTTTCCTCATATAAACTTTTCCAGGGAGGCTGCAGTGCAGATGAAGACACTGCAGAGATACTTCCCCCCGTGTAAGCAAACAAACACCGTACTAGGTTATATGTGTAATTTTTAAGAAACTGGTTTCTTTTAGAAGTGGAAGTTTTCAAGGACCTATGATTTGAAGGGGAGGGCATGGGCCCCAGCATATAACGCTGTGAATGATGGACTGACTGGGATTCTAGGTATAAATGTAAGTGGAGATTTACCTTTCCTGAGGTACTTCTTGGGATACAAAGTCATGTAGATTTTGAGTGATCCGCTACAATCCTGTTTTTCCCATAAGACCTGTTACTTTTAGTGTGTGTTTTGACACAATGCAAGGCTTTCCAGGACCTTACAGACAATTTTCCAGCAGATACTTTAACTCCTTACTGCCCTTGGATCTGACTTCATTTTCACTGTATTTCTCTGACCTTCTAGCTCCACAGATTCCTTAGTGTCTTTCTCAGCTGAGATTTTGTCACATCTCCGGATGATGCCTGGTAATGACACCTTTGGGGGAAGGTGTGAAGGAGAGTGGTGGGACCTTGTGGTCCTGAAAGATACCACTGACCCCTCCCCTTCCCTTCTGTAGGGAGCACTGGGGCCATCAAGCGGTGTGTGAAGCTCACCGTAGCTCTGGAGACTGCTGACTGTGAATTCCCTCTGCACTTGGACATATATATTGAGGACCCACACTTGCCTCCCCCACTAGGACTTCTTCCAGGAGCCCGAGTCTACTTTAGCCAGCTAGAGAAAAGGGTTTCCAGGTAAAGATCTGTGTGGCTGGCCTCGCCTCCTCTCTGTACTGATGTGGTTCTCTTGAAGGCTCGCCCCTACATGTGCTGCAGTGACACCTCTTTGGTTTTACATTTGATGTGTTTCTCTGGTGTTTATGCCCTCTATCCTCACGAGATGTTCCAGACCAACCCTTCCCTTACTCTTCTCTCTGCTCTGGTAGAGCCACGGTCAGGGTGTGTCCCTTAGGGGGAGTAGCCTGGCCTGTGAGATGGTCCCAGCTCCTCCCTCAGGTGAACTTCTTTCTCCTCATCACTCTTCCTCTTCTGCTTGCAGATCCCACAATGTTTACTGTTGCTTCCGGTCGTCTACTTATGTGCAGGTCCTGAGTTTTCCCCCAGATACCACAATCAGGTCAGTGACCCAGGCCCTAATCCCCAAATGTCATGGCCTCACCTCTGCATCCCACACATATTCGTGGCTCTGCAATTTTTGCCATAACTGCAGTCTTCTCCAATCCTAGCAAAACGTGTTGAGTCAGAAGGGTTTCCTCTGCTTTAAATAAAAAATGTCCAGTACCTATCATTTTACCCAGAAAGATTTATGTTCTGGGGTCTTCAAGGGTTTTCAGTGCAAAGTACAGATATCTTTCTTGGCTAACATCTTAGTCATTCAAGCCTGAGAAATAATTAATGATGATTGAGATCAGGAATCAAAATGTGGGACCACGGGGCTTCCAGGAGAGCACACAAGCCACTACTGTCCCCATCCCTACACCTGCTGAGGCCTTCCAGACACGCCCTGCTTCCAGAACCCTGTTGGCTGTTTCTTGACCTCTTTCTTTAGTGCTCCCCTGCCCCACATCTACCTGGCTGAACTTCTGCAAGGTCGCCGGGCCCCGTTCCGGGCCACTGCTTCTTGCCATGTGGTTTCTGTCTTCAGCCTTCAGCTCTCCTGGGTGTGCGCTCATTGTACCAGCCTCTGCCCCCAGGTATGAGAGGGGTCAGGCTGAGCTGGGTGCAGGGTGCCAGAGGATTGTGATGTGATCAAGAGGATTTTCCCAGTTGCTTTCTCTATTTCAGGGAAGGTGTACTTGTCAGAGCCCCTCTTGCCCCACTCAGACGTCTATAAGCCAGGCCAGCATCAGGTGAGAGCAGAGCACAAGCCCATCGCGCCATTTACTTCCCTATCACCTGACTTTGTGTGTCTGCCATCTCTATGTTAGCATAATTCCTGGCTTGTGGCAGTTGCTTAATAAACATTTTTGAATGAATGAGGGTGAAGTGAGCTAACCACTGGAAAAGGTGGGGGGGAGTCATGTTGGGTCTGGGTGACTGGACACCTGGGTTTGCTGTGGGGGTTTCTAATTCCTACCCCCGCCCCCAGGCTCCTGGTGGAGGATGGGACTGCTGAAGCTGTGGTGACCTGTAGGAATCATCAAGTGGCAGCAGCACTAGGGCTGCGTCCTAGTGAGTGGACCTCCCTCCTAGAGTTTGTCCGAGGGCCAGGGAGAGTGGCCTTGCAATTTATAGGACCTGGAGCCCAACTTGAGGTGAGATGTGGCTGGGAGGGGTGAGGGGGCTCAGTTACCCAAATTCCTTGGGGGGGGTTGGTAGAGGGGGTTTAGAAGTTTGAGTTCTGATTAATCTTGAGTTTCCCTTTCTAGTCCTCAGCCAAGATGGATGAGCCCTTGACCCGTTTCCTCCAGACACTCTGTATCAGTTTCTCTGTCCTCCGCCCTATTGTGCTTTCTTTTGAGCTTAAGAGGAAACCCTCCAAGATAATCTCGTTAGGTAAGGGTGGAAGGGTGGGGGTGTAGAGGAGTCCCAGGAGGAAGAGGGATGAGGGATTGATAGGGGATTTCTGGAGCTGGGGAGGGGAATGGTGGTTGGGGACTAAAAACTACATGCATAGAACATGTGTTTCCTTTCTTCCCATCTCAGAACCTCCTCGGTTACAGCGATTCCAGTGTGGGGAGTTCCCTTTCCTAACTCGTGTGAATCCCAGGATCCAACTGTCGTGCCTCTCTATCCAGGAGCACCCCAGTGCCCTGAGGGCCTTAGATCCCTACTGCTAACCTGAGCTGCAGTGGCCTGAAAGTTCTTCCTACCCTGCTGGAAACCTTGAGGCCTGGGATCCAGCTCATCCCCCTTGTTGAGGCCCTTACCTTCTCTGTGATTGAACCAGGACCCGAGGTCCCTGGATTCACAGACTGCCACCCTGTTATTTCCCCAGTATTCTGATGCCCACCTTTCTTGAGGAAACTGTGGAAACAGGCAAATCATGGCACTGTTGCTATTTCCTCTAGTTGGTGTCAAGGCACCTGTACTCATAGGCGGCCCTGAGCACCTAGGTTCTGTCTTTGTGTCAGGGGCTTGCCCCTTGTGCTGGTTCTCCAGACAGACCCCTTGGTCTGTAATAAAGCTCTGTTGATGTTCCTTACTTGTGTTCATCTGGGTCCCAGGCCTCATGACCTCCTGGCAGCTGGCCCGTCGTTTACCATCATTTCCACCCTTGTTTGCCACAAGTACCAAAACTGGTTTGGAGAAGAGCTGGTCCAGCAAATTCAGGCCCTAAAGGGAGCAAATTGGGGAGTGGGGTGCAAAGTGGACAACATCACCATGATGGTCTCAGTCAGCAAGGTTGGGCCCAGGAAGAAGTCAGGCCTGGAGTTGTTGGAAAGTACAAGGTGGTTATGGGGAGAGGGGAGCACCAAGCACCAGGAGGGATTTGTGAGGAACCTTTGCTGTGAAACCCCAGTCAAGCAGTCAGTGCTGTAGGTTTCCCCTGGGTCAAACCTAAGGCAGATCCTTAATCAACAGTATGAGACTGGCAGGAGTTCCTAGCCAGAAGCTACAGAATTAGAGGTTGCAGGGTCAATGACTTGGGGATGCTTGTGCATTTGGTGGTGGTTTGCCATTACTTCTTGGGAAGTCTTGGCTTTAGTATAGTGATACATACACATGTGAAGACTCGAAGGATTAGCATTTGACAGCTGGCCGGTTAGCTCAGTTGGTTAGAGCGTGGTGCTAATAACGCC
This sequence comes from Camelus bactrianus, assembly GCF_048773025.1. Lineage (NCBI taxonomy): Eukaryota > Metazoa > Chordata > Mammalia > Artiodactyla > Camelidae > Camelus > Camelus bactrianus. The sequence continues at coordinate 7,155,032 of NC_133554.1, forward strand.
AAGGTCGCGGGTTCGATCCCCGTACGGGCCAAGAAGTTTTGTTCTGTTTTTCCCTTACCCCACCTCCATACCCGCTGTACATGGAAGTTTTCTGCCACAGCCAGTTAACTTTCCAATCGCAAACGTTGACGGATTCACTTTTTAAAACTTCACTCCTTCACACCAAGGTTTGGAAGGGCATTCCAGGGGCTTGGGCTGCGGGAGAGTTCCCCGGCGGCTGCCGCGTCAACCCTTCCGTGGGAGCGCGTTGTTGGAGGTGGGTGGGAGAATGGGGGGAAGAGGATCCCAGTAAAGTGGAGCGTGTGTAGGGCGGCGCCACAAGCGGGACGTGGGTTACAAGTCTGTCCTTTGCTGTCCTTGCCTAGCCCAAAGCCCCAAAATACGGAATCTTAAGAGGGAAGTGTTTTCGGGGCATGGAGAACTATGAAAGGCTCGGGACAAAATGTCTTACCGCGGTTGTGTAGTCGTGGCCGAGTGGTTAAGGCGATGGACTAGAAATCCATTGGGGTCTCCCCGCGCAGGTTCGAATCCTGCCGACTACGAAAGCTTTTTCTTCTCCATCTTGCATTCACATCCCTTCCCTCCAAGATCAGAGAGTGAGGCTGATTGATCCGGTTGGCCCCCCCCCGGCTCGGAATCAGAGTCCCAAGCGTGCTCATCTGGGTAGGATTAAGGTGTTTGATTTACTTATTTCAATACTGGGGAGAGCTCACAGGTGGATGTTTGACGCCAAACTCAGAGATTTGTCAAAATTACTTTCAGAAAAATTGAAGTTGTGACCAGGTTCCTGGAGGTGTAGTCGTGTACCACCCCTCCAGAAAGACGTGTCACGGCTTTGGCGCCGTGGCTTAGTTGGTTAAAGCGCCTGTCTAGTAAACAGGAGATCCTGGGTTCGAATCCCAGCGGTGCCTTAGTTCAACCTCGGGAGAGAATGTCTTTTCGTTTTGTTGTTGAATCTCTATATACTAAAGAACTCATCAATACCTTTTATACTGGAGGATGCAAGGGTTCCAGTTCTGTGCTCAGAGCACCGAGGTTTCCTGCTGAGATGAGCTCCCAGTTCCATGAGACTGCTCCAAAGCTTGTGCCGCGACCTGGGTGGGAACCCTGAGCAGGCCTGCACCTTGCTTTACTCAGCTGATGCCACACTCTACTGGTGCTGGTGGGCTAGCCCTGGCAGTCCCAACGACTTGGCATCTTCCCCCACTCCAGGACGTCCCTTAGAACCTGAGTCAATTTGTTTTGTTTGGTTTTTCATTATAGTTCTTTTGGTTTGGGGCCTCAGAATTATATATGTATATATATATTAAATAATTATTCCTATTTTTAAAAAATTGAGGGGACGGGGTGTGTATTCTATGTGCAGTTTCCGTGCCAGGCCCTTCACATATAGTTATCTTCATTTGTCTTCACAAGCTGGCAGTCAGGGTTAAGAATTAGCAGGAGATATGCCTGGCATGGCGACATCTGGTTTCCTGCAAGAGGGTGCAGAAGAGCTGGGACCCTGTGGACAGGATGAGAGTAGAAGTGAGCACAATGTGGGTGGGGTCTACTGAAAGCCTGGTGTGGCAGGGCAGGGTACATTTCTGAATCCAGGCTGGTGAGAGTAGAAGTAAATGCTGCAGAGAAGCAGGCAAGAAGCAGGATCCATGGGCCGTTGGCGGGGCCTAAACTTCCTTGGAAGATAGGCAGAAAGGTCTAGACACCATCCTTTGGCCCAGGAACCACTGCAAGATGTCTGAGCACAAGTGTTTGCTTAAAGGAACTGCTAAATCAAAGTGACAGGTCAGTAAGTGACGCAGCACCACCTAGACCAGATTTGTGCCAAGCACTGGCCTGCACGCTGTACATAACCAAATGAATAAGGCACAAACCCTTTTCTCAAAGGACTCATAGAAAGGCAGACACAGTCACAACACAGTGCACCAAGGGCAGGGACAGGGTGCTGTGAGAACATGGAGAAGTGGTATCTCATTGGGCCTGAGAGTGGAGAATGATCAGGGGAGGCTTTCTGGAGGAGGTGAGCTAAACTTTAAAGATCATGTGGAAATTTGCTGTATGTTCTGTTAAACAACTACGTACTCTATAACAACTGTTGTTCTAGGCCCTGGGAACACGGGAGCGAACAATAAACACAACAAAAATGTTTTAAAATTAAATTATGTAATATGCTAGATACATAAATGCTATATAGAGAGTATGGGGTGGGGGTGAGTGGGAACTTCAGAAAAAGATGTTGGTTATAGAAATGTCAAAGGCTTGCACCAGGGCGGCTGTAGGAGAGATGGAAAGGAATGGATGAATTACAGACACGTTTAGTATAAAAAACACAATAGGACTCAGTATGTGACAGGTTATGAAGTCCAAAGAAGAGGGAGAAGAAATTCAGGATGTTGCCAGGGTTCCATTTTAGGGAAATGCTGAGGGGGAGGAGTTACTACCTTCTCAAATTCACCAAGAATATCTTTTCACCCTTTCCCACACAATCCCTTTCAAACAACTGTGACTGCCCAAAGTTATACCTTAGAACTCAATTTTCCCTCTAAAGCTTTGACTCCTGTTAAAATGTAAAATACTAGCACCAAAGTTGAAACAACATTAGTTGTTTACACCTTAGTTCTTGGATTCTAAAAGTGGGGTCCATAGATATTGCATGGATTTTCCTAGAAAAAGGGACCACAGCTTTCATCATGTTTTATAAGGGATTTAGGCTTCCACCTCTGTGCAGATGAAGTGCATGAGACCAGATAAGAGAGAGGTAGCTAGAAACTTAAGGGAAAGCTGGCTGGAGACAGGAAATGGAAAAGGGTAGAGGGACGGAGATGTCAGAAAACCGACCTGAGCACTTTTCACCTACCTGAAAGTCTAGAGGCTCTGACAGGAAAGGATAGGGTGTTCTCTGCTGCCCTCCCCTGCTGTCTGACTAGGGACACCTGGGAAAGAAAAAGCAAAGCGCCGGACCCTTCATTGAAGCCCCCTTCACCAAAGTATCTGCGGGTAGGGAATTAAGAAGGGACTGGCCCCACAAATCACAGGACTGGGCTGTGGAACAAGATGGTTCAGCCCAGAAATGCTACCAGGAGGTGGAGTGCAGGGGCAGAACAGAACCCCACAGGGAAGATTCCAGAGCAGGAACCGAGCTGAGGGAAGACAGAACACGGTGGCTGGCAGCTGACCCCACTAGGTCCTGCCAGCACTCTTGGCAGCTTCCAGGTGGGAGCATGGCGAATGTATTAAAAGCTTAGAAGCTCACGCAGTTTGGAAAGCCGACCCCCCGCCCCACCTCGCCAGCCACTCATTTCAATGACACGTCCTCCATGGGTCTTCTTGGCCCCAGGAATTATTCCCTCGCCGGGGCACTACCACGCGGTCTGGGGAGACCGTGGACTATCGAAGTGCCGGTCTCTCCAAAAGGATGAACAGGTGCAAGGACAGGAAGAGGGGCTGGTGTTCACAGATTTCAGGACTCGTTAATTGTCCCCAACCAGGCAACTGCATCGCGTGTCTTCAAAGCTCTGCGCCAGGGACCGGGTTTGAGGGCCGCTGGCTGAGCCAGGAAGAGTCCAGACCCCAGATTACGGAATGGCCCCAAGACAGTGACCTTAGGGAGAGGGAACACGGGTGCTTCAGGCAGTCCTGGAGGGCTGCTTGTGGGGAGAGGCCGAAACCACTCCTTTCCACTTCCCAGACGTTACTTCCTGGGAGGAGTCGAAGCTCGCGACTCGCGAGCGGATATAGATTCTTGCTCTGGAGTAGTTCGCGTCGGGGCAGGTGGTCCCTGAGTGCACGCCAAGACCAGGCCATCATGAATCATGGCCCTAGGACTTCACAAAGCCTGTAACGACCTCTAAAGGCGTCCATGGTCGCTTCAACACGTCGGCTCGTTGGTCTAGGGGTATGATTCTCGCTTCGGGTGCGAGAGGTCCCGGGTTCAAATCCCGGACGAGCCCGGCCTTTCTGTTTTGCGGAAATCAGAGAGGCCCCAAGCCGCTGGTTACGCGGAAAGGCACTGAGGAGGCTGCGCTGGAAGTTGATCAGAGTGAACTGCGCCCTTTCAAGAGCGCTTGCTAGGAGCTCTTTTGTTCGGAGTGGACACCTGGTGGCAGGAAGAGGCTCACAGCGTGTTTTCCTTCTCGTCGTGCCAAGAAGAGCGCAGGCATCTCCGGAGTTGGGCGAGACACCGGCTTTCTTCTCCCCTCCTTCCAGTTTGGTACCGCTCTTCGACAGCCAGAGCCTGGTTTTGGTTTGATTGATAGCCGTCAGTCGACAGCACTGGATAACAGATAGTGAAATGGGTTGGGACCTATTCAGGGGTGTCTCTGGGAGAGCCCAGGGACTGTCAGAACTCAGGTCTTTGCAGCCTTGGAGGTCGCCTGTCTTTCGGTCACTCCTGCTGGTTTTTGCCTTTCTGGGGACTCGCGCTCGGTTGTGATCTAGAAGGTGCATGGGTTTCGGTCAGCATTTCGTAGTGGACAGAAGGACCGAATACCCAGCAACCTCGCCATTAGCAAGCTGAGCTTGGTAAAGATATCAGATCAGGGATTTGGAGAAACATTTCATCAGCTCGTTCCTCGTTAGTATAGTGGTAAGTATCCCCGCCTGTCACGCGGGAGACCGGGGTTCGATTCCCCGACGGGGAGAGATGCAGTGTTTTGTTTCTTTTCTCCCCACATTTTACATCCATTAAAACCTACCTACTTAGGAAGTACCTGTCCTGAGCCCTAGGATGCAGATAAAAAGAAGAGTGGAAGAAAAAGGTGGAAGGAGAGGAATAGTGTATCCTGACTCTCAAACTCACATTCTAAATTTCAAATTTATGTTTTATTTCAGATAACTTGAATTTTAAATGTGGCTAAATTAGCCATTTTTCTCTCTACTCAAAAGGATGTTTAGCCGTTATTCTCAACTTTCTGTATGCTTATTAGATGATTTCATTGATGATCATTTAAAAAACACAGGTGGGCAAACATAAAACTGTCACCCGCGTAATCCCTCCTCCAGACAACCTCCTGCACGGTGCTCTTTCCCTGACATAAATGCGCGTTTCCAATGCCAGCTTGAGATTGAGCAAATCCAGTCCGTGTGTGTATATTCGTCTGTGTGTGTATTGGCATGGCGATACCCGAGCGCTGAGAGGAGCGTGAGTGAGGGTCCCAGAAAAGCGGTCCCTTACTCGTGTTTAAAGGATAATGCGGCTAGGGTAGGTAAACGCCTGAGAAAAAGGTTAAAGCTTGCGTTGGCCGGGAATCGAACCCGGGTCAACTGCTTGGAAGGCAGCTATGCTCACCACTATACCACCAACGCCTCGTGAAAAACTGCTTTCCGTAGTTATCTAAGAAGTAGGACAACAAGACCGTGGCTTGAGTGACGTGACTCTGGAACTGCACCAGAGCCCAGGCGAAGGACAGATACAAGCGACGCCAAAATAAAGACTTCGGTTTTCGAGGCACGCACATGTGAACGGCGCTTGGCTCCCGGCACCGCCAGTGCGCTCCAGTCACCCTGCGAGAGGCTGTGATTATACACTGTCTACAGATAAAGAAACCAAGGTCAGAGAAGCTAAATAAAGGGGTTTTCTGAGTCACTGGAAGACCGAAATTAAATCTAAAGATTTATCTACGGCTGCAGATGTGCATCGACACTGTGATAGCTTTATTAACTCCACAAATAAATCCCCCAAATGTGAAATCATTTCTGTTGAGTGGGCTCAAAGTGTCCCGAGGTCCAAGAATTGGGCTCCAAACCAAGTGAGCCTAAACACAGTTTGTCCAGAGGAGGATGGTTAATTCCTCAGTGAGCGCGGGTCTTGCCCCTGGCGACTCAAAGAATCTCTGTGACAAAAACCCTAGGGGCGGGGCCTGAGAACAAAACTCCACCCCTTATTGCTGATGATGTATCTGTTCACGGGATCCGTCAAACCGCGGCTTCGGGAAGGCCTCGTGGCGCAACGGTAGCGCGTCTGACTCCAGATCAGAAGGTTGCGTGTTCAAATCACGTCGGGGTCAAGTGCAGTTACTCCTTTTGGACAGTTGTGCAGAGCGATTTTTTGGGGAAACAGAAAAAAGAACTTCGTATTATTAAAAAAAATACAAACCTGAGTGTTTCTGTGATTTTTTTCCCTAAAGTATCTTACTTTTCTCCCAAAATAAAAATTTTGAAACTTTTATTTTCACCTTAACTGTTTCCGTCAAACCAATCAATTAAAATTGTAATATCTTTAATCTCACAGATATTTTAGGTATCCTGACACAGAAATTGTTCGTAAACAATCACCAGCTCTTGTTCAGAAAATGTATTTTGGAGCAATAAATGTTCTTTATTGGAAAAATTGCAGCAATAATGAGTAATTTTAAAGTAATACTGGTAAATTATAATCCTTCTCCACTGTTTTAATTTTTGGCTATTTAACTTCTACTTGCCAGTGGTGTCCATAATCTTGTACTCCATTATTTTCACTTATAATTGTAATAGGAAATATGATTCTACAGTCTTTATAATTATAATTTTAATGACCATCTGAATTTGAGAATAACGCTGTTACAGTTCTTCTACAGTTAGACATATTGGTTGTCTGGTTATCTGTACATTTTTTCTTATTATTTAAAATGTCACCATAAGTAAGATTGCATGTGTGTATTTATTTATTTATTTTTGCCTCCACTGAGTATGGTCTATGACATAGATTCTAAAAAGTCCAGTTCTGGGGTTCAAGGCTCTGCTTAGCTGTACAGTTAACTGTACTGCTGTCCAAAAGGCTGTTGCTTTTCCAACTTGATCTTTTTTTTATTATTTTGTTTTCTCTCTCTTTTAAAAAACCAATTATGTTTCCATTATTGTATTTTTATATTCAGAATTTCAGTCCAAAAAAGTTTTTATGGTTTTAATCATCTCTCTTGACTGAACAAAAAATGCACAACCTAGAAGTTGAGAATTATGTTTTATTCAGCATATGTTCTGAGGACTTAAGCCGGGGAGGCAGCCTCTTGGATAGTTCTTTTTTTGTTTGTTTTTGGGTTTTATATATATATAGTATATATATATTTAATTGAAGTATAGTCAGTTTACAAGGTTGTGTCAATTTCTGGTGTACAGCACAATGCTTCAGTCATATGAGAACTACATATATTTGTTTTCATATTCTTTTTCACCGTAAGTTCCTACAAGATATTGAATATAGTTCCCTATGCTATACAGTATGAACTTGTTTATCTATTTTATACATATTAGTTCTTATCTGCAAATCTCGAACTTCCAATTTATCCCTTCCCAGCCACTTCCCCCCCTGTAACTGTAAGTTTGTTTTCCATGTCTATGAGTCTGTTTCTGTTTTGTAAATAAGTTCGTTTGTCTTTTTTTTTTTTTTTTTATGATTCCCCGTGTATGTGATATCATATGGCATTTTTCTTTCTATTTCTGGCTTACTTCACTTAGAATGAACTTGTATCTTTTTGAATTAAGTTTCCCTCTGGATATATGCCCAGGAGTGGGATTGCTGGAACATATGGTAAGTCTATTTTTAGTTTTTTGAGGACTCTCCGTACTGTTTTCCATAACAGCTGCACCAAACTACATTCTCACCAGCGGTGTAGGAGGGTTCCCTTTTCTCCACACCCTCTCCAGCGTTTATCGTTCGTGGACTTTTTAATGATGGCCATTCTGACAGGTGTGAGGTGGTACTTCATTGTAGTTTTAATGTGCATTTCTCTGATAATTAGCGATATTGAGCATTTTTTCACGTGTCTATTGGCGACTTGTACGTCTTCATTGGAGAATTGCTTGTTTAGATCTTCTGCCCATTTTTGGATTGGGTCTTTTTTTTAATTATTATTAAGTTGTATAAGCTGTTTATATATTCTGGAAATTAAGCCTTTGTTAGTCTTATCTTTTGCAAATATATTCTCTAATTCGGTACTCTCAGCTCTGAAGAGGTAAGGGAAGAGCCAGGATGAACAGGAGTTTTGCAACAAAAATCAGGTAGCTGGAACATCAAAAGATTACTGCTTATTAAAAAAAGAGAGAGATATCTAAAGTTAATGAATTTTTCTATGTATAGGAAGATGTAAGAGTCTGGGCTCAGTGAAATCATTCCTTTGACATGCGTGTTAACCCTCTAGGGCCAGTATCCTGGCCTTTTCCATCCTGGTTCCCCTCAGGGTGAATAGTGGGGGCAGCTGCAGTGGCCGATAGCTTGATGGCCTCAACATCCTTTGTTTACTGATATGGCAGGCGATGTTCTTCATCCACATCTCCATGAAGTAGAACACAATGGTATCAAATACAAATTTTTGTATTTAATCTTTGTTAAATACAAATATTCTCCAAACTTCCCTGCAGTCACTAGAAGCCCAGAGCCATGTGCATTTTTGCTGCTTCTAGTATACTGAAAAAGAAAGAAAGAGAGAGAGAAAGAAAGGAAGGAAGGAAGGAAGAAAAAGAAATCCAAGCCTTCCACTCCACAAGCCTTGTCTCTCCCAGTGGGGAATTTCTTCCTTGACATCTCTTTCTGTAACTAACAGTGCCTTTGTTAGTGTGGTAGGCTTAGGTGGCAGGAGAGGAATTTGGGCCGTCTTGCCACCATGCACAAAGCAGACACACACCCAGGCTGAAATTTATTCCTTGCGCTCACCTGTACTCACTCCAGCCTGTCTGCCTTCTGCCAAAGTGGTCACTGTGTCACGTATGCCAAGATGGAGGCAGACAATCAACCAGCCTTTGCTGCAGAAGCCAAGTGTTTTTGATTCAAGAACTGCTGAGGACTTGGCAAAGTGACAGTCCAAGAGCTCTGGCAGCCTAAGGGGAAAGGCGGGTGAGGTTGGCAGTGGGCCCTCCTGGTGCCCATCCGAACCAGGGCACCTTAAGGAGATACAAAACGGTCGTTTTTAAAATTCTTTCCTCTAGGTTTATTAGCGGACATTAGTTCACAAAGGAAATCTTACTCTCATGCACTGAGGCTAGGTGACTTATTAATCATAATAATAGTTAACATTAAGAGGTCACTGTGAGCCAGGCACCGCGCTGAGGGCTTTAGCGACCTTATTTCATTTATTCCGACAGCACCCCCACAAAGCAGTGTAAGGATGCCCGTCTGTCTTCGAGCTGACATGCGGAAGGGTATTTCCAAGCAACACAGATGGCAAGTGGCAGGCCCAGAGGCAAACCTGTAACCCCCAAGCCCATGGCCTTTTTCCTACATCCCGCTACATGGAGCTTCCTAAAAGGCCACCCAATGATTGACTAGGCAAGGTTGGTGGCCCTGTAGAGGAAAGAATGGCTCTAAAGTATGGTTTCTGGTCCAGAGAGCTCTGGGCATGTTAAGGATGGAATATTGCTAGTCCACAGACCAAATCCAGCACACACACTTGTTTGGTGATTTATTTGACAACATTCACAACTCAGCAAATTTCACACGTGTATCTAGATTTTCTCGCTGCTGTTTAAAAATGGGAAGTTTGTCCCTATTTAGGTTTCACTTTTACAGAGTAAAAATCAAGTAGAACTGAGTGTTGCCTGGCACATTCAGCCATGTCCTCGCCCTTTGCCGCACTCCCCACCCACCACTCCCTAATACTGAAGCATGCTTAGTAGAAAAGGTCTGGATTTGCGATAGAGACAGCATAGTAAGTTCCCGCTCTGGCCCTTTTTGCTTCAAATACATAGCACTGACATATAAAGTTTAAAAATAGTGAATGAAAGGGCCATCAACCAGGCTTAGAAACAAATCATTCAGTACCACAAATGCAAAGCCAGGAACGGGTCTGTACAGGGTTCAGGGCTGCAAGCGGGCAACAATAGTGGGGTGTTAAGGTCCTACTGGGAAACAGGGACTGATTAGGCACAGGGAGCTGGAGCCAGAGCTGCAGTGACATCCCTGTATCAAAAAAAAAAAAAAGGAACTGTAAAATCTGCCAGCTCCCTGCCTGGAGCTCCAGACCCAAAAAGGCAGAAGGACTCAGATGTAGCCTCAAGGCCAGAAACAGAACCCACTTGCCCTCAGTGACTTCCTTTGAGATACTCCCAATATTGTAGCGGGGCGGGAACTCCGAAAGACCGTGGTGAGACCTGATTCTTAACTGGGTGCAAGGAGGCAAGGTAACAGCTATGGTCTAACTGTAGGTCAGGGAGGGGTGAACACAAAGCAAGAGAGAGAAAACAAAATAAGAACAAAAAGATCTCTCACCCAAGCTGACGTTACAAACCCAAATCCCAAAACATATGAAGAAATGTCATGATTAGAGCACAATCATGGGGACAAGGGCTCACTCTAGATGAAAGGAAGTTTATGGAGCCGTCTGACAAAGAACTTAAAGTAGGTGTGATTAGGATATGTAAAAAGATGAGTGAAGGAGTACTTTCACTTAAAAAAAATCAAATCATGAAACAAAAGTGGAAATTAAATAAAATCGTATGGATTGACAAATGACCAATTGGAAATCTTACATATGAGTGATAGATGTAATAATATAAGTCTATCTTACATTAGCTGGGCACACTCTGAGAGCAGACTCGCTATTTCAAAAATAGAATTCAAGACTTCACTCAAAACAGAGAACAGAGAAATTTGAAAAATATGAAAATGCAAGCCAAAAGCTGTGGAGGATTAAATTAGAAGCCCTGCTATACATCTAAAAGGAGCGTCAGAAAAAAGGCAATAGGGGAAATGATAGAGAAAGTGTATATATAGACTAATTCTTAAATTGTTATACTGAGGCTTCACCTGTGTGTCTTTTATTTCATTAAAAAAATCAGAAGCAAGTATAGCAAAACATGTTAACATTTGAATAACTGAATAATAGTTACACAAGTGCTGAAATGGTACATGAGAACCAGCCAGTGGTCGCTTCTGGTGATGGGAGTAGAAGACGAGGCAATTTGGGTTGGTAGAGAGACTTACTTTAAAAAAAAAAAAAGTTGTATTTCCCCACTCCACCTTGACAGACTGACTTTTAACTAACCCATGTAAATGTTATCATGTTCATGTATGTTTAAAAATCCATACAGCCACAGAATGGGTAAGTCTCACAAACATAATGTTAAATAAGAAAAGTCAGACATCAAAGAATATATATCATAAGGTGCCATTTGCATAAAGTTCAAAACAGGCAGAACTGCTGTATAAGTTAGAAGTTGGGATAGTGGGGACACTAGGGAAAGGGGTGACTTGAAAAGAAGGTTGGGGGGTCCTCCTGGGGTGCCAGAAGTGGTCTGTTTCTTGATCTCAGTGCTGGTTACCCAGGGGATTCAGTTTGTGAATATTTATCCAGCTGTACATTTTCTGTACGTATACTTCAGTAAAATATTTTACCATGTGTCAGAAGTGCAGTGTAGGAGCTTGTTGTCCAGTCACGTGTGGGGGGCCCTGTTTCTGCTGATCCAATTTGTGAGGATGCATACAGGGACCTGGACAGGGCCTCAGGCCTCAGTCACAGTGGCAGGGACTGTTGTGTATACCAAAGACAAACACTTGGGCTCTAATAGCCAAGAGCAAACCCCAGTGATGATGTTTGACCTGGGGATGCTCAAGGGGCATCTGGATGGAGGTAGGCAGCCAGGTCTTGACGCACCTACTTAGCTCAGCAGCACTGCCTCAGATTTACCTTAAGGAGGACAAGTGAGTGGGGAGACATGGGGTGTACTGGCTAGGCTCCTCTAACAAGTCCCTTCTGAGCCTGCTACTCCTCATTCCTGGAAGGGGTTTATTGGCTGATGATGAGAATCCATGCCTTGACATTTCTTTTGGGGGATATTCCATTATCAGAAGTAAAAGGACTGACATATGTGCCTCACAACCATCACAGCATCCCAGCCACCCTGCCTGACCTTGGAACATGATACATCCCGACCCTTCCCAGTCACATGAAAATTCAGCTCTGGGAATAGAATAGTGACCATTGCCCCTCAAAGAGCCCTCTCAAAGTTCCTTGGCCAGTAGCCAGAATCACAACATGAACTAGGAGGCAAAAAGCAAAGCAAGTGGAAAGAAGAAAAGAGTCACCCTCAGAGGAAACTGTTCCCCTGCCTCACTATAAACCTGGGAAATCCCTGCAGGTCAGTGGACGTTGAGAGAACAGAACACAGTTTTGGGTGGGACTGTTTTTGTTGCTGTGGGGGTGGATTGCTGGTACTCAGTGTGGTCCACAGAACTGGTGCCACTTCATGAATGGTTTCTTTCAGGTCTGGGATATGTGTAGAAGTTGAGAGTGAAGTATTTAAAAACTCTTACAGCATTTGTCAAATTACTTTTATAAATATTGATTGTAACAAAAAAAAGTCAGCTTGTAATTTTTATATTTTTTAGATTTCATTTTTCAAGGAATTAATTTCTACTGCATTTTTATAAATTATCAATCTGGGATAGATGGAAAATAACTGAGATGGGTTGTTCCCTACAGATCGTTTGAGAAGCATTGGGGTAAATAACAGAGATTTTGTTCACTAACTTTAGCAGGCAGCTGATAGTTGCCTAGTTGCTAGAACAGATAGGTTTTGTTTAGCTTTGTTTTATGAATAATGCAAATCTTGGTTTTATGCTGGCCCATCAAATATTCCTGAAAGGACAACTGTCTTCTGACATAATGTGCAAGTAAGAATTTAAAGACTCCAGGAGACAGAAATACCGTATGTGAGCTATCAGGCATAGCCCTCCTGTGCACTACATCCCCTAAGAGTTTCCAGAATTTTCTGTCTTCCTTCACTAGGTTATGAGGAATAAAATATACTGCAAGTGATAGGATTTTTATAAAGCTCTTCATTGGCTAGTCACTCTATGCTAAATATTTTGATAAAGGCACTGACATTGAAATGGGCTCCCTGATCTTGGGAGGTGGGGCTGGGCTGACCCTAAGTGAAAACAGTGTAAGGGGGGTGGGGGTACAGCTCAGTGGCAGAGTGTGAGCACAGCATGCATGAGGTCCTGTGTTCAATCCCCAGTACCTCTACTTAAAAAATAAATAACCCTAATTACCTCCCCCTACCCCCAACCCCAAAACAGCCAGTGCAGGTCATGCCAAAAAAAAAAAAAAAAAAGTGTACCTCCAAAAGCAAAATGTTTTTTCGTAGATGGCAGCAGGGTGGCCATGATTATCAAATCTCTGAAGATACTTCATGATGCACAGATCTCTGACTTTTTAAACTAATCATGGGCTCCCCAGCATGAAATTGTAAGCAACTGTAGCACACACCTATTTCTACCACCACAACCCCTTGCTGCTATAACTGTAGCGGCTGGAACTGATACTCACTTGGCCAGACTCTTTTGCAGTATGCATGTGACACACACAGTTCTAGCCAAGGAAAAATTGGGAACTTTTTGAAAGGCTTCTACTTTTCCTGATAAAAGAGACAGAGACAATTGGCAGCCGTCTTGCAGTCATAAGAGAAATGTTAAGAGAATCACAGAGAGGCTAAGCCAGACCTCTGAAATTGTTCAGGTCCTGAGCCAACTACTACTTTCTGATTTCTTGTTATGTAAGAGGAAACAGGTGTCAATTTTTTATGCCATTGTTAAATGAGTTTTCTGTTACTTAGAGGCAAAAGCATTGTAAACTGATCTAGAAATCCATTAAGACTTATTTCATTTACATTTGGTTGAATCATATGAAGTTGATATTTTTGGTAGGTTAAAATGATTGACTATCAGTAGTTTTGCATCATTTAAGGTAAATAACTAAGAACCTTGTAGGGCTGTGGATGTGTGTCAGTTAGTATGCTTTTGACAGCAATTAACATAACTCTTGACTATGCATTAGGGAAGGAGACCTATTGGCTCATGTAAGGAATTGGCTGAAATAGGCATCTGGAGGCTCAACATTGTCATCAAGTTCCTGGGTTCTTTCCAGACCTCTCTTTCGCCATCTGCAGTATCAGCTTCATTCTCAGGGTGTCCCCTTCAGAAGCACCACCACCAACAACAATGCAGGCTGTTTGCTTCTTTGTCCAGTTCTAGAAGAGAAAAGCAGTTTCTGTCCAGCATTCTGAGCAAGAATCCTAAAATTCCTAGTAACTGGCCCACTTAGGTTACATGCTTATCCCTGAACCAGTGACCATGATCCCAGAATAAAAGGTGTTGACTGGTGTCAATCAGTCAGGGTCCACTCCTGAGCCTGGGATGGGGTCAGCTTCCCTGTCAGACCCACAAAACTCTAGTTGCTTTCAGGAAGTGGGAATCGCTGGGAGTATGGATGCTGCCTAGATAACCACAATGTCCAATACAACAGGTCTCCATCCAATTAGGGATTTGGGGTTGGCAGCAACAGATACCAACAACACAGAATGGGGAGACTGGTGGTTCCCTAAAGCCAAGTTAGGGTGTTATTATTAGAAGAAAGAGGAAGGGTGCTGGCCAGGCTGCACTAGTTATTTCATAGAAGGTCCCCAAATGTATTTATTTAACCCAACAATGAAATTTGGCTTCGGAAAGAGCAAAAAAGTGTGGCAAGGAAAAAAGTGAAAGTAGGTCCAAACAATTCGATCTTGGTCAGCGAGCCCGCAGAGAAAGGTCCTCTGGTGGAAAATTCCTACTCTGATTGTGAGTGAAACACTTTATAGAACAAAATAGTAATGACACAAGAATACACATGCAAACGGACGAACAATGTAACAGAATAGAGAACTCAAAAATAGATTCAAGTAAAAAATAAAAATAAATAAGTAAGTAATTAAATAAATAATAAAATTAAAAAAACAAACAAACGAAAGAAAAACCAAAAATAGATCCAAGTATCTATGGTGACTAATACATCAAGGGGAGCATTTAAATTCCGTTGGGAACGGTGTAGTTTAACAAATGATGCTGGCATAAATGGCTCTCCATCTGGTAGAAAACAAAGTTAGACCTTAGTTCACATACAAGGATAAATTCCAGACATACTGAGTATTTTAAAAAAAATTTTAAGGCGAATTTTGGGGGAATGAGGGTAACTTTCCTAAGCCGGAACCCAAGCGCACCGCGGCTCGCATTCCGCCTCTTCCATTGGGCCCCGCGGGCTACGTCATGGGACACCTAGCCAATGAGGATTGGGCATGGGCGGTGCTCTCAGCCAATGGGGCCAGGGCGGGAGATTTGAAAGGGCCCCGGCGGAGGTGCGGCCGGGCAGGTTCAGTTGTTTCCCAGCGGCCAGGGAGGGTGACCGTGCCACGGGTTCCAGGTGAGCTGTTCTCCTTTCGCGGGCCTTACGCCGGGAGAAGGCAGGTGATCAGGCAGGTTGGGGGTCCGTTGGACGGGCCTTAGCGCACTCCGCGCTCCTGCTGGGCGCTCAAGGATGAAAAGGGGTCCTAGAAAGGGGTGGGGCCGGTAGCAGCGAGGCGAGCGCCAGGATGCGCCTAGAGGCGGCCAGCGTTTGGACCTGCTCCGTTTCACCAGCCCCAGGCAAGCGCTTCCGGCTAGATCGGTCTGACCCCTCCCTCTCTCGCTCCCTTTTTTCTGCTTCTCACAGCTGTTTCTTTTCTCTGCCCAGTTCCCTCCCCTTTTCCCTCTAAGGATGGCCCAGAAGGAGAACACCTACCCCTGGCCCTACGGCCGGCAGACGGTAAGGGCTAGCCCACTTCCCCTCCCCCCACCAACATGGCGAGTTCCTGCTTGCAAATTTGAGGTCCTGCAGAGGGCGATCCTCCTAGCATTTTCTTCACAGTTATGCGCCAACGTATGGGTCCCAAGAGTTTTCTGGTGGAACCCAGTTTGGTCATTTGCAGCCACATTGTTGTCAAGTGCTGCCAACTTGAATTTGACCAGCTTGTGAAGACCTCTGCAGAGTTCAGGCTACTTGTCACAAACAAGTGAAATCTGGGGCTCAGCAAGCAGGATCTGGCCTTCAAGCCATGATTCCCAACACTTGTCCTGAAAAAATAGGCTAGGCAAGAAATAGAAATAGACTCTGGAAGGATTTAGGTAAGTTTAAGTTTAAAAGGTCCAACACAAGTCTAATTTAAGAATTTGGAATTTATTTTAATGACTGGTGTGAAGTAAGCATCTAAATGGCTTTATTTTCCTGGTGTCCCAATACCATTCATTGAAGAGTCTACCCTCTGATTTGAAATGCTACCTTTAATATATATATTAAATTCCCACATACATATGGATATATTTCTGGACTCTATTTTGTTCAACTTAGTTATTTGTAAATTTTGTACTGATATCACTGTTTGGGAACAGATCTGTAGGGGCACTGAGGTTCCTTCCTTGGCTAAAGGAAAAAGGAGGAGCCCTGCATGGGCTTTGCTCCCTGTTGGTGGGGCTTGGGTATCCTGGAGGGTCCGTCTGTCCCCTTGTCCACCAGCTCCCCACTGGTGAAGCTCTGAATGAGGCTGTCAATAGTGGAGGCTAGAAGAGAAACCGTTGTCATGTCTGCATTGGTCACTCCCAAAAGAATGTCATGTATATTACTCAGAAGCTGAAAGTCAGACGTGGTCCAGGGCCATCAGGGTAGCCCTCAGTGTCCCTAAAGCCAGTTGTTGCAAAGGGGTAAATACTGAGATCTACTGAACATTCAAGGCCCCAAGACTGAACTTTTTAGGGGACCATGAGAACACCTCTGTGCTAAGACTCTTATTCTTCTTTTTTTTTGGAGAGGGAAGTAATTAGGTTTATGTATTTATTTAGTGAAGGTACTGGGGATTGAACCCAGGATCTCATGCATGCTAGGCATGCACTCTACCACTGAGCTCTACCCTCCCCCAAGACTCTTTGAATTGTGGGTTTTCATTACCCCAGCCTCTACTGCTCCCTGGGGTGGGGGAACTGGCTGAATGACTGGTGTTATGGGCAGGACTATGGGCCAGGGCCAAAGAGATGAGATATTAGATGTTGGTGTAAGTCCTTTGCTCCTTATCTTGGCCGACTTAGGTTGTTTATTAATAACTCACTTTATTATGGGGCTCTGAGCAGAGTCTTGGGGCTGAGTAGCAAAATTGTGGTCTCAGTGTTCCTCTTTGTGCTAGGGGTGGGTGGGTGGGCGGGAAGCTTTACAGCAAGTCCTGAAATGCTGCTTGCAGCGCATTCCAACCCGGTCACTGGGATAAAGGCACCTCAGAGTTCCCCCCTGCTCCTTCTCAGGCTCAGTCTGGCCTGAACACCCTGCCACAGAGAGTCCTCCGGAAGGAACCTGTCACCCCATCTGCACTTGTCCTCATGAGCCGCTCCAATGCCCAGCCCATAGGTAACTGGGAAAAGGGGGAGGGGATCGACCTGAAGGATCTAGGGTTTGGGGAGTGTGCAGGGATGAAAATGTCTAAGGATAGCCTCAACTTCCCTGTTCTTTCCTTAGGTGCCCCTGGCCAGAAGGTGATGGAGAACAGCAGTGGGACCCCCAACATCTCAATGTAAGCACCCCAAGTCTTGGGATGGCAAGAGATGGAATGGGACAATGAACAGGTAGGAAATGGGGGAGGTAGAAGCTAAGGGTAGGAGGAGCAGGGATGCAGGCAGGAAAGCCTGATCCATCCATCCTCAACTCCCCTGGAAGAGAAACGGGGCTGAGGGCAGGATGGACTGAGGTGCAGGGAGAAGGCAAACACCTCAGGACCAAGGAACCTGTGCTCAGCTGCCCTCTCCTCACTCTAACCAGGCGTTCCTTCACAATTGATGACTTTGAGATTGGGCGTCCTCTGGGCAAAGGCAAGTTTGGAAATGTGTACTTGGCTCGGGAGAAGAAAAGCCGTTTCATCGTGGCGCTCAAGGTCCTCTTCAAGTCTCAGATAGAGAAGGAGGGCGTGGAGCACCAGCTTCGCAGGGAGATCGAAATCCAGGCCCATCTACAGTACGGATCAACGCCCTCTGAGCCAGAGTCCCCCTGCTGCCTTATCCCCAGCTCCTCTTCCAACCCCACCACATCCAGACTGTCTTCTCGGCAGCTGTGGCCACTTAGTCCCAATAAGCCCTCAATCCCCACCAGTGCCTTGACTGCAGAGATCCGCCTCTAATTCCCGCTTAGCACTGCCAGCCTCTTGTCCCCTGCCTGGCCCAAGCCTGACTCAGTTTGCCCCGTGGGACCTATCATCTTTCTCATGTCTTTATGCCAGTATGCAGCCTGATGCCCTCTCTGTCTCTTCTCCCAGGCATCCCAACATCTTGCGTCTCTACAACTATTTCTATGACCGGCGAAGGATTTACTTGATTCTGGAGTATGCACCTCGGGGGGAGCTCTACAAGGAACTGCAGAAAAGCCGCACTTTTGATGAGCAGCGAACAGCCACGGTCGGGGCGGGTGGGCACCTGGGGTACCGGCGGGGGCTGGAGGCTGGGGGTATGGCTGCTTGCCCTGGAGGTCGGTCCTTGTCTAATTACTTGTCGTTGGCCCTCCCAGATCATGGAGGAGCTGGCAGATGCTCTGATATACTGCCACGGGAAGAAGGTGATTCACAGAGACATAAAGCCAGAGAATCTGCTCTTGGGGCTTCAGGGAGAGCTGAAGATTGCTGACTTTGGCTGGTCTGTGCACGCGCCCTCCTTGAGGTACGGTGGGCTAGGAGGCCAGCCCTGGGTGCGAGGCTGGGGCATTCAAAATAAAACCACTCTAGATCTTGTTACCCAGAGACATTTGGGTTTGTCCTCATGCAAATACATAGATACAGCAATATCGTTACAAAAACAGGAGACTCAGTTTTGTTACCCAGATTTCTTAATTGACACATTGGAACCTTCTTGTCTTATATGTGATAAACCTTCCACATTATTTGTAATGGCTTCATAACATCGCGTAGTAGAGATGTAACCTGATTTATATAAGTAGGACGTGCTTGATGGACATTCGAGACTTTTCCTTTAATTCTAAGGTTGAGCACTGCTCTCATAGCTGGTTATTTTAGGATACGGCTCATGGTGTGGAAATGAAGAGGCAGTGTGTAAGCCCACCCCTGGGGCTTTAGAGTCTTCGCCTGGCTCCTACACCAGAGGCCCTGTTGGAGCCTGGTTGGAACACGCCCCTGGTGCAGCCTGGGGTCTCTGGGCTCCCTGTCAGGCTGCAGGGAAAGGAGAGACAGTCTGGATCTGGGATCCCTGCTCATTCACCTCCCCCACCAGGAGGAAGACTATGTGTGGGACCCTGGACTACCTGCCCCCAGAGATGATTGAGGGGCGCACACACAATGAGAAGGTGGATCTGTGGTGCATCGGAGTACTCTGCTATGAGCTGCTCGTGGGAAACCCACCCTTCGAGAGTGCTTCACACAACGAGACATATCGGCGCATCGTCAAGGTGGGAGGCTGGCCCGGGGGGGTCTGGCGGGGGTTATGCTGCCTCAGAAGCCAGGCATGGGGAGTGAGAAGAATAGTTGTGGGGCTCACATGACTCCAAGTAAAATGGGCAGTGAAGGAAAAATCAGCCAGGATGAGAGTAGTGGGATCCTTCCTTCTTTTCTTCTGCAGGTGGACCTGAAGTTCCCCAGTTCCATGCCCGCGGGAGCCCAGGACCTCATCTCCAAGCTTCTCAAGCATAACCCCTCAGAACGGCTGCCGCTGGCCCAGGTCTCGGCCCACCCTTGGGTCCGGGCCCACTCTCGGAGGGTGCTGCCTCCCTCAGCCCCTCAGTCTGCCCCCTGAGTTGTCCTTGTCATGTCCTCAGGTGTGTCTGTGTTTGTATGTCTGTGTACATGTAGTTAGAAGGAGGGGTCACCGGCCTGTTCCCGTATCTGTCTCCTACCTCTTCTTTATTTAATAAAAGCTGAAGCTTTTTGTACTGAGTGGAGATGTTTACAGGTAGAGACTGCCTTGGAGGAAGCCGTCACCTGTGAGGAGGAGGCTGGGGAGATGCCTGTGCTCGGTGCCGGGATGAGCACTGCATCACTGCCCCAGGAGCACCACCCCCCTCAGCTCCGACACCCCCCTCCCCGGTCAGCTCCGAGCCACCACAACCCCACATCCTTTCTTTCCCAGGCCTGGGGATGCTGGGGACCCCGACTTCACTCTGCCACGCCTGCACGCCAGCCATCTCTGCCTGCCTTTTCTTGCTTCTTACTCTCAATTTTCTGACCTCTGGTCTCTCCTGGTTCAGTCCTGCTGTCCCAGGAGCAACTGAACATTGCTGTACCCCGAAGCTGTCTTTTTTTGTTTGCTTTTCTGCTCTGGTGAGGATCTAGCACAAGAGGGAATAGAAGCAGTACTAATGGTGTCTTGTTCATGACCTATGGTTTCACTGCTAAGTATGATGCCGTAGGTTTTTGTTAAATGTCCTTTATCAGGTTAAGGAAGGCCTCATCTCTTCCTAGTTGGCTAAGAGTTTGGGTTTTTTGGTATCATGAATAGTGTTGACTTTCATCTACTGCATTTTCAGCCTCTGTTGGTTGTTTGCTCTTTTAAGCAATGGGTGAAGAACATCAGTAACTTTTCTTATTTTTATTTTATCTCAGTTACACATGCAGTATTCAGTTCCTAGGGCTGCCATAACAAATCACCACAAACTGGGTGGTTTAAAACAACAGAAATTTATTCTCTGATAGTTCTAGATGCCAGAGGTCCAAAATCAAAGTGTCCACAGTGCCGTGCTCCCATGGAAGGCTCTAGAGAAAAATCCTCCCTTGCCTCTTCTCATTTCTGGTGATTCTGGACACTTCTTGGCCTGTGGCTGTGGCTGCCTCACTCCAATCTCTGCTTCTGTCTTCACACACCCCCTCTTCTCTCCTCTGTGTCTTACAAGAACACTAGTCATTTGATTTAAGGCTCACCTGGATAATCCAGGATAACCTTGTCTCACGATCCTTAATTACATCTGCAAAGACACTTTTTCTAAAAAAAGTCACATTCATGGTTTCAGGAGTTAAGACATAGACATACCTTTTTTGTGCCTACTATGCAACCCCCACTACACATGCCCATAAAACAACTGAACAGTGTTAGAAGGTTTTTTTTTAAAGTATAGTTGATTTATAATGCTGCATTAGTCTCTGCTGTACAGAACGGTGATTCAGTTATACACATACACACATTTCTATTCTTTTTCCTATTCTTTTTCATTATAGGTTACTACAAGATATTGGATATAGTTCCCTGTGATATACAGTAGGGTCTTGTTTATCTATTTTATATGCAGTAGTTTGTATCTGCAAAAGCCAAACTCCCAATTTGTCCCTCCCCACCCTTTCTCCCTCTAGTAACCATAAGATTGTTTTCTATGTCTGTGAGTCTGTTTCTGTTTTGTAAATAAGTTCATTTGTGTCATTTTTTAGATTCCACATGTAAGTGATATTATATGGTATTTGTCTTTCTCTTTCTGGTTTATTTTACTTAGTATGATAATCTCTAAGTCCATCCATGTTGCTACAAATGGCATCTCATTCTTTTTTATGGCTGAGTAGTATTCCACTGTATAAATATACCACGACTTCTTTATCCAACCATCTGTCAATGAACATTTAGGTTGCTTCCATGTCTTGGCTATTGTAAATAGTGCTGTTACGAACATTGGGGTGCATGTCTTTTCAAATTAGAGTTTTCTCTGGATATATGTGTGTGTGTATATGTGTGTGTATATATGTATATCTCCAGAGTTTTCTCTGGATATGTGTGTGTGTGTGTGTGTGTGTGTGTGTATACACAGCCTATCCATTTCTCTCTTCCAAGAGACAGCGTGTTCCAAATCTTTTCACTATTGTTTTGTTTTTGGTATCTTCCATGTATTTCCAAATCACGTGCTTCTGTTGCTCTCTTTACATGTCAACTGCCCCCCACTCCCAAATGCCAAGTGGAAGAAGGTCCTGGTCCCATCAGAGCTGGCCCCTTCAGGTATGCCCTGGACTCAGTCCTCCAGCCATTCAACAAGTTCATTCTAACAATTGTTCCTTTTCTCTTATCAATTATTAATATGTCCTTTTTTTGCTGGACCAATCTCATCACCATACAAAAATCTAGTATCTTGAACCCCTCACCCATCTCCTACTATCTCTCCTGTTAACTTCTTTGCTCCCCTCACAGCAAAATTTCTCAAGCATATTGTCTACACCTACTGTCTACACTGACTTCCTCTCCTCTCATTTACTGTGGCCTGTGTCCCCCCACCACCCTTGCCCGCAGCAGCCAAACCTCCTCTAGCCAAATCCAATGAGCCCTTCTCTGACCCCGCCTCCCAAACACACTTAACACAAGTGACTTTTCTCTTCTAGAAACACCCATCTCCCTGCCTGCCACCTCGGTACTACACTGTCTTCATTTTTCTACTGGACCAGCTATGTTTCTTAAGCTGGGCCCCTCTTTGAGACCTGATGGCGGACCCCAAGGGGTTCTGTGCTGGATTCTCTCTTGCCTCTACACTCTTTGGTCTCTTTCCATCCCATGGCTTTAAACACAACTTCCACATTCATATCTCTCACCTCAACATCGCCACCAAGCCCGAGACTCATATTCTTGCAATCCCTACTTAATGTGTCTAGAAGGCTTCTCAAAGCTAAAACAGTATTCTCCATTCACAACCTCTGCCCCCCCAAAAACATATTCTTCATCTCAGTCAATAGTACCATCAATCACCCAGCTGCTGAAGCCAAAAACCTGGGAATCATTGCTGGTTTCTCCCATTTCTCCTCGGCCAACCCCATCCTTCCTACTGCCTGTCAGACCCACTGAGTCTCAGTCCCCTCCTACCTTAACACACAGCACCTTCGCTCTCATGCTAGTTCAGGGCACCATCCTTTCTGGCCTGGACAATGGCAATAGCCTCCTAATTGCTCTCCCCACATCTTCATGGCCCCTACAGTCCCTCCTGCACATAGCAGAAGATAGAGCATGTCATTCCCCTGTTCAAAACCCTCCTTTGGTTCTCAAGCACACTTAGAATAAAACCCAAACTCCTGACCATGGCAAGGTCCGCTGCTGGTGTCAACCCTGGCTACGCATCAGAATCACCAGGAGGGCTTAAAGAGATCAAGGGAGACAGTATAGCTCAGTGGCAGAGTGTGTGCTTAGTGTGCACGTGGTCCTGGGTTCACTCCCTAGTACCTCCATTTAAAACAATAAGTAAAAAGAAATCAGGACTCCCAGACCTCACCCGAAGAAATTCAGATTTAATTGGCCTGGCTGAAACCTCGGCTCTTCCCCTTCCATCACTCAAGCCCTCTCCTCTCTGTTTCTTGAATGTGCCAACTTTGTTTCCACCTCAGGGACTTTGCACTTGCTCTTCCTGTCTAGAATGCCACTGCCCAGCCTATTTTGAGTAATGGGAAGCCAGCGATCTGTGATCAGACCTTTGTTAGTGACCTGTGCTGGTCCCCTCAGAGACTTTTCTAAGAGGCATTATCTCACAAAAAATTCCAAGTATCCACATGAAGAGCCACCCCCTTAATGTAATGTTAAGATAGCTGACTGCGACATTCATTCACTTTGGGTACTTGATCACCTCACCTTCCTACTGAAAAGATAATGACAGAAAAGAGGATAAATGAAAAGCTACCTCTCTTCTTCCCAGGGGGATCTGGTTGTGTCCTGACAGGCTGGCAGATAATCCTCTCTCGAAAGGCCATCTGCATTTCCATGGAGTGATGTGGGCACTGATGAGACTGGGGCCGGTGACCTGCCCCTCTCCCCATCATGGCATTGCAGGGTGGGGAGGGCTCTATGGAGGAATGGAGCGTACACTGTCGGTCAGCACACCTAAGTTCTAGTTCATTCTCCACAGTTTACTAGCCACGTGACCTTGGCCAAATTGTTTTAATTTTTAATGAGCCTTTAAGATGGAAATAAAAATCCTTCCTGACCTATGACATGGTCTATTCCCACATGCAGTAAGGTACATGGGTATAAATAGCATTTTAAAATATAGTCTCATTCTAGGAAGGATTTAAAGTAGTTTACAAGATATGTAAAATAGAAAGTGACATATAAGTGGGCGTACATCCCCCAAAGAACATATATAGATAGCAAGTAAACATGAAAAGACGTTCAACATCATTATTTTATTACGGAATGCAAATGGAAACCATAATGAGATATTACCACACACTTATTAGAATGGCTTAAAAAAAAAAAAAAGACATACAGGACCTAAAAGGGTTTTCCAAAGGAATGGAAAATGAAATTTTTAACAAGAAGACCAATTCTCACACATCACCTGTCCTCAAGCAAGCAGCTTTTGAAATTTGGGATAGGTTGAAAGGAGAGAGGGTGGGGCAGCCCTTTGGAGAAAGCCACATTCTCCCAAGGCCTCTATATCTATTGAGCTCTGCAGTGTTACAAACCCTTTCTGGTGTGTCTGTGGCATGATTCTTTTATAATAGAAGTTTTATATTTTGTGTACCTCACTGATGTTGTGAATGAATGAGTTTCATAGTTGGAAGAGCTATTCTAGTTTCACAGATTGTCTCCTAATGATGTGGTTTGAAACAGAACTGGGTGATTATGATCTGCTGACCTCTAATACCACAGTGAAATCAGTTCAACTCTTCCTGAGATAACTGGATGTGGGCAGCCATTTTGTGCTCATGAGGAGAGCAGAGGTGAAGACAAATCTGCAGACTGAGGGTAAAAGAGCATAAAGATAGAAAGAGCCTAGGTCCTTGATGATTTTGTTGAGCTGCTGAATTAACTAACCCTGGAGTCCTTGGCCATTTTTCTATTAATTGTGTCTTTTGCTAACTTACTTGTAAGATCAAGTGATATTAACAATTTGCCATTACACTATGCCAATATATTTATTTTTTCTGTAATTTGTCTTTTAACATGGTTTAGGGTGGTTTTTCTATGTTGAAGTGCTGAAGTTTTATGTTGCAAGTCTACCTTTTATTTACTTATGGTATCTGATTTTGGTCTTTAAAAAACCTCCATCGCCCCAAGCTTTTTTTTTTTTTTAATTCACTGCTGTGTTCTTTCAGTATTTTTCCTCTTTTTTATTTAAAATTTTGATCAAAATTTTTGTTGTTGTTGTTTGGCAAAAGGAATGAAGTAATTGATTTTTGTTTTTGTTTTTGTTTTAGTCCAAATAGTTCATCTCATACCATTTATAGAAATCAATTCAAAATGCTACCATTTTCTTTGCCATTTTCTTCATATACTAAATTCCCATGTATAGGAATTACACAATTTGCAACAAAAAATATGTGTATTCGTGGGGTAGCAGGGAAAACATGGGCCTTTGACAAGACACTTGTCCCTAGTTGCAGGAAGAGTGAGCCCTTCAACAGCACATAAATGAGTGAACATGGCTGTATCCCAGCAAAACTTTATGGACTTTGAAATTTGAATTTCTTATAAAATTACATGAATTTTCATATTCTGTAGGTTATTTTTCAACCACTAAAAAAATGTAAAAAAAAAGATCCTTAGCTCACAGGCCATAAAAAAACAGGGGGAGCTGGATTTGGCCCATGGGCCATGTTTTGCTGACCCCTAATGTAGTGGACACTGTGGTCACAGCCCCTCCTCCCTTTCCCATTTTGTTGCAGCTACTTGAGTTTGGAGGGAATTGCTCCAGGAGGAGCATAAGTTTTTAAACCTAATCAGTCCATTCTTATCACCTTGCCAGAGTGATTGCTTCCAGATACCCAGTCCTAAGTCAATCAGACATATCACCCCTGCCGAAGTGACTAGATTGGGCATGTGAACCAGTTTAACCCAATATGAAGGAGGATTAACTGGGGATCTTGGGAAAGATGCATCTTTGTTATTCTGTGAGGTCTAATGCAAGATACTCTTTCCTCCCCTTCTGGAAAGTGTGGGAGTATATCATCCAGGGTTTGTGGTTTCATAAGGGTGGGGTCCTCATGATGGGATTAGTGTCATTAGAAAAGGCCTGAGAGCTAGCTCTCTCCCCACTGTATGAGGAAACATCAAGAAGGTGGCTAGCCAGGAAGAGGGACCTCACTAGGAGCTGAATCAGCTGGCACCTTGGACTTCCAGCTCCCAGAACTGGGAGAAAAAAAATGTCTGGTGTATAAGACACTCAATTTATGGTATTTTGTTATAGCAGCCCAAGTAGACTACTATAATCCCCAAAGAATGACAAATGACAGCCATTTTGCCACCATGAGGAAGCCCACTTGGGAAACCACAGAAAGAAATCAGGCCCTTCATGATAGCCTTAGGGTACTAAATGCAGGCTTCTCTGATGTCTTAAGACCGTTATTGCATGACATAATAAATTCCACTTGGGTTTTCTGTTTGTTTTTGTTGATTCAACTTGTTTCTGTCACTTGCTGAATAAAGAGCTTCCATCTGCCGAGGGGTAAAAGGAAGGCAAGGGGCATCAGTCCCAGAGACTGGGGAGAAGTTTAGATTAGACCATTGGCCTCACGGTGTATTAGACAGGGTTCTGGGTGCAAGTGACAGAAACACAGCTTGAATGAGTTCAAGTCAAAAAGGGGAAATTAACAGCTTGGGGTCATTTACTTAATAAATATTTATTGAGCACCTACTGTATGCTAGGCAGTGTTCTAAGCGCTGGGGCTACAGATAAGAACAAAACAGACAAAAAGCATTACCTTCATGGAGCTGACTTGGGCAAGTAAGCAAAATACATGTATGTCAGATGGTGGTAAGTGTTATGGAGAAAAGGCAGGGAAGGAAAGTGGGGAATTGCTGGAGAAAGTGGTTGCAATTTTAAACAGATTGTAAGGGGAGGCCTCACTGAAAAGATAACAATTGAATAAGGACCTGAGTAGAGAAGGGAAGGAGGAATATCAAAGTTGAAATTTTTTCTTGGTAGACCCAGCCTCAAAGAAGAGAGGGGCAGGGAGGAGGGGGTGTTGCAAGAGCAAGTGTAAATCTGTGAGGCAAGAGCATGTCTGTCTTGTCAGAGGAACAGTAAGGAGGCCAGTGTGGCTCCAGCAGGACCAGTGAGGTGAAGAGAAAGAAGAGATGAGATCAGAATGGTACCACAGCTCTAACCTAAAGGGCCACTCATTTATTGACTATTTTACCTAGTGGCAAAATCACACACCATCCTCCAGGGGAGAGATTCAAACCTGGAGGGGTCAGGAGACAGAGAACAGAGTGGCAAACGGACAGGAAAGCCTGTAATTGCTCTCCACTGTGCGTCGCTCTGGGCAGTTCATCGGCTAGGTCTTTTAGCCGAGGACGATGGAATGACCATTCATGCTCTGCTGAGAATTCTGGTTTCATCTTTCCCGACCAACTAAATGCGATTCCATCCCAACTGTCCAGGGAGGATATACTACTTATATGCCAGGAATCTCTCTTAGGAACCCCGGATTTGGTCCCACTAGAAGCGTTTGCTAAGCAACAATTGTGGGCGTGACAATTGTGGGCGGAAAGAGCCTCAGCCCCGCCCCCAGAGGACTTAATCATTACAGGCTCTTCATCTTTAAGATCTACCCCCACAACTTTTTAAAAGGGCGGGGCGACGAGCGCCGCTGTCTCTCCTTCTCTCCACCCTGCTGGCGCTCACGTGTGTTTGGTTGTTCAATGACAGATCTTCTTCCGGGACTTCCTGGTCGCCACAACCAATCAAAGTGCTCTTCCCTTCCTGACCATTGTCAGCCCGCGGCCAATTGGCGCACCTCTACAACGCCCCTTAAAGGCGCAGCCAACGCTTCCCCAGCCAGGGCGAACCAATTCTTCGGTTCCTGCCCCCAACTGCAGTATGGAGTCGTCCCGGGGGGCGCCTGGGCCCGAGGCGGACTTTCTGGCTCCCGGGGAACCGCAAACCGTGATTTTCGACAGCGGGCCGGGCCGAACGCCCTCTGAAAAGCCCTCAGGCCTCGGGCTGTCCGGGGAGGAAGAGGCCGAGAACGTTGGGGGCTCAAGCCGCTACCCTAGGGCGTCCTCGAAGACTTCGAGCTGCAGCTTCGTCCACCAGCCGGAATGGGAGGCTCCAGAGGAAAAGCCGGGCCGCGGAGGGACGCCGTCCGGGGCGGGGAGCCGCCTGGGGGTGCTGGGTCCCGAGCACGACTCGCATGGGTCTTCCCGGCGCAAGGACCCTGAACTGCCGGAGGACAAGCCTGTATCCGAGAGGGTCTGCTGTCGAGGGAGCCCTGGAGGCGGCGGGATGGAAGTTGAGCAGAAGGAAGACGACGAGGAAACGGCAGCAGCCGGCAGAACTGGCCGCTCGTTCTCCAGCCGCCTTCAGGACAGCCGCAGCCTGGACGGGCTGAGCGGGGCGTGCGGCGGCGCCACGGGGTCCGCAGGGGTTGCCGAGTCTGGAGCAGGCGGCGGGCGGCGCGCCACCATCTCCAGCCCCTTGGAGCTCGAGGGCACGGTGAGCCGCCATGGCGACCTCACCCACTTCGTCGCCAACAACCTGCAACTCAAGATCCGTCTGAGCGGCGCCCCTCAACCCCCGCCGCCTGCCCCTGCTCGGCCTTGTTCAGCGCCCGCACCCACTCCGGCCATCCCTCCCATCGACCCCGACGTACTGCGGGACCTGGAGCGGCTGAGTCGGGAGCTGGGCTGCAGGGTAGACCGACTGCTTCGCGGGCTGGGTGGCGCGGTGCAGGAGCTGACAGCGCTAAGCGTGGGCTGCATCCAGACCTACCGCGACGCCGTGGACTCCCTAGGCGAAGCTGTGGACATGAGTATCAAGGGCATGTACACCCTGCTGGCTCGCTGCGAGGAGCTGGAGCGGGCTCTGCAGCCGGTTCAGGGGCTGGCGCGCCAAGTCCGGGATATCCGACGCACCCTGGAGGTGTTGGAAGCCCTGTGCAAGTGACCAGGAGGTCAGGAGAGGCCTGGCAAGGCCAGGGACCAGCAGGATCCTAAGGAGCCCTAGTGGGACCTGCCCACTGAGGGGAGACCTAGATATTGGAGGCTCTTCTGGATGCATTTAGCAGGCCTGCGACCACTCGCTGGGCCTTATGCAGGTGTATATGGGCAAGTTCTAAAGTCTCTCCTGGTGGGAGGGAATGATGATCTGCTTCTGTTCAGTTGGCCATCTGCAGCTACCTTGTTCTCCCAACTCTCTTCCCTAGTTAGAGCACCATCTCTGGGAACCCAGGGCTTTTGGTCTGGGCTTGGGAGACCTGACTGCTATATGTGATCAAGAAAGGAGAACAGAGGAGGCACCAGCCCCCACTGTGGCCACCCTGACCTCCAGTGGTCACATCTCAGGTGACAGGGGCTATGGGAGCTTGAGTGGTCCTTGACCACATACCATACAGACAAGGATGCATGCTTGTAGATGGTTAACCTCCTGCTTCTGCCCTCTGGCCCCCTACCATCCTACTTCCCCAGCCATAACCAGGGTGGAGCAAGGAATGTATTGCATGGTAGAGGGGATGAGTTGGGAGGGGTCTCACTGCTCTCAGGGTTCAGATAGAATTGTTGCTGGTTTTGAAGCCCACCTGTTGTGGAGTGTTCTAATCAGTTTTGACTTTGAGTTTTTGTGGAATTAAAGTGCTGCTGCTGCTAAGGCTGAGGCTGTGTCTGTGTGGGGTTACAGGGATTGATGAGCCAAAGGAATGGGAATAAGGGTCGGTCTTTTTCGTGGAGTTCTCTTGAGGCCAGTGCTGGGAGTAGGGTGGGATTTCCAGGCTACGTAGGGAAGGATATGGTTCCTGCCCCTAAGCGGCAGATCTGAGGGGAAATACAAGACACAGATATGGGCTCAGAGATCCAGTAAAAGCAGAGTAGGAAGCAAGGTGCTCCAGAAGAGAAAGGGGAAGGGGTTCTTCTCAGTTCCTGAAGTGGACAGGCAGGGTCTGGGAAAACTGGACATTTTGGCTCTAGAGGAAGACTGGAAACACTTGTTAGCTCCATTCCTGACCCCATTTCCCACACTCTGTTGATCAGTGCCATATGCATGGTCTGAGACAATCTTTGTTCCAATACCTGTCAGCCTTCTGTTTACAAGGCACATAGGAAATTCTAGGAGCCCTGTGTTGTAGTCAGGAGATATAGAAAACAGAGGTCACGGGAAGAGATCCAGTTTCCTTACACTTTCCTCCTCCCCCTCAACACACTAGCACTCTGGACTAAATTTAAACACGTTTCTCTTTAGGGTGGGAAAAGTTCTGGGATTGGTAATGTTGCTTCACGAGACTTACCGAGTAACAAGAAATAGTACAGAATCTTAGAAAACCTAAGTACCTGACCCGTACGGGGATCGAACCCGCGACCTTGGCGTTATTAGCACCACGCTCTAACCAACTGAGCTAACCGGCCGGCTGATATCCTTTTTTTTTTTTTAATATGAAACTATGTAAAAGATACACTATTGATCAATGGTGACTTAAGAAAAATTTAAAAATTGGTAAAGCTATTTTGGGACAGGAAAACAGAATACGAAGATTGAATGAGCATTTCGGGAAGTAATAGCCAAGCCAAAATGTTGACAAGCACTACGGTGCCTGGCGGCAGGTCTAGGCGCAAACAGAGCGCGGGACTAACAACCTACACGTAGCGCTGACTCATACAACCGGAAATGGAAAACGCCGCCTGATAGCACCTGGTAGATTGCCGAAGAGAGAGAAGGGATGGATCTGTAGAAAATCGTAGCCCAGAGATTCAACGTTACTTCCTCGCAGTGTGTTTGCAAAAGCAACCGATGACGGAGGCACCGCTGGGATTCGAACCCAGGATCTCCTGTTTACTAGACAGGCGCTTTAACCAACTAAGCCACGGCGCCTACCGCGTCGGTGTTCGCAAGTTATTTCCTTGGCCAGGTCAGATTCATGTCAGGAAAGCGAATGCCAGGATCTCCTTCTTAATTAACCTTTGGCTGTACTGGAAAATCGGGTAGAAGGGACGAAAACCGCAGCTGCTGTGAGCGAGAGTGAAGGGATAACACAGAAACTGAATCTGGCAGAGGGAAGGTAACAAGAGAAATTCATGTCTTTGGATTATAAAACTGAACAGAGGTCGTAGTACTCAGAAACCGACGAGGATGGGATTCGAACCCACGCGTGCAGAGCACAATGGATTAGCAGTCCATCGCCTTAACCACTCGGCCACCTCGTCCACAAAAAGTAGTTCTAAGATTTTCTCTCTGGGGTCTGAACTCTTCTCACAGTAAGCGTGAGCCCACCCACGTCGCGAAGGGAGCGCGTTTCGAGGGTTTCTGCCCAGCACCGCAAAGACGATTCGAAAGGCTCTGGCTGCCGAGCGACCTTTTAACCTGCGCCAGCGCCCAAACCTCTCCTCTGCGTTGAGCGATTCGGCGCGTGCCTCAGTCTTAAGGAGCCCAGCTTTCCGTCCATATTTACGGTAACCCAGATCTATCGCAAAAACTACCGCGAGATCCTTGGGCTCCCCCAACGGGGTGGCTCGGGACTTCGCGCCAAGATTCCTCCCGTTCTGGCTCCTACGAGGTGCTTCTTCTCTGACCTGGACGTTGGGGCTTCAAGAGTTGAAAATGAGGAGAATAAATAAAAATACTCAACCCGTTAGAAAAAAGGCAGTTGACCCCGACGTGATTTGAACACGCAACCTTCTGATCTGGAGTCAGACGCGCTACCGTTGCGCCACGAGGTCAGTCGGCCACAGTGCTGGCCAGGTCCTCTTATGACCACTGGACGGTCAGGCGGCGAAGCGCAAGAGCCGACGGCTTTCCTAAACCTCTAAAATCCCGCTTCGTGGCGCCTGTGCTGTCCCGCAGGCCTCGTGAGACCAGCAGGGCCCTCCGCACCCCGTCCCCTGTGTCCTGCCGACGACCAGGCCGCCCTGAACTACTTCCCTGGGGGACCGAGGGCTAACAACCCAGCCCGGATGGACTTGCGCAGAAACGGGAGGAAGAACTGACACCAGGCAAACGCAACAAGGTGGAGCCAAGCTAAAGCCCTCGTCACGTGGGGATGAGGGATTACCTCCTCCAGAGGTGCGTCTCCTCCCCGGCTGCACATTAAACTTGCCTGCCGAGTCTTACAGATAGCTACACAGAAACCCCAGATTTGGATATAATGATTTAAAAGTCCGGAGTAAACAGATACACAATACTATATATAACATACACAACAAAGACCTAATGTATAGCACAGGAAACTATATTCAATATCTTGTGATAAGTTACAATGGAAAAGAATATATATGTGTATCTGAATCATTATGCTGTACACCTGACGCTAACACAACATTGTAAATCAACTATACTTCAATAAACAAACAAACAAACAAATAAATAAATGGTCCAGGTCAGAACCCCAGCATTGGTAACTTCCTCACTTTTTACAATTCTAAGGAATAATTTACCTACAATGAAATGCACAGATCTTAAGTGTTTATTTTGGAGATTTCTGACAAATTCAACCCATAACCTTTCTTTGTAGAAGACATTTCCTTCACCCTAGAAGATTCTTTCATGTCCCTTCCTAAACCACTATTCTGATTTCTATCACCAAAAATATCAACATTTTGTAAAGCTCCCCAGGTGAGACAGCTGAGAACGTCTAAAGAGAGATACCAGAAGCTGGCAGAGACCCTATTTGCTTCTTGAAGGATGAGAGGGGTTCTACCAGTCAAGATGGCAAAAGAAGTCATGCTGTGTCTCACTCCTTCCCTTCCAAGCCAAATGCCTGCACTTTCCATATAATGGCTCTCTGGAAAGTTATCAGGGACCACCATCACGGCCAAGCTCGTTGGCGTTCCTTGAGGCTGGCCTTAATTGACTGGGCAACATCTTTTTTAAGAACCTTCTTCTTCCTTGGTTGTCATGACACTTTTCTGCTGGCCTTCCCCTAGCTTTCCGCCCCCTTTTTCTGTCTTTCCCCCTCAAACTGTATTCTCTCCTCATGATACACACCTTCCCTGGAGTCAGCCATTACCTGTGTGCTATGGGCTCCTAAATCCTGCCCCTACCTCTGGATTCAGACATCCAGTGCCTTTGGACATCTCTACTTGACCCTGTCATCGTTCCTTCCCAGTCCTTCTGCACTCCCAGTAAGTGGCCATGCTGAGGCAAGTGAGAAGTAGGATTAGTCCAGTGTCATTACCCTGAGTACTACCTAGAGTGCTCTCTGGGGTTTAAATCTGCTCCATTCACCCCACCAACTTCCAAATATTAGGAAGCCAATAAACTATTCTGTCCAGAGGTGCCTTGCTCCATATGGTAGACACTAGGATGGCTATTCATTAAGGGGCTATTCAAATTAAGTTAAAATTTTAAAATTCAGTTCATTAGTCCCAATAGCCACATTTCAAGTGTTCAGGAGTCACAAGGAGCTAGCTGGCTACCATACAGGACAGAGACAATATGAAATATTTCTATCATCATGGAAAGTCCTGTTGGACAGCACGAATCCAAAAGTGAGACAATATGAGAATCAAAAAGAATAACAGCTGCAATAGACTGAAACACACAAAATATGCTAAAACCTAACAACTAAAAAAACCTAATTAGTCACTTTGGGAGGATGCTAGGGAACCTTTATTCTGATAAATAATGGGGGTAAAAAATCGCACATTTATCCAGTCTTTCCTGTATGACCTGTAACTCATGGTAAACAATGAATTGATTAGAGCACATTCTTTGTTTTTAAACCTGGTCACCGGCAGTACTTCCTATGGCCACAGGGTGGCCCCAAAACTTGCTTTTGAGAGATGCCTCTGTAGAGCAGGCTTCTGTGAACCAAGGTCACGGAAAGTGACAGGACAGACCTAAATGCCTGCTGTTTCCTAATTCACAGTGTGGACGTTGACTACCAGTTTTTACTATCTATAGGTCCCCTAGGCAGGAAGACTATTATGAGCACAATGCCCCAAACTTCCAGCTATTGGAGCCCAAAATCAAAGCCAGCTTTGATCCCTCCCTTTTCCTCACCCACCCACAGTCCCGTGTTCAGATTTCCTTATTTTCTAACGATCTCTAGATTCTTTCCACTTCACTCCATCTCCTTGACTCCACCTTGTCCAATCTCATTCTTTCCTTCCTGGATAAATCTATGGCTTCTTCACAAACCTACTGCTTAAAATCTTCTTAAAAATCCATTCTCCATGTTGTAACCCAAGTCATCTTTTGGAATACAAATTTGAGCCTGTCCTCCTCCCCTCCCCACCTTGGCGGCAAGGCCTGTCTACTCATCCCACTTCACCCTAATGTCTTCTTCCTCTTCCACTACTAGGCTTCAGACACACTAGCTCCTTTTCTGTTCAACAAACACAAGGCGCTTGTTCCCACCTAAGGAACTTTGCCCTTGTTGTGCCTCTGCCTGGAATGCTCTTTCCCCACATCTTCACACAGCTGACTCCTTCTCTTCACTTTATTTGTTCCAGGGACCTTGGAGAATCTTGCAAAACAAACAAACAAACAAACAAACAAACAGATCCTGGGCTTTCATCACTTTCACTCTAGGAGAGTCAGACTTGATAAACTATCCGGGGGAGCTTGGCTCTGAAGGCTTGGGCTCTCTATTCCTAGGAGAAAGGGCATGTAAATTACAGGCCGAGAGAAAAGCATAAAAAGCTCTTTAGTCCTTGAATCTTGTCTATGTGCTAAGAATGTTTCCATGCTTGCAATTTCCATGTCGATTTGCAAGGGAAGCCCACCACTCATTGTACTTTAGATGTCAGCAGTATCACTCATTTTAAGGGTCATCTCATGGGAAAGAAGCAGTGAGGTCTACTGTACTTGACTAGGCGGTGCGGGGCGCCCCACCGCACACTCTCTGGTGCCGACAGCTCTGCTGCGCTTGAGGAGGCGGCTGGCAGAAAGCGATCGGCACCTGGACAGGACCCGGTACCTGCCCTCCGCAGGAGGCCCGCCGCGGCTCGAGAATTTACTGCTCTCGCGAGATTTTCAGAGATTCCCGTCGTAGCTCCCGCTTACGCGGTTACCAAGGCAACTGGGTGGCGCCTGCACTAGCGGGAAGGAGGCGTACATCGAATTTTCTCTGCTAAACTGAGAGATTTGAGGAGTGGCCTTCCCTGAGCTTCCAGCCCCGGAGACCACGGCCTCTGCTCCAGGCTGTACCCCTGCCCCTGGGGGCCATGGGCCGGATTTCGGGGCTCGTGCCCTCTCGTTTCTTGACGCTCCTGGCGCATCTGGTGGTCGTCATCACGTTATTCTGGTCCCGGGTAAGGCCTATGGCCCCTCTCATCTCGTCCCCATTCCCACCTTGGGGTGGTCCCAGCCCCACCCAACCCTTTCCCCCGGGCCCTTACCCGGTCGCTTCCTCCCATCCTTTGCCACCCGACCTCTTTGAACTTTTCTTCCTCTCTGCCCTACTCCCCAGGACAGCAACATCCAGGCCTGCCTGCCTCTCACGTTCACTCCCGAGGAGTATGAAAAGCAGGACATTCAGTGAGCACTCGGGGTGTGGTGGTCAGAATTAAGCAGCAGTGGGAGTGAAGGGATCTTAGAAAAAGATCAGAAGGCCTGAGCCATCCCCCTTCCTTTTTGCAGGTTGGTAGCAGCACTCTCTGTCACTTTGGGCCTCTTTGCAGTGGAGCTGGCCGGTTTCTTCTCGGGAGTGTCCATGTTCAACAGCACCCAGAGCCTCATCTGTATCCTTTCTACTTGCGCACCTTTCCTGCACGGCCCATTTCCATCACAGCTCCCTCCAGCCATCTAACTAGGCCTTTCTGGTACAGTGGTTTTTGCCCTAGTAGGCAAACAGAATTCCTCCAGTTGAGAGATCTTAGGCAATGTGGAAGATTTAATACAATCTTTGGTCATTCGTTAAGCTCCTGCTATGCACCAGGCAATGGTGATCTCAAAATGGGAGTAAAACACAGTTTTCTACCTTGAGGAAGAGGCAGACACATAGACATCTATAATTCAATGTTCATAGGATGTGTAAAAATATGAAGCACTATGGGAACTCAAAAGAAACGAAGGTGGATCAGGGAAGGCTCTCAATATCTGAATTTTGGATGAGGAGGACCAGGGTGCTGGAGAGTGAT
This sequence comes from Camelus bactrianus, assembly GCF_048773025.1. Taxonomy (NCBI): domain Eukaryota; kingdom Metazoa; phylum Chordata; class Mammalia; order Artiodactyla; family Camelidae; genus Camelus; species Camelus bactrianus. Next base: position 7,190,727 of record NC_133554.1, read on the forward strand.
TCTGCAGAGTGTATAATGTCACTGTGAGCATTTCTCTGTGCCTGGAGTAGATGGGGGGCCTACTACCTCACCTGAAGGGTCCAGGCTAGATATGCAGTGGGGATAGCTTGGGGTCCGAGCTGTGCAGGCTCAACCCTGTCCTCTACTCACATGGTTGTCCTAAAATTCAGAAGTCAGGGCTGCTGGCTCTGGCCTTTGCAATGTGATAAAGGGAGCAAGAGGTGCTCTGCTCTCCAGGAGGTGAACCTGAATGCAGATGCCAGCCCACCCTAGCTTTTTGTGGGCCATCACTAACAACCTGTTGATCCAAAGGCTTTCCTTGACCCTGGTGCGTTCCCAAGCCATTGGGGCTCACTGTAGTGCATCTGTGTCCCTATCCTTTTTCATATTTGAGCGTTGGGAGTGCACCACATACTGGTACATTTTTGTCTTCTGCAGGTATGGTATCTCCCAATGTTTGGGGATAGGGAAGGAAGATTTACTCTTAATCTGAAGATTTCCCCTACCCAGCCCTTACTCCATTTATGAGATATCTGATCCACTCAACATCTTGTAGTCTTTTGAAGTGTTCCCCTCCTACACTTTTGGGGTGGGATCTCTAGTTTGGGAATTTGATTATTTTTATTGGAAGGGGCCCTAAACCGACCACCTACCTTCCGCAGTGCCCTCCCAGCTGTCACTGAAATAGCATTATTCATCAACGTCTTTGGGCTGAAAAAGAAACCTTTCTGATACTTTCATGGCCAGAAGTAGGAATAAAGGCTGGAGGAGCGAAGAACGACTCACCGTTTCTGGAAGAAGGAAACCACGGGCTTCAGCTCTCCCCCTAAATCTCCATTTGGTGGAGAATGTCATTGTTGGTGTTTGGGTAATTATCTCTCGAGTCTGAAATTATCTGCGTTTTGTTTGTAGTTCTTTTTAATGAAATATATTTTAGGATAAGATCAAGATTTAAAAAAATTTCAGGGGAGAATTGGGGTGACCAAAGTACTAGAGAAGCGGAAATCAGTTTTTCAGCCTTACAGACTGTAAGATAATAGGTATCGCTTTTATTTTAGTTATTACGGTAGCGGTCTGGCGGAAGAGCGTGGGCGGAGACATGTAAATAATTTGGTGCGTGTATGTTAGGGCACCCAGTTCGTGAGTGGAGCATTCTGGGAGGAGTTCACTTATCCTTTTTTGGCAGTCAAGTGGAAAAACAGACTTTAACAATCTGCAAATTAGTGTAACAACAGAAATGGAAGAACCTAAGTACCTTGTAGTTTGCTGCGTTATTACTCACCCTTACTAATAGTGGGGTCTTTTCCCCAGAGTATTGACTGCCGCAGATAAGCATGTTATCGTCAGGTAGGATAATCCTTACCTGTTCCTCCGTTTGGAGGGCAGAATAGAATATGATGATTGGAGCTCGCATGATTCGTGATTAACGGCTCTGCGTGATCAGGACTTGCAACACCCTGATTGCTCCCTTCTGATTCTAACTGGCGATCATTATTCTTATTTACGTTTTTGACAGACAGTGTTTTGTTATGACAGTTGTTCCGTGGTACGTAGGAGAGGTGGGCTTTGTGTGAGCATTTAGGAAAAATTGTTACTATTTTGTATATAGTAGCTAGCGATGCTTATGTTCTACTTTGTTACAGGAAGAATGTTTTCAGGATTGTTTTCTAGAGAAGGTTCTGTGAATAATTTTCACCCCCCTGGCTATTCTAACTAAGCAAAAGGCTTCCAAGGAGGTGCTTTCTGATTGTGCTCCTCAGGTCATTCCTCCACGCAGATAACGTTCTGTCTCTTCCGACAGCCTTTCGTTTTGAGTATTCATTCAGTGAGTGCTTACTGAGCATATACTATATGCAAAGCACTGTAGTAGGTACTTAGTGAATATGACCCATAACTCTGCCCCCACCATCACAGATATCATGGTTCATGGAGACAGACACGAAGCAATTTATGGTACTCCCAGAGTAATTTAATAGCAAATTGTGATACATGCTACAAAGAAGACTTACAGATGCTGTGGAGTAAGGATTCATTTGCTAAATGTGGCAGGAGTATTGCTCCTACAAGATCAGTTTGAGTGAGGTCCTGGAGTGTGGCTTCAGCAGAGAGGTAGGGGAGCAGATTGTTCCCGAGGCAAGAAAGGTGGACAATACGGGCTATGGTTACAGGCTTGATAAGGAAAGTCACATTCCACTGCAATCTGGCTTTCACCACACCCAGTGATGTGCTCTATTAACTTGTGAAAACTGATTGTTTTTCAAAAACATTGTGGACTGGTTGTTAAATACAATTATCAAAAATTAAACCATGTAATCTTGCAATTAAATACATTTTTAAACAGAGAGAATAAATACTCAAAACTCTTTACGTCCTGGTTATTTTCTAAATTTACTATTATATGTTTTTATGTCGTCTACATTTATTGTATCTGTATGGTGGAAATACTATAAAATTATGTACTACTGTGTATCTCTTCCCAATTTACTTAGTGACATCAAGTCAATAGTTTGAAATTGGCCTGAGTGGGAGTATCTACACCACAAAAATTGGCAAATTCTACATATCAGGTTTTGTTGATTGTCTCCACTTAAGAAAGTGATGGAGAAAATGTTAATAATGCAGGTTAAACTTTTAAGTGTCATGTCTGTGACTGTTACATTGTGAATAGCACAAAAAATTGAGGGAATACTCTCCCAAAATTTGAAAACTTACCAGATTCAGCAAAGAAGTCACCCAAGTAATTGAAAAATCTGTGAAGTTTCAACGTATCTTCAGTGTTTTATTTTTGTGTTACTTGAAAATGTAAATAAAAATATCAACCAACCTTCATATTGGAACTTAGGCTACAACTCCATTTATGAAATCATGGATATAAGAGTAGAATTTACAATAAAGAATACTGTTTATTTTATTTGTAAATTCTGTGTTACACATCCTTTTATCAGTAAAATATGTACAAACTTATTTTTTTAATTAAGCTTTTTTGGGGGTATTAGGTTTATTTATTTATTTTAAATTTATTTATTTATCTTTTTAGTGGAGGTACTGGGGATTGAACCGAGGACCTCTGCATGCTAAGCACATGCTCTACCACTGAGCTATACCCTCCCTTCCCCTTATAATAAATTTACGTATGTACATAAATGCATACTTTGTTGGGGGAAAGTTGGTTGTTAAATATTTACCAGAACTTTCCTGCTCCTACAGTCCCAAGAAACTGCTCATCACCGATGACTTTCTTGTTCCTAAATCTAGAAGTTACTTCTCAGACTTGAGCTTGACCTCTTCTCAGCATATAATATGGTGACCATATTTGAAATATGTTCTCCCTTGTCTTCCCCTGGCTTACCTCCCGCTGTTCTGGCTTCTCCGTCTTAAATTTCGTCTAATGAGTTTTGATTGAGAACCCACAGCCTGCCAGTCACTGAGGATGTATTACCAGGTTGTTGTGGGACGCAAGGCTGGCCGGTGTTGCACAGGCGGTAAAAGAATTTACCAAAGGATTAAAGAACAAAGAAAGTTTAATAGAGATGCTGTTACAGGCAACAGTGGGCCACACAGACCAGAAGTGCCTGTGTGAGTGCCAGGGTGAACGTGTAGGGTCTTTTATTGGGCGGAAGGGGCTGTGAACACAATGGGTAGGGGGCTGTGTGATTAATTCGTGCACAGGTGCCTGACTGAGATACCTGACTAGTTGTAAGATCTGTCAGGGCTACTCTGAATAATAGGATTAACTACTCTAGGGTATTGTGAGGTGGGCTCTTTCTTGGGGCAGTTTAGTTTTGTTAGGGTAAATACTCCTGAAGAGAAGATACTTTTTTAATGGAGGGGTAGGTAATTTTAGGGGTGTGTGTGTATATGTGTGTGTGTGTGTGTGTGTGTGTGTGTGTGTGTGTGTGTGTGTGTGTGTGTGTGTGTGTGTGTTTAAACATAGGTACTGGGAATTGAACCCAGGACCTTGCGCATGCTAGGCATGCACTCTGCCACTGAACCCTCCCCCAAGAGAAGATGTTTTTATCTTACAGAAATGCAGGTTTGTGAAGGGTCCTACAGTGGGGAGTGGGGATTAATTTGTCAGTACACTCCAGGCACAAGGAGAGCCCAGGAGTGGGGGCTTTTTAATGAACTTCACAGAGCGCCAGTCTGCTCCACAGTTGTCTCCTTGGCTTGTCCCTTAAACATTGATGGTCACTATTCCTTGGGTGACTTCCCCCACCTCCCATCTTCAAACACCACCGAGATGCTGTTAGTTTCCATGTCTGGACTCTCTTATATGAGCCCCAGCCCAGGGCAAAGACCACAGCAAGCTGTGGAAGCAGTCCTTGGTTTAAGGTGCAGCCTCTCCTTCTTGGCTGTGTGATTGGCAACAGGTCACTTAACCTCTCTGTGCCTCACGTCCTTCATCCACACTCCAGAAGTCTCTACTACAAGCACTTCGACTATCTATCTCTTAGTAAACACTAGAGGCTTTGCCAACTAGCATCAAAAATAGGTTTTCATTTTATTGTGAAATTAGTAGCTTGTTAATCAGCATAAGCCAGTCAGGAAAAGACAAATACTGCTTGATGCTACTTATATGAGTTCAGTTTTGGAAGATGAAAAGAATTCTGGAGACTGGTTGCACAACAAGATGAATGTACTTAGCACTACTGAATTGTACACTTTAATTAAAAACGGTTAAGATGGTAAATTTTATGTTATGTATTTTTTATAATTTAAAAAATAGATAATTTTAAAATAAAAAATCAGTGGGGAAAAGGGATTAGTCAGTAAAAGTTATTAGAACAACTGAGTAACCATTTGGGGAAAAATATGGATCAATACCTTATGCCAGTATTACTGATAAATCAAAGATTACAGTATTAAAAAAAAAACCCATAAAAGTACTTAAAGAAATCTTGACATTTCTAACTTTCTTATTTGGAATTATTTTATTTTATTTTATTTATATATGTATGTTTTATTGAAGTATAGTCAGTTTACAATGTTGTATTAATTTCTGGTGTACAGCATAATGCCTCAGTCATACACGAACATACATATATTTGTTTTCACATTCTTTTTCACCGTAAGTTACTACAAGATGTTGAATATAGTCCCCTGTACTATACAGTATGAACTTGTTTATCTATTTTATATAAATTAGTATCTGCAAATCTCAGACTCCCAGTTTATCCCTTCCCACCCCATTCCCCTCCCTGGTTTGTTTTCTATGTCTATAAGTCTGTTTCTGTTTTGTAAATTAGTTTGTCTTTTTCTTAGATGCCACATATAAGTTATACCATATGGTATTTTTCTTTCTCTTTCTGGCTTACTTTACTTAGAATGACGGTCTCTAGGCCCATCCATGTTGCTGCAAATGGCATTATTTTATTCTTTTTTATGGCTGAGTAGTATTTCATTGTATAAATATACCACACCTTCTTTATCCAGTCATCTGTCAATGGACATTTAGATTGTTTCCATGTCTCGACTATTGTAAATAATACTGTTATGAACATTGGGGTGTATGTATCTTTTTGAATTGAGATTCCCTCTGGGTATATGCCCAGGAGTGGGATTGCTGTATCATATGGTAAGTCTATTTTAAGTCTTTTGAGGAATCTCCATACTTTGGAATAATTTTAGATCACAGAAAATTTGCAAAAATAATGCATATTTCCTGTCTACCCTTCACCCCGCTTCTCCAAATGTTTTACACAGCCTTGGTATAATTATGGAAACCAGGAAGTTAGTGTTGATACAATACTGTTAACTAGTCTACAGGTCAATCTTATTTGAATTTTTCCAGTTTTCGCATTAATACCCTTTTTCTGATTCAGGACCTAATCCAGGATTTCACCTTGCATTTAGTTGTCACATCTCCTTAGCTTTTCCAATCTGAGACCATCCCTCGGTCTTTTTTTTCTTTTTTCCCTTTCATTATCTTGACGCATTTGTGGAGTACTGATAAGTTATTTTGCAGAATGTCCCTCAATTTGGTTTTGTCTAATGATTTCTCATGATTAGACTGAGGTTGTGCAATTTTATAAGAATATCACAGAAGTAAATAGTTTGGAGTGGGGAAGACATAAGTATGAAAACAAAACGTAGAAGTCACAAAAGACTGGTATTTAAATATACATTTACAATGTTAAAAGTATGCATGGTTAAAAAAATAAGCAAAGGTTAGAAAAATAAGCAAAAGTTAAAAGATAAATGATAATCTAGGGAAAATATTTATCACTCATATTGCAGAGAAAGAGCTAATTTTGATACATAAAAATGTCCTACAAATCTGTAAGAAAAATCAATAATCCAATAAAAATGTATGAAAAATTATAGACATTTGCCAAAAAAGGAAATATAACGGACTCTCAAATATATGAAGAGATGCCTAGTTCACTCACCATAAGAGAAATGCAAATCATATTTAACTTACATTTGTAATGACCACTTGCTTGTGGGTGGGAGTAAAAATTGGTAACACATCCACCTGAGAGCAACTTGGCAATATTCCATCAAAATCAAAATCAATCAAAATCACAAAGACCCATCCCCTTTTCATCTAGGACTTTCACGTCTAGGAATTAGCCCTACATATTTGCACACAGGTGGACGGGGAATGTGTAGATTATTCTTTGCAGCTTTGCTTGTATTTGCAAAAGACTGGAAACAACTTAAATGTCTCTCAACAGAGGGTTGGTTAAATTACATTACAGAGTAATACCAAGCAGCCAGGACAAAAGCAAACTTTATACACGGGTGTGGAACAGTCTCCAAGATACTTAATGACAAAAGCAAATTGCAGAAGAGTCCATATAGTTTTCTTCTATTTCTGTAAAAAAAAAATGTAGAAAGCTGTGTATGTGCACAGAACATCTCTGGAAGGAGACGAACCGTATTGGGAGGACTGGTGGTTGATGGGCAAAAGTTGGGTGGCTGGGAAATCAGGTGGGAGAGAATCTTTATCTATATGCTCTTTTGAAATTTTGCCACATTCATTAAAAACAAACAAACAAAACCCCCTATATTTTAAAAGAAAGTGAGCCTGCAGCTGCTTTTCATCCCTGTTTGGTAATGAAGCAAAGTCAAAGGCAAGCAGAGCTGGAATCAGAAACAGGTAACTGATGACATCATGTGAGTGCCTGGACCCTGCTGTTTCCAGCTACATTCCAGTCATGTGAGCCTCACAGTCTCCTTTCTGGCTGAAGTCTGAGCTGTGTCGGCAAGCGTCTTGACCTCCAGGTCCATCAAAGATCATGATGGGTGCTTTTTTTCCCCTCTAGCTTTCTTGGGGTATTATTGGCAAACACACTGTGTTTTTTGTTGTTTTTAAATAATGAGTATGTTTTTATTTCTCTGATAATTTAAAAAATGTGAACATCCTGTAATTCAGTCACAGCCTTTACTTCCAAGTGACTTCTTCATTGGGCCTCAGTTCCCTTTTAAATAAGAGACTTGTTCTGGAAGGCAGTTAGCTTTTCATCATTCTTTCTTCTAGCTAACATCCAAAGACAAATCCCACAGGGACAAGTATATATACCCAGTGGTCACACACAATTTGAAATAAGCTCATCATGAATGCTGTGGCCTCAGAGCCAACAATGACCCCACGACCAGGGGCAGTGGCAACCACCCCATGTTTTAATGATCTCTTTTCCTGTGTATGATCATAGCTCCTGGTGCCAGCATGGTGCCTGGTATTGGAGAGTGAAAGAGGCCTCATTTAACAAGTAAGGAAAATGAGGCCCAAGGAGAAAGCCATTTGCCTGAGGACATTGTGCAGACAGGGACAGCTGGGACCAGAACCCAAGACCTCTGGTTGTCAGGCCAGATCAGCTGACTCAATTCAGAAAGCATTTAATAGCGGGGCTTGTTTACCCCAGTGAATTTCTAATGAATGGAAGGCTGCAGAGTGAGGGCATGGGGCCAAGAGTCTCCCAGGCTCCCGGTCCCAGGAGACCCATCTGCCTACATTTGTCCTGCTCACACTGGGCCCCAGTGAGGTTCCCCTACCACCCATGCCCACACTTCTCTGCTTCCCAGGGGCCTGAGGCCTGGGCCTGCCCTGCTGCAGTGACAGGGGCTGGCTCCCTGGCCACACTGGTAGCAAGTGATCAGGGCTTCACCAGCCCAAACCCTTCCTCCCCAAACAGGTGCCTAGGAGTCCACCAGTAGCAATCCATTTGCCTGCTATGCTGGGTTCTCCTTTAAAACACTTCTTGCTGAGACAGTGGTTCACCATCATTCATTATTCATTTGCCTGCCTGGTTTCTGCACTGTGCTTGGTACTTGAGCAGGGAGAATGACATGGATTGAATGTTATCACTTTATGTATGTATACTATGTTTTATACAAAAAAAATTTTTTAATGAGACATCATTCTATATATGAAAAAGAAAAAAAGACTAACCAGTTAAAAAGAGAAAAACCCATCAGGGTATTTCTTTGAGCCTAGGTTTCCCCAATGTAAAATCAAGATGGTACCTACCTCATAGGATTGTCACGGGAGGTATTTATAACAACGTTATAACAGCAACAACATTGGAAACAGCTAAAAGCTAGTCCTTGAGGAACTAGTTAAATAAACTGGTGAGATTTCTGGTTAAACATGGAGCATTTGTCTTCTCTGCTGTGCAAAACTTAACTGAATAACAGAAGAGGAGTCACAGAAGCATATATCTACAAGGACGTAAAGACCAGGAGAGAAAACAGCCGTGGAGAAAAAGATTTCAACAAGGCTTTGGAGGCTGGACGATGGCCTAAGGGTGGTGACAGACCGAGCAGGATACCATGCCCGAAGATCCTAGAGGTCCCCAGACCCCAGGTCAGAGCCTGGCTGAACACAGGGTGGCCGAGAGCCTGTGTTCAAAGTGTTGAGACCCCCGGGGCTCCCTCCCCTCTCACACCTGAGTCACATACACCACCCCTCCGCACGCCCATTTTTGGGAGGCTTTGGACTTGGGGACCCAAGGTGCAGCAGAGGTGAGGCTTAAAGCTAGAAAAAGAAACCCCCACTCTGCTCTAGATCCCCCCCCCCAGCACACACACACGCAGGGCAGGGATATGGAATAGAGGATATTTTTTTCAAAAAACTGAAGGGCCTTGGAGAAAGCCTGCAACCTGTCAACATTTGGGAGTCTGCAGGAAAAGGCTTCCACTGTCCTACAGCAAAGCCAACAGTCAATGAATGCTCTCTCTCTCTCTCTCTCACACACACACACACACACACACACAGCTTTCACTTAATCTCTTGGTGGCTCCCTATTAACCTATTAAATATTAATAGAGAGTCAACAACCAGCATTCAAAGAAAGCCTCCAAAATGAAAGAGAGGCTCCTCCCATATATTAAAAAAGAAAGAAAGGCCATCATAGAAATCTGGAAGAAACAGATATTAAGCACAAGGAGGAAAAACAATCTTTAATTGGAAAGTTTAAAAAAATGGCAAGGGAAACTCAATGCATATAGTCTGTTAGCATTTGTAGTTTTAAAGAGAAAAAAAAGTTTCCATGTCTATATCGGTCTCTGCACCAGTCCAGTCGTTCAGGAAGATTTGCAAGACTGGAGACAGCAGCTGTGTGGAGCAGGGCTCCTGGGTGACTCAGAACAAGAGTTTGCTGTACATTCTCTTCTACCTTTTGAATTTTGGTGGTTCCCTAATACCTAGTTTAAAATGTAATACTGAATTTTAAAAATATATATAATTATTATCCTCAGGGAGATGAGAGAAGATACTGCATTTTGGAAATTAAAAAAAAAATCAACATCCATCTTTATTTAAGGATAAAGAATAGTAGAAAAAAATAGGTAAATATATATAACAAAAAATGTTTTTTTCCCAAAAAGGAGAATACAAGAAAACTTTCAGAAAGTAAAACAAAAAGATAAATGAATTGGAGAGTGTCCAAGGGAACCTCAGATTTATGTTGAAAGTTTTAATGTTTTTTGAGGAGAATACAGTCATATTATTTGTGTAATTAAGACACTGAGCTCAGGTAAAGCACCTTGTATACAGTAGGTACCTGGTAGTCTCTCTTCCCTCCAGGAGCCCAGGGCTTGGCAGGCAGCCCCTGGAGCCTTCCAGATTAGAAGGCAAAGCCAGACATCACAGGGTTTGAATAGCTGATGCGATGATGGTGGAGCTAGCCCCATGGTCCCCATTCCAGGCAGCATTCCCAGAGGCATGCTTCTGCTCCTAATTAGAAGGCCTCTTCTTTACATGCTGTGTTGAAGGACACACAAGCTCTCTGAAATTAATTACTAGTTTGGTCAGGTGTGACTCATGTGGATGGAGCAAGTTCATGTGTCAGTGTGGCAATGACCCAGCCCCTTTCCACAGCAACTTCTAAGTCAGTTGTTAAAAGAAGAAAAAACAGTAAGAGAAAACCTTTGGGTTTTCTCCACGTCCTTACATCAGAATCACTGGAGGTGCTTGTTAGAAGTGAACTTGAGTCCCCTCCCACATCTTTTGAATGAACCTTGGGGGTGGGGCCCAGAGATTCAGCTGTCAACCCCAGAAGCTGGTAAATATAGAAGCCAGGATCTCAGTTATGCAAATATATTACTTTTCTTTAGTTCAGTTTATCTCTATTTTCTACGATTACCTGCTTGCAGAAAACATTCTCTTAGTCATTTCCAGGTGAACTCTGTTTCCCCACCCACCCCTTCTCCTGCCTCCACTATTGATCCAAATTTGAGGAGTTCCTTAGCACCATAGCATAGGTGGGGCGGCTGGGGAGGACTGCTCCGTGAGAGTCCTCTATTGGTGATAAATCCTCCTGGGTTTCCCACCTCCATGGATCATATGTGCTCTCATTTCTTTTCTGCTCCTGCTGCCTCCAGAATCTGAGAGCAGTAGCAATGTGCCAGCTTTCCAAGCCACACTCCATGGCCTTGCCTCCCCTAATTTATTCTGGGTTCTGTCCCTTCCACATCCCCCAGACTTGGCCATGGAGGAATGAGGATCACTCCTAAATCCCTGCCTAACATCTTGTCTGGTCCTCCAATAGCTTCTTCCCTGGTAGTGTATAGGGTGGTGGGGCGGGGTGGGGGTGGGGAGCTCTGCCCATTTGTACCTCTTTCCAGCCTTACCTGTCTTAGACCCAGACACTGGGACTTTTGAACTTGAAAGCTTGGAATCTGGCATCTTTGTTCTCTGGCTAAAAAGCACAGTCGTCTCAGGGCCAAAAAGCAAGAGCTAGCCCCCCTACAGCATCATCTGAGACCATCAGGGAAGTTGTTCTTTTCTTCCTTTTCACAGAGGCTGAGCCACCCAGACATTCTGTGTCAATGCAAAAGGACCAGGGAAGTGGCTGCTCCTAGTTGGGGGAGGGAGCTTAGTGATCCTATCTTACATCTGCTGAGTCCCCACATCCAACACACACTCCCTGTTCACTCACCTCCCCCAGACAGCTGGGAAACAACACCTCTGGTGACAGAGCCATTCCCTGGCTTCTGCTGGGAGGGGGTGGGGTGCTGCATGGGGGAGGCTGTCACACCCGGAGGCCCTGGGAAGCCTGGGTGGGGGAAGGAAGAAGCCAGCTCCTGTTTGTCTAGGAGACCAAAGCCAACAGCCTCCTCTGCCCCTCTTTCAGGGATGCGGTGAGCACTCCTGCCCCAGAGCCACCAGGCCTTTCCTAAGATGCCTCCTTCTTCACTCTTGAGGCTTGTCTTGACCCACCCCACTGGACAGGTAGCTCACTTGTTCCTATCGTCTTCCTGTGAGGCCAGTCCTACTGGGAATTAGTGGGGTGGATGTGTCTGCTGCTGTGTCTGTTTAGAGGACCAGTCAGGGATGGAAGGGGCCGTGGATAATCTCCTACCATGTCACAGATCAAGCCACTTAACAAATACACATGTAGTACCTAAACATGTAATATATGTTGGGTCCAGAAACAGGACAGGAGCTGTCCAAGGTCACACCTATGAGGCCAATCCGCCCAATGTGCCTGGGTACTGCAGATGCCGCCCTTGCCTACCACCTGTCCTTCCCCCCAAAGAAAAACCGAAACAAAATAAGCAAAACTGCTGTCCATTTGCCCAGGCCCTGTGCCTCGGGTCAGAGGCTGAGTCCTCCTCCTGCTGTGAGCTTACCCAACTCCAGGGCAGAGCTAGGTAGGTTTTGACCTGTCTGGAGCCATGTGAATCAGCCCCACAGGGCAGTCCCCTGCGCTTCTCCTGGGGTCCTAAGCTCGCCCCACCTCAGTCAGACCTAGCCTGTCAAGGACCCCCTGGTCTGAACCCCAGCTGTGAGGAGGTGCAGTTTCCACACCGCCGTTACTTGACTGGGGGGAGGGGGCGGCTTCTACTCCTTTTCTTTCTAACCTCAGCAGCCAGGGGCCTCAGACCTCCCTTGAGACATCCACCTGAGGGGCGAGGGGTTGAGGACAAACTACCACCAACCCATGTCAGCAGCAGGGTCCCGGCTATACGCATAGCCCCGGGACCTGTACTTGTCCTTCTGATTTCCCACCCCCTGCCCATTCCCAATGCTGAAGGCGGGTCAACTGGGGCCTGGGGCAGGCTGAAACCTGGGGCTAGGTGGGTGCGGACCAGTTGATGGATTTTACTGAGGACATGTTTGGGGCTGAGGGATACCCTTAGGGGCAGAAGAGAAGGCGCGGGGGCGACGGAGAGGGCTGTGGTCAGACCCGGTTGGCGGGCGGTGGGTGTGGGGCAGCAGTGATCGTGAGGTTTGGGGCTCGCGGGCGGCGCGGCGCGGAACCCGCCGCTCGGTGGGCCGCTATCCCCGCCCTGCGCGCCCCGCCCCCGCGGCTCGGCTGCCGACTAGTCGGCCGCGGCGCCCCGCCCCCGCCCGCAGTGCCCGGATGTGGGTGACGTGCGGCCGCCATCTTCCCGTCCCGGGCATCCAGCGCCAGTCGGAGTCAGCGCGAGCCGCCGCTGCTGCCGCCATCACTGCCGCTGCCAAGTCCTCCGCCCGCAACCCCCGCCATGTGAGTCCGTCGCCCGCGCCGACTTGCCCGCTCTGGCCGCCGCCCTTGGGCCGGGGCAAGGCCCAGGGTTCGCCTTGCGCTCTGCGCCCCGCCGCGTGCGCCCCGCGGCCAGGCCGGCGCCCGTGACTGCGCGCGGGCGGCGGGAGAGCCGCGCGTCCAGGGCTGGCCGCGCGGGCGCTGGCCTCGGGAGGGAATGGACCTGGCTTCCACCCGCCCCGCCCCTGTCATCGCTGCTGTCGGTCATTTCGGGTCCAACCTGGACCTTGTCTGTGAGGTCGCCCTCATTTGACGGGCGGGGAAACTGAGTCCCGGAGTGGGAGGGGGCCTCACTCAAGGTCACGCAGCAACTCGCCTGCGGGCCGGGACGGAGGTCAGGGCTCCCATCAGGTGGCCTTCCTCGCGGGAAGGAGAAAGGGAGGGAGGGATGGATGGACAGGAGGATGGGCGGAGCCCTGGCTGCGGGGCCGAGGGTTCCAGGCCCTGAGTCTTAATCAGACCCTGCCCCTCAGGTCGGCTACCGCTGCCACCGCCCCCCCTGCCGCCCCGGCTGGGGAGGGAGGCCCCCCTGCGCCACCTCCAAACCTTACCAGTAACAGGAGACTGCAGCAGACCCAGGCCCAGGTGGATGAGGTGAGTGTAGGGGATGTGAAAGGCAGTGAGAAGGACCCTGAGGGTTGGTAGCCGGTGTCGGGGCCCATCTGGGGTTGAGGGTGACAGCAGTTTACGCTAATGAGTTTGGGGACAAAATCATATCATTCCCTGTCCCTTCAGCCTGCACTTGGAAAGGCCCTGGGGTGTTAGTCAGCCTTGCAAGCTTGGGGTGTTTCAGCCTGGGTGGGTGTGCTCTGGTGACGGGCAGGCTGCTTGAGGCTTGGTAAATAGAAGGTGCTGCTACGCTATCTGAGATGTTTGGCTACCAGCATGCCCCTGATGTGTGCTCCTTGCATGTCCCTACGCGTACTAGGTATGTTCTGTGTTTGTCCTTGGCGTGTTAGCCAGGCCACATCAGGGTGCATATTCCATATGTGGGGTCATGGTCGAGGAGTGTCCTTTAAGGTGGGCCTTGGCACACTCCCCTGCCTTGTGGGCTCCTCCCCCAGGTGGTGGACATCATGAGGGTGAACGTGGACAAGGTCCTGGAGCGGGACCAGAAGCTGTCGGAGCTGGACGACCGTGCGGATGCACTGCAGGCAGGGGCCTCCCAGTTTGAAACAAGTGCAGCCAAGCTCAAGCGTAAATACTGGTGGAAAAACCTCAAGGTAAGGGTGGAGACGGGCAGGAGGGCAGTAGGAGGACTGGTTGGTGAATGGGTATACCATGGTTTGTCTCACTGACCCTCTCCTCTCACCCCCAGATGATGATCATCTTGGGAGTGATTTGCGCCATCATCCTCATCATCATCATCGGTGAGTAGGGTGGGAGTGGTTAGAGCCCTTTTTTGGAGAGGTTTGCCCTTTGGATCTGGGTCTTAAAAAGGTCTTAATCTTGTTTTTGCTATTCAGCAGAAAGCGAATATGTCTGCCAGTGGCAGTTCTGAGTCACCTAGATCCCAAAACCTTGATGTTGTTTAGCTTGCAATTTGCCTGGTTCTGGGCAATTTCTGTTAAGATTTTTGGAAATAGGAAAGCTACTGGATCCCCACTGCTCCCTTGAGGACTCTTAGGGCCTAAAGCCCAGTCTGGGAATCCTGGAATGGGGAGTGGGAAAGCAGGACAGACCCAGGGGCTTGAAGAAATGGTTAGGAAGCCAACACCCTATTGTTTGAGAGCTGTCATCTCAAAGGCCCAGAGGATTATGGGTCTGTGGCCCCAAGGCCATACTGTGGAGTTGAAGAGATCTTGGAACCGACCTGTCCAGCTTCCTTGCTTTACAGATGGAGGACCTGAAGCCAAGAGGGGAAGGGACATCAGCCACCTGGGAGGTGGGGAAGGTGGGAGCAGGGCCGGGCCTGACACACTGCTTTCTCTCTTTCTCTTTCTCCCCTCTCCCTCTTCTTCCTTCTGTTTTCCTTTCTACAGTTTACTTCAGCTCTTAAACCCCTGAGGAGCCTGCCCTGCCCAGAGAAGGGCCTCTCCCCCTACCCCCAGCCGCTCCTTCACCTCTCAGCCATATCTTCCAGCCCCCTTCCCCTGGATCCGTGTGTGTGTGTCGTGTGTGTGCCCCCTTGTAAATAGCCAGCTGTTATTTATACATATATAATATTATATATATTTGGTCTGTTTGTAGTTTTATTACTAGAAGATTTTTCCGGTTGTCCTTAACACCCCTTCCTAAAGATCCCGTCACCTCATTTCTCTTTTCCTTCTTCCCATTCCCTCTCTTCCTGTCCAGCCCCAAATCCGTTCATTTGCATCTGCTATGCAATAGTCCCTCTTCCTCTCCTCCTTCCCTTGGATTTAGCTGATCATTCCTCCCACCCTGGCCTTCCCCATACCTCTACCCCCTACAAAAAAGACAAAAAACTGTCCAGGGCTCCCTAGGTGCATCTTCTTTGCATCATTGGGAGGCTCTGAGACTGGTTCCTCTTGGTCCTAAGAATCCCAAGGTCTTCTGGGAGCTTCCAGCATGTTAATTAGCATTTATTTGCATACTGACATCCCTTTTGGTTTCCCTTTTTTTTTTTTCTCTCATCACTCTTCTGTTCTTTCTTTCAGTCTGTTTCTTTTTTACTGAGTTAGTCCCCGTTGGTCCTTGTATCACACTTTCATTTGCATGACATTACTTGCAGATGGTGGGGAGCCTGGGGTTTTGGGGAGCCAGGCTATTCTGGCCCCCCAAATTTGCCCCCTCCTAGCCCCTCTAGTCCAGTTTGCTTCCCCTACTCCCATTTTCCAAACCTCTTGTCCTTCCTTTCCCTCCCCCCAGCTGGTGTGTAAGTGTCTTGGAGTTCAGTGTGTTATGATGGACCAATAATTCTGCCACTTGGAGCCTCTCCCCACATTCCTGCTCCCCAGTTTTCACGTGGGGCACACAGTTGACATTCCCATGGGGTCTCCCTCCCTCCCATCTGCCTGATCTGCTGCCTCCTCCTCCTCCCACCAGGAGAGTCGAGGGGTTGGCCACAATCTGATCTCTTTTGGGAGAGGTGGCTACCAGTGTGTGAGGGGTCATCACTGCCTTGGGGAGGAGTTGGGCAGGGCAGAGAAATCCCCCTAATTCTTGCCTGGAATCTCTGGCCCCACCCCTGCTGGAGGTTAGACTGAAAACCCTCCTCCCTAATTTGGGGGGTATTGCCCCATCACTGCCCAGCTCCTCTGACTGCCCCCTCTGAATTCAGGGCGGGGGTACTAGACACTGCCAATGTGTGTATGGGACTTGCTGGAAGATGTGGATTCTTGCCCCTCTCCAGGGCGGTCAAACCCAGAGAGAGCTGTCTCCTCCTTAGGTGAAGTGATAAAGGAAGGGTCTCATTTTTTGAAAATGGCACAATTTTAGGGGTCTGAGGGTGCAGTCCCTTAACTTGCCACTGGAGGGGACCCCTTGAACTCTTTCTCCCCCCCCCCCCAAGGTTTCTGTGTGGAGGGGGAACGGGGAGATCTAAGCTGTGGTATGAAAGGGTAGGGAGAGATGCTGGGGGTGGGGGTGCTGTGTTCTAGACCCCCCCATATTATCCCAGTGTCCCCTGCCCCCCCTTCCCTCACCCCATGCCCCCAATTCTGTGGCGCATCCAGATTGTGAAAATGTACAATAAATGTGTAATGAGTAACCAGGTGGCGTCTCTTCTAAGATCTTTCCTTAACCAGTGGGAAGGGTATTGGATCTGCAGGTTAAACAGGAAGGTTGAGAAGATACATCTGGAATGGACTAAGCTTTGCCAAGAGGCTTGACCTTGGGCAGGGCAAAGTGTGATACCCAAAGTGGCCACGATGGGGCACCAGTAGTAGATAATAGGAAGTGTTCATGATCCTAGAGTCTCAGCCTGGTGCACCCCGAGGTCTGGGCTTCACAGCTCTCCCCCCTTTCCCTGCGGGCATGCTCCTCCTGTTTATCGGACGCGTTTCTACCCCTTGATTTAACTCGCAGGTGCTCTGCAGTTGCTCCCGTGGTCATTACTCCTAGGCGAAGTAGGACAGCTGTAAAACATTTCTCCCCCTTTGTGTCTAGCATAGTACCAGCATCCAAAAGGGATTAATAAATACTGAACAAAATGGCTCAGAGAGACCCAGCTGAGTGTGATGTGGAGCTGGCTTATAGATGGCCTGCCACCCCCTGCACTGTGTTGTCCAACTGTTGATTCTAGATCCCACATTGAACTCCCTTAATCTTCAGCTCCATGATGCCCCCACTGCCCCTTACTTGGCACCCTAGCATCCCTGCTCGCAGGCGCTTCAACAGTTAGGTGGTGTGTTAACTGAGCTCGAGAGGGCCCACTTTTCTCGGCTGCAGCATGAGGATTCAGCACATCAGAAACTTAGTGTTTCCCAAACTTGTCAGCACTGAAGAATTACCATGAATTCTATTTAAAATGGATTTTCAGGCCCCTTCCCTGGAGATTGACTCAGCAATTGTAACAGACCCAGTTGATTTTTTTTTTAACCTTGGTGATTTAATAAGGTGTCTAATTTAGAAAAATTTTTTTGTACAATTTACAGTTTGGTCCTACTGATAATGTTTTTTATAATTAGGTACACAGTCATAATGCCCACCATCTGTTGAGGCCTTACAATTTTTCCAAACTGCTTAGGGCCTTTTCGAGCTTCATCTACTGAATCTTTTAGAGGTTTAGAGTTCCCGTAGGTCCTAGGACCCAACTTTATAGTATCAGGGACCTGGGTTCAAATCTTGACCCCATTACAAACTAGTGTGATAATCCGGATAGATTATGTAACCTGTCTGGATCGCGGTCTCATTTGTGAGGCGGTGGGAAGGAAGTGGGTGAGCCGCGGCCTCCGGGATTGTGAAAAGCGCATAGCCTGGCCCACAGAAAATAATCTGGGAGGTGGATATCGCCATCATCGTCATCGTCGTCATCGTTATGCGGCACTGAGATCTGAAGACCGCTTAACTTTACGGCTCGCTTGCACCTTCCAGCTTCAGGGAGCTTCAGAAACTGGGTTCCGGAGTCCCAGCGCGGAGGGTCTCTTGTCACTCCCGGAACACCTCACAAAGAGCCCCCCACCAAAGCCACCGCCGCTCACATCTGCGCCTGCGTGCAGGTCACACTCCCTGCGCCTGCGCAGACTCCAGAGTCGGGTAAACGTGTCGTCAAGGAAAATCCCCAGCCTCTAGGTAAACAAGTTGCCGCGTGAGACCGCCCGCACGTGTCCTCTACAGCTCCTAGCCCTATCAGCCTATGAGAAAATTTGAGGAGCTGGACTGGAGTTTGCGTCACCAATTCAGGCAGATCGGGGATGCTGCTACAGCCAATGGGAACTTCTGATGTGGATGGAGGCGTGACTTTCTACCAGACGTCCAATTGACGCGCTAGGGCGGCCCCACCCGCACGTGGATCTGTCACTGCTGGTTGGCAAGCTGACCAATGAGAAGATGACGGCAGTGGGCGGTGCCATTGGTGGCTGGGCGGGGGCTGGGCGCCCGCACGCGGCGCGGGCATGGGTTGGAGCCTTTAGGCCAATAAGCTTGAGGGGCGTGGTATCCGGCTGGTGGGCGGGCCTGGAGGAGCGAGTCCAAGTGTCCGGATGCTTGTTGAGAAGAAATTGGGCTGTGCGTGCACGCCGAGCGGTGAGTGCTCCGGCATTGGGGTAGAGGAGCGGCGGTCAGTATGGGTTTTTCTATCAGGAGGGGTTTTAATGCAGTGCGGTGACGGGGATCGTGCGAATGCGTGATTGCTGCTGTGGGAGCTGTGATGGTTGCGGTGAAGGTGAATAGGAACCGCGAACTCAACTCCAGAGGAGTACTGACATCAGATCTCTCACCGCTCTACAGTACCTGGACCCCTGATTGCTGGGGGAAGGGGCTTAGAAGCATCAGCGAACTGAGGGAGCTAAGACCTCTGCTCCCAAGGAGTACGGGGGGACAGGACCCCTGACAGCAGGTGGGGGTCGTTCCAATGGGTGGCTGCTGTTTGAGGAGGTGCCTTAAGCACTTGAAAGAGGCAGGGGTTCGGAGGCTGGAGAGAGGCCCTGGTAAGACAGATGGGAGGGTACCAAAGGGTTGACATGGTGATTTGAGAAAGGGTGGTGTGATGGTTTGTGTGGTCCTGAGCCAGTCATATCACGGCTCTGGATGTCTTTCTCATGTGTAAAGGGGAGGGGTTGGGCCTAGGAGCCATCCTTGAGAGTAAAGGTGAGGTAGCAACTGTTGGGTCTTGAGAGAGAGGATGCAGGTTGGCTGTGCATGTGTCTCCCTGAGCTCCTGGAGGTGAGGAGGCACCAACAGGATGCTCTGGTATCTGTACAAGCAATCCGGCCTGTGGTAAAGTGACCTGCGGTAAGGTGGAAGAGTGAGAAAGTGGGGTTCCTAGGAAATCTGGGGCTATTGGCTACTAGGGTGATCAAAAGGACTTTGTGAGCATGTAAAAACTGGGACTAGGATGATTTGAAGTGTGTGGAGAGTGCAAACAATGTCCCAAGGGAGAGGAGGAGTTGGATGGAGTCTATTTGAGGCACCAAAGTAGAATTAGCTGGATATTTGAGAGGCCCAGGTTCCCCAGAGCTGGTAACACCTCACAGGTTCCTGAAGGATAGAAGCTAAAATGACAAGCCATTATCAGAGCTCAGATTTGAACTCTGGGCACCATTTGTTAAAGAGCCTAAGAACATATTATGGACCGTTTAGGCAAGTTAAGTAACTTCTGAGCCTTAGCTGCTCTTGTGGAATAGGGATAATGATTCCCATGCTACAGGATTGCTCTGAAGATTATATATGAGATAATGTATGTAAAGTGCTCAGCACAATCCCTAGTTCATGTCTTTACCTTTTTTTAGCTAAAAAAATGGCTGTAGGGTGACAAAATAACTGACAGGGTGAAAGATTGTGGTTGGGAACTATTCTCAAGTTTTTCTGCAAGTTTTGGTAACTGCCTTCTCATTTCCTTCTTCCTGTGTTCTTTTGGTCTCAAGGCACCAGCCCCAAAGCCTCATTCCTCCCTTTTTTCCCTCTCCCAAGATCCAGGCACCACGCTGGGCCACTTGCTCTGTCCCAGTTCAATTTCCTCATCCTAGACTCATGCTCCTCCCTGCCCTTCCTCCCTCTCTCTGCTGTCATAATAACAAGAGATTCAAGCTCTGAAGGAGGCCTCTGGGAAGGAGCAAAGGTGCGTGTTCTCTTGCAGAACCTGGGCCTCCAACTCTGGGACCCGGCCAGCAGATGTGTACAGTCCAGGAGAAGGGGAAAGCGAATGCCAGGAGTTGTAGGAACCGGCTGAGGGGAGGGCGGATGCGAGTCTCCAGAAGAGAGCCGGGCCTGGGGTGGGGGAGAACCCCTTCCTCCTAATCCTCTCTCCAGGAATCCCTGGCTTTGGGACAGGACTGGTGTCGTTGGGTTGGGGGGGGGGCGCCCAGGCTGGGTGCATGGCCTGGGTCACCAGCCAAAAGAACACGATGTTCCCAAGTGCGCTGGCCGCCGCCCTCCCGGGCTGGCTGCCTCCCAAACCGCTGCCTCTCCAGCCTCCCTGCCCCACATTCCCCGGCTGCCTCGCCCCGCCCCCTTCCTCCGCTTTGACGTCACCGCTGTCTCCCGCCCCCTCTCCTCCATTGACGGCAGCAGGGCCTGGTTACTGTGGGGACCGTGAGGCAGGATCCCGGTCAGGGCCTTGAAAACCGGTGGGGGCTGCTGGGGCGCTAGACCCTTTTGTCTATGCGAAAGAAAAATATGGAGGTGGAGGTGGGAGAGCAAGGACTGCTTGTGTCAGGGGAGATCACATCTAAAGTCCTGGGATCGAAGAAAAACGATATTTCTAGAGAAGAGTTGTCTGAAAAGGAGACAAGGGACCGGACACAGCGTTTGAGTTGGGGGTACATTTCAAGGAGAGACAAAAATCCAGTCTCCTGAATCCTTTGTTTCCTGTGTTTATTTTGTTTTGTTTTGTTTGTTTGTTTGTTTTTTGGTTATTCTATAATCTTCCTGTGTCCAGCTTTTCCACAGAGCCCTTGCCCTGCCCACCCCCGCACCCTCCATGGGGAACACTTGTTAAGGAAAGCTTAGGCCACGTGACAGTGAGGGGCGTGCACTCACAGCTGACTATGTCAGCATCAGCTTGGGGGCCTCTTCACTTGCCACCCACGTTTCCAGGGAACCCAGAGAGGAACTACTCATCAGTCTTGGATGGAGGAGGGGGTCTGTGTAACCACAACTCTCCGGGCCCATGGTAGTACTTTATTCCCCAAAATTAGGATTCAGTGTTCTCTTCTTCGCCTCTTAAAAAAAGTTTTTTTGTTTTTTTTTTAATAATTTCCAGCCTCTTCTACATTGCTGAGGTTCCTCCTCCTCCCCCAGCTATCGTGTTTATTTTTGTTTTACAACAAAATCACATGTTTATTGGTCACCTACTGTGTGTCATGTTCTGTCCTGGGGGCTGGGGAATACAGTGAAGGAGACAGATGATGAAGTCCTTGGCTTTCTCTTCTAGCAGTGGGGATCTGAAGCCCTTGCTACCCCACCTTCCTCTGTCTAGTGTCTCTTCTCTCAGCCACCCCCTTTGTTCCCCTGCAGCCCTGGCTTCCTGGCCCCTACTTTTGGGCAGCCCTAACTGTGGGTGGCTGCATCCTCAGAAGAGAAGAGTCACTACGTAGGCTGCCCGGAGACCTTTTCTCTGATTGGCCACAGAAGCACCTGCCATTGTTTCCCTTCACAGCTCCTGCTGGCTCTGGCTGTCCCTTCCATTGTTTGCATCCTCCCCTCAACTCCACAACCCCCCTTATATGTGGACCCTCGATTGCCCGCCTGGCTGTCCGTAGAATTTGAAGTGTCAGAGAAAGGGGTTGGGTAAAATGGCTTTATTATGCTGACAAGGCTGGGGAGGGGGAACCCAGGAAAGGCCAAGCTGGATTTCTGTTTCCCCTTCTCCTCCCAGGGGTCAGCCATGTCATCCAGGTCCACTTCCTAAAATCTGCATTCTTTTTACCCACCCCTGGCAAGATCAAGGTGTCCTATTCTGCAAGACGGGTCAGTTCAGAAAGTGGACCACCCTTAAACACTTACTGTGGCACAGGTATTTTCCCGGAAGAGGGGCAGTTTACCTCCCCTCCCCTCCCTTACATTATTAACTGTGCAAGGCGTACTGCGCCCATTGGCTGGGCAGTGGTATCTGAGGCCCCTTAGCCCAGCGCCAGCACCCAGATCCACGTGCGCCCGTGTGTGTGACACAGCCCTGACCTCAGGGGGGCCAGTAGCCAATCGGGCGCCGGGACGAGATCCCCAGCCAATCGGGGGCGGGCCTGCGGCTCTGCCGGCAGGAGGCCAATGAGGGGCAGAGCTTGGCGTTACGCAACCCGCCTCCTGGCCCCGCGGAGCTTCTACGCGGCTGCGGGCTGCGACGGCAGCGGGCAGCCGTCTGGAGTGCGCTCGGGCGGCCAGGTAAGGATTTCCGCAGCTACCTGGGGCGGCTCTTCGGCCCGGAGCCGGACTGCTGCCACTTCTAGCCTGAGGGGCAGCTTTCGGCCCGGACGCTTAGACGGCACACCAATAATCCGCCTTTCTTGCCGTTGTCCACCCTCTGCCCCTGGAGACCTAGGTGTTCCTGGCAACCCTGCACCGGGCGTCCTCACTCCTGACCCGCCTACCTTACCTCCAGTTTTGCCCCCGGCTCCCATTTCTCCCAGCCCGACACCTGATCCTCAGCAGGCATCCCCCCTGCTGCCTTTGTCACTCGAGGGTGCCGGGTTTTGCCCCGGCTCCAGGACCCCTTCTGGCTTTCCGCGCTCCCCGCGCTCCCCCTACAATCCCTGGCCTCCCGCCGGCCGTGATGTCAGTCCGATTCGGGCTGGAACATCCCGTTCCCGGTGCTAGTTCCTGCTGTTGGCCACAGCCTTCCCTTTTCTCCTAAAGCTCAGAAAATGCTTTGGGGTTGGGGGTGTGGTTGGACGGGGAGTAGGGGAAGAACTATCCCCTGGCTGTTGTGCGTCTTTCGCTCAGAGCTGAATTTGCTCCGGTTGGGGGAGGTGTTTGGGGGTGGGGTGCACAGAAAAGGAGAGGACTGAGGAGAGAGGATTCCTGGGTTCCTGACAATGGCAGGTGCCGGCTTCGGTCTTGGGGGTCGGGAGAGGATGCAGGGTCGGGAAAAGGGAAGCTGTGTTGTCGTGACTATAATGGTTGGGATCTAGGCTAACGTCAGGCAGGTGGGCTTTTTCTCGGAGGGCGGTGGTGGTTGTTTTGCCCTGGGGAGCAAGGCCAGCTCCTGAAACCCCTATGGCCACCCCTCTTCTTAAGGCTCCCCGATCCTTTGGGGACTGGGGATGTAGTAGGGGTGGGCGACCACTGGTCGGGCTTGCCAGTGTGGGAGTGGGTCGTTCCCCGGCTTCCGCCGGGAAATGGGGGAGGGGTCGCCTCTCCCGCCCTCTTGTGGGCTCTCTGGCAACCGCTGAGCTCAGCTGCTGACGTCGGTTTCCCTGGCGACCGCGGCGGCGGCGGAAGCGCGTGGTGGGGCCGCGCATGTCCGCGCGCATGTGCAGCGGGGGTGTCGCCGCCCCAGATAAAATTAGCCCAAAGGCCTAAATATAGGCGGCTACAGGCTCACCGCCTGCTGTGAGGCCTTGAAGTCCCAGGCGGAGTAGGGGCTTGATGGGAATTTTGGGATGGGAAGTGTCTAGGCTTTGGCCCACAGTCGTAGTTCTAGTCGTCTGCTTAGGTTCTATTTACTCAGGCCTCCCTGGGAGACGATGTGGGGGCAGGACCAAGAGAGGCCCTTTCCCACCTGCGGTCCCCCTATGGGGACAGGAAGCAAATTAGCCTGGGTCCCAGGAGTGGGGGCCGGCAGGAGAGGGTCTGGGTGAAGCCTGCAGGTACTGTGAAGTTACTGCCCAGCTTTCTCTAAGTTCTCCTTCCTGGTCTCCCTCTTCAGGTTCTGGCTGTGATAGAACTTCTCAACCTTCTGAGGCTTGGGTCTGCCACCTCACTCCCCCAGCTAGGCCACCCGGTCCCTTTGTGCATCCGTGGTGGCCTCTCCACCTTACCTGTTCTCCTCCTGTCCTCCCCATGGTCCAGATATGAGCGGCCCCCTAGAAGGGGCTGATGGGGGAGGGGACCCCAGGTCGGAGGAACCCTTTTGTCCCGGAGGCTCCCCATCCCCTCGGCCTCCACAGCATCGACCTCGTCCTGGCCCCAGCCTGGCTGATGACACAGACGCCAACAGCAATGGCTCCAGCGGCAATGAGTCCAATGGGCCCGAGTCCAGAGGTGCATCTCAACGGAGCTCACATAGCTCCTCTTCCGGCAATGGCAAGGACTCGGCCCTGCTGGAGACCACTGAGAGCAGCAAGAGGTGTGTATGGATGTGTGTTGCAGGTTCTGGGAGTGGTCTTGTGTGCAAGCTAAGCTGGGAGACAAGCTCACGCTGATGGACATTTCCCCCTCACCTTGGGCCCTGTTGTTTCTCTCTTAGCACAAACTCTCAGAGCCCATCCCCACCCAGCAGTTCCATTGCCTACAGCCTCTTGAGTGCCAGCTCAGAGCAGGATAACCCGTCTACCAGTGGCTGCAGGTTTGTGGGGTGAGGGCTGGAGGAGAGGGCTGGGGGCCATGCTCTGGGGCTAATGCCTCTGTTCCCTCTCTCCCTGTGGGCCCTGCAGCAGTGAACAGTCAGCCAGGGCAAGGACCCAGAAGGAACTCATGACGGCACTGCGGGAGCTCAAGCTTCGGCTGCCACCAGAGCGCAGGGGCAAGGGCCGCTCTGGGACCCTGGCCACGCTACAGTACGCACTGGCCTGTGTCAAGCAGGTGCAGGGTGAGTGGTGCTTCCTGGGAGGCAGGTCCTGGGCTACTGTTGTGGGACAGTCTGCCACTAAGTGCTCCACTGCCCTCACTTTGCAGCCAACCAGGAATACTACCAGCAATGGAGCCTGGAGGAGGGTGAGCCTTGTGCCATGGACATGTCCACCTACACTCTGGAGGAGCTGGAGCACATCACATCTGAATACACGCTTCGCAACCAGGTTGGTGTGGCCCCCGCCTCTGCATCCCGACGCACCCCTGGCCCACTCCCACAGTTCCTGAACTTGCCCTGTCCTCACTCTCTTTCCTAGGATACCTTCTCCGTGGCTGTCTCCTTCCTGACAGGCCGCATCGTCTACATTTCTGAGCAGGCAGGGCTCCTGCTGCGTTGCAAGCGGGATGTGTTCCGAGGCACCCGCTTCTCAGAGCTCCTGGCTCCCCAGGACGTGGGCGTCTTCTATGGTTCCACTGCCCCATCTCGCCTGCCCACCTGGGGCACTGGGGCCTCGGCAGGTGAGGTCCCCAGATGCTTGAGGGAAGGGATGAACAGTTCCGGGAAGCTCCTGCCATGAGGGCCCAGGGACCCAAGCTTTTCCTTGCTGGGTTTTTCTCAGCCCAGGGAGGGGGTGAGGAGCTGTGGCTCACTGCCTTCTTGGTCTGTCACAGGTTCAGGCCTCAAGGACTTCACCCAGGAGAAGTCTGTCTTCTGCCGTATCAGGTATGTGGGCCATGGCCTTGAAATGGAGGGCTACTGACCCCTCATTGAGAGTCCCTAATGCCTCTTTCTCTTTTTTGCTAGAGGAGGTCCTGACCGGGATCCAGGGCCTCGATACCAACCATTCCGCCTAACCCCGTATGTGACCAAGATCCGGGTCTCGGACAGGGCCCCCGCACAGCCGTGCTGCCTGCTCATTGCAGAGCGCATCCACTCTGGTTACGAAGGTGGGCAGGACAGGGGCCTGGCCTGGCTTGGGTAGGAGGAAGGACGCCTCTCTAGGCTGAGGATAAAGCGGGACATGAGTCTGAGAGACATAACTCAGGCTCTTAGAATTCTGGAATAGGGAAGATACTGTAAGGATGAGATTTTGCATCCTTCTTTAGAGCTTCATCTCTGAGCTAGGAGAGGGCAAAGAAGAGTGCCTTGGTTTTCAGTTTTATTACTGGCATGGGGCACAAGGATGGTCCAGACTGACTTTATAGGTCAGAGAGCCCAGGCAGAGGTGTGGAAAGGACTGCCAGCCAGCCTGGGCCCCAGACAGTGTGGAGGGCTGAGGAGCTGGACCATTCTGGATGAAATCCAATGGCCACGCTTTTTGTCTTCAGCTCCTCGGATTCCCCCCGACAAGAGGATCTTCACCACACGGCACACGCCTAGCTGCCTCTTCCAGGATGTGGATGAAAGGTGAGGGCAGGACCTGGAGGAAAAGGGGATGGTCAAGGATGAGGCCTCGGCCACACTGATGCCTCCTCTCTTTTCAGGGCTGCCCCACTGCTGGGATACCTCCCCCAGGACCTCCTGGGGGCCCCAGTGCTCCTTTTCCTGCATCCTGAGGACCGACCCCTCATGCTGGCCATCCATAAGAAGAGTGAGTTCCTCTCATCCTGCTCTCCCTTCCCCCTGTCTCCAGGGCTTCCTAACAGCTGCCCTGGTGGTCTTGTCTCTTACTGCTTTGGTCTTCTACATCTCTGGGTCGGGGGTGGCCCTCCATCTTGCTCATCTCTCCATCCCACTGACCTTCACCTCATTCTCATTCCCTTCAGTCCTGCAGCTGGCTGGCCAGCCCTTTGACCACTCCCCTATCCGCTTCTGCGCCCGTAATGGGGAGTATGTCACCATGGATACCAGCTGGGCTGGCTTTGTGCATCCCTGGAGCCGTAAGGTGGCCTTTGTGTTGGGCCGTCACAAAGTACGCACGTAAGTGGGTCTTGCCTGGAGCCGGCATGAGGGGTGGGACATTGTGGAGGAGGCAGGGCTTGACTCACCCTTCCTTACCCCGCAGGGCACCCCTGAACGAGGATGTGTTCACCCCCCCAGCCCCCAGCCCCGCTCTGTCCCTGGACCCTGACATCCAGGAGCTCTCCGAGCAGATCCACCGGCTGCTATTACAGGTAAGGGTTGAGGGGGTGGCTTGGGAGATGAGGAAGGGTAGGGACCAGGGTGTTAGACAGCTAACCTGTTGCTCTCCCTGCCTCAGCCTGTGCACAGCCCCAGCCCCACAGGGCTCTGTGGAGTCGGCCCTGTGACTTCCCCAGGCCCTCTCCTCAGCCCTGGCTCCTCCAGTGACAGCAATGGAGATGATGCTGAGGGACCTGGGCCTCCTGCCCCGGTGAGTTTCCCTCTCCCACCTCACCCCTCTAACCTCCTGTTCCCTGGTCCTCAGAGTCAGCATTGCCAATCCTATAGGAGCACTGCCTTGTCCACCTCCTTTTCCTTCTTGTCCCGCTCACATCGTGACCTCCATGCGTCCCCACTGGGGCGTTTTCATTGCACTGTGCCCTGAGCCCGGCCAGGCACCCCTGTGCTGCCCACTGCCTTGCTCTGTCCCACAGGTGACTTTCCAGCAGATCTGTAAGGATGTGCATCTGGTGAAGCATCAGGGGCAGCAGGTTTTTATTGAGTCCCGGGCCAGGCCTCTGCCCCGGCCCCGCATCCCTGGTGAGTTGGTGACAGTGTGGGTGAGGAGACCTGGGGGTCCCCTGACCTTCACCCCAACCCAGAGGAGCTTTTCTCCCCTTGGCCCAGCTACAGGTACATTCAAGGCTAAGACCCTTCCTTGCCAAGCCTCAGACCCAGAGTTGGAGGTGGCCCCTGCTCCAGTCCAGGCCCCACTAGCCTTGGCCCCTGAGGAGGCTGAGAGGAAAGAAGCCTCCAGTTGCTCCTACCAGCAGATCAACTGCCTGGACAGCATCCTCAGGTACGGCCATCCTGGCTTCTCCTCCTACTTGGGCCCTGGCCCCACCCCACCCAGGCCTTGCCCTCACGTTCTCTGGTGCTTCTCCAGGTACCTGGAAAGCTGCAACATCCCCAGCACGACCAAGCGCAAATGCGCCTCCTCCTCCTCCTGCACCGCCTCTTCAGCCTCCGATGACGACAAGCAGAGACCAAGCCCTGTCTCTGTGGGGACCAAGAAAGGTAAAGGCACTCATTTGCGGTCCTCGCACTCTGGCCCTGTGTCTCTACACTCCTGCCTTTGGGCTCCACTCCACTCTGCCCTACCTCCTCCCAGCCTCAGATCTTCAGACTCCTCTCTACCATCAGTCCGACCCCACCCCTTCGCGGGTTTCCTCTCCCAGCCTCCCAGTGGGGTAACTGGCACTGTTTCTCTGCACAGATACGTCGGCAGTGCTGTCTGGGGAGGGGGCCGCCCCTCGGAAGGAGCCGGTGGTGGGAGGCACCTTGAGCCCGCTCGCCCTGGCCAATAAGGCGGAGAGTGTGGTGTCTGTCACCAGTCAGTGTAGCTTCAGCTCCACCATCGTCCATGTGGGAGACAAGAAGCCCCCGGAGTCGGGTATGGGTGTGGTTGAGGGGGCAGTGCCCGGGCTCCACTGGGTCCCGCAGCCAGAGCTCCCTCCCGCCTGCCTTCTCCCGCCCTCTGTCCCCTAACGGAGAGGAGGAGGCCTCTGTCTTAGCTCTGGGCTGCCACTTCTTGCTCTCCACCCCGCCCGCCAGCCTTTGCCACTTTGTCTGTCCCCATCCTGCTTCCTGTGTTCTGTCAGTTCACACAAAACCTGGGGTGCAGGTTTCAACCTTGAGGTGCTGACCACAGAGGGTCTGAAGGTGGCACTGTTGAAAATCACTGAAGGGTCTTTGGGCCTTGACCTGGAAAATGAGTGAGGGAAGGGCGAGGGGTGGGCTTCCCTTCCAGGGAGAGTCATGGGGGTGTCGTCCTAGAGCTGTGCCACAGGAGGGACCTGAGTACCATTTCTTATCCTGAAACAGCTTCACACGGAGAAGAGGGCTCAGAGCCAGTCCTTGGTGGGCAGGCCGCCAGGAGACGTACATGAGGCCTAGGCTTGGCTGTGGGGCAGAAGCCAGGGGTTTGGCTAAGCTGTTGGATGTGGAAGGTGTGGTGTAGCTGTGTTAACCCCGAGGTGATTCTGACCTGTTCCTCCTTTTATCTTTCTCAGACATCATCATGATGGAAGACCTGCCTGGCCTGCCTCCAGGCCCAGCTCCCAGCCCAGCCCCCAGCCCCATGGTAGCCCCAGACCCAGCCCCAGATGCCTACCGCCCGGTGGGCCTGACCAAGGCTGTGCTGTCCCTGCACACGCAGAAGGAGGAGCAGGCCTTCCTCAGCCGCTTCCGTGACCTCAGCAGGCTGCGTGGACTCAAGGGCTCCTCCACGACTCCCTCAGCCCCTGGTGAGTGAGGCAGCCATGTAGCACTCCCTGAGCCTGCCTAGGGACAGGTCCTCTCTCCACTGGGCTGGGGTCCAGGCTGCAGCCGGCGGAGCACAGCCTGGGGGCTGGCACTGAGCCAGGCAGGCGAGGGTGCTCTGCTCCAGGTCAGCCACTCCAGGTCCAGCCTGGGGCAGGGGCAGGAAGTGTGCTCACTCAGGACTCTTGTGTCATTGATTAAGAGATCTGTGTGGCAAGGAGGGCTGGGACAACTCCGGGTGGGGTCAGGGCTTCAAGGGCGGATGGCAGCCCTCCAGGTGCCTGAGGGAGGCCCCCTGCAGGCGGACACGGGACTCAGGATTGGTTTTTCCTGCCCGCCTCTTCGCTCCATCGTGAGCGAGGCAGAGCACGCCCCAACTAGCAGGAGGATCGCCCAGGCTGGCAGTGCCTGTGGGAGTTTGGCAGGTGGACAGGAGCCACCTGCCCTTTCATCCAAGGACCTACCCTGCCTCCTCCTGTCTGCCAGCATGCCTCTGTCTTCTGCACACCCCCAGCATGACTTCTCATGTAACCTTTCCTTTCCCCAGTTTCTTTGTCAATAAATCCCCTATCTCTGCCGCCTGTGATTCTTTCCTGAAGGTTTCCCCCACCTCCCCACAGTCTTCTCTGTTATGTGTGGGCCTGGAGCCAGACTCTCTGTAGGGCCTTCACCTGCCCTCTCCTTGGCTCCCTGATCAGAGTGGCAGAGCAGTGGGCCTGGCAGGGGCACTGACCCCAGGTTGAGGTCCTTGCTAACCCTAGTCTCTCCCCACAGGCTGCCACCATGGCCCTGCACCCCCTGGCCGCCGACACCACTGCCGATCCAAAGCCAAGCGCTCACGCCACCACCAGACCCCCAGGGCTGAAGCCCCCTGCTATGTTTCCCACCCCTCTCCTGTGCCCCCTTCTGCCCCTTGGCCCCCACCACCGACCACCACACCCTTCCCAGCTGTGGTCCAGCCCTACTCCCTCCCAGTGTTCTCCCCCAGAGGAGGCCCCCAGTCTCTTCCTCCTGCCCCCACCTCTGTGCCTCCTGCAGCTTTCCCTGCCCCTCTGGTGACCCCAATGGTGGCCTTGGTGCTCCCTAACTATCTGTTCCCTACCCCATCCAGCTATCCCTATGGGGTATCCCCGGCCCCCGCCGAGGGGCCTCTCACTCCTGCCTCCCACTCCCCTTCTCCACCCCTGCCTGCACTGCCGCCCAGCCCTCCCCACTGCCCGGACTCTCCACTCTTCAACTCGAGGTGTAGCTCCCCGCTCCAGCTAAATCTGCTGCAGCTTGAGGAGCCCCCCCGTGTTGAGGGGGGTGCTGTCACAGGGGGCCCTGGGAGCAGTGCTGGGCCTCCGCCTCCCAGTGAGGAGGCTGCTGAGCCAGATGCCAGACTGGTGAGCACTGACCCCTCCCCATGCTCTTCCCACCCCCACGTGGCCCTCCCTACCCTTGCTCCTGCCTTTGCACTTCTTCCCACGCCCACCTGTCTGGTGTCTCCAGAGGATGGTGTCATGGGGTGGGAGACCCCAGCTGAATTTCTGGAGGAGGCAGAAATCCGCTGCCTCATCTGTGAAGTGGGGACAGTCCTGTCTGTCTGACAGGTGGCGAGGACATCCCAATAACTTCTGAGAGCGCATCTGCCACTTGGAAAGGGTCCAGCGTCACATCCCTACTCTTCGCCAGCTCTCTTCTCACTCATCTTGGCCCCACTGTCATGGAGTGGGAAGAGACCACTTGGGTTGGGTGCCCCAACCAGTGGCAGCAGCTGAAGGGAAGCCTCAGTGTTGATCCCTTAATCCCTCCATGTCCCCCCTTCCTCCTCCCCTCCTTCCCCTCCTCCAGGTGGAGGTAACTGAGTCCTCCAACCAGGATGCGCTCTCGGGCTCCAGCGATCTGCTGGAGTTGCTGCTGCAGGAGGATTCTCGCTCTGGCACAGGCTCTGCTGCCTCGGGCTCTTTGGGCTCTGGCTTGGGCTCAGGATCTGGGGCAGGCTCCCATGAGGGGGGCAGCACCTCAGCTAGCATCACACGTGAGTACTCCCCACTCCACCCCTTCCCAGGGTAGGACAGGACTAGGGAGTTGGGAGGCCAGGCCCCACCTTAGCTGAGCAGCCTGGGCCCATGCCCTGCTTCCTAAGCCCAGTGGGCTGGACCTGTAACCTTAAGGGAGGCTTGGTGGGGAGCCTGTTGGCCTGACTCTGTTGGCTACCCACCCTCTACCTACAGGCAGCAGTCAGAGCAGCCACACAAGCAAATACTTCGGAAGCATCGATTCTTCCGAGGCGGAGGCTGGGGCTGCCCAGGCCAGGGCTGAGCCTGGGGACCAGGTCATTAAGTACGTGCTCCAAGATCCCATCTGGCTGCTCATGGCCAATGCTGACCAGCATGTCATGATGACCTACCAGGTGCCCTCCAGGTGAGGAGTTTGAGAGACATGCTCTGCCTCCCTTTCAGAAGAGTGGGGAGGCCGGCCCACCCTCAGTCCCCAGCTAACTTGAGGTTTTCTTTCTGGATGTGGCTCTGCCCTGGGGTTTTCTTGTTCTATCCCCCGCCCCTTGGAGGCCCATCATTAGTCCTTCTGAGGCTGAAGGCAGCTTTCCTGGTCTTGGAAGGCCTGAACTCCCAGAGCACCGGTTCAGGGGAGGAACATGAGACAGTGGGTAGGGAGTTGGAATGGGGGAAACATACCATCCTTGTGGGCTCTGGTCCCAGCTCCCATTCTCTGCCTTCCAAACCCCTTCCTGGAGCAGGGACGTAGCCTCTGTGCTGAAGCAGGATCGGGAGCGTCTCCGGGCCATGCAGAAGCAGCAGCCTCGGTTCTCGGAGGACCAGCGGAGGGAACTGGGTGCTGTGCACTCCTGGGTCCGGAAGGGCCAGCTGCCTCGGGCCCTTGATGTGATGGTGAGAGGACAAATCTTGGGCTAGAAGGGAGAAGAAAGAATTGAGCTCAGGTTGAAGGGACAGAGGCTAAGGGCTGATCCCCTCACTGTTCCCTGGGTCATTAATTCTGAAGGATGTTAATTCTAGGTTTCCTGCTAGGTTATACAATGTTAAACCACGTGAGCTTTTGTAGACCTTTTCTGGGCCAGTTCTGTGCTTATGTACATTGTGACTGTCCCATACAGCCTGGGGTCTGGATACCGGGTACAGTGCATTTTCCAGTCTTGTTGACCCCATGTACCTCCACGTGGACTCGTGTTTCTTGGGAGTACTTCAGAAGTATTCTTGGGCTGGGGAACAAGGGGAGTTGGGGTAGCAGGTCAGCAGTGAGAACCCTGCCTGACTTCCTCATCCTCTTTCTTCCTCCGAGGCCTGTGTGGACTGCGGTAGTAGCACCCAAGACCCTGGCCACCCTGATGACCCACTCTTCTCAGAAATGGATGGACTGGGGCTGGAGCCCATGGAGGAGGGTGGAGGCGAGGGTGGTAGCGGTGAGGGTGAGGGTGGAGATGAGACCCTGGCCCAAACTGGGGCCAGGGTCTCGAGCTCTCAGGACCTGGCCATGGAGGAAGAGGAACAAGGTGGGAGCTCATTCAGTCCAGCCTTACTTGCCACAGAAAATGGCACCAGCTAGACTATATTTTGGGGCCACCTCTGGGAGTGCATGAGAAGCTTCCTTCTTCCATGTCCCGATTCTCAGAACTCAGATGTGGCTGGACCAACCAATAGAAAACTGCCCCAGCTTCTCCTGCTGTAGGGGGCAGGACCCCCATCACCAGCCCGGGATCCAGAGGCTGCCTCCGGCCTCTTAGGGAACAGAGAGTGGAACTCTTCAGCCAAGCCCAGCCCAGTGAAGCCTCACTTCCCATCCCTGGTGAGGAGTCCTTCCTTCCCCTGGACGAGGTTGCTGATAAGCTGCTGAAGTGGTCTCTCCAAGTCCTAGCTGAGCCGGAGTCCCTGTCCCCAAGGGTTGGGGCTGCACTTATTTATTGGGGGAGACAGCCCTCTCTCCCACCTCTTCCCCAGACGGGAGGAGGAGGGATTGAGGCCCAAGCAGGACCCAGCGGTCCAAACCCCTAGCTGCTCCAGGGTGGGGGAGGTTGGTGGACCATGGAGTCCCTGGTGCTGCCCCTCAGGTGGGACCCAGGAGTTCTCAGCTGTACCCTCTACCGATGGCATTTGTGTTTTTGATATTGTGTCTGTTACTATTTTTAATACAAAAAGAAAAAAAATACCAGGACTTTGTGGAATGAAGTTTGGGGGTTGGCTGAGGGGCGCTTTTTGTGGGGAGGGGTGGTCCAGCCTCCTGGAAGGTTGTAGTGAGAGTGAGCCATTCCCTCCCCTGAGGACCCACATCCTTCTCCCCATACCCTTTTCAGCTCAGAGGCCTTGCTGAGCCTGCTAACTCTCCACCTAGTTCAAAGCCTACTCTGACCCCGAACATATCTCAGCTGATTCCGTCTGGCAAGGAGATGAGAGGCGACGTATGGCTGAGGGCTTAGGCAGGCTGCAGCATGGGTCACTGGCGCCTGCGGGAGGGGGAGGCCCACTCAGCCCCGTGATGCTCTGAAGCAGTTGAGGGTGTTCAGCTGCTTTGTCACCACACAGAAGAAAGCCCTTCAGCAGGCCGGTGTAGGTGGCTCGGGACGGGGAGTCACGCTCCCATTTGTAGTCGAGAGGTGTGGGAAAAGGGAGGCGTGGAAGTTAACCCCGTGACTCAGAACCTGGGAAGGGAAGGGGAAACCTTGGAAGGGATGGATCACTGAGGATCCGCGACCACCATTACATTGGTCAATTCTGAGTTACTGGCGCGCACGAACAGCTGATCCCTATCTAGTTGGTGTGGGGCATCCGCCGGCGCCGTGGCTTAGCTGGTTAAAGCGCCTGTCTAGTAAACAGGAGATCCTGGGTTCGAATCCCAGCGGTGCCTGAACCAGAATAGGTGTTGTATATTATTGCTGCGAAGAAGGTGCATTTCAACAAGGCCATTCTCTTACCCCCTTAGAAAGATTCTTCTTACCAAGCCCATTCCTAACCACTAGTATTTGAGTTTCCGTTACCGAGCACTTTTAATGTGCATTTGGAGGTTGGCTCCAGCTTTCATGAACGAAGATGAAGCGGCATTCCTTGTCTCCCTTCAAGGGTATGGGATCCTGGACTCAGATTTGGGTCCATTTTGTTGAGGCCGTACTGTGGGAGAACTGGAGTTGCCACTCCCAAAAGGCGGCTGACAGTTGACGAAGGGAGGTGCGGCCCGTACAGCAGAGGCGCCTGCGCACTGATGTCTCAAGGTGGTGGGGCGGTGCCGGCTAGTGGTGGGCGTGTTGATAGCCAGCTATAGTTGCGCAGGCCCGAGGCCGCACGCGGCTGTGATGGCCGAGTGGTTAAGGCGTTGGACTCGAAATCCAATGGGGTCTCCCCGCGCAGGTTCGAATCCTGCTCACAGCGTCAGTACTTTTGGTATCACCACCACTTCCGGTGAATGAAGCAATTTGTTTTTCTAGTGCTTTCCTCCCTTGGAACAGATCCCACATTTATTCCGAGAGTATCAGAGACTCAGCCACCCAGGATCTGTCCGCGAGCGCCCTCTTGCGGACATCCAACTCCTGCTTCACCTGTAGTCTTTACATCTCAGTAAACGGAAATTCTAGTTCTTGTTAGCCAGACCAAAAAAACCCTTAGAATTATCCCTGATTCCGCTCTCTCTCTCTCCCCCTTCTCCTTCCCTCTCTTTCTCTCTCCCTCTCTCCCCCGTCCCCTCCTTCCCCTCTCTCTCTCTCTCTCTCTCTCTCTCTCTCTCTCTCTCGCGCGCGCGCGCGCGCACACACACACACACACACAGCAGCAGAGGAACATCTTCCAGGCCAAGGCACAAGACAAAATCCCAGAAGAAGAAATGTGATGACGAGATAAGCAATTTTTCCGAGAAAGTTTAGAGTAATGATGATGTTCAGATAACTCAAAAGGAGTATAGATGTACAGAGTGAAGTTTTTCGCAAAGAATTGGAAATTGTAAAGGATACCCAGAGTTGAAGAATGAAATTACTGAAATGAACCAACAATAATCTAAATGAGGCAGAAGAATGGATCAATGAGCTAGAAGACAGATCAGTGGAAATCACTACTGCAAAACAGAAAAAAGAAAAAATGAAAAGAAATGAGGACAGTTTAAGACAATTCTGGGACAACATTAAGCACAATAATATTTGCATTATAGTGGTCCCAGAAAAAGAATAGAGAGAGAAAGGACCTGAGAAAATATTCAAAGAAATAATAGCTGAAAACTTCCCTAACTTGGGAAAGAAAACAGTCACCCAAGCCCAGGAAATGAAGAGAGTTCCACACCGGATCAACCCAAAGAGAAACACACCAAGGCATACAGTAAGCAAATTTACAAAAATTAAGGATAAGGAGAAAATATTAAAATCAGCAAGAGAAAAGCAACAAATAACATACAAGGGAACTCCCATAAAGATATTAGCTGATTTTTCAGCAGAAACTCTATCGGCCAGAAGGGAGTGGTATAATATATTTAAAGTGATGAAAGGGAAAAACAACCAAGAATACTCTATCTATCAAGACTGTCATTCAGATTTGATGGAGAGATCAAAAGTTTCACAGATAAACAAAAGCTAAAAGAATTCAGCACCACCAAACCAGCTTTACAACAAATGTTAAAGGAACTTCTCTAGGTTAAAAAAAAGAAAGGGCCACAACTAGAAACAAGAAAAGTAACAGTGAAGGGAGAAGAGTACAACTGCAGGGTATCTAAAATGCATTTGAAATTAAGAGATCAGCAACTTAAAACAATCTTGTTATATGTACGTGTGTGTGTGTGTGTGTGTATAATTTATATATCTATATCTATATTTATTTCTATACTAAAACCTCATGGTAACCACAAACCAATGTAACTCTACAGTCATCAAACCACAAGAAAAGAGAACAAAAAGAAGAAAGAGAAAAAATGCTAAAGGGGCCCACATTGACTAAATCTGGGACAATCTAAGCATTAAAACGTCGACAGTGAATGAATTTTAATGTACTGAATCAAGTAAGAATCCAAATTCATATCAGCATAAATAATTAAATGGGAGGAAAAGAGAAAACTCTTACTGCCAACTAAAAAATACAGGAGTGCGGGAGTTAGAAATCATCAATGGATTCTAAACTAGTGGGTGAACTTTTGATAAGGTACAAGTGGTGAAGAGTTATTGAAATATCTTCCCACAAATTACATATTAAATACTACGAAGGGGGAAATGATAACTTTATGGTGGAGAAAACTGGGGAACACCATTTGAACCTCGTGATCAAAGTCAATATCCCAGTATTGGGACAAAGTGACATGCGTCTTCTGACATGATTTGTGGTGATCTCCCCACCAAAAATACACAACATGAGTAACTTGAATCTAAATGTGGAGAAGCATCTGAAAAACCAAAATGAAGGACATTTACAAAGTAACCGTCCTGAACTCTGAAACTGTGAAGATCAAGAATCTTCCAGATTAAATGAAGCTGAAGAGACATAACAACTAAATGCAGTGTGGGATCCTGTACTGGATCCTGGACTGGGAAAAAAGAGCTATAAAGGACATCAGCGACACTTGAGCAAATTTAAATATGGACTGGCATTAAACGATAGTATTATATTAATTTTAGTATCTTAACATTGATAGTTGTACTATTATGTACTATTATGTTACAGATGTCTTTGTTCTCAGAAAACACATTGAGTAACAACAGGCAAAGGGCCTGGAGTTTTCAGTTCACCACCAAATGATTCAGAAAACAAACACTTTGTATCTATTATATTTGGACAGAAATGATAAAGCAAATGGAGCAATGTAAACAGTTAACAGACCTCGGAAAAGAGTATATAGGAGTTCCTTGTACTAGTCTTGTAACTTTTCTGAAAGTATGAAATTATACAAAAGTTAAAAGTTCTCAAAACAAAACAAAAAAGCTAGTGGGGAAAAGTCCTCTAAAGGCTTCACATTACACTCAGAAATGACAAAGTCCTTGCAATGGCCTAGAAAGTTCTACACAGTCAGCCTCTCCCTTTGTTACTTTGACCTCACCTCCTACAACTCCTGTACTTGCCACCTCCACTCCAGCCAAGCCTATTCCTCCCCTTGCTGCTCTCTGTCCCTCTGACAAGCCTGGCAGGTTGTCCTCCAAGGCCTTCCTGCCAGTCGGTCCCTCTCCTCTGTCTGGAGTGCTCGTCCCCCACCTCTTAAATTTCCCCTTCTCAGTGGGTCCCTCCCTGGTCACACCATCTGAAGTTACAACTCCCACTCTTCACCCTTCCTTGCTTCACTTTTCTCCACAGCACGTACACCAACTGACAAAGGATACATTTTGAATAGTAGTCATTTAACTGTTTCCCCGACAAGAACGCTGGCCCCAGAAGGGCAGCGATTATTGTCTTTGTTCCTGGCTCTATAGAGGTCTTCTATCCTGATTCTTCACTTGGCCTAGGGGCCTGGGCCTCCCACTTCCCAACCCCCAGCCCCCAGGTCCCAACCCTCCAGGAACTCCCCCTACCCAGGACCCAGGGGGTCCCAGGAAGCCAGCCTCCTCTTTGAAGAACAAAGAGGGAGGAGCTGAGCCTTGGAACCCAGGCCTGGGGAGACAGCACAGCGGGGGAGGGGAAGCAGGCCACCAGGCCAGCTGTGCTGTCCCAGGTCCTTGCCCGCCTCCCTAGGGCCCCAGCGTGTGGGGGACACGAACTCCCCTCCCCCAAGCCCAGAGGCAGCCGTGAAGAGGCTGGAGGCCCAGACACCCATACACGTACCACGTACACAGACACAACCACAAACGGATGCACACACAGGTCCACGCTGACAGAGGGTGCCATCCACACAGAGACCCCCCCATCCCATACCCTCAGAAACCCTGGCAGAGGACATGAGGGCCTCCCTCACAGACACATCTCCACAGGAGCGAGGGTTGGAGAAAATCATCCAATCAGGCCAACTGGTCTCAGGTTTTGGGAGACTGAATGAAGTGTATATAATTGGGATTTTTTTGGGGGGGGGGCGGGTGTTTAAAGAAAATAATATAAAATTAGGCACAAAAAGTGATGTTTAGAATGAAACGAGATCAAAACAACTTACAAATTGAAAAAGCTGACAGATGCCACAAAGGTCACAAAGTCCAGAAAAGTAACTTACTGGTATTAATTAATTGCCGGCATACCTCTGAAATACTCTCTACAGACTGGCTACTGGCTCTCTGTATTTCAAATCTCGTTTCTCCTCTACCATCCACACACTTAGAGTGACAAGAGCCACTGGATGCATTCATCTCACATGTGCCCTCTGGCTTTGCACCTTCATGGCACAAAGCCTAGTGACGGTCACAGGAGTTTTCTGGAAGCTATTGCCACACCAGGATGGCTGGGTAACTTAACTATATGTGGAAGTAACTGGAAACCACAGTAACCATATTACCATTAACATATCCCCAGATGCCCACAGGCACTCCAACATCAGGGGGAAAGAGGGGAAGTCAGAGTGAAAGGAGACAGTGGTCTTCACCATTTGCAGTTAAAAATATGTTATTTTTGCAAATTTTACAGAAGCGTATGGCCATGTGAGTACGTTGCTAGGATCCTCACAGAGGCCTGCGGAAGTGAGGGGTCCTGAAGTGTGAATTTCATTAGCTTCACGGTGAATTCACCTCCGAAATTGTAATTTATGATCCCACATCTCAAATGGACCCTCAACATGCCTAGAAATTCTATTCTGTCCTAGAAGGTTTGTTTTCCTTCTCTCCAAAATGAACATTTCACACCTTCTTTCTCCTCAGACCACCTGGAAACTCTCTCCCCTCCAGCAATGAGCTTGGTTCATTCTTCTTAAAGAAAATGGGAGCAACCAGAGGGAAACTGCCTCATTCTTCCCACACCCTAACTAACCCACAGTCTCTGTCTTCCCCATCTCCCAGTGGGTGAGGAGTCTTCCCTACCACCTGAGGCCAATTTCTGCACCTGGTACTGAGGTCTACCCTCCCCCACCTCTTGGTTATTCCCACCAGCATCAAGCTCGCTGTAGCAACCTTATCTCTTTCTTGTGCTCCTGGCTGCTCCCTCCTTGGCTTTTCTGTTACTTCTCTGATAACTTGACACGCCTTTGGTAAGTCTTCCTCCTCAACTTGACCTCTAAGTGTTGGGATGCTCCAGGCCTCTTCTTTTCTCTCTCCACACTCTTTCCCTAGGTGCTCCAGTCTCATTGCATTTAAGCCACCCATCTCCATGTTTACCCTCCAGCTCTGATCCCCCAACTCGTATATCCCTGGCCTACCTGTAGCCTCCACTTGGATGTCTGAGTGGGTTTCAACTAACCGGGCTTAATGTATAATGCTTGATTTCTCTCCCCAGATCTTTTCCTTCCCCCTCCCCTTGTGTTTCCCATCTCAGTAAAAGGCACCACCATCCACTCAGCTATTTAAGCCAAAAACCCAGAAGTAACCCATTTACTTTCTCTCTCCAAGGCCACCACTTCAGTACTAGCCACGATCTTGTCTTACCTCCCTGCTTCCATTCTCTACATAGCAGCCAAAGTGATCTTTTAAAACATAAATCAGTGAATATAATTTTCCTGATTAAAACCCACCACTTGCTTCCCATTGCACTTAGACTAAAATCCAAACTCCTTCCACAGCCTCTAAGGCTCTGTGATTGGGCTCTGCCTGCCTCTCCGTTCTGATCTCTGCCACACTCCAAATTGTTGGTCCTGGGTATCCTGGCGCTCTCTCTCTAAGCTCTCACCACCAAGACCTGTTCCTGCCTTAGAGCCTTTGCACTTGTTCTTCTTTTTGTCTGCACTCATGAGCTGTGCTTGGCTCAATATCATCTCCTCACAGAGTCTGTCTCTGACTACCCAGAGTAAAGTAGCCCTTCATTCTCAAGTCATTGCCATGTTTGGTTGCCCCTTGCCCCCACCCTTATAATCATCTTATATTACTTTCTGCTTTCTTAGTTATTTTCTGTCTCCCCTCCCCCCACTATAATGTAAGTGTCAGGAGAGCCCAGACCCAATGTACCCTCAATACCTAACAACGCTTGGTGCACAGGAGGCCTTCCATAAACAGCGGCTTAGTGATTCAGTATAGTGGCTGCGCACACAGACATACAGATGCCCAGATGGCTGTATAGAATCCTTCTAGGGGGCCACTGTCACGGCTTAGGTTTGAGAAGAGAGCATTCCCAGTCGCTGACACAATCCAGAGACGAGGAAAAAGGACCCCGAGCCTAGCCCAGATGAAGCAGACAGGCTGGAAGAGGCAGGAGGCAGGAACCAGAGACAGAGACACAGACCCAGGGCGGGTTCCAGACAGAGGCACGGAGACAGACAAGACCCAGACCCAGCTTTAGCGAACCAGAGACGCGGGCCCACAGCAGCCTGGGCAGCAGCTAGAGAGACTGTGCCGGGAGGAGGGGCGCCGAGGGAGGCCGAGCGCGCCGGAAGACCGCGGAAAACCAGCGGCGCGAGCCTGGGAGCCCGGGCTGCCCCGCCCCTGCTCACAAGTGGCCGCGGCAGCTGGCGGGAGCCCGGCCGCCCGCCGGCACGACGCGTGCGGGATCAAAGCAGCCTGGAAGGGGCGAGCGGAGAGGTGGCAGGAATCTGGAGGTGTGAGCGAGCTTCCCAGGGGATGGCCCGAGCGTGGGAGCGAAGAAGGCCGGGAGGCGACAGAGACCTGAAGAGACGATCCCAGAGGCCAATACGTAAACCTGGTGAGAGACGCAGAGGCTGGAGAGACCTGGAGCCTGAGATGCCGAGACCACCAAAGACCCAGAGACCCAGCGCTGAAGTTGCTGTACGTCCTGAAAAGAACGTGAAAGATAACAGAGATAGAGACGCCGAGAGGAAAGCGGAGACGCAGAAAGACGGCGAGACAAACAAGGCCAAGACTGTGGATATAGAATGCGCGCTTCAGAAAACAGGAAATAAGAGAGAGCGAGAGAGGAAGAGAAAGGAAAAAAGAGCAAGGGCCTCAGAGCTTGCGGGGCGGGAGGACCGCGCCCCTCCCCCGCGGAGGGCTGAGAGGACTCCCGGGGCAGGGATCCGAGCTCCTGGTCCTTTCTCAGGATCACGCCTGCGGAGGTGCGGGCAGGGGGGGGCGGAAGGAGGGGTGTGGACAGCGGAACCACAGGCTGGGAGGATGGGAGTGTGAGGACGTTCGGAATTCAGGTTTCGATCCGGAGACTAAAACTCTGCGATGGAGTTAAAAAAAAAAGTATTATTATTAATGTTTGGTAGAAATCATAAACAAAGATGCTTCTCAGATACATCAGAAAAGATATTTTTGGGTAAAGGAAAAACAGGTATTAGTACTGCATTGGCCGGGAATCGAACCCGGGCCTCCCGCGTGGCAGGCGAGAATTCTACCACTGAACCACCAATGCAACCGGTAGGGGCTTCTCCTTAGCTCTACCTCAGTATGGAAGGAATTGAGGCCCGTACCCAGGCACACGTTACAGACCAGAGACTCCGCAAAGGAATGGCTCCAATAGACGTGGGTGGAGCGCCAGGCCATCCTTCCTCCCGCCCGGATCCGGTCACCCGGCCATAAAGTCGCCCCATATGGCCAGGGGCGGCCCCACACCCGGGTGCGAACTGCCCAGGGCCCCAAGCCTCGCGTGCAGGTGAGAAAAACTCAGCCCGAGCCCAGGTTCCCAAGGACGGGGGCAGTGGGGGCTTCTGCGGCCACACATCTGTGCTCCCATTTGGCTCAGGTACGGGAGGTGGGATATGCTAGGCTCACTGATTCCAAATGGGAGTGCCCTCCCCAAAGTCTATGTTTCTCTGGCTCGGACTTTGTCAAGGCAGGCTCCGTGAAAAAAAAAAAAAAAAAAAAAGCAAGCTCTGGACAGGCACTGAGAGGGCTTGGTGGATCCCCATCCGTCTGTGACTTCGCAGCTATCTTCTTGCTCGGTCTGCAACCCTGTCTTTCTGTGTCCTTGTCCCTGGCATTCTTGCTGTCCCATTAAATCTCTGATTTTGTCTTCTCAGGCACTTTGTCCTGAAGTCTCCAAGTGTTCACGCATCATTCTTCAGAGTCTCAGGCTTTTGGTTTGAGGTGGGTGTTGATCCCTTTTTTGTTCCCTTTAAGAAAACTGCCTGTTTTTTGCTCCCCTATAGGCAGGAGGGGTCCCCAGCAGCAAGCTATGCGAATACACTTGTGTCAGGTGTCCTGGCAGCCATGTGCCTGACTCTCCAATAATTAGTTTTGAATTAGATACTTCTAGGTGGAAAAATCTCTCCACCTCCTACCCGTACTTCAAGGCCTTGCTTCCCCTTCCCTGAGGCTTCCTTCGCCTCAGTCCAGCCATCTCTCAGGATGACCCTTTCCCTCAGCACCTATTTCACTGTGCTTCTAAAATAGCTAGTTGATAACACATCTTTCCCACTAGATCCTGCAGGGACAAGTTAGGCCTCCAGTGCTTATCTGAGTATGAAAATCACAGCCTAGACCAGTGCCCAGTACACACAATTGGACATGTAGATGTTGGGGGAATCGAATGTGGCTGACTTAGATCGAAAAAAGCTTCTCTCCCACCTCCAGACAAAGTCCCAGTTGAATTAGGTGGATCCAGCTGGCACACTCAGGTGGCATGCTATCCCAAGTAGGAGGTGAATTTTGGGGAAAGGTGTATAGGATCCAGCGTGGTGGCTTAGGGGTGCTAACTTTTATTTCAGGATTAGTGGAGATACAATGACCTCCCAAGAAAACTGAGACAGTGAATGGGGGAAACTCTGAATTTCACTCCTGTGTTCTATCCCCAAACTACTCAAACTCCCTCTCCCACTAATAACCTCCTCCCCTCAGCTGGGTCCCGCCTCTTTATACAGCCTTATGGTCCTTAAACCAGCCGGTGCTGCACTGGCCCCTCATTTCCCACACTCCCAGGCCAGTTCCACTCCTTCCCCTCCTTCTTGTGCTCCTCCCCTTTCCGGGCGCCTCGTGCCCTGGGTCGAGCGGGCGGGATCGGATGCCGAAGGGGCGGGTCCGGGTTCTACCCCCTGCCCGCTACCACCACTCTGGGGTCTGCGAGATATAAGGCGCAAGGCAAGCAGGGACTCGGTCCACATCAGGGTCCGGAGGAGCGATGGTCACCCGGGATCGAGCAGAGAATAGGGATGGCCCCAAGGTGAGAGGCGGGAGGGGAGGGAGCAGAGGTCCCTGGGCCGGTCAGAGGACCGTGTCCCTGAGACCGAGGGTCAGGGAAGTGGCTGGAGATACTGGGCTGGAAAGGGGAAAGGATCATGGGGAACCCGAGGAGCCAGGAACTGGAGAGGAAGCTGCAAACTATGGAGAAGGGGTCAGTGTCAGAGCCGGAACTGGCTGAGCGGCCGACGCAGAGGTCTCGGGTATGGGTAATGGCAGTTGACACACTGCAGCCTGGAGGGCATGGGAGGGGGTCAGAGTTTGAGTAAAGTAAGCAAGAGGAGCACAGAGCTAAGGGAGGACAGCTGGGGGAAAAAAAAAAAAGCGGAGAGGATAGGCACTTGCTCCACGCCTGCTGTGAGCCGGAGCTGGCACAAGGCAAAATAAGAGAAGGTCCGAGAACTGGTGGAAGATTTTAGAACCAACGGAGAATGGTGACCGCACTGACGGGTTAGAGGTAGAAGAGGAGGCGCGGTCGCGGGGTATCTCCCTTCCTACACTCAGGGCCGCCAGCTCTGCCCGGCATCTTGCGGCCCACGTGTTTGGGCGCAAAGAGGGCCCCCAAAGTTCTCCACTGAGTCAGAGAAAGACTGCACGAGTAGGAGACGTAGAGAGAAAAGAGGAGGAGAAGGAGAGACATAGAGAGGGGAGACAGAAGGACCAGACAGAATACAGAAGACCCAGGAGAGAGAGGAGGCGAGCAACAGAAATTGACCCTAGAGGGGGAGTGGACAGAGTTCGAATGGGCCCGGCCCTAGACTCTCTGGGATCTTAGGGAAGGGGAGGAGGCCGGACTATCCCAGCGGCCGGATCCTGACGGCCCCCGTGCTGAGTTTCGGTGGGGTCGGCCCGCTCTTCCTTTCCTGCTGGTCGCAGATGCTGAAGCCGCTTGTGGAGAAGCGGCGCCGGGACCGCATCAACCGCAGCCTGGAAGAGCTGAGGCTGCTGCTGCTGGAGCGGACCCGGGACCAGGTCAGTTCTTCTGCCATCACTGGACCCCCAAGCATCCTGTCCTCGCGTCTCAGGGCTTCCCACTTGGGTGGGGACATATGCTGCTTTGG
The DNA here is from genome assembly GCF_048773025.1 of Camelus bactrianus. NCBI lineage: Eukaryota > Metazoa > Chordata > Mammalia > Artiodactyla > Camelidae > Camelus > Camelus bactrianus. The sequence goes on from NC_133554.1 coordinate 7,235,040, forward strand.
CGACCCTGGCCCCAAGGCATCCTGACCCTTGGAATCCCATCCCAGACCCCATCTCGTTCTCAGAACGCAATCTTCATCGCCACCCTTCGGGTCTGTAAGTTTCATACCCGGCTCTGTAAATTTCCCTCCCAGGGTCAGTCAATTTGGGGCCATAAATTCCCTCTCCTTCTCCCCCACAGTCCCCAAGACAGCCAGCAGGGTGGTTAATTTCATTTCCCAGGTTTGCTGTTCGAATCCCCTCCTCATACTGTGGGTTGGTTTCATTCCCTTGGGTTGGACAGTTTCGTCTCAGGCTGGGCCAGGACTATTCTTGGTCATCTCCACTCCGCATTCATTCGGTAGCGCACTCTGTGGTCCGCACACAAACGCGTTCCGGGGGCACCCCCAGCTCCTGCATCCCCCCTCCCTTCTTCCCCCTGCCACTTTCCCCCTCTCTCCCCACCCCTTTCTGTCTCTGCGCCCTCCCCTCCCGTCTGTAGAACCTCCGGAACCCGAAGCTGGAGAAAGCAGAGATACTGGAGTTCGCCGTGGGCTACTTGAGGGAGCGAAGCCGGGTGGAGCCCCCGGGTACAGCGCGGGGGTGGGGCAGCGGAGGGAGGGAGGGGGGATTCACCAGGGCCCGGGCAGGGGTAGATGGGGCAGACACTGCGGTGGACGGTGGGCTTGGGGAATGGCAGGCTGTGCTCCGAGGCGAGGTTAATAATAACACCCACGCGTGTCTGTCTGTCTCCCTCATTTTCTCCCTCTGTCTGTCCACCTGGCTTCCTGTCTCTGTGCGCCTGTCCGGCCTTGGTATCTCTGCGCCCTGCCCCTTCCCTCACCCTGGCTGGGACCCCTGCCCTGCCTGCGGGTCCTTCCGCCGGCCGCACCCGCTGCTGCGGCTCCAGGGGTTCCCCGGTCCCCAGCCCAGGACGCCGAGGCGCTCGCCAGCTGCTACCTGTCCGGCTTCCGCGAGTGCCTGCTTCGCCTGGCGGCCTTCGCGCACGACGCTAGCCCAGCGGCCCGCGCCCAGCTCTTCTCCGCGCTGCACGGCTACCTGCGCCCCAAGCTGCCCCGGCCGGAACCGGTAGATCCGAGGCCCCAAGCGCCGCGCCCACCGCTGGACCCCGCCGCCCCGGCGCCTGGCCCTGCGCTGCACCAGCGCCCCCCAGTGCACCAGGGCCCCCCTAGCCCGCGCTGCGCATGGTCCCCGTCCCCCTGCTCCCCCCGCGCCGGGGATTCCGGCGCACCGGCCCCTCTCACTGGACTACTGCCGCCGTCTCACAGACAAGACGGGGCGCCCAAGGCCCCGCCGCTCCCGCCGCCCGCTTTCTGGAGACCTTGGCCCTGAGCTTTGGGGGCGGATGGGGGTAGGGGCTGGGGGAGGGAGGTAGAGACTCCAGCCCGAGGGCAGCAGAGGGACCCGGGCGTCGGGGTGAGGAGGTGTTGGGGAGGGCGGCGGGGCGCGCGGGCGCAGCGCGCGGGTGAGATGTGGTCTATATTAGAGTATCTATATAAATATATATTTCCCTGGTTCCTGTCCCTTCTCCCTGCCCACCTTGTGTCTAGGATTGTACCCTCTGCTCCCGGCCCAGCCCCAGTCCCTTCCCGAGTCCCTAGTGCATGGAATAAAGTGGTTATTAAATCCCGGTGTGTCCCCGAGCCAGGGGCCTGCCTTTATCTCGGCGTCCACGCCCACTTTCCCTCACCTTCTGTCTTCCGCCCCCCAGTCCTGCTCTCCTTCGCCCAAGCTCCGGGGCAGACAGGTAAGTAAAGAAGAGAGCAGAGCGGAGGCTGAGGTCGGGACTGCAACTAGATGGAAAACAGATAGGGTAGGGGGAGAATGGATGGGAACCTTTGAGAAAAAGCCAGATAAAGAGGAAAGGATAAAAGAAAAGGAAATAAAACCGACTCTGGTGGGATTCGAACCCACAACCTTTGAATCGCTCTTTCGTCACTAGAAGTCCAATGCGCTATCCATTGCGCCACAGAGCCACCTGGTGGGCAGTGGCGTCTGACGGCTTACGGGTACTAGAATGGGAAAGGGGCGGGGGGAGGGGAGGGATGAAAGGGAATTGGGCGGGGCGTGACAGGCGCGCGTGGTTTGGACTTCAGAGGCCTGCCTGGGAGAGGTAGCGTGTGCAAAGCTCGAGAACCAGGTGGGAGTGCGGGCATGCAAGGGTGGAAGAAACAGGGAGAGAGCAACTGAATATGAATGAGCGAGCGAGTACAGAGCTCCGGCTGCCCGCTTGGGGGATGCTTCCAGTCCAGGCTCACCCCACTCCCAGATGTGGCCCCACCCATCAAAATAAACTTGTTTTGTTTGCAAATTTCTGAGTGTCTGTTTCCTCTGGTCTATATGTTTTACCATCCGCTGCTCCGCGGTCGGAGGAATTTCAATGGCTCCCAAAGACCAACCAATTTAATACAACCATCTATAGCACCACTTCTGTCTTCTAGTCTCTTAGGAGGACTGCCTGGAGAAGACTGTTCCACGCAGGTAGCGTGGCCGAGCGGTCTAAGGCGCTGGATTTAGGCTCCAGTCTCTTCGGAGGCGTGGGTTCGAATCCCACCGCTGCCAGACCACAGTTTTTCTTGTTGTCAATGAACCCTCATCAAAGCCCGTTTGGGGACATCGCTCCATTTTATGAGAACTACTGGTAGCAGTCTCACCGTCTTCTCTCTCTGGTATTCTAGACAAAGCCTAGATCTGCATCTCAGCCCCAAACCAAGACCTGATGGAAACTGGCAAAGTAACCTCGTATCTTCATAACTGATCTTGACTTTAACATGTCCTCAAATAACATTCTTATCTGTCAAAATGAGTGCCACTTGCTATGTATTTAGTACTGTATGTTCTCTTGACAGTGTGCTAGAGGCTCGAATTATCTAGTATGAAAAATTCAAAAGATTCCTCGGAACATGGGAATATTATATACAAAACTAACGAATAATACAATAGAACACATTGGTATTGAATAAAGGGAAAAAAGCGTAAGGTTCCACCGAGATTTGAACTCGGATCGCTGGATTCAGAGTCCAGAGTGCTAACCATTACACCATGGAACCCACCTCCTAGTAACATCTTCTGAGAGTGTATATATTACTGAATTTCTTCTGCGCGTTTTTCTCTACTTTTCCACCCAGAAGACGAAACAAAATAAAAGTAGTTGCCAGATAGGGTGTATACCGCTATTGACCACCTGAAATATTAATTTAAATGTGCTGTAAGTATAAAATATACATCTTAATAGATGATTTAGTAGAAAAAGATTGTTAAAATTTCATTAATTAAAAATATTGATTGATAAAATAAGATTTAGGATATATTGGGTTAAATAAAATATTACTAAAATTAATTTCACTTGTTGCTTTGTACTCTCTTTAACGTGGCTACTAGAAAATTAAAATTCGCATGTATGGCTTGCGTATGTTTAAATCATCTCTGCTTTCCCTATGCTGTCATTCATTCTACCTGTGAATAAAACCCTGACGCCCGTAATATTACTGCCTTTTAAAGCCAAGTAACAATATTTGTCTTACTCTTCCTCTGTTTTGTTCAAAAGAATACAAATATTAATGTATTCAAAAGCACAGACTTGTAATGTACCGGTGGAGGGGAAGAAAAAAAAGAACACGATTCGCCCGAACAGGGACTTGAACCCTGGACCCTCAGATTAAAAGTCTGATGCTCTACCGACTGAGCTATCCGGGCTCCTGTTTAAAGGGCCTTCTACTGTCCATAAGAGTTTCACAGTTCCTCTTGATCCAGACTTACAGAACAAAGTAAGTATTGTATTCATGGGCTCAGAGAACCCCAAAAGGCACCTGGAGGAAGCCGGTAAAACCAGTGGCCGGTGACTACGCCTTCTCGGACTCCCCCGGGGTATAGCACAGGTTAGGACTCTGCGGCTTGAGCTTGGCAGAGGCTGGGAGGGTGCAGTGTTGGGACTGGCCTCTAGGGGCCGCTGCGGCCGCGAGCTTTCCTTGAGGAGAGGTTTCTTTCCAGTCTGGATGACCCAGATCCCAGGCACCCGAGGCACCCAGGCTCCTGCCCATCGCCCCAAGGCCAAGGGCAGGCTCGGATCGGCAAGAATGCCTCATGGGGCCTTCATACGCTGTGCGCCTGGAGTCCATCTCGGTCTCCTGACTGGTCCTAGTCCAAGGTGGAGATTGAGACCAGGCGTGCTAAGCCCGGGGACACACAGGGCAATTTGGGGGGGGGGGGTGTGCTGAGTTTGGGAGGTAACAGGAGGGTTGTTTCTGACCAGTATGGAGTGTGCAGGAATGCGTGTGCCACTCACCTGAATGTGGCTTTAGTGATTTATGGACGAGTATGGCTCACTTGTGTATAGTGATTCACATGGGTGTTTCACAAGTAAGAATGTGGGTACCCTGTGCCCAGTTCTGGCTGAGAGACAGGAGGAAAGGGTCTTGGGGGGAAGTTGGGGAGTGGGCAGTCAAGGGTCCCAGGGCATTAATTGGCTGCTGATCAGGAGGAGGGCAGTGTCCCAATCATACAGGCATCACCTAATCCCCGTCTCCCTTTCGGCATCTGGTCCCTCCTTTCCCAACGGACCTGGGCTCCTGATATCCATCTGGGTGAACCCGGTCCTGCCAGTCAGAGGAACCGGCTGTGCCAGAGGCAAACACACACCTATTATGGGGCAAGGCCATGGGCGGGGAAAGGGAGCCCTCAGCAAGCTCCCACAGAGGCCTGGAACTTCGGATGAGAGAGCCCCAGAGCATTCCAGAGAAAGCTGGGCTTTTCCTCAGAGGCCTAACCTGCCCCCCAGACCCTCACATAGAGGCTCAGCAGCTCAACAGCCCAGCAGCCCAGCCCTGCTTGGCCTGCCGCTCATATTCTCCAAGTTGGCTGCCAGGGTAGGCACCCCTCCTCCCTTCCCATCATGGCCGTGTACTGTGTGCGTGTGACCACTGGTTCCTACCTGATGGCTGGCACACTGGACAACATTTTTGTCACACTGGTGGGCACATGTGGTGAGAGCCCCAAGCAGCGGCTGGATCGCCTGGGCAGGGACTTCGCCCCTGGATCGGTGAGTAAAGAGGAGCAAGGGAGGAGTGACCCCGAAAGGCAGGGCCAGCTGGGGACCCTCACGGAGAGGAGGGTTTTTCCTCCAAGATTCATCAAATCCTGCAGAACTCAGGATGCTGGCCCTGCCCTGGTCACCACCCCTATTGTGGTACCTGTCTTTCCTGGGGATGATAAACTGTACCCAGACAGGGCTGTGAAAAAGAAGCCCTGGGCCAGGGCTCAGAAGAATTCTGCTGGCTTCCTAGCTCCTCCTCCAGTAATTGAAAGTGTGCTTTGGGAAAGCCGCTTGCCTTCTCTTAACCTGGGTTTCCTCTTCCCTGGAAGGGGTCTGCCTGCCTCTGTCAGGCCCCAGGATTGTTTGCTGGTGGCCTACACACAGTGGGGGCTCCAAGCAGGCCAGGCAAGTAGAAGTCCAGAATCCACTCTGGTCACACAGGGCTCCTTGCAGCCACATGGCTGCTTCTGCCCAGTTGAAGGCTGTCTTTTTCTAATTCATGCAAAGGCACCACATGGGTTAAAGGCAGCTCAGCTTTATATGCCAAAATAGGTGTAAGTGTAGACACACTTTCCAAGGTGCAAGGATGACCCTGGCAGTTCCTTGCCTCTCATCTGCTCACTCTCATGGCCCCCCAGGTGCAGAAGTACAAGGTGCGCTGCTCAGCGGAGCTGGGTGAGCTCTTGCTGCTGCGTCTACACAAGGAACGCTACGCTTTCCTTTCGACGGACTCCTGGTACTGCAGCCGCATCCGTGTCACTGCCCCGGATGGTACCCTTTCCCACTTTCCCTGCTATCAATGGATTGAGGGTTACTGTACCATAGAACTTCGACCAGGAACAGGTGGGCCAGAGACAGGGGCTGGCCTGGGCTGCAGGAGGCCTCTGCTGGGATCAGGGGTGGGCTCTCAGAGCCCAGGGTGAGGGAATAGGGCTGGGGTTAGGGTAACTGGAACTCAGGGTGTTCTGAAAAAATAAATTCCTAACACTCTGAAATGCAGGGGCTTTCTGGGCAGTATTTCCCCCTCTGGAAATACAGAGGCTAGATGCCCATGCTCTCTCTCTTTCTTTCTCTCTCTCTCTCTCTCCCTCTCTCTCTCTCTCTCTCTCTCTCTCTCTCTCTCTCTCTCACACACACACACCGCTCAGGGACACACACACGAACACACACAGACTGTGGTTTGCTCACCATGCCTTCTGCCCTCCCCTATAGTCCACTCCTCTGAGAGGAATTCACCTGCAAGCTGAGGTATTGGGTTTCAACAGAGAGAGAGGCCCTGAATGTTTAGAAAATTTAGCTGGAGAGGCCCTGGCCACTACTACTGGCTTTTCTGGTTTGGATGAAGTCCCTGTGAGGTGCTGGTCAGATTCTTTCTTGAATCTAGGGGGTCTTTCAAGGATGCTTGAGCATCTTTAGCCTCTGGACTTCCATGTCTTCTGAGCTGTCTCATCTCGAGAGGCAAGACTAGAGCTAGTCCGAGTGCTGAAAAGAGACTTAGGGATGAGAGATGATGTTCTAGGTCAAGGTGAGGCAAGTGAATGTTACCCTTGGTAACAAAGTGAGTCCTTCACAGACTCCACTCCAAACCCCCATATCATCACTTCACAAAGTATATTCGTTCATTTGTCAAGTATATGTTAAGTGCACGGTGCCAGGCACCAGGCTAGATGCTGGGAACACAAAAAACGAATATGATATGACTTCCTCCCCCAAGGAGTTTTACAGGCTTAGAAAGGAGACAGAAATGAAAACAATCAGAAAGAGTGTTGCAATTTGGGGGAGAGGTTGTCCTGAATACCCTCTACTGATTAATGCACAAAGAACGTGGGACACCCGCATCGCTTAGGGATGGGTTTAAGGGGTGGGGGTTCAGGCAAAGTATGCTAGAGGAGGTGTTGTCTGAAAAAAGACTTATTCGATGAGTGATTTTCATTCCCCACAGCAAGAACTATTTGTCAGGACTCCCTCCCTCTCCTTCTGGACCACAGGAAACGTGAACTCCAGGACCGACAGGAGTGCTACCGGTGAGGGTGGCCTAATTTCACTTCTTCTTACTCTGACCCAATCCTTAATCAGACTGTTACTAACTCTGACCTCAGTTTCAACTTTGGGGGCCCAGTCCTGAGCAGGACCCTCATTTAAACCTAAGCTCAATCTACCCAAGTCCAGATCCAGAATGCCAGTACCAACAACTGGCCCAATATCATCAGTGAATCCACACTCAGTCCTCAGCTATCCTGGATTCGATCCCAGTGTCAGACATGACCCTAGTATTGACCAATCTCAGCCCATCCTCAGCCTCACCCCTAAACCAGCCATGCTCCTGATCTCAATACAAACCCAAGTCTACATCAGCCTGAACATTCATGTCACCCTCAAGTGTGACCCTGATCTGAAGCCCAGTACCTTCAGGTAAAAAAAAAAAAAAAAAAAAACCCTTTAATTCTGTCACCTATCCAGAAAGTGGGTGGTTTGGGGGAGCTTTAATTTAAAGTCATGTCTTTAAAAGCGAAGGCTCCTGTTTACCCCAAGCTTCACTCGCCACCTCTGACCTCTTTTGGAAGCTGGAAAGTCTATGCCCCTGGCTTCCCGGGCATCATAGACGTCAGCAGCTTTGAGGAGATGGAATCAGATAAGAAATTTGCCTTGACCAAGACGACACCCTATGCAGACCAGGGCAACAGGTGAGGGTGGACTGAGGTTTAGGGAAGAAGCTGGCAGGGTGTGATGTGAAGGGTTTGTTTTAAGGACAGGGCCTGGGCAGCCTAGAGGTCGGATCACTGGCAAGTGCAGTTTGATTCAAGTGTCCGGAGCAGAATTGGGCAGGGATAGCCCCAGGGGTCCGGCTGAAAGAAGGGGAGTGAGGGGAGGCCTGGGGACTCTGGGGAAGGAGAGAGGGAAGGAATTAAGGGGAGGGGGCTGTGGGTCCCTCTGACTGATTTCTGAACTGCCCCACAACCCTCTCCGGTCCCCAGCAGCAGGAATCGGTACCTGCCCGGCTTCCCCATGAAAATTGACATCCCGTCCCTGCTGTACATGGAGCCCAATATTCGCTACTCGGCCACCAAGACGACGTCGCTGCTCTTCAATGCCATCCCCACGTGAGGCCACTGCCCTCTCTGCCCTCCACTCACTCTCCCTTCTCCTCTGATGCACATCCACATCTCTGCCCCACTCTCCCCCTCTTTGCCCCCAGCCTCCCCTCTCCCTGTCCCCAGTCTCCTCAAAGCAACTCCATTCTCTAGTTCCCCATCACCTTCTCTTTGCTCCTTAGTCATCCCTTCTCTTTCCATTTTTCAAACCAATAGGATTCACTGAGCACCTACTCTATGCAGAGCATGGTCCCAGGCACTGTTGGTGGGACCACGCTGAGTAGGACCAGAGAGGCCCAGCCCTTAAGCTTTAAGGAGATGGTCAGGCCACCTCAGGTTCAATTCCCAGACCAATACTTTCTAACTGTATGACCTTGATTTTCACTTAACCTTTAAACACTCTTCTCATTTGTAAAATGACAATAATATTCATACCTACACATAGGGATGGGGGAGAATTTAATGAGTTAACACACAGCACAAATAATCTTTCAATAGATGTTACGGAGTAGCAGCATGAGGATATAGTCTTGGCCCTGACAAACTCACAGTCTCTGCAGGAGACACAGAGTACGGTTAATTAGCAATTGGAGGGGTCATGAGCAGCTCAAGTCTGAGGCTCTGAGTGTAATGTGGCTGGAGGGGGTACAGTTGACACCTGGTGCCTAGAGGAGGCGGCGGTCAGAGGGGGCCAGAAGGTGGCTGCTGTGGAGATAGGTGGGATTGAAGCTTTGCGCTGGGGAGAGGAGAGAGGTGGGGAGAGAAGGTGGGTCCTGGGCAGACCCAGGTTGTAGTGAGGTGGGAGGAGTGGGGGGCTCAGCCATCTGTGCAGTGGTTGTGCTAGGAGGCTGGAGCAAGGAGCTGGATCCTCATGTTCTGGGCTTTGATGCCAGAATTGTTCTTCTGGAGAAAGACTAGTGGGAGAGGGTGCAGAGGTGATGTGGGGCAGGTAGTTTGGGGACGTCTGCAGTGGGTTGGGGCACACAGGCAGACCCAGGGCTCTGACTTCAGGACAAGGACCTGCTGGGAGGCCCTCGCAGGGCTGAGGGACCAGAGGAGCGTCTCGGAAGGTAGAGTCATCTGAGTTGGTCCCCAGATGGATATATTGGTCTATGCAAGGGAGCGCCTAGGAGACCAGGACAGCTGGTGTGGGGCTCAGAGAAGGGCCGATGGGCAATTGGTAGCTGTCTGGTCATTTATGGGGAGGTATCACCAGGCTTTAGTGTGGGGCGACTACAGGGTGTCCTGAAGGACGTGTGCGGCAGGCCTTGGAAAAGGAAGGCCTTTTGTTTCCCCTCTCTTGCCTCCTCAGCCTCTGCTTTAATGACCGAGCTCCCACCCAGTTTCCCCATCTCCTGGAGCCCAAGTGGGCAGGTGCTCAGCAAAGGCTCATGGAAGGAGGACTGAGCAGCTTAGTGAGCATGTAGGAACCTGTCCCTTTGGCTTGTCAGGTCACTAATGCCCCCCTGCCTTCTCCAGGTGCCCACACTCTACCCAGCACATCAGCATCCTTCCACAGCCTACCTTACTGACCAACTGCCACAAACCCATCTGCTTTATGTTCCGTTCCTTTTTTTGACTTGGCTAGCTGTTGAATGATTATTATGAACTGAGCATGTCAAGGCATACAGAGCCCAGTCCTGGCCCTAAGGAGCCCATAGTATAAAAGAAGTTGATATGAATACACTGATATAATGAAGGGAGTGATGTAATGAACAGTTTACAATCTAACGAAAGAAAGTGATGAGTATTTTGTGAAAGGTACACACAAGCCGTGTGTTTGGGGCTGGAGTCGGGTGCAGCAATCAGGCCATCCATGCTCCACGAGGGACTCTGCATCTAAAACATACATGGGACAGATGGGTTTCATACTAGGTGGAGATGTTGGAGATGGTTTTCTAGGTGAGGCACAGCTTGAACAAAGCCCTGAACAGGGGAGAAAGCACACTTCATTTCAAGCATTTTTTCCTGATTATAACATAACAGAAGCTCATTGCAAAAAAATGCAAATAGTAAAGACAGCCACGAAGTGAAGAGTGCGCAGCCCAAGCCCGCTTTTACCAGTCCACAGTGCAAAGTACATCACTGGCTATGTTTATTGAGAAGGCTGTGGGTTGGTCTTGGTTACTGCACAGGGCGGGAGAAAAATGCCAAAGGTCGGTAGAAATTGTCTGGTGGGGAGTTTCCTAGGCACCCTTAGCAGCCAGGACAGAGCGGAGCCAGTGAAGGTCTGTGACAAGATGGGAGCTTGGAGAAAGCAGGCCGAAACGCCAGTGAGGACTTGTCTGTGCTGCCCGCACCATCTTTACACAACACACTTGCGTGGTCACCCCTACAAAGCCCCAGGTGGCCTCCAGACTTTACTCCCATGTGGACTGTTAGGTACCCCAGCTCTAAGCATTGACCTCGTTGGATCTCTCTAGGCTGTGGGCACAGAGCCCTAGGCAGCCCTCACCCCCGAGGCCCCACGCTCTCTTCCCCACCCACAGGTCCTTGGGCATGAAGCTTCGAGGGCTGCTGGACCGCAAGGGCTCCTGGAAGAGGCTGGGTGATATCCGGAATATCTTGCGGTGCCACAAGACCGTCACTTCAGGTGTGCAGAAGCAGGCAGGAGATGTCCAGCCTCCATGCTCAGACCCCTCTGCCCCATCCTGGGAAAGGGCCCTCTTCCAGCCCTCTCAGGGGGACTACTGGATTCCAGTGGTAGGGGGTCCTGATTTCACTGATGGCAATCTCCCAAATTCCCCTCAGGAATCCATCTCTCCTTCCTCTGAGAGGGGACAAGAATAGGGGAGTGGGGACAGAGAGATACTCTGCTTCCCTGGGAGAGGGTCAAGGATCATTTAGGGAGTCCTAATTTGACGCACTGCCTCTCTTCCTCTACCCCTGCCACCAAGAGTTCTGGGTTTTGGGGCCAGACTTGGGTGCAGATCCCTGCTCTGCCACTCAACTGAGCAAGTCACGCCATCTCTTCGGCTTACAGTGTCCAGTGTTAAAATGAAGATGTAATTATACCTACTCATAGGATCACTGGGAGGAGAGGCCAAACGACAGTGATGAGCAAAGGGTCGGGCAGAGCATGATCTAGGGAGGCAGCTTCCAGCCCAGCTGGCTCCCCTCTCTTGTCCCCTAGAGTATGTCACAGAGCATTGGCGTGAAGACCACTTTTTTGGGTACCAATACCTGAACGGTGTCAATCCTGTCATGCTCCATTGCCTCTCCAGCTTGCCCAGCAAGCTGCCTGTCACCCATGACATGGTGGCCCCTGTGCTGGGACCAGGGACCTGCTTGCAGACAGAGCTAGAGGTGGGTGTGTTGCCAGTAGGGAAAAGGGGTGGGTGTGGAGGGTAAGGGTTGGGTGCTGGGACTGCATCCAGCCTGCAGGCCTCATCCCCTAGCCTTGCACCTTTTAAGTAGAGCAGATGCGAGACATGAGTGAGGGCCAGAGGGGGCTCAGGCCTGAGGCCTCAGATGGGGCCTGCTGACCTTGTATGATTGGGCGTGACAGCCTGGAGGAGGAGGCCCTGCCCCTGTTCCTAGGCCTCCAAGATCCCAGGTGCTGAAGAACACTTTCAGAACAGGCCAAAGGCAGTGCCAGTTGACACAGCAGGCACAGTCCTGGAGAACTGGGAACTCTGAAGGTGAGGGAAAATATGATCCCTCAGGCATCCTCCAGAAGACTGGAGATGTGGTTGGTGAATTCTTATTGTGTGTTGATTTTGCTGTTATTGAACACACTGAAGTCTTCAGAGTTGAGAGTAGGAAAGACCAGGTATGGGGGGAGGATGCTGGCTTGTCCAAGCCGGGAAGCCAGGTGAGAGGTTGCACAACGAGGGATTCAGCTGGACCTCATTCTGGACATTCTGGGAAGGCTGGGGTACTCGGCGCTGGCCATTAGTGCAGGCACCAAGCATTATTGAGGCCCAGGAGGGGATGGGAATGGGCAGAGAACCCAGAGGGAAGCAGAGCACAGGTGGGAAGGAAATTCTAAGCCTAGGTGCGCCTTCCCCAGAAGGGGAACATCTTCCTAGCAGACTACTGGATCCTGGCCGAGGTCCCGGTCCACTGCCTAAATGGTCGCACACAGTATGTGGCCGCCCCGCTCTGCCTGTTGTGGCTCAACCCCCAAGGGGCGCTGGTGCCCCTGGCCATCCAGGTGAGCCTATAGGGGGACTAGAGTGGGGGCCAGGCTTCGAGGGCAGGGTCTCGGGGGCACACTAGCAGTCCTGAGCCTCACCCCTTTGTTATACCTGGACGCAGCTCAGCCAGACCCCTGGGCCCAATAGCCCCATCTTTCTGCCCACTGACTCTGACTGGGACTGGCTGCTGGCCAAGACGTGGGTGCGCAACTCTGAGTTCCTGGTGCACGAGAACAACACGCACTTTTTGTGCACACATTTGCTGTGTGAGGCCTTCGCCATGGCTACACTGCGTCAGCTGCCACTCTGCCATCCTATCTACAAGGTCTGGGTGACCCTGGGTGGGGGCCAGAGGGAGCGGACCATTGCCACCTTCTCCCCTGACCTTCGGCTCCTGTGACCTCATCCCGTTCACAGCTCCTGCTTCCCCACACTCGCTACACGCTGCAAGTGAACACCATTGCACGGGCCACGCTGCTCAACCCTGAGGGCCTTGTGGACAAAGTGCGGCCTCTTTGCTGGGCCTCCACCCCAACCCCGGCCCTGGGGCCCCTCTTTGCCCGCCCACAAACCCTGTCCATCTCCCAGTCCTGCCAGCCCCTTTCCCACAAGCCCCGCCCACAAACTCACCCTCCGGGCCCACCTCCTCAGCCTCTGGTTCCAAAGGCTCCTTGAGGTGCACAGGGCATCCCCAGCCTGAGCAAAGCTCCCACTGACCCTATGCTGGCTCTCCCCTCCAGGCCTACCATTCTTCTAGTTACCAAATACCTAAGGATTACCTCCTAGGTACATAGCAGAACTGAGACCCTGCGTGGCCCTCGTCATGCCCCTATGGGTGTTTGATCTGCGGTCTGGGACTCTGAAAAATCCCCTCTGCTAAGTCTCTAGCCCCATCTCATCCCCAGGCACGGGGGTGGGGGTTGGGCTGGCCTGGGAGCCGAGCTGTGTTGTGTCCTCAGGTAACATCCATCGGGAGGCAAGGCCTCCTCTACCTCATGAGCACCGGTCTGGCCCACTTCACCTACACCAATTTCTGCCTTCCGGACAGCCTGCGGGCCCGCGGAGTCCTGGCCATCCCCAACTACCATTACCGAGATGATGGGCTGAAGATCTGGGTGGCCATTGAGAGGTGTGGACCTGGGGACCTGCGGTCAATCTGGCCCCACTAGGGCCTCCGGGCCTAGGGGCAGTGTGGACCCACGGGCTCATGTGGGCTGGGTGCTGGAGGCACCCCCAGGGTGAGAGTTGGGGTTGGGGTTCCCTGTGAATGGCAGGTGGCTGTGGGCTGGAGAGGGGCTGGGCGGTGGGTAAATGCATGGAAGGCAGGGAAGGACGGGGTGTCCGGGGGAGGCAGGGCAGGGGCAGCAGCTGGGTGCGGGCTGGGCCTCCAGGAGAGCAGGCCTTCCCTTGTCCTGGGTGCTGAGGGGGAGGCGATGCAGCCAGTCAGGCTCTCCTCGGTGCCCTCTCCCCTAGCACCCATGAGTCCAGAGAGGGGGTGAGACTTGAGGGAAGCCGGAACACTGGGGTTTCAACTGGATCTGGGGATCCCTGCTGAATTCCCATGGACTCCCAGTGGACTCTGGGCGTCTGGCTCTCCCCAGCCTGGGCGGCACTGGGCCTTGGTTTTTGGGTTAGGCCTGAGCCCAGGGTCACCAGTGCAGCACAGATGCCTCTTTCCTGCAGCTTTGTCTCAGAAGTTGTGGGCTACTATTACCCCGGTGACACGTCTGTGCAGCAGGATTCGGAGCTGCAGGCCTGGGTTGGCGAGATCTTTGCTCAGGCGTTTCTGGGCCGGGAAAGCTCAGGTATTCCCCCTCATCGTCCAACCACAAACTCCCAATGACCCTGTGCCCCTGCCAGCTCCACCATGATTCAGTTCTTATTCACTGACCAGCCTCTGAACTAGCCCCAGCAAACAGCTAAGGAACAGGCACAGAGAAGGCTGCACAGGCAGTAAGTGCCAGAGGCAAGAACCAGAGCCGGCTCTCAATGTCTTCAAAACCCTTGCTTTCAGCCACTACACGGTGCCCCTCTGTCCCTGCTTGACCTGTACCGCCTATTCACTTCTGCTTGCTGAGGTCTGTGGATGTGTTGCATCATGTGGTAGGAGCCATCTCTAGCCTCAAGCAGAGAATTCTGGAACCCTCTCTCATACCCTCTGATGCCCCTCCAGCCACCAAGCTCTCTCTCACTTCTTTTGGTTTCATGGAGTAACTCGGTTCTGCCGTTGCCTGATTCCACCTTATTTATGCCTGTCACCCGCCCCTAACTCTCTCTTCTCTTCCGACGCTGCCTGAGAGGCCCACCGACACCAGTGGCCTCTTAGGCCTCCTTGGCTTAACCTCAGTGCAAGCAGATGCCTCAGACCGTCCTTCCTTCCTTAAAGTCTTCCCTTCGCTCCAGGGAGGAGGTGACTTTTAGCTGACTTAGCACTTCTGGTGGCCACCCAGGGGAATTCATGTTTGGGGAGACCCAGGGGAGGAGGTGTCAGGAGGACCCAGGTCACCCCAAAGTAGAATGAATAGCTGTTGACAGCCCTACGAAGCCTTTTTTTTTTAAACAAAATTTGCGAACATACAGAAAAGTAGAGGGTATAACATAATGAACACCCATTTACCACCACCTAGATACAATTCCTAACATCTTGCCATATTTGGTTAAGCTGTTGCTTTTGTGTGTTGCTGAACTGTTTTATGGTGAAGTACACATATTCATATTTCACCTCTAATGAGTATGCATCTCAAAAAAAAACTAGCTTCTCTACAGAACCACAGTGCAGTCGTCACACTTAACAGAACTGACACTAATCGTCAGTACCATCCTCTTACCACTCCATATTCAAATTTCCTCACTCGTCGGATTCTCCCCAGTTGATCTGGTTGATTCTGGAGCCAATCAAGGGCCACACAACACATTTGTTTGTTTTGACTCTAAGGTCCCTCTTACTTTAGGACAGCCCCCTCTACCCTTTTTTAAATCACATGATGTCTGACAAGGGCTACTGGAAACCTATGACTAGTCTCACCTTCCGAATTTATCAGACTGCTTCCTCATGATGTCCTTCATCTTGTTCCTCGACCTGCTGTAGTTTTTGTCAACCAGAAGTAATATCTAGAGGTTAAATATTTTTGGCAGGAGTATTTCCCAGGCGATGCTGTGTTCTCTGCATTACATCATACTGGGAGGCACATGATATCAGGTTTTCTCACAACTGATGCCAAGCGTGATTTCTGGGTTAAGGTGGTGGCAGCCACATCTCTTTTGGGTCTTTTAAAGGGCGGCCCCTCCCTGTGCTTTGCAAACCTACTGTTAATCAGGCGTGTCCCGATCCTGACTGCTTCTCCTCCACGGCCAGCCATTTTTCTTTTTGGGGTTGTTTGTTTTCTATTTAAGACCCAGAGGGAAATCAACTCTATCTTTCTTTATTCAACTTGCCTCTGATTTAATACATCAGACCATTCTTCAGACTGACAAACATCTCTTCCAACCAGTACAACACATTCATTCATTAACCTTAGTCGGCATGCCTTTTGCTTCCATATTTCAAAGGGAAAAAAACCACACGAGCTACAGCAAAAATCCCATAGATGTTCTGATTTCTTTGCTTTTTTTTTTTTCCAGTCCTCAAGGTTAGACTATCAACCAGGAACAGAACATTCTGAAAATTCCCACATACTCCCAGGCAGATACCCAGTCCTTCCTCCAAACCTCACTCCCTGCTCTGTTACATCAGCCTCTTGCCCGTCATCCTGACTCCAAGCCTTGGCGCCACCTTGACTCATGTTCCCCAACGTCTTCCTCCTCAAATCCAGTTGGGTGGCTAATCCTATTGTCCCCGTCATTTACCACTGTCACCACCCTAGTCCCAGTCCTCTCACTACTTCTGCAGTGTGGCAGCCACCTCTTAACCCGTCCCACCTCTCCCAGCCTCTCGCTGCTTACCTGCCAATTCCGTGGGGCCACCGCCCCTGTAATCCTCTGAAATATGCCCAGAAATCACCTGGCCTGGCACATGGCAGCAGTCTCACCTCCGACTAAGTCCCTTTCCTATCCCCTCATCTTGCTTATGCCCTGTGCCTTCCCACTCTGGTTTCCTACCCTCTTGTGCATTCACTTCATTCAACCAGTAATTACTGGCCTCTTAATACTTATTAAGTATTGTTCCAAGTGCTGGGTTTCAGCAGCGAACATGACAGACAAAAATCTTGGCCTTCATGAAGTTTAACATTCTTGTGAGGAGATGCAGAATATAAACATGCAAATACGTCAGGTGGTTATGAATGCTAAGAAGAACAGAAGAGCATCGAGGATATAGCATGTTGAGGTAGGGGGATTATTTCAGTTAGGTGTTCAGGGAAGGCCTCTCTGAGGAGGTGACGTCTGACAGAGCTGTGAAGGAAGGGAGGGTAGTTCTGTGGGTAACTGGGTAAGAGTGTGCAGGCAGAGGTGGGGTCAGTGCAAAGGCCCTGAGGTGGGAGTGTGCCGGTGGGTTGGAGGGCACAAGAACTGTGTGGCTGAGAAGAGTTAAGTGAGAAGGAGAAAAGCAGGGAAGGAAAAGAAGTTAGAGAAGGAATGAGAGCCAGATCAAGTGCGGCCCTGGTGAGGCAAGCGAGAGGGGACGCCCTTAGTGGACTTTAGCTCAGGGTGACACAGTTGATTTATGATTCTGAAGAATCACTCGCTCTGGCTGTCGTGTAAAGAACGGGCTGTTACGAGCATAGGTGGAAGCAGTCAGGTTCACCCAGGAGTGACGTGTTGGAGACAGGGGTGATGAGATGAGACCAGCTTCTCGAAGTATTTGCTGATTTGTGTGGTATGGGACAAAAAGGGGCACGAGTGTGCAGATTTTGGCCCAGGCAACTGGACAAAGAGCACTGAAATGGGGCCACTGTCAGAGAGATGGGCTTGGGGAGTGTCAGGGTAGGGAGTCAAGCATTAGGTTCTAGGTATTAAATCTGAGATGCCTTGTAGACACTCAGGCAGAGGTGGCAGCGCAGGTTGGGGCCCCCTGCTGAGTCTAGAGTTCAGGGGTCAGAGATGAGAATTTGGGAGTCATCAGCCAGTGGGAGGTGGTGAAAGCCACAGTCTTGGATGGGACCAGCGAGGTACAGAGAAAAGAAGACCAAGGGCCGTGCCTAAAAATGTCTTCCTCTGTCTTCCTTCTATTCAAAGCTCACCCATTCTTCAACTCAGGAGGGCCCCTTCTCTTCCTCCAGGGAAGTCTCCTGAACCACACTAGCCCCACTGCCCTGCCTGCCCTCTCCTCAAAGAGCTCAGCCCTAGCCTTAAAGCTCCTTCTGCTTTCATCACTGTGAGTTTTAAAGCGGCCCCCTCTCTGGCTGTCTGTCTCTGCCACTAAAGCCCGCAGCGAGTGATCTGCTCCTAAGCGCATGGACACATCTCGGTGAATTGGGTAGAGTTAAATCTTTAAGCACTAATATGGGCTGCAGACAGAAGTGCCGTGGCAGTCAGGGAGAGGCAGCTTGGCTGTCACCTCGGACCTGGCTCTCCTGCTGTGAGCTCTGCCGGCTGGGCGTTTTCTGGTCTGATCCCAGCACCCACTTCAGAGGCCACACATTAGTGATGACCATCCCTAACCTCAGTCCAACCCTAATCCTAGTCTAAAGATGGTGGCGGCCAAATGTTCAGTCTGCACTTCTTCACTCTCCCCCTGCAGTGAGCCCCAGCCCTGAGCTGCCCTTAAGAATCTGGTCCCCTCCATCCACACCCTCCTCCCCCCACACTCAGGCTTCCCACGCCGGCTGTGCAGCCCAGGAGAGCTCGTGAAGTTCCTCACTGCAATCATCTTCAACTGCTCCGCCCAGCACGCCGCTGTCAACAGTGGGCAGGTGAGACTGCAGAGGGCAGACCTGGGGGACCCTGGGCCACGCGGCGTTAGGCTCAGCAATGGACAGAGCTGGTCAGGGTGATGGGGGTTTATAATCAGGGCTGGGGTTGGAATGGCGATTGGGTGGAGTGAAGGGCTGGTGTCGGATGATGACTGCAGTGGAGCCGGGTCCAAATTTGTAATGGTGACTCAAGTGGGGCTGAGGTGGGAGTAGAACTGATGGGCTCCTGCCATGGATGAGACACAACCAGGTGGACGAGCAGGTTGCTCTGCATAGCTTGTCAGTCCATGGCCCATTTCTAGAGTTACCTCTACTCTGGGTCCTCCTCCTTCCTAGATGACTTGCTCCATCCAGTCCTAGAGCATTGGGCAGGGAGTGACTAGGGGTAAGCCAGGCTCCTGCCACCCTTTTGGAACCTTTCTACCTTATACCTCTCCATTTCTTCCCTTTCCATGACCCCCTTATTTCCCAACTGCAAGACCTGGGATGGTGGGGACAGGAACAGGGATGTTGAAGAGGGAGATGGCTCTCCCCATCTGGCCAGCTGACTCAACTGGGGTGGGGGTTTCCACAGCATGACTTTGGGGTCTGGATGCCCAATGCCCCATCATCCATGAGGCAGCCCCCGCCCCAGACCAAGGGGACCACCACCCTGAAGAGTTACTTAGACACTCTCCCGGAAGTGAACACCACCTGTAACAACATTCTCCTCTTCTGGTTGGTCAGCCAAGAGCCCAAGGATCAGGTGTGTATGTTGGAGGGCTCTGCAGGTGGAGGGTAGTTTGCAGGGCCTGGTTAGTGGAGGTGGAGCTGTTCCAGGGAGTTTGGGGGCTGACTGCTGGCATTTATGCCCACTACTGAGCTGCCTGGGGTTCTTCAGTTTCTTCAGGAAATGATAGGTGATCCCCAAAGACATACATTGAAGCAAATACCAGTTCAGTGGTGGGGGCACAACTTCCATCTAACTCACCAGCTTATGAATCCATCCACCTATCTGTCCATCCATCAGCCTATCCAACCATTTACTCATCCATCACCATTCATCCATCAATCCCTCATTCTTTCACCCAAATATTCAACACATGTTTGCTGGATCCCTCTCATGTGTCAGCACAGTGATAGGCACCAGGCACATAAAGTTGAGAACTTCCTGCCTTCAAGGAGCCTATGGTCACAAACAAGGTCCTACTGAATAGCACAAGGAACTATATTCAATAGCTTGTAATGGCATATAATGAAAAAGAATATGAAAAGGAATATATATTATATATATATGTGTGTGTGTGTGTGTATATATATATATGCATATATATATATATAAATGAATCACCATGCTGTTCACGAGAAATTAACACAACATTGTAAATTGACTATACTTCAATTAAAAAAAAAAAGAATCTTATGGTCTAGTTGATGAGACACACAAAGAAGTGGAAAAGGGCAGCACAGTGAGGTAGGAATTATTCAGTAATTCCTCCATTCAATGTGTACTTCTCAAGCACCTGCAATGTGCTAACTGGTGGACAGTTAGGAACCTTGATGTTGTGAGCTTACTGTCTAGTGACAGAGGTAAGGATGGGGCCCTGTAGAACCTGACCAAGTCTGGGCAAACCTGGGAAGGCTTCCTGGAGGGAGTGACATCTAAGATGAAATCTTGAGGACAAGTAGGAGTTTAGCAGACAAAGGAGGGGCAGGGTTAGTTTCTAGGCAGAAGGAAGGACTCTATCAACTGAAGTGAAGTGAAGGTGAGAGTCTATTGGTGTGTTTGTAGGAGCACAAACAGTTCATTGTGGGCACAGTATTTATTCAAAGGACAAAGGGGAACTGCTGAAGAGTTTGAGCCAGGGGTGACATGGCTAAATTCGTGCTTTAGCAAGGGCGCTTCTGTGGCTGTGCAGACGGGTGGGAGGGGCAACTTTGGAGGCAGGAATGTCAGCGAGGAGGCTGCTAGTTAGGCTAGGCCAGGGGAGCAGCCCTTTAATCACCAATTACCATCATCTCCACTTACACACTAGGTTATCAGTCATGCCTCTGCCTTCCTCGTCAGTCCCCAAGTCCTCTGCAATTATGGAATATCCTCATTTCTCACGCTTGATTCCATTTGGCACAGATGTTTTACCTCCTTAACAAGTTTTAACTTACTGTCTCATCGCCGGGGAATGCAGGAACTCGTCCTTGGATGTTGCTCCCCTCTGGTCCCATTTCCCAAGGCTTTGGAGACCATTTCTGTCATTATAAAGGAAAAAAATCTATTTTTTGTCTACTCACAGAATACTCTGTTACTACTCTCACCACTCTCACTCAATATTTCCAGACACCAAATGTGTGGAGGTGGTTTCCACACCAAGCAATTCTCTGAAACCAGCTGGGGGACCCATAATATAACTTAATTCTAACACTCTCTACCTGGAGACAGCAACAGATGCCACAGGTTAAGGGCTTAGACCCACAAGGCTGCTCCTCCACTCCCCCCCACCCCCTTCAGATGCCAATCACAAGTCCAGCTTGTCCTCTGAGCTTTTGACCAACCAGCTGTAAGAGGTTTCTAAGAGCCTCTCCTCAGTTTTGATTATTTGCTGGAACAGCTCACAGGACTCAGGAAAATAGTTTACTTACTAGATTACTGGTTTATTTTAAAAAGATACAGGGGGGAGGGTATAGCTCAGTGGTAGAGTACATGCTTAGCATACACGAGGTCCTGGGTTAAATCCCCAGTACCTCCTCTAAAAATAAACAAACATAATTACCTCCCCCAACCAAAAAAAAAAAAAAAAAAGGAAAAAAACCCCAAATTTTAAAAAGAGCTTTAACTTATAAGAAAAGAAACATATAAATAAAAAATAAAAAGATACAACTCAGGAACAGCCAGATGGAAGAGATACATAGAGCCAGGTGTGTGGGAAGGGGCTCGGAGCTTCCGTGCTTTCTCCGGGCACATCGCCTCCCCAGCACCCCCACTGTTCATCAACCTGGAAGCTCTCCAAACTTATACTTAGGGAATTTTATGGAGGTTCATTACGTAGGCGCAATTGATTGATCAAATTATTGGCCTCTGGCGGTGAATTCAACTTTCTGACCCCTTTCCCTCCCCAGAGGTTGGGGGGTGGGACTGAAAGTTCTAACTCTCTAGTCACAAGGTAGACTCCCCTGACAACCAGTCTCCAACCTTAGGGGCTTTCCAGGAGCACCTCATTAACAGAAACTCAGGTGTGGTTGAAAAGGGCTTATTATGAATAACGAAAGATACCTTCAATACTCTTATCACTTACAAAATTGTAAGCGTTTCAGGAACTCTGTGCCGGAAATGGGAGAAAGACCAAATATATATTTCTTATTATAAATCACAGTATCACAGTGGAGAGGGCTGAGCACTCAAGAGTGTGAGAGTGGAGAGTTCCCTCCTCCTAAGTCAGTGGGAAGTTTCACCTGGAAAGTTCTAACAACAACAATACTCATATTTGTCATTTCTTGAGGGTCCATCACATCGCAGTCGTTAATCAGACACCTTATGTGCACTATTTGAAAATACAAAATAAATAAGGAGCTATATTTAAAATGCTTAACACAGTGTTCAATAAATGGTAGCTCCAATTTACAGGAGAGAAAAGTGAGGTTCAGAGACACTAGGTGGTTTGCCCAAGGTCACAGCTAGTAAGTAGGCTTTGAACCCAGTCTGTCATATTTCTGTGTTTTGCGTCATTGATAGTGACACTATAGTTTCAGAAATTAGACGTTAATCTGGTAAATAAGACATAAAACTGATTCTCTGAAAAGATCAATAAAATAAAGGAATTAGAGACTATTCTAATCAAGAAAAAAAAACATTAACGTACAACGTTAGGAATGGAAAAGGCACAGGGCCACACATACAGAGAAGACCAAGAAAATTAGAAGAAAATACTACTTAACAGTTTTATGCAAACAAATTTGGGAAACCCACATGAAATAAATGACTTTTTAGGAAAACCTAACAAAAACACCAGAAGCGATGAAAACCATACATAAATAGAAAAGGTTGTGAGAGATCCGATCTCTCTCCTTGTAAAGGGAGATTCTGATAAACCAGTCAGTCCTAAATCATTCAAACTCTTGAAAGTATAGAAAAAAAAACTGTAAGCTTCCCAAATCATTTTGCTGGGAACCCTGATACCAGCACCTGGCAAAGACAGTGCTCTTAAGAAGAGAGGTGGGTCTCTGGGAGAGGGTTCGAGTCCCAGATCCACACTTCCCACCTATGTGACCTTGGATATGTAATTGAGCCTCTCTAAGCCTCAGTTTGTTTCTTTATCTGTAAAGTGCATATGAAGAGAGTACCTGTTTTATAGGATTGTCATGCCATTGTGATGGTTCACTAAAGCGCTTGCAACTTGTTAGCTGTAACTAAGAAAATAAAATCACAAACTTGGTTCCACTTAGCTACAATGATCTCAAAAACGTATCATCAGCCAATGAAGGCCAACAGTAAATAGTAAAAGAATAACACACCATGATGAAGTCTAGTTTATTCTAGCAATGAAAGGAATGAAAGGTTGGTTCAACCTTATGAAATCTAACAATATAATTCGTTACATCAATAAAGAAACACAGCATATAATCATCTCACTATAGGCTGAGAGAGCATTTGATAAGTGAACAGCCATTACTAATAAAAACTCCCTGTAAAATGAAACACCATTACGGAGTTTTGATAAAATATATTTCGGAAAACAAAAGAAAACACTGTAGTTATGGTCAATAGGGGTCTTATTAAATTCAGGGAGAAGAAAACAAGGCTGTGATTTAACACTGTTCTGGAAGGCTTTGCTGGTGCAATAATATAAGACAAAGAATTTCTAAAAACATCAAGATTGTTGGCAACAGTTACATTGTATGAAGGTTATTTTAAACGAGCAGTGTGTGCTGGTTAGGAAGCTGGCCCCATGAACTGTGAACTGGGTGTGTGGTGTGGTCAGGCAGAGGCCAGTCCCGTACTGCCACACCATGGCACTGACTGAAGTCCATTGCCGTGTTTCTTGGCTGTGGTTGGCTACGCTGTCAAGTATGAGAGTGTAGCGCTGGTGACTGTGCTGGGAAAAGTTTCACTATGTCTGTTGACTGGGGAGATGCCGCCCACTTGGTTGTTTTCAGGTGTTGACTTTTGTGAAATTGTGAGGTAATTGGTGTTTTCTTGGGTGTATTCGCTGGAGTGTGTTCATGTTAATTTCAGCTGTGTTATGAATGTGGTTGTGTTCTTTCAGTTTATAAAACAGTGGCCCAGGTACTGGAAGGGACCTTTAAAGATTTTCTAGGCAAAAAGAAAAAAAAGAAAGAAAGAAAGAAAGAAAAAGATTTCTCTGCCAATTCATCCACTTTCAGATGCAGAAACTGAATCTCAGAGTCAAGAGTCACAGTCAGAAGGTTCCCAGCAGAGGAAGCAGGAACCTTAGGTCCCACTCTGGGCCCCACTCTGTGGGCTGCGGGTGTCCGGGCTGCTCTGTGCAGGCTGCTGGAGTGGTGGTTTGGGGGTTTGGAAGAGTTTGTGTTTACGGGAGCCGTGGCTGGGTCACGCCTTTAGACGCCACCTTAACTATATTTGTTGGCAAACGTGATCCTTTATTATTCTCCACCCTGTCCTGAACTTTGTCTTGACACCCCCCCCACCCCCCTCGCCTTCCCGCACCCGATTTTCTCCCAGCGGCCCCTAGGCACCTACCCGGATGAGCACTTCACCGAGGACGCCCCGCGCAGGAGCATCGCCGCCTTCCAGAACCGCCTGGCCCAGATCTCGCGAGACATCCGGGAGCGGAACCGGGGGCTGGAGCTGCCCTATGCCTACCTGGACCCTCCCCTCATTGAGAACAGCGTCTCCATTTAACCCCTTCCTCCTACCACGCGGAAAGCCCAAGCATGAGGAGGGCCGGCTTCTTAGGGTCCTCCAGGCTCTTCCATCCTCCCTGTTCTCCGTCAACTTGAACATTCTTTGCACATGCGGACCTTTTCCACCCTACATGGCTCTAGCATCATATGACCTGGACCCTGAGCTGGGGACCAATACAGTAGTACCCAAGATAAGACGCTAGTTAAAGTCAAATGCAGAACATGCGCCCTGAAAGGAAGGAACCCCATCACCCTTTACCTTACTTTGGGCAGCCTCCTGTGAAAACCTAGCTTACTCCTTTTTCTGAAAATCTACCTCCTCCCATTGGGACCCCCAGCTTGGGACTCTGAGCCTTCCTTCCCAGTCCTCCCCGATTCCAAAACTCTTTCTCTCACCTTTCCCCTTTGTTTAGACTTTCCTCCCAGCCTAGCACCAACTCAATCCAACTTCCTTCTCTGGAAAAACCTGTAAACTGGGCAAGGAAGGATGTGTGCCCTGAATCTGCCATGTGGTCCACTTTGACCCCAGCATCTTTAAGGGGAGGGTTAGAATTAGAGCCCAGGTAGCCTGGATCTCTAGCTGGAGTTCTCAGGGCCAGGCTCCCCGCCTTGGGTATGTGTAGGGGGAGTCTCTTCCCAGCTCTTACCTATCCTCACTATCATTCCCCCCAACACACACTTTTTGTCTTTGAGTCTGATAAGTTCAATAAAAATCAACGTACTTGGCTCCCACTTCATTTTTATTCTGGTATGTGTGTATATGTAGGTGGATGGGGTACTAGGGAATTAGAGAAGGAAGGAGAAGCAATGAATGCCTGGATCAGCTGCTCTGGAGACAGGAAACCTCCCAGCTCAACCCACCACCTAGCCAGGCCCTACATTCCTTTACCTCCCAGAGTGTGTCATTCATCAGGAGATGAAGGGATATTCAGACTCAAGGAGCCAATACTAAAATTTAGGTATTTTGAAAAGCCTGAGAATCCAGCCTCTGGGTGTGGGAGTTATTAGCTTTGCTACTGAGATCTGGTTCCTCTTCTGGACACATGGAAGACTCAACCTCTGGCTCTCTTGTGGATGGGTGGCGTCATGGATGAGTTTTGGGCAACAAGCTATGAGCAGAAGTGATGCAAGTCATCTCCAGTCTGGAGCATTTAATTGGTGGCACACACTCTCCAGAGTTCTCTCTGCTTCTCTGTTCAAGACGCATGTGTTGAGATGGCACTTCCATCAGCTTCTGTCTTTGAGGGACTAGAGCAGAGGCCCTGCTGACCTGAGCTGGGCACCAAGCTGAGAAATAAACTTTCGTTAGGTTTAGCCATTGAGATTGTGGGATTGTTTTTTGTTGCAGCATAATCTAGCCCACTCTGACTAAAACAGATGGTAAGCTGGGGAGTCTGATGTCCTCCCTTCCAGCCCTGTAGCCCTTAAAAACAGAGATCTGTGCAGACCTCAAGTCAGTCATCCATATCTTTCACCACAGTCACCCAACCTTTCCAATTTCCTGCTTCCCCAGACCTCAGAGCCAGCTCCCCTTACCTCCTCTGCCTCCTGAGTCAAATTCTGTACCTGACCAAACCCTGGTCACAGTCTTTCTCTGGCCAGTCCAGTGTACTTGGAGGGTGAGGGTGGGGCAGCCCTTGGCTCTGCCAAAGGTCAGATTTTCACCTCCTGCACCTGTGATACTGGGAGAAGAGGATTCTCATGACATTGTGCATGAAGAGGCATGTTTGGGGATGTATCACCTGTAGATTTCAACCTGAGACTGTAGCCAAAATCACCAGACTTTTCTCATCTTGGAACAAAATCCACGATGAAGAAATACCCAATGGCGCCCCCTTGTGGCCAGGAGGACTGTGGCAGAGACTGGATGTGAGGTGGCCCCTTAAACTGGGCTTTGACTTGGAACAGGCTGACCAGGATACGCTGCTGTGACGTTAAGGCACATTCAGGCAGCCTGGCTTTCCAAGAAAACACACTTCTTGGCCTTCACCACAGTTGGCATTAGAAGACATGCTTATCCTAAAAATGCGCCCAAGCCGGAGATGGCAGGACCAGTGAGGATCATTGGAATCAGGTTTCCCAGAAAGCCAGCTGGGAGGAAGATTTACTAGGGAGACATACCTGGCCGCATGCACGTAGGATTCTATGGGGGCTCTGGCCACTTCAGGGAACAGGATGTGGGGAGGGGCTCATGTAAATAAAGCTCCTGTCAGAAAGGGGGCTTCCCCCAGCTTGCCCTCTGACGCCTCTGTGCTTTTCCATCAGTCTTCAAGGCAACCAGTATGATGTAGAGGGAAGCATGCCAGCCCTCTTTCCGCAGCTGGCTTTGAGCAAGTCCCTTAGCCTCAGTGGCCCTGATTTGTCAAATAAACGGAAAATCCCTTCCAGCATCGATGGTCTCCATGTGCTTGCCTCATGGCTCCTGTCTCCCTAGACGCTATGTGAGGGGTACTGCAGGAACCAGCTGTGAATTGCCCTGGCATGATCCTTACTTCCACTGGCTTACAGGGGCAGACCCAAAACACATACACAAACACATAAACAAATCCTTTCAGCTGGTTGCGAGTGCAGTCAGCGGATAAACCAAGCAGTGTGTTAGCATGACTCGGGGGAGAAGGAAGCATTAGGTCAGGTGATCAGAAAAGGCCACTCTAAGGAGGTGACAGTTGAGCTGAGACTTGGTTGACAAGAACAAAACACTCAAAACAGCTTGTGAGAAATGTGTTACAAAGCAGGACAGGGCAAGTGCAAGGGACTTGAAGGGCATGTGTTTGAGGCCAGAGTGGCTGGAATAGGTGACCTGGGGTGGACAGAAGCTGAGTCATGCACAATCTTATAGTCCACAGTTAAGTCCTTGGATTTGATTCCAAGTGCAACACTGTGTTAAGCTCTGGCTTACAGCAGGGGAGTGACCCGATTTGATTTTTCCCCTCTGTTTTAGTGGGAGTGGAGCTCCAGGGGTTGCTCTGAGCCTTGCAGGGTGGTGGTGGTAGGGGTGCCCCAGCAGTGAGGACTCAGTTTCCTGTGTGGGTGGCCCATTGTGAGCCACCCAGTGAGCCTGCATCTTTCCCAGGGGCCTCTCCTGCTCTCCAGGTCCACCCCTGGTCAAGGAGAACCAGTTCTTCAGCCCAGCAAGCACCTACCCAGAATCGTGCATCCACATTTTGGCTGTAACTGGGCAGTGCCCCATCTACATCCTAGTGCCTAATCTCTTCCATGTCCCCGGCCATGTTCACGTCCTCATAATCCCCATCTCTGTTTCTGTTTCCCTTGGGACCCCAATTCTCACTCCCACCTTGAGCTCTGATCAAACCCAGAGCCACCACTCCTGTTTTTTTTGAGACAGAGGGACTGGCTGGAGGGAGACCTATTGATGGTGGGTTATGATTTGAGGAGGCAGATTTTGGGGAATGGAGAGAGATTCCCCATTGTTTGTGGTGACACCCAAACTCCTCTACACCATCAGCTCCCTCCATTTCCCCAAGGTCCCCTCCCATGCTACCTTCCAGGCTGCCTGTATACCCCTACCTCCTTTCCACCCCAGACAGAGTGATCTTACCACTGGATTAGAAGGATAAGGCTGGGCCTCTCACCTCTGATGCTCCAGGACCCTACATCCCAGAGGGGCCTGGAGGTGCAGTTTCCCAATGCCCTGAGCCTCAATTCCCCCTCCACTGGCCCTGGTCTTCACTGAGCCTTAGCAGCCCCCTGGGGTCATAACCTCAAGGGATGGGGAGTGGGTAGAAGGCAGGAGACTGGAGAGATTTACATATAATTTACATCTTAAGAAGGAAATTTGCATCTTCAGGTTCTTAGCATCACCCAAGAGTCATCAGGGTGGCTGAACAGAGCCCAGGCATTGTGCCCAGGCAAATAAGACAGCCCTGCCAGTCACCCATAGCATCAGCATGACCTTCATCCCCAGCCTCTCCCCAGTCTTGCCTCCATCCCCTTAACCCATTCCCCTTTTGCACATCATTTCCTGCCCCTCACCTCATCTTTACCCCTATCTAGCTCTCATTTCTGAATTTTCACCCTAATTCCAACCCAGTCATTTTTTCAGCTTCCAACCCTGATCTCCTCATCACTAATCCATGGAACCATTAAGAACCATGTTTTAAGAGTCTCCCAGTTACCAGGTACTGTGCCAGGAGGTGGGGAGAAAACCAATCCAAGTTATGGGCAGTCTAATCTAGTGGGGAAGACAGATATCAATCAAAGATGATAGCTACAGTGCTGTGAGAGCCATTAAGAGTTAAATCTGGCCTTTCTTGATGATGCAATTATCAAGCTAAGATCTGAAGGAAGAGGAAACATTATTCAGGTCCAAGAGGTTGAGCGGGAATAGTATGTGCAAAGGCCCTGTGGTTGGAAGGAGTTGACCTCACTTCCTTCATGTCTTTATTCCAAATTTCCCTTCTCAAAGAGCCCTTCCCTGGTTACTCTATTTCTAAAGTTTGCTCCCCTAGACTTTATATTATCCTTCCCTGTTTTTTAGTTTCTCTTCAGCATTTATCACTCTTTATCATGGCATTTCATTCACTTGGTAATTAGTTAATATGGTCTGTTTCTCTCACTAGAATATAAGCTCCATGAGGGAGAGCAGGGATTTACTTTGGTTACATTGTATTCTTAGGGCCTCACACAGTGCTGGGAACATAGGCAGGGCTCCACAGTCTGCTGATGAATGAATGAGAGGCACCTAGTCCCAGACAGAAGAGATCAAAGGGGAACGTGGTGGGGGATGAGACCCTTGAGTTAGGTGTGGGCGCCATGTGAAAGGATGATGTCATTGTCCCAAAGGTGAGTTGTCTGCCGGGCTTGATCAGGGGTGGGGTGGGGGGTTGGGCATGACATGAGATTTGGGTTCTCACTCCCAAACTTAAACCACATCCCTACCCCTGAGCTCAACCTGAACTGCAATCTCTTCCCCATTTCTTACCACATCCCAAATCTACTGGAACCATCTCTTCATCTCAGAATCCCTGCCCTCCTCCACCCTTATGTGACCCAGACACTGTGAGACCTTCCCTTGATGGTGATGGAAGGGTGCCACCAGGGAGGAATGCTGGGCTGGCGCTTCCTGTTGGCAGGGGCTGCCCTTGGGAGGCAGAAGGAAAGAGGGCAGGTCCAGAAAAGGGGCTGAGAGCATAATTCTCTCCTCACATCACTCTCCTTGGGTCCCAAACGCTAGCTGCTGAGTGTAGAATTTCATCCTTTTTCATCATCTCATGCTAATCCCAGCGCCTCCCTAAACTCAGCCCTAACCCAGGGCCTGATCCCACCTCAGTCCTCATGGCTCTGGCTTCTGTGATTCTATCAGAAACTCACCCCCAATCCCAGTCCCCCTCCCATTCCGGGTATATTTTCTTCGGAGCACTTACTATCCAAAACAACACCGCACAAACGACTGTTTACTGTTGCTTGCCCTTGTGTGCACTGTGTGCCTCCTTCGTAGCTGCAGTGCCTAGAACAGCGTCTGAAACACTGTGCCTGCGCCAAAAACATCTCCTAAATGAATGAAGGTGTGAAGGAATGAATTACCTGATTCCCAACAAACCCAGTTCCACTGGAGCTCAGCCCTGACTCCCGCCCTCTTCCTAGCTTCATTCTTTTTGTTTCTTTTTGTTTTGGGTAATGGTGTGTACTTTACAAAATTGAGGGATAACATGGATACAGTGAAATACAAACAGTGCCTTATACTCTACCCAGGTCAAGGTATGGAACATTTCTATCTCCCTGTGTGGCCCCCCTCGTAGGTGCTCAGTCAGTATTCTATCCCAGGACGCCTCACAGGTCTGTCTTTTATAAGAATTACTTAGTTTTCCCTGTTCTTGAACTTTCTATCAGTGGAATGACAGAGGGTATACTCATATCTGGCTTCTGTCACTCAATATAATCTTTGTGAGTTTCATTCCTGTTGCAGGTTTTTGGGTTTTGTTTTTTTTTTAATGTTTTAGGGTTTTTCTCTTATTGCTGGATAGAATTCTATGTTTTGATTACACCACAAACTATATATCCATTCTTTAGCTTAATTCTTATGCCTCAAATTCCACTCCAACTGTCTTCTACTTTTGTATTCAATCCCAGTCCCTCCTCAGTTGATCCTGGCCCCACAGGAAGCAGTAGCTACCCACCCCCTCCCATCCCTGACTCTCTCTTCCTGGAGGCTCTCTGTGCCCTAGGGTCCCCAAGCTCTAACTCCAACACCCACCCCCCCACCCCCACCCCCGCTTCCTATCATGGGCTCTGGGCCCTGGGGCAGAAGGATGGGCCAGCTTTCCTGCTACAGCCGCTACCTTCCCCATTTCCCAGAGAGGAATGGCAAGGCAGCAGGCCAGCTGGACATCGAGTTTATGCTGCATCCCCTCCTCCGGCCCCCACCCACTGAGGGGCCCCTGAACCAGTGCAGGTAATCTCCTGCCCATGGCCCGGCCTCGCAGGGTTGCCCAGGGCTGCAGGAGATTGGGGCGGCCAGAAGGAAGGAGCTAATTAGGCTGAGAAAGATGTGAGGGCCCCACCCTGCCCTCTCCCTCAACTTCTCTGGAGCCCTGGCTCAGGCTGGACTGGCTCCTCAGCCCTGAAGCCTCTTTCAACCAAGTCATCTTCCACCCGCCCTCTTGGAGGTAGGCCCAGTGCCTTGCCTGTTGTTCCTCTCTATCAGCTCCCAGAGGGCTCACAGCCCAGACACCACCAGCTCACGGGCCAGGAGCACGGCCCTACCCCAGCCTGCTGGGCTCCCGTCCTGTGCCCCCATCCTGGTCCTGTGCATCAAGGGCAGTGGCTTCTCCAGGCTCTGGGTCCCTGCTTAGCCTCCACCTCGGGAGGCTGGACTTTCCATTCCTCCCTCGGTCTGATTTCCCTTGCCTGGCTTGGGCCCTGTGCGGCATCCCGCCGGCCCCTCCCACCCTCACAGTGTCTGCGATTGAGCCCCCTTCCTGCCTACTGAAGAGCAGCCATGGCCACATACAAAGTCAAGGTGGCCACAGGTACCGAAGCCTTGTCGGGAACCACGGACTCCATCTCTCTGACCATCGTGGGGACCCAAGGAGAAAGCCATAAGAAGCTACTGAACCACTTTGGGAGAGACTTTGCAACTGGTGCGGTGAGTGTGTGTGGGAGTGTGTGCGTGTGATGTGCGTACATGGATGTGTATGTATCTGAGTCTTTGGAGCATGGGGTGGGATGGAGGCATGCAGGGAGGGAGCCAGGGGAGCTCTGAGAGAGGTCTGAAATCAGCGGGGCTCCAAGGGTGGCTGGGATGTCCCTGGCCCCAGACATGATTCCCAGTCTCCTACTCCCCTGGTCTGTCACCTCTCAGCCCTTTTGGGTCTTTCCTCATCCCTGTCCCTTCCTCTTTCTCGCCTCTTCCTTCTTTCTTGACCCCTTATCCCTGTTCCTCTCTGTCATCATTCATCCCACAACCCTCATCCTCAACCCTCTCCAACCCCCTTTATCTCGCCATCCATCATTCCCAGCCATTTCCCACTCTTTCTTCCCTCATCCCTTTCCCATTTTCTCTCTCCCCCTCTCTCTCATCCCTCTCTCTCCCATTCTTACTCACCCTTCCTAAATCAAGCTGCAGTGTAACTGGCTTCAATACACACTGGATTCTCTGTGACTTACATGGCATCAGACCAGCCCGTCCAGTGGTGACCTGCCTGCTCTATGATGGGAAGCTCCCTTTGCTAGGCCCTCAGCTGACTTTGAGTCAGCTCCACATAGATAAAGTGACTTTAATAGGTCACTTTATCTATGTGGCCATTTCTGAATTTTCACATCTTCATTGATAAGTGGGAGATAAAGGGGTTGGCTGGACCAGTGCTGCCCACTCTAAGGCTATAGGGGTTTTGAGGGGCCCTGGATCCCACTTGGACCCCTTTGTATACTAGCCCCTGGGGGCCCACATAGCTCCTGCAGCCTCGGGAGGTTGAGGAGAAGAGGGTGGAAGGAGGGGATCTCAGGAGCTGGGGGTGGAGAGAGGGAGGGGCTGGGTAGATGGCCCCAGCAGGAGTCAGGCAGATTGGAGGGGTTGGGGGAGAGCCCAACGATCAGGTCACCCCAATTCAGGGAGATGAGCTTCTCCAAGCATGAGTGGGGCCCGGGGGAAGGGCCAGACTGGTAGGAGGCCTGGCCGCTGAGCTGGCTCTGTGCCCTTCCCAGGTGGACGAGTACACAGTCCGGTGCCAGCAGGACCTGGGGGAGCTCATTATCATCCGCCTGTACAAGGAACGCTACATCTTCTTCCCCAAGAAGTCCTGGTTCTGCAACTACGTGCAGATCTGTGCGCCCGGTGGCCGCATCTACCACTTCCCTGCCTACCAGTGGTTGGATGGCTACGAGACCCTGGTGCTCCGGGAGGCTACAGGCAGGTACCCCATCCCGTACTATTAAGCCCCTTGCTCCGGCCTGGTCACCCCAGCATGGCCACCCCCGCCTCCCAACCAGCCAGCCAGCCAATTGCCAGGCAGCCCCCCACGGACTCTCAGGAACACCTGCCGCTCTCACACACCACCCTCTGGGCCCGGCTGGGGGCTGCAGCCTGGAGGAGTGGAGGTGAATGAGGCTTGGGGCCACTCTCAATACCCCAGGGTTTGGTCACAGAATGCGTTCCCAGAGTGGGCTCTCCATTACCTCTAGAGTTCCCTCAACGCCCACAGGATGCCTGGCTCCTCTCAAAAGACCGCAGGACTCTGCTAGGATGCCCTATTTCTGCCAAACAGCATGTCCTGCTCCTCAAAAAAAATCTCCTGGTGACTCCAGCAGGGTTCTGTTACTACAGCATGATGCCTTGTTCTTCTAATAGGATGGCCCATTACTCCATCTGCTGCCTTGTTACTTCATTAAGAAGCCCTGTTGGTTCAACAGTTCTCTGCGGCTTTATAACAGGAGGACTTGTACCGAATCATGACTCCCTGATTTACTAACTGAGCAGTTTTTAGACCGATGGGATGTTCTATTGCTCCAAAGGACTTCCAATCACCCCAAAAGGACACCTTATTTCTCTAACAGGACTCACTGTCACTCCAAAATGCCCCCCTTAATCCAGTAAGGCCCCATCACCATCCAGGCTGAGGCCCTGTTACCTGTCCAGGCTGTTGGGGTTTTCCGAGGTGGCCGATCAGGGCTGCCCAGCTGTTTTCCCCACCATTCGGATGCTGCTATGGAAGAGGGACGGGACTTGAGGGCCCAGCTCTGCCCCTGCCAGGGCCCTTGTCTGGTGGGCTTGGATCAGCTTGCTAATGTGTGGCTGCTCCAAGGGGACTGCAGGCTTGTTGTCTTTTTGCCCCTGGCTCTACCAGCCACGCTTCTTCTGGCCTCCCTTGAGTGGATGGGAGGGGAGGCAGGGCTGAGGGAGCCGAGGGAGCCACGAGCTCCTCCTCCCAGAGGCTGACCACCCCTCGTCCATCTCTCATATCCCTGTGGCAAGAGCCTTTCTCTGGGAGATGGGGATGGGGCCTGAGCTGGGGAAAGGAGAGGCAGGCAAGAGGGAGGCAGGCTTGGTGGAGGTTAGGGAGGCCAAGGAGGGGGTTTCACGGGGCTTCACAGCTTCTTCCCACAGTGATAGATCTGAGTGGCATGGACACAGGGGACAGGCAGGGTGACGCTGGGAAGCCAGGCAGGAATAGGGTTGGGTGGGGCAGCTGCCATGCAATACCCGGTCAGGGAGACTTGAATCACCTGCTGGGCCCATCAAGGAGTGAGGCTCCCAACCTGGGATGAGGCCCAGCTGGGTCTGTGGGTCGCATGATTCCACGGGACCGTGTTCATCCCAGGCACAACATGAGCTGAGTCAGATGAAGGAGGAAAGTGGCAGACGGGGCCGTGAAGGAGAGTGATGGGGCTGCAGTGACAGGGACATGCCAGACTGCAACGACCTGCCAGGATGCTGGAGAAAGACAGGCCTGGATCTGAACGTCAGCTTCACCACTTCCTAGATATCTGGGCACATTTCCAAATTCTTCTAAGCCTCAGTGTCCCTGTCTGTAAAACTGGGCTAACAGCAGAACCTACTTCATAGGGCTGATGTGAAAAGCCAGTAAGAGAACCTCTGTAAGGAGGGTTAAAAAGGCGGAAAATGTTGGTGGTTGTTAGTGGGTGGTAGGTGAGTGATTGGAAGCAGACTGCCTGGGTTCAAGTCCCAGCGCACCGTTTTCTATTTAATACTGTTTCCTCTTTGGAAAATGAGCACAACCATATAGTCCCTTTGCTGAAACTGCTGGGGCCAGAGGTGTTTCGGAATTCACATTTCATTTAGAAGACAGACACACCCACACATATAATGTAAATATATGAAATTGATGGTTCCTAGACTGGCTCCTCTACACAGATGGCAAGGAGAGAATGAAGAAAGAGGCAGACTATCCCAGATTGGTTAATGACAGGTTAAGTAAGCAAGGGAAGTTACTTACAAGGTTGCCTTGAGTGTAAGGCCACAGATGAGTAGATCTCTGCACTTGCCCACCAGAATCTTAAAAATTTATACAGCCACCTTAACTGGCTTCAGTCCATATACTGTCCAAAAGGTCTCAACAACACAGTGCTCTCTCAAGGCTGCATCCTTGAAAACGGGCCCCACTGTGGGGACAGTGGTCAGAATGTACATTCCAAGGACAGGGGAGGGGTGAGGAGCCTCTGATTGCCTGTGTCCAGCTATAGGGTCAGCCAGGGGTCATGTACTCTCAATGACCTCCTCCAACAGAAATATATACAGTAGTTCCCCC
This sequence comes from Camelus bactrianus, assembly GCF_048773025.1. Lineage (NCBI taxonomy): Eukaryota > Metazoa > Chordata > Mammalia > Artiodactyla > Camelidae > Camelus > Camelus bactrianus. Next base: position 7,269,730 of record NC_133554.1, read on the forward strand.
CATCTTTGGGAGATACGTTCCAAGACCCTCAGTGGATGTCTGAAGTCGCAGGTAGTACCGAACCCCATACGTACTATGTTTTTTCCCTATGCTAATAGGTGGGCAGCTGATAACAGTGTGCATACGATGGACAAAGGGATAATTAACATCCCAGACTGGATGGAGAGGGAGGACATGAGATTTCATCACTATTCAGAACGGCACGCAGTTCAACACTTATGAATTATTTATTTCTGGAATTTTCTATTTAATATTTTTGGACCAAGGTTGACTGCAGGGAACTGAAACTGGAGAAAATGAAACCGTGGATGGGAGGGGAGCCTCCTGTATGGATATATAGACATGCACCTCCATATATGAATATATTCTATATACACACACACCATATATTCCAAATATTATGTAGTACATCCATCAGGTCACTCCCTAATCAAATATACTAATATTTTTGCAGCAAAAATTCTAAATAGTTTTATCAAGTGAGTTGAATAAAGACTGTACATAGCTCAGGCAAATTTAGAGCAGGTTTTCTCAGCCAAGCAATTTGTGCCTACCTTGTGAAAAAAACAGACTTGATTCTGGATTATTTTGGATTTCGGAATTGTGGAGATGGGATTGCCAGCCTACAGTAATAGCCACCTGCCTCATCATGTTGTTCTTGTGTAGATTGGATTATTGACATAAGGAAAGTGTTTAGAACGTGCCTGGTACTTAGTAAGGGCTAAAAAAAACTGTTAGGTATTCATGTTTCAGTGGGTCTAGAAGAGAGACTTCCCTGCAGCAGCAGAGCACCCCTTAAAGGGTAAAGCGATGGGGAGAAGGGTGGCCCATGACCGTTTCACCTGAGTTTTGGGGAGGAGACACACCCTCTCTCTCCCAGGATAAGCCTTCCCCATCCTTGGACTTGGGCCCCCAAGAGCTGACCTTGGGGGCAGAACCTGAATTCTGATCCTGGAAGTAGGCAGGGGCAGGAAGGGGCTGGGGTCAGACCTTGAGCTTCCTTGTTGGTTTCCCTACAGGAAAGACAACAGCAGATGACACGCTTCCAACCCTTCTGGAGCACCGAAAGGAGGAGCTCAGAGCCAAACAGGACTTCTACCAGTGAGGGCAGGGCGGCAGGGGCTGTGGGAAGTCAGGTGGCCAGTGATGGCTGTGCCCGCTGTGCCCAGGGATGCTGTGTGTGGTAGGGCCCACCATCTCAGCTTCTCTTTGCAGCTGGAGGGTCTTCTTTCCTGGCCTGCCCAACTATGTGGACATCCCCAGTTATCGCCCTCCTGTCCGGCAAAACCCCAACCGACCTGAGTAAGACCCGTGGCTGCCCAAGGGTCCCTCCCAGGGCTGACACGTAGGCCCTGGCCTCTCGCCGCTCCCTGGACCCCAGATGCCTGGCCCCAGTCCAGCACTCCTCCCCACAGGTGGAATGGCTACATCCCAGGATTCCCGATTCTCATCAACTTTAAGGCCATCAGGTTCCTGAACTTAAATCTCCGCTACTCCTTCATCAAGACGGCCTCCTTCTTTTTCCGCCTGGGACCCATGTGAGTGTGTGTGTGAGGGGTGGGGATGAGGCCTCCTGTAAAGACTGCCCCATCCACCATGCCTGCCTCCACCACAGCCCTGGAGGTCAGAATAGCCAGAAGGGCAGAGGGAGCTGAAAAGACAGGCATAGGGAACCTGAGAGTTGACATTCAGAGACCTAGGCGTAGAAAAGCTTTGGGCTGTGCAACCGGGAGACCCTGAGACTCCCCAGACTCAGAGACCCAGAGGCTCTGGGGGGTGGTGTGGAGTGGGGCAGCCCTGTCTCCGTTCCAGAGGGCACCTGACAGCCTCTCTGATGGCCTCCCCCTGGAATCCCATATTCTAGGGCAGTGGCATTCAAATTCCGCGGCCTGTTGGACTGCAAACAGTCGTGGAAGAGACTGAAGGACATTAAGAAAATTTTCCCTGCCCAGAAGTCTATCATCTCCGGTATGGGGTGGGACATCCTGAATCAAACACGGGGGAGCAGAGCGATCTCTGGCAGAGGTACTCGAGACGCGTGCAGGAGGCAGGACTCCACCGCGGGCAGTGGAATGGGAGCTGCGTAGCGAACCTGGAGCAGGAATTCGCTCAGGCGGCGCGCCCTCTGGCGGTTCCTTGGGAAATGTCGCCTTAGGCCCCTCCGGCTGCCCAACTGGAGGCTGGGGACGTCGTTTTCCTCCCCGAGTCTTTTCGGATTGTCCATTGCCTTCCTCTGTCCTAAGGGGGACCGGGTCGCGTCTTGACTCCCCTACCCTGTCCCCCCAGAGTACGTGGCCGAGCACTGGGCAGAGGACAGTTTCTTTGGGTATCAGTACCTCAATGGCATCAACCCAGGCCTGCTCTGCCGCTGCACGAGGATCCCAGACAAGTTTCCCGTTACAGACGACATGGTGGCCCTGTTTCTGGGCGAGGGAACGTGCCTACAAACGGAGCTGGAGGTGGGGCCTGCTCCTGCGTTGACCCCCACTGTCTGCCTCCCCCCTCCAACCCCGCATCGCCGGCTCTCCCCACCTAGGCGCCCTGCAGAGTCCCCCCTCCCCACCTCCAGCATCCCCAGCTTGGGTCCTGGGCAACCTCGGCACCAGGGGGCCAGGGCACCCTGCATCCAAGGTGTGGGTCATGGGTACCGCGTGCTGGTGCCTATCTGCCCACCCATCATGGCTTCCCTCCAGAAGGGAAACATTTACCTGGCAGACTATCGCATCTTGGAGGGCATCCCCACCATTGAGCTCAACGGCCGGAAGCAGCACCACTGCGCCCCTCTGTGCCTGCTGCACTTTGGCCCGGAAGGGAAACTGATGCCCATCGCCATCCAGGTGCCTGGGGTGCAGGCCTAGGGTGGCTGTGTGAGTGTTGCCAGTGGGTGAGCCTCAGTGTGTGCATGAATATGTGTGTGTACTTGTGTGACTCTGGGGGCCTGGTCTGTACTTGTATACCCCTATCTGTGTGAGTGTATAGTCAGTGGGTCAGCCTGTGTGTGTATGTGCACGTAAACCTGTGTGTGCACCTACCTGTTTGTGAAGGACTGTGCTTCTGTGAGTTGCACATCTGTGTGTAAGTATGTGTGCCCATGTGAGTGTGTATCCCTGTGTGTGCATCTGAGAATACACCTATGTTTACATATGTCTGTTTCTGGGTGTGTAGCTAGTGGTGGGCCTGGTGTATGGTCCTGGCTGTAAGTACTGGGCTGAGACCCTGCGTGTCCCTACATATCTGTGTGCTGCTGCTGTGTGCTTTATGCCCATGCATGAAGTTGGGTCCCTGTGAGTGCACTCATGTGTAAGCCCCAGTGGGTAGAGTGTGTGTGCTGTGTCTATATGCGTACAAATAACCAGATGGGAATGCGCTTGCTGGCTCAAGCTTGTTTCTTTGACTCCATTCATCCAACCACTTGATAAAACAATGCCCCTTGTGGGCCAGGCCTCTGCTAGAAAAGCTGTACTAATCAGTCTTAGCCACTGCCTTGACAGTCTGGTCTGGCAGGAAAGGAATCCAAGGTGCTTACTTCCCAAAGGTCTCCATCAGGATCACGCATAAATTAGACAAAGGCACCCCTCTAGGGGGGATCAGCCAAGCTGTAATGCTCCTAGCTCATTAGGAACAGTGTAGACTAGATTTCAGTGACCCCCTAACCCCAGGGGGCTAGGTACCCTTGTGCAGTGCACAACCTGCACAGCTGAATATGGCAGCCATGGAGTTGAGATAAGGAAGTCTTCTCAGAGGAGGCAGCTTTTGAGCTGATTCTTGAGAATGAGTGGGAGCTATCAGGTAGAGAAAGAGGGAGAAGGTACTACAGGCAGAGGGAAGAGCAAGAGCAAATCTAAGGAGGGAGGAAAGGCCCTGGTGTGCTCAGAGGACCAGAGGGACTGGAGTGTAGGGGGTGGAGTTTTTACCTCCTGGACTCCCCTCTGCTTCCCTCTTGTAGTGAGGGCCCTTGTTGTGGATGTGGGTCTCTGCTCTAACATAAACCTTTCTCTTTCCCCACCCGCAGCTCAGCCAGACCCCTGGGCCCAATTGCCCCATCTTCCTGCCCAGCGACTCCGAATGGGACTGGCTGCTGGCCAAGACGTGGGTGCGCTATGCCGAGTTCTACAGCCACGAGGCCATTTCCCATCTGCTGGAGACCCACCTCATCGCTGAGGCCTTCAGCCTGGCCGTGCTGAGGCAGCTCCCCATGTGCCATCCCCTCTACAAGGTAAGGGCTTGGGTGAAGGGGCCTCTGTGAAACATCACTCTCACCCCACCTCAGAAAGTCACCTGGCTCGCTCAGCAGTCAGAAGGACTTCAGTTAGACTTGGAGAGGCACCTGGGGACCCACAAGAGAGAGCTTGGGGTGGGGACTTCCCAAAGTCAGGGGGTCTGATGTTGCAGAAATGGGGGTGCTGACGTTCTTGGGGGGATGACTTCAGTCCTCTCTCCTAACCCTCCTTGCTCTCCTCACAGCTCCTCATCCCCCACACCCGGTTCACCATCCAGATCAACAGCATCGGGCGGGCTGTCCTCATTAATGAGGGGGGGATCTCCGCCAGGGTAAGACTTCTGCCTCCCACCCCGGCAAGACACGTGCTTTCCTTCTGGCCTTTGCAGTTAGACTAAAAGCAGGATTTCCCACTTGTCTTTAGATCATGACTGGGCACGGAGGGAGGGGACCAGTTAAGGCGGAGGCTGTATCTACAAGGGTGCAGAGGCGGGGGCTGGGTGTGTTGGCCTGGATTGTGAGAAGTCCTGGGGTGGGGGAAGCTGGATGGGGATCCGAGAAGCACTTACTAGACTGTGTGAAAGGGGAGTGATGCTCAGAGGGGAGGACTTTCAGGGACCCCATTGCTCTAGTGTCTGCCTCGTCCCTAACAGAGCATGTCCCTGGGGCTGCCTGGCTTTGCGGAGGTGATGGTGCGGGCCCTGTCAGAGATCACCTACGACAACCTCTACCTCCCCAACGACTTTGTGAAACGTGGGGTTCAGGACCTGCCAGGATATTATTACCGTGATGACAGCTTGGCAGTGTGGGATGCGCTGGAGAGGTGAGGTCAGGGCAGCAGAGGGTGGTACTCAGAGTGGACACCCTGGGATGTTGGATGGGGGCCTGGGGAGCTTTTAAGGACCAGGGGTGCCATCCAGGGGCTTGGTCTTGGGGATAAGTTCTGGAGTCTGTGTTGGTCACATGTGTGCTCATACTCTGGGTGGGGCCTAGGGAGCCCTGGTGAACCCCTTTATTGCTTTGGCCCCAGTCCTCGGCCGGCCAGACCCTGTGTGGGCTCTGTGCTGCCTGTGGACCTCACTTGACCCTCATTAGGAGTGCTCTGAGTATCTTCTGATCTTACCAAGCCACCCTCCCCACCTCTGCCTACTCACAGGCCTGGGGCTGCTCTGGGTCAGCCAAGGTTGGGGCATCCTGCGGGAGGTGGGAGAAGCATGATGGGGGAGGACGGGGAAGGGTTCAAACTGAGGCCCTGTCCCCTGGTCAGGTATGTGACAGAGATCATCACCTACTATTACCCATGTGATGCAGCCGTGGAGGGTGACCCAGAATTGCAGTCCTGGGTGCAGGAGATATTTAAGGAGTGCCTACTAGGACGTGAGAGCTCAGGTATGGACCTGGGCGCCTGGGCACCCAGCAGGGACCTGGGGCTTGTGAGGTAGGCCCTCCCAAGCTGGACTGGAGCAAGTCTCACTGTGGGCTGAAGGAGGCCAAATTACGGCTGTAGGATTTGGACAGGGTTCTTCCCTGGACCCTTGAGCAGGGATATCTCGGAGAGGTTGGGGAAGAAAGCATGCCTGGCCATTGGTCTGAGCTCAAGGGCTGTGGGTCATCCCAGTCCCCCATCTCGGAAACAAACCTTTGTGGGCTAAGAAGTGGGGCATGAGCTCAAACAGGAAAGGGCCACGTGTACTGGAGGCAGGGGAGCTGTGGGGAGCTGGTGGGCTCCAGGAGAGGGGCAGAGAGAGCATCTTGAGGACATGCCACTTGGGTACTCACTCAACAAATATTCAGTGAGCAACTGTGATGTGACAAACACTGTACTGGTTATGGGGGAGACTAAAGGGAAGGAGCTGGTGAAGGCACTGCCTTCAGGTTGATCAGTCTGTGCGGGAGGTCCGCTCACCATCAACAGGCAGTCACACTATAGCAGGATTGGTGCAGTTTGTGGGGAAGCCGGGGAGGGGGCACAGGGAGGGCTGGCGGGTAGGGAGTGGGAGTGAGTAGCAGCAGGCTAAGATCTAGCTGAGGTCTGACACCACGGCTAACATCTAGCTAAGATCTGCAGGATGGGAGGTCAGCTGGGAGATGGGGTTGGAAAGTTCTAGGTGGGAGCAGCAGGTGGAAACGCCCGAAAGCCCAAGTGAGTGTAGTGAGTTCTGGGACTGCTTACAGGTCCCTGAAGCTGGGCTTTAGGCTAGGAGTCGGCAGGCTCCGGTGGGATAAAGCTGGAGCCAGGAGCAGAGGCTGGGTGCACAGCCTGGTGGAGGAGTTTGGAATTACTCCGAGTCCAGAGGAAGCTAGCGAGGAGTGTTGGAGATGAGATCTGTAAGTTAGAATATCAGGCTGCAATGGCAGTTGGAAGACAGTTTGGGAAGCTGCTGTGGTGCCCCGGAGGGAGGTGATAGGGAGCTGATCTGGGTGAGGGTGGTGGGAAGAAGGGAATTCCTGGGCTAATTGAGAGACAGAAATGACAGGACTTGGGGACTGGTGGGGGCTAAGTGAGGGGAGGAGGGCCAAGGGTGACTCCTAGGTTTCAGGTTTTTGCAGCTGGGTGGATGGTGTGTGTCATTTCTTGAACTGAGGGCCTAGACGGAGGAGCAGTTTTGGGAGGAAGATGATGGGTCTGGTTTGAATGTGTTGGCTTTTGGAACCTGGGGTTACCATGGCAACCAGGGCTAGCTGCTCAGGTGGGACACAGCAAAGAGAAGCAAGTAGCTTAGTTAGGTGTGAGACCAAGTATCAGCTGCTGAGAAATCCACCTGACATGAGTGCAGTCTCAAAAGAAAGGAGGGCAGTGGGTGGGGGGGGGGGGCTGTACTGAGTCAGGATGGGGAAAGCCAGGATTTTTAAAGCCTTTCCCCAGCTGAGGCCTGGGACCAGAGAGGCCCCCTTAAGGGAGCTGGAGGAGAGACCTGAGGGCCCTACCTCAGGCAGGTGCCTGGAGCAGCCCCCAAGGACATCTGGCCAAGGCCAGTTGAACCCCCTCCCCAAGTCTCGTGGTCTGGATTGAGGACGGGGTGTGAGGTTGTGGCCCCAGGAAGGCCAAGCAGGCAGGATGAGGGCACAGATGTGGCAGGTTAGAGTGATGGAGGGACAGGGTGAGCTGGGCTTGGTCACGCCTTCTGCTGGCCAGCCAGGACCAGGGCAAGACTGACACTGCCGGGGCTTTCCCCTGCCCCTCAGGCTTCCCCACGTGCTTGCGAACTGTGCCTGAGCTGATCCGATATGTCACCATTGTCATCTACACCTGCTCTGCCAAGCACGCAGCTGTCAACACGGGGCAGGTACCTGTGCTCACTAGCCCCCTCCCCAGCCCCAGACCTAACCTTAGTCCCAGCCCCAAACTCAAACCCAACCTCAAGCATAATCCCCAGGCCAGCCCCGATCTGTCTCAACGAGAGTCTCAGCTTCAGTCCCAATCTCAGTCGAAACCCAAGAGTCTTGGGGTGCTCTCTGACGGGGAATCCCTCCTCTCCCCGACCTCCAGTTGGAGTACACCTCCTGGATGCCCAACTTCCCATCATCCATGCGGAACCCACCAGTACAGGCCAAGGGGCTGACCACTCTGGAGACCTTCATGGACACGTTGCCGGATGTGAAGACCACATGCATCGTCCTATTGGTGCTTTGGACCCTCAGCAGGGAGCCGGATGACAAGGTGCCATGGGGCCTCGGGGAGCGGGGAACTCTGAGCAGAGACAGGAGGCTGGGAGCTGAGGGCTGACAGTGGGAGAGGAGGTGTCAAAGGCAGGAGGCAAGGAGAGAGAGGCTGCTGAAAGGGAAGGGCGGAGGGGCAGGGGCCCGCTCGGTCCCAACTTCCTGGTTCGGTGCCCACAGCGGCCCCTGGGCCACTTCCCCGACATCCACTTCGTGGAGGAGGTCCCACGGAGGAGCATAGAGACCCTCCGCCAACGTCTGGCTCAGATCTCGCACGACATCCGCCAGCGCAACAAGTCCCTCCCCATCCCCTACTACTACCTGGACCCCGTGCTGATTGAGAACAGCATTTCTATCTAGTGCTGCCATTCCCACCTCGTCCCTGCTGCGCCCGCCTGTTTTCCAATAAAATCACTTCAAACACAAACCCTGGGTCTGTCAGTGCACGTGGACGTTTAGTCGGGGCATAGGCGGCAGGGCTGGCGCCGCGGGCTGCGCGCTGGGGCTGGGGCGCGCCATGCGCTCATGTGGCGATGCTGTTCCCCACCGTGGGGTCCAGGACCACGCGTAGGGCAGCGCCAGGCCCCGGTTCCGCTCCCGGATGTCGCGTGAGATCTTGGCCAGGCGGCTCTAGAAGGAGGCGATGCTCCTGCGCGGGGAGTCCTCTGTGAAGTGCTCAGTAGGTGCCCAGGTGCAGTTGGGGATCAAAGGAGACAAGGCTGGGACCCCCGCCCCGCGATGTCCCGGTCCGCGGTTCTGATCCATTTTAAGTCCTCCTACCTAGGGATCCAGACCACTGAGGACCTCCGACCACCAGAAAATTCACCAGAGAACATAGACCACCACCCAAGCCCCGTCCACCTAGGAACTCAGACCATCCAAGACTCATCCAACTTGAGACATAAATCACCCATCCTCGTAGCCAAAAGAGCACCCTAAACCTAGACCACCCAAGTCATGATCCCTTTGAAACCCCAACCACTCTAAGCTCCACCTACTAGGAACCCATGCTATCCTAAACCACACCCCCAGCAACATGTCACTCCAGGCCCTGCCCACGGAGGAGCCCAACCTGCTAAGTGCACCTTCCAAGTGATCCACTTCATCACCCCACCCACTCTCCTGGAATCTGAGAAGCCGACTCCCATCCCCACCCTAGGCCTTGTTTACAGTGTCCTTGGTGTTGTCGCTGATACCCCAGAGGTGCACAAGGGTGTGGCACGTGGCATCCACCTCAGGAAGTGAGGCCACCAGGTTTGTCTGGCCTTTGGCGGTAGGCAGGTGGAGCTGCGTGGTGGTGGGGAATATTGGGCATCCAGGCACTGAAATCAAACTGACCCCCCAAACTCAGTAAGCACAGGAATGCCAGTATTCCTGCTATGTCCACTTATCCCCACCGAGTCTGGCACACCCTCATCTGGCCACTGTTGGTGGTAGCATGTTGGGCTGAGCAGTTGAAGACGATCATAGTGAGATACTCAATGAGGCCAGTGCAGCTGTCCAGGGCGGAAGGGACCTCTGGATGGAGGCAGATGGAAGGAACAGAGCTGAAACCCAAGACCTGCTGCCCCAGAGAAGTGGGGTCTCGAGGCCGGCAGACAGGGATGCTCATCTGAGCTCACATGGCTTAGCAATCCCTCCTGGAAGATCTCCCTGACTGAGGCCTGCAGCTCCAAGTCCTTGCTCACTGCACTGTCGTCCGGGTAGTAGATGTCAACAATGTTGGACACCAAGCTGGGGATCGATCAGGAGTACATGGTGACTAACAGTTGGGAGCCTGTGCTGCCCAGGGATGTGGGTTGGAAGAGACCACTGAGACCAGCTGCCCCAAAAGGAGGAAACTGAGGCCAGAGAAAGAAAATGGCCAAATACACATCATATGAACCGCCCAGCTAAGCTTCAAACCTAGAGGCCTCAGTCTCCACCAGGGGGTGCAAACCAGGGGCCTGAGAACCATAGTTGGTTTGTAGGTATGTTTTGATTGGCTGCCGAGGTTTTCTGTGTTTCTTTTTCAAGCTGAATCAATAGCCAATATTTAAATATTAGAAAATGTCCAGTCTCTCTAGAAAAATCTAAAGCTCTGGCTATTGTCATAGCTGGGTCGCCATTCTCCCCATCAGACAAACGTAAGTTCTCCACCGGCCACAGTCTCTGCCCACCCTCCTTCCTGCTTGCTGGCCCTGCAGGCATTTGCAACCCAGTTTTCTGAGCCACATCAAGCCACGGAGAAGGATCAGATGCCAGACTTCTCTGTGTTGCAGCTCCAGGTCCCCCATGGCTCCTGGGCTAGTTGGGTCCTTTCCTAGACCGGTTCCCAAAGGGCAGACTGGGGTTTGCCTAGCTCTCCATGGCATCCACCCCCAGTCACAGCAGGGCTTATGATCCATGGCTAAGAAGGGTTTTGACACAGGCAGCTCCAGCTAGGGATGTTCACTGGGGGGGAGTCCCGGAGAACTTCAAAGGGAGGTGGGCATGAGCTGGGTTTGAAGAAGGGGCAGTGTTTGGATACAGAGACAAAAAGAATCGGGGTGCCTGGCCTCCTTAGGCTCCATGTGTGCTGAGGAGGAAGAGTGGAAAGGGAAGGCAAACTCCAGAGTGGATGAGATGCCGCCTGAATGCTGCGTTCCTCGTGGCCAAAAACAGAGCCCCATGAGGTGCATGAGCAGAACTCTCACAGACTCCAGTACCTGGGGAGGGTTGTTATGCTGGGTAATGGCAGGAATGGGGACCCACAAGGAGGCCAGATATCAAGAACGTTTGGCCATGGGGGTGGAGGCCAGAGGTACATTCCAAGGAGGTCTCCAGTGAGGGAAATTTAGAAGGAAAGTCTAGAGATGTGGAGACTGTCTTTGGGGTTAATAATAATAATAGCTAATGCTCAAAGAGCCTGTCCTATTCACCTGAGATTTGTGCTTAGGTCCTAACATTTAATCCTAATATTAACCTACGAGGTAGGTCTCTTATTAGCCCCATTTTCAGATGAAGAAACAGACAGAGTGGTTAAGTGACTTGCCCAAGGTCACACAGTTGGGAAAGAAGAGGAGGCAGGAAAGTGCTGTGAGACAGCAGTGTGTTTTGGCAGAAGGTGGGGGGAAGTTGAAGAACAAATTGACAGAGAAGTAGCTGAGGGCGAGGCTCAGAGCCAGGCCTCCCTGGCTCAGACCCCAGGGAGATTCACCTCTCTATGGCCACCCAGATCCAGAGTGTATCATCTCGGTCGTAGTAGTGGACAAGGTCCTGAACCTCTCAATCAGCCAGGTGGTGGGGCAGGCAGAGGGAGCGGTAGGTGACAGCCTTCAGCCCTTTGGCCAGCAGCTCCACGCAGCCCACCTGTCCCAGTGATGTTGCCTGTAACGAGCAGAGAGCCAACTGTGCCAGGAGCAGGGGGCTCAGGACCAAACCTCAGCCCCTTCCTGGCCCCCTTTGCTGACCACCAGGATCCCAGGCCTCCCAGGGCCCTGACCTGGTGGACGAGCTTTCCTGCTGCAAAGAGCCCAGTGCGGGCTTGGATGTTGATGTGGAAGGTGTAGCAGAAATGAGGAATGAGCAGCTGGGGAGAACCAGAGTCCCACGTTAGATGAGGCAGCTCCAGGTCCCCCATGGCTCCTGGCACTGAGAGGACTGGTCCTCCCTAGCTTGAAGATGGGGTGGCACATGGGCAGCTGCCGCAGCATGGACAGAGAAAAGGCTTCCATCACAAAGTGGGCTCGGAGCAGATGCATGACAATCTCGTGCACCAGGAATCCTGAATATTGCACCAAGGTCTTGGCCAGGAGCCAGTCCTCAGCCGCATCACAGGGCAGCAAGATGGGGCTGCCAGGGCCAGGGGTCTGAGTGAGCTGGAGTCGGGGGCACAGGGGAGGGGGTGTCAGTCAGAAACTGGCTGCAAAAAAGTGTGGCCCATCACCATGTCCATGGGGCTGATCACATGGTCAATTCCCATACTAGCTGTGTGGCCTCAGGAAAGTTAATTAACCTCTCTGTGACTCAGGTTTCTTATCTCTAAAATAAGGTTGGTGATCATAATCCTCTTCTCTTTGGGTTGCTGAGGATTTAATGAATTAATGCCAGTCAAGTACTTAGAACAGTGCTGGGTACACACTCAGCACCATATGAGAGTTTCTTGTGATCACTTCTAGTACAGCAAGAGAGGAAGTGGAGTCGCTGAGAGGCGAAGCGATCCAAGGCCACCTTGTTGGCACTTGTGCAGAGCCCAGCTGAGGGCTCCTTGTACCAGCACAAAGTCAGGCAGAGCCCCAGTTGTGTGGGGCAGAGGCTGGGAGGGGCTGGGTAGGATAGGATGGTATGTGATGGTTAGCACTTGAAACAGTTGCATAGGGAGGGGAAACCTTTCAGTCATCCTCAGCATATGATATGCTCCCCACATATCCCCGCACCTCCCCAAGGCTCTGCCTTGCTGACCTGGATGGCGAGGGGCAGCAAGGGTCCACCGGGGCGCTGGTGCAGCAGGGTCAGGGGGCACTCATAAACTGGGGTTGCCCGTTAACGACATTGAGGGGGAGGCCTGAGAGGATGGCATGGTTTACCAGGTACAGAGAGCCCTTTGGGGGAGAAGAGGATGGAGAGGAGGGCTAGAGAGGGGGCAGCTCTGTGCAGTCCTGGGAAGCTGAGGGAGGGAGGGGGAGTTACTCTGCACCCACAGAGATTTCACTTAAAGGAAGCTCATCCCTGGAGCCAGTGGGGATCCCAGCCCAGAGCCACCTTCTGGTTCCAAAGAAAGAGACTGTCACCCAAATATTGGAGGTGCTTCTGCTGTAGCCAGGCCCAAGCTTCAAGGACAGACAGTAAGAGAGAGCCTTCCTGGAGGACAGCACCTTTGGATGCAGAAGGCACTCTCTTGGGGTTGGGGCACCTCTCATCCCAGTAGTCCAGGGATGGGGGTTGGGGCGGATGGCAGCTCTGGGAAGCATTTAGCTGACCAGCTGAACGGTCTCCTCAGTAACCATGAGAGTCGCGTTTCTGAGCTGTGGGGTCCTGCCAAATGCCCGGAGCCTTGCAAAGCACCAGGAGAGAGCATTCCCCACTCAGCCCTGCCCCCTCAGTCTTTGCCCTCGAAGAACAACCCCCTCGCTGCCGTGAGGAGCACTCAGAGGAGTGGCTGAGCTAGTGGGAAAGGGGTAGGAGAGGATGACGGCTGGGTGGAAGAGAAGGGATCTGGGGGACTGGGAGCCAGGGCATCTGGGCTCCTGAAGGCACTGGGAGGTGGTGGAAGGTTGGCTGGACCCCTGCACCCCTCACCTCCAGCTCAGCCTGCAGACTGGTCCAGGGGCCCAGCACAGGTGCCACCATGGCATCAATGACAGGGAAGTTCTTTGGGAGGCAGTGACAGCACTGGATCAGAACTGGGTTGAGGCCGTTCAGAAACTGGTAGGCAAAGAAGGTATTCTCTTGCCAAAGTTCAAACATGTACTCTGCAGGGGGTGGGTGTGGAGAGGGTCACCCTGGTGCCCAAGGACACAAGTCCCCAGCCTCCAGCACTGCCACCGCACAGTCACTCTCGGATGCTCCCCTTTTCCTACCCCAACTGGGTGGATGACTTAACTAGTGAGTGGTTTCTCAGAAAACAAGGGATCAGAATCTGGGTTCTTCCTGAGGAGTCACCGATTCCCTTAGCCACACCCACTTTGAGGGAAGCCTCAGGTGCTCTGTGATGTGCACTGACTGTATTTGGGATTCGGGCAGAATTTGAGAGAATCAGAAGACTGAGGAATGCCAGATACCAGCAGAGCCCATCCTTCTTGGCCTCTTGGGGTCCTTCTAATTCTCTGTTAAAATTAAAACTCACCAGGCCCATGTCCTGTTCTCCTGCATTTTAGCCACAGGACAGTCTGGATACTTAGTTAAACCAGAACAACCACTCAGAGTTTTCATCACCTCGGGTGTGTGGCTAGTGTTTTTGGAACCGAGGTACAACATGTATGGTTTGGACCCACAGTGCAGCCCTGGGGGACAAGGATATTGGAGAGTGGAAGTGCCTGAATCCTTCAACTTAGTTTGATTTTCAAGCCTGCATGCAAGACACAAGGCCCCAGCCAAGTAGGCAGCACTGCTGGGAGGAAAAAATCTATCTGATTTCTGAGGATATACATAGGACAGGTGTTTCCAGTTGTCAGAACAACTCAGTGTTGGGAACAGTTTGAAGATGTAGTTATGAAGTCAGGGGAGGAGGATGACCAGCAAACAGACCGCAATTCAGCCACAGGAGAGAGGCTGTAGACTTTCGGAGACGGCAAAGATAGAGCGCTTTGCTGGGAGGTGTTTGAACTTGCCTTGACAAAGAAGCGGAGTTCCTAGAACTTACTTCCTGGCCATTCTTGCTGAAGCCCTGATGGGTGAGGATGACTCCTTGAAGAGTGGGCCTTAGTCTATCCTGAGAGGGGACATTTGGGACAAGCATCCTCTCTGGGTCCCTCAGCCCCTACCACCTGTTCCTCCTACACAGAGACCAACCTCCCCCCAGGTGACAAAAAGCATGCCTTCTCAGGGCACAAATGAGGCTCTGTGAAGGACAGGGGAGGGAATGGGCAGCAGTGCAGGATGAGCTCTGTGATTTCCAGAACGTTCTCAGTCTAGCTCTCGGGTTCTCAGTCCTCTAAGGTGACCCCTGCAGACCCTCTGGCCCTGCCGCAGCCACCTGGTCTCCCTCATACCCAGACCTGACACGGGTGATTTGGAGAAGATGAAGGTGCGGTGGATCTCATCCAGGCTCCTCCAGGGCCGCTGGCTGTCCAGCAGTCCCTTCAGCTTCAAGGCGATGTTCCTATGATGAGTGGGAGAGCCTGGGAGGGAAACGGGGGTGCAGCGAGGGAGGTGTCGGGCGGGGGCAGGTGGGCTCACGTTCTAGTTGATTTCTTTGGTGATTGAGTAACGCAGGTTGGGATCAAGCTCCTTGAGGTTTTCAGCATCCAGGCAGTGGGGTATCCCCAGGAGAAACTCACTCCACCTGTAAAGGGCAGAGATGGGAGTGGGGTGGCTGGACCACACCCTTCAGGATGGGAAAGGGTAACAGGGGCTGGGCCCCCAGGCCTGGTTGTGCAGGGAGGGCTTTAGGACTAGAGGCTCTGGAAGAAGATTATCCCAGGACAGGGGCTCCTCACAGGTGTGTTGTTCTTGGTCAGATCTGAGGCTCAGCTGACCTCAGCAAGCAGAAGCAAGCAAGCCTCTTTGTTGCCAGAAAGCTAGGAAGTGGGGGTTCTAGGGACTGCCAGCCCCAAGTTCTCCTGAGCTGCTCACCGGTATTTCTGCTGCCTCTCCTTAATCTCTGCCTGGTGCTGGGCATAGAGCAGACAGTGGCTGTCTTGCCAGACAACTTTGGCTGGGGGAGGGAAGGAGTGAGGGGGACCTGGACCAACCCTCAGCACCCCAGCCTCTCTCCCTCCTCTTCTCTGGGGTGGGACATCTGGACTGGAATGTTGGTCAGCCATTGGCCTCTTGCTCTTCCCCGAGGGATAGAGAAACCCCTTCCCACTCCTGCTCCCATCCCAGGCAGACTCTGCCTCAGCAAGCGGCAGCCTGCTCCCTGCCCCTCCCACTCAATGACCCAGCTCCACAGCTGAGGCCAACAGGGGGCCAAAGAGCAGAGCTGGAGGGAAGAGAAGGGAGGGTGCTAGTCATTATCAACCTGTGCGGCGGTGGAGGGGGAGTTGCCTGCCTCCCCTACCCTGGCTTCATAGTCCTGTTCCTTTCCCATTAGCCCCTCCCTCCTCCACTCATTACCCGCCTCCCCCCACCGCGTCCCTACCTGATCCTCTGGTCCAAACCACTCCCTCCTCCCCACCATTGGTCCCTCTACCAGGTCCCCTTCTCCCACCAATAAGTGTAATTTCTCCCAGCTGCTCCTCCCCCTCCTGCACCTTCTATCACCACGAGGTGGTCTCCCCTCCTCCACCTTCCCCTCCTCCCGCTCTGTGGCCACATCAGCGCACCGGTGCCCTCCCCTGGCCCACAACCACACTAGCCTCCCTGGGCCCCAGCCCGTGGTGCCCCCTCACCTGTCCCCTCCCGCAGCACCAGGCTCCCCTCGCCCTCAAGCCACTGGTAGCAGGGGAAGCAGAGCGGGGAGCCCCGGGGCGGCATGAGCTGTAACCAGTGACAGAACCAGGCGTCCGGGGCCAAGGATCCCAGCGGGCTGGGCAGAGCCAGGGACGTCTTGTGCACGCGCAGCAGCAGCAGCACCGGGCCCACGTCCTGGGTAGGGGAGGGGGCGTCATCTCGAAGTCCTCCTCCTCGGGGGGGGGGGAGAGGGAGGAGGGTCGTGGCGAGGTGGGGGTTGGGGGATGGAGTGTCCCGGGGGCCAGGCCGGCGGCACCGCACTCAACGACCCACGGTTGAAGTCTTTCCCGAAGTTATCCAGCTGCAGGGCAGGGCTCTCGCCTTTGGGTCCCACCAGGCTCACCTACACGTTGTCCCAGGTCCCCGAGCCCAGGAAGGAGCCGGTGGCCACACGCACCCAATACTCGCCCATGGCCTGCCGTCGAGGGGTCTGAGGTGCTGCAGGAGACGAGGCGGGGGCAGGCTGGCTGCGCGACTGAGAGCCGTCGGGTTGGCGGGGATGCGTATGCACCAGGTTGGGGCCCGGGTGGCCTGCGCCCTGGCGGCGTCTCTCCCGGTGCGGTGCGATCCCGGGACCCGCCTAGCACCTCCCCGCCGCCCAGGCCCTCGCCCCGAGCCCGCCGTGGGACCTCACCTCTCGCTGTAGCCTCTGCTGGCCTCCGCCTCTCGGCACCCGGGTCTGCTTTTGGCTGCTCCCGATGACTCCGCCCCGCTGCGGGTGTCTCGGGAGTAGGCTCTGGGCGTCTCCTCCTCTGCGCTTCCGCCCAGTCCTAGCCCAGCCCTGGAGGGGGATGTCCCCGTAAACCACTCCAGGTAGCGGACACTGAGTCAGCCCGTGTCCTCCCACTGCCAGCCCGTCCCTCTTTCCATTTCTGCGCCTGTAGCCTCCGTTCCTATCCTCAGCGCTTTCTCAGTAGGGGTGAGATCCGTTGCCCCTCCTCCCTAGATAGTGATCCAAGGCATTCGAGAAGTCCAGCATGGATCAGGGAGAGAGCAGGCGCGCGCAAAGTTCGGGACAGGACGAGGCTGGAAGGCGACCTGGCAAGGAGGGAAGAAGAGACGCAGGCTCTAGGCACGGCAAGGCTGGGACCCACCCCCACCCCCCCAGCCTGTCAGTGTAGCTTTCAAAATAAACACTTGATCATACAATTTAGAATGAACCCAAGTCAAAGTCAAATGACACACAGTCATTCAACTCAGCAAGGTGGTAATGCTCGTTTCGGGAATAGCTGAGGAGCTCATATTTGTAGGCACATTTCATAAAAAAAAAATTAGGATAAGATTGCTGGGTAAGATACCAAATTAGCTAATGTCCTACAGAGCAATAAACTGCCACTTTTGGAGTTATCTTTTTTGTTGTTGTTGTTTTCAATAATCTTTAATAAAAATATATGCATATAAATTTTCATCTCTAATGAAGTAATCTATTTTCTTTTTTTGTGTTATAACAATCAAGTCATTTATGTGATAGTTAAATGTTTAAACTAGCCATAAGTTTTCATTGACTGTTTTTGTTCAGTGCTTTGATTTTCTTCAATTCGTTAAGACAAAGATACCTTCTCTTAAAAAAAGGTTGAGGATTATGCAATCTATTTATCCCTAGATAATGCCCTCACTCAATTCTCCCCTCTTTTTTTTTTTAACTGAGCAGAAATCATTTCCATCTCTACCAGATGCAAGTTACATGAACTTCACATAGACTGAGGCCTTTATTAATAATAAATGGCAAAATCAAGCAATAGTACATTCTTCTAGAAAACTAAATATCCTTGAAAGGTTAGGCAGTGTTCCTCTTGATCAGTTTTGGATATTTTTTTCTTAACATGGCTGTTTCTGTGAGTGTATCAGGAAACAAACTGATCTCTTTATCCAGGGTTCTTCTCTCAGTTTAAAGTCCCCACTCCCTTACTTCTCATGGTGGCCCTGCTATACAATCCCACACCCTTAGTTTTTTGTTTTTTTTTTTTAACGATAAAAGGAATCATACCATGCTAATCATTGTGTGACTAGTTTCCACCTACATAACAATACATCATCAATGTTTTCCCTATGTCAGCATTTAAGGATTGACTTTATTACTAACTACATTATTTTTCTCAGTAGAATTGTTTCCTAATTTAACATTCTCTTTCTGACAGACATTTACATTTCTAAAAGTTTTTTTCCCCCTACTATAAATAACATTGCATAGAATATCACTGTAAACATTTCTTTATGCAAATATGGGAGTTTTCAATAAGACATTTTCTTGTAAGTGCTTTGCTGGATTAAACCCCCCTTTTTTTTATTCTAAAGTTTGATTGAGCCTTCCAAAGAGTTCTCCTCCAAAGCTACACTGTCACACTGTTTAACCAGGGCCCTGTGGATTCACACCCTTGACAACTCTGAGTACACTTCACTAATGACCAGTGAGGTTAAATATCTTTTCGCATGTTTATTAGACATTTAGGTTTATTTTATGAGCCACCTTTTGTGAATTTTGTGTTATGTTCTTTGCCCTTTTTTTCTGCTGGGTTATTTATTTGTAGAAGCTCTTTATATATTTCAGATATTTACTATTTGTTGCAAATAGTTGCTTCCTTTGGTTACTTGCCTTTAATTTTTATGTCTGACAACCCCTGTGTCTGAATTGTCTCATCAACCTTGTTCCGTGCTAATGTCTTAGAGTTGCATCTCGCTTTCTACTCCTTTGCTGCTACCTACACACACCTTTGTCCTCCTCCTTCCCTGGTGACTCACTCTACCCAGTTGTGGAACTCTTGACAGGGGGTAAGCTGGGCTCTTCTGGGACCTTCCACCCTACACTCCCGCCTCTTTCCTCTTTCCATGACTCCTGAATTTCCGAAGTGAAACACCTGGGATAGTGGAGGCAGGAGTCCTGGTGGTGAAGAGGGGCCCAGTCCTTCCCCTGTGGCTAGAAAGCACAGTTGGGGTGGGGGTCCTCACAGCATGACATTGGGGTCTGGATGTTCAATGTCTCATTGTCCATAAGGAAGTCCTCACCTAAGCCAAGGGGACCACCATTCTGAAGAGTGAACAGTATATCCCCTAGAGGTGAATGTTACCTGTAACAACCTTCTACTCTACTACTTCATCCATCCATCCATCTATCCATTCATCCATTTTTCCTTTCATCCATCATTAAACAGACTTTTGTTGGGTATCTCTCATGTGTCAGCACAAAGCAGGGCACCAGGCATACAAAGCTGAATGAGACCCAGTTCCTGCCTTCCAGAAACTCACCATCTAGGAGAGGAGCACACAGGTAAGTGAAAAAGGACACAGAAGGATTTTAGGAATCATTTGTGTATTAATTCCTCCATTCAGCCCCTACCTAGCACCTGCAGTGTGGAGGGCAGTTATGAACTCTGTCCTCATGAGCTTACAGCCTAGTGACGGAGGGAAGGACGGGCTCATATGTTGTGGAACATGCCTCTGAGATAGCCTCAAGGGGGAGAGAAGCATGGAGGCAGCACACCAGCTCTTACCTGCCTCATCTTGGAAGTGACATACGTCACTCCTCTCACAAGCCATTGGCCAGAATTGGTCATGTGGCCGCAACCAAACCGCAAAGTAGCCTGGGAAATGTTGGGAAGTGCCTGCGATATCTGATGAGCCCAAACGCCTCCTCCCCACAGCCACCGGTGGTTTCTGCCACTCCAAGTTAAGTCAAACAGACTCTCCTTCATGGAATGTGAATATCGAGGCAAATAATTCAAGGACGAAACGTGGTAGGAACTTCATCATTCTGACAGCAGTGCCTGAGGGAGCTTGCCCACTGGTCCCTGTGTCCAGAACGTCCAGGTTTCCAGGCCTTCTTGAGGACTGTGTTGAGCTCTTACTCTGTTCATCCCTTTCTTTAAGTGGTTTATCCCTTTCAGTAGTCCCTCAAGGCACTCAGTTTCTTTTCCATAAACTCTTTGATTGCTTGAGTTAGCAGGAATTGTTTTAAACCAAAGAAGTTTAACAGCTTTATATCTCCGAATCACTTGGGGTTACCCTGACTCTCAGTAAAGAAGGACAGTTCACATTCTGCCTGCCGGGCAGCACTGCTCTTTCTGAAGCATTGTTCTGCTTATTTCATGGCCATGCTGATGCAGTTATTCAAATATATATTGCATCTGTCCACATTGTTTTATAACAACTAGTGAAACGGAAAAACCCAAGCTCTGATACCTGCAATATGAGACAGAGAAGGAAATCATTACATGAATTCAAGGGGACACATTTTTGGCTTTAATGAAAGCTCACTGAGTTGGAACAAGAACAAAGAAAAGCAAGATTAAAGAATGTATGTGAAATGTTGGAATTCCATCACTTAAGACTAAATCTAGAAAGCAACATATGACTGAATCTAGAATGATATAATATTGCCTAAGTCTCTGGAAATGGAAACTGTTTTATAGTACGCAAGGCTTTTGTTCAACTTTGGGGCACATCTTTTACAAAGCACATGTGGGCACTGCCTGCATGTCCCAGCAGTACATCCTCCTCATCTTGCTGGCTTCCCATGGCCCTTTCTCAGTGAGTGGTTTATTTTAAAGCTGGGACCACAGGTCACCACCAATCTCTTGGGCAGTTTTTGAACAGGCCACTCCTTGCGCTGCTGGACAGTCTGGAGGAGGACTGCCCTTGAGTCAGGTGACCATCAGATCCAGTGGGATCAGGGGCAGGGTTAAAGTCCCCACAGCACACTTCCAGGGGGCTGTGAGTGTGCAGGCACTTTGAGGCCTGGAGCCTTCAAAAGGCATAGTGGTACCATCCCATGAGGCTCTGTTCTCTGGATTATTGCTGTTTCTGTTTCATTATGGGTGGGGGGTAAGTGACGTTAGGCCTGATTGTCCCAGGAGAGGCATATGGGGGCCTGGTTTTCTGGGGAGTCCTTTACTCTGGGTGAAATGTAGCCAAGAGTGATGGGGTCAAAGGGGTGCTACCTCGGGCCCTATTCTCCAGGGAATTTAGATGGAGATACTGTTCTCAATGAGGGGAGGGTCCAGGTAGGTATAGGGCAGCTCCAGGCCCTGGTTCCGCTCCCGGATGTCCCGTGAGATCTGGGCCAGGTGGTTCTGGAAGGCGGCGATGCTCCGACGCGGGGCCTCCTCAGTGAAGTGCTTATCTGGGTAGGTGCCCAGGGGCCGCTGGGAACCAAACACAAGGTTGGATGAAGGGGCTGGGATCCACCTTAGCTGTCCACGCTGGGGGACCTGAAGCTTCATCCACGCCCCTGCCCCCCGGACAGTGAAGATTACTGCAGGCGGCTGTCAGGGATGAAAGCTCAAGGTGGAGTTTTAAAGGGGGCAGCCACCCTGGAGCACATCACACATCCTTGCAGCTAAGGGTGACTCTGCATCATCTCATTTGGCCATTTGATCCTCCTTGTGAGATGTCCAACACCCGTGTGATCCCCTGGAAGGTTCAGTGGGGTCTGATGGCAGAGTGGGTTCTGGGTCAGGGAGGGTAAGCAACACTCCCTCCCTTCCCAGAGCTGGCCTGGCCTGGCCCTCAGCCCCACACTCACTTGATCTCCAGGCTCCTTGCTTAGCATCCAGAAGATAATGATCATATCACACGTGGCATTGACTGGTGGGAGGGTAGCTAGGAACCCCTCCAGCTTTGCCTGGCCTTTGGAGGTGGGCGGTGGCAGCTGCATGGAGGGCGGCAGGTTGGGCATCCAGGCACCAAAGTCAAACTGAAGGCCAAGAGGGCAGAGTGAGGCTGGGAGCCGGGCTCACTTCATCCTGCCGCCCTGGCACTGACCCTTCTCACCTGCCCCGCACTGACAGCAGAATGCTTGGCCGAGCAGTTGAATATCACCATGGTAACATACTGTATCAGGGCTTCCCGTGTCCGCAGGGAGGAGGGTAGACCTGCAGAGAGAGCTGGGCTGGGAATGGGGCTACCGGGGTCCTGAGGACAGGATGCAGAAGCCTGAGGGCAGGATGGAAGAACTGAGGTCCCCCTACCTGAGCTCTCCCGGCCTAGGAAGCCCTCGGAGAAGATCTCCCATACCCAGGCCTGGAGTTCACTGTCATCGCGGACAGACTCATCACTTGGGTAGTAGTTGTTGATGATTTCGGAGACAAAGCTGCAAGATGCACCGGGTTCCGTCCCAGCTGTCAACCCTGACCCTCTCTGAGGAGTGCCCCTGCCCAGTGCCCAGCGCCATTAATGTCCAGCCCTCCTCCTGGTGGGGAGCCTCCCTGAGCCTTCCCTCTCCTTCCTGTCTTCCTGCCTGACCCCCCAAACCCCAGCTCTCTGGGGTTGACCCCCTCACCGCTCCACTGCATCCCAGATCTTCATCCCGTCATCTCGGTAGTAGTAGCCCGGGATGTCTTCAACTCCTCGGGCCCGGATATCCTCGGGCAGACACAGGGCGGAGTAGTTCAGCTCTTCCATGTGCCTCTGTATCAGCTCAGACAAACCTTCAAGGCCAAGGCCTGTGGACTGGGAGATGGGACTCCTGGGTGCCGCAGCCCTTGCCTCAGAGGCAGGACTGATAGGGAGACAGGGCCACTCCCACCCTAGGACCCCAGATTCTTCCTATTGAAGGAATATCCCGCCCCCACCCTCCCTCAAGCAGTCCTTACCCTGTCCACCACCTTCCTGGAGGCGATGAGCAGCTCGCGGCCCAGTGTGCTGATGTACAGGGTGTACCGTGTATGTGGGATCAGCAGCTGTAAGGGCCAGAGAAGGCACAGCCGGGTGAAGCCTGTGTCTCTCTGGCCTCAGACCTCCTCACGCAGACATATCCAGTCCTGTAAATCACCGTGGAAAGAGATGACAGGGACAAGAGGGGCAGCCTGGGACAGGGATGACGGCTCCAGGCCCAGGGACGGGGGCTCGGGTCCACCAGCATCTTGTTCTGTGACCTCAGGCATGCGCCTTCCTCTCTCTAGGCATCAGATCACCAGGCAAAAGAAAGGGCTGAGCTGGATAAGCGCTGAGTCCCCCCAGCTCTGGCATCCTGGGATTTCCTAACCCCTAGGCAGGCAAAGCACCATGAAAACTAGGATCTGAGGGCTTAGCAACATGGAACCATCCCCCAGAGCCCACCTCTGAGTGCCAAGCCCTGGGAGCTGCAGACTGTCAGGAAGAATCAACTTGGATAGAAGAGGACAGAGTGGGGCCTGCATCCAGGACCCAGGAGACTGTCCAAGCAAGAATCAGAAACTCTGAGCAGCCGTGGGCCCTGCGTGGGGGGAAATCCCACCCTTCATAGAGGAGATGCTCCAGGTTCCTGAAGGAAATGAATCTGGGCCATCTGAAGGCTTAGCAGAGCCCACCTTAGAGCCATGTCTCTGCCCCTCTGCCCCCCACAGCTATCTGCAGAAAAGCTATTGGTCAAAGCCACGTTCACACTTTGGCATCTGTCATCCTCAGGTCTCTCCTTTCCTTGGAGCTGGGCTTCTGTGATGGCTGTTGGCCTGAGCACCCCTAAGAAGGGAACCTCTCCGGGGGCACAGTCTGCTCTCACACGTGGTCCCTTGCCTTGCCCAAGTCCCCATCATCTCACCCCAGCTCAGGGCCTGCAGGAAAGCAGGGACTCAGGGGCACTGTGCAGGGAGGTGCTGCTGAAGCAGGGTGGGAGCTCAGCACTCCCGCCTGGAAGGACAGGACCACCTGGGGACAGGCTGCTTGGAAGAGGCAGTCCGAGGGGCCGGCTGAGGGACAGGGAACTGCAGGTGTGGGGCACAGTCTGGGCCATCTTGCTGAGTCACTGACCTTGAAGAGTGGGTGGCAATGGGGCAGCTGGCGCAGCAGAGCCAGGGTGAAGACCTCGGCTATCAGGTGCCCCATTAACAGGTGTGCGAGGGCCTCGTGGAAGGTGAACTCGGCATTGCGCACCCACGTCTTGGCCAGCAGCCAGTCCCACTTGTCGTCGGTGGGCAGAAAGATAGGGCTGTCAGGCCCAGGGGTCTGGCTGAGCTAGAGGAGGGGCCAGTGGGAAGAGGCAGTCTTGAGTGTCTGTCAACCACTCAGTCAGACCTCTCTCCACCCTTGCCCTGCCCCCCACCCAGCTGCTGACCTGGATGGCGAGGGGCAGCAGAGGCCCACATCCTGGCCACTGGTAGAGCAGGGTCATTGGGGCGGCAGAGAACTGAGGCCTCCCATTAATGACATTGGTGCGGACGCCAGAGAGGATGCCATGATCCACCAGGAACACGGAGCCCTTCTGTGGGAGAGAGAGGGGATCCAGGGCTGCCACCTAGCTTTTCTTAAGGTGGGGAGTATGGGAGTTGGGGGGGCAGGAGAAGAGTTTGCACAGGAGAGGGTATTCCTGGCATGTGGCACACAGTAGGTCCTCAACAAAAGTGAGTGCTGTTCCTCTCCAGTAGGGATGGGCCTGAAGGACTGAGATGGGGGTGTGCAGAGCCTGGGCCCTTGTGCCCCTCACCTCCAGCTCAGCCTGCAGGCTGGTCCCTGGGCCCAACATGGGGGCCACCATGGCATCGGTGACAGGGAAGTTCTTTGGGAGGCAGCGACAGCGTTGGATCAGAACCGGGCTGAGGCCATTCAGGAACTGGTAGGCAAAGAAGGCGTCCTCCTGCCAGTGCTCAAACACGTACCCTGCAGGGGGAAGGGGAGATGGGACGGGTCACCCCAACCCCTAGAGGGCTCCCCCTGACTGGCGCGGTGGCCTCCCCCTCGTCCATCCTGTGCTACCTTCTCCTCTCTGGCTCTACCTTTCTCAGGGTGACCTCCTCTGACCCCTCGGCTTCAGTCACTGCTCATTTGCCAAACAGCAAATCTTAGTCCCCAGCCCACCTGTCCCACCGCCTACGTGCTGTCCCCAACCCCATGACTCTAACCCAGCTTATCCAAGGCGGAACATGGTTTCCTGCTTCAGTCCACTCCCTTCCCCATTGCCTGGCATCCCGGGAATGGCACCTCAGTCCACCAGATGGCCTGTGGCAGAGCCTGGGGACCTCCTGGCAGCCCCCAACCTCCCATCAAGTCCCCATGATCCTCCATCCTCAGTAGCTCTTGGTTTGCATGTCCACTCCATCTGTGCTGTCACGGTCCTGCTGAGGCTCCCATCCTCTGCTCACCACAGCCAGAGCCTTATAACTGTTTCTCCTGCTTCCACTCTCGTCCCCTAACAGCCCACCCTGCACAGAGCACATCTGGCCACATTACTCCCCAGCCGGCTGCCAGTTGAAGCCTCCCATGGCGTGGCCGGAGTTCCTGCCATGGCCTCCACAGTCCGCACAGCCCGGGCACGTGCACCTCCCCTGCTTCACCTCCTGTCTTCCTGCCCTGGCTCAATGCCCTTTGGCCACAGCAGCCTTCTCTCCCCCAAAGGTCCTTCTGTCTTCAGGGCCTTTCCAGCACCGCCCCCTGACCCTGAACACACCATGCTCAGTGCTGTGAACACCTGCCCAACTCTGAGGTCTCAGCATAAAGGTCACCTCCCTGGAGAGCTTTCCAGGACCCCCCCCCCCCCTGGATTGGGGCAGGCCTCCCCTTTTACACACTCTCATCAGAGCCAAAGAGCAGGTTTCCCAACTGAAACTCATTATTTGATTTTGAGCCTAATGTCCCCTTGCATGTTCAGTTACGAGCCCTGTGGGGACAAGGACTCTACCCACAGCCCCTAACCCAGTGACCGGCATGTAGCAGCCCAACGCGTGTCTGGTGGATTAAAAGGCATTAAGGAGTCAGGGCTGCCCCCAGTACATATCCACTTTTGTGTCTGGGGAGAAAGTCAGGGGCCTGCCCAGGGCCACGCAGTGAATTGGGGCTTGGTTTTCTGAGGCTCTTGACAGCCACGAGAGCTGATGCCCAGGGAAGAGGTTCAGAACCCCAGCCCGAGCTGCTCACCAACGGCTGGCGTCTTCCAGAAGCTGAACACCTTTGTCATCTCCTTCAGACTCTTCCAGAGCCCCTTGCGGTGCCACAGCCCCTTGAGTTTCAGCTCGGCCAGCCTGCCAGAAGTTGTGAAGGGTGGGGAGGGGGAGGCAAGAGGCCCTGGGAGACCCTCCCCTGTTGGCCAGCCTCATCCCCCCTGGGATCAGTCACCGCCCCTGAGGTCCCCATCACCCTGTGGGGATAGGTGCTGAGCAGAGGCCATGCCCAGGTGGGGGCTGTTGACCCATATCCCTGATGATGGGGGAGCTGAGTAGGGGAGGGCAGAAGGCAGGGGTCCAAGGGCATCTGAGGCCCAGGGGCAGAGGAGGGTGGGTGTCCTCACAAAGAGCCGCCTTGCAGGTAGAAATTGGCTTTCTTGGTCACAGAGTATTTGATGTTGAGGTTCAGGTTTTTTACGGTCTCCTCATCCAGGCAGTGAGGCCAGCCTGGGTTGTAAGTTTTCCAGCTGGAGGGAGGAGAAGGAAGGCGGTCAGCAAGAAGCCACGGGGAACCCACTGACTAAGGAGAGGGAGTGGCAGACCCCTTGGTGGCCCTGGTAAGAGCCAGTCCCCTTCAAAAAGCAGGGGCCTTCCCAGCCTCTGTCCTTCCCCTCCACCCATAAGGCTGCAGGGGGAGCTGCCACATTCCCACAGTGAGACTCTCCCCTGGTCAGGTGATTGGTCCAGAGCTGGGCACCTGGCCAGAGCTGGGTCAGAGTCCTTCCCGGGGAACTGGAGATTGGGGCTGGGCCAGAGGGGCCATTTCTCTCTGGATATCTGGATTATAACATGTAAACATAGGGACTGCTAGCTATGGCTATTTTCCACTGTGTGGACTGGGAACCAAAGAAAGCTGTTCTGCAGAGAGAGAGAGAAAAGTGAAGCAGGAGAGAGAAACATACAGGGGGCTCCAGAGACAGGGAGAGAATCACCTTGGTTTCTGGCCTAAGAGATCTGACTACGTTTCCAGCCCTCACTTCTGTGAGTACCTCTGTGACTTGTTGATATATATCCTTTTTTTTCTATCTGCTGGTTGGAGTCTGTTTTTGTTCTTGCAAGCACATAATTCCTGACTAACACAGATGCATCTCGCAGAGGGGAGGCTGTCCTGAAGGTGGGAAGGCATGAAAGCTTGAGTTGTCTTTGGCAGGGATGCCACAGAGAGGCCCTTCAGCCTCCATAGCCTGAGGGAACCCATAAATTAACTCTGGCCTGGCCTAAAGCATCTCTAAATCTCTTTATCTAGCAAGCAACACAGCCTGAAGACCTTTGGGTAAAATGGTAAAATCATGTCCCTGCAATGCTGAGAAGCCCCCAGCTAGTGGTCCTCTCATTCACTTGCTCATTCATTCTTTGGTTCATTCAATTTTTGCCTCTGGGTTTGAACAGTCAACTTCAGAGAACAGTTTGCAATTAAAGTACACTGCCACCAGGTGGTGGCCAAACCCTGCTTCTCAAACTTTTTTTTTTTCAATTTAATTTTTATTGTTTTTTTTTCTTTTGCTTCTCAAATTTTACAGTACAAAAAATTGATTCCCCCCAGCAATGGGAGAAAGGCATTTCATGGTGTTCCCTTTTGTATTTACTGAATTTTAAATCATGTGAGAGTATCATCTAATCAATAAATAATTAAACATTAAAAAAAAGTCTAATTCCCCCAAGGGATCTTGGTAAAATGCAGATTATAATTTCGTAGGCCTAAAGTGGGTGAGCCCAAGAGCCTGCATTTCTAACAAGCTCCCAGGTGGATGTGAGATTTCACTTTAAGTACTGAGGGTCTAGCCAGTTGGAGCAGCTGAGAGACGTTTTGAAAAACAGGAAACGTTTTTGTGCAGGGCGTGGCACCTGACAAGCTGCATTCTTAACCATTTTTCTCATCTGTTCTTGCCAATAACACAAATCAGACTGGTATCTTTGTTTCTTTTGCAGAAGAAAGTAAGGATCAAAAGGGTTAAATAATTTGCCTAAGATTTCACAGCTCCTTTCGGCAGGGCCATGAGTGGCCCTGCGTCTTCTGACTCCTGAATCTTTGTTTTGATAAGAAGGGAAGAGAGGCCACCCCACCGACACAGTTCCCTCCACCTGTTCCCTCACCTGGAGCGGCTGCTGGCAGACCCAGCGCAGCGGTTTTCCGGGGGATGTAATTCACAACACACGTGGACTCACCAGGAGTCAAGTGAGCCTGCAGCTGCTGCGCCCCAGGGACCCGGAGTGAAAGCCTGCAGCCCGGCTGGCCAGACCCTGGCCTTTTGCAAATCTACTCCTGAGTGTGATCCCTGGCTTTTCTGCCTCAGGAGTCCTGGCCAGCGACCCCAGCTCCTCTGCAGCCTCCGCCTTCTTCTAGGGGCACCTCTGGGACCCAGCTCTCCCAGCTGACTTCCAACAACACTGAGCCCAGGGCAGAGAAAGAGCCCCCCCCCCCTTTCTCATCCCTTGCCCATGCTGGAGGATCAGTTTCCTGGGGGTTGAGGTGGCGTATTTCCCATTCTGCGTATTTCCAAGAGGGCACAAGTTGATGTTCCAAAAAGCCCCAGGGCAAGAAAGATGCCAGCAAGAGTGAGGCATTTAGAGCAGTGGGTTTCAAATTTGAGTGGGCAAGAGCCATCTGGAAGGCTTGTTAGAACAATGTTGCTAGCAATGAGGATTTACCATATACCCCAGGGAATTATATCCAATATCTAGTAATAACCTATAATGGAATATAATCTGCAAACACACACAAAACTGAATCAATACGCTGTACACCTGAAACACAATATTGTAAATCAACTATATTCAAAAAACCACCAATATTGCTGCCCTCCCCACTCCGATATCTGATTCAGTAGGTCTGAGAATTTGCCTTGCTAAGGAGTTCAGGGTGGTGCTGTGATGGGAAGGGACAGAGGACCAGGCAGGGGCTCCAGGTAGCACCACCACCAGTGGCACCAGTGTGTGGACCCCTCTACACACACAGTAGCCCCCTCCTCACCGATACATCTCCCGCCTGGCCTGCAGCTCCTCCTCACGCTGTTGCTGGAGCCTAGGGTGGTGGTCTTCACAGGAGATCTTCGCTGCGGAAGGAGCGGAGCGGGCGAGAAGGGCAGAGAAACCCCTCTGACCTCTGACTTCAGCCACTGTCCCCTTCACTCGAGCCACCTCCTACCAGGTCCCCTCCACCCATAAGGACAGTTTCTCCCACACCAGACTGCCATCTCCACCTCCCCACGGCCTCCCCAGCTCCCCTCCCCTGTGTGTCCCCGTGGCCACCAGCTCACCTCTCCACTCCCGTTGGCCTTCCCCCAACACACCAGCCCCCTCCTCCCTCTCAGCCCCCCTCACCGGTCCCCTCCCGCATCACCAGGCTCTCCTCACCCTCCAGCCACTGGTAGCAGGGGAAACAGAGTGGGGAGCCCTGGGGCAGCATGAGCTGGAACCAGCGGCAGAACCAGGCGTCCTGGGCCAAGGATCCCAGAGGGCAGGGCAGCGCCAGGGGCGTCTTGTGCACGCGCAGCAGCAGCACCGAGCCCACGTCCTGGGGAAGTGTCACCTCAAAGTCCTCCTCCTGGAGTGGCGGGGAATGTTAGTACCCAAGAGGATCGTCCCTCATGCTCCCTCCTGCTCCCTTCTCGGTCCCCACCAAGCACTCACAGCGCCCGCAGTGAACTCTTTGCCTAGATGATCCAGGGGCAATGGGGGAGTCTCTCCCTGGGTCCCTACGATGCTGACAGATATTTTGTTCCACGTGCCAGCCCCGAAGGCCTCCCCCATGGACACTCTCACTCTCACTCTCAACCCAGCCATGGTGCCAGCCAGAGTCTGGCTCCCTTACTGCTGGTCTGACCCCACAATGGGGAAAGCAGGAACACACACCGCCCCACAGTGGTGGGGTGAGGCTGGTTATTGCCACTGACTCAGTTCCCCTGGGGCCCCATCGCCACCTCCAAAAACAAGCCCTGGCTCAGGGCTGGGAGGGCGGGGCTGAGAGGCAGAAAGTGAGGGATGCAGGTGGG
This sequence comes from Camelus bactrianus, assembly GCF_048773025.1. Classification (NCBI taxonomy): domain Eukaryota; kingdom Metazoa; phylum Chordata; class Mammalia; order Artiodactyla; family Camelidae; genus Camelus; species Camelus bactrianus. Next base: position 7,299,522 of record NC_133554.1, read on the forward strand.
GGCTGGGCTGGGCCACACTGGAATTAGGTGTCCTGAGGTTCTGGAAAGGGGATCTTTAGTGATGGGCACAGCCAGAGAGTTGGGATCCAGGGGGTTCAGAGGTTCGTTTGCCCCCGCTTTGTTTCTTTGCCTTCTTAGCCTTTCATAGTCTGTGCAGGACCAAATCCCCACTTTTTACAAACTCTTCTCGGACTACCTTCATTATTTGAGTTCCTTCAGTAAATAATTTTCAGAACCAGCTACATGCCAAGTGTTATGTTAGGTGCCGTGGAATACTGGCTCAGGCAAGGCCCAGCCTTTGCCCTTTGGCAGGTTAAAAAGTCAAGTGTGAGAGGAAATAAGTAACTAAACAAGGCAGGAGTGCAGTGAAGGAGAGAGAGAGATCAGGGGGCAAGGTGTGGGGGGAAGGTAACTGACTTGGGGTTCTGGTCTGGAAATACGGTTTGAGATGCCCCCCGCACATCCAAGTGGGGAAACCACAGCCAGGCATAGAGCACAGGGCTGGAGGATGTGCTCCTGGGAGTCATCGGCACACAGGTGCATCTAAGCCATGGGCTGGCTGAGACCACTAAGCAGAGACTGTAGACAGAGGACAGGGAACAAGCCATGCCCCACAGTTCTCTGATGTTCGGAAGTCATGCAAAGGAGGCACATCCAGCAAGGAGGGGTCAGTGGGATGGGAGAACCCAGAGAGGGTGTTCCATGGAAGTCAAGAAGAGACTGGTCAAATGTGTCATATGCTAAGAGGCTGCATAGGAGAAAGTCAGAGAACTGATCACTGGGTCTGTCAGTCAAGGAGATCTTTGAGTTTGATTGAGGGAATCAACTCAGTTCTGTGCAGCCAAGCCCTGACACTCGACAGAATCCCACCATTGCATCTGGGACCTTACCCAGAGCAATTTCAAGGGTGTGATGGCGGTGGGAGCCAGACTGGGGTGAGCTGAAGTGTGACTAAGAATAGAATTCCAGCTAAACACACACATGCCTTTACCCTGACGCTCCTGAAACCCCACTAAAAACCAGACTTAAGTCGTAAACCTGCAAGAACAAGAAAATGAGTGTGCAGGTATCAGTGACTGACTTAACAGACAGGAGAACGGTAAAGGCCCAGAAGTTGGTCAATTCCTGCCTCAAAATCCCCCCGAATTTTAGAAACTTGGGGACAGATGCTCTGAGCGTGGTGCACAGCTGACCCTGAAAACAGAATTTATCCGATGCAGTTAGGACTCCTCTTCCCCTGCACCTCACACAGCCAGCAGGAGAAGACCTCTCCCCAGCCTAACACATTCGCTTTCTGGACAGACTGACCTACAGGGAGTTTGGATGGGGACACCCGCTAGAGCTGAGAGTGGGACACCAAATTTAAAATTGGAGGAGGTGAAAGTTTACACACTGAACAGTGTGGGGTTCTACCCCCCTTCCCTGAACTGTCCCAAGTATGTTGGCGGCCAAGTACCCCCACAACCCCCCTCCCAGGTAAGACTGGAGGGCTCCTCGCTAGATGAACTGACCAGCCCAAGTGTCATATGTGGCCCCCCAATGAAACGGCTTTGCCAATTAGCCCACCAGTTGATAAGCCTTGTTCACACAGTTTCCAATCAGCTTTTCTTGCCTCACTTGTAATAATGAATGAATGGCCAAGGATCACCAGATCTTCAAGGAAGGCTTCTATCAAAAAGATAAGTATAAAAATAGAATTGAAAGGACAGATAATGCGGGGAGCAGAAGATGACTTCAAAGAAATCATAATTTGTATCCTCAGAGAGAAGGATGCACATGGCTGTAGAAAATATTTTTTTCTGGGTAAAAAGTTTGGATTTTATAAACCACCCATTCTTTTTTTTTAATTATGGTAAAATACACATAACATAAAACATACCACTTAGATAATTTTCAGATGTACAGTTCACTCACAGGACAGTCAAGTACATTCACTTTGGCACGCAACCATCACCAGCATCCATCTCTGGAACTTTTTCATCATCCCAAGCTGAAACTCTGTACCTGTTAAAGAGAAACCCACAAGATGGGGGAGTAGGAAGACCCTGAGCTCACCTCCTCCCATGAACACACCAAAATTACAGTGCAGCCACTATGGAAAACAGTATGGAGGTTCCTCAAAAAAAAAAAAAACTAAAAATAGAACTATCATACAATCCAGCAATTCCACTTCTGGGTATTTTTCTGAAAAAAACAAAAGCACTAATTTGAAAAGATATACGCACCCCTACGTTCATTGCAGCACTATTTATGATGGCCAGAGATAGAAGTGACCTCCTGACCTAAGTGTCCATCATTAGATGAATGGATAAAGATGTGGTGTGTGTATATATATGCATGTATGTGTACACACACACACACACACACACACACACACACACGCACAATGGAATATTGCTCAGCCATAAAAAAGAATGAAATCTTTAATTAGGCTTATTTATTTTTTTAAGACGAGGTACTGGGGATTGAACCCGGGACCTCATGCATGCCAAACATGCGCTCTGCCACTTGAGCTATACCCTCCCCTATTTGCCTAGTTTTCTATACACTTTTATTAATTTCTCCACCTCTATCTATACTCAGGCACATCAAATACTCCCGGGCTGTCTCCAGTCTGCACTGTGCGCTCTCTAGCCTGCTATTTAGCTGTCATCCTGGGCTCTTGCCTTCGCACAACCCTTGTCATTCCTTTCCATGCAGTGTACCCTTCAAAGCTACTTCAGAAAGGGTATATGGGAGGGAGGAGCAGTTTTTAAGACCCTGCACGTCTAGAAATGCCTAGAATCCATCTACACCTTTGAATGATAGAGTGAAAATAATTTTTGTTCAGAACTTTGCGAGCACTGTTTCCCGGGAAACGATGTTGCTATAAAACAGGCTAAGGCTGTTTGGATCCCTGGTTCTTCTCAAATGACCTGATGTTCCCTCCAAAAGCATTTAGGATCTTGTCTCTGCCCAGGTGTTCTGTAACTTCACCATCATGCAACGCGACGTCAATTGTACAGTGCAATTCAGCTATAAACACAAAGAATCATTTATGTTCTGACACCTGGCAATTTGCGTGGGGCTCTGTGTAGTGCCAGCTGGGGTCCCCACATACGGCTACAATCGCTTGGGAGATAGGCTGGGGCTGAAGTTTCCAAACCGGCTCAGCCAATCATGTGTTGATGGCTGCAGGCTGGCGGGGCATTGCTCTCCACATGGTCTCTCATCATTCAGTAATTCTGCCTCCGTGGTACCTGCATTCCAAGAAGCCCGAAGTACAATTGCCAGGTCTCTCAAGGCCAAGGCCAGGACCGGGCACAGCACCAATTCAGATGTATTCGTTTGGTTAGAGCAAGTCACAGGTCAGCTCAGAGTCAATGTGGGCGGGGAAATGGACTCTTGATGGAAGAGGAAAGCATTTGTGGGCATGTTTCATTGACCACAGCACCATAAAAAACAAAATCCCTTTATTGCCACTTACATGGAACTGGGGGCAGGAGGGGGCAAATTCACTGTATTAAAATCTAGTTTTATCCAGAATGACTTAGAAAATCAACCTGCTGCATTTCTCCATCTCTAATTCCCCTCCTTCCACTGCCTTTTGCTGTTTTCTGTCTTTTTCTGCTGACGCAGAATGTACCTTGAAGGAGGCAACAATTCTGTCCTCTTAGCTGTGAGGGGTCATGAGAAGATCGAACGATAACAAAAAGCTGTAGGTTCCTGTGAAATGTTTGCATTCGTTTTAATTTTACCTTTATATTCATCAATGATGGTTTTTTAAACTTGCAAAAATGACAAAAAGATGGTAGGAAAGTAGAAACAGTGAGGAGGAAATATTCTTTTAAGAAGTTTTGCTGTGAAGGGGGCAGAGGAATGGGGTGACAACAGAGCATATGACATCCAAGGAGAGTTGTTTTCAAGATGAGCAATTCTTCTTAAAATGTTTCTTAATCTTGGCTTCACACTGGAACTATCAGGGGTATAAAAAACAATACTCAGGCCTCGCCCCAGCGTCTGGGTACTGGGCGCAGGCAGTAGTAGTTATCACAGTTTCCCGGGTGATTCTGATTTGCAGCCGTGGTTGAAACCGCTGCCCTCAAGGCAGTGCTTATGTTGTTGGAAATGAAGGAGGGAAATTGATGCAGGAGGGAGAAGGGCTAATCTCCAAATTAAAATCCTGCGCAAGTGAAACGTGCAGGACCCAGAGCCCAAGCGGAGACACTGGCCTCTCACAGGTGCAACAAGCAGGACCTTCACCCCTTCAACCACAGAAAATTCGCCCAGGAACTGACTTGAGCGACACACTTGGCTATTGTTACTGAAGTAGCCAGAGGAGGGTGCGCGGTAATGAACCGCCCATCGACATCCCTCCTCCCTCCTCCCTCCTCCCTCCTCGCTCCTCCCTTCCTTGTAGAACCTAAATTTGGTTTAGGGCAGGGAAGCGGCCACCACACCCATCAGGAGAGGAGCAGGGAGTTGCTTGGCAGCCCCTGTAGAAGAGGGGATGCTTCTCTTTTTCAAAACTCCACCAAATGTCTTCTCACCGCCTCCTTTCTCATTGCTCCAAATGGGCTACACTGCGATCCCTGAACCAACCAACATGGCCTGGAAGATGGAACCCACTGGGTGACTCAAGCCAACTGCTGGGCTGAATCCGGCAGGCCTGCAGGCCTTGTTCTTGCCCACCCTTGAGACTGAAGAAAGAGCCCAGAGACAGCGACAGAGACATCAATGGCTTAACAGACAGGGGGTCCTACAGGTCCTGGAGCAACTCCTTACAGTGCATGGCAGACAGCACGCAGGCCGCGGCAACAGTCTTCTCTACTTGGGGGAGGAGGAGGCCACCATTTATAGGCGGAATTGACATCAGGTTGGCTCATGAGTTGCCAGGGAAACCAGGGCAGGGGCAGGGGGCACGCACGCACGCAGGCAGTTATCGATTAAAGCCTATAATTAAGAGGATTGGACAGTCATGTGTGTGAAGCAGGGCCTGGTGGAGCAGGGGATCGACAGGGAGCAAGAGGACAGGCATCATAAACGGCCTGGCCACACACCAACCAAGGTGTGTCCCTGGAACTGCTGATGGGGTCTGTCCCGCTCAAACTGCATGGCTGAGAATGGGAAAGGGTGGTCTCATGAGGGACCTGAGAGGGGCTGGCACCAGGAGGAGAAACCAAGGCCAGGCAACAGAGCACACTCACTACAGAGCAGAGACACACCGTCCACGGGGGTTAGGGCCCCTGGGTGCAGTCACGGAAGGGCTGTCGTCTGGGTGGAGGAGGATGTGGACAAAGTCATCAGCTGAGAGGGGCCTGGGGACTTTCCTGTGTCAGGTCCTGTGCTGGGTGCTGGGGGAGAACGGATTAAACGGGACAAAGTCCTTGTTCTCCAGCAGCTCCTGATTTGACGTGAAAACCCCAGGGCCCGCGGAACATAAAGGACAGTGTGTGGATGGCAGTACCCATGGCCCTTACTCTGGTGACAGCTTCCTCGTTTTCCTGTAGAGAATAATCCTTTCCCTGTTCTCAGGCGGTATGGACACCGTGGAGCTGGCTCACCCTCTGGCTCCAGGCGTGAGCATGAGCTCCACATGCCCAGATTTGAGTTGGGGACTGATTCAGGGATGAATAAGTGACTTCGTCCAGGGCAGTCAGAATCAGCCCTGGGATTTTTGTTGTTGTTGCTGCTGCTGGAATTTTTTTTTTAAGTACTTTCATTTCCTAAGAGTTGCTTAAATGATAGAATATAAATAAGCCTTGAAGCCACAGCTGGCCATCTCTGGAGCCATTTTGGGACAGCCCACGTGAGACTGAAGGTAACACAGAGGCCAGCATAGCTGAGGGACTTATAGGCCCCCTCCTCATGTGAGTACCTGGATACAGCCATGCCTGAAGGGAGATGTAATACTCATGGTCTTTTTGGTTCCATGAATCAAAAGTTTCCTTTAAAACAAAATTGAGGTCCCTGGCTCAATCCTAGGTTTCAGCACGAAAAAAAAAAAAATGAATTCTTTTAATCAGAAGAATCCTGATTGGTACAGAGGTCTATCTCAGACATGGGAGTGGGGCATGTCAGAGAAGGCTTCCTTCAGGTAAGAATACTCACACTGTTTTGTAGTATGAGCAAGACTTAGTCAGATGGAGGTGAGAAAAGTGCTCTGTCGACCCCACCTGCCACCACACCTGCGTATGGGGCCCTAAACTGAGAGCATCTGATGCCTCTGTCTGTTCTGTGCAGTGCAACCTCTCCTCTTCCACTTCCTGCCCCTCATCCTGCTGAACGGGTCAGTGGGTCAGGGACGATCATCCTTGTCATGTATTCATTCAGCAGGTGTACCTTCTGAGCCCGTTCAAGGTGAGACGCTGAGCTGGAGGCTGTGCGGGAGAGAAGGGTGTGTAACGAGGTCAGGGAACAGACTCGGTGAGCTTCCTATGATATTCTAGCCTCGGAAGTCCCAGAATGTCACTTCTGACACATTCCATTGGTTAAGTGAGTCACGCAGGCCAGCGTAGATTCCAGGTCGGCGGAGAATTAGACCTCATCTTTCAGTGGGAGGAGCAGCAAACAACGTCATTTTAATCTAGCAAAGTCCTTATGAATAGTCTGTCACAAAATCATGACATCATGACAGGATGTTGGAGAACAGGAGTTAAATAGTAAGAACCTATCTGTGTTTCTTTGTTCTGCCCAAGGGAAAGTGGCTAAGTCAGCCAGGTTCTTTGGGATGTGAATAAAGAGACCTACAGATATCAGGGTTTATTTCAGATATCAGGGTTTAGTTTAAGGACATATGGTATAGGGACTGTTGACTTTAAAAATAAAACAGCCCGTTATTTTACCAGCAGAATGGGTTCATTTGGGGACAGCAAAGAATTGCAGTTCAGGACATGCAATCTATGGAGGACCACAGGTATGTCCAAAGAACAAGAAGGGAAGCCACAAAACGGGGCTGTGGACGAAGTTTTGCTTTGGGTGTGGCCACGGGTGGGAGCCTCAGGGGCACCGTGACTGACGTGTCTAGTACAGAGTTGCTGACAGAGAACCTGGAGGAAATGCTGGCTTCCCCGTGGGCGCACCTATTGACATCCCTGCCCCGCACTGACGTCCAAGGAGGCTGACCCCATCAGTGCTGGTGTGTAGCAGGTGACACAGAGGTGGTGAGTGAGAGAAGGCAAAGGGGAACCTGGCAAGGACAGCCTCACTGGACACAGCGCATCTTCTCCGGGACCAGCTCCTTGTCGTCCTGGGGCCTGGGCACTTCACTACCCTTTCCCCAGCGCCCTGAATCCTCCCGCCAGCCTGCCTTGGACCAGATGCCCTGGTTGCGCCCCCTTCCGCTTCCTGGCCCCTGAGCTGGGGCTGCGGAGCCACACTAGGGCAAATGACAACTGGGTGTCATCGTGGGGCCTCAGCCAATCCATGGACTCCGATTCTGGGTGACGGACTGACTCCTGCAAGCAGTCTGGTGATTCCTTTATACGTCTCCCTGACTGATGAACCCAAGTTGTTCATACACTTGAAACCCCAGCCGCTTATGACCTTTGAGACGAATATGCTTAGTTAATAGATTTTCCATTCCCCTTGCTGGCACCGTATGTGCCTGCCACGTTCTAGTCTCCTTGTCGTGAAAAGCAGAGACGATGCTTTGCTTGCATAGTTGACGTTTAGCTTGAGGCTGCTTTTACAAAACCCCTGCGTCCTTTTGCTATAAACGCTTTGCTTATCTAAGGCATAGGTTGCTAGTGTGGGGAAGCAAAGCTGCCACCTACGCCCTTAGCTGTAAACACTGGGGCTTGCTTTTCTCGCTCCTTAGACACTCTGTAACCTTTAGACAGGAGGAACTGGCCTTCTGGTGTTGTGATTTTGTAATCAACTCCTTACACCTGATTCCTGAGGAATGTACTTTGTTCCCTCTCCCCTTGGCCGCTTTGAAGATAGGTTAAGACTTCGTACTCACTGTATAATTTATGATCTCCTCCTGTTCCTGTTTTTCTGAAATCTTTGCATTCCATGACGCGTGTGTTTGTGATTCTTTCTTGTGAGTGTGTACAATAAATTTGGGAGTTTAGAGAGGGTCGGTGGACTTGTCTGCCCGACTCCCTCGCACTCTCTTGACTTTCCACAAAGTCTCGAGTAGATTTCATTCTGTCGCAGTGGGACTTGTACCGGCCAGAACCTACGAGTTATCCGAAATCCCTGTCAGCTTTGCCTAGTGTTGGGGGTCTTCCCTGTTGGGGACAAAGTGGCCTTTGCCCACAGTAAGGGCTGAACTGGCCTGAGGGCTGCCTTTAGGCCCTAGACCTCTGGCCCACCCCCTGCCTTTCCTGAGCCTCCCCTCCCCCATCCCCGTGACATCTCCTCGTGTACATGTGCTATTTGATTTCTTAGTACCACCTGGCGCTGCATGCTGGGTCCTTGAGGCCTGGCACACCTAACACCAGAGAGTGGCTCTTTCCTCAGGGTCTCCCCCCAACTTCCCCAAAGTCACCTCAAATCCTCCCCTGACTCCCCAGCCCACTCATCTTGCTATTGGCAGACATGTGGCCATCCTTGTCTGCGACAACACCAAGGACACAGGACAGGAAGCTCTTTGGCAGCCTTTTCTTCCCCTCCTGCTCCAGCCTCTTGCCTCAGAGGACAAGGCTTGCGTACTGCTGTCTAAAGCTACTTCCATCTCCTCAGGGACTTGCTCCCATCACTTTTTGCCTCTTTGCTAATAGTTGTAGAGTTTAAGACCTTGGGAAAATTAAAATCTTGACTAGCACTTAGTAACTGGGTGGCCTTAGACATGTCATACCACCTTTCTGAGCCTCAAGGTTGTCATCTGTAAAATGGAGCTATAAAAGTATCTGACTCATAAGGCTGTTGAGGGTATTCAACTGCTGGGTGCAGCTTCTGGCCCATAGGAAGCACCCAACAAAACGGTGCTCCCCCTCCTCCCACACACTCGGAAGGTGACCTCCAAAATAGACACTTGGAGTGGAAATCTCTGGAACCTGAAGCGACTTAACTCACGAATGTGCACACTCCCAGGCCTATCCTGTCCTGCTCTAGTCCTCTAGCCAGGGCTTTCCCTCCTCCCATCCTAGGGAATCCCACCTCCTGTACCGCGATCCACCCCCACGGGACAGAGGAACCCAGTTCCCTAGGAACCCCCTCCAGGGCCTCTCACCCCACTCACTCCTCCCAATCAGTTGTTGACAGGCAAAAATCTCTCCCTTCTTCAAAGAAAGAAACACAAAACTCCACCTACCCTGCTTCCTTTCTGGCTCCTGGAGGAACATTTTGTACAGCTGCGTCATCACGCGGTGTGTCCTCTGGCCTTCTCTGGAAGGCTCCGACTGCTGGAAGGACCAGTTTCAGGGGTCAGCTCTGGTCTTGGGCTCATCCATGATCATCCAGTTCAACCACCTCAGTGTACGTGGCCGTTGCCCTGAGCCTGGTCCCAGGGCCCCAGGAGCCCACCAGGGTGGAGACCAGATAGGGGCCTATTTTCCAAGGGCCAGGAAGACCTCTGTTCCTTGGGGGCAGTGCTGAGGGTGAAGTCCTCAGTACTGGCCCCTCCTCTTCCCCTTTCAGTGTCTGCTGAAGCTGATCCCGAGTCTTCCACGCAGGCCCCATGCCACTACTGGCTTGAAGGCCTTATTTCAACTGGGGCACCACCCACCCTGGCAAAGAGTGTGGCAAGAGCTCTGGGTGCCCATTCCTTCTGGGATAAAGGCTAAACCATGGGGGTGGAGGGGTGACTTCAGGGACAAAAGCGGAGGACCTGCCAACGTCATGCATGAGAACCCACATGGCCCTAAATCAGACAGGACATTGACGGTAGTAACAGGGAACTTCTGCAGGAGGCACAGGGCTCAGGAGGGCTGGTCAGAACAGAGAGAGCAGCCTGAGGAGATGATGTGCTGCTGGGCGGGCTGATGACAGAGAACGGTGGTGCAGTCAGACCATCAGCTGGATGACTCTGAACGTTTATTAGCTTAGCTTGATGGTTTGGGTGATGAGGTAGAGCAGAAAGGAAAGCCCTTTGTTGAACTTGCCATCATGAGCACATTTTAATCAAAGAGACCAACATTTCATCATGATGAAAAAATTGTGAGAGTTTGGTGGTATATAACAGAAGGTAATTTTGTTTGGCATTAAAAAATGCTGATTGTGTAACCCATTCATAAAGTGCATGTTAACTCTGCTGTAGCCAGGTGTTGAGTGAAACTTTTCCTGTTGCCAGGGAATTAGAACTGGGCCCTCGGCTGAAAGCATGAATTAAGTCCTAGTACCCCACGTCCTAAAGAGAGAAACCAACAAACAGCTCCGCTAACCCCGTCTGCACCCCCATCCCAAGGACTTTGAGAGTCTGTGGAACTTGGCCCAGCCATAATCTATACTCCCACTGCCCATGGCCCAGGCCACCCAGCGAGCACAGGGATTAGAGACAGTGTATGGGGATCTTTTTAGATGGCAGGGTCAATATTCCCTGTGACAGGATGAGTAAATGCCTGAATGGCTTGTCCCTCTCTCAGTCCAGGACCAATGACCCAGGCTCAGGGGTGGGTGGTAAAGTGGAATGTCTCTGTTGGAGGTGACAACATGTCCTTCTCCCCAGTTTCTCTACTCCCTTCCCCCTCCGGGAGCGAGGAGGGCCATCTGTCCCATTCTCATCTCCTTGTCAAGGTCGAGTCACTAACTGGTAAAGATGTCGCCGGGCAGTGCCGCCCTGAGCTTAGTTCGGTCCCCCTCGCATTATCTCCTCTGGGGCAGGACCTGAAAGATTCCACTACCTTCTAAATGCTGAGTCAGCACCAGAGTCCTGACAAGGCTCCAAGACTGCGCATCTTCTCGTCCCAGGTCCTAACCTCTTCCCCAGTGAGGTTCTCTGTAAACGGAATTTTCAGGAACACTCATACCGCAGGGAAGGGCCCTGGCTGACTCTCGGTGGAGTCAGGGCTTGGAGAGAGACTGTTTTCCTCCCACACTCATCCTTTAGTCCCTCCTCTCTCCCAAGCCAGCATCCCCCGCCTTTTGTTCCTGTTAAACCAGTCTAACCCCCACCGCTTTCCATAATCCTCTTGAGAAGTGTCTATCAGGATACTTTTGACTGCAAAGAAGAGAAAACCCAATTCAATCTGGCTTAAGCAAGGAAAACGACTTGCCAACCCGTGGCACTCAAACAGCTGGCTCTGTTTCGGCCCAGCAAGGTGTAGCAGCTAAAATAAGTGGCCACAAGATTAGTCTCTGCCCATCTGTCAGTTCTGCTCCTTGTCTTTCTGGCGATGAGACCACCCAGCGACCCATCCTCTCAGCAACCCCAGAGAAAAGACACACCTTCTTCCCTCGGCTTCTAGCTTCTCAACACTAAGACTTGTTTGCCTGGCCTGGGTCACCTGCCTGTCCTTGAGGCAATCCCTGTGGCCAGAGGTATGGAGTGACTGGGCAGGCCTGGAGGGGGAGGTCTGGGGGTCAGTTCCACTCAGTTTCCTGGGGACTGAGAGTGGGGCAGGGATGGTTGCCCAGCACTGAGCAGGAGGGATGCTAGTAAGGCAGAGTCTCCAACATGCACGAGTCATCACGTCAGAAACACTGAGCCTGGGGCAGGATACCTGGGCTCGCAGACAATGGATAACCAACGAGCTGGTCACCCATGGGTGGCTTTGGGATGGTCTTTCCTGTTCTGCTGGCCCAGTGGCAGACTCTTGAAGGGTTAGAGTTGGATTGAGGGTTGTTGGTGAGGTCTTGCTCAGAGACTAGTGGACCTTACCTTCTCCATTTGGGGGCCCCATTCCTTCAGTCTTCCATGGGTCCTGGGTCATGGCCAGGCCCAAAGAGGAGCTCTGCCTTTCTACCTTCCTCTCTCCTGCCTACGACCAAGGGATGAGGCCACACCACGCATTTCTGGAGCCTCAGAGACCCTGGTCTTTTCTAAAAGCCTAAAAAGTCTGTGGCCTCCCTGCTTGGTTCTCTCAGAGCAGACCCCCTGAGCAGAGGGCTTCCTTGGGGGTTGTTGACCCCAGCTCACCTCCCCCTGCTTAGGTCATCTCTAGGTTCACCCCTATCTGAAGCCCTCCCTGGCAATGCCAGGTTCAAACATTCCAGGGATGGGGGTGTTCAGACCCCCTGGGGCCAAAAAAAAAACCAACAAAACACACATATCACGAAATGGAAGAAAGCAGACCTTTATTTCAGCCCCCACCCCACCAGGACCCAACACCATGGCACACGGCCTGGTGTCCACAGGGCACAGTCCAGAAGAGCCCGGTGGACACAGCCCCACAACACAGCATCACAGATTCCCCAGTCGGGGTGCCTGGGGTCCCCTGCAGATGGGGATGGGGAGTAGGGCCCAGACCCTGAGGAGCAGCACAGACAAAAGGCTCCAGAGGAGCCCCGGGACCTGCTGTGGCGTCCCTGCTTTGGGATGAAAGCAGCAGCAGCAGCTGCGAGAGGTTCCTGCTTTGGCCGTCCCTGGGCCCTGCTAGAGGGCCATCCCGAAGGCAGGGACAGCCCCAAGCGTGGGCTCCTGGCACTGGCCAGCAGGCAGAGGCAGTGTAAACACATCCGAGGGTGGGGAGTGCCTAGTGGCCAAGTCAGGTGCTCTCTGAGCTGGGAGTTGCCTGGGTCCGAGGAACAGCAGGGTGACGAGGTGGAGAGGACTTGGGCAGCAGGGCTCTAGGAGATTGGGGCCTAGGAAAACAGGTTCCATGGAAAAGGAGGAGAAAGGCAGGGAGAAACTGCCGGGCAGGGAGAGACCAGGGGCAGAGAGGAGACTGAGGCTGAATGACTTCCCTTCTCTTCTCCTGCCAGCTCTGTAAGCTCCGGGGTGGGCGGCCCTGAGTTCTCCCAGCGGGGGAGGAGGACAGCCTCCTTTACCAGCTTCTCCCCCAGTCACATCACATGCTTATCTGAGATGGAGTCCTGGGAACAAGGCGGAGCTGAGGGTGAGAAGAGACCCCCTCAGCCCTGCCTGCCCCACCTCTGCCCCAGACTGAGTTTGGGCCCCAGCTCCTCCTCCTGCCCTCTGGGGGGTGCCCTGCCCCAGCCAGTTCACACTAATCCTCCAGCACAACTCTTTCCTGAAGCGCCCCTCAATCAAGGCCATTAACTACCAGAGGCCCCTCGCAGGCAGGGAGGGAAGGAGAGGAAAGGGCGGGGCCAGGGAGGAGAAGGAAGGAGGGAAAAGGCTGTCAGGTCCAGTGCCCACAGTGCAGCCTGCCCTCAATCCCTAGGACCTAAGTACAGAGAAAAATCTGAAGAGAGATGGTTAAGAATGTACATACTTTAAAAAATAAATTGTGTGTCTGTGTGTGCGCGCACATCAGGGTTTTAAAAAAAATCTTTAATTCATCATCTCCAAACTCGGTGAAAAATGTTTTTTTTATAAATTGTACTATATTACTCACTATAGCAGCACCACCTTAAGTAACCAGAACCTACAAGTGCTGGATTTTAGGTTTTCTTATGTTCTTTCTCTGCCTTTATGAAGGAGGGGAAGACCACTATAAGCTTGCAGAATTCATGAGTCAGGCAAAGCAACCTCCAGGAGCGCCTGTAATCCTAACATCAGCCAGTCCAGAGTCCTGAGCTCCAATGCCTACAGATGCCAGACTGTTACATAAGGGATATTAAGAAGATCTTGGTGTCTTGGAGTCCAAGGGAAGTGGTGGGCACTGTGAGAATGGAAGAGTGAAACCCTGGAGAGAGGGGATGAGGGGATGGTCCATCTTTAGCTCCAGCGCGAAGTCAGCAGTTGCCCCTGTGTGGGGTTTTTGATTTCAGAGAAGACGGGAACTTGGTAGACATTTTTAAAATGTGTTATTTCTTGATTTTTAACTGCTAGCTCAACCCCAAACCCAAACCACCCTGTTGACCATAGAAAACAAGTCTCAGGGCTAGTTTCTCGCCTGGTTTGTATGAAATCTTAGTGATTCTGAGATTTAGGGATCCTGGGATCATTTAGTTCCGTGATCTGGAAGCTGTAATGTGCATATAAGTACTCTGAGGGAACTTGTTAAAATGCAGATTCTGACATAATACATCTAGGCCTGAGATTCTGCATTTCTAACAAGCTCCCATCTGACGTTGCTGCTGCTGGCCCACGAACACATTTGGCAAGATGAGGATTTAGTTCATCCTTCCACCTAGAATTCCCTCTGATGGTTCTATCCCTGCTCAAAGATGTCTCCAGTCCTGCCTGCACACCTCCAGGGACTGGAGGCTCACTATCTCGAGTGGCAGCCTGGGTGGCTGCAGCTGCTGCTAAGTTCTGCCAGGGTATGCAGCAATGGTGAAGGACACCCGGAGTTCAACATGCCAAGGTCCAGGCTCTGGAACATCAGAGGTCCACAAAAGAAACTTCAGCTGGGGACTTACCAGGTTGGGAGGGGCTGACGCTTGTGGCAAAGATCTAAGCAGGGAGGATTTTCTGTCCAACTGCCTGCTCAGCAGCGCCCAGTTCAACAGAGAACACTACCACTCCTGGGTGTTCTGGTTAGTAGAGGTTTGGTGCGATTTGTTTCCCTTTCTTTCCCCAAAGCCTTGAAGCAAGTTTTCTCTGCACTTGGGCCAGTTATGTGGTTATACCCCAGGCGAAGGAGCCAGTTTCTAACTGGTGGGGGATGGAGAAGGGAAGGATGCTTGTGGCTAAACAGAAACCCTCAAATCCACAGGCCACATGACAACAGCTGCTCTGGTGGAACACGAGATCTCCACCTTCTCTGGGGTTGGGGCATCCAATCCCAGATCCTCCCTCCTGGGGCCTTGAGAGGCCTTGCAAAGTGGAGAATCCCCCACCCCAACATCCCCTGATGGGCTCAGGGTCACTGGGGCTGAAGGCCACATGCCCAGTGCCCCATATCCCAAGGCCAACCATTCTGAAGCTCAGCTGTCAGAGTCAAGGGGGTGTGGAAACCACCTAGGCCACTCTTCACTGCAGCATGGATGGGAACCCAAGCCGAGAGAGTGCGTGAGGCTTTCCCAAGGTCATACAGCTGACTCGCAACCAACTCTTGTAAAGGCCCAGAATCCTTTGAGGCCGAGCTGGACAGAAGTCACTGGTATTAGCCAGACTCTTGGTCACCTATAGCAGCAACTTTCAGGAAAAGGATCTTCCAGAATAATCCTGAGGGAAAGAGGAGTGTCTCAGAGGGAAATTGTGGAAAGGGGTCATGGGGGTTCACTTCTGTAGGGGAGAATCATGGATCAGAGTTTCTTGAAGGAGGGCAGAGGGCAGGGTTTCTGCTGTAACAGAACTCTAAGGGCAGCATTCAACTCGTCCTCTGGTGCAAGTTGCTCCCTAGAGTTCAGTCTCTCATGCAGGGCCCGGCCCACAGGGCGTGGGGTGGGTGGGGGACTGGTTAATGCAGTGGGGGGAGGGGGTCAGAGACGTCCCAGAAGGTCATGTTTACCGGCATCTCAGGTCTGGTTTCCTGGACCACCCCAGACCTGCTGAGCCAGAATCCCTGCAGTTGGTGCTTCCCTCCCAGGGGAAATCCCTGGGTTTAGGAACCAGCCTGGGCTCACTAACTCAGACAGGGATAGGGACACCTGTTTTAAATCAGAAGCTCCACAGGCAGGGTTAGGTCCTCAGGCTGGGGAAGGGGCGCCTGTCTTCCAGGAAGCGTAAGGGGAGATGGGCAGCTGGGTGTGGGAGCAGAGTGGGTAGTACCTGTCCCAGGCCGGGCTTCACTTTCCGGAAAACTGGCCCGGCCTCGCCTTCTCCAGCTTCTGGCGCCGCTCAGCAGGGATCTCCTGCAGGCTGATGCCGTGGTTGCTGGCCCTGTGACAAAAGGACAGCGGCCTCAGGGAGGGAGAACACACAGCAGGAGGGCAGGGCCCAGGTTATCCCGCTTTGGCGGGGTCAGGTGCGGCAGGGAGGAGGAAAGAGGGGATGGAGGGACCAACTCGGATGGATCCATCATCGCTTGTAACTCGGCGGCCTGGGATGCCGGATCCTCACCCGGGTTGCAGGTCGGGAGGTTTGGGGATGGGCTTGTTGAAGCCGCGTCTGCCCACCAGCCAGTACGTGTCCTCGGCGCCCTTGCCCTGGGGAGACACGGGGGAGCAGAGGGCTTAGGCGGGCCGGGGCGAGGGCGGGTGGGTCTCGAGGTCTAAGTGGAAGCAAGCGGGAGACCCCGGGTGGCGCGGGGCGAGCTGTGTCTTCCAGCCGGGCCTCACCTTCAGCTCCGTGCGGCCCCGCACCTCAGTCTGGAAGCCCTCATTTAGTGCGCACAGAATCCTCACGGTGCTTATGTTCACGTGGATGCGGTAAGCTGGGACGGCAGGGGGACCGTGTGAGCTGGGGACGCCACTCCCGCGCCCGGCTCGGCCCGCGACGTCGCCCCGCCCGGCCCTACTCACGCAGTCCGGTGGACTCCATGCGCGAGGCGGTGTTGACCGTGTCCCCAAACAGGCAGTACCGCGGCATGGTGAGGCCCACCACGCCCGCCACGCACGGGCCTGCGGAGACGCGCGGGGTTGGCGGGCGCGGCCCGCGCTGCAGCCGGCCGTGCCGGCGGCTAGGCTGGCACCTGGGGCTCAGGGGGGCTCTAGCACCCCATAAGCCCCACCAACTCCCCAAAGAAACATTCTCAAGCACACCTTCCTAGTTACACAGGAGTGCCTGGTGGGCAAAGGCGGCTTCAAGACCAGCCCCCGCCCCATCACTCCACGAGTTTGCCCTAAAGAGGGAGATGGGCTGGGGAACCTGGGAGGGCGGGGAGTTACCCGAGTGCAGGCCGATGCGGATGCGCACAGGCACCTCCGGCATGTGGCGCATTCGGAAGGAGCCCACGGCACTGAGGATGTCCAGAGCCATGTTGGCGATCTCTGCTGCATGTCGCTGCCCGTTCCGCTGGGGCAGCCCGGAGGCCACCATATAGGCGTCCCCAATTGTCTCCACCTGAGGAGCGAAGTCAGTACTCAGCACCCCCCACAGATGTGACTGTCCCTTGTCAGGGGGCCTAAACTGGGGTTAGTGCAGAGATCTTGGGGAGCCTTCCAGCTGTGGGGCTGAGCTGGGCACCAGCAGAAGACATAAGGGACAGGAGGGCTGAGAAAGAGGATTGTGCTGGTGGCCTGGGGCAAGGGCTCTGGGGGCTGAGTAGGAAGTGCTGGAAGACAGTGAAGCTAAAAGAGGGCTTGCCCCCTACACACCGCACCTTGTAGACATCGTGGGAGCCAATGATGGCATCAAAGAGCGTGTAGAGGTCGTTGAGCAGGTCCACCACTTCAATGGGCTCACTCATGGCTGAGATGGTGGTGAAACCCACGATGTCACTGAAGTAAAGTGTCACCTCCTCAAAATACTCGGGCTCCACAGGTGTCCCCATCTTCAGAGCCTCAGCCACAGACCTGGGGATGGCAGGTGGGAAGGTTACCTGGAGGCCACCAGTCTGCCTGGACTCCAGCTGTCCTCCCCACCCACCTCTCCACATTGGCACCCACGGAGGCAGCATCTGTGTGAGCAGCCGGTCTGTCTTCTGCTTTTCCAGCTCCAGCTCCTCTGTGCGCTCTCGAATCAGGTCCTCCAGGTTACTGGAGTACTGTTCCAGCATCCGCAGCATTGAGTCAATGATGTTCATCTTCCGGCCCTTGTTGATGCTCTTGAACTAGTAGGAGGAGGAAGCTGGTGGGGCAGCTGAGGCTGTGGGCTGCCATGTCCCTCTCGTGAGGCCATATTATGCCTGATCCTCTGCCCCTACCCCCATTCATCTTGTGCTCACCAAGCCTCTGCCACCCAGTGCCAGGCACAGTGTTTCCCCACATTATTAGAAAGCCCATGGGAAATGGGGGTTCCAAGAGGTCAGCTGTTCTGTTAGTAGTTGACAAGGTACCGGAACTGGCCCAGTCTTTGCATTCCCAGGCCAAGGGTCTTTCTGCTACACTAGGCCAAACACAAACTCAATAAATGCTATTTGAATTGAATTAAATATTTCTCCCAACCAGATCTCCAACTCCCACTCCAAAAGCCTCCATATCCCGCATTCTATCTCTGCCCTGACCAAACCCCTCATCCTCAGGCTACCGCCTTAGGAAGTAGCCTGGAAGTTCAGAGATTCCACCAGCCTGCCTTCCTGCAGCACCCACCCTACCCCCCTGGCCCAGGTTGCTGGCAAGTGGCCAGCCCAGCCCAGCCCTTGCCCAATCCCAGCTCCTAACCAGGTCGAAGGTGCGGTCCATGGAGGGCCGAAGTTCCGGCTGCTCTGCCCAGCACTGTTTCATCAGCTGGATGCACTCCATGGGCGCCTGGTCCATGGATACTGAGGGCCGACACAATGGAGGGGGGCTCTGCACCCTCTTCACCACTTCTGGAGGCATGAAGGGACCAAGAGAGGGGATGTGACAGAACAGAAGCCACCTCTGACTCTGGCCTGACTGCTGAAGCTCAAGATGAGTGGACTGGAAGGGGGTCCTTTAAATAAGAGTTTCAGTAGGTGTAGGAAGTGTAATGTGGGAGGTGGTTGCTGAGGACCCTGAACCCTGAGGGGCAGGGGCAGTAAGAGGTGACAGGCAAAAATACTGACATTTATTGCACATAAGAAAAGTGATGGTTAGAGTGATCGGGTAGCTTGCTGAGGTCTATAGATGATAAGTAATATAGATCTGAACTAGATCAAGCTCTCTTTCCCACTTCCTCCCATCCTGCCGCCTCCCTGGGGCCCATAAGAACCAGAGAGGAGTTTCCTCTGATGGTTGGGGAAACAGGTTGGGTCCAGGGTCAGGACAGAGGAAACCACCAATGTCTGGGTGCTGAAAAGCAACCCCCACCCGTCCTGATGCTTGGCTCCCCACCGCCCTGACCCTTCAGACCCCAGCTTTAAGGGAGGTCCACAGAAGCCTCAGCAGGGAGTGAGGCTGGGTCTGGCCCGGTGCTGCCTAACAGCAGGGTGTCTTTCCAGCCCAGACGCCAGCGAGGGGCGACCGTACCCTCGGGGGTCAGCTCCAGCATGGCGTAGGGGGCGCTGCGGCACACCACCTCCTGCATGATGATGCCCAGGCTGAAGACGTCGCCGGCCAGCGTTCCCCGGCGCTCCAGGGCTGGGTCCCGAAGCAGCTCCGGGGCTGTCCATAGCTGGTCTGGGGTTGGGAAAGGGGGCATGGGCACGCGGATGGCCATGGGGGTGCTGGGGACAGACTCCCACTCTCACCAGAAAACCCAGGCTCACACGGCTCAACCCCTAACCTGAGTCTGGACCTCCCTCCCGCAGTTATCCTCAGGAGAATCTGCCAGAAATCCAAAACAGATCTCACAAAGCAGGACCCTTACAAATAGGCCCCACCTTCTAGACAAAGCAGAGCCCAGAGAAGACTCAGCCTCTTGGGCACAAGACCTAGCAAGAGCAGACCCCCTTCAAGGGCAGGAACTCCACCCCTCAGGCACAACTCCCGCCCCCTAACAAGTCCCCGCCCCCCAGTCAAAGACCCCACCCTCCTCATCTCAGAGGTCACAAGACCTTTTCCGCGGCAGGAGTCGAGTTCAGTGGATGTGGGATGGAGAGAGTGCGAGGGAAGGAGGAAAGGAGAGGCCCTTGAAATAATGGGGATGCGGGGGACGCTCGTCTGCGCAGGAGGCAGCCGGGGAATCCTACCCTCCGCGCTGGGAGGCTCCGGTAGCACCCTCTGCGCTTCCAGCAGTCGCCCATGACCATGGTCCGTGATCTTAAGCACGAACCTCCCGTCCACCACGCAGTTCCGTGACTTCAGCCGCCCGTGAGCCACGCCTCGATGGTGCAGATATCTTATTCCCTGGAAAGGGTGGCGTAAGAGGCAGCCCCAGCCCACGTGGTTCCCCTGCCGGCTCCTCCCCCCTGTATCCCACCCCAGTCCCACCCCCACACGCACACCTTGATGAGGTCTAGCAGGAGGGAGGACTTGAACATCCAGTCCAGCTTTATGTCTCTCTGGGCGAGAAGGTCTTGGAGGGAGCCGCGGGCACAGTGCTCTGAGACCACAGCCAGCGTGCCTTCTCCGGGGGCCGCAGGGCCGCCTGCTCCACCAGCCAGGAAGAGCCCCAGGTAGAGGGCCAAGTTCTCATGCCGAAGCTCCCGGATCTGAGGGGGTAAGTTAACAGGCATTTTCTGTCCTGGGAGCAACGCAGGGAGGAGGCTGTTATTCAGGTCTGTTTTTGATTGGAAGATGGATAAAAATGGTGAGTGGAAAGGTCTATAGGGCATGTGGGGGCGGGGGGGGGGCTTCCTTCTACATATAACTTCTCTCTCTGGAAAAGACAACATAGTCAAAGGCCACCGTTCAGACACTTGAAGTTATGAATGAGAAGACAACCTCGTGCTGGTAATCAGGATCCAGGCAGGTTCTGATTTATTAACCATAAGACATTGAACTTCCTGGCTCTTAAGAGAAAACACCTCATGAAGGAGATGCTCCTGGTACCCCTCCCCCCCACTTCTGATGTAACAGCCTCTTGGAAGAGAACCAGGCAGACACTTCACTGCTTTCAAAAATAATCAGAAATGGCCTGTGCGGGTGACTTTGCCCAGGGCTGCTTTTCTCGGTTACATGGTTGTCTGAGACCCCCACCCTCCCCAAGTCAGGCAAGAAGGACTGAGAAGTCAAGCTGTGGTCCCAGAGGAGCCACGAACAAGGCCACGCTCGCTCAGAAGGACAGAAGCCCTTGCAGTCTGGCTGGGAAAACAGGGACTAGTGAGTGACTGGTGCCCTTTCTGACTTTTCTTTGGTCCAATAAGGGGCTTCTTTTTGTCTTAAATGCCTGTTATTAAATAGTGATTTAGTCCAATGACCCATACTGGTAGTCCACTAAAGTCATTCTGCAGCTGTGACCAAGAGCTTCTATGTAGGCGTTAGGGAAGGAGGCCAGGACAGGGCTGTATGGTGTTCAGGGTAACAGGGGCATTAAGGTTGGAAGGACCAGAATAAGCCAGTTTATAGCCTCCTTGCCAATTTTCCACTTCTCTCAGTATGCATTAACCAGGACATTCTGCACAAGTAGCCTGACAGAACTGGAAACCCATTTATTTTCTATCATTCACTCAACAAACATTCATTGGATGTGTCTAATGTTCCAGACACTGTGCTGGGTGCTGGAAATACAATGGAAGGGGTAGGGGGAAACCTTCACTCCACTTACAGTCCAGGGAGGGAGGCAGATAGGAAATAAGCAAGCACACACAGGTGAACAGACAATTACAAATTATGATAAAAACATCAAAGGAAAGAACTAGTGTTATAAGAGATCATGGTGGGAAACTTGGCTTTAGAGAGGAAGAGACACTTCACTGAGAACTCTTGGTCTCCCCTGCAACAGGGCCTACCTGTAGACTCAGCTGCAAAAAGAAGGCAAGGTGGAAAGGGCAATGGCCGTCCCACCCCCCATCGTAGACCCACTCTCACCTTGGAAAATACAGTCTTGGTTGCTGGGCGGATAGCTATGTGCTGATCCCCTGGGAATTTCTTCAGCCAAACCCAGTCTCCCTGGAGCAGAGATGGGAGCAGCGAACTCAGTTTCTTAAAACCTCATGATGTGGGGAGCCCTAGAACCCCCACGTTTCCATTGGCCCATTGCCCCAGAACCTATCCTCGGTGTAACAAAGAGCACCAGGAGCAAGAGGTTTGATGCCTGCTGGTCCACAGCCAGAGGGGTGAGAGCCCATCCGTGGATAAGAGAGATGCAGAAGGCCTGGATGGCTTTCCTCACCATCCCAGATGCACTCGTCAACAGCCCAATCAAGTGAGCCATCACCACCTCAAGTGTCACTGAAATCCCAGCCCTCATCACCATCTGCTGAGAGTCCACTGTGTTGGGAGCATCATCTGTGAAGTACAGGCAGCTCCCCTCCAGGCTCTGAGCCTCGCTCTCCTCAGCTGTTGGCAGGGCCAGTTCATGAGCGTGGGTCATACAGGGCCGGTGCTCAGAAGGGCCTGAGCTTGCTTCAATGATCTGCTGTTATCATTTTGAATGAACAAGGGGCCCTTCATTTTTATTTCACCCTAGACCTTGCCAATTATGTAGCTGGCCTTGCCCATTGTGAGGGATTTGGACTAGAAGGGAATTCTGGGGATTTGATACAGACCCCTAAAGAGGATTTGGAAATAAGTGTGGAGACATTTTTAATTGTCACAAAAACTGGGGTCTGTGATTAGTGGACAGAGCTAGAGACAAGAGGCACTAAACATTCTTTAAGGCACAGGGAGGGTCCTGCCCAAAATGAGAATAGCGCTCTACTGGGAAACTTCCAGGCAACATACTAGGACTTTCTGCATTCTGTCCATGACCTGACACACAGGAGCTCTCAATCTCCACTCCTTCTTGATTAGCTGAGCTCTCTGTCAGCTCTCTTTGGATTTCTTCTCATTATCTCCCACACATCCCACCACATTCAGATTTGCTTACCCCATAGTTAATGTCCTAATGCCCTTTTGTGACCTCCTTTGTCCCCTCTAAGACTTGCTCTTCTGGATTCTGATCTAATTTGGGTAGAAATGCAGGTGGGGGTGCAGGGGGTGCAAGATGTGGGTCTGGCTTGAATCAGAGACAGCCGTGTCTGGAAACTCCCCATCCTGAACAATCCGATCCTGGAAATGCCCTTTTTGTGACCATGGGATTACATCTCAGATGACCCTCTGCCACAACCTTTCAAGTGAGGCCTGTGCCTTTCTGTAACCTGAGGGATTGGATCCCTGAGGGGGAGGGCCAGGGGCTCCCAGCAGGGCGGGGGATGGCCTCAGTGGCCCCTCCAGGCTACATGCTGGTCCCATCACACTCCCCACCATCAGGCCTCCAGTCTTTAGGCCACTGCGATTGGCCTTTGAAGAGCCCTCACCTGGGTAATGGCTAAGGGAAAATCCCCCAGCAGGAAGGATTCCCAGATGCTCCTCTTTGAGGAATCCATGAACTTTCCCTAGATCCCACTCTGAGCTCCCAGCCCCATTTCTGGGTGTCTGCAGTGTAGGACTCGATTCCAGGAATACACCTTGGCCTGGCTGGGGGGTCAGGCTCACCTCATAGAGGCCAATGTTGGTGCTGTCCGGGGCCTGGCTGTGGACACTGCGAATGTCTGACACGCTGCGGGTGGCCAGACTCAGTCGACTTCCCTGGGCCACCTGGAGGGTAGAGGTCAATGCATGGGGTCAAAATATACTGTAGGGGTCAAAGTCCTGAGTCAGGCTGAGTTCTAGGGATTAAACGGGGGAGGGGGAGACATCTTAATGAGGGAAGGTGGTAATAACATTACTTCCCAAATGCACAACACCTTACAGCTTACAAAGCAAACTTACTTGTTGGAGCTTCACAAGGCCCCAGGAAATCAGTCAGGACAGGGGCTGTTACCCTCACTGCACACACGAGGGTGCTCCCCAGTGCTCAGACCTGGGACAGAGCTAGGGCAGAAACCAGGCCTTCCCAGGTGGGGCCTACGGTGAGGGCTGGCCCAGGCAGGGGACCAAATATACAGGGGACGACAGCCGGATCCTGGCTCCCCCACCTTTCGAGAGCTTCCCCCTTGTGGGTGGATGAAAGTGATATCGTCCAGAGTCAGGATGATCTTGTTGGGGCCAGAGACCATCTGGATGTGAAGTAGCCGGTGCCTGGTAGGGGAAGGAGGTCATCTTCGCAAAGGGGACCAAAGTCCATGAGAGGAAGCCAAGGAGGGATAATGTTGGCTCAGAGGAGGGCAGCCATCCCTAAAGCATCCCCTGAGACTCTGCTAACCCTCCAGAACCCCTCCTGCCTCCTCCCCTCTAAAAAAATACCCTCCCTTTTTCTACTCTTGAGTGGGCCCAGCCTGTTGTCTTTGCTGCACGGTGGTGTTTCTGGCAGGTGGGAAGCCAAGTTCATCTCCTACTTACCAAACCCCCCTACTCACCTAAAGTAATGGGCCAGGAAGGCCCCTGTCAGCCCCATCCCAACCACCAAGAGAAAGCCGATAAAGACGAGGCCGGGCTCCACACCTAGAGGGGCAGTGAGAGCAGGGATGCTGAGAGCTGTGGTGGAGGGAAGGCACCCTCTCTGCGGAGGTATATAGTCATGGCAAATCCTGGAGGCTCCAGGAAAAGGGGCTGGGATCCCAGAACAGGATCTAGGGAAAGGTCATGGGTCCTGGCAAGGGGGGAGAGGATCTGGGACTGCTAGAAAGGTTCCAAGAGGGCTCCGGGGGCTTGGCAAGAGAGGGGTCCTGCACAAGCCAGGGGTCTCTGAGGAGGACTTGAAAGGGCCTCAAACAGGGGTTTCAGGATGAGAATTCACTCTCTTTCACCACTCTGTGGAGGATCCATGGTGACTGCCCCGGTGGGGGCTGGGGTGCTCGCCCTCACCTCCGTTGCAGATGACGTCTGGGTCAAACCAACACGAAGGGTCAGGCCCAGGCCCCCTTCCCCCTCTAGGGAAATGCACTGGGGTCCCAGCGGAGTAGAAGGAGCCCCGAGTGGGGTCCAGCACGTATGTGGCGAACAGCCGGTCTCCAGCCGCATCTGTGTCCAGTAGTACAAACGGGGGTTCCTCAGCTCCTCCCAGAGCCCCACAGAAGCCAGGGACCTGGGCATCCTGGACGTGGTGGGCCACGGCTGCTCCCGACACCCAGCTGCCACCTGCGGCCGCCCGCGCTCGGGCCACGCCCCCAGCCAACAAGAAGACGGCGTCATAGATGGTGCCGAAGAGTGGGGATACCTGGAGAAGAAGGGTAGGGGGCTCAGGGTCACTGCCCATAAACAGACGGGGACTTACTGTCCCCGCTTGTCCTTTCACTGGGCCCTTCAAGCCCTTCAAGCCCATTGACTGTTTGCACCTCCTAGTTAGTGGTTCCGTATCCCTCCCCATCGGTTCTCCCTTCCTCTCTCCCCAGTTGGCTAACCCACCCATTTTCCCCACTGCCCTTCCCTCTTTTCAGGATTCTTAGACTCTTTTCATCATTGGTTACTTCTAACTCTATTACCTACAGGTCCTCTTGTCCCTCTCCTTTTGGTTGCCCTGCATATATTTTTAATATTATTACATATCACTCACTGAAAGCCTTCTTTCCCTCCTTTTGGTTGGCTGCTATTTTTTATTATTCCTTCTTTTCTTTTCCCAAGACTACCATCTGATCTCATCAGGCCTCTTTATTATTCCCAGTTCCCATCTCTCACAGGGCCAGGCACTGTGTAGAGCACTAGGGATATATCAGGGTACAAGACAGAGTCTCTATCTCGAGGAATGTTTCAATTGGTGGGAGAGACAGGGATGTTAACGCAGTGCCGTGAGTGAGGGTAGGGGTAACTGAAGGAAATGAGGAGACAGAAAAGAGAGCCCCTACACAGGCTGGGGGAGGAGGAGGCTTCCAGAAGTGACCATCCTCAAGGATGAATCAGAAATTACTGGGGGAGGGGAAGGGCAGGAGAGAGGGAACAGTACACCAGCAGCACAGAGGCAAACGAGAAGGATATATTGGGGAACCCAAAGTAGCTCAGTCTGGCTGAAGTTCAAGAAAGAATATAAACCTGATAAACCAGTGAAGGGGCCTGCATCTATCCAGGGTGAGAGGACACTGGGAGGCTTTGAACAGGTGACACAGTCACATTTGTTAGGTTCCCAAAGTTCGGTCTGATTGTTGGGTGGAGAAAGGTCTGGGGTAAGTAAATGTTGAAGCAGAGACCATTTGGGAGATTTTGTTTCGGAATTTGGACTAGAGGTGTTGTGGCCTGAACCAGGGCAGTGATTGTGAGAATGGAAAAGTAGATGGATTCAAATGACCTTTAGGAAGCAAAAGTGACAGGACTTGATGCCTGCGTGTTAGGGGAAGAGTTAGAGGAATCAAGGGTGACTCCCAGGGCCTCACTTGGGCAGCTAGGTGGAGGGTGGTGCTACTTACTAGTAACTGAAGAGGGTCCACTCCCCTCCCAACATTTCCCCCACCTCTCTTTCTCTACCTGCCCTCCAGCCCATCTTACCACTATTCCTAATTCTTGTTCTCCACTTCTTACTGGCTATTCCCATCCTTTCTCCCCATTGTCTTCCACGAATCCTCTTGGTGGCGACTAGGGGCCTTGGTGGGGAAGATTTCAACCCCTCTTGGCTCACAGCACTCTCTCATGTACAATCCTTTGAGTAGAGTCTTTGTGGTGCTTGGTTTACTGCCCACTGACATCTAACTTCCCTTCTCTCTTAGTTGTTTCTAGCCCCCACTTTTATGAACGGGGTGGAACTATGTGGTCTGAACAGGGATTCTAGGTTCTCAGGGAATCCTGGGTATTATCAGCTGGTTGCTGGGGATAAGCTGTGAATCTAAATGATTATAGAAGCCCTTGGCTCCACCTAGGGACCTTTCTGCTTCTTGTAAGATGCAAGGCTCTCAAAAAGTTAAGACCACCAGATGACGCCCCAGAGGAAACACCTCTGAACTGGGCATGGAGGCTGGATCTGCATCCTCCCTCCTTCTTGCTCTCTTAAGAACACCAGTTGTTTATTATAGTCTGTATGTCATGGTGATGTTGGAAGTGGGTATACTTTTAAGGAGACTGCAAAAGACGTTGCAGTGTAGGGTTTGTTAGAGTTTGCTCCTTGGAGTTGGCCTTGAGAGGTCTCGTTGCCTACTCTCTAGAAGCACTTCCAATACACTAAGATGCCCAAAGCAGGATGAGAGCCTCTACGTTATACAGGAAACTCCAGGACAGGTAGAGCTGCTGGTTATTCTCTCCCTACTGGCATCCTCCTCTCCTTCCATCAACTTGAATCACTTCTCTTCCCATTGCCTCCAGCCTCCTCTGCCCTTTTGGTGATTCCGTGCTCTCTTCCCCAGCTCTCTTCCTTTCTTCTCTCCTCCCTGGTCCCTCTACCTGTTGCAGATTGAGGTCAGGGGGCAGCTCCCGATGCTCTTGGGCCCTGCGCAGGCTGTCCAGTACGCTGCTTCCCGTGGGACAGTGACGCGTGAGAGTGAGCACCGCATCGTGGGCCCTGCGAAGCTGTGAGCTGTTGACGAGCGCGGCCAAGGCGTCTGGCCCTGGAGACAAGGCGTAGTGGAGCGTGTCGAAGGGCAAGAAGACCAGGGAGCCATCGGCCAGGCCCAGCTCCTCTGCAGCCTCCAGTAGACGGCGCTGCTCCTCGCCGCCCAGCAGCACCGAGTGCATCACCATGATCACTGCTGCGGACACAGAGACTCCGCTCGGTGCTCTGCCCGCTGCCCCTCAGGACGGCCGACCGCCCCGCATCCTGCAGGGGAGCCTACCTCGGACTCTGGGCCCATCCCGGACCCTCCTCAGGGCTTCCCGGGCCCCAGATAGGTCCGAGGGCTCCATGGAGGTCACCAAGGCAACGGGCAGCCCCCGGGCCCTGAGCGCGGTGGACAGTGCGCGTCCCGCCTCCACCCACAAGTCCTGGGGGGCGGTGACCAGGGCCACGTGCGCCCAGCGGAACGCGCGCAGGAGGGCGTAGAGGGCATCCGCCGCGGGCGTCACCGCGGGAGCCGTGGTGCCCGTTGCCCGCGTCCCGGGGCAGCCCCAGGGCACCAGCGCGACCCCAGCCTCTTGGGCCAGTAGCTCGGCGGGCCGGCAGGCTGCGGGGTTTACCGGCCCCACGAGGCCCGAGACACGGGTGAGCGCGGAGGACACCGCCCCCAGTGAGCCTGGCGTCCGGCACGGCTCGGGCAGCAGCGCGACCTCGAAGCGGGGGCCGCCCTTCAGGGCAGCGTCGTGGTTCAGGCGGGCAGCGGCCAGGCGGGCGGCCAAGTCCGGGCGGGCACGGGCGAAGATGGGGTCGCAGGCCCAGGGTCCCAGCACCCCAACTGTGAACGCGGCGGAGAGGGCGGAGCGCGGCAGGAGCAGCAGCAGCAGCAGCAGGAGCCGCAGCGGAGGCCGGGGCCCCGGCGGGGTCCGGGGAAGGCGGGGCGGAGACGGAGCCCAGTGAGCGGGGGCGCGGAGCCCACGGTCCCGAAACCCACCCGCGAGGAGGGCGCAGGCGGTCATTGCCGACTTCTGGGAGCATTGAAAAAAAAAAATCAGGATGAGCGGTTGCGATCCGCAGACCTCTCTTAGAGTTTTCTGCAACCTCCAGTTTCTCAAAGCCCAATTAACCCGCGGCGTGTCTCTGCTTTCACACTCCACTCCGCCTGCCGGGACGACTACATGGGGTCAGGGGTATAACCTGGAAGGACCCCCTTATCTCCGCCTGCTCTGCTCCCCGCTCCCCCTTGTCCGCCCATCCCCCCCCCTCAGAGCCGTAGAAGGCCGGTGGGGACACTCCTACGCCCTTCCATCGTCTCTCCCCAGCAGAAGGGACGTGGAGTCCGTGTGGAGGGGGCTTTGCCACTCACCGGAAAGTCCGGGGCTCGGGCCCAGGGCCAGGGTGAGGGGGTTACAAGGCCGATCCTTCTGACGCCCTCCCACAGGTCTCCTTTGCCGGGGCCCAGGGCGGGGGGTGTGGGAACAGCAGGCCAGAGCCCTTAATCTCTACAAGCTGATTAGGGTCTCTTAATCAGGCAGGGAGGGGCTGATGGAAGATGGGGCTCACTGGGGTGGGATCTGTCCTAGCTTCCAGGCAGCCAGCCAGATTCTTTCCCCTCCATGTCTCCCAACCCTCCCACCACAACCCCCAGTGTAAAAGCAGCTTGAGGCCTCCCTTTCAGGCTGCAGCCACACTACCCTGCTCAGCCTGGAAGACGACAAGATGTGCCCATGGACACCTGTGGGTGATCAATCTTAGGGTCTCAGTGCCTCCAA
Source organism: Camelus bactrianus (assembly GCF_048773025.1). Taxonomy (NCBI): domain Eukaryota; kingdom Metazoa; phylum Chordata; class Mammalia; order Artiodactyla; family Camelidae; genus Camelus; species Camelus bactrianus. The sequence goes on from NC_133554.1 coordinate 7,328,163, forward strand.
TCTTGTTTCCAGTTCTGTCAGCCAAGGCCAAGCCCCATCCCTTGGCTGGCAAAGTCTACACCCAGAGACCAAACCCAAACCAGCCTGATCCCTACCTTTTTTGTCTCATCTGCCCACACTTGATTCTCAGATCTCCACTTCTCCATGTCTAGGTAACCATCCCTTTGGCCTTGGGAAGACAGAACCCCAGGAAGTAATGGAAAGAGCTCTGACTTTGGGCAGACCTGAGTTCAAATTCCTCCTTATTGGCTTTGTGATCTTGGGAAAGTTAATCTCTCTGAAGGTTGTGAAAATCACCTGTGACAAAGAGTATAATTGCCAGGATGACAAAACTGAAAATGGATAAGGCAACTTCAAAGAAGAATATAATGGGATACTTACCTTATTACATAGCAAAATTTATTACAAAGCTGTAATAATTAAAACACTGTAGTATTGGTGCAGGGATAGACAAATAGACCAATTGGACAGAACAGAGAGCAACTGAAACAAACCCAGCAAAAATGGAAATTTGATGTATGAAGAACTGGACATTTCTTATCAGTGGGGTAAGAATGAGCTATTCTACAAATGGAGCTGATTTATTAGCCATTTGGAGGTGGGGAGGAGATAGAATTTGATCACTGCCTCACACTATATAAAATCAATTCCAGGTTAAAGACATACATAAAAACAAAACTAAAAAACTAGTGAATCTTTGTTCAACCATCAAAGGCTGGATCAGGCAAGAACGATCAGTGGATGGTAAAACTAGGAAGAAATTTTGATGAGGATATTTGCATATCTTAAGGTGCCTTCTTAGAGATTTTTTTGAGTTTCAAAGGGAGCAAAAAAATAAAAAGCAGTAATTACACAGTGGAGAAATCGGACAACACTCTGACCAGTGTTGGTCAACCAATGAGGGGCAGATGGACATTGTGTACTTCCAGACAATGTAACCCGAGAAAGACACAATACTACACCTATGTAATACTGCGCAGATGCAACACCACACAATATTCATCTATGCAGTGTTCTAGCTGAGAGTGCATTTCATCAATCTAATCACAAGGAAATAGCAGATAAACACAAAATGAGGAACATTCTACTAAAAAAAAAAAACAGGAGAGGAATGTATTCTTCAAAAATGTCAATATCATAAAATTCAAAGGTTTAAGAAATGTTCCAGATTAAAGGGAGCTAAAAAGATATGACAATTAAATGCAATACTTGCCTCTAGTTTGGACCCTGTATAAAGGGTTAAAGCTGCTATAAGGTTATAGGGTTCCTAGGGTTAACAAATGCTATGAAGTGTATCAACATCAAATCTGTCAACTGACAAAACTGGGACATGAATGGGAGATTTGATAAAAGTATTTCATCAATGTAAATTTTGAACTGTACTGCAGTTATGTTACAGACTATCCCTATTTGTAGGAAAAATACACTGAAGTATTTAGCTGTAAAGCACCATAATGTATGTAACTTGCCCTCAAATAGTTCAGAAAAATATATGTATCTATTTTATATTATATATTATATACTATATGTTATATATATTATACACACCAAATGATAAACACATTCGATAAAATGTTAACACTATCTGGGTAAAGGGTATATAAATCTTCTTTGTACTATTTTTATTTTTGCAATATTTTGTAAATTTGAAATTATTTCCAAATAAGAATTCATAAAAAAACTTTCAGATTAAAAAAGAGAATGCCTTTATCAATTCTGAGTAGGAAAGAATTTCTTAAACAAAACATGTAAAGCGCAAACATAAAGGAAAAGATTAATAACTTTGAAAATATTAAAAATAAAATTTCTGGTCAAAAAGCATATCTCTGAGAGAAAACATGAGCCATCGACCAGAAGATATTTGCAAAATATTAAAAAAGGGTTAGTATCCAAAATATGTAAGATATGAAAAAGTTAACCCAGTAGACAAATGGACATAGGAATGAAAAGGCAAGTCATAAGAAAAGCCTAAGGAAAAATGCTCAACTTCACTAATAATCAAGGAAATGCAAAATTAAAAATGAGATACCATTAACATCTATCAGATTGGCAAAGATAAAATGTGACAATATCAGATATTGGTATGGATCTGAGAAAACACAAACACTACATATTTGTGACGACGATGTAAATTGGTGGGCTGTTTGGCAATTAACCCAGTAGAGTTGAAGCAATTCCATTTATAGGAATTACCTTAGAGAAACTAACATCTATTTGCATATGGAGAGACTTGTAAAAGAAGTCATTTATTCATTCAAAAAACACCCACTGAATTTCTACCGTGCGTGAGGCACTGTTCTAGGCTCTGGGGATACAGCAATGAACAAAGAGTTATGACCTCATGGAGGTGGACACAATCACTATATTTAGGGATTCTTTTTGTATGTTTGCTAAATATTTGATAATTAAAATTTTTTAATGTTAATAAAAATGCTTATGTCTGATGTGTAGTAGAGTCTCAAAATTTAGTAGGTATAGTAGGTATCAATGTTCACTTATATAGTCCTAGGTGTCTTACTTTCCATAAAGATTATTTCCTTCAAATGTCTCCTCTTCTGACACAATGTCTCTAGTTGGAATCATGGATTCTCCACCCAACCCTCCCACTTCACAGATGATAAGACTGAGGCCCAGGGAGTGATTTGGCTTACTCCATGATCTCCTGATTTTCTTCTAGGGTCTGCAAACTGGCAAGTACTGTAGATAGGGATGAGGAGCAGAATTTTAAAAAAAAATTTTTAATTGTGGTAAAATGCGCATAACATAAAATTCACCATTTAAGCCAGGTTTAAATGTATAATTCAGTGTCATTACATATATTCACATTGTTGTACTGCCATCACCACTATCCATCTCTGAAACTTTTTCATCATTCCAAACTGAAAATCCAGTAACCAATAATTCCCATTTTCCCTCCCTTCAAACCCTGTTAACCACCCTTCTACTTTCTGTCTCTATGAATTTCACTACTCTAGGTATCAAATACAGGTGGAATCATGTAGTACTTGTGCTTCTGTGACTGGCTTATTTCACTTAGCATAATGTACTCACATTTTGTCCATGTTGTAGCATGTGTCCAAATTTCCTTTATTTTTAAGGCTGAATAATATCCCATTATATGTATAGACCAGATTTTGTTTATCCATTCATCCCTCCCTGGACATGTAGGTTACTTCCACCTTTTGGCTATTGTGAATAATGCTGCTATGAATATGGGTCTATGAATATCTGTTCAAGCCTCTGCTTTCAATTCTTTTGAGTATATATCTAGAAGTGGAATTGCTGGATCAGATGATAATTTTATATTTAATTTTTTTGAGGAATTGCCATACTGATTTCCTCAGAGGCTGTACCATTTATATTGGGACGAGGCAGAATATTTTAAATCCGTCCTGGTCCTCACGCCAAGATTACACAGCCATACTTTAGCCACCACACTGCCCTCCCTTCCAGTGACCCATAGCTGAGCTTATTTAAGTTTCTCTGCTGTTGCCAGCTAAATTTCTTTTCAATCTGTAAAGCACTGAAGCAAAACAGCCCTCTTACATAAGGGGGGGGGGGCTGTTCTTAAAGAAGCAGTTCTGCTGGAGTTACCAAGGGGCTGAATTACATTTAAATCCAACTCCTATAAATAACCTCAGCGGCAGGTGGAGCGCCCCCTCTGGCAGGTCTTGGTTCTTCTCCTTCTTTAGAGGGAAAGGGAAAACGTCTGCTGGGATTTTTAGTCCCTTTCCAGCCTCCCATAAAGTCATTAAATTTGGAGCTGACAGAAGGAATTAGAAGTCTCTGTGGAGTCACTGCAGCAGTAGACAAAGAAAAAAAAGTGATCCTCTAAATTTAAATGAGACAAAAAGACTTTTGAAACCAATCTGGCTTGAGTCTCAGAGTAGCAGACAAGTCCTAGCGGAGCCTAAGCCTTAAAAAATAATTCCAGTTGAGTTAGCAAAGAACACTGAATCTAAAAAAAATACAAGGTGAAATCCAGGATTCCATTAAACTGCAGTTGTAATGGTTAAAGAATAGTGAGGAGGGAACATAGAAATAGATCGTTTTTCCCTATTAAATTAGAAAATAAATTTAAAATCACCATTTTTGCTCTTTCTGATTACAGAAATAATGCACGCTTCATGTACAAATGAAAGCATACAAAAATGTGTAAGTGAAAAATGATAGTAAAAAAGTTTCGCAGTCACCTCTGTTACTAGCTTTTAGAAATGCATGTATGAGAAAATAAATCATTCCATGTACTGCTTTACAAGTTGCTTCCCTCCTTCAAAATATTTTATATTTGCTTTATAAAAAATATGTTTACATGTTTAAAAATAAAATAAATAAAGAATACAGTGGGAAAAAGTTAAAAATTGGGGGGTAAAAAAAGACTATAGTGAAAGTCTCCTGGTCACGCTTGTCCCCTGTCACCCCACCTGCCACAAAGAGGCAACCATTGTTAAACTCTTGTGTCTCCTCTGGAGGTCCTTCTACATACACAAGCAAATAAAAACATATTTTCTTATGGTTCCCTTTTTTATGTAAAACGTAACACTGTTCTGTACCTTGCTATTTTATTTTAACAACAGATCTTGGAAGCCTTTCCGTTTCTTGTTTCATAGAGAGCTGATTACAGCTGCATAATATTCCATTGATGAAGGCACCATAACCTGGTTAACCAGTTAATCTTGCTATTACTAGCACTACTCCAACAAATAACCCTCTACAGACCTCATTTTGCATGTGTGCAAGCACTCCTGTAGGGAAAACTGCAAAATCAAAGGGTATAAAAAAAATCAGAGGATATATGCACTGTAAATTGGATGGATGTTGCCAAATTGTCCCCTACAGGGATGATACCAATTTACCAGCAATAACTAGAGTGTCTTTTTGCCCACAGCCTGGATACAGAGTGCATTTAAAATTTTTCCAATGTGATAATTTGAAAAAAATGCACAAAAATATCTCAGTATAGTTTAAATTTGCATTTCTCTTATGAGTGAGGCTGAATATATTTTCACATTTCTAAGCCATTTGAATATCATCTTCTGTGAATTGATAGTTTATATCCTTTGCTCATTTTTCTATTGGATTATTGGTCTTTTTCTCATAATTTTTAAAGCTCTTTAAATGTTAGGATAATTACACATTTGCAATACAATTTGCAAAAAAAAATTTTCCCAGTTTATATGTTTAGTGCTTGTTTCTAATGTGGCTGCGTTTTGCCAAGCACATTTAAAAAAATTTTTTAATGCTGTTTGAATATTAAGTTATTATCTTAAAAGCCTTTGCCTTGTCAAGGTTATAAACAAATTCTCCAATGTTTTCTTTAAGGACTTATAGTTTCACCTTTGATGATCCATTTGGAAGTTATCCTGATGTGAGGCATCAGTAATGGATCCAACTTTATTTTTTTCTTGCTGGCTCCCATTGTCCTATTATTATTCATGGACTAATTCAGCTTTCCTTTATAGTCATCATAAAAAACACTCTATTTTCGGGTTTTCCCTTTTCTTCCATTGATCAGTCTGTCTCATATGAACGAGCACCATATTTCCTTCATTACTGAAATATTGCAGTATTTTTAAATATGGAAGAGAGTGACTTCCACTCCCTTTCTCATTGCTCTTCTTTTTCAGAATTTTCCTGGCTATTCTTACACATTAATTTTTTATACAGACTTTATAATCTCTTTGTTTAAGTTTTTTCCCCAAAGAATTAGTACTTCCATTGTTACTGTGTTAAATTTATAATTTATGGAAAATTAATGTTCTATGATGTTGAATCTCTCTATGCAAGAATGTGACATATATGTTGATTTGCTCCAGTGTACTTTTGTGTCCTGGAGTGTTCTAAACTTTTCTTTCATGTAGGTTTGATATGTTTCCTGTTAAGTTTATCAGAAGGTATTTTGTCTTTTAATTGCTCGTGTAGGGTCTTCTTTTAAATCTTCTAACTGGTTGCTGCTTGTTAATTTCCATTTTTCTCTTTATAATATACCTTGGGCATTTTCTCATGTTCTTAGATATAGATTTTCTTCTAATTTCCTTAAATAGTGTCCTTCTGTTTGAATGTATATAAAGGTAAGGATCTTATGATAGGGAGATAATTCTGGATTTTCTGATTGGGCCCCACATGCCGTCACCAACGACCTTATAAAAGGGAAGCAGAGAGAGATTTGAGACAGAAGAAGGCAACGGAGGACAGAGGCAAGACACCACGCTGCTGACTTTGAAGATGGATGAAGACGCCATGAGTTAGGGAACTCAAGGAGTGCAGCTCTAGAAGCTGGGGGGAAAAAAGGAAAAGAGGTAGAATTCGCAACCAATAAATGCACCCGTATTAAACGTACAACTTTGATGGGGTGATGACAGACATATATACCCCTGTGACCACCACCCCAGTCGAGATATAGACCATTCTCATCCCCTCAGAAGGTTCTTTTGCGGTCGTTTGCAGTCAGTTCTCTCCCACCCCCTGCCCGGCAACCACTGGTTTCTCTCCTTATAGATTGGTTTGGCTTTTTTTTAAAAAATTGAGATACAACTGATATTGTATTAGTTTTAGGTGTACAACATAATGATTTGATATATGTGCACTTGCAAAATGGTTACTATAAGTTTAGTTAACATCCATCATCACACATAATAAATTTTTTTTCTTGTGAGGAGAATTTTTTAAACATTTACTCTCTTAGAAACTTTCAAACACACAATATAGTGTTGTTAACTATAGTCACCATGCTGTATATGACACCTCCAGGACTCATTTATCTTATCACTGGAAGTTTGTACCTTTTGACCACCTTTACCCATTTTGCCCACTCCCCACCTGCCCCCACCTCTGGCAGCAACCAGTCTGTTCTCTGTATCTATAAGTTCAGATTTTTAAAACATTTCACATATAAGTGAGATTATACAAGTATTTATCTTTCTCTGATTTGTTTCATTTAGCATAATGCCCTCAAGATTCATCCATATTGTTCCAAATGGCAGGATTTCCTTCTTTTTTATGGCTGAATAATATTCCATTGAAGAATATTCCAATAATTATGCCACATTTTCTCTTTCTTTTCTAGAGGGGAGGTTATTAGGTTTGTTTGTTTGTTTGTTTATTTATTTATTTATTTAATGGAGGTATGAGGATTGAACCCAGGACCTCCATGCATGCTAAGCATGTGCTTTACCACTGAGCTATACCTTCCCTAGACCACATTTTCTTTATCCATTCATCTGTTGATGGACAGTTAGGTTTTCTCCATGTCGTGGCTATTGTAAATATCGTGGCTATGAACATCGGAGTGCCAATATTGCTTCGAGATAGTGATTTCATTTCCATCAGCTGGATACTTACAAGTGGAATTACTGGATATTCTGGTAGCTGTATTTTTAATTTTTTGAGGAACCTCCGTACTGTTTTTCCATAGTGGCTGCACCAATTTACATTCCTACTAACAGTGCACAAGGGCTCCCTTTTCTCCACATCCTTACCAATACTTGTTATTTCCGGTCTTTTTTATAAATAGTCCTTCTAACAAGTGTGAGGTGATATTGTATTTTGGTTTTTCCTTTGGCTTGCTTTTGAAATTTCTCTTCCTCTCCACTCACCATTATCCCCCCATCTCAATCAGAAAGTTGAAAAGAATCTAGATTCTAGAATTCTAGTTCCAGATTTTTAAAAATACTGTCTTTTATTTTTTAATATTATGTCTTTCCTGTTTTTATGATTCTTTCTAATCAGCTGCATTAGGTTTCTCAAATATTTGGAAAAGCAATTAAGACTTAACCACATGTTTTGCTGGCTTCCGTTCTCACCATTGTTCCTTGTTTATCATGTTTTACCGTTTATTGTGTTCTCAGTTCTGATTCATGTTTAGGTAGCAGGGTTGTAAGTTTACACACACACTCAGATGTGCATGCGATGAGAATGCTCTATATCCGTCACTGATCTTCCTTCCTTTCTCATGCCAGCAGCAGGAGAAAATACGTTAACCTGATGGTTAACGGAATCTGCCTCCTTCAGATTAGATGCTCTCTTTGAAGTAAATATACAGTCACTTCCAAGTTCATCTCCTTGACAGGGCTGGCCTTCCGCTTTTCATCGCCTTTCCCAAAGCGGCATCTGGGCACAGTGGAAGAGGGGAGCTATGCCTGTGCTGCCCTTAGTGGTTCCTACCCAGGCTGGGTTGGGCTGGCCTCTGGACTGGTGTATGCTGGGGGCAGCAGGTTCCACCTGGCCTGAGGCTTGTCATGGCATCCACTGCATCTGACTCTCCATGTCCATCAGTGACTCCCTTCTTCGACCCAAGACCTCAGCTGGCTCAGGGGCCTCGCAGCAGATTAGCAACCTCTCACTGTCAGGCTGGGAGCCCTGGATGCCTTGCATCACACCCAGTCAGGAGGCTCTTCTCTCCCCCCACATCCCTCTGTGTCTTCTGCACTCTTGCCCAAACCCCTGTTGGGTGCACCCATTAAACAACAACTTTCCCTCCTCCCTCCCTCTGTCAACCTCCATTCTACTTCCTGTCCCTGTAAATTTGCTTATTTCTTATTCTAGTACCTCATGTAGATGGAATCGTAAGGTGTCCTGTATCTAGCTGATTTCACTTAGCATGATGTTTTCAGGGCTGGTCCACAGCATAGCACATATCAAAATTTCCTTCCTTCTTATGGCTGAATAATATGCCATATATATTGTGGACCAGGTTGTTATTTTTTATGAACGCCATAGATACATATTTTTGAGGATGTTAATTTGAATATTTTAAATACTGTTGTATTTCCTCCGTTCCCCTGGGGACCGTTCTTTTCCAGATTGCCCTTCCTGATCTACATTTTTCAGGACGCTCATGGTCCTTACTTGTGCGATTATTCTCTGTTGGCTGTTAAAACACTTAGGCGTGGATGGAAGTAGTCAGGAATAGAGACTCTCTGGGTGTCTGCACAGATCATCTTTTGCTTTCTCCGTGGAACCCTCTCCCCTCCGCAGCGGAGGGCTGTCGGCCCGCTGGATGCTCTGTAAGTGGAGAGGAGGCAAAGGGCCTATTTCCCTGCAGGGACTGGACCAGCCACCAGGCGTCCCAGGGATAAGGCGAGGGGCTGCAGGGGCTGGAGCAGCCCAGACCCCAGGGCATCCAGGGCTATTCTGCCCACCGCTCTGTGGAGCCAAGTTGGGGCAGGGTCACTCTCTCCTCAGCCTCCCCTTCTCTGGCCTCAGCGGTGTACCTCAGAGTTGTCAGTGTGCGGCAGGGCTCGGAAACGGCGGGAATTTGCTGGGGCGCTGCCGCGTCCACCCACTCCTGCACCGGCCAAGCGAGTCCTCTGCTGGCTTAGTGAGAGAGGAAGGGTCACGCAGTTGGCCGCTGGGCACCAGCTCGGAGGCTCCGGGACCGTGTGCTCAGAGCTGGGGGTTCTCTGCGCTTCTTCCGAGGAGTCCTCCTTTGTGGGGAGCGCTCAGCCCAGGACCTCTTGGCCTCTCTCCCAGTGGAAACAACACATTTCCTCAAATCCCTCAAATATTCAGTTCTGTTGATGGTATTCTCTCCAGCTTTTTCTTTGATGGAACAGGTTGTTTTTTCCTTGTACTTCTCTTTTTGATCATTTCCAGGGGATTTGGAGAGAAAAGACAGGTGGGTGTTTGGGACAGTCCATGAAATCAGAAGCCAATAAAGTTATATTTGTCTGGTTATTAAAATTCTACCGCATTGTAGTTTTCTGTTTCTCTTCTGTCTTCCTTCTTATTTTTCTCTTTTTTGCTAGTTATACAATTTGATTCCTAATGGTCTAGCACATTCTAAACTCACTGCATGATTTGGGGACATGTTTTGTTCAGGATTATAGTTCTGAACTACAAAGTTTTATGGGAAAGGGCTGCGATCAGGATTATAAATAGCAGCAATTATATGTAATTTTGAACTAGGAAAGATGTCCTAAATTAACCTAGATATATTCAGACTATTGGGACACGTGGTGGACTGAAATTAAACAACAACAACAACAACAACAATGTTTTCCACTAGGGGGAGCTGTAGGCTATGTCTGAAGTTTGTTTTTTTTTTAAGAGAAATGTTTCATTGTGTCTTTCACCTGCCACTTTAAAATACGATTCTCTTGCTAGATTCTGTGACGGCCCTTGAGGCCAAAGAGACTAAGTTAGAAAGCCTTAACAGAGTGTTGTAAGTGGTAACTTGAGGGATAGGGCTTCAGGTATGGCTGGATTCAGGTATAAACAACCCCAAGTCACAGGCTTTGCTCTCCCACCCTTGTGATTGGCTTTATTGTCCAAAAGGCCCTCCTCTTATAGCAGCAAAGTGGCTGCAGCAGTTCTGACCTCCTATTGTACCAGGCTTAATTCCAACCACAAAGACCTCACCCACCCAATGACTTCAATAAAAGTCTGAGAATTGAGTCTCTCAACTTGGATTGGCCTGACTTTGGTCGAGTGTCCACTCCTGAGCTCATCTCGGTCACCTGGCAATGTGGTGGAGTGGCAAGGCCTGGGTCACCTGGGGCTGAAGGTGGAGCCAGCCTAACCCAGATGAAAAGGACAGAGGGTGGAGGTGGAGGGGTCTACAGACAAAAGCAGGCTCTGCTACTGGAAGCTGGGTGCTGGGCAGTCCTTAGAAAGCATGGTGAGGCCACAAGGGGGATGGAGTGAGATCATGCGGAGGTGGGGGCAGGGGGAAAAGAGGGATCCCTTGAAGGATCAGCTTGAAGGATCAGCTTCAGACCAGAGAGATTCCTCGGCCAGACGTTGCGATGAGCAGGCAGCGCCCATATGGGCATCTCTTTAATAGTCCAGTTTTCCACTGCCCTTCTGCACAATCCAATGGCTAGGCCATTAACCACCATCCATGGATTGGTAGAAACTCAAACACAGGGTCCAACATCATGCAATTCAGGCTACTGAGCTGAACTGATTTTACCTTCCTCAATCAGTGTGATGGTCTTTCAAACAGGATGCTGTCTGTTCATCTTGGAGCTGCCATCCATAAACCAAGAAGCTCTTTTTCAGTCAACAGAGAACTGTTCATGGGGTTGCCCAAGTGGCCCAAGTGGCCCAAGTGCCCACAGGATCCAGCAGCTCTTCAGGTGCTTCCAACGTTGGCCCTAAGGGAAGAGACTACCTACTTTTGAGTACCGCCTTGCATGCCCCTGGTAGCATGTTCCTCTAGAAGCCATTTCCATTTTGTTATGGAACTTTTCTGGGCTCTGCCCTCCCCATTGGAGTGTTTCTTCAACATCATCCAAGACATAGGTATTTCAGGTTCAGTACTATTTTATATCCCTTAGTCATAGGGGCAGTTTCAATTATGTCCAATAGCAAGCTAGTAACTGTCTCTCAAGTAGAAAATTTTGGGTCCAAAATCCCCGTGGTCATTGTTGGATGGTGTTTTTACCATAGTCTAAGTCTGCACTGCATACAGGGCTGCTGTACAGGCAGTCTGTCCAACCAGGACTGTAGCTTCTAACAGGGCATTAATTAAAGTGGTAAATCTCCTTTTGTCCACCAGATGTCCCATACTGTGTGGGCTCAGGCAAATCTATTGGTTCCCATCTTGAATGACCAATCATATTGGCAGAAGGACAGAATTCCATGTCTTCTGCTTTACAATACTAGCTAAGTCAGATACAATATCCATCCCCAAAATACATTCAGGTAAAGGGGACAAAACCACTTCACATAAAGTCTGTTCAAATATTATAGTTTTTATGCAAACTTTCACCTTAATTCCATCAACTGTTGTATTCCCATATCCTCCCAATCTAACTCACCAACAGGCTTTGGAACCAAAGTGTATGGGGCTCTGATGTCAAGGAGTCCCAGAAAGTTCTCTGATCTATCTCCTGACCATTTTACCCACTCACATGGCCTTGAGTCTCCAGCCAGGGGTGAGGCCAAGGGACTCAGGCCTTTTCAAAAGTCCTTATTTGATTAGACTGTGGGACCAGGGTCTCAGGCAATTTGAAGTAAGGTTTCTTATTGCCATCTTTGCCTTCTGGCTTTTTAAATTTCTCCAAACTATAGTGAATAAAGCAGATTTGTTTAGGGTCCTTCAATATTGGTGGACCATTAAGGGCTGATCCACCCAAATTGCAAGAGTGCTGCATTAACCTTTGTTTTTCCATCAGCAGATGAATTGAGAAAGAAGATGTGGTATATATATACAACAGACTACTATTCAATCATAAAGAAGAATGAAATTTTGCAACACTTCAACTTGGAGGGTATTATGCTAGGTGAAATAGATCAGACAGAGATAGACAAGTACTGTATATCACTTATATGTGGAATCTGAAAAATGCAACAAACTAGCGAATATAACAACAAAAAAAAGAAGCAGACTCACAGATACAGAGAACAAATCAGTGGTTACCAGTGGGGAGGGGCAATATAGGAGTAGGGAAGTAAGAGGTACAAACTCTTAGGTATAAAATAAGCTACAAGGATATATTTTACAACACGGGGAATAGAGCCCATCTTTTATAATAATAATAAATGAAGTATAACCTTTACAAATTGTAAACCACTATATTGTACACCTGTAACTTATATAATATTGTACATCAACTATACTTCAATTTTTAAAAAAGACCTTTGTTTTGACCTCACTATGGTCCACTTTATTCATCCCATTTCTTGATCACCATTTAAAGATTTCCACCTTGCTGGGATGAATCCTTTACCTCTCCTCCTTATCTTTCCCCATTTTCTTATAAATCAGTTTAACTTTCTTTGCTCTCTGTTGTTTCAGCATAATTTGGACCATGGGCAGAGGCCCTGAGGCTAGCAGCTATAACTCAGGCTGGCTGTAATTCAAACTCGGCCTAGAAGGATCCACCCCAACACTCTCCCTTGCTTTCATTTTAGCTATTATGGAAAACAATAACCAAGAGATTGTTTCTTGTTACTTTGCATCTCCTCATGCATCCAGTGAGCCAACTGCTCAGGAGTTAGATCCGTCATTTCTAAATTCCATCAGTAAGTTTTGCCTCCAGTGACTGATCACAGTGTAGCTGCACTTTCATACCAGGGGTGCCTAGGTAGTCATCCAGGAATCAAAAGTTCATCAACCCCGACCCTTTCATCCCTCCTCTTTCCAAAGCACAAGTTTCAGTGAGTCAGGGTTATTCTAGAGAATCCCTTGTAATCACTTCTGATGCTACTGTTCCCTGCAGTCCACACACAGGACTGCCCTCAGTGCTGACATTAACTGCAAGCTTGGTGGATTCCCCAAGCCACCCTCAGTTTCAGCAATTCACTAGGAGGACCCACAGAACTCACTGAAAGCAACTGTACTTATGGCCACCGTTTATTAGAGAAAGGCTACAGATTAAAATCAGCCAAGGTAAGAGATACGCAGGGCAGAGACTAGAGGGATCCCAACGTGGAGGTTCCATTGTTCTCTCCCTGTAGAGTCACGGACAGTGCCAGCTCCTTCCACCCATGATATGTGACAGTACACATAGAGTACTGCCAATCTGAGAAGCTCACCCAAGCCCTGGTGCCAAGTTTGTATTGATATTCAGTCACATGTTGCCCACATGGCTAACCTTTAGTTTTTAGCCGATATCTTTAAGTCTCCAGTCCCTCCAGAGGCTGAACTGAGACCACTACCTCTAACCAAAAGGCCCCAATAATAAATACATTGCAAAACTATAGTGAAATATATTTCTGACTTTTTGCCAAAAATTTGTTTGTTTGTTTAAGGGGGTGGAATTTACCAATCTTTTTATTTATACCTTCTGGATTTTGACTCATCCACAAAGCCCCTCTTGCAATGCTTGTGTCACCACTAGAGGGAGAAGTTACTTCTATGAATCTTTTCTGCTTCCTTTCGCAGGGAAGGGGGATTTCTAGACAGATGCTCTTTTCCTCAGGAGTGGTTTCTTGTCACACATCCTGACTTTTGCTTTCCCCACAGAGCCCACTTCTGGCGGCCTCTAACGTTGACCCGGGTAGTACAGGTTCTGGCCACAGCAGCTGCTCTCAGCTGGACACGCTAGTGCTGGAGGCTCCTAACCCAGCCTGATGGTCCCACCCACGCGCCTCTCTGCCCCAGGCGTCTCCACACCAGGTCAGGAACTGCGTGGTCACGCATGCGCGGCAGCACCGTGTCTACTGTCTCAGGGCAAACTTCTCAACAGTTGGGTCTTCAGCTCCGGGAGCCTCTTCCTCCCTCCAAGTCTCTTGCCTTTTCTTCCCACTAGAGGTTCTGGGGCTTTGAAGTCAAACTCATCCCCAGGCTGCTATTGATCTCCTGTCATTTCTGCTACTTAAGCCACAATTACTGGGCTTCCTACACTTGACCTGTAATTGAATTTCCTTGGGAACTCAATGACAAGATTGATTCAGCCTAATTGAGTCAAAGATCAACTCTCCCCGCCATTCGTCTGGTCCCTGTCTCTGCCCGGGGCGCTCTGAGCTGAGGCTGTACGACTTTTCAGTTTTGTTTTACACGTCAAGAGACAACCTCAAGTACCACTTCTTCACGTGATCCTGAGGAAAACTGCCTTTCTTTGCCTCCCCCACCCCCTACTTCGTGGCCAGCTGAGAGCAGAGGAAACTTCTGTTTTTAAACTTGCTTGTGTTCTCGTCATGTGAATGCTAAAATGCAATTCTAAGGAAAAAAAGTCTGATCTGGTTCAAAAGCAGGTTTGGAAATGAGTTAGAAGTCCATGTCTGGGTGGTTCAGGAAATTAGAAATTTGTTCTTTTAAAGTTTTCGTGACATGACTCAATAATAAAAAGACAAATAACTCGATTTTAAAGTGAGTAAAGGATCTGCAGACATTTCCTCTAAAGAAGACGTACAAATGGCCAATAAGCACGTGAAAAGATGCTCAACATCATTAGCCATCAGGGAAATGCAACTCAGAATCACAATAAGATACCACTTCACATCCACTAGGGTGGCTAGACTCAAAAAGATAGATAAAAAATGTTGGGGAGATCGTTGAGAAGTTGGAACTCTCATATGCTGCAGGTGGAAATGTAAAATGGGGCAGCTGCTTTGGAAACAGTCTGGCAAATCCTCAAAAGGTTAAACAGAGTTAGTATATGACCCAGCAATTTCGATCCTAGGTGTATACCCAAGAGAAATGAAAACATATGTCCACACAAAAACATTTACACAAATATCCATAGTGTTATTACTGTAATAGCCAAAAAGTAGAAACAACCCAAGTGACCATGACAAATGAGTGGCTAAACAAAATGTGCTACAGTTGGCCCTCTGTACCGGCTGGTTCCACATCCGTGGAGTCAACCAACTGCGGATCAAAACTATTTGGAAAAAAATTCCAGAAGATTCCAAAAAGCAAAACTTGAATTTGCTGCACACTGGCAACTATTTATGTAGTATTTACTATTATGTAGTAGTATTCTATTTACATAGAATTTAAATGTATTTGGGATCTAAAGATGATTTAAAGTATACACAAGGATGTGTGTAGTTTATATGAAAATAACCTACATTTATATCAGAAACTTGAGCATCAGCAGATTTTGGTATCTGAGGCAGCAGGAGTGGGTGTGTGTGTGCTGGACCCAATTCCCTATGAATACCAAGGGAAAACAATGGAATACCATTCAGCTGTAAAAATAAATGAAGTACTAACACATGTTACAACATGGATGAACCCTGAAAGCATTATGTTAAGTAAAGAAAGCCAGAGACAAAAGATCACGTATTGTGTAATTCTATTTATATGAAGTGTCTAGAATAGGCAAATAGAGACAGAAAGTAAATTAGTGACTTTTTTTCTTTTTAAGCTGGAAGGGATGGGAAGGTTGAGGGTGATGGCTAAAGGGTACAAGGTTTCTTTATGGGGTGATAAAAATATCCTAAAATTGATCGTGGTAGTGGTTGCACAACTCTGTGAAGAAACTAAAAACCATTGAATTATACACTTTAAGTAGATAAATTGCATGGAATATGAATTATATCTCCATAATGCTGTTATTAAAAAGAAGTTACCACTGAGAGACTTCCCCATCTCTCTCTTTATATATATATATATGTATGTATATATAAATATATAAAGATGGAGTGTATCTTACTAATTTGGAAACAAAAACCTGGTTGAGGCTGGGAAACACACTGGGAGGCAGTAAGTATCTTTCCTTTTTCTAACTTGAACGCTCATGAAAAAGAAAGGGGAGAGGGGGACAGAATCAGTAGAAGAGAAATCTGGAACTGCTCAAGCATTTACCTAGTGTCTTCTGACTGCTAAGATGCAAATGGGTAAAAGATGTCTGGAGAAGCAAAAGAAAATATTAATAATAGCACTTACTACCAAACTGCTCTGAAATCGTTTCTTAACCTGCTAGTGTCCACCAGGAAATCAGAAGGTAACATTCTGATTTAAAAATTAACATTATACAATGAGAAGTAGTTCTATTAAAGTCAGGAGTAGTAATTATCACCACTTTTATTTCATATTATCTTGAAAGTTCTAGCCATCAAAGTAAGATGAGAAAAGTAGGTAAGTTATAATATTGAATGGAAGAAGCAATGGTAAAATTCTCTACTGGAGCAGGGGGCAGGGTATAGCTCAGTGGTTGTGTGTGTGCTTAGCATGCATGAGGTCCTGGGTTCAATCCCCAGTACCTCTGTTGAAATAAAAGAAATTAGAAATGTGCATAATCTTTAACCTACTTTAATTCTACTTCTGGGAAATCATCCTAAAGAAATAATCTGGGATCCTAGCACAAAGATTTCTGTATGGAGATGTTCAATGCAATAATAATGTATCATATCAGAACCTTTAGAGGAAAACTCACTGTCCAAACCCAGGGGATTGATTACAGATAATTATGATACATCCATGCAATGTAATATTCTGCAGCCATCAGAATTTAAGATGTATGAGAATGCTTAATGGCCTGAAAAAAGATTATATTTACAATATAAACTAATATTTAAGTAGTGAGTTATATGTCACATAGATGGAAAACAGTATGCACAAGTGGGAGTCCAACTATTAGAAAACAAAAGTGAACAAGCAAAGAAGAATGCAAGAAAGGCAGACAAAATATTGCATTGGCTCTGGCCCTAGAAATGCAGGGTACATGTGCAAACATTTCCCTCTAGTGTCCTCTTTTTCTAGAATTAGAATTGAGACAAGAGCAGAGCTGGCCTCAGCACTCCCCAAAACCTCAGGTCTCCTTTGTCACTCTTCCTCAGCTTTAAGCAAACAAACTATACTGTGAAAAATCATTGGGAGATTCGATCAAAACTGCCCTACAGCAATGGGCTGTCTAAGACTAGAATTCCTCTGTAGGAGCTGGAGTCCCTAAATTCTACCTAGAATTTTAAGGAAATGCTAAAAATTATTGCTTGTATTGGGGAGGAAAAACTTTTCCTCTACTCTCTTAAGTTTCGTCATGGGGGCCTGCAAATTAAATTGACAATGATGGATTAGAAAAGACAAAGAAAATAACTTGGTTCAGCCATAAAGACAGGAGTTTATAGACCTAAGAGGAGAGGGAGTGGGGAGAAAAGGTTCCTATGGGAAAAACAAATGGGTTTCTTTAGGAAAGCCAAATAGGCTTTTATGGGAGGTAAGATCGCTTGTGATAATGTTTGTTTACGTAAGTGCGCTGGTCTTCTTCAAGGCCATGAAACTCCCTGGAGGGGGATATATGGTAGTTTCCATCGCAGAAGTTTCTGATTTTAGATAGATAAGGGAGGGTTCACACAAAGCCTCTTTCTATTTCTGTTGATTCTCAAATGTCTTCAGCTCAAAATAATTTGTATGCCACTGTAGTATAATTTGGATCCCTTCACCAGCATAGAAAGATAATAATTTGAAATACTATCCACCTTTCCCCCGCTTTTCGTATTAAAACTTCATCCTTTTCTCATTTACTCTTCCAAGTGTTCTGTATTCACTGCCTTGGGGAAAGGGTGGTACTATTTGAAGGCACAGAAAAAAGAAAGTCTTATGCTGGTTTTAAATATCCCAAGTCTAGGTAGGCCCTGCGGGAAATGGAAAGGGTTCTGGTAAATGGGATGTAGCCAGACTCTTCACTCTTAAGACAGGAAAAGGCTGAAGGGAGAAATGGAGAAGTGTTTGGGGTTTTTTTTATTAAAAAAATTTTTTTAATTGAGTTATAGTCATTTTACAATGTTGTGCCAAATTCCAGTGTAGAGCACAATTTTTCAGTTACACATGAACATACATACATTCATTGTCACATTCTCTTTCACTGTGAGCCAGTACAAGATCCTGTATATATTTCCCTGTGCTACACAGTACAATCTTGTTTATCTATTCTACATTTTGAAATCCCAGTCTGTCCCTTCCCACACCCCCATCCCCCTGGTAACCACAAGTTTGTATTCTATGAGTCTGTTTCTGTTTTGTATTTATTTATTTTTTAGATTCCCCATATGCGCGATCTCATATGGTATTTTTCTTTCTCTTTCTGGCTTACTTCACTTAGAATGACATTCTCCAGGGACATCCATGTTGCTGCAAATGGCATTATGTTGTCAGTTTTTATGGCTGGATAGTATTCCAGTGTATAAATATACCCCAACTTCTTTATCCAGTCATCTGTCGATGGACATTTAGGCTGTTTCCATGTCTTGGCTATTGTAAATAGTGCTGCTATGAACATTGGGGTGCAGGTGTCATCCTGAAGTAAGGTTCCTTCTGGATATATGCCCAGGAGTGGGATTCCTGGGTCATATGGTAAGTCTATTTCTAGTCTTTTGAGGAATCTCCATACTGTTTTCCACAGTGGCTGCACTAAGCTGCATTCCCACCAGCAGTGTACGAGGGTTCCCTTTTCTCCACAGCCTCTCCAGCATTTGTCATTTGTGGACTTTTGAATGATGGCCATTCTCCATTCTGAACTGGTGTGAGGTGATACCTCATTGTAATTTTAATTTGCATTTCTCTGATAGTGATACTGAGCATTTTTTCATGTGCCTATTGATCATTTGTATTTCTTCCTTGGAGAATTGCTTGTTTAGGTCTTCTGCCCATTTTTGGATTGGGTTATTTGTTTTTTTCTTATTAAGTCGTATGAGCTGTTTATATATTCTGGAGATCAAGCCTTTGTTGGTTTCACTTGCAAAAATTTTCTCCCATTCCGTAGGTTGTCATTTTGTTTTACTTATGGTTTCCTTTGCTGTGCAGAAGCTTGTTAAGTTTAATTAGGTAGGAAGTGAGTGTTTGTTGACTGCACTCCACCCTCCCCACACCAGGCTAAACCACGAGGTAGGGAGACAGAATCAGAAATCCCAGATAAGTTGAGGATGCTTGGGGTGGACCCCAAGGTGGAGAAAGACCCCAGAGCAGAAATGCTGGGGTGGTGGCCCAGCTTCAGGGCCATGGGAGCAGCTGACTGGATTCCTAGGCCCCAGAGGACATGGAGGTTCCATGGAGAACCAGCAGCTCCAGAGAGGCCTCTGGGATGTGCATTGAAAAGTGGACGAAAATGTGATTCTCTAGGTGATAGAATTTCAGGCAAGTTCTATTTTCTTATTTATAATTGTGTTTGTTTTCTAAACATGCTACAATGAGCAAGCTTTAGAAGAGAAAATCAAGTTTTAAAAACTCCAGTCAACAAATATCAATTGAGCAAATATTCTCTGCCAGGTGGCAGGCTTGAATCTTGGAATACAAAGCAAAACTCAGGCACTGTTCTCAAGCTGATTAAGATCTAGCGGGAGCAACCGACAAAAATACAAGCAGTTGAATCCTCAGCATAAGTAATAAACACACAGTCTTAAGCTTAAGCCCAATGGAAGCCCATTCAAGAGATAGGTTTGCTCCTTTGCACCCATCTGTTGTTTTCCATGCTTGTCTCAATTGTTTTCTTGATAAAATTGGCAGGTGTGCTTTTCTTTCTACTCTTTTAAAACATAAATCTATGTACATATATGTATAACTGAATTGCTTTGCTGTACACCTGCAACTAACATTGTAAATCAACTACACTTCAGTAACAAATAAAATTCAAAAAATTAAGTTGATACATTATTCGAATGTACATGTACACAAATCAACATCTTGAGAATCTGGTTAAGTAAGTCCAGGGCTAGTCTGGTGGCTCATGTGTCAGGGAGCCAGGTTCCACCATTCTGCGGTGTGACCCTCTCCCACTCAAAGCCTTCATATGGTTCACAGATTGAAGCCTTAATTTCCTGCCACCCTGCAACCCAAAACACTCCACAGGGCGGCGCCAAACTCTCTTTCCAACATTACCCTCCAATACCTAAAGCCTCATCTTGACCTACTATTCCCACTTCTGCTTCAGGCCTCAGGGCTTGTCTTCTTCTTGAACGGGTGTGCTCCCCCAATTCCTGCAAGCTGGTGCCCCACTGCCGTCCCCCAGTTCTCAACATCCCACTCCCACCAGAGCCTCAGCAGCCAGAGCTGGTTGGACCTGGTGCTCCCCAGGAGTGAGAGGCCCTGACCTCCATGGGTGGGGGGCTGCCGTCCAGTGTCCAAGAGAATCCAGCCTGCCTCCAGTCATCCTCGCACCCCTCTGCCTAGCCTCTCCCCTCCTCAAATCCCTGCTGACTTCCAGCCCTGAAGAAGCCAGGGAACCTCCACACCCCCACCTCCCTCCTTCCTTCTAGACCTCAGTAGTCTAGTGAGCATAACAGGTTTCTCATCAGCTCCCTGTCTTCATGTCCACCTCTCTTGTTGACATCAACTCCCCACTCATTACAGTCTGAGCGGGCATGGGGACTTCCTGTTCTTATGACCTAATGGTGTGACCCAAGTGCCTAGTACTACACCTGGCCCGGAGCAGGTGCTCAGTAAACAGCTGCTATCATCCTCCTCACTGTAGTTGTCATTGTTATTGACTCATTCAATTTTACTCACTAATGCATTTTAATCATCCCTGGCTTACTAAATGTGACTGATTAGACATTCTTTGCAGGAGTCGCAGAACCTCGCAGCTGACGGAGGTGGCACTGTCATTACATACTCGCTTGAATACATACTTACACAGCCGCGGGCCTGTGCTGGGTGAGGCAGGAAATGTGTAGGTTTCGTGCTGGGCTGAGCTGGAGGGAGCTGAGCAGCACGTGGCTGACCCTCAGTGGGGTCAGGAGAGGCCTGGGGATGGCCATCTTGGGCAATGGCTGCGCTCACACATTTTTCTTTATCCTGTCCCTCCAGCTAGCTCTCCAAGGGTTGGGGTTTTTTTTTAAAGAAAAAAACTCAATGTGAATTTTCCACCAGCTGGAAAGGGTGAAGAGCCCTGTACCAAGACAGGGCACACATCTGTACACAAGTTTGAGAGCTTCAGAGAAAAGCCAGGCCTTGGCCTCAGGGTGGAGGCAGGCCCAGTGATCCAAATCTTCCGGCAGCCCCAAAGCCCGTGAGTGGGGCCTCCGCCGGCAGGGGCCAGCTGCACTGTAACTGCTGCTGGACGAAGCAGGGCAGAGAACCTCAGCACCGGCTGTTCTGACTGCACATTCCTGCCCCTTGAGCACAACTCGCTTTCCAGTTTCCAGGGGCTGATTATACTGGGGAAACGAGCGAGGGAAGCCCTTCATCCTTCTAGTCATCCTCCTGTGCCCATGTCACCTCTGGCTACCATGAGGGATTCTACCTTCAGCCCTGCTTTCTTGCCTGTGGCCCTTGTTATTTGCTTATAAATATTCAACTATTTACATTTTAAGTCCTTACCACCTGGCTAGAACTGGTTATGAATTTGTACACGTTAATAGGAGAAAAACAAGTATTTTATAAGCAACGCTGAGAAGGCAGTATTATAAAATAAAACTTGCAGGCGGCCTGAGGCGGGACGGGGCTCACACTGTGTCGCCCCCCTGTGCTGTCTCACTTCCGTCACGCGGCTCTCCAGGCTCTGTGGTCAGAACCACCTCCACTGCACCATCTCCGGGTGCCCCGGGATAAGGAAAAAGTCTAGGCTTTTACTCTTGAAAAGAACAATGAAATTTTTCATTATTTCCTCATTTTAGATGAGAACTTTAAGTTGTCCTTGATCATTTACCTCGCATCCTTACTGAAAATCTCTTCCTCATTAGAAGACTCCCTGTCATGTAGCTTCTGTGCCATATTTTTCTTGCACATGGCACTGAGAGGTCTGTACACATCCCTGAGCCAAAGTGGCCACCTTCTCCAGAAAAAGCCCTTCTAGAACACAAAAAGGGGAATATTAATTCTGCATCTCCCTTGCTTTCTCCGGCAACAGTACTTTATCTCAAATTTACCTGACTCTCACTTTCCCGAGCATTTCCTACGCAGAAGAAACTGAAAGCCCCTTGGAAGAAAACACATACAAATAGTGATGCTTGCCACGTTCCACATCTCACAGTGCGTCTGTCTGGTCTTAGTAGGACTAAATGGGAACCTCAGTCAATATGAGCAAAAGCACCACAGCCCCCGACCCTGATAATTCCTTGCACACTGGGCTTCCCGAAACTCTCCACGTCCGTCCGACATGGCCCCCCAGTGTCTCTGGAGAGGCCTTTGCACGTGGCTTGGCATGGAGATCAGTTTTTAGCCCCACTAGCCTTCTTGGCCCTGCCAAGTGCCCTTGTGCAGAGAAGACACTGCATAGCCGTGCTGGGCGGAAGCACGTGACTCTCTGGAAGTCTTTTACACCAGTCCTCTTAAGACTTAGTCTCACATGCAACACTTGCTGGGGGCTGGGGGGGGGGGGTGCTCCTATTTTCCTGGCTGCTTTACCCTATAAGTTGAATCACACCAAGTAAACCCCTGAGTCCAACCAGCAAAGTTATCTAACTCCCTGACTTTCACACTGCAGGCCATCACCGATGCATAAGTGAATTGTGAAATCAGTTTAAAGGCCATGACCAGAACTGAAACACAAAATATTTTTTTTACATTTTTTTGTTATAGTAATTTTACGTGTCAATTTCCAGTGTAGAGCACAATTTTTCAGTTATACATGAACATACATATATTCACTGTCACATTGTTTTTGCTGTGAGCCAGCACAAGATCCTGTATATATTTCCCTGTGCTATACGGTATAATCTTATCTATTCTACATATGCCTGTCAGTATCTACAGATTTCAAACTCCCAGTCTGTCCTTTCCAACCCCTCTTCCCCATGGCAACCACAAGTCTGTATTCTATGTCTATGAGTCCATTTCTGTTTTTGTTTTTTTTGTTTTAAGATTCCACATATGAGCGATCTCATATGGTATTTTTCTTTCTCTTTCTGGCTTACTTCACTTAGAATGACATTCTCCAGGGACATCCATGTTGCTGCAAATGGCATTACGTTGCCATTTTATGGCTGAATAGTATTCCACTGTATAAAAATACAACACCTTCTTTATCCAGTCATCTGTTGATGGACATTTAGGCTGTCTCCATGTCTTGGCTATTGTAAATAGTGCTGCTATGAACATTGGGGTGCAGGTGTCTTTTTGAGGAATGGTTCCTTCTGGATATATGCCCAGGAATGGGATTCCTGGGTCATATGGTAAGACTATTCCTAGTCTTCTGCGGAATCTCCATACTGTTTTCCACAGTGACTTCACCAAACCGCATTCCCACCAGCAGTGTAAGAGGGTTCCCCTTTCTCCACAGCCTCTCCAACATTTGTCATTTGTGGACTTTTGAATGATGGCCATTCTGAACTGGTGTGAGGTGATACCTCATCGTAGTTTTGATTTGCATTTCTCTGATAATTAGTGATATTGAGCATTTTTTCATGTGCCTATTGATCATTTGTATTTCTTCCTTGGAGAATTGCTTGTTTAGGTCTTCTGCCCATTTTTGGATTGGGTTGTTTTTTTCTTATTAAGTCGTATGAGCTGCTTATATATTCTGGAGATCAAGCCTTTGTCGATTTCATCTTTTGCAAAAATTTTCTCCCATTCCATAGGTTGTCATTTTGTTTTGCTAAAATATTTTTTTGAATATACATAGAATAGGAAAAAAAAATCAGAGTGCATAATAAGTTTGTTTTAGAAACTCCTTGTGTCTATATAGTATGCGGTACTAATTTGTGATGTAAACTGTAGCTCACAGCCCAAGCACAGTGTGATCAATGAAGGCCTCAGTGGAAAGGAAGCATCTTCCTTTTGATACTCACTAGCAGTATGGCCATGGGGCAGGACCTTTTCCCTTTCTCTTTCTCCATTTCCTTAATATAAAAGAAACAAACTACTGTCTAAAGTTTCTCCCAGTAAAAATTCTATGCAGTTTGGATAATGAGAATAGTGTGGGGACCTGAAAACCAGTAGGATGACAAGTGAAGTTTTCCTGTCACTTTCTAGGAAGGATTCATATATTCTACCTTCCAACAACTTTGAGTGAGGCTGGTCAAGTTCTAGAACCATGTGGCCTTCCCTACCCCAGAACCTCCAAGAAGGCCACTGGCCCAGCCCACCACCAGCAGGAACAGGTAACAACCAAAACCTCTCCCTCTCCCCCTCCCCTTTCCTTCCTTAAAGGACTAGGAAAAGCAGCGGCATCTGTGCCTGTCCCATTCCAACTCAGCTTTGGCTGGGGAGCTAGTTTTGCTGGTAAATTAGGGTAAAGCATTACGATAAATAAATATTCTTCCTGCCTTTTGTGGTTTCTTCACTGTAAACTGAAGAGATTGAAATAGATGAGCTCTAAGTTCTCCTCTAGTTCTACTTTAAAAATTACCAGACTAAGGGGAGGGTACAGCTCAGTGGTAGAGTGAGCAGCTTAGCATACATGAGGTCCTGGGTTCAATCCTCAGTACCTCTGTTAAAAATAAATAAACCTAATTACCTCCCCAACAAAAGTAAAACAAAAAAATAAAAATTAAAAAAAAAACTACCAGAGTAGTACTTACCTTAAGCTTTTTTTAATCACCCTTTGCTGCTGTTCTGTGAGAATAAATCTGTTTTGGAAGAAACATGATCAGAATTATTCATCACAATGACTATCTCCAAATCTTTATTCATTCCTTTTTATTTTAAGTCTTACCTACTCATTGAGACGATGACTTTTTTGTGGAAGGAATGCTCTCTTGTTTAATAATCCTTTGCCTCTTTCACAGTGCCTAACTTAGGATCTTGCACGCAGCTGGCAATACATTTTATTGTTTTAGGTAACATTCGACAGATAATTCCCAATAAAAATTCTTAGAAGTAGGAAAACAAAATAAAAGTGTCTACCAGAAACCTAAGCATTGTTTTAAAGCCAAGAACAAGAGTCGGATGCCTATCATATGACCACTACTGGTCACTGTTGAGGAGGTCCTCATCACTGCGGTAAGAAAAATACTGGAAAGGAAGAGACAAGCATATTTACATATGAAATGATGGACAACCTTTAGGTTGGAAGCAATATGAGAATTTAGGAAGATGGCTACATACAAAATCAAGAGATCAACACATAAACCTCAGAAACTTTCCTATATAACACAGAAGACTAAGAAATAGAAGAAATATTCCATTTACAGTATCAACAAAACTGCATAAAGTTCCTAGGGATAAACTAAATCAAGAATGTATAAGACCTATGTGATGAAAGCATTAAAACTCTGCTGAAGGATGTTAAAATGAAAAATGAGCATATGGCATGAGACACCATCCTCCCAGAATGTTGTAAAGATACCAATTCTCAAATTAACCTACAAATTCAATGCAATCCTATTTAAACCCAAGATAAATTTTCAACAAAGCCTGGCTAGTTGACATTTGGTAGAGAAAACATGCAAGAATAGTTATTAAATGTGTGAAAAAGATGATCAAAGAGCAGGAGTTTACCCTACCATTTACAAAATATGTTCCAGAGCAACTGGAATTAGGCAGTGTGGTACTGGTACTGGTATAGGAAAAGATAATTGGATCAATAGAACAGAGTCCAGATAAAGACAATATTTTTAGATTAGTGAAGGACGAACCATTCATAGAAAAATTTGAAACGATTCAATTTTCACGGAGGAGGAAAAAGTTAGATCCCCTAACTCAACTACACTAACAAACAAAACAAATTCTAGGCAGATTGTAAAAGTACTACAAGAAAGCATCAGAGACTATTTTTACGCCATGACGTGACAAAAGGCCTGTCTGACAAAACCCGCTCGCCACGAGGACGGGCAGATATGGGGACAGACTGTCAACAGACAGCTGCTCTTCCTAGCCCTTGCCCTCTCCTCCCCTGGATTGTCTGTCTTCTTCCTGTTCATTTATAAAACTCTTTACTTTCATTGATTTTCAGTGTTTCAAACACTTCCCAATTTCTCTAAGGGGACGAGACAGAAGAGTGGAGTAAGGAGCTCAGGCTTTACAGTCAGGTGAAACTGGCTTCTGCTTTTGGTTTTGTCACTGGGTCCTTAAGCCGATGTCCTCCATCTATGAAACAAGGATGGTACTGCCATCCTCACAGGATTGTGGGGAACAAATCAGACAATAGATGGAAAACTCTTTGTCCAGTGCTTGGCATAGGTCAATGCTAAGTTGGTGTCACAGGCAAGGTGGTCAAGTTTGCCAAAGGTTTCTGCCTGTGGCATCCGCTCTGAAAGCTCTTTTCCACCACAAGATTATAAACATATTGCTTCTATTTTCTTCTAATACTTTTATGAGTTCTTTTCTTTCATGTTTACAGAGATACGTTTAAGGTGAGAAATGGGGACCTGCTGTTCCCTTTCCCCTAAGTAGTTAGGCAGCTGTTCTATTACCATTTATTCATTTTCTCCCATTGATTAGAATATTAAACATGACGTTTCCAAAGTCTAAAGAACACATGGGTCTGTCTATTGCTGGGCTCTCTATGCTACTTCAAATATTATGTTGCATTATTCCTCATTGTGGAATTGACATAATGCCTCATCTCTCTTCCACTGAACATCATTATTGTCAACTTTAGGAAAAACACTGCATGGTCCCTATCCTGAAAAAACTTGTCATCTAAGTGGGGAGAGTAAATAACGAAATGATATAAATAAATACAAATGTAAGGTTAAACTACAGAGCAACTAAAGCAATGAGAGGAGTTTATAGAAATTCTACAAAAGCACAAGGCCATATGCCACCTGGAGATCAGGGGATACAGTCTGGGCAATGAAAATGACTAGAAAGCTGACCCCACTCTTGTCCCCAGGTTCCTAGGCTCAGAAACCAGACTCTGTCTTCACTGAGAGGGATCTCTCATCTTCCTATCAAGGCAGCCTCACTTTATCAGTATCACAGGATTGATCAGAAATCAGAATGCCAAATTATTACCTGTCAGTGAGAAATACATCTGTTCTACAGACGGGGCTTCTGTGTCTACACAAGCAGAGAACTTCCTTCTGCAGAGACAGGCCTCCACGGCACACTGAGGCACAACCGGAAGGCTATGTGGTGAGAACAGAATTAGAACAAAAGGACGCACTTTAGAGTAGCCTGATGCAGGATTTTACTTGCAGTGTTTTGATGGCAACTATCTACACAATGTCTTACACACCAGAGAAGAAAGATGGTAAGTAAACCTAAATGAATCGACAAGATCACACTTCTCTTAGCCATGTCCTTCCAGCCCTCCCAGGGTGACTGATGGCTCCAGGAGGGTGGAGATGATGTATCTCATCATTTCACCCAACAAGGAAAGACAGCAGTGATGGAATGAGAGTGACTGATGAGGTGCAGTTTTTTGAGTTGAAGAAATTTTACTACCATGTCAACTCAGACCTTTTATAAACTCAACTTTTCAAAATAGTCTAATGGCTTGTTATCTTGGGTTCAATTCCAGAGATCCCCTGGGACTGGAGTTCCTTTAAGAATCCCGGGTGTATACTTTTCCATAAATGAGCAAAGCCCATCTCAGCCCTTGTGACTGAAGAGGACTACTGAGTAGTGGTAGGTGGAAAAGTAGCTGTGATTTTTAGTTTGTGGGTTCTGAATCTGAATTGTTGTCCTTAGTGGCTCAATAAGGCAGAAAATTATAATCAATACCGCCACTACTGCAGTCGCAGATACTGATATTGCCAAGATGAGTTTGTTCTTATAGCCATATTCTGGAACTTCTTCTGTGAGCTAAAAAAAATGAAGAATAATTTTTTAAAAAAACAAAGAGAAAAGATGAAATTTAACTATTCTTAAACCTATTCAGACACTAGCTAGCTCTTCTTTTTTGGGGGGTGGGTGGGAGGTAATTAGGTTTATTTATTTATTTTTAGAGGAAGTGATGGGGATTGAACCCAGGACCTCGTGCATGCTAAGCATGTGCTCTACTACTTGAGGTATACCCTCCCCCTTAGCAAACTATTCTTAAACTACCCTAAACCCCATCCCTTCAGGTTAGTAGCTTGTAGGTTCTTAAAGAACATTATCAGATCTAATGTGTTACTAATGTTATAATTAGCATTTTCTTCTACAATTCATCTTGTGTATTAAAGCCCCCCTAGGAATAGTGGCACCATTCTCTAAATGAGCAAAGTGGGAGATCACTGTCTTAGCCAGGGTCATGGGTAAGATAAGAAATAGGCCAGGAGCCCCTGGTCTTCCTGCTTTGGCACTTTAATGGCATGTCCTACACTGAGTAAAAGTCCAGGTCCCTGTATTTCGGGCACTGTCCTCACCTCATGTGACTCCTGCCCTGTCTGTTCACTCTGGGCTTCTGTGCTCTCACTGATGTAGTTCTCGGTTTTCCATAGGTCGGTATCCCCCTCTGCCTGGGACACCTTTACTTTTGGGTGCTCACTGAGAAGCTTTATCAGGAGGCCTGTTCTGGAGAAGAACTTGGCACAGGCCAGCTTCATGTAGGTCTCAGAGCAGTCCATTCTCAAAGTTCAGATCACATAAGAAATGAGCCTTCTCATGTCATTGTTGGGGATGAGGGACCATAGCTGCTGGTTTACCTGCATTTCAAACTGATCACCCAAGGATGAAAGCCCTGGGAAAGTGAAGCCAGTGCGTTTAGAGGGTAATTCAGTGCCCACGTTGTGGTATTTCCATTGTGTTTCGTGGATGTATTGAACAGTTGGCATAAAGTTGTCTGCAGCAACAGAATACGTGCTGGAAACATCCATAAGGGCAGTGACTTCAGAGATAGTGCCTTCCGGCACAGTTGCCTTCCCTGCAGTGGGGTCTGAAGGGGAAAATAAATTCTGGAGAAGGATTTTCCTGAGAAGTCAGTTCTAATGAAGATAAAAAAGCTTCTTGTGAAGAAGGATTTATGAGGCTCCTCCCTGCAGAGGAGGAAGGCCTGCTTGCAGATATTCTCCTGAGTAGCTCTTTCCTTCTCAAATTGTGGTTCCTTTTGGCCTGGAATAATCTGTGCATGAGAGCGAGTACCAAGGAAAAAGTGCTTTTTTCTGGGATGTGATGGTGGTTCAGAAACCTCCATATTTCTAACTCTAGTATCTGCATCTTCTAAAATAGTGTAGGCCAAGTCTTTTGATTCGTGTTTAACCTCAGATTTAGGAGGGGTGGAGCCAGAAGGCAGGGAAGAAGAGACTGATGCCTTATGTCCATTTAGAAACGAAGGTTTTGTGTTGAAGGAGCTTCCCACTGACTTCCTGGGCCTCTGCATCATGTGGAGCTGCTCTAGCTTTCTTGGGGACAGCCTCCTGAGCTCCACTTCCTTGGCAGTGTTCTCCACAGGTGGATGGGCATTCTGTTTCCTCTGACACATCAATTCTTTGATGAGTTTTTTCATTGTGCCCTTTGGGCCCTTGAGGACCCTGTCCACTCCCTGCAGCCTATCCCCTACACTCTCAGTCTTTACCGGGCTGTTTTCCTGTGGTTGGGCAGTTTCCAACTTTCCAAAGATCTGCCATTTAAATCCGGGACCTAACGGGTCAGCATGTACAAGCATGGCAGTTTTTTTCCTTTGTTTTTAACCTCATCAGTTTTTTCTTTTGCATTTCTGAATCAAGCCATTTTTTCAGACGATAGAATCTCTGCAGTTTACTTTTATAAAGTGAATTGTTGGATTCAGGTTTAACAGAACAGTTCCTTGTGGTTTTTCTTTTTCTTTTTTTTTTCTTCAAATAACCCAGGGGCTTATCTCCATCGTGTACATTTGAAAAAAGTTTAATGACTGGTAAAAATGCTGTTTCTAAATCTTCTAGATGTCCCTCCAAGAAATAAGGCAGTACGTAACTTAGTGCACTGATAACATCAATTCTGTCATTAAAGTCTAGCTGCTCACTGATGAAGGCTGGCAGGCTGACACCACGTCTGTCCGAGGACACCTTCTCTGGCTCAATAATCAGCTCGGTGCTGGTGCTCTTATTCTGGGCTTGTAACACCTTCAAGAACGATCCTTCTGCATTCCCTACAGATGCCTCTTCATCTGTCAAAAAGGAAGAGACTGTTTTTGATAACTGAAGGCTGATGGACAGCTTTTTGTCAGTCCACAGCCACATATCCCAGTCAAATAAATTAGAAATCAGCAAATGAGTGCCACTTAGAGAGGAGAAAAAGAAACCTCATAACAAAAGGTGAAAAAGATACCTTTTGATAAAGTGGCTTCTCAGAAAATTCCATGGTGTGAAATAGTGTGACAGTGTTTAGGATTATTCCACTGGTTCCCAGGGGCCAACTGCCCAGCACTCAGGAGAAGTCAAGGCTGGGAGGACAGCTGTTCCCCACTCAGCAGGACGCTCTGCAGACCCACTGTGACCCCTCACGTTCATACACCCCGCCCCGTCCTGCCTCAGATGCAGAGGTGTGCGAGGCTTCCTCTCTCCGCCTCCTCAGTGTGCTCATGTCCTGCTCCCCTCACAGATGATCACAACACCCGCTGCTAACAGGTCCTCACCTGGATGTGACCTTTTCCACCTATCACCAGTTCCTCTCCTTGGTCCCTGCTCCCATATATCCCAGCCCCCACAACAGAAGGCTCTGTACACAGAGAAACACTATGTCCACCCTGGCTCCCTGCTAACACTTGGGCAGGGATCTGGGGTGCAGGTTAAGAGATTTGCCAGGCTGTATGCTAATGTGGAATGTTTAACAAATCAATGGAATAATACTTGAAGTCCTAAAATGCAGATGGGAAAAAGCAACTTTTGTCAGATGCCTACTTTACTTTCATTTCATTTCACTCCTAGTTATTTCCAGCTTTACCTGAGGACCCATCAAAAGCTTCTGACTGTGTGTACCACTGTGCAGCTGGGTCTCTCTTCCAGAAGGATTAAAAGTATTTTTGGTAGTGGTGGTTAGGGTCAGAGGAGGAGGTGAGGGTCAGAGGAAGAGGTGAAGGTTCATGAGAAAGGAGGAACAAGAGGTCACAGACAGCCCGAAGCCAGGGACAGAAGATCTAGGCACTAGGCCACAGCACCTAACACCTCTGATCTTGCTTTTGCTCACCTATAAAAGGAGATTAAAAATGACTGTCCTGCAAATGCTGGAGAGGCTGTGGAGAAAGGGGAACCCTCCTACACTGCTGGTGGGAATGCAGTTTGGTGCAGCCACTATGGAAAACAGTGTGGAGATTCCTCAAAAGACTAGGAATAGACTTACCATATGACCCAGGAATCCCACTCCTGGGCTTGTATCCAGAAGGAACCCTACTTCAGGATGACACCTGCACCCCAATGTTCATAGCAGCACTATTTACAATAGCCAAAAATTGGAAACAGCCTAAATGTCCATCAACAGGTGACTGGATAAAGAAGATGTGGTATATTTATACAATGGAATACTACTCAGCCATAAAAACCGACAACATAATGCCATTTGCAGCAACATGGATGCTCCTGGAGAATGTCATTCTAAGCGAAGTAAGCCAGAAAGAGAAAGAAAAATACCATATGAGATCACTCATACGTGGAATCTAAATTACAAACGAACAAACAAAAACAAAGTGTAAATACAGGACAGAAATAGACTCATAGACAGAGAATACAGTCTTGTGGTTGCCAGGGGGGCGAAGGGTGGGAAGGGATAGACTGGGATTTCAAAATTGTAGAATAGATAAACAAGATTATACTGTATAGCACAGGGAAATATACACAAAATGTTATGGTAGCTCACAGACAAAAAAATAAATGACAATGAATGTGTATATGTACATGTATGACTGAAAAATTGTGCTGAACACTGGAATTTGACACAACATTGTAAAATGATTACAAATCAATAAAAAATGTTAAAAAAAAAAAAAAAAAAAAAAAAGCCTGTCCTGCCCACTTCTGGAGAAGGGAGTAATATAATTGGTTAAAAAAAAAAAAAAGCTTGGAAAATAAGCAACATTTTTATGTCAGTAGTAAAATGTTATTATTTATGATGTGCTCCAGCTCATTGATATAGACCAGTATTTAAGCTGTCTGGGCATGAAAGCACATTTGGGAAGTCATCAAGTTAATTGCCAATAAATCTAATGTACAGAAAAATCCTTGAAAGCATCTGAGTGTTTTCTGAATAGAAATGCTTGAGATTCAGAGCAACTTCAGAGCTGGACAGTCTAAGAATAAAAGAGCCATCCCATCCACTGGAAGGGCTAGGTAGCAGCTTCTCGTTATGGAACCAGAAACTCTCAGGCTCCAAATAAAACATAAAACACCACCACTTGTATTCTCTTATAAAACTGCAAAAATAAAATAAACAAAAAGGTATTTACACTTGCCCCAAAGACAAAGCGTACTTGAGACCTAATGGATATAAAATCAGTTTACAAACTGTGATGCACTGTATGAAAAAGTTCTCATTTGGGGGTAAGGCATCAAGCAGAGAGCACAGTATACAATGTGTGGTCATGAATGTTAATTCCCTTCCCGCTTCCATGTCTTCCTCTTGTTCCTCTATGTATGTGGATCACTTACATTATTAAGCTAACAATGTAACTGAGAATCTGACTTTTAGCAAGTAGTAGGAGTAGTTCTTAGAAATTTAGGGAGTTGAAATTCTGAACGAACGAATAAAAATAATTCAATTACATCATTAGTTTAAAATTTTTATCATCACTGATTAAAAATAAAAATTAAATAAACAAAAATTTAAAAATTTCTTATCAGGCAATGCAGACTCACCACAACGTGTGGTGCTTGCCAGGCAGTCACTGTCACAGTGCAGCTTGACTGTCTTGCAGACAACTTCAATAGTAGTTTTAAATTGGCAGAGGCAGCAGGTCCCATGGCTAGGTAAGATCCTATAAATGGAAACAGAATTAAATTAGTGGTAAAGGAGTGACTTGAGTAGGGAGGCAGGCCAAGGCCACCACAGGGCAGTGAAGAAAAGAGTTCTTAGGGCACATGGCCTGGAGAATTGGACAGGGGCCAGTTGGCCAATTGCTGCTCTTAACTGTTGTAAATAAATACAGAGGAGCACAGAAGTGCCCAACAGAAGGGTAAGGATGGCAGTGGGTGTCGGTGTGCCTAGAAAAAAGGTGATAGGGATTAGAATTGGGTGACACTGATCTGTAGTTTAATTCAGAAGTATCTCCTCCCAACCCTAAAGTCTCACTTTGGGTTGAGAGTGCACAGGAAGAGGGCAGACTTCTAAGAAGAGTTAAGTCCCCAACTTCTGGAGTCCCTTTGTCAATTCCTAGTTGTGAGTAGGAAATGTACTAGAAATTACTCTGGGAATTAAAAAACACTCTGTGGTTAAACAATAACAGATCACATTCGCCAACTCTGGATAACCTAAACATTCAAGAGAAAAACAATGAGGTAAGACAATTAATTTAAAGAAGAGCATATGAGTTCATAATAATACTCAAAGTCAGGGAGCACTTCTTTATAGAGTAATGCTAGCTAATAATGCAGGAGGAAAGAGAGGATTAGGAAAGTGCCATTTTGCAACTACCAGTGTAACACTCAATTCAGACCAGGATTATCATTGATGCACACTTGGGTGAAGACTGTTTCAAAGTAGAATCTGTACTGATTCCAAAGTATCACCCCATAAATTATTTACTAATTACCGAGGGAAAAGATAACTTTACAATGGAGAGATATGGACGATACCACTTTAATCAAGTGGTCAAACTTAGCATCAGGCAACCTGGAGTGATGAAGAAGGAAGGATGTATCACCAGGATATCTATTCTTCCCCAGAATGCTTACTTTGAATCTAATTAAGAAATAGACAAATCCAGATTGTGAGGCAATTTATAAGACAACTGGCTTAGGCTCTTCAAAAATGCCAATGTCATAGAAAAAAAAAAAGTACAGAAATATTCTAGATTAAAGGAAACAAAGACATGACATGCAATACCTAATCTTCGATTGGCTCCTGCACCAAAACAAAACAGACTTAAGAATGTTATTGACTTCTGGCCCAGATGAATTAATAGGGAACAATTTAGCCTATCTGAAACAATGTGGGGGAGGGAACCCCAGATTAAATATATGAAACAGCAGTTCTCAAGAAATTGGGCCTCTGGCAATAAAGATCAGTCATCCCCAAGAGATGGGAAATAAAAATGAAGTGATCCCTATGACTCCCCTAGTTTACTTCTTTGAGAGTTTCCAGGTCATGGTACAGGGAGGAGAAACTCAGGCAGAAACTGGAGGACTCCCTGAATGAGGAACTGGAATTAAGAGTCCAGGAAAATCAAGGTGACTAGAGTTCACAAAGCGCAGCACTAGGGAGAAAAGAGGTGCACAGGCAAAGAACTCTGGAGATACGCAGAGGGATCTCTTGAGTATTCAACAAAGTACTGGTCAGTGCATGTGTATGAGGAGTTACTTGAGGCCAGGAAAAGAACCACATGGAAGGATTAATGATAAGGATAACTGTATGTGACACAGGGTTGGGAATAGTACCCATCCCAACAAGCCAGATGCTCAGAAAAGCTTTATCTCAGCAGTTGTGTGTGAATAATGAGCTCTAGACTAAAGGCTACTTGTGGTCGTACCTAACCCAAAAGGATAGAGTAGACTTCACCCAAAACAAAGCTCAAGCGTATTTATAGGAATATAAAAATACGTAGCACACAATAAACTAAAATTCACAATGTCTGGAATCAAATGAAAAATTACCAAGCATGCAGAGGGGGAAAATATATGTGATATTGAGGAGAAAAAGCCGTCAATCAGCACTAACCCCAAATCTATATATATGTTAGAATTAGCAAAAAATGACATTTTAATAATTGTAACTACTGTCATACGTTAAAAACCCAGACTAAAGACTGAAAATGTTAAGTATAGGCATGGAAGATATAAAATAGACCCAAATTGAGCTTCTAGAGATTAAAAACAATGTCCAAATGAAAAGGACACTGGATGGGATTAATTTTAGATTAGATACTGCACAAGAAAGGATCAGTGAACATGAAGGAGCTATCCAAAATGAAACACAAAGAGAAACAAAACAAATCAACAAAAATGAACAGAGCATCATTTGATGAGCTATGCAACAACTTCAACTGGCCTAATATACGTCTTAGAGTCCACGAAGGAGACATACAAAGATTTCAAGAAATAATAGCCCCAAATTTTCCAAATTGGTAAACACAATAAATCCACAAAGCCAAGAAGGTTAATGAACATTAAGCATAAGAAACATGGATAAAATGAAGCCAAGGCACAAATCATAGTCAAATTGCTCAAAGCCAGCAGTAAGTAGAAACTCTTAAAAGAAGCCAGAGGAAAAAATTTTACACTACATAGAGAGGAACAGAGATAACACTGACAGCAGACTTCTTGTTGGAAACAATGTAAGCCAGAACTCAGTGGAATAACACCTTTAAAGTAGTCAACTGGGGAGAGGGGTACCCAACAATTACCAAGCTAGAATTCTATACCCAGATCTTTCAAAAACAGAAGTAAAATAAAGACTATCTGAGACATACAAAAGCTGAAAGAATTAATCACCAGTAGACTTTCACTGTAAGAGATGATAAAGGAAGTATTTTTAAGCAGATGGAAAGATGGAGCTACACAAAAGAATAAAAACACTGGAACTGGTAACTACACAGGTAAATAAATAAGATTTTTCTTATTATTTAAGTATCTTTAAAAGATATAACTGATCATTAAATTAAAAAGACTAAATATAGTGTGCTGTTTATAACGTAAGTAAAAATAAATACATGAAAACAACAGCACAAAGGCCAGGAGGGGAGAAATGGAAGTACACTACCATGAAGTCCCTACACTATTCATGAAATCATGTACTGTCACTTGAAGGTGAACTGTGGTAAGTTAAACATGTACACTATGAACTATAAAGCAACCACTAAAGTGACAAAACCTGAACTGTAACTAGTTAGCCAACAAACGAAATAAAATAAAATAATAAAATGTACTCAATCCAAAAGCAGGAAGGAAAAAAGGAAGAAAGAAACAAAGCACAGACGGGACAAATAGAAAACAAATAGCACGATAGTAGATTTAAATGTAATCGTACCAATAATCACATTAAATATAGTCTAATCATCCTAATTAAAACAGTTGTCACACTAGATAAAAAAGCAAAAGCCAACTATATACTGTCTATAAGAATGATTTTCAACAGAAAAATAACAGGTTTAAAGGATGGAAAAATCTGTTCCAATCTAACATTAATCAAAAGAAAGCTGGAGTGGTTATATTACTTTAAGACAAAGTCAGTGTCAAAACAAAAGTATTGCTAGGGATAAAGAAGGTTATTTCATTATGAGAGGTCAATCAATGAAGAAGGAAGGCATAACCTAAAAATTTATGCACCTGATTACAGAACTTCAAAATATATGAAGGAAGAATGAGAATGTCAAGGAGAAATAAACAAACAAATAAACCTACTATTATAGTTAGGAATATCAATATTCCTCTCTCAATAATTGATAGAACAGGTAGGTAGAAAATCAGTAAGGATACAGAAGACTTGAACAGCACTATCAACCTACTTGACCAAATTGACATTTACAGAACACTCCACCCAAATAAGCAGAATACACATTTTCCTCCAAGTGGACACACAACATTTACCAAAACAGACCATATTCTGGTCTATTCCCACTATTTATTGGCTATAAAACAAGTCTCAACAAATTTAAAATGATTTCAGTCATTGACCACAATGGAATTAAATTAGAAATGAACAAATCTGAAAAATCTCCAAATATTTGGAAACTAAACAATACACTTCGAAGTAACCTTACAAAGAATAAATCAAATGGGAAATTAGAAACAATTTTGAACTGACTGAAACTGAAAACGTCAACATGTGGGATATTGCTAACACCATACTCAGCTTCCTTAGCTTCCATCTTAAACTAGAAAACAGAGAACAAATTAATCATAGAGTAAGAAGAAAGAACATAATAAAGATCAAAGTAGAAATAAATAAAATGGAAAACAGAAAAATACTACAGATAATGAAAGGTTAATAGAGAATGTTATAAAATACTTTACACCAATAAATTCAAGATGGAATGGACAAATTCTTTGAAATATGCACACTACTAAAGTTTACTCAAGAATGAATATGTAACTTAAATAGCACCATTAAAGAAATTGGATGTGCACTTTAAAATCTTCCCACAAAGAAAGCTTCAAGCCCACATGGATTCACTGGTAAATTCTACCAAACATTTAAGGAACAAATGATACCAAATCTACACAAACTGTCAGAACGCTGAAGAGGAGGCAACAGTTACCAAATCATTTATAAGGCCAACATTCAACATATCAAAACTGGACAATGACATTACAAGAAAAAAAGACTACAGGCTAGTATTTCTCATAAACACAGATGTAAAAATTCTTAACAAAATTTTAGCATATCAAATCCAATAGTATATAAAAAGATGACACATTATGACTAAGTAGGGTTTATCTCAGCAATACAAAGTATGTTCAATATTTGAAAATCAATGTAATTTATTCAAGTTAATACACTAAAAATGAAAAATCATATGATCATCTCAATAGATACAGAAAAAATATGACAAGATCTAACATCCATTCCTGAGTAAAAAGCAGCCCGCAGGAAACTAGGAATGGAAGGAGACTTCCTCAACTTGATACATGACTTCTACAAAAAACCTAACATCATATTTAATGAAGAAAGACAAAGTGCTTTCTCTCTACAGTCGGGACAAAGGCAAGATGTCCACCCTCATTACTTCTATTAGATATTGCACTGAAGGGTATAGCCAGTGCAACACGGCAAGAAAAAGAAAGGATGTTCACAATGGAAAGGAGGAAGTAAAACTTTATTTGCAAATAACATGATTATGTAGAAAACCTGATGGAATCTACAAAAAGACTACTGGAACTAATAAATGAGTTTATCAAATTTGCAGAGTGCAAGACCAATATACAAAAAACTAATTTATCTCAACAAATTATCAGAAATTAAAGTTTTAAAAGACCATTTACAGTAGCATCAAAAGCATAAAATAATTAGGAAAAAATCTGATAGAAGATGTAGGAGATCTGCATACTGAAAATTGCAAAATATTGCTGAGAAAAATTAAGGAAGACCTAAGTAAATGGAGAGGTATAATATGTTCGTGGATCAGATGATTCAGTATTGTTAAGATGTCAATTCTTCCCAAATTGATTTATAGATCTAAATCCCAAGAGGCTTTTCTATAGAAATTGACAGGCTAATTCTAAGCTTCACGTGGAAATGTGATGTTCCTAGAATAACTGAAACAGCTTAGAAAAAAGAACAAAGTTGGAGAACTAACACCACTTGATTTCAAGACTTATGAAGCTACATTTTCAAGAAATTGTGATATTACTGTAAAGATAGACAAAAAGATCAAAGGAACAGAATATAAAGTCCAAAAGTAGAGAGATATAGACAACTGACTTTTAGGTTCAAAGGCAGTTGAATAGAGAAGGAATAGTGTTTTCAACAAATTTTGCTGGAACAATTGAATATCCACATGTGGGGGGAAAAAATGAACTTCAATCCAAACCATATACAGAAATAAACTCAAGTTGGTTCAAAGATCTAAACGTAAAATCTAAAAGTATAAAACTTCTAGAAGAAAACGGGAAATTTTTTATGATCTTGACTTAGGCAAGATTTCTTAGACACAACACCAAAAGCATTGTCCATTAAAAAAAAACAGACAAATAAGACAGGATCAAATTTAAGAATTTCTGCCCTGTGAAAGACACTCTTGAGAGAATGAAAGATAAATCACAACAGAATACTTAGCAAATTCATATTGAAAAAGGACTTATTCTCAGAATATATAAAGAACTCTCAAAACTCAATAAAAATGTAGACAAAAAATTCAAAGCTATATAGATGGAAAAGAAGCATACAAAAAGATGTTTGACATGATTAATCATTAGGGATGCTACACTGAGATGCCACTATATAACTATTAAACTATCTAAAGTTAAAAATAATGATCATAGCCAAGTGTTGGCAAAAATGTGAAGAAAATGGAACTCTCATACACTGCTAGTAGAGATGTAAAATGGCCGAACAACTATGGAAAATATTTTTAAATTTAAACATACACCTACCAATGATCCAGCCATCCTACTGGCAGGTGTTTACCCAAGAGAAATGGAAGTATACATACAAACCTACTAGAGAGGTTAAAACTTTTCTTAAAAACAGAAATATAAGGATCAGGTAAAGCTATGGAGCAACTGCAACTCTCATACACTGCTAATGGGAATGCAAAATGGTACAGTCACTTTAGAAAACTGTTTTAACAGTTTCTTAACAAGTTAAACATGCACTTAGCATAGGATACCCATCCTTAGGTATTTTGTTCCAAAGAAATGAAAACATATATTCACACAGAATGTATGTTTACACATACAAGAGTGTTTTTTAGCAGTTTTATTCATAATAGCCCAAAAACTAGAAACAATTCAAATGTTCATCAACTGATGAATGCATAAACAAACTGTATATCCATAAAAAGAAATGAACTACTGACAGGTGCAACAACATGGATGAATCTCCAAAGAGACTGGCTAAGTGAAAGAAGCCAAAAACAAAAGGCCACATACCATATGATTTAACTTAAAAGACATTCTGGAAAAGGCAAAATTACAGGGACAGAAAATCAAGACTGCTGGTTGCCAGCACTGGTGGTGGGAGGAGGGGACTGACCTCCGAGGGACATGAGGTGACTTTTGGGGCTGCAGAAGTTTTCTGTTATCTCAAATGTGGGGGTGGCTGTATAACAACAGGTTTGTCAAAATGCAGCAAACTGTGTATTTTAAGAGTGAATTTTATTAGATGAAAATTAGGAAACTTATACATCAATAAACCTGACAAGAAAATAATAAAACTAACCTATAAAAAACAATTAAGTGAAAATAAATGTCATAAAAAGCAACTTACAGTTATTCCAGTTCAAGGGTCATCATGAGGATTCTTTCAATTGTTGTGAGACGTGTGTTTTTCCCAGGTCTCTGAAGGAAAAGCCCAAACAGGCATGATATAAACCCAAAGGCAAAAATTCTACACTTAAAAAGATAATTAATTAGTGACTATTTCAATTCTGGCTTCTTAGTTGCCATAGACAATAATTCCAGGGAGC
This sequence comes from Camelus bactrianus, assembly GCF_048773025.1. Lineage (NCBI taxonomy): Eukaryota > Metazoa > Chordata > Mammalia > Artiodactyla > Camelidae > Camelus > Camelus bactrianus. The sequence goes on from NC_133554.1 coordinate 7,368,488, forward strand.
TCTTATTGAAGAAATTTAAATTTATTTGCATCATTAAATTACTGACCTTGGTGCTGAACAAGACAATCTTTTTTTTTTTTTTTTAACCATTATCCTACCTCTCATTCTCAATTGCATCCACCTCTCTTGATTCTTTTTTTTTTTTTTTTTTTTTATGTTTCATCTCTATACATGTTCTTCAACACTTTTCTTCCTCTGCTGGCTGTCTCACCCGTATACATTCTTTCTTAATCTTTTTGCCAATAACTCTTACCTCAATAACCCAGTTAAAATTTAAATTATGACTTTTTAGCCAAAATCCTCAATCTCTGATGAAAGTAAAAAAGAGCAGAAATCAACTCAAGAGCCATAACATTGTTGCAATACTTACAAATATCTTAATGCTGGCAATTTTAAAAGACAAGGATCTTCAACTGTTGTCAAAGGATCATGACTGAGAATTCTGAAAAATGGAATGGCATTAAAATTATCTGCATTTTCAATAATGTCCATGAAAGTTTATATTCATTTTTTTGGTATGGAACTTAAAGGTAAAAAAAAAAAAGATCATTTTCTGAATTTACCTATAAATCACCCTTAGAATTCTTAAAGCACTCTTCATTTGGGAACTACCCAGGTGTCTAGATGATAAAGTGGAAAACAGAAAGAGAAAAAAACAGGGGAAAAAAAGTGGATAGCAAAGAAAAAATATACCAAAGAACTTTTTAGGTCAAAACCCTAGAAGGGACTATGTTGGTAGGAAGCCCTTCCTCTGTAAGAAATACTATTTCTAGTGTCCTCTATAATTCAAGGCATTTTTTTCATCTCTAGAAATTTCTTAAATTTCATGTTTTAAACTACCCAGTTAAAGACAAAAGTAGGACCAATCCCTACACAGTGCCTTATATTTATTAGGTACTTAATAAATGTTTGTTGAATAAATAACATTTTGTTTATATATCAACAAAGTGACAAATTCATTTTCTGGAACAAATTTTTATTCCAAAATGCTGGAATAGATTTTCTTCTCAATTCTTTAAAACAAACAAGGAAAAAAAAAATTAAAACCCAAAAGAAACAGGAAGAAAGGAAAGAAAATCTGCCTTTAGGTTAATTAACTCTACTCAAGAATCAAGTGTACTTTTGCAGAATATTACAAAGATAATCACAACTACCTTTTGGATTGCCAGGTATCTATGATCAACATTTAATATTTAATCCTTACAGTAACCTTATGTGATAGATATTATTATCCCATTTTACAGATGAGGAAACCAAGGCACAGAGAAGTTATATAACTTGTCCTAAGTCATCAAGCTAGTAAGAAGCAGAGCTAGAATTTGAACTCAGTTCTGACTCCAAAGCCTGTGTTTAACCTGTATTTTTTTTTAAAAGAGGAGCGTGTTTAAAATAACTATTACTTTAATCTTAATTTTGAGGGCACTTAATATAGAAATATTTTTTCAAATTTCATCTCTTCACATGGGAGAGCCTCTATGTGAATTAAATTTTCTCTTTTACTTCTTTTCTTCAATTATCTCCCACAATTAAATATTTAATTAGCCTATGGTCATTGAGGCTTTAGAGATTTTAAACCATGTTGCAACCTAATCAGTAAAAACAGTAGAGTAAGGACACCTGAAAATTCATCCCTCCATAAAAACAACAAAAACTGGCAAAAATGGCCAGAATCAACTTTCTCAGAACTCTGGAAATTTAACCAATGGGCTTGTAACAATCTGGGGAGCAATTTATTTAAGAAAAACAAATTAAGTTCTGTAAGAACAGCGAGACCTGTATTGCTTTAGCTTGTCCTAGACCTTTGCTCTCCATGCCCATGGGAACCTTTAAAAATAGTCCACATCCTAATAACCAAAAACTTCCCCAACTTGGGAAAGGAAACAGTCACCCATGTCCAGGAAGCGCAGAGTTCCACACAGGATCAACCCAAAGAGGAACACACCAAGTCACATAGTAATCAAAGTGACAAAAATTAAGGATAAGGAAAAAATATTAAAATTAGCTGTACCAGTACCTCCTCTGAGAATAAATAAATAAATAAATAAATAACCTCCCACCACCAAAACAAAACAAAACAAAATTAAAAAACAGTGCTTGGCTCATCTTTGAGGTGGACTTCGGATTCAAAATAGACTCTAGCACACCTCTAACTTGTTCACCTGGTGTTTGTCAATAACAGAGGTTTCATTCAAGAAACCTACTGAGCTATAATTACCTGAAACCCAGTGATGAATCAAAGTTTTGTGGGACTTGAACGTCATCTACTTTGGAAAAATCCTGTCTAATAAAAACATGTGAAGTTACGAACACAAAAATTGCTAGGACCCCTCCCACGATATTGGAAGGGACCTAGGCAAGTGGGGAGCCCTACAGCTTCAGCTTCATTTAATTCATGATAAATCCACCTCAGCTGGGGCCCTTCTACAGACTTATTTAATGCAGGGGATAATATCATTTCAACTTATAAACACCCTAGTAATATGTCATTATAGGCAACAAAATGACAACTTGAGGGGTGGCACCTTCTGGACTTTCTAGATTTGGCACAAAACAGAGGAGGAGCCCAGCCTCCAGCACACACTTACTGTATTCTGACAACCTTTTGAAAGTAACTGTGAATGAATTTTAGGAATACAGTATTAATTTGTTTCCAACACCAGCTCTGATTCTTTAATTTTTTCTGCCATTTAAGATGAACACAGAAATTCAGGAACAGGCTGGTGCCTCTTCCACGACCATCTTTTCTAACCTACCACCCATTTTCTACTTGGTTGCCCCCCTACCTTGTTACCCTGCTGCAGAGATGCTAGCATGGCTCTCATAAGTTTTCCCATCAACTTTCTTCCAGTATGAAAGTTTCTTGGGGACAAAGTCTTTGGCCTATTCTTCTTTGTAACCCCAGTACTCAGTGCGGTGCAGACACACAATGTGCATGGCACTCAGTGAATGTTTTTGGATAAATTCATTAATTTTTATCAACTATGATTCCACAATTTTTTCCCCCTGGGTCACCTACATAACCATGAAACTTAGATTCTTCTAAGAGACTCTCGGTGTTATAAAATGTTTAGAAAAGGTCATGAGCTTAAGATATGGTACTGATGCTACTAAAACCTCTTGGTGGAGGGACCTAATGAGTCCAACCTCTGGTGCACTGCCAAGAGAAAAACTGACCCTCTGTTCTCTTTCCACAAGTTGGGCACCAGCAAGCTAATGAAGGGGAAGGGAATCTGCCACTGATGGGCATCTGCAGAACTGTTAGTCCAGCTCGACACACACCCTCGACACCTCCGTTAACCCAGTGAACCGTGTGAAACTGGATTTCTGAACCACAAGACAAACAGGAGAGTCTTTTCCAAAGCCTGATTTAGAGGAGGCTCTTCACCTTGAGTCTAAAATCCCCTTCAGGCCACTGAACCTACCTGCTGTGATCTGATTGTGACATGGAGAAATCAGAGAATTTTCAAGATTCTGAAAAACCCACACTTCTTATTAGTGGTAGTCAGCAAAGAAAGTATAGAGAATTAGGCTATAGCAATGTGTTTTCTTTGTATGTTTCACACTACAGCTTAACACAAATATCCATACCTCAAAGGTTCCTATTGGCCACAGATAATTCACTTCAGACATGTATACTTTTTGAAAAACAATGTTTTGGGTGGTTGGGGAGAAAGGTGGCCAGTGGTGGGTGTTCAAGAATTCTTTCTGCTTTACTATTTAAAAGAAGCTAATAGTTGAGGAAGCACCCATACCTTTTGCTCCCTGAAAAATTTTGGGCTAAACTTAGTTCTTTGCAGCTCTGTGCTGCATACATTTTAAGCAGTTAGGAATTTTGCACATGAGTAGGAATTAAATTCAAAAGTGGAATTTCAAGTACCATTCGCATTTTGGACCAACAACAATGGGATTCCATGACAATGCTAATTTGAGTGTTTCTGCTGGGTGCTTTTTACTTTATTGCTCATGCCAAAGATTAGTACGAGCGAAAGCAAAGTGCTCCATATGAGTTAGACAAGTCTCTTGGCCTCTTTGTACCTTAGTTTTCCCATTAAAAAAAAAAAAAAAAAAAAACGATCTCAAGACATAATTTCTGGAATTCATAGTGAGCTTATACCCAGCTAACCAATTACGAATAACAAAAACACATAGTTTGTAGTCATCTTCTATTTCACTTACAGCTTGTGTAAAAGCTCCATTCTATGCCAGGACCGGAACGTTCCAAAGCTCAGGTCTATGATTAAATTGCAACCAAGATTTCTACAAAAAAGAAAAAAAAAAAAAAAGACACAAGCAAAAGAAGAAAAACAATTCTTTCAGAACATTATCCTTTGGCAGTAATTCTAATTTATATACGATGAAACATAACCTTATTATCCCTTCCATACTCTAAAGAAACCTCACTGTGGAAAATGGTTGCTTATGATTTACATTTACATGGTTATATATATGGTGCATTAGATACAAGACAGTAAATCCTCAAAAAATATTTGTGTTAAGCGATCCTTATTTCTCTAGAAAAGGGCAGTACTACTGACATTTTGGGCCGGATAATTCTTTGTTGAGGGGGGCTCTCTAGTACACTGAAGGGTGTTTAGCAGCATCTCTGCCCTCTGTCCACTAGATGGTGGTAGTGTATCTATCTATACTGCTGATAACCAAAAATGTCTCCAAACATTGCCAAATGATATCTGAGTGCGAATCTTTGCTAGAGACAAAAAGGATTAGCTACATAATTCTAATAGCTTTCTACAATAAAATTTTAAAATTTTTAAATGAGCAGCAAATTAATTTTATAAAAAATTAACTTCTATAAAAATTCCAAACATAATGAAGGTATATTTGTAACTTACACAAATTCCAAAAACAGCAGTGATTCAAATGTACCTCTTTCTTAAATAGCTACTTTTGCAGCCCATTTCCTCTGAGCATAAACTTCTTGAATGTATCAACTAGACCTGCTCATGTACATTATCTATCACGTTTAAAGCCAATGCATGTATAAAGCAGTCAGATAGTTTTAAAAATAAACAATTAGCTGGGGAGTGAACAGAAGGAGGAAAATAACTGTTTTAGAAGAAACATAGGTCTATTACTTCACAGCTCCCTTTTCTACGCCTCTACAGCACTTTACCAGCCAGTCAGTGCTTGTGCATTATGGTCTGAGCTTACGTTTATTTTCCCTGTGAGATCAGGAGTTGCTAGAAGGAACTCTGTCTTACCCACCTTTATGTTTGTAACACTAGGCACAGTGCTTGGCATATTCTTTTTCACTGATTGGCATTTTTTAAAATGAGTGAGAATAACTTGTGCTAACATGAAATAATCAGTTAAGAAAGTATTTCAAAATACAAGTAACTAAAGGCCTAACCCACTGAACAGTTATTTCATTTATTTTTCTCCAAACTGTGTTTCTAAGGTTTGGAGCCTAGATGCCAGAGGGATCCAAGAAGACTAATAATACAAAAGTGGTTGCCCCTTAAGGCTTGGATGGTTTGATAGTTAAAAGGACTATTCTTAGGGTCATGTGAGGCCCTTTATACCCACTTCCCTTAGCCTTTTATATTTGCAAGAAGAATCTCGTTGCTAAAGAGCATCATTAATTAGCTTAGTAAGGATTAATGACATACACAGCTCTGGATGCCACGGACAAAGGATAAAAACTGATCTTTTATAGCAAAGGACACAGTATCTCCTTACCTCTAAATAAACAAGAATACTATGCAAGCATTTCTTTCCTTGTATAACGAGGCTGGAGAGTTTTTTACTTTGTAATTAGTGAAGTTAGGGACGTTTCTAATATGCTTATTTGGTGTAAACATTTACAACTATACCACTTTAACTATCATCTTAAACATTTTTAATATTGGTTTAACAATTCCTGCATTAAATCCTTAATACTAGTCTGTTCTATTGGTAACTTGATATGTTCTGGACAATATTGTTTACATAATTCATCTGCTTAAATATGTAATATTTAAATGTTAATTAATTTAGATTAAAATTATGAGTTAGTGGCATTCATATTAATGTAGGTGTTCTATATTTTCTTGTCCTGTAGGTGATAATTTGAGCTTAACTTTTAATTCCTCTCATTTTACTAAACCACCTTTTCCAAACCTTTTCTGTGAAGGCCACATAGTAAATATGTTAGGCTGTGCAGGCCACACACAGTCTCTGTCGCATGTTTTCCCTTGTTTTTTTCCTCCATTTTCCCACTTACAGCCCTTTAAAAATCATTCTTAACTTGTGTACTGTGTAAATATGAATCATGAGCTGGATTTGATCCATGGGCCATAAACTAAACATAAGTGGATGGTATATGAACATTTACATAATAAGGTTCACATGGGTGTCTAATTGCTCAGGCTTCATTACCACTTTTCCTCTACAACTAAAAGGTGTTTTTCTATCTGTATCTTGTCTATATAAATTTGAAAATTAAAAATGAATAGGAGGTATTTGATGCTAGAGATGGGCTGGGGCCCTGACTTAGAGAGTTATAGGATTTTATTGCTGGAAAAAATTGTAGAGATTATCTAATTTGAACCCCTTAATTACTTTATAGATAATACAACTAAGAACTCATAAATAAATATGATTAAGTAATTAACTTACAAATACTGGAGGGACAGCAAGCCTTTAAGTGAATCCTTATGTAACTCAGTCAAAGAATTTTCTCTGAGAATTCTGAAAAATGAAAAGGTTATTTTTGGATCAAGATGCTAAACAACTACAATTATTTACTACACAGGACTAACTCCTATGTGTAGGGGAAACGTGGGTAATGGTGCCATCTAAATGTCCTAATTCTTATTTAACTTAGAGATGGTGATCTCTGCTCCATTTTCACTTAATCATTTTTTCTCACGTCTTCCTCTGTATCTCTCTTCATCTCACACACACACACACAGACACACACACCCCTATCCACTCCTCCTCACCAAATCATGTATTTAATGCCTACTCTTTAGATCACAAATTCTTGGTTAGAACCCAACTCTGGGCAGCACTAATGTTGCAGAGCTGCCATTCCTTTCTCTCTTTTCCCAAACCTTATCTGGAAGTCCCAGACAGAACTATATTAGGGCTGCAAATGAAGCCATTTGATTTTTTCCTCCATTAGAAATATTTTTGAAAATTAAAATGTGCATAAAATATACATAATTATTCACTTTAATAATTAGAAAAGAAATTCTCATGTAACACCATTCACGTCAAGAAAGAAAACAGCCAGCACCCCTGGAGCCCCCTGTGCTCCTTTTAAATTACAACCCGCTCCCTAGAGGGAACCACTATCCTGACTTTAATACTAATTTTCTTGCTTTTTAAATGTGATTTTGCCTCTTATACATCAGCCATAAACAACACAATTTAGTCTTGCTTCTTGAACTTTATGTAAGTGGAATCATAGATGTATTATTCTCTACATTCTTTCATTCAACAATATTTTGTAAGTTTATCTTATTTTAGCATGTAGCATGTAGTGTTGCATGCCTAGCTACATGGGGCTACTGAGTACTTGACAGTGGCTAATGTGACTAAGGAGTTGAATTCTAATTTAATTAATTAAAATTATTTTTAAAATTAAAATTTAAAAACTGATATTGTAATTATAGGAAGATGTTAAATATGTTTGCAATAATTTGGGTATGGATACTACTTTTCAACTGTAACTTATATGAAATCTAAATACAGATAAAATTTAGGAACCAAGTTGAGATTTCAAACAGTTAGTATGGACAAAAACAATGCAGACAGTCATTAATTTTTATAATAATTACATGTAGATATGACAATACTTTGGATGTTTTTGAAGACAATACAAAAAATGTAGAATATCTTATCAATAATGTATATAATGATTACATGTTGAAATGATAATTTTTGGAATATAAGGGTTAAATAAAGTACATTAACATTTATTTCATCTGTTTCTTTTTACTTTTAAGTGGCTACCAGAAGTTTTAATGTTACTTCTGTGGCCTGCATTACGTTTCTGATGGAGTGCATGACTTCTAAGTGTGGGACTAACCACACTTCATTAATTCAACTACTGGTGGATACTGAGACTTTCCTAGTTTTTAGTTACTAAAAACAATACTGCTTTGAACAGTCTTGTATTTGTATCCTGATACATATTTGCCTGAGTTTCTCTAGGATGTAACAGGGATACAAAATTGTATTCCTAAGAAGCTGTGCTATTTCAAGTTGGCCAACTGAAACATGTCAAACCTCTCTACCTCCTTCAACTTCCACCAAAATCCCTAAGAATGATAGAAAAGATGTAATTTAAAAACTACAACCTTAGCTCAAAGCAAGCAGCTGTACAAATGCTCCCCGACCAGAAATGTCCTGTAGCTACCTGCAGGGTGATTATTTGGGATAGTGTGGTAGGAGCAACCTGCAGCACATCAATCCCGCATTTTGTTCCTTGATCCAGGCAGCGGGGAAAAAAAGGGGGGGGTTCCTTCCTCCAGGTCGGAGCAACTGGTGTTAGAAAAAGGGCAAAGTCCCAGAACCCTGGAGGAAGGGTATGCACTCCCTGACCAGCCAGCAGTAGGCATCTTCCACTTCTTGCTTATGCTCAGGATTACCCACTGGGAGTAACAAGCCTCAGCAGCTCACTTCACCTCTCCCATAAAGCTGGAACAGAAGCAGCAGAATCTCAACTATAAAGATGAACTGTACTCAGAAATGACCAAAGGGAAAAAGCCAAGTCTACTAAGGACAGGAAACAAAAACAAATAGAAGAGATTATAGTTCTGCATTGAAAATGTTGTTTTTCTCTCACAGTGTATTTTGGTCACATATTAATTCCACCTCATAGCTTAATTCCATCTCATAGATTATTTACTCACAGCTTATGAGAATTAACATATTACTATCTGGAAACTGCAGCTGAAATCAAGGGCAGTTCTCAGTAATAAGGTGGCTCATATTATACAGGAAATAGTTCCACACACTTTCTAAAGATCATTGAAACAACACAAAAAACTTAAATTCCCACAAAGAACTCTTGGAGCCCTGAGAATGCTTCAAAGACCCTGACCTCCATTTGAAATTGACCACGTTAGAAGGAACAGCACTGATGATCAGAATATATGTGAAGGGGGAATGGTCAACAGGTGGTGCCATGAATGATTGTTTTCTCCCCTCTGTTAAGTAGTTAAGTTTCATATTTCCATGGAAATGATCCAAAAAGAAAAAAGAAAAAATCACTCCATCCAATGACACTTATAGTAACCCTTTTCATAACTTAAAGAGTAGGGAAAAAAACTCTACTTCCCTACATCACATAACAAAACTGTATGTGAACACCACAGATGACATACAAAGGTCATAGGAAACAAAGATAAATGAAAAAAATCAAGACAAAAACGAAATTTGTATATACTAACTATAACTTTAAACATTGACAAGGATTCAGTAAGACAGCAGAGACAGGGCTGACCCTCAACTGTTGGTGGCAGTGTCTTCTCTGATTGGTTGATGCCCATGTCAGACTGGCTAGAGTCTGAATATCATAGAAGGAGGGGGAGTAACCAAAGAGTATGTCTTTTAAATTAATGGGGTTTCTTTATGTCAAGTTGTTTGGATGACAGTCTAGTAAAATTTTTTAAAAATAACAATACATTCAATCTAGAAGTAAAGTCTATAGAATAAGCCAGTCACCAAAAACTTACCCCAAAAAGGTGCTTCAAATACGTAACTAAATGAAATAAAATATATTGATCTGTAGAACTCCAAATATTCATTTTCACTGAAGCAAAAATTTTAAAATTATAGGGAATCAGAGTTAAAGCCAGATCTAAAACTTTCTCTCACCAGGAAAATACCAAAACCAGGCATGAACTAACATTTAAGAAACATCCATGTTTAACTTCTGGCCAGGGTTAAGGTCTAAGGCAACCTTCTGAATTTCACATTCATTCTTGATGTTTTATTTTTGACAATCATCGTTATCTCCACCTCTGTAATTTCTAGGAAACTGAGAGGGCTCAGGGTTGGTTGGTTGGTTGGTTTCTTTGACTTAACGTATAATGCAAACAGCAGGCCATTCTGAAAGTGATTTACTCTCCTTACTCTGCTTTCTTTCTCTCCAAAGCACTTATCAATACTTGATATTACATCTACCTATTATATTTATATATTTATTTTTAATGTATTTTTAACCCCCTGAGAACTGGGCTATTTGGTCTCTTTCGTTCTTGGGCCTGTATCCCTGGCATGTAAAACAGTCCCTGGCACACCATGGATACTCCATAAACATTAGTTGGATGAATTCAGAAAGTGACAGGTTATCAACTATCAGATACTGTTGTTTAAAACAAATTTTCCATTTATTATCTACTTATCAGTATAGCTTTACAGAAATGTCTTTCTTCACCCTTACATTTGTGACTCAATCTTTTGAGACAAAAATCCTTTGAGAACTTCATAAAAGCAATGGCCCTTTTCCCTAGAAAACTGCACTTTCTTGAATACATGCAAAAATGTGCATGCAATTTCCATTTGTGGATCATCCTTTTAGGGCAGAGGTCTGTGAACAGAGTGGACCGAATTCAGAGGCACAAACTTAGAAGGGAAATAAAATTACATCTCCATTTTCACAAACCTATAACTAAAATTAGCAATTCCTTCCATTATGAATGTAGGCAACAAACCACAGATTAGCAGTACAGTTAATTTAGTTCCCAACGGAAGTCACAAGTCACTTCATATCACATTTTTTTTGATTTTTTAAATTAATATTTTTAATTGAAGTATAGTTGACTTACAACGTTATATTAGTTTCAGGTATACAGCATCGTGATTCAACATTTTTACAGCTTATACTCCATTAAAATTATTACAAAAGAATGGTTATAATTCCCTGTGCTATACAATATATCCTAGTTGCTCATCTGTTTTATATGTATCACATATTTGTTACAGATATCTCAAAATATCATTTATTCTCATCACTATCTTGGAGTTATAACAGCTATTAGACTTACCATTATTCTTGTTATTTAATGTTAAGAGAAGCATATTTATTACTATATCACTAATTTTAAAAATATTCTGAAAATGATTTCAATGTAATTGGTTTCCTTTGTTTTTCTATATATATAAATTTATTTTACGTTTAATAACATTATCCTAAGAACATAAGCTTCTGCAGATCGCCAAAGAGATACATGTGGTAGGGGTGGGAGATTAAGAAATCCTGCCCTCGGGAACCACTGACCCTAAATTAGGAGGAACCTCTGCTTATAAAGTATAAAACTCAAGCTGACTTAGAAATCTTCAAACCTTACCAGACTCATATTACAGTGTATCAACTTGGAAACACATGCTTTATAAAAATTATTTTTAATTTCAATTTATTTTTTAATATGTAATATATAGCCACATAGCTCAAAATTCCAAAGGTATACAGTACACAATCCAGTTTCCCCCTTATCTCTGTCCCTCAGTCTACCACTCCCTTTCCCTCCCCAGAGAAAACTAATATTATCTATTTCTTGTGCCAAATGACTTTCATTTTTCTTACAAGCTTGGGAAATAAAATCTCCAAGTCAGATACTATCATGAGAAATATAAACCACATATAGTATTTAAGAAATCTGTAAATTAAAAAAAATAAAAAATAAAAAGCCTGGTTCTAGCATTTTTTCCTTATCAGTAACATATCAGATTAAGGGGGCATCTCTTTAAGGGTAGTCATAATCCCTATTGTTAGATTACTATGACTGTTATGTCTTTTATTATTAATTTAAAAGTAATATTTATGATTTGTCTATTCAAGTTGAACAAATAATACAAATTGCCATGAAAAATGCCAGTTAATTGCTTTGAATGTAATTTTTCCCCTAAAATCATTTGTTATCTAACCTGAATTATCTACAAATCAATTTAAAAAAAAGAAAAAACAGAAAAATGGGTAAAGGACAGACAAGTCAGAGATGAAACACAAATGTTCAGCAAACATATAAAGACATTTAAACTCACAAGTTCTCAGAAAAATTCAAATTCACATGGGACCCCTTTTATTCACCCTTCAGATCAGCCAAAAACATGGAGAATATCCAGCAGTGGAAGGGTGTGGGGAAACAAAGGCTGTCAGGGAGGGCTGACTGGAGTGTAAACTGGCACAACTTGTTTGAGGGCAATTAGAAGTTTGTATCTACATAGTCTTCACCCCAACAATTCCATTTCTACGTATCTATTCTACAGAAATACCTGACAGGTTCACAAAAATGCATGTACAAGGATGTTCACTGCAGCAATGTTTCTAACAAGAAAACTGGACGTAATCTAAACACCTTTCAATAGTGGCATTATTAAACTGATGCGTCCATACTATGGAATATTATGCAGGAGTTTAAATGAATGGGGCAACCTTCTATGTACTGGGAAGGAAAGAAATCTAAGACATATCGTGAAGTTAAAGAGTCAAGTTGCAGGATATTATCATTTATGCAAAAAAGGGTAAGAAAGTCACACAACAAACTTATTTTGTTATCTGTAAATATGTATGCAGTCAAATACATGGAAGAATCAGGAAGGACTGTTTTACTAAACTCAAAATTGTGTCGGTGGGGGATTAAGGCACAAGGAGGGTTTTCACTACACCTGTTATTTCATTTTTATATTTTGAGAATATAATCATGTATTACTGGTATAATGAAAAGTAAGTTTAAATTGGTTCTTGCTTATTTGAATGAGGGCCTGCCAAGTTTAATTTTTTTAAATAAACATAGAATTTCAATCAATTGGTTGGTTTGGAATATGAAGTGGGAAATACCTTTTAACACAGCTGTTGACCCCGAAATTCTGGACCAAGAAGAATCTGACAAGGCAGTTAGTGTTTTGTATGCATATTTGGAGAGAATATACTCACAGTTTCTCAGTCAGGTGGTATGGCTTCCATGTATTTTCATCAATGTAAGAAACAGAGTTTCCTTGGAAATCTCTGTGAAGAAACACAGTTCATATTCTTAAATAGGTAGGAAGAGAATGAGCAGAATAAGTGAGAGAATCATGGCAACCTTGTGGGGAATACTCAAATGCAGAAAAGATCAGCTTTCTAATTCCCACAGCTTATCAGCTTACCAGGTGGGCACAATTAATAAAGATATAATGTGAGGCCACTGGCACAAACAGTGAGGCATCTCCTCAGAACCTGAACTTCGTATCTGTCCAGTTTCTTGGATATGTAATGCCAATTATTTTGAATGTAAGTTTTTTTCTCCCCAAATCACTTATGTGTCTAAAATGACTCCAACAAATCAATGATAAAAATGGCAAAAATGTATCATTATCAGCAAATAAAGAAATCTTATGCCAGGTAACACCAAAGCTTTGGCTCAGTGCCCTCTAAATCTCTCCAGGTATTGGAAGGATAAAGGCAGTTAGAAATTAGAGACTAATATGGAAATATCTCTCAGACATACTGCAAAAGGAAAAGCACAGACCACTGACCAAGGAGTAAAGTTATTACCTCATTAGGAGAAAAAATGCAAAGGAAAGAGACTGGAAGGAAGGACACACATCCAAATAGTAACATAGTTATCTTATGGGTGGGAGGGAGGGTGGGGAGAGAATTTCACATTTTATTCTGTATACTTCTATGACATTTTCTTTTAAACAGTGAGAATGTATCCATGAATTAACATGTTAGAAGAAGCTGTTAAATGCTGGAGGTTCAGTTTCAACCACTAACTGTGGATGGCTTTGAATCTTTAGCTTTGTCCTCTTCCCTCAGCAACAACTATTTAGTTCATATGCACATTTTTCAGGGGGATCAGAAATAAGTCAAAACAGATACCTGTCTGCCCACCTGCCTAGGGGACATTTCCACTCAAACAGAAGCCTTCCGGTTGCTTTATGTTCATCAGTAAAACTGAACTCATCTCCCTCAAACTGATTCTCCTTCCCAACTGTATTACCACTTGTTGTACCACCATCATTCTATTCTCATCAACATATTTGACTTTTCTTTCCTGTACACCTCATCCCCCAACTCTAGGCAGTTACCAAATCTTGTCGGTTTTCCCTTTGTCATGCTGTCAGGATTTCCCTTCTACTCCTGTCACAACCACGCTAATTTGCTAATTCAGCCCATTCTCTTTCCTCCTAGATTTTGCTACAGCATTCTATTTGGTCTCTCTGAATCAAACTTCCCTCTCTAGATCACAGTACATATGGAATCTAAAATAAGCTTCTTGCTTTAATCATTTCTCTTTTCCTTGAAAACTTTCAATGGCTCCCCACATCTTATAGCATATTTTTCAAAGCCCCATTTGTGATAGTCAAGGTTTTTTGTAAGTGTATCTTTCATTGCTGCCTAACTCAGTTCTTCACAGCTAGACTGATCTATTAAACCCTGATGATTCCTGCAGCCACATCTTTCCCTAGACTGTACTTCCTATTTTTACTCTAACAAATCACAGCCAGTCTTTTAAGTTCCAGTGGATGTTTTAGCTTATCCATGCAGTTTCCCCTGACCTCCACACCCTAGTGATTCCAGGTTCTGGTTAATTATAGCACCTCTCTGTATCTCTTTTAATACTCAATTACACATCACTTCCCTTTTAAGCCATATTCCCTTTCTTCCCACTGTCATGTTCTGGAAACAATGCCATACCTCTGTGGCTCCCACAGTACTTACCTTTTGGTTGGGCATAAAATGGGAGCTATATACAGAAAACCAGGGGGCAAAGATGAATTCTCAATATAACTGAGGGATCAAATAAAAATAATGGCTAACACTCAGATATATTCTAGACACTGATATAAGAGCTTTAAATGTGTTAACTTATCTAAATCTCACAATAATCCTATGAGATGGTGACTGTGATAATCCCCAATTTCCAGATGAGGAAACTGAGTCACAAAGCTAATAAACGGCAGACCTGGATTCACACCCAGGTAGTCTGACTCCAGAATCTCTACTCTTAACCACTTTGTTGTATTATCACCAATGAGATGGGGAGAGGGACATGTTGCTGTAATGAGGATGGAGCAAAAATGGGAGATGTTAAAAAATTAAATAATGGAGTAAAAAATAGAGAAGGAAAAATAAGGGCAATTATAAGTAGAAGACTGGAGAAGGAATGATAGTAAGAAGGCAATTGAAGATAAGAAATCGCTTCTAAGACAAACAAAAGGTAAAAACAGAAAGTCAGTCAACGTGAGCTGGGGAGACGAGGAAGACCCAGGAAGATCTCGAAGAAAGGCTGCCACGTCAGGCAAGATGCAGAGAACAAAAGAGGAAAAGCAATTCTTACAGGACGGTGAAGATGCCGTTGTAGCTGTTGGGCTCTGGCACAGGCACTCCGTGGAGTCTCTCCTTTGGGCTGAGACCAATGCAGGACAAGGTCTCATTGTTACAGGTACAGAGCTCACATACATTTATGCTTGTGGGAGCACTCTGTTCTGGTTGCTCCTTTTCTGAGGTATATGTTATAGAAGGCACCACTGAAGACTCAGTTGAAGAAGGTGTCTTAGGTGACCCCGGGTGCTGAGTTATGGTAACTTCCTGGTCTACAGTTGGAACTGTGACTTGAGTCAGGTCTGGATGTGCAAGTGCCACCTCAGGAGAAGGAGCTGTAGTCTGCTGCAGGACTGCAGACTGCTGCAGGACTGCTCCAGCCTCTGTAGTGGGTTCTGAAGTTTTGGCTAGTTTCAGGCTTACGTGATGAGGTGTGACGCTGGACGGTGTTGGGTGCTGACCTTGATCCTTACTTGGAATTGTAACTGTCACCTTCTGATGGGGTGGATATTGAACAACAACCTCCTTAGGTGGCTCTGGAGGCTAAGTTGGAGTCTCTTGCTTTGTTGAAGGTTCAACCTCCACACTGGATGCTCCAGTTACAGTAAGTTCCAGGTCCACAGTGTGAACTGTGACTGGAGTCCAATGCTTGAATGGACAAGTGTCACCTCAGGGTGTTTTGGAAGGGGAGATATAGTGTTCAGCCTCCATAATAGGTTCTGAAGTCACGGTAAGCTCCAGATCCAATGGTTTCTCTGTGACACTAGATGACATTAGATGCTCAGTGTGATCCTGATCTGGTGCTGGAACTGTCACCTCCTGATACAGTGAAGGCTGAGGGGGCTCTGGAGGCCAAGGTTAGGGTCCCCTGCATGGTTGGATGAGGCTTAACATCTATATTAGATTCTGGACTTAATGTAAGTTCCAGGTCCAAAGGCTGAACTGTGACCTCAGTCATGGCTGGATGCTGAGCCGGCACCTGCTCTGCCTGTGGAGGTGTCACCTCCATGTACGTTGGATGAGATGTCGTCTGCTGCAGGGCTGCAGAGTGTCCAGCCTCTGTAAGAGGCCCTGGAGTCACGGTAAGCCCCAGGTCCAAAGCTTTATCAGTGACACTGGGCGAGCTGGAATGCTGAGCTTGATTCTGTCCTGGTGTTCCAACTGTCATCTCAACCTCCTTAGGTGGCTCTGGAGGTTGAGCCGGGGCTTCCTCCTGGACCGAAGAAAGCCCCACCCCCTCAGGGGGACCTGTAGTCTGAGCTGTGGCCTCTTGTTGTCCTGGGAAAGATTCAACCTTCCCAGGGTGCTCCGGAGATGGAGAAAGAGGCTTAGACTGGACTGGAGAAAATTCAGCCTGCTCGGGGGAAACGGGAAAATGAGCAGAGCCCTCCTGCTGCTCTGGAGAACTTTCAGCCTCCTTAGCAGGCTCTGGAGTGATGACAACTGTGAGATCCAGGGGTTTGCCTATGGTACTAGGCATCACTGGATGCTGAGCTTCACCTGGCCCTGCAGGTGAGAACGTCACCTCATTATGTACTGGATGTTGAGCTGTGGCAGCTGTAGAGGTCTCTGGAGGCTGAGTTGGGGGCTCAAGCTGGACTGGAGAAGGTTCACCATTTCCTGAGGGGGCTGGAGGCTGTTCCGGAACCTCCTGCTCGACCAGTAACGGTTCCAACTGCTCAGGGGACCCTGCAGACTGAGATGAGGCCTCCTGTTGGGGCGGAGAAGGTCCAGCTTCACTTGTGGGCCCTGAAGTTATGGTGAGTGCAAGGTCCACAGGTTTAACAGTGACACTGGGCCACTGCAGAGACTGAGCTTGATCCTGGCCTGGAGGAGAAGCTGTTGTCACATGATCTTGAGAATGAGCTGGAGAGGGTTCGGCCTCAGCGGGAGACTGTGGACGCTGAGCTGTGCTTTCCTGCTGGGTTGCGGAAGGCTCTATCTCTGCTGGAGACTGAGCTGGGCTCTCCTGCTGGGTGGCTGGTTTCACCACCTCAGGACGCTCTGTGGGCTGAGCTGGGCTCTCCTGCTGGGTTGAAAAGGGTACAACTTCCCCATTAGGCTCATAAGGCTGAGCCGGTCGTCCCTGTTCACCTGGAGAAGGCTCAGCTTCCTCAGGAGGCTCTGGAGGCTGACCTGTGGCATCCTGCGGGGTTGGAGAAGGTTCTGCCTCCACAGAATATTCAGGAGGCTGAGGCCGGGGCTCCTGCTGGGTTGCGGTAAACTCGCCTTCCTTAGCAGGCTCTGGAGTGACCATAAGTTCCAAATCCACAGGTTTAAGTGTAACACTGGACAGCTTGGAGTGAGCTGGATACTTACTTCCATGTCGAGCTACTGCCTCGTCACTTGCTGGAAACTGAGGTACATTCTCGCCAGGGAACCCTGGAACTTGCATTGGGGCCTCTTGCTGGAGTGGGGCAGAGTCATACTCAGGGCACTCTGCAGGCTGAGCCTGGGCCTCCTGAGGGAATGGAGGAGGTTCCGCCTCCTCAGGATGCTCTGCAGGCTGAGCCTGGGCCTCCTGCTCAAGTGAAGGTTGCACTTCCTCGGGGCTCTCTGGAGGCTGAGACGCAGCTTCCTCCTGGACTGGAGAAGGTTCCACCTCCTCAGGGCTCTCTGGAGGCTGCGAGGGGGCCTCCTGCAGAACTGGAGAAGTTTCAACCACATTAGTGACCTCTGGATTTATAGTAAGTGCCAGATCCACAGGGTTAACACTGACACTGTGCAGGTCTGACTGCTGAGCTTCATTCTCATTGGGACCATGAGGCCTTAATTGTTCAGCTAAAAGCTCCTGAAGCCCTCCCTCCCCCCAAGGGACTGCAGCGCCTACTTCCTCAGGGCCCTCTGAAGGCTGAGACAGAGCCCCCTGCTGAAGTGGAGCTGGTTCTGTCTCTTCAGTGGCCTCTGGACGCTGAGCCTGGGCCTCTGCCTGGGGCGGAAAAGATTCAACCTTCCCAGGGGTCTGTGGATTTTGAGCAGGACCCTCTTGCTGGGGTGGAGACTCAACCTCCTGAGTGGGCTCTGGACGCTGAGCCTGGGCCTCCTGCAGGGATGAGGACATTTCAGCCTCCTCAGGGGGCTCTGGAGGCTGATCTGGGCTTCCCAGAAGATCCAAAGGTAGATCTATATCTACAGCTTTGATCTTATTACCTTTAGGTCGAGACAGAGCTGGGGCCTGATTCTGATCCCAGCCTAGCACTGGAACCTCCTCTGGGAGCCTTTGATGCTGGGTTATCTTGTCATTCTCACCTTGACGTGGAACAGCAACATCTTCGTATGGCCCTGCAGGCAGCTCTCCATTTGACTCCACGTCCGGGTACAGAAGTAAAGTCTCAGCTGACTCCTGTGTGAAAGAATTAAACTCCCCTGATTGTGAGTTGGGGGTCTGCTGGACAGAGCCCAGGGACCACCTCAGGGGCCATCCCTGGACCAGCAGCCAGAGTGGTTGCCAAGCAAAGAGCTGCAGCAACCAAAAATACTGGGGAAACATAACACAAAGACGATTTGGGCACAGTGACACAGGCTAGTAGGAAACTGGCCAGGCACACTGAACAGACACCGAAGCGAAATGGCAGCTTGGCTACACGTGCGCCCCTCCCCTGCCTCATGCCCCACCCTGTAGTGACACCTCCTTTATTAGGTCAGAGTGGAGATGCAACCACAGTCAGGCTTTTTCCCAGGGTCCAAGCCATCTTTCCCCCAGCAAAGGTGACACTTACCTCCTGCCGGGCCCTCTCTCCAACCCCTGCCTGGCCCCCAGCACAATGAAGCAGTATTTGGGCTGCAGACCAGAGTGGGCCCAGACTCCAGCAGCACAGGGGCAGAGGCGAGGGTGATGCAGAGCTTCCCAAGGAAGTCACAGGAACCAGACTTAGGGAAATTCAAAAGTGCTAGTCCAGTTCTGGCCATCTGAACTCCTCCTCCTCAAAGCTGAAATCTCAGAAACATTCTTCCTCCACTTGACCATAATGCTTCCAAGAAAAGTAGCTGACCTACAAAACGAGCACCAGTTAGGGCGGCAGGAGGTGAATACACCTTACAGTTAGTTATTCTAAAATATTGCCATGTCCTCTAAACTCTCAGCATCCATGTCTGATTATGAAATTCACCACTCTATTATTAGGGGTTACCACTGAATCAGTGACGACTCCAAAGTTTCTGCAGGAAGGGTTTTGGAGTAGGTGAGCAATTCACTCTGAGAAAGAGTGTTGGAAACCAAGTGAACAGCCCTTTACAGCAGCATGAGGAAGGAAGTAAAGTGGGTGCTAGTTGCAGTATTTCAAGAAAATTATTTAACATGCTGTTTTTTGAGAGGGAAGAGGTAATGAGGTTTTTATTTATTTACATATATTGTTTTTTTTTAATTTTTTTTATTGAAGTATAGTATAGTCAGTTTATAATGTGTCAACTTCTGGTGTACAGCATGATACTTCAGTCATATAGGAACATAGATATATTCATTTTTATATTCTTTTTAACCATAAGTTACTAGAAGATACTGAATATAGTTCCCTGTGCTATACAGTATAAACTTGTTTATCTATTTTATATATAGTATTTAGTATCTTCAAATCTTCAACTCCCAATTTATCCCATCTCACCTTGTCTCAGCACAGCCATTAGTCTAGAAAAATTACACTGCCACTTTTCAGAGGTCTACCCTGTGTGGACACATGGAGAAGACACCAAGGACATTAAAGTTGGCGTGTTGGGGGGAGGTATGGCTCCATGGTTAGAGTGTGTACCTAGCACGCACAAGGTCCTGGATTCAATCCCCAGTACCTCCACTGAAAATAAATAAACAGTGGGGAAAGGGGTGGGAAGGGATAAATTGGGAGTTGAAGATACTAAATACTATATATAAAATAGATAAACAAGTTTATACTGTATAGCACAGGGAACTATATTCAGTATCTTCTAGTAACTTATAGTTAAAAAGAATATAAAAATGAATATATGTATGTTCCTATATGACTGAAGTATTATGCTGTACACCAGAAGTTGACACATTATAAACTGACTATACTTCAATAAAAAAATTAAAAAAAAACAGAATATATGTAAGTAAATAAAAACCTCATTACCTCTTCCCTCTCAAAAAACAGCATGTTAAATAATTTTCTTGAAATACTGCAACTAGCACCCACTTTACTTCCTTCACAGCCCTTATAATCATCTCTTTAACTTTAGTCCTTTTTAATTGTCTGGCACACCCTCTGGCCACTAAACTGCATGGAGAAGGCGCTTCATCTTATTCCAGAATGAAGCACATAATGGTTTTTAAATGGAATTGATTCCAACATTGGCCAATGAGGAATGGGTCTGTTGTTATAATCAGCTTTCTGAAAACTTTAGCATCAATACTGAATCCCTTCCTCTTGCATTTCACAAGAAGCTATCCAAACTTGGATATGATTGAAGTGTCCCTGATTTAAACTGAATTAAAAATAATTTGATATAAATTGAATTAAAATAAGTATCTTGTGCAGAAAAAACTTCAAATACTTTTTCAGAATACAACCATCTTTTCTTTCTCAATTTTCTTCCCTTCATAACAAACTTGGCAACGCTGGGTGAGTTACATAATTAGAAATCTAGCTGCAAATTAAGTTCTCAATTACGTGAAACACATTTTTACTCCTTAAAAAAGTCTTACATGCAGTACATTAATATTTTCTTTTAGAAATTACTTTGACAACTTAATCCCTAATTCAGGGTATCCATGTAATTGACTTATAGAAAGGTTTCTCAGCAAAATATTTCACATAAAATACATATGAGATGCTGAGATCTGGGTAACAACATACCTTATTTGAAAGGCATTCACAGTTTTCAAATGCTGCATCATAATCCCACTTAAGGCCATAGTTAACTTGGTTCCTAAATGCCTGGGATTCTGCTTAAGGGGAGTTTTAAAAGACCTGTGTCTTCTCCTGTGTCCACAACTGTAGAAGCACACCAATGGCCCTCAGTCCTGCTCTCCAAATTTCAAGTAAGGGGTCAGAGCCAAGGGTCAGGACTTCAGGAAAAGCCCCAGAAATTCTCTGCCTCAAAAGCAGTTTCAGAGTTTCACATTTCCCTAAGGATGACAGAGCTGAGTGGACAAGTCAAAGTCTTCCAAATCCTGCTGGTTGTTTTGAATTATGGTGACCCTGGCTGTGTGCCCCTCGAGTTTTTATCTCCACATACTTGGATTAAATCCTGTAGTTCCTCTTCAGTTCTAGCATCTGTGACCTCTTCACAGGGTCTGTGCACTGCAGCCATTTTACTGCTTTCTGAAATAAAGTTAATGAGGATCAAGTCAGAATTTTTCTTGTTCTAAAACTTCCTGTATACAATGGTAGCACCCAAAAATTAGACATTGTTGATTTCTAAAAGCAGAAAATAAGAGCATTTTCCTAGTAGTTCCCTCATCTGACACTTCAGTTTTTATCACAACTATTTGTGAAAACGTATAAGAAGTACCAACTTTACTTGGTTCAAAAAAACTTTATGTTCTTGGAAATAAGAACTGAGAAATGATGACATAGAAAGTAAAAGCTGTCAGAAACAAAAATGTTCAATCATAGTATGATTAAATAGTAAGGCATTAGGTGGGAGTCAAAGTGAGTTCAAACCTGGGATAGACACCATTGGACTGTAATAGATACTTCATAATAGAAAGCAAGGCCAAGCGTCTACTCCTTGGACCCCAAATTCCACCAGAAACAACGAACAAAGCTTTGAGGGGGGGGAGGGAGGGAGGGGGAGAGAGAGAGAGAGAGAGAGAGAGAGAGAGAGAGAGAGAGGGAGGGAGGGAGGGAGAGGGAGAGGGAGAGAGAGGGAGAGAGAGAAAGCATTTGAACACTACTGGCAGAAACTGGCCCATGTACCTTCTGGACAATATAACTTCCTCAAAGCAAACCAGTCACGAGGCTTTCTGGTCGAAGGACTTGTGAGTATGGCATATAAGGAATACTTTCAGCATATTAGGATCAGGCAAACAACCCAGACATTTAGGTTGTTAATCAAAAGTTGACAGCTGATGGAGATTCTGCCTAATTACCAGGGAAGTCGACCTTCACAGGAAGGCTGAGCTGGGTTGGGAGGCTGAGACCAATCCATGGTCAACTCTTAACAAGCAAATAAGGTCTCTGACATCTTTAGAATTTCTCAGTGTCTCAGTCTGCAGGGCTGTGAAGCAGGGGAACGACTCGGCTCCCGGAATGTACAAACATAAAGTTTCCTTTGGGTGGAAACTGTGACATTCTCACCACTGTATAACTCAATGGAGAACACGATCAACGCCATTTAATAGCATGACCACTTTCAAGGCTCACAAAAACATAGCTAATTATTACAAGAATCATTTTCATACAACACATAAGAAATGAAAACTAAAACTGAACTGATTCCAAAAACACAATCTAGTAAACTCTTCAATAGGGAAACAACAATGGTAATAATAAAAGTCAATATATTTTGTCTGCTTACCATATTCCAGGCACAGTTCTAAGCTTTTTACATTCACCATCTCATTTACTCTTACATGATCCGCCATGAGGTAAGCTGAATTACTAACCATATTTTGTAGATAAAGACAATGCAGCTTAGAGGTAATAAATACCTTCAAACCTCTCTGGCTAGAAAACCTAAAACTGCTGTTAAAAAAAAATCTAAGAGACAGAGTTAGGACTCGAACACATGTGTTCAAGGCTTATAACAGCTGTACTAACCTGTATAAGCAAGCAATCAAGAAAGAAGAACTGGATCGAACACTTTCCATATGAACTGAGACAAGGCATTCTACATTTGTACCCTGGAGACAATTCTTGCTGTCATTCTTCTCAGAAATGCCACAGAGAACAAATTTAAGACTGCTGCTGTGAAGGAATTTGGTGAATGAAAGAGTGTATCGTGTTTTAGGTGACCATTATTTTTATTCAATTAACTTTTCAAGTATGTTTATTTGCTCCTTAAAACTGAAGCACTTCAAGGACAACCAAGAAAGTCTTAGAGTGGGGAGGGTATAGTTCAAGTGGCAGAGCACATGCTTAGCAAGCACGAGGTCCTGGGTTCAACCCCCAGCACCTCCTCTATGAACAAGTAAATAAATGAATAAACCTAATTATCTCCCCCCTTTAAAAAAAAAAAAGTCTTACCTAAAACCACAATCAGCAGTTTCTGGAATGCATCTGTCATAGACTTTTGAATAGCAAGCTTCTGGGTTATCTTCCTTTTCACAAGAAATGATAATGGCCCTAATCCAAGAAAAACAAATGGATTTAAAATGCCTATCTGAATAACTGATTTTTATGTTATACATTTAAAAAGAAAAATGCATCTGTAATTTTTATATCATTATCATAGCAACTAAGGGCAGGTACAACACAAGTGTGTGGTTCAGTGGCTCTGTTGTAGGTATATCCTGGCAGGGCACCTTTTTACTGCCCAGATCGATGCTGGAAGTTCCTGAAGTACTAGACAGGAGATGCAAGCCAAGAATGTGGCACAAATCTCACATCACTCAGATTTCAAATGGACAAGCTGAAACTACACTCCTGCTCTCCCATGCATAAACAGCTGGAATCACACAATGAGACAGGTTTGGTGGTAATGCAGATGATCTGGCCTCTCCCAGAGCATCAGCCACTCAGGTGGATGGTGGAGCCTCCTCCATTCCATTAATTAACAGATCTGCCTCTGACTTAAAACCCTAACCCCAACTGCCATGGTTTCTAAGAGAAAACTCGGTACCAGCTGGAAAAACCCTTCTAGGGATCAATATTTGACTTCATCCACTCAAGTCCTAATACAGAAGGCATAGGACTGAACATTTACACAAGAGTTTAAATCTTTAGATGATGATTTTGTTGGGATAACTGAAGGATACAAGAGATCTGTATTGGGAAGGACTATTTTAGCACAAAACAAATTATTAACCAAAAATGGAAAAAAAAATTTTTCCCTCTTCCTAAGCTTCTTGGCAGGCAGTCAGCTCTAAAATTTTAAAGTTAAAGGTTCTGTCAGGCATTGCCTAAGATAAGAACCTATAATGGCAAGGCAGAAAAACTCTGCCCAGGGCTTTAGTTACTTAGCGAAGGTGATGATGTATCTGAAAAAATGAGTTTCGGAAAGAAAGGAAAAAGGAGAAATCCCACCCCCTCACCACCCACCACACACTGGAAAACAGACCTTCCTCCAGCTTATCCAAGGGTTCCTCGGCCATGCCAGCTCCAGGACTCCTGCACTCATAGGACAGCAACACCACCTCTAATGCACAGAACTTCAGGCTTTGCTTCTAATGTGGTGCCACAGTATCTTCATTTTCCCTTTCTTCAAGGTCAGAAAGATCCTGAAGCTGGTAGAATTTTGGTGATGAGTTTTTTTGTTTTTTTTTCTTTTAACAGAGGTACTGGGGATTGATCCCAGGACCTCATGCATGCTAAGCACATGCTCTACCACTGAGTTACACCCCTACCCAGGACTTTGAATTAAAGGCAAGATTTCAAAATATTTTGTTATTAGAAGAAAAAACTAAACTCCAGCAAGCCCACTTAATAGTAGGTGTCCTGTTGCTTCAAAATCAAGCAAGACTTGCAAATGAATTACTAGATACGGACAACTATTTTCTATTATATACCATACAGATACTGGAGAAAATTAGGAACACCACCACCAAATCATTGAGGTTATCATTAATTCTACGTGGCAGGTCAGTGCTTAGATACTTCCAGCTGGAGGTCTCTCACATCTCCCCACAACCCAGTTCTAGTCTACTCTCTAAAGTCTAGGATTTCAATGTTGAAAGGAGTCTGGTTAGTCAAAGAAAATCTACAGTTTACCTTTATGATTCTTTTTGACCATCCATTGAATCCAAAGTAGTAACTGGCCATTCCTTGGCATCTGGAGATGCTTAGGGGAAGGGCATTAGGTTGAACCCCTTATGTCTGGTCCCCAGATGAACCTAAAGAGGCAAGAGACCTAAAAATAACACAACTTGACAGAGAATTATTTTGGATACACCTGAGATTTATCAATACCAATTTCATAGAGTGGTTGTGAAGATTAAATAGAACCACATTTTAAGCAATGAGTTCATAGTAAGCCCTAAATAAATGTTATTACTTTTAAATCAATACTTTTCTGTATCACTTCCAGGGCCCCTGATTAATCGGAAGGTTTCCCTGACCTCTGCTGGTGAAGGTGATGATGAAAGCAACCAAGGAAGTCCTGCAGAAGCCTCTTACAGGCTTGTGGGTAAGCAAAGGAAGTTAACGGTTTTAGTCATGTCATCCCGTAGCTCCTGCTTGAGAATATGACCTGAAGAGGAGATAAGATGGACCTGCCACTGAAGTAGGACCTGAACCTGTAGCAGCCCCACTCCCCAAGTTACTAAACGCTGTGAGAAGAAGGAACACACATACCTCTATACATTTTATAAACAACTAAAAGAATTAGCATTCTTCTAGCATCATCTGCATTAGCAAGCTTCTTTGAGAGTGCAAATATCTCATGTTAACTCTCTAAATAACTTACACATTACTGTGGATTTCTTACATTGCTAGTTCTTTCTTAAATCTCTATTTCAACTTTAGATAGGATGTAGTATACAAATACATTCATAAAAATTTAAATAATACAAATAAATTCAAAGTGTTATTCTTTTTTTTTTTTTCTTTTTCTCATCCAGCCCGCTTGCCCAAAAGATGGGAGGATGTGGTCAACTCCTCCAAAGAAAAGGCACAGACGAAGAGGCAGACAAGAAAATCATTACAAGTCTCTGCCCAGGGAAGGCAACAGTGCCAGGTGTCTCCTTGAGGATATGCACAGGACGGTTCTTCCCTCACCAGGGGACCAGTCCGAGGGGTCCAATCTCCTGCTCCAGGAGCTAGGTGGTAGCACAGCCAGCCTTAGGCTGGGTCCCACCCCTGGCTGGGCTCCTGGGGCTGGCCTAGGCTGCGAGTGGGCTCCCTGGGGGAAGTGGAACCAGCAGAGGAGGCCCCTGCTAGGGGAAGACCATGAAGAGAGAACGGAGCCGCCCTAGCCCTGGTCCCCATCATTCCATGCTTCCCCCTGGTCTAGATCAATCTGACCTGGGCTGACCCTCCCTGCCCCACCCCGGCCCACGGCTTCAGAAGGCTGGCCTAGGGGGGCCCCTGTGTGAGGCACTGGCCTCAAGACCCGATTCTGTAAGGTGTTGACAAAAGAAAAAGTAGACATTGAGGCAACAGGAGAGGAACAAAACAGCCAACACTGGAAGGGACTCAAGACACTAGGACAACCCCATCCCCTACCACTGGGGCACTGGAGCCCCAAAAGCCTGCTGGGCCCTCCAAAACCCTAATAGCTTCTAGAGACCTGGGCCCGTCCCTCTCTTCACAAAGACCTTTCTCACCAGGAACTCCACGTCTTCTGCTGGGTGGGAAAGGGGCCCAGCAAACAATGCGGGAACAATCCTTCCGTCCTGTCCCTTCCTGAACGCCTCCCCAGTGCACTCCCCTCAGGTTTCTGGGTCTCTCCCTCTCTCTCCATAAAGCACACCATAAACATATCACTCTGTTCTGAGCAAACAGCGCCTCGCTCACTTCTCAAGACCTGTCCTTAGTCCCACTACTCAATCACAGCTCCTGTCCCCTTCTCCCTCTCTGTTCCACACCAGCAGGTCTCACCTGCTCCTATTCTAATTCATGCTACGAAGCCAGGTACTCTGCACGCCTCACCTCCAATGGCAACAGACCTTTTCCACCCCACACCTAAACACCACAGCTGTCCCCAGTCACTCCCCACTCTGCACGCCCATCACTCCGCTACACTCCCACCTGCCATCACTAACCAGTTGGCCAAGCGGAGCTCTGTAACTTCCCCCTTTACTCTGCCTCCACCATTCTCTTACTTACACCCCATTACCGTTACTCCGCACTCGGTACCCCAACCCCTTTGACCCCTGCAGTCCCAGGGCCCAGGCGCTACTGACCCAACACGCCGAGGCCACAGGAGGCCGCGCCGCGAGCGGGCAACAGGGGTCCGTGGGTTGAGTACATGGTCCAGCACGGAGTGGGGAGGCCTGACCGGGGCTCGCGCCTCCTCAGCGGCCGCCGCCATTCCGCCCGCCGCCGGCCCGTTGGCAGTCGCCGCTCAGGCCTGGGGGGAGCTGGAGGCCGTTGCCGCATGCCCCACCCCACGCGGGGAGGGTCTCTGCCGGGCGCGCCTGCGCACAGCACCTCCTGCCTCCCGCCGCCGGAGGGGCGCGGGGAGGTCAGAGCGCGCCGGCCCCGCCCCGCCCCCCGGCGCGCGCGGGGGCCGTTACCGGGCGCGCTGCACCCGGGCTAACGGCACCGCCCCCTCCCTCTCCCTCCTCTCGCGCGAAGCCAGGCAGACAGGGCAGGCGTGGCGCGGTGCGCGTGCGGCCCCCTCCCTTCCCCGATTGCTGGCTCGCTCCATCCCCCCCTTGCAGCTCCAGCGGGTAATGGCTCTGGCCCCTGGCGCCCCTGCTGCTGGCGCCGCGCACCGCCTTTCTGGACCTGGCCACGGCTCAGCGCCAAGTCGACCTCTGGCCCGGAGAGGGCATGCAGACCAGCGTGCGTGCGTCCGTGAGGTCCCAGAGAGCTCTGCGCAGAAAGACCGGCGCCTCCCTTCCCTCCGCCAAAGCACTATTCTTTATTGATTTGTTTGTGCATCTTTCCTCATCAGTAGTTTACAAGCTCCTTAAGGGCGAGGGATCACCTGGCAGCACAAGGCTTGGTGGGGGTCACATGGCGGCAGGGGCTCAGGCAGGGGTCACCTTGCGGCGCGAGGCTCGGGCGAGGAGGTGGTCACCTGGCCTGGGACTCCCAGTTATTGGGGCTGGGGCAGCTTTCTCCATCCTTCCCTCCACTCTGGCTAGCTCACCTGCAAGGCCTTGGTTCCGGGTCCGGAGCTCAGCTCCCACACCAGCAAGGTTTTGTTACTTCGGGTGGGAACCACGAAAGGCACCAACTCCGCCATCCCACTAGTAGTCACCACGCAAGCGCCGCTCAGGCACAAGCAGTACTGCGCCTGCGCAAGGAGCGCCCGCGCTTTTTTTTTTTTTTTTTTTTTTTTTTTTTTTTTTTAAAGGGAGCGTGAGAGGGGCTGGGCCAGCTTGGCGGGGGTGGGGCGAGGGCGGTGCTCTGACCCCTCCTTCGCCCCTCCCACTCTGGGCCGGTCTCCCGCCGCCGGGCAACCTTGAGGTCTTCGGAGTTTAGTGCTTCTATTCAAGTGTATTTTTAGGGTAGAGTCCAAAGGGTGAGTTTACAGAATCAAGTGGTGCGGATGTCTTTAGAGCAGCTGGCTTCATTTTCAAACCCACAGAAGACTGGTGTACTAGATAGTTACCGTTAACTACCCACGGAACTTTAAAAGTTTAAACTTCCCAACTCTGTGGAATGTGACCACTGAAGATGAAATCCTTTGACCTAAGAGTGTTTGCATGAGTTTTAAATATATCAAGGTATAGCTCATTAAAGCTATCAGCTGTTTAACATGAAATCCTTAAAAAGAATTCCCTGACTTTCCTTCGTGATTTGGTAAATTATGTATGTGAGCTGGTGGAGGTCAGATGATGTGAGAAGTTGGGCGGCAAGGTGAGGAGAGAGAAATTTGGAGAAAGTTAGTCCAATTAGGGCACCAACAGCGGAGCTCCTGGTGCCTGAGAAGGGTTGTTCTCAGCATCCTAAAAGTTGGCTATGTTACTGGGGAAACAGAACAGATCCCTTGAGGTTTCCAAAGAATGGTCTTCAGACCCATGATGGGCTGTGATGAAGTTTTTACTAGTTCTCAGCAAAATGGGAAAAGGACAATATAATCAAGGTTTAAATTTTTTCCCACAGAACGAAATCTATTCCTTTGTATTATCCTACAAGTATGACTTACCTTCAATTTGATGCTAAAAATTGTCTTATGAAGAGATACTGATAAAGGATAGTTGTTTTGATTAATACTTAGGCATTAAAATAAAAAGTTGGAAACTTTCACAGTCTTAATTTTTTTTCTTTGGCATTTTACTGGTCTGTGAAATCAAAAAGTCTGGGAATCACTGAATAGTCAAATCACTCATTTTATAGCTGAAGGAGTTAAAGCTCAGAGTAGGGTTATGAATGGCTCAAGATAAAACCCTGTTTAGTCAGATAGGATTGATGGTGGCTCCGTGCAGGGCATTCCTCCAACTGTCCCTTTTCTGTCTCTGCAGTGTCCTTAAGCAGGTTTTACTTCACATCAGCACCTTCCAAGCAAAGCAGATCCTGAAGCTTTTTTAATCATCTAGATTCTAGCCTATTCTCCCGAAGTACCCCCAAATCACTGGAACCTGGCACCTGACACCATTTCTCCCCTCCCCTCCCTCCTCCACCTCAATATACCAGACCGTTAGCCCCACCCATGACCTATTTCTGAGCTTTCTTATTTCAAAAATAGTTGGATTTGGATTTGTGCTATTTGTCTGCCATATTATATTTATCATTCTTCTTTTGGGGGAGGTGGGGGGAGGTAATTTGGTTTATTTATTTAATTATTTTTTTAAATGGAGGTACTGAGGATTGAACCCAGGACCTCCTGCATGCTAAGCACATGCTCTACCACGTGAGCTATACCCTCCCCAAAAATAGTTGGCTTTGGAGGAATAACTTAAATCCTAATACTGTTTCAAACCAATAATTATTGATTTTATTACCATTGTATTCATTGTATGTATCTATTCATTGTCTCCATTATGCATGTGTGTGTCTGCTTCCCCAGCTAGATTATGAACGTGTCATGAATAGTTATGCTTTATCGTCTAATCCCTAGCACACTCCTACTCTGTTAGGTACTCAAATACATGTGGAATTAATAATAAATAAATTAACACAGTCTTTGCACAAGGAATGCTTTAATAATCCCCAAAATATAGATACTTCTTCATTAGGGTCTTCTTGGTTTGCAAATGACAGTCAGGGAACCAGGGGCCTGGGCCTGGATAGGAACAAGGAGGAAGTCCTAGAACATCATCTACTTCTGGGGCTCTGGCCAGTTTTATTTGTAAATGGAAGGGAAGAAAATAACAGGAAGTGAAGGCAAGAGGAAGAAGAATTGAAGAATTCCGAAGTGAGGAGAGGAATTCTGGAGTGACTCCACCACAGGCCTGTCCCCTGCCTCATCCCAGGTGGCATCCTGTCATCCAGCAGGAGAGTGGCCGGCCTGCACAGTGCAGCCTGCATTTTACCCTGTGGAGAGAAAGAAGACTGGTTCTTGCTTCCAACTTACCAGCTGCTTCCCCACCCACATGACCCAGGACTTAGTGAGGCTTCCATGCAGAGCGACGCCCAGCATCCCCTTCATTCCCAGCAGTCTAATCTGTCCTCCCTTGGCCCCTCTGGTTCTTCCCTTAAATTCCCTTATCCGTGCTGTTTGCCCTCTTCCCCCATTTAGTTTGCTTCCACTTTTTTTTTTTAATAGATGTACTGAGGATTGAATCCAGGACCTCCTGCATGCTGAGCATGCACTCTACCACTGAGCTCTACACCCCCCACCACAGGCTTTTAAAAATTTATTATTATTATTATTATTTGCTTCCACATTTTCAAATCCTTATCTCCCTCTGAAGGAGAGCCCTTTGTTACAGGGCTGAGAGTTACTTAAAAAAAAATTCCAGAGGCAGCAGATCTAAAGGAAATCAACACTGGCATAAAAGAAATGGGGCAGCGGGCCCCTCAGAAGTGGAAGAGTCTGGGTGAGTAATCAGAAAGAGCTTCCCAATAGACAAGGGTCTTTCTTTTCTGTGGTTGATGAAATGAATGCCTGCTGGTGGCTATACGGCGTGCTAAGGGTCTTACAGATATTCATCCATCAACACATAAGTATTGAGCACCAGCTGTATGCTAGGTACTGGACTAGACACTGGTGAAACAGAAAATCAAAATGACTCCAACCCTCAAAGGGCTTCCAGAGAACCAAGTGTAAACATGTCATCTTAGTCACTCTGTGTGCATCAGTGTTGGAGGGGTGGCTGTTCCGGAAAGGGTCCCTCCTTAAAAAAGATTTATATTCCCAAAGCTAGCATGTAAGATGGACTGGGGGATGGTCCATCAGCAGCATTCTTGACTGTCTCCACCAGAGAAAGGGATGATGGCGAACGTCTCACTTCCGAGGCTTGTGCCATCCACGAAGTCTTCCTGGAAGGGGCCAGGGAGACGTCAATATCCGTGATCAGCTACCATCCTCACGGCAGGGCCACTGCCCTTTGTTTTGTTTCCCTTACTCCCCCTCTTCCAGTTTATCTCAGCATCTTTCTCCCCACCTTATCCCTGCCCCACCCACACTCTTACCACCCTGCCACGCAGTCCCCAGCTTGGGAGGAAAAGAGCTCCCAGTCCTAGGCTCCTGCCCCTACCAGGGCTTCACTTCCTTCCTCTCCCACCTCCCATCTTCCCCTGCCCACTTCACACACCCCACACAAACACAACACACAGACACACACCCACTTCCCAGACCTAAGCCTGGCTTAACCCCTTCCTTTCTCCTGACACTGGTAAATTCCTTATGGGGTCTAGCTTCAGTTCGCATCCCTGTGATTTAAACTCATTTCTCTTGCCAGGAGCTCTGTGGAAACAGAGTCCTTGGGCCCCCAAGAACACATATGGCTAATTCAACCTTGCAGCTTTCTGGGGCCTCAGAGTAAAGAAGGAAAGGGCACCAGGAGGCCCCTCCCAAGTCATCCCAGAGACAGGAGTTATTGGCAAAGCGAGGTCCAATGAGGGGAGCTGGTGGAGAATGGGGAGGTGCTTCCTGGGGAAGGTGAACCGGCAGCCGGGCTGCCCTCCTTTGCTCACCTCTGCTCACCTCCCTTCCTCTCATCCTCCACGAGGCCTCTGGGCCATATAAGGAGGCGTAAGAGTTTCTGTTGTGTGTTCACAATCAGCCCTGTCTCTGTGGGGTCCCCTTTCCCAGACAGTGGCAGGCAGACATATAGATCTGCACACACTATACACACACACACACACACACACACACACACACTTCCATGCTCACACCTTAGAGATACACATTCAGGGACACAGATCCAGATACACAAATGCTGGCCGTGTCAGTGCTGTCTCCCCAGCACACTCAGATACACACACACACACACCCTTCTTCCCTCCTCTGCAGCCTAAGAGGGGATGGCCACCTTCATATGGGGAGATCTGGGGAACAGACGCGATGCTAAACTTCTGGCTGATGCTGGTCCCTTTTCAGCACACAGCCGCTCTCCCCTGGCATCACAGCAGTGGGGAAAGAGTGCAAACAGAAGTTGTTCCCTGTGGCAGATGGGGCAGAGCCAGGCTTACATTGGGGCAGTGGGGGTGGGGGAGCTCTGTCCCTGGTCCTGCCCTCGCGAAGGCCCCTGCTCTAGTCCTCCAGGAGGTTGTGCCCCTCCACAAAGGGCCAAAGGGACGAGCCTACAGAGAGTTCATACCTCTCCCCCTGGAGTCCACGCTCTGGGGACCTGCCCAGCAGTGACCCTGCTTCCGGAGCCTGGGGGTCTCTTACTTGGGCTCTTCCTCCTGTTCTGACAGCAGCACCACTTGGCGTGTGCACACTCAGGCAAAGAGGTGACGAGGGGCAGTTGTGGGAAAGGGACGCACACACCAGGGACACGCGAGCTGGGGTGCCTACAAGCATGCTGGAGGCCCTTTGTGATGTGGGGGGAGCCAGGGGTGTGAAGGGGATGGCCCAGGGGCTGGAGGCCAAGGAGTAGTTTTTCCCAGAGGCTGCCAGAGGCTGCCATGTTCTGAGAAGGAGTCAGAATTCTCAATTCCATCCCGGCCTTTCGGGTCCCTGTGGAGGAATACTGGTCCAGGTGTCTTATTTAACAGTTAGCTTGACTCGTAACTTGTTTAGATCTCTGTTCGTGGGACTCCGTTTGCACCACTGCCCCTGCCCACTGGTGCTTGGGGAGGGGGACTTGCTCAGGGTGTCCCTTTCAGGCCTGGGAAAAGGATATTGGTGGCAGAAGTGCCTCCCAAATGCTTCTGGCTGGAGTGACCCCTGGCACCAGCGGGAGCAGGAGCAGAGCAGGACGGTGCAAGGCCCCTGAGGTGAGGGTGGGGGTGCTCTTGCCATTTTTTGCTGCCCTTTGTCCGGGGGAGGAGCCTCGACACCAGAGGCTGCCCACGGCCTGGTCCTGTAGATGTGTGCCCGGCTGGTCTGGGAGGGCTCTTAATTACAGAGGTAGCTCCAGCCACACTTCACTGCAAGGTGTGTGTGTGTGGGGGATGGAATGTCAAAGGGAAAACAGGGAGACAAGAAATCAGATATAGAATGGGCCAGAAATAGCATGGGCCAGGGCGAGATACCAGAGGCCCCGTGATGGTGGAGGGGGAGGCTGGAGGAGGGTCAGGACCGCTCCAGAGAATGTCTATTCCCGGGTCGCCCCCACCACCTCAAACCCTGCAGGGTTCCATCTCAGAGTTTCAGGAGCCCATCAGGGTGGGCCCCAAGCATTAGGCTTGTTGTATTCTGGAGCAGGGTCTCCCTGGGTCTCTGAGCAACCCCCGCCCTGCCCTGAGTGGGCTGGGGGGGATGGTGAGGCCTTGTCAATTGAGTCACTTCGCTTTCTGCTCCTGACCTGGGCGACTCCATTCACAGGCTGACACAGCAGTCAGCCACCCTCCAGCCTGCCTGCTCCTCCTTTCCCAAAAGGCCAGGAGAGATGTCTGTCCTGACAGGTGCCCTTCCCACTGAGAAGCCACCCCTCACATAGTTTATTGCCTGTCTCCTCGTTGGAATACAAGCTCCGTGAAGGCAGGGTGCTTGGGTAGGCACTCAAATAGATAACGTGCTGAGAGAGTGAAGGAACCTTTGGAATCACAGTCAGGAGTGTGCGCACCCTCCGGGATGCATGCGCAAACACACTCAGTCGCCCAGGACGCTGCCATGGACATTCTTAGACGTGTGCACGCAGGCTCAAGCTCACATCCAGACCCGCACATCGCCACAAGACACAAGCCCACAGCCCTCTTCACTCCTGCACATAGGCGCTTTCAGACTCACACCCAGCCATCCAGATTCCAAAGCGCCTACTCACGCAGGCACGCTCTAGCACGTCCCCGCTCCCCACCCCACTAAGGGCCAGCGCCTCCCAGAAACAGGGGGCGGAGCTTGGGGGAAGCTGACAACGCAGCCGCGTGAGAGTGCTGGGCTAGGGCAGGGCCAGCCTGGCACCTGAGAGCTCTCTGGAGACGCCACCACTGCAGACCCACCTATGGGAGGAAGGGAAGAGTGAGATCACCAACGCCCCCATCCTTGACCCACTCATGCTCCAGACTCAGACTCTGGCTTTCCTTCACCAGAGGCCCAGGGAAGGGCATGGGGTGGGGCAGGGAGTCCTCCTGGGCACAGAGATGGGCAGGACCCAGATCAGGTTACCAAGCATATCTGGGTAGGGGTGTGGATGGTGAGAACTGGGCTTACCAGCTTCAGCTCCATCCGCTGGTAGGAGAAGCCTCCTCTACCACCCTGCCCCTGGGAGACCAGAAACGTGGACAGTGGGGCAGAACTGTCACCTAGCTGGCCTTGGCCAAGGGTCCCTCCCTAGAGAGACTCCTTTTGCCCCCACCTGCCCACTCTGGAACATGGTTGGGGGACTGGGCGGTAGCCACCTGGCATCACCCTCACCCCACCTCCAGACTCTCTGCCCTCAAGAAGCAGTGCAAGATTGAGCAAGACAGTCTCGCAGTCCCACTGCCACTACGAAGTCTCCTGTTATCAAGCCATATCCCTAGGGCTCTTCTGGGTCCTGAGAGGGCCCGGTTCCCTACTGTGGTATGAATAGGAGAACGGGCAGAGAGGGCAGGACAGGGCAGGGCATGCTCGCTCTAACTGGAAGGAACCTGGGTCAGTAAATGCTTGGAAAGTGAAAACCGAAAGTAAATGTTCTCGGCCCCCACCCCACAGTCCCTGAGGGAGGCGATGCTGAACTAGG
Organism: Camelus bactrianus; assembly: GCF_048773025.1. Taxonomy (NCBI): domain Eukaryota; kingdom Metazoa; phylum Chordata; class Mammalia; order Artiodactyla; family Camelidae; genus Camelus; species Camelus bactrianus. The sequence continues at coordinate 7,403,686 of NC_133554.1, forward strand.
AAAATATAGGACATCTCATCTCAGAAATCTGAAACCACCATCTTCCCAGGACTCGGGTAGAACTGCATCCTCACGCCCCCTGGCGGGGGGCTGCAATTTCAGGCTGCTGCTCCACAGTTCACAAACACCCAGTCAAACTGTGGCCCCTCGCCTGCCTCCGCATTTATTGATGAGAGGAGACGGATGTAGAGGGAGGGAAGAACCTGCATCCTCACCATTCCACCCAGGGGAGACCAGACCCCAGTGCTGCGATTCTCCAAACAAGAAATGTTTATTGAGCACCCACTGCCAGTGTGCCAGGAACCGCTGGACTCCTGGTTGAGTGCTCTTCTGATGCCAGCTGCCCCTCTTCTGTCTCTCCAATTCAGGCTGAGACCCCAACTAGGAAGAGCTGGACTCTTCTCCTTCAGGAGACTGTCTGGGTTGGGGGACATGGGGAGGAGGGCAGGCTGTCAGCAGCTGCAGCACCATCATCCTGTGGTCCAGACACCCAGAAATAGGCAGGAGGGGTCTGGGTGTTACTGAGCCCAAACTCGTTCTGCTTGCCGCACGACAGGCCAATAAGTTGGGAGACGAGGTGTTGGGGCAAGGAGTAGTGACATTATTCGGAAAGCCAGCCAACACACACAACACACACACACACACACATTTTGCAACTTGCCATCTGTACATAAGTGCAGAAGTGCTAACATTCTTTAAGGTCAGAGCCCTGAGAATAGGCTCTCCTGTATATTTCAGACTAAAGGCAACATTGTTTTTACAAAAGGTGCAGAGCTAGCAAGACTAAACCTAGAAATCAGGGCACAGTGATTAAAACTAAAGAACAGATCCAATATAGAGTCAGATTTGTTCTCCTCCATTACATGCGGAGCAGTGCTCCCAGGTGGGACAGGATGCAGCCTGGTCAGCTATGTCCATTTTACATGTTTAATAAATAGTTCTTGTTGCTGCCCAGGCTGGTGAAGGTGGTGCCACTGCGCCAGGCTTCCCAAGCTCTTGAGGGGTGCAGGGGGGCCCTCTTCTCATGCTAGTTCAGGCTCTGGCTCTGACAATGAAAGGAGAGAGCATTGGGATTAGCCCCCCACCCCATTCCCAACAGGTGTCTGGGTGCTGTCCTCAGGGGAGATGGGGCAGGGAGCAGTGAGGCTCCCCAAGAACAGGTCTCAGTTGGCCCCTGCTCCAGGAAAGATGTCATCCCCTCCACCAAGAGGGACAGGGGTTGCTGACAGGCCAGAAGTCCCCAGAGGAGACATGCCAACACCGGTTACACCTACTCCACAGCTTCTGCATCCTGGGGCATGGATCCCTCTGTCTCCAAACTCCATCCCAGGCTGCATTCCCACCTCTCCACCAGGATCAACTCACTGACCAGCCTCAGCCCCATCAATCACCCTTGGCATCCGGCTCCTGCCACCAGTCAGCATAGATGCTCTCCTCGTAGTCGCCCTCCCCTCAAACTTGGCATCAAGTGGAAGCTCCTCAGGCTCCATGGGCACTTCTGACTCCTCCAGCTCCATCTAGGAGAAACCAGGTCACAGCAGGTACAAACCCAGGTGGGCCCCCTTCCTGGCTAAGGGGCCCTCCCATCCCATCACAGGCCCCAAAGCCCCTCCTTCCCAGCCTCAAGATCTCACACAGGAATGATTTGAGGATTTCTCCCAAAGTCATGTTCCCAAACTGCCCCCTCCTTGAACTGATGTGTGAATTGCTCCACTGGCAGAGATTCAGTGTTATTGTAAGCATTGCCCTCTCTACAGCCCACCTTTTCAGCATAAATACGCAGGGAATACTGCTAGACCTTGAATATTGTCTGCTCATGCTGTTTCCCAGCCAGGAACACTTTGGATAGCTCTTGTTTATCCCTCCAATTACAGGCATCAGCTCCAGGATGCAGTCCTTGTTGATGACCCTGGCTGGGTCTGGAGGCCTCCTCCATTGCCCTGTGATGGCCTCTCCCATTTCACAGTGATTCATGCATCAGTGAGCTGCTTGGGCAAGGCACTGTGCCTTTCATGAATTTACCCTTGGCCCAAGCACGGTGTCTGGCAAACAGCAGGCAACAAGTAACAGTTATGTGAGCACCTACTGTATGCCAGCTCTATACTAAGTGCTTTATGTAATCGATCTCATTTGAGTCTCAGCACAACAGTGTGAGATGGACATTATTCTCCCCATTCAATGGGTGAAGAAACGGAAGTTCGAGGGTTACCTAAGACTTGCCTGGAGGTTGCCTAGCTGGGAGGTGGTAGAGCCAAGACTGGCTAGCACCAAAGCCTGGCTGCTCCCAGCGCAGACGCAGCCCCTGTGTTTGATGAGGGGGCATGGGTGCATGAACAAAGGAGGGAATGGATAAATAGCACGCTGAGCAGCAACACCTCAGAGAATTCGGGTTCTCAATCAATGTAATGACACACTGTGGTCCTTCCTTCCTGCGTTCATTCATTCATTCACCCACTCACTGGTTCATTCAGACTCAGTTTCTGAGCCCCAGCTCTGTGCCAGGTGCTGTGGGAGAGCTGGGAGTACCCTGGTTCCCTGTCCGGAAGCACAGTCATCTAGGAGGCTGGGTGGAGAAAGGGGTGGGTGAGATGGATGAGGACTGCAAATAACTCCAGTGCAGGGAGGTACTGCAAGCCCAGAAGACAGAGTCAGGACAGGCAGCAAGGGCTTCCTGGAGGAGGTGCCAACCTGAGCTGAGTCCAGGAGAAGCAAGATTTAGACATGGACAGAAGGGGGGACAAGAGAACACGAAGCGGGGAGAGAAGGGCAGGTGTAAGTAAGGGACAGGTGAAAGCTCTCTGCTTCACAGCAGCTGGCTGCCAGGGACTGGGGCTGCGCTTTAGCACAGGAGCCCCAGGAAGAGGACCAACAGGTCTCTATCACCATCCAGCCCCATAGGGCAGGGGGCCACTTACCTCATCATCTGCCTGCAGGTACATGTGTGCAAAGTCCAGCAGCTCCAGCAGCTCCAGCAGCTCAGCTGTCTGGTCGTGGTAAAGCATGGCCTCCTGGGTGGAGTGAAGGCAAGTGAGGCGAGCTGGGCCTTGCTGCCAGATGGTGGAGGAGCCAGAGCTCCTAGGATCTGGGTCCTGTGGCCCTTTTCCAGCTCAAGGACCCGGGAACAGGTATCAGTTTCCATGCTGATCGAAAAACCATACCTGCTGAAGGTTAAGAAGGATTCTGAGGGCTCAATGAAAAAGAACGCCTTAATCAATTAGCACTGTCTGCCACTGACAAGGAAATCGGGAGTGGCATCATGTATACCATATTTGCCAGCCTTGCCCTGGACTCCCAAGGAGCTTCCTCAGTTGGTCCAGGTTAGGGGGTCCCTGGGGAAGAGGGCAAAGGCCAGCAGTGAGGATGATGAGGGTGGGAAGGGGAGGAGGCAGGAATAGACAGGTATTTTTTACCTCCCACCTCCCAGGCACTGTGCTGGTCAGGTAGGCAATACCACTCCCATTTTGCAGGTGAGGCAACAGACTCAGAAAGGTCCGCAGTGTTTCCAGGACCACACAGCTAGTGGGGCTGGGTTTGAACCCAGGATTCCAACCACAAACCATATTAATTCTTTTCTTCTCCCATCCTGCTTTTGGAGGAAGCCAGGATATTTTATCAAATCATATGTCCCGATGCCCACCTCCCTGGGGTGGAAGTCCTCCCCCTCCAGGCCCCAGCGAGCCCTGTAGAAGCAGTAATACCAGCTTCTGCTGCATGACACTGTCTCCCGGGTCAAAGAGCATGTATCTGGCGGCACTGCGGGGCAGCCTGGCGCACGTCCTTCACTGTAGGCAGGACAGGAGGGAGGAGTGGCCCTGGCACTTCCCCACCTTCAGGGATAACCCTCACCTAACCCACCCCTACCTCCCAATTTAGTCCAGTGCCCCTGGCTCCCCAGCCGCCTCCCAGAATATCTGTTGAGCCCCTCACCCCACCCAATAATAATGCAAGCCAGACTGTATTGGGCACTTCTCCTATGCCCCGTGTAGCTCATTTAAGCTTCACTGTTATTGTTATCCCCATTTTACAGACAAGAAATCTGAGGCACAGAGAGGTTAGATCAACTGCTCCAGCTCACACAGCTGGAGGATGAGGGTACTGGGAAATCAGAGGCCAGTGGCCCAGCCCTCAACCTCTTAGCCAACTGGACCCGCAAAGGGTCTGCTGGCCTCTTGGTCTTCAGCTCCTCCACTCCAGCTCCAGCCTCTGTCTGAATCTGGGCATCTCTGCATTGCAGAGACCCTGGAGATTGGCCATCTTAGCCCCAGCTGATGCCAGACTCTCCCTCAAGTGAGGAGAACCTTGAGTCCTGGTGTTACTTTTTATTGGCCATGTGACTAATGGCCCCTTGCCCTCTATGAGCCTCAGTTTCTTCATCTGAAAAATGGGCCCAGTAATGTCAGCTATTGGCAGTTTGTGAGAGGATCAAGTGAGGTAAACAGATGTAGCAGGGCTCTGTAAACTGTCAAGTGCTATGCAATTGTTGCTATCTAGTCATTTACCCAAGAGGCCCTGGAATTCTCCCCTGAGGCTGCTCTCTGTTCCCTCCCACAAGCCTCTCACCTGCCCCACAACCTCTAGCCTTGCCTCCCATCACCAGGGTCCTCAATTCTGAGGGACAGTGCCCCATGACTCTGCATGACTCCCCATGCAGCGCTCTCCCCTGCCCCAAGCCCGCCAGGAGGCTCACGTCTGTAGTAGGCAAACTGCAGGTAGTGATACATGGTGGCCACAAACTTTTCCACAAAGTAGCCGCCCACGTTGGGGGTCAAGTTGGCCTCACAGTCCAGTCCACCTTGCACTGCAGGGATTCTGCATAGAGATCTGGTGGGGGTGGGTGGCAGCAGCGAGGAGCTGGTGTGCTGACCAGCTCCATCCACATCCAATGATGTGAATGACAGAGATGACTTCCAATCCCAGCTCTGCTTCCTGATCGCATGAGATAATGTGTGTAAAGTGACAAGTGACGCTAAGGAAGACTGCTGTGGGCTGGGCTGACTCACCACCCCCACAGCTCACCTGCCACCCCCAAGCCAGAGGAAGCCAGGGCATTCTGGGAGAATGACAGGTGAGGTTTGGAAGCAGGACTGAAGCCCAGTGAGAGAACCTCAGGACAGTTCTTTCTGCCCTTGCTGAGGGACTCTGCCTTTTGGAATCCCCAGGTGTGATTTCTGGCCGCAAACTTCTTTCTGCACACACCTGCTGGACTGTTTCCCACCTCAGCACCTTGACACCTGCACAGCCCTCTGCCTGGAAGGCCTAGGATCCCAACCTCCCCCAGACCCTTTTGGGATATCACATCCTCTCTACACCGATGCCCAGCACTTTGGACACTCCCCACTGTAGCCCTCTGCGCCCAATGGTAGGTGATCTGTTAGCCTCTAAAGGCTCTGCTGGCCGGCATAACACCTTATTCCGGTCTGCCTCCCAAGCACTTAGGGGCTCCATAAATGTGTATGGAATGAGTATCTGTGTTAAGGGAACTTAGGAATTCTGGGAAGCAGGGCCTGTGGGTGAGAGGGATGCCCACAGGAGTTTGGGTGAGGGGATACCTGCTACGGCTGGATAGAAGTCCCTGAAGTCCACCTGCTCATGGGCCCCCTCACAGCCAGCCAGACATGGCCAGGTACTCAGCCAGGGCCTGCTCCATGTCCTCTGTGCTGCTGCGGAAACCCCGCTGTTGTAGAGCCTCACAGCCCAGAGGAAGACGGCCTCGTAGGGCTGGGCCTCCAAGTCCTTGAGGGGCTCCTCTGCGGCGTCCAGCAGTCCCCGGTAGTAGTTGAGATACTTGGTGGTGAGCTCATGCTTCGGGTTCCTCTGAAGGTGTAGGTCGTGGCCACCGCCTTCTCTAGCCGGTTAGCCTGCGGAGTAGGGACAGAGCCGGTCAGCGGGGACAGAGCCCGCAGCCCAGAGCGCGCGGGAGGACTCGGCGGTCGGGGTGCTGGGTGGGAGCTGCGCTCCTCCCAATCCAACGGGGTGGCCGGCGCTGGCAGGGCGCTCACCTTGAACTGTGCGTAGTGCAGGTACTGGTAGGGCAGGCGGCTCTGGAAGTCGTGCAGCAGCTGGCCTGGAGGGCAGGGCAACCGGAAGGCGGGCAGAGAAACTTGCAGCGCTGCAGGCAGGCGGCGCGCTCCAGGACGTGGCCGAAGAGCCACAACCCCCGGGCCCACTCGCCGCCGCCGCTGTCGGGGCTGGGGGGCGCGGGCCCTGGGCGCGCGGCGGCGGCGGACGCGCGGGGCCGCCGCGGTTGGCGTGGCAGAAGGCCTCGCTGTCCCGCAGCAGTCGGTGCAGCCGGAGCGCCGCCTCGAGGCAGCGCGCGCTCTCGCGCCAGCCCTGGCCCCCATCCTGCTCCAGCGCGTGCCCGTAGGCCGCTGCCAGGGGCATCAGGTCCTCGGGTGGGAAGCCCCGGAACCCCACGAGCCATGCCCCCTCCGCTGCCCACTCCGCGCAAGCTGGCTCTCCCCGCCCAGCTGGCGTCCCCGCCGGGCAGGCCGATTCAGGGACCCGGGCCTGGCCGGCGCGCCCGCTGGGTCTTAGCGCCGGGCATTGCGGTCAGCAAAACGGAGTGGTGGCTTGGGTCTGGGTCCCCGAGGGGCTGAGAGCGGCGTCTCCTTTCTTTTCAGAAAGCCCAAGAGTGTCCTGAGTCCCTGACCTCCTGTCCTTGGGGGTCTTTCCCTTGGCAGATGGTGAGTGGGTGCGGGAAGGCTTGCCGCAGGGATGGGGAGCCCAGAAGGCCCCTCCCACACAAAGACCAAACCCCCACTTAAGACCAAGAAATTGAGGGAATTCCCACCTCCCTCTACTTTGCCCAAGCTCTGGAACCTCGTCTTCCTTCCATCACAGCGGTCTTTCTGCTCACGCTCCACCCTCAGCCCTGAAGAGGTCACTCCAAGTGCCCCCAGCCGGGGCCAGGGGGAGCACACCCCTGGTTTTACCCTGCACACCCTCCACTCCCGCCACCTCCCACTCGGTCTCCCTCCCCACGTCAGAAAATCATCTGGCAGTCCAGCTTTTGCAGGACAAAGCAGCTTGTCCCTGGAGAGGCCATTCCTGAGACAGAAGGGGTGGGAGGGAGCACTGAGATACCCCTTCGATTCTGGAGCCTCACCAGCCACCTGGAGAGGCCTAGACTTGGGGTGGCCAGCCAAAGAAGAGATACCTTGGCTGGCTTTAGGAGTTCGGTGTGGTTCTTTCCTCCAACTCCAACACTATCAGCCTGGCCTCGTCCCGCTATTCCACTCCCCCTCCCCAACCCCACCAGCCCAGTCTCCCCAGCCCCCAATTCTACATGGACCAGTCAGGGCCGGGGTGGGGATGGAGGACAGGAAGAGGGAGAGCCAGCTCTGGGAGGAGGAGGGGGAAAAGGAGTCTGGCAGCGGCGACTCTCTTCGCCCTCGCTGCCGGCCTTCCCAGCTCCAGGCACCACGGTCCGGGAGGGGGCCCCCAGCCACACCCTCCTCCGGCTCCCCCTTACTGCCCTTGCTGCTGCTGCTGGTGGTGCAGGCCGTGGGGAGGGGGCTGGGCTGCGCCAGCCCGGCCAGCTCCCCTCTGGAAGAAGTGGTTATCGAGAGCTACCACATCCCCAGGGCCTGTCGCCTGGAGGTGCAGATGTGGGATTTTGTCTGCCACCACTACAACAGCACTTTAGAGGACGGCAAGAAGTTTGACTCGAGGTAACGGTTTGGGTGCCCCCAGATTCACCATTTCCCTTCCCTCAGCCCCAAACAGTGCAGGCTGTGTGTGTGTGGGGGGGGATTCCTAGACAGCCATCTCCCCAAAGACATTCCTGCCCTCAATCGCAAACCTTTGGCTATCAAAGGACCCCAATTTCTTTCGCACAAGCTTCCTATGTCCCCCAAAGTGCTTGATAACCAAGGTGAACTGCTCTACTTACCAGTGCTTTACTTAAAGACATGAAGGGGGGGTGGTTTCTGGTTCATAGTTGGGGGAAGGGCTGCTGTGTGTCAATTTGACAATGGTCTCAAGACTTTCCACCCTTCCATCCACCCTGACTCCCTTTCTGGCTCCAGCTGCAGGTTTCAGTGCCTTTGCCTTTAGAGAAGAAGGAATAAGTAGAATTTTTTTTGGAGGGGGTTTTGAGCAATGGGTGGGGTAAAGCAGGTGGGCAGGATAAGACAGCAGGAGGGTTCCAGGATAGCCTGGTGTAGGGATCCTGTCTGGCTACATGTCACACGGTCACACACGCCACCCTGGGCTCCTCAGAGTTTTCATGCCTCCCTCTCCGGGTGCCCGCACACCCCCACCTCCCTCCATCTTAGTTCTACCAGGCCTGTGCTGCCCATCTTGTCAGCCTTGGGATTTGAGAGACCAGCTTCTGGTCTGAGCCAGGTCTTCAGTCTGCTCTGGCAAGTCTATTTTTCCTGGATGAAGCAGGGCAGGTCTGCACACCAGCTTCAGTTGAACTTTGGGTTCCAGTCGTACACACAAGCTTTCACACCATACCCCAAGAAGTCGGTCCCTCTTAGACCCATCCCCAAAACACACAGCTCGGCCTACAGAAATTAGTGGATTTGGAGGCAGGCAGTATATTGGGTAAGAACACGAACTCCTGAGACCAAGACCTTGGGTTCAAACCCAGGCTGTGATCATGGACAAGGAATTTTCTCTCTTTAAGCTTTTCTTCCCTCATCTGAAAAAAAGGTGGTTAAAAACAAACTGAGGCCCTAATTCCTAAGGCTGATGGGAGGACTCAAACAAGATGATGAATGAAAGTGAACCTCACCCAGTGCCTGGCAGTCTTGACTCGGGAGAACCCTGGTAGTGTTTAACTGGTAGAAACTTTGTGCCATGGTCGGGTTCTCACAATGGCACTGTGAAGGAAGCAGATCAGACAGACAACCAGATCAACGGGTAAAATGAAGTATAGGCAGTAGCCAGGAGTACCGCTCTGAGCCCGTGGCCACCAAGGAGCGGGGGAGGGATCGGAAGCTGGGGGATGACCTCCCTGTCGGGAAATCTTGGATCGGAGCTGGGCCCAGTTCATGCAGTGCTGAGCTTGGAAAACAGTTCACAACCCACAGCCCCTTCCATCAAAATAACAATCTCCCATCCTTCACTAACTTCTGAAAATTGCAACTAAAAACAGATAAGAGCCATGTCAATTTTAGAACAGGCCTTTTCAAAACTGAAAACTAGTGGGTGGGTGGGGGTATAGCTCAGTAGTAGAGTGCATGCTTAGCATGCACGAGGATGCACGAGGTACTAGGTTCAATCCCCAGTACCTCTATTAAAATAACCTAATTACCTACCCCTCCCCCAAGAAAAAGCAAAATAAAAAAGAAAAGTGGTGCTGGGAAAACTGGACAGCTAGATGTAAAAGAATTAAATTAGAGCATTTTTTTAAAATTGAAAACCTATCCCCAGCCCCCTGTGCTTCCCCTTCCCTTCCTCGGTGAATTGATGGTGCAGGAGCCCATACATGGGCTTTGGCGTTCAACAGACCACACGTTAGTTGTGTGACCTTGGGCAAGTCACTTGGCCTCCCTAGTCTTTTTCAGAAGAAAAATGAAATCAATAATGCTCACCTCACAAGGGAGATAATTAAATAAGATAATAAATGCAAAACACCAAGGGTTTCATTGGCTTATCGTTTGCGTGCTCAATCACTGTTCCTCTTCCCCTGCGGCTGAACGTACCACCCTTTTGCAGTCAGCAGACAGTAGCATCAGACTGCTCCCGTGACCACCTGCTCCCACGCCCACCCCTCCTCCGGGACTTCCTTTTGTAGCAGCCCGTCCTATTAAGGCGGGGCTTGTGGCCCACCAAGGACAGAGGCTTGAAGAGGAGATGAGGAGCCTGTGGATCTACACCTATGTATAGGGAGGGAGACTGTGTGTGTGAGCACCTGTGGATGTATGTGACCATGAGCAGAGGCCACTGTATCCTATCTACCCCCTCCCTCTCCAGCTTTGACCGCCACACCTTGGTTGCCATCGTGGTGGGCGTGGGGCACCTCCTCACCGGCATAGACTGAGGCCTCATGGGCATGTGTACCAATGAGTGGTGACGCCTCATTGTGCCTCCGCACCTGGGCTATGGCAGCATCCGCATGGGTAAGAAGGGCTGGGGCCCAGGCAGGGGGATGCAGGAGGCCAGGGGGCAGAAGCAAGGACCCTAGGAAAATGAAGCTCAGAGAGGGATAGTGACTTTCCAAGTATGAATAGCGTTAGGTCTGGGACCTAAATTTTGGTCTCTCAGCCCCTGGGGTGGGAAGAAGGGAAATAAGAGGGCCCCAGCTGGGATCCTAGCTTGACTCCGCTGGGGGCGGGGGAATGGATGGCCTAGCGGAATGTTCAGACCTCCACTCCACCCCCCAACTCTGAGGGCTGTATCAAACACAGGGGGGCTCATTCCCCCGGATGCCACCCTCTGCTTTGACGTGGTCCTGCTGGATGTGTGGGACAAGGCGGACACCGTGCAGGTGAGCACCATGCTGCACCCACCCCACTGCCCCCACATGGTCCAGGACAGTGACTTTGTCCGCTACCATTACAACGGCATGCTGCTGGATGGCGCCGCCTTTGACAACAGGTAAGGGTTGGAGGGAGCCCTGGGGAGCTGGGGACTGTGGCAGGCAGGGGGCAGTCTGGGGGCCATCCTGTCTCTTCCACCAACAGCAGCCTCACCTCTACCTCACTCTTTGCAGCTACAATAGGGGCGGCACTTATGACACCTACGTGGGCTCTGGATGTCTAATTAAGGGCATGGACCAGGGGCTGCTGGGCATGCGTCCAGGAGAAAGAAGAGCATCATCCCTCCATTCCTGGCCTATGGCGCGAAAGGCTATGGTGAGGGCAGCCAGGAGCGCAGGGGTTCTCTAGAAGCGGGCGGCCATATACAGTTACTCAGGCTGTATGCAAGGACATCTAGCAAAGGAGGCAAACAGGCATGAAACCTAGTACTTGGTGATCATCTCATTAAGAAGGGGTACTTCATTCTGATTCACCCAAAGGCTCAGTATGGGCAAGTGGTGGTCCTGGGGAAGCCTTAGCTCCGGCCTCACAGGGCAAGAACCAGGGCTGCTGATGGGTGGGAAAGGACTCAGGAAAGCAGGCTTAGCACCTTTTTGCATGGCACTCATATAGACCTCCCTGAGTTGGGAAGAAGTCCGGCTTTGCTCTCCACTTGGATGGTTCAAGCCTGTCCCTTCCCCAGGGACTGTGATCCCCCTGCAGGCCTTCCTGGTCTTCCATGTCCTACTGATTGACGTCCACAACCCAAAGGACACCGTCCAGCTGGAGACGCTGGAGCTGCCGCTTGGTTGCATCCAGAGAGCCATAGCTGGGGACTTGATGCGTTACCACTACAACGCCTCCCTGATAGACGGCTCCCTCTTTGATTCCAGGTTAGGGGGGTTCTGAGGAGGACAGTGGGGGTTGAGAGGACAAGAGAGAAGCTGAGGCAAGAGGGAAGTACCAGGTGTGAGGTTGCCCCAGGCAGCAGCTGGGGGCGGCTCTGAACTGCTGGGAAGGGCAGGACCCCTGTGACTCCCTTGCTGGCCTCCCCACCTTGTATTGCAGCTACTCCCGCAACCACACCTACAATAAATACCTATGTGGGGCAGGGTTACATCATCCCCGGGATGGACCACAGGCTACAGGGCTGGTGCCTGGAGCACCATCACCCACCCCCCAACCACCCCCCCAGCCGCCACCTCGCCTACTGGGAGAACAGGACTGGTAGGCTTGTTCCCTGATCCCAAAGCCAGCACCTCAGCTCCTCCTCACCTCCCCCAGATGGGGGGATTCCAGCCGCTGCTCTGACCCTCTCATCACAAAAACTGGCCCCCTCACCCAACTTCTGCCACAAGTGCTCCATCCTTTTCTCCAGGGCAGTCTCCCACTTCCCCCTTCCACACTGGAGAAGGGCAGCGGACTCCTGAGTTTGGGGAGGGAGGGTGGTTACGGGAGACCAGAAACATCATAGCCCTAGAAGCAAAGACACCTGGACTTGAGACCTAGCTTTGCTGGAAGCCTCAGTGTGCTCACTTGTAAAATGGGACTAATCACATAGCTCAACAGGGTAAATTATTGAGATGTTCCAAGGTGTACGTAAAGGGCTTTCTAACTGGCATGCCCTCCCTCCCCTCCACTGCCTCCCCACCCTCCCCCAGAGGATATTAGAAGAGGAGACTAGACAAACATCCCATCCCATCCTCACTTAAACCCCCTGGCAGGGAAGGTCTGCCTCCACGGAGGCCTGAGCAGCTCCTCCTAGGCTCCGAGCTGATCCATGCCCCTATTCTGGCCCCAGGAGACAAGATCCCTGGCTCTGCTGTGATCTTTGATGTCCACATCATCGACTTCCACAACCCTGCAGATAAATAATTTTCAGCCACTAAAAAGTGGGAGCAGATGAGAAACAAAAGTTCTAGTGAGAGCAGCTTGGAAGACAAGGGGGGCCTGGGCTACTTCCTTTTTTTTTTTTTTTTAAAGCTCCTGATGTGGTAAAAGAAGAAATGCCACAGAGAATTACAAAAATGGTACGTTCCAAACATTTACATTTTAAATGTAATGCTTTCTTTGTATCAAAATAAAAAGAACCAAAAAAAAAAAAAAAGAACCATACACTTGAGGATGCCACTGGTGAGAGAATTTGAAGATTTATAGAGAAGATGAATCACTGAACAGTACAGGAGCTTTTCAGCTGTCTTAATCTTTCTTCATTCTGAAGCCCGCCCTTTCTTACTTCAATGTCAAAAATTCCTGAGGCTCCCAGTTATCCATGAATTTTGTCATCTCACAGCGGCAACTTTCCACCAAACTGGCATACTTTTTTCCTTCCTGTTTTCCCTTGTCAGCAGCTTAATACAATTTGACACGTGCTCAACATAAATTTGTAAGGCATTTTGCTTTTGTTAGTGGGTATCTTTCTAGTCCTTTCTGTATACATTTTATAAACATGTATGCATACACATTTTACTTACATGATTATATATATATATTTTCTATTATACATGTGATAATAACACATGTATTTTTCTTTACTGTGAAATATTTGCTATATAAGAAAAAATACATGTAATATGTGTGCATGAATTATAAAGCACAATAACAAACACCTTTGTTTGAAAAAATGAAATGTCACTGACCCCCTGAGGCCCCTGTGTGTCCTCCCCACAACATCACCTTTTCCCCCACCCCAGGGGTTACCACTATCCTGAATCTGGTGTACATTGTTTCTTTGATTTTTTTTTTCAGTTTTCCCATATAATTCCTAAATAGTATAAGGTTTACTTTTGCCTCAGATTTTCCTTTATAGAAGTTTTGATTATCTTTTGTTAGATTTCTCCCTAAGTTAAAAAAAAAAAAAGATTTCTCCCTCAGTATATGAGGCTACATAAGTGGTATTTTAAACATTTGTTGGGTTTTTAAAAAATAATTTAAAACTTCAGAAAAGAACTGCAAGTACTGTACAAATGCCTTTTTTCCCCCTAAATCATTTGAGAGCAAGTTGCCAACAGAAAGCCTCATCACCTCCAAATACTTTGGAGTCTTGTTTCCTGCAAACAAGGAGATTTTCCTATGTAACCACAAGACAAACACCCAAATCAGGACGCTAACACTGACCCATCACTGCCATCGAGTCCTCAGATCTTTTCAAGTTGCACCAGCTGTTCTCATGAAGTTCTCGATAGTGAAATGGTCCAGCTCAGCATCATGTGCTGATGTTGAGTCTTCATGTCTGAGGCAGTCGCTGTGGTCTGGAAAATCCCCTCTGCCCTTTCTTGACTGTCATGACCTTGATGATTTTGAAAATTACAGGCCAATAATTTTGAAGGGTGTCCACCACTTTGGGTTTGTCTGACGTTCCTTCATGGTTAAATTCAGGCTGTGATCTTTCGCAGGAATCTTGAGGATGATCTGTTCTCCTGGCATCCTCTCAGGCTGCACACGATTTAGATTTGACCCATTACTGGTGATGTTCGCTTTGATCACTTGATTAAGGTGGTTCAGCCAGAGGTCTCCAGCCGTAAAGTTACCCTTTTTCCCATGGTAATTAGTAAGCATTTTGTGGGGTGTAATTTGAAATGATGTAAATACCCTGTACCTTGTCAAACTTTTAATTTATTAGTTTATTTTCTGTGTGGACCCATGATTTCTTATTTTACTCAATGAATTATAATCCTTTACTGTCACTGTTTATTTTGATGCTCAAACTGTAGAGCCAGTAGGGCCCCTCGAGCCAGCTCCTGTGTCTTTTGCCATGTCCCCATAATTCTTAGGCCACATCTTTACTTTTTCCTACAAGATTTTCCAGGTTTATTTTGCACTTTCCCTGATCCAGACCTAGAATCAGCCATTTCTCCAAGGAGTGCCAATTCCTTTTTAGTGGAGAATGGTATTTAGAAGGCAAGAGCTGGATGCCAGGTGTGGTCATGGTTATGAGTTGAATTCTGTTTCCCACCACTCCAAAAGGTATGTTGAAATCCTAATCCCTAGTACCTCTGAATGTGACTTTATTTGGAAATAGGGTCTTTGCAGATGTAATCAAGCTAAAATGAGGTCATGCTGGATTGGGCTTTGGTAAATCCAATGATTGGCACCCTTATAAGGAGGCCATGTGAAGATACGGGGGATAGACACACAAAGAGAACACCATGTGACAATGGAGGCAGAGATCAGAGTTTGCTTAGGAGCCAAGGAATGTCAAGGATCGCTGCCAACATTGGGTGGAAGCTAGGAAGAGGTAAGGAAGGATCCTGCATAGAACCTTTGGAGAGCCTGGCTCTGCCAACACCTTGATTAGCCTCCAGAACTGTGAGAGGATAAATTTCTGTCCTTTTAACCACCCAGTTTGTGGTAATTTGTTAGAGCAGTTCTAGGAAACATACAGGAGAGTTGTCAGGGAATACGTGAATGTATATACATACACCAATTTACAAATACATGTATTTCCCTCTCTACCTATATATAAGGAAGACCACAAGTCTACACCAATGAATTCAGTTCTAATCCAAAACCACAAATTCATTCTTGTTTTTTTCCCTTTCCATATTTGTAAATCCCTTCTTCCACAGTGAGAAGCCTGGCTCCCTTTATTCGTAACATATTTATGTATTTGATCAATTCTGTATATGTAACAATTTCCCACCACGTCCTCCCTCACACAGATGCTCACTGGACTCAGTCCAAATGCCAAATGGACTCACTCCTCACCTCCATCGTTGAGCCAGGCAGCCCCTGTGAGGGACCCGCCTCACCCGGCTCGGGCTCCAACCCCCAACACGGCAACTGACATGATCATACGGATTTTCCCCATTAATCGTTAATGCTGTTGATATGGCAAATAATTACATCTATAGACTTTCTAATGTTAAGCAACCCTCATATTTCTGGCATAAGCCTAATTTACGCACACTCCCTCCACACACACACTGTTGGATCCAGTCCTACAAAAGTGTTTAGACTGAAAAGCAATTTAAGTGCTCCACATAAACTATGTTTCTGCCTTCAATTTTGGCTTAATTATTCCTTTCTTCATTTCCAGTTCATCAATGCATTTAAAAATGTATTTTATCTAATGATCCAGTAATCTCACGTCTGGGTATACATACAAAGAAAATGAAAACAGCTAACTGAAGAGACATACGCACTTCCATGTTTACTGCGGCATTATTCACAATAGCCAAGATATACAAACAACCTAAGTGCTCATCAACAGATGAATAAGAAAAGATGTGGTACATATATACAATGAAATACTATTTAACTATGAGAAAAAAAGGACATTCTGCGACTTGCAACAACATGGATGGACCTTGCCTTGAGGACATTATGCTAAGTGAGATAGGTCACACAGAGAAAGACAAATACTGTATGACATGGGAAATTGGAAAAGCAGAGAGTAAAATGGTGTTGACCAAGGGCCAGAGGTGGAGGAATGCGAGAGATGTTAAGGTACAAACTTGCAACTAGTAGATAAGTAAGTCCTTGAGATTAATACACAGTACAATCATTATATACAATAAAACTGTACTATAAACATGAAACATGCTAAAAGGTGAGATCTTAATTGGTTCTAACACTGGAAGAAGTTATAATTATGTGACACCATAGAGGTGCTGGCTAACACTATAATGACAATCACATTGCAATATAAATGTACCAAATCAATATGCTGTACACCTTAAACTTTGTGACACAAAGTTGTAGGCCAAATATATCCCTATTAAAAATATTTTTTAATCTAACATGTTATTTTTAGTTATTTCAGCAGCATGGCCAGTTGATTATCTAGATGCCCTTATTGTTAGAAATACAGGGTCATATTTCCCTTACTTTCCAGCAAACCCAGAAATGCATTAAAAAGTGTCTGTCATAACAACGGGATCCAGCTGTATTTTAGGAGAGCTCTTTGAATTACCTAATCAAGCACACTTTCAGAATCAGAACTTTCTGTTACCTGCCATTACTTCTCCATTACCATATTCTCTCCTTCTAGATATTTGGTCTCCTGGGTCTATAATTTGCTTCTTTTATCTTTGCTCTCATAATTTACAAATTTCCTCTCTTTTATAAACTTGGAGATTTCCTCATTTTTATTCTAATTAACATAAATTGTTTCCGGTAGAGTCCCTTCTGCTTTTTAGCATTTTTTTTCCTTAACCCAAATCTCTTATTCTCTTAACTTTTTTTTCATAGCATCTTTCCTTTCTCAAAAAAGAGCAATAGTTAAAATTTAAGTTCTCTCCTTTATGCTTATTGATGCTGTTTTGTAGGGGCTATTTAGTTTAGTTGTGCAGCTTGGACAAATTTATGTATGTCAGCGAGTTTTTTTTCTTTATCTACACAGTTAGTCAATACTGGTGATCCTGGGTCCTCTCAGCAATTAGTTTTCAATTTCTCTAAGCGAGGTCCCACTCTCGGTAGAGCAGCCTGCAGGTGGTTCTCCTTCATCCTTAGTTCTTACGCAGTAATGGAATAACTGACGCATACATAGCAGCCAGGTGGGCTTCGTTTCTCTTGCAGTCAAACATGGTCACGTGACCAAAGTCTCACCAATGGAACATAAGCAAAATTATTGTGTGGCTTTTCCAAGCATGGTCTTAAGACGTTGGACATGGCTTTTTCCCCCTTCTTGCCAGCTGAGAGCCCTACACGGCAATGATCTTGCTTCAACTACATACATATCAACAGTGACCTAGGGACAGCAGAGCAACAAGAGGGAGGGCTCCCGAGACCTAGGTGGCCATGTAGAGCAGCAGGTCCACCCCACTGCTCTGGACCACCACCAGAGAAATAAACCTTTCCCCAAAGCCACTGTACCATTGGGTTTCTTTGTTATAGCAGCCTAGCCTTCACCCTAACACATTTCACCACCAGAATCACCCACCCCCAACCACAGTAGCTGCAGCGATCTCAGGAGACAAACTTCCATACCACATCCTGTCTGTACCCAGTGAGGCCAGAGCTTAAAAGGCTATACCCACCTGCTCTGCACGTGGGCTTTTATGGAGCCCCCAGATGTTTCATTTTTGTCTTTTCCCTCTGAGACCATTTCCAAGATGATTATCAAGAAAAAAGTAGGGGGTTGCTTGATTGAGTTTCCTCCTCCCCAGACCCCTCAGTGGTCTTTGGTGAAGACTTTTATTGTGGGTACGATATATGTTTTTTAAAAGTCAAAGGTGTCTTATTATAACTAGCTCACAAAATAGTTAAGTCAGCACTGTGCCCTTTTCTGATTTTGTTCTGGAGAGCTGGGAAATATTCTCCAGATTTTCCTTCATGTCAAGAAAAATGTAGGGCATGTCGACTTGAGGGTGGCAGGTTGGAATCCAAAAGATAATGAGGTAAGACTGGGTTCATTTTACCAGCTTTTAAAAATGGTATCAAACTATCTCCCACCAATGATGGTAGTGTGCTGTCAATCACAGAGTTTGGTTAAATAATTCTAGGCACTTGAGGTAAAAAATAGAAAAGGGAACATTTCCATAGGTGGGTAAAGAAATAGGGCTTGAAATGTCCATGAGCTAGCGACTGCTGCACGAATTTGCTTTGTGTTTCTTTTGCAGAGAGGGTCCTGAGTGGGACTGATGACAAGTTGTCCTGGCCAGAGTTGGAACAGGGGAAACCACACACCTGCCAGTCGCACGTTTTTATCTTTCTTTTCCTCCTTTCCCCCCCTCCCCAGGGGGCTAGAAAGTTATTTTTAGGTGGAAGGAAATACAGTGGTCCCTTGATACCAGAGGTAGGGGGTTGGTTCCAGGACACCCCTGCAGATACCAACATCCGCAGATGCTCAAGTCCTATATATAAAATAACGAAGTGTTTGCATATAACCTAGCACATCCTCCAGGACTCTAAATCGTCTCTAAATTACATACAATACCTCATACAACGTAAATGCTCCGTAAATAGTTGTAAATACAATGCAAACACTATGTAAATAGTTGCCAGTAAGCAGCAAATTCAAGTTTTACTTTTTGAAACTTTCTGGACTTTTTCCCCCAATATTTTCCATCTGCAGTTGGTTGAAACCGCAGATGCAGAACCCACGGATATGGAGGGCTGACTATAAGATCTAAACATTTGTTACTATGAAATACTTACCAAGTCTATTCTGGAGCTAACCAAACAATTCAGGAGTAAACAGAAGAACCTCATCCTCCTCACAGAATCCAGTAAACTGTCCCTCAACCAAACAGCCAGGACCAGGCCCTTCAGAATCGTATTTGCCATCATCCCCGCTCGCACTGTGCTCCAGAGCTGGAAAGCTGTGTGTGGGTCCCATGGTATCGCTCTTCAATTTAATCTAAATTATACTACGGGTTTTTCAGTGTTGGTACTATGAAGCTGGGGCCTTTCATAGTTTCACACTGATGTCATTTCTTTTCTAATATTGTTTCTCTTTGTTCATTTTGGTACTAGGATGGAAGTTTTCACAAACATGTCTTTTTTTCTTGCCAGAGCTCTAGTCTTTTACACATGTTTTAAAGCCACGAGAGTGAAGAGTACAAGGGGGAGGGTATAGCTCAGTGGTAGAGTGCATGCTTAGCATGCACAAGGTCCTGGGTTCAATTCCCAATACCTCCTCTAAAAATAAATAAACCTAATTACCTTCCCCCACGCCAAAATAAAATAGTTAAATAATACAATAATAAAAATAAATGAAATATTTTAAAAAGAGTGACGATTACAGCATAATATACAGGCTGGCTGGGGCAGAATCTGTCCATCAGAATCCTACTAATGCAATCTGGAAGAACTACCTGTTCCTTAAAAAAGAGAAAACGGTTTCCCAACAATCAAATTTTTACTCAAATTCTTTATACAATAACTTACTCTTTTATTAAAAGTGTTTTTCTGGTTATGAAGTCATACATTCTTGTTCTAGAAAAGTTGGAAAATACAGAAATGTATATAAAGAAGGAAACAGGAATCACCCATAATTCCCCTATGAGCCAGAGCCAGTCACGCTTCAACACCGAGCCTGGGCTCACTGAAACTTCTCAAACTCAGCCATGGACAGTTTTCTTTCAAAGCATTCATGTCTTTTCCCACAGAATATAAAACAGAAACATACAAAAAACATACCCAAATAGAATAAAATGAGTTTTTTCACAAAGTTTTTTTCTTATAAAACCTACGTTTTCCAAATTTCTATGAGTCAGAGACTCTTATACAGACTATTGAGCATTTATTAAAATAATAATAAAAAGAAGAAGAAAACAAAGAAGAGGAGAAGGCAAGGGGCTTATCTCCAGATTCCCCCCCGACTCCGCGCGCTACCAGGGGCCGGGTGCCCACTTTTTTTCCGAGCTGGAGGCTTTTCAGTCTTAGGGGCTGTAGCAAGGCGGCGAGGGAGAGCCTGGGAGGGAATCTGAGAGTTGAGGGAAAAGAAGGAAAACTCAGTGTCGTGTCCTCTCAGTCCCCCACCATTGAGGAAAGGTGTTGTGCGTTGGGAGGGCCAGAACTGGCACAGGGCAAGGACCAAGACACAGAAAATGGAACAGGGATGGAGGGTTCAGGCGATGGAGTGTGCGAAGTGGAGGGACGAGTCAGTGAGAGCCCTTCCACCCACCTCGCCCCTGCCCTACTTTCCCTCACCTCTTTCCGGGGGATCTCACCCAAGCGGGAGTCTGTGTTCCTTCTGGGGACATCATCCCCTCGGCTGTCAGTCCTGCCATGCAAATCAAGGGATGAGGATGGGGGAGCTGGTCCTCCCACTCTCCCCAACACTGGGTGGAAGAACTATTCCCCAGTTCTGTCTCTTAAGAATAAGAACAAACAAACAAGACAAACCCAGGGATCAAATACGAGGAGACATTAGTGGAATCAAATACTGACATACTAGATGGTCACAATCTAGGATTCTGAGTTCTGAGCCGCAGAATAAATAAGAAAAAATTAAGGCAGAAAGACATGAAGAAGAGATTTTTCTTTTAAGAAACAACAGAAAGGTAGAAACAAAAGAGAGGTGGGAAGAAGTGAGAGAGGGAGGAAGAGGAGGAGCCACTGATCTGCATCTCACCCTCATTTCTTCCTCAGAAAAGGACAAACGATGCTACTCAGTGGACAACATGCACACTCCACTCTTCCCTGCCTGACCCATCTGCCTGCCCACAATCCAGATTCCATGCACCTAATCTTTCCTCCCGTCCCTCCAGGCTGGTACCCGCTGTGTTCCAGCCTCTTCAGGTAGAGCAGCAGATCCTCCGCAGGCAGCGCCCCCCAGCCTCGAGCTTGATAGAGTCGCAGCAGCTGAGATACCTCCATCAGCTGCCTCGAGGATGCGAGCCCATCTCCACCTGAGACACATCAGTAAAGGTCTTCATCCCAGAGCCTCTCCCCAGGCCGTGTCCCGTCTCTCCGAATCCCGGAGGGCCTTCAGTTGCAGGTACCAGCTCTACGCCTGAGGCCTTCCCTTATCTGCCGTGACCTCTTACCTCTCTCTGGGGAGCCACCGCGGGGACCACCGCTCTGTGACTGGGCTGAGGGAAGCTCATGGACCCGGAAAAGACTGGACGCCATGGCTAAGGGCACTTTAGTTTTATGGACGGGGGGTGGGAGGCGTGGCACCTGAGGGGCTTCCTCCCAAGTTGGGACAGTCAGAGGACCTAGCACAAGGAAAGAGATTCAAGATCAGAAAATGGGACAAACAGCCAAGGAAGTCCTGCCACCTTAGCCTTCATGAAGCTTTGTCTCCTTTGCCGGCTCCTACAACGCCATCCCTGATAACCAGCTCCCACCTCTTCCAGCCCCAGCCCCGACCTTCTTCAGAGCTGACACTCACCAGACTTGGTGGGCAGCAGGTCGGCAGAGGGGTTCTCGTTGCTCGGGGGTGCTGTCTCCAGCAGCTGAGGGGACAAGACAGTAAGGTTCCCTGAGGACTGATGAAGAAAGAGACCTCTGTGTCTTGGGAGAGTAAGAGCTCGGACTGGTCACCTAAGTTCCAGAAGGGACTACCGTAGTAAGAATAAGATGGGCTGGGAGAGGCAGAAGCTAGGTGGAAGGTTTAGTCCTAAAAGGTGGACGAAGCCACAGTGCAGGACTCCCAGAGCAGAAAGAGGAAATGAGGAAGGGGTGGAGATAACAAGGTGGCACAGGTGGGCCCTCTCTTACCTGCTGCAAAAAATGCTTGAGGCCCTGAAGCTGGGAAGCGGGCGGCAGCCCTTGCTTTAGGAAGCCATCCCTGTCGGACCCAGCATCTTCCTCAGGGAACGGCCGTTCAGCCCTGTGATCGGGATGGAAGGTTCCGACTGCAGAGAAGGCCTCCGCTGTCAAGTGAAACAAGGGTGTGTGTTGTAGAGGGAGGGGGCCCCTCCACAAATCAACTCACCAAATGCCTGGAAGGAAGGAGCCTATTTAGTGTAAGCAGAGTATCACAACTAGGAGAAGATGATCAAAGTAGAAAACAGCTGGAGAGGGAAGGGTTGACAGGAACTGAAAGATGGCACAGCTGAATTCTGCGACAGAAGTGCAGACCGGGGAAAGCTGTGGTGCTCAGACTCTGAGTAAGTAAATGCCACCACAGCACAGAATGGTTTAAGATCAATATAGTTCCCTGTGCAGGACAGAAGAAACTTGTACTTCTATTCTATATATAGTAATTAGTATCTGCGAATCTCGAACTTTCAATTTATCCCTTCCCACCCCTTTCACCTCCGGTAACCACATGGATATGAAAATAAATATATGTACGTGTATGTATGACTGAAGCATGCTGTACACGAGAAATAGACAGAACATTGTAAACTGATACTTTCTCAATTTAAATAAGTAAATAAGTAAGTAAATAAATAAATAAATAAAATTAAAAGTAAAAATCAATAGACTTGTTCCGGATCCTTCACTGGATCATGCGCTCATTCTTATTTTGACCTGGGTTGTCATATTTACAACACACAGAGCACCCCATCCACCTGTCACAGGGGTGGCCACCACTCAAGGTCAGCTGATCCAAGGGATGGTTACTAACCCATCAGATTGCCTCTCTTTAAACTGGATCTAAGAAACAGAGACACCAATGTCTCTGCAGGGTTGTCTAGAGTCTCGGCTGGAGTCAGAGTCACAGCTGCTCAAGCGAACCAAAGTTGTGAGAGCAAGAACCAGAATGAGAGAGGGCTGGTCGACCAAGAGGAAGGAGCAGATGCCCGGATGGCAGAGTCTAGAGCCCACACAGGCCCAAAGAGAGGAGGAACAGCTGCCCCAGTTCCTGGCAGCATCCCTGATGCCAACCCCAGTTCTCATTAAGCAGAGATACATCACATTTCTCACTCCCTTTACTTGAACCAACTTGAGTGGATTTCTGCTCCTTGCAACTTATGGTCACTAGACATCTGGGAAACTAAATGCTCAAGTCTCGGACAGAAAGGAAGCTAGACAAGAGGGAGCAAATCAGTGTGTGTAAAGGGAACCCCAGTAACTTCCGTCCCCAGTCACCTGAGGATGAAGTGAGATCAGGCTTTGGCTCTAGGGGCTGGAAGGAATGCTGGCTCTGGAAAGTGGGGCCCAGCAGGAGGCTAAGATCTGGGGAGGGGCTGCAGAGAACAGGCGGCACTCCAGGCAGCTCTTCCCTTGCTTCCCGGCTCTGCTGCAACACTGGCTTTAGGGCCACAGCCACAGGGGGCACAGTCCACATCCTCCTCTCCCCCTTCTCCGGTTCCTGAGGCCCAGGGCTGGATGGGCTGACTGGAGGAACCTGGGCATGAGAGAGAGTGCATTTGAAGAGTCAAGACACAGTACAGATGCTTTAATAGGATTAC
This sequence comes from Camelus bactrianus, assembly GCF_048773025.1. NCBI lineage: Eukaryota > Metazoa > Chordata > Mammalia > Artiodactyla > Camelidae > Camelus > Camelus bactrianus. The sequence continues at coordinate 7,426,910 of NC_133554.1, forward strand.
AAATTAGCATAGTGTCCTTAAAAGGAGATCTGGGGACATTTACCAAATTTCTATCAAATATTAACATGCTTATTTTTCATCTTACAATTCCATTTCTAGAAATTTTATACATATACTTGTATGAAGACATATATTCATGATACTGCTTGCAGCACTGTTTGCAGAAGCAAAATATAGGAAGCAAATTTAATGTCTACCAATAGGCACTTGGTTAAATAAAAAGTCATATAACCGTGAATGGAAGGCTACTGTTTGGGGGCGGGGGAGGCACTCAAGACACAAGGAACAGTGGCTGCTTCGGTGGAGGGAGGGACTGGGAGAAAGAGATGCCAGCATAGTGTGGAGATCACTTTTCACTGTGTGCATTTTTGAACAGTTTTTTTAAAACCATGTGCATATTATTATCTATTCCAAAAATTATTTTAGCTCATAATAAACATTTAATAATTAAAAGAAGGAAGTAGGTGATGCCAATATGAGGATTAAGGGTGAGAATCCCAACCAATTTCTGGCCCTGACCATCATAATTCATTCAGTTGCCCTTTGGCAAAACTAGCACCACATGTTACTCACCACCTCTTGGGCAGAGAGAAGGAAATTATGCCCAAGGCAGTGGAGCCAGTCTGAGTGAGCTATGGCCATGGCAAAAAGACTTATTTGGATGAAACAGTTATTTTTTGCAGAAGTCCATGGACATCTTTCCTAACGCAGGTCCCAGGAACTGAACTACAGGCTTCCCTTGGGAGGGAGCTAGATTTCCACATAAAGGATCAAAACACAGCTCTGAGCAGCTTGGGTCAAGGGCGAGGCCTACCGCGGGGTTGGGCGGCAGGAGAGGGGTGCTGAGCAGCTGGTTTGCCTCCTCCCAGTGGGCCTGCAGCATGGCCTGCAGTCGCTCCACCAGCTCCACCCGCTGCTCCTCTAGCTGCTGGTTCCCACTCTGCAGTTCACGCACTCGTGCCTGCTCCCGGGCCAGTCTAAAGAGAAGCCAGAGGGGTGATGTGGGGCCTTGGAGAAAGCAGAGACTCGGACAACAGGAAGAGTCAGAAGGGAAGGTGAGATGTGAAATTCTGAAAGGAGCTGGGCCCGTGCAGAAAGGACAGGTCTCAGGGGAGGCAACTTGTCATCATTCCCACGGAGGCTGAGGCCTAACAGGGATGCTCCAGGGACCGGTACCTGAGCTCATAGTCCTGAGCCACCTGCTGCTGCCTTTCCTCTCGTTCTGCCATTTCCACCTTGAACTGAGCCAACTGGGTGGACAATTCCTGCTGGTGCTGTCCATTCAGCTCCTGCAGCTGCTTCCTGAGGGGACACAGGTGAGAAATGAGGACTGAGTCTGGAGACAGGAGAAGTAATCAAACAAGGGAAAACCAGAATGTGTGCCTGTGAGAGTCAGCCAGCCAGCCGGCCAACCTGGGCCTGGCACAGGGGGGTTCAGGAAAGAGGTAAGGACAGCTGGTGTCTTAGGATGAGTTCCCCAGAGGCAGAGACTGAGGTGAGGATTTATGGGGAATGATTCAATTAAGAAGCATTTCCAGAAAAAAACTGGGAGGGGAGTAGGCAGAGGAGGCTCAATCCCACAGGGTAATTCTGGAGATGCTGTAGGTCACAGCTTAGCATTGTGCCCATCAGGGGCTAGGGAGCTGGAAATTTTTATTCCTGTACCCACCAGTTATTGGTTAAGTGCTGCTTCCAGTGGGATGAAGACTGAAAATTCCCAAGCATGTCTGGCTCTCCCTGTGAACCCAAAGGCAGCTCTCTCACAGAGAGACTGACAGGGCCGGTGTGTTGGAAAATGGCAAAGGGGTCTGAGAGGGTTTGGGCAGGGCACCAACACCAGCTGCTGCTGGGGGGACAGGCAGCACCCCTCCAGCCCGGGGTACCTGTGATGCTCCCTCAGGGAGGCTGCTTGCCGCAGGCTGCTCTCCTGAGCCTGCGCCAGCCGCTCTGTCACTCGCTGCTCCAGCTGCACGGCCAACTCCGACTCCATCTGGATCCGCTGGCTTTCATACCGAGCCTGGGGGTAAGGGGAGGTGGGGTAATAGCTCAGTTCTGTTTGGCTTAGAAGAGGATGGAGGATACAAGGTAGACAAAAAACCCACATACCAACATTCCCTCATAAGCCTAAGGGATCAAGAACAAGAATTCTGCCACAAGGAGTGGAAGAGGTTTCCTTTCCTCATTAAGGTGCTCACACCTTATATGTATACAAAAGTAAAAATGACTTTGGACCAAAAAAATGTTGTTTTTTTTTAACCAAAAGAAATGATAGGTAGAACAACCAAGTCTGTTACCATGTCTGAGATAACACATGCAGTATTTCTAGCGCAGCTCCTGAAACCCCCCCCGGGACAGGGGTTCAATAAATGTCCGCGTTCCTTCCTCCTAAAGCAGAATCGTTGTCTCTGTTTTCTCACCTCATATTCTTTCTTCAACTCACTGACATTTCCACTCACAACTAAGAACTTAATTTCTAAATCTCACAGTGGTTATTTCTCAGTCTTTTATCTTACATGATTTCACTGCAACACCTGCCTTTTTCCTTCTAAAATCATTTTTCCCTTCACTCCCATGGGACCAGCAGCCCTGCATCTCATCCTGTCCGACTGTTCCTCAGTCTTGGCTGATTGCTTCTCCTCCAGCTGCCCATCAAAGCCAAATGCTTCCTTGAGTTCTGGCCTCAGTTTTCATTCTGGCCATATGCTATCATTCTACATCACTGATGCTTTTAGGCCTTTTTTTTTTTTTTTTTTTTTTTGCTACCATATATACCTTAAAACCCTTTCTAAATCTCTCTCTTTAAACTGGACTTTCTTCTAAGCTTTAAGCCCATATACCCAGAAATCTACCGAATAGCTCAAATAAAACACATCTAAAAGTGAGCTCATTTGTTTTTCTACCCTAAAACCTTCTTTTGCTGTATTTCCTGCCTGAGTTAATGGCACCTCTCTCCACTGAAACACCCAAGCTATTTGAAAAAAGTGGAACGAGAAAAAAATAGTAAATCTAAAATATGACAAGAAAGAAGAAAATAAACACTGAATAGGCAAGACAAAATAAGATAGAAAGTTAAGACATAGATTCAGCTATGAATAAATTAAATTAATGTTCTAGCTAAAAGGCAAATATATAATGGTTGAAGTAAAAAGGTTAGAAAAATATTTGTCAGGGAAACTCTAAAACAAATGCTTGATTGAAACATGCTGTACACTAGAAATTGACTCAACACTGTAAACTGACTATACTTCACTAAAAAAAGAATGCAAAATAAAGACTAATATAGATCTAGTAATGTAGGCAAAAATAGACTCTAAGGCAAAAAGCCTTATAAGAGATAAAGAGAGTAATCACAAGGATAAAACATTCAGTTTACCAGGAAAGATACAGCAATTTTTTAAATTATATGCATCTAATAACCTCAAAAAGTATAAAGCAAAATCTGACAGACTACAAGAGAAACAGACAAATCCATACTCAGTGAGATTTTAACAGAAAAAAATAAAAAAGAACATAATGGTTTTTTTTTAAGAACATAATGATTTAGACAGCATAGTTAACAAACTAGACACAAAAAGAAATACTCACACAAAATTGCACCAAGCCACTATAAAATATATATTTTCAAGCACACATGAAATGTTTAGAAAACCTGACCATATATTAAGGCATAAGTCTGAATAATTTTCAAAAAATTTAAATAATAAAAATAGCATATTCTCTCACAATGTCCACAAGAAACTCTCAAATGATGGGGATGGGACAAGAAGAAAGAGAAAAGGGAGTGGTGGGGAAAGAGAGAGAGAGAAGTGCAGAGACAACAGACAATGCAGCAAAAATGTCAACTGGTGAATCTTAGTGTATTCATTATACTTACTATTCAAGCAACATTTCTTTAAGTAGAAATATTTCAAAACAAAAAGGTAGGTGGAATACATATATGTAAGTAATTTTTTAAAAAGACCCTGCTCTCTAATCACAAACAGATAAGCTATAAATCAATAATAAAAAACACCCTATAGTTTGGAAATAACCCAGGAGATCAGAAAGTTAATTATATAAAAAAACAGTATTATTCAGAACCAAACAATAAAGAAACTATCACACAGGATAAGTTACAGGATCAGTACTTATGGAGAAATTTAGAAGAGAAGGCTGAGAAAATGAACAAGTAAGCATTCGTGTTAAGAAGATTTTTTTAAAGAATAGCAGAATAAACCAACATAAGGAAGGAAATAAAGTACAGGAAGGAAAAAATAGAAAAAAAAAGATCAACAAAGCCAAAAGTTAATTCTCTGGAAAATAAATTCAATTAAACCACAAGTAAGACGGTTTTAAAAAAAGAGGATGAGAGGATGACACAAGTGAATAATATCCAGAATGAAAAAGTAGAAAAGATGCCATGGACATTAAAAGGTTAAAATTATGAACAACTTTAAGTCAACAGATTACAAAATATAGACTAAATATATATAGAGAGAGAGCACCAAAAAAATTCAAGAATAAATAGAAAGCCTAAATATTTCTATAAATATTAAAGAAACAAAGTCAGTAATCAAATATCAAGTATTCAAGAAATACATTAAATCTAACCTTACAAACTATTTTGAAGTATAAGAAGAGAGGGATTAGATCATGTTTCTAGTACTGGCAGATTAAGTTATCTAATGCTGAACAAAAACAAACAAACTGAATAAAATACTAAAAAATACATCTAGTGCTCGCTTCGGCAGCATATATACTAAAATTGGAACAATACAGAGAAGATTAGCATGGCCCCTGCGCAAGGATGACACGCAAATTCGTGAAGCGTTCAATATTTAAAAAAAAAAAAAGAAAAAAAATCTATATCTATATCTATATCTATATCTATATCTATCTTCCTAAAAAGCATCAAAGAGGTAACGAAACAGTATGGAATTACTAGGCCAAAGTAAAGGAAAAATGGGAGCCTGGCCAGGTTACAAGTGTGGTAGATAGCCATTTTTACCTTGGGGTTATCTGCCTATCCTAGGAAATTGAAACCTTTGTTTTGACTGCCTTTCAAAAGCAAATGAACAGAAATCAAAGGCCAAGGCCCACTTCAGTTACAGAGTCTAACTGGAGATACTCCCCACAAAAAAACCTGAGATTTCAATGAGCTTCACCCTCAGAGTGAAGGTGAACCTGAGTGGAAGAGTACATAAAATTAAAGCTCAGTTTGAATCACCCAGGAATCCCAACCTGGAAAGTTTGGTTTAAATTGATCCTGGACTTACAGTGTCTTTCAGGGCTTGGTAGAAGCAAATGCAAATTTTCTCTGGAGCAAAATACTTTCATTATAGGCCTCAAATTATGACTATGATTTTTCAAATACAAGGTCCAGCACACAGTAAAAAATTAACAGGGCCTAAAGAAACTAAACTCCATGGGAACCAGCAAAAACAAGGGACAATAGAAAAGGATCCTCAAACACTTCAGAAATTGGAATTATCATCTATAGATAATAAAACAGTTTAAAGTAATCAAAGGCAAACTTGAAAATATCAAGAACAAGAAACTATGAGAAATAAAGATTTGAAAATAAAAATAATAGTAGTTTGTAAAATAAAAAATATAATAAATGAAAATTTAAACTCAATGAGTGGATAGAACAGTAGATTAGACAAAGTTGAACAGAGAATTGGTGAACTGGAAGACAAGAAATTATCCAGAGTGAACATGAAAATACAAAAGATGGAAAATACAAAACAGAGGATGAGCAACATAGATACAGGGAAAGGGGCTCAAATATACTCAATCAGATTCCAGAAAGAGATGGCAGAGATAATGGAGGAGAAATGATATGCAGAGATAATGACAGAATTTTCCAGAATCGAAGAAAGACAACTTCCACTTATGCAAGAAGACTAAAGAATCCCCAAAAGAATTTCTTTTCTTTTCTTTTTTTTTTAAAATACATGAACCACACCCCAGTAAACCTGATAAAAAACTACAAAGAGAAAGTTTCAAAAGCAAGAGTGGTCAACTGAGAGCTGACTTCTCAACAGCAATAATGGAAGCCAGAATGATGTTCTCAGTATGTTGGAACAACTGCCAGCCTAGAATTTTACACCCAGGAACTATTTCAAAAATGAATGTGAAATAAAGACATTTTCAAAAGCGAATTAATAAATGAATAGATGAATGAATGAAGAAAGAAAGATGGATTTTGCCACCAAGTAGAACATGCCAGACAGAAGGTCTGAGTTCAAAGAAGGGAAGAAAAGCAAAGAAAGTAGTAAATTATGTGGATACCTCTAAATGAATACTGACTTTATAAAACAAATTAATAATGTCTCATGGTGGTTTTTTACTTTTAAAAAATAGAATTAAAAAAAAAAGAGTGATCATAAAAAGAAAAAAGGAGTAATGTCACACAGAGTAGGAAACATCAGGGGTCAGTCCTTACACTAAAACAACCATTAAGCTCAGAAAAAACTGTCAAAATCAACTATTTGGGAATTCTGAAACCTGATCAGATGCCTAAAGCAACCAGGAGAGTGCTTGTTGAAGGAAGAGGCTGCTGAACTTTGGTAAGAGAGCTGCATGCGTGAACCAGCTACCATCCCCCATCTGTGTTACTAGAGTGGCTGCCTGAAGCAAGGGGAGTAAGGACCTTATCCTCCAAAAATGTGGGACTGCAAGTCTTGGTCAGTCTGGAAGTTCCCTGAGGAACCAGAGAGGACAACTGCCTTTGCTTTAAGCTCCTTGGGCTACAGAGACTTCTCTGGTTCCATCCATCAGAAGATTTAAAGAGACATATATACTCTTTTTAAAAAATTTTTGGGGCAAGGGGAAGGGGAACCCAGACATTTAAGAAAATCTGTTAGGTCACAAGATAATCACAGAGATAATGGAACAGAAATGTCAATTACCACACACAACAAGAAATACTATTTGCAAAAACCATTTGGAAAAGTCACTATACAAATAGATGGCTGTGGCCATCAAAATAAATCCCTGAGGAGGGAAAGAATATGATTTCCAGAGTTACTACAGTACTCAAAATACCCAGATTTCAACAAAAAATTATAAAACATGCAAAGAAATAGGAAAATATGCCTCATTCAAAGAAAAAAGAGACTCTAACAGGAACTCTCCCTATAGAAGCCCAGACATTGGGATTACTAGTCAAAGACATTAAATCAAGAGTCTTAACTATGGACACTATATGGACAACAAACTAAGGGAAATCAGAACAATGTAAGAACAAATAGGAAGTGTCAATAAAGAGATAGAAATTATAAAAAGGAACAAACAGAAATTCTAGAGCTGAAAAATACAATTGATGATATAAAAAATTCACTACATAGTACTATGTACCTACTAGAATAGCCAAAATCCGGAACACTGACACGCCAAATGTTGGTGAGAATGTGGAACAACAGGAATTCTCATTCATAGGTGTTGGAAATACAAAATGGTACAGTCACTTTGGAAGACACTATGGTGATTTCTTACAAAACTAAAGGATAGGTAACTATCCTTACCACATATCCAGCAACCACAACTACTAGACAGACTCCCCAGCTAGCTGGTGAGCTCCCTGTTGGCCAGGACTGTTCCCAGTTCCTAACTCAGAGCTTAACATAGAGGGGCCTTCAACAGGCTTACTGAATGCACGCGTTCACACACACAGCTAGCGCCAGTTCAGGGGACACAGCAGCTTATAAATTGCTACTGAACTGTTTACTAACGTCTTTGCCCTTGGCCCTCCATGATAAATGAGTCTCCATGTGGTCAGTCCTCCAATTCAATGGGCGAGGTGAAAAGTAAAGAGTGTGTTTTTTCAAACACTGGCCTCACTAACTCAGAAACTGGGTATCTCCTTAAGTCAATCATTAATAAGGAAAAAAGTCTCTTAGAAACTCATTAATTTGCCCTTTACACACAAAAAAACAGAGGTCCATAAAGGTCAAAATTCTAGTTAGAAATGGGAGCGTCTGCCATGACTCCTAAAAGTCCCTCTGCCTCAGACCCACTTCTCCTCACCAGGAATGCTCCTCAGGAGCCCTCTGCCTCCTGACCTGCACCAGGCTCATCTCCAGCTGCAGGGCATCTCTCTCTCTGCGAGCTGTATCCAGGTCTCCTTCCAACCGCCGCACCTCAGACTGCACCAAGGCCAGCTGCTGCTGCGCCTCTCGGGCTGCCTGCGACTCCCTCTGGGTGTTCCCCTAAGAAAGGGAAATCAAACTGAAGTTCGTACCTCACTTCCTGTCTCCTGGTTACCTCAATTCCCCGATTCATCCTTCCAAACCCTAAAACCCAAGCTTCTTCTCTCTTCATATTTGACCTATTTCCTGATATCTCTGTTTAATCTCACCCTTCGGCCTCCCATGTATTTGATGCCCCAGACCTTCCTGCAGGCCCTACACTCTCAATCTTCTCTCCCACATACAGTTCTTCCCTCTCCATCCCAGTCCCTGTGCCGCATATTCTGACATCCACCTCATTCGATTATTTTGTCCCTAACCTGTTCCCCATTCTCCAGCTGCCGCTTTTACCTTCTCCCTTTCCAGCTGAGCCTGGCTCTCCTCCTGCAGTGCCTGGTAGCGTTCCTTAAGCTGACGCTCTTGCTGGGCCCGGGTCTGCCGCTCTTCTTCTAGGGCCACCTGAAGGGTCTCCAAGAGTCGACGCTCACTGAGTTGCCCAGCCCGAGCCTCATCCCGTTCGTCCTGCAGGGCCCGGCACTGCTGCTGTTCTAGCTCCAAGCTCAGGGTTAGCGCTTGCCTTTCCTCTTCCTATAGCCCCATGAGGAAACCAAGATCCTTAGCATGTCCTCAAGAGACCAGCAATCTGCCCCTCACCCCCATACAATGTGACCACTGAGAATTACATCCATTAAAATGCAACACTTAACAAGCCTGCAGGATTATAATGTAGTAAATAAGAGCTTCTGTTCCAGAATTAGGTAGATCTGGGTTCAAATCTCAGATGAATCCCAGCTCTGCATTTACTATGTGTTCTCAGGCAGACATCCTAATCTGTAAAATGGGCATAACAGTACAGTCTACTGTATGAGGATTAAAGTTAAAAGCATATGAAATTGACACAATATTGTACTTCAATTAAACAAAAGATTTATAAAGCATATGTAAAGCATGTAGCAGAGTGCCTGGCATGTAGTAAACACTCAACATACAATAGCGATCACCATCATCATCAAAAGAAATTCCAGAAAGACTAGAAAATCCAGCCTACACCCACGCACTAGCCAATCGGCAGCCATCATCAGCACTCTTTTTTTGTTTTGTTCTGTTTTATTTTGTTTTATGAGGGAGAGGTAATTAGGTCATCAGCACTCTTGGATGTAGCCTGTTAAGAATACAAGTAACAGCATGCATGTAGCAAGCATGTGTCATGCATGCAAGAAATTCTAAACCTGGCTACTAATTCATAGGGGTAATCATCTTATCATTTCAGCAATTAGAAACTTGCTCATCCCATACCATTTTTGGCTATGCCCTAGACCAGAGTTCCCAAACCTGGCTGAACAAAATCACCTAGAAAATTCCTGAAAATACTTAGGTTCCCCAACCTCCTATATATCAAAACCTCTGGGAAAAGGTCCCAGAAATCTATATTTTACAATAATTCCACAGATAATTTTAGTGCAGGTACAATTTGCAGAGTCTTTCAAACTTACTTTGAAAGAGCTCACTTTCTATAGTGTATCTAGCAGAACTAGCAGAACTAGACGCACACTTTGCCCTGGTGCATCTCAAATTATGAACTCCCACAATCCACCAAAACCCCATATCCCTCTCAAAATAGTTAACAGCCTCTACTGGAATTAACCCTGCCCAGCGTTCTCACCAGGGTCTCTCTTTCCCGTTGCTGCAGTCTGGCACTTTCCTGCTCACGATTCAGGGCCTCCACGGCCTCAGAAAGGCTTTGTTCCAGGCGGGTTACTGTCTTTCGGGGAGAGAGGAATGCAGGACAGAGGAACTGAGGGGAATCCCTGTACATTATATTTCAAAAATAATTAACAACGTAAACTTTAAAGGCAAGAATTAACTAAATGACTTGCAGGCCAAAGAGAAGACCATGTGGTGTGAGGAAAACTGGGAAGATGATCAATGATGCAAGTTTCACAGCAGAAACAGTGAAGGGAGAAGAAATGGGAGAACTGTCAGGCCCACTACTGCAAGACTGAGGTCAATCTGTTGCTAACCCTGATTCCAGAGCCATTTCTACCCTCTTCCACCCAGCCATCAGTGACTAGGTTCTAATGCCGCGTGATCCAGGTTGCCCACCTCCTGCTGCTTGCTTCTAGTGAGTTCAGCGGCCTGGCGTTCCTCCTGGAGTCCCCGAAGCACCTCTGTCCGCTCAGCTTCATGCCGGTTCCAGCCCTCCACCACGCGGGCCAGGGTCTCAGGAGAGGAAAGTCAGACAGAATTTCAAGTAATTTTTTTGCCCTCTTTCCGCCCACAGGAGCAGGGTCAACAGCCACCTTCTCCCAGTAGTCAGCAAACCTACCCCACACCCAGCTCCTAAAGTGAACAAAGAAACACTGGGTGGACTCCCCCTATTCACTATTAACTGGTGCCCCACCCCATGGAGAGACCCACCCACCTTCCGCTACCCTGGCACCTTGTCCAGTTGTTCAATCATGATATCTTTCTTGCGGTCGGCAGTCACAGCCACGGCTAACTGTTGCTGAAGCTCTAGCACTCGGGTCTGCAGGCTCTGAATGTGGCGCTCACAATGCTGAAAAGAAGGGTGGGGAGTCTAGGTGTTACTATCCTTAGTCTGACCAAAGCACCAAACTTTCCAGCATCTCTATGGGGAAATGGGCTGGAGACAGGGAGCCTGGGTCCCAAGAACAGAATAGGTTTGGAGCAGGAGAATCAGGAATTCTGGAGCAGGAACCTTGAGGCCTGAGACCTCCAACATCTTCTTAGGCCACCTCATGAAGCAGGGGCTTAGCTTCCAGGCTCTTCCCTTTCCCAAATCTTCTGAGAAAAATTTCCAAGGACCTTTTGGCAGGGCTGCAGCAGCCCACGCTGCAGAGTGGGAAGTTATTCCTGCCTTAAGAAGCTTATTGGACACAATGATTCAATAGAACAAGGAGAAAGGGGAGAACCTTTCATTCATGCCCCGGCAGTTTAAAATAGAGGAAGAGAGGGTTTCAAAAATGACAGCACAGCCAACGATTTCAACTTTTCCTCTGTCTCGTCCCTCTCTGTCCCTTTCAGACAGGCTGGGGCTCAGAGAGATAAAGCTCATTATTTCACCGATAGCTATAAAAGCTTTGCACAAGCCAACAAAGTTGGTTGTTCATTCACCAAACATGTATGGAGTACTTCTATGTGTTAGGTATAGTCTAAACTTTAGGAGGACAATGCTGAACAAGATATGATATGACCCACATGGAGCTTAGATTTTAGAGGGGAGAAACAAACAAGATCTATCAGACTTTCATAACCTATATGAAGGAAATAACAGAATGATCTGAATGAATACGTGGAGGGTCGGTGTACCATTCTAGACAGGATGGTCAAAGAAGGCCTCCCTGAAGAGCCAAGAGCCATGTGTGCAAAGTCCCAGCTGGTAGGCTCTTAACTAACTTTCAGCCCTTTTCAGCACTCGGCCCTATTTCTAATCTTTGCTGCTTTCAGAAGGAAGACTTTATATCTCACCTTGCGACGAGTATGCTCTGAATCCAGTGCATCTCTCAGCCCCTGAAAATCCGGGGGATTGAGTGGGGGCCCTGGCCGAAGGCTGGCATAGCGGGGAAACAGATCCTCCAGGGCTTGGGCTGAGCTAGATGGAGACAAGTCTTGCAGTGGCCGGGTGCTGAGCAAATCAGGTAGAAAATATTAGGGTTGGGAAAGCTTTTGAGATCCACTAGTCCAACTGCGACGTTTTACAAATGAGGAAACTGAAACTCAGGGCAAGAGACTTGCCGAAAGTCAAAAGCTCAGAGATAAGTGACAGGGCCACAGACAGCACACAGGTTCTGTGATTCGCCCTATAGTGCTCCCTCCTCTGTCTCATACTCCCTGAAGTACAAGTCTCAGCAGAAACAAGCTAACTCCTCTGGAGGAGGAAGGACTAGAAGCTGGGAGAAAGCCAGGTACTAGGCAGAAGATACCCATTTACCTGTAGGAGTAAAGGGGATAGAACAGAGGAGAGAAAGGATGAAAACTGAAAGCTAAGTGACAAGCATCTTAGGTCCCTAAGAGGTACAAAAGCAGTAAAGGGAGACTAATGGATAGAGCACTTGGCTTTCCAAGAAAGAAAGTGAACCAGCCAGAAGAACCCCAAGGAGAACTCACTTAAGCAAGGTGGCTGTACAGTCACTGTCAAAGGAATCCTCTTCCCGTCTCTCCGAGTCAGCGCTTGGAGTAGGGGCATCCCCTGCAGGCAGCCAGAGGGATCCACAGGCAGGGTCAGGTAAGGATGGGAACAGGGACCACTTGAAGGAGAAGAGAGGAGAGGTCCTTCCTTTCCACTTTACCCTCTCCTCCCACCCCTCTCCCAAAGAACTGGGGCCTTTCCTCCTGAAGTCTCTTTTCTCAGAGGTCTAGGTCCCCAGCTCACACATACTCCACTTCCTTTCTCTACTTTTTCTCATCCCTTAAATCTAGGTTCTCCTCTATAGGCAAGGGGTTTACTCACGATAGGCCACATCACGTGAAGTTTGGAGCATGCTCTGGAGTTGACCCCGAACACTTTCCATCTCAAAGATATGCCTGGAACCATCCTAGAAAAGAGCCATGTGGAAATCAGATGTAATAATCCATATTCTACCTACTGCCAGGGTAGATGGCATCCACTAACCTCTAAAGCCCAATAATTTTTAATCTAGCACCTGGGAAAGCAAGAAAAACAGAACTGACCCAATAAGAAACTCAAATGTTCACAGAAGCCAGACAAGTAGCATAAATGAATTAACTGGGCACCTTAAGACAAGAATGGTGAGGATTCCTGCCAGCTAGACAGCAAGTCCCTTTCCCCTATCTAAAGACTCTGCAGTCCATGGCTATCAGTTTTTCAAACTCTGGGAGGCTTAACTAGTCTGCAAATTGGTTATGACACCTGTTCTATCCAACACTATCTTCTCTGTAACACGTATAATTGATTAAACTATGTTTTAATGACTTAAATGCCAAATTTTGAGCTATACAATCAAAATAGTTTTGAGCTGGAAGGATCTTAGCCTATGTTGCTGCTATCCTTAAGTCCCTAGTTGCCTCCTGGGATGAAGAAACCTTATCCTCACTCCCAGCATCCATGTCCCAATCAAAGCACAGCAACCCATCCCACAGATGTCTCTGGCAAACAAACAATATTAGGAAGTTTCACAATTTTCCAAATTATGGTGGCCCAGGCCACTCTCTCTCTCATAAACATTTGCTCCCAGGCACAAGCATAGCTGACTATGTAGTTAAAAGGAAATTGGAATCCAACAATAGAAGTTCAAGCCTCAGTAAAGCTAATTTTTTTAACCATCCCCAATCCCAAGACCCCAGAGGTCCCCAAGACACATCTCCCTCACCTTTTTCTTCAAGTTGTTCTCCAGTCCAGCCGACAAGCTGCAACTCAGCTCTTGTGCCAAGCCATCTAACACCTCATGAGGAGGTGGGGAGGTGGAGGGTAAATACAGCTGGGCTCGGGCCGTGGTCTCTGCCTGACGACTGAGGTGCAAAGAAGCATAGAGCTGGGAGGTTACTTCAGAGGACACTTGGTTCAGCCCAGGGGCTTCTGATGAATCACTCAGGAGATCCTTGGCCCTGAGAGGTGAGCTGGGGCTGGTAGCTGATGTTGCCATGAGTACAGGGAAGAGACAACTGCAGACAGCAAAGCTGGGAACTCCTGGTTCTGCTTTAGGAGATCCCAGGGGAAAAGTACCAGAAGGAAGATTTGGGAGAAAGGAGGAAGACTCCAAGTGAAGGATCCTTGTTGAATGAAGGTACGGAGGCTTTCTGGTTAGAGGAAAGGTTTCCAAATGTCCCAGAGGCCATGGGAGAGGGCAAAGGATTTTCTTTCCATAGCTCCTGGGAATGGTGGGAAAGAAGGGTGCAGCAAGGAAGGGGTGGGGACAGAAGACCTACTGCGGGGCAACAGCACCACTGCAGTTCCTCTAGAGTGCCCAAAGCTTCAGATCAACCTCTAGAAAAGGCTATCACTGGTCAACCGAGCTCTTAAGTTCTCACACCCAGACTGTGCAAAGTGAAACAGACTCAGACTCAACAGGGGCCTAATTTTCGTCCAGCTGGCTTATCCGCCAGTCACCGGGCTCACGCTCCCCACCTCCCCACAACCCTCCGTCCACGGCACCCGTTCTACCCAGGGTCAACCCTCACATACATCCCTTCCGATCCCTCCTGGCAAGAAAGCCATAGCAAGGCTCCCCAGAATCCCTCCCACCCTATTACCCGCAAAGAATCTTTGTGAACACTCAATCACGCCCTCAGACGTCCGTAAAATGTACAGGGCCTGAAGCCTAGCCTGAGATCCTCTACCCCGACCACACCGTTCCGACTAGTCTCCACACTTCCAGTCCTCAGCCTTGCAATTTGCCAAGGTGGGAACGAGGGATTGCCCTCTTCCTCTAAGCCCCGGTCCAGGAAGACCAAGACACCCCCTTTCTCGCGCCCTTCCCCACACTCAAAACCGTTGGCAGCCTCCCGCCCACCGTCCGTAACCCCGCCTCGCTCGCCTTGATGACGTCACCTGCCCAGGAAAACTCTCCGCGGCTCTCAACTTCTGGCGCCCGAGCCTAAACACGCACGCGCAGATCCGGAAGCCACGATTGGCTGAGGGAGGTATAGGGGTGAAGCTGTAGCGTGAGGACATGGTGGGGGCGGGGCTCCGCGAAACCGGAAGTATCGAATGACGGGCATTCCGAGCAGTTCCGGTGAGTCCGGGGGTTGGGTACCCCTCTGGTTGGAGGGATCTGGGACTGAGAACTGGAGCCCAGGGAGTGTGGGCGGTTCTGCAGCGAGGCTCACATTCTCTGACCTGCAGATGACTGTCCACAACCTGTACCTGTTTGACCGGAATGGAGTGTGTCTGCATTACAGCGAGTGGCACCGTAAGAAGCAAGCGGGGATCCCCAAGGAGGAGGTGATCAGAGGGCCCCGCGCAACCTGGGTGACCTCGCATATCCAAATGCACATAGCCCCAGTCCAGCCCTCCTCTCCAACCCTGGCTCGTTCCCACCCCTGCCCCGTCTCTTTTTAACAACCGAGAACTAACTGCCCCTCTCCCTTCAGGAATACAAGCTGATGTACGGGATGCTCTTCTCTATCCGCTCGTTTGTCAGCAAGATGTCCCCGCTAGACATGTACGTGGAGTCTGAGGGGATGTTGAGGGAAGGAGGGAATTTGGGGGTGGGGGAAACTTTCTGGAGTGGAAGTGACATTGGTCCCCAGAGAGGGTAAGAAGACAGAGAGAGTGCTGAAGCTGGCAGGAACGGTGGTGGGGAAGATCTGAAGCTAGAGGTTGGGTGCAGGAGCTAAATTGAGGGGTGAAGATGGGAGGTGTCTTTACTCACCCAGGCTCCTACAAACGGTTTTGTTTAAAGAGGGAGTCAACCTAGAGTGTATCAGAAGTATCTCTTTGGGAGAGATTACGCTCCCATTCCTTAACATCCTCATCTCTGCAGGAAGGACGGCTTCCTGGCCTTCCAAACTAGCCGTTACAAACTCCATTACTACGAGACACCCACTGGGATCAAGGTTGTCATGAATACTGACTTGGGCGTGGGACCCATCCGAGATGTGCTGCACCACATCTACAGTGCGGTCAGTGCCAGCCCCTTGGACCCTTCCCCTAAAGCCTCAATAGCCATGGCCACTTAGAGTCCCAAGATTCCTTCAGCTTTCCTATCTCAATCCTAATTTATTGTTTCTCTGTTGAAGTCAGTTTTCTTGGGACCCTTTAGGTCCTTATATACTCCCACCACCATTTTCTCCTCAAGGAGGGTTTTCCTCCCAGCCCTTGATCCCCGTGCATTCACATACCCTTGAGGTTATACTAGATTTGGGGTTGAAAACAAGAAGTCTCCAAAGCCTGGCTCTAACACCCTCCCCCTCCACAGCTGTATGTGGAACTAGTGGTGAAGAATCCCCTGTGCCCGTTGGGCCAAACTGTGCAAAGTGAGCTTTTCCGCTCTCGACTGGACTCCTACGTCCGCTCTCTGCCCTTCTTCTCTGCCCGGGCTGGCTGAAGGAAGCACTCTACCTCACTCCTCAGAAGAATCCCTGTCTGTCCGGGGCCCTTCCTAACCTGTTTCACCTGAGGGCTCCCACTGCAAGCCCTGCTGCCCCACCCTCGTCCCAGCCGCCACGGTCAAGCCCCTTGACAGCCCTCCCAGGGGAACAGCCTAAAGCCCTCGCATCAAAGGAAGGCAGGCTACAGGAGTCCTTTCACCTCCAGACCAGGTCCTCTCTCCAGTTTTATCCTCTGTTTGACCCTGCGAGAAGTACAGAATAAACTTTTTGTCACCCTCTGCAGTTTGAGTGGTCGATTAGGCCTGCCCCACTCATGAAGGTGTGAACCAGGGTGTCCACATCCCCTGAGCCAGCAAAGAGGCTTTGTCTACGGGTTTCTTAGTGGAGGCACTATTAACATTCGGGGCTGCGTAATATCTTGTGTGTATATGTGGGGGGGCTGCCATATGCTTTGTCCTAGCTGCCACTCACTAGATGCTGGCGGCACATAACACACACACACACACACACACACACACACACACACACACACACACACACACACACACACACACACACACACACACACACACACACACACACACACACACACACACACACACACCCTCCCCAAGATTGTGATACTCAGAAATGTCTCCAGACCTTGCCAAATATCCCCTAGGGGACAAAGTTACCCCCGTATTGAAAACTACTGGGCTGGAGTAAGGCCGACCTGCCTCGAGGTCCAGAGAAGTGGAGAACCACCGTCCTGGTTCTACTCTCTAGTTCCTCAGAGCCCACTGAACAATCAAGCTGCTGGGCTTCGGAAGGTGGAGCTTATGCAGATAAGCGGCAGGTTTTGGCAGGGAGGAGGTGGCTTTATGCAGATAAGGGGGCGGTGCCTGCATGTTGATTAGCTGGGCCAGCTGCCGACGCGACTGGGAGCCTAGCAGGTCCCGCTGCGGTTCGGGCTAAGGTGGCCTTTCTCTTCCTTGCTCACCCCCCCACCACCCGAGGTTCCTACCCTCAGAGGATCCCCCTCGACCTTTACCCTCATTCATTTCTCCCTCTGCTCCCCGCGGCAGTGCCCCCGTATCCTAATCGTTCCACTCGTGGCGCCCCCCGCGTTTCTCCTCTCCCGCCGCAAACCCCGCGACCTCCAGCAGCCCGCCCCCGCGGGCCCGATCCTGCCTGGCGGCTCCCGCCGCAGCCTCCTCACCCTTCCCGCTCTCCCAGGGCTCGCACCACTACATCCGCGGTTGTCTCCCCTCGGGCTTCCCGATTCTCTCCTCCCGCCCCCTCGGAGCCCCCTCCCCCGCCCTGGCCAGCAGGCATGCAGGTGTCTATCGCTTGTATCGAGCAGAACCTTCGCAGCCGAAGCAGTGAGGACCGTCTGTGTGGACCCCGGCCGGGCCCCGGGGGCGGTAATGGCGGGCCGGTAGGCGGGGGGCATGGGAACCCTCCGGGGGGAGGAGGGTCGGGCCCCAAGGCTCGGGCCGCAGTGGTCCCCCGACCCCCAGCACCCGCTGGGGCCCTCCGAGAGAGCACCGGCCGAGGCACTGGCATGAAATACAGGTATGGCGGTGGCCGGGCAGCCCGCCACATCTCCTGAGCCCTCCCCTTTCCTGACCCCTGAAGCTTCCTGGGATGCTGCCAGGACCCCCTCAGACTTCACTAAGAAGGTCCCAGCTCATTCTATCTCTTCTTGCCATCACTCCCTTCCATGTTCCCTCTCTTGGTCTCCATCGATACCCCTGACTAGTAGAAAATCAAGTTTGCCAAGGTTGACCGGGTCCTGTCAGACTAGGGAATGCTCCCAAGCCTCCCTCCTTACCCCCAGCAAGACCAGGGATGCATGGATCTCCAGGCTGCGCACCCCTCTGGAGTGTCCTTGGGTCTGTGTCCTGGGAAGAGAGGGGAAGGAAACAGCTTCCCACTCTGGCCTGCTCAGGGTGCCTGACCCAGATACTGCCCCCACCTGCCCCAAGGTCTCCTGCAACCTTTCTTAGTTGGGAGGGCAGTGGGGCCCTAAGAAGGATGGACCACATTTCTCAACCCCATGCTGAGGGACAGGGGCCAGGTGGGGAAGGTGGACTGAAATGTAATCGACTATCTCAGAGAACTGCAGGGCTCTCAGAACTAGCAGTAGGGGGGAGGGGATGGACTCCTACTTGGGAGTGAGCAGAGGTCACTGATTTGACCTGGCTTTGTCACTTGAGGAATCTGATCCCCTTGGTGTGGTGGTCCTGATCCAGAAGCTAAGCCAACTACCTGGGTGGGGGTCTTGGGAAGAGGGGGCTTTCTGGTTGGAAGACAGACTTCCCAAGCCAACAGGAGCAGAGGGATTGCAGAGGGGAACAGGGAGAATTGGCCTTTCCTACTATGCCCCTCCCCAGGTGTCCTATTTGCCTTTGCTGGAGGCCCATCTGCCTAGCCTATCCAAAGACCCTTCCTGCCTGAGTGCCTGAACTTGACTTGGTTTACCCCTTCCACCCCAGTGTCTGCCCTTTAGCACAGCACTCTGAGGACCTGTTTTCACAAACATCACGATCAGCCAGTTACATTCCTTCCAGCCACCCCCACCCCCCATCTGGACTCCACACATCCCAGAGATGACTCAGACACAGACAAGACCCACCAGAAGAAACGCTAAGCAGGCAGCACATCTTCAATGTGATAGGAGGGAAAAGAGGCATTGGACAGTGGCTCCAGAGGAACAGTCATATGTTCACTTACACTATGGCCATAGCACTGCCCAATTCAGTGGGCCCACTGAGTCTAGTTTCTTTGGCCTGAGACATCCTGAGGGCATCTCAGTCTGGAAGGAGAGGAGCTGGAGGCTGATAATCTATGTCCCTAATGGAGTCTCCACCCCTTCCTGCTGCTTCTGTATCCTGCAGGAACCTAGGAAAGTCTGGTCTTCGGGTCTCCTGTCTTGGCCTAGGTGAGTTAGAAAGAAGAGGAATGAAAGGAAGGGGTGTTCTTTCATGGCTGGCCCCCACAGGTCTCACTTGCCTGGCTTCTCTCTTGCAGGTACCTGGGTCACATTTGGTTCTCAGATCTCAGATGAGGTATAAGTGATGGGACCTAGACAGGGTGAGGGGGTGTGAGGGAACCAAAAAGGGGGGAAATGGATTTAGATAGGGGTTTGGACAACAAGCATGGAGAATGGTGGACCTGAGGGTGGAGGATGGGGAAAAGGGAATGAACATGGAAACCAAGGTTGACATGTGATGGGCTAGGGTGCAGTGAGGAAGGTAACTGAGAGGCCAGTGGTTGATCTTCAGCTCTTTCTCTTACCATCCTAGACAGCAGAGGATGTGCTGACAGTAGCCTATGAGCATGGCGTAAACCTGTTTGACACCGCCGAAGTGTACGCAGCAGGAAAGTAAGGACCAGGGTCAAAGAGCTAAGTTACATTAGGAAGGCCGAGGGAACATCAGGGCTTCTTGGTTTTCCCCCTAAAGAACCCCAGGAATTCTGCCTCACTAAGTTCCAACTTTTCGGCCAGTGGGAGTTGTAGTCCCAACATCAGCCTCTCTCCATCTTTGAGAGCAATGAGGCATACTGTGTGGTCAAAATAAAATAAAACCAATAAATATTTCCTGGACATCAGTTATGTGCAACTATGTGAGGATGACAAACCTAAATGACAAACACACTGAACCACATTACACATGGTTTCACACTGGGAATAGCCAAAACCTAGGATAACCTACCTACCCCTGCCTCCTCCCCTTCTGGCAAACTCTTCTGCTTCTCTTTAAGACTTGGCCTAGATGTCAGCTATTCTGAGAAGTCTTTGCCCAACTCCCCACAGTTGGTCACCAACCCCCTCAGCTCCCAAAGCACTTTATATGCCCTCTGGCACATAGTTCATCAATTATTGGTTTACAAACCACATTCATTGCTCAACTGGGAGGCTCCTCCTTCCACAGGCCTTGTCTTGCTCTTCCCCATGTCACCTAAGTACTTGCGCAGAGCCTAGCACAGAACAGGCACTGATGGGATGCCATCAGTAAGCCCTTAAAAAGCTCACAGTCTAAGTAGTTAAACAAACAAATCAAAAGACAAGGAGGTATGAAAGATTAAATAACAATGAAACACTTCAGTAACAGCCCACCATGATTTAAGACTTGTCACACATTAACTCATAATTAAGTGCCAAAGAATTGTGTAGCCAGTAAGAGCTATGGAAGCTGACAAGGACTGAACATAGCTTATAGCAATCAGAGAACATTTTCCATAAAATTAGGCCGAGTCCAAGCTAAACTCTGGAAAATGGGTGGGATTTTGCAGAGGCTATAAAGGGGAGGGCAAAGCAGATGGTTGGAACCAGATGAAGCAGTGCCCTCCCTGGCTGTGCCATAGCTGGTCCCTCTCCTCTCATCCTATCCAGTCCCTTCAGCACCCAGAACAGAGCTTGGAATACAGTTGATGCACAACTGATATTTGTTGAATGAATCAATGAAAACAATATGACTATACCCTAGTTCCGGGAACCCCTCTTACGGTCTAGGATGGGGATTTATGCTCCGTATTACAAGAGAGGAAGTTAGTTGAAGGGAAAGGTGGAAAGGAGGAGAAGAAACTGATCCACCTTGGAGGGGTCAATTCTTCTGCACTGTCTTCCTTCCAGGGCTGAAAGAACCCTAGGCAACATCCTCAAGAGCAAAAGTTGGAGGTAAGGCATGTTTGGGGGAGGCGGGGCTTGCTGGAGACATGATCATTCAAAAATCCTTTTCTTCTTGGTTCTCCCATTTCTGTTTTTTTCCAGGAGATCAAGCTATGTCATCACCACCAAGATTTTTTGGGGAGGACAGTAAGTGGCTGCCTCACTGTAATTGGGGAGATCTACAGGGACTGTGTGAAGGTGCAAGGGATGGGGGTGGGGACAGCAGTCCCTGTACCTGCTACCCCTGTCTGTATTTTGCCTGTGAGAACCCTTGCAATCCCAGTTCCTCATGGTTCCAGGCCAGCCTTGGTCCCTTATCTTTGACACACCTCATCTTTGACTTACCTTTTCCTACAGGGCAGAAACTGAGCGAGGCTTGAGCCGCAAACACATCATCGAGGGTGAGGATTAGGGGCTGGGAACCTGAGGAGGCTGGGGATGGAAGCCAGAGGCATTGGGAACATTCTCTGAAGCTCTGAGTCTAAGACTTTGAATAGGAAAGCTTGGATTTAGGTGGCCATGGCAAAGGGGGTAAGGTCTGAATCCTTAGAAAACTGAAGCGTTAGCACTTACCTGCCTCTCCCCATCCTTACCCCAGGCTTGCGAGGATCCTTGGAACGCCTCCAGTTGGGATATGTGGACATTGTTTTTGCCAATCGCTCAGACCCCAACAGTCCTATGGAGGGTAAAAGCACCCCAACCCTGACAGCCCTTCAAAACTAAGCACTTCTCAAACCCTCAGCATGAAGCCAGCCCTTGCTCAGGAGGCCTCCCAAGCTCCACAGTGGAGGCTCAGACCCCAGGACTTGGACAGGGAGGGAAGTGAAAAGCAGATACCAACCTCTCCAACTCCACTCCACAAGTGGGGTCTTGGTGGAGCAGGCAGAGGTCTGCAGATCTGGAACCTGGATGCCAGGGGTCTGACAGTGAGGCTTTTCCTCTCCTATGTGCCTAGAGATTGTGCGAGCCATGACCTACGTCATCAACCAGGGCCTGGCCCTATACTGGGGGACATCTCGATGGGGGGCTGCAGAAATCATGGTGAGTGTTCCACCCACTTCCCCCTATCCCACAACCTCTTCCCACTTTTCACACAGCCACTCCAAACCCCACTCCACTGGAGGAGGGGGATGGGAGAAAATGGAAGGAGTGCTCTGACTCCCAGCTCTTCCTTACCCCAACCTAGGAGGCCTACTCCATGGCCAGACAGTTCAATCTGATTCCTCCAGTGTGTGAACAAGCTGAGCATCATCTGTTTCAGAGAGAGAAGGTGGAGATGCAGCTGCCAGAGCTCTACCACAAGATTGGTTCGCAGTCCCCTCATCCCTACCTTTCCCTCGGCCTCACCATCACCTAGATCCCTTTCCCACATTCAGTCCTCTTCCTCTTAGGTGTTGGCTCAGTCACCTGGTCCCCTCTGGCCTGTGGCCTCATCACTAGCAAGTATGATGGGCGAGTCCCAGATACATGCAGGGTCACCATCAAGGTGAGATCTGGGGGTCAGGGTGGCAGGAGCGGACTATCTGAGGAGTGGTCATTTGCTAATTCTCCTTGGCCTCCAGGGCTACCAGTGGCTCAAAGACAAAGTGCAGAGTGAAGATGGCAAGAAGCAACAAGCCAAAGTCATGGACCTTCTCCCCATCGCTCACCAGCTGGGCTGCACTGTGGCGCAGCTTGCGATTGGTGAGACACTGCCAGCCCTGGACCCTGCAGGGGCCTTGTCATCTCCTGAGATGCTGCCAAACCACAGATGGGTTTGTCCTCAGGGAGGACCCTCTTCCTCAGAGACACTTTTCAAGTCTATGTGCTGTTTCCCATCAGTTCTCTCTCTTTCTTTTCCTCCTCTGTCTCAGCGTGGTGTCTCCGCAGTGAGGGTGTCAGCTCAGTCTTGCTGGGGGTGTCCAGTGCAGAGCAGCTGATAGAACACCTGGGCGCCCTACAGGTGAGTGGGGTCTCAGGCAGAGCCCATCTCTCTCCCCTTCCCCAGCAGTCAAGGCCTTGCTGTCCAACCCAGAACGGCCTGTGAGGGTCACCCACTACAAGGTCCTCGCTTTGCAGATAAGAGGTCCTAGGGCGAGAAGGCAAGGCAGGGGCACCGCTGCAACTTTTTCCCTGCCACTTGTCCTGGCTGTGCTGCTCCCAGGGTCCTCGAACCTCCTGCCTTCTTCAGGGACCCTGCATGAACTGCCCTCTCCACCACCCCATTCTCCTCCAGGTGCTGAGCCAGCTGACCCCGCAGACGGTGATGGAGATAGATGGGCTCTTGGGCAACAAACCGCATCCCAAGAAATAGTTCGTCGGTGGCGCAGGAACCCAAACCCGGAGCCGCTGCAAGGCCGTGAAACACTTCCCCGCCTTCGCCCCGAGGCCCTCCTGCTCCCGATCCCTCCATTTAGCGGCTGAGGTGGGGCGTCCCCGCCCACTAACGAGTTCCGGCTTCGAGTAGCGATAGCATGAACAAAGCCATATCCTCCCGAAGTGGGGCTTGAGAGGGAAAGTAGTCCGCCGCCCCCTGCTGCGTTCTCCGAGGTCTTCTTGCTAATCCTGGTTATGAGCTACTGGGCCGTCCCCTCTCTGCCACTTGGTCTTGCTCCCTTTCCTCTTCCCCTAATCGCCAAGGTCCAGGGGGAAAAAAGGCAGATACAAAACACATGCAGAGTACCTCAGAAGTGGCCCTTGAAATGTCATCAAGGGGTAATAACAGCCTAGTAAGAAATGAGCTGTGATGTCATCACGGCCAAAGGAAATGGGGCTCTTACATTACTCAGTACAAAGGAAGCCGGGCTGGTCCTGGCATGAAGTAAATGATAATCTTTGGAAAACCAGGAGCCTGCCTCTGCTTCAGGTGGAGGAGGGCTGAAAACGAGAACCAGTGTTGGTACTTTGTTCTTGCTGAGAGGGGTAGGGTGGGGCATACAATGACATAGCACTGATGAGGGAGATTTGATGGTCCATGTATAGCATATCCTGGCAAAAGTGGCCCGGGTCGCCCTTGGAAAGCAGTTGGGCCACGCCTCACAGGAAACAGTGACAGCCTTTAGGTCACGACAGAGAAATGGGGTTGACATTAAAAGGCCTGGGGATAAACTTTTAAGCCTTGGGCAAGACTTCCTACCTGGCAGTGGAGGGCTGTAGTCTTCCTCTGGCAATAATCTTAAAGCAATAATGATGGCCCCTCTTGTGTAAGACTTCCCAGGGAACTGTAAATAAAATCTCAGCTTGATCATCACTCATGGCGTCTGAAATTGCTGGGAGTTGAGAGGCTAGGATCTCAGGATCACATATCTGCCCCCCCAGCCCCTGCCATTAGAAAGTCGAGCACTACCTTTCTCTCCACTGCTCGTTTACCTTAGTGACCCAGCCATTGGGCTCCTGGTCACTGCTTTCAGGAAGAACCCAGGCACCAGATACTTCAGGCCAGTTTTCTTCTGTCCTTCAGTTACCACGTGCCTTAGAACCCAGAGGCCTGGCTTCATAGCTTTGTTGCTCCTCCCTCTGACACTATTATCCTTGCTTTGTTTTGAAAGCTATAATAGCCATGCTTGTTTTCTTCTTGCCTGATACCCACACATG
Source organism: Camelus bactrianus (assembly GCF_048773025.1). Taxonomy (NCBI): domain Eukaryota; kingdom Metazoa; phylum Chordata; class Mammalia; order Artiodactyla; family Camelidae; genus Camelus; species Camelus bactrianus. The sequence continues at coordinate 7,451,339 of NC_133554.1, forward strand.
TGCCAAGGAAAACTATCTGGGTGGTTTTCTTAGGGCTGAGTGGGAGGGGCTCTTCAGAGGTTGAAGCTTTGGGATTTGGTGAAGGAGCGGTAAAATGAAAACCAGTCTATGGTTGAAATGATACAGAGAGAGGGAAAGGAGTTATTATAAGTAAAAAAGAAAATAAGTGAGTGATCAGGTGTGAGGGTGGCAGAAAAGCAGAATCAAATGGAATTACCCTTCTTCTTCCCCCAAGAACTCTGATTTCCCTGGTACAGAAAGTGGGTGGGAAGTTACAACCTTTAAACATCACAAGGCAGGGGAGGATGAGCTCTGCTTTCCTTAAAATACAACCTCACCATCTCCCTTTCCCCTTCCTCACCCTTCCTTGATCCTGAAGCTGCGAGAGCGAGTAAAACCAATTTCCAAAAGAGACGTCAGCATCCTGCCATTTACTGGATTAGCAACCAACTGGATTAGCAACCAACCGGATCAACTAATGAATACTTACATCCACTCCTTCCATCTCCCACTCATTTTGGAAGATTGCAGAGGAAACAAAGAGGTGAAATGGATGACTAAACTATGGTTAGTTATTCTGTAACAAACATACACTTTTAAATTCGAAATAGTACTCTCCTTAAATAGTTACCTTGGAGGATGATGATCTTATTTTAATGATGCCTCCTCCATTGCTCATAACACGCCAAAAAGTCCTCTTAGAATTACCTTCAGAGGCAGTTAGAAACCCCTTGTAAGAAACCTTTCGTTATTGTCACACCTCATTTACCATTTATCACTTACCTCGTTCATTAATTTAACAAGTATTTATTTATTGAGTCCTACTATAGTATAGGACAGGAACACAGTGGTGAACAAAACCAGGCTCGGAACAACCTTTGTGGAGTTTACAGATGAGAAAGGCAAACAAATAACCCACCAAACACATACAAACTTCGGCTGTGGGTGTCCAAAGTCCAGAGGAAAGCACATGATGTTACCAGAGTCTATAATGGATATTTGACGTGGTGAGGCTGAGTTGAGAGCTGAAGGATGAGTGGGTATTGCTAAGGTAAAAGCAAGCGGGTTAGGGTAACAGCACACAAGAAAGCTTGGTGGCAGAAAGGAACACACAAGCCAAAGGTCTCCTAAGCCAGTGTCTAAGGAGGGGATGGAAGCGGAATGTGAGACAAGGGTGGCTTCAGAACATATTGGGCATTATAGGGCATTTTAGAATATTATCTTTATCCTCAGGACAGTAGGAAGCCCTCTCTAAATCAGTTATCTACTGATATACAACAGATCACCTCCAAAATTTAATGGCTTGAAACAACTTTTTAAAACTATTTTTCCATGATTCTGTGGGTTGATGGCCCATGTAGGAAACACTGGAAAAGAAGCTGCTTTGGACAGCGAGATCATCAGTTTGGGTTCTTGATAAAGAAGAAAGGAAGTCAAGCAGGTGAGTGGATATCCAGGGCTGGAGCTTAGAAGGGTTTTGGCTGTCAAACACTTTGGGAGCATTTATATAATCAAATCTATCTGGCAAGATTAAGAGTTCATTACCAACTGAAGATATGAAAGCATGAGAGATCTCTAAGCACCATTTCAAAGAGCAGTTCCAAAAAAGTTTTGAATTATGACAGCATCACTGGAATAAGCAGATAGCTTCCCCAATAAAGATGATACAACTCAGAAGTTCTAAAGAAGATGTAAAGTAATTTAAAATTATGATCTACCTCCTCACAAAACATTAACCTCAAAGGTTTTAACGGTTTAGTTAAAAAACAAAACCAGCTTTATGTTGCCTGTTACAGCCAGTAAATACATACCATGGGTATGGAGAAGCCCATCTCGTATTGACCTGAAGAGATGGGTGTTGAAAACGTTGGGTACTGAGAAGATGCAATGAACACACAGTACAGGCTGTGGGTACAAGATGGTAACAGCTACTGCTGTTTACCATATGCCAGGCATCATTCTTAGCACCTTACATGTATAAACTGATTCAATCCTACTATCATCCACATTTTATAGAAGAGGAAACCAAGGCCCCAGAGAAGTTGAGTAACTTGCTCAATGTCACAACTGGTAAGCTGGCTCTAGAGTCTGTGCGATGAACCTCCACAACACAACGTGGACCCAAGTCCAGGAGAGGAGGGTGAGGAGGCAGCTGGGGGGTGGGTGTGGCAACTCAAGGAAATGTGGGCTGTGAGTACTATGTCCTGTTTACCTGTGGGGGACGTCAGACCTCTGAATCATAACTCAGGCTGGGCAGCTTTGCTGCAGCCACCATGGTGTGTGGGTGTCCAGGCCCGGCTACTCAGGATGGAAAGGATTCCCAGCATTCCTAACTCCGTGGTCCTGGAATTCAGGTCCCTCCTTAAGCTGAGATGTCAGCTGGGAATCGAGCAGTTTGAGAATGAAATTTGAGAAGCCAATCTTACAAGAACACAGGGATGTCACATATAATAAAGAAAATTGAGAGCAGCATCTGCTCAAACACCCAGGAGCCCACTAAAGATTGGGCAGAATGGGCTTAGGAAGTATGTCTGGGTGCGGTTATGAAAGAGTGAGAAACCCTATGCCAGTGGCTCGGGCTAGGGCTCAACTTTGCACACAGAACTAAAGAGCTCTGGCTTTGCGTGGGGGATAAAGGAAGACGTGGAGGGAGTCGGGGGTATGCCCCCCACCTTCCAGGTGCAGCATCGCCTGGGCCACCTCCCCCGCTTCGCCATCGTTGGCATTCACAGCCTCGCACCTCCACCGCCCCCACGCGTGCCGCGGCAGGGAGCCGCCTGACCGCGGGGTGACGCCTCTGAGGGGCGGGGTCTCACTATTAAAAGGGGCGAGGGGACGCGGCGCCGGCCCCAGGACAAGCCCGCTCATTCTGTCGGCGGACCCAGCCGCTTTAGCGACGCCCACAAGTCCGCGGCGGACACGATGCAGCTCCTGTTGAGGGTGCCGTCTCTTCCAGAGCGGGGCGAGCTGGACTGCAATATCTGCTACCGGCCCTTCAACCTCGGGGTCCGCGCACCCCGCCGCCTGCCGGGGACGGCGCGCGCCCGCTGCGGCCACACGCTCTGCACCGACTGCCTGCGCGAGCTGGCGGCGCGCGGCGACGGCGGCGGGGCGGCCGCTCGCGTGGTGCGCCTGCGCCGGGTCGTCACGTGCCCCTTCTGCCGCGCGCTCACCCCGCTCCCGCGCGGCGGGGTCACGGAAGTCGCTGTCGACCCGGACTTGTGGGCCCGCTTGGAGGCAAAATCGCGGGCCGAGCGCAAACCTGATGAGACGGGTGGCCGGGTCCGGGAAATCGGCGATGCGGACAGAGAGGTCGACGAGGAAGAGGAGAGCGAGAAGTGGGCGGGGCCTAGGAGCGCGGGGTGGTGCGCGATCCGGCGGCTTTGGGCCCGGGTCCTGGCGCCCGCGCACCGCTGGCGACGCCCGCTGCCTAGCAACGGTGAGGAGCAGCCAGGGGAGGCTGTGGTGGGACAGCGCCCCGGAAAGCCCAGGTTCGGCCGTGTCTTGCCGCTGCTAATCCTCCTCCTTTCCCCCAGTGCTGTACTGTCCGGAGATCAAGGACTTGGCCCACATGACCCGCTGCACGCTGTAACTGAGGAACCCTGAAGCTGCGGCAGAAGGAAGGTGGGAGCTGCATCCTCAGGGCGTGCTGTAGTACAGGGGGCTGGTGCCGAGACTACCCCCTCTCACATCCCGGATTGGCACTGATGGGGGAAATGAGCCAAGGGCAGGAGGGAACGCCCTGGGAGGTGTTGATACTGAGCTGGGGAGGCTCCTAGACGAATCGCCCCCATCTATTGACTGTGCCAGCACTGCATATTCAGGATGGAGTGGCCCAGGAATGATAGATACAAAGTCTACGATGTTCCCGTGGGAGGAGGACAGACTGTTTCCTTAGCTAGGTCTTTGGCTTTTGTCCAGGGCAGCTCTGGTGTGTGGGAGCAACAGGTCCCATTTTAGCAATACTGTGTCAATGATTTCAAAGTTTAAAAAAGATGGAATAGGAGAGAAACAGCTGATTTTCATGTTAACGTTAATCTCACTTCTCTTAACACCTAAGAGAACTAGAAAAATAAACCGTACTCCACCCCACCCCTTGCTGATATGCCTAATGTCTCCCCACTCTCAGTGCTGTGCTCCTAAAATTATGGAGATACATTCCTACCTATGAGGTTAGGAGCCTTGCTTCATTTCAGAATCTAGGGCAGGTATGAGAAGGTCCAAAAGGTATTTATCTGAGTCACCTCACGAGCCTATCAAGGATAGGAGGGAGAGGCCATTTGGCAGAGGCATCAATTTGTAAACTTCTGACAGTATCTGTTATCTTTACAGTCATAAGAAAACACTGTTACTACTGCAAAAAGATGCACATCACAGTTTTAAACTTGTGTCCCCAAATGAACGTATCTACAAAACAGAAACAGACTCAGACATAAAGAACAAACTTACCAGGGAGTAAAGAGGGGTGGGAAGGGTAAGTTAGGAATTCAAAAATGGCACCTCTTGGGGAGTGATGGAAATGCTAGCTATCTTGATTGTGGTAGTAGTTTCACTGTATATACATATAGTGTATATACATCTATGAAAATTCATCAAATTGTGTATTTGCAATATGTGTAGTTTACTGTACAGAAACCATACCACAATAAAGGTATTAAAAAAAAAGTAAGATAAACTTGTGTTCCATCACCTGTTTTAAGGCATGGGTTCTACTTAAAATCCTGTTACTATCTTACAACAGTATATAGTCAAGGACCAATAGCATCATCATCACTGGGAACTTGTTTGAAGTACAGAATCTCAGGATTCCACTTCAGACTGACTGAATCAGACTCTGCATTTTAAGAAGAATCCCAGGTAATCTATTTAAATAAAAATTTAAGAAGCATTGGTCCAGGTCTGAGACTATGTAGGATGTCACTATCTGTGGGTGGAATACTTAAAAACACACTTGGTATAAAAGATATGATTTACTGAAGGTTCTAAAGTGACACTCCGTTACTGAAGAAATTTAAACTCTTTGTGTGTATAATTTACTGTGTTGCATTTTCCCGAGTTAAAAATGTGAAATTAAGAATAAACCTCAATTTTTGTAACCATATACCCTCTTTGGGAGGCCTTTCTCAGCACTGAACCTGGTGTAGCCTCCTCCCTCATCTTCTGTAACATAATGCCTTGTTTTAATTTTTTCATTGATTTTATGATAGTATGTGTTCTGTCAGTGTCCTCCAGTAGAGTTTAAGCTCCATGAGAGCAATGATTCACTTGTGACTGTTGTATCCCCAAGGACAACAACAGCAAATGCTCAATAAATGCTTGTGGGAATTGCCTTTTATTTTTTAATAGCCTCAAAAATTGTGTCTGGTCTCTAAACCTCTGAGAAGCTCTAGTAGTGAACAATACATGTCAAGGTGTAGTGTCTAGCAGTTCAAATCTTTGGCAAGCTATGCAAGCCTAACCCCGCAACTGCTTAAAAAAAAAAACAAAACAAAAACGGTGCTTCTGCAAACTTGGAACTGAACCTGTGAAGCTGCAGTGACCTCTACTGACTCTTGGGGGAACTAAGCAACTTGAAGGTGGATGGGATGATCAAAAGGATGAATGGAAGGCAGTTCTGAACCTTGTCAGGCACCCCTTCCACTATACTTCTGTGCAGTAAGCCCTGCTCTCTCTCTGCCCTCCACCTGGGGCCTGTGTAGGTATCCTGCTGTTCATCCTCCATCTCTATGCTGAGCTCATCACACTGGGGTTAGGGTTGGAAAAAGAGCCTCAGAGTTTTAGTTGATGACCCAAAAAATAAAAACGAGAAAAAGGAAAAGTCACAAGATTTAAAACAAGAGTGAGAGAGAAATGGCTAGTAGGAAATGGCAGGAAGCAACACCCTTCCTTCCCTTAGCCCTCCCCCCAACCAAAGAACTCCCCCACTCAAAAATAACAGAGCACACAGAAAGGAAAGTATAATTTATATGTACAACCAATAAACCTGATACAGAAGAGGGGACTGGGACAGACCCAGGAGTGGGTGTGAAGAGACGGGGAGAGGGGCAGCAAGAAAGTGAAGGGGAGCGAAGAGGAAGTGGGGGGTTCGCCATGCAAACTGCCACTCTCCCCAGCCCCTCCTGGGGAGGAGGATGTGCCCATGTCTCCCCAGCCTGCCCTCCACTATTTTGCTCTGGTCCCAAAGGCAAGGTAGTCCCCTGACTAGGCCCCCTGCCTGACCCACTCAAGTTTAGTCCATATCCAGGTCTTCAGGAGGGAGGGTACAAGTCCTCTGAGAACCTGAGCCCCAAAACTGGGGGATCATCCAACATCTGGCCCATTGTGTTCTTTGCCATCCTTTCTAGGTTACCTGAGTCCCTAGGACAGATTGGGGAGCTCCTCTTTGGCTTAAGGGAGTATCACCCAAATATTACTCTCTTGTAGGAGTGGTCCTTGGTCCCTAGGGAGGAGGGAAGATTCCCAACACAAGATGCCGGTACACAGGAGGTAACTGAGCCAGTGAACGGCGCCTTTATTCTGAGGCTGAACAGCAATGGACTCCCTCCCTTGCAACTGCTCCACCCTCCATTTGGGGGGAGGTAGGGAAAGGAAACATGCAGCTGCCCCTCCTCTTCCCTTCCACCCTCCCAGGGCTCATTGTCACCCCTCTCTAAAGTCCCCCTCCTCTCTTCAAAGCTCTTTTCCCCACCAAAGTCCCTAAAGGCCAGGCAAGGCTAACCCCCCACTTCTGCAGGAGATGGAGCTTATATTGCAGGAATAAAAACTGGGGAGGCTCCACCTCCTTTCTCCCCACAACTATTATTGGGAAGCTGTGTATGTTTGGCAGTGGGGGAAAAAGGTACTTGGAAGACCCTGCTAACCACCTCCCACCCAGGCCTCTTCTCACCAGCACAATCATCAAAGCGCGGTGGGAATGGTGCAAGGGTTGGAGGACAAAGGGCCCTTCTTGAAGAGAGTTGTAGAGAGGCAAAGGGTCTCCTAGCCCAGTGACGGCCCAAGGGGTGGGGAAGGCGGAGGATTGGCAGCAGGCCCCAGAGCCTGAGCTGGGGGTCGGCCTCGGGAACGGGGCCTGGGTGAAGGGCAGGCCTGGGATCCGGTCAGTCGTCTATACAGATCACCTCCCCGGCTCGGGGCTCCTTCCGATCCAGCCCGTCTGACACCAGTGCCCCCACCATTTCCTTCTCCTTCTTCACCAGCACTGGAGGGCCGTTGGTGGCGGCTGTTTGGGAAGTGGGTAAGGAAGGGTCAGTCCCTATTTCACTCCCCATCATTGATCGCTTCCTGACCACAGTGTACGTTCTTCCTTCTAGGTCACCTCATGCCACTTCCACTTTTCTAGGGTAGGGATGGGGCGACCAGGGCAGACCCCTCTCCCTGAGATTCCCCATCATATGCATGATGGAACACAAGTTGCAACTTTAAACCCCCTCTCTGATTTCATATTCTTTTTCCCTGAAGTAACCCAGACAGAGGAGGCTTGGGTAAGAGATGCCAAGGCACAGAACCACTAAAAATCTGGATGAAGTTTCTGACGATGGGAAAGGAAGAGAAGAAAGAGATGGAAAACACAAAGCCCGAAACCACTCCGTTCCATAAAACACTTTCCAAGGAAATGAGATGGGCTAGACGAGTAAAAGGGTAGCTGAGCAGGGATGAAGCTTGGAAAAGGAGGAGTGCAAGAAGTGGGAGGCAGGAAGTCACCAGCTGACCTGTGATGAAGGACCCTGCAGGCATCTGGCTGTAATTGGCGCCTGCGGCGGCCAGGGCCCCTACGGGTGCGGCGCTGAAGGCCGCCCCGTACCCCGGAGGTGTAGCGTATGGACCCGGGGGGAAGGCCTGGAAGAGAGAGCGAGCCCAAGTTAGAGGGTCCACAGTCTGAGAGGAAAGAAGCTGTAGGGGAGGCATCATGGGCCAAACTCCAGAACTACTGAGGGGTATCATACAGGCAGGGAGGCTCAAGGCTGATGAGTGTGTTAGAGCAAGTTGTTTTTCTACATTGTAAAGGACTCTGAAGGAAGTGTTTATATGTGTGCAGGAGGAGTACCAACAGGGAAAATGAGTCAGGGGGAAAGAGGGTTACCGGTGTGGGGTGAGGCTCCGTGCCCTTGCTGGCCAGCCGGCTGAGGATGCTGCGCTCGGACATCTGAAGGCGGGCTGCGATGGGGGGTATTCGGGACAGCGTGGCTGGCAGGCGGGTCACGTCCGCCTTCATGTCGCTCAGCAACTCCTCCAGCTGGTTCAGAACTGGGGCCCGGGCCACGGAGAAAGAAGGGCAAGAGAAAGACAGGGAAAGGGAGAGATGGAGCCAGGAAAAGAGACGAGGAATCAGATGGACAGATATAGTCAGAGAAGGAGAGAGGACACAGATGTCAAAGAATCAGAGACCAAGAAAATGACAGAAGTAGACAGAAAAAGAGCGACTCACAGAAAAAGAAAAAGAGTCAAGTAAAGAGGCAGATAGACCAGATCACCAGAGGGGACATATAGAGAGAAAGGAAAGGAGGGGACACGGGAGGACATTGGAAGACATGGGGGCGGGGAGTTGTCAGAACATCCCATACTGGAAGAGTTAGGTTTTGGGGTTGGGGATGATGGGGAGGAAACAGTCAGGAGGTGTGGGAGGTGGTAAGTGGTATCAAAGATTTAAGGAATCAAGGTTTTAATATGTAAGGGGGGAGGGAGGTTAGAAGGTCAGTATTACAGATTCAAAGAATTAAAACAGGAATCAAAGGGGCCAGGAGTCAGTTACTACATCAGACAGGATTAGATGTTAGAGGGCTTTGGAACTTTATCTATTATTCTCAGGGTAAGAGGGTTTGGGAAGAAGGGTTGAAGGTCAAAGGGAAGTTTCAAGGGGAAGGGTCAGAGGGTGGGATGGTGGTAGTTTCTGCCTTGGTGGGTGAATGAGATGTGAGGAATGTGATTTGTGGGATTGGGGGTAAGGACTTCTGTGGACTGTACAAAGGCCAAAGCCCCAGAGAGGGTGCTATGAGCAGTACGGCAGGTGTGTGGGTCAGTGAAGAAGTTCTGCCCTGTGGAGGGAACGTGGCACAGTCTCATGGAGGCTGGCGGGGAAGGTCCTTCTATTAGGCACTGATGTGAATGCTATTAGGCATGGATGAAGGCTGGCTGCAGAATGCCCAGAGGCTAAAAACCAAGTGGGTGCAAAGTGGGTTGGGGTGAGGTTAGAGGTCAGAGGGGGATGGTTCAGAGGGGAAAGGGGTCAGAGGGGTGGGAAGATTTTGAGGGGTGCGGGGTGAAGACTTACGCAGCGTTGTGGGCCCTCCCCCGCGCGGGGCCACCGCGGCCCTTACCCTTGTGCAGGACGGCGTTGGCCGGCTTGTTCCCCGCCAGCGACTCCTTGGAGAGGTGCTGGTGGCTCTCGGCCAGGCACTCGGCCTCGGCGAAGCGGGCGTGGAGGGCCATGGCGGGGTGCGCCGGCTCCTGTGATAGGTTCAGGTAGGCCGCCCGCCGCAGCTGCTCCTCAATCACCAGCGCCTGCTCCAGGAGCTGAGGGCATGGGGAGGGAGTGAGTGCAGGGAGCTGTCAGCAGTGAGCAGGAGGATTGGGACTGGAGACCTATGCTGCCCTTGCCGCTGGCCCAGAGCACCCCAGCTCCATACCAATACTGACTGCGACCCCAACATCCACCCTGATCCAGCCCACAGTCCCAAACATAAGGTGACACTCTGGTCTTGGCCTCAAGTGTTGCCTCAACCCTCAAAGTGTTAACCTTGCCTACGTTCCAACCAGGTCTGGTCCACTTCTGACCAAGCCCCTCTTCACCACTATTCCTTTCCTCCTTCATCCTCACCTTGAATCTCCGGGCCAGGAACTTATTTTTCATCTCCAGAAAGTTCCCTTTATTAGCTTCAGTTTTAAAAGGCTCATTGATGATGGCAAACTGAGCATCGTTCTGGATGTCCTGCCACCGTGCATAGCCATGGCTGCCAATGAAGGAACGGGCTCATCAAGGAATTTAACAGGGCTAGGCTATGAATGTGTTTTCCCTTTGGCCTGATCCCCCACAAAGTGTGGCACTACGCCCCCATCCCCATGTGTGGACTCATCTTTTCTGCAGTCCCCCTCTCTCCAGGTAGAGAACACTTTTTTTCCTTGCATTTGTATCAAAGGATACAGGACAATCCCAGCCAGAAGCCAATAGTCATGTCTTCGGTGCCAGATCTCATTGAGTTTTCCAGAAGAAATAGCTGCCCGTTCCTCATTCTGCCATAGTGTATGAAGCTCTGAAAAGAGGACACAGACAGATGAGGCATCAGGAGACTGCAAACCACACCCAGCCTGACAGGCAGGTGTAGAGGAGGGGATCCTGAACAGTGGGAGAGGACTAAGGGTTCTTTAAGAGAAACAGCACAAGGTTAGGTGAGGGATTAGGAATAAAACTAGTTGCAAACAAGGTTCAAGTTAGGATTAAGAATACAGGTAGGATTAAAGGCAGCTCTGGAGTTAGGAGTACACTTAAGGAGAACTAAGGGCAAGGATCAGAGACAGTACGCACCATGTCACTGGCAGTTACTCAGAAAGGGAGCAGGAGGCCTCAGGCCAAATGAGAAACCCCACGAGGATGAGCAAACCCCAGTGAGGAGCAAGGGGCAGTGAGAAACCTCCCCCCACCTGTGAAGCCACCATCGGCAATATTGAACATGAACCGCGGCTTCTCTGCCTTCTCTTCACGTCGCCCGTTGGATCGTGGCTCATCTCTGGGAGGCCCAGGTCGAAGCTCCCGGTCCCCTTTTACGTCTTCTGCTATGGCAGATGGGGCAGAGCTCACACCTCAGGAGACAGTCTCCTCCCAGATCCCGCGACTACTCTCTGTACTGTACTGGCCCTTGAAAAGGCTACCCACCCAAGATACAGGCATTTGGTTCCCCAGACTCCACCTCCCCTGATTCCCTCAGGGACCCAGGTGTCCGGTCCAGTCCTTCCACCCATTACCTCTCTTGCCCAAATCCCCTGTCTCCCCCTCCGGCCTCTCCCTGTGTTCCTGTCCATCCAACGGCTTCTCCTCCCCCCTCTCTCCTGGCGTCGACTCTGTGGCTGTGGGAGGGGGTAGGGGACAAGAAGGGAGGATGTCACCCTCATCCCCTGACCCTCAAAGAGGGAACTCCCAAATTCTCAGCCCCCCATCACTCCAAAGGCCATTCACCCACCTGACTTCTCTCTGTCCCCCCGGTACCCAGGTTCAGTCTCCATCTCTCCAGGTACCCCTGGTACCTCATCCTCTAGAGGAATCTTCCTTGGTTCCAGCCGCTCCCCAAGGGATGGGGCTGGGCTAGGAGTATCAGACTAGAAGAGGACAATGGAGTCAGGCTGAACTGGAGGACTCCCAGGACCTGCCTCCAAGACCTTGCCACTCCCTCCCCTCAGGGGGAGCCAGGTAGCCACACACCTCTGTCTCCATTTTCTCCCCAACTTTGCTATTCTTCTCTGGCTTCTCCTCTTGGTTTTCTGCTTCATCCTTCTCCAGAGGTGTCCTTATGCCATCTCCTTTATCACTTGGAGCTGGAGTAGCTGCAAGGTTAAGGCAGAGTGAAGGCAGAAACTCCAACTTCAATCCCTCTGTATCTAATGGACACTGGTCCCCTCTGTCTCTCCCACCATCCCAAGCTGATTACCAGGTTTAGAGGTGCAAGGACTGTTCGCAGCAGAAGCCTCCGGAGTGGTGGGAGACGTTTTGGTAGGAGAGGAGGCTCTGGAGGAGCGCTTAGAGTCAGCACTGGGGTCAGGCATCAGCTCTGGCATAGACCAGCGCCCATTGATATGCTCAAATTCCTGTACCTAAAGGGTGCGGGGGAGTTGCAGGGACAGTGATCAGCTCCAGGCACTGGACTCACAACAAGTTCCAGTCCCTTCTGCTTTATCTCGCACCAGTCTGCATCTGGAATTTAGGCATGCAAGGCAAAGAAGGCACAGGGCCTACGCAGCCAGCCTGACCCTTCGGGTGAGGAGAAGACTGATACCTTCTTCTTGACGAGAGACATGACTCCAATGCGGGTCAACACTTGCTGGCGACTCAGTCCCTCTCGAGGGACCCCATCAGCAAAAGTTTCAGAGCCGTCTGCCCCGGGCTCACAGAGATGGCGCATGAACAGAGACACATAGGCCCTAAGGAGCATGGGGGTGGGAGACGGGTTAGGAGAGCCTTAGAGGGGCACAGGGCAATGCAGGGGTATAGAGATTAGAGAACCCAAAACTCCTGGGCACCTCCAGAGCTCCTTCATGGGCCTCTTAATCTCACTGTTACCAGCCCTCCACACCCTAACCCCCCACTGCCCCTCCTCTTGAATTTCCACGGTCTCCTTAGCCTCGGTACTTCACTCTTAGGCACCATCAGTCAGCTCTTCATCCTTTCCACCAGCTCCCCTGCCAGGTTACTGTGGCCAAATGTGAGGCAAGGACAACACAGGCGAGACTCCTGTCTTAACCGCCTCTCCTGTGCGGAAGGGAGCCTAGCCTCTCTGCTCTAGGCTCATGTGAGGGGAGGTGGGGCAGGCTTAGCCCACCTCCCAGGAAACTGAGCCGGCAGATGTGGTCTGGCAGGGAGTATGGTGATCAGTTGAGTAAGGTCACATCATATGGTGGCCAAGAGAAAGAAAGTAACACCCAAAGCTCTTACCCTTCCATCCAGCTCAGCCCTGGATCACCCACACTCACTTGAACTCTTTTTCAGTCTTGCCCCTCAGATCCCGCACCAGCCACTGGGTGGTGAAGGCGTCCTGCGGTGGCATGCCCCAGCGCATGACAGCGTTGAGGAAGGCCTTCCGCTGACGGGTGTTGAATCCCAACACCTGAAGACAGCAAGGAGGGAGTGAGAGATGAACGTCCAGGATCTTATTTCTTGGTCCCATCTACCGTCAGTGACCCAGCCTCAATTTCCAGTCCCCTGGCCTTCATTCTTTCCTCAGGGATCCCTCAGGTGCCTGGGCCCAGCTCTCACCTCAATGTTGCCCCCAACTCGAGCCAGCAGTGGAGGCAGGGGCTTATCCTTTTCATTCCGGAGCTGCCTCTTTGACTGTCGACGCCCTGGGTGGGGAGATGGTGGCCCTGGTTAGCAGATCCACCACCTCCTCTACCCTGTCTTTCCTAGCACCCCATTCCCACAAGACACAGAACACAGGCAAGCCGGTGTCAGGTTGGTGGCACCTGGAATCTTCTTCCCAGCACATTCAGAACTACTGATCCAGTAGGTTCAAAAGATTCAAGCCATACTAAAAAGTCAGTAGCAACTATTCCATATAAGCAACATTACAGGCAGGGGTGTGAATGATGTATCTTTCTTGATTTTTCATCTAGGTATCTAAGACTGCATGGTTATATACTCCATATTTTAACAGTGGCAAGGTTATGAATATTTCTTCTTTTTTGCTTGCCTGCATTCTTTACTTTTTCTACAGAAAAAAGCATTTATTTGTCTAAGAACAGTGGACTTAAAAGACAACGGGAAGTGAAATGGGAAGAGGTGTGGGAGAATGTCAGGAAAACAGATGTCACCTTCAGGACGCTCATCAAAGTCTTCATCCTCCTCCTCTGATCCCACTGAGTATTCTGACTGGTTATCTGTGTGGAGAAAGGGCTCAGTAGTCAGTGATGGCTCCCTGGATAAGCCCATCCTGGGGCCTTTCCACCTGGCTGCCTCCCCTCAGACTTTGGACACACTTTTGCTCTGGCCTTGGCCCTCCTAGGGCTGCTGGATGACTGCCTGTAGGCTGACTCTGGGCCACGTATCCTGAACTATGTCCAATCACCACTCGCCTCCTGATCCCTGCATAATGCACTCTAAGGACCCCTGGGTGCCCACTGAACCCTCTGCAACCGCTAGATAGCTTAGATCGCCTGCAAACCCACCTGGCCTCTGAGTAGCTCCAAGTGACCCGTCCCAACTCATTTCCACTCAGTAGGGAAGGCCCTGACCTCTTTTTACCTTCAATGCCCCCAGCCTCCCAGCCCCTTCGCCGCACTCTCCACTCCGCTTCTCCATTCCTGCATCGGGGGCAGTCCTCACCTTGGTCCTCCTGAGCCGCGTCGTTGTAGTTAACCTGCTTGCGGACCCGCTTGCCCTTGCCGAGGTTCCGAGCCAGGTCTTCCTGCTGCTGCTCATAGTGGTGTCGGAGCAGCTTCTCCCAGTAGTCAGGGTCCACGTTCTCCTCCTGCTTGATGATCTCTCGTTCAATTTCTTCAATCTGAAGGACAGCAGAACGAATGCTGGTAGCCTTCCCCTTCCCCCTGTCCTTGCACAGCAACAAAATCCCTGCTCTTCTGCCTCAGCCCAGCCTGTGGTCTCACTGCCCCCAGACCTCTTCACTCTCCCAAAGTCCTCTGGACACGGCACCCTTTCCTTATCTCTTACCTGCAATATGCTTCTCCTCCTTGTTATTTCCCTCTTTCCCAAACCTCTCCTCTAGGGCCCTCTGAGTATCTCCCACTCTGTCTCAGAGGGCACCCCTCTGAGTTTATTGCTGCATCCTAAGTTTTCTTCAAAGTCCAGTCTCACCCTTTAGAGCAAGAAGTTGAGGTCCACTACTGCTCTTTGCTGGGCACTGGGGTAAGAGGTCAGACAAAAAAACGAACGAAAAGGGATCCTCTGACTTCAACGTCCTGTAAAGGACACTGCCCTTCAGAGATGACTGGGATGGACAACATCTGGCCCCAAGCCTCTCACCTTGTCTTCTTCCCGCACCACATACTGGGCCACCTTGAAGGAGCTGAGATACTCGTTCATGTTCTGCACATCAGTGTCCTCAGTTGCATCCTGGTTCCGGTCCAACAGCCGAGCAATGGCCTCATTGTCATAGTGAATCACACTGCTGTCCTCCTCCTTGTTCTCCCCTGGTGGAGCCGGGGAACAAGACGGGACTCTGAGTTCAGAGTCAGTGGAAAGGTCAAAGGAAAGCCTTCTCCTCTGCTTCCTTTTCAGAGGAGCTCTTGAGGAGAAGGCCCTTTCCCTGGGCGTCTATATAGAGATTTGTTGTTTTCAACCTTACAGGTTGAAAGCAGGAGAAGCCAACCTTCCTCCTAGGATGGCAGAGAGAAGATTTTCTTCGGGGAGTTTCAGAAAAGAAGTGCTCACAGACAGCAGAGACCTGCTTTCAGGGAGTTGCAGAAAAGGCTCTCACCCTCATTTTCATCCTTAAATAGCTCCTCGGTGCCAAATTTGAGGATGTCATCCAGCTCCTGCTTGGACATGGAACCCGCCTTGGAGCCCAGCCCGGGCCGTACCACCAGGTGTGTCAGCATCATCTTTCTTTTGGCCACCTGCGTGATTCGCTCTTCCACTGATGCGCGAGTCACAAACCGGTAAATCATCACTTTGTTGGCCTGGCCAATCCGATGAGCACGGCTGAAGGCCTGTACAGGCCAGATAAAGTGGGGATGGGCCAGGGAAGTGGCAGGGGAGACACCCCCTACATGCTCTGGAAAGGAGGCTGGCAAGGAAGGGTCTTCTACCCATCAAAAGGTTTACTTCTGACCCCAGAACAGACACCCACGACTCCTTGTTAAAAGGGGCTCCAGGAGGCAAGTTCTCACCTGGATATCATTATGGGGGTTCCAGTCAGAATCAAAGATGATAACAGTGTCGGCAGTGGCCAGATTGATGCCCAGACCCCCCGCTCGGGTGGACAGGAGAAAGCAGAATTGTTGGGCCCCAGGAGCTAGAAGGCAACGAGTAAGAGATCAGGCTTTTCTTGTACCCAGCAGTTCTGTCCACCTGCTCCTAGATGTTCCCTAACTATAAACAATGTTCCCTGACTGTCCCCAGCTCAAAAGCCCAAGTGTCTAATATCCCACCAGGCCAGCCCTCTCCCATCCCAGGGACCTAGGCACAGGTTTCTTGGGCCTCCCACACCCAGCAGAGACCAAGGCATGCCCCCCTCACCATTGAAGCGATCGATGGCCTCCTGCCTCAGGGCACCGGTGATGCCCCCATCGATGCGCTCGTACTTGTAGCCTTCGTAGTCTAAGAAGTCCTCTAGCAGGTCTAGCATTTTGGTCATCTAGAGCAAGAGAAGAGGAAGGAGTCTAGAATGACGAGGCAGTGGGATGCACTCTGTCTGTTCTCTTTACTCTCCTTCGGTCCAAATCCTCACACCATACCCCTGACCTGCCATATGCTCCTCTGGAGTGGCTTCCTCCACCCCCAGCTCCTCCTCATTCCACGTTTTTGTTATTCTCTCTTGATTCAAGATCATTTCTCCTAAGCAGAGGTTCTCCTCTGACACCTATGACAAGGTTTCAGGGAATACTATGAACCCCCTGAAAATCTGCACAATATTATCTAATTCTGTGTACAGTTTTCTGGAGAGCAGACCCCACAGTTTTCACCAGATTTCCAAAAAGTCTGAGCTCTCCTCTCCTCCCCAATAAGGTTAAGAAACAGTACCAACCCTAGAGACCTCCTTCAGGAGACATATGGCTCCCCCTCCCCCCCTTTGGCTTAAAAGAAGACTACAACTTCCAACAGCCTTAATTAAGAATAGGGATCAGAGGCCAAGATGAACTTAGCTATACAAGAAACTCTTAAGGGTATGATCACCTAACCTCTCATCCCATAGCAACCACAGGAATGAAGTAAGGGATTATCTGATGGTGAGAAAGAGCTGTAGGGATGGGTCACCTGCGAGAAGATGAGCACTCTGTGTCCTTGCTCCTTCAGCTTCCGCAGCATCTTCTGCAGCAGCATGAGCTTCCCAGATGCCTTAATAAGTGCCCCACCCTCATAAGCCCCACTGGGAAGTTTTGGGGACTCCTGAAAAGAAGGGAAGAAAAAGGAGGAGAGAGTCAGGAAACTTGACCTCACATTCTGACCATGCCCAGAAAGTGGAAGCCCAAATCTAGGCTCCACACCTTTTCAATTCCTACTCCTCTCAGAAATAGTCTCTGGCTTCCCAACCCAGCTCCAACCCTGTGCTCAACTGGTCCCATTTTCAGAGCCAGGCATTTAACAGCCCCGAGCTTTCATATCTACCATAGCAGCCACAGGAAAGAGGTATGGATGGTTGCAGCACTTCTTAAGATCCATCATGATGTTAAGCAGTGACACTTGGTTCCCACCGCCTCGTGAATTCAAGGCCTCAAAATTTCGGGTCAGGATATACTTGTAGTATTTCCTAAAGACCAGGGTAGGAGCACAGAAGAGATACAATAAAGGAAGCAATTATGATGTTGCACTTGGTCACCAACTCTTGGAAAGCTGCCACCAAATCCTCAACCCTGGTCCGGGTAACCCGCCTTGCGTCTCACTTCTGCATGGGACTCAGCTCCACGCGAACAATGAGCTCTGTCTTGGCTGGCATGTTCTTAAAGACATCAGCCTTGAGCCTCCGCAGCATATGTGGCCCCAGCAAGTCATGAAGTTTCTTAATCTGGTCTTCTTTGGATATGTCAGCAAACTCCTCCAGGAAGCCCTCCAGGTTGCTAGTAGCCAGAAAGAGATAATGAAATGAACAGGGGTCAGGTTTTTTGCCCGTGATCTTGGGCTCTGTTCTTCACTTGGGATGAATCCTCTGCCCACTCATCTTCTCAGCCCCTCCTCCTCTCCTCTCTGCAGACTACCCTACTGAGTCACTTACTTAAACCTCTCTGGGGTGAGGAAGTTCAGCAGATGGAAGAGCTCCTCCAGATTATTCTGCAATGGAGTCCCTGTCAGCAGCAACTTATGATCTATCTTGTAGCCATTGAGGACCCTGAAAAACTAGAAAATGGGGCAAGGAAAGGCAGGAGAAAGGGCCCATCAGTGGCAAGTGGCTGGCCCACAGAATGAAACTTTTCCTGCCTCCAGCTCCTATTTCTTTCAGAATCAGAGGCCCTCAAATCCCTCGTCCTCTCCCTATTCCAACCTGGACTTGTCCCCAGACTTATTCCCAGGCATCCTGCCTTCTGGACTGCAGGAAGCCCCCAGAAAGTTACTTTTTAGGACTAGGATTAAGTAGGAGTCTGAGGGCTGGGTATCTCACTCACCTTGGACTGGTTGTTCTTGAGCCGATGGGCCTCATCCACCACGAGACAGGCCCAGCGGATGGAGCCAAGTGCTGCCTGATCAATGGTTATCAGCTCATACGACGTCAGGAGAACATGGAACTTCACCTGTGCCTCCCTCTGCCAATACAACCATCATCCATTTGGCTGCCACTCAACATCCAAGCATCTAGACCTCCACCCCCATTCTCCTACTGAGACTCCTAAAGGGAGCCAGGTGTCCTCCAACTTTGACTCCATGCGGGGACTACTGAACATGGCCCCCAAACTTCCACATGTCCAGTACAAACAGATCCATGTATGCCCCTGGGAGTACCTGCTACCCCTCCAGGACTGGAGTGCAGAGGTGTGAGGGAAGGCGGAGGAAGGGAGGGAGAAAGCTGAGTGGGGGTAAAGGAATTGAAATCCTGATTGGGTCAATGAAATGACAGACCTGAGGACTTCAGAGGATATGAGGTAGAGGGCTTTACCTTCATTTTAAAAGCTTTCTTGCCACCTTTGATGGCGTTGTCTTCAAAGGAAAACTCATTCTCACGAATGATGGCCCGGCTGTCCTTGTCACCCGTGTATGTCACCACATAGAACTTGGGTGCCCACATTTGGAACTCTCGCTCCCAGTTAATGATGGTAGAGAGTGGGGCACTCACCAGGAAAGGACCCTTTGTGTGGCCCTGGGAGTCAAAGAGGGGACCGACCATTAGTCTAGGCTCGTAGTTGTACACCCCAGTCCTCTGCCTGCCACCACCTCCCCCCAATCCTCTGCCCCCACCTTCTACTCCCACCTTCCCCAGTCCAGGCTAGGCCTCAGCCTGGCTGTCCCCCTCAGGGACCCTAGAATCCAGCACCTCCTTATAGAGCGAGTAGAGGAAGACGATGGTTTGTATGGTCTTGCCCAGCCCCATCTCATCAGCCAGAATGGTGTCAGTGCCCTGGGCCCACGAGAAGCGTAGCCAGTTCAACCCTTCCAGCTGATACATGTGCAGTGTGCCTCCAGTGGCTGTGATAAACCGCGGCTGAGTCTCATATTTCACTGTAGGCTGTAGAGTCAAGAAGTCAGAAAGCTCAAGAGAACCATCAGCTGCTCCTCTGGTCGTGCTCTCCTCCCTCCCCACTCCCTGGCACTGTTATCAAGTGGGATTACAATTCCCTCTCCTATGGCCCGAGCTTATGAAAGTTCTAGTCAGAAGTGCCTCCCCATCATTCCTTAAAACCATACCCAGCAGCCCCATGAGGAAGGAAACTGGTGAAGAGCCCTGTGTGCTGCTACCTCCAGCAGCTCTCTCACTCTCATGCCAAAATTCCTAGTACTCTTAGGGCAAGGCTGAACACTAAAGAGCCACTGTTCAAAGAGACTGTTGAAACTCTGGGAAGTTCTGTCAGAAGCCCCCAGGAAATCTTCAATCTCCACAGCTCCAGAAATGAGAGAAAGGCCAAGTGAGAGGACTTACATCATTAGTAGGAGAACTGGGAGGCCCATCACCCTGCAGCTCCTTCTTCTTCTTCTTATACTTGCGAGGCTGGGCAGGGTCCTCGCCCATAATTAGTTCTCTGGGAAAAGAGTGGGTCTGAGTCAGACCCGTTCCATGGGGCCCTTCCTAGTCTGAACCCATTCCAGACCCACCTCCCACTTTTCATAACCTAGATTTTCTCACATTTCCTTTCTCCCAGGTTCTTTACCCTCACCTCTTGGATTTTGCCTCTAGAGCAAACCCTCCCTACTCCTGAGCATCCTCTTTCCAGTAATTCAGGCTGGATCTTATTTCTCTTCCTTACACTGCCTCTTGATCAACCCACCCCAACAACCCAGCCTGGGCTCCCACTGCCCTAAACTCTAGATCAGGTTTGTCCCTACTGCACCTCATTTAATGCTGGAGATTTAGCTTTCATGCCCCCATCCTCATAACCCCTCTAACCCATGACCTGGCTCCCTCACCGATGTCTCCAGTAGCTTTGCTTATGGTCTTCATATTCAGGGATGTTCATTTCATCTTCCTCCCATGTGGACTGGTCATATGGCAAGTCCCTCCATTTCACTAGATAGTGGTAATTCCCCTTTTTATCCACACTGTGGGGCGGGAAGTCAAGAGGAGAAAAATAATGTGTCCCAAGTAGAAAAAAGTCATGATAAATACTATTATCAGCAAACATGCAGAATGTATCACCTAATCCTCAATGGTGGGCCACTGAAAGGGAGTTTAGAATGGCTCAAGTACTACCCTAGCTTTTCCAGGATGGTTTCCTAAAAATCAACTATCACAAAACATCCCTGGCTTTAATATCGTTTGTTCATCCAATCAGTATTTCCTAGCATCTACTACAGGCCAGGCACAATTCCAGGCACAGTGGATTCATCAGTGAACTAAACAGACAAATGACCTATTTTCATGGAGCTCACATTCTACTGGTATAGGCAGCAATGAAATAGAAAAATAAAAATATAGTATAACATTAGGCAGTAATAAGTACTCTGAAGAAAGAAGCACTAGAAACACTGGTCTGTATGAATCATGTTTTTCATGTTTTGCTTTGCTTACACCCAGATCCCCAGACTCATCTGTCAGTTCTTAAGCTGTTAGAGATTAGAGGAAGCAAAGACAAAGGAGTCAGTGCCAGGCTGGACTTTCCTCCCAGTTGCTCTCATCTTCAGAGAGGAAACAGAGCCAGAAGGGCTGAGGCAGGAATTACCCAGTTACATTAATTATCTGGTTAATCAACAAATATTAACATGGGGCCAACAAGAACAGTGGCATAAACCAGGAAGGCCTTCCCATGGACCAAGGACTCACCTGTGGTTGATGATCCGGTGGACAGTCATCCACTCCGGCTTGATGCCGAAACGATAGTACTTCTCCTCCATCTCGGCGTAGTGCGGGTCCTTCACCTTACGCTTGTCACTCTTCCCATCATCCTCACCTGAGCCATAGTCCAGGGGCGGGGGCTCATCCATGTCATTCTTCCGTTGGTAGTTTCGGTACATTACCAAGTGGAAGATTTCCAGCTGATGGAGCACAGAGGAGGGGGGAAGAGGTAGTCCCAACATCCCAAGAAGACAAAAGGAGACAGGGAAGAGGCCGGCAAGGGAACAGCATGGGAAAGCGAACCCAGAAAGAGGTGAATGAGAGACACAGTAAGATACAGCCAAAGTGGGAGAATGAATAACATGCAACAGAACAGAGTCAGAGACAGGGCCTGGGTGGGGAGGTAACAAGCAAAAGGAGAAAGGGAATAGGGTTATCAAGATAGAGGATATCGGTAAAACATGGTTAAGATGGATGATGAAAGAGATGGAGTTAAGGAAGGCTACATCATACCTAAGGGAAGGAATCTAATAAGAATGAGAGCAAGAAGACTGAAGACCAAGAGGACCAAGTATGGAAACTAAGGAAGTTGGCAGATGTGAGGACCAGAGGCCTAAAATGAGGGAAAGCAAAGGGGATGGTACACGAGAGAAGAGCAGTGTGAGAGAGAGAGAGAATAGCAGCAAATGGGGTCACAGGATGGGGGAAGGAGGGGCCCTTGTACCTGAAGCTCCTTGGCCCAGGAGCAGTGCCAGTAGGACAGTCCTACCCACTTGACAAAAAACTCTCGCTCAGATCTGCCTTGAAGAGGGCGTGGGGGTGGGGCATCTGGATTCCCATCTGCCTGTTGGGGGGCTGGCACTGCCACGGGTGGCTCCCCCCACCGCCAGTGCAGGATCTTCTGCACACGCCCTTTCAGCACAGGGCACTTCAGGATGCACACACACAAAGAAAAGAAAAAGAGGCAGAGAGAGCCCATGGTTAGAGTAGGAGGATAGGGGTTCCAGCAAGGAATCAAAGGTACAGGGGGGAGGACAGAAAGAAAGAGCTGGACCTTTGGGCCCCAGAGATGGAGAAGGAGTTGGAGCTGACAGTAAACCCTGAGGGATGGGTACACTCACTGTGCATCGGGGACACAGCCATTCACCGTTGGGGATGTCAGGCAGGGGTGGGTTTAGACAGTGAATGTGGTAGGAGGAGATGCAGGCGTCACAGCACAGGAGCTCCCCGCCATCCTTGCACACACGGCAGTACTCCATGTGATCATCTTCTTCCTCCTTCTCCCCTTCCTCCTCTCCCTCCTCTTCATAATCTTCCTCCTCCTCCTTGGCCTCCCACTGTACCCCCTCCTTCTCCTGTGAGGCCAAGGACAGACACAGAGACAGACAAAAGAAAGGCGGTAAGAAGACTGGAAGACAGAGGCGATGACAGGACAGCTAGATCCTAGAAGTACAGAGGAGACTTGGGGGACAAAGGGACAGGACGGCTCAGTTTCCAAAAAGGTTGATTTGGCGGGGCAGATGGTTGGGGGAGAGGAACAAATTAGGATCCAGGACACTTGAACATCTGTTACTGAGAAGCTCAGACATCTGGGGGTGGTGAGAGGATAAGTGAAACCGAGGAGGAAAGAGATGGGTGGGTCCCTGGGGGCCGTAAGAGGTGGCACCAGTACTCACACAGTGAGGGCAGCTCCATTTGCCCTCAGGAGCCCGGTCAAGCTCAGGGTCAAGGCAGACGAGGTGGTAGGCACGAGGGCAGGTGTCACACAGAATAATTTCCCCGCCCTGCTGGCACACCTCACAGTAATCCTGGTGATCCGTCTCGTAGCCATCAACCTCCTCCTCCCCGGCCACTGCAGGACAGCCCAGGACTGTCATGTACCCCAGTGGAGGCAAAGGGAATAGAGGAGACAGGGATGGGGAAGGGAGAGAAAGAGGAGGGTTGAATAAAGAAGTCAAAACTGAAAATAAGGACAACGAAGGAATGAGAGGAAGGCTGACAGGATCACACACAGCTGACACCCCTTACCCTTCTTCTTCTTCCTTCCCGGCCGGCCTCTCTTTAGTTTCTTGGTGCGGACAGGGCCATCAGGCCGGCCTGAGACACTGTGGACACTGCCACTGTCCAGGTCTGACTCCTCAGCCTCCGGTTCAGGGCCCTCGTCACTCTGCAAAACATACTGCCCATAGCCCCGTGGCTGTCAGGGAGGCCGACTGGATTCCACTCCCCTCCCCAGGCCTTGGGCTCCCACTCCAGCTGCCCTCATGGACCCTGTGTCTGGACCCCCAGCCCCTGACCCCCCAGGGGTTTAACGGATAGGGAAGACCACTCACCGAACCTCCCTTCTTCCTCTTGCCGCCCAGCAGCCCTAGTTTGATTTTCAGTGGTGCCATCTTCTTTCCCCGAAGCTTCTTACGTCCATCAGGCACTCGGGGGCTCTTACTCCGCCTCTTATGGCCTGGACCTGAATGAGGAGTGAGGGCAAAAAAGCTGAGGTCATGCCATCCCAGAATAATGGAGGCCACAGGGGCCTCTGGACCTCTCTGTGGACTATGGTCTCACTGAGACCCCCTTCCTGAAAAGCATTTCTTCTATAATAATCAGGGCTGAGAAGACAAGAGCTCTAAACTTTAATTTGAGAACATGCAGATTGGAGGGTGGAGTGACAGTTGCCGGAACTAGAGGGTTTCTTACCTTTGCCCTCTTTGGTTTTGGCTCTTCGGATGGGTAGGGGCTGGATATCAGCAGCAGGGGGTGGTGGAAGGGCGGGGGATCCGGAAGGTGCAATGGGGGTGGCCGACGAGACAGCAGCTGACACCTGCTCAGCTACAGCTGCGGCCGCTGCCGCTGCCGCCGCTGCCACGGCAGCTGCCGACCCCTTGAAGGGGTTGTTGGCGCTGAACTCTCTCCACTTGGCCCCAAGGATGGTCATCATCTTCGACATTGGGATCTTAGGATTCTTCTTAGCTATCAGGGGCCTGTAAATATAGAAGCAGGAGACTCGGACCCTTCACAGGTGGTCTGAGAATACTGCCACTTCCCCTTATCAGTTAAAGTCTACGTACAAGCTGAGATTCCTGGTGGTAAGAATATGTCCTAACGAGAATGACATCAATTTTTAAATAAATAAATAAAAAGTTTAAAAAAGAAAAAAAGTTAAAAAAAAGAAAAAGTACAAAATGAGAGATAAGAAAAACAAAATTTAAATGCATAGATAATTAAAAAGGATAAAATCAAAAGAACGTTAGTAAAAATGCCTTACTTTTGAAAACACTCCACAGCTTCTAAAACACTTCCACATACATAGTATCTTATTTTGTCCTCACACTACTACTAGGAGTTGCTGTGATTTCCTGCATTTTTATGAGTTCCACGGGCCCTGATGAAGGGTCCCATCAAGTGGAGTCTGATCGGCCAGACTAGTTCTGCTCCTGTGAGGACGTGGGTGACCCCAGTGCTGACAGAAGCACTATGTTTAGCAGGGAAGCTGTGAGACAACAGGACTAATAACAGCTCCCAGGGGCCAGGCACTGAGTGTGCTGGGCTTTCTATCCATTGTCCCATCAAATCCCCACAAGACCCTGTGGGGTACCTACTATGTGCCTATTTTACAGATGCAGAAACTGAAGATCAAAGAACTGAGTTGCCCAAGGTGACAGCAGGACCTGAACCTCAGCAGGCTGCCTCCAGAGCACTGAACTGCTCTGTTAAAGTGCCTGCTCCCCAAAGGCATCACTACTGTTCTCTATTTCAGGAGCCACTGAAGCTCAGGTCCTGCTGCCAGTGGTGCATCCTCCATTATTACTGCTATCTAAGAAAGAAACAGAGGACTTGACAACTGAGCAGAGGAACTGGGGAACACTGATGTTACCTCTCAGTTCCAGTCTACAGAGAAGTCAGGAAGGGGAAACTGGAACTGCTGGAACAGGGAGCGCCCCAGTCCTCACTATATACAGTTTTCTAACCTAGCAGTGGAACTGTGACCCCCAGTGAAGGGCTCCTGACTGGAGTCCAGGAATTCCCTGAAGTCACATGTGGAATTCTGTGTGTATGTGCTGTGAATTTCTCTGGAGAGCAGTTGTTTGGCTCATCAGATTCCAGAGGGGTCCAGGGCTTCTCCCAAATTAAAAGTGTCAGCTCACAAGGACTCCCCAGTCCTACTTCACCTCATGAATTGGCTAAAGGCTTTGTAGTTGGTGAGTGTGTGGTAATCTTCCTCAGAGAACACGTGCTCCACGTCCTCCAGGCCCCAGGTGAGAAGCAGAGTTGCTGATGACTTCTGTTCCACCTGCTGGGAGAGACCAGGCTTCAGTGAGGCAAGTGCTTCTCCAGCCCCAGTCCTGGGCCCCCCACGTGCCTCTCTACCCACCCAGCAGCCTCCCCTGGCTTTCTGCTTCCTGCTGCAATCCCAGCCCAATCCCCACTCCTCACAAACTACAGCCTCTTCCCTCAGCACCTGGCTTGGGGCTCTCCCTCCTTCCCTCCTCACGCCTGTCATTTATATTGATTTTGCCCCTCACTCCCTAATTATACTTACCTTTTGCCCCCCATCTCCCTCCCCTTTTTTCCGCCGCTTTGTCTTCTTTTCCTTTTTTTCTCGGTGCTTCCGTCTCCGTTTCCGACCTGGTCCGGTTCCATATTCGCTGCCTCCACTCTCTGACTTCTCCCTGTACTCGTCTCGCTCAGAGCCAAATTCCTCCTCGCTGTCCTAAGGGAGAGAAGTAAGAACATTTCTTCAGCCTTACCATGTGCCAGGAACCGTTCTTAGCACATAACATGTATGTGTCTCTTTCAATCTTCACAACAATCTTATGAGATAATAATTAATCTATTTTTATCTACTTTTTTGTAGATGAGGAAACTGAGGCACAGACAGCTAAATAAACTGCCGAAGAAGACAAAGGACTGCTGGGCTCTGAACTCATGCAGTCTACCTGCAGAGCCTGTGCTTTCACTGCTTTTCTGCTGCAAAGCAAGTCTTGCTGACAAATGGGCTCTTCACTAGGATGTACTGAGTGAAGTTTGGGTCCCAGATCCAGGAGATACAGGCCAGCAAGTGGGGGAGAGGTGGGTAGAGGGGGTCAGGCCTCCCTCACTTCAGGATCCCCCCTAGTATCCGGACCAGAGAGAATGTAGACTCTGGGAATGGGCCTCCAAGTCTTGCTGTAGAGATGAGTCCTTCACACTTACAAGCTTCTTGCGTTTTCGGGGTTTTCCTGGCTTGTTCTCCTTCTGCTTCTTGGGTCCTCGTTTTCTCTTCTTCACACCCAATGCAGAAGGAAGCAGCCGAATGTCATCCTTATCTTTGGAGCAGAGAGCACCAGAAAACCTCTAAGTTCCCAGTCTCTGTGGCCCCTTCCCCTCCTCATATCCTTGATACCCACTCTCTAGGAACTCCGGCATTAACTCTTACAAAACTTGCCTCCCTTCGCTGGATGCAAACAGAGTGTTTCGAGTACTCTGGGATGCTCCGGCTCTGAATGGGAGGTCAGGGGTCAGAAGGGAAGAGCAGCCAAACCACTCCCTTCTCTCCCCTCCTACTAACAAGGGACCAGGCTCTAGGCCATGGGCTCTGACTGTGGCAGGTCCTTTCAGTCGCCGCCAGGGCTCCTCCTGCCTTCCCCATCACTTAGCCAGCTGGCATTCTGCCCAGGAACTGGGGAAGCCATGCCCAGCTGCTGGCCTGGCCTGACCCCAGCACTTGGAGTGGGGAGACACAAGCTGGCAGCTCCCTAAGCCAGATGCTGAGAAGGCAGAGCCAAAGGTGGACACCTGGGTTCTCACACTAACACCCTGGGGCCCTGACATCCTTTTTGTGAGGAGGGAGCCCTCTGTTTATACTTCCTCAGATAATCACCAAGCCTCCTGTCACCCAACAGAGCCCTGGCGGAAAAGAAATTCTCAGCCAGTCATTTTCACTTTTTGCCCACAGGATCACAGTGTCTGGCTCCTTCATTACACCCTAACCCCATAGGAGAAGGTCTCCACAATTATCTAAACATTCCTCCTCGTTCCAAGTAGCCTGGAATCTGCCTTCAAATCTATTTCCACATCCTTGTTCCCTTTGAGAACTCAGGGGCCCTACCCTTTGTCCCCTGGTCCCACCTCTTGTCTCCATATTTAATCCCAGACATCCCGACCCGTTCACATACAAGCACTACGGGCGACCCAAACAAAGACATGGACACAGACACACCCCGCATATGCCTTCTCAAATGCACAAGTATCACAAAAACTCAGAAGCACAAATCCAGAGGACAGCCTGTACCTGCTTTCAGCAGGGCTAGGTCCCTGGCTTTCCCTCCAGACGTCCCTGTCAGAGAGGCCAGGGCTGCTTCTTCCTGGATGTCCCCCCACCCCATTCTCCATGACCTCTGCCAGTCTGTGGAAGCTTAGGGGGCAGAGAGTAACTCCACGAGGAGGAAGACACCGATGCCACACAGACTTGAGGCCCTGGTTGGCCTCCCTCCCCCAGCAAGCACTAGACTAACCAGCCAGACCTGTCTTGCTCAGGCAGAGGCAGCTGTGCAGGAGAGGAAAGCCTGGGCCTGGCCCAGCCCCTTGCTCTAGGATACATAATCCTTCCTCCCATAACAGCAAAGGGAAAATTAGCCACAATTAACACCGGAGGCCTCGGTTTCCATTGCCTCAGAATCCCAGCACCTCCTTCCTTCAACCCTACTTCTCATAGCTTCAGCATCCTGTGCCCTCTCCTGCAAGAAGACACTCTAGGATTGGGATGCGGGATTGGAGGGAGGTGCCTGTAGGCAGCCCCGGGTGTGAAAACAAAGTAGGGACTG
The DNA here is from genome assembly GCF_048773025.1 of Camelus bactrianus. Taxonomy (NCBI): domain Eukaryota; kingdom Metazoa; phylum Chordata; class Mammalia; order Artiodactyla; family Camelidae; genus Camelus; species Camelus bactrianus. The sequence goes on from NC_133554.1 coordinate 7,478,931, forward strand.
TAACAGGAAGTCAGTAAAACGCCATGCCCCAGCAGCCAGCGCCCCCTAACCCCAGGGACTTCGGTTAATATGAACATGGAAACGGAGGCTGCTGGGGCAGTGGCAAGGGCAGGCCAACTGGCGAAGGATCAGGGAAATGGCCCCAGTCTCCACCAGCTGGCGGGTGGGACACAAGCCCTGGGACCTCGCAGCTAGTTAACTCCACTCCCCACCCCAGCAGGAGGTTTCCGAACTTGGGAAGCCGGCAGTGGTGCGGAGAGTCAAAGTAGATGGCTAGGAAAAGAAAGGGAGGGCAAGAAAGCAAATCTAAGTTCCAACCTCTGTCTCAGCAGCCACTCTATGCTGGCCTGGAGCCCAGACTCTCCCACATCCCGGCTCAGATCTCGGGAAGACAGCGAGGGAGGAGGGCGGCGAGGAGGGCGGGCGGAGCCTGGCGAGCCGGAGAAAGCAGGAGGAGCCTCGCGGAAAGCCTCGCCTCCCGCCCGCCCCTCTCTTCTTCTAATCTCACCATCAATCTCTCACACATATATTTATTTTTTCTCAAATTCCCCTCCCTCCCCCACAACGAACCACCATAATAGGTCTGCTGCACATGCGTATTGCATGCAGGGGGTGGGTTTGTATTTTCAGACCTTTTGCAAAGAAACTACCAGAATTTTCCGCACCACCCACAATCATTCCCCACCCCCACCGCCAAAGAATCACATCTATATATTATGTTATATTATTTCTCTAGACTTGCCAGAAGGGGGAGGGAGAAGAAACGAGTTTTTGGCTTCCTGCTCCCTTCCCCCATCAGCACGAGTGCTATTATTTTAAACGTTTAACAATGTAAGGAGACTGGAGAGGGGGGAAGGGATAAAATTGGTCTTGGGTAAGAATGTAAAACAAAATGGTGAGAATCAAAGCAGTCAGAATGAAAAACAATAGAAACCTCTAACACATATAAATTCATCTTCCAGAGAAAGACGAGGGAGGGCAGCCTGAACAAATTGCTTCAGAGGAGGGTTATTTTGCCCACACTTAGGCAGAAAGAAATAATGGGCAGACTAAAAATATTTTCGTAAAGTTTTACCTCAAAAAGTCATCTGAGGGGGTGTATCTGGGTCACTCGTTTGACTTGGAGGGCTGAAAGGGAGATAAAATTGCCCGGGGAGAGAGAGGAGGTGGGTTTTCATTTCAAATATAAAATTTTAGGAAACATTTGACGCTTTTTTCTCGGCTGCTTAGAAAGCAGAGGGGAAAGGGGAGAGAGTATTGACACAAAGACCCATCTCGACCTCAGATTCTTTCATGCGCCCCTTTCTCACAGACCCCAGTCCAGGATCAAATCCCCCCAAATACCACATTCCAAATTCGGAATCCACATAGGTGAGAGCTGCCAATCTCCCAACTTAACGCCACATCCTTTCTCTTTTTAGCACCACTGCTGTCTTCCAGGCACCCTCTTCCCCACAATTCTCTATTCCTTTTCCCCTCCTGCAAAATCAGTGGGCTCTCAGGGATAACTTTTAAAAAACTTTTCCCTTTTTCAGACAAGCGGGGGCAGGGAGAGGTGAACTTTATCCTGTGTCCAGCAGACACGCATCACTCCACCCCCCACCCCACCCCCGCCCCCAAGAAAGCACCCCACACTCCTTCCCTCAAAGGCTGTCTCAACGAGACAGGAACATTTGCCACATATGCCACACGGATCAGTATGACAGTTTTACAAAGAGCATGAGTGAGACCTTGTGAAGTTTGGTGCATTTGTGCTGCATGGCACCCAGAGGCCTTGGGGGTGTGAACACTCGAAAGATGCTCACTTACTCTACCCTAAAAAAGATGAGAAAAACGCCACTGGGAGGGTGACCAGAGTGGGGCCATAGCTGGGCCCCCGACGCGAGGCAGCGGTCTGGTCCCTCCGCCGCGGACGGAACTAGCCAGACAGCGCGGGTGACTTGTCACCCCAGGGGAGGGGTGCTGAGTGACGGTCAAGCTGCAGAACAGCTGGGTGGGCAGTTCACGCCCCCCAACGTGGTCAGGGTGTGGGTGGTTTCAGCGGGAGAGTGAGTGACAGTGAATGGCAGCCACGTGAGAGTCACAGCTGGGCAGCTCGGCCACCCCAGACTGACGGGGTCATGGGGGAGGGGGCGCACACAAAGAGCCCAGAGCAGAGGAGAGATAAAGGGGTTGGGGTTGGGGGCATCTGGTCTCCCAGACACTCCCCTCTCGCTCCCCAATCCTCAGTGACTGCTCTCCCTAGCACCAGCCGGGGAGAGGGGGCAGGAGCCAGTCTCATTCCAGGAAGTGGTCTGCGTGGAGTGTGGCCACCACCTGCCCCTAGTCGTCAGCCGCCCGCAAACATTCACACGACCCCTCCCCCAAGTGCCACCACACGCACCGGAGTTGGCTGAGGGGCACCTAAGTCCCCGCAGGTGGGGGGAGCCCGAGGGACACCGGCCCCCCGCCCCCCCACGCCCCGGCCTTCTCAACTCCTGACGGGGGGGTGAGGGCCGCGGTCCACTCCTCACGTGGAAACCCCGCTTCACCTCGGTCCAACCCCACTGGGGCCGAAGCCCCAGGGGCGCCCGCCCCTCCCCCCACGCGCCCCTCCCCCACGCCGCCGTCCGGCCGCCGGGGTCTCCGCGGTCCCTCGCTCGGCCAGGGAGGGGGCCCTGGCTTCGCCTCGGCCGTTTCCTGCCTACCCCCTCCCCGCCGAGGGTAAAAAAAAAATTCTCCTCCTCCTCCTCCCCCGAAAGCCGCGACCGAGTGGCCCGGTCCGCGCGCGCAGCTCGCGCCCAGCGCTCTCCAGCCCCGGCGGTAGCGGTGGCGGCGGTGGCGGCGGCGGCGGCGGCGGCGGCGGCGGCGGCGGCGGCGGCGGCGGCGGGGGAGGGGTGCGGCGGGGGAGGGGAGGAGGCCTGGCCCGGCGGCCGGCGCTGCCGCCGCCTGCCCGGACCGCTCGGACCGCCCGGACCGCCGCGGGGCGACGGGCCCGAGACGGCGCCCCGCGCCCGGATTCGCCTCGGCTCGGCCGCGCGGTGGGTGCCTCGCCCCCGCCCGGCCTCGCGCGCCCGCGGCTCCCGCTCGGGCTGAGGGGGAGTCGGGCGGCCGCTTACCTGGCGGCGGGGGTGGTGGCGGCGGGGGCAGTGGCGGCGGCGGCGGCGGCGGCGGCGGGAAGAGGTGGCAGCCAGGGGGGCTGTGGCGGTCGCGGCCCCGGTCGTGGCCCGGCCCGCGCCCGAGTACTCCCTCGTCGTCATCCTCCTCGTAGTCCTCGTCGGCCGCCTCCACCTCCTCCTCCTCCTCGTCGCCCTCTTCTTCCTCCTCTTCTTCCTCCTCCGACACCACCATCTCCTCCTCCTCCTCCTCCTCGTCCCTCAGAGGGGAAGCCATCCTGTGGCTCTGGCCCCCCCACCACCCCCCCACCCACCGCCCGCCCGCCTCCCCCACCGCTACCACCACCACCTCCTCCTCCTCCTCCTCCTCGGCGGCGGCGTCCTCCTCCTCCTCCTCCTCCTCCTCACCGCCTCCCCCAGCCCCCAAAACCCCCGGGCCACCCCCCTCCGAAACCCCCCCTCGGGGCCGCCGTTTGAGGAGGGGGGCCAAACCACCCCCAGAAATTTTTGGAAAAAAATTGAGGAGAGACTTTTTTTTCCTTCTCTCTTTCCTCCCGAGAGAACAAGAGAGGGGGATTAAAAAAATATATATGTATATATAAAAGTTTTCGACTTCTCTCTACCCCCCTCTCCGTTGCTTTAAATATATTTAAATTCTGAGGGGGGCGCTCAGAAATATTTCTCAGAGCTGAGGCACTAAGATGGCCGCCTGGAAATTATTTTTAAAACAACCCCCCCTCCAGCACCGCCACCCCCTCCATGAAGAAAGGGAGAGGGGGGAAAAATCCCCTTTTAAAACAAAATGGCTGGCTTAATATTTCATTTTTCACCCCCCCTCCATTCTCCTCCCTGTTACACCCCCATCTCCAAGCCTCTACCCAGAAACCCACAAATTTCTCCCTTTTTTCATAACTGATTAGTGCACAGATTAATAGAGATATTTTCCTTGTGTTGTACTGAGTGTGAGTGTGTGTGTGTGTGTCTGTGTGCGCGTTGGGGGGGCATGAAGGATTTCTGCATAAAACAAAAATGGCTGCTGTAACTAACTCCCCCCTTATAAAAAATATTTGGGGGGGGCATTAATCAGTACTCATGCTCAGTCTGACATCAGCATAAATTGTTAAAGGTTAACTAGTTAGATACTAGTCCAACTAGATTTAAATTTTTTTCTTTTCTTTACTAGTCTCTTCCTCCCCACCTCCCTTCTCTTAAAGAAAAGCTTTTTTTTTTTTTTTTCTGAATACTTCAGAAGGGAGTGGTTTGATGTGAAGGTTTTTTTTTCCCCTTCAGGCATTGAAAAGGAAAAAGATGAAATATATGTTTATAGATAACTGTTTCTACATACCTCGTTGGAGTCAAAATGCATTTAATTGTATACATATCTTTTAGGTGAGAAGTGGTACTGGATTTTTTTTTTTCTTTCTTTAAAAAAGTGATAGAAATCCTAGTGACTTTTGGGGGAGAGATATGAATAGATACGATGATTGAGTTTTTTCAAAGGAGTCCATGTTTGATTCTCCCCTTTGCCCAGCCTTTTCAGTGATTTATAGTTGTTGTAAATTTTATCCTTACTCTTTTCTCCTTTACCTTGTCCTCCCCTCCCCCAATTACTTGAATATAAAATTCAGCTGACTTGGGAAATTAATTTAGGGGTAAATAGAATAGATTTTAAGAATAAAGGGAAAAGAGCTAAGTATGAAGGTTGTGAAAGTATTTTCTCTTTTCTCCCGTTTCAGTATATTTCCCTTGATCTCCAACGCTGACAAAGTGGAAGAAACTGAGGTACCATGAAAGAGAAAAGTAACTGGGACTGAGAAAAAGAGGTAGGGTCTTACACATGTGTTTTCCTCTGACTTTCTGACCCATGGTTTCCCATTGTACCCCAATGTTTATCTTAAAAGTGGTACCAGGAATCAGATGGAAGATTGAAAAGGAGTCCAAAAGTAGCTTTCTCATCTGGAGATTTGGTCAGAGAAGTCATAAAATAAAACTTCCCAGTTGAACAATGGAAGGAGGACAAACAGCTCAGCTCAACCCTGAGTTCTTGTCACCCTTTTCTTACCCTAGTTTCCTCCCATTCTTTTGATCTCACCTTGCCTTTCCTTGCTTCCCATTCCATGCCCGTGGAATCATTTTCTCTCTTGGTTTCTCCACCTCTTAAGTATAGCTGCCAGTCACCCAGCAGCCCTTGCAGGGTTTGGGAGCAACTTAAGAGGGAGGGGTAGGTAGACAGCAACCAGAAAGTATAGTGACAGGGAACACTGTGCTTACAAGGCTTAAATGTTTTTCGTTGATGTGCCACCCCCAACCCCAGCTAATGCACTTTATTGAGCATTGATTTCCATCTTTTTCTTAACCTGGACTTAGGAATTCTCTTGCCTCTGCTCCCATATCATTTGTGTACTGAGTGTAATTCCTATCCCTCTTCCATTTAGTTTTGTTATGTTCTCTGTACTAGTCCATCTGGGTATCCCCCTCTTTCTGTATATGGGCTTCTGTGTACGTGTGTCTTTATTGTTTCCCCAAGACTGTCTTTCTCATCCCTTGACTCTCAGGCTCTGTCACCTCTAAGTGTCTTTCCATTTCCGTCTTCTTTCTTTTTACTTCTGTCTTCTGGGCTCTGGCTGCCTGTGCCTCTTCCTCATGTGTGCCTGACTCCCCCTTTCTGGCCCTGTGTGTGTCTGGGAAGAGTGTCCCCACGTGTACGTCGGTGACCCTGCGCATCATGTGCACCCGAGTCTCTCTGCCTGTGTGCCTTCTCCCTCTGTGCTGAGCACCCCTGCCTGCCTGCCACATGTGCCATGAGCTGCAGGTGTGGGTGGCTAAAGGTGGCTGTGTGCATTCCTGTATAAACAGTCATCATTCTCTCGTGTGTGCTTTGCATACGGATCTGTTAATTTGCCTGATTCTCCCTCTTGTCCATCTCTCCCTCCGCCTGCCTGCATCTCCTGTTCTCTCTTCTCTCCCTACCGACCTCTTGATTTTTCTTCTTCTATCGTTGTTTCCGCCTGCCTCTACCTGCTTGCTCCTATTATGGTGTCTGCCTGCCTGCCTGTCTGTCTGCTCCTCCCTGACTGGCTGGCAGCCTCTTTCTCTCTCTGGTTGTCTGTCTGCTTCTCTGGCTGTTTGCCCACCACTCTCTCTCTAGCCATCTGTCTCCCCGCCTGCCTGTCTCTATCACTTTCTTGGTCTCTGTCTCTTGGTTTGTCTACCTTCCAGGCCCTACCACATTCCCTGTCTTGCTTTGCCTCTTATCTTGCCCTTCCTCTTGTTCCTCCTCTTCTCTGTGCCTGTGAGGTTCATGATTTTTCCTTACCTCCCATTACGTCTGTCTTCTTGCCTGCCTACCCTGCTTGCTTGCTGCTTTCCTGCTGTTTAATGCTTGTATCTTTTTAGCGTGTCTGCTTATCAGCTTTTTCTCCCTTGGCTTCCCCTATTCCAACATCCCATCGGTGGTGATGGTCTTGCTACCCAAGACTTGTCAGTGACCTGCCTTGCTCCAAAGACTTACGTGCCTTCTCGCCATACTCCCTACCCTTTCTTCTCTCCCTGCTTGCCTCCACTTCTGTTCTTTTCCTTTTTGTCTTCTGGTTTCTCAGTCTGCCTACCTCAATCTTTTTGCCATTTTCCCAGTCTCTCCTTGTCTTCCTGCTTTTTTGCTGTCTGCCTGCCTGCCTGCCTGGCTCTTGCTGTCTACATCTCTGCTTGATTTCTTTTCCTTCTTTTTTTTTCTATCAACTTTTAAATAGTGCATACACATGGTAGAAAAAGTACTAGAAGTATCCTGTGTGAGAATAAGCCCCCCTCCTATCCGCCTTTTCCTCTCCTCTGAGGCAGTCACTACATATTCTTGGATCTTGTTCCAGAGAAGAGTCTACACATACATAAGTCTACACATATACGTGCTTTTTGCTGCACTCCTTCCTAATTCTCTCCCAGTTTTGCTGGATGCTTCCTCCAGAAAAAACGTGAAAACACTGGTAGCACTGAAAAATACTTGATAAATATAGGTATGATTAATAAGTACAGATAATTTGTTAGCTGAGCTTACAGGCACACATAGTAGATGGGCTTGCTCTGCTTTCCCACAGTCTATACGAATTCTTTAAAGGAAAATGAATCTAGACCCTTTAGGTTCAGCAGTACCCTTAGGCTGTTGATCTAGGCCTGTCCAAGAAGTTGGTCTTCTTCTCAATCTAAAAAACTTTGCTTCTTACTAAAACTTTTCCCCTTTTTTATCCTTCTGCCCCCTCTCACATGCCACCATAGAGACGTTATATCTCCTTGGGGGAAGCAGAGACAACAGCCTCTATCCAGGTCTCTTCAGAAAGATGATTATAAAACCTTTACACACAATGCACTTCTGCTTTTTCACTGCCTGTATTCCTGAATTTAACTGTTTCAGCCTCTATCTGTGTCTCTTGCCTCTCTTTCCCTCTCACTTCTCTTTTCTTGATTCTCTCTTTCCTCTTAACTATCTGTCTTGGGCTCCATTCTAGCCTCTCTTTCTGATTGGCCACCTTCCCTTTCTTCTGTCTGATTGGCTTGTATCTCTCCATCACCCCATCTGTCTGCTGGATTCTCCCTGTCTGCCTGCAATAATGTATGTGATAGCAATTTATAAATTATAAAGCACTATGTAGTATAAAACGCTATTATCACTTTGTCTTATTTCTTTGCTTATTGTTTTCTGTCAGCCTTCCTTCTGTCTCTCTCTCTCCCTCTTTCTGTTTGTCTGTCTGTGTTCCTTTTGGTGATCTTGCCTGCCTCTCTTGTCAGTAATTCTTTCTCTCCTTGCCAGCCTGGCTATTTTTTCTCTATCCTTCTTCTGTGTCTGCTCGGTTCTTGTGTTTCTCTTTCTGTGTTTCCAAGTTCCTCTCTATTTCTTTTAGCTGTCTGTTCTATCTGTCCTTAGGCCTTTTTTTCTGTGCATGTGTGTCTTGCTGTCTCTAGCTGCTTGTCTCCCTGCCTGTCAGTTCCAATGTGGGTACCACTCTCTGCCTTTTTCTATTTCTCTGTATGTCAAAAAATAAAAATAAAATAAAAAGCTAAAATACCATATGACTAGTTGGTAGAAGAGAATTATTTTTGCTTTTAATGAGAAGACCATTAAGGTGAGAACAAGGAATTCAGAGATGCAGCTGTCAAATGTAAACCAGAAATTAGATGCCCCAGCAAAAAAAGAACAAGAAAAAAACTGTAAGGGATTCCCAAGCCAAAATAAGATTATTCAGTTAAAGTAAAAGCTAGAAACTTACCCAAAGCTATAATTTCTAACCTTTTTTAGATCACAGAAACGCTTCTCCCAGAAAAAAAGTATCTTCACAAAATTCCACATATGTTATTCTGAGATCTGTGGAGCCCAGGTTAAAATCCTGATGCAGGGAACCATTGAGAGTGATTGATAGAGCACAGGCATGAACTCATGCAACTAGCAGATCAAAGGACTGAAAAAGCACTTTGCAATCTGTGATTTTCTACCGAAGGAGATAATAAAGAGATTCCTAGTTGTCTTTTGAAATATAGAGGGTAGTGATAATAATGACAGGTGTATAAATGCTGCAGATTTTCTAGATTTAATTATAGAATTTTAGAGATAGGTCATCTGAACCAGTGTTCTCAAATGGCTAAGTAAGGTTGCCACTTGCCCTTTCCTGGGAAGATCTGTCCTTTGTTCTGAAATTATATATTTCTTATATATATTTTATGTAAAATAAATATATAACTATACTTACATGCAACAAATATAAAATATATGTATGTATATATACGTGATAATACACTTACCAGTATATTTATTTTAAATGTCCTTTCTAAAAATGAGGTAGATCTGTATGGAAGGATGTCCCTGATAGATTTTGTAGAGAGAGAGAAAAAGAAAGAAAATGAGTTTTTATACTTCTGTACAACTTGAAAAATGTTCAATGTATGTGTATGTTTTTTTTAGTTACAAAAGAATATTTTTAATACCTGTTAAATAATGGTGATGAGTATAAAGGTTTGTTTTTTATTGTTCTTTATGTCATTAATTAGCACAATAAAAAGTCAACAACTCCACTGTTGATCACTAACTTTTTTTCAATGTTTTACTAGTCACTGTAAGCTAAAAGTCTGGGATCTATTGCTTTAATCTAACTTTGTCTTGATTTCATGAAGAAAGGAACCTCAGTCCATATATCATATTCATGACTTGCCATATTCACATGCCACCTATACTGTTATAGGCATAATATTTTCCTTTTAAGTCAGTTCACTTTTAACTTAAATGAGTATCCTTTAAAACGTAAATTTTATGTTACTAAGAAAGAATATCTATAGATCCTTGATTTGATAGGGTAATTATAATTTTCCTAATTTACTTCACAAATAACTATTAAAAGTCAATAAAAATAAAAGCGTCTTGTATGCTACCAATGGTGGGTACCATATTTTAGGAAACACCACTTTAATTTTGTAGGTACAGAAACTGGGGCCCAGATGTTGAAAGGTTTGCCTAAGGTCAAGTTAGTTACGGGAACAGAACTGGAACTTGAACCCATATCTTCCAGTTTCTAGTCTGCTAATCTTTTCTCTATCTACTAAATGACTTCTAAGTCATTGGATGTCGTAGGTTTTTAAAGGAACTAATATGTAAAATTGATGGTCATATATATAACTTATCTGTAACAAGTATACTATAGAACTGGCAATGGTCAATTTAATTGTATCTAGAACATTATTAAACTTACATATTTTCTGACAGAGTTCTACCTCTTACCATTTACCCTGGAGAAACAGGCATCACACTTGTGCATGAGGTGACATATACAGAGACGGTCATTACAACATTGTAATAGCAAAAAGTTAGAAACGCTGTAAATCTCAAACAGTAGTGAATAGCTAAATAAACTACATAGCAATCAAGAAAAATGAGTTACATCTACATTGTGAGATTCTTTTTTTTTGTAGGGGGTAGGTAAGAGTATTGAATGGAAAAAAGCAAGCTGCAAAACAATACATACATTATGATAGCATTTAGTTAATATATGTTCAAAGAAACTAAATACTATATGTTTCTACAGTTACAATCATTTTATATATATAAATGCCTTTAAAAATCCTGGACATATACATACCAAATTGGTAACAGTGGTTACTTTTGGGAAATAATAGTCAAAGGGGATATTTAGCTTTATTGATAATTCTGAATTTTTACAATGAGAAAGTATCATTTATTATTTGTGTAAACAAATACATGTAGCCTCCTGATTACATTAGCAAATGAAGCCAAATGGGACAAATAGTAGTATGATTTCTCTAAAGAAATCATTCCTCACTAATCTCTAGTTCTTTGCAGAGAAAAGTACAGAAGCAAAGTATAATAAATGTATGTAATGTAGTTAGACTTTTGGGATTAGTGAGGTTCTAGTTTAAAAACTAATTGAAATATGAAGGTAAGAAAGGAAAGATATACAAGAGCATATGTAAAATGGTACCATTGATGAAAGAAGAAAATGTGAATATCCATAGAATATTCCTGGAAGAATACACAAGAAACTAGTTGTTACCACTGGAAACATTTTTTTTCATTGTGCATCTTTTAAAGCACCTTGAAAATTTTTTAGTGACCAAAGGATTACCTAGGGGGAGGGAGGAGAGACACTGGAGATCAAACACACAAAAAGGTTAATTAACAATATGTGATAGTGATGATCATGTGGGCTGTAAAATCTGAGAGTTTAAAGAAGAGATCTTAGGGAGGGATGGGGACTCATTGAAGAACTTTCCATATGTAGTTGTATTTGAAGTAGCCCCCCAAAGGTAACTAAGATTTATAGAGCAGAGAGGAAGAAGAGCAGTTTAAGTTGAGTAAGAAAGTATTTGGCAAGCAGTATGTGGACCTCATACAGAGAAGTAAGTTCATGATAGAAAGGAGGTTTTTAATTTTAAAATTATATGTGTTATTGAGAACTATTTCATAGGTTCAAAAGAGCATATATAACAGACATCAACCACAAAGAATATTAAAATGAACACATGTATCCATTATCTGGTTTAATAAATATAACAGTAATATCTTTAAAGCCTCATAATGCTCTTCTATATTTCACATTCCTCTTCTGCTCCCACCCAATCAGTATCCTGAATTTTGTGTTACCATTCATTTGTGTTATCACTCACTTGCTTTTTCTTTGTGATTTGTTCTCTTCCCACCTATAACTTCTTAATTTTGAAAAACTTCAAACCTCCAGAAGAGTTGAAGGAGTACAATGAACACCTATATACTCTTCACCTAGATTTACTGATTGTTAATCTTTTGCCACATTGACAGAATGACATGAACAAATACATATGATCTAATGTTAATTGCATAAAACAATATAAAGTCATATGTATAGTAGAATTGCAACCACGTACGAAAATACTAGAAGGAAGTGGTCAAATGTTAATAATGGTTTTTGCTGAGTGAAAGGAATAAGAGTTATTTCTGTTTTACATCTTTATGCTTCTCTACCTGGTTTTTTCTGTAAACACATAGTCTGTAATGAAAAGTTAAGCTAAGTTTAAAAAATTAATTTAAAAAATATGTGGAGATATTTGAAATCACCAAAATCTAGAAAAAGTGCCTAACAGCAATAGAATACATAAATTATATGACATCCATATAATGTAATACTGAATAGCAATGAGAGTGGAATGAAATGACATGGATGAATCTCACAAACAGTATTAAAGGAAAAAGGTCACGAGGGATAATTTGGGAGTTTGGGATTTGCAGTACTACTATGTATAAAATAGATAAACAGCAAGGTCCTACTGTATAGCACAGGGAACCATATTCAATACCTTGTAATAGCCTATAATGAAAAAGAATATGAAAAGGAATATATATATCTCTATATATCTATATATATATCTATTTCTATCTCTGAATCATTATGCTGTACACCAGAAATTAATACATTGTAAACCAACTATACTTCAATATAATTAAAAATATATATATATGTGGAAAGAAAGAATAGGAGACAGTGAGTATCAAACATTTGTTCATAAAGTTTGGTAGTCCCAAAAAGTCAGTTTAAAATACAGTGATATGGAAAACAAACCTGGGAACAGTCCACATATCTGAGGAACTCTAATTCTTTTATCTCCATGGTAGCTTCCAGATTCCCCCATCTTGTGTGAAGAGCCCCTATTTCTTTAAGGCTCCTGCAGTCTGGCTGTATACCCCTCCATTTCTCTCCCTGGGTGTCATCTGCTTTCCTCCTGATTGTTCTCTTTCATTGAAGGCTGACACCTGGCTCAGTCCTGTCCTTGACTTCCTAACCAGAGAGCTTCCTCTCCATTCCACTTCTCTCCCACCTCTGGGAAATACGAAATTCTTAACCTCTTCTGAAAAAATATTACCTCTTCTGAAATATTAAATTCAAGCCTCCTGCTTTGACTACAGCTTTCTATCCTTCCAGCTCTCTCATTTACCCACTGTTCTTGGAGCCACCAGACCCTCTAACCCCTTAATTCTTCCATTAGCCCCACCATGTCTTCACCTCCCTCCCTCCCTAACTTAGATTCCATGGTCTGTCATTTCAGCCACTCTGCTGTGGGTATCTCAGTGCCCTCTTTATCTTCTTCTGCAACCCTCTAACACTGGATCAGTCTGGCTGGCTGTTTACACTCAGAATGCAAAGTGCCACTGAAGAAAATACCATGACCACTCCAGACCTGCTCAGAAATCCTCTTTCCTAGTCAACTTCCTTTCCATTCTCCATGGTGACTTTTTCAACCTTTCCTCAAACCTCTTCCACTTTACACTCCAGTAGAACATTTTATCATCTGCTTCCAGGAGACAGATCATCAAATGAGAACTTCCTTGAAATACTGACACTAAACCTACATATTTAACTGTATTCATGTTTATCCTTTCCTCCCTCCTATCCTGTCCAAAGCTTAAACCTCCACTTGGGCTCTGGCTCCCAGCCCTGCCACCTTCTCAGGGGCTAATGGTAACTCTCCTTTATCTCCCATTCTACTTGCTCCTTCCCAATGACACTGAAATGTGCTCAAATCTCCCTACTTAAAGAGACATGATGGACCCCTTAGTTGCCACCCTACCTCTCTATGCCCACTCACAGCCATGCTTGAAGGAATCTACACTCATTTTCCAACCTACTGCCCCGCCACTCCACAGAAACTGCTTTTTACAAGAGTCCCAACAAGCTGATTACTAAATTCAGAGGATATTTCTGAGCTGTTAACTTGACCACCCCTTCTTGAAATAGTCATCGTGATCTATGTGAGTCTGTGATCTCACATCTGCTCATGCTTCTGTTGCTGCCTTTTAACTAAATCCTTTCCTTTGCTCTTCATTGAGTAAAAGGGATATCTTAAGAAGAAAAGGAAGATTTAAGCCCCAAATCGTTGTCTTTGTCTTCTCCCAGTTTCTTTTAGACCTGCTTTGATTGACAACTATGATGGAAACTGAATGTAATAGTTTTATACAAAATGGCAAAAACTAAACTTTTTTTTTTCTCTTTTGACATTGCCTTTTAACAGTTTCTTTAATAGTTTTTCATTGACTGGCCAGTCCGAATGCCTTGCTTCCCATCTGTGGTTAAGCCCCAGTTGTTTCAGCAGAATTGCCCTGACACGTTTCCTGGCTAATCCCAAGCTCACTTCCTCCTGCCCCTTTGCTTGCCTGTGGGCCCTTTCACCACCTAACTCTCTGGACAGGGAGAGTTACTTTAATTTCAGACTAAATTAAATATGATCATTAAATTAAAATCAACTAATTTTTTAAAAATGGTATATTGCAAAACTGTATGACTCCTAAAATGTATTCCAGAACTAAGTAATGAAGTTATCCACTCCCTCCATTAGAGAAAAGTTTGAGCTCTGATGTCAGGTAGCATCTGGAATCCCAGTTTTGCCACTTACTAACAGTGAGCCTGGGTAAGCAACTTATCCCTCAAGTCTCAGCAACCTTATTCGTAAAACAGGGATATTAATGCCTATGTCACATAGTTCTAGTGAAGATTAGTGAGCTAACTTACATAAAGCACTGGCTATAAGGCATTTGCTAATTGGTAGCTATTGTTCTAAACAATCAAGTTAGCAATTAGCCATTTCTCACTTCAGAGAGACTCGCTTAAGATGATTCTAAGGTGAGAGGATTCACACCTGAGTTATGAATAGCACCTTAAACTGAAGGAGCAAAGGGCTGACTTTAGTTATTCTTGCTCCCAGTCGTTGGCCCCATTTCCTTTCTTTCCCCAACTTCATATAAATACGCTTAACTCTGGCATTCTATGCAACAAACCACATTTTACTGTATTCACCTCTCCCCATGGAGGCACAAACGTTGTTGGGTTGGAAACCAAATGTTAGCCACAGATTTGGTCTACTAATTTTCTAATCATGACAGGTGTTACCTGGATGCCGAATAATGCCGACTCTCAGGAAATCCAAAGGGAAGCATTCATTGCTAAATAAAGACTGGCTAGCACAAGGAAAGGGAAAGAAAACTAAAAATTTTGAGTACCTGTTCCAAGGACCTTTTATGCTGCTGGGCATTTTCCCAACCTTATCTTGTTTAATCTTCTCAACAACACTGTAAGGTAGATTCTTTTTAAGTGACCCTGTCCTGGTTTATGCCTGTTGTCCTCAGTGAAACCTTAATTTCTATTATCCATATTTTATGGTTGAAGAAATGGAATCTAAAAGAAGAAAAGTATTCTGTGCATGGTTGCAAAGCCAGAAAACTCCCTTCGGTAGCTGGATTTCTTCTGTGAGTATCCCATTCATACTTCATCCTACTACAGTCTTACATGTTGAGCTATTCCTTTCTCTTAACTATAGTCTTGACTTCTTCAACACACCATTTTGCTGTTCAGTAAATCCATGGGTGCTTAAGTCCTCACCTTCCTTGACCTGTGTGTGACATTTCACACTGTTTACCTTTCCTTCCTCTAATACTCTCTCTTTGGCTTCCCTGGCACCATTTTCCAGGGTCTCTCTCACCAGTTTGGCTCTCCGTTCTAAATCTCCTTCTCCCTTCCCTTAGATATTGTTCCTCCCAGGCCTTCCTCATAGATCACACTTTATTCTGAAGTGACCTCATTCTTGACTTCGGTAATGGTTACTCCCTGCTGATAGATTCCCACACCTTTAACTTTATCCCAGAGCCTATTCAGGATCTACTACCACATACCTGGTAAGATCTGGACATCTGGATTTGCATGCTCCAAAGTTACTTAAGAAAGCCAACCAAAAATACATCACCGTTCTTCCCAAACTCTTCTTCCAGCATTACTCTTCTTTGTCGGTGGACTCATCATCCTCTTGGTCACCCAGGCTAGAAACTTGGGTATCATCTTTGACTCCTCCCTCTGCCTCAGACTCCCTCTCAATACATTATCGAGTTATATAAGTCTCTCTTACCTTCATCTTCTCTGACCTGACCTTCATTCTGACTACCTTCATCTCTCCTCAACTGTTGCAACAGCATCAGTCTGTCTCCATTTCCTTGTCCCGTTTTCTCCCCTCCAATCCATTCTCTCTTGACATTGTAGTCAAGTCGCTTTTTAAAAATGCATATCTGATCATGATATCCTCCTTATATAACCCTTAAGCTTGCATTGTACACTTTAAAAGGGGGAATTCTGGGAGGAGGGTATAGCTCAGTGGTAGAATGCATGCTTAGCATGCGCAAGGTTATGGGTTCAAACCCCAGTATCTCCATTAAAAATAACCTAAGTACCTGGTCCCCCCAAATAAAAAAGTGAATTTTACAATATGTAAATTATATCTCAATTTAAAAAAATTTAACCTGGTTTACAAAGTCTCACGGGACCTGGTCTGACCTCAATATCTCATTGCCCACTCTCCCCAGGCCTCACACCTCCTCTTAGCTGTACCGTTCTGCGCTTCCATCTGCTTCTGAGCTCTCCACGCACCCCCTCACCTCTAAACTCTGCACTATTTATGCTATTCTTTCTCCTTACCCTCTCCCTCGTCTTCACTTGGCTATCTTCTCCTTGTCCTTCTGGTCTCAGCTTGAGATGATGCTTCTCTAGAAAGCCTTCCCTGATCTCCCCAGACTGTGTTCAGGTATTCCCAAGCCATTTCATACTTAGCCCTTTTGTAGCATTTATCACATTACATTTGTCCATTTTATGAATATTGAGTGTGTAACGGCTCTGGGCTGAGCACTGTGCTAGGTGCTAGATATTCAGTGGCAAATAAAAGTCATGGTCCCTGCCCTCCTAGAGCTTATAGTCTAAATAGGGAGAAAGATGGACATTAAACAACAAATTACACTAAATATTTTCCTTGTAATTACAATGTTTTAGGGCAGCTTAACAGGGTATGATGAAAGATTTGACATAATTGAAGTGATCAGGGAAGACTTCTTTGAGAAAGTAACATTTAAGTAAAGATTTTAGGAATCAGGAGTGGCCAAATGATGAGTGGAGGGGGTAGTGTTCCATGCAGAGGAAGAGCATGTGAGAAGGCTTGGGGGAGTTTCAGAAACTGAAAGGCTAACGTGGGAGATAACGAAGAGCTTGGGAGAGCCAAATCATGCAGGGCCTTGTGGATTATGGTAAGAATGTCCTCTTAAGAGTGTTGGAATCCTTTGAAGACTTAAACAGGGAAACTTTAAAAGCTTCCCTTGGCTGCTGTGTACAAGTGGAAGAAGCTAACAAGTTACGAGGCTCAAAAACTTCTCTGAATTCCCACTAACCTGTAAGCTCCTTGAGGGCAGAAACTATGTCTTACTAGTGTATTCACAGAGTCCAGAATTGTGCCTGTTAGATAGTAGATGCTCAGTATTAGTTAAATAAATGGACAGGGGTGGCCAGGATTCCAACTTAGTTTTTCAACAATGGCTCAATGCCCCACTCCCACCCAAGAATGATTAGATATCCCTCCTTTTGCCTCTAGTGCATGTGTGGTCAATTGTATTTTCCAAAAATGGCCACAGTAATATCTTACACCCAAAATGCTCTTATTACAGTGTGACATTGACATTCTTCCCACTGAGAAGTGAGGTCTAATTCCATCCCCTTGGATCTGAAATGAGGTCATGAAAGTTGATTCAGCTTCCTCCTGGTTCTCCTGGGATACTTGCTTTTGGAATCCAGCCACCATGCTATGAGAACACCCAAGCTGCCCTGTGTAGGGGCCCACATGGAGAAGAACCAATAGACAGCCTCAACTTGCCAGCCATTTGTGGGTGAGATATTCAGAAAGTGAATCCTCCAGCTTCCACCAGTCCACCCAGTAGACACCTTTTGGAGTAGAAATGAGCTGTCCCCACTGAACCCTGCCCAAGTTACAGATTCACTAGCAAAATAAATGATGGTAGTTGTTTTAAGCCACTTATATCTTGGGATGGTTTTGTTAAGCAGCAGTAGGTAAGTGGAACAGCATCCTATGTCTGTCATGCATGAAGGTGATGCAATTCAGTGGTTAAATGGGTGGCCTATGACTGTCTTGTTTTAAAGCCCACCTCTGCTACTTACTAGTTGTATGACCTTTGGCAAGTTACTTAACCTCTCCGTGCTTCACTTTCCTTCTTTTTTCAGTGTAAATAAAAATAGTATTTAAGTTTGTTATGAGGATTAAGTGATTAATGCAGGTAATGCAGACCTACATCGATCTTTGTAATCATCTCAGACAAGCCCCCAATCATTTGACCATCACTCTCACAATTCTGTGTTTTTATAGTACTTCTGGTGTAGGTATATGTATATATGTGTATGTGTTCATATGTGTGTATATATACATATATAATATATAGCTTTTAGCACTATCTGAAATGGTCTTGTCTACATGTTTATTGTTTATCCCATCAGAGTGTAAGTCCCAGTAAAGCAGGAACCTTGCCTGTCTCATTCACTGCTGTATCCCCAGTACCTGGAATGGTGCCTGGCACAAAGTGCTGGCTTATGGCTGAGACATTGTGCTGTACACCAGAAATCGACACATTGTAACTGACTGTACTTCAATTTAAAAAAAATAATAAAAATTAAATAAAAGTAAATAAATAAATTTAAGATAAATAAATAAACAAAAGGCAGGCACTGAGTTTCTCCCAGTAAGAGACTTAATTCTAGCAGTATCTCTACCATCATGTCCCTTGTCTCAACCTCCTTGATCCCTGACCCCATTTTAATGGCCTCACTACATTTATTCATCCACCAGCTTTTTTTTTTTTAGCGTTTCCCAGTACTTGGGCTGCATATCTGTTTGTATTTTGAAAACCTAATCTTTGACTTCGAAGATCATTCGGGTTTCAAATTGTCTGCTCTCTCTACAACTAAACCTCCATGCCCTCTTGCTGATCATTCATAAAGTGACTATGAATCAACACATCTATGTGGTTTACCAAAACTCAGTTGAGGGTACTGGCTGCATTAACCTTATCCTGATGTCATGATGGAGTGTTATAGTCCCAAGTCCAAATGATAGATCCCCTTACGCAGCTCCAAGGTATGTCCAGATCAGAATTTGGGGCCAGAGTAAAATGTTTCAAACTAGTTATAAATGTAGCCCCAAGGCTTAAAAAGCTTTAGGAATTGCTCCCATGGAAATACAGTTGTAAGAGGTTGAAGTCGACCATTGAGACAGGTGCCAGGAATCCTAGGACCACAGTATATTGTCACCTTTGATTTTACTTTTAAGAGTCTTTATTATGGTGCGTGTGTACTATTTCAGGGGCAGGGGGTTGGGCCATTTTGGGACTGTGAGGGAACTTATAGCGCCTCTCTTCAAAATAATACACATCTGCAGGAGTGCGTGCACACACACACACACACACACACACACGCACACACACACATGCACACACACAATATTTAGAAACCATTTCTCAAGGTCCAGGTTAAGAACCCACCTGTGATTTGCCATGAAGATAGAAGCTTTCTCTAAACCATAATTTGGTCCTTTATCACATACTGTTTTCATTTACCTTTTCACGTGTGTATGTTTTATCCCATTGAATGGGTAAGCTCCTGAAGAGAACATACACCTTTTATTACTCTCAATGATGAGCGCATATAGTGAGTGAGGCTTGTAGGAAATATTTGCCAACTGAGTCCTTTGATGCTGCTGTGATGTACTGAGGACAGACAACTTTCTTTCAAGATTCCACCCACCACCTCATCTCCCTCCAAAACGAAAGAGATCACCACAGAAGGACCTGGACCCTAGACTCATGTTCTATTTATGTTATAGGTTTTTGGCTGAGGCATTATTTACATACTTTTCATGCAAATACCCAGTCTTGGATCTTCAGAGAACAAGGTTTTGTAGAAAAACCAACCAACCAACCAATCACTAGTAGTAAATGAGTGTACTCTGTTATGTGAAAATTTGTCTTCTTTCTTCCCTCCACAGCTCTGTGCCTAACCCTGTACACACTAACACCTGTCATCAGACCCCCTACTTATTCTATTCCATGAGTTTTATTTCTCAAACCACACTGTCCTGGCATGCGCTTGTGAAAAAATTAAAAACAGGAGTAATCCTAATGCTAATAGAATGGTGGCCATGTTGTTTTCCCTTTTCTTCTGATCCTTGCCTCCCACCTATACGTTTCCACCGGCTACCTTTAATCCTAAACAAGTTCCTGTTTAGAATTTGGAACTTTTCCCTCCATCCAGTACCCTGCCCCTGACTCTATAGGCAGTTACAGCCACCTGGTGGCCATATGGAGAAATGACAGGTAGATTTCCCCAAAAATCCCTGGTGAAAGAAAGCTCTGTGGAGTAATTTTTGTCCTGGATCTGTAGTGAACAAAGAAAGAGAAACCCATGGATAGATTATGGCACAGGATCCAGACATCCTATTTCTTGGTCTCACCTTGACCCCCAGGACACAACATCCCGTCCACTAGTTATTACAGACAGATAATTCACTTAACATTTGAGTTCATTCAATCAACATTTATTGAGCAGCAACTGTGTGCCCAACAATGAACAAGATGGACACGATCTCTGCTCTCGTGAGCTTACAATCTATCAGCCAGCCAGCCAATTACATCCTTTTTTGCCTGCTACTGTCAAGAAATCTACCTGTTATTCTCATTCTCCTTCCTTGTTTTGGTTAAAGGGGACCAAATCCGGCCACTGCCTTCCATGGTTGTTCTCTTTTGAACACCAGGAGTTTTCTGACTTAATTAGCTCCTCTCTTTACATTACCTCTGTCAAGCCCCTTCTTGTAAACTGACCATATTACAAAGATGACCCTGTCTTCCTCATATTCCCTCAGAGGCACAGGCCCATCATGAATATACTGTGCTTTTTGCTCCCCCAATTAAAGTGTCCCAATCCAAAGGTCCTTTTCCCACTAGTTTTTCCTGGAGTCAGTATTTGCCCACCTCTTTGCCTCAGACAAGTCAGAGGAAAATTTTGCTATGGGATTAATCAGGAAGTAGACTCAATAGCTATTACTCAGCTGACATGTAGCCTCCCCTGTCCCCTCTCTGCCACTGCAGAACTCTGCTAACTCCCTTCCAAAGACAATAACTGCAAAATAAAACAAAAGCCAAAACAAACAAACAACCCCCCCAAATAACAACAAAAGAACCCCCATCATACTACACAATAGGACTATAGGTTCCCATTGTGCAACGAGCCTGGACATTGAGATACTCTCTTTACATTGAAAAGAACATGGAGAAGACCTGGGTTTGCATTCTGGTTACTAACTAGTTTGCCTTTTGTGCTATTAAATCTTGATAATCTTCAGAAGACTTATCTGTAAAATAGTGGTAATGGTATCTATATTGTGGGTAGTTGTATTAAATGAGGTGTATCAAGCACATAGCATAATATCTAGCCTGAATTACCTGGTGACTGTTCACCTCCTTTCTTCCTCCTGGGTTTCAGCTGCTAAATACTATTCGGAAGGGAGTAACCCAGTTTTGTATGGCCAGTGATAGACATTTCCTATTGCTATCTTTGTAAACCTCATCTTTCTGCAGCCATCCCATTTCCATCATTGCCAGAAAACTTCTTCCATTCCTTGTCCCTGTGTAGGACTTCTCTTTCTCTTACTGTCAAAAAGTTCTGTCTGAGCTCTATCTGATTTCTTCTTAGAGCTCCCTCTTCTTAGATCTCTCTGATCTAAGATACTTTATTTTCTTGTATCATTCCTAAAACTTAATGCACTTCTAGCATTCTCCCTAACTTTCTGAGTAAATTTAAATGAGGAGTAGGACCTTTACACTTCAGGAAGGCATGGGAACCACAGGACAGTTCCCAGAGTGGAATGGAGGTCTAGGTTCAGGAGCCGCTGCGCACCCCCCCCGCCAATCCCCACCTCTTTTCCTGCAGGGCACAGAAACAGCTAAACTCAAAATATGTCTTGAGTCTGCATGAGCATATATCTTCCTATAGCTCTGTGAGGTCATCATTGAAGTAGAGCAGTACTGCAGGTGTGTAGAGTGTACTGTCCATATTGAGATAATCAAATTCTTCCTCCTCATCCCGGATACCATTCTCTTCCAGGGTTTGAGCCATGTTCAGGTTCTTGCCTTCAAACTTCCATGTGTAGCTGGCAGCATGTGCATTATAGGGGAGATAGCGGTGTAGGATTTCCCACATGGATTCCAGTGCCCCCACCTGGAGAACACGAAAGCACCCCATCCCCAGGATTCTGGGTGGTACACACACACACACACACACACACACGCAAAGGCCAGGAGCCCAAAAGATGATAGAGGTGGAGTCAGAGTGGTTCCCTTGTCAGATAACAGCTTAAGGCACTCCACAGTCCCAGATATAAAGTTGGAGCTCCAACATGCAATGCACGGCCCCCAAACCCTGTCTTTATGGTTATCACTTCTAATAAACAGATGGCCCTAAAGTCACTGCCCTCTCACCTCATCCTCACAATAGACTAATAAGAGAGTCCCATTGCAATTGCTGTACAAAACACAGCATAGCATGTAAGAGCTTCTGAGGACCACCATCACTAAGATGCATGAATTGTTGTCCTGGGCTTATGAAGAAGTCTCCTGTATCCTGTGGCCCAGCCATTGCTTGAATTCCCAACCCCGGGTACCTAGGTGATGGTCTTTCCTCAGTTACCTCTAAATAGAAAGAAAATACAGCTCCTGGTTATGGAGAGCTGCTGACCTGAGGATCTGCTTGGAGATTTGCTGGGATTCTCAGTTCTCTCTAACCTGCCCTCAGGCACCCGTTCTCACCTCCAGTGTGTGCTCCTGCGACGTGAGCGTGTTAATGATGCGGATATTCCGAGTCTTTGCGGACAGCCGCCCCACCTCGTACCGTGACCCCTGCCACCAAGGCTTCCCGAAATCATTGGCCCAGTCAGAACGGGGCAGCTGAGGCGGCACGTGCAGAAAGCGGCCCCGGGGAGTGCGGTATCTCAGGCAACCGGTCACCGGATCTATGTGCTTGCGGATCTTTAAAGCAGAGTTTGTGGGAGAGGAGTCGGCGCAGCCACTACCTCGGGCTCTGGCTTACCCCCTGCTTTTCCCTCCTCATCCCCGCTCTCTAGTGCACCTCCCCTCAACCCCAGGTTCCAGCAGAACTCACGTCTCTGGTCTTTGGATCAAACCAGTGGCTGACGTCCTGGCCCGCAACTTCGACGATGGGTTTCAGCAGAAGGTCTCCTGGGAAGGAGCAGCCGCCGTCAACGTTGGCAATCCAAGAACCAAGAACCCCCAAATACGCCCCCGTCGCTGGCCCACAGCGTGGCCCTTACCTTTGTACTCCTGTGCCAACGGCGTTAGGTCGTACACGTTTCCCAGGTAAGACACCCAGAGGTCTTCCGGCTGGTTGTGTTGGGCCACCTCGGCCGGCGTGAAATAGCGACGCTGGAAATACTCGAAGTCTGGCCCGGGCACTAGGCCCCGGCGCGGCATGGTCCTTGTTCTATCGGTTACGAGCTCCTTTAGTTGCTTCCTCGCTTTTAAGCAAGCACAGTAAGCGTCCCTCTCATCCAGGAGCTAAGGCGAGGGCGTTTATCCGCTGACATGGAAACCATTGTCCTTTTGCGGCCACCGTCCCCTGGGGTCAAACGCTGCGTGCGATAGGAGGGGCGTGAGCTGCGCGTGCTCACGGGAAACGTAGTCCGATTCCGGCATCCAAGTAATTGAGAGAACACCCTCCGTTTTAATTCAGAGTGGCCTAGACTATAAGGAGTATTTAGGACAGATTATCTCGTGAGGCAGAAAAACAAGGGAAAGGAGGGATGCGAATATTGAAAAAAGGTATTCTTGCTAAATTCCAGGGTTCCTAAAGGATAAGAACCCAAAGAAGTGAGAAATTTCTCGCGATATCTTAAAACGTCCAGTGTAATAGGCCTCAGTCAGCCATCGCGCCGAAGTAGGAAAAGCTCGCGAGATCTCTGCAGTTACTGAGGAGACTAGGAAGAGAAGAAGTGATCTCGCGAAAGAAAACAGGTTGGGAGCGCTCGCGAGATCTCAGACCACCCGACCCGAAAGGTTGTTAGGAAGTCGAAGGGCCTGGAGGAGGCCTGGGGACAAATGGCCGGCGCTGGACCAACCATGCTGCTACGAGAGGAGAATGGTTGTTGCAGTCGGCGTCAAAGCAGCTCCAGCGCCGGGGTTAGCGCGGGCTCGGGTTTTGGGATTGAGGGGCCGTCGGGGAGCAAGATGGGGGAACGAAGGGGGAACTGCAGCTCCCGACAGCCTCTGGGCTTCGTGTGAGCGCCCCGCGGGCTGTTGGGAGCTGTGGTTCCAGGGGCGGGCAGCAGCCGGGGCGGCGCGGTCTGAGCGCGTGTCCCGCCCCGCTCAGGACTCAGATGGGGAGCGCGAGGACTCGCCCGCTGCGCGCGCTAGGCAGCAGCTGGAGGCGCTGCTCAACAAGACTATGCGCATCCGCATGACAGATGGACGGACACTGGTCGGTTGCTTCCTCTGCACCGACCGCGACTGCAATGTTATCTTGGGCTCGGCGCAGGAGTTCCTCAAACCATCGGGTCAGTGCCCGGGGAATGCAGGACCTGCCTGGGAATGCGGCGGAGCTTCAGGCGAGGCAGTTCCCCTTCATTGCCTGGCTGCACCCCTTCTATTCTGGGGCTAGAAGTCGTGGCTCAGAAGGGGTGGGACCGACGGTGGCCTGCCTCCCTGATGCTCTGACCCTTCTTTCCAGATTCCTTCTCTGCCGGGGAACCCCGTGTGCTGGGCCTGGCCATGGTACCCGGACACCACATCGTTTCTATTGAGGTGCAAAGAGAGAGCCTGGTGGGGCCTCCTTATCTCTGAGCACGATCTCGGGCTTGCCCTTCAGACGTCATTAAACCTGTAACCGAAGTGGTCTGTGTCTGTGTGTAGGTGGGATACCAGGGCAGGGGTTGCACATCTGACCCCTTGAGGACGAGGTTTATCTGAGGTCAGAAGCACTCTGAACCCTCGTTTTACAGCCTGGACGTCCAGAGCTGACAGATGTTCCCTCAGGTTCGGGGTTGGGAATGGAGGACAGGCTGAGCTTCTGACCAACAGGCCTCAGGGTGGGCCCTTCCACCTTCCCTCCCACGCCGCTGCTCCAGAATTGTGGCGGGAGGGGGATGTCATCCTACTCCGGAAGGCCCATTGTTTTTCTCCCCGGCCTGGCAACACCGAGTTCCTCTAAGCTGGGGTCAGAGAACAGGCTCGGGTCCCCAAGGGGAGCAAGACAGGCGACAGAGGCCGGGCCTCTCCACTCTTATTGACGGGGAAGTGACTTTGGTGTCAGGGACAGAGCTCTGAGGTCTGGCCAGGAAGAACGTGCTAATGCGATAAGGGAAGGCCAGGAGGCTGAAGGATGCTCCGGTCTGCGCACTAGAGCCACCCCAACCCCCACCCGCATGTTGTTTCCTGCGCCTGGTCACGGCAGAAATGGTAGTATTACCCTTCTCGATCATAGGATCCCAGAATCGCGTTCAGCTTATTAGTCTTTTATTGATCACTCCTTCCCCTGCAACCTCACCCCCCCACCCCACCCCCCCGGCGCATAAATACTAGGAGCTGCACCGGAAAAGGAGGGCACCAAAGCGGTTTAGTGTCCTGTTCACAGGGGAGTTGGGCGGTGGGTGCAGGGTCCAGCCCAGATGTTCAGGATTCAAATATGGGTAGTGAGGGGAAAGCGGGTTTTCCAGGGTGTGGCGAAGTTTCACCAGTTTTGGTTTCACAGATGCTGTTTTGTTCCCCAAGGGGATGCTAGGACCCGTTTGGGGCATAAGTCGGGACAGGGTAGGTCGGGAGACCTTCGGGCTTCAAGTCCTTGGGCCGACAGGCGGTTGTAACAGTTGTTCTTGCTTGGCTCGAGGGTCCTCAGACCCAGACCTTTCCTGATGTTGGAACGGTCTGGGGCCCTGTTGAGGCCCGGGTTTGCCGGGGCTGCGGGGTGCGCTGGCGCCGATAGAGGGCTCGGCTGTAAGGCACGAGGCAGTCGGCCAGGCGGAGGCGCAGGCAGAGGCGGCGGTAGCTGGCCAGGGCAAGGACGAGCAGCGGCACGAGGAGCAGGAATCCAGTGACCAGCAGGGCTGTGAAGCCCGGGTCCCGCAGGTGCGCAGTGCAAGGGGGTGCCTGGGAGCGCAGGAACTGTGGGAGGAGAAGAGGCATGAGGCCCAAGTCAAACAGCCCAGGCCGGGAGAGGTTGTGGCCCACAAGCTCCACCACCACCATCACACACACTCACACGCACACCGCGGGGCGCTCGCTCACCTGGGAGTGGCAGAGGAAGCCAAAGCCTAGCATGGTGACAGCGGGTAGCAGGATGGTTCCCAGCACCAGCGCCAGCAGGAGAAGATTGAAGGCAGCCACCAGCAGATTCTGGGCCGTGACCAGCACAGCGCAGGCCCAGCAGTCCAGGGGGTCCCGGGGCTCTGGGCCGCCGCCGGGAACGGGTCGCTGAGCCCCGGGGACATCCGCCATGGCCCGCCTGCCTCCCTCCCGCCTGGGCTGCGGCCCTTATAGCCCTCTTTCCTGCCCCTCCCCCGGCCCAGCCTCTCCCCACCCCCACCCCCCCTTATCCTGGAATGCGGCTCCAGGATTAGGCACCCCCCACCCCATTCCGAGGAGCGGACCAGCGCTCTGGACATTCCACAGGCGCCTCCAGGGAGGGCCTCACCCTCGCTGGGGTCTGCCCAGTACCTCCCCATCAATCACCCGGCCTTGCGGCCCTCTTCCCCGTACTCCCGCTATCACCAGCACGTTATCAAAACAGAATTTTTTTCTGATTTTATTTTTAATATTAATATTCTCACACAAAAATCACCGAAAATAAGGGTAGGGTTGGGAAGACCCCTCTGCCCCTGGGGCAGAAAGACAGTGCAGTGCGAGGGGGCGGGACTGTAAACTCCCCACCCCTCCGCAGCCCCAGCGTCGAGGAGAAAAAAACCGACAAAACGAAAATAAAGCCCCAGAGAAACTCATCCCGGGGTGTCCCTGCCCCAGTGAGGCCCTGGCCCTGGGCTGTTTCACGCTTAAAAAGAAAAAGGAGGGGTGTGTGAGGGGAAGGTCCGTGTTTTTTAAATTGTCCGGGGCTGGGAAGGACGGGGTTCCTTTTCCTCATAGTTCTTTAAAACTTTAAATTTTTTTATTTTATTTATTTTTTACAAAATACCATTTCAGTTCCCACTTCTTCCCCTACAGTACAGGAGTCGCTCACCCTCAGGCGGGTTGGGGTCGGGTCGGGAGTGGGGGACTGGTCCGAGAAAGTGCAGGACGTAGGGGAGGGGAGCGGGTTTGAGCACCATGAGAACCCGGCTGGAGCCGCGGGCGGGCGGGTAGACGGGCGGAGACCGACGGGCCGGGCCGGGACACACACTGGGGCGCAGGGAGAGCCCGGCGGCGGGCAATCCCTGGAGGGGCGGGCGGGATGGCTTGGGGTTGCGGGAGGTCGGGTTTTCCCAAAAATGAATAAATAGAGGTGAGTGGGACTGTTATAAATTAAAAACCAAAAAAACAAAAAACAAACAAACCCAGAAAATACAAATCATAACCAAGTGAATAAACAGACATGTACAGGGGATCACAGCTAGCATTGGAAGTAAAAAAGGAGGTTCTGGGGGAGGGGTAAAGCCCATAGAAAGAATCTCATTAAAAACCTCGGCTGCCGTAACGTCTATGTACATACACGAGCCGCGTGCATCTGCGCCGGGCGGGCGGGCGGCTGGCAGGCGAGAGGGAACCCGTATGTGACCCCCGCCGCCGCCGGAGCCTGGTCCTTGTGTCTGCTGCTAGAAAGGCCAAAGTCGGTGAGGGGAGGCGCTGATGGGCGAGGGGCTGCCAGCCCCCTCCCTGTCTCCCTTTTTTTTTTTTTTTTTTTTTTTCCTTTTTTCCTCATTTGTTTAAAAAAAAAAAAATTCTTTTCTTAATAAATTGAGGGAAGCTGCCAATGGGGTGGAAGGGCTGGGGCCGACCCCCTTCCCGGCCAGAGGCGGGACCTAGGTCCAGCCCAGGCATGTGCTGGTGGCCCCGCGGCGCCCTGTGGGCGGGGCGGGCGGGCGGGGCGTCCGGCCTCATCGCGACGTGCTGGCGGGGGCCTGTGGGAGAAAGCGGGCGGGGCTCAGGGGCGCGCGATCGGTCTCCCCTCGGCCCAACCTGGCGCCCCCTCCTGGACCCTGCCCGCCCGCGCCGCGCCCTCACCAGCGTGAAGGCGTCGTAGGCCTGCGCCAGCTCCTCGGTGCGGTACTGCTCCAGCACCACCACGCCCTGCAGGCCGGCGCTACGGCGCCGCGCACAGGCCTCGCAGTGCACTAGGTACGTGTTGCGGCTGCCGTTCTCACTCGTCACGAACAGGATGTTGAACACCTCCACCTGCGGCAAGGAGGAGGCAGTGGTCACAGGGAGGGAGGCCGCAGGCGGATCCCTCCCTCCGGGGAAGCGGGAGAGGGAGAGGGGCCCACTCACGTCGCATTCGTTGCAGTAGTAGGCGGG
Source organism: Camelus bactrianus (assembly GCF_048773025.1). NCBI lineage: Eukaryota > Metazoa > Chordata > Mammalia > Artiodactyla > Camelidae > Camelus > Camelus bactrianus. The sequence continues at coordinate 7,506,924 of NC_133554.1, forward strand.
CTCGTCCTTGACCCGGCCCTGGTAAGCGATTTTCTTCCCGGCCCGCACCAGGCTCTCCCGCTGCACCTGGCAGTGCTTCATGGACTGCAGGAGGCAGAACCTGCGGCGGAAGCGGGGCGAGGGGCGAGGTGGTGGTGAGGCGGGGCGGGGTGCGGTCACATCCCCTCACACATCCCCGTCACAGTTGAAACTTCGTGTGGTTTTTGTCTACTTGGATCACTGGAAAATAAAGTTCCTCACGGCAGGTACCTCATCAACTGCCCCAGCATAGCAGCCCTGCAGGGCATGAGGTAAAGGGTGGAGAGATGGAGGGAGGATGGGGTAGAATCAGAAAGAACAGATCCAGCAATCCCACTCCTGGAATACATCCCGAGGGAGCCTTAATTCAAAAAGATACATGCAACAAGTTTCTACTGTTTAGCACAGGGAACTATATTCAATATTTTGTAGGAACGTATGGTGAAAAAGAATATGAAAATGAATATATGTATATTCATGTATGACTGAAGCATTATGCTGTACAGCAGAAATTGACAAATTGTAAACCGATTATACTTCAATAAATAAATAAATAAGCACACACACAAAAAAGAAAGAATAAGGCGGGCCAGGTCCAGTGGAGATTAACAGGGCTCTCACTTGATCATCTTGAACAGGTCGGGGTCGCTGATTTTGACCGTTCGAGCGACATTCCAGGACACGTGAATCATGGGCACTATGGATTTGACGTTCTTCACCTCGTTCCACTCGTATCGTTCCAGAGCCAGCTGGTACTGATAGGCTGCAGGCCGGAGAGGGTCACGACAGGATTCCCCAACAACCCCAGCCACTTGGGCCCCAGCCCTTAACTTCATGGCTGGCCTGGCACCCTCCAAGTCGGTCTCAAGATGGGGCTCACTCCCAAGGGGCCCTAGCCCCTTGCAGCTGAAAGGCTCATCCCACCATCACCTGGGCCCACCCTCTCACCGGTGAGGGGCCCCACGTTCCATGCGATGTTGTTGCACCAGCCAGTGGCCTGCACCCAGTGCACGGTCCCCGCGTTAATCCACACAAGGTCTCCGGGGCGCTGCACGAAGCGGTACACAGGGATGTTGGAAGCATAGAGGTCATCCAAGATTGGCCACCAGGAACCCGTAAGGTAGTCTACGCCGTGCCTGTGGGGTGGCCACCAAGTCAGATGGAAGTCTGGGGACCCAGGGACAGGACGTGAACGGCTATCTAGCACGGGGGAGGGCGGCGCGCACCGGTCGCAAAAGGCGCTGATGGTCTCCCAGTAGTGCTCATGCACCGCGAACCACTCGCAGTCGCCTGGGCCAATGTTGATGTTGACCGAACAGAAGTTGTTGTTCTCTTGGTGGCCTGCAGGGGGCGATAGAGAACCGCCCGGTTGGCCGAAGCCGAGCCTGCGCTCCGCGACTAGCCCGCCCTTAGGCGCTCATTGGCTGACGGAAGAACGCCGGCAGCAGCCCCGCCCCGCGCGCCCCCCGCGCCCCTGCGACGAGCGCACCTGGCGTTCTACTGCCGGGGACCTTCATGTACAGCTGCACCGTGTTCATGCCCAGGATGGTGTGGCCCACGTGGCTCAGCATATTGCCCGTGGATGTTACCCTCATGAAGGCGGGCAGCTTCAGCAGCTCCTGCAGCTGCGGCTTCCACCTGCGGTGGCGAGGGGACAACACAAATGAGAGGCTACCCCAACTCGACCATCCATCCATCAGCTGTGCTGCCTCAGCTTGCTGGCCTCAGTCCTACTGACCGCTTGGCATCGGAGAGGTCGATGTTGGTGCCAAACTTGATGATGTGATGGTTCTTCGGGTCCGGTGCGCTGCTGCGGTGGGGTGAAATGAAATGCACAGGTTGGTGGAGAAACACCGGGAAGGGAAGAAGTCGGGAAGGGCAGGGGCAAAGCATACTCACCTTGGAGGGGTTCCAGTGGTGCTGTCCGGCTCCTCGGACTCCTCGTCCTCACTCTCCTTCTCCTCCTGCTCAGCCACAGGGGTAGGCAGGCCTGGGTCAGTGACCTTGCAGGAGCCCTCCCACCGCAGCCCTGGCTCCAAGTCCTCTGATCCTGCACCCTTGCCTCTACCCGGTCACGCCTCTCACCTGCAGGGACTCCTGGAAGGATGAGGCCTGGTACTGTGCATACTTGGCAATGGTGGTGTGGGAACGGGAGCTCTCACAGGGCCAGATCTGTCGAGTGCCCGTCAGATCCCAGTTCTCATCTGAGGGCTGCTGCACCTGGGTGCGCACCTCCACCGTGTGCTCACCACTTGCCTCCACCAGCGTCTTGGTGGAGAAGAGGCCCAAGTCTGCAAGGGAAGGCCAAGCAGGGTGTTGGGGCAGGGGCTGAGGGCCAGGGTGAGGCCCCAACTCACCACCTCTTCTTGCTCCCCAAGCTTCTGGTAGGTGGACATGGGCTTCTCAGAGCCCAGACCAGAACAGGCAAGAACCCTGACCCCTCATGAGGCTGGGAGGGTTGGCCCTCCCAGGGCCTGGCCTTCACCGGGATCACCAACCCCTCTTCTCCCACTCTGCTCTGAGCCCCAGCCCCTCCCACAGTCCTCAGGTGTGCATGAGGCCTCAAATGCATGGCATCTGGCTCACAGCAGATGCTTAATGAATGACAATTTAAGTTATTGTATCCAATGAAAGATTTAGTCAAGTGAAAGCTTAGAATGTGCTTCAAATAACTTAGTGGAGGGAAGGGAGAATATGTAAGAAGGGGCTACCAGTATAGAAGAAACAAAATGGATTTTGTATTTCTAGGTGGTTTCCTTTTACTTTTGTATGTGCTGGAAATTTTGCACAATAAAAGGTTGAAAAAGAGAAAGCCCCAAGACAAGAGTCTTCTTGGGTTTTGTACAATCTGTATTCTTCTCATCCTTCAACACCAAGAAAACCAGAAGAGACTCTAACCAGATCCTGAGATACATCCCTACTGCTGGGGACAGATAGGGAGAAAAGCTGACCCATCACTCAGAACACTCCTCAAATACGGCTTGCACATGACGGCAGATAGCTCAGTATAGCCACTGTCCTGGGTCTTCAAGAGTAGAGGCTCTCAAAGCCCCAGATCCTTGCTGCCCTCCCCACACCTTTCTGCCTCCTACACTTACTGAGCCGCAGGGAGCCTGCTAGGCCCCGGATCACGGTGATGGGATTTCGAGGGTCTGTACAGAACTGCAGCAGCACCGGCGAGAAGGCATCCCGTTTGCTCTCCAGCTGAGGGACAAGCGGGAGACAAGGCGGCAGTTAGAGCCCTGTCTCAGGCTCAGGACACCCCAACAGCCCCAATACTGTCTTAGACTCCTCCAACAGGGGCGGGTTCTGAGCACTCACGGCACACATACATAGATGCTGGGTGTAGGCGGGTTGAGTTTTTCCCGGGGCAGCTTCTCCTCAGTGTTGATCTTGGGTTTCACAGACTGGGCAGGGGAAAGGTAGGACTCTCGAAACTTCCCTTTCACCTTGGCATTCCTGGGGAAGGACAGTGAAATGAGGACAGAAATATCAGGGCACTGGGGACAGGGAGCCTCCTGCTGGGCCAGACCAGCAGCCTCACAACTGACAGCCACCAACTCACTTGCTGGCACGCACGACGTCGGCGGCACAGTGGCTGATGGTGAGGTCCGCCATACGCAGTCTCCGCTCTTCCACCTCTGAGGCGATAAACGTCTCCTTGTCACCACTCTCTACCTTGATGAGCCGGATCTTCAGCTCCTTGGGGGGCCCTTCACTAAGTGAGCGCAGCTTCAGCATGTCAGCCCGGCTGACCCCTGGGGGCCCTGGAGCTTCCTCCCGAGCCTTCTTCCCAGGGACAGGGGCTGATGGGGGTGTGGGCTGGGCAGAGGGTGCAGAAGCTGGCGGAGGAGCCGGGGCTGTGGGTGGCTTGGCCTTGGAGGCCCCGCCAAGATCAGGCCGGGCCTTCTCACGACCCTGGATCTCCTCGCTCTGCAGGTCCAGGTTCCCCAGCACCCGGCGGCTCTTTTCTTTGGGGGCCTTGGCCTTGGCCTTGGCCCTGCCTTCTCGGGGCCGGCGACCCACACCGTCCTTACAGGCCCGCCTGTGCCGCCGGTGCTCCTTCTGGTGCTCCTTCTGCCGCCGCTTGCTGCTACCTGGTCCTGGCGCCGCCACCGCCCCACCACTCTCCTCCTTGGCCTGGGCTGTAGGTAGCAGGCGCTCAGTTCTACTGTCCGCTGGGTCTGCCGTGTCCACGGGGTCTGCTGGGTCTGCGGCGCTCCGGCCCACACGCTCCACAAGGGTCTCACAAGCCCGACTTATCTCTTCTAGCACCTCAGACTCAGAGCGAGCAGGGGGCAGAGGCAGGGGTGGGGGCGGCGGGGCGGGGGTCATGGGGCCCGGGGCTGGCTCTTCGCCTGCCCTGCGCTCCCGGGCCCAGGGCCCGCCTGAGGTAGAGAACTGAGATGACGAGGAAGCAGAGGGCTGTGGGGAGCCCTGGGCGCTCGGAGCCGCTGAGGAGGGCGGCGGGGCGGTAGCACCTGATGAGGGACCAGGGGAATACTGAGTGGCGGGCAAGGGCCCAGGCCGGGTAGAAACAGCTGCTCCAGTCCCCCGGTAACAGTACTTCTGTCCTTCCAGCACGGAGGCCAAGGATTTGAGCAGGCTGGCTGGGCTGGCTGGTGGGGGTAGAGGGGGCGGCGGCGGCTGTGGCTGGGGAGGTGGAGGGAACTTGGCTAGAGGTGGCGGTGGTGGTAGGGCTGGTGGTGGCTTCTTCTCCTCTTCCTGGGTGGCCGTGGTGGTGGTGGTGGCAGCAGTGGTGGCTGGGGCTGTGTCAGTGGGGAACGGAGGCTGCAGAGATGCAAAGGGCTCCTTCAGAGGAGGCGGGGGGACCACGCCCGCCTCCTGTTGTTGCTGCTCCTCCTCCTTGCGAATGGATTCGTCCAGCATCTTCATGATGTTGGCCAGCCCATCAGGTAGGATCTTGAATTCAGCTGGCTCCTCAAACTGGTCCTCCAGTGGGGTAGGGGGGAAATCGAAGAGTCGAGGGCCTCGGGCAGGCAGCTCCCCAACCCTGGGCGGCACAGGCTGGGGGGCTTTATTCAGGGGGCCTGGGGATGGCCCCGGCCCCACCTCGGGGGTCTTTGGGAAGGAGACCCTGGGCCGAGGGCTCTCCGGGCGCCTGAAGCTTCCTGAGGTATTTTGGTGGCAGGAGGAGGGAGGGGCTGGAGGAAGGGCAAGAGTCAGGGGTGCAAGAGGTGGGTCCTGGGGGCTCAGTGTTGGGCTGGCGGGTGGGGGAAGGGGGTCCATACTTCTGGCCAGGTAGGGGGCTGGGGGGAAGGACACAGGCCCAGTAGGGCTGCTGCTGTGGCTGCCATTGTTGCCGCTGCTGCTGCTGGTGGTGGTTGGGGGAGTGGGAGGGGTGTGCGAATCCTGAGTGCCCACAGAAAAGCGGGGGGCCGGAGGCCCCAAGAAGCCCTCACGGTGGGGAAGGGGTGGTGGAGGAGGGCGGGGGCGTCCCTCAGCCCCAAAGAAGAGCTCCTCTAAGATCTCTCCATCCTCACGGGCTGCCCGGCAGGCTGGGCTCTTCAGCCAGGCAGGGGGTGGTGGGGGGCGCAAGAGGCGGGGACAGGGGGGTGGAGGAGGTGAGGGGGGACCGGGTGGCAAGGACAGGTGGGGAGTGGCAGCGGGAGCCGCCAGGAACGGTTTCCGACTACTGTGTGCCGAGGGCCCCAGGCGGCCTTGGTGAGAAGAGACCTCCAGCGCAGGAGTTTGGTAATGGTCAGCGCCGGGCTGCAAGTGTAGGATGGGGGTGGTCAGAGGCCTGCTCCAGCCACCCTAGATAGGCTCCACCCATCGGCCCCACTCCACCCTCCACCTGCGGTCGTCACTCACGATGCCTGGGCTCGGCTCCATGCCCCGGAGACCAGTGTTGCTGCTGCTGCTACTGCTGCTGGTGGTGGCGCCGTGGGGGCCAGGGGGCCGGGAAGGGGCGTAAGGCACGCAGGCGGTGGTTGCTGCTGGTGAAACGCTGGAGTCCATCCGCGACCTCTGAACTCTGCTCTCTCTAAGGTCACTTCCGGGGGGACGGGTGGCAGGCGGGCAGCCATGGCTCTCTGCTCCTGGGGGGCGGGGGCCTGGGCCTGGGGGTGCAGCCGGGACCAGCCGGTGGCCAGGGGGGTGTGCGCTGTAGGCTGGAGCTGGGTATGGATACGGGTGAGGCAGCGAGTGCCGCTGCTCCTGTGGGAGAGAAATGAGGACACTGGGTGAGGACCAGAGTACCCAGGGACTTGCAGGTAAGAGGTGAGGGGCCACAGAGAGATAGGTGCTCACCTGGCGCTCTGGGGGTGCTGAACCCTTGCGCTCAGGGCCCCAGGCATCTCCATGCAGGGAACTCCACAGCCCTGGTTTGGTCAGCTGAAATGGAGCGCTGGTGGCTAGGCCAGGCAGAGGTGGGGGTGGTGGGGGTGGGGGTGGTGGTAGTGGTGGCGGAGGCAGCGGCAGCCCTGGGGGAAGGCCAGTCTAGAAGAAAAGAAGGTGTGAGAATCCTACTCCTTGCCCCAGTTCCACTGGCTCACCACTCACTCCTTGCCCGCCCACACACAATCTTACCTGCTCAGAGTTGCAGCCTCTCCTGCGTTTGCCTCCAGGGCTGAGGCCCTCTTCTCCTGAGGGGCCTGCAAGGGCTGCAGGAGGCATAGGCTGCACCACTGGGGGTTCAGCGGCACGCTTCACTGGGGGACCTCCCCGCTTGGCCCCATAGTTCCGCTTGTGCTGAGGACAAAAAGAGGAGAGAGAATGGCACAGCTGCTGACCTGACCAGGCCCTCCTCTCTAGCCCACCCAGCTGCAGCCTCACCTCAAGGTGCAGCAAGTTCCACACTTGCTCCAGAGGGGGCAGGACCTTGGGTCGGTGCTGGCAGGAGCCAGCATGAAAGTTCCAGAGCTGAGCCTGGGGAGGACGGGGAAGGGTGGGTGCAGGGGACAGGGCAGATGCAGACATAAGATGAGGGCACTGAGCCAGACAGAAAACACAATCCTAGCCCCCTATGTCCTGCTCATCCCACCTGCTGTAGTCGGCCAATGCGGGGCCCCAGCTCAACCAAACTTCCTCCATATCGAAGGGCGCTGTGGTAGCAGCGTATGGCCTCTTCACTGTCGTGCTCTGACTCGTACAGCTGCCCAAGCTGCTCCCACAGCCCTGGCTGGGCCGGCTCCCGGAGCAATGCCTGCACACAGCCGTGCAGGGATTCCAGCTTCCCATGGAGGGGTCTTGGGGTGGGTGTCCTACAGAGCAGAAGGGGTGGGGAGGTGGTGAGGCTTGGGGGAACTCTTTCAAGGCCCCAGCCTTACCTCCCATCCCCAACACCTTTCATTCCTTACTCACCCTGGAGCATAATAAGGTTTGTTGGGGTGCCCAGAGCTACTGCCGTGTGAAGGGGGTAGGGGAGCAGAGAGCGGGGGCTGTCCGATGCTGGCAGAACACCTGGAGAGAGAAGGGGTTTGTTAATGTACAGCAAGATGGAACAGCCTTGTCCCTACCTAGGAAGGAGGGGACTTAGGAAGTAAGAGAAAGCAGTTGAGGACTGCCCTGAGGCTCACAGAATGGTAGAAAGTGTCATGACACAGAAATTGAGGAGTATAGGAGATGAGGAGTGCCTAGAGGCAGAGAGAGATGGTCCAAATTCTCACCTGCCTCCAGGCAGCCATGCATTCCGAGGAGGGGGATGGGGCGGGCAGGAGCTCCAGGCCCCAGCACAGCTTAAGCCCCCAAGGGCAAAGGCTTCCCGTGCAGCGCGGGCCCCTGGAGGGTCCACTGCCCGATGCATCCAGCCTGAGTCAAGGAGAAGAGATTATGATCCCACTGAGGACAAAGCCTGAGCTGCCAGTGTACACACAGCCCATCAGGCCCCAGGCTTCCTTTACCAGGTCAGCAGTGGCCCCAGGAGCCCTGGAGATCGGGCACGGCCCCCTGCCCCAGCTCCCTGGGGCGATGGTTCCGCTCCAGCCGCTCTGACAGGAGTCCCCACTTCCCCTAGATGGCCGCCCAGGACCTTTCACAGCCAATTCTACGGAGAGAAGGGGGAAAGGAGTGAGGTGAGCCGGCCAGCACACAGTCGGGGCTGCGGGCTGGGTTGGCCTGGCTGGAGCCCCCACAGGTCTTTCATCTGCGCAGGCATCCCATCCTTGGCTATCCCTAAGGGGCGGCCCACCCAGTCTAGGGAGCCCCTGGAGGCCCAGGAAAGTGGGGGAGTAGGAGGGCTACTCAGTGCGATGTGGTGGCTGCGCTGCCAGGCTTCCAGCCGGGAGCCACCGGGGCCGAGCTAAAACGCCGCGGCCGCTTACCCGGCCTCCGTGGGAGCGTCCTCTCCCGGCGTCGGTGAGCTCCGGAGACCCGGCCAATCACAGGACTTGCTCTCTCCCCAGAAAGCCAATCATCACCCGTGTCTCCGCCTCAGTAACAGCCTGGCCGGGACCAATAGGAGCAAGGTTAGTCTGGCCGCTGCCGGGGGAGGAGGGGCGGCGGAGCCGGTCAGACGGGCTCGGCCCCGGGTGACCCCGACGTGACCCCGCGTCTCCCACCTAGGGTCTCCATCTCGGAGCTGACACTACGGCGGGAGAAGCAAGCGGAGCCCGGGACCCGTGCGGGTGAGGGCGGAGAGTAGCACGCTCGGGCAGGCCTGGGTCATGGAGCTACCCGCAGGTCCCACGAGCCCACAGAACAGCGGGTGGTCCCCGCCAGGCAGCCTGAGACGCCCCCCGCCCCACCGCCGAAGACTGACGAACGGCAGACCAAGGCACAACTCCGACACAGGAGTTGCTCCCCTTCCTCACTTCACCTCACCCAGTGCCTGACCTCCCCACCCCCTAGGAACTGCTTAGGGCTGTCCAGGCACGGCGACTTCTACGGCACCCAAACCCGCCCGCGTTGCGATCTGAGCGCTCTACCCCCCCCATGCCTGACCCCCCTCCCAAACCACGGTCATGCCCCCAAGCTTCATACCCAGTTCCTTCAGCTTCAACACTTCCCCTGGCTCTGTGGGTCTTCAATACCAATCGACCCCCAAAACCAAAACCCCCCTCTAACTCCCCAACTTCTGAGAAGTCGCTCGCCGCGGTCCCGAGTGGCCCCTCTCGCGTGGCTCCCGTATCCTCTATGCCCTTCTCTGCCGGGGCCACGCGGTTCCCCACGGCCCACGTGGCCCCCGCCCCCCAAGGGAGGGGGGATTTCGGGGGTTGCCCGTGACGTGGCTACTTGCGCAGCGGAAGCGGCGTGTGTAAGAGTACGGGGGGGGGGTCCTCCGGGAGGGAGGAGGGCGGGGCCCGCCAGGCGGTGACATCACCCTTGTCCCACTCTCACCGCCCACTCCCTTAAAGAACCCAGAACCCGTTTCACTTCCTCCTTCACGCCCCCCCCCACCCCTTCCCGTCCGTGCTGGCTCGACCCAGGAGGGGTACAGCGCTCCCCTTCCTGGGAACCTTCCATTTAGCCCCAGTTCTTCCCTTTCGCCTCTCTGGGCCCAGGATTTCGGTCCCTGTGCCTCCTCCTCGCCTACCCGGCCTCCCCGCAGGTAGGAAGCCGGCACTGCTCCCGGGATCGGTCCATTCAGAGTCTAGAGTACAAAGAGCTGCGAGAGGCGAGTATAGAGTACAAAGCGGCGGGGGCGGGGCCAGCGCTCCAGCTGGAGCTAGCGCCGGGCAGGAAGCCGGGGGAGAGTGCGCGACAAGGGGCTGGGGGCGGCTGGAAAGTTCGCCTTCGCCTAGAGAAGTCTGCTCCGTGGGGAAATTTCCACCCAGCCCACAAGGGCAGGCAGGTTTCTGGTGAAAACAGTCCTCCCTCCGCAGGGCAAGGTCGTCTGTTCGCACGCAAGCGCTTGGACCCTAAAGGTCCCAGAGTGCCACTCCCCGGCGAGCCCTGGTAGGCTCTTGGACTCTGCGGACCCTCTCCGCAGTTCACGCGGAGTTTCGGTCTGAACTCTCCTCATCAGGCAGCCTTTCTGTCAGCCACCAAGCCTTGGGACAAGTACAGAGGCGCTTAACTGCAGTTGAGCATAGCCCTGGCCAGCTGCCCCCACCTAAGTCCTCGGACCCATGGACATGGGAAACCGGGGAACCGGGGATCCAGACATCAGAGGGACAGATCCCCGCTTGGGAAGTGGTCCCGAAAGCGCTGCCAGTTACCAGGAAATGCAGCTTCCCCTTCTGCGATGATGACACTTCCCCTCACCACTTCCCCTTTCCCACGGGGAACTGACTCAGCTTTCCCTAAACCAGCGAGTCCCGTCCTCCAGCCCCTTTCCACCTCTATCCACAAACCCCCACGCCGGTACTCGGAATACAGCAGCCCTCATTTGAGGACAAAACTTCCTGTACACTAAACACACACTCACTCTCGCCAACCACCTCGGATCCTTATCCCCACTCGGGACCCAGGCGCCTGACTCCCCATCCGCCTCCAGTACAAAGCCCTCCCTCGGGGTCTGATTCAGACTTGGGGTGGGGGAGCGTGAGTCACTCAGAAAACCTTCCCCTATTCCCACTGACTCAGCCCCCGCCTCCCTGAACACACACAGACACATACAGAGGCAGACACAACTCAGCCCACACACCGCTCCCCACCGGTCCCGCGGAATTTCCCCTCTCGTCTTCCCCCACGACGGCCCCTCCCCGCGCCCGGCAGCCCCGACTGGGCTCACACCTGTTCCCCAAGCGCCGGCAGCCGGCTGGCGGTCCACTCTCACCTCCACTCTCGCTTTGGGGCAGGAATAGTCCTCCCCAAATGCCGGTGTCCGTACTAACCAGGGGGAAGGGACAATCACCGGCAGGCACAAAGACGGACACCCACCGACTCCTCGAAGACAGATGAGAGACAGACGTACGCGGCCAAAGCCAGGCTGAAAGGACAGTATACTTCTGGGGCAGGCATTCCAGCCTCTCCTGTCGGACCCACGGTCCTGGGAGTCAGCAGCTCTGAAAGGGTTAATTCCTCTCCTGTCGAGGCCACGCCCTCTCCATCCGGGCACTCCCGGCTGAGCCCAGCTCCGCCCACTCCATCCGGGCTCTGGAGTCCGGGACTTTAACCGACCCCCTCCCCCTTGAGCCCCGAGAGAGACCCACTCTATCAATCACACCCACTTAACTCTCTCCCGGCTTGAGGCCCGAGAAGCCCCTCCACGCACCGCTCCCGCCGCGCGGGGTAAGGGGTCAGACGTGCGCACGCAGACTCACAAGCCGGCCAAAGACAGGACCCCGCAGAAAGGGTGTTCCCCAGCAGGCAGTCAGTAGGCATGCGGCACGCGCACGGAGATGGGGCCGACCCGGGAACCCGGCGGCATCCCGCTCCCCGCCAGGCCCCATTCTGCCTGGTGGAAGCGAGGGGTTACAGGCTCGCTTACCTGGGGGAGGGGGAGGCGGAGGGGAGGGCTGCCGGCTGGGGCTCCACTGTGACTCAGACACCCCGGGCAGGCCGCCCGCTCGGGATTCCCTTCCTCAGCCTTCCCTCGCTGCTGGCCCCTCCCCGCTCCCCACCGAGGAGTGACAGTGCCGGCCCCGGCCCGCTGTGTGTCACTGTGGGCCTTGTGTCTGCCTCTGACTGGACCGCTGTGTTCACCAGTCTGTCTGACAAGATCGGCTGTGTGTGGGTCCCGGTGTCTGTCTCCGTGTGCACCTGCATATCTGCTCATCTTGTCTCCTTCAGTGCCTGTGTCTGACGCGTTCCTGTCATTATGCCTGTCTACATGACTCCGAGGGGCTGTCTCTGTCTGTGTGTCTGCCTGGCTCCTGTCTCGGTCTTTTGTCTGGGGCTGCCTCTGCATCACTTGCGTGATCACGTGTGTCTCTGCACATGCCCTTGTGTTTGCCTTCATGTTCCTGAACAGAGTCAGGGAAACACTGGAACAGGCTGACCCTGCTGACTCCTCGCCTCACTCCCCTGAATCCTGACATCTTACTTGATCAGTGATCCTTCTGTTTGAGTCAAGTATTTGGGGGTCTGTCCACCTTAAGTTCTGTCCTATTCCTCAACATCCTTGCTTATCCTCACAGCTCCCTGTGGCTCCCATTGTGATGATAATTGGTAACATTTAGTGAATACTTATTACATGCCAGGTACTGTGTTAAGCACTTTATATACATTTGTAAACTCCTCTCCAAAACCTGACCTAGGAAGTACTTTTATTACCCCATTTTACAGATGAGGAAATTGAGGCACAGAGAGGTTATATAACCTGGTCAATGTCATTCTTCTAGAGGAAGACCTAGGTTTCTTTCCAGAGCCTCATTCTTATCACTTGTCTATAATAGCCTTGTTTATTCTCTGTTGATTCTTTCCTCACAGGACATTTCCTGAGTCAGTCTGCCCCTCAGATCTACCCCACCTTACCATCCCAAATGTCTCTCATCCTCTAGAAAAGGTGTGGGTAGGTGGCTGGGCAGCACATCTCAGAAGCCATTGGTTTCTTGGCCTTGAAGCTCATTCAGTCAACACATTCATTCAGCTCAATTCCACTGAGGTACCCCAGTGTGCAAACCATCTTGCCAAATTGTGAGAGATACATAGAAGAACAGTCCCACTCAAGAACTTGGTGAGCAGTGGAGAAGAGCAACATGCACTCAGAGAACTTAAGTTCCTGGCTTAGGTTCTCTTTCCTACAGGAGAATGGGGAATGTAGCAGGGCCTTAGGCAGAGAATTGGCAGCAAGAGAGAGGGAAGCAGAAGAGGAGTAAGATTTAGGGCATAGGGGGCAAGCGCTGTGGTGCTGTGGTGCAGTGGAGGGAGAAAGAAACCAAATGGGATCTGGAAGAAAAGGTGGGGGGGGGTGCTAAGATTGCCATAGCAACAGCAGGTTTTTGTGACAGTGGTCTCCAGTATCTCTCCAAATCAATTTCCAATCACCTTCCATAAAAGCTAGGCTGTTCAACAACTCTTACAGGGGCTAACCCCTCTCACTTGCCAAGAAAAATTTCTCCAGGGTATCTCATCTCTACTTTCCAGCTCACAAACCCTAGCTTAATTCAATTCAGTAAGCAACTGAGTTGTAGCACTGGGGGGAAAAGATTTTTTGGTGGTAGTAGAGAGGCTGGTGAAGTACAGGGATGAACCATTCATAGGCAACAGAGG